>NC_083726.1:98217421-100682421 GCF_028564815.1 Eubalaena glacialis
ATGAGGCTTCTTTACACAATGCTCCAAGTATTTTCCTAAAGTCACCAGAATCAGTTCTTCTAAGCTCACATAAACACACTGAGTTCTTGCTGTAATGCTATCTTTGGGGCTCTCACTCTGTGCTGTTAGATGACTTTTTTAAAAGTATTTTCTGCTATCTCCAAAAATTAAACAGGTTTAGTTGGGCTCAGTAAATAAGTACAATCATTTCCTTCTCCCCTCCCCCCTCAAAAAAAAACAAACAAAACTGAAACAAGTAGATTTCCAGAATACGCCATGTAATAATGAGAGAAGACTGCTAATGAAGATGAGATGCATACCTTGAAAATAATCTGAGAGAATGGAACAGCAAATACCCTTAAAATCTGATATTTTTGAAAATTTTTATGTGTTTGCTTTTTTCTGTTTGGGCTTGAGATTACTACTTCAAGAAGCTTATATTGGCGATGCAATGACAGTTACGAAGTGGAAAAGAAATGGAAAGAGGGTAACATTTCAAGTTTTGTTTTGTTTTTTTTCTCACAAAGTCCATGGATGGTGGGAGAAAAATAAAGCATTAATTAGAGGACATAGCTTTGAACAAACTTGGGGAAAAAATTACATGTTTTTTTGTTTGGGTGTTTTGTTTCATGTGTTTTGTTTTTATATGTGTGCTATGCAGTGAGCTCTGTGGTACAGGATCTATTCGGTATCCCCAACTCTTAACACATGTAGTACCAAGAATTTGGTAGACATTCCATAAATATTTGTTAAGGACATGATAAAATCAAATAATTAATGAGCTATTAAAAACCGCTGTGATGACTACCATTATTTATAAATCAGATTTCGGTTAAGGCTAGATATGAAGAAGTGTTTCCGGCCAGAGCTTCTCAAACTTTAACATTCATACGAATCAGCTGGATATCTTGTAGAAAGGCAGATTCTCACTCAGTAGTTTAGGGTGGGGCTGAAGAGTCTGCATTTCTAACAAGTTCTTAGGTGATGCAAATGCTGCTGATTCATGGACCACATTTTGAGAACCAAGGTTCTGGACAATCTGATGGCTCTGTGTCAATAAGGAGGCTCCAGAATAGGGCGTCAATGAGAAGTGTTGGGCATCTGGCCAGCAAGGAAAGAGGAAGCCTTGGGCCAAGCAGGCGTGGCAATAGTGGGAGGGGAGATGACCATCCAACAAGTGTGCACACTGCCCCTTTATTGCTCTACAAAATGAAAGCTTTTATCTCCTGCTTGAAAAAAAAATGTTTCAAGAATCAGCAAGAAAGTGGGAGAAGGGGACAGAGACTGGCTCCTTACCCGTGAAATCATATTCTGACCATCCATGTGGCTTTATGAGGCCAAGTGAGAAGGGTTGTGAAAGACCAGTCTCCTCCCCTTATGGCACCTTCTCAAGGGTCCTCATTTCCTGGAGGAGAGACCTTGGCTACAATCACAGGAGACCTATTCCCCAAGGACTCTGAAGCGTGGAGGAGAATGCTCTGGCATCACTGGCCTCTCAAGCAGTTTTCACCAATTAGCTGCCCCTTTCCCTCTCTCTTTCTGCCCAGTCCTTGACTCTAATTCCTCCCCCTCTGTTCCAAGACTCACAAATACTGAAGATACCAAGATGATTCACCCTGCTCCTGCCCTCTCCCCTATGCCTAGTCAGCCATCAGCCTCCATCATGGCCATCGTACTCACGGAGGTCATGATGCACTCAATGAGACTGTCCCTTTCCTGAAAATATTGTTTAAGGGTCAGAGTGACTGAATGTATTCACCTACATTTCTGGCCCAGAGGTTACATGAATCTCTCAGTCCCTGACGTTATCTTTTGAGCTCAAGTTTTCTACAACACACACAAAAAAAGAACAGAATTCAAGGTATAGAGAAAAAACATGGTTATTTTCTGTTGCTCACTCTTCACCAGAGATGCAATGTGTAATCGTTTCCTGCCTCCCCTCTTATTACAGTGATGGTCCTGGGCTGGTGCCCCGCAGTGCCAATCAAGAGGCAGTAGGATGATGGAAGTAGGAATCTGGATGCTGCTGGGCTGCCACTCTCAGGGCAACCACGTGGCACAGCTCCGGGGGCTTAATTAACTTAGATGCAATGTGAAGGGCACCCTCTGGAGTGGTGTGATTCTGCAGCCCTGGAAGGGACTCTTGAGAGAAGATGACCCACAGGAGGAAACTGGGGGGAGGGGGTGTACAGGTGGGCCAAGAAAGGTAAGTGAATTTCAGCTCTCAGGAAGTTTTCTCTAGAACATTTCTCTTTAACTCTATATGGGTATATATACAGTAACAATGATGATTAAAACATATATTGCCTCAGGAAAGTATCGGTGCCATTCGTTAACTGCCAGATCCTCTCCCTGGCTTTGTAACAGAAACACAAACTACTGTCTCTTGTGTAAACTACTGAGCATTTATTTCTAATGCTCATGCTTTACAATAAGGACTATGCATAATACTAAATGTGTCAGTGTATATTATTGGGAGTTTTAATTTTATTTCAACAATAACCTACAGATTTTATTGTAGTTGGTATGTTTCCAATCCTGAATTCAACAAGTAAAAAAGGAAAAATTAGTAAAATTATCAACAAGAAATGTATGACAAAGAAAATGGGCCGCCTATAACATAATCTATCCAAAGAGAAAAACTAAATGAGTAGTTGCGTTTCAAGAGAAACAAGACCAATCATGACTGACACGTGTCATCTTAACGCAAAATAAACAGTGTTAAATGCTTGCAATTTTAAATGCAGTGTTAGAAACCATTGTGCTTAATCCCATTTAATCCTAGCAACAATCCTATAAAATTGGTACAGTTATTGTCTCCATTTTACCCCTAAACAAAGTAAAGCACAAAGGGGATCAGTAACTCACTGCAGGCCGTGCAATTGGTAAGGGGCAGGACTGGAATTCAAGCCCAGGCAGGCTTGCTGCAGAGCCCAAGATTTTGCCACTAAGATGTACAAAGTCCCTAGAACCAGCAAGCCACATTTGTTCCTCTGTACCTGACACTGAGCTGAGTGTTTTACATATATTATCTAAAGTATTAACATAAATCCGTGGCATATTCAGTTCTACTTCGGCTAGTCTGAAAAAAGAAAGAACGTCAGGAAGCCTAATGTGAGCCCAAAAGAGGAAGAATTTCTTAAAGTTCATCCAGGATTGTTCAGGGGAGGCAGTACTCTGGCCAAATAGTTTGAGCACAAGTAACTTAGCCATAGGAGGGGTATTTCAGATCAAGATCATCCAAACAACACCTCTTGTTCTGATACAATAATTACCAAACCTTCTGGTTATACATTATTTCTTAGGTTTTCCTTTTTTTCCCCCTACAAGGAGAGAATGGGAGAACCACTGGCATCCTCCACAGCTTTCTCACAGTAAATTAATGAATTGGCATTCTGGTTTATACATCACTGTTTGTGAGTTGGGACACATCAAGCCTGTCTGCTTGACTAAACTATCAAAGCTGAGTTCTTTGATCTTTTATATCAAAGACCACACCAAAGTTCTGTCATTTGGAGAATCCGTTGGTGAAGTAGCAGACCTCCTGGCCTTTCAAGAGGATGTACCTATTTTGTGCCTAACTAAATGTATGTGTGCTCATTTTTTTTTCATGCATTGTTTCTTCAGTCACACACAATTTTTAAAACTAGGGGAAACATATCTCTTGACTACGGATTAGTTGCCGTGAATTCTAAAGTACACAATTCCCTTGCAAGACATTTGGTCCTAACCAAAAAGTCCATAATACATTTGGTCCATAGACATATGGTCCACACCAAAAGTTCCTTGAAATCTGGTCCAATCCAAAACGTCCATGAGCACATTCGGTCCATGCCAAATGGTTTTAGACAGAACCAAATATCCAAAATTTTTTGGCACTTTTTTTGTCTGCTAACCATACAAGTCAGCAGGAAGATGAAAAAAAAAGTAGAAGGGGAGAAATAACCATCGATGAATAACCAGTGATAGTACTATTTGGGGAGAATGACTTTAAACCAAAATTATTCATGTTCCCAGTAGAAGAAGCTGTATAGAAATATAAACCAAAGTCACACAAAATGAAGGCTATATAAAAGCCTTAGAGAAAGTCAGAGTTCTTTGGTCTATTCCTAATTTCCAGAAAATACGTTTACAAATGGTCAGGCAACTGAGCATCTGAGATCTAATTGTGTCACATCTAACAAACTGGTTTGATGTTCTCCTTTTAGAAAAGCAGATGGAGTCGTCTAAGACTATGAGAAACCCCTGAAGAAAGATGTGACAGTCTGAGGAACAGACTTAAACTAATGTTTAAAAAATAAATGCTTTCGTGAATTAGCAAGGATTTTGCAATCCAGATCTAAATGAGATTTTCATCATTCTGTAAACAATGCCACAGTAATTTTCTGGTTTTCAAGAAGAAAAAAGGACAAGAATTTAAGAAGTTAAATAAAGAGCAATTGATGGGAAGGAGTTCAGCACGAAGGCAACATCAAGGAAAATGGCTTTAGATAGTTTTTCTTCTATTAAAAATGTCTTTAAAATACAGGGCAGTGCAGAGAATAATATAATAAACACTTATGCATCTACTACATAGTTTTAAAAAACGCTCATATTTTGTCATACTTGCTTCAAGTCACTTTTGAGAGAAGTAAAACCTTATAAATACAGTTGAAGTTCCCTCTATTCCCCTTCCCAGTCCAATTCTCCTCCCTTTCTCCCCAAAACTCATTATTATGAGTTTTGATGTGTACTACATCTATTGCATATGTATGCAGTATAAAAATAGATAGTACCCCAAACGCCCAGTCTGTATTTAAGTAGATAACCAACAAGGACCTACTGTATAGCACAGGGAACTCTGCTCAATATTCTGTAATAACCTAAATGGGAAAAGAATTTGAAAAAGAATAGATACATGTACAACTGCAACACTTTGCTTTACACCTGAAACTAACACAACATTGTAAATCAACTTTACTCCAATATAAAAGAAAATTTTTTTTTAATAAAAAATAGTACCATATATACAAGTATATATATGAACTATGTGTTGCATTAAAATACAGACTGGAAAAACACCAAACTTGTATATCTCATGTAATTCATATATCTCATGTACTTTCAAAATATATTCTTAAAATTGTTTTTAAACTGAGAAATTTCAGAGGATAAATTTCAGAGTTAGTTGACATGGCTAAAAACCAGTGGCCATTTCTTATTGGAAAATAATGAGAAAAGAAACAAAATTTAGAGCAAGGACTTTGTTATAGTGAATTCTGAAAGCTAGTCTATAAATTCTGAGAAGATACCGAGAATGAAAAGGGATTTCAAAGGTGGTGATGTGACCAAAAATTCTACCAAGAAGCTCACGTTTTATAAATTTGAAATTAGAAATGTGGGCTTCCCTGGTGGTACAGTGGTTGAGAATCCGCCTGCCAATGCAGGGAACACGGGTTCAAGCCCTGGTCCAGGAAGATCCCACATGCCGCAGAGCAACTAAGCCCGTGCGCCACAACTACTGAGCCTGAGCTCTAGAGCCCGTGAGCCACAACTACTGAGCCCGTGTGCTGCAACTACTGAATCCCGTGTGCCTAGAGCCCGTGCTCCGCAACAAGAGAAGCCACCACAATGAGAAGCCCACGCACCGCAACGAAGAGTAGCCCCTGCTCGCCGCAATTAGAGAAAGCCCGTGCGCAGCAACGAAGACCCAACACAGCCAAAAATAATAAATTAAATAAATACATTTTTTAAAAAAGAGAGAGAAAGAAATGAAACAAGTCCAAAATAGATTTCAAAGGTGAACCCAGGTACTATAAAAGATTATGGTGGCTCATTGAACTCTCTTCCATGCATGCTAAGCTACTCTCTGGGAATAATTTACACAGCTTTGGAAATGACAATAACTCTTCAAACCTCTAGGGTATTGTTTAGTGAGTTATTATCTGATGTACTAAATTTTCTTAGCACCTAAATTATTCTCACAACATCAGCTATTCCCTGAGATTAAGTTATGGCCTCCATAAACCATACAGTTTTCTGATTACTTAAGTGTTCATGTGACTTTCAAATGTGCTCAACTTATTCACAGAAGTAATTTAGGCCACCTAGAAAATCCACCTAAACAAGTGAAATTCACTCTGATGCCACTGTGTCCATATGCTTAAAGACAACAGCATGAAGAAGGTCAATCTGATATATGCAAGCCTAGTAAAGAGAGACTCTATTGACTGTACCACCAATCCAAATGGCCATTATGATTGGCAAGCAAAGCCAATTGAATAAAGAATGGTTCACTTATGGCTTTTATGTAGTCAGAGCTTTAGTAAGTTATAAATGCTCTATAAGTCTGGCTCGTGGTCAGACTTCCTGGGATCATTAACAGTCCCCTGGTAATTTTATCAAAGAGAGAGGTATCGATCCCAGTATTTCGGCCAAATTCTAACTTACAGAATTATAGCCAACTCTTCCCAAATACCCTCAGATTAAGTGATATATTCTGCAAGGATAACCACCCAGCGCTTCTAATGTGCTTCTCCCAACCCACGCCTCTTTGGGAGGCCAAAACCAACTCCTGCTGGCCCAATTCAGTAGCACAGAAGCCTTGATGGATTCACAGAAGCCTCCTCTCCCACCACATACTCAACAAAGAATGAACCTATTTTAATCCTTTTTTAGCAAGAAATGTGTTTTCAGTCATTCCGCTGGCAGGATCAACTGAACGTGGCATGGACAGATACTTATTTACAACCACCTGATTTCTCTACAGACCTTCCCAAGAGCAACAGAGAGAAGACGAAGTGTAAGGAGCAAAGTTGTGAGCTTCGACTTCTGCTGGAAGAAGAGAAAATCATCAGCCTAACTGTTATTCCCCTTGGAAATCAACATTAGCTTTACTGGTTCAGAAATGGAGATCAGAAAACACCAAACAATTACATTATTTTAGCCAACTGAGAAATCTGATCATTACTTTTTCCCTAAGAACACCCAGGGGAGATCATCTTTAAAGGGGTATAAACTAACATGGAGTATAGTGGTCCAGCAGGTGAGGAAACTGTGGTGTCCCACCAGTCTGCAGGATAACTTGGGATGAGAAACTATGGACTAGGTGATTTTTTTCAAAATCATTATATGTCTTATAATTTTGTCAACAGGAAACTAAATAATAGGGTATTTATTTGTTTGACTTCATTTGAAAACTCAGTTGATTCAATGAGAAAAAAATGGACTACCACGGTTTGGTATAACATAGGTTTTAATCCTGTATGCATTAACAGGTTAACAGAGTTTTAGTTTCATATGTTTGTTTTATATCATGTTTATATAGCTCAAGCTACCTATAAACTCTAGGGCGGAATTCTTCGGTAATAAGGATTAGAGGCATTGTTACTGCGGGAAATAATATAAATGACCACAGCTCAGAAGGCATTAATGCAATTTCTATGCATATAAACTATAGCATAGTTGGCTGTGAAACATAAATACATCTAGTTAACACATAAGCACATTTTGAGGGTCTAAAAAATCATCTTTTCTCTTTTTAGGCAATACTAACACTCATTAGCACCTTTGAATATAATTTCACACAATTTAATTTTCTTATTTATAAAACTGTTTCCAGGTGTGATTATTGTTCATCCATCACAAGATATATTTTTTAAAATAAAAACTGACAGCATTCACTTCCAAAATTTATGTATGCTGGTAGAATGCTCTAATTATACAACAAAGTAATTTTGTTAATGTAATTTTTTGGTATTTGGTTATACTCCCTAAAGATATTTGCAAAGTTAAAAAAATTAAACTCCAAAGTCCAGGTATTTTCCATTAACACTATTCACAATTTCTTTGTGGATTATACCTACATAACCCAAAATGATGTCTGGTAATTCTTTCTCAAGTTCCTTTTCTTATTCTGCATAACCAGAAACCCCAAATACAGGGAGAAATAGCATCTTCGATATAACTGGGGGCTCACTGTTACCAGAGCAAACTGTGACAGTAGAGTCTGAAAGAATTACTTCAGAAGGAGGGTCCTGAAAGTGAGAAAACTCAGGAAACTTTCAGACAGCCTTCATCGATTTGTGAATCCAGACAACAAAAGTACAACAAGCTATCCCCAGTACTAAAGAACTCCAGAAAGGTGTTCCACTTTAGGTTAAGATACAGGTGCAATCATTCATTCATTCGATATTTACTGAATACCTATTAAGTAAGGTACTAGGTAGCAGTGATCCAAGGATGAAAAGGATGGGTCTCTGCTCCAGTCTAGTGGGGGAGACAGATGCACAAGGGATTTGTCTGTGGTGGTTAAGATTGGGTGTGGCAGATGAGCTCATCCTGGGAATGATGGGTATTCTGGGTAACATCAGTCAGGCTTGCTCTGTAGGAATATCCATGTTAAAGAACAATCAAGAGCAACAGACACTGGCCTCTGGGCTCCTCTTCCGACTGAGCATCAGAGTCTGTCAGCAGAGACCCTGTAGTCTCTGGCTTAGAAATTCCCCCCCCCTTGCATTATGAGACAATGAGTTCCTAGAGGACACCCCCAAACAAAGGGGCCTGGTGGGCCTTTCTGCCTACTGCATTGTTTATTTACCCTCTCTCATAATTAAACCTTCTTCTAATCCTACAAGGTAATAATATTTGCAAATGGAGAACACCTGGCTATCCAACATGATGAATTTTCCAGGCTTCTGGGGAAAGAGTTGTTCAAGCCAAAAGAAATCTAACATGTCCCTAGAAAGGAACCCGAGCCCTTCACAATATGAATACACAGGCGCAAGGGTTAAATGTATAATGTATATTCAGCACAGAGAAAGCATGAATATTGTGCCTCTGTGTGTGTGTGTGCGTGTGTGTGTGTGTGCAACCATAGAATTCTAAGCTTGTAGGGTGTGCTTTACATCTATATCATATGTTATCCAGATACCAGTTGTATATTATAAGCTGCATATGCAATACCATATGGACACCATAAAATATCACATGTGTTGTCAGGATCATTTTACATTTAGTGCATGATTAAAATGTCTTATATTATATACCTATCTTTTCTGTGTGTACATGGATTTGTCTCACAAATTGCTTTTATTATCAAATTCAGATATCAATCAAAGTTAAAGTCTCTTTATTGAGATTTAATAAAAAGCAATATGGAAACATGAATACAGTTTGGTTTTTTTCCCTAGATTTTTCTGCCATGCAGCATTTAACACTGGTGCAGCTGTCAATACCCATTCATCTGCTATCGGGCAGCTTTTTCCTTTCACTCACTGTGACATTTTTAAAGTGGCAAAAAAAAAGCTTAAAACAGCATATTTGTCACTTTTTTCTTTCTAGTGACCTTTTAAGCACTAGGAAAAATTACCCTATATGTACTAAACGCTTTAATCATTCCACATACATTTCACAAGAGTGCTTTCTATAGGGGTATCCTTTAATTAAGTTTAAGAAATTTACATTGTACTTACTGCTGTTCATTTAATTATTCAAAAATTTAAACATAAGAAAACCTCATAGCTCTTAGCTATGGCAACCATGTGATGCAACTGTAATCTATATTAAGAATCATTTTTTATAAGGAGAATTTCAGAAATAACTTGTACATACCCTCAGCTTCCAGCCTTTACGTCCTGATAAATTGCTACATGAAGTACTTTTCTTCAGTATTTAAGAAATTTAAGAATTTAAATTTAAATTTAGTGAAGAAAAACAGTCTTCATGTTTCCATATTGCTTTTTATTAAATTTAATAAAAATTAAGAAATTTAAAAATTAAGAAATTTAAAAATTAAGAAATTTAAGGAAAAAGATATGTGGATGGTGAGACATCTCAGGGAAAATTTTGAGGAGGAAGATGTTAAGACTGAGTCTCAACCCTATTTTGGATCAGCTGTGAGACCTTGAGGGAGTCTCTGTGTATCTCTGATTGCACCTGGTATCTCATCGTGTGCAAAATAAGATACTGATAGCCACTTCTCTCCATCACAATGTGACTGTGGGGACCAAATTAGCAAGTATCTGTGAATATGCCCTGAAATCTATAAAAAATGAAGAGTAACATGACTTTTAGTTCAAAAACATATATTCTCTGTTTTAGAAGTGGAGAAATTTAAAATTCTTGTAACACACCAGAAAGAAGTCAAAGGTTTAAAACAAGCTAAAATACCGACATTGGCAGTACATTATTTTAAAGTTAGTGTCCTTTCTAAAAACAGAAACAGAAATACTGCTGTACCTGCTATATAATGACATTAAAAACTGCAAAGAGTAATAATTCTGGATTGCCCATTTAGTCCCATTTTTATTCTTTTCACTTTTACTATGATTGGCGTGTCTTTAGAAGCGAACAGGTCTCACAGACATAGAAAACAAACTTATGGTTACCAAAGGGGAAAGGTGGGGAGGGATAAATTAGGAGTTTGGGATTAACATAAACACACTACTATATATAAAATAGATAACCAACAATGACCTACTATATAACACAGGGAACTCTAATCAACGCTTTGTAATGACCTATAAGGGAAAAGGATCTGAAAAAAATAGATATATACATATATGTATAACTGAATCACTTTGCTGTACACCTGAAACTAACACAACACTGCAAATCAACTATACTTCAGTTAAAAAAAAAAAAAAAGTAAGTGAACAGGTCTTTCTCCTACCCTCGCTACTCTGTGACCCTGATAATCCAAAGTGAATGGGCTGAGCACCCTAGGACAGAATATCTACCTCACCACTTAGGAGTCAGTCACCAAGAGTAACCTAGCTTCTCAAAGCGTGCCTCTGCAAAACAGAACATAATACCTATCCCAGAAGGTTCTTTGGAGTCATAAATAATGTATATTCAGGGTCTGGTATACGATAAGCTCTGCAGAAATGGTATTTATCACTGTTTTTCTGGCAAGAAATCTCTTAACCGCACTTGGCTCTATCGGTAACGTGGAGGACTTACTGATTCTGAAGTTCAGCAAGAATCCAGCCAGGGTTCTAGAACGTTGCTGTGGTAGTTCTCGGGCGCCACGTGAGGACCAAGAGGAAGGAGGAGACGCAGTGAAGGCCGCAGGGCCTGAGGCGGGAGCCGGGGCGGGGCTGGGCGTGGACCCGGCGCTGAGGCCCGCCCCCTCTCCCTCCCGCCTCAGTGGCCACGCCCAGGGCGGACGTGGCCGACGTACAACGCGGTTATCGCGAGCGCAGCCGCGGCAGAAGCACCATGGCGTCATCTGTCCGATCAGTTTAGCAACCCCCAAGGAATCTGACCGCCTACTTACACAGAAACTAATTGCCACTCAAGTCCTTTGGGGGTTTTGGGAGAGGAAGAGAACTGCAGCGCAGGATTTTCATTTGGGGAAAATTAAATAACCTGGTAAGAGTTTTTACGTTTGGATCTTATAGATGAGGAGTACCTACGAAAGGTACCGATATTGATGCGTTGTGTGTTGCCCCAAGACATGATGATCGAAGCGACTTTTTCACCTCATTCTATGGTAAGTTGAAATTACAGGGAGAAGTAAAAGATGTAAGAGCTGTCGAAGAGGCATTTGTAATCAGTTATCAAGCTGTGTTTTCATGGGATAGAGATTGATATTTTGTTTGCCAGATGAGCACTGCAGACTCTTCCAGAAGACTTGGACTTAAGAGATGACAGTCTGCTTTAAAATTTAGATGCAAGATACATAAGAAATCTTAACGTTGCAGGGTAACTGATGAAATTTTACATCTAGTACTAAACATTGACAACTTCAGGTTAACCCTGAGAGCTATCAAACTGTGGGCTAAATGCCACATCTATTCCAACATATTAGGTTTCCTCTGTGGTGTTTCCTGGGCTATGCTAGTAGCAAGAACTTGCCAGCTTTATCCAAATGCAATAGCATCAACTCCTGTACATAAATTTTTCTTGGTATTTTCTAAATGGGAATGGCAAAAGCCAGTCCTATTGAAACAACCTGAAGAATGCAATCTTAATTTGCCTGTATGGGACCCAAGGGTTAGTGTATTATTTTTTCCCCTAGAAATTCACACTGTGCAATAACAAATAAAAATCGTCTGCAAAAACTTCAGGGAGACTTCCCATCCTGTTACCTATGAGTGGACATTACACTTTCTTTCGGTCTCAACTATAATTGCCCTCTGAAGTGAGAAGTGTAATTATGTACCCTGTGAACTACATTTAATTGTACATAATTTGTAATATCAAGGTCACTAACTTTTTAATTCAGTCTATACAGAACTACCTTGTAAGTAAAAGTTGTATGGGCATTTGTGCTTAAAAAATAATGATAAAAAGATACTTAAAAAAAAAAAGAATCCAGCCAGGAATCAAGATGCAGTTCTCGGACTTCCCTGGTGGCACAATGGTTAAGAATCTGCCTGCCAATGCAGGGGACATGGGTTTGCACCCTGGGCCAGGAAGAGCCCATATGCTGCGGAGCAACTAAGCCCGTGCGCCACAACTACTGAGCCCACGTGCCACAACTACTGAAGCCCACGCGCCTAGAGCCCGTGCTCCGCAACAAGAGAAGCCACCGCAATGAGAAGCCCCCGCACCGCAACGAAGAGTAGCCCCCACTCGCCACAACTAGAGAAAGCCCGCACACAGCAATGAAGACCCAATGCAGCCAAAAATAAAAATTAATTAATTAATTTTTTTTTTTTTAAAAAGATGCAGTTCTCCCCATCCTTCAAGTAGTCCTCTTGAAGGCCTCCTCATCTGGCTTTGGCATCCTGGTGAAGCAAGGGCTGGGAAGGACAGCCCTCCCCTCAAGGCCAAGGATCACTGTTAGTTTGCAACCTCAGGAATTTGGTTGGTTACCTGGATGAAATTCAAAATCGGCCCCCCTACACAGAGGAGAGACCAATGAAACAGGCAAACCACTCCAGATTGGTAGGTGGCAGGTGTAATCAGCAAGGGAGATTACTTAGGAGGCTTGTCTTGGGACCACAAGATGAGTAGGTCTCTGCACCTGCTGGCGGGAATCTTAAAAATTTATATAGAGGCCTAAATTATGTTCAGTCACGTATGTACCATCCAGATGGTCTCAACAATATCTTACCCCTCAAGGCTATGTCCTTGAAGTAGCTCCTAGTGTGGAAATGGTGGGTGAAATGTACATTCCAAAGACAGGGGAGAGGGCTAGGAGCCTCCAATTGCCCGCATCCAGCTGGCAGGTCAACTTTGACAATTGTGACGTCTTTATTCCCTCGCCATCATCTTCTCATACGGACAGGGAAGTGGGACAATGGGCTGGCATCACGCCTGGTAGTAATTGGACTGTTCTAATAGCGTTCACTCAGCATCGTTAAGAAAGGGAAGTGCTAGGATCACTTGAAGCCATCATGTCAGGGAGGTTTGGAAGAGGAAATTGGGCTGGGTCTTAAAGGATGAATGAAATTTGCCAGGCTGGCAGGACTGAGGAGAAAGATTTCCTAACGAATACAACAGTGTGTCCAAATCACAGAGAAATGAAATGGCGTGGATGGTTCACTGTGCCGAAGTCTGATTTGAGAACAGACGGAGATCAACAGAGACTGTCTCATGGCACCAGCCCGAGAAGTCTAGGTTTCATCCTCTCTTCTGCGAGGACCCAATGAAATGTTCAGTAGGGAAGTAACTTTCCCAGATTTGTGTTTTAGAAAGATCATTTAACATTTGTGTAGAGAATGGGTTGGCGGGAGTGGGGTGGGGAGAGTGCACAATGAGAGATTAATTGGTAGATTTTGGAATGGTCTAGACAGGAAATAGTGTGCGCCTGAACTAAGGCAGCTCCGGTGTAGTGGGAGAAGAGGACACGTAGGAGATGGAATCAACAGAACATAGTGAATGAATCTAAGGAGTGGGAAGGAGAGAGGAGCTGAGTTTCCTAGTTTCCTGACTAAGGTGCTGGACTGGATAGTGGACAGAGTAAACATAATGAAATGATATATTTTTCAAGGTGGAAATGCTCAAACACGAATACACCAGAAAACATAATGAAGTAGTCCTATGTTTGCGCTTATCTACAACAAATGTTTAGATTTAAAACACACTTTTGTTTGTATTTGACATCCTGAAATAAAGGTTAAACAACTCTATTCCTATATACTTTAAATCACTTTGAATGTGCAATAGCTACAAACACTAGGCCATCTTCTGGGCAATGATACGCTGTTCCAAATTGGGAGATAACTCGGTAATATTATGTCATGCTTGATAATGTTCTCACCAAAATGTGACATAATTTCCCTTCCACTTACATGGTAGTTGCATTCTTAGAAAATTCTGTGTATGTTTACATGGTAAAAATTTACTATATGTTCATAGGTAAAATGGTGTTACATTCCAGGCTTAGAAAATTGTAAACAGCGTTTTTCACTTACATGGATACCTATTGGGAACATCTGAAGTTGTACAGAATACAGGACCATTCTTTACGTGAGACTGTCCTGGTATTACAAAATCTTGAGTGTCTCTGCCTCTCCGTATGCTATGGTGACACTTAAGCCACTGAAGCACCTAAATCATTGGGACAATTCAAAATATTCCCAACAAATTTCCTAAACATTCCCCAGGGGATGTATCACTCTGACCCCACTGAGAACTAGTATGCTTGGGGAATGTTCCAGAGAAAACACCACAGCATCTTCTTTCTCAGCATCTGTGGGCACCATTTCAGCCCAGAAATTAAAAATCAACTACCTTAAAGGGAACTTTGATCCTGATAATTGAGAAATTTTCGTAGGTTTGACTCAAACTGTACAAGACACACTAATGTTTAATCAGAAAGTATGAGAAGGAAAAAAACAATATCTTATCCATTCTTTAGTTTTTAGAAGAAGTCTCATCTCTGTTTCTGAGTGTTGGTGGGACCTTAGGCAATTCACGAACTCTTCCAGGACCTGCTAATCCAGGGGTAGCGTTAGGGGCGAGATATGGAGAATGACCCTGGCTTTACTTTATGGCTGCCCTTGCCCACTGGTTTGTTTAATCCAGTGGCGTGTTGGAGCTGGCTTGCGCTGGCTTTTGAGAGCCAATCTAAACTTTGTGGAATTTGTGAGCTGGTTGACAATATATTAGAAACTTGAAATTGACCATGACGATAGTATTTAAATCATGGAAATTGGAAGACACTACAAATCAGTCCTCTCCCCACCGCCCTGAGCCGGTGGTTAAGCATTTACCAGCACCCCACTGGTTGAAGTTCTCCTCTATCCTGTAGGAAAGGGAAAGGTTGTCACTGGGAAGGCATTATACAAAAGCCCATCCTCTACATCCCATCTGGTCTCACAGGCTGCTCGTTGTAACTTTAGTGCTTGGTGATAATGCTTATGTGTTAGTTGTGGACACCTCAATGCTGTTTCTCTGAAGCATCTGTACAAGGGTCTGTGCTGAGCACCGATATAAGCAGCTAAAATGACTCACCCCAAACAGACACCTTTGGGAGATGCTAACACTTCAATCTGGCAAGGAGTGCATTCCAGCCCTCCCCTAATCCTCTTACAGCAGCTAAGTTTTACTCAAAGCTTCAGCTTGGGTATAAAAGCAGACTCACTCCTTCACTCAATCGGCTGCCCCTGCAAGACCAAGCTTGGGGAAAAGCCACAATTGCCTCCAAAGCAACTTGAAAAGGATGAATCCCTGAGCTTCAGTTTCTGGGCCAAAAAGAGTTAAGAGTTTTGTCAGCCCCGAGTCACTAGAGGCTTCAGAAGTCCGTCAAATCTGCCGACTCAACACATTTTGCTTTAAATAGGAAAGATGCCAACTGAAGTTGAATGACAAAAGAGATTTCCGGGGAGTGGAAAAACTAAGGAGAATGTCCGGAAAAAGAATATGTAGGGATAGTAATTATTCCTACTTCAAACAATCTAACAGCCCTTTTACTAGCTATTCTGTCTCCTTTCTCCACCCTGTCCTCTGAGCTAAGTATTATTTTGTCTATTTTACAGGTGGCAAAATTAGATTGGTCAGAGAAATAAGCTAGTTCCAGGACATTTGGAGAAATCAGAACTAAAATTCTGGTCTTCCAAGATCTTCCTGTCAATCACTCTGACTCTAGATACGTGTTCCCTATTTGGTAACATGAAGACAACAGAACTAAAATATCCCTTGAGCCTCATCCATGCTCAGGCTTTCATGTACATGAACCGCTTTTAAAATAGTTGAAAATAGTCAAACATCCATTTAGTTCGATTGAATTCTAGTACATCTTTTAAAAATCAATATAAGCTACAATAACTCATACGTTATTTGATCCTTTTTTTTTCTCTTTTCCTTTTTTAAAGCAACTTTATTGAGATATAAAAGCATGCAATAAGCACAGTAAGTGTACAATGTGATAAGTTTTACATACGTATAAACCCATGAAACCATTATCACGTTCAAGGTAATGATTCTTCTATCACTCCCACATTTCCTCGTGCCTTTTCTAATTCCTCTCACTTACTCATCCCACCTACCCTCTCAGGCAACACCTGATCTGCTCTGTCAATATAGATAAGTTTTCATGTTCAAAGTTTTATCAAAATGAACTCGTACAATATGTACTCAATATCTGGACTCTTTCATAGAAATTTTGGGATATATCCATGTTGTTGTATAGATCATTAGTTCCTTCCATTTTATTTTTAAGTAACATTCCATTGTATGAATATGCCACGATTTGTTTATCCATTCACCTATTGAAGGACATTTGGCTCTTTTCCAGTTTGGGGTTTTTACAAATAAAGCTGCTGTGAACATGCATGTAGAAGTTCTTTGTATGGACATATGACTTCTTTTCTCTTAGGTTAATACCTTAGAGTGGAATGGCTGCGTCATATGTAAGTGTATGTTGAACTTTTTAAGAAAGTTAAACTACCAAACTTTTCCAAAGTGGCTTTACCATTTGACATTCCCAACAGCATAGTTTGAAAGTTCTAGCTCCTCCACATCCTGGTCAACACTTAATATGCCAATCTTTTTAATTTAGCCAACTAATAGGTGTGTAGTGGTATCTCATTGTGGTTTTAATTTGCATTTTCCTGATACATAGTGATATTAAGGATCTGTTCATGTATTTATTTGCCATGCATGTAGCTTCTTGGGTTAAGTCTGTTTAATTTTGTTGCCCATTTTTAACTGTGTTATTTTCATGTTATTGAGTCTTGAGAGTTTTCTGCATATTGTGGATACAGTGCTTTAGCAGTTATTTGCTTTGCAAATATTTTCTCCCAGCTTGTGGCTTGTCTTCTCATTCTTTTCTCCTTTGGAGAGGAGACGTTTTTTTAATTTTGATGAGGTTGAATTTATTAATATTTATTTTATACATCATATTTTTTGTGTCATAGCTAATAAATCTTTATCTAGCCTAGTGTCACAAAGATTTTTACTTTTGCTTTCTTCTGGATGTCTTATAGTTTTAGATTTTACATTTAAGTCTCTGATCCATTTTGAGATTTTAAGTTAACTTTTGTATATGGTATAAGGTTTGAACTGAAGTTTGTTCTGGTTTGTTTTGCATATAGATATCCAGTTATTCCAGCACTATTGTTGAAAAGACTATCCTTTCTCCACTAAATTCTCTCTGCACCTTTGTCAAAAATCAGTTGTCCATATATGTATGAGTCTGTTTCTGGACTTTTCTGGTTCATTGATCTTTTTTTTCTATCTTTGCGCTATTACCATAGTTTATTGATTACTGTAGCTTTGTAAGTCTTGAAATTAGGTGATATTAGCCTTCTAATTTTGTTTTTCTTTTTCAAAGTCATTTTGGCTCTTCTAGGTCCTTTGCATTTCCATGTGAATTTTAGAGTCAGTTTGTCAATATCACACACACATAGCCTGCTAGGGTTTTGATTGGGTTTGTATTGATTCTATAGATCTCTTTGGAAAGAACTGACAACTGTATTTCTATATATGTGCAACAAACATTCAAAATTTTAATATTAAAAATAATATCACTTACAATAGCATCAAAAATATGAAACAGTTAAAAATAATTATGATAGAAGATGTGAAAGACCTGCTCACTGAAGAATACAAGACATTGCTGAGAGAATCACAGACCTAAATAACCTGGACAATATAACTTGTTCATAAGTCAGAAGACTCAATATTGGAATGATTTCTTCTTCCCTTTAATAATAGAAGCATTGTACTTTCACTTCTCTTGGAGGTAGATGTGGCCATTTGACTATGTTCTGCCTAAAAGAATCTGAGCAGAAGAAATGTGTGTAACCTCTGGGTCATAACTTTTTTGCTTTCTGTTTTTCCCTTCCAGGGGGCTAGAGAGGATGGGGACAGCACTCGAGAACAGTGCCTCTTCAAGTCTAGTCCCCTGACCAGCAACATCAGTATCACTTGGGAGCTTTTTAGAAATGCAGATTCTCAGTCGCCACCCCAGACATACTGAATCAGAAACCCTGGTCTTGGGGTCCAGCATTCTGTGTTTTAAAAAGCCCTCCAGGTCTGATACAGGCTAACATTTGAAAACTGCTGCCCTCGGGAACGCAAAGCATCAAGTAGGACCTAGTTGGCTGATATCCTCACTGAGCAGAGTTGCCTACTCTCCCTGGACCACCAGCTTACCTTCACCCTCTTATATGATGGAGAAATAAACTTCTCTTGCTTGAGACTTTTATATTTTTTTTTTGCTCTTCTGAAATTTTTTTATTGGAGTACAGTTGATGTAGACTTTTGTAATTTTTGTCTCTTTGTTATACCATCCCTAACTATGCCCCCTTCTTTCCTCCATGTGGTATTATCCTGTCCTTGTGTCAGGGAAGATTCTCTTTTCGGATATTCTGTTTACCTCAATGATATCAAGAGCATCACTTCATGTCAAGGATTGTATAGGATTGTACACCGAAGGGTACATCGTAATAATAGGTAGTACCTTTCCTATATAAATTTTGATACTTTGAAAAGTTGGATAAATAATAAAGTTACATAAAAATGCTATAGTCAAAGAGATATAAATTATCATATACAAGTCAGTCTTAAAAATTAAAATATGAAACATGCCATTTCCCTTTTTGCATAATTTCTCTTCTTTTTCTCTAACTTTGAAGAGGAACTATGAGGTTTTTCCTTTCCCTTCAAAGTGTTAACTTTTTCAATCCACTCCTATCACATAGGTACTTTAGTCATCAATAGCAACAAGAATTACCCTGAAGACTTGTGCAAACGAATTGAGAAGGTATGAATAGCCCTAGTTGCTGAAAGTAAAAGAAAAATACTTTAAATAATATTCACACTTGACTGTCCTAATCAAATCTTCAAGCAGGAAAAAAGAGAAAGAAATATGATGTAGAAAAATTTTCATATTGTTTTAATCATTTAGGTAGGTAGAGAGAAGCTTTTAATCATATATATGTATATGTGTGTGTAGATAGATATCATAGATAGATAGATAGATACTTCCCAAAATATAGTGAAATATAGCCTAACTGTATTTCGTCAACGCTTGATGAAAATTTTTCAGTGATTCATCATGAAGCACTTCTTATGATGCTTGAATGAGCCTGTCAAACAACTTGAATACTTCCTAGTGACAGGAGATTCAAGTGTTCACAGCTCATTCAATATTCCACTTATTTGTTAAGCACCTACTCTGTACCAGGCAGCCTCTTCAATTTTTGAACAGCTATAATTGTTTAAAAGTTCTAACTCATGTCGAGATGAAATCCTCCTGTAAAGAGCTTCAACACCTCATAAAGAGCTTCAACACAAAGTGTTTCTCCGTTGCAGAAACACAGTGTACTGGGGGTTGGGGACAGTGACACAACTGCCTCTAGGGACCTCACGGTGTCATGCGAGCAGGGGCAGGACGTCTGACGGTGGAATAATAAACGCCAGTACACAGACATACAAAGTGCTCTCTGAGAAACTGGATGCAGAAGCCACTACCTCTGCTAAGGGAGTGGTCAGAGAAGGCTTTGAAGAGAGCATGGTATTAGAGAAAGGGTGAACAGGACTCAAAAGAAAAAGAACATTCCAGGTCCAAGGAATAGTATAAATACAAGCATGGAAGCCTAAAAGAGCACAACATATTTGGAAACTTCAAGTGGCTCCGTATGTCCCGAATAAAAGGTTGTGGAGCAGAAGATAAGACTGACAAAAGTCTGTTAGAGGCAAATTAGGAAAACACTTGTTCTTCATGACAAGGAGTTTGAACTCCAGGCTATGGGGAATCAGTAAAGAATGTTAAATGAGGAAGTGACATGATTGACTTTCTTTTTTTAAGTTTTATTAATCAGCTTTGTTTTAAGCAGATGTGGTGTATAATTCCCTAGAATTTTTTTTAAATTTTTATTTTATATTAGAGTATAGTTGATTTACAATGCTGTGTTACTTTCAGGTGCACAGCAAAGTGACTAAGTTATACATATACATATATCTATCCTTTTTCAAATTCTTTTCCTATTTAGGTTATTACAGAATATTGAGCAGAGTTCCCTGTGCTACACAGTAGGTCCTTGTTGGTTATCTATTTTATACATAGTAGTGTGTATATGTCAATCCCAAACTCCCAATTTATCCCTCCCCCCCTTTTCCCTTTGGTAACCGTAAGTTTATTTTCTGATTTGAAAAATTACTCTGACTGAAGTTGAGGATGAACCAGAGAAAGGAGAAAACATAAGAAAGAATAGAGAGGAGACCTGTAAATGGTTTGTTTCTTCCCCTTTCCCTCTCCTACCTTCTCTCTGTTCCTTCCTTCTGAAATAGGAAATATGTCTAAACAAAGGTGATAAGTGTGAGGAAGAGATGAACCAACAGATTTCAGAGGTAAGGAAGTAAAATCATCATCAGTACTTTTTGACCAGTCCAATATGGGGATTGAGGGAGAGGGCTCTAAGTCTGCCCCCTGGGGCATCACAGAATTCTTCCCTATGGTAAATCTTCAGTCATTTGAGAATAATTATCACATTCTTTCCCTCACCACTCAAGAAAGCACTCCTCTTCCACCTAAGAACAATAAAATGCCATTCTCCAGTCCTGCTGTCCTCCAGTGCTTGATTAGGTAAAGAGGGTGCCTTATCTAAAATTTCTCAATTCAACAATATGCCCAAACTCAGTAAGTAGATAAATGCATTCTTCTTCAGCCTATAGGTATTTACACCAGCCAAAACATCTCCCTCGCTGTTCAGCTGTCAAGAAAATATATTAATGCTTCTAAATCAAGAACAAAAATAAAATCACTCAGAAATAAGTTTAACATTTCATATTTTTGGCACTTAAAATATTCCTCTATTTGTGCTATCCTGAGCATATGACTTGCAAAGTGAAGTAGCCATAAATCAGGCTACTCTAATACCGCTCCTCGCAGACATTTGTCAGGAAAAATAATTAATATACTGGCTAAGAGAACACTAATAAAGCAGTGTATTGCATTTCATTTGGTCCTTATTCAACAACAGCAAAGAGTTCCAAAGCAAAGGACAAAGAAAATTAGAATGATCATTATCCTATACCCTGTCCTATTGATGAAGCACATTCTTGATGCTGGCAAAACTTCTGGACCTGATCTTTATTTTTTAACTTACTGATTCTTTTCCATCAGTGACAGACTTGTTCTGCCACAAGAGATGGGTTTCCAACTTGGCCTGAGGGAGGCATGTGGGTTAGAAACAATATTGTCATTGGCCTACTTTTGGCAAGATTGGTGGAAAATCAAACAACTGTTATGTTTTGGAGTTGTGGGCTAATAGTGCCCTCTGTTTTCCATTTTAGCTCGCATCAACAGAATTACCAGATGGTTAAGAAACCACTATAATAGAGGTAATGTTCCAATATAGTGGGGAAAGACCAACCCAATAAACACTCTAACATTTATCTAGTCGCTTAAAATAGCAATCTAAATGTTTAAAGATAAATTTTGTTAAAAGAATACATAGCAGAAACTCTTGAAGCCTCACTCCTTTCACCAGAATACTTGGTCTTTTTAGAACAATATATTCATTGCAGATGCCAGCACTCTCAAAATATCTCATCCATCCTCCCAAATGCCAAACCTTATAACCCAGTGGACCACAATCACCTGCAAGATTTGTAAGACTCTTCCTAAACCTCCCAGAGATTCTGAGTCAGTGGGTCTATGATAGAGCATAAGAATCTGTAATTTTAAAGAATCTTTCCAGATGACAGGGGAACCATTTAGAGAAGTCTGAGGTCTACCTGTGGGAGAAATTTTTAAATAAGGGTGTTGGACCGGGAAGCAATCAGTTGGGTGGATTTTCAGTTTACATATATCCTCTGCTCCCACCCACAGGTTTCTTCATGCCTCCTGGTGGATGGAGGGTGAAGTTCCCAGGGTGAATATGATCCCCTGATTGAGAACCAATGCTCTTTGGAATAAAGAATCATGGAACTGCTTGGAGGAAAAACAAAAACAAAAAGCTTCCTCTCTTAAAGTGTGAGCATGTAAAACTAGTAGGATTCAATTATAGAACCACTGTTTTCTTCAACACCCTCAATTTTGGTTCATTCTATGGGGTTAATGCTTCCTCTGCTCCTGAAAGAAATTCTGGGAAGATGGAATTAGTTTTTCCAGGCATTCTCAGATAAGAAAGTCATTTTGTCTGAAAAAGAGTCTCATAATTGAAAGTCAAAATTACAGAATTTAAAGCTAAAATTTCCCTCCTCCCCCTGTTCGGACCTGCACTCCCAATGGGGACCCACACATTCAACCTTTTCTCAATTTCCCCTCTTGCTTCTCCCTTTCCTCCATCTTATTTAGTCAGCTTCCTCTCCCCTATGCAAGATTGAAGGTGGAACTGGGGTCAGGAGAGAGAAGGGAGAAGAAGTAAGGACACAGAGAGAAGGTCTTGCCTGACTAAAACCGATGCAATCTGCCACTGGCTCCCTCTGGCTGGCTACTGTGTAAAGCTGACTCACTCATGAGGTGCGTAAGGGTTCTTTGTGGAGCTCCTGCCCTCACTGAGACCTCTCACGCACAGAACTAGGAAAATCGCTTTGCTCTGGCTCCTGGCTCACAGGTCCTGCAGCAGCTCCTGACTTCCTGCCACCTTTCTCGATGAGCTCTCTTGCCCTACCTGCCCCAAGTGCTTGGGCAGGATTCAAGGCAGTCCAAGACCAGCTTTCTTTCTCACAGGTGGCCCACATTTGATCCATGGAAAAGACTCATGTCATTCCCTGTCCCATCATCAAAGCAGGAAGCTCTAACCAGAGAATCTTGCTTTTAGGTGCTTAAAGCATGTGTCAGACATCAGTCAACTCTGCCCCTTGAACAACAGGAAACCAATGTATTCCTCTGAAGCACATTTTGCTTGACTTAAAGCAAGAAGAAGCCTCTCCACTACTTCATCTCCATGAGGAAAGGGGATGAGCAACATACTAAAAGCTCTCTCTAAACAGTCCTCTCTTATATCTGCAGCTAAGTCCTCTCAATCTCTCCAACTTCTTTCATAGACTGGCGGCAGATGATCTGCAAAATCAGTCCATAACTACCATCTTCTCAAAATGCGTCTAAGTGATGCTGCACCTCACTTGGCATGCAGTGCTTCTATTGTCTTGTGGCCTCAGGTGAAACAGGGATTTTAAGAGTTCCCTTTTACATTTTGGTGGCTAAAATCCTAGTCTTTTAGGCTGCCAAACTGAGAAGGGCAATGAATTTCCATTAGAGGATCTGAACATGCCCTGCATTCACTTGGCTCTTTGACATTTGAAGTCTGGGCAGACTGGCAGGTCCCATTTGCCAAGGAGCAATTACTTCTGTAGTAATTAGGTCTGAAATCATGTTGCCTCTTTGAATCAAAAGCAGTTATCTGCGCGATATAACATTCAACCAGTGCAGACACAGAAGAGAAAATAAACAGCCAATGTTTCTTCCACCAGATGCAGCACTGAATTTCACACAGATAAAGATTCTGAGAGTATTAAACATTACAAGACTATAATCATAAGAATACCAAAGACTCTTTTTTTATTTATCTTTGGCTACGTTGGGTCTTTATTGCTGCGCTCGGGCTTTCTCTAGTTGCAGCGAGTAGGGGCTACCCTTTGTTGCAGTGTGCAGGCTTCTCCTTGCGGTGGCTTCTCTTGTTGCAGAGCATGGGCTGTAGGTGCACAGGCTTCAGTAGTTGTGGCTCGCGGGCTCTAGAGCACAGACTCAGTAGTTGTGGCGCACGGGCTTAGTTGCTCTGTGGTATGTGGGATCTTCCCCGACCAGGGCTCAAACCCGTGTCCCGTGCATAGGCAGGCAGATTCTTAACCACTGCACCACGAGGGAAGCCCCCAAAGAGATTTATTGACTAAAGCCATATTATTGTTAATTCTATTACAATAGGGAAAGAACAGGGGGGCAAAGTGAGGAAAAAGAAGGAATCTTAAGTGGTAAATGGAAAGCAAAAATTTAGATATATCAAGTATTCTGAAGATCAGCTAGTTTGATTGCTTTGTTTTACATAAAATAATAACAATAATAATAGGTAACCCTACTGAGCATTTACTATGCCTTAAGCACATTATATATGTTATCTCATTTAATCATCACATATATGAAAGACTGTGGTAGATTAGATTATTGTTCTTGGGTGTTCACTCATTCCCATTCTCTGCTATGCAACCTCACAGCACGTATTAGAGGGCAGAGTATATTTCTCTACCCCATTGATGTTGGGCTTGGCCATGTGACTTGCTTCGACTAATGGGTTGTTAGCACATGTAACGCAGATGTGTTTGTGTAATTTGACTTGTCATCCTGAATTCTTGAGATTGTTGTTGGTTCAAGAAGAATGAAGAAACTTATGGAGCAGACCTAAACTCAACCTGAAACCTAGAGCCAAGGTCAACCAATGAGCATCTTCAAGCAGATATGACCCAACAAACTTGCAGGACCATGAGCTAGGAAAATTAATGCTGTGTAAGTTGCTGAGTTCTGGGCAGATTGGGATGTGGCATTATTTTGGCAACAGCTGACTAATATGGAGACTTAGAAAAAGAAAAATAATTTCTGCCTATGACCACTACCAAAATAAAGTTCAGAATAGTCATATTCCCAGTTTTCTCCCATACTACCAACTTATCTCAATTTAGATACCTTGACTCTAACCTGTGGTCACTGCTGGATGTTAAGAATTTTATTGGGAAAAGAGTTCTATATGAAACTCACAGAAATTCTGAATTACTAAGAGAACTAAAAATTTCCTCCTCCCTTTTTTTGTTTTTGTTTTTGTTTTTGCTGTGCATGAGATAAAGACAAGCAAAAGGACATCTACAGTTTGACTCAAGCAACATATCAGCTTTAGAATGAACAAGACTAAAGCAAATTGGCAAAAGTTTTTCATGCAAAATGAACCATCAAATCCCAGGACTAGAAGCATATAAATCCTTGGCATTAATCAATGGGTATTTATTGAGTGCTCATGCAACATTAAGCTGAGGGCAAAGATGGCAGTGGGGAGTGGTTGCTTACTGAGTGGTTAAAAATAAAAGTATGAAAGAGAGATCTTCCCTTGAGAAATTTTATCCTCATTAAAAAGTAACTCTTGGGACTTCCTTGTTGGCGCAGTGGTTAAGAATCTGCCTGCCAATGCAAGGGTCATGGGTTCAATCCCTGGTCCAGGAAGATCTCACATGCCGCGGAGCAACTAAGCCTGTGCACCACAACTACTGAGCCTGCTCTCTAGAGCCTGCAAGCCACAACTACTGAAGCCCGTGTGCTCTAGGGCCCGCGTGCCACAACTACTGAGCCCGAGTGCTGCAACTACTGAAGCCTGCGTGCCTAGAGCCCGTGCTCTGCAATAAGAGAAGCCACCACAATGAGAAGCCCATGCACCTCAATGAAGAGTAACCCCCACTCGCCACAACTAGAGAAAGGCTGCGCACAGCAACGAAGACCCAACATGGCCAAAAATAATAAATAAAAAAAAAAAGTAACTCTCATAGGTTCAAATCATTGCTTCAAACCCCAAAACATTCAGAACTGCATGGAAAGTCTTAATTTGCTTCAAAAATAAATTCCAAATTTGCTAACAAACAAAAACATCTACCCCACCCTCAAATAAAACCTACAGCAAACATCAACACAATAGTGAAATTTTTAAAGCATTAACTTTAAAATTAGAAACAAGAAAAAAGCCTGATATCACCATTTCTATTCACATTATACAGGATATCTGAACCAGTAAAATAAGAAAAAGAAAATAAGTCAAAAACATGAGAACTAAACAGGAAAAATCAACAGCCATCATTTTATGCTTGTATACATAGAAAACTCGAAAAAAAATTATATAGGTAAAGTGTTAGAACTATTAAGAGATTTTAACAAGGTAGCTAGATATAAGATTATTAGTTTTTAAATCCATATTAAAAAGTCAATTGTACATTTACACACCAGGAACAGACATTTACAATACACAACTTTTAAAAATACCCCCTAAAAATCAAAAATTAAAAAAAGTTGTATAAATAAATTTCACAAAATCTTTGCAAGATCTCCAAGAAGAAAAATATAATACTTCACTGGAAGGCATGAAAGATGACTTAAATAAATGAGAGATATACCATGTTCATGGATTACATGAACATGTGTGTATTCTAACCGTATCAGTTATCCCTAACATGTTCTGTATATTCAATTTAATTCTAATCACAGTTCAGTAGGTTTTATGCAACACTAAAAGCTAATTTTTTAATCATATGTAGATCAATGGGTAAATAGAGAGATGGACAGTTATGTGACAAAGCAATATGGCAAAAGGTTAATTATAGAATCTAAGTAGTGGGTTCATGGGTGTTTGTTTGCTATAAAATTCTTTCAACTTCTTTTCATTCTTGAAACTTTTCATAATAAAATGTTGGGGGAAAATCATATGCAAATGTCAACAGCTCAGAATAGCCCAGACACTCCTGAAAAGGAAGAACCAGGTGCTTTACCACACAGGAAAATTTTGAATAAAAATTATAATAATTAAGAGAGTGTGGCATTGGTATGGGAACAGAAAAACAAATCAATGGACTATAATAGAAATCAGGCATTTATGAAAACCTGATTTATTTCAGATCTGACATTATAGATCACTGGGGAAAGGGTGGATCATTCATTAAATGGTTCTAGGAAAATTGGTATGCAAATAAAAAATAATTAAAATGTTAACAACAAAATTTTAAAACTCAGGAAAAAATCAAGAGAATATCTTTTAAATATCTTTAAATTAATCAAGGCACAAAAAAGTATATAATAAAACCGTTTGCAAAAAGAGTTTAAAACAGAGAAGATTAAGCTATATATATATATATATATATATATTAGGGTTACTAAAAGGATAAGGAAAACATTATTAAAATTTATGGAGTGTTTTTCTTTTCATGCCAATAACACTCTTGCAAACATGGTGAACATTCTTAAAATCCACTGGACTTTCTGTAAGAAGGGTGGCAACACCAACCCCCCAAAATGACAGTACAAGAAGGGCAAGGATCCTCAGTATGCCCAGGGAAAGCAGCATTATAACAGGAATCAGAGTGACTATGGTAAGCATAGACTAAGCTGTTTTTTCTAGGAAAAGGCTAAAACTACAAAGAAGATTGCACTAAGGCTTGAACGTATTGAGCCCAAATGTAGATCTAAAAGAATCCTGGATATTTAGAGATGCAAGCTTTGGAACTGGGAGGAGATAAGAGAAAGGGCCAAGTGATCCAGATCTAAGCTTCATCTTTTGTTTTGTTATGAAGACAATAAAATTTTGAGGTTATGTTCACTTCATTTGGTTGCTTTGTTCTTTGGGGAGGGAAATAAGCTAGTGTCATCAACAAAATTCCCCTTGTGGGGAAATTTACACTTTAAAAAATTGTATGGAGTGGAGGGATGAGGATACAATTTGGAATGAGCATATCGGGAGCCACGGGTGTAGTAGTAATGATCTATTTTTTTAATTGGGTGATATATATGAATGTTTATTTTATTTATAGTTATAAAACTGGATACATACTATTTTATATATGATATAATATACAAATTAAAGATTTTAGGTCAAATGCAGGATGCTAAGAAACCTAATAGGAAAGTAAAAAATCTAAAAAGCTAATCGAGATAGAAAGAGATAAGCAAACTCTCTTAAAATCTTAACAATTTCATGTCCCTCAACTTTAAAGAAAATAAGCCAAAATAAAGGTGGCACTAGCTTATATTTTACTTTAGTAAATTTGGTAAAGCATCCATGAAGTATAATCTAGAAGCTTAAAAACTACACAGGACTTCATGAAGTTCTTTTTTATTAGCCTTTCAAAATTTATGAATTGTAGCTAAGTATGTCTTTCTGTCTTAGGAAAGAGAGCAAGGGAGTGGAAATTATGACCAAACATCCTTCCCTCCCTCCTTCCTTCCATGCTTTCTCTCTCCTTCTGTATTAATTTTAATTTTCTAATACTGTATAACAAATTACAAAAAGAAGAAGACAAAGAAGAAGAAGATGAAGAAGAAGAAGAAGAGGAAGAAGAAGAGGAAGAGGAAGAAGAAGAAGAAGAAGAAGGAGAAGAAGAAGAGGAAGAAAGAAAAAGAAAACCACACAGAAGCTTAAAACAAAACAAATTTATTATTTCACAGTTTCAGGTCAGGAGCCTGGTCACCGGTCAACTGGGTCCTCTGCTCAGTGTCTTGCCAGGCCAAAAATCAAGGTGTGGCCAGAGCTGTGATCTCATCTGTGACTCAGAGTCCTCTTCCAATCTCATTCAGATTGTTGGCAGAATTCAGTTCCTTGTGGTCATAGGACTGGTCCCAGTATTCTTGTTAAGTGTTGGCTAGGGGGTCACTTTCAGCTCCTAGAGGCTGCCCTCTGTTCCTAGCTATATGGCACTCCTACAACCTGCAGCTTACTTCTTCAAAGCCAGGAGGAGATATCTCTTTCATGTTTCAAATCTAACTTCTTTTAAGGGCACACCTGATTGGGTCAGGCCCTTCTGGGATAATCTCTCTTTTGATTAATACAAATTCAACTGACTAGGGACCTTAATTGCAGCTGGAAATCACAAGTTATTTGAGATGTCTGAAATGTAGTGTGACTGGTGACATTGAGTGGGCGAAAACTAAAGAAAAAAGCTAAGTCACATAAGACATTGTAAGCCAATTGTGGAATGTGGCCCTTATCTTAGCAACAGTTAGAACCCATGAAGGAGTGAAGGTTTTTAAGAACAAAAATGTGAGACTGGTCAGACCTGCATTTTAGAAGAATGGCTCTAGGGGGCAGTAAGAATGATAAAGAGGACAAGTCATTTGAGCAAGTATTTGTGGAATGAAAAGGAAACCTGTGGCAAAAATAACTCTAGAAACTACCCCCAAAATAAAATGGCATGCTCTCAGAAATGCTTGAATTTGAGAAAATTATTATAACCAGAAAAAAAGTCATATGCCCTTCCTCCTCTAGCCTACCACAAAATATACACATATGGCTTTTGATAAAATAGTTGAGAGAGAGAAAAGGCAAAATGCAAAGAGAATAACCTTTAGGGGAGAAGCATACTGCAATCCATACTGTATCTTCATCTACTGTTGCCGGGTAGGGTAAAATTTCATCCTTAAATATCCTTGAAGTCAAAGTCAAAGGGATACAGAAAACTTGGCCAGTTACAAACGTCATTGTGTCCACAGAATAAATTGTTCAGAAGAACGAACATGCCTGATGGTGAGATTGAGTGAAACTTTTCCTCTGTTATTTTAAGTAATACACCCAGCGTTGGGAGAGGTCAAAACAGAGGAATGACCAATGCACAGGTGAGTTTGATGAAAAACGTCTCCTGATGAAGGGAAGAGAGAATATGGCTCTGCAGAGAGAAGGGGCACATCCTGATCATAAATTTATCTCCATCTGCAACATTCGATTACTTCTCATTTGCTGTGTCAAAGGCCTTATTTTGTGACTGGAGTATCCTGTGTGTATAATAACTTGCCAGCGTCATCTTTTGGTCCTTTTCAGGGATTAACTACTTGCTAAATTCATTTATCAAAATTAAAACTAGGTTTTCAGAATGTTGCCCTCCAAATCCCAAGAAACTATGAAAGATTAACCTTTTGCAGATCCTTCCAGACTGAACACCAGTGGGTGACATCAATGCAAGTGATTAATAAGAGCTTTCTAAGGTCCAGGGGAGATGCTGACAGACATTTCCCTCACATGACAGCATAAGTCATCTCCTAATCAACCTGTGAAAACACACACCCTGATACTCTCCATACTAATGGAACACTTCCAGTTAATATTTAGAATATCCATAGGAGTTCTGTTTTGCGTTAGTACCAGAGGTTTTTTCAAGTGTATCAGACCTCCTCGATGCTGTATAACAGAATTCATTAACTCAGTCTCATTTAATCATTCTAGAAGCAACAGTAGCAGCAGCAGAATGAAAGTCAAATCCAGAGTGAATTAGTCATAGCTTTTCTGTGATGCTGTTTTTTTTTTTAAAAAAATGGCATTAGCTAACATTTTTATCCCACTGACCCCTGTACCGTCCGAGTTGTATACAGCCTGTATACTCACCACGGAGAAGCACACTCCGCTTCTGTCTTATTTCTTCCTCGTCTCTTTACAGCCCGTGGTGCTATCTTGGGGCCTTAGAGGCATTTCATCCAAATATCCACATTCGCACAAAATGTTCCAACACCTTCCCAGTACAATCCTTGACATTTTCCCTCCCCTCCCTGAGAGGCATGTGCTGTGAACCTGCTCCTTCTTGCATGTGAAATGGCAGCTGGGCTCATTAATGGTTCCCTCAGATCCTCTATGTCCTTTATTCCTCAAAACAAACTCTTTGGCTCCGTTCATAACAGGTCTGATAGCACCCTAAATAAAGTGCCGAGACTTTGCTTCCCATTAAAGGGTATGGGTTAGACCTGGATGGAGATATAAAACGGTACGTGTCCTATCAAAGTATTCCCAGATTCCCTTAATTACACTTAGGGAGTTGTTCCCTTTGAATCCCCTAAACAGGTGGTGAGTGATGTTTTCTTTTTCCCTCAGGGGCTACTAGCTTACAATATAATCATTTAACTGGGAAACACACGGGTTATGCTAAAGTCATTCATTTTATATATATCTGGTATACCTAGCATTACTGAGCATATATGGTTACCATGCACTGTGTGAAGCAATTTATATGCATTATTTCCACCAATCTTTATGACTCTGTAAGTTATGTTTAATTACCAATATCCATTTAAACATAAGGAGACTGAGGTACAGGGAGTGTATTAATGTGTCCAAAGTCACTCAGCTAGCAAGTGGCCAGACCAGGAGTCAGACCTGGTCAGTCTGGCTCCAGAGCCTGGGCTATACTCACTGACTGCCTTCCCCTTCACCCTGGGTGAAGCTCTGCAGTAGGTCCTAGAGTCATGTGGATGGATGAGTCACATGGATGCTGAAGACGATATTTCTGCCCCACATCCACCCAGAGCATAAATTCCAAGAAAAACACCTTAAAATCTACTACAGAGGTAAGAACAGAGTGGTGGTCCAGCATGGAAGATGGAATAGCTAACTCAGCCTAGAGGATTGAAGAAAGCTTCCCCAGGGGAGTGACATTCAAGCCACAAATGTGACAAAGAATATCTGAGGAAGAACAGACAATATACTATAAAGTACAATGTTATAAAAGGGGATGTACCAGGAAAGGCAAGAAGCTTGATATGATGGCACGAGACATGGGACCATGGAGAGAGGAAGAGGATGAGAGTGACAAGAGACTGAAAGGTTAAGTTAGGCCTTAATTGCGATGCTAAAAAGTCTGCATATTATTTTCAGGTAAGGGAGCCAATTGCTTTTAAGCAAAACGATTACATTATTAATGTTAACTTTTGGGTTGCTTTTTTTTTTTTTTTTTAAAGAATATTAGCCAAGTTAAAGTACAGATAATGGAGTAGAGAGAAAGACCAGAAGAAAAGGCACCTGTTTGGAAGCCAAGACAATAGCAAAAGCAAGACATAAAGAGGGGCGGCTTCCCTGGTGGCACAGTGGTTAAGAATCTGCCTGCCAATGCAGGGGACACGGGTTTGAGCTCTGGTCTGGGAAGATCCCACATGCCGCGGAGCAACTAAGCCCGTGAGCCACAACTACTGAGCCTGCGCTCTAGAGTCCACGAGCCACAACTACTGAGCCCGCAGTGCTGCAACTACTGAAGCCCACACACCTAGAGCCCATGCTCTGCAACAAAAGAAGCCACCGCAATGAGAAGCCTGTGCACAGCAAAGAAGAATAGCCCCCGCTCGCTGAAACTAGAGAAAGCCCGCGCGCAGCAACGAAGACCCAACACAGCCAAAAATAAATAAAATTAAATTAATTAATTTTTTTTAAAAAAACTTTAAAAAAAAAGACATAAAAAGGGCCTGAGCCAGACCAGTGGGAAGGAAAGGCCAGAACAAGACACATGAAAAAATTTCTCCACACTACTTACTCCACCATTTTCATACCATATAGTTACTTCATAATTTGTTTATTTTCTGTCTCTCACTAGATTATAAGTTCCATGAGAACTTACAAGGATTTTTACTGAATCCTTAGTGCCTAGAACACTGCCCCACAGAACCTCAATAAATATGTTTAGAATAAGTGAAGTAAATTCAAAGGAATTGAGGGATAAATTGGATTTAAGAGATGAGAGAGTTAAATGACTGAAACTTCTAGCTAAGGAAATTGAATGGATGGTGATAGAGATCAAGAACCCACAAGACAGTTTTAAAGTGTCTACAGAATTCAGATTGATATATGTTGAAGGCTGTGTAACATTTGGAACTGGAACACCAGGGAAAAGTTGAGACTGGTTTTAGAGATTTGGGAGTCATCAGTATAGAGTTAGAAAGAGTCCTGAAGTCATGGAAATGGACAAAACCAGGCAGAGCCCATGAGAGGGAAGGAGACGAGAAGTAAGGAAACCATGAGCAACCACAAAATTTAAGAGATATTATAACCAAGAAGGACTCTATGGGGCCTTCCCAGGAAAGACCCCCCCCCCCCCCGCAGCCCGTGTCCCCTCTGCCTGCCTCTTGTCTGTAGAAAAACTTTAGCCAAAGACAAATAAATTGAAACAGAGAAATGAGAAAATGCAAAAAGCAAAGGAAAATAGTCAAACAAGACAAAATAATAGTAGTTCAACCATTAAGCAAAGTCAAGGACCTTTAGTTCCTCCTCAAGGGCTATAGACAATATTTTGAGCCATATCCTTTGAGCTGTTTTGCAGATTCTGAAACCCCCACCAGGTGGAAGGAGTTAACTACATGATGACCAGACTGTAGCCATGACATGAGTTGCTCCATCTTACACAATTCCGAGAACAGGCCTCAAGGGAAACGGGAATGAACCAGCCCTGGAACTGAAGATTAACTGTACCTAAAACAATCAAGATGACACTGATCAGACCGCCACATGACCAATTTCAAGATGACTGTTGGAGCTGACTGTGCTGTTCTGCATGTAACCCCTCTCTTTGCCTATACACCCTTGAAACTCCCCTTTAAAGGCTCCTGCCCTGTGAGTGGCAGTTGGGAGTTGGTTCTTTGGGACATGAGTCCACCTTCTCCCCAGGTTGCTGGCCTCCTGAATAAAGCAACCTTTCCTTTCCCACCAACACTTATCTCTCGAGCATTGGCTTTCAAGCAGTGAGCAGCCAGACCTGAATTTGTTGACAATAGGAGAGTCAGTAACAGAAATAAAGAAGAAACAGTGAGAAAGCTAAGAGGAAAACTGGGAGAGAAGGGTGTTCTGGAAAAACCAGAAGGGAGAGTCTTGAAAAGCAGAGCCTGGGGATGAGTTGTGCCATTAACCTTATCTGAGTAAAATCAAATGAAGATAGAAATCAACTATACTTCAATAAAAAATTTTTTTAATAAAAATAAATAAGTAAATAGAAAAAATTGAATGAAGATAGAAAATAGGAATTTTTCTCCTTTATTAAAAAAAAAAACCACAACTTGCACCAGAGCACACGGATTGGCAGGCAGAGCAACACTTCCCCTTGAGCTGAGGATCTTTGTGCAGGACAAAACCTGCTCGACCCCCAGGAGGTGGTCCTTGCTAGGAATTAGGCAAGGAATTATTTCAGGGTAGCAAGACCGGAATGCAAGCACCAATAGAGTCATCCATCTAAGATAACGGAGAAAAGAAAAGTAAAGGAGAACAGGGAAGGAGATGGAAACAATCCATCTTTGAGTTTAAGGAGCATGGTGAAGGTTTGAAACAGAGGAAGATAAAACTTGTTAGAGGTTAGAATAAGGGTGATCTGATCTGTATTGATAGTTCACCTGAGGTTGGATCCTAGTGCCACAAATTGCACAGGTGTGTAATTTTTTCCAACAGGGTTCAGAAGCTCAGTAACAGGAGCAAAGAAAGCAAGTGGTTAGCTTCATCTTAAATTTCTGTAGAAATTTACATAATGCTCTACTACCCATTTTAAAAATTGACAGCAATCACAAAAGTCTAGACTGTAGGAAATAATAGGAAAAATAACTCTAGTTCCCTCAACAAATAAATCGTAAGTTGAAAGAGAGAGAAAGAAAGCAGGAATCTGTACATTGAAAAAATATGAAGAGAAAGAGCAACGCATCACAATGTGGGGATGTATTTGGATACTGAGTCCAGCAGACAAATTATAAAATAATATTTAAAAATTGGCATGGCAGGCATTAGAAATGTGAACATTAACTGGATTTTGTGTACTAAGGAATTACTCACATTTTTGGAGTAACATTGCCATTGTGGTTTTGCTTAAGAGTCCTCAGGTTTGAGAGATTGATACAGACACACTTACAGATGAACTTGGTACAGGGCTGGAGCTTGCTTCAAAATAATCTGGGAAGTGGGAAAGTGGGTGGGGACATAGGTAAAGTAAGATTGGCTATGAATTGATAACTTTGCAGCTGGGTGATATGTACGTAGGGATTCATTATACTATTCCGTGCACTTTCATATAGGTTTCAATTTTTCTATAACAGATTTTGTTTAAGGACAAAACAAGATTCTATTCAGTGAATAATGGAAAAATTGCATTACTCCTAATCATGGCCAGTTAGGGAGATAATGAAAGAGAGGGGAAATTTTTAAAGGGAGGATACACAAGTCAGAAAAAAGCAGAAAGATGAAAAGGACTGGAACACAGAGAAATAAAGGCATAAATACAAACAGAAAAAGAGGAAGCAACCAAGTGAAAGACAGACTTGTGAAATGACATTACCACCTTGTGGTCTTTTGGGATATTGCCCCTAAATACTCCAGCCATGATGTTTTTTCACACCCGTAGGCATTTGTGGGGATGTCATGCCTACACTTGCACCAGGTGTAACTGAGGTCACGGCCATACCTAAGCCTCTGTCTGGAGGTTTCTTATTTGTGACTGAAACTTAGTTGACTCTCCTAATATTTTCAGACTGTACTTCCACTCATTCTCACAAGGTTCCCACATTTACTAAGTTTTATCATCCTGAATGTCCCACTTTATATATTCAGGGTTAGCTTCTAATTTGGTATTTCAGGACTTTGTGAACAAATCTTTGTTCACCTTATCCAAACCCTTAGTGTTTTGTTTTGTTTTTTTAAAAAAAAACAGCTTTATCGAGATATCATTGATATCCAAAAAATTGGACATATTTAATGTATACAATTTGATGACTTTGGAGATATGCCGAAACCATCAGGACAATCAAGGTAATAAACCTATTCATCACCTCTATTTGTTATATCATCTATTTGCCACTCTAACTCCAGCCTAATCTTAATTTCTAATTCCTCCATCTCCTTGTGCAGTCTACTCACGTTTCTCTAACCTTGTCCAACTCCACAGAAGTTACTTTTCATTGCAGTATGTGACAGAGCAGCATACGGTATTCATACAGTGTGGGAATGCCCCACGAGACAAAGGAAAGGATTGGGAATGTGGAACCAAAGGGATTCTATAGCTACAGTGGCCCCACTATTCAGCCAGATGACCCAAAGAAGAACGTTCCATCTCATACTCAACAGCCCAAATAGCCCCAATGCGATTGCTATCACCTGGTATTATCTTTTAAATTCCTCCTCCTCTCTAGTCTCCAAGCTAGCCTCCTTGCTTCCTCCTGGTAGTGCCCTCACCTGACCCTCCACATTGCATCTAGTTACTTCTCCAAAATGCAGATCAATCCTGTGATTCTCCGCTTAATACCTTCCAGTATTTCCTAACATCCACGAGAAAAAAATCCTAAATGCAGACCACCAAGCTCTTCCCAACACAATTCCTGCTTTCTAGTCTTATCCACTACAGTGTCCCCAACGTACACACTCCGCTCCAGCCATGCCAGGCTGCTTGCTATTCCCAAAAAGGCCACTGAATGTGTCACACTCCCTTGCCTTGGCACAGATTGTTATTCCTGTCTGAAATATGCCTGGTTAACTCCTAATCTTGGTTTGTCTTAACTTAGACACTGAATTAAGACTGAGACCTAACACAGCTGACCTCACTTCACTTCACGCCTGAGTGTTCCCATAGCACCTTAACGCTATTACACTTAACTTACTGTGTTGTGATGATGTGTTTACAGGTCTCTCTACAGGGCTCTCTACAGCCCTGCCTCTAGCCCCCTTAGACTCAAATGGAAGACTCAAATGGAAGACAACTGGAACTGTGCTGTACTTATTTAAGCTTTCCCAGAACTTAGCACCGTGGCCCGCAAGGCGTGGGTATGCAATAAAGATTGGCTGCCTTCTCCTCTGCAGCTATTTGTGGAAATCTGATCTCCAAAGTATAGAGTGGGTGGCCAGAGCTTTAATGAAGAAAAGAGATACCATTTGGGGCTGATTGGGTTGGGTATTTTTTAATGATACTTAGCCAGTGTTAGCAAGGATTCTCTCTTAAACTTCAGCGAGGAAGTAAAAATGTGTTCAAGTCTTGCAGAAGTAAATACAACAAAATATATCAAACATATGTATATCATTAAACCCAGAATTCCACGTGTAGGAACTGAAATTGACAATATGCACAAAAATCTTGATACAAGAATATTTGTCACTTGACAATATGCACAAAAATCTTGATACAAGAATATTTGTCACAGCAGTATTGACACAGTCTAAAAAAAATCTGGGAACCCAAAATGTCCAGAATAGGAGCTTTAAAAAGCAAATTGTGGTATAACCATATGATGGAATTCTAGGCAGTCACTAAAAATTATATAACATGAATTTAAAGTTATTCTCTTGAAAAGCAAAAAACAAACGCTGGTTATAAAACAACTGTGGCCAACTTAATAGTGCATGCATGTGTGTGTGTGTGTGTGAGAGTGTGTGCACACATGCATGCATGTGTTTGTTTCTATCATGGACTAATGCAATAGACTTATGTACATACATACACTTATACACAAACATAAGATACCCATGCATAGTGAAAGTTTGGGAAATATGTATAACCAAAATGAAAATAGGTTTATAAATAATGTAATTGTTGGCTCCTCTGTACTTTCTTTTCCTTTCCCCTGTATTTTATTTTATTTATTTATCTTTCAACATCTTTATTGGAGTATAATTGCTTTACAATGGTGTGTTAGTTTCTGCTGTATAACAAAGTGAATCAGCTATACATATTTCTCTGTACTTTCTGATTTTTCTCCAGTGAACAGGTATTGCCTTTAAAATAATAAGGGGAAAAATAAAGGTTTTTTTTTTTTTTTTAAGAGAAGAGGAAGAAGAAAGGAAAGGCGGCGGAGTCCCTGAGGCCATCAAGAGAGAACCTAGGAAGCTGGCCTGAATCTAAAAGAGCATCTGAATCTTAATAACACAAAGACCAATGGAGTTTTACAGAAGGTTAAGCCAATTGGTCATATGTGCCTTAGTGTCAAGTACTCAGATCAATATGTACTTGAGGTCAGTGTCAGTGAATGGAAATGATTTAAAGAGGAAGGAGCTAGAAAGAGGAGGTGATATCTGTCAATATTATGGGTCAGACTATTCACATAACCCTTCTTTCCTTGGTTGCCCCAGCTCACCCCTTCACTCGCCTCCATCCTTACTACAGGGACTTGGAGAATACTAGAAACTTCCTTTATTGATGGAGAACAGGAGGGATATCTGTGGAAGTAGTGCACAAAGAATATCTAGCCCAAGTGTCTGCCCAGACTATCTGGATCTTCTTCACTAGACTTGGGCATCCCTCCCCTAACCCAGAGCTCAGTGGACAGAGCTTAGTGCTTGGAAATTTATTAAGTTTAGGTTTCATCAAAAATTTCATACTGTTTGATTTACAAAGAAAACCAATAGGGTAAATCTCCTGTCTCACTAGAATGGATATCAAATATTCATTTTGAAAATTCTTTTGTTCTGACAAAAAACCCCACTAAAATCATACTAGATGAAAGAGGGAGTTGAAGGTTGTGATGGTTAATTTTATGTGTCAACCTGACTGTGTCAAGGGATACCTTGCTAGCTGGTTAAACATTATTTCTGGGTGTGTCTATGAGGGTGTTTCCAGAAGAGATTAGCATTTGGACTGGTGGACTGAGTAAACCAGATGGCCCTCCCCAACGTGGATCGGCATCATCCAACCTATTGAGGGAGGCGAAGGAAGGGAAGCTGTGCTCTCAGCTTGACTGTTTGAGCTGGACCATCAATCTTTTCCTGCCCTCAGTGCTCCTGGTTCTCAGGCCTTCGGACCCAGGCCGGGAACTACACCATTGACTCTCCAGCTCTCAGTCCTTTGAACTACACCATCGGCTTTCCTGGGTCTCCAGCTTGCAGACAGCAGACCATGGGACTTCTCAGCCATATGTATATGTATACATCTCCTACTGGTTCTGTTTCTCTAGAGAAATCTAACTAATAGAAAGATGTAGAAGTAGAGATAGCAAGAATACACTAATTTTAAAGAACTTTTTGGCTGTGAAGTCGAGAGAGAAGGGTGGAGGTGAAGAGAGGTATGCATTGTTATTTTGTTTGCTTTAAGGCAAAAAGAGACTTCTGTATTCTCATGTCTCATGAGGAAAGCTATTAGAGGGGAAATATTGAACATAAAGGAGAGTACACAGAGGGAGGCCCTGGGATTGAATGAGATAGAGAGCATCAGAGCATCTCTACTTCCGAGGTTGCAGAAAAGTAAGTTATGGGGATGCATAATATTTGAAGTTTTGAAGATGTAGTGTGGTGGGACTTCTTATTTGATTCTTTGTGAAATTAGAGGCAAGATCAACTGCTAGAGGGAAAGGAGTGTACAGGGGGTGGAATAGTGGTTTTAGGAGCATGATATATTTTTGGATAATGTTTTCTTGGAAAAGATACTTCATCACAGGTGGTGTTCTCTGGGAAGCAGACACTGGGACAGAGTTGGGGGTACAAAGGATCATTAGAAAGTAACACCTGTGAAAGAGGAATTATGCCGTACCAGAAGCTCAGGATTCTTCTCTATTGTTGGACATTCAGAGGAAGCAGATCCGATTTGGTAGGTAGGAATTCATGCTATTAAGCTCATACATCATAGCCTTCTTCACTGTTAATGTGGTCACATCATCTATGTGCCCATCGTGCTAGCCCTAGCGTGGCCACTGATATAGGCTGGCAACATCAAATGGCCAAGCCATTTTGACTGCTTATTTCTTTAGTGCCTCTCCCATGGTGGAGTCTATCTGGGGCATGGTTAATGTAAGAATGATCTTTACACATCATGTCCACTCCCATATATTCATCCATATGTCTCTTAGATCTTGTCACCAGTCTCCCAATCTTTTTTCCTTCTATCTCTGACCAGCTTGTCACTGCCGTTAGTCCTCATACAGTATAACTTCCTTCCACACAAAGTGGATAGCCTAGTGTACCACCCACTGGGAATATTTTCCTTCACTGCAGTTTTTTCAAGACCACCCTGAGTGGAGCAGTAATTCAGCTGCTGCCCACATCAAGCTTACATCTACAAAACAAGCCAAACCGTCTATCAACCAAGCTGAGGATTTTCCGCCTTCCTTCAGCTGGTCCTACAGGCCCTCCCACGTGACCATAGGTGTGAACTGGATGAGGGGCAGTGGTGCAAATATGATGGATAATGTAGGGGGTGGGTTATCTGCTCATTTATTCTGCTTGAATCTTTTGGTCCTGCTCATACTTGGTCCAGATGTATTATTTCCAACCTATAATGGACTACCACTGAGCCCACCTGACTTTATAACCTGGTATGACCAACAGGATCCAGATCATGATGGCCATTTTAAGATACATGGTTACTTGGGGTCCCATGTTCAACTGTTCCATCTCTATTGGGGACCAGTAACACACTAACAGCTATTTTTCAAAAGGCAATTAATTCTCTGCTGCAGATGGCAAGACTTTACTCCCAAACCTCAAGGGGCCAGTTTGTGATTCTTCCACTGGGAGAAACTCCTCATTGAATCTTTCTCAACCACTGACATCTCCAACACTGTAAGGTCTATGAAACCATACAGCCCAAGTGGCCGAGCTACTTACACCAAAGGCTCCATTTGTTGCAGAGGTTACCAGTTCCAAGCCCCACTCGAATCTGGCGGCCTCCCATATCACTCACTATATGGGAGGAAGCAGTATTCTCAGGTGTGGAATGTGGTGCCTCCAGAATCCAAACAGACCTATTATGCACTGTGATTCCTTCTTCGTAGTCAAAAATGCACACTATAGCATTTTCTCATTTCCTTTGGCGGGGACATCATACCATATTCTGACCACTGGACTCCTAGAAACTTTACTTAAGAGGTAGATCTATGAATCGTCTTAGGGCTTATCATGTATGTGTTTTACCAAGGCCTCCAGCATGCTAGCTACCCCCGACCCCGTTTATCTTGCCTCATCAGCAGAATGTCATTGCTGTAATGGATCAATATGATGTTCCAGGGGATGTCCAGATGGTCTAGATCTATTCAGACTATATTATGTCAGAGAATGAGAAAGTTAAACATTTCCTGGAATAAAATTACAAATATATATTGTTTTTCCTTCCGTGTAAATGAATACTCTCTCTGATCCCGGCATGGCTTAAGTGTGATTCATGTCAATCAGAGGCAACAAAGGACATCAATCAGAAGTACCCATTTGCATCACAGAGCAATGGTCTTGAAAGCCCTCAAAGAAGAGAGGTGCAATGCAGTCACCCTGGGAGAACTGCCCAAGCCTAAGGAGTGGAGTTACCACCCTGGGTACCAGCAGAAGAAGGGCATGCAGAGTAAAGGATGCTAAAAACCACGCTCGCTGCCCTTGGGTGCTGTAGACCAGAGCCAGTACCATGGTCAAAACATATAGTAGAGGGCTTCCCTGAGTGGCGCAGTGGTTGAGAGTCTGCCTGCCGATGCAGGGGACGCGGGCTCGAGCCCTGGTCTGGGAAGATCCCACGTGCCGCGGAGCAGCTAGGCCCGTGAGCCACAATTGCTGAGCCTGCGCGTCTGGAGCCTGTGCTCCGCAGCGGGAGAGGCCGCGATAGTGAGAGGCCCGCGCACCGCGATGAAGAGTGGCCCCCACTTGCCGCAACTGGAGAAAGCCCTCGCACAGAAACGAAGACCCAACACAGCCATAAATAAATAAATAAATAAATAAATTAATTAATTAAAAAAAGAAAAAAAAAAAAAAAAAACATATAGTAGAGAATCAATGCATGGGCCTACAAGTGGTTCAATCCCAGGAGTCAGCAGTAGACCATTGGTAACCCAGAACCCTAAACTCATTCTGGTCATACGTGAGTAAGAGTCATTTCAAAAGCAGCACATCAGAACTCTTCAGGCAGTGGTCTTGAATGACCCATTGATGTGCTGTAGCTGGCTGATAGCAGCTCATGAGAGCCAACTGTTAGCATCTCTTCCCAACTCTGCAATCAGTGACATCATGTTAGTAGCCTGAAATTGGCCACGGTGAGAGTTTTTATACCATGGGAACTGGCAAACACTTCAGGGCTTTCTTGTGAGATAGCTGGTTGTTAAAGTGCTCTTAAAGGCCAAGCTACGTTGGAGACTGAAACTGTAGGAGCATCAACTAGCAAAATTGTGCCCCCCAGCAGGGCCAGCTCCAGAGGCAAGAGTGGGTGAGGCATATGGTTGGATATATCAAAGCCTAAGGATTGGTTAGACAATGATGGGAGAAAAACAGAGGTGGCCAGTAGGTGAGGATGCTGGTAGGAGGGCCTGAGGTGACACACCAGAGTCTAGGCTAGATAACAATGACAGGCCAGAAGAGGGATGTTTGGACAGAAAAGGAAGAGGTCCAAGTTCTGGAGGTTTTAATGAAGGAAGAGAAAAAGTAAGGTGGAAGAAAATGAAAATGAAAAAAGTTAGATGAATAGGAAAGTGTAGCCAAAGATTGGTATAACAGTTTTATATTTCTGTGGTGCATTTTCAGATGACGACCTAGGCACAGACTATGATCAACCAGATAGGACGCTGATATGAAATGGAAATGTTAAAATTTGAAGAGGGTAAAGAACTTCCAGCCTGGGTTGCTGGAGGGACCTTCTCAGGTACAGCTAAGCTGTCTGTGGTGATGACAGCAGTGGGGATGAGACAGGGCTGTGACTGAGATCCTGAAGCCCCTTGTGAGCAAGGAGGCCTGACCAGAAGAATAGAAAATGACAGTAAGAAGAACAAGTTGAGTATGGCATAGTTCGTGAACTTCACATTAGGCAAGTGTTTGCTGGAAAGAAACAGTAGTGGAAGGCTAAGAAAAAATCTACGGTGCTCCGGGCCCTAGACACGTGGATTAAAGAAAGTGCGAGCAGCCTCTGCTCTGGGGACTCTAAGTGGTATCCTCAGGAGAGAAGCTGTTCTCAGTTCAGGTGAAGAAGAAAATACCTTGTGAAACAGTTCATGTTTTTATACCCTTTCCTTAAACCCCACCCCCTAACACACCCACATATACTACCTACTTGCCTTCCCTACTTACAACAGAAAAACACTAAGATAGTCTGCGTTCCTGCCATCTGTATCAGTCAGCTTGGGCTGCCATAACAAAACACCGGACTAAGTGCCTTAAACAATATGTATTCTCTCACAGTTTTAGAGGCTGGACAACCTTGATCAAGGTGCCAGTTGATTAGGTTTCTAATAAGAACTCTCTTCCTAGGTTGTAAACGCTGCGTGCTCACAAGCCCTTGCCTCAGCGCGTGAGCGCTTGAAGAGAGTGAGCAAGCTCTCTAGTGTCTCTTATATGGACAGTAATCCTATCGGATCGGGGCCCCAGCCTTAAGAATTCATTTAACCTGAATTACTTCCTTAGAGGCCCCATTTCCATGCTGGGGGTTAGGACTTCAACATATGAATTTGGGGGAACACATTCAGTCCACAAAACCATCCAAAAGCTAGGCAAAAATGACCCTTATTTGGCAAGAACCTACATAATATTTCAGAGATAAAAGACTCAAAGAAGTGAAACTCAAAGCCTGAGACCTCCAAAGACGAGGTACCTCCCTGCAGTAGCCAGTGTTCAGATAAGGTGAAGCTACAGGGAGAGTCAGCTCACGTACCAGCTGCGTGACTCCGCAGTTTAAGTAGGGGGCACAGCAAAGGAAGGGCAGGGATGTGCCAAAGTGCAGAAGAGTCCCAATTTCTATACGGAATCTTTTCAAAAGTATTTTGGTTACTGTACTCTAGCATTTTAGAACTAGAAGGGACTCTAGCGGTAATCTTATTTTATCTGATCATTTTACAAATGAGAAAATGAAGCCCACAAGACTCCTGGTCATTACTGGGAGTTCCTGCCACCCCAACAGGAGGATCTTTCTACTATGTGACACTTTACCTCTAGTTTCTGGCTGTCTCCAAAAAGATGTTCTGAGTTGACAAGGAAAAAGAACAGAAAGTAAACTCCACTCAACCTATACAAAGACTGGTGCTATTAGCAACCCCCTCTAAGCTTTCATTTTTTTATTGCAAAAGATAAATGAGCTGCTGTTGACAACACAGTATCAGGTAACATGAAGACAAAGGAAAAGAACGCTGCTCTTCTAACCTAGGAAGGAAACTCACTGGCAAATGTAGCCAAGTGGTTACTTTTCTTTCTTGTTGATTTTTCTTTTTAGACCATTTCAAAGCTGGAACTCAGAAATCTTTTTTAGCAGGATAGCTTTAAGTTGTTAGGGATGTCATAAAGACAGCCTTTTACAAGGCACCTACACAGCCTTCTGCTTCCATGTGAAAAAAAAAAAAAAAAGAATAACTGCAAGAAGCACAATAAAAGTTTAAATTCTTTTCAAAGTGTTACAAAGAGGAAAAAAGAGAACAGTTTGAGTTAGATTCGTAAAATGTGGTGAGATTAAAAAGGCAATCCTTTATCAACTAATTACTAAATATATATAGTTTTTAATAAAAGAGACTAAATCATTTTCAACTATTAAGATTCACAATACAGAGACCTCCCTGGTGGCGCAGTGGTTAAGAATCCCCTGCCAGTGCAGGGGACACGGGTTCAATCCCTGGTCCCGGAAGATCCCACATGGCGCGGAGCAACTAACCCCCTGTGCCACAACTCCTGAAGCCCGCGCGCCTAGGGCCCGTGCTCCGCAACAAGAGAAGCCACCGCAAGAAGCCCGCGCACTGCAACAAAGAGTAGCCCCCGCTCGCCACAACTAGAGAAAGCTCGCACACAGCAACAAAGACCCAACGCAGCCAAATAACTAAATATTTATTAAAAAAAAAAAAAGATTCACAATACAAAGAGTTGAGAAAACCAGTGAGAGAAATTGCAGTAGAAACCAGAATGTTTGAGTCATAATCTTGTGTTGAATTAAAATAGTACAGTAAAAATACCTGATATGTCAGAGTAGTTTTAGGTTGATTCCTCTTTTGTGATATTCTGGTTGGGTTAAGGGAGCACAGGAGATAGTCCAATGCAACTGCCAAATCTTCAGTAAAAAGTAGATTGTTGCCTGCATAACAAGTTATTAATGATGGCCACTTTAAAAAATAAAGTTCTGGTATAAATCAATCATGTTTGGCTTGGGTTTTATTGACACTTATGCAATATTATGAGAAAAACAATCACAGATTCTGACTGAAACTCATCTAGAGAGAAAAAAATCTTTCACCGCTTGTTTTAATGTTATGGACATACATTTTAAAAAATATACACTGGTTGAGGGGGCTTGAAAAGCTGCTGGGATGCTAGATTCTAAGAACACTGAATTCTGGTCATCTCCAGGAAATCAACAACAGTTAACAAAATATCCACAAACTTTTCCAAATTTGGGCTCAACTAAATTAACATCAAGCCATGCAGAAGTATATGTAAAAAAGTAGAATGGATTTCTAACTTCCAAAGTAGTCAAGTACAGCTTCCCTAATGAAATCACTTTTCAGGTATCACACCAACTCAGGAAAAGTTATTCTGGATAGCCATTTCCGAGGCTCATCTCTCTCCAAGATCAAATACTGCCTTTTGATTTTACTTGTTTTTTGCTCGATTGGAAATATTTCCTAATTATTCAATACTTTGATTCATTCATTTAACAAACATAAAGTGAAGTCCCATTACATAACTAGCACTATGTAAGGTTATGATACCATAAAGATAAATAAGGCTCATGTTGTGAAGGCTCATAAAGTATACCTGGGGAGGCAAACTTATAGCCAGACAATTATGGATAAGTTCACTGATAAGAGGTGTTCCTGGGCACTGCAGTGAAGCAGAGGAAAGGGCCAGAAGGGACAACAGCGCAAACACGGAGATGGCTTTCTGGAAGCGATACTTCCAAAGTAGTTGGCACAAAGTTTTTAAAAGCTTTAACAAAGTCAAGAATTAACCTGGTCAAGAGGATAAGAAGCATGGAAAAAAGCAGAGAGTTTTGAACAAGATTGACATGTCCCAGAACTGTAAGTAGATGGGTGTAGCTCTATCTGAAAGTGTAAGGCAGTAGGTGAGAAGAATCTGAAGCTGAAGAGAAGAGCTGAGACCAAACCAAGGAAGGGAAGTCTTCTGTGCTTGGAGAGCCATTTTAAACAGTGAAATCGTCAACAAAAAGCACAAAAATGGGAAAAATGTGGTACTAAATACATAATGAAAAAAACATTTACAGTATGAGAGCTAAAACAAAAGGCAGAACCTCAGCTTGTTCAACCTCAGCTGGGAATTCACGTGTCAAGGGACTCAAATTTTTCACCACTCTGCACAGGCACAAGTCCACAAATGACCACAAAAGTGCCCCAAAAATTGACTTTGGAGTTATAAATAAATTTTAGCAGGTAGGCGAATTCACAAATATGGAATCCATGGATAATGAGGATAAACTGTGTGTGTACTCACACATACACACATAAATATATACATGTATAACACCACACACGGACAATAGAGAATATGCCTTCTTCAAGAACACAGGTTAACAGTACCCAAAGTGAATCATATATTAGGTCAAAACATCAATAATTACCATAAAGTAGAAATAACAACACTCTGATCACAATGGAATAAATCAAGATATTAAGAACAAAACCAAAATTAAAAAGGTTCTTCCACCTAGAAATTAAACAACTTGGGTAAAAAGGAAAATATATACAAATTACACAATTTCTGAATAATAAAACACTGCAAGTTAGAATATATGGTTTTTGTTGAAGGTGGTAATTAGAGAAAATTTCAGAACCTTTAACATCTATGCCAATTTACAGTATCAGTTAAATTCCCAACCGAAAAAGCTACATTAAAGAGGTTCCACAAGGAATATCTCCTATTGGACCAAAGTTCTCACAGATAACTATAAAATTGGGATATAAAACTACCTAAAAGCACTAGAAAGCAATCAATAGCAAAAGAAACCAGATCAGGATTTACATTTAGAAAAAGAAAATGGCACTGAGTTTCCCATTTTATTAACCTGAGGGCAAGCCACAAGTCAGAGGTTTGTGGGGCACCTAAAACTCAAAAAACCTGCAGTCTTTACTTGAAGAGCCAGAGGACAGAGTTCAAAGCAACCGCAACAGCTGGAAAGTATGGAAAGAAATTCCGAGAAAGACCCAGAGATGACACTAAAATCTGCATACAGACCGACCAAATCTCTGGCTGACTTCTAAACTACACAGGTGTGGGGCACATTCCAAGCAGCCCAACTAAATCTAAAAAAAAACAAAATAAAACAAAAACTGATCAAAAATTTTAGCTGCTGTCCACCAAGGAGAGCCAGAGTTTGAGTACAGCCAAGTTACATGCCTGCTAAAACAAGCAAAATCAATACTTGTCAGAGGATCATAACAGAATCAAGAGTCTCTACAACATATCAATCACAAGTCCAGGAAACAAATCAAAACTACTAGACATACAAAGAAACAGGAAGATACGAACCATACTCAAAAGAAACCAAATCCACAGATGGTCCCTGGGATGATCCATTGTTGAAATTCGTGGACAAGGATTTTAAAGCAACTATGCTCAAGGATGCAAAGACTATACTTATATTGAATAAATAGAAAATTTAAAGAAAAATAGAAACTCTAAAAAACAATGAAATGGAAATTACAGAACTGAAAATAATATCCAAAATTTAAAAAGTCACTGAATGGACATAACAGCAGTTTGGAAATTAGAAGGGAGGAAAGAAGTCTATGAAGTATGAAGACAGATCAACAGAATAATCCAATCTGGAAAACAGAGAAAACAGACATTGGAAAAATAATGAACAGAGCATTAGTGACCTGCTGAACAACTTCAGTCTAACCATGTGTAATTAGGGACCCATAAAGGGAAGAGAGAATGAGTCTGAATATAATACTTGAAGAAATAATGGCTGAAACTTCCCCAATTTGGTAAAAGACATAAACTTACAGATTCAAAATGGTCAAAATTCAAGCAGAATCATAAATACAAAGGAAATCACATCTAAATACATCATAATCAAATTGCTAAAAACCAATTAAATACAGGTCTTGCAAGCAGCCAAAAAACAAACAAACAAAAACCCCAAAACACCACACTACAGAGGACATTCATTTGAATGATCACCAACTCATCAGAGGTCAAAACAGTGTTCTTAGGAAATACAAGTATTGAAATATTAAGGGGTAAAGAAGATTTATGTGTGTAAATTGCTCAAGTAATTCACAAAAAGAAACAGAAAATGGTAAAGCAAAGGAAGTAAAATATTACTGGGGGAATCTGGAAGAGGATATATGGGAGTGCATTGAAGCATTCTTCTGACTTTTCTAGTATTTCCTAATTCTGTCAACTGATGGAATTTAGAAGCAGTAACGCTCAACAATGAACAATTAAGGCACCCAGGCCTTAATTTCTAAATATTCTCTAAAAAAAAAAAAAAAAAAAAGTCAGGGATCCGTGAAGAAACAGCTGAATTGAGGGTTGGGGCAGGAAAAGTGCAAACTTAGCCTGGAACACCTTATGTTGCCAGAAAAGGAAGCACTCAAAAAAAAAATGAGGTGGGCAATGTTGAAAGAATACAGCAGCCAACTTGAAGGAGCTCTCAATCACCAAGCTGGAACAAATTGAGCGACAGAATGACTGTAATAGAATTATAGCCCACAGAATATCCTTGTGTCCTTACTGGTTGGATAAATAAAGGTAAATAATAAAGGTACAGCTCTTCCTTACAGTAAAATTCCAATTTATGAATGTAGAAGGAAAGTGAGAAATAGAAAATCAACATCATGCAAACATCACAATATTGTTGCAGGAAAAAACTGCCAATGGATGCTAAAATTAATAGCAAAGAAACCGCACAACTTCCAAGTATCCTCTTCCACAAGCTAATTACCAATTAAAAGTAAAACGTGGGGAGAGAAACCTGGCAGACACTTCAATTAAGTAACTAAGGTTAAAACCACTAGTAACATATGTATTAACATCTTACACCTCATATGATACACTGAAAAGGGCCTATTTCTATGGTAGTCTTGACAAAAATACATATCGATATTATCAGAGTAAGGAAATAAGAAAAACAAATATGAAATGGTAGAGGCAAGGAAGAACTCTGGAAAGCTGAATCAGAAATTGGAGGTGTCAGTATGGACTCAATTTCTAAAACATACATGAATATGAGCACGTGTGCATGCGCACACACACACACACACACACACGCACGTGTTCCCTTGCTCTGCCAGCTAAAAGGGCCTAAGATCAGTGATATCCCAGGAGCAATGAGCATCCCTAGTTCTCAGATCTAAATTTCTAAATACTAACCCCCCCCAAAAGGAACCAGGCTCCTTGGAGAAAATGCCTGATTCCAGGGGTCAGGAAGGGAAGTACAAAATTAGTCTGCAATTTCTTGTTTTACTAGAAGGTAAGGAAGTGCTCAAAAAATTTCGGGGTATATCAAAAGGACAAAGGAACCAGATTTGATGGGGTTCCCCCAAGCCAAATCTCAGACAATTTAACATCAATATATATAAGTGTAGTAACAAATTATAATGCATTCAATAAAACAGAAACCCATGAGTATATACTTAAAATACAGTCACATGGATGGTAGAGCAGAAAGAGAAAGAGAAAGATAACAGACAGACACAAGAGGATGATTCCTTACAGTAAACAGAGATAGATAAATAGATGATAGACAAGAGATTCCTTACAGCAAAAGGCTGATATACGTGAAGCATGCAGCAGCACTAGAAGTGACTATTTTGCAGCCATCACAATAAAGACTGGTTTAGATAATTATCAAGTATTGCTCCCTCAGGGGAGGCGGACAGGAGATGTTTGACAGGAGCAAAATACTTAAATCTTAAAGTATCTCCCCACAGACTGCTTAGTAGTTACCACAGGGAAAACAACTATACAGTGACGACATAGAACAATACTTTGACCAGGTGATCAAAATTAACATCAACATTGATTTCCTCAGATGTGATACTCTAACAAGGACAAATCACTTCTGTAGTATTTTGGCTGCGATACATAACCTCAATCTAATCATTAGAAAACACCAGACAAATCCAAATTGGAAGGCATTCTAAAAAAACACACAAACACACACACACTGCTGACTATTTTCATTATGGAAAATTGATCTTCATGATAAACATTATCTGAAGGTAGAAATCATATCTTATCTTTGTATCTCCACCATCTATCACACTACCCGAAAATGAGAAACTGAGCTTAACAAACATTAGTTGAATGGATAGTCCCTGCCTAGACTGTAAGATGCTAAGTCCCAGTGTCTTTAATCCTGCTTCCAGCCCCAAGCACAGTGAAAACACAAAGTATAGTGGCTAGAATAATGAATTTTTAAACTAGGTAAACAAAATTTGTTCATAATTTATACAATATTCTACACTCTCATCTCAACCAAATTTTCAAAAGTAAACTTTTTTCAAAACTTTTAAACACTGTATTAAAAAACCAGAGATTAGAAATTTAAAGACTCACTTCAAATATACAAATAGTTATACACGAACATTTAAAAGCTTTTTCTACAATAGGAAAACCACAAAAATAAGTTGAAGTAACAAGATTTATGGATACAAGCAGTTAGAACTCAACTTTATTGTTACAACCAATTTTTATTTACAGAATATAAATCTCTTCAAAAAGATACATTCCTTCATTTAATCAATGGTAAAAGGCCTTACTGAACAGAAATAAAGCCTAAACATCACTTATATTTAAACAGAAATACAGATTCATTAAAAGTTTATGAACACATAGCAAAAATGCATTTTTATTTAAGCAGTTACATGAATGAGGCTGTTTTTAATTTTCTTCACTGGTAACCCCATTTTAACCAGAGAACAAATTTTACTTAAATTAACAGTAGTAAAAATGTAAAGATTAAAGTTTAAACATGAAAAGAAGCAACAAAAAACAGGAAGTATCTTCATTACCAAACAGATTAACAAGTTCCCAGACACTCAGATACTTTCTGAGGCATATCAAAACACCTACATCAAACGTTGCATTCATTTGAGAGGTATCAATACATTTTCAGTGCTGAGACTATTTGTAGCACTTACAGTATTTACAGAGCAGCATTATACTACTATGGTTCACATTTGAGAAACATAAATTTAACCTTTATGCCACAATTTCCCAATTCAACATACAGCTAATGCAATGACAATTATTCATTTTGTTTTTTTCTTCTGAAACTGATAAGGACATTGTCATTTAAGAACATGGAATAATGCCAGGTCTTCTTTCTTAAAATAATGGTATATTTTAAAATCCAAATACTTCAAATCATGGAAACTTCACCCAGCTATACAAAGGCTCCTAAATACAGTAGAGTTTAAAAGTTTCCTTTTTGCAGATTCTACCAATTTATAATGACTTTAGTACATGTAAGTAACAGGAAACTTCTTCAGATTGTTGCACAATAAAAATTACAGGGTGCAACTACATAATTTAAGTAGCAGCACAGCACAACCATGCAAACGCTCTCATTTCCTCCACTGCTTTTGGGGGGGTCTTTTCCAGTTCACAGGAGCTAGTTTACACGGATACCACCAGGTCTTATTCTCTCTCTTAAAGTTCCTTTTGAAATTTAACTAATGGAACAATTCAAATCAGCCACCTTTTTCTTACCCTTCACTAACTCGTTCAAATATAACATGTAATGTTTTCAATTTGTATAAATACCTTGTGTTTTGTTAAAATGATTAATGGTATTATTAATACCATTAATGGGCAAGGTGTAGACAAAAATATGCCTACATTTAGGGATTAAGAATATTTTACAGAGCAATTTTTTCATAACTAGAAAGCCATAGGATGCGTAATGAACACAGATTTTATTTTAACTTGCTGTTTGATAACATCAGTAGCATAGTAAGTGCATTAAGTATAGGAAAGAAGAGAAAGCAGATTTCAGGACAGAAACCTACTAAAAACTTGAACTCTGAATGCCTCAAAGTCAAAAGGATATTTTCTATAAGCACTGTATTATTTTTTCTATTCAAATAGTTTAAATCTGTCCATTTCAAATTATGATCCAGAAAGGAAAAATTTAGTGTTAAAAACTGTTCAGAAAAGTCTAATTCATTGTGTAATATATCTTATTAATTTCAGTTTTCAAGTATTCAAGTAATGCAAACTCAAGCATTTTCTTTTATAGCAATACATTTACGGACTAAACCTCAAAGATGGGGAAAAATTCATTTAAAATAATCGTTACACTTTTCTGTCTGAAGACATCAAACCCAAGACATAACACTGTAATCTCACAAGTGGTATGTAGCAGAAAAAAAAGGTGGTTCCATATAACTAATGTCTTTCGTTAAAAAAAGAAACAAAAACAAAACAGATTGCCTTAATATGTAACTAAGTTTCCAGTCAAAGATATTCTAAAAATCTAATGAAGAAAATTCAGAGCAAATCAATTTTGAAATAAAGATAAAGCTGCTTTACCACATACTTATAATTCACTTTCCTTTGTGCATAAAAACTACTAGCATTTGCCTTTTGTGTAAAGTAGTGCAAGTTGCTGCCAATAACAAAACTCTCCTCCTAGCATAAAGCATTGTTAACTTTGTCTATCAATTGAATGACTGACTAATATTAAAAGCTTAAGTCTATATCACTTTGGAATGCAGTATAAAATGCTTATTAAAAGCAATTTAAAGCAGAAAATCAAACTGATAGTTTTCTCATTTACATTATGAAGGAATTCAAAAATGGTACAGAAAGCTTTGTGTAATATAAAAAAGAAATATCTATATAACTTTAAAAGTGGAGGTTTTTAACTTTTGAGAGTGTATGGGGGAATTTTCCCTTTAAATCTGGAAGGTTTCATAATAAATATATTTATGAAGTTAAATATTTTTAGTTCAGCAAAAATGGAATTAGCAGTCATTAAAAGAACACATACCTCTTCTGTGTTTTACAATCCCATAATGAACAGCTTTATACTTAGAGAAGCCAACTGAGACATGCTTAAGTTGAACTAGGAGCTATTACTTATCATCTCCCTTGTATATGTGGGACTTAAGATTCATACTGAGATATATAAAAACTCAGTTTTTTTTTGTAGAAAAAGGTTAACAGCCTTGAAAACAGAAAAGGATAACACTTCAGTCTGCAATCATAAAATTATATTTTTAATTTGCTTTAGCTTAGAATCATGACTCAAATAATGGAATTCTAACAATGTATTAATTTACTGCTTGCAGGGATCTAACCTCCAAAAACTAGTGGTCAACTAAAGATCGAAAAAAAGTCATATTAGGCACTGAGAGGCTAAATAAATAAGTACTGACGTTAACAAAAACTGACAAACCCTATTTCCAGTTCCTCTTGTTATCCCACTGTGCAGCCCGATTTGTTGGCTATTTCCAGTCTAAAACCAAAGAGCTGGATCATTACCTTACAGAAAAATGTCTACAAAAGGGAAAAGAATGCAAAACAATACACAATCTCATATGCAACATACAACTCACACTAATTTACAAATTTTTATTTACACTGTTTTATATACATTCCAGGCAGACCTAGTTGATGAGTTTTGTGCTCATATTGATCTCAAATGATCATGTATGTGAACAGTATGATTTACTACCACATCTCTTTAATTCCCAGAAAGTGGTGGTAGCATGGGGTCAGGAGGGAAAAAAATCAAGTATTACTGGTCAGGTAAGATCATACAAGTATGTAAGGAACAAAGGGAAAACAAATTGTGGAATTTTGCTTGCTAAAGCATCCAGGCCACTATGGTCTATTGACTAACAGTTGAGTATACATGAATGCCACTTCTCTAACAACCATTTTCATATTTACAAAATGAGCTTACTATCAGTTGAGTTATTAGGTAAGGCATTCAAGTTCCTTAGCTTAACATAAAAAGGCAAAAGACATCTCAGCAAGCCACAGGACAAATTTTAGAGGGATGTTTTCCCTTTAGAATCCCTTAAATGGTCAATTAAAAGGGAAGCAAATTTTGAACCCTATTATTAGGCTGAAGCATGATCCCAAAAACCTGTACAGGAAGTGGGAACATCATAATACCCAAAATCTAGCCTAAAAGTGGGGGAAATATCTTAAATACCTTATTTTGTTCCCAAGATTCATTGCCTAGGGCTAAAATGAGAGCCTTTATTCCCCTTTACATTCACTTCTATATGAATCTCTCTGAACCACTTACAACAGTATCACAGCTAGCAGCTATGCACAATCTACCAGCAATGGCTCAGTGAATCTCTATTCAAAATAGTTTGAAGAATACGGAGTAAGGTAGAAAAATGATCTTCTCTCTTCCCACAGTTCTCCAAGATATATTTGCACTTTTAAGAAGTCAGAAAGCAAAAAAATCAAGAGTACTACATATTCTTCATTGTTCTAAGAAAATGTTCCAGCCCCAGATGAAAATTCCACGAAAAACAATTTTTCAAGTTCACTCTAACATTGTATAAAAAGCTATTCATTGTTTAATTGGTTCCTTTCATTTAGTTAATTAGGTAAAATTCTGTTGATCCTACAGTAATATGGTTTATAAAAACAGAAGTGAACATTTGTAACATTGGGGAGGTAGAAAACAAATCTTGGTCTAACACTGTTATATAGACACAAAACAGATTTTAAGATTCTATTCATGTAACTAGAATTTACCATTTTAAATGGCCTGTAAGTGTTTCTACTTACTTTATTAGCTTTAAACATCTTGAGATAATCCAAGTATTTTAAAGCACTTATCTGAGAATACAAGTCACTTGGAATAATACATCAGACTCCCCAGAAGATTTCTCAGAGGATAAATTTGTAGTTGCATATTCTGAATATGCAGATCCATTAAGCCAACTTTGTACATGGGCACTTATGTGACCAAAGTGCAAAGCTTGTCAGACTAATTTTCTAAGCAAAGTTAACCATGACTGCTCAACTCTACACAGCAGTCTTCAAAACTGGATGCTTGCTTATCTATCCCAAAGATCTAAGTTCCTTCCAAATAATAACTGCCGTCCTCTCGCTCTCAAACAGACAAAAACAAACAAACAAAACCAAAAGAAATCAAACCAAACAGAAGCCCTCCTACCATGAGTATTTTTGCTTAATTCACATTGTTATATCAGATTTTAAGTGTACAAGATCCATGTTCTAAATGTTCCTTATTTAATTCTTTTAACCACCTCAACTTATTTCTCTGAAACTATTGATACATTTATCAAGTAATCATTTGCTATCATTCTAAAGACATGGAGCCAGACTAAAACATTAAAACCACAGTGTAAGGAATGAATCTGAAGAAGTAAAAAAGAATTAATCTAAATGACATTTTCTTGTTCCCAAGTATGATAAGCATTCTGTCTTTGTTTCAAAAATTAGCAATTGCTGTACTAGCTACTATTTAATAACAAACAAAATATACAACATCTCAATAAGTAAAACAAAATTTTGGTTAGAAACAATTTGATATAGTAAAATTTTAAAAACAAACTGTAACTTAAATGACCATATATAGTATATGAAAACATTATTTAATACAGATTTTGGTAACATAAAATCATCATATATCTATTCCAGGATTATATGGTAAATATTAATATTTATACTGCCAGACTATATAGCAAGAGGGGAATTTAATTCTAAGATGTTCCCCCCCCAAAAAATGCTTTCCAATACTCCAGAAAGATGTACCACTAGCATAGACAGTGAATGTACTTCAATCTCCTAAACAGATATTTTTCTATGAACATCTTAAGTTATCTAAACCAGTGTCTGGCATTCCAAGAGTAAATGATTCATTTAACTAACAGTGTGTCAAAATAAAAAGGTTACACTAAACACCTAAAATGTTTACTAAAATTAATCTTATTAAAGTAAAACTTAAAAAAAAATTTTCTCTGGAAAATTTTCGTTGCTTACACTCAACAAACAGATGAAACAGATGAAAACAGTCACAGAATTCATGTTAAATTTATAATAAATAATTCACATATAACATAGATTAAATTATCAAAGGATTAAACTGACATCTTTATACCTTTTTGCTGATTTAACAAACTTCTTACCCACCACATACTGAGAGCAGTAGGTGTATTTCTTGACATCATTCAGACTTTTTAAAAAATAAATTGGTTGTTTAGAAGTATAATTTGTAAAGCAAGATAACCAAATTAAAATAATTTTAACATATATTGGCTTTTTGGAATTTCTTAAAATATCCACAAGCATTGTTCAGCTACTTAAGAATAACTAAATGTCTTCTTTACTCAGGCACCTTTAATGCAGTAACCTCAGGCTTCATTTTAAAGTATTGGTTAAAACGAACAATTGCATACCTATTGAGAAAAGAGAGTAACAACATAATTAGAGCTAAAAACCTTAATCCTTCGTTTATTTCCACCCACCCTTTCTAAACTGATTTTTTTTAAGTTTTTAAATTTTCAAGGGACATATTTTTAGTTTATTGCACCACCTACTGGACACTTTTCTAATACTGAGATCACTTAACAGATTATACCAGATTTCCTTGCAGACCAATTATCAAATGTATGCAACCTCTGGAACATTTGACTAAAAATAATAACTACAATGTCCCCTATAAATTCTACATGTAAATCCCAAAAGAGTAGAGACAAATGTAATGCATACAGTAAAATTAAACTTACCCAAGGAAATCAAACTCAATAGTGGAGTATTTGGCTTGAATCAAAGCCCACAATCCCCAAAAGAAATGTGAAGCCTAAAAAAAGGGAAGAAAAATCAAGAATTATGATAATGCATTTCTTTGTAAAACAAATATTAAATTGTAAGTTTTTTCCTTTTTCATCAACTCCATGAACAATATTTTCTTGATGCTTTTTTAACACAAAGTATCTAAAACACAGGTAATACTGAAGTGTACAGTTATCTGGATGGCTATAGACCACTTTTGTCCACAAAAGAGGTTATAATAAATTATAATCACTAAAAAAGAAATAGAGCCCAGTTCCTGTACCCTGCTTTGTGTGGGCAGAGCTCGGCATCAGCACTGATACATGTTGTTAGCTAAGTGTTTTTAATGGGTCATAATTGCTAGCAGGATTTCCTATAAAATACATTATCAAAGGACTTTGTTTCTTAAAATATATACAAAAAGGAAAATCCAAATCTCAAAAACAAAACATATACTGAAACCTGAAGATGTTCAGGGGGTGACAAATTTCTGAAATCAATTTTTATTGACCCAACAATTCTGCGCAATCAACGATGATATAAAGTTACACAACTTGACTTATGCTGGAGAAAAATGAGTCTTAAAGAGTAAACAGATGACTGTATAATTAGGAGCTGCACAATAATTTTGTATGTGTGCTTTACAATCTATTTTCATTTAAACACGATATTTTAAGATTCTGAGGGAGGAACCAAGATAGCGGAGTAGAAGGACGTGCTCTCACTCCCTCTTATGAGAACACCAGAATCACAACTAGCTGCTGGACAATCATCGACAGAAAGACACAGGAACTCACCAAAAAAGATACCCCACATCCAAAGACAAAGGAGAAGCCACAATGAGACGGTAGGAGGGGCGCAATTACAGTAAAATCAAATCCCATAACTGCTGGGTGGGTGACTCACAGACTGGAGAACACTAATAACACAGAAGTCCACCCACTGGAGTGAAGGTTCTGAGCCCCACGTCAGGCTTCCCAACCTGAGGGTCCGGCAACGGGAGGAGGAATTCCTAGAGAATCAGACTTTAGAAGGCTAGAGGGATTTGACTGCAGGACTTCGACAGGACTGGGGGAAACAGAGACTCCACTCTTGGAGGGCACACACAAAGTAGTGTGCGCATCGGGACCCAGGGGAAGCAGCAGTGACCCCATAGGAGACTGAACCAGACCTACCTGCTAGTGTTGGAGGGTCTCCTGCAGAGGCGGGGTGTGTCTCTGTTTCACCGTGGGGATGGGGACACTGGCAGAAGTCCTGGGAAGTACTCCTTGGCGTGAGCCCTCCCAGAGTCTGTCATTAGCCCCACCAAAGAGCTCAGGTAGGCTCCAGTGTTGGGTTGCCTCAGGCCAAACAACCAACAGGGAGGGAACCCAGCCCCACCCATCAGCAGTCAAGTGGATTAAAGTTTTACTGAGATCTGCCCACCAGAGCAACAGTCAGCTCTACCCACCACCAGTCGCTCCCATCAGGAAACTTACACAAGCCTCTCAGATAGCCTCATCCACCAGAGGGTAGACAGCAGAAGCAAGAAGGACTACAATCCTGCAGCCTGTGGAACAAAAACCACATTCACAGAAAGATAGACAAGATGAAAAGGCACAGGGCTATGTACCAGACGAAGGAACAAGATAAACCCCAGAAAAACAACTAAATGAAGTGGAGATAGGCAACCTTCCAGAAAAACAATTCAGAATAATGACAGTGAAGATGATCCAGGACCTCGGAAAAAGAATGGAGGCAAAGATCGAGAAGATGCAAGAAATGTTTAACAAAGACCTAGAAGAATTAAAGAACAAACAAACAGAGATGAACAATACAATAACTGAAATGAAAACTACACTAGAAGGAATCCATAGCAGAATAACTGAGGCAGAAGAACGGATAAGTGACCTGGAAGACAGAATGGTGGAATTCACTGCTGCAGAACAGAATAAAGAAAAAACAATGAAAAGAAATGAAGACAGCCTAAGAGACCTCTGGGACAACATTAAACGCAACAACATTTGCATTATAGGGGTCCCAGAAGGAGAAGAGAGAAAGGACCCAACAAAATATTTGAACAGATTATAGTCGAAAACTTCCCTAACATGGGAAAGGAATTAACCACCCAAGTCCAGGAAGCGCAGCGAGTCCCATATAGGGTAAACCCAAGTAGAAACACGCCAAGACACATAGTAATCAAACTGGCAAAAATTAAAGACAAAGAAAAATTATTGAAAGCAGCAAAGGAAAAACGACAAATAACATACAAGGGAACTCCCATAACGTTACAGCTGATTTCTCAGCAGAAACTCTACAAGCCAGAAGGGAGTGGCATGATATACTTAAAGTGATGAAAGGGAAGAACCTACAACCCAGATTACTCTACCCCGCAAGGATCTCATTCAGATTCGACAGAGAAATCAAAAGCTTTACAGATAAGCAAAAGCTAAGAGAATTCAGCACCACCAAACCAGCTCTACAACAAATGCTAAAGGAACTTCTCTAAGTGGGAAACACAAGAGAAGAAAAGGACCTACAAAAACAAACCCAAAACGATTAAGAAAATGGTCATAGGAACATATATATCGATAATTACCTTAAACATGAATGGATTAAATGCTCCAACCAAAACACACAGGCTTGCTGAATGGACACAAAAACAAAACCCATATATATGCTGTCTACAAGAGACCCACTTCAGACCTAGGGACACATTCAGACTGAAAGTGAGGGGATGGAAAAAGATATTCCATGCAGGGCTTCCCTGGTGGCGCAGTGGTTGAGAATCTGCCTGCCAATGCAGGGGACACGGGTTCGAGCCCTGGTCTGGGAAGATCCCACATGCCTCGGAGCAGCTGGGCCCGTGAGCCACAATTACAGAGCCTGCGCGTCTGGAGCCTGTGCTCCGCAACAAGAGAGGCCGCGATAGTGAGAGGCCCGTGCACCGCGATGAAGAGTGGCCCCCGCTTGCCACAACTAGAGAAAGCCCTTGCACAGAAACGAAGACCCAACACAGCCATAAAAATTAGTTAATTAAAAAAAAAAAAAAAAAAAAGATATTCCATGCAAATGGAAATCAAAAGAAAGCTGGAGGAGCAATACTCATATCAGACAAAATAGACTTTAAAATAAAGAATGTTACAAGAGACAAGGAAGGACACTACATAATGATCAAGGGATCAATCCAAGGAGAAGATATAACAATTATAAATATATATGCACCCAACATAGGAGCACCTCAATACATAAGGCAACTGCTCACAGCTATAAAAGAGGAAATCGACAGTAACACAATAATAGTGGGGGACTTTAACACCTCACTTACACCAATGGACAGATCATCCAAAATGAAAATAAATAAGGAAACAGAAGCTTTAAATGACACAATAGACCAGATAGATTTAACTGATATTTATAGGAGATTCCATCCAAAAACAGCAGATTACACTTTCTTCTCAAGTGCGCACAGAACATTCTCCAGGATAGATCACATCTTGGGTCACAAATCAAGCCTCAGTAAATTTAAGAAAACTGAAATCATATCAAGCATCTTTTCTGACCACAACGGTATGAGATTAGAAATCAATTACAGGGAAAAAAACGTAAAAAACACAAACACATGGAGGCTAAACAATACGTTACTAAATAACCAAGAGATCACTGAAGAAATCAAAGAGGAAATCAAAAAATACCTAGAGACAAATGGCAATGAAAACACAACCATCCAAAACCTATGGGATGCAGCAAAAGCAGTTCTAAGAGGGAAGTTTATAGCTATACAAGCCTACCTCAATAAACAAGAAAAATCTCAAATAAACAATCTAACCTTACACCTAAAGGAACTAGAGAAAGAAGAACAAACAAAACCCAAAGGTAGCAGAAGGAAAGAAATCATAAAGATCAGAGCAGAAATAAATGAAATACAAACAAAGAAAATAGCAAAGATCAATAAAACCAAAAGCTGGTTCTTTGAGAAGATAAACAAAATTGATAAACCATTAGCCAGATTCATCAAGAAAAAGAGGGAGAGGACTCAAATCAATAAAATTAGAAATGAAAAAGGAGGGCTTCCCTGGTGGCGCAGTGGTTGGGAATCCGCCTGCCAATGCAGGGGACACGGGTTCGAGCCCTGGTCTGGGAAGATCCCACATGCCATGAAGCAACTGGGCCCGTGAGCCACAACTACTGAGGCTGCACGTCTGGAGCCTGTGCTCCGAAACAAGAGAGGCCGCGATAGTGAGAGGCCCGCGCACCGCGATGAAGAGTGGCCCCCACTTGCCGCAATTAGAGAAAGCCCTCGCACAGAAACGAAGACCCAACACAGCCAAAAATAAATAAATAAATAAATTAATAAATTAAAAAAAAAAAAGTGTTTTAACATAGATTAAAAACCATGTAAAAAAAAAAAAAAGAAATGAAAAAGGAGAAGTTACAACAGACACTGCAGAAATACAAAGCATCCTAAGAGACTACTACAAGCAACTCTATGCCAATAAAATGGACAACCTGGAAGAAATGGACAAATTCTTACAAAGGTATAACCTTGCAAGACCGAACCAGGAAGAAATAGAAAATATGAACAGACCAATCACAAGTAATGAATTTGAAACTGTGATTAAAAATCTTCCAACAAACAAAGTCCAGGACCAGATGGCTTCACAGGTGAATTCTATCAAACATTTAGAGAAGAGCTAACACCCATCCTTCTCAAACTCTTCCAAAAAATTACAGAGGATGGAACACTCCCAAACTCATTCTATGAGGCCACCAACGCCCTGATACCAAAACCAGACAAGGATACTACACAAAAAGAAAATTACAGACCAATATCACTGATGAATATAGATGCAAAAATCCTCAACAAAATACTAGCAAACAGAATCCAACAACACATTAAAAGGATCATACACCATGATCAAGTGGAATTTATCCCAGGGATGCAAGGATTCTTCAATATACGCAAATCAATCAATGTGATACACCATATTAACAAACTGAAGAATAAAAACCATATGATCATCTCAATAGATGCAGAAAAAGCTTTTGGCAAAATTCAACACCCATTTATGATAAAAACTCTCCAGAAGGTGGGCATAGAGGGAACCTACCTCAACATAATAAAGGCCATATATGACAAACCCACAGCAAACATCATTCTCAATGGTGAAAAACTGAAAGCATTTCCTCTAAGATCAGGAACGAGACAAGGATGTCCACTCTCACCACTATTATTCAACATAGTTTTGGAAGTCCTAGCCTCGGCAATCAGAGAAGAAAAAGAAAGAAAAGGAATACAAATTGGAAAAGAATAAGTAAAACTGTCACTGTCTGCAGATGACATGATACTATACACAGAGACTCCTAAAGATGCCACCAGGAAACTACTAGAGCTAGTCAATGAATTTGGTAAAGTTGCAGGATACAAAATTAATGCACAGAAATCTCTTGCATTCCTATACACTAATGATGAAAAATCTGAAAGAGAAATTAAGGAAACACTCCCATTTACCATTGCAACAAAAAGAATAAAATACCTAGGAATAAACCTACCTAGGGAGACAAAAGACCTGTATGCAGAAAACTATAAGACACTGATGAAAGAAATTAAAGATGATACCAACAGATGGAGAGATATACCATGTTCTTGGATTGGAAGAATCAATATTGTGAAAATGACTCTACTACCCAAAGCAATCTACAGATTCAATGCAATCCCTATCAAATTACCAATGGCATTTTTTATGGAACTAGAACAAAAAATCTTAAAATTTGTATGGAGACACAAAAGACCCCGAATAGCCAAAGCAGTCTTGAGGGAAAAAAACGGAGCCGGAGGAATCAGATTCCCTGACTTCAGACTATACTACAAAGCTACAGTAATCAAGACAATATGGTACTGGCACAAAAACAGAAACATAGATCAATGGAACAAAATAGAAAGCCCAGAGGTAAACCCATGCACCTATGGTCAACTAATCTATGACAAAGGAGGCAAGGATATGCAATTGAGAAAAGACAGTCTCTTCAATAAGTGGTGCTGGGAAAACTGGACAGCTACATGTAAAAGAATGAAATTAGAATACTCCCTAACAAAATACACAAAAATAAACTCAAAATGGATTAGAGACCTAAATGTAAGACTGGACACTATAAAACTCTTAGAGGAAAACATAGGAAGAACACTCTTTGATATAAATCACAGAAAGATCTCTTTTGATCCAACTCCTAGAGTAATGGAAATAAAAACAAAAATAAACAAATGGGACCTAATGAAACTTAAAAGCTTTTGCACAGCAAAGGAAACCATAAACAAGACGAAAAGACAACCCTCAAAATGGGAGAAAATATTTGCAAAGGAATCAACCGACAAAGGATTAATCTCCAAAATATATAAACAGCTCATGCAGCTCGATATTAAAAAAACAAACAACCCAATCCAAAAATGGGCAGAAGACCCAAATAGACATTTCTCCAAAGAAGAGATACAGATGGCCAAGAAGCACATGAAAAGCTGCTCAACATCACTAATTATTAGAGAAATGCAAATCAAAACTACAATGAGGTATCACCTCGCACCAGTTAGAATGGGTTTCAACAGAAAATCTACAAACAACAAATGCTGGGGAGGGTATGGAGAAAAGGGAACCCTCTCGCACTGTTGGTGGGAATGTAAACTGATACAGCCACTATGGAGAACAGTATGGAGGTTCCTTAAAAAACTAAAAATAGAATTACCATATATATGATCCAGCAATCCCACTACTGGGCATATACCCAGAGAAAACCACAATTCAAAAAGACACATGCACCCCAATGTTCATTGCAGCACTATTTACAGTAGCCAGGTCATGAAGCAACTTAAATGCCCATCAACAGGCGAATGGATAAAGAAGATGTGGTACATATATACAATGGAATATTACTCAGCCATAAAAAGGAACGAAATTGGGTCATCTGTTGAGACGTGGATGGATCTACAGACTGTCATACAGAGTGAGGTAAGTCAGAAAGAGAAAAACAAATATTGTATATTAACGCATATACGTGGAACCTAGAAAAATGGTACAGATGAACCGGTTTTCAGGGCAGAAATTGAGACACAGATGTAGAGAATAAACGTATGGACACCAAGGGGGGAAAGGGGAGGGTAGTGGGAGTGGTGGTGTGATGAACTGGGTGATTGGGATTGACATTCATACACTGATGTGGATAAAATTGATGACTATTAAGAACCTGCTGTATAAAAAAATAAATTAAATAAAATTAAAAAAAAAAAGTAGACTCACAGATAAAAACAAACTAGTGGTTACCACTTGTGGGGGTGGGCAATATAGGGGTGGGGGAAAAAAGGGTTATCATGGCGTTATATGAAGTCACGTGTGTGATATTTTTGGAAAATTGTAAAGCACTATAAAATTTTTAAAATCTTTCATTCAATAAAAAATTATTTACAAAAAAAAAAAAAATCGGCAGTGTTTTGGTCAGTTCAGTAAAGTTACACAGAAAAGATTGCCAAGCATATGCTGGCTCCTAGTTTTTATGCCTTTTGTGGTTCAGATGCATTTCTTTCATTCTGATTACTTAGGAATACTTATCTGCAGCTTGCTTTTTCCCATTAGTTTCTGTCTACTTTACTGTCTTCAATTTATCTTGTTTAATGACAGATTTTTAAAGCACTTGGTACTTTACTTTTTTAGTCATCATTCTTTTTATATCCCTACTTATTACATCTTATTAGAAAACATATTTTGTTCTGTGTTTCAGTTTTTTCTGCTACATATTTATGAGCCTTCCAATTGGCTTTCTCTTTGAAAGCATTAAACAGAATATTGGTATAAATTATATTGTACATACAAGCAAAAATAAAATAGTTGCATGTGTACTTTTTTAACATTTACATAGATAGGTATTTAGCTTACATTTATCTCTACCTATGCATTTTTAGATTAGCTATAATCCACATCCAAATATTTAGACCATCTGTTCTCATATCTTGAAAATGGATTGATCTATATTTTTCCCTACTGGAATCCTACCTTACTATATATCTAGCTTTAATTTTCATATCTTTCTATAGTGGTCAGATTCTACTAAGTTTTATCATTGCACTGTATTCCTTAGCTTTTCTAGGCTGGGACTACACAACACTGCATTAAACAGTTAAATATTTGATAATCTAAAAAAAAAAAAAAAAAGTTTCTGATAACACTAAGACTTTACTTCCCAAGAAATACTCTATTCTAACTAGAAATACTATAACTAGAAAAAAATTACTAGGTGTGTGGCTGTAAGCAACTTAATTAACCCCTCTGTACGTTTGTTCCCTCATCTGTAAAATCCAAGTGAGATATTATAATTTATAATAAGATATAGACATTTGATCTTCATTCACTGTTCCTGGCTCATAGCTCCTTGGACTTTCCTAAGCATAGAGCAACTGGGAGCATTTTTTGTTATAATATTTGGTCTTTTGTCATTGGTTCCTGAAATAGTTCCACAGCCATAAATGTGAAAGGAATGTCTTTGTTATTCTTAACAAGCCCCTTTCAACCACATGTTAATAAGGTGTCTTTTGGAAAGCCCCTAAACTTGAGGGCTGGTTGCCAGGGGAACTAACCACGTGATTAGAAGGTTGGAACTTTCGGCCCCACCACCTCCAGACTTCCAGGGAGGGAAGAGGGGCTGAAAACTGAGATGGCCAATGATTTAATCAATCTTGCTTTGGTAATGAAGCGTCCACTAAAACCTAAAAGGAAGGGGTTTGGAGAGCTTCCATATTTCGTGAACCAGAACCTACGCACATGCTGGGAGGGTGGTACACCTGAAACTCCACAGGAACGTAAGTTCCTACAACGAGGACACTTCCAGACCTCACAGTACTGTACCCCTTCATCCAACTGTTCTTCTGTATCCTTATAATATCCTTTATGATAAACTGGTAAACAAATGTAAACGTTTCTCTGAGTTCTGTGAGCCAGTCTAGCAAATTAACAGGCCCCAAGGAGGGAGATGTGGAAGCCTCCCATTTAAAGCCAGTGGACTTGTGAGTGGCATCTAAAGGGGTGAGGGGGCAGTCTTGTGGGACTGAACCTTTAACCTATGGAATCTGACACTATCTCCAGGTGGATAGTGTCAGACCTGAGTTAAATTTGTAGGACACCCAATCACTGCCTGCTGAGAACTAGAGAACTGATTGGTGTGTGGGAAAAAAACCACATCGGAGCAGCTGGCATACAACAAACATTCAATAAAATGTTAATTATTATAATTATATGAAACCAAAATGATAAAAATGATGAAGGTTTTTTTAAATGGTCTTCTTTCTGTCTAAGGCAGTGTCTCAGGTATTGAAAAGTGATTTATGAGATGAGATGCCTTCCTTCTTTTGAAAGTCTCAATCAGTGGTTCTCAAAGTGGTCCATGAATCCATGGCAGATTCTGAGGCCCAAAACTATTTTCATAATAATACTAATATGTTACTTGTCTTTTCGACTATGTTTACATTTGCAATGATGAAAAAGCAATACTGGGTGAAGCTCCTGGTACCTTAACATAAGTCAAGGTAGTGGTACCAAATTGAATTAGTATAGTAGTCTTACTCTTCACCACCACCACACACTCACAGTACAAATCCAGTCTCACTAAAGAATGTCCTTTAATAGTTAAAGTCCTTTAACTATTAATTTTATTAAATCTCCACCCTTGAGTACATGATATTCTGATATTCTGTGGGATGATACAGGAAGTACATATAAAGCATGTCTGATGCATACCCAAAGCATGAAGGCTGTCTCAAGGAAAACCACATATGACTGAGTTGTGAGCTAAACTTGCACATTTTTAATGGAACATCATTTTTACTTGAAGAACAACTGACATATGAACTAGAGTTATTAGACTTGGGTATTTGGCAGACATTTCTCAAATATAAAAAAGAGAACTTGTCATTTCAATGAGAGTAACTGACAGTATTTGTTGCCAATAACAGACTTTGACTATTCAACCTAAAATTAGAACTTTGGAAAATTTGTATTCAACTCTGTGAGCTTATCAGCTTCTCAATAAAGTACCTAAAACTTTTCTGATACTGGTGGTGATATCAATAAATGTGATTTTTTAAATATCATATAATGAGATGTATCAACTTTTAGAAGTTCTATACAGCTCAATAAATCCATATTTCCCAAATGACTAATGAATGACATTCAAATTACAAAATCACGCATTGATAAAAGAACCATTCAAAGTACAAGATAAACTAATGGAGATTAATGTAATAGAATACAAAAGTTAACTTACGTGTTCAGACTGAACATTACAATTAACCTTTAAGAAACTATCACTTGCTGAGTTTTGGTGAAGCATCAAAAAAGAATATCCACAATTCTCTGAAAAGGCAAAATACTCCTCTATTCCAACAACCCTGTGTGTGTGAAACAGGACTATCTTCATATACTTCAACCAAAACCATACATTGTAAGAGATGAAATGCAGAAGCAAATATGAGAATACAGCTTTTGTTATGCTAGACATTACAGAGGTTTGCAAAAGTATAAAATTATGTCATCCTTCTCACTGAAGTGTTTTTTGATTTGGAAAATAGCTATTTTTCATTTTTAAAATGCTGTTTATGTTAACATGAGCTTTTAAAAAAAATATGTATTTAATAAATATTTTGAATTTGTTTTAATTTCCAAGATGGTAAATACTGATAATTAAACCATATAATCTCGTAGAGGTCTTCAAAAAAGTTTTGGAAGCGTAAAATAAGGTACTGAGACCAAAAAGTTTGAGAACCATTAGTCTTAATCACCTCAGCATATTCTAATGATATAAAAATCATCTGCAAATGGTATCATAATCTCTTCCTATTAGATGGGTTCTGTAGTAGAAAAGACTAAAATCAGGGGACATTCTATACCTAAAAATAACATCAAAACAGCTCTCCCCACCATTTCAAGCAGTGCTGGCAAATGTATTTCTCAATTTTTATTCATATAGTAATGTAAAATAACTAAATGATTCTATACTAGAGAAGCATTATACATAAAACTTCAGTTTTTTGGTAGGTAACACCTTTTATAGGGTGAAAAATTAAAATTTTATATGTAACATTAGACTCATAAACGGATAAAAGGCGAAGTGAGGAAATAGCCCATTTGTCATTTTGCATTCCCAAAAATGGCAAAGAGAGAATATTTAAGTACAAATAATATAATAATCTGTGATTCTATGATTTACTAATACTACTTCTCTCAGATTTGGAAGTTATGGATATGTAAGTCTCTCTATCAAAGGGTATTTTAATTCCTAGGCTACCCACATCTGTTGCAAAGAAAAATTAAAAGCTTTATATGGTGAACAAATAACTAAAATGAATCCTCAAACTGTTTCCTGAAAACCTCAATGTAACTTTAATATTTTACTTAGAAAGAAACTGAAGTCTGCCAACAATGTGTCTAAAAACACCTCAAAGCTTAAAAAACCCCTGTATTCCCTATTTGGTTTTGTAATGCAAATACCTACTTTTGTTTGTCATCTCCGCAACATTAATTAATTATAGTAAACAATTAATTAGAAGTGAAATCTTTTAATATTGAGAAGTCTGATCATACCATTTACCAAACATTTATTTATTTAGAACATTACCAAACATTTACCAAACAATAAACATTTACCAAACATTTATTTATGTAGAACAGCTACACCTCGATCTTATTCAAACCTCTTTTCTTCCCTTATCAAAACAGCTTTATAACATATGTATGTGCTGTCTTCTTCATGACAAGTGATTAAGGAAAGAGGAGGAAACAGTATTTAAGACACATCCATAAGGAACAAGAGGAACTTGCCGGAGAATACAGGGAAAAGGGCATTCTAGGTAGAAAGGAATAATCTATACAAAAGCATACAGGCTTAAAACACCCTGGAGTGTTTAGAAAACAAGATGACTCTGCCAGAGAGGAGGTGGGAGGTGAGAAATTTAGTGGGAAATAAGACAATTTGTAGATGCTATCATTTGGATTTCATTCTGTAAGTCATGGGGAGTCATAAAGTAGGAAAGTAACACAATCAGATTCATAAATTAGATTCTAGTTATTAGAAAGAGCGCTTTTAAAATATACATTGTGAATTACAGACAGAAAAAACCTGGAGTTAAAGAGACCAGTAAAGACTAACATAGGTGAGAGACAAAGGCCTTAATCAAAGGCCATGCAGGGCTTCCCTGGTGGCGCAGTGGTTAAGAATCTGCCTGCCAATGCAGGGGACACAGGTTCGAGCCCTGGCCCGGGAAGATCCCACATGCCACGGACCAACTAAGCCCGTGCGCCACAACTACTGACCCTGAGCTCTAGAGCCCTCAAACCACAACTACTGAGCCCACGTGCCACAACTACTGAAGCCTGCATGCCTAGAGCCCATGTTCCACAACGAGAAGCCATGACAATGAGAAGCCCACACACCGCAACGAAGAGTAGCCCCCGCTCACCGCAGCTAGAGAAAGCCCACCCACACACAGCAACAAAGACCCAACACAGCCATAAAAAAAAAAAAAAAAAAAAAAAAAGTCATGCAATTAAGGAGAAAGGTTTGGAATTGACAGAATTTTAGAATAGAACCAGAAAAGAGAAAAAATGTGAGAAGAAGAGGAACACATGAAAAAAAATTCCTTCTTTCCTGGTTTCAGAATACAGCAACAGAATGGACAGCATTTTAATTAAGTCAAGATAGTACAATAAAGAATAAAGAATGGGACAGAGGATAGGATGCAGAAAATAAAATTCAAGTTTGGACACCTTGTGGTCAAATACTAATGGGACCCCGGATAGATACAGTCAGTACTGATCTGGAGCCTGTCAGTGGGATCATTAACAGAAAGGGCAATAAAAGCCATGGGACTAGATCACCCAATAAAAGTATATAAAGTGGGGAACTCTCCAGCAGTCCAGTGGTTAGGACTCCGTGTTCTCACTGCCGAGGGCCTGGGTTCAATCCCTGGTCAGGGAACTAAGATCCCACAAGCCGTGTGGCATGGCCAAAAAAAAAAAAAGTATATAAAGTACATAAAATGAAAGGAGGGAGGCCCCAAATCCGAATACTAGGAAACACTAGCATGTAAGAGGGTTGGAGGAAGAGTAAGAAGAAAGAGGAGCCAGAGAAGGAGACAAGCAGGAGGGCACAAAAGAGGAAAACCAAGGAAGAATAGGACCACAAAAATTAACGAAAGAAAAAATTGGAATCAATGGAAAATAATGTCAAATGCTATGGACAGATCAAGTAAGATAAAGACTGAAAAGTTTTAACTGGATTTAGCAATTATGTCATTATTGCTAAGAAAACCCTATATTCTCTACTTTAAGATCATGCTTAAATAGAATAAATAGAAACAGCAGGCATCCTAGGACGAACTGGAGAGCATGTCATTAATTTAACCAACAGTTCTACTCAAAATAGACATCAGAACAGCAGGTAAAGAAGCCACATTTCAGCACACCCTCTTACTTAAGATGTATTCTGTATGGCTCTGGGGGGATGCTGCTCTTAAGACTATGGAAACAGTACACCTGTGAGCCACCAATAGGGTCTATTTGTGAAGACTACATAGCAAATATTCCCCATGTCAACTGCAGAGAATTATATTAAAACTAAAAAGAAGTAGTAGCTAAAATAACTTCAACCCAGTATTCAATTTAATTGTCTCAACACCTTAGCTGAAAGCTCGTTCTAATGGCATCACGTCATTCTCAAAAGGTAATTTAAATGAACTAAAATTTGAAAACGTAAATGCATTTAGAGTAAAGAGAAGTGGGTCTTGAAAGTAATAAAGCATTACAATATCAAAGATGCAGGAAATAACTGCTTATCAAAAGAGGGTCAGTAAGACAAAATACTGGTGGTTATGAAAACATAATTCTACTAGTCCTTCCAATCTACTTTTATCGTGTTAACATGATATGTTAACATGTTAACATGTGATGATTAAATGTATTGTGGAAAAACCTTACTACCCATAAGTCTGTCCTTGATTATGTTTTTTATAACATAAAGAGAATTAGATATTAAAAAAAACTACTTCACACATTAATCCTAACTCTAACTAGAATCCATTCATTAAACAAATAATTTCACTGAGCACTTAACCATGTGGCTAGGCATTGTTGTTCTAGGGGCTGGGGATATAGCAGTGAATGAAACAAAATTTTTGTCCTCAAAAGCATTACAGTGGGGGAATTTTAAACAATCTCATTTTGTCATTATTTTAAACAAATAACAAGTTCACAAAACTCAAAATGGGGAACTGTTTAAAAAATAATGAAAATTTTTAGTTTTTAACATTATATCAAGAATCTTTCATTAATTGTTTAAATTTAAACTTACCAATGCAAACTGATTGACTTGAATGAAGAGTATTTCTACTTCCTTTTCAGTAACTTCAGACCCAAAACCCTTATATTCTTTGTAGGCTTCAAGGTAAGAACGCAGCCACTGGCCCTGCAGTTCTCTGTCTGGATAAAGACTATAGTCTACATCACTCACACCTAAAATAGAAAAGAAAGTACACTGAGATTTTTAAGAACACATTACACATCTTCTGCAAACTTAAATAATCCCTACCATCTACATATGTTTTCAGAAAAAAATTATTAAATGTTTCCATTTTGGGCTGAAATACTAGATATTATTAAGTAAATAGCATTTATTAGAATAATAAACCAATCATAATATAGTCCAAATTAAATTCTAATGCACAATACAGTTGATCACTATAATCAATTCTCATTGCCTCAATTTTCCCTCAAAGTATGAAGCTTGAATCACCTGCATCAGAAGCCACAAATCTTCGATTTTAATAAGTACCTCAGGAGATTCTTATGCACACTAATATCTAGAGCATTTCCTAGAACTGTGGCTCTAAAGCTTCTTTAACCATTTCTCACAGAGTAAGAAATACATTTTTATATTGAAACCTTATACACACACCTGATACTAAATTTCACAGAACAATATTTACCCTAACTACACCTTCCAATTCTGATACTTTCTATTTCTTTTCCATTCCTTGCTTTAATTACCCCACATATCTGATCTCATGATGTATAGTTTGAAAAATACTAATCTAGTTCATAGTATTTTGCCTAGCATTCAAGGTTCTTCCTAAGTTGATCCAAACTTACTTCTCTGGTCTTATGACGCTCTATTCTCCTTCATGGATTTTATATCCTACAGAAATAGGTATACTCATCTTGAAGATTTCTTCCTTCTTCCTGCAGTGCCCTCTCTTTCTCTTCTATCTGCACATCCAAACTCTACCTAACTTTTTCAATTTTTTTCTACACAAAATCATATTAAGATCACTCTTTTGTATCCACAGCAGTGACTATCCATATTACTAACACAGTGATATCTCATTATATGCACAACTGCTTTCCCTTCCTATAGATATTTATGTACAACATATATGTGGGGATATGGCATGTATAGAGGCTTGGTGGAGGGAAATAACTGAAAACATGTAAACTAAAACTTTCCCCCAACTCTCTTTACCCAGTCTGATAACTTAGAAGTATATGAAAATACATGAATACATAAATATATAAAAATACAAATTCAGCAATGAAAAGTTCCTGCTAGGTATAAACCATCAGGGGAATTCCCTAATCTTCACTATTTTAGAGCATTTCATGTTTCTAAATATAGCCATAAAATGTATTTTAAATTAATTATACTTACATAAAATAAACTTTTATCTTTGATGGTAATAAAAGATTATTTTCAGGGGTAAAAATGACCAGGTTTTCAATTATTCATAGCCAATGACAAAAAAAAAAAATTCTTGAGCTTTTTAGTTAAACAACATTCCAAAAGCCCAAGGACACAATAGAAACAGCAAAGGCTTTTAAATGATTAAAAAGTTGGTTTCAAATCTTAGTTCTTCACATTTTACTGTGACCTTGGTGAGTTACTTTACTCATTTGTAAACTGGGAATATTACCCAACTTATTGTTGTGTAGAAAAAATCAGATGAGATGAGATTTACGAAGCAACTATGTCAATTCTTAACAAAAGTCACAAAAAAAAAGCCACAATCATTATTTTCCTTAAGAAATTAAGGAAGAGGTCATCACCTCTTTCCTCCAATAATAAAGAAAAACCAAAAAGGTCAGGAAGAAAATAAAGATTGTTGCTCCTACCCCCAGTTGATCTTCTTTAAAGAAAAGAAAAAACAATTCGAAAAGCATCCTTTCAAAATTATATATGCTACTCCATTAGAGGAACATGTTCCTCTAGATTTTACCTGCAAATTCATTGAAATGATTTCCAATATCATATGCCAGGTAGTTGTATCCAGAATATTCATAATCAATGAACTGTACATCACCTATGTGAGACACAAAAACAGAGACATAAGAAATCACATACAGGATCAGAAAATCCCTATGCTATTTATAATTAAATAGCTTCCAATATTTTGTCTCATTGTACGTGCTTGGTTACATGCACTTCTGAGACAATACAGGGTAAGGCTGTGAATTTTATGGCAATGAGCTTTACAAAATTCAAATTATTTATCTGGGTCAACAGCTTCTTTGTGAACATTAATGTCCACTACACTAAAGAAAAGTCAAAATACAGTCATTCTCCAAGTTCAAACAAAAGCAAAATATGTCTTTAACCACATGGGGGCATCAGTTACTTAAAAATTCAAGTTTAGTTAGAAATGAAAACTATCTTTGGAAACTTAATAATCTATGCAACTTTAACAAAAAATTAATCTATGATACTCCAACAGTGAATTGACAAGCTAATCTATATATGGAAATAAAATACAGACTTTCAAAGACTTGAATTCTGAGAACCCTGCACTTACGTTATAACACTTACTGATCAACATAACAACATGCCTAATTTAAGAAGTTAGTTGCTATCAAACTCTTACATATTCCTGGAATGCTACATAATTAAGGTTTCCAATAGCATATTTGAGCAGCCTTAAGGTGGTTGTTTTATCATTTAAAAAGAGCAAAGGTATAGTTGCTTTTAAATATTTTTTTAATTTGAGAAATTTTTACATAAACTAAAGAGATTCCTATTCTAAATTAGTGCTAAATATAGATACAGGTATGCGTATTTCATTATAATTCTCCAAAGACTATCCTGTTCCGCCTGCCCAAGGGACAAACTCCTGCTTAAGAACCCTTCATTTTCGAGTACTGAGTATTAGAGAGGGTTTGACTCAACAGAGATATAGGTCCTATTTTTTAAAAGACGAGAAAAAGAGAGAGAGAGAGAGACAGAGAGAAACATTAGGAAAAAAAAAAATCAAAATGGGTCACTGTCTACATCAAGGGATCACAAACTCAAAGGCTAACAGGGCTCAACAGTTAAAATGGATACATGAACAGAGATGGCTGTAAGAATAGTTTCTAAGCTGCTGATATTGAGAAAATGCAGAGCATATGTCTAGTTACATTGTCTTTTAAAACATCAAGCTGAGGTAACAAAACAAACTTCTGGTTTATACACACTGGCTTTTCCCAGATAAAAGAGCTTTTGGACTGTCATGTGTCATACAGATTTATATGTTTAATCTGGGGATGTATGTTGATCATATTCAAACTCAGAAAAAGAGAATTATATGACGAAAAATGTAATGGCAAGTGGAGTATTTTAGACAAAAGCAAAAAAATTTAATGTAATTGTATTTAATATTTAATTCAAAATTTTTATAATAGTCAAGTCTAGAGTAAAATAAGTGAGATCATCAAAGTATAAAAGCCCAGTTACCAAAATCTATATGCATATTGACAAAATAATATAAGGTTTTTAAAAGTTGGTGACTACATAAACCACTGCAACTCAACCAGTTTAAATTCCTGAATTCACAAAAACTATTCCACAGAAAGTCTTAAAAGTTAACCAAATCACTTCACTAAACTGCAGAATGGGAAGACAGAACACGCTTTAACCAAATCACTTTACTAATAAGCTCCAAAATGAAAAGTCAGAACATATTTTAAAATTTTTTTCTAGGTACCCTTGGGAATGAGAGAGTAAAGACCACCATCATGACAAAATACTTTGCAGCCATGATAAAAATTTCATTTTCAAAAATTATTAAATGACCAGGAGAATTACAAATGTTATATGAAAAAAGACACAAAATAGTAAACACAGTGATCCAAATTATTAAAATATTATGCCTGAAGAGAGGAAAAAAGAAAAAAAAACATAATGCACAGGGGAAAAAAGATGAATAGAAATAAACCAAAACAAAATGTTTCTACTAGTTTCATTTCAGATGGTAGACAAGTGACCTTTTTCCCTTTATTCTTTGCAATAAACATTACTTTTAGGAGGAAAAAAAAAAAGACAGTTTAAAAAGATTAAGATGAATAAGAGACTAAACACGATTTGGGAAATACCTAACCACCCAGCCTTCAAGAAATCAGGATTCCAGAGGATTTACTAAGTTGTATTACAGAGCCAACCAAACAGTTTTAATAAACAATGTTTTAAATTGCAGCTGTTGATTGCTTTAGCTCTTTTAAACACAAATTCTTGTAGAGCTCATATTAACTGTTACATGCCAATAAAAATACACAGCCCAGTCCTGAAGCTTACTTTTGCCACATAAACAAAAGCTTCAATTTCAATTTTCAAAATTATATTTAGAATTTGGCAAACATAAATAAAATGGCAGGTAAAACATGCCTGCTTATAAATACAATTTAAATAAAGCATAGATCATTTTAACAAAAGTTAAAATCTGTTTCAGTATGAAAATTTTAGCAATGACTTTTCAATGACTTTTTGTAGTAGCATTAATTCATTAAAACTAGCCTTTATTTTTAAATGCTATGTTGAGTTTATAAATAATGAAATTTTAAAAATAAGAAAATGAAGCTAACAAGATACAGATGAGGCTGTTACCAGGCTCCGTGCATGTGAACAAGTGATGCGATAAACCTCCAGTCAGTGCGTTTAAGAAGCACGGGTGCGCCGCCACATGGCAGCAACAATGGCATACCTAATCTGTAGCAGATGAAGAAAATTTGGCAAACTCACATTTTACAAGACACAAAGCTTAAAAGGAAAAAAAAATTTTTTTAATCTGCATTAACTATTCTTTTCAAACAACTGCAAACAAAGTGGAACTCAACCTTAAATTTAATCTTCTGCAACAAAGTAAAATTAAAGAGGCCTGCTTCCCTTATTTCGGGTGCCAGAAAAATCAAATTACTGGAAAATGCTTTCCTACCAAAAAAATGCACTGAACTTTTTTCTTCTACAAATTTAACTTCTGAATTCTAAAATTTCCGATTATTTAGAGGAACATCCACATCACTATTAATAATTAATAGCTCATATGGCATGACTATCTTGTTAATTCTTTAAGATATGAATTTTTAATTGGGGATTCAAGGGTAGAAAGAAAATGAGAATACTCCCGAAAACTTTACACAAAATTTTATATAGGCAGATTCTGAGGGGATTCTCAATTTTCCAGATTCTCAAGGGATCCTTGACCTCTAAAAAGTAAAGCATTGCTTTAAGAGCTAAGACTATATTTTATCTGTATATAATTAGCACACTGACTAGCACACAATGGGTAAAGCATAAGATTACTGAATAAAACTATAATCTGAATTTTCAAAAGCTACATTTTTCTTTTTTTGTTTCTTACGCAGTAATGAAATCCACACTCTACTGAGTTAAATTGTTCAAATCTCAGTAAAGTTTAAACAATATTTAAAGTACTTTAAAACCAAAAAAATTAGCTTATTAACTAAGGCTATATAATTCACATGATACATTCATTTGGACTCCTTTTATGTATTGCTGTTACGGAGAAAAGGATAAAGATGAAAAGCAAAATAACCAATATGAGAAACTGAAAATGTTTCCAACTCACTCTACTTGCTCTACAGTGTTATGTAAGGCAGAAAGAGAACAGAGAGAAAAAGTAACCATGATTACACTAATGTTGGCAAAATGCTCTCTATTACACAGAAAAAGGAAGTATTCTGTTCTGGGAAACTTTCGCTTCATCCCTTCAGTAACTTTACCCTGGACGTGTACACCTTCACCACACAGCACTCATCATTCTGAATGTAAAACTTCTGTATTGCGATCTGACTTGCCCACTACATGGCACATGGCTTCCTGGAGAGGCAGTAGGTCCCTTCCACTTTTCCTTATGCAATCCACAGAGCAAATCCTAGCACACAGGAAGTATTCAAATGCTAGTGAAATAAATGGAGGTTTTGCAGAAAATGCTCAGACACAATGATAACACATGTTTAAATGGCAGCGGGGGAGAAGCATGAAATACTGAGGAACAAAATATGGCATTTCTGACATTCTTATTCCAGTATATGATTGAACATACAGTGGCACTGAATGTATGAGTAAAGAAAAAACACTGAACTAGTAACTATTTTAGGTAGCTCTTCCTTGATAGTTCAGGTTTTTACAGTCCATTTAAAGTTTTTTATTACCTGATTTAGGGTTATTTTATTTTATGCTAAATAGTGATCCAGACTACAAGTTAAAACAAGGTTAAGATTATCCTTCATAAAAATTCCACCCTGGAAAATATAGGTTAGCAAATAAAAAAATAAATTTAAATTTTAAAATAAAACAAAAAACTCTTGTTAAAATATCAATAAAATAACCACAACCATATCAATGCCTTTTCATGAATAATAATAAAGTGGATAAGATTTAGAGTCAATCAAGTGACTAAGAATGGTGACTCACCCATTTTCTATTTATATTGTTTTATTTAAAACTCTAAAGAAAAACCTGGCTTACTCTGTAATTCCCAGAAAAGCTTCCTTTTTCTTCCACTCATTTGTATTTCCTTAAATAGCTGTAAATCAGCTTCTTGCATTTGCTGACAGAGAAAATAATCAATGGCAGCCATTTTAAGTAACATATTAGGTCTTCAAGTGAGCTTTTTATGAAGCTTTTATGAATGGGGGAAAAGGAGAAACAAAACAGCCACCAATAAACATTCTGACAGAGCATCAAGACATGAGACAACAAACTCAAAAGCTTTAGCAATTACTTCTAACATGTCAGCAGTTAAAGGATTAGCTGAAATTAAAATATTAGATTTGAAGTCAATAAGCAATACTGAAATTTGTTCTACTTAGTATAAATTCTTTTTAATTAATTGCTGATTAATTTAAAAGATGACTGATATAAGTCTTATCTTACAATTCTGGAGCGAGAACCACTGCTTTTGGTTTTACTATTATATAACAAATTCTATCATCATATCATTAAGTATACTTTTCTTACCTTTTTAAGATGTCATTTCACTGAAGCCAAGGAATGGGCTGCTGTCTTACCAACCACCTAATTCCTGGCACTGACTAACTTTTCAAAAATCTTGACAGCTACCATCAACTTCAGAAAGGAAGCTTACTCTTCTCCCATATTCCTGAGTCCTGTCAACTGACATGATGAAAACAAGTAGAAGCAGTATTTTCTTCTGTGATGCCTACCAGTTCTGTAACATTCGCAGGTGAAAATGCCTATAAACTGCAGAGTGCTCACAGTCTGTGTGTGTGTATATATGAGTACGTATATACACATATACATATATATATTTTTAAACTTTAATCACTCAAGTTATAGTTAAGATAGAATCTGTAAATTGCACTTAAAGATAATCTGAATTGTCATCGCATACCAATGAGCCATAAATCCTTCTGACTTATACTGATAGTAACCATTTTCACTTTTTCAGAATCAGATACATTTTGTATAATGCATCTCCTATAAACATAATACAGGGGTTGGCAAACAATGTGTTCTCAAGCCAAATCCAGCCCAGTGCCTGTTTCTGTAGACAAAGTTTCATTGGAACACAGCCACACATATTCGTTCATGAATTATATGAACAGTATATGGCTGTGTTTGTGCCACAACACAGATCTGAATAGTGGAAACAGAGACTATAACACGGGATGAAAAGTCTAAAGTATGTACTACATAGCCCCTTACAGAAAATGTTTGCCAACTCCTATCATGGTATAATAGCTACAACTGAGAGCTGCTAAGCACCTAGTCTGGTGCTATTTACATTATATGCATCATCTAAAATCTTTCCAGGAACCATCTGAAGTAGATATCATCTCTTAAGTTTCAAATAAAGCAAATAAAAGTTCTGGACTATCAACAGTATAAGCACGTCCTAGAAATCTGTTAAACATGCAGAGTCCTAAGTCCATCAATAGAAATTCTTGTTCAGATGGTCTTGGATGGAGCCCAGAAACCTACATTTTTCCCAAGTACCCTAGGTGATTCTGGTGCAGATAGTAAAGGATCAAATATAAACACTTAATGAAGAGATAAAATGACTTGTCTAATACCACCTACTTCCATATGTGATTAAGCAGGGAATGTGAACACTAGTGTGCTTGGTTCCAAAATGTATATTCTTTTTGACTTCTCTTTTAAGTTACTTAAGAGTTTGATTACTCTTTTAAGAGTAATATATCTGCTTGTAAGAGTTACTTAGAGATTTTTAATCTAGTTACAACATATAAAAATCTAATTTACTACGTTTGAAAAGTACATGCAGAGACTTCAAGATGATCCAATATAAATTCATGAAGTTTAACTAAAATTTGTACTTCCAAGAAATTAAGGGTCTGAAACACACTATAGAGAGATACTGAGCTTGATGATGCAAAGGCTAGTCCCATGGCTTTCATCTTGTTATCTTTATATATATCATAGGTGGATACAAAATGGTGAAGTCCTGACCTCAAATCACATGAATGATTTAACAAGTGATAACAAATCAAACACATTTGTGAACATAATATATAGCTTAATCATTTATTCTTTGTAGAAACCATTTTAATTTGAAAAGACTTAACACTTGGCTTTTAGATGCTATAACAAAGTAACAAGTTCAGGTAAAGAGCTTTGCAGTGCACATTTCTAATTTTCATGATCCTCCTTGATATTGCAATTATAAGTACTAATACTATGCTACAGCTCAAATATATATATTTTCTGCTTATTAAACTTACTAAATTTATATAATTTACCTTTTATAAAGTATGAGGCATGTTACTTCTCCATATAACTAAAGACAAATATGTCATAGTCACATTACTTCAAAACCATTAGCTCCTAATTTGAAACAGAATAAGATAATAATAAAAAGAACAAGCTTCTTGCCACATGGTCATGAGTTTCAGATTTTACCTGAACAACATTCCAACCATGTTTTCTTAATGCTTATGTAGCAACTAATCACATAGGAATTGATTTTTTTAATGGATGCCACAAAGTCCAAAGTAGCCTTTCTAACGGACAGTATAAAGCCATTGGTAAGAAAAAAAGAACAGAATATCTCCACAACTAACATACAAACATAACCACAAAGACAAGAAGAAACAAATGGTACATAACAGACGTCTATGAAGAAGGGCAAACTCTAAAAACTATATCAACATATTTACACTTGTTGAACTGTGGGTTTTATTCTTCTGTGTAGGGAAGAAAAATTAGACACAAAAGTATGATTTAGGTAACTCGTGGTAAAGTAAACAATGACAACCTTGAACTCTTAAAGCCAGACTGAAGCATAACTATTTTATTTGAAAATATGAGAACTTTTCATATCACTAATCAGTAGTTTAGATAGGCAACTGGTTAAATAAAAAAGTAAAAATTAATTTTTTTACCTAAGACATAGTAATCTGATTTTTTTGGTCCCTTATGTTTTAGATTATAAACAAGTTTGTTCAGTGAAATGAATATTCAAAAGAAACTTATAAAATAAAAATATGAAAAGTTAAAATTATATTCCAAAGGAAATAACAGATTCTCTTGATTAACTTGCAGTTAAAAATAAAGCTGAGTGTCCACTTCAAATGTAAGATGAAGACCCTCACTTGAAATTCCATTATATAAAATAATGTGTTATTAGATCTTGCACTGAACTTAAAAGCTAATATACATCGCTTTAATGCATAACTAATACTCTAGTCTCACAAATGGCATTGAGATTTGGTTACTAGTATATAATGTAGTACATATATACTATGACAATTATATATAATAAATGGATAATAATAAATTAAAGGGCACTGTCAAGTACTTAATGTTTTGGGGTACACCTGAAGTTTTCAAAAAACGATTCCACACAGACTTCAAGACATTCAAAATAAAGATGTTAGCTCAGAAAATTTTTTAAAAATAGAATCTCTAATCAGATTAAAGTATCAAATATAAAAGGTACTTAAGTATGTTTTTGAAAATATGTGCTTCAGTCTACCACCCTTGACAGTGTTCTTTGGTTAGTTTTCTTCAAATTAAAGTCAGTTACAAATATTAAAAGCTTTTGCATTAGAACAGTCTCAGCTTACAATCTGATAAGAATGGTCATAAATAGTATTTAACATAATATGACCACTTAATCAGAATTCTTTGGCTTCAATATCTTCACAACAGCACACTTTTAATTCAAAATAATCTTCCAACTATGATACCTATCTTCAAAACTGGTTTCCTACAAAATGCAATAGCTTCAAAGTTTCAAACAGACTTTTTGAATTAATACTAATCTTTCAACCAAAATTGCGTTTTAAAAATGTCAATGTAGTATTGAAGGGCACCTACCGTTTTAGCAACCAAACCTCAAACCACTTTATCCAATAATATAATACAACCAAGTGTTTCTTAACTATAACAACATAGAGAATTTGAATACAGCAAGATAGGAACAATCCCAAAAAACAATTCACCAAAAAGTTCACTGACCATCTCAAAAAATGTTAAAAACAATTTACTAAAGTGTCTTGATTATTACTTTAGTAGATAAAATTTCAGCAACTACAAATAAAATTTCCTCCATCTGTGGCTCTCTCCTTAGCATCAAAATATCTAACAAATCAGTATAATAAACAGGTAATAGGAAACCTGGAGACATATTTGCTTCTAATACTGCTGTCCCCCCAACACTCAAAAAATTTCTATATTTATAAAACAGTGCAATGTCAGCTGGTTTTTCAATAACCCCCATTACAAGCAGGTGCATTTTCAAACCATGAACTACCAAATATTTACAATTAAATTCATAAACAAAGTCATTTTTATCATTTTTCATTTAAAACTCTAACAGAAACCAAAAACTGTTTCTAATAAACCAATTCTAAGAAACATATTTTATACAACTATGCAGAGAATATATATTCCTAATTTAGCACAGTTACTGTGACTTTGCAACCAAAAGAAAATGTTGAAGACTGCACACGTTTTTAACCCTTGCATTTGAATTAAATTTATTGACACAAAGATCAAAGGATTGTTAAGAACATGAAGAAAAAAACTTTACTCACTGCTAAAGTCAAACACCTACCTTGTTTCTCATTGTAGATTATATTCTTACACAACAGATCATTATGGCAAAGCACAACAGGTGAGCCCAGGTTAGAAAGAATCTTCTTCATCCAAGTCATTTCTTCCTGAAGAATCTGAGAGCTTGGGATATCACTTAGGAACCTTACAGTTTTTTAAAAAAAAAGAGTTATATCTTATTTATATTAATGGCAACATTTTTTTAAGTTTCATTAAGGAATAAAATCTTCTTTTCTTTTTTTTTTGGTCATATATAACTTATTTTTTTCCTTCTAGTTTTATTAAGATATAATTGACACACACAGCACTGTGTAAGTTTAAGGTGTACAGCATGATTTGACTTACATACATCATGGAATGATTACTATAATAAGGTTAATGAGCCACCATCATCTCACAAAGATACAAAATAAAAAGAAAAAAACTATTTTTTTCTTGTAATGAGAACTCATGATTTACTCTCTTAACAACTTTCATATATAATGTACAGCAGTGTTAATTTATCATGTTTTATATTACATCCCTAGTACTTATTTATTTTGTAACTAGAAGTTTGAACCTTTTGCCTGCTTTCATCCAACTCCCCCTTCCCCATACCCCACCTCTGGTAACCACAGATCTGATCTCTTTTTCTCTGAGTTTTGTTTGTTTTTGAAATATAAATGACCTGCAGCACTATGTTACCTCCTGGTGCATGACACAGTAATTCTATATTTCTATACATACCAAAGAAAATCTATTTTTAATAAGTTCTTTCCATTTAAATGCACAGACTTCTGAATTAAAACAAGCCAATTATTCTAAAGATTAGAATAAAGAAAAACCATTAGAAAGAACTTAAACATGAATAAAAAGAAACAGAGCAACAGTTAAAATGCAGGGCAGAAAAGTAAAAAATGTATCAGTACAAAATGGGATGAGGGAATAATATATATATCTAACAGCTAACAATTACTAACACTATTCTAAATGTCTTATATTTATCTCCATTTTATAGATGGGGGAAACCAAGACACAAAGAGTTTAATAAAAAGAAGTTTAAGTATATTATTTAAAATTACAAAGATAGTCCATTAAAGAACTAAAACATCTATTTCAAGCTTGGAAGGGTAAATGTAGTACAAATCAGCTAAAGTCACATTTGAAAGTCAATAGATATTATCTACTATTGATAAATCAACTCATTATTATATGATAATCATACAATCATTAATCATATAAAATTATGATACTATCATGTGGTAACAACATCATAGAATACTCATCTTTACAGAGAACTGCCTCAGTAGTCAGGCTGGGAAGGGTGAGAGTTGGTACGGCAAGAAGGATTAGTGATCATGGCTTTTTATCCTACACTCTTTTCTGTACTATTTATTGTGCTGTATTTGTAATAATTTGATAAAAATACAATGGAACAAAAATAGGGTGCTACTACTAATTCCTCAATAGCACCATCAGGCTTACAAAATAAGTTCTCTTCATTCTTTCTCTATATCATCTCTCAAATTACCCCTTACATTTCCATTTTATAACACAAAAAGGATTCTGTATCACTGAGTTTACTTTAATGAATTTGCCTATGGAAATAATAAGATTCAAAGGATTATTAACATAATTACAATCATATACAGACAAAAAGGAATGGAAGAAAATATGAAACATATTTTTAATATTTTAACTGTTTTTAATGTTTTAGTTGTATATTTTCTGTTGGGGCAAGGTTCTTTCATTATTTACCACACTGCATCTCCAGCTTTACCCAAGTATCACTAACCTCAAGCATTTGAAGTAACCTTCTCTGAATAATAATAATAATAATTTTTAAAATAGCAGCTAACATTTATTTAGCACTTATATGGCCAAGCACGGTTCTAAGAAATTTGTATATACCAACTCAATTAATCCTCACAGAACCCCTAAAAGGTAAATATACTACCTTTGTTATTTCTGTTTTACAGAAGAAGAAATAGGTAATCTGTCCAAGGTTACACAGCAGAACTGAGATTTGATCCCAGGCAGTCTGGCTCCAGTCTTGTACTCTTAATCCATACAGCACCATACTGCCTCTCAACTGTGCACCACTGCCATCTACTTATTTTAAAGTGATTTTTCCCAAAATCTTTCAATAAAATAGCTATTTCAAAAGAGAATTTTTTTTTGTTTTTTATGTTATCACTTTCTGAATGTCCAGTACACCGGACACACTTCCAGGTGCCTGCCTATCCCAGTTAAAGGGGTATAATATCCCTATCCATTCAAAGTTTGACAAACTACATGTAAATAAAGCACACACAGAGTGAGTCAAACTAATCTTTGAAATAATCAAGCTCAAAACAATACTGCTATTTTTCACTAATGAATTATAAAAAATTAAAAGAAACGAGAAAAAAAAATCCACAGGTCCTGCTTACCTCCGTTGTTCTTAAAACAAAGACTTCCTGAATACAAAAGCTGAAATCTTCATGTACACTTGAGGTATAAAGACAAAATAAAATTTCCAATTTTGGTACTAGTATTAATCACACTATGTAAAACACGTTTGGTGTAGTTTCTGAGGCACGTGCCCCCAAGTATTTCAGGAGGTCCCAGCAGGACTGTGCCCTGGGTGTCTGTCCAGAGCGGCTGAGACGGTGGAGGAGGAGGAGGAGGAGGACTCTGAGCTCACCTGCTCCCACTGGCGCATCAAAATTACAACTACCTACAGAGCTACTCACTCGTGATGAGAAAGACCAGAAGACTGGCACAAAAGATTTTTTAAAGGTATAAAGAAGAAGCCACAAGAAGACGAGTAGAAGGGGCAGAGACGCAGCACAGTCAAGACCCATACCCCTGGGTGGGCGACCCACAAATGGGAGGATAATTACAATTGCAGAGGTTCTCCACAGGAGAGAGGACAAGCCCCACAGCAGGATCCCTAGCCTGGGGACTCCTGCATTGGGAAGACATTTGGCTTTTTAAGGGCACACTTTCAGGAGAACCAGAGGGCTGTGGGAAACAGAGACTCCACTCTTAAAGGGCATATACAAAATCTCACACACTCTGGCATCCAGGTCAGAAGCAGTAATTTGAAAGGAGCCTGAGTCAGACCCACTCGTTGATCTTCAAGAGCCTCCTGGAGAGGCAGGAGGCAAATGGAGCCCACCCTTGACTAAGAGACACTGGCCGCAGCCATTTGGGGGAGCTCATTCTACCAGGAGGACACTCGCCCTGGTAAGTGCCATTTTGGAATCCTCCCTCTAGCTTACTGGCACCAGGACCCAGGCCCGCCCTGGCAGGCCAAGTTTTAGGACCCCTTGGGCCCCTCAGGCAGCATCCAGGGATCTTGCCCCACCCACCAGCAAGCTGACACCAACTTCCAGGACATGCTGGACACCAAAGCCAGCTGTGCCAGGAACCACCTCTGCCCACTGGGGGTCTAATACCAACTCTGGGGAACCCCAGGGCCCTGTAGCCAGAAACGCTGGGACCTGGCTCCACCCAGCAGCAGACCAGCACTAGGCCCAGGACCCTCTGGGATCTGGGCCCTTTCCATCAGCAGGCCAACACTACATCCGGGACCTCTGGTCCCACAACCTGCCCCCCAGACCCAGTTCTGCCCACCAGAAGGCCAGCACTAGCCCCCTTAACCCTGCTGCACGTTGTACATGAAAGTTGTTAAGAGAGTAAATCCTAAGGGTTCTCATCACAAGGAAAAATAATTTTTTCTACGTCTTCGTTTATTTATGATGGATGTTCACTAAACTTACTGCAGTAATCACTTCATAATGCATGTAAGTCAAATCATTATGCTGTACACAAACTTACACAGTGCTGTATGTCAATTATATCTCAATAAAACTAGAAAAAAAAATGTTCATACAATTTGGATTCTCAATACTGATTTACACATTTTTCTATATAGGAAATGAAATACCTTAGTCACTCTGAACCTGAAGTCCTACAAAAGCTGAGACTCCAGTAAATGAATTTTCAACCTCATGAGACTTAAATAGTCACAGTAAACTAAAACCCAAACTTTTTCACACTCCAATATTACTACACTGTCCCAGTATAGATCTCTAGGCCCCTTCAAAACAGCCTTCCTCTGGACAGAAGGAATTTTTTTAAAAAGGTCTCTATTGTCAACTCACACTACGAAAAATGTACCCATTCATAGTAATCTTTATATTATGTTTACTGCCAAATAAACATTCCATATTTGTTTCTTGCCTCACCACTTCCCCACTTTTATAGGGGATGATTATTTTTCTTCTTTTTTTTTTTTTGAGTCAGCTGTGGGAAGGGAAGGAGATTTCTGTAGTGCCTTCTGAGAGTCAAATGAATTCGTGCTTATTTTACTTAAATGCAAAGAGATAAACCAAACCAGATTTTATACACAGAAACCTTACAGTTACCTTTGAAACCCTATATATGAGCAAAGCAATGTAAAACATAATTTAAAATGTAAAAGTAATTTTACCTTTTATTAATGTCTTCATCTGCAAATCCTGTGGGAATGAGAGAGAAATATTTTCCCATCTTTAGCCATAGGTTAGATTTGGGAATCCAGCCATTGTGTGCATGAATAGCATGGATTTTAGCAAGCTGACGTGCTATAAGCCTGTTTAAAAACAAAACAGCATAAAAAAGAAAGTGTTAAGCACCATACAGTTCATATCTACTCATAGGTAAACTAAAATAACTAAGGTGCCTTTATCTTATAACATGATTTATTTTTACCATATATAAGATTCAAAATAATATGGCAAGTCAACTCTCACAACGAGAGGCAAACAAATGTTTAAAGCATAAGTAGGAAGAAACACCTAAAATTAATACAGTAATTAAATACTGTGTCCAAAAGGGACTGAGTGTCTGGATATAGGCAGCCTATTTTGATTATACAATGTTTGCAACCAGCAGAACAATACACAACTATAAATGATTTCAAGGCACATATTAATCACTGATGCATTTAAATTACACTGAGTCATTTTAATTTTGAGCTTTTGAAGTCACTGAAGTTAAAGGGCAAAAGGGACTAAAGTAAAAAGATAAATGGGCAGATAAATAGGTTCTATGAGTTAATTTCTGTAAGTGTGTTGTTAACAACAAATACTCTGAACAAACGTTAGGATTTTATGATGTAGAATCAATACTGATATAACAACAAAATAGTTTGAAGCTGTGTAGTATATTTGTGTCCACACCATCTTTGTATCTGCAGAACCTAGTACAGCAAATGCTAATGGAGGAATAAGCATACCAAATAGAAATAAGAACTAAATTACCATATAGTCCATAGAATAGTAGGTAGAAACATGACTTAACAATTATCTACAAATAAAAGAACTTAAAACTGGCAAATTTTCAAGATGCTAACAATCTAATGTAACGTTCCTCAAAGTACAATCCTAGGACCTACAACATAGCACCACCTAGGAATTTCTAAGGTTCCACCTCGGATCTACTGAATCATAATCTCTATGGGTAGGCCCCAGCACTGCATTTTAAACAAGATTTCCAGGTGATCCTAATTCACTGTATAATTTGAGAGGCACTGATATAATGCTCCAATTCTGCTTTTGAAGTCACTGAGGTTAAAGGGCAAAAGGGACTAAAGTAAAAAGGTAAGTGGGCAGATAAATAGGTTCAGTGAGTTAATTCCTATAACTGTGTTAACAAGTTCTCTGAACAAACATTAGCTTGGTTATGTACTAAAATCAATCTTTGGAAACTTAAAAAAAAAAAGAAAAAATACAGAGGCCTGGGTATTACCCCGAGAAATTAATTGGTTTGGGGTGCAGCCAGGGCATCAAGATATTTTAAACGCTTCCCAGATGACTAATACACAAAAACCACTTAACTAAGTACACAGGGAATCTAGCATTGTAGTAATCCTTCACCAATCTGTGATTAAATAACACAGTTTTATTATATTTTTATACTACAGTGAATATTCTCATCTATCTAGTTTTTAATAAGAGTCCTGACTTTCCTTTGGAGAAACTTCCATCCCCCTCACTTTTAGTTCACATGGTTCACTCAGAGCTCATCTCAATCCTAACTCCCTATCCCACCGGCACCACTAACTTTAGGAGTGAAGAGATGACATAGACTTGCCCAGAGCATTCCATCCTTCAGGCCAGAATGATCGGTTCAGGGCATATTACCCAAACTAGGCCAAAAAGATTTGATCCCAAGACTTTGGTTGAAGCTACTGACTTTGGTTGAGGCGATCAGAAAAGAAGGGACACGCTCCCCACACTGCAAATTGATTAGATAAGCCTGTAACTGCTAAGAATCATAATTGTCACTCCTTAGAAAAGTCTGCCTGAAAAAAAAAGGTAACTCACAACAAAACAGACAGTGATATTCCTAATGGCACTATTAGAGCCCCTGGATCCACCCATGCTTGAACTTAGTATTCTCAGATATATGAATCGACAAATTCCTCCTTCTTTGAGTCAGTTTGAATTTTCAAATTATTATTCTCAGTAAGTCCTAATGCATCTCAGAAGTGTTTAGGTATTACTGCAAGTGAGTTTCAGTTCTACTACAAGAAATATTTGATGTTTTGTTTGAAAGAACACAGCATTAAAGAACCAATAGATTGACTAATATTCTTTATCTTTCAGTTTGGATGACTGTAATTCAGCTGACCACATCTCGTTTGACGTTTGATGATCTGAAAAATATTTCACAGTAGGGGAAAATGCTCAATGCCTGTAAGGAGCAGAAAACTGTTATTGGTCTGACAGTACTTGATGCAATGAAAAGAGGTCTACAGGACATAGCCCTTGCAAATCTTTGATACCCAAAGCTGTAACTGAATTAGCTGTTACCCTACTGATTCTCTCATGTACCCAGGTACAGAAATTGGTGAGTTTCTCTTGCCTTCAGAGTACCACTGGATTTTATTACTGAATTTAAAATAAGTGATAAATATTTGTAATGCTGTTCTTTAACCCACCTAAATTTTTAAAGAGAAACCTGCTTATATTGTTATTCTGAAGCTTAAAGTTTACATGTAGATCACATTCAGCAAGCTCCTCAGCCTAAAACTGCTGCCAAGTGTAGCGTCTGATGCATTCAATATTTTCTCCTTGTTTTCTACTCTGGAAAATAAGTATGATGAGGTTTCACTGTAAGTGAGTAAAATTTGCTTTCGGCCTTTATTTTGATGATTAAGTTAGGATTCTATGGATGCTGAAGTTATGTGAAAGGAGAGACATAGATATCATATCTGAGACTATCTTTCGCCTTTAAGGCACTGCATTCTTGTCTAAAATGGAAAATTTGGCTGATTTGAGAATAAAATATAATTGAGTATGCAACCATGTGAAGAATAAATCTTATTTTTTGGGGAAAAAAGAATCCTAATGCATTACCAAAATATTAAAATCTTTTTAGGTATGTGTGTTTTGGTCCATACCTCTCAAATTACCAAATAAACATTTTTATATAAATTAAATAATTATTGCTTAAATGATCTTCCCCAAGACCATATACTCTACAAGAATATAGGAAAAAAAATCTATTTTTATATCAATCTCTCATACAGTATTTGCATAAAAAGCTAGGCCCAAATGAACATGTACTACTTTAAGCATCAGGAACCTTCATGAAAAAACCAAGTGATAATAAAATCAAAACAAAGGAGAGTACAAATATACACATATATACATGCAAACACACATATACATACATAGAAGTATATGTGTGTGTGACACATATATATTTGAAGCCAGTAAAAACTGGTTTTAAAACTTTAAGGAGGGGAATTGGGACAAAAGGCCTGAAGAAAGGTAATCCATGTTACATAAAACTCAAGGGGCAATCTATATCAACAGAACATTATGACCTAGAAATGTTTACTCAACAAATGAGACCAGTGATTCAGAAGAAGGGTCACATATTAGAACAGGTATTTAACACCAAAAAATTTTATTTGCTGTTTTAAAAATAAATAATAATGTCTATTTTTTATAGTTTTACCCCAGAGTTTGTATGAGACCCTGATTTGCAAAACACAAAATGTAGTCTCAGAAGTTGTCCAAATATAAGTTATTTAGCTAGGAGTGACTGGAATGACAATTCTAAGGCAAATACTTCAAAATGGCCACAACTCCAAGGGGTTCTTACACGTTAATGGAATCTGTTGAACACGAATAGCTGCTATAAGAAAAAGCACCTACTAATTTTGATTGTCTTCACTTTTCTGGCAGAAAGGTGGCTAACTGGAGCTGAGCCAGGATTTGAACTGATGATGTGATGCAAAGGCCAAGGCCTTTCCACTATAATATACTGCAGTAACACGGCACAGAATTAGTTGGGTTTTCTTCTGACTTTGCCCTTGTATTTTAAGTCTAAACTGAAGCAAATCATTTCATTTCTCTGAGTCTCAGATTTCTTACAAGGAAAATCAAATTACTGGCGTAATCTTAAAGCTCTCCTTCAAATCTAACATGATATGCCCCTGAATACCAGAAAAAAATTTACATAAACATTTACTCAATTTAGAGATTTAAGTTCAACAATGACAACAGGAATTTCACATTCATATTCATATACAAAGATCCTGTAGACTAACTTCCCATTTCATACCAATTTCCTACTAGGTATAATAGAAATGTTAAACATACATAAACTATGGAGTGAAAGGCAAATTTTCCAAATTTGATTTTGATTTTTATCAAAAATTATCAAATATTTTCTCCTTTGAACAAATTTCTGAAATTACAAGTGAAATTATAAAAATTATTTTATATGCAATTTTAAAAACATTTCTGCATAACATGATATATACCTACTCAAATGGAAAACAAACTAAAATATTAACAACCACCATACAATAGCAAAATTAATATTTGCAAAAAAACTATAACAAAACTTAAGAGCTAATGATTAATATCTTCTAAAGTAAATTATAGATATATTTACCTTATCTACAGGCGCACTGTTAAAATAGAATTCGATTATATAAGGGACAAAGTTAATGTTAAATGATAACATCATGCTTACATAATAGGTAAAAATATATTCAGAATAGTGTTTCAAATATTTTGTAGCATTTTCCTATATAATTTAAAAAAATAGCAGCAAATAATAATAGTATAGTTGAGATTGCTTTATCAATACTACTGATAAATACTATCACTAAGTTATCATAAAAGGGGCAAAGACCATGCCTTATTCTTCTATCCTAGTATTCAGCACTAAGAGGAGGTACTTAACAGATATTTGATGAATAAGAATCATCATCTTGGCAACAGACTCAGGATACATTTAGAAACTTACCATAGGATTCTACCACTATTAGAGTTTTTCTCTGGTGGATTAAAATTTATCCTGGATTTTTAAAAATCTCATATAATAAGAACTGTGCCAAAATTAATGCCTAGCTATAGAAAAACAAAATGACCATCCATTTGAAATACTGCCTGTTCTTTAACAAGACACATCTTGTATAAGCCTTTTTTGCAAAATCTAGGATTCAAGTCAATTTTTACAGGTCTCAGAACTACCAGTGTATCTTTTCTGTAGCAAAATTAACAAGGAAAGGAAGAAAATCTATTATACAAATATCCTCGTGGAAATAACAAGTATAGTTCAATTGCAAGCATAGCAGCTACATACTTAAAAACTAGGCTTTGCTAAGAGATTTTAAAAATTAAATAAGTCCTACTTACAAGTTCCACACTCATCTAAACTTTTTGATAAATTGGTGTTGAACAAAATACGCAATTTGTGAAGGATGGCTTTGTTAGGAAAATTTATGGTTTTTACTAGTAAATGAATTCACCAAAGTTGCAGAACACAAAACCAACACATAAAATACACTGCAGTTCTACATTATCAATGAACAATCCAAAAAGGAAATTAAGAAAACAATTCCATTTACAATAGCAACAAAAAGAATAAAATACTTAGAAATAAACTTAACCAATGAGGTAAAAGATTTCTATACTTAAAACTACAAAATGTTGCTGAAAAAAATTAAATACAGAAATAGATGGAAAGACATCCCATGTTTGTGGACTGGAAGACTTAACATTGCTAAGATGTCAATACTACCCAAAGTGATCTTTAAATTCAATACAATCCCTATCAAAATCCCAATAGCATTTTTTGCATAAACAGAAAAAACTCCACCCTAAAATTCAAATGTAATTTTAAGGAAACCCAGATAGCTAAAACAAGCTGGAGAAAAAAGAATAAAGTTGGAGGTCTCACACTTCCTGATTTCAAAACTTATTACAAAGCTACAGTTATCAAAACAGAGTGGCACTGGCATAGCCTCAGACATACAGACCAATGGAATAGACAGCTCCAAAATAAACCCTCCAATTTATGATCAAATGATTTTCAATAAGGATGCCAAAACCATTCAATGGCAAAGGACAGTCTTTTCAACAGCTGGTGCTGGAAAAACAGGATATCCACATGTAAAAGAAAGACGTTCCTTAATCTTTTCCTTAAATCATACATAAAAATTAACTCAAAGTGGATCAAAAATCTAAATGTAAGAGCTAAAACTATAAAACCCTTAGAAGAAAACATAGGAGAAAAGCTTCATGACACAGAACTTGGTAACAATTTCTTGGATATGACACCAATAGCACAGACAATAAAAGAAAAAACAGATAAACTGGACTACATACATCAAACTTTAGAACTGTGCATCAACAGACAAAATCAACAGAGTGAAAAGGCAACCCATGGAATTAAGTATTTGTAAGTCATATATGTGATAAGGAGTTAATATCCAGAATACATAAAGTACTCTTACATCTAGACAACAACAAAAAAATCCCATTAGAAAATTGGAAGAGGACTTGAATTGACATTTCCCCCAAGAAGATACACAAATGGCCAAGAAGCATAAGAAAAGATGCTAAACGTGACTAATCATTAGGGAAATAGAAATCAAACCCACAATGAGATACCACCTCCTTGCAATGAGGATGGCTACTATCAAAAAAACAAAATAATAAGTGTTGGCAAGGACTTGGAGAAACTGGAACCCTTGTGCACTGTTGGTGAGAATGTAAATTGGTGCAGCCACTATGGGAAACAGTAAGGCAGTTCCTAAAAATATTAAAAATAGAATGACCATATGATCCAGCAATTCCACTTCTGATTATATACCCAAAAGAATTGAAAACAGGGTCTCAAAAAGATATTTGCACACCCATGCTCATAACAGCATTATTCACAATAGTTAAAAAGTATCAACAGAAGTAATCCAAATGTCCATCCATGGATTAATGAGTAAACAAAACATGGCCTACATATACAATGGAATATTACTCAGCCTTAAAAAGGAAGGAAATTCTGACACACGCTACAACGTGGATGAACCCTGAAGACATTATGCTAAGTGAAATAAGCCAGTCACAAAAAGACAAAAAAGTACGATTCCACTTACATAAGGTACCTAGAGCAGTCAAATTCATGCAGACAGAAAGTAAGATGGTTGCCAAGGCTGGGGGTAGGGGAGAATGGGAAGTTGTTTAATGGATATAAAATTTTAGTTTTGCAAGATGAAAAGAACTGTGGAGATTGGTTGCACAACAGTGTGAATGTACTTAACACTATGGAACTGTATACTTAAAAAATGATTAAGATGGTAAATTTTGTTATGTGTATTTTACCACAATTAAAAATAAAAAATGTTAACTAAACTATTTAAATGGTCATAAGAGGGCTTCCCTGGTGGCGCAGTGGTTGAGAGTCTGCCTGCCAATGCAGTGGACACGGGTTCGAGCCCTGGTCTGGGAAGATCCCACATGCCGCAGAGCAGCTGGGCCCGTGAGCCACAACTACTGAGCCTGCGCGTCTGGAGCCTGTGCTCCGCAACAAGAGAGGCCGCGATAGTGAGAGGCCCGCGCACCACGATGAAGAGTGGCCCCCGCTTGCCACAACTAGAGAAAGCCCTCGCACAGAAACGAAGACCCAACACAGCCAAAAATAAATAAATAAATAAATAAAAATTTTAAAAAATAAAAATAAAATAAATAAAATAATAAAATAAATGGTCATAAGAAAGAATACAGTTCTTAAAAAGACTTGATTAGAGCAATTCAATTGTTTTCTATTAGTAAATTTTATATACAACAGAGAAAAAACTAGGTAATAAAAAATTAAGATTTCTGACTTTCCCTATCATAGCGTGGTCCTTCTTCTTCCTAGTCTTAATAAGGTAAGGTTTTACTGCACTAACATCAAGGCAAATGCTACTTTAAATTCCATACTCAATAAAGCCAAATGTTTGAAAATCTCAGGGCTGCAGAGAATCTCCTCAAACACCCACTAATACTCACTAATTGCTCCTCTCTTGGAAGCTTTTAAAAAATTATAATAACAGGCATTTTTTTGAAACTGGAAAAAAAAAATCCCTAATCCTACCATCCCAACAGAATTTATTTCTTTTTTACAAACTCCCTTTGAGTTTTCACATAAGCAAATTATTTCCTGACTGTAGCCACAGTTAAACTAGTAAGCTGATTTTTTTCCTTAGTCCTGCATCAGACATCTTGCATGTTTTAGACAATATTCAATAGTAACATAACACTTATTTGTGCTGATGTACCTTAGTTATACCTAAATATGAGTTGTTATGACACGATCAAGCATATGCCTTTCTTTTATGACTTACTATATAATGCCCCATTGATTTCCGAAAGAGAACATTACCAATTTTACTTGCAACTCACAGTGTACCAGTTCCACTACAATACCCTCAGCACTGGAAGTTGGTGTTTTTTAGTTATGCTTCTTGATAAGTGAGCAATAATTCATTTTAAATTGCATTTCTCCCATTATGTCTGTTGCTGAGTGGCTTTAATTATACTTCAGCCAGTATTCCCAGCAAGAGGCAAATTTTAGAGAAATACTTGATGAGAAAATTCCTAAACACCTTAATTTGAATTAAAAAAAAAAATTTAAAGGTCTCTGCAATACTTGATTGCTACACAAAAGTTCAAATAAAAAAGATCATTGGGATTCCCTGGTGACGCAGTGGTTGAGAGTCTGCCTGCCAATGCAGGGGACACGGGTTCGAGCCCTGGTCTGGGAAGATCCCACATGCCGCGGAGCAACTGGGCCCGTGAGCCACAACTACTGAGCCTGCGCGTCTGGAGCCTGTGCTCTGCAACAGGAGAGGCCGCAACAGTGAGAGGCCTGCGCACCGCGATGAAGAGTGGCCCCTGCTTGCCACAACTAGAGAAAGCCCTCGCACAGAAACGAAGACCCAACACAGCCAAAAAAAAAGATCATGATAAACTTCCATAAGTTGAATTACTAGTTAAGCATTAGCCTGATGCTATTCGTCTTTACCTATCATCTCCCTCAGACTCCTCCATGCTCTGCCTCATCCTTTAAAGTCCAATTCAAATGTTACCTCAGTTAAACACTGCCTTATTTCCCAACTATACCACAGTAAATTATTTGTACTTTTTTTGAAAATCTTTTCTGTTCCTCTGTGTATACTATTTAGCTTATTTTTTCCCCAAGGTTATTGTCTGTCACAGACTGTAAATTACTAGTAGAGCAGCTGACTGAACCATTTTTCCTCCCCTAGACTACATTAAACATAAATATATTCCAATGCCTTTTATATTCAAAATAGATACTCTTTATTATAATCATAATATAGGCAAGTAGCTACGTCTGAAGAAGCCAAAGCAAGAGAATACTGTGGACTTTGATCTATGGCTCAAGACCCTTTCAGGAAGTTTGTGAGGTTAAAACTATTTTCATAAAGTATTATTTACCTTTTTCACTCTCATTTTCTAACAAGTGCACAGTACAGTTTTGAGAAGCTACATGAAGTGGTGTGATGATGTCATCATGTTGACCGACAGCTAAAAGAACGTGCGCTTGATAATCTTTCATTCTAAAAACTTTGTTCTAATTTCTAACATAGTAAACACTGATAAATATAATTCACATAAACAAAAGTTCTTTGGGTCCTCAATAACCTTTTAAGAGTTGTAAAAGGGTCTTGAGACCAAAATGTTTCAGAACTTCTGATTTAAACTATCAATGAACTTGCTGTTTTCAAATCAAGCCCAAAAGAAAATTTTAGCAATTTTAGAAAAATGATCGAGCATATGCAAGACATTATTCTTACAGAAAACATAATACTTTGAATTAAATAATTTTTAAGTTTAAAGAGTAATAAAGACGTGCTAACAGAATTAAGACTCATAGTAAGCAAGAACTCTGAAACTATGAGCAGCTGGGTAACGAAACTTAGTTATAAGAAATGTGTAATGCTTTGATTCAAGCACTACTTAAAAAAATTGAGAAGCCTTGACTTTCTGCGACAGGCTAATCCAAAACCTCTCACAGTCTTTTCTTTTGCAAAGAGTTAACTATGAGAATTCAGAAAAAAGGAATGTTTTTTCTTTAGCAAAAATAAAACAAAACCCAAACAAAAGAAAGTTTCTAAATTAACCAAATAGTTGCCTAAAGAAAGAAAAGGCAGTTTTAAAAAACATTTCCTTAGTGCACTTAATACTCTTATTTTTCAAAAGGACAAATTATTTAGGAAAAGAAATGTACCTGAAAATGGCAGGGTTGCAGACATGCTTTGGATCCAGTGCTTCTCCCTGTATAAATTCATAGCACAGTCCATTATTGAAGGTACAGTAGAGTTGTGGTGCGCAGCCGTGAGCCTGCAACACTCGGAAACTCTTCACTTCCTCATCTCGATCGACTAACAACTCAGTCTTATTGCCATAAATTCGCACCAGGACTACGTCCTCCATTGTATTACCCACATAACAGCCAATAAGTTTGTTTGTGATTCCATCTGTGAAAAGCTGCCCAAAAAAAAAGAAAAAATGGGGGAAAAACAATTATTTACTTTTAAGGAAGGAATAGGAGATAACTTGAAAATCATTAAATACTAATTGAAAGAAAATATCTACTTAATATAACTTTTGAATACAATTTTGCCTAACAGGTCTATAATTTTAATTCTAGATTTAAACAAAATGGAATACCACTGTTTACTATGTTGTGTTATACAATACACACATTCTCTCTCTCCTATATCTAATAGATTGGAAAGTCTCTGAAGACAGGGAAGTGGCTCTCTTGCTAGCATAGTATATGATATAAAAAAGTTTTTAATAATGTTCATAAGTTTAAATACACAAATATAATATACCATAATTTACATTATGGTAAATTTCCAATTTATAAAAAACTCAACTTTAAATGTTATTTCCAAAGATTACTTAACATAATATGCATTAAAAATTGTTTTAAGTATTTGGGTTATAATAATTTAAACTTGAATGCCACAGCTACAAAAAAAAAGAAGCACAACCTTAATTAGAGGAAGATAGAGATTTCTCAGGTATTTTCTAAAAGGGAGTTTGGGGACTCTTCAAGAGTTTTAAGTACTTAAAGTCCTTTCTAAGATTTGAGTACAATGGTATATTAAAAAGTAAACAGATGATTAGCAATATTAGTTCTCTAAGTCTATTCAAAATTGCAGCTTTCATTTTCCTCTACACTAATTTGACACTAAAACTAACTTTCTACTTACCCAATTATAACTCAGAGCTTTTGGAGGCTCTCAGTGGAATAAAGGGATAAAAGTTCAAAGTGAAAGTAAGCGTTAAGGACATTTTTCCAAAGACAACTGGGAAAGAACAGGAATAATGGACAAAGAATAAGTTTTAAATGTATACACATTTAACTAATGCCTGAGAAATAAGGTAAACATTTCTGTTTTGATAAGATTGTTGTAATGATAAATGACATCTGAAAAGGCTTTAGATCTTAAGTTGAAATTTGAAAGAAAGTATTTATGTATCCTTATTCACCTAATGCAGATAAATTTTATGAGCTAATGCGAAAAGATTTATTTTGAATATCTATGTTTTTTGGGTATGCAGAGACATACAAACTTTGCTTTCCACCTAGATTTCAAAAAGATGGTATGTAGGGAGACACTGACAAGAAGCATATGCCCTTAAACTAAACTCCAATCATCATTTTATTAAAATCTATGTTGAAAGCATGTTGTTTCCTATTAAAATGCCATAACAACTCACACATATTATTTTGTAACTGCTCCAGATGTCATGTAGAGATGAAGTATTTCAATTATTGTAATAAAGTTTGAGAAACTAACATTCTGAAATGCTTGTTATGAAAGACATTCTACACTCCTCAAAAGCCAGGAGTGAAATCTGTTTTCTACATCCTCCTAACAAATAGTAAGGACTTAATACTTAAACACTAGCTTGTCTTCTTGATCTAGCTTATAACAAATTCATTCTTTCACTCTTGCCTATAATAATAAATTTCTTTAATTGTGCATGCTATATTGAACATTTATGTGTACATGCAGAAACATACATATAAAGACATATGCACTTAAAAAGGCTAGAAATGGATAACATTACTGGATAAGATTATTGAATACTATATAGACGTTTATAAGTATAACATAGAGTCACAACTCCAATGACACTAACCCTAACATACTGTTGCACAAAACAGCCACATATTTGCAATGAAATGATAGTCACAATAAACCCCTGGAGCAAAAAAATAAATATATGAATAACTTCATTTACAAAAGTAGTTTATGTATAAATAAGGATAAAAATATCTGCAAAGATATCCAATAAAATATTAGGTAGTTTAAATCTTGTCTCCTGTTTTCTTATTTCTAAGTAGTTTAAACTTTTCTCGTTTGGCTTATATATGTTTTCTCACTTTTTTTTTTTTCCTGTAATCAATCTAGTTTACATGTGAAAAAATTAAAATAGTGAGAAAAACGAAAGGGGCTAGTAACTGACCTGGCACGTACAGCAAGGCCTGGAGATTCTGTTGAACATAAGCAATTTCACAGAACAGCAATATCAGATGAGGCCACTCTGGGACCATAATGCATCAAGACAAAAACAAAGTCACTCTGTAATCATGTCTGAACAAAGACAAAACTATGCATTTTTTCCAAACCACAAAAATGACCAAACACTCCCCTATTCTGGCTAATGTGAGGGACTGCCGTTCCTTTTCCAGGAACAGCTTTGGTCCTGCTTCATTCCTCCAGTCCTCTAGGTAAGATACCCACACAGTCACAGACTTGCCCCACTTCCTTCCTGACAACACCCGAATCCAGAAAAAAGCCTTGCTTCCTTGAACCCTCTCCCAAATTCAAATCTTATACGAAGTCCTTTCTAACACCCACATACTCAGAGCCCCACCATTCCCCATGGAATAAGTCTTCCTTAAGGAAGGAGTAATAAACCCAATTTGTTTGGCTTTTCCTAATCATCTCTTGGAGATTTCTGACTTTAAAGATGTATGGATAATGCTTTTTGCTCTTGGATGGTTCCCACCTCATATATAAACCAACAATTAATTCAAGGTGCTTCAGCCTTCTGAAACACACATTTAAAAATATACTAGGCATATGCTAGGTATGTGTACTATACTAGATATATACTAGAAATATAAAATTCCACCTCAACGGAGGGGGGACAAAACTACTACAAATCTCATGGAGCTCCTTTTCACAGGGTTTATCCTGCACTGTTTGTCAAGTATTTAAGATAGTACCAGTTCAGAGAATGAGCTACAGAGCAAGACTGCTTGACTGTAAATTCTAGCTGAGTGACTTTAGGCAAGTCACTTACCTGTATGTGCTTCATTCATCTCATGTTTAATATCAGCACATTAGAATCTGCTTTACAGGTTTTTATGAGAATTAATGACTTAATATACACAAAAGCACATAAAACAGTTCCTGACACAAACTAAGCTCTTATCAAATATGTAGATAACTAGATATTTAAATTTGAACACAAGACAGCAAAATAATTCATGATGAGATCATAAAAGTTAATAATTAAGACAACATCTATGTTATAGATTAGCCCTAGACTCTATGCTGCTGCACTGGTACCACCTAGCAAATCTTGAAAGCAAGACCCAAAGATTCAAACTATTCCCAAAGAACTACAAAAACTATCGACTGCCTAACAAGGTAAAATTCACGATGTCTAATATCCAATTAAAGATTATTCAGCATGGGGAAATCCCTGGCGGTCCAGCGGTTAGGACTCTGCGCTCTCACTGCCAAGGGCACAGTTTCAATCCCTGGTTGGGGAACTAAGATCTCACAAGCTGGGTGAGGCGGCCAAAAAGAAAAAGATTATCAGGCATGCAAAAAGGGCAGAAAAATACAACCCACAATGGGGGGTGAGAGGGGGGTCAATTAATTGAAACCAACCAGAACTGACACAGATCTTAGAATTAGCAGATGTTAAAACTGTATTCCAAAAAACAGGTGTGTTGTATTCTTACAACAAAAAATTAAGCAGAGTCATTGAAGACATAAAAAAGACCCAAATCAAACTTCTCAAGATGTCTGAAGGGAAAACACACTTAGATGGGATTTAACACTAGGTTAGGTAGTGGAAAAAACAATTTAGCAAACTTGAAGACATAGGAATAGAAACTATGCAAAACAAAATGCAGAGGAAAAAAAGAATTATCAAACAGAGAGAGAGAAGAGCATCCATTAGCTTAGAGATTACATTTAAAATTTGAGTCCTCAAAGAAAGGAAAAAAAGAGAACAGAAACATTTTTAAAGAAATGACAGTCAAAAGTTTTCCAAATTTGATGAAAACCTATAAACTCAAAATCCAAGAAGCTAAACAAGCCCAAGCCAAAGAAACATGAAGAAAACTACACCAAGGCACCTCATAATAAAACTGCTTAAAACCAGAGATAAATCATTTAATGGTACCAATTCATTTTAATCTTCCATTCACTCAGGCATATTTCAGAGTCACCTTGACCCCTCCCTCTCCATCCCCCACACAAAATGTTTTCTTCCTAGGTAATTCTTAAATCCACTCCTGTTTCTCCATCCCCTTGTCAATCTCCTATTTGCAGTATTTTAATAACCTCATTGGTCTCTCTTATGCCAGTTTAACCACCTTCCCACCTTCCAAAAAAATTCACTCACCAACTGCCACCAAAATAATCCATCTAAAATACAAACATGAACATGATGACTGGCAATCTTCAACTGACTCCACACTGTTTAGAGGATAAAGTTTAAGTTCCTTAGGGCGTACAAGTTCCACAATACCTCCCAAGTTATCTAGTGATCTACCTGACAAATTCACCCTTCTTTTTCTTGACCTCACTAACTTCTAACTTCCTTCAAAATCCCAACACAGGAGTTATATCCTCCAGGAGACAATTCCTAAACTCAGATAAGACATAAATACTTCTCAGTGCTTGCTAGTGCCCTATATATAGCATTACTAAAATGCACTGTAGGGACCTCCCTGGCGGTCCAGTGGTTAAGACTCCACAGTCCTAATGCAGGGGGCATGGGTTCGATCCCTGGTCAGGAAACTAAGATCTCACGTGTCGCACAGCACGGCCAAAAAAAAAAAAGTACTGTAATGTATTATATTTGCCACTCCATGTTTACTGTGAGTTCCTCTGAGATTTGGAACACACGGAAAGAAGAAAAAATAAAGGTGAAAAACAGGAATATAAAAGATGAGTCAAAGAGGAAAAAAAAGTATGATAGTACAATGAAAAACTCAACCATATAAGTAGTTACATTAAATGTAAAAGAACTAAATAATCCAATTAAAAAACTAAGTATGAAAAAGAAAACTATATGCTACTTTTCACAAGAGACACGTAAAAGAAAGCTGATGTAGCTACACCATATCAGACAAAATAGATCTTAATGATACATTCCAGGAGATAAAAAGGGATGTTTTATAATTATGAAAGGATTGAGCCACCAAGAACATACAAGAGTTCTAAATTGAGTGCATGCAATAACATAACTTCAAAATACATATAACAAAAACTGACAGACTAAACAAATTCCACGATAATTGTCTGAAACTTGAGCATATCTCTAAGAGCTGATTTTTTAAAAACAGGGAAAAATCATTACATATACAAGAGAGCTAAGCAATAGAATTAAAAATCCAACTTAACTGACATACACAGAACACTGTACCCAACAAGAGAATATGCATCTTTTTCAAGTATATATAAAACATTACCAAAATTGACTATAGGCTTGATTATAAAGCAAGCCTCAATAAATATCAAAGGATTAAAATCATTCAGAGTATCTTCTCAAGCTACATTGAATATGAACTAGACATCAATAACACACCACACATACACGTATACACACCTCAAATAAAATGGTTAAGATAGTAAATTTTAGGTTGTTTTTTTACCACAATAAAGAAAAAGAAACTTAATATTCTCCCACTTATTTGAAGTGAAGCAATGCACATCTAAATAATCCACTGGATGAAGAAAAAACTACAATAACTAGAAAGCATTAGAAAGCATTCTAAACTGAATGATAATAAAGTCATATTAAAACCTGTGGGTGCTTACAGGGACATGTAAATAAAAATATTAAAAATAAAAAAGGCAGAAAATTAGTGATCTAAGCTTCTAGCTCAAGAAGCTAGAAAAATAACAGCCAACTAACCTTCGATTAAAAAAAAGAATTAGGAAGAAAACAAAAGGGCAAAGTTATCAATAAAACAGAAAAACTCAACAGTCAAAAACTGTTCTTCAGGGCTTCCCTGGCAGTCCAGTGGTTAAGACTCTGCGCTTCCAATGCGGGGGTGCGGGTTCGATCCCTGGTGGGGAAACTAAGACCCCACAAGCCACAGTGGCACAGCCAAAAAAAAAACAAATGAACAAAAAAAAAAACTGTTCTTTGAAGATAAAGTTGATAACTTTCAAGCAAAATCATCAAGGAAAAAAGATACTAATTATCAATAAAGAAGTAAACTTTATTACAGTATAGACATATATTACTAGAAACAACTCTTCCAAAAACAGACAAAAAAGAAACAGATCCCAACTTGATACCAAAACTTGTCAAGGACATTACAAGGAAGGAAAATTACAGACCACTATCTCTCATAGTTGCAAAAATCCTAATCAAAATATTGGCAACCGATACAACGATATATAAAAAGGAGAATACATCACAACCAAATAGGGTTTACTCCAGGAACGCAGTGGTTCTTAACAAATTGTTTTAAAACGTCATTGTAATTGAGCTCAATAACAGAAAAATGGAGGCAAATCATGTAACCATCAAGAGTTGCAGAAAAGTACTTGATAAAATTCAACATTCATTCATGATGAAAATACTTAGCAAGCCAAGAATAAAATGAAACTTCCTTAATCTGACAGAGTATCCAAAGAAAACCTACAGCAAACATCATACCTAATAATAAACTATTGAAAATGTTCTCCTTCAGAATGGGAACAAGGCAGGGATGCCCACTATCACCTCTTATTACAATATTGTGATGATATCCTAGCCATTGTAGTAAGACAAAACAACAAGGGGTGGAGTCAAGATGGCGGACTAGGAGGATGAAGAATTCACATCTCTGAACAACTAAGGCAGCTACCAGGCACCAGTGGGTGACCACAGACACCTAAGGGGACAGGAGGAACCCCCAGCAACTGGGTGGACGTGGGGTGTGGGGGGGAATGAGGGGGAGGAGAAATGGAGGTGGGACAGGACTGGCGCCCCTGAGGGGTGGCTGGGGGAGGGGAAGGGATCCCATGCCTGAAAGGGGAAATTGGGGGGTCACTGGGAGGACAGAGGGTCAAAAGGGAGCATGGCCAGGTTTCCCCTGCCCACTTTGGCCCCCAGGAGCCTGCTGAGATCCCACGCCTGATCCTCTGCCCACCTAGGCCCCCTCCAGCCACGTGGGTCCTGAGGGAGTGGGAGGGAGGGAAGGGGAGCAAAAGTAAAGGCCGGACCTAGGGGACCCGTACCCCTGAGGGGTGGCTGGGGGAGGGGAGGAGTTCCTACACCCAGCAGGACCATCTCACGGTTAGGGGTCCAGCAGGGACAGGGGAAACCCTCGGGGAGACCCAAGGGGAGGGGGGCATGGAGGAACGGAAGGGAATGCAGCCAGCGCTTTCCCTGTCCACATTCCACGTAGGCACCAGGGACCCTGTTGGGCTCCTGGGCCTAATCCTCTGCCCTTGGGGCCTCCCTCCTGCCACGCAGAAGCCAAGCCCCGCCCCTACACCCGCACCCAGGGCCCCACCTCTACACCCGGAGACCCCCTCTGAGACCCGCTCCAACCACGCTGGGTCTAAACCCCACCCACACACCCTGACCCAGGGCCTTACCTCCAAACTCCATAACTCCACACTCCAGAGGCCCCTGTTTGGAAGTGCTGCCTCTCCCCTTCCGTGCAGGTCCTAAGCAGAGGCCCCACCCCATGCTTGAATGTCACCCAGCCTAGGCTCCGCCCCCAAGGCCTTTTCCGGCTGTAGCTGCGTGGGTCCTGAGCCTAAGACACCCACCCCCGCCCGCCACTAGGTCCTGCTCCACCCTAAACCCCACCCCTGCCTAAGTTCCACCCCCGCCTAAACTCCGCCCCCCCATAGCCAAAGCTTTTTATTTTTTTTTCCTCTTTTTTTTTTTAAATTTTTTTTTAAAATTTTATTATTATTATTATTTTTTAATGATATTCTTGTCTGATTACATTCTTTTTATGTATGTATGTATGTATGTATGGCTGTGTTGGGTCTTCGTTTCTGTGCGAGGGCTTTCTCTAGTTGCGGCGAGCGGGGGCCACTCTTCATCGCGGTGCGCGGGCCTCTCACTATCGCGGCCTCTCTTGTTGCGGAGCACAGGCTCCAGACGCGCAGGCTCAGTAATTGTCGCTCACGGGCCGAGTTGCTCCGTGGCATGTGGGATCTTCCCAGACCAGGGCTCGAACCCGCGTCCCCTGCACTGGCAGGCAGATTCTCAACCACTGCGCCACCAGGGAAGCCCTTTTCCTCTTTTAGATTGGGGTTCTGTTTTACCTTGTCATTGATTCACTGTTGCTGATTCATTTCTATTTCTATTTTTTCTAATAAATCTTTTTTTTTCTGCTTTTATTTTATTCTTTATACTTTGTTATTGTTCTGCTCCTTTTGGCTTATCCCCCCCTCCCCCCCTTTTTTTTGTGTTGAGGTTTTGTTTTACCTTCATGCAGTTTTTTTTTTTTCAGTTGTTTTAATCATACTTTTATTTTTCCTAATATATTTTTTATCTTTCTAACTTTATTTTGTTTTTTATTCTTTGTTATTGTACTGCTCCTTTTTTTTTCTTTTCTTTTCTTTTTTCTTTTTTTTTTTTGCCACACGACGCAGCTTGCAGGATCTTGGTTCCCAGGCCGGAGGCTGGTCCTGAGCTCCTGTGGTGGGAGCGCCGAGTCCAAACCACTGGACTAACAGAGAACCTCAGACCCCAGGGAATATTAATCAGAGTGAGGCCTCCCGGAGGTCCTCATCTCAGCACCAAGACCCGGCTCTATCCAACTGCCTGCAAACTCCAGTGCCGAACACCTCAGGCCCAACAAGAAGTAAAACAGGAATACAGTCCCACACACCAAAAAAAAAAAAATGAAACAGCAAAAAAAAAAAAATGTGACAGATGAAGGAGCAAGGCAAAAATCTACAAGACCAAATAAATGAAGATGAAATAGGCAACCTACCTGAAAAAAATTCAGAGTAATGGTAGTAAAGGTGATCCAAAATCTCGGAAATAGAATAGAGAAAATAAAAGAAACATTTAAAAAGGATCTAGAACAACTGAAGAGCAAAGAAACAGTGATGAGCAACATAACAACTGAAATTAAAAATACTCTAGAAGGAATCAATAGCAGAATTACTTGAGGCAGAGGAACAGGTAAGTGAGCTGGAAGATAAAATGATGGAGCTAACTGCCAGGTAGCAGAATAAAGAAAAAAGAACAAAAAGAATTGAGGACAGTCTCAGAGACTTCTGGGACAACATTAAATGCACCAACATTCAAATTATAGGGCTCCCATAAGAAGAAGATAAAAAGAAAGGGTCTGAGAAAATACTTGAAGAGATTATAGTCAAAAACTTCCCTAACATGGGAAAGGAAATAGTCAATCAAGTCCAGGAAGCACAGAGAGTCCCATATAGGATAAATCCAAAGAGAAAAATATTAATCAAACTATCAAAAATTAAATACAAAGAAAAAACATTAAAAACAGCAAGGGAAAAGCAACAAATAACATACAAGCGAATCCCCGTAAGGTTAACAGCTGATCTTTCAGCAGAAATTTTGCAAGCCAGAAGGGAGTGGCAGAACACATTTAAAGTGATGAAAGGGAAAAACCTACAACCAAGATTACCCAGCAAGGATCTCATTCAGATTTGATGGAGAAATCAAAAGCTTTACAGACAAGTAAAAGCTATGAGAATTCAGCATCACCAAACCAGCTTTACAACAAATGCTAAAGGAACTTCTCTAAGCAGGAAACACAAGAGGAGAAAAAGACCCACAAAAACAAATCCAAATCAATTAAGAAAATGGTAATAGGAACATACATATTGATAATCACCTTGAATGTAAATGGATTAAATGCCCCAACCAAAAGACATAGACCGGCTGAACGGATACAAAAACGAGACCCGTATATATGCCGTCTACAATAAACCCCCTTCAGACCTAGGGACACATACGGACTGAAAGTGAGGGGATGGAAAAAGATATTCCATGCAAATGGAAATCACAAGAAACCTGGAGTAGCAATACTCATATCAGATAAAATAGACTTTAAAATAAAGACAGTTACAAGAGATAAAGAAGGACACTACATAATGATCAAGGGATCAATCCAAGAAGAAAACATAACAATTATAAATATTTATGCACCCGACATAGGAGCACCTCAATATATAAGGCAAATGCTAACAGCCATAAAAGGAGAAATCGACAGTAACACAGTAATAGTGGGGGACTTTAACACCTCACTTACACCAATAGACAGATCCATCCAGACAGAAAATAAATAAGGAAACACAAGCTTTAAATGACACAATAGACTAGATAGACTTAATTGATATTTTTAGGATATTCCACCCGAAAGCAAAAGTACAATTTCTTCTCAAGTGCACACAGTACATTCTCCAGAAGAGATCACATCTTGGGTCACAAATCAAGCCTTGGAAAATGTAAGAAAACTGAAATCGTATCAAGCATCTTTTCCGACCACAACGCTATGAGATTAGAAATCAATTACAGGAAATAAACAGTAAAAGCCACAAATACACGGAGGCTAAACAGTGCGCTGCTAAATAACCAAGATCACTGAAGAAATCAAAGAGGAAATCAAAAAATACCCATAAACAAATAACAATGAAAACACAACGATCCAAAACCTATGGGACATAGCAAAAGCAGTTCTAAGAGGGAAGTTCATAGCAATTCAAGCTCACTACAAAAAACAAGAAAAATCTCAAATAAACAATCTAACCTTACACCTAAAGGAACTAGAGAAAGAAAAACAAACAAAACCCAAAGTTAGTAGAAGGAAAGAAACCATAAAGATCAGAGCAGAAATAAATGAAATAGAAACAAAGAAAACAATAGTAAGATCAATAAAACTAAAAGCTGGTTCCTTGAGAAGATAAACAAAATTGATAAACCTTTAGCCAGACTCATCAAGAAAAACAGAGAGAGGACTCAACTCAATAAAATTAGAAATGAAAAAGGAGAGATTACAACTGACACCGCAGAAATACAAAAGATCATAAGAGACTACTACAAGCAACTAAATACCAATAAAATGGACAACCTAGAAGAAATGATCAAATTCTTGGAAAAGTACAAACTTACAAGACTGAACCAGGAGGAATTAGAAAATATAAACAGACCAATCACAGGTAATGAAATTGAAACTGTAATTTAAAATCTTCCAGCAAACAAAAGTGCAAGACCAGATGGCTTCACAGGCGAATTTTATCAAACCTTTAGAGAAGAGTTAACCCCTATCCTTCTCAAACTCTTGCAAAAAATTGCAGAGGGAGGAACACTCCCAAACTCATTCTATGAGGCCACCATCACCCTGATATCAAAACCAGACAAAGATATCACACACACACAAAAAATTACAGGCCAAAATCACTTATGAACATAGACGTAAAAATCCTCAACAAAATACTAGCACACAGAATCCAACAACACATTTAAAGGATCATGCACCATGATCAAGTGGGATTTATCCCAGGGATATAAGGATTCCTCCATATATGCAAAACAATCAATGTGATACACCATATTAACAAATTAAAGAATAAAAGCCATATGATCATCTCACTAGATGCAGAAAAAGCTTTTGACAAAATTCAACACCCATTTATGATAAAAACTCTCCAGAAAGTGGGCATAGAGGGAACCTACCTCAACATAATAAAAGCCATATGTGACAAATCCACAGCAAACATCATTCTCAATGGTGAAAAACTGAAAGCATTTCCTCTAAGATCAGGAACAAGACAAGGATGTCCGCCCTTGCCACTATTATTCAACATAGTACTGGAAGTCTTAGCCACAGCAATCAGAGAAGAAAAAGAAATAAAAGGAATACAAATTGGAGAAGAAGAAGTAAAACTGTCACTGTTTGCTGATGACATGATACTATACACAGAAAATCCTAAAGATGCCACCAGAAAACTACTAGTACTAATCAATGAATTTGGTAAGGTTGCAGGATACAAAATTAATGCACAGAAATCTCTTGCATTCCTATACACTAACAATGAAAGATCAGAAAGAGAAATTAAGGAAACAATCCCATTTACCATCGCAACAAAAAAAGAATAAAATACCTAAGAATAAACCTACCTAAGGAGGCAAAAGACCTGTACTCAGAAAACTATAAAACACTGATGAAAGAAATCAAAGATAACATAAACAGATGGAGAGATATAGCATGCTCCTGGATTGGAAGAATCAATATTGTGAAAATGACTATACTACCCAAAGTGATCTCCAGGTTCAATGCAATCCCTATCAAACTACCAATGTAATTTTTCACAGAACTAGAACAAGAAATTTTACAATTTGTATGGAAACACAGAAGACCCCGAATAGCCAAAGCAACCTTGAGAAAGAAAAACGGAGCTGGAGGAATCAGGCTCCCTGACTTCAGACTATACTACAAAGCTACAGTAATCAAGACAGTATGGTACTGGCACAAAAAACAGAAATATAGATCAATGGAACACGATAGAAAGCCCAGAGATAAACCCATGCACATATGGTCACCTTATCTTTGATAAAGGAGGCAAGAATATACAATGGAGAAAAGACAGCCTCTTCAATAAGTGGTGCTGGGAAAAATGGACAGCTACACGTGAAAGAATGAAATTAGAACACCCCCTAACACCATACATGACAATAAACTCAAAGTGGATTAAGGACCTAAATGTAAGGCCAGACACTATAAAACTCTTAGAGGAAAACACAGGCAGAACACTCTATGACATAAATCACAGCAAGATCCTTTTTGACCCACCTCCTAGAGTAAGGGAAATAAAAACAAAAATAAACAAATGGGACCTAATGAAACTTAAAAGCTTTTGCACAGCAAAGGAAAGCATAAACAAGTGAAAAGACAACCCTCAGAATGGGAGAAAATATTTGCAAACGAAGCAACGGACAAAGGATTAATCTCCAAAATATACAAGCAGCTCATGTAGCTCAATATCAAAAAAAAAAACCCAATCCAAAAATGGGTGGAAGACCTAAATAGACATTTCTCCACAGAAGACACACAGATGGCCAACAAATACATGAAAAGATGCTCAACATCACTAATCATTAGAGAAATGCAAATCAAAACTACAATGAGGTATCACCTCACACTGGTTAGAATGGCCATCATCAAAAAATCTACAAACAATAAATGCTGGAGAGGGTGTGGAGAAAAGGGAACCCTCCTGCACTGTTGGTGGGAATGTACATTGATACAGCCACTATGGAGAACAGTATGGAGGTTCCTTAAGAAACTAAAAATAGAACTACCATATGACCCAGCAATCCCACTACCGGGCATATACCATGAGAAAACCATAATTCAAAAAGAGACATGTACCACAATATTCATTGCAGCACTATTTACAATACCCAGGACATGAAAACAACCTAGATGTCCATCAACAGATGAATGGATAAAGAAGATGTGGCACGTATACACAATGGAGTATCAGCCATAAAAAGGAACGAAATTGAGTTATTTGTACTGAAGTGGATGGACCTACAATCTGTCATACAGAGTGAAGTAAGTCAGAAAGAGAAAACCGAATTATCGTATGCTAACGCATATATATGGAATTTAAAAAAGCAGTACTGATGAACCTAGTGGCAGGGCAGGAATAAAGAGGCAGACGTAGAGAAAGGACTTGAGGGCACAGCGAGGGGAAGGGGAAGCTGGGATGAAGTGAGAGAGTAGCACTGACATATACGCTACCAAATGTAAGGCTAGTGGGAAGCTGCTGCATAGCACAGGGAGATCAGCTTGGTGCTTTGCAACAATAGAGGGATGGGATAGGGAGGGTGGGAGGAAGGCTCAAGAAGGAGGGGATATGGGGATATATGTATACATATAGCTGATTCACTTTGTTGTACAGCAGAAACTAACACAACACTGTAAAGCATTTATACTCCAATAAAGATGTGGGGGAAAAAAAAGACACGACAACAACGACAACAACAGAAGTAGGAATAGGAAAGGAAAAAACAAAACTGTCATTATTTGCAGATACAGAGAAAATGCACAAAGTATCTAAATTTAAAAAAATAATTAGAACATGGGAAAAATTCAACGTATTAACATATCAATTGAATTTCTCTATACTAACAGCAAACCTTTTTTTTAAAATGATATTCTTTAAATAATATCAGAAAGCATCAAATTCCTGGAGGGAAAAATGAAATGAAAAATGCAAGATCTCTACATTGAAAACTTCAAAAGTTTGAGAGAAACTAAATAAATAAATGGGATATACCATATTTATAGATTGTAAGACTCAATACTGTTAATGAATTCACTTCTCCTCAAATATCTATAGATTCCACAAAAATGTCAATCAAAATGCCATCTAGTTTCTTTTGAGGAAATTGAAAAGCTGAGTCTACAATTCACATGGCAATTTAAAAAGCCAAGAACAGTCAAGGCAATTTTAAAGAAGAACAAAGCTAGTGTCTCATACCAAGGACTATAGTAACTATATCATATCAAGACCTAGAAGCAAAACTTGAGAGCAGTCAAGACACTGTGATACTGGTGCAGTAATAGACAAAACAGACTAAAGGAACAGAACAGAATTCATAAACAGACCCACATACAGTGCCACCTGGTTTATGACAAAGGTAACACTATAATGGTGAAAAAATGGTGGTTTCAGGTAACACTATAAAGGGGAGAAAATGGTCTTTTCAATAAGTGATACTGGATCACTGGATACTGATAGCCATTCAGAAGAAAAATGAGTCATGACCTCCTCCACCTTACACCATAAACAATTTCAGATCAAAATGTAAAATAGCAAAACAATAAAGCTTCTATAAAACATAGAAGAATATCTTCAGGACTTCGGCATAGGAAGAGATCAAGACACAAAACATGCTACCCATAAAGAAAAAATTGAAAAACTGGTGTTAAGACTATCAAAAGACACTATTAAGGGTGAAAATGCAAGCCACAAACTGGCAGAAAATATTTATAATACATTTCTTTAAAAAAAGGACTCAGGAATTCCCTGGCGGCCCAGTGGTTAGGACTCCACGCTTCCACGGCTGCGGGGCCTGGGTTCAATCCCTACTAAGATACTGCAAAGCCGCGCAGCGTGGCCAAAAAAAAGAAAAAAGGACTCAAATATAGAATATGTAAAGAACATCTACAAATCATTAGGAAAAAAATAATCCAGGAGAAAAATTAGCCAAAAAAACTTAACAGGCATCTCAAAATAGAAGACATTCAAATATCCGACCCACAGAAAAAAGATGCACTAGTTATTAAGAGAATGCAAATCAAACCCATAACAAATACCCTTAATGCCTACGCGAATGATAAAAATGAAGACAGATAATAACAATTGTTGGTAAAGATGCAGCACCTCTGAAACTCTCATACAGTATTGCCATTAGGGGTATAAATCGACACAACCACTTTGGAAAACTTAAAGTATCTAGTAAAGCTAAAAATACATACCAGATGACCCAGCAAGTCTACTTCTAAGAATCCACCTAACAGAAATAGATATTCACACTCATCAAAAGATTTATACAGCTATGTTCACAGCAGCATAATTTGTAATAGCCAAAAACCGAAAACAACCCAAGTGTCCACCAACAGAAGATAAATAAACTGAGGTATATTCTTACAATGAGAATAAGAAAGAACTAACTATATATACCGGAATAAATCTCTCATAACTTTAGCATATGCCAACTCCCCCCCAAAAAAGTATATACCATACGATTCCATTAAAAAAAATTCATAGAGAGGGAAAACTACGATATAAAATCAGGATAGGAGTAACACTTGCTTGAGGAGAGTTGATGGATAGTGACTCCAAGAGAGTATAAGCGAGGATTCTGGGGTACCATTTCCCAAATCTGTTTCCTGACTTGGATACCTATCACATGGGTGTGGTTGCTTTGTAGGAAAATTCATCAGGTTCTACACTTACGATTTGTGCACTTTTTATTATGTATATCACACATCAACAACAAATTTAACTAGAAAAGAGTTAATGTAATATTCAGATCAGAAAAAATGTACTGCCAGTTAATCTTTTGATTACCTTCAACTCACAGTAACCCTAGAGAAAATTTCCTAAAGCGATAAGGTTTTTAAAACTGAAAATAAATGCGTAGGTACTTTAGTACTTTGGTTTAAATTTAATTTACTATCTTAAAGAGGAAATACAGATATACATACAGATACATATCCTCTCATATACATATATAAAATGAAATAAAATTTCTTACATGTATTACAAACATTCTCAACAGAGATGATATCACCACCAAAGGAGCAAAAGTTGGTTACTGAGGGAAGAAAAAAATCTAGAGATATTACAATGGTTTGTGGCTCTCTAAAGCTCAACCCTACCTGCAAAATCCTATTCTTTAGTATTTAATTTCTCCTGTTAGGTAAAAATTAACATAATTTAACCTTCTCTTTAGAGAGTAATTATTAAAAACGTTGAGAAACAGTGGAACATAGAACATAGAGATATTCAATAAATGTTTGCTTTTATATAGACTGAATGATCGATTTGTAGAATGAGAAAACTATGACCTAGGTAAGTTCTCATATTTTTCCAAAGTCATACAATGGCAAAACAGGATAAAAACCTGATGTCATGACTCTTAATGTTTCAGGGATACACCTTCAAGTTTATGGGTTCGCTAGCATGACCCTAGACTCACTGTAATATTGTTAAGTATTATCTGAGGAAAAGAATAAGGAAGGGGCAGAGGATGATCAATCCCTGATGCCTGGGTGTTTGCCAGATCACCCACAGTATGAAACAGCAGGCACGTTGTCATCTATTACAAGAGGTAAAAGTAAGTGAAACCTAAAAATGATAGCTCCAACCCCAGAAGAGTTGTCCCTGAATCCACAATAAAGTGCAAAATAAAGAGAAATAGGCTAAATGTGTGATTCCTTGGCTGCTGTTAGCCATACTACCTATGACAGAAAGATAAAGACTGTTTTAGGGTAGATCTTGATGTTGCACCAACCCAAGTTCCAGATGGTCCAATACAACATCAGGCTGCTAAGCACAGAACTGTCACAAAAGAGAACGTGTGCTGCACAGCAGATAACTCTTCTTTGACCTCTGTAACTCATCCTCTGTTTACCAAAATGATTCTGGTGGGAAGGGGACAAAATAAGGAAACTACTGAAACCAGAGGATATAGTGTAAAGTTGTCTCATCATCAGAATGGTTAAGTTAGGAGCAGTCTATGGTTTGAAGTCCATGGCATGTTTAGGCTAATGCAGGACCCACAGCTTACTACTGAACAGTCTTGAATGGCTGCAACTAACCCAAACATACAGCAATCTAATCCCAACAAGACTGCTAGACTGGAAGAATGGATAGAAGTAGCTACTAAGTTTGTTTCCTGAGAAGGGGAATTGTGCGGTCCCTCCTCTGCATGCAAAGTGGATCACTCCAGATGAAGTGGCTGATATACTGCATATGCAGGCCATAAAAGACTGGCCTTACAGTGACCAGGATATTCAACCACTTAATATGCCCCACCCCCAGGTCACGGTGAATACCATGATAAAGGTTTCTCCTTCTACATGGGTCCCCCATGTAACTCTCCTGTTACCAACATAAACTTCAGGATGCTGGATCCGATTTGCTGTCTCAAGCTTCCCTTTTCGGGTCTTAGGAATGATAGTAAGAAAACTAAATTAAAAGGTAAGCAGAAAAGATAGGGGAGATGGCAAATGACTTGTCCCAACAGAGTGAAAGTTTTTCATGGTTATCAAAAAACTGGATGAATAAAGCAGACATTGATGGGGTTGAAGCAAAACTTTTTAATGAAGCATTATCAGATTGGATGGACTGATGGGACCTGCTAGTGGTCTCCCAGCATTGAGTGCCCCGAACAAATCCACCATATTTACTCGAGCTTGGGAGATTTTAAAAAGCCAGGGTACAAAGATGATATTAAGAGTCTGCCACCAATTCGGGAATAAGCAAATTGACTGTGAGGCGAAGATCTTAGCCCAGCCCTCAGCAGCTGGGACCCAAGGCCAAATTCACATAAGTGGGTAAAATGGCCTAGAGGGAGAGAAGAAACCTTTTGACAGGGAAGCCCAATGCACTGAATCCAAAACCTATGTGAGAGACTCTTAAAGGAGCAACAGTTACTCTGCGAGGACATGAGGATGCCACTGTTGACGGTGAAAATTTGTATGCAAAGTGGAGTGCTGGAACAGGTATTATGAGAGGTGGTTCTGTCTCCTTCGCCAGAATGTAATACTGAGATAAATACGTTTTATAGTAACACTTTCCCTATTGTAGTACTGTAACAGAAGACAAATTCACCCTTCAGCCAGGACTAACTGACCGTATCAATTAGGAACTTAAAGAATTGCCCAAACCTGCACAGGTTGCTCTTTGAAGCAATATAGAATACCCGGTGGACAAAAAGAAATTACAGTCTTAATGACACCTTAGAAGTTAAAGCGATTATCAGTGAACTTGAAGGTCATCTTGAGACCCCCAAAACATAATCCAATACCTTCTTTCAGTACGTGACACTGCCCTGCAACTACAAACCCTGAGATGATAAAAATATTAAACTCTACCTTAGCTACTATGAAATTTCTTTAGTCCTTAAAGATGATTAAGATACCAAGCAGGTTTTCGATATTTATTTATGGTCTAAAATGACCGATTAACTACTGAATTCAAATGAATGAGCTTCCACAGGCCAATACAACGGGAAAGACAAGCTTCAATTATTCTTTAAGACAATGGCTACTGGACGAGCCCAGAAGCCTAGAAAGATGGAATTAATGCATGTCAGTTAACTGTTTTGTGGAAGTAACTATTGGATTCCACCATCTTCGAAAATAGCAAAATTAAAAGTAATGTAAAAACAAAACAAAATACCATTTTCATGTATCCAACCGGCAAAAAATTTTTTAATTTAATATCAGAGGTTGGACAAAGTATAGAGAAAAGGATACTTTCCAACACTGTTTTGAGGAGTATAAATTATATAAAAGTGAGAAATAGCATAACAGTTTTGTGTCTTGGATTAGCTATAATACCCAGTTATTCAATCAAACACTAATTTAGATGCAGCTCGGAAGGTATTTTGCAGACGTATTAACCAGATAACTTCAAGTAAAAGAGATTATTCCCCATGAATGAGCCTCATTCAATCAGGTGAAGAGCTGTAAAAGCAAAACTTAGGTTTTCCTGAACATATGCCGCCTTAAGACTACAATATCAACTCCTGCCTGAGAGCTTCCAGCTTATCAGAGAATGCCCTACAAATTTCAGATTTACCAGCCTCCACACTTGTGTGAGCCAATTCCTTGAAGATCATAATTTTTTTTTTTTTTTTTTTTTTACTTTTAACCTTTTAATTCCACTAATAAGAATTTACTCTATGGATATACTTAGAAAAGCTATCCAAAATATATGTATAAAAGCAGATCACTGCAATACTTTTTTTAATACCTAAAATATAAAAACGACAATGTTTTTTTAAAAACATGGGGCAGATTATATATACCGACATGGAGATGTCTAAGATATATTATTTTTAAAAGCAAGATACAGAATAACTTAATTATATACACAAAAAAGAATATAGTTATATTTACTATATTTATAAACATAAGTAGATAATGTACACTGGTAAATGTATAATTTGATAATTTTTTATAAGTTCAAAAGAAGTTGTTCACAAAATTACCTTTGGGGAGAATGACTTGGTGTTGGGGGGGCTAGATTTTTTACTTTTCATTTTATAGCCTTGTTTTTTAAGGGCATGTATCATTTGTATTTTTTAAACAAAATTAACAAGGTTAGACAGAATATGAGCCTTTTCTAATTTTCCTCTTTATACTCTTTACAATTTTAAAACCTCACTTTAAAAGTAATTAAGTCACATGATGTTTAACATGACCAAATATTATGTCTGTAGCTATCAAAAATTGTGGTCAATACCATACCAACATGGGAAAATATTTATGAAAGGCTACATGAAAAAACGGAATACAAATTGTACATACAGATGGCCAAACAAACACATGAAAAGAAGCTCAACATCACTAATTATTAGAGAAATGCAAATCAAAACTACAAATCACCTCACACCCGTCAGAATGGCCATCATCAAAAAATCTACAAACAATAAATGCTGAAGAGGGTGTGGAGAAAAGGGAACAATCTCGCACTGTTGGTGGGAATGTAAATTGATACAGCCACTATGGAAAACAATATGGAAGTTCCTTAAAAAACTAAAAATAGAACTACCATATGACCCAGAATACTGGGCATATACCCAGAGAAATCCATAATTCAAAAAGACACATGGGGCTTCCCTGGTGGTGCAGCTGTTAAGAATCCGCCTGCCGATGCAGGGGACATGGGTTTGATCCCTGGTCCGGGAAGATCCCACATGCAGCAGAGCAACTAAGCCTGTGCACCACAACTACTGAGCCTGCGCTCTAGAGTCCGTGAGCCACAACTACTGAGCCTGTGTGCCACACTACTGAAGCCCCGCGCACCTAGAGCCCGTGCTCCGCAACAAGAGAAGCCACCACAATGAGAAGCCTGTGCACCACAACGAAGAGTAGCCCCACTCACCGCAAGTATAGAAAGCTCGCACGCAGCAACGAAGACCCAATGCAGCCAAAAATAAATAAATAAATTTATTTAAAAAAAGACACGCACTCCAATGTTCATAGCAACACTATTTACAATAGCCAGGGCATGGAAAACAACCTAAATGTCCATCAACAGAGGAATGGATAATGAAAATGTGGTACATATATACAATGGAATATTATTCAGCCATAAAAGGAACGAAATTGGGTCATTTGTAGAGATGTGGATGGACCTAGAGAGTGTTATACAGTGAAGTAAGTCCAGAAAGAGAAAAACAAATATCGTATATTAACTCATATATGTGGAATCTAGAAAAATGGTATAGATGACCCTATTTGCCAAGCAGAAATAGAAACACAGACATAGAGAACAAATGTATGGATACCAAGCGGGAAAGGGGTGGGGTGGAAGGAACTGGGAGATTGGGATTGACACATATACACTATTGATACTGTGTATAAAATAGACAACTGATGGGAACATACTGTATAGCACAGGGAACTCTACTTAATGCACTGTGGTGACCTAAATGGGAGGGAAATTCAAAAGGGACGGGATATATGTATATGTATGGCTGATTCACTTTGCTGTGCAGTAGAAGCTAACACAACATTGTAAAGCAACTATACTCCAATAAAAATTAATTTTAAAAAATTGTACATAAGGTTCAATAACAACTATGTAAAATATTTAAGGGAGAAGTAGAAGGTAATAAACAAAATGAAACAGTTGATTTTTTTAATAAACTATGAATAGGAAGTGGGTTTTTTTCTACTCAAAGTTTTAATATTGTGGTACATCTTTTCAGTAAAACTAAATTACTTCATGATCATATAGTCTCTTATTTAAAAAATTCATACACAGTATATTTTCTCAGAGTACTGGAAAAAATGACTAATTCAAAATATTCTGTTTGTTAACAATTTTTTTTAAAACTGCTATTGTGATTACCACTAGAGGGAGGGAAAAGTTAGGAGCAGGAAGAGAAATGGGAGATATTCTGTGTTGCTGGTAATATTTTCTCTTTCCCTGGGCTGGGGCTACGAAGGTATTTATTCTACAACAATTTATGTTTCATTCATTTTTCTGTTTGTTTGTTGTATCTCACAGTTTTTAAAAGGGTGATAAAAATTTACCTATTTATAGCCCATCAGATATATCAGAGCAAAATAACTCCTTATAAGACAAAATCCTGGGGAATTCCCTGGCAGTCCAGTGATTAAGACTCGGTGTTTCCACTGCAGGGGGCGCGAGTTCAACCCCTGGTCAGGGAACTAAGATCCCACATGCCAAGCAGCGTGGCCAAAAGATTAAAAAAAAAAAATAAAGATAAAATCCTGAAAAATACAACCTGATTCCTTAAATATACACTTTTCATTACTTCCTTCATTTTTGTCACCCACACACACACAAAAAAAAACCTTAAGCTTCCCACTTCCTCCCTCACCTGCAAGCAATTAACAAGCCCTGCACACTTATTTTCTGAAATGTCAAATCTGTACCTTATTTCCATCTTCAAGGCCACTGTCCTAATTTGGATCCCAGCACCGCTTGTCTGTACTAACATAACAGTCTCTCCTAGGTTGTCTTTCACAAACATTTTTTAATGCAATACACAGAAAGAAATATATTTATCCTCTAATTCAGTACATATATACTTTTATATGAAACTAAAAGCTTCACAAGATAATACTTACCTTATTACTTGCAATGCTCTCTGATCTATCCTATCACATCTTATTTTAACTCATCTTTTTAAACTGTAGTGGTTTCAACCCACTATACTGATTTAGCATCCTCTTAGTGTGCAATAACCACCAGTTTCAAAACCAATGTCCTTTGTAAGTGATCACTTACTCCCCAATTCAAAACATTTCCTTCAATGAATGCTGCCTAAATTGTAATCTGCCACTTCTCTAAAAAATATATGATATAACTTACCTGCTTAAAAACATTCACCAGCTTCCCATCATGTCCTAGATAATAAAATACCACCTCCTTAAAGAGGCATAAAACCTTCGTATCTAACCACTCCCTTATTTGAAAATCACTCCCACTTCTTTTCTTGTTCATACACCATTCTGCCCAAGATACTCATAGTCTAGCTTTTGTGAAAGCAGTTTTTCTTTGCCCAGAAATACTTCCCCATTCCATCTCCTATCTTTCCTTCCAAGCTCAGTTCAGGTACCCCGTCTTCTATGAAGCCTTCCCTCCTCCATTCTCCCATGCCTACCTTCTGCTACAAGGAATGCTGCTGAAAAGTAGCATTATGCCAATACAAAAAAATACATGTCAAAATTACTGAATTTTAGGAGCTTACAATTCTTTCATAACAACTTTCCACTTACAAATGGTGGGGGGAAAGCCTGGGGGAAGTTGGAGTACTAAAACATACTATGTATAATTTTACGTATTTCATTTAATTCTCCTGATACTCTACTCTTAGTAGTAAAGTAGTAAAATTAGTACTAGTAAAATGACTATGAGTACTATAGTAGTTAAATTCTACTATTTTCTACTATGCTACTATTTTCCAAGGTAGAGAGTAAGTCCTTTTTATAGAGGTTTTTAAATTTGCCAAAGGTGACAAAAGGCTGGAATCAGGATTCAAAAACCATCCTCTTTCCACTACACTATGCTGAGGCCCCAAAGAGAGGTGAAGTGGTTTGCTAAGTCCGAGTCACACAGCTATCAATACCTGAAAATAAACTAGTACAGTAGGCTCCTGACTTTTTGGTCACATGTTATCAACATATATGGGAACTATCAAACAACACATCTCTCTTAGCCATAGTCAAGTAGTCTTAGGTCCTACCACCCACTCAAATACTTTACTATGAGATAGTAACTATCTTAAAAGAAAGCTGAAGTGAATCCCATTTCCAAAATAATGTCACATGTGGAAAAGTAATGCAAATTTATGTTTAAGGAACTTAAAGCAAAATCTTTCTATGAGCCAAAGATTTAATTTTTAAGAAATTACTAATTTCACATAGAAATGGCTTCCCTGTCTTAATCATAATATACAAACATAAAATTTTCTCAAAGAGCAATAATTCATAAGATGAGTTCTCATCCCAGATCTGCCATTACAAACTCCAAGTTCACTTTCATTTAACTATAAAATACATATTAACAGTCTACATCTATCTCACAGGGTCGTTGGGAGAATGTCTGTGAAAGTGCTTTCTTTATAAATAGTAAAATATTATTAAATGCAAAACACTGTGACTGGTATTGTTTTAGAACTACTCTGCCTATTCTAAGATACTACACTCCACAAAGCTCACCACTCCTTTTATATTGTATTCTTTTAATTTTGTACAGATAGGGAAAAAGTAATTAAACTTTTTAAGACTCTATCTAAAATGAGATATATTATTCCCTGTGTCCATAAGTTGTGAGCAAAGACTGGGCCCTCTATTATTCTGAATGCATTGAAGTCTTTTTTTGTTTGCTTCTGGATTTTCCAACATGCTCTCAATAGTTCAGCTGTCAAGAGTAAGTGCCAGGTAAAATAAGTATTACTAGAGTAAGCTTCTAAGGTATGTTTAAAGCATTTTATATCACATAAGAATTTTAGAAAAAATCTTTTTAAAATATGGGCTGTATTACTGATACCTGTTTTAATCTGTTGACTATTATGTTAGGTATGATTTTTATCTTTATACCTCAAAGGAAATAAAAGCGAATCTCAAAAGAAAATATTCCCATTGATATTTACTAAAGAAATCCTGAAGCATCATAAAAGCAGAGTTTATAATGACTTAGAATGTGGGAGTCAGATCTACCATATTGAGAGATGAATAACCATCAACTCTGCTTAGCAGTTGTTCCAGCTTCTGGATCAATAGCTTTGCTTGCAAATGGAGGGATTATATTTCTAAATAACAATCATCCTAAGGGCAAAAAAAAATGGTAGTATTTACCTTCACTTACAAATAAGTATATTAGAAGTTTGGATAATGAGTCCAAAGGTCTTAAAGTCAAAAGCTGCTACATGGGTATCAGATTAAGATTCAATCCCAAGTACAACAATCAAAAAACAGTTTGATGTTAGCATATTTTATCCTTTTTTTTTTTTTTTTTAAACCGATATCCCGGCTTTACTTCACTGAGTTTCACCTGAAACAAAAGATAGTACCTATCTAAAATGGTTGTTCGGGGGATTAAATGATTAAAAAAACACCTAATGTACCTCTGGGTAGCTATTCCTGCTGTTCTACAGACAAACACATCAACTGAAATTCCAGTCTTCAAAGCTTCAAACTCTTAAGTCTCTGCTTAAAAAGTAATATGGTTTGCCTGTACCAGAGTTTACCACGAAGTAGCAATGTTTTTAATTAATATCTGTTTAATTTATACTTGACTGCCAGAATATAACTCATTTTAATAAATATAAAAATCTTCTATAATAAACTACAAATAAGTTAATGAATAATAAACTAAAGAAGTCTAGAGTTTCAAATTGGAAGTTTCAATTAAACTAATTTTCCTTAAAGAAAATATATCATACTATTTTTTTTTTAATTACACATGAAAATCATTTTGGATTCACTATGTCCTACATACGTGGCTAACAAACATTCCCTTAAATTTTCAAATTTTTTGTCTTAACTTTTTTCCAAAACATATGGGTCCTTTTAATCTGCTCCAAACTCTTCTAGGCAGTAAGAACTGAAACCAACATTCATGAAAGCTGAAGTGTCGAGAACTGTTCTGGGCCCTAGGGCACTGTTCATGTTTTATTCATTTTTGTATAGGTGACTACTTTACCAAAGAATCTGAGATACTGTTAAGTCAATTAACATTGCTGAAACAAATCAGTCAACAAAATAAGGCAGATGATGTGGCTACTTCAAATGAATACTCTTACATTATTGCTCAGATTTGAAACAAACCTAAAATATGCCAGCCTTTAAAATTACTTTGTGTTTGCAAGGGAAAAGGAGGTTCATTTTCGTATATAGTACCTGAAACTCCAAAAGTTAAATACAAATTAGTATTCAAAATAAATTTCATGTATGCTTAATCGTAACTTATTAGAAATAAGCTATTAAAAAATGCATAGGTTCTTAAGGACTTTTTCTCCCAATTTTTGTCTATCTACGAATACAGTGGCTCAGGAAAAAGAAATATTCACAAGCCACTGACCCTTCTAACATCAGATATTGTTAGTTTCACTAACATGACTAAAACATTTTCAGAAGTACCGATACAAATAAAATAACGTGCGCAGGGCTACCGAAGAACCCATAAGGACCACGGTCACTACTTTGGAATCGAGTACTGTCGCCAATCCCAGGACTTGAGAAGGTAAGACGCAGGGAGAGCATCAATGGGAGTACACCGACGGGGGAGGGGAGGGAACGGAAATGAGAAGATCAGATCAGATTAATTACCACATAATTTGTGAAAGGGGAGGAGATGGTGGCTTGGGCCGATGGGCGAGGACCCCTCGCAAGGCAGTGGAAAAGGTTCTTTCCGCAGTTAGAAGGGACAGGGGAGTGGGAGGAGGGGCAACGATCAACAGGAACCTTCCCGAGGTGGAAGGGGTGCGTCACGAACGTAGCCGCCTCGGGAAAGAGAAAATCTGCCCTCAGGACGACCTCAGTAAGCAATGGTGAAGGAAGGGGGAGTGACCTTCCTAGGTGCGACGGAGAAAATACAGGATCACTTCCCAAAGAACGGAGGGATACGACGTTCCCGTAGGTCCTCCCGGGTCACCGGGGACTAGAAGGGATGGTGAGACCGCCCCCGCCCCCCGGCCCCCCGGGGCCGCGTCAAGGTCGGGTGAGACCTGGGGCTGAGGTGTGGGCGTTACCTGCAGGGTCACCTCCTGAGGGTCCCAGTGCGGCCGCAGGTGTTGCAGGAGGCTCAGGGCCCCCTCCCGGCAGCGCTGCTCCTCCTGATCCTGCACCGTGACGTCCAGCTTGGGGACCTCCGGGGAGCCGGGCGGGACGTGGATGTAATTGGCCATGGCCCAGGCTACGGCAGAGACTACCACAACGACGACGGCGACGGCGACCACGAGAACGGCGGGCGCCGACAGGCTGCTGGATCCTTCCGTCCCGGGGCGCCCTCGCGGGAGGGCTGGGGGCGTTCAGACTGACGGCAGAGCGGTAGGAGAACAGCTGGTGGCGGCACTCTCGCCGACCCAGGTCTGGATAGCGGCTGAACTGACCAAAGACTGCTCACGGGGAATATCCTTCTCGTCTGCTCTCGGCCGCCGGCGGGCGAGGAGCATGCCGGGACTGGCCTGACGCTGGCGTCACACGCGGGGCGGGGCCTCGGCTGCGTTAGGATCAAGGCGGAGTTTCTAGCCGCGAGCACAATGGGCCTAGTGCCTGGAGCTCGGTTCCTCGGCCGTTATCGGACAGTGCCGTGCGTGCTGCTAGTCTTTAAAACGTGGCGCTCCCGCTTGCAATGAGCCTGAGCCCTGCCAAGCCCCGAACGAAAGGCACTGAAGCTTTAGCTCACCTGATCGGGAGGGTCTTGGGGTCTGGGTTTGAGGTAGGGCTGAGTTTTTCTGGGAAGCGAGGGAAGTGTCCTGAAATAACTCCAGGATCAGCCTCTGAATTTGGCCTGAGTCTGGGCAAGCTGGGTTAACTGCGTCGCCTTGATCTCGGAGCCTCTGTGTACTGAGGACTAACCACATAGTTGGGTTGGCAACTAAATTCCCATCAGCAGTATACGGAGATCATGGTATTTGGGACAGTTAAGATATTTGGGTAAGAAAGCGACTGCACTTCAAGATGTGTTTTTAAGGTCTGATGTTTGATCATACCGAGAGTTATTCGGAGTCGGCAAAAACAGGTTATAGTGTAGGATGAAGATGGAAGGAAAGGAGTTTTGGGCTCAGCCTCTAGATGCCTGTTTCAGGGTATCCCCGAGGGCCTTGAAAGGGCTACCTTCAAACTTTTAGTCTCATTGTCTTATAGCAGCTAATTCCCCTGCTCGGGGAATACTGGAAACTGGGTAATCCACAAGTAATTTATTGGGACCTCCTAATTTTCCCTATGATTTGAGGAAAATGGGTTGAGATTTGACCTCTTAATCTGTCTTGCCTGCAGCATTTGGTAAATGGTGAATATGTTTGTTAGTGGTAAATTAAATCGCTAACTGGACTCAGCTTAATTAACAGTCAAAATGTTTATCTCATTAGCATCAGTTTACATTCTGATTGTTCAGAAAGAACCTACTTACCTTTGTAAATCACAAAATAAATAGCTCACTATCAATAAAGGTAAACTTCGTAAATTAAAAAGAAGAAGAGAGTTTTATAGACAGCAAGACAGTTGATTCAACATTTTCCAGACTTAGTCCTTTTTTTTTTAAATCGTATACTAGGAGAAACTCTAAATTATGCATTCCTTTCAATTTGGGGAGAAATAATCAATATACTAATTTCACATTTCAGGTAGTATCTGTTGTTGTTGGGTTTTTTTGGTTTTTTATTTTTGGGTGGCGCCACTCAGGGTGCTGGATCCTAGCTCCCCATCCAACCAGGCCCTCGGCAGTGAAAGCGTGAAGTCCTAACCACTGGATCACCAGGGAATTCCCTCTATTGTATCTTTGTATAATTTGTATTTTTTATTATTAAACAGTTGGCATTTTAAGAATTTTGAAGCTATGATTTGAATTGTGAAATGATTTAATAGCAAATTACAAAAATTATTTGGGGGATCATACAAGTTTGTAATTTTCATGAAGCATCCATTAATAACTAGAAAGACCTAAAAAAAAAAAAAAACCTATTAGGTACCTAAGAATAAAACTAACAAAAGATGTGTAAGACCCTTATGGATGAAATTATATTAATGAACCGTATCCATGAATAAGAAAAGATACTTATTAAAAAGATCTGTTTTCACTGAACAAATCAATAAGTATAGTGCAGTTACAATTAAATCTCAACTGCGTATTTCACACAACTTGTTAAAGTGGCATTAAAATTCACACCAAAACTTAAGGTCGAAGAGAAGCTGCTATAATTCTTTGTGGGGGAGGGAGGGTTAGAGAATAAGTTGGGAGAACACATCCTACCAGGATTTATGATATAACGGTTTAAGAATGGGCAAATAGACCAGTGGAGCATGGTAAAGATTCCAGAAAAAGACCTACACACGTGTGAGATCTTTGAATATGATAAAAGTGGCATTGAAAATTAGTGAAGAAAGGATGGAGAAACTACTGGAATAACTGCTAATTGTATGGGAAAATTTTTTTGATCCCACTGTTACCCAAAAACTGGGTTTGCCTCTTCGTGGGTGTCAAGCCAAAAGACACAACCAAGGCAAAGAGCTGGAGAAGGTAGTATTTATTACTTGCAGCAAGTGAGAACACCAGGGATCTTTCCCAAAGCAATGTCTCCTCGAACAGCAAAATTGGAGAAGTTTTAAGCTAAGGGAACATGCATATTCATGAATATGCTTGAGTTAAGGAGAATTCAGCAAATTATTGGGGCAAAGGTCAACAGAGTCCAAGCTTTAGTCTTGGACTAAAGGGGGGGGGGGCGCTTAGTTCCTGTAGAACAACTCAAAGATATGTATCAGATTATGTATATCCATTGAGGAGGAACTAGGACTGTTTTATAGCTGAACTGCTGCTGCTTGACTGCTTTTCCACTGTTGCTACATTCTTTTGTTCCCTTAAGATCATTAATTACTGAGACCTGTTCAAGGGCAAGCATTGCAGCCAAGCTTAGATCACAAAATGGCTTAGGCCAAAAATGGCTTCTCTTATGTCAAGAAAGCCATGCCTGGTTTTCTTTCTCTGGGGACCCCCTAGCCTATCTGCTTACAGACTTAATTAAAATTTAAAACTTCTGCTCTGTGAAAAACTTCTCTGTGTTAAGAGAATGCAAATCCAAGACACAGACTGGGAGAAAATATTTGCAACAACAGATATCTGATGAAAGATTTGTATCTGAAATATGCAAATAACTCTGAAAACATAACAATTGGAAAACAACCCAGTTTAAAAATGGGCAAAGGATCAGAACAGCCACCTCACCCCAAGATGAAATACAGACAGCAAACAAGCATATGGAAACATGTTCAACATCATGTCATTAGGGAATTGCAACTTAAAACTATGAGATAACACTACACACCTATTAGAATGGCTGAAATCCAAAATACAACAAATGCTGGTGAAGATGTACAGAAACAGGACCTCTCATTCATCACTGGTGGGATGCAAAATGGTACAGCCACTTTGGAAGAGAGTCTGGAAGATTCTTACAAAGCTAAACATAGTCTTACTATGTGATCCATAATCATTCTCCTTGATATTTACCCAAATGAGTTGAAAACGTACATCCACACAAAAAACCTGCACATGAATATTTATAGAATCTTCATTCATAATTGCCAAAACTTGGAAGCAACCAAGATATTTGTGAATAGGTAAGTAGAATAAAAAAAAACAAAACAACAACAACAAAAACTACTGGTACATCTATTCAATGGAATATTATTCAGCAATAATAAGGAATGAGGGATCAATCCACCAAAAAAAAAAGGAACCTTAAATGCATATTGTTAAGTCAAGGCAGCCAATCTGAAAAGGCTATAAAATGATTCCAACTGCATTACATTCTGAAAAAAGCAAAACAATATTAGACACAGTAAAAAGATCAGTGGTTGCCAAGTGTCCAGCCAGAGGGAAGGAAGGATGAATAGATGGGGCACAGGGAATTTTAGAGCTGTGAAACTACTCTGTATGATACTGTAATGGTGGATAGATGACATGAACTTTACAAAACCCATAGAACTGTACAACACAAAGAGTGAACCCTAATGTAAACTAGAGGCTTTAGTTCATACTTATGTCTTTGACAAGGCAGTAGTTATTTTTAAAATGTGAATGAATGAAAAAAAGTGTATAAGAAAATATAGGATCGGTTGGCCTTGTTCTCCGCTTTTCTGTTTTTCTTTTTGCAGACGCCGCCCTGCTCTCATCAGCCGCTGGCCCGCCATCTCCTTGAGTCCTAACACCATACCTTCAATTAAGTTGCAGAGTTCTGATGGAGAGATATTTGAAGTTGATGTTGAAATTGCGAAACAATCTGTGACTATTAAGACCGTGTTGGAAGATTTGGGAATGGATGATGAAGGAGATGTTGATCCAGTCCCCTTGCCAAATGTTTATGCAGCAATATTAAAAAAGGTCATTGAGTGGTGCACCCACCACAAGGATGATCCTCCTCCTCCTGAGGATGATGAGAACAAAGAAAAGTGAACAGATGATATCCCTGTTTGGGATCAAGAATTCCTGAAAGTTGACCAAGGAACACTTTTTGAGCTTATATTGGCAGCAAACTACTTAGACATCAAAGGTTTGCTTGATGTTACCGCAAGACTGTTGCCAACATGATCAAGGGGAAAACTCCTGAGGAGATTCGAAAGACATTCACTATCAAAAATGATTTTACTGAAGAAGAGGAAGCCCAGGTACGCAAAGAGAACCAGTGGTGTGAGGAGAAGTGAAATTTTGTGTCTGATGCTGTAACACTGTAAGGACTGTTCCAAATACTAGTTGCACTGCTTTGTTTATAATTGTTAATATTAGAAAAACGGTCCACAAATGCAGCAGCAAATCAGTTGTATTAGCAGAATGTTGTCCTCATTGCATGTGTAGTTTCAGTACAGATTCCAAACTTATGGCTCCGTTTCTTCTAGTCTGATCAAAAGTTCTTTTTTCTTTGCTCTGAATAAAATTGAACTGTGGGTTCTCTATAGAAAGTAGCATTTTGGGCTCTCCCTCTTTTTGTAAAGCAATTTCTGCCTAGTTTATTGTCCAGTTAACTTTAGTTTAGTGACTTTTAAAAGTTGGCATTGTAAGTAAAACAACTTGCAAAAAATTTTCTGAAATAGAATTAACAACGTATTATCTTTATTCATGAGTTGGAAACTGGAAAAAGGCTACTTGAGGTAAATGTTATCAGAGTGGGGTTATCAGAATGTCTTCCAGCTTCCTGGAGTCAGAGTACCACTGGTATTGATTAACCTGTATGTAGCAGGGCTCCCTTAATTGGATCTGAGGACTTGTTTTTGCATTTTTAATCCTCTCAGCTTTGAATATGTTGGCTAGAGGCTCAGTTACCACTCAGTTTGTGTTTTGGGAGGAAACAGAATTAGACAGTTTGCTGGCTTTTCAATTAAAAAAGACACTTAACCCATGTGGTGTGTCATCTTTTTATAATCAGTAATCCTATGTAGGGAAAACCATAAACACTACTTGCATGTAAAAAATAATTTAACCTTTAATGTTAAAATGTATGGCATAACCCAGAAAGCATCAGTCACGAATGCAAGATACTTTCAATAAAAAGTAAGTTACATAAAAAAAAAAAAAAGAAAATATAGGATCAAGTCTTCATGACTGCAAGTTAAGGAAAGATGTTCTAAAGAAGAATCATAAAACAAACACCCTGAAAGAAAAGGACTGACAAATTTGAAAACATTAAAATTTAAAACTTCATGAAATTAAGTCATAAAAAAGTTAAAAGATAATTGTGACATATATGATGAAAAAAGGATTAGTATTCAGAGTACCACTAATCAATAAGAAAGCCAAACCACCCAAGAGAAAAATGGGAAAAGAATATTAATTTTCAGAAGAAATCCAAACAGCAAATAAGCTTATGAAAATAATACTTCTATAACTAATAATCAAGGCAATGCAAATTAAAACAACAAGACACCATTTTATATCCATCCATTAGATTGGAAAAATTTTTGAATTCTGACAGTGCCAAGTGTACATTACTGGTGGGAAGATACATTTATTTAAAAAAAAATAAAACTATGGAGAGCAATTTTGCAGTATTTAATCAAGTTGAAGATAGGCATTCTTTACCATCCACCAATTTCAATTCCAGGTATATACAAAAATCCCACATATGCACACAAGGAAGTGTATACAAGAATGTACACTGCAGTATTAGTCATAATGGCTTATAACTGGCAACAACCCAGCTGTCCTTCAGTAAACAAATAGATAGATGATTGATAGATAATACATAGATGGATAAATAGATAAGAAATATCCTACAACAGACTAACGATGGCAGGTGGAATACATCTATCTACTTATACATACATTCAGGAGACAACAGGGGCCCTAGAAGTCAGAAATCAAACAGTAGCTTTGAGGACCCAACAGCAACTGTACCTCTGGTTAGTTTGCAAATAGCTGACTTCTCTGTCTCTTCTCTCTCCACCTGTTTTTGTCTCTATCTCTGCTTCTTGAAATCGTACTCACTCTTCAGAGCTTAACCTCCAGCAATCATCTTCACGGAGCTTATCTGGATTTTCCTAATCTAAATTTACTTCTTTTATGCATCTGTTAGAACACCTAAAAAATTCTGCCTTGTGCCACCCACACTGTAGATTTAAATCATAAAGATTGTGCCACATATAAAAGACTAGTAAAATGTTTATAACTTGCTACATAATAAGCATTTTGTATGAGGGAATAAAAGGATCACTGAATATACATCCAAAGGCTCGAGTCATAAATATTTTAATGACAATGCTAACTTTAGTTAGCAGAGCAATAACACAAAGAATTTGCAGAAGAAAATATTATGTGAAACGAGATTTTATGGACATGTCTAATAGCTAGATCATCCCCCAAACTGAACACATGTTTAAAATGAAATCACTCTTGTATGCCTAACAGAGAATCAAGGTTAGTTAATGTCACTGTAGACTGAAGATTCAGAAATCCAAAACACCTGTGATCCCTGGTGTTCAAGGATGTGCATGCTCCGCTCCACTGCTCCCCCTCTAAAAAAAAGAGAAAGAAAAAGAAAAAGAAAGAGCCTCTAGGTGTTTGGATTTTCAGATGTTACATAAAAATGAAGCTACATGTGTTCTGCTCTTCACAACTTTAAGAGAGCCTAAGGGAGCTGGCCATCTATAAAGCTACTACAACAAACACATGTATGCTCAGCTATATTAATAAGAGCTAATAAATATTTAACTCTAGAAAACATGTCTATCAGTGCTTGTTCTAGCTTGCCTCTTTTTCATGTTCCTAGAATCAGATTATAACTCTATTTCATACAATAGACTAATTCCTTAATAGCAAGAATTCTATCATTTTTCTCTCAATAGCCCCCATGGTCTCAAGACAGTATCTTGCATATTGTAAATTACAATTGTGGATTTAGTAGAACAGAGAAATATTTCAAATGATTCCTAATTATAAGAATCTAAAATATGTAAGGGGAAAAAATGTTTTTAAAGATATATGGGTAATGAGAGGGAATACACCTTACCAAATATTGAATCATATTATAAAGGCATAAGTTGAGAGGCTGGCACAGAAATAAACAGATCCCAAAAAAGAAAAATCCATGTATAAATGGGTATTTTATACATAATAAAGATTAATAGTTTAAATCAGTGAGGAAAAGCAGATTAATTAAAAAATAATGTTGAAATCATATTTTTCACAGTATTTGTTAAAATTGATTTAGCAGTTTTTATTATTGTTATTTATTTTTTTCCTATCTTTTTTGGTGTTCTTTTTTTTTTTTTTTTTTTGTCCATGCAGTGCAGCGGCTTGCAGGATTTTAGTTCCCTGACCAGCGATTGAACCCGGGCCCTCAGCAGTGAAAGCATGGAGTCCTAACCACTGGACAGCCAGGGAATTCCTTATTATTGTTATTTAAGTGGTATTAATTAAAAGTTCACAAGTGCTGATCAATATTTCATCTTATTTCTATATAAATCAGTGGCAAAAAACATCATTTTAAAAATGAAGAGACAGGGAATTCCCTGGTGGTCCAGTGTTTCACTGCCATGGGTCCAGGTTCAATCCCTGGTCAGGGAACTAAGATCTCACAAGCCATGTGGCACGGCCAAAAAAAAAAAAAAAAAAAAAATTCCTGTGTTTTTTTAAATCCATTTTTCTAGGACTTAGCTGATGATTGTCATTTAATAGGCACTTAATAATTATTTGTTGAATAATAAAATGGGTGGCAGGCTAAATATGTTCTGCATTATACTTTAAAGCAATTTTTTCAGACTCCTAATGTATACTGAATCACTCTATATTGTTTTACTACCATTCCAACTTTCTCCCAAATGTACCCAATAGCTTAAACACCAATTCCCAAGTTAAACATTTAATATCTCTATTCTCATTCCTATTCGGTCCTCCATAAGAAGTGTTTGAAACTGTATTTTGATAGTTGGAATTAAGGATTTCAGAGCAATTGTATATGCACACAAACTACAAAGGGCTAATGCCTACTACTTGTGTGCCTACAGCCCATGAAAAACACAGAAGTAAGGGCCACTTTCTCCAACTTCAGATTCTATTCTACCTTGTTCCAAAGGATGAAACTTTACTTTCTAGCTCATTAAAGCATATTATACAGAGACTGGAGAGATAATGAAGGGGATGAAAAGAATTTGAGCTTTGTAAGTAGACAATCCTGCTGTAGAATTTGAGCAATTTATTTAATCTCCTTTAACCTCAGTTTCCCCATCTGCAAAATAGTGATAATAACAGGGCTGCGGAGAAGATTTAATAGATGATTATCAAATCTTCAGGATAATGCCTGGTCCTAGTAAGGGCTCAAATATTATTATTAAGTTTTCATCTGGATTAAATGAAATGGTACATAATAATTAACTATTATTAAATGAGATGGTGCTATTATTTTTAGATAATAAAAGGTAAAAGTCTTTCTCAACTTCGTCCAGGGGTATTGTTCCAATGCTTAAACCTTAGTTCAGCAAAGGGATTTCAAAATCTAGAACTAGGTTATGGTTTGGGGGTCTGCATAACGAAGGAAGCTTCTCTTTTCTTTCCTTGGGAGAGGTGTATCAGAGACTAGAGGAGAATATTCTGGGGGAAGGGTAAGGAGAATATCAAGGACCTACTTTCTCTGGCCCTTTGTGATCCACTAGGTCAACTCATGTTACTCTCCTTTTCTTCCCTTTGTATATTTTAAAGCTGCTCTGAGTAACATGACCCGGAAAGAGAGCACAATAGCAGGGAATGAGGAATGAGGCAGTAGCTGGCAGCTCAGTGATAATGTCTGCAAGGTACCTAAAACCAGAGCAGATGCGAGGAGACAGGCCATTATTTTGGAGGATTGATGGATAATGAAAACTCTGAAGATTGCTAAAGAGTTAAATGAAATACTAGTTTTTCAAGGAAGATGGGCAGAATGTCGCCCTATTAATCATAAACTGGTGAGATAAACCAGGATTACCTAGGTAACTACTATATACTGTAACAGATTATTAAGCCATCCAATAGTAACCATCCAGAAGAGATTTAAGTACAGTAAGGCAAAATTCTGATGGTTTAAAGAGAACAAAGCCTACTGTACTAATTAATTAACTTTTATGATGGTGTCAGGCCATTAGCCATAAAGAGGAAACATCGGATTTCATGTGTTTGGACTTTGGTGAGATGTGATTCTTTCTTCTTGTCAACACATTAGGACCATATGGCCTAGGATCCAGTATTATAAATTAGAAAGAAAACTGACTGAATATCTTATCCAAATGGTTAAAAGTACCATGGATGCCGAAATGTGCCAGATGGGGTTACTTAAGGATCAGTTCTAGGGTTTTTTAATATACTTATATGTGACAAGTATGAGACATTGTAGAAAACCAGCAGGAGTTTCTACCCACTCCAACGCCCTTGAGTCAGTGCTCAGCGATAATAATAGCCCAACCAAGGTACACATTCTTGACCCAAGACCATATGTCTGAAACAAATATGTAAGAGGTGGCTAATACACAGACCTTCATATGGAAAAAATAAAAAGTTGGGTTGAGGAGAAAAGAGGAAGAGGTAGAGTGGTAAAAAAAAAGTTCAAATAATGTAAAGTGTTCTAATTAGCCATAAAAAGAACACAAAACTTATGTATTTCTATAGATACAAATTATCCTTTTAATATTAATTGTATCTTGATCACAAAATAATAAATGTTAAAACAGGACACATGCCGGAATTCCCTGGCAGCGCAGTCAAAAAAAAAGAAAAAGAAATTAAAGAAATAGAAAAAAAATTAAAACAAAACAAAACAACAGGACACATGACAAATCATACAAAAGCAAAATTACTAACCTGATGTTAAAAAGAAGGGCACAACATTAAGAGGCAAATGAATATTCCTTTTCTTTTAGAAACTTTCAGGGGTGATAGAAATGCTCTGTTTTTTAAATAAATTTATTTATTTATTTACTTATTTTTGGCTGCGTTGTGTTTTCGTTGCTGCGTGTGGGCTTTCTCTAGTCGCGGCGAGCGGGGGCTACTCTTCGTTGTGGTGCACGGACTTATTGCGGTGGCTTCTCTTTGTTGCAGAGCACGGGCTCTAGGAGCACGGGCTTCAGTAGTTGTAGCACGTGGGCTCAGTAGTTGTGGCTTGTGGACCTAGTTGCTCCATGGCATGTGGGATCTTCCCGGACCAGGTCTCAAACCCGCGTCCCCTGCATTGGCAGGCGAATTCCTAACCACTGCGCCACCAGGGAAGATCAAATGAATATTCTTCTAAATAAAAACTAAGGCAAAAAGGAAATTAAAAATACAGTAAAAATATTTGGTAAATGATATGAAAACAGTATCACAAGATAGGCCTCTGCTAAATCAGAACTCACACTTGTAGGTTAATTTATGATTTTGTGTTTATCATCAAAATTAAAAAAGAGAAAATAAGCTCTGTATTTTTCATTGAAAAAAAATACCCCAAGGAGGGGAAAGGGGGTGGTGGGCACAAGCCCCATAAAATTAATCTCTCTTTCAGCTTAGCCAAGGCTATCTTAGCTGTAATAGAATATGCAAACATAAATGGGATTCTTATGTACTGCCAATAACTAGTTTGGGAGAAAAAAATTGTTTTAATTGTATTGGCAATTGCAGCCAAGAGAATAAATTACCCAGGAATAGAGATGTGTAAGAATGTTTCTCCTATAGTACACACTCATTTTTTTAAACTATAAAATATTAACATGTATAAAGAAAAATCCTGTATTTTTTTTTTTTTTTTACTCAGCAATAATTATCAATAACATTAGCTCCAGATGATTTGGTTAAAAGTAATTTAATCACCATAGCAAATGAGGAATTCCCTGGTGGTCCAGTAGTTAGGACTCGGTGCTTTCACTACTGAGGGCCAGGGTTCAATCCCTGGTCGGGGAACTGAGATCCCACAAGCCAAGCGACCAGGAAAAAAAACCCAAAAAACTGCAAGTGAGCAAAATGACAAAGTAGTCAAAACATATTTCCAGTAATTTTAAATTTCACACACATGACGCCCTGTTTAGCAATTTATTCATACATCGTTTAAAATTTTAGTCTGTTTCAGAATTTTTTCAGATTATTTTTGCTTTTCTTCCCAAGTATTTACAGCTGCTCTGAGCTATTTAAAATAGTGAAGTTTGAAAGTAATCTAAATATTCAAAACTAGATGATTTGTGATACACCTGTGTAGCATAAATTTATGCAATCAATAAATTAAAATGTGGTTTCAAAATTGTATGTTTTGAAATGAAAACAAAATAAAATGTATATAATGTCTTTTCAATTTAAAACATTGTGTGTGTGTGTCTTTGTGGGAGCAGAGAAGGAATTAGGAAGATAGATGCCATTGCCTTAACAGAGGTCATGATTGCTTTTTCTTTCTTTCCCTGTCTTTCTTTCTTTCTTCCTTTCTTCCTTCCTTCCTTCCTTTCTTTCTTTCTTTCTGTCTTTCTTTCCTTCTTTCAAAATATTTATTTATTTATTTGGCTGTGCTGTGTCTTAGTTGTGGCATGTGGGATGTTTTAGTTCCCCACATCTTTACCAACACTTTTCTTTTTATAATGGCCATACTAACAAGTGTAAGATGATATCTCATTGTAGTTTTGATGGCATTTCCTTGATGATTAGTGATGCTGAACATATTTTTATATACCCATTGGCCATTTGTATGTCCTCTTTAAAGAAATATCTATGTATTAAGTCCTTAACCCATTTTTAAGTTGGATTATTTGGATTTTTACTATTGAGCTGTAGGAGTTTCTTCTATATTTTAGATATTATTTCTTTTTCAGATATATGGTTTGCAAATATTTTCTCTCAGTCCATAGGTTGTGTTTCACTCTGTTGATTGTTTGCTGCACAGAAGCTTTTTAGTTTGACATACTCCCGTTAGTCTATTTTTCCTTTCATTGTCTGTGCTTTGGTGCCATATGCAAGAAATCATTGCCAAGACCAATGTTATGAAGTTTTTCCCCTAAGTTTTCTTCCAGGAATTTTACTTAGTTTCAGGTCTTATGCTTAAGTCTTTAATCCATTTTGTGTTGATCTTTGTGTTGGTGTAAAAGACCAGTTGCATTTTTTTGCATGTGGATAGTCAGTTTTCCAATCATCATTTTTTGAAGAGACTATCCTTTCCCCATTGTATACAATACGTCTTGGCACCCCTGTCAAAGATCATTTCAATGTATATGTATGGGTTTATTTCTGGGTTCTCTATTCTATTCAATTGGTCTATATGCCTGTGTTTACACCAGTACCATGCTGTTTTGATTACTGTAGCTTTGTAATATGTTTTGAAATCAGGAAGTGTGGGGTCTCCAGTTTTATTCTTCTTTATCAAGATTGTTTTGGCAATATAGAGTCCTTTATGGTTCCATGTGAATTTTGATTTTTTTCAATTTTACTAAATAAATTGAATTTATTGAGTCTAAAAAGAAGGACTATTTAGGTCTCCCTAAATGACAGAAACAAAATATAATTACAGCACATGCTATTTTGTGTAATTTTCTCATCTCACTAAACCTGTGGCAAAGATTTTTAAAATTAATTTCTATTGAAATATAATAGACAAATAAAATTGTAAAATATTTTAAGGGTACAACATGATGATTTGATACCACCATTGACATTTTGATAAGGACTACATTGAATCTGTAGCTTGCTTTGGGTAGTATGGACATTTTAACAGTATTCATTCTTCCAATCCATGAATGCAGGATGTCTTTTGATTTATTTGTGTCTAATTTGTTTCAGCAGTGTGTCATAATTCATTGAATCATTCTATTTTGGTAGATGTTTTGTTTTTCCTAATTGTCCTCTATTATAATTAACATTTTGAGTAACATCTTTGTGCATGTATCTTTACTTTCATTTCTGATTATTTCCTTATGATAGATTCAAAAAATAAGATGACTGTTCCAAAGGCTATAGCTACGTTTAAGATTTGATTCATGATGTCATATTGCTTTCCCAAAAGTCTTTTTCAAACTAACTTTCTATAAGCCAAGTGCATGCCCATCTGCCCTTATTGTTTAAGCCATGGAGATCTGGGGGACTGTATGTTAGCTGCAGTAAAACCCAGTGTATCCTGAATGTTACTTATGACTTTAAAAGGTTTAGATTACAGCACCAAAATGATTAAGGTTTGGGAAGATTTTATATGTTTTTTGAAACTTCACAGCATAAGATAAAATCTAAATTGAATCAAAAGCTTTGTACTGGGGAACTAGCAGAAATTTTATAATGATTTCAAATGTCTATTGGGAACTCTGAAATGGAAAGTCAAGAGACATTTTGTGAAGCAGATGAAATGAAATTGGTTATGTCAAATAATATCACTGAGTGTTAAATTCTGCCGAGTAACTGGTAGGGAGAATTTACATGAGAAATGTTCCTTTGAATCCCATTTGAAATTCTAGAGCCCGAAGTAAAGATGATTCTGACCATTTTGGTATAGGTAATATAACTTAGTTGTTAATAATAGGTCCTTTACTAAAATTCTTAAAACCCAAAGTCTCTAAAAACCAAATAAATAAATAAATAAATAAATATATATATATATATATATATATATATATATTTTTTTTTTTTTTTTTTTTACATTTGGCCCAAACTAGTTGGGTACCAAATTCAGACCTGAAGTGAAATCAAACTACGTAGAGTCTTCATTTGTTCCACTCCACGTGAATTAACAAGTTTAAGTCAGATATATTCATTTCTTTGCTTACGGGGAGGTTCCCAGACTCTGCTGAAAATGTTATACAAATTTTGGTAAATGCTCTCATTTACTTTTGTAAAATCTGAAGAATTCTGAATTCCAAAACATATCAAACCTCATGGTTTTCTGGTAAGGGATTACATACTTGTAATCATTAAGACTTTTTTATAATGTGTACTGTGTGCCAGATTATTCTAAGGGTTGTATTTATTTTACCTTAATTTATCTTACAAAACTTATGAGAAAGATATAGTGGTTATTTCCATTTTACAGATGAGAACACTGACACACACAAAGGTGAAGTAACTTACAAGGGGTGGAGCCTAAATTCATATCATGGCTCCAATCAGACAGCTGGACTAGCTCAGCTGGCTTTTGAATCAGAGTATAAGGCTAACTTAGCAGTAAAATCAGGCTAGTTTAATGACCACTCACACTCAGTTTTCTCATTGTAAAATGAGAATAATATGATTAGCTAGTTTACCTGATTACTATCCAGATTAAATAAAACAAGTAAATCACTTAACACAGTGGCACATAGTACCTACTCAATATATGTGTGCTGTTGTTATAAATGTTGGTCACTTTAAGTCAACCTGAAGTGTCAGTCTCAATGGGGACCTTGAAATACTTCGAAGCAACTTAGAATTTGCATCAATAAAAAAGTAAAATATCTGTTTGGACTACCTAGGAAGACACCTTAAAAAAATATGAAATCAAATGAAATCCAAATGAAACCAAAAGTTTTGCTTGTGCTATGGTTTGACCTGTAGAACAGTATTTAACACAGAGTGTGTAATCAATAAATATTTCTTGAATGAACAGAGTTGTAAAGTTATAAAGAGGCAGCCACATGCTTCAAATTGTGAAATGATGATATATGATGGTAGATAATAAAAATGTTAATGGGTTCATTGGTTTCCTATAAACAAACAGTAGAGTCCGCAGTCTATATTTCATTAGAGTTGTGCTGAAGATCCTGCCGTACTTGTCTGGCAAGACATCTAACAAAGAATAAAAGAACAGAGCTTTGCTTTCCATTTCAGTCCCTCAGGCTACAAACTGGCCAAGACAGGGGAAGAGGGGCACTTGGGTGAGCAGAAGTGGGTCAAATGAGGCTGAATTTTAAATAATTGAATGATTGGAAAGCTCTGGGGTCTGCCTGAGATGTCCTTAAGAGATGAGGCAGGGGGATTTGATATGAGTTCAAGTCATTTAGAAAAATATAAGCTTTATGTTTATACTATATTGAGGGGAGACTATTTAAAACTAGTTATGTATATTTTTCTGACAAAAGGGCTTTGAAAAACTTTGAGCCTGTAAAGAGTTTAAGAACCCATAAGATACTTCGGAAGAAAATAATTTATAATATATATGAATCAGCTGGTAGTAACATTAGTAACAAATACATAGTGTACCAGAACTGTTACATTATTTGTTTCACTTAATTTTATCATGCTAGAAATACCACTTGTGAATTGTGATTAATGATTTATAATAAAAACAGTAGAGCTTTCCCTCCCCGAGAGCAACTCACCCACCAAGGCCACATCAATCACTTAATCACTGCCGGGTGATTTAGTGGGAGCAAATAAATAGCCTGTTTTGGAAAAAAAAAGCCAAAAACAGTAGAACACTCGAAGTATGTCCCTCCAGTTTGTGCCTGAAAAAAGCTCCTACTTATACTTCAAGACCAGTACAGATCAACAAAATGAAAAGGCAACTTACGGAATGGGAGAAAATATTTGCAAACCAAATATCTGACAAGTGATTATTATTCAAAATATGTAAGGAACTCATACAACTTAATAGCAAAACAAGAAATAATCTGGTTTTAAAATGGGCAAAGGACCTGAATAGACATTTTTCCAAAGAAGACATACACATGGTCAACAGTACAAGAAAAGGTACTCAGCATCATGAATCACCAGGAAAATGCAAATCAAAACCACAATGAGGGGCTTCCCTGGTGGCGCAGAGGTTAAGAATCCGCCTGCCAATGCAGGGGACACGGGTTCGAGACCTGGTCCAGGAAGATCCTACGTGCCGCAGAGCAAGTAAGCCCATGCGCTACAACTACTGAGCCCGTGCGCCACAACTACTGAAGCCCGCATGCCTAGAGCCCGTGCCTAGAGCTCCACAACAATAGAAACCACCACAATGAGAAGCCCGTGCACCGCAACGAAGAGTAGCCCCTGCACAGCAACGAAGAACCAATGCAGCCAAAAAAATAAATAAATAAATTTTATTAAAAAAAAACACACACACACTGAGCTATCACCTCACACCTGTTAGAGTCACTATTATCAAAAAGACAAGTGACAAATAAGTGCTAGTGAGTGTGTGGAGAAAAGGGAACACTTGTGCCCTGGTGGCGGAAATGTAAATTGGTGCAGCTACTATGGAAAACAGTATGGAGGGGGGGGTCTCAAAAATTAAAAATAGAACTACCATATGATCCAGCAATGCCACTTCTGGGTATTTATCTGAACAAAATGAAAACACTAACTCAAAAAGAGATATGCATCCCCATGTTTATTGCAGCATTACTTACAGTAGCCAAGATATGGAAATAATCTAAGTGCCCATTGATGGATGCATGGGTAAAGAAAATTTGGTGTGTGTGTGTGTGGGTGTGTGTGTGTGTATATATATATATACACACACACATTTATATATCATATACCATAAAAAAAGAAACAAATCATGTCATTTGCTACAACATGAATGAGGCCGGAGGGCATTATGCTAAGTGAAATAAGTCAAAGACAAATATTGTATGACCTCACTTAAATGTGGAATCTAAAAAAAACCAAACTCATAGAAACAGAGCAGATTGGTCGTGGGGGGTTGGTGAGAGAAAAGAATGAGTGAAGATAGTCAAAGAGTACAAGCTTCCAGTTATAAGTTCTGGGGATCTAATGTACAGCATGGTGCGTATCGTGAACGGTACTGTGCTGTATACGTGAAAGTTGCTGAAAGTGAAACCTAAAAATTCATATCACACACACAAAAATGGTAACTGTGTGAGGTGATGGTTGGGTTAATTAACTTCATTTCACAATATATACTTACGTCAAATCATCATATTGTACATCTTAAACTTACATAGTGTTATATGTCAATTATATCTCAATAAAGCTAAAAACAGAAAAGAAACAATTGTTTTGGAACTAGATAGAGATGGGGGTTGTGCATTTACACATTACATTACATTACATTGTGAATGTACTGAATGCCACTGAACTGTTCAGTTTTAAAGGGTTAATTTTATGTTATGTCAATTTCATGTCAATAAAAAAAAGAAAGAAAAAGACCAGTAAAAATGTTACCTTTGGTAAAGTTATAACTAATATGCCTTCATATCATATTGTATTACAATTATCTGTTTATGTTTCTACTTCCCTAACTGGATTATGTTCTTAAGGAGAGGAACTGCATTTGTTTTGTATTCCTTACCTAGCCCCCTGCCTCAAATAATAGGCATTTAAGAAATGACTGAGGTAATTACTGAATTGAGTAAGTCACATGTATTTCTCATCATTGAAAAGTTGAAGTTAAATTTTGGATAACTAGCACAGTTTGGGAAAGTCATTGATGTTTGTGATCATGAAGTGCTGAATGTGCTAGGTTATTAAGACCTTTTTTCATAAGATTACAGGAGATCTACCTAACAGAGCTGATAATTGACTTTATCACTCACCAAATTGCTGACACTAACACAGCTGCTAAAATTATAAAAAACTTCTAAATTGTGTTGGCTTTTTAAAGATTGCTCTGTTTACTTCGGGCTGTGACGAACTTATTACTAAGTCAACGAACAGTTCTAAGAGATCTTAATTTCCCAGTAACGTGAGAGTGAGCTCGATGGTGGAATATGACCTAAGGCTTGCAATTCTACACGAGTGTTTAACTTCTTCAAGTAACTCATTAACTATTTGCCTTGCAAATAGAAAGGGCATGATGATTCTGAAAGAACTGAGCAGACTAATAAACGTTTCTGGAAATGGGAAATCCTTCACAATTTTACACTGTTATAGTGCTGCACAGCTTGAGTTGTCTTTCATTCACTGAGACATTCCCTCAAATTTTTCACTGTGTGTGTAACTATCCCAGCTTCAAATGTGGTGCAGTTAGGGTTGTAAAGGCTTCATCTGAACTTTGTTTTGTGACTCATGTCTCATAACAAGGAACTTTCAACTTGGCACATACTCAAATATGTGCACGGAAATAATTCTTCAAAGAGATAAACATGGTGACACAGTGATGAATTTAAAAAACATTCTATTAAAAGAGCTAATTTAATATTGTTTTGTGCAGATTCTTATATATGGTTGTGTATCTTTTAGATTCTAACTAAAAGTGACATTCGTATTAATATGGCTATTATCTCAGTTTTACAAGTCTGGCTAAAGGTATCTTCATATCTGTTGACTTGGGCAACGTGTCTAATGTAAATATAAAATTTTCTCAAATAAAGGAGAAATATTTTCGGAGTAGTACTAAGTGAAAACCAAGCTTAGCAACAATCTAGACATTTATTCCTGTCTTGTTCATCTTTTGTTTTTCTGTCAAAAAAAAAACAAACAAAAAAAACCCTGAATTAATTATTTTACAATTTAAGAGTACTTAAACTGAGCTGCAATCAAAGGATTTTCTTTCTTTTTGGTACATAACTATGTTTTCCGCACATAGATGGGTATCTTGAACAAGGAAAGTAATAGTTCCACTGAACTGAGTGCAAATCAGACTTTTATAGGATTGTTATTAATTTATAATGCCATTAAAATAAAGACAAAAGAATAATACTCTTTTAATGAGTATGTGGATAAACATAACCAGAAAATCTAGGCTGATTATATCTGTGCTCCCTGGGAGCTAAAGTAATAACGGTAGTTACTAACATAGAACTAACATTTATTGACCATTACTCCATGCCAGCCAGTGGTCTGCACACTTTGTGAATATCATTAACCTTCACAAACACTATGAAAGAGAACCATGATGAGACATGGGTTCTGAGGGGAACAGGTGGAGGACAAGAAAGGGAATAAAGTTTTGGACAGAGAGGTTAGTCATAAACTTAGCAGGAGAGCTTGGTTTTAGGTGGACTAGGTTTCAATTCTGTTTCTGTGCATCTGTCCTAGTGAAATGTTCATTAAGAAAGAAGCAGTGGGGCTTCCCTGGTGGCGCAGTGGTTAAGAATCTGCCTACCAATGCAGGGGACACGGGTTCGAGCCCTGGTCTGGGAGGATCCCACATGCCGTGGAGCAACTAAGCCCGTGAGCCACAACTACTGAGCCCACGCGTCTGGAGCCTGTGCTCCGCAACGGGAGAGACCGCAGCAGTGAGAGGCCCGCGCACCGCGATGAAGAGCGGGCCCCCGCTCGCCGCAACTGGAGAAAGCCCTCGCACAGAAACGAAGACCCAACACAGCCCAAAATAAATAAATAAATAAATAAATAAATTTATTAAAAAAAAAAAAGAAAGAAGCAGTGAGTACCAATATATTCATCATAGTGGTTTTTAAGTAGTAGAAAAATAGAAATAATATCAATCCAACTGTAGAATAATGATGCATTAACCACAGTATATTCATTGGATAGAACCTTATGCTGTCATCGAAAAGATGTTTCAAATAATGTGTACCAGTATAGAAAAATGTTTGTTGATAAAGGGAAACACTCTCAAAGAAATACAGTTCAAGTAGCCAAATATTTTTTAAGGAATTCTAATAATTTACTTGGGTCTCCTCTAAAATTGTTAATAACTTCCCTTTGATACACCCCAGTAACACTTCCTATATCTCTTTTTCTCTCCTTTTCAATTTTCTGTAAACCCATATTACTCTGGAGCCTCTTATTTACAAGCCACACTCCAATACACTTCCCCTTTTCTCAACTGTTTTGCGTTTCTGTTCATGCCTCTTTGTCACCTTTTTTTTTTTGTTTTTTTTGTTTTTGGCTGCATTGGGTCTTGTTGCTGCTTGCGGGCTTTCTCTAGTTGCGGCGAGTGGGGGCTACACTTCGTTGCGGTGTGTAGCCTTCTCATTGCGGTGGCTTCTCTTGTTGCGGAGCACAGGCTCTAGGTGAGTGGGCTTCAGTAGTTGTGGCATGAGGGCTCAGTAGTTGTGGCTTGCGGGCTCTAGAGCGCAGGCTCAGCGGTTGTGGTGCACGGGCTTAGTTGCTCTGCAGCATGTGGGATCTTCCCAGACCAGGGCTCGAACCCGTGTCCCCTGCATTGGCAGGCATATTCCCAACCACTGCACCACCAGGGAAGTTCCTGTCACTTATTTTAAAATTACCCTACATCAATTAGCTTTTCTCTTCTTCCCACCCCTTGAACTGTGCATCTCAAAAGTCCATCAATCCAGCCTGGCAGAGTGACCTTTTCTCTGGAGGAAAAGAAGGGGGGCTAGGACAAAACAAAACAAAAACAAAGTCAGCATTTTCTTTTTTAGCAGAGGGAGTGTCATTTCCACATTAAGAACTTTTTTTATCCTGTTCAATTATGAACATGCTAACAGAATTTAAGATATCAAATATTGAAACTTGTTATCAAGTTCCAAATATTGAAACTTGGTATTCAAGTATGATTATCAAACTGTTTTTTTTGTTTAAATGTATCAACTTATAAATACTTGCACCAGAAATCCATCGTATAAGCCTTTATCAACATTGGGTATTTTACTTCTTTGTCTCTTTTTTCATGTGAAACTAGGAAAAATTATTTTAAAATACTGATAAATACAGTTACAAGAATAGTAACATAAATGGAAGAACTAAAATATAAAGCACTAGAAAGTTCTCCCGGCCAGAAGGGCAAGGATTTTGTGGTACAAATGAAAACTTTTATTGAAACTATGTCCTAGGAGCCTGCCAATCCCTTGCTTAGTCACATAAGTATGATTTACATACATCCTAGGTACACTGAGGGGTCAGAGTGCTGAGAAGTAGCCAGTTGTTAATAGGGAATATGTCAAGAGGAAGTAAAACAGAAGTAGGGGCTTAAAAATACTTTAAATTGCTTCCTTGTTTTTGATTTTTTTAAAAATTTCCATTTCTAAACATAATTGATATCACTAGAGCCCTGCTGCTCTCTATGATTAAATGAGAAAAGATTAATTGCTGCACTTGGCACCACACTAGATACTTCCTGTAATATCCTGTTTTCTGTTAACTACTTAATCAATAATTCAATTAAAACTCAGTAGAATTGTAAGTAGGTGGGATGAAGTCTCATGAGGTCTTGGATTTACTTTAAAATACTTCAGCAATAAAAAGAAAGAAAAGGAGGGTGGATAAAGCCAGGATGGCTAATACTGGTAAGTTTTAAAATCTCTGTGTTGCATGTATTAGGGTTCATTATACTAGCTGCTCCACCTTTGTGAGTGTCTGTAATTTTTCATAATAAGATTAAAATCAGTAGTTACATTGAAAGCAATTTCAAGCTCTTAGCTTTAAAGAATAAGATTTCACATTCTATTGATGAAGATTTTTTTGATTTATGCAGAATAGCATTGAAAATTTCTTATATCTGAAAATGTTGTAACCATCCAAGGATGAGAAAACAACCATGTATACCATAAATATCAGATTTAAGATATTTTGACATTAACAGTAACACCAATGCATTTCTTATTACAAGTGAAAAATCAAACTGCTCCTTGATTCCAAGATTCTTCACTAGCTCTCTCCCACTTCCCACATCACCCCTCTTCTTGCTCTAGTACCTCTGGAAATTTAGCTCTCAATTATTTTTTTACACCATACCTCTACTTTCTTAGGAAAATCACCTGTGTATAAAATAGTGTTGCTTGTATTTTAAAATTAAAGGAAATTAACTTAGAGCAGTTACAGTGGACAAAGCAAGAGGTATTTAAATCCATACCACCTGTCCACAGCCACAGATTTCCTCATCCTAAACCCTGACTTAATTCCAACCTTGCTTCCTTATCTGAATAGTTCTGAATAGTTCTCAGTCTTGATTTCCCCCGCAAGTCCCATTTTTGCCTTGAAATCTCACCAAGCATCTCCTTTCACAGAGATGTGTTTCTGCCTCCAAATTACTATCACATTTACCACTTAGGTTCATACTGTTCTCTATTGTTACATTTAAGTATCTGAACTGAAATGGAACTTTTCTGAGAGCAGTGACTGCTTTCTAGGTCTCTCTGAACTCTCAAGGGGCTGAATGTGATGTTTTATACATAGGCTGAACATTAGACTAAAACTCTGCTTTGGTCAGAACACATGCGTTCTTCCCTTACCCCTCTTTGGTTCCTTTTAGCTTAGTAACCGGCACGGACAATCGAATGTGAATCTTAGGGCTGTTATTGGTTTACCTAGCAACCAGGAGGGTTCCCAAGGATACAAACTCTGAAGACATACCCTTTTGATATGGTAATGAATGAAACAAAGGAGGTAGTCCTAAAACAGAGTACAGTTCCAACAAATTGGAATCATATGTCAATATTAGAACTACTGTATAATGAACCGTGGCTTTCTGGTCACAGGAGGAGCCATTATTGCCCTCTCTATAATCAAACATTTTATTTCAGTCACATCAAGCAAACATCTCTAACATTTTACAAATGAAATAATGAGGACATATAGAGGAGTACCAAGAACGATATTACAACCAACCATGTTCACATAAGCCAGATTTAGCAAACATTAGCACTTAGCCATTTTTCCTAAGAAATAAAAATTATTGAGTTGAAGCCCTCTTACCTGGTTTTCTTTCCTCTTTCCCCGGAAGAACAGCTCTCCTGAAGTTGAAATGTATATTCTTCTTATACATGTTTTTATATTTTTTAGCGTATGTATATATCCATTATATACTATGTAGTATTATTCTGCATGTTTACAAATGCACAAATGTTACACAAATATTATATAATACATTGTACCCTGCAAACTGCTTTTTCATTAAAAATTATGCACGGTTTTCCCCCGCTGTCTGAAAGTTTATAGAGCGTTCCTGTGAAACCTTTCCTAAGTCAAAATTCTGTAAAGCGAAGAAGCAATTTCCTTAGGACACATCCTGCTAACGGGATACACAAAATAAGTCGAGATAAAGCACGATACTCACACAGTTCAAAGCTATGGCGGCTTGATGCTGAGTGTAATTCCCAGGGAAGGAGCTTGGCGCGCCATTCTCACTGCTCTGGCGCACACTGCCTCTATAATCGTTGGCTGCAAAACAAATGCTGAAGGCGATTTTCACTTTTTGCCATTTTCCTAAAGGTAAAAGTTCTCTTTGGATTTCATTAGATTAGCGTAAACACATGCTAACGTAGGTCTTTGGTGAAAGGGAAGTGGCGTAAAGCAAACGTTTGGAAAGCGGGGCATACCTGTATTTGAGATTGATGCCTGCAGATCTATTTAATAGATTCGTTTTAATTGCTGCATAGGATTCCATAGAGTGAATAACATACAATTTGCTTACTTATCGAAACGCATTTATATTATTTTCAATTTTTTGGAAATTATACCAAAAAAAGCCACAGTGAATAACTTTTACATGAGGACATGTGTGAGAATCCCTTTAGTGTATATATTTGAACATGAAAAAAATGTTAATATGATAAATTGTTACAGATTTTCTGGGGTTGAACCATGCTTATATTCATGGAATAAACCTTATTTGGGCAAACTTTTTTTCAATTACTAGATTAGAAACACATTTTCTTTATGATCTTTGGCTCTAGTTCATATGTGAGGTTTGTCTATGATGTTATTTTCTTGTAGAACACTTAATTAATTTTGGTACCAAGGTTACACAGTTTCATAAAATGATTTGGGGACTTCCCTGGTGGCGCAGTGGTTAAGAATCCACCTGCCCATGCAGGGGACATGGGTTCGAGCCCTGGTCTAGGAAGATCCCACATGTTGCACAGCAACTAAGCCCAGGCACCACAACTACTGAGCCTGCACTCTAGAGCCTGTTAGCCACAACTACTGAAGCCCACTCACCTAGAGCCCATGCTCCGCAACAAGAGAAGCCACCTCAATGAGAAGCCCGCGCACCACAACAAAGAGTAGCCCCCGCTCGCCGCAACTAGAGAAAGCCGTCTCGCAGCAACGAAGATGCAACGCAGCCAAAAATAAATAAATAAATAAATAAATTTAAAAAAATGATTTGGGCAACTTCCCTTCTATTACTATTTCTAAAACAGTTTGATTACAACAGAACTCATTTCACATTTTAAAATCACTGGAGTATCTTTGTTTTGTTGATATATTTTGAATACTTTCTCAATAAATATTGGAAAGTTAGCTTTTCCAGAACATTATCCATTTAACAATATTTTTATATTTATTGATAAGGTGATTCACAATATTTTTCTTATAGTTTTAACAGTCTAAACTGTATCTATAGTTATATTCTCTTTTCATCCAAATATTATTTATTTATGGTTTCTATTTTTTATTTTTGCTAGAGGAATACTATTTTATTAATTTCTTCAAAGAATAAGCTCCTCCATTTACTTATTGTCTCTTTTTTCTCATTATTTTCTACTCATTATTATTTCTATTTTCTTTGTCATTGCTTTATTATTCTTTTTGTAAGTATTCCATGTGTGCTTAAAAATATACATTTTTCTGATTATTGTGTGTAGGTCTATTAAAAAAATGAATCAAACTCGTTCACTTGTATTACTCAAATGTTCTATATCCTTTAGAATTACATTTGTTTGATTCATTAGTTTCCAATAGCATTGACAGTTTTTTCTTGAAATGTATTGTTAGGAATACATATACCAATATCTTCATTATTATAACTTTTAATGTGTCAATTCTTTCTTATGATGCAGCATTCATTTGTAACAGTATTAAATTTTTTGCCTTAAGTTTTTGTCTGCTGTTAATATTTCTATATCAACTTTTTGCATAGTATTTTCCTTGCTTAATTTTTCCTTGTTTAACTTTTTCCATCATTTTATTTTCAGTCTTTTCATGTTGTTTTGTTATCAGTATATCTTTTATAAGCAGCATATAACTTTATTTCTATGAATTTCTATTTTGAAATTATTTTGGACTTGCAAAAAGTTGAAAATCTAGTACAAAGAATTTTTATATATCCTTCACAAAACCCTCAGCTGTTTACATTTTGAAAAATCACAATACAATTATCAAAATCAGAGAATTAACCCTGACACAATACTACTAACTAAGCAGTAGAATTTATTTAAATTTTGCCAATTACCCATTGTCATTTTTAAGCCCAGGATCAATCTAGAACATTAACTTTCTTTAGTTCCGAAAATTTTTCAGTTTTTCTGATATTTCATCACCTTGACACTTTTGAGGAGTACTGTACAGTTGTTTCATAGAATGTTCTCAATTTGGATCTCATTTTTCCTCGTGATGACATTCAGGTTATGTATTTTTGAGAAGAATACAACATAAGTGATGTTTTGTCCATCTCAGTGCATCCTATCAGGAAGTGCATAATATTGATATCTCACTAGTGATGTTGATTGTAATCACTAGGTTAAGATAATGTCTGCTAGCTTTCTCCACTGTAAAATTTCTATTTTTCCTTTTGTAATTAATATGTATCTTACGGAAAGATACTCTAAGACTGTAAATATCCTGTTTCTCAACATACATTTGCCTACATCCATCGATGACACTTGTCTAAAACAATTATTACCATGGTGTTTGCCACGTGGTTATTTTCTATTTGCACTATTCTTTCTACATTTGTTAATTAAAGTTCTCCTGTAAAGAAGAGCTTTCCCTCTCCACATGTGGAATAAGAAGAAAGGTATTTGTTCTTTGTCCCCAGTTCCTGGCACAGCGCACCTAAAACCCCTGGAATTTCCTGAGTGGTAAGGGTGTTGTGAGCGTCTTTTGTTCTAATACACTGAGTTTTGGCAGGCCCATAGATAGTTTCAGGATGACAGCTGGTCCTCAGAAAGACCAAACTTTGATTAGAAGCTTGGAATGTTCAGCCCCACCCATCACTAACCTCAGGTGAGAGAAGAGGGGCTAAAGACTGAGTTAGACACCAGTGGCCAAAATCATGCCTACACAGTGAAACTTCCATTAAATCTCCCAAATGACAGGGCCCAGGGAGCTCCCAAGTTGGTGAATATATCCACGTGCCAGGAGGGTGGCGCACCCCACCCAGCTCCACAGTCTCCTGAGTTCAGGACCCTTCTGGACCTTGTCTTATGTACTTCTTCATCTAGCTACTTATTTGTATCCTTTATAATAAACTATAATAGTCAGTATAGCAATTTCTTGAGTTCTGCAAGTTGTTCTAGCAAATTATTGAAACTGAGAGAAGGTTTGAAGAAACTGACTTTGTGGCCAAATTGGACAGAACTGTGGATAACCTGGGTATAACTTGTGACTGACATCTGCAGTGAGGGCAGTCTTGTGGGACTGAACCCTTAAATCTGAGGAGTCTAACATTAGTACTAGGTAGTTACTGTCCAAATTGAATTGTAGCCACCTGGCTGATGTTGTAGAGTTGGACAAGTGATGATGCGAAAGACACCACGTATTTGCCATCATTGTGGATTTGTATTTTATTTTAAAGGTTATAATTAGTGGTGTGCTGGAGCCAATTTATACTGGCTCAGAAGAGCCATTTGTTAACTTCTATGAAATTTGTCTGCTGGTTGTTAAATACAATTACACACACACATACTACATAAATGGTAGCATTTTTATGTACTATTTTGACCTTGACTTTTCATTAATGATATATCTTGGAGATTGTTCTATGTTAACAGAACTTTTTTTTTTTTACAGATACATTGAATTCCTTTTTTTATTTTTAAGATGATCTAAGTTTGCTTTCATTATGGTTGGTCTAGGTGTAGATTATTTTATTTTATAATATTTTATTTTGGACTTTGGTATACTCCCTGATTTTCAAGATTTATGGCTTTCTTTAAGTCTGGAGTATCTTATTTATTATCTCTTCAAATACTAGTTCCCACCATGCCATCTCTTTTTTTTGAAACTCCTCTTATTGCTTACTTATTATGCCATTTAATCACATAGATATCAAAATTGCAGAAGTATCATTTCAGTTAGTAGCAAAACCTATGCCCTGTGTTTTTCTTAAGGTAAGCTTTTGTTAAAAAAAAAAAACAAAAGACACCCCAACATACAGTGGCTTTAAAATGTCATTATTTAGTGCTCTCATATGTAAAAACCCTGGGGTGATTGGGCCATGTTTTCTGGCCGGTTCTGCTCCACAACAAGTCATTAAATGAACCTGTTTCCCTCAGCCTGCATCTCCACCATTGCCTAGGGTGAGAGTTCTTAATCATTTTTGTGCCGTGAACTCCTTTGGCACTCTATTCAAGCGTATGGACTTTCTCTCAGAATAATGTTTTTTGTTTTTGTTTGTTTGTTTTCTTTTGTTTTTTATTTCTTGGCCAGCCGCAAGGCACGCAGGATCTTAGTTCCTCAACCAGCGATCGAACCTGCACCCCCTGCAGTGGAGGCATGGAGTCTTAACCCCTGGACCTCCCAGAATAATGTTTTTTAGTGTGTAAAATGAAATACACTTGGATTCAAAGGAAACCAATTATACTGGATTACGGTTAACAAAATAGTATCCTAAATTGTGATACAATAAAACATACTTTTCTTCTTCTTTTTTTTTTTTTGGCTACGCGGCTTGCAGGATCTTAGTTTCCCAACCAGGGATTGAACACAGGTCCTCAGCAGTGAAAGCACAGAGCCCTAATACCCGGACCACCAGGGAATTTCCGAAAACATACTTGTTAATTCATTAACCCAACATAATCAATGGGTCTAATCACAACCATAAGTCTGAAGTAGGACTGAGTTATGATATTTAAATGCTATTTAGAGAAATCTGAAAAAATGATAATGTGATATGAAAATATTCTTTTGGGTGGCAAATTCATAGGAATCAATATCACACTGTGGTTTGTGGTCTATACTCATAATTGAAAATATTAATTTTAGCTAATGGCTAGTTAAGACAAGGATGTAATATTTTCCCATTCATGTTCATGAACCTAAGATTAAGAACCCCTGCTCTAGGGTGTCTCTTTGGCTTGAAACTGAGTCTTAGGCAGCTCAGTGTTGTCACTTACAGAAAGGGGAAGAGTACGAATAAGTAAGTGCACACTCAGTGTTTTAAAGTTCTACTCTGGAAGTGGCATATATTACTTCTGCTCTAAGGGACTTAGTCAGTGGCCACATTTAGCTACAACAGAAGGTAGGAAATGTAGTCTTCAGCTGGGTAGCTGCAGGTCCAAATATAACTACGTTACATGAATTTTAGTAAGCAACTAGCAATCTCCTCCACGCTCTTGTAAGAAAAAATAGTTTTTACAAATTTTTTTTTTTTTTAATTAATTAATTTATTTATTTATTTATGGCTGTGTTGGGTCCTCGTTTCTGTGCGAGGGCTTTCTCCAGTTGCGGCAAGCGGGGGCCGCTCTTCATCGTGGTGCACGGGCCTCTCACCGTCGCGGCCTCTCTTGTTGCGGAGCAAAGGCTCCAGACGCGCAGGCTCAGCAGTTGTGGCTCACGGGCCCAGCCTCTCCGCGGCATGTGGGATCTTCCCAGACCAGGGCTCGAACCCGTGTCCCCCGCATTGGCAGGCAGACTCTCAACCACTGCGCCACCAGGGAAGCCCAGTTTTTACAAATTTTGACTTATAGAACAGATAAATGAGAAAGTGGGTTTAGCTGATCATTTCTTTGATGCATAAACTTCATAAGTATTTTTGTATAGTTTAGTTAGATGAAGTATAGTTTCACATCGCAAACCTATAGCAAATAACCTAAGTTAGGGTAGAACCAGGGAATTAGCTCACCACAAAGTTGTGAATTAGGTAAGATTTATTTCAGTCATAAGAACATTCTCATTCTTATCCATTTTTTTCAAATACCCTCTCCACTTCTCTCCCATTTTATGAATCTCATCTTTCAATCTTAATTTCCAATATTTTATTTTGAAAATTTTCAAACATACAGAAAAGTTGAAAAAATAGTGCAAATGAATACCTGTATACCCTCCAGTAGATTCAATAATTGTTAATATTTGCCTTATCCTTCTTTCTTTATTTAATATTTTATATATATATATATTATATATATACTTTTTCTAAACAAATTGAATATTAGTCACAGATGTCTGGGAGGAAGAAATTTTCCTCTGCCCTTCTAAGTTCTTCTGCCTGGTCCAAGAATTAAATTGCCATGGGACAGATTAACAGGAGAAAATCAAACTAAAATTTAATAGCATGCATAAATGGGGGAGACCCAGGAAAACTGAGTAACTCACAAAAATGGCTGAAATCCTCACCTGAAATCCCATTTTCAGCTAAAGATGAAAGAGGATGTTGGGGGTAGTGGTTTGGGACTTCAAAGAGGAGGAAGGCAACTGACATGGAGATGGAAAGGCAAATGCTCCAGGTTGCAGGTTGGGTGCAGGTGTACTCTATGTGTTTCTACAGCAGCTACCCAGGTCAAATCACCAAAGCACAAGAAGACAAGACAAACTATGAGCACACATAAAGCATGTGCTCACATAATTTCCTATCATATTATATTCTGTTGGCCAAAGCAAATCACATGGCCAAGCTCCAAATCAGTGGAGCAGGAAAATAGAGTCCACTCCAAGTTAGAAGAGGGGTAGAGTGAATATTTGTGAAACATTTATTTTATCTATTACACTAAGATTTCCAGGAATATGGACACAGAAGAGGGTAGAAAGGATAGGCTTCAAAGGGCAGGACACAGAGAAGCTTAGCTCTGGCCACGACTGGTGTCGGGGAGGGGGAAATTTACCCCTCTACCCTTCTTGGGCTCTAGTGGCTGAGCCCAATTTAAGAGTAAAATTGACAAAAGTCAGATTAACAGGAGTAAAAGGAACAAATGTTAATTCACAGAGGTCTCATAGAAATGTGACGTAAGAAGTGGACAGAGGAGGCAGCTTTTATACTTTTTAGACAAAGAAACAGTAAAACTGTGAGGAATTGACAAGACAAAGAAACTTAGTTTTGGGGTGCTTAATTGGCGAAGAATCTAAATAGAGTTTAGTCTTGGGGTAATTAATTAAATAAGTAACAAGGTTTTTCAATTATATCTCAATAGAACTGGAATAATTAGAAAAAGGAAAAAAAGTAGTAACAAGGTCGGTTTATAGAGGCTTTTCAGCCTAAATTTCCTACCTCTGGCGATAAGGGTGTCCTCCTCCAGAGGCAGGGAATGCACCTTGCACATGAGACATTTATTTCTTGCTTGACAGAAAGGAGGGTCAGGGTTTCCCTCTTTCATTAGCAGTTTCTTAAGAAACTTTAATTTAAAATAATCAATATGCCATTGAGACATATTTTGGGACAGCCTACCCTGGGTCCCAACATTGGAGATGGAAAAGGGGAAACAGCTCCCCAGACACCAAATATCAAGAATTAATGTGGAGGACCTATGACGTTGTGTATGATGATAATAGTGATGAAATGATGATGATGCTACAGGTATCACAAAAAAATCATAGACACTGATGCTGAGGAGAGAGAGGAAGAATCCAGAAATAAGAGGGAAAAAATAAAATTTTATTTTTGATTGAATATGATGAATTATAGCTATTTGTGTAAGCTGCTTAGCCTTTATGATTCACAATCCTTATGTACTATCACAAACATCATTGAATATGTTAAATTGTGTTATTTTAGTTATAGTAGAAAATTTATAGAATGAGTATTTATATTTTTTTAGCATGCAATCTGATTTTTTGCTCATAATTAGAGGTATGCATGATCTAAACTAGGATAGAAACTAAGAGAATAGAAATTGTAAAATATATTTTAAACTATTTAACATAAACTAAGATAGTCAATAATTGGATTAGGTTTAAAGGAGATGGAAGAATGTAAGATACTTATGTACACAAGCCTATGTGACTTCTTGAATAGTACAGTCAACAAAAGCAAGTAAGTTGTGAGGGGTTTGAGAGATAATCTCCAAAAATGACTGCCAGTAATTCCTGTCTATCCTGTACAACACATGCTGCTCCTCTCATTCAGACCGCCTTATGACTTGTTTTGACCAATGAAATATAGCAAAAGGTATATTGTACAGTTTTACTGGGCAGTTATGGGCCTTTCCTTCAAGGAGTGATCTTGAACTTTTCAGCCCTAGCTGAGCTCCCAGCTGGCTGTAGCTATAAGGGTAACCCTAGTCAACACCAGGTTGGCAGAGTTACCATTCAGCTGAACCTAGCGGAGTCACAGAATCATGAGAAATGATAGTTATTGTTTTAAGGCATTAAGTTTTGGGATAGTTTGGTACTCAGTAATAGATAACTCAAAGAGAAATTGGTACTGGGCATGGAGTCCAGTCACAACAAAAACCTTAAAATACACAGCATTGGCTTTGGGATTGGGTGGTGGGCAGAGAAGGGAAGGATGCAAGGAGACTCTTGGGGGAGGCTGGAGAATCAGGGAAGAAGCTGTCAATAAAGGCTGGAGAAATTGCAAGAATAACACTTCGTGGAGACTGGAGAGGCAATGAGGAAATTACTATTGGGAACTAGGAAAGAGGAAGTCGAAGTACGTGGTGGCAGAACAATTAGCAAACCTGATAGCTGTAGTAACTTGGAAGAGAAAAAGTACTCAGTGAACCTATAAGTTTCTTTATGGAGTTTTCCAAGCAGAACATTGAAAGTGCCAATTGGTTTCTACTGGCAACAACATATGATAAGGTATTACAAGAGAAAAGTGAGAGTTAAAAAAGAGGATTGTTCCGTTTTCAAGCAGAATTTAGAGGACATATAAAGGGCCCAGGACGGTCTTTCCACCAAGCAAAAAATTCTCAAAGCTAAGAAATATCCTCAGAGCAAAGTTAAAATTCAGAGTTCTGCCAGTAAAACACAGTCAAGAGCAAGTCAAGGGTGCAGCTGTAAGACCCTTTGTTAAGACCTCAGAATGATTAAGGAAGTGTCTTGTGGATCCTAAGAGTTACACAGAAGGGCTTCTAAGAATCATAAGGGCATCTGACCATGGCAGCCTAATATGCCCCAAATAGAAACACATGCCCCAAAATTCTAATGGTAGAAACAAGGCTGCGAGAATGACTTATGGAAAAGGAATGATAACATAGGTGAAGCAAAGATCCCACAGAGACTAAACCAAGAATCAATTAGACAATGAATTTGGAAAACTCCCAGGGATCAGAACTGGGACCCACCCATGGGGTGTGAGGACTGGGTCACAAGCTGATTTCAGATTGCTATGGACCAGTGACTTACATGTATCTTTCATTTCCTTTTTTAGAACATGAGTTCCTCTTGCAGTTATCTTATCCTTTTCTCACCAATGTATACTGGTATGTTGGGGAGTAGGGAGTGGGGATGGGTAGACAGCTATTTTTAGCTCACAGGTCTCCAGGTAAAGATGAAATGAACCTGAGGAATCTCATCCACATCTGGACCTAATACAGATGACAAGATCTTGGACTTTTTGTTAGCAGCATAATGGGATGAGATTTGGGGGCGAGGGAGAGATGAATGCATTTTGCATATGGATAAAAGGTAAATTGTGTTGCTGGAGGATAGACTGTGGTAGATTGTTTCTCAAGATAGCTATCTTAAGAAACAACAGCCCACATTTCCTCCCATCTCTGCATGTGCATGTTACTTCACCAATCCAAAAGTAGATTCTAATTTCCCTCCCCCAGAATTTGGGCTGGATTGTAATTTACATGGACCTATAGAATGTATTAGAAGTGAGGTTCTAAGTTATTAGAGAAATGCAGATCAAAACCACAATGAGGTGTCACCTCACACCTGTCAGAATGGCCATCATAAAAAAATCTACAAATAATAAATGCTGGAGAGGGTATGGAGAAAAGGGAACCCTCCTGCACTGTTGGTGGGAATGTAAATTGGTACAACCACTGTGGAAAACAGTATGGAGTTTCCTTTAAAAACTAAAAATAGGACTACCATATGATCTAGCAATTCCACTCCTGGGTATATATCCAAAAAAAACAAAAACACTAATTCAAAAAGATACATGCACAGAAGCGCTATTTAAAATAGCCAAGACATGGAAACAACCCAAGTGCCCATCAACAGACGATTGGTTTAAGAAGATGTGGAATATATATACAATGAAATATTACTCATTCATAAAAGAGAATGAAATAATGCCATTTTCGGCAACATGGATGGACCTAAAGAACATACTAAGTGAAGTAAGTCAGCGAAAGACAAATATATGATATCACTTATATGTGGAATCTAAAAAATAATACAAATGAATCTATATACAAAACAGAAACAGACTCACAGACATAGAAAACAAACTTGTGGTTACCAAAGGGGAAAGGGAGGGAGAGGAAGGATAAATTGGGAGTATAGGATTAACAGATACAAACTACTATACATAAAATAGATAAGCAATACTCATTTACTTTGTAGCACAGGGAATTATACTCAATATCTTGTAATAAACTATAAAGGAAAATAATCTGAAAAATATATATATATATAATTGAATCACTTTACTGTATACCTGAAACTAACACAATATTGTAATTCAAATATACTTCAAAAAAAATAAAGAACTGAGATTCTAGAACATCCAAGCACAGGTGGCCTTAAGAGGTTTCTACTTTTAAATTATAGTACAGATACGGATTTTAGGCCTCAAATCTCTGCTCTTTGTCCTTTGTATATTTTTTATTGCCATTATTATTGTGACAAGCCAAAGTTGAGCACTTGTTCTTGTGTTCAGTATTGTTCTGGGGCCTTTGAGACTACCTTCATGAATACATTGGTGTAGACTTAATCACTCAATGTCCCTTTTTAATGTAATAGTTTAACTACCACACACATAGCTATTTCAGTAAACCCCTTTATCTGAGAAATATGGTTAAGTGGTTATGGTCTTAAGGTAAGAGTAATGAATATCTGCTACTGTTTTCTTCCCAGAATCTACCCTATTCAACTGGCTACAGTATCTGAAATTTTCTTAGGGGAAATGAATCCTTTATAAATCGGCAGTGTGGTTACTGTGGGACGTGACCCTGCCCAGGTTTGATGCATCACACTTTCCCTGCCCAGAGAGACTGGTTCTGAGGTTGGTGCATGAACCGGATCAGGCCAATTAGTCAACGTATTGGAACCCTTTAAAAAGAGAAGCTATTTGTCTCAGAGTTACTGCTGGTAGGATTTAAACTTAGAGCTGCTGAATGCCACTTTTATTATCACATGTGTGGAGAGTCTGCATGAAAGTGAATCCTAGAGGGAATAGAGCCAAACCGAGGGATGGAGGGAAGCAGAATCCTGATATCATCATCTGAGTCTTGGAATCTAGCCGTGCTTGGGCTTTTCAGTTATGTGTATCAGTCAGTAACAATCATTTTTCTTGATACATTATTAGTTCTTGATTATTATTTTCATTGTTATATATCATTATTAAGTCTTAATAAATAAAAATTGTTCTTCAGCCTATTTTTTAGGGTTTTTTTGAGTTTTTTAATTGAAGTATAGTTGATTTACAATGTTGTGCTAGTTTCAGGTGCACAGCAAACTGATATATATATATAGGTTATTACAAAATGTTGAGTATAGCTCCCTGTGCTGCACTGTAGGTCCTTGTTAGTTATCTAGTTTATGTATAGTAGTGTGTATATGTTCCAGCCTATTTGAATTGAGTTGTAATTAATGACTGAAGAAGTCTGACTAGAATGTTTGCAGAGCAGAGGTAGAGTCACAGATGTGGAGGGCAAACTTGTGGTTGCTAGTGGGGGGGGCGGGGAAGGGGCAGTGGGGGGAGATGGATTGGGAGATTGGGATTGACATATACATACTACTGTATGTGAGGGTAGATAACTAATAGGGACCTGCTGTGTAGCTCGGGGAGCTCTTCTCAATACTCTATAATGACCTGTATGGGAGGGGAATGTAAAGAAGAGTAGATATATGTGTATGTGTGACCAATTCACTTTGCTGTACAGTAGAAACTAACACAACATTGTGGATGAACTATACGCCAATAAAAATTAAAAAAAAAAAAAAAGAAAGGAAAAGAAGCCTGACTAATACAGTGGCATATAAAATCATCAATTCTAGAACTTGGAATTTCAGATCATTCTGATCTTACCCCAGTGTCTTTCCAAACTGCATATTGGCTAAGACTGGGCCATACTAATGAATAACACTTTCTCCTTATCTAGAAGTGAGTTGTCAGAACCAGTGCAATTGTGCTGTTCCATCCACAAGCATGCTTATCCCACAGTTCCCGCACAATATTTTTTTTTCCAAAGACATGGAGAATGTTGTAGTATAATAGAGGAAATAAACAGAGCATTCTCAAGTGACCGGTTTATTCATTTTAGGAGAGAGTATGTATAACGAAATGCAGTTTTGCTCAGAAAGGAAAAGGGTCCTCTCTGCTATTGTCAAACTTGTTTTTATAAACTCCTATCTTATATTTTATTTTGGTTTATCAATCTTGAGTACTTTATTGTCAGGTCTTCATTGGTAAACCCCTTCCCTATGACAGTACAATGTGTACTCAATTTTGGAGCATGGAAAATACATGTACTTGTTTTGGACCTGTAGTTTGGATATATAATTGACAGCTTTGTGCTTTGGTGTTTCAAAAATTTTAAGGCTATAATGAGGAGTCACATTTACAATCATCAATATATTCTCTACAATGAATATGCTCCCTTAATTAAATCATGATGCTGGAAAAACACACACACAAACACACACATACACACAAAGAGGCTTCTACTTTTTTGGGATCCAGCAGCAATATAAATAAGCTTGGGCTAGACCACTGAATAGTGAGAGACCATGGACTTCAAAAGAAAAGCCCTGGCTTCCAGTGCTCCCTGCTAAGGCCCCAGACTTATAAGGGAAGTCGTCCTGGGTATTTCCATCCAGCTTAGCTCTTAGATGCATGAACGACTTCAGCTGGCACTATATGAAGCAGAGATAAACCATTACCACCGAGCCCTGCTCAAACTGCAGAATCATGAACAAATAAGTGATCGTTTTTAAAAGCCACTAAATTATTGGACTGATTTGTTATGCAACAATAAATAACTAAAACAGGGTGCCTAAGAACATTTTTGGGGATGGTGGAACACATTTAGGGAAACAATGGTTTAATAATTAGGGATTCAAATATGTTGAATTTGAGATCAGAGTGGGATATATAAACAGAAATGTTCTGCTGTCAAATTTATAACACCTTAAAGAAGAATAAAACAGGATTACATATTTATAAAATAGTTTAAGTATTGATTGGTTTAACAACTATTTACTGATATCTATTAAGTTCCAGGCATTCTGCTAGGGGTTGAAAGACCATGTAAATGTTTCAAGATGTCTTAAGTTAACTTAGCCAGTTAGCAATTTTGAGAATATTTTTGTATGTATTTGTAGCTTCTAGCAAAGGTAGACAGGTCTATTTCTCTATTCTCTCTCCATTCCCAACAGCCTTGATATCAGTAGTATCTTACAAGAAAGATAAGCCATAGGCCAAATTCTGACAGATGTACTAAGATTTATTAGAATATCATTTTAATATATATAAAAATTATGGCCCTTCCATGATGAGAAAGCAGAATTCTATTTAAGAAACGTATATTAAAGTGATGAAGGGAACCAAAATTACAGTATTAATATTTTCATGGTATGTTTGAGAATAAGTTGTTTGTCATTGGTATATTTTAATGTTTTATGTTTTGCTGCTTTGAGGAGTATGGCATATTTAATATTTTACAGATTATCTTTATGATTCCAATATAAAAATTTCATTGATTTATGTTTGCAGTTTCAAGTTGAAAGGCATAAGACAAAGTTATTAGGCTTTATAAATAGCATTATAACTTTTAAAATAACTTAAGATTCAATATAAATACATATACATATTTAATTTTCTAGATTTAGGAGTTATTTAAATACTTGGGGAGTTTTGCCGATCAGACAATTGAACTATTTAACTAAAACTATAAATGTGACCAAATATTAATCAAAAGCCTCTTAAAAGTAATTGTTAAATTTTTTCAGGTTTATAAGTTAATAATTTGGTAAGTGAAATTAAAAGCTTAGGAACAAATAAGCTTTTTAACTTATAACTTTAATAAATCAAACATTAATTTTAATAACCTCAAGTAATCTTTTGGAGTCATTGTCAAGGACACCAAAATATTCTCATTGACATAATGTAGATCGAGAGTTCATCAATGTTAGGTGCAGTTTTTGTTGAAAAGGAATAAATGCTACCATGTATGTGTGTTCTTTTGCTTTGTTTTTCTATTTGTTTAACGGCTAAAATTTACATTTCTAAAATTTAGTTGGAATGTTTAAGTATTTCAACTAATAAACTGCTAAGAAAGGGATTTTTATTTTCTTTTTTGAGTACTACACTGTGAGGAGAAGAATTGTTTAAAAATGGCCCAGAGAACTCACTGCAGTTTTCCCAGACAAAAAGCAGCTATCGCCCAGGGGGTGGGGCTGCCGTTGACCTCAGCTATCCACCAGCTGGTGGCTTCTTCTACCTAGCAGGAGGGTTACAATTTTCCATGGGTCGAAAGATCACCAGAAAGGGTTGTATCTAGGATTTGTGGGGCCTGAAGTTTACAGTCTCCTTTTGCTAACTTTCATTTTTATTTCCCCAGTAAATCTTACTCCTTAACCATATCATGTGACACTGTGGAATTCACTTTGACCCTCTTCTTCTTAAGTTCTGCTGTTTGTGTGCTGATTCAGTGCTATTACTTTACATCTCTTTCACATGCAGCAATGGAAGAAATTAATTTGAAATTTTATCCTGCTCAAATACAAAGGAAGTGTAAGATACAGCCCTGCAGTCAAAATTACCTGCAAGTGGAATGTAAGAAAGCTTAGAAAGACACTTGAAATAATTAAATTAGAAAGTGTCATTCCTATGAGCAAATTACAACAGATGTGAAATATGTTTCAGGGATAAAAGTGGATATTGCTGTAAATTATGTGTTTTTGCACTATACAACCTTTTTCATCTATGCGGTTAACGTGCCTTTTTTAGTAAATACAAGATCTTCAAGAGAAAACCTATCCTGAAAGAAAAAAAGCCTATCTTCAAGAAAAAAACATCTAAGTATACGGGCTTTGGTTTCTGCACATGCTCCCGAGTGATAAGTAGTTTTAGAAAGAAGACTCTAAAGATTGGGGTTTTGGTCCTGGCTCTGCTCTGCCTTTTTCCTGCCATGTGACTTCACTTGAGATCTCAGGTGAAGCAGAGATCATACAGCTTACTCTGCCCACCTGACAAAGTTGTTTTGTCGTTTAGCCAAGTGGACGCGAAAGGATCTTTAAAGTTCAGAAGAGAGGTGCTATTGTACCCATCACTTAGTCATTGCTCCATAATCATGAGCACACAGCCTGCCCCGTGCCTGGAATACATTGCTCTCCCCTCTTGCGTATTGGAAGGGCACTTCCCCTTTAAGTCCATGTTCAAGAGCTATCACCTCCTAGAGCTTTCATGTGGGTGTTCAACTTCATCTGAAGTCTTCTTTAGTCTGAAAGCATTCACTGATCATAGGATTATTTAGCTCATACTTTTTGTTATTTCCTTGAATTATTGTTTGCTTTTTTTTTTTTTAAATTTGGCCACGCTGTGTGGCTTGTGGGATATTAATTCCCGTACCAGGGATTGAACCGGCACCCTCGGCAGTGAAAGTGCGGAGTCCTAACCACTGGACCGCCAGGGAATTTCCAACTGTATTTTTCTAATGGAGTGTAGTGTCACGTATTGAAGGTAGGAAGCGTACAGTATTCAACTTCACAGGCTGACCAGATGTCTACCTATTTTTTGCTAAGCAATGTGGGGATTCTAAGGTGAACATTCTTCCTATTTCTAGGAGTATCATAATGCAGTAGTAGAGATGAGACATTTTGCTTATTAAATATTCATATTTATTACCACTGAACACTATAAAATCATTAACATCTAGATGGTATCTGAAGCCCTAGGAGTAAAGGAGCTTGATCTGAAAAGATTTTAGAGAGAAGAGAGCCTAGGGGAGAGCCTCAGAGATTCAATATCTAAGAGATCAGGAGAGGATACTGAGAGTCCAGGGGAGGCTGTGAGCCTAAAACTGCTCTTTCGAAAAGTCTATTTTTAAAAAACGAACACAGAAAAAAAAAATTACTCAGTGTCATAAGTCATGAGGGAAATACAAATTAAAACCACAGTAAGACACCGCTCCCCATCCGCTAGAGTGGTTAAAATTTATTTTTTTACTTTGATCTGCGTTGGGTCTTCGTTGCTGCCCACGGGCTTTCTCTAGTTGCGGTGAGCGCGGGCTACTCTTCGTTGCGGTGCCCGGACTTCTCACTGCGGTGGCTCCTCTCGTTGCAGAGCACAGGTTCTAGGCACGCAGGCTTCAGTAGTTGTGGCTCACAGGCTCTAGAGCGCACACTCAGCAGTTGTGGCGTACGGATTTAGTTGCTCCGCGGCATGTGGGATCTTCCGGGACCAGGGATCAAACCTATGTCCCTTGCATTGGCAGGCGGATTCTTAACCACTGCGCCACCAGGGAAGTCCCTGTCGTGTGGTTTTAATTTGTATTTTCCTAGTGATTAATGATATTGAACTTCTTTTTCATGGACTTATTTGACACCTCTAGGTCTTCTTGTGAAGTATGCATTTGCACACAATTATGAATATTAGTATACAAAACCAATTTTTGCTCCACAGATTTCTTAATTTGTTAGGATCATTGTTTTTACCGTGATGCTGTGATTCATCAGGATTTTGTATTTGAAAAATCTTTGCAAAAATTAAGTTTCAATGCTGATATCTTTAAATGGAATTTACAGTAACCTTCACAATCATGTTAGACGTTTAGATGTTTTACCTTAAACAGAATGACTTTCAAAAACTTAATTTTGATTGCATGAATTGTATTAAACAGTTATTGAAACGAACTGATTTTTTAATTTGAAGCATCTGATAACACTGACATAAAAACAGGCACCATTTAACCATTTGCAAAGCTCTTATTCTGCTAATGGAGCCAACACATTAACAGCTCTTGCTCCACTTTTCATAAGAGCACAAGAAAACGTTCAATAAAAGATGAGTGAAATTAATGGAAACAGTCATTTGACCTAATGCATCACAAAGTGATATGTTAATGGGTTTTCTACACCTGCACATGTTAAATTTTTGGTCTTTGGGCATAGTCTTTTTAAAATAAGTACTTACTTTTCAAGTATAAACCAATGCTTCTTCCATTGATTTGTGTCTCCCGGACTTTTAGTAGTCATTTAGTAGTTATTACTGTTGTCCCCATGGTAGATATAAATAGTGGCAAATATATTGTGCAAGTAACACTTCTATCATCAATGTTCTTAAGAAATGGGAACACAGTACTTAATTTTTCATTAAACATGCATGTTATGGGTTGAATTGTGTTGTTTTCCTTAAAATTCATATATGTTGACATCCTAATTCCCTGTATGACTGTATTGGAGATAAGGCCTTTATGGAGCTATAAGATCATGAGACCAATGAGATCATAAGGGTGGGGCTCTGATCCAGTAGGATTAGTGTCCTTATAAGAAGAAATGCCAGAGAGCATGCTTACTTTCTCTTCAACATGTGAGGACACAATGAGAAGGTAGCTGTCACCAAAGAGCTCTCACCAGAACCCAGTTATGTTGGCACCCTGATCTTGGACTTCTAGTCTCCAGAATTGTGAAAAAAATAAATTTCTGTTAAGTTACCCCATCTATAGTATTTTGTTAAGATTGCCCAAGCTAATACAGATAGGAGGACAGTAGAAGGTTTTGAGACAAGGAGTGACATAATCTGACCTTTTATAGGGACTATTCTGGCTGCTATGTTGAGAAAACCTAGACAACCATAGGTAGCTAAGGGAAGAAAAAGGAAGACCAGTTAGAAATGTGGTGGAATAATACAAATGAGATATGATATCATTGAACCACTTGGATAGTAGCTAGCAGATGGTGAGAAATGGTAAGAATCTGGTTTCTGAAGCTACAAAGTGTGCTGACAAATTAAATGTGATGTACAAAAGAAAGAGGGAATCAAGGATGGCTCAAAAATTTTTTGCCTGAGCAAGTGGGCAGATGATGAGAACAATTAATGAGATAGGGAAGAATGCAAGCAGTAATTTAGGGGAAGACTTACTAGTAAGATCAGGAATTCTATCTGAGAATGTTAAGTTTGAAATACCTATACACATCCAATCTGCAGGAGAATGATTCAGGCTGTAGATATAAATTTAGGAGTTGTGAGCATTTAAATAATTTTTAAAGTCATGATGTAACATAGAAGAACAAATCTGACTCCATATTGAATCTATTGCTTGAGTTCTAACCCTTGTGCTCTGTTACATGTGCTTATCATGCTGGCTCTTCACCTTTTGTAAAAGAATGTTGCCTATAGCCTGAAATATGCAGGATAGCCTATCCTTAAGGCTCTGACCTTGAAAGGTATAACAATTTTTCATATAGATATAAAAAGTTGCAGAACAGAGAATAATATTTGTCTTGTTGGAGGTTTGTAAGAACGTTGTGACCAGACCTATGTGGACAACTGCAAAAACAAAGGATTCCAGCACCAAGACGTTTGCAACAACCAACCACACTTCTTCCTGTTTTAGTATAAAAGAAGCCTGAATTCTAACTCGGGTAAGATGGTTCTTTGAGACATTAATCCGCCATCTTCTCGTTCTGCAGGGTTTCTGAATAAAGTCGCTATTCCTTGTCCCAACAACTAGTCTCTCAATTTATTGGCCTATCATGCGGCAAGCAGTATGAGCTTAGACTTGGTAACTCTTCAACCAAAACAACATAATTCCAAAGGATTGAGTAAGAAGCAGAAATCAGAATCCAGCTGGCTCCTATTAAACTAGACAAACTAGACCAGGAATGGGAAAACTTTTTCTATAAAAGTCCAGATAGTTAATATTTTAGGATTTGCAGGCCATATGGTCTCTATCACAAAAATGCAACTCTTCCATTGTAGGGGAAAGCTGCCATAAACAGTATGAAAGTGAATGAGCATGGCTATGTTCCAATAAATTTGTATTTACAAAAATAGGCAGTGGGCTGAATTTGGCTCATAGGCCATAGTTTGTGGACTTCTGGACCTCTAAACTGGACAGTAAAGAGATTTTTAAAAGTGTAAAGCAATGTCAGTTTTCTCACTAAGTTGTTTTGAAGAATACAGTTTTGTTTCATTTTTTTTTCATTAAAAAAATGCCCTTGTACACTGTTGATGGGAATGTAAATTGGTGCAGTCACTACGGAAAACAGTATGATGTGATCCAGCAATACCACTTCTGGGTATTTATCTGAAGAAAATGAAAACATTAACTTGAAGGCCAATGTACCACCATGTTCATTGCCACATTATCTATAATAGCCAAGACAAGGAAACAACCTAAGTGTCTATTGACAGATAAATGAATAATGAAGATGTGATACACACACACACACACACACACACACACACAGTGGAATATTATTCAGCCATAAAAAAGAAGAAAATCTTTCCAATATGAACGGCCCTTGAGGGCATTATGTTAAGTGAAATAAGTCAGATAAAGAAAGACAAATGCTATATAATCTCACATATATGTGGAATCTTAAAAAAAAATGAGCTCATAGATACAGAGAATAGATTGATGGTTGCCAGAGGCAGGGGGTGGAGGTTGGTGAAATGAGTGAAGGGGGGAAAGGTACAAACCTCTAGTCGTAAAATACATGTCATGGGGATGTAACGTACAGCATGGCAACTATAGTTAATAATACAGTATTGCATATTTCAAAGTTGCTAAGGCAGTAGATTCTTAAAAGTTCTTATCACAAGAAAAGAATTCTTGTAACTATGTGAGGTTACATACCTAGTAACTAGACTTATTGTGGTGATTGTTTTGCAGTATATACAAATATTAAATGATTATGTTGTACACCTGAAACTAATATATGTCAATTGTACCTCAATAAAAATTTTTAAAAAAAATAATTTTTAAGGATTTATGTTAACATGTAATGGGTTTTTAATTATCATTTTTAAATGAATTAATAGATTTTCTAAGTCTCGGCTTTAATTTTTAATGGAGTAAATATTAATAGATATAAGCCACGTAACCAAAAGCTCTTTGAGGTTCTCAATAATTTCGAAGAGTATAAAGGGAGTCCACAGTGTTTGACTAAAGTACTGGTTTAGAAGTTGGGGACTTGAGTAGGAACCAGAAAATGGGACCAAAGAGGACCAGCTCATGAGGAAAGAGGAAAACCAGAAATGTGAAGTCCTGGAAGCCAAGTGAAGAAATTGTTTCAAGGAGGAGGATGAGGGTAATTGTGCCAACTGATTGTCAAAATTCTAATGATAAGGACCCAATAGACAAGGAATTGTGGAGCTTCAAGGGAAAGGAGGGCCAATTATTTGTGGTAGAACACTGAAGAAGAAGAAGGTGATGGCATCCAGAGCACTGGTTGAAGAATTTGCCTTAAATGAGTGAAAAGTCCCCACTTCTACAGAAACAAGAGGTAGTAAATGAAGGATGAGGGCAACTACTGGCAAATTTGTAGATGCAGGAGCAGGAGACTGAGGGAGTGCCAATCGAAGGGCTTCTATTTTCACCGAGAGGTTAGAAGTGAGACATCTTTTAGGATGAGGCTGTGATGTGTTTGGAGGCTTAGAGAGTGGAAAAAGTGACAGGTGAGAAGAGAGCTGACTAGAGAAATGAGAAGGCTAAGCAGGTAATGTTGAGTTTCCACGCGGGGTTAGAGATATGAATGCATCATCTAATTCACCAATTGATGTAATTGATGGATTTTCGCTAGCAAATATTTAACAGCTCAGGTGTTGGGACAGAGAAGACAGACAACAGAATGGCTGCACCAGTGATAGGTAAACTTTTTCTGTAAAGAGCCTGATAGTACATATTTCAGGAGTTTGGGTCATGTGGTCTCCATCACAGCTATTCAACTCTGTCTTTGTATTGTGAAATCTGTCATAGACAATATATAAATGAATAAGCATTGTTGTGTTCCAATAAAACTATTTATGGACACTAAAATTTGAATTTAATATAGGTTTCTTTAGTATTTATTTATTTAAATTAGTTAAAAAAAATTTTTTTTTTTGCCACACCATGTGGCATGTGGGATCTTAGTTCCCTGACCAGGAATCGAACCTGCACCCCCTGCAGTGGAAGCACAGAGTCTGAACCACTGGACCACCAGTGAAGTCCCTAAATTAGTTTTTATATATTGCAAACTATTATTCTTCTTTTGATTTTTTTCAACTGCTTTAAACTGTACAAGTAAATATTAGCTTGTGGGCCATACAAAAACAGGCAACAAGTGGATTTGGTCTGTAGGGACCAGAGTTTGTGAGCCTCTACACTAGACAATGTGACAGATTAGAAAAAAGTTGCACCCTTGAAGAAGAACTGCCCCAGAACTTTGAGTAGAGCCGGGGTTGGCTTCCATTTGTAGGGTGCACTTGTACAGTACACAAATGCACCTATGTATGTGATGGTGCTCACAGAGTTAGAGTCTATCCAATGACATGACAACAGGAAACAAAGCATGGGAATTGAGGATATCAGTACAACAATGGCTGAAGTGATGTGTCACTGCAGTGTAAGCTGGATAGGAATGGAAGTGAAGGTGGAAAGGGGCTGACAGACACCCAGGCAAGTGGGTCAAGGGCCCTTAAGTCTTGATGAACCCAAGGAACTGATGTAGTAGGAATGGTGAAAGAAGAGTTGGAAGGAAGATGAAAGTCCTAGAGTGGTGTGTTCGAGCTCAAGATTTTAGAGTGAAAGGTTTTCACATAATAACAGGATGTATGTGGCTCATCCAGGGGTCAAAGTCTGTGATGAGAAGGAAGGAATGACCAAGTTGTCAATAAGTGAATGTACAAACAAAGGTTAGAGGTTGCTACAGCTGATGACGTGAGCCATAAAGGAATAGTGAGGGTGAAAGCGTAATGATCTGAAAATGGTTCAGAGCCAGAGAGAAATCCATCAGTTGCCCTATCGTATGCCTGATAGTCCCTGATCATCCCCCTTCCAAAAATTAGCTCCCAACTTTTTGTTCCAACATCCCAAGGAATTAAGTCCTCCGAGATCCATTTCTTTCCTCCCCAAGAATTGGTCTGGCAGAAAAACAGCAGTGAAGAAACTTAGAGGCTAAAAGGTGAGGGAGTGGGAAAGCTGGGTAACATTTTTTGCTTCATTATATTCATATATTTCAATTCCTACCGGTGCTCCAGCTGAAAGTATCAGAGGCTTCTTAAACTAAGTATATGCCCAAACAGAATTTAATTTTCTCCTTGACACAGTCTCCCAGCTCTACCTACCTAAAATTTGCCTCCCCTTGAGTATACTCTATTAGTGAAAGGCATCACCAACCCTCCCCTGCCACAGCTCCTTTCTTGGTCCTCCTTAATCCCCAACTGTGTTGAGATCCATTGCTACTCTTCTGCTTCAGGCTCTCATCATCTCTTACCTGGATGATGACAACATCCTTTCAATGATCTCCCTAATGACTCTGCCTTTATTTAAAATTTTCATATATTGTTCATCATGGATTTTTTGCATTGTTTTTGATTTTTGAAAATATTGCATTAAAATATCATTGATCTTGTTGACTGAGTTTTTGGGGGTCTCCTTAAATGGTGCACACAAAGCAAGTGCTTCACTCACTTCACCCTTGTCCCAGCCCTAATTAGTATCTCTGTTCTTGTCTCCCACAATCTGTTTTCCATTTAGCGAGGGCAGCCAACTAAAATACATATGTAATCATGTCACATTTCTGCTTAAAGTTCTTCAAGGGATTCCTCTCAGGCTAATTCAACAAGACCTCAGTAAGCTCAGTCTTTTTCCAATTCCCGCTTACTATTTTAGCCTCTTTTCTAGATTTCCTCCTCCTCTTTTTCTCATCATCACGATGGCTAACATTATGTCTCAGTACAGAATGAACAAGTTGTTCTTAAAGCTTTCCATGTATTATCTCACTCTATATGATGAGGTAGGGTAAATACTATTATATTATATTATTTATTTATATATTATATTGTACCCAAAGACACTGAGCTATAAACTTCCACACCTCCCTTCCTCTAGGTTTTTTTAAGCCTTTTCCACATGTTTCCACTGCCTGGAAGGCTCTCCAATCTCCTTTTATGGTTACTTCCTGTGGTAGACTAAATAATGGCCTCCCAAAGACATCCACAGCCCAACCCCCAGAACCTGTTACTTGACATGGAAAAAGACACTCTGAGGGGCTTCCCTGGTGGTGCAGTGGTTAAGAATCTGCCTGCTGGGCTTCCCTGGTGGCGTAGTGGTTAAGAATCCGCCTGCCAATGCAGGGGACACGGGTTCGATCCCTGCTCCGGGAAGATCCCACATGCCGCAGAGCAACTAAGCCCGTGCGCCACAACTACTGAGCCTGCAAGCCACAACTACTGAGCCTGTGTGCCGCAACTACTGAAGCCCACGCGCCTAGAGCCCGTGCTCCTCAACAAGAGAAGTCACCGCAATGAGAAGCCTGCGCACCGCAATGAAGAGTAGCCCCCGCTCGCCACAACTAGAGAAAGCCTGCGTGCAGCAACGAAGACCCAATGCAGCCAAAAATACATAAATAAATTTATAAAAAAAAAAAAAGAATCTGCCTGCCAATACAGGGGACACGGGTTCAACCCCTGGTCCGGGAAGATCCCACATGCCGTGGAGCAACTAAGCCTGTGCGCCACAACTACTGAGCCTGCGCTCTAGAGCCCGTGAGCCAAAACTAATGAGCCCACGTGCCACAACTACTGAAGCCCATGCGCCCAGAGCCCGTGCTCTGTGACAAGACAAGCCACTGCAATGAGAAGCCCATGCACCGCAACAAAGAGTAGCCCCTGCTCGCCACAACTAGAGAATGCCTGCACGCAGCAAGAGAGCCAATGCAGCCAAAAATAAATAAATAAAATAAATTAAAAAAGAAAAGAAAAGAAAAGACACTCTGAGGATGTGACTATATTAAGAATTTTGAGGTGGGGAAATTATCCTGGATTATTTGGGTGGCTCCAATGGAATCACAAATGCCCTTACAAGAAGGAGGCAGGAGGATCAGAGTGGAAGAGAATGTGACATAGAAGTAGAGGTCAAAGTGATGCCGTTGCTAGAAGGGGGACGTGAGCCAAGCAATGCAGGTGGGCTACAGATATAGGAAAGGACAAGGAACCAATTCTCCCCTAGAGCATCCAGAAGGAATACAGCCCTGCTGACACCTTGACTTTGGACCTCCAATGTCCAGAACTGCAAGATAATAAAATCATGGGTTTTGAAAACTGAGATGTAATTGACATAGAACATTGTATTAGTTTCAGGTGTACAATAAAGAAGATGTGGTATATTTATACAATGGACTATTATTCAGCCATTAAAAAGAAGGAAATAATGCCATTTGTAAAAACATGGATGCATCTAGAGATTATTATATTAAGTGAAGCAAGTCAGAAAGAGGAAGACAAATATCATATGATACTACTTGTATGTGGAATCTAAAAAAAGTGATACAGATGAAATTATATACAAAACACAAATAGACCCACAGACATAGAAAACAAACTTATGGTTACCAAAGGGAAAGTGGGGGAGGGATAAATTAGGAATTTGGGATTAACATATACACACTACTATATGTAAAATAGATAACCAATAAGGACCTACTGTAGAGCACAGGGAATTCCACTCAATATTTTGTAATAACCTTTAAAGGAAAAGGATCTGAAAAAGAATAGACATATATGTATAACTGAACCACTTTGCTGTACACCAAAAACTAACACAACATTGTAAATCAACTATACTCCAGTAAAAAAAAAAAAATATATATATATATATATAAAATGATTCAATATTTGTATATAATGCAAAATGATCACCACAATAAGTCTAGTTAACATCCATCACCACACGTTACAATCTTTTTTCTTGTGATGAGAACTTTTAAGATTTACTTTCTTAACAATTTCCAAATATGCAATACAGTATCATTAACTATTGTTGCCATGCTGTACAAATGTGTATGGTTTTAAGGTACTAAGTTTGTGGCAACTTGTTACAGCAGCAATAGGAAACACTTCCACAGGGAAGCCTGTTTTGATGCCCCCAAACTGAGTTAGATGTTCCTCCTCAATGTCCTCTCCCCTCCCTGGCCCTGCCTTCCTCATAGTACTTGCCTTGCTGCATTGCATTTCTGGGCTAGGAGTATAGAGGAGCAAGGCTTGCTAACCACAGATGTCTCTTTGGCATGAAAACCATCAAGGCCCACAAGACTCAGGAAGAAACTTTGACCTTCCCCCAACTGCCTAAAAGAATTAGATAGAGAACCTGTTTCAGGAAGGGAGCTATCGTCATAGATAATTATGGTATGAACTAGTTGTGTAGACAGAGAGGAACGTAGCAAAGTCCGTTTGTTAAAATTTCTCTCTGGGTCTCATTGTCTCTGCATGACCCAGCAAACATTTGTTTACCAAACATTTGCTTTTCCATCTCCGTGTCAATTGCCTTCCTCCACTTTGAGGTCCCAAACCACTCCCCACAACATCCTCTTTTGTCTTTAGCTGAAGATGACATTTCAGGTGAGGGTTTCAGCCATTTGGGTGGGTTACTCTGTTTTCCTGGGTTTCACCCTCATATACATGTTATTAAACTTTTGTTTGATTTTTCTCCTGTTAATCTGTCTCATGTCAATTTAATTCTTGGACCAGCGAGAAGAACCTAGAAGAGTAGATGGTCCCACAGGGGACCATCTCTAACTCTAGACTGTAAATTCCTTCAAAAGAGATCATGCCACTCCTTTGTATCCCCAGAGCCTAACTTACAGATACAAAACTGCAGCTTAAGAGATTTGTTGAGTGAATGAATGAATGTGACTTCTCAATCAAAGAGGGCTGAGATTACGTGTCAACTGAAATAAAAACACACACCACTGGATAAACAACAAGGTCCTACTGTATAGCACAGGGAACTATGTTCAATATCCTGTGATAAAACGTAATGGAAAAGAATATGGAATATATGTATGTATATATGTATGTATATGTATATATGTATAACTGAATCACTTTGCTGTACAGCAGAAATTAATGCAACATTGTAAATCAACTATACTTCAAGAAAAGAAAAGAAAATAAAACATAAAAATTGTGAGTTAAGCTTTATTTGGGGAACTTACTGAAGACAATAGCCTGGGAGACAGCCTCTCAGAGAGCTAAAGTGAAGCAAAGTGTTCTTCACCCAAAGTGAAGAACCTGATAAGAGCTCAATGAGAGATGAGCAAAAGCTCTATGTAGGCTCTTCCTCAGCTCAAGTCAGCTGAGTTTCTAGATTTCACAAAGTGGGTAAATTATCTATTCATGCTTTGGAATTTGTGCATTGTTTAGAAGATTAGAAATCCAAAGATTTCCCAAAGTTTCCTTTATCTTATGCAGAGAACCAGGATTTTTAAGCAAAACGATTGTGACTTTTGTGACCACGTGCGTGATAGAGAACGATACAAAAAAAAGTGTAAAGCACCGAAAGAGCAAGGTACCTATTTTCTCCTAGATACTGTTTCTGTGGTTTCAGTTACCATCACCATGTGATGAGCCCATAAATGTATTCTTCTCTGTGGATAGGCTACACTCGAGGCGAGAAGAGAAGAGAGCTGAAATGAGCCTTTGATTCAGTTAATTATGATTGCTACTGTAAAAAGTATTTAAAAGAACTATTAAGTTTTAGCTTGTTACTTAATGAAACATCTAAACAAAAGCATCATATTCTAACATTGACATCAATCTCTAACTTATTTATTTAATTTGACCCCAAGCAAAAATTTTCCAGGCAAGTTCCAGATGCTGTTCACCAGCTATTTTCTCCTCACATCTTCGTTATTAAATCCTCATGCCTCATTACTCCAAGCCTGTAATAATTGAGGTCATTGACGAAGGTGTCCTCACTCTGCTAATCCCCGCTTATTTTTTCCCAAATTACTAATCTTCAGGGAATATCTCAAACCATCATTTCTATTTCTGAGTCAGAAAAACAAAAAGTGGAGAAAGATATGGATGACAAGGACTCTTGGAACATTAGACTTTAACGTGGGCCGTGTGACAATCTCTCCTTTACCTGGAAAGAGATAGATTTGATACACTGTCATTGCAAATTCAAGGTGCCCCAAAGCTAGGATTATTTTATTCTCAATACATAACTTTCAAAAACTAAAACAAGATCTAAGGAAAGAGTATGAAGGATGTTTTTGTCTTTGTATCTTTCTCTTTGTTATGAGAATTTTTGTGTACATGTGTTGAGGAGGGGGAACTTTCCCCCTCTACCCTTTTTGCATTCTTGTGGCTGGACTAATAATAAAATTGACACAAGACTGGTTAATAGGAGAAAAGGAAACAAAATTTAATTCATGCATATGGTGGACCCATAGAAATGGGATATAAGAAGTGACCAAAGGAGGCAGCTTTTATATTTTTTAGACAAAGAAACAATAAATTTGTGAGGAATTGACTGGACAAAGAAACTTAGGTTTGGGGTACCCAATTAGTAATCTAAACAGAATTTGGGCTGGGGGTAGTAAATTAAAGAAGTTGCCAGGTTTGTTTATACAGGCTTCTCAGCCCCAATTCCCTGTCTCTGGTGATAAGGGTGTCCTTCTACCTCCAGATGAAAAGAGGGCACCTTTCACATAAGCCATTTATTTCCTGCTTTCAGGGAGACAGAGAGGAGGGTCAGAGTGGCCCTATTGCATTGGTTGTTTCTTTTTTTTTTTTAATTAATTAATTTATTTATTTATTTTTGGCTGTGTTGGGTCTTCGTTTCTGTGCGAGGGCTTTCTCTAGTTGTGGCGAGCGGGGGCCACTCTTCATTGCGGTGCGCGGGCCTCTCACTATCGCGGCCTCTTTTGTTGCGGAGCACAGGCTCCAGACGCGCAGGCTCAGTAGTTGTGGCTCACGGGCCCAGCTGCTCCGCGGCATGTGGGATCCTCCCAGACCAGGGCTCGAACCCGTGTCCCCTGCATTGGCAGGCAGATTCTCAACCACTGCACCACCAGGGAAGCCCCTGGCTGTTTCTTAAGTAACTTTAATTCAAAATAATCAATATGCCATTGAGGTACATTTTGGGGCGGCCTACTCTGAACCCCAACGCATGTAATGCTTCAGTTAAAAGAAGCCTGCCTTTCAAGCCCCTAAATATAAAAAAATAAAATGTTTTAATTTGGTGTCACTTTAGGCATCAAGGTCACTTTACAAGGAAAGAGGCAACTAGGTCATGACAATGGGTCCTGACCGTAGATGGACTTTTCAAACTTTGGAGACAATTAAGGCAAGAAATTTCAGCAGCAGGTAGCTTTTGCCCTACTGGAATTCTGCCTGAGACTACCATGTTAGAGCTAATCTAACCCGCCATAGGATGGCAGGCCATCTCAGGAGACCTGAGACCTGTCGCTGACAGCCAGTGCCAAACTGTCCGTCTTGTAAGGCCACATTCCCCCCCGGCCAACCTACATGCAGCTACATGAGTGGGCCCAGCAAAACTGACAGAGGAGCCATCCAACCAACCCCCAGAACTGGCATAAGAAATCCTTGTTGTTAAGTCACCAAGTTTTGGGGTGGTCAAAACAGATTGGAACAGTTGAGGAAGACATCATGAAATTCAACTAAAAAGAAACAACAGGCCCCAAATGGAGTCATTTATGCTAAGTCCACATCACCAAACCAAGACTTAATACCTAACCTAATTGCTATCTCAACCCCCTCAGAATGTGACCTTTAACCAGTCAACCTGGAATTGCCTGTCAGCACTAATAGAGGTAATTTGCCCAATAGGTACTTTCTTTCCCCTTAGGAAGGTGACCCTGCCTGAAACTGCAGTCTTTGTTAATAATTTTCTGATTCTGACCCCCTTTTTGCCTTTAATAACCTTTCCTTTTCTGTAACTCAAGGGAGCTCCTATCTATTTGCTAGGTGGATGCTGCCTGATTACGAACTGTTTAATAAAGCCAATTTGATCCTTAAATTGACTCCACTGAATTTTTGTTGTTTAACAACATGTACAAAACTAGACTCAATTTTCTTGACTTTCAGAGTCCACTTTTTCTAGTAATAGTGCCTTCATTTCTATTCCATTGTGTCTTGAAACAGAGGCATGCTTTTTCCTTCATTTTCTTTATTTCCCTCTCTAATGTACAGTGTGTAAGTCTCATCAATTCTTCCTTAATAATTTCCTTCTCCATTTTCCCTTCTTTTAACACTGTTACCATGTTTATGTTAATTTAATAACTAAAGCACAGCAATGATTTTTTGTTTTTGATCTTTAGCAGTTCAGTTTATCCTGAATCCTCGTGGAGCTGTCATTGTAGTAAAATATTTCTCTAATTATGCTTCTTTCCTCCAAAAAATCCTTAAATGGCTTCCTTTGCTAACACAACACCGTTCTTGCTCCTTTGCTTTATTGATTGAATCACCTCCCTCCCAATTCTGGTTGCCATGTGTAGTCCTGGGCATAACCTATCTTTCTTCCAAGCTATCACTTTTCTCCAAAACCCCCAATTCCGGCCCAATAACACTAGCTATTATTTCTACACTATTCCATAAGCATTCTTTCTTCAATACTTTTGCTCTTCCCTGACCATTCTCAGATTCTTTTTTAACTCCTTTAATATTTTGTCCAAACCATGCAATTAACACCCACTATATAGTCATTTATTATAGTTACATTTTTCATATGTAATAAATGTTCTATCCACACACCTAAACTGCAAACTTCTGGAGATCAAGGTGCATACCTCAGACCTTGTATAAGGATAAAGTGTTGTCAGGGTAAAGAGTGATCAGTAAGGAGTGACTGATACTGAAGGAAGCAGTCAGATTTGGGTAGGTGGGCAGAGAAAGGGCATTCGAGAGGAACAAGAGGAACAAGAGAAAAGGCACTGCTTGTTCCAGAGACTGGAAATATGATATCAAATAAAGGGTCAATTTAATTCCTTAACAACAACAACAAAAGCAGGGCTCAGCTATTCTTCTTCCCCTTGCTTACTTTTCTCCAAGGCACAAGGGTGGTCATTTTTGCGTCAGGACTTTTGCACTTTTACACTTGTTGTGGAAAATATAATCACCAAAATAGAATTTTAAAATTACTTTGTTGTTTGCAAGAGCCGTGTTACAGGAAGGAAAGAGGGGGAGGGTTCATGAACTGTAGGCAAATTACCACCATACCCCAGTTCCTTAACATATAAAATTACAGGATCTATTTTATCCAACCCGCCCCCGCCCCCGCCATCCCCCAGAGTTGCCTTGTGGTTAGCAGGGGGGAAATGCCTCCTACACCCAGCAGGGTGGAGGAAGGGAGGGCCCTGTAGTCAAAAGTTCCTGAGAGCTCTTTAAAACGGGCACTGTTTGCATACATTTGCGGGTTTTTTTAATTTTTAATTTTTAAAAAATTTTAAATTTTTTGGCCACGCTGTGCAGCATGAGGGATCCTAGTTCCCCAACCAGGGATCCAACCCATGCCCCCTGCAGTGGTCCTAACTGCTGGACCTCCAGGGAAGTCCCTATCTGCATATATTCGAGAGGGTCACACAGTTGGTCCAGTAAAACACTCAGGAACCACCATTTACACAAGCCCTTAACTTCTCTAACAACTGATACGTAGTGCTGTAACCATTCAACAAACTCATTTATTCAACAATTATTCTCTGAGTACTAGAGAATATTTGAGATAAACACTGTTCTGGAAGAAACATGTCTCACAATAAACAATATACAAAAATTATATATGCAGAAGTTTTATGAAAGAGTAGGGAAATATACATACCATGAGAATACTGACCAAAAGAAAGCTGGTCTAGCAATATTAATATAAGTGAAATACACTTTCATGCAAAAAAATATGACTAGCAGTTCACTTTGTAATGTTGAAATGATCATCAGGAAGACATCACAATTTTATCTCTGTATCCTCTGAAAAACAGCCTCAATACGTATAAAGCAAAAAAGTTGACCGAACTGTAATGGAAAATAAATCCACAATCTTAATAGATTATTGGGGAGAAGCTAATTTCTTTACCATCTCTTCTCTCCCTACATCTTTGCATTGCGTATTCCTCTCCTTTTTACCTGATATTATCTTCTTAGAGAGCTAGTTTCAAGTTATTCTATTTACAATAATGCCTCCCTATTATTTTTTTCATTAAGTTATTATATAATTTAGACAGTAAATATGGTCTATTTTTGCTTCTTTCCAATAGAATACATTTGATCACATTTTTTTTTAATACAGCAGGTTCTTAATAGTCATCCATTTTATCCACATCAGTGTATACATGTCAATCCCAATCTCCCAATTCATCACTTCACCACCCCCAATCCCCCGCGGCTTTCCCCCCTTGGTGTCTATACGTTTGTTCTCTACATCTGTGTCTCAATTTCTGCCCTGCAAACCTGTTCATCTGTACCATTTTTCTAGGGTCCACGTATATGCGTTAATATATGATATTTGTTTTTCTCTTTCTGACTTACCTCACTCTGTATGACAGTCTCTAGGTCCATCCACGTCTCAACAAATGACCCAATTTCGTTCCTTTTTATGGCTGAGTAATATTCCATTGTATATATGTACCACATCTTCTTTATCCATTCGTCTGTCGATGGGCATTTAGGTTGCTTCCATGACCTGGCTATTGTAAATAGTGCTGCAATAAACATTGGGGTGCATGTGTCTATTGGAATTGTGGTTTTCTCTGGGTATATGCCCAGTAGTGGGATTGCTGGATCATATATATGGTAATTCTATTTTTAGTTTTTTAAGGAACCTCCATACTGTTCTCCATAGTGGCTATATCAATTTACATTCCCACCAACAGTGCAGGAGGGTTCCCTTTTCTCCATACCCTCCCCAGCATTTGTTGTTTGTAGATTTTCTGATGAAGCTCATTCTAACTGGTGTGAGGTGATACCTCATTGTAGTTTTGATTTGCATTTCTCTAATAATTAGTGATGTTGAGCAGCTTTTCATGTGCTTCTTGGCCATCTGTATGTCTTCTTTGGAGAAATGTCTATTTAGGTCTTCTGCCCATTTTTGGATTGTTTGTTGTTTGTTGTTTGTTGTTTGTTTTTTTAATATCGAGCTGCATGAGCTGTTTGTACATTTTGGAGATTAATCCTTTGTCAGTTGCTTCATTTACAAATACTTTCTCCCATTCTGAGGGTTGTCTTTTCATCTTGTTTATGGTTTCCTTTGCTGTGCAAAAGCTTTTAAGTTTCATTAGGTCCCATTTGTTTATTTTTGTTTTTATTTCCATTACTCTAGGAGGTGCATCTAAAAAGATCTTGCTATGATTTATGTCAAAGAGTGTTCTTCCTATGTTTTCCTCTAAGACTTTTACAGTGTCCAGTCTTACGTTTAGGTCTCTAATCCATTTTGAGTTTATTTTTGTGTGTGGTGTTAGGGAGTGTTCTAATTTCATTCTTTTACAAGTAGCTGTCCAGTTTTCCCAGCACCACTTATTGAAGAGACTGTCTTTTCTCCATTGCATATCCTTGCCTCCTTTGTCATAGATTAGTTGACCATAGGTGCACGGGTTTACCTCTGGGCTTTCTATCTTGTTCCATTGATCTATGTTTCTGTTTTTGTGCCACTACCATATTGTCTTGATAACTGTAGCTTTGTAGTATAGTCTGTAGTCAGGGAATCTGATTCCTCTGGCTCCGTTTTTTTCCCTCAAGACTGCTTTGGCTATTTGGGGTCTTTTGAGTCTCCATACAAATTTTAAGATTTTTTATTCTAGTTCTGTAAAAAATGCCATTGGTAATTTGATAGGGATTGCATTGAATCTGTAGATTGCTTTGGGTAGTAGAGTCATTTTCACAATATTGATTCTTCCAATCCAAGAACATGGTATATCTCTCCATCTGTTGGTATCATCTTTAATTTCTTTCATCAGTGTCTTATAGTTTTCTGCATACAGGTCTTTTGTCTCCCTAGGTAGGTTTATTCCTAGGTATTTTATTCTTTTTGTTGCAATGGTAAAGGGAGAGTTTCCTTAATTTCTCTTTCAGATTTTTCATCATTAGTGTATAGGAATGCAAGAGATTTCTGTGCATTAATTTTGTATCCTGCAACTTTACCAAATTCATTGACTAGCTCTAGTAGTTTCCTGGTGGCATCTTTAGGATTCTCTATGTATAGTATCATGTCATCTGCAAACAGTGACAGTTTTACTTCTTCTTTTCCAATTTGTATTCCTTTTATTTCTTTTTCTTCTCTAATTGCCGAGGCTAGGACTTCCAAAACTATGTTGAATAATAGTGGTGAGAGTGGACATCCTTGTCTCGTTCCTGATCTTAGAGGAAATGCTTTCAGTTTTTCACCATTGAGAATGATGTTTGCTGTTGGTTTTGTCGTATATGGGCTTGATTATGTTGAGGTAGGTTCCCTCTATGCCCACTTTCTGGAGAGTTTTTACCATAAATGGGTGTTGAAGTTTGTCAAAAGCTTTTTCTGCATCTAGTGAGATGATCATATGGTTTTTATTCTTCAGTTTGTTAATATGGTGTATCACATTGATTGATTTGTGTATATTGAAGAATCCTTGCATCCCTGGGATAAATCACACTTGATCATGGTGTATGATCCTTTTAATGTGTTGTTGGATTCTGTTTGCTAGTATTTTGTTGAGAATTTTTGCATCTATATTCATCAGTGATATTGGTCTGTAATTTTCTTTTTTTGTAGTATCTTTGTCTGGTTTTGGTATCAGGGTGATGGTGGTCTCATAGAATGAATTTGGGAGTGTTCCTTCCTCTGCAGTTTTTTGGAAGAGTTTGAGAAGGATAGGTGTTAGCTCTTCTCTAAATGTTTGATAGAGTTCACCTGTGAAGCCATCTGGTCCTGGACTTTTTTTTGTTGGAAGATTTTTAATCACAATTTCAATTTCATTACTTGTGATTGGTCTGTTCATATTTTCTATTTCTTCCTGGTTCAGTCTTGGAAGGATGTACCTTTCTAAGAATTTGTCCATTTCTTCCAGGTTGCCCATTTTATTGGCATAGAGTTGCTTGTAGTAGTCTCTTAGGATGCTTTGTATTTCTGCGGTGTCTGTTGTAACTTCTTTTTCATTTCTAATTTTATTGATTTGAGTCCTCTCCCTCTTTTTCTTGATGAGTCTGGCTAATGGGTTATCAATTTAGTTTATCTTCTCAAAGAACCAGCTTTTAGTTTTATTGATCTTGCTATTGTTTCTTTGTTTGTATTTCATTTATTTCTGCTCTGATATTTATGATTTCTTTCCTTCTGCTAACTTTGGGTTTTGTTTGTTCTTCTTTCTCTAGTTCCTTTAGGTGTAAGGTTAGATTATATATTTGAGATTTTTCTTGTTTCTTGAGGTAGGCTTGTATAGCTATAAACTTCCCTCTTAGAACTGCTTTTGCTGCATCCCATAGGTTTTGGAGGGTTGTGTTTTCATTGTCATTTGTCTCTAGGTATTTTTTAATTTCCGGTTTGATTTCTTCAGTGATCTCTTGGTTATTTAATAACATATTGTTTAGCCTTCATGTGTTTTTTTTTTTAACGTTTTTTTCCCCTGTAATTGATTTCTAATCTCATAGGGTTGTGGTCAGAAAAGATGCTTGATATGATTTCAATTTTCTTAAATTTACTGAGGCTTGATTTGTGACCCAGGATGTGATCTATCCTGGAGAATGTTCTGTGCGCACTTGAGAAGAAAGTGTAATCTGCTGTTTTGGGATGGAATGTCCTATAAATATCAATTAAATCTATCTGGTCTATTGTGTCATTTAAAGCTTCTGTTTCCTTATTTATTTTCATTTTGGATGATCTGTCCATTGGTGTAAGTGAGGTGTTAAAGTCTCCTACTATTATTGTGTTACTGTCGATTTTCTCTTTTATAGCTGTTAGCAGTTGCCTTATGTATTGAGGTGCTCCTATGTTAGGTGCATATGTATTTATAATTGTTATATCTTCTCCTTGGATTGATCCCTTGATCATTATGTAGTGTCCTTCCTTGTCTCTTGTAACATTCTTTATTTTAAAGTCTATTTTATCTGATATGAGTATTGCTACTCCAGCTTTCTTTTGATTTCCATTTGCATGGAATATCTTTTTCCATCCCCTCACTTTCAGCCTGAATGTGTCCCTAGGTCTGAAGTGGGTCTCTAGTAGACAGCATATATATGGGTCTTGTTTTTGTATCCATTCAGCAAGCCTGTGTCTTTTGGTTGGAGCATTTAATCCATTCACGTTTAAGGTAATTATCAATGTGTATGTTCCTATGACCATTTTCTTAATTGTCTTGGGTTTGTTTTTGTAGGTCCTTTTCTTCTCTTGTGTTTCCCACTTAGAGAAGTTCCTTTAGCATTTGTTGTAGAGCTGGTTTGGTGGTGCTGAATTCTCTTAGCTTTTGCTTGTCTGTAAAGCTTTTGATTTCTCCATCGAATCTGAATGAGATCCTTGCTGGGTAGAGTAATCTTGATTGTAGGTTCTTCCCTTTCATCACTTTAAGTATATTATGCCACTCCTTTCTGACTTGTAGAGTTTCTGCTGAGAAATCAGCTGTTAACCTTATGGGAGTTCCCTTGTATGCTATTTGTCGTTTTTCCCTTGCTGCTTTCAATAATTTTTCTTTGTCTTTAATTTTTGCTAATTTGATTACTATGTGTCTTGGTGTGTTTCTGTTCGGTTTATCCTGTATGAGATTCTCTGCGCTTCCTGGTTTTGGGTGGCTATTTCCTTTCCCATGTTAGGGAAGTTTTCGACTATAATCTCTTCAAATATTTTCTCTGGTCCTTTCTCTCTCTCTTTTCCTTCTGGGACCCCTATAATGCGAATGTTGTTGCGTTTAATGTTGTCCCAGAGGTCCCTTAGGCTGTGTTCATTTCTTTTCATTCTTTTTTCTTTATTTTGTTCCGCAGCAGTGAATTCCACCATTCTGTCTTCCAGGTTACTTATCCGTTCTTCTGCCTCAGTTATTCTGCTATGGATTCCTTCTAGTGTAGTTTTCATTTCAGTTATTGTATTGTTCATCTCTGTTTGTTTGTTCTTTAATTCTTCTAGGTCTTTGTTAAACATTTCTTGCATCTTCTCGATCTTTGCCTCCATTCTTTTTCCGAGGTCCTGGATCATCTTCACTGTCATTATTCTGAATTGTTTTTCTGGAAGGTTGCCTATCTCCACTTCATTTAGTTGTTTTTCTGCGGTTTTATCTTGTTCCTTCATCTGGTACATAGCCCTCTGCCTTTTCATCTTTATCTCTCTGTGAATGTGGTTTTTGTTCCACAGGCTTCAGGATGGTAGTTCTTCTTGCCTCTGCTGTCTGTCCTCTCGTGGATGAGGCTATCTAAGAGGCTTGTGCAGGTTTCCTGATGGGAGGGACTGGTGGTGGGTAGAGCTGGGTGTTGCTCTGGTGGGCAGAGCTCAGTAAAACTTTAATCCGCTTGACTGCTGATGGGTGGGGCTGGGTTCCCTCCCTGTTGGTTGTTTGGCCTGAGGCAACCCAACACTGGAGTCTACCTGAGCTCTTTGGTGGGGCTGATGGCAGACTCTGGGAGGGCTCACGCCACGGAGTACTTCCCAGAACTTCTGCTGCCAGTGTCCTTGTCCCCACGGTGAAACAGAGCCACGCCCCGCCTCTGCAGGAGACCCTCCAACACTAGCAGGTAGGTCTGGTTCAGTCTCCCCTGGATTCACTGCTCCTTCCCCTGGGTCCCGACGTGCACACTACTTTGTGTGTGCCCTCCAAGAGTGGAGTCTCTGTTTCCCCGAGTCTTGTCAAAGTCCTGCAATCAAATCCCACTAGCCTTCAAAGTCTGATTCTCTAGGAATTCCTCCTCCCGTTGCCGAACCCCCAGGTTGGGAAGCCTGACGTGGGGCTCAGAACCTTCACTCCAGTGGGTGGACTTCTGTGGTATAAGTGTTCTCCAGTCTGTGAGTCACCCACCCAGCAGTTATGGGATTTGATGTTGCTGTGATTGCGCCCCTCCTACTGTCTCATTGTGGCTTCTCCTTTGTCTTTGGATGTGGGGTATCTTTTTTGGTGAGTTCCAGTTTCTTTCTGTCGATGATTGTCCAGCAGCTACTTTTGATTCTGGTGTTCTCACAAGAGGGAGTGAAAGCACGGCCTTCCTCTCCACCCCTCCCTATTATTCTTTATTGTATATATACTTGTCTGAGTTACAGAATTCATTTACTTACATATTAATTTCTCCTCTACTGAAGTGTATCCCATGAGGGCAAAGATATGTTTCTCATTCACCATGAAATCTCTGGTTCCCTGAATGGTTTCTGCCACATAAAAATATTTGCTGAATAAATGAATAAATAAACAACAGTTAACAATTGTTGGATACTTCTGTGTTCTAGAAATTTTAAATGTGTTATTTTATTCTCCCGACAATCCTTAATTTTACAGAAATCCTTAATTCTCAGAGTAATTTACTCAGTCTCACACAGTTAGTAAATGACAGTTACTATTTTTTTTTAATTAAAAAAAATTACTTATTTATTTATTTGTTGGTTGTGTTGGTCTTCATTGCAGTGCACGGGCTTCTCACTGAGGTGGCTTGTCTTGTTGCAGAGCACGGGCTCTAGGTGCGCAAGCTCCAGTAGTTGTGGTTCGCGGGCTCTAGAGTGCAAGCTCAGTAGTTGTGGCACATAGGCTTAGTTGTTCCACAGCATGTGGGATCTTCCTGAACCAGGGCTCGAACCCGTGTCCCTTGCATTGGTAGGTGGATTCTTAACCACTGCGCCACCAGGGAAGTCCCAGAGTTAAGATTTGAATCCAGGGATATTGTCTTCTTGCAAGTCCTTGGTAGTCCATTGAACTTGGGAATCCACCAAAAGCTCTTCTTACAGAGGGGTACAACAGTTTATTCATTCAGTAAAAAGTGTTGAATTGCCTACTGTGCGTAATGTGCCAGATATGCAATGATGAGGCAGAAATGGACAGTGTTTGATTTCTCAGGGCTTATGAAGTATTAGGGCAAAGTCTTTAAACAACTACTTACATAATTAATTATTTAGTTACAATTATTTCAGTATCAGAAGTGGTAACTTAAAGTACTATGACACTACACCACAGGAGACAGTAACCTAATCTGGGAATTCAGGGAAGGTTTCTCTGAGGAAGTGACATTTAGAGTGAAACTGATTCCTACTCATCTTTCAGATTTCAACCTAGATGTCATGAGCACCCCAGACACAGGATGATAATTCATGGTAGAAGAAACTTTAAAAGAAAACTTTTATTATTTTTATGTATTTCTTGTAAGGGCAAAAAAAATTTCTCTTCTAGGTTCTTTGGCTGGTCTAATAATTAAGACAGAATAACAGGAGAAAAACACATTTAAATACATATGTACAGGAGCCCCTCAGAGACAATGAGACTCAAAGGAGGTCAGGAAATTGAGGCTTATATACCATCCTGAGCTGAGGAGAAGGGGGTAGGGGTCTGGGGCTTCAAAGGGGAGGAAGACAAGTCACAGGAAGAGAAGAGTGGATGTTTGGTAATCAGGTATTTGCCCCACCATGAAGGTAAATCTTTCAGATAGAAAAGTTATCTCTGGTAATAGCTCTCTCTCTGGGCCAGGCCCCCTATCTAAATTCTTTTAGACAGTTGAGAGAGAGAGAAAAGTTTTTCTTGAATCTGTTGGGTCTTGAATGCCTTCAGCTCAGAATAATCCACATATGCAAAGGGACATATTTTGGGGTGGTGTATTCTGCTTCCCTTCACTCCAAAATACCAAGAGTTAAAATAGCTATGACACTGTTATTATGCCTAAGAAACTTGATAATATTATCAAATTTCTGGTCAAAATTAAAATTTTCCTGATTGTTTCAGAAATGTTCTTGCAGTTGATTTGTTAACATAAGTATCCAATTAAGATGCATACACTACATTTGGTAGAATTGGTTCTTAAATCCTTTAAAGTATATAACATTTTGTCACTTTTTTTTTTTAAACAATATGTTTGTTGGAGAAATTGTTCTATAGACTTGCCCTTAATTTCGGATTTTCCTGATTGCAGCCCCATGATGTTATTTAACATGTTTCTTTGTCCCCTGTATTTTCTGTAAAACTGGTAATTAGGTATAGAGATTTGATCAGATTCAGGTTCAATTTCTTTTGGCAGGAATACTTCACAGATGTTGTACACATCCTATGGTATCAAATCAGGAGATATATAAGCCTAATTGTCTCTCCTTTTGTGATGTCAGGAGCCATTGATCACCATTGCATAAATCCAGGATTTCATTAGGGTTTGCAGTCTGGTAATATTTTTGTTGTTGTTTTTTAACTTTTTAAAATTGAAGTATAGGTGATGTAAAATACTGTATGCTACATGTGTACAATATAGTGATTCACAATTTTTAAAGTTATACTCCATTTATAGTTATTATAAAATATTGGCTATATTCCCCATGTTGTGGAATATATCCTTGTAGATTACTTTATACCTAGTAGTGTGTACCTCTTAATCCCCTACCCTTATATTGTTCTTCCCCCCTTTCCTTTCCCCACTGGTAACCACCAGTTTGTTCTCTATATCTGTGAGTCTGCTTCTTTTTGGTTATATTCACTAGTTTGTTGTATTTTTTAGATTCCACATATAAGAGATATCATACAGCATTTGTCTTTCTCTGTTTGACTTATTTCACTTAGCACAATGCCCTCCAAGTCCATCCATGTTTCTGCAAATGGCAAAATTTCATTCTTTTTTATGGCTGCATAGTTTTCCATTGTGTATATGTATATATATATATATATATACACACACACACACCACATCTTCTTTATCCATGCATCTGTTGGACACTTAGATTGCTTCCATATCTTGGCAATTGTAAATATTGTTATGAACATTGGGGTGCATGTATCTTTTCAAATTAGAGTTTTTGTTTTTTTCTGGTATATACCCAAGAGTGGAATTGCTGGGTCATATTGACAGTTCAGTTTTTAGTTTTTTGAGAAACCTCCATACTGTTTTCCACAGTGGCTACACCAATTTATTGATACATTCCCACCAACAGTGTACAAGGCTTCCCTTTCTCCACTACCTCACCTACATTTGTTATTTGTGTTCTATTTGTTGATACACATTCTGACAGGTGTGAGGTGATATCTCATTGTGTTTTTTTTTTAATTGAAATATAGTTGATTTACAATGTTGTATTAGTTTCTGGTGTTCAGCAAAGTGATTCATATATAGTTTATATATATATAAACTATAATGGAAAAGAATATATACATATAAAGAATATAAAGAATATATATATAAAGAATATATATATATTCTTTTCCATTATAGTTTATTACAAGCATTGAATATAGTTCCCTGTGCTATACAGTGCAGACTGGTAGTATTTTAATATTACTATTCCATCTTCAATTATGAACTGGAATACATCTATATAGAGAAACTTTCCCTGATAGACTATTCCCTCAGGTTATACTGAGGTGCAGTTCTTCCAGGAAAGGCAAGATAAATGCTTCATTCATTCTTTGTTTAGTTTCTGTCTTCAGAATAGTGTGTTGGTTTCCTAGCATTCTCCAAAGGGAACAATGAGGCTTTTTATTCTATTATTGTAAATATCACTATGACTTTTACAAATTTGAAATGTTCCAATAAAAGTATACATACATTGATGTGGTCCAAGAATAAATGTATGTATATTACATACATGTATACAACACCAATATTATTATTAACAATTTGATCACAGAAAACAGATTAAGATTTCTTTGCAGTAATTTTTGTCCTTAGGATACTTCTCAGTAGGGATATATAGACAAATTCCTATGTTGTAAAGACATTTGGAATAATTTTTTTCTATGTGATTAATCTGCCATCTTTCTACGTAATTAGGTTTATTTATTTTATTTTGATTTCAATTATTTTTTAAATTTTACTTTGCTTTAAACTTACATATTTCCAAAGTCTATGCTACAAAACAAGGTACTTTTATAAAAAGATTAGCTTCTTTCCTATCTCACACACCCTGTCTTCTCTATCCCCTCATGGCTAACCATTTTTATTAGTTTTCACTTATTCTTCGTTTAAAAATAATATATGTGAATACATTTCTCTATATTATTATTCCTCCCCTTCCTTAGATAAAAGATACCTGGTGTTTTATTTTTTTTCCTAAACATGTTTGTTTTCTAAACATGCTTGTTTTTCACGCTTAGCCAGTATATCCTGGTAATTACTCCACAGTAGTATACAGATACTGTCTTTATTCATTTTACAGTTGTGTACTATTTAAATATGCAAAATAACATAGTAGTTTATTCAGCCTGTCTTTTCATGATGGGCATATATGTTGTTCTTAGTCTTTTGCTGTTACAAAGAGTGCTATCATTTATAGCCTTGTGCATTCAACTTTCTGTGTTTTTGTTAGTGTTTCTTTGGGATAGGTTTCTGGAAGTGAGAGTTTTGGGTCAACACAAATCCATTTGTACTTGTCCTGAATATCACCACGTTCTCCTCCATGTGGGTTATGTAATTTTGCATTCCCACCAGCAATGTATGGTAATATCTGTTTCCCCACAGCCTTGCCAACAGAGTATGTTGTCAAGCTTGTGGGTTTTTCCCCACCTGATATGCAAGAAATGGCAACTCATAATGGTATTAATTTGCATCTTTTTTTTTATTATGAGCAGCTTTCTATATGGTCAAGGATCATGTGATTTTTTTTTTCTGTGAACCATCTGTTTCTATTTCTTAACCATTTTTCAAAAGCTCTTTTAGATGTTCTTTATACATCAGGGATAGTGCTCCTTTGTGATACAAGTTCCAACTATTATTATGTGAGGAGCATGTACAATTTTTCCTTTTCCATACAGCTATTCAGTTATCCCAACATCAGTCATTAAGAAATGGAACATGGCATTGTTTTGCAGCTGAAAGGGGACCACTGTAGTTGGAATAGGTCAGTGGGAGAGTCATGAAAATAAAGCTAATAAAGTTGGCAAGGGGTAGATTATATAAAATTTTACAGTACAGATTAGAAATTTTCATTTTTATCTTGGTAGCAGTAGATAGACACTGAGGAGTAGTATATGTCAGGGGGTTTTTGAGCAAGCTTCCCTTGGCTGGGGGTGGTGGCAGTGGGTCAATTTCTTTACCCAAGTTGGAGGCAAGACAAGCCACAGAGGTTAAGTAGTAGCAAAGGTCCCAAGGTATATAGCTGAATCTATACTTGGAACATTTATTCAAATCCCAACATCCTTAATATTAAAAGACATGTAGTTGACTTTTCTTGTTCCAATATGGTTCCCATAGGTATTGCTAAAATTTCAACTGGCCGCATCTGAATTGCAGTAGCTGTCTGCGTGGATGGTGCCTGTAATGTGTGAAGCTACTCCCTCCTGTGGGAAGCAACTCAACTACAGCAGGTCTAGAAATCCCTTATGCAACTGTCTGGAACAGACTGCATAGGCATCGTACCACAGTGGGCTATACAGGGATACTAGCCATAGATTCGGCTCACTTCTGTTCTTCCCATCAACTGCAGTAATTACTAACTGCCCCACTTGTTAGCACCCCTCCTCTAAATAGTCCACAGTGAGTTCAGCTTGGAAGCTGAATCTTGCTCAAGACACATTTAGTAAATATATATCTCTAGCTTTACTTTTCAAGGTACATTGGATACATTATTGGACAGCCCCTCTAACAAAACGAAAATATTGGAAGTTAACAAAGCGGTTGGGAAATTATGTATCAGTGTAATCCAGTCAATGTTACAGTCAGTGTCTTTGTGAAGATAATGGCCTATAGCAGCGGTCCCCAACCTTTTTGGCACCAGGGACCGGTTTCGTGGAAGACAGTTTTTCCATGGACAGGGGGTGGCGGGGTGGTATGGTTCAGGCTGTAATGTGAGCGATGGGGGGGATGGTTGGCGGTAATGCAAGCAATGGGGAGCGATGGGGAGCGGCATATGAAGCTTCGCTCGCTGGCCTGCCGCTCACCTCCCGCTGTGCGGCCCGGTTCCTAACAGGCCTCGGACTGGTACTGGTCTGCAGCCCGGGGGTTGGGGACGCCTGGCCTATAGCATCCTAAAAACTCTTAGTGCCACCTAACTGGCAAAGGAAAAATCATGTAAATATAGTGTTGAGTTAAAACTTTTAAGGGTCAGGTTTATAACTTGTAATGAACTGAGGTGAATTGGGATCTATTTCAGTTTGTATATACTGAAATGAAAAAATTCATTTGAAAAACAATCCCCTTGAAATGGAACAATCTAGCACTAGGTGATAGGTTAACACAGGTGGAGAATCATGGTTTGACTTTAAACAAACCCAACAAGGCAAAAATTAAATTAAAAACCCACTTCTGACGGATGCCCTTCTCTTTAAGTTCTGAACATTTTTACTTTCTTATGAAGAAAAGGGTCTGACAAGAATAAAGGGGCGTCACCTGGTCTTTGGCAAAAAACTCCCCTAAAATAGAGTGATGCAAATATATTCACTATTTAAAAACATCACTTTGGCTGCTTCACGGTGAATGGATTAGAGGAAAGCAAGAGTGGAAGTGGGGATACCAGTCATCCAGGTGATAAACAATGGAGGAAAGTAGATGGATTTGAGAGATGTTTAGGAGTTATAAACCATAGGACTTGGTGATTCACTGGATGTCATGGGTAAGGAAGACGAAGAGTCAAAGGTAATTGTCAACTGTGGCTAGACTTTTCCAGATAGACCTTAAATACACATAAATGGAAAATCTCTCAGCTTTGCAGTACAGACACTAATAAAGGGAGCTTGTCCTGGTGCTGGCACGATAAGAGAGTCAAGGCCTGTAGCCTGCTTATTACACTTGGGTGACATGGCTCACTGAGTGCATTGTTGGTTACTGACACAAAGCAATGTGTTCCACTTTAATAATCTAACAATCTGGAGAACATCTTACTCAATGTCGTGAGGATGCCCACCATCCACTGGGCTTGGCTTTATGAGATTCAAGGAAACCAATGGGAAGATGAGCCTACCTAGCTGCCTACTTGGCTCATTTTTATCCTTTATGCAGCTGATTTGCTGCTTTAGAAGTAAATCAGGGGCTTCCCTGGTGACGCAGTGGTTGAGAATCTGCCTGCCAATGCAGGGGATACGGGTTCGAGCCCTGGTCTGGGAAGATCCCACATGCCGCGGAGCAACTGGGCCCGTGAGCCACAACTACTGAGCCTGCGCGTCTGGAGCCCGTGCTCCGCAACAAGAGAGGCCGCGACAGTGAGAGGCCCGCGCACCGCGATGAAGAGTGGCCCCCGCTCGCCGCAACTAGAGAAAGCCCTCGCACGGAAACGAAGACCCAACACAGCCAAAAATAATTATAAAAATAAATAAATAAAAGATTACTATTAAAAAAAAAAAAAAAAGAAGTATATCAATGCAAAAGTAACTGAACCGAGTTCAAGTTGTCATTTGTATCTACCCTCAATCTTAAACCAGTGAGTCTCTGGCTTGAGCACTTGACTAGGCATCTGGTTACGCTACCGTTTGACATGGGGACCACAGTGGAGGAGAGCTGGGCCTTTTATTTTGCTGCTGTTGTTGTAACTGCTGTTGCTGCAGCTGTGTGAGAGGTAAAGAAAATAAATTCCGGTTTGGATATGTTGACTTTAAGGTCGCTTTGATATTCCAAATGGAAATAGGAACTAGGCAGTTGTATATATGGGTCCAGATCCCAGAAGAAAGTTGTGCGCTAAAGATAAAAACGTGAGAATCCTTAGCCAAACAGATAGAAATGGAAATTATGAACATGAATGAGATCACCTAGGGAGAGAGTATAGTCAGAAGCGGAGCAAGAACGGGACTCTGAGAGAAACACGTTATTTGTCAAGGACAGAGAGCAGGCTGGGAAGACAGATGCATATAGCAGAATAGGTAAGAGAAGCTTGGGAGACTGTTTCAAGGGGAACGTGATCAACTGTCAAATGCTATGGAGAGTCATGTAAAATGCAAACTGTCCACTGGATTTAGCGAGCAAAGTTTATTGATGGCCTTAAGTGAAAGCTGTTTTGGTATAGCGGTGGTAGCTAAAGCCAGATTGAAATAGTTTTAGGAGTGCCTGGGAGGTGAGGAGAGGACACCAAATATAGACAACCCTTGAGAAGCTTAACTTTGCGGGGATGGAGAGAGATTAACAGATTTTAGGAAGCCAGGAAAGCAGAGAGAGCAAAGTAGTAATAGTATATGTGTTAAATGTTATGTAAATTTAATTCCACAAACATTTGTTGATCACATGAGGGGCACAGGGCAGGGAACTGAGAATTGCAAGATGAAAGAGTAGAAAGCAGTCCTTCCCCTCAAGGTGCTCAAAGTTGAATAGGGGAGAGACAACTAAATAATTATGTATAAGGACAGTGCAATAACACATGTGCTAGACACAATGGTAGCATAGTATGTTTATTACGAAGGAGAACAGGGAAGACATTTGAAGTCACATTTAAACTGAGTTATGAATTCTTAAGTGTTTTCTCGGATGACTATGAGAAAGGTATTCCAGGCAGAGAGAAAAGCATCATTTACTGGAAAACTGCATACAGCCTTTAAAGAATATGGGTTCTTGGAATGGCATTGTCTAGATATAAATCCTGCCTCCAAAATTACCAGCTCTGTGACTTTGGGTAATGACCATACCTTTGCCAAGCCTCAACTTCCTCATCTATAAAATGAAAGCTGATAATTCCTATGTCAGCTTTTTAGGGAGGTATAAAAGCTGAGATGCACCGAATTCAGCAGCTGGTACACAGTAAATATTCAATATACATTAGCTCTTGTTATTACTGTAGGATCTAAAATGCAAAAAGTGTGGCAAGGTATGAAGCTAAAGAAGGTAATCAGGAACCAGATCATGATGGATTTGTCAGGAAATTCAGCATTGTTCCCAGCACTAATGAAAAGAAACTGGTGCAATTATTAGAAGACAAGCTGAAGTCAGGCTTAATTCCACCAAAAAAAAAAAAATCTTCAGGAAGCATCTTAATTATAATCTCCTGTTGATGAAGCCTAAGGCAACAGCTATGTACAAGTACCTCTCAGGCTACTAATTAGGAGGCTGAACTGCTAACCTCTAACTGTGCAATATGCAATTTTTTTTTTTTTTTACATTACAACATCTTGTAACACAATGCGTTATTTTCCATTAAGATTGTTGCTAAACTTCAGTTTTCTAATTCTTCTCTTTATATTTTTTGGTATTTAAAAAGAAAAACTGGTAGTATGGCAACGCTTTGATTTCAGTAAAAAAGCTCTTTCACCTCTACCACCAAAACAAAACAAAACACACTAGGATTAGCTGATCATGTACTATAGCCGACCTTGAGAGTATGGTAAGGGCATTTTTAAGTGTAGAGTTAGACTCCATAAAAAAACTGCAGGTAGATCTAAGGAAATTTGCATTGCATGTGGTCTCTATCCTTTTGTCATAGTTTGGATGGATAAAGGTTTCTCTAGTCCAAGAAGTCAGTGGTTTCTCTTTTAGATTTTTATTTTGAGGTAGTTCAACTTCCCACTTATGTAAGCAATATTCCTTCTGTAGAATAAATTTTTGCTTTGAGAAGATTAATCTGGGTCACCACTGCCTAGAGTACTTAATTTAACCTGTTGAGTAATTTTTTTTTTATTGAGGTAAGATCGGTATGTAACATTTCATTAATTTCAGGTGTACGATATAATAATTTGATATATGTATACACCACAAAGTGATCAACACAGTAAGTCTAGTTACCATCCATACAATTGACCACTTTCACCCATTTTGCCCACCCCCAACTGTCTTCTCCTCTGGTAACCACCAATCTTTTCTCTGTACCTATGAGTTTAGTTTTGCTTTGTCTGCTCATTTGTTTTCTTCTTTAGATTCCACATATAAGTGAAATCATACGGTATTTGTCTTTCTCTAACTTATTTCACTTATCATGATACCCTCAAGTTCCATCCATGTTGTCACAAATGGCAAGATCTCCTTTTTTTTAATGGCTAAGTAGTATTCCACTGTATATACATACACCACATCTTCTTTATCCATTCATCTATCAAGGGACACTTAGGTTGCTTCCATATCTTGGCTATTTTGTAAATAATGTTGCAATTCAAATGCATACATCTTTTCAAATTAGTGTTTTTGTGTTCAGCAAATACCAACAAGTGGAAGAGCTGGACCATATAGCAGTTCTATTTTTAATTTTTTGAGGAACCTCCATAATGTTTTCCATAGTGGCTGCACCAATTTACACTCCCACCAACAATGTACAAGTGTTCTCTTTTCTCCACATCCTTTCCAACACTTGTTAAATTTTCTTTTTGATAGTAGTCATCCTAATGGGTGTGAGTTGATATCTCATTGCAGTTTTGATTTGCATTTCCATGATAATTAGTGATGCTGAACATCTTTTCATGTGCCTGTTGGCCATCTGTATGTCTTCTCTAGAAAAATGTCTATTTAGATCCTCAGCTCATTTTAAAATCAGATTGTTTGATTTTTTGCTATTGAGTTGTTTGAATTCTTTATACATTTTGGGTATTAACCCCTTATCAGATATATGATTTGTATTCCCATTCAGTAAGTTGTCTTTTAATTTTGTTGATGGTTTCCTTTGCTATGCAGAAGCTTTTAAGTTTGATGTAGTCCCACTTATTTTTGCTTTGGTTACCTTTGCTTTTGGAGTCAGTCCAAAGTTTCAATGCCAAGACCAATGTCAAGGATCTTACTGCCTATGTTTTCTTCTAGGAGTTCTATGGTTTCAGGTCTTACATTCAAGTCTTTAATCCATTTTGAGTTAATTTTTGCCTATGGTATAAGATAGTAGTCTAGTTTCATTCTTTTGCATGTAGTTATCCAGTTTCCCACTGTATATTCTTGGCTCCTTTGTTGTTATTTAATTGACCACGTATCTGTGGGTCTATTTCTGGGCTCCCTATTCTGTTCCACTTATCTGTGTGCCTATTTTTATGACAATATCATACTGTTTTGATACTACAGCTTTGCAGTATAGTTTGAAATCATGGACTGTGATACCTCCAGTTTTGTTCTTCTTTCTCAGGATTGCTTTGGCCATTTGTGGTCTTTTGTGGTTTCATACAAATTTTAGTATTGTTTGTTCTAGTCCTCGAAAAATGGCATTGCAATTTTTGATAGGGATTGCATTGAATCTGTAGAAAGTTTTGGGTAATATGGACATTTCAACAATATTAATTCTTCCAATCTATAAGCATGGAATATTTTTCAATATTTTGTGTCTTATTTCTTTCACCAATGTCTTATAGTTTTCAGCATACAAGTCTTTCACCTTGTATTAATTTACTCCTAGGTATTTTATTCTTTTTGATACAATTATAAATGGGATTGTTTTCTTAATTTCTCCTTCTGATAGTTGGTTATTAGTTTAAAGAAAGCAACAGGTTTCTATACATTGATTTTGTATCCTGCAACTATAGTGAATTCATTTATTAGTTCTAACTATTTTTCCGTGGAGTCTTTCTTTATACAGTATCATGTCATCTGTAGATAGTGACAGTTTTACTTCTTTCCTTCCAATTTGGATGCCTTTATTTTTGAGTATTTTTAAAGTTAAAAATATCATCCCGATACCTTCATTTGGGAATTTTCCACTCCTGATGAAGCCAGTGGTATAATCTTTTTACTGGAATGGTTAATGCTGATTTTAGTATTTGATATGGCATGTATTGTTATTGCTACTTTTGATGCATGGTATGGAGTGATTTGTGTTACCTCCTGCGTGTGTGTGTTTCAACTTCCCTAATTTTTTTCTGATGGTCTGAGCTTATAAATTAGGCCTCATTTTAGCATGTTTATGTATATATACAATTGGGTCGATTCTTCAAGATGTTTAATCAAGCTTATCTGGTCCAATTTCCTATGGTAGGAGGTCCTGAACTACTGCCAGCATTGTAGGTCTTATCTTTAGGTTTGCAGATGTTTAATAACCACATTGAGATGATCTAAGAGTGCAGGGCAATTTCTTTCAAGCAGTGGCTTTGGATTTCAAAATTTTTTGTTTTTGTTTTTTCCCCCAAGATCTACCTTAACATCTGTCACCCAGTACACGTGTACATGACTGAATAGAGTGTTAACTGCAGAATAATTACGCGACTATCCGAGAGGTTCCTTAAATTTTTCACTCTGTTTCAGATATAAGAAAAACTGTTCCCTTTCCAGGTGGAAACCAGTTAAGCTGATTTCACGAACTACTAGTGGGTCGTTAAAGGCAGACTGAAATCGCTCCTCTAGCAGTCTCCGCTGCTGCTCCTTCTGTCCCAGCCTTTTGGAAATGCATTGCAGAAGTTACCGAGCCGCAGCTGCGCTTCGTTTCTAGAGGGTGGGCCGGTTTTCTTCCCGGGAAGCAGCAGGGCGCCAACCTACAGCTCCAGACTCGGTGGATGATGCGGGGCTCGACCCGTTTCCCTGCCTACCAGCTTCCTCGAAGTCCGTCCCGCCTCCTTCATCTGCTCTCGGCGAATTTAGTGCCTCCCCTGAGAAGTGGGCCGAGCGCCGAGCGATCGATGCCTCCTCCCCTCCCTGGGAGCCGCCATTTTGGGGGGAGGAGAAACACTCGTAGGGGCGGCTGCGGCTCAATGGGATGTTGACTGGCTTCTCCTCTTGCCAGCGCTGTGGAGCCGGGTCAGAAGCCTCCACCGGGGCCGCTCCTCCGGCTGCCTCTCCGGAATGAGGCCTCAGTTCCCGCGCAGGACGGCTCCCTTTTTCTTCCGAGAGTAAGTAGCGGCCGACGGCGCGGCGCGCCCCCGCGCGCCCTCCGCTGTCAGTTACCCCGCGCGCCCCCGTCCCTCCCCCGCCCCGCTGGGCGCTCGGCGCAGACTCGCTTGTTTATTTCTGCAGGAACCCAAGGAGAGGCCGAAGCCGAGACGATGCCTGGGAAGCTGAAGGTGAAAATCGTGGCCGGGCGCCATTTGCCGGTGATGGACCGAGCTAGTGACCTGACTGATGCCTTCGTGGAGGTTGGTGCAAGGTCCTGCCCCTCCAAACACAGGGAGCGTCGAGCCCTGTGAAGGATCTTAGCCACCTCGCCCGCTGCCTCTCAGCCCATTCCCCTGTCGACCGCCCTGCTGGGTGCCGTGCTTGTCCAGCCCTCCCTGGAGGGCTGCCTGCCGACACTGCAGCCCATGTGACGGGGGCACTGCTCGCAGGCGTCCGCGGCGCGCTCTGCCGCGCGGGGAGGCTTTTACTGCTCTGCCTGCAGGGTGACCCTGATGTCAGGACTCCTAACAGGCCACCTGCCAGTCAGGGCATCCCAAGGTGTGACCACGCGGCCACTGAAACACATACAGACACACACACACACACACACACACACACACCCTTCTTTGGTGGGGGGAGGGTAGCTAGCTTTTAATGCTACGGTGATGGAGATGATGTTTAAGAATGTAGATACCGCCCGTTATGGGCACTGGGGGAGCTGCAAGGCGATCTCCTCTTTAACATAGTATTTTCTGAATCATCAGTGTGAGTTCTAAGACCCAAGTGCAACACTTTCCTTCTCTCGTATAGACTGGTAGGTCGAGGAGCTGTTTCAGGGTGATTTAGTGCCTTGTGGTAGGAAGCCAATTAAGTGCCATGGATTTAAATTGCAAAATTGCTTTTTAAATCTAATGATTAGTTTAAAACTCATGCTAGTTAGCACAGGCCCCGGAAAGTAATAATCCAGAGAAAGAAGCCAAGTAAGATTGTAATAAAAATTGTCACGGTGAGCCAGAGCATTAGAACGATAATCGTTTGGGCTGTTAATGCTTAGAGTTGATAGATACATGATAATATACAGCCTGATTTCATATCAATATAAAATACTGTTGATGTTCCCTAAAGATTCTCTGACCTAATCAGACATTGCCATTACAGTTCTCAGGCTCAACTTCATTTTTATGTGAGAAACAGTTACTGGGTGTGTTCTTGGGCCAGATGATAGGTCATGGGGATACACAGATTGCCAAAGCCTAGTCTTTGCTTTCCAGTATCTCAGAGACTGACCCACACAGTTTAGGTTAATAAATAATAGCTAATATGTAGTGAGTCTCATTATTGCCAGGTCTGTGCTAAGTTTTTTTCAATTCTTAGTCCTTATAACAGTCCTGCTATTGTATTATTTTCCCATATTGTAATTGAAGTACCTGAAAGACGCAAGTTTTTTGTTTGTTTTTTTTTAATTTTGTCATCAAGGTACCCAAGAGGTGCAGTGGGTACACAGAAGACTTTTTTTGTTTTATTTAAAATTAATTAATTAATTAATTTATTTATTTTTGGCTGTGTTGGGTCCTCGCTTCTGTGCGAGGGCTTTCTCCAGTTGCGGCAAGTGGGGGCCAGTCTTCATCGCGGTGCGCGGGCCTTTTCACTGTCGCGGCCTCTCTTGTTGCGGAGTACAGGCTCCAGACGCGCAGGCTCAGTAGTTGTGGCTCACGGGCCTAGTTGCTCCGTGGCATGTGGGATCTTCCCAGACCAGGGCTCGAACCCGTATCCCCTGCATTGGCAGGCAGATTCTCAACCACTGCGCCACCAGGGAAGCCCCTGTTTGTTTGTTTGTTTTAATATCACATGGACTTTTGTTTCCAAGCAGTATATACATGTAATCAATCAAAACATATCTGAAAGGAACCATGAAACCTGAGAACTGCTATGGGAACTTGCTGGTAGATAGGAACCTAGCAAATTCAGGAACCACGGGAAAATGTTTTGAGATAACATTTGCGTTGTCAACCTCTATTGACTGTTTTCACAATTAAAAATATTTTATAACTTAAAAAAAAAGCCTAGGAACAGTAAATAATTTGCCCAAGGTCCCTTAACCTTGTAAATCTCCAAAGCCTAGTGGTCTGTTAATCCACCGTGCAAATACTGCCTCTCCAGACAAGATGATGAGTGTTTCTGTAGACTGTGGAAGCTTAATTCTGTCTCTGAAGGTTTAAGGAGGCTTCCTAAAAAAAGTGACATTTGAACTGGGCCTTGTAGGGTACCCAGGATTTTACCAAGCAGAGGGAACATCAGAGGCACAGGGTGGGATACACGGTGTGTTAGGAAACCATCTTAGTTTGGGATGTGTCTGGAGTCAAAGCCGATGTGTGCGTAGTGGAGGTTGTGAGGGATAAGGCTGGGAAGGTAGGTTGGCGCCAGCGCCCTTTTCTGTGTTTTTTGTAAATAGAGGGTAAACGGGGGAAGTTCTTCAAGCAGAAATGAAGTAAGATCATGTTTGGATTAGGTTGTTTCTTTGTAGAATGACTTGAATGGTGATGTTATCGATGGACTGGATAGATGAGAGATGAGGCAAGGAGATCAGTTAAGAAGGTGGTAAAATTACCCAGACAATATGTGCACGTTTAGAATGGCAGTGGGAATGGATTAAAGGGGAAAGATTTGAGGGACATTTCTTAGGTAAAATTCTCAGGCCTTGGTAACAAATGGCTTTTGCTGGTGAGGGAGGGGTTGGATTCAAGGGTGACTCATTAATTCCTTCTTTCAACAAATAGTTACTGAGTGTCTGCTCTTTGCCAAGCCCCATGCTAGTCACCGATCTAGCTGATGCATATGTGATGGTGAACAAAATAGACTTGGTTCCTGTTTTTATGGAGTTTATATTTTGGTGGGAGAGCCAGACATTAAAAAGTAAAGAAAGAGTACATTTATTTATTTATATTTTTATTTTTTATTTATTGGCCCTGTTGGATCTTCGTTGCTGTGCGCGGGCTTTCGCTAGTTGTGGCGAGCGGGGGCTACTCTTCATCGTGGTGCACGGGCTTCTCATTGCAGTGGCTTCTCTTGTTGCGGAGCATGGGCTCTAGGGAGCGCGGGCTTCACTATCAGTAGTTGTGGCTCGTGGGCTCTATAGAGTGCAGGGCTCAGCAGTTGTGGTGCACGGGCTTAGTTGCTCCGCAGCACCTGGGATCTTCCTGGACCAGGGATCGAACCCGTTTCCCCTGCATTGGCAGGCGGATTCTTAACCACTGCGCCACCAGGGAAGTCCCAAGAGTACATTTATAATTACAAGTTGTGATGAGTGCCATGAAAGAAAACGATAGAAAGAGAATCTCAGGAACTTTAGGTTGAATTATCAGGGGAGGCCTCCGAGGAAGTGCCAGTTAGGCAGAGACCTGTGGACGAAAAGGAGCTAGCTGCTTTTCACACAGGAGGAGCTGTGTTTGTGTGTGTGTGTGTGTGTGTGTGTGTGTGTGTCTGTCTGTCTGTCTGTGTAGGGGAGGGGCCGGGCAAAAGAGGCTAGAGGATAGGAGAGTCTCAGCAGAGGGAAGATCCTGAGGGTTTGCTTTGTTTTAGGAAGTGAAGGAAGATGTGTGTGCTGGCATGTAGTAAGTGAAGGGGAGAGTGCTGTAAGGTAACGTTGGAGAGTTAATCAGGGAGCCAGTTGTGCAGGATGCTAGAGGCCATGACTGAAGGTTGGATTTTATTCTCAGTTCAGAGGGAAGAAGCACTTGTTGAGATGAGCACTCTTGTTGCTGTTTGGAGAATGGACTGCAGAGGGGAAAGAGCTGAAGCAGGCAACTAGTTAGGAGATTCCATTATAGTTCAAAAAAGAGGCAGTGAGGGTCAAGGTGATGGTTTTGCTAGTAGAAGTGGATGGATTCCAGATATGCTTTGAAGATAGACAGTAGAGGATTTGTTGGTAGACTGGAGTAGGGATCAGGGAAAGGGAGACTGAAAGGTGATTCCTAGCTTTCTGGAGTCACTGGGGCAATTTTCTCAGTCTCCATAGGGTTGAGAGAGATTGAGTGGGTTGAGAATCAACTTCCATTTGGGCATGTTAAATTTGAGATGTCTTTGGTTCCTTTAATTGGAGTTGTCAAGGAGAAAGTTGGATTTGTGAGTATGGTGTTTTGAAGAGAGGTATGAGTTAAAAATAAGCTCACACAGGCCAGTGCTTCTCAACTCTGTGAGACCCGGTCCTGCCTTTATATAGCAGGTATTTTGAAATCTTCCCTCTACTATCTTGGCATGATATCTATAGCTAATATAACCTACCTATGCCCACAGTTTAAAAAAAATCAATATAATGCTCTAACTGTAATATGATAGAGAAATAAAAGTATTTTTTAACGTGTTTCAATATGGAAGTGCTTGTTAATGACCACAGAAGACATGAAGTAATCAGGTTGCGCCCATGATATTTACTGAGCCTTTGTATATATCAGATACTATACTGGCTGTTGTACAGCATGCTGGGGATAGAGCAGTGAGCAAAATGAAAGTTTCTGTAGTCACGGAACTTAGGTTCTAGTGGAAGGAAGGAGTTAATCAAAAAAATAGTTAAGTAAGAGATAAAGTATGCTAGATGGTGAGAAGCTCCCCATGTGGAGAAAATAAAGCAGAATTCAGGATAGGAAGTACCTCACCTCCATGTAAAATCACGTGAACATGACTGCTCCTCTCACAGAGTGAGACAGTTGTGTAGTTTTGGCATCTCGGATGGGCCTTCACTGCCATTGGTTATCTGATTTCCCAAAATACACTATAGTCAACTCATGGGAAAGAGAGTTGTCCATTAATTTTCACAGTGGTTGCATTTCTTGACAGTTAAAGTGTATTAAAACCCATCATAATATTCTGTCTATAAACCTGAGTTAGGGTCTAGGTAGGTTTTTCGCCCATGTGGCTATCTGGTGTGGATATTTGAAAGTCATGACATGAGACAAGTCTTCATTGTTGGGGACTGTCTCTTGAATTGCAGGACAGCATCTCTGGCCTTCCTTACTAAATACTATTATTATTCGTCCCCAAAACGAAACTTTTGAAATTTAGAAATTATTCGTTCCTAAATTTGCAAAGTTTCTCTAGAAGTTGGTTCTGTCCCTTTTGCAAACCATTGACTTAGGGGAGAGAAGAGGGAGCGAGAAGAGGGATGGATCCTTGAATGAACATGACATTAAGAATTTATTAGAGGTGGAGGACTAGGGGAAGGAAACTGAGATTGTTAGCCAATGGGTGGGAGAAAAATCTGGAAAGTAATGTCTCAGAAGGCAAGGGAGGAAGTTTCTAGAAAGAGGAAATCCTCAACTGTCAGATGGCACTGAGAGGTCAAGTAAGGGGACAGAGAAATCATTGGATTGGACAACATAAGGATGTTAAGGGTCCTGGCTTGAGGAGTGACAAGGACGGAAGCCCATACTGTAGAGATTTAGAGGGTTAAAGTACACGGGAGTAAGGAAATAGGAGAGGCATGAATAGGCAATTGTTTCAGGAAATATGGCTGTGAAGGGAGAGGAGAAATAATGTGGTATTTGGGGGGAGTATGCAGCTTTTAGTACTTAAAATAAGTTGGAAGGTATTAGAACATACTTGTGTGCTAATAGGAATAACCCAGCAGAAAGGGAAAGATTAATGCAGGAAAAAAGGGATAATGAAGGATTACAATATAATAAAGGGATAAATCTTGTGATATGGACTCTAAGTACCATATAAGCTCATAGGAAAGGGACATAATGAAGCCCGAGCTGGTGATGAGAAATCTTTGTGCTGGGCTTGAAAGATGGTGCCATTTCCATAGGCAGAGAGGAAAAGGGGGCATTTTTTGGATGAAGAGGATAAACGATAAAAGCAAAAGGATGGAATATAGCACATGTAATTGAAGGGAGGGTTCTTGTTGAATAGAAGTGGGAAATAAAATTTGGCTGGGTAGAGAGGATGTGGATTACTAAGTGGTCTGAAAACGATGGGGAGAAGTCTGTACAGCAGATGCTCTCTTAACCAGTTTCTACTAACTGCCTCATTACAGTGCCCAGTGCTCTGCATTTCTGCCATAAACACATTCTTGAATACCCCATACCGTTAGATTATACTCCAGTGTGCCTGCTTCTCCCATCAGTTGGCTGATATGCTTTACCAAGAGGCAGTTGCGTTTATTCCCTAACCTATTTATGCCAACACTATTTGTTATTGTTATTTATTTAAATCTTATACAAATCAGTGAAATAAGTGGGATAATGAAGTTGATAATGCTGTGTAAAGCATTATGGATACAGTTGCTAAAAATTGTTCTTGAATTAGATGAAGATTGTAAAGAATCTAGGATTCTCTATCCATAGTTATTTTACCAGTGATTTTAAGTTTTACCACATTTTAAAGAAACCCAGACTGGCAAACACAGATGATATGTTATGAGTGTGGTTTATGCAAAAAAGATGACACAGAACTGTCAACAGTGGACCCTTACTCAAAGAAGAGGCTTCAGTCTTACGATAAAAGATAGAGGAATGAATATTTATTTATATGTTTTATTTGAAAATGTTTACTGTTTGTATCATTTTTAATGATTATCTGATCTAACCAGATTATTTGATTGACTAATCAGATATTGGTCCTGATTGCGTTGGGGTTGAGGGAATTTCTACTATATATGATGTGAGGAGTTTAGGAAGTCAGTGAAGACCAAGTAGTACTTAAGGATGATTATTGTGGGAATCTCCAGGATGAACAGGATGGGATTCTGTACAAGGGGAGTATTAATCAAAATATATCCCAATATTAATGTGCATGTTACAAACTGTTCCGCTAAACTACATTATCATTTTGTTTATCCAGGAGCCTTTGAGGGAACAGGGAGAGGAAAAGAAATTAATATTTAATGAGCATTTTCTACCAGACATTTTGCTAAGTCTCTACATACATTATCCTGTTTAATGCTTACAGCAACTCCCCTTTTCAGAGGAGGAAGCAGCTTTAAATAACAGGTTAAATAACTTTCTCAAGGTAATTTAGCTAATGAGTGGGGAAAGAGACTGCGTTTACCTTACTAGGGAATCTTGTTAAAATCCCTGATGTTCTTTAACTAAATTGTAAGGCATTCATTTAATTGCTGAATAATAAAATCTCCTTCGAATTAAATAAGGCCAAATGAACTCTGATTCTTCTTTAGTAGAAGGGGAATCACCACAATGTTGGCAGAACATACACTCTAGCCTTTTTCTTCTTCTAAAATCTTGTCTTTTGCTTGTTTGTTTAGTATAGTGTGGGGACTATCAGATTTTTACTATATCTAGAACGGACAGTTGACCAAAAAAAAAAAAAAAAAAAAAAAATCACAGTATAGCACTACATTATAATGGGACAAAACTGAAGAGGGCTCTGAAATCATAGCTTAAGAAATGATATGCTGTTTTTGGCAATTGAGCCAAAATCCTTAAGTACATTTGGCTTTTGAATGGTTTTGAATGCTTTTATGAATCCTAACGACATTTTACTTCAAATAAAGCAGTTTTTAGGTAAATTAAACGATAAGTATTTCTTTGATATTTTGAATATTCAAATGTAATGAAAACTAGATAGGTAAATGAGCAGATTTCTTCCCAGGTTTCTTTTTCCTTGTTTCATTTCTTTAACATTTGTGATTTAAAAGTAAAAAAAAAAAAAAAATTATGCAAGTAATACAGTTGGCCCTTCGTATCCCTGGGTTCTACTTCCTCGGATTCAACCAACTGCAGGTAGGAAATATTTGGGAAAAAATTCCAGAAAGTTCCAAAAAGCAAAACTGGAATTTGTTGTGTGTGGCCGCTATTTACGTAGTATTCACATGGAATTTACAACTATTTACATAGCATTTACATTGTGTTAGGTACTAAAGAGATGATTTAAAGTGTATGGGGGGTTGTGCATAGGTTATATGCAGGTACTGTGCCATTTTATATGAGGGACTTGAGCATCCATAGATTTGGGTATCTGTGGGGTGGGGGTGGGTGGGTGGGAGGAGTCCTGGAACCAATACCCGTGGGTACTGAGGGATGACCGTACATGAATAGCTCCTGTTAGAAAAGATTCAAATACTCAAGTAAAACTTGAAAGCCCCTTACTTCTTACTTACAACACTATACTGTGTTGTCTACACCCTTATCAGTCCCTTCTTCAGAGATAATTGCTATCACTTCTTTTGGCATGTATTCATCTACTCCTTCTCCCCTGCTTTAAAAAAAACAAAAAACTTTTACATATTTTTGAAAACAAATATAATCATACTTTTTATATTCTACTACTTGGTTTTTTCAGTTATTATGCCATTGACCTCGTCCCCTGACAGTACATGTAATCAACTGCATTCTTTAGTAGGGAGCATGTGATTTATTTAGTCATTTTCTTGTTGTCACTAGGTTTTTGTATATCTTTTGGGAAGGGGCCATATGTGAAAGTACTTCAGGATAAATTCCCAGCAGTGAATCCAGAATTTTATAACTGAATCAAAACAGTTTTTGCCATTTGAATTTTATTTTAATTTTTGATGTTCTTGAATTTTAAATAATCCATTTAAAAAATAGGTAATATATGTGCATGGCTCAAAATTCAAAAGGTACAGAATGAGTCAGCCTCTCATCGCCTTTCCTTTAACCGATCTGTCTTGTCGTTTAGTGGCCACTGTTAACATTTGTTGTGTATCCTTCCAGAAATAATCTGTGCATATATAGGCATATATCATATGCCTGCCTTATAACATTTTGTCATTTTTTTCCCTCCACAAAGAATGCCGTACACACTGCTCTGCAGTAGAGGGATGTATCTTGGACATTGTTCCATACTAGTGCACGGAGAACTGCTTCGATCTTCTGTATAGCACTGCATTGTGTGGCTTTCCCATACTTAATTTAGCCAGTTCCTGATTGATGGACTTCTAGGTTATTTCCAATCTTTTGCTACTATAATGCTGCTTATATATGTCATTGCGCACCTATGTATGAATATAAAGGGTGTAGGCATTTAAAATTTTGATAAGTGTTGTCAGACTGCACTTTGTGAAGATTGTTCTAATTTTCATTCACAGCAACAGAGTATGAGAGTGCCTCATTCACACTGTGTTTTCAAACTTTTTGATCTTTGCCAACCTGAGTAGTAAAAATGTTGGTTTAGTTTGATTTCTCTTAGTATGGATGAGGTTTTCAGCTTTTGATATACTTAAAAGACATCTATATTTCCATTTCTTTGAATTTCCTTTGTTTGGTTGGTTTGTTGATCTTTTTCTTATTGCTTTGTAGGAACTTGTTAGAAATTGAAGAAATTAGCTGTTTGTGACATATTTGGCAAATCCTTTTTCTCAGTTTCTTATTTATCTTTGACTTTATCGTATTCCTTACCATGCAGGAACTCATTATTTTTATGTAATTTCTTAAACCTTTTCAACCCTCTGACCAAACTGCCTAGGTACCAAATGGTTGGTATCATTCCTTGATAATTCAAATTGCATGATAAAATAACTAGAAAAATGTACAGAAGATAATAACTATAGGTTTGGGTATTTTGCTTTTAGAACATTTTCTGGACTGATTAAACATTAATATCTACAAATATAATACCAATAGTAGGGTTGTAGGTCAAGAAGGAAAGGAGATTTCATAGATTATCTGATTGAACCAGCATTTCCTAAGTGTCTACAACATGCAAAACTCTTTACTGGGTATCGGGATAAACCTTTAGTGAATTTTGAGGTTAGAAAAGATACTTCATGGTGATAACTGATAGAATTAGGGAAGAGCTTAGAGAGATCAAATTTAGGAAAGGTGAGACAATCTAGGAAGTAGTTTCTTAACTGTTTTGCTCTTAAGCTTCCTGACCGCTTCTCAAGTCCAGCCTGAGGTTTCACAATCTCCATTCTTTCTTAGAAGCAAGTCCCAGGGATTTAGCCTCCTTTCTGCCTTCTTCCTTTTCTTCTTATTTACGTTTGCATTTTGATTTAGTGTCTGCCAAGACTGGCTATGAAACGGTAGTCTCCCCATTCCAACCCCTTTTATTGTCCCTGAAGATAGAAACATAAAACCACCATAGTTTATTGCTGATCACTGTGTATGCACAGGTAAGGATTTAAAAAGTAACAAATACTGAGGAAGTGAGAAAATATGAGGATATGTTACTAAGTTCTTATAATAATGGGCTGTAGTTTTGGATTCCCTTGATGAGATGGTAAGAGTCAGCTGTCCTTTCTACCTTCTGATTATATTTTGCTGGTCCTCCACCCTTAAGACTTTCACCTTTTGTCTGAGCTCCTGTTTAGTGAAGGCCATGTGATTACTTTCTCCACACTGACATAATGGTCTGATTTTAATTTCCCTGTAGAGCTAGTCAAGCAGAACAGTGGGTGATCCCTTGTTCCAGGTGTAGTTTATAAACTTGCCTGGACCCATCCATACTTTCTTTCCTTTTGTCTCAGGGGACAGTTGTCTTTTTTCCCCTGCATGGTTAATCCTCCTATTGTTTAGCTGACGTTAAATTTTAATTTTATTCACATTTTTTATATTTTTATTTGAACTGTTCTTACTTGTTTTTAGGTAAAATTTGGTAACACCACCTTTAAAACAGATGTGTATCTCAAGTCCCTCAACCCTCAGTGGAACTCAGAATGGTTTAAATTTGAGGTAAGTTTTTAAATGTCAGCATTTTTGCATGTGTATTTTGAGGTGACCCTTTTTTCCCAGGAATGATTGGACTACGTTTTATTTCAGGTATAGTAGTTTTCCTACACCATAAAAATATTTCCTAAGAATATTGAGTTTTCAAAAAATTATGTTACAGTTCAGAAAATATCGTATATGAATAGGAGAACCCAGATTAAAAAGGTATTATATTATTATATAGTAATTTTCTCTGGATTTTAGCATATACCAAAAATCACTTAAGAATAATGTACAGATTAAACATTTTTTTGAATTGTGATAAAAATACATATCATAAATATTGCCATTTTAGCCATTTTTAAGTGTACAATACAGTAGCATTAATTGCATTCACATGCATACAATGTTGTGCAACCATCACCACTATTTCCAAAATTTTTTCATCACTCCAAAGAGAAAATACTCATTCAGCAACGACTCCCCATGCCCTCCTCTCTCCAGCCCCTCGTAGCCTCTAATCTACTTTCTGACTCTGAATTTGCCTATATAAGCATTTCATATAAGTAGAATCGTAAGTATTTGTCCTCTTGTGTATGGCGTCTTTTCACTTAGCATAATGTTTTCAAGGTTCATCCATGTTGTGTAGCATGTATCAGAATTTCATTCCTTTTTATGGCCGAATAATATTCCATTGTATGAATATACCATATTTTGTTTATCTATCTGTTGATGCACACTTGGGTTTGTTTCTGCCTTTTGGCTGTGGTGAATAATGCTGCAGTGAACACTGGTGTACCAGTATCTGTTTGACTCCCTGTTTTCAGTTCTTTTGGGTCTATACCTAGAAGTGGAATGGCTGAGTCACATGGTAATTTCTGTGTTTAGCTTTTTAAGGAACTGCCAAACTTTTCCACAGTGGTTGCACCATCTTACATTCCTACCAGCATGTATGAGAGTTTTGGTTTTTCCATATCCTTGTCAATACTTGTTATTTTATTTTATTTTTTTAAAAAATGTAACCCATCCTAGTAGGTCTGAAGTGGTATTCACAGTATAATTTTAATGTGCATTTTTATTATGAATGAGGTGAGTTTGACTTCCTATGGCTAAGGACCATCTGCATTCTTTTACTTTGAACTGTCTCATATTTAAACCACCTGAAGAAGGTATTTAGGTTTCGGAGGTTGACTTCACCAGACTTGATGACCAGTTTAATACAAAGAATGTAGATGTGAGGTGTTACCTAATCGGTTTTGATTTGCATTTCCCTAATGACTAATCTCTCTACCTTTGCTTAGAGATAAATCTATAAGGTTTCTTTTCCTGGAAATAAGTAATCTTTTACATTTGGTATATGTATACATTTATGGTAGTGAAGATTTTTAAATTATAAGATTTAATTTTTAAGATATACTTTTTTAGGTGGATGATGAAGATTTACAAGATGAACCTCTCCAGATCACAGTTCTTGACCATGATACATATAGTGCAAATGATGCCATTGGTAAAGTGTACATTGACATTGATCCTTTACTCTACAGTGAGGCTGCAACAGTCATCTCAGGATGGTTTCCAATTTATGATACCATTCACGGTAAGCAGTTCATTTTAAGAAAATAAGTCACAGTCTTTTAATTTATCCTTAAAGACTTTTGTGCTGTGCCTGGTATTTTTAAAATACGTATCTTCAAGAGATGTCTTCTCTTTTAATAGACATGTGGTAGTATGTATTGTTGGTAGGATTGTAACTTTTCTGACCATAATTTGAAATAATGCCTGCTAAATTTGTACAATATAGTAAGCAAATGCATCATTTGAAAATCATCTAATATTGCTACTCTGTTTCTAAAACACATTTTAAAATGAATAATCTTGAAACTTTTCTGCTTAGAAATTCTTGAAAGGAAAGAAAATTCTTCAAAGGCTTTTTGTTGCCTAAAGCAAAGTTCTCAAAGTATGGTCTGGGGACATCTGTGGGTCCATGAGATACTTTCACAGGCTCTGTGAAGTGAGATGAGAACTGTTTTCAGGATAATACTTATATGTCATTTGCCATTTTTAGTCTCACTTTCTTACAAGTTGTACAATGGAGTTTTCAGAGGTTTTATGATGTATGATGTTACCACACATTGAATGTAGAGCAGAAATTAAAATCTAACTATTTCATTAAGCTACACACTATAGAGATTGGCAAAAATGTAATGTAATGCCACTCTTATCACTAAAATATTTTTGTTTTTCAAAATAATTATTTTTATAACAAATGTTTATTTTGACATAAATCGATTTACTACTACTTTAAATTAAGTAATAAGTAAATATTTGTCTAAATTCTCAAATTAAATTTATAATATGGTAAATATTGAAGGTTTTGACCCACATAGAGAAAGACTCTTTGAGATCTTCAATAATTTTTGAGATTTTAGAGGGGTCCTGCAATCAAAAAGTCTGAGAACCACTAGCCTAAAAATATGTCATCTCTTTAAAATGGCAGATGGACCATTATGGGCATAAGGAACTGGCAGATGCTTCTGCCTACAGTCTTGCATTTTTCTCTCTATTTTACATTTTTGACCTGGCAATTCCATTGATAGTAGTTTAGTATAAGAAGATAAGATGTTTGATGAGATTTATGTGTATTATGACATTATTCATATACTCTATTATTTATTGATGTTTAAAATGGTAAAATAAATTGGAAAACAGGATTTACTTAAATAAATTAGAGCATCTATAGAATGAAAATAATTAGGAAACAAAGTTAGCATTGCTGTTATGATATGTTATTTTTAAATCATTAATTATTTGCCTGATTATTTAATTATACTTTATTTTCTTAAGGTAGAAACTTGTTTTTCCTTTTGAAATTATAGGTATCCGTGGGGAAATCAATGTAGTTGTCAAAGTAGACCTCTTCAATGACTTAAATCGATTTAGGCAGTCGTCATGTGGAGTCAAATTCTTTTGCAGTAAGTAAATATATTTTATTACTCATTTGACAGGAAATTTAATAATTGTTAAATATGAGAAATCAAGTTAATGTTTCAGAAGTCTAATGGAAAACCTATTATACCTTGGTCTTAATGCCAAAGAGAAAATTGCGAATTTTTCAGAAATAATTACTGTAGCTCTAGGAACTGTTCATCTGATTTTAAAGTAAATGATATCTAATTTTTCACAAGTTCATAGAAAGTTTTTTTAGAAAAATCCAGTGGGGCATGTGTGTGCATGCGGTCATCATGACAGTGACACTGTGGCCCACAGGGAGGCTGCCTCTGGCTGTTTCCCACATGCCCCCTTCTCTAGTCTCTGTGCCAGCCTCTGCCCGCAAGGGTGTGATGAGAAGGAATCACGTTAATCATTGCTGGTTACAGTCACTTAACTCCAGTAGAAAGAGGAACAGGTGAAGATTTGGGGATCTTTTTCAGAATTTTTAAAGAAGAATCCATATATTAATGAGACAGTATTTACATAAACCTTATGTTTAGTGATACTGGGTCTGAGGTGGAGAATTGATTGTTAAAGCACTACGTAAGATTACAGCTCTGAAATACTTAAGAATGACTAGAAACAAGATTGAAAATAAAGGTGGAATTTTTTTTCCTGCAATGCAACAAATCATTCATCCTTAGAGAAATTAGATATGGGAATGCAAAGTGTGCATTTGTAGGTGAACTGTGCATTTGCTACAGTCCTAATTCAAAACCCAACAATTAAGGGAATAAACCCAAACGGACCTATACAGAAAGAGTCCACAATTCATTTAGGCCACATGTTGAAAGAAAATCACTGCATTGTTAAACTAGGTATGTGTCTGCATAATATAAAACATTGTGATATGAAACAGGTGATACACTGTATCCGAACAGTAGCCTATGCTACTTTGATGTCAGCCGGTTGTCAGAGGTTAGCGACAACATAGAGGGAGAGGACTTGTCACACTTTCTCAGCCAATGAAAACAAATCCCATTAATGTCTACATTTGGGAAACAAATTTGATGAGGCTACACGTGTGGCGTATTCAGACTTAATTCAAATGGGCTCTTCAAAACCAGGCAATACAGACGTGGAGCCATTTGTGGTGGATGGACGTGTATATCTTGCAGAAGTCTCAAATGGCTTTAAAAAGCAGAATTATTTAAAAAACATAATTACTGGACAGTAATTTATAGAGAAGATTGCAAGCTACTCATCTAATGTAGGTTTTACTCTTGTACCAGTAGGTCAACAAAAGGTTAAAATAATTTTCATGTATTTGTCTTACTTTATAAAGGTTAATATTTTATTGCCTATTACATTTCTTTCAAAAGTTAGAACAAATTACTTTTGTCAAATGCGTAAAAGATCTGACTATAATTAAGCTTTGAATAACTGTCAAAAAAAGAAAAAGCCAGTGGCATTTTATGCTGGTATAGGATGCTGAAAGATAGGAGTGGAGCACTAGAGGCGGCGCTGTGGTACTATCCACAGCGACATAAGCATCTACAGGTATGGAGCCCTGCGGATGCCATGAAATATGGGTCACAATTAAACAGATCTGGGCAATTCATAGCCAGCCTGGACTAATAGGGTTGAAAACTCCTAAGTAGTTGAGTTAGTTTCAAGGCATGAATATAGTTTGGTATAGATGTTCTCACATTCTCCCCTTTTTAATAAATCCAGTGACGTTTGTTGTTCTATGTATTGAATGAGTCTGTTAAGTAGTATAGTGACTACTGAACCAATTGGCCTTATAACCATGGATTATTAGAAACTACAGGCCTGTATGACTTCTCAGATTATGTCAGAAAGGTAATGGTTTGGTTTTTAAGGCTGCAGTATGTGGTGTGCAGAACTTTTTCAAAGGGCTTCCAATAATTAGAGTGTTTTGGTATTCATTATCTGCTTTCTGATTTTTTATATAATATCAGCTAGCTCACTTTAATTTTGACTTTTTTACACTTTGTATTGAACGCTATTTAAGATGGTCTGTAGCTGTTTTCTAAATTATAAAAATACAGTTTATATCTACTATGCTTGCTTGAGAAAGGCGAGAGGCCTCATGAAGGAAAATGATTATTTCTAAGAATAAAATGGAACTTAGAAGACTGTTTGATTGAAAGTATTATTATGATTGCATTGAGGTTATCACAGTAAAAGATGTTCTTGTACTATGTATCCAAAAGGTGAGAACTTAGTTGTACATTTTAAAAAAGTTAAATTTAGCCTTGTGATAAATAGAAGCATAATAGATAATTTTTTTAACAGCGACATCTATTCCAAAGTGCTATAGAGCTGTAATAATTCACGGATTTGTAGAAGAACTTGTGGTCAACGAAGACCCAGAATATCAATGGATTGATCGAATTCGCACACCAAGGGCATCAAATGAGGCCAGACAGAGACTCATTTCTTTAATGTCAGGTATTTTAAAAATAATAATAATAACTTCATGGCTGATTGACTTAATCCTCCAAAATTCTTCACTTCCTTTTGACATGCTACTAAAACTTTACAATGAAGACTATGAATTGTTAACTGACTGATTCCCTATCCCTGGTCCCATCCTCCTGAACACATGTGCATTGCCATCTTATAACAAGACGAAATCTGAATCAGAAGCTTATAGTTACTTCTTAACTAAGTAGTAAAAGGAAATTGTGCTTATGAAGTGGCATAGTGGAACGTGCCCTGAACAAGGAGGTAGGACACTGAGTTCTAGTTTTCCTCCTTGGAGTGTGTATTTGTAGTCAGAGCTTAGGTAATCTCTCTAAGGTGTTTTGATTAAATGTTGCCTTTTCATAGTCCTTCTCTGACAACTTGTACCTCCTTTTACCCCTACTCCCCTGCCACTCTTACCCCATTATTTTCCTTTGAAGAACTTATTTCCATCTAAAGTTTGTATTTATTATGTACGTATGCGCGAGTGTATATATACACTCGCGCATACATACATACACACCCACACACTCTCACACAGATATATCAGATAATAAATATGTTATATTTATATTTAATAAGTACAAATGTTATATTTATAATAAATTTATGTATTTAAATAGAAAATAGAAATATTTATACTTATATTAACATGTTAATTATATTTAATATTTATAAATACATAAAAATGTTGTATTTATATTTAACATAATGTTACACTTAATATATTAAATAATCTATGATTTTCTGGATTCTTTCCTCTTACCACCATGTCCAGCTTTGTATTATGCAACATGCAGATAAGAGGCCGACTGTGTTTTCTTCCTTTTTTCGTAGGTGAACTGCAGAGGAAGATTGGCTTGAAAGTACTTGAAATGAGAGGAAATGCAGTTGTTGGGTACTTACAGTGTTTTGATCTGGAAGGCGAATCTGGGTTAGTGGTACGAGCCATAGGAACAGCGTGTACACTGGATAAATTAAGTAGCCCAGCAGCCTTCCTTCCTGCATGTAATTCCCCATCCAAAGAAATGAAGGAGTAAGTATGAATCGATGAATTGTTCTTATGGAGCTTTTTATCTTTCGCCTACATATTTTCATTTGATTTGAAACATTTTAGTAGAATTGTTCAACATACATTTTTTCCTGCAGCAGTTTTCTTATCAGAGATGACTATCAAAATTTGAAGCTTAAAACTATTTAGATATTCCTAATATTTTATTTATACTGTCATGAAATTCAAATTAAGTAATGTAAAATTAAATTTGTTCCACATCTTTAGACACTGTATATCTAAAGCACAAAATGAATGTTTATGCATTCTGAAGAATTTTACTTGTTGTCTGGGGAATGCTTAATACCCTATATCTGATAATCCAATTGTGCCTATTATTAGCAACACAGAATAGAAAGCAGGAAATATTGACCTGTGCAGGGGTCTCAAACTCCAGTGTCTACAGAGGCCAAGCAGTTTATATAAATAAAACAGTTGGGTATAATGGAGAATACTGGGGACTGCATAAAGCAGATGTTGGCAAACTTTTTCTGTAAAAGGCCAGATAGTTAATATTTCAAGCACTGGCCATATAGTTTTTATGTTTGTTAACCAAAAACAGAAAAAAGGAGTTTGCCGATCTTGATCTAAAGGAATTTAAACTCTTACATTTTTTTAAAAAGTATTTGTGATCCAACAGAACACTTCTGTTGGCTCCATTTGGCTAATGTGTCATCATTTGTGCCTAAGGCAGAGATTCTCAACATGGTGTTGGTGGTGCTATCGACAAAGAATGCTTGAAATGAAAACTTTCTGTCATAATGCTTGGGGTGAGGGGGATGATTCTATTGGGGACCAGAAATGCTGACTGTCCCGCACAGCTAGGGACAACTCTGTACAACAGAGACTTGTTCCATACTAAATGCCAATAGTACTTCCATTGAGAACCATTGCTCTAGAGATTCTTCTAGATCAAGGGTCAACAAACTTTTTTGGTAAATGACCAGAATGGAAATAGCAAGGACTTAACTCTGCAGATGTTGCATGAAAGCAGCCGTTAATAGTATGCAAATAAATGAGTGTGTCTTTGTTCCAATAAAACTTATTTATTTTTGAAACAGATGGCAGGATGGATTTGGCCTGTACTGTATAGTGTGCTGACCTCTGTCTTGTCATCAGGAGGTCAGAGTTCTGTAGTCAGAAAACCCAAAATGTTTCCCATTTCAGCAGTAGTCAAGAGAGGTTGCCTAGAAAGCAATCACAATTTGTTTTTTCAAACAGTCTATGTAAAAGTGAGATTCTTTATCTCAACTTTTTCTTTTTGTTTAATTATTCCTTTCTGCTGGCCTTTAGTTATTTGGGTTAAATTTTAGTCACAAGAGGGAGCACAGTATTACATACATTGCCTAATTTTATTTGGAAATACATTGATAAGTGAAATATTTGTTTTAAATGATTTATTGAGTGAATTTGCTTTATCTTCCATTTAAAATCTGTCTTAAAAAAGATATGAACTGCTTTCTGCTACAGGTGAAGTCAGATTGCAGGTATAACTTTTTGAGGGATTTAGATTTTTTTTCTCTTTTCGTAGCAAATTTAAGTAAAGACCTGGGTCCCTCTTCCTTCTGCCACCCTCCAGCTTTATCTGTACTACCTGAAGGGGCCTGGCCTTTGCAACTGTGATGTCTGAAGTTTTCCTCTTTTCACTGAATTACTTAGTGGAAAGAAAGCTGCAGTACCTGTTGGTGCCTTAAAGTGATATATGGATGGTAGGGGAATACATTTCGCCTTCATTCAGGAAGAGCTCCATTAATGTAAATCTGAGCTTGTCTAAGTTTTCTTTTTCTAATTTTGTTGTAGCCATTTGCCTTAAATTGTCAGCTATTCACACCATGAAGAATTTAAGTGGCTTCATTAAGATTTTCTAATGGCATCTTACTGCATAAGTCATGTTATTTAAAAAAACAAAAACAAAAACCTCAGGCTGCTTTATTTCAACCAGCTTCTTTGTATTTTTGTTAATGAATCAATTCGGGCGCTAGTTTAAAATTGTTTTATGAGTCACCTGATTATAATTATTTTGGTATTTAATTTTAACATTGTTGAATCTAGACAGGGATTTGATAAAGGTAGTTTGGATTATGTTCTTGCCTGAATAGATTTAACGTTAGAAATACCACTAGGGTATTCTTGTAAGGCAACCTTTCATGCAAGGAGATTGATATGAATTAGGACTCAAAGAATACATTATGGTGATGCTGTCTCCATTGTGCTTGGATTTTAATTTGATGTCGTAATTTGAACATTTAATGATGTTCATTTTATTTTACTTTTATTGATGGTGTGTTCTGCTCCATCAGTTTGTGTTTTCCTTTTAGGTATTTAGTGTATTACGGAGTATAAAGCTCTTTGGTGTTTCCTAGCTGAACTATCTTGATGGTAGAAAGTGCATTTAAATATGGTTTATTGATTCTCTACTTTAAAAAAAAAGTACTTTCTAGGAGACATTAGTCATAGTTTCTCCTCTGTACTGCACTGATTCTTAGACTTTTAAACTCCATTAGCCACTTACTTCAACAGAGAAAGAAAAAACAAAAATAAAACCTCACCCAGTTGCTTGTGTAGAAATTGGTCACCGATGAGATATTTGATTTTTACCAGTTAAACACTTTAAAAATTTAAATTAGCAACAAAAGCAGAAACATTTGTCCTATAGTAAAAGCAGTGATATTTTCAGAAAGTAGATGGTCTTTAAAAGACCATTATTGCCAGTTAACGAAAACTCATGTTTGGATCTTGATAAATTGTGATTATTGGGAATGTTCACTGGGCAGCGGAAAAGGAAAAAAGGCCAGGAAAAGTTGGGCTCTCGATTACTTTTAATTTGAATTCTAAAATATGGGAGTATGGTAGTTTTTCAGAGAGTAGTCACTTAATTCATTTCCCCTCATTGTGCGTAAGGGAAGGCATTGCACAATGAAATAGTTGCTAATATGAAGTCCAGGATTCTTAATTATATAATATACCTTTTTTTCCCCATCCACTATAACTATGCTCTTTCAGCTAAATTTCTTTGTGAAAATTTTAAGTGCCATAGATGAATATATATCTGTATCTGGTCTAAGTATCCTTTACGCGTGCATAGATGTGATCTATTGCAGGATATTAGTTGATATCTTAACACAGTTTCAATTTAGAATGTAGTTTAACTAAATTCTGTTTAAGTTTAATAATCTATTCTGTTTGAAAGCTACACAAAAGTCATTATATTGCTTAATTAATGTTTTTTTTTATAAAGTGGTGTCCCTTTGCTTTGTTTTGTCCCCAGTGTAACGTGGTTTTAAGCTATATACTTGGGGTGCTGAAATATGGAATAATTGGATCTAGTCATATTCATTCAATTCACTCATTTCTCTTTATGCTGTCATTTTTCATATTCTTATGTAACTCTGTCTTGATATGCTAGACAGAAACAGTTCTGTTAGTTAAACTTCCTTTGTAGAAAAATATAATTAATTATATCAGCAGTTATTCATATCTCACTCTCAAAGTAGTATAAGAACATCATATTTGGCTTTTCATTTTTATGTGTGTTTTCTTCCTGAAATATTGTTTAGTGAGCTCTGTGGTGATCAAAATAATAGCAAACATTTTAAAGTAACTGAAAATCCAAATTTTAATCTTTTTCTTATTTAATTCCACTGGCAGTTCTGCTTGCTATTTTTCTTATTCACATTCCTAATTTATTAATCTGATTCTTTGTAACTATTTCTTAACAAATTAATATTTAGCTCTTTTTTATCTCAACTTGTTTTGTGCATGCTAGGGATTAAAAAATAATTCCTCTACCCTAACTAAAAGCTCCTTTGAAATTATTTTAACATAACTTTGCTATCTCTTGTATGTATTGTTTTCTTTTCTTCCACTTTGACCACAAATTCCCTCAGGTCTCCGCTGGTTCATCCTCCAAGCCATGGATGCCGCTCGACTCACAACAGCCCAATTCACACTGCTACTGGCTCACGACTTACTCAGAACTTCTCTGTGTCTGTTCCCACTCTCATCTATACTGGTACGAGACTGCTCAGACTCCAGAGCTGGGGAAGCAGGCCACGGGCAGAGTGGCTGCAGAGGGCAGGCAGGCAGGTAGCGTAGGCAGGTACCACAAGTCTTTGCTTCCTCCTTTTCTCACTCGTAGTCCAGCGGCACTGAAGAAATCCTGTATTTAGCCGCCGCAGAGGCTCTAACTACATGGAAGTGAAAGTGTTCTTCCAGCTTCCAAAGTCTCTTCCATAGATCCTCTAAGAACCCTATCTTGTATATGTATGCTGTGAGTTTTTAGGAGAATCCTCCAGTATGTATTTTTGCCATTATTTCTGCAGTTGGTTAGAAATAAAATTGATGATTGGACTCTAAGTGAAATAGCTGCCAAAGCTTCTGATTTGCTTATTTTCTTTATATACAAAACTTGTTACAGTAGGGTCTGTTTCATTCTGTGGAAGAGAGCTGTTGGAAAACAGGTAAGCGACTCTTCTGCATAAAATGCAATGTTTCTGTGTAGCCTATATTGATTTTCCACTCTGCTGTGTTTTTAGCTGTGGCACTCTTGATGCTATAGGATAAGGAAACATGTTTTTCTTTTCAAGATATCTGTGTGTGCAAATATAAAAATTGTGAATATTTACACACACCATTTTCAGTCATCATTTTTTCTTTTGTAATTTAAAAAAGCATTGTTTGTTTGAAAATATTTTTATTCATGTATTTATTCTTTTTGTTTATTTCTTTTAATGTTTTTTTACCCCCTTAGTCTGCCATTTCATGCTTTTTTGCTTTTTTACTTGGCTTATTAACTGTTTCAATGCAGATAATTACTTATCTGGAGAATGATGAATGGTTAAACAGCAATTGGATGTCTTTGGCCTCATACCCAGCTCCACACTTAAGAAATGACTGCTGGCCCTGCCCCAATACTTTCCTGGTGTTTAGATCATGCTGCCTCCGTCAGGTCCTTTGGCACATGATTACTTAATATTTCTCCACCTTCTTCTGGCAGGATTCCCTTCAATGAAGATCCCAATCCCAACACTCACTCATCAGGACCCTCAACCCCTCTGAAAAACCAAACTTATTCCTTTTCACCTTCCAAGTCCTACAGTCGACAGTCCTCTTCTTCTGACACAGATTTGAGTTTGACACCCAAAACTGGTAAGGCACTTCCACTCACTTTTTCTCTTTTTCTTTTTTTCCCAAATTTGTTTATGTTCCTTATTAGCTTTCCATCCAAGCCTTTCTTCCTGTTTTTGGCATTTAAGTTAAAAGATAATGTGAATACTGATCATTTTCAGTTACTACAGTTAAAATGTGAAAATTTTGTGTAGTTCAGAAGTTACCCTGTTCAGAGAGTGACATTTTGTTGATTTAATCATAGTGTAGCTAAGAAGGCCAGGATTTATTTTTGCATGTAGTCATTTTCCATTTCATGCTCAAATTAAGAGGAATAACATCGTAAAGCATTTGGATAGAAAGTAACACTAGTAGCTTGCAATCCAATTCCTCATGCAGTATAAGCATTTTTGAATTCATTGTTTCTATTTTGGAATTTAATTCTAAGATTTTATTATGAAAAAAATCTTATAGCTGATATGGTTACTTTGGAGTACATATATCTGTTTATTAGCTTATTATTTAAAATATTTGGTTTTGCTAGTCTTACTGTCTAGGTTAGAAAATAGCATTTTTGCTTTACTTATTCTTGCATATTTGCCAGTGTATGAAATTTATAATTTTTCCCTCTCCTATTTGTATTTTGTTAATCTCTGAGTTTTTGTGAATATGTTTTATGACAAAAACTGATTAAAAAATCAAATTAGTTTCTTACGCCTTAAAATAGAATTAGCTTATTTAAATCATTGAATTATTATTCTTAAGAAAAATAAAAAATAAATAAAACATTTAAAAGTTAATAGTTTGCAATTTTTGCAAATAGCATTTTTGTCTGGGAGTTTCCTTGCCAGATTGATGAAAACATTTTGCCTAGTTTATTTGCATTATTTTTAATTTATCATCTTTAATAACTTTATTTTTGTGTTAGACAAGAGATTTAGAAAATGACCCCAGATTTTATGAAAACAATGAAAAGAACCAGCACTACTTCCAAAGTAAAGAAAGGGCATTTTAAAAAATCCTATAGACATAATATCTATTTTTATAAATGTAGTCACAAAATGTAAAGAAGATAATTATTAACACCTAATTCTTTGAAAATAATTGCTTTATTTTTACATGTATAATTATAAATAACAACTTAAAATAATGTGATATTTGATAGTAATGGATGCTTTGGAATATGGCATCTTCACCATATTTCTGTCATAAAAACTGAACCATTGAAATTGTAGTGAAGTGGGTTTTTTTGTTTTGTTTTGTTTTTAAATAAAGACTGAGATTCTGGCCTTGAAATTCATAACAATGAAAACAATAAAGACCTAGGATAGCATTTGAAGAGTAAGTTTTCTTAAAAATATTTTTGAGGCTTTGTCCACTGGTTGTTTATTTGTGTATTCCAGGTCACTTTTCAGTATTTCTTATCTTCCTTTTTTTTGCCATACTACAGACACATTTTGAAAGTATTTCCTTGGTCTTTCTGTTTCTTTTTTTTCATTCACCAGAAAATCCAAGTCTAAAGAAGATTGTCAAGTAATAAATTAACTGAACGAGACTTCTCTTCCCTTAGCTTTCTAGTAGGCAATCAATTGTACTATCAATGAAAACTTTTTTGCATTTTATTTTCTAGCTCCAAATTTTTAGTTTTTAAAAATTAACTTACAAAAGAGGTATTATTCTCATGTATTTCTATATTTATAAGCTGTTGCTAAATTAATCATTTTGTTTTCCTATAACTATTCAGTACCTCAGTCGCATATTTATAGGATATTAACAATTTTTAGTTGTTTGGCCTTATCGTGGGTCCCAAAAAAATCTTTGAATACTCCTGAGGAGCATTCCTATTTCTCATGGAGATTTAAAGTGGCAAAATTATGAATGTTCTAAAATTTCTAGAGCTGTAGTTCAGCATGTATTTCATGATAGATTAGTTGTTTATGATTGATTTATTATAGGTAAATTGGAGAGCCAAAAAGAGAATGGAATAAAGTTAATAAAACTTAGACTGAGAAAGTTGTTTTTCTGTTTGTAGTTAAAGCTATCACCCACCTTCAGATGGGTCTTCAGATGGGTTTTTTAAAAATTTCATATTGATTTAAATATTTTTGTAGAGTCTAATTTTTGACATTTTACAAGGTTTTATTTTCATTTTTTTTTTCAAGTATTGAACTAGTAGGAGTGGAATTTTAGAATGCTGGTGTTAGGATATTGATGTGACAACTGACTCAAGTCAGTTTTTACTTTTTTTTGGTCAGGCTTTTTGCCATGTATGTTTTTTGTGATCCAGAGGGTATTTCTTTGGCTCTTAGGTACTCAAATCTTTGTAAATATAAACAGTACTGTGATAGGATTTGCGTATTTAAAATTTTAGAGGAAAAAGAAAATCATTAATGTACATCTCAGAGATGGACAGAAAGAAGTTAATATTTTATTTATTTAAACTTAATAATGGCGACTGTCTGCTTAATGTGGTAGCAAGTGTTGATTTTTTTTTGAATGGGTATTCAATTCAAATACTCATAAGTGGTATGTTTTAGTTAATAACATTTGAAGAACTATACTTTGACCACTTTAAATAAGTTTTTATATTTGAGACAACAAATTTCTGGCTTTAAAAAATGTGGTACATTTTAGCTTTACACAGTCTTAAGCAAAAAATGGCAGGGAAGTCAGCTAAAAGTAATTAGAATGGCATAAAATCCTATGTTAGTGATTTAAAAGATTTTAATGAGGGCAGAGTTTGTAAAGGTTTTGTTGGGTTTTAGACTCTGCCTTTTATTTATACTATGTTGAATAGATGATCTTGCTGATGACTTCATATGCTTACTTGATTTGTGTATGCATTTTACAGTTCATTTCTACTGTTATGTTTTGCTTCATCATTGCTTTCCTTATCCTGCATTTTCTGGTCATCTTCTGAACCTGCAACTTTTCTCTGCTACTTTCCTCCACAGCACCTTACCCACAGGGGGCTAGGATTTACCTGTGTCCCAGCTCCCCCTCTCTCTCTTGTGGTTCCCTTCATCTTAAAAAGTCCTGTCTTCTCCTCTCGGAATCTAGCCTTCCCCCTCATCCTTCTAGCCTTGTCAGCCCAGTTCTGAGGAAAAGTGTTTCTTTCAGTGAAGAGCTGTTCCTGGCTGCTTCTGGTAGGATCATATTATGTCAGCTTTTTAATCCCTTTATTTTAAATCATCTTTGAAAAAAATTAATTATTTCATACCATATAGAAGTATTGGGTGTTTTACACAGGATGTACTTCTTATTTTTCTTATTGGCAGAGTTTAATGGTTAGAATTATTATGAGGACATGATTGAGGATTACTTGATGGATAATTATGAATATTCTGCTAAAAGAATTTTATGTATTAAAAAATTATATGTCTAAGGACACATAGACCTGCATATTTCCAATAATTATTAGATTCTCATTACCAGAGTTTCTGTTTTAGATGCTTTACTTTCTTTCCCTTCACACCAACTCCATTCATGTTGGACCTATACCATCATGTTGCTAAACCATATGGTTACATTAGTAAATTATTCTGTTTGAATCAGTTTAAGTCTCATTTTGGTGGTATTCTTTCATTTTCCTTTTTTTTTTTCTGTCCATTGCATTAATTTTCAAGTTATTCTGCTCTATTTTCTGATATTTCATTTATCTCTACAAAATTACGTTTTATTTTATGGCTTTCAATATGCTTCATTTAAAGATCTTAGTTTCATTTCTGTGTTTAGTATTGTATAGTCTCTAAAAATTATGTTTAGGTTACTACAAGAAAAATACATTTCTTTTTTATTTTTAAAGAACAGAATGGGACTATACACATGCTAACTTTTGTTTCCTTATCCAAGAACAGCTAAAAATATAAAAGTAAATTAGTTCCTTTTTTAAGTCATCGTAGTAAATCTGCCTGCATGTATCTTCAGTTTTAAAAGGTGGGACTAAACTATTAACTCTAGTTTGTAGAGTACTGGCTTCTCACCTGTCCCCTGCTTTCTATAATTCTTTGACCATAATTGGTCTATTAGTATTATCAAAAGAATAAACTAAGATAGGGAAAGAAATTTAAAATTAAGCCTTTAAAAAAATACATCTAAGAGCTTGGGAAATGTAATTCTTTCATCCATGACTGTGTACATTTGTGAGGTGTCTATTATATGTCTCTGGTTTTTTAAAAAAACTCTTTATGTTAATTTTTGCAAACGAGTGTTGAAAACTATGATATGAATATTAATACTGTTTTGTCATGAATGTTATGTTTAGGAATGGGAAATTATCAGAAAATAGTTTGACTATATTTCAAAATTGCCTGAAATTCATGCTCTTTAGAGAATTTTGGAATATTTTAAATAAGCCCAATTAGTGCTTTTTCTCTCTGTATATTTACTTTTAAACAAACATTTAATTTTCTCTTATTTCTTTTAGTACTCTTAAATTGTTAGCATGGTATAAATAATTGGTATTATATTGATTATTTTTTATTAGAAGATTCAACTTTTAAAATTGAATATTATATAAAAATTTATCACCTTAATATAATTTTATAAATGATTTTTAGAACAAATTAAGTCCAAAGCTTGCTGTGATCAGTAGGACTTTGGCATCTTGCTTCTAAAGAAAACTTTGTGAATAAAAAAAGTAAAATATGTGCTTAGTTGCCATCACAAATACTTTAAATGTTTGGATTGTTTTTAACAGATTTTGACTCATGATATTTATGAAGATGAATGCAATTAAGCTGTCTGTTTCTCTAGTTGTTTTTTGGTTGTTATTTATGTACTGATGTTCTGTAGGAATGGGAAGTGGTAGTGCTGGAAAAGAAGGGGGGCCCTTTAAAGCTCTTTTAAGACAACAGACTCAGTCAGCATTGGAACAGAGGGTAAGAGTCACTCAACATTCTTTATTCTTACACTGTTAATATGATTTTATTATCATGCTTCCATGTACTTATAACTTATTTTTATAAACTAGTTTTGGTCATGTATCTATAATACTATAATTTCAATCCAAAATATATTTAAGGTATCAGAGTAATTCATTTATGAATAATTACTTTTAATTTGGAATAATTCTATAAATATTTTTGTTTTATCTTCCAATATTATATTAGAAATAATCTATTTGGAAATATCCATTGAATGATGAAATCATTTCTGATTTTACATTAAAGTTATAATATGTAAAGGAAAATAGGTAATTTTCTAGAAAAAATTTTATTGATGTTATATTAAAAATAATTCTTTAGTATATTAATATATTTATTTTCTGAGATGATTTTTATCACTGGCCAATGTCTTTGGGGTTAAGAAATGCAGATTCCATATTTCTACAGATTAACATAGATAATGTGGTTGTTCAGTACGTGAATACATCACTTTTAATTACTATAAATTTGTTTTATTAAATATGTTGTATGGAACAATGAATAGTTAAAGTTTTGGGATGATTTTCTCTTTTTATTTTTTTGTATAAACTTCATTGCTAAGGGAGGATCACCTCATAGGTTCTGTAGAAGGCGGGTATGTTTCTGAACCTGTGTGAGAGCCTATTTCGTGTATCGGTAGCTTTTGTAGTTTTAATCTTGATCATTTAAATTTTATTTAAGCTGTTAACAAATGTTGCCAGCTTTTTTTCTTTTCATAATGCAAAGAGTTTTTTTTTAATTTAATAGCACTATGAGGCTCATTTTTTTTTCTGCTTAACTAATACAGTGCATGATTTTATATGTCATGTCAATTATTTTAAGGCATAGTTCCATAGCTTTCATTATGTCTGATTTGGAAGTTATAAGCGTTTACAGAATTTTCTTTTACATGTTCCATTTTATACTAGCATTAAATTAAAAAAAGATGAAACATAGTGAATGCCTGTAAAAGGATATATTTTATAAACCAAAGGTATTTCTTTTCTAGAGGTTGACTTTTGAGAAGAGTGTTTTTCAGGTCCTATTATTATAAATAGTACAATAAGTAATTTATTTAGACTTTCTTTCCTGGTGCTGAAAGTATGTGTACGCACTGTTTGCCTTTTAGACGAGGCTGGAGATAGCAGAGCTGAACAAACAGAGCAATGGGGCTTTAGCAATACCTAGTTCTTTGCCTTATGCTGTCAGGCAGCAGTTGCCTTTCAGCTACTCTCACATCTTGCAGGCATACCAACTACTGCCATCAAGTAGCCCACCTAAACATTCAGACTGTGCATTGAAACCAAACATAGACTAACAACATGGGGAAGAGGGTCAGATAAAGGTGTGTGTGTCACTTAAGAGTTTTTAGGCCAGAGAGCTCTTACCGCCTCCCCACTCCCAGTTTTACACTCTCTCGAGTCCCGTACACTAGGAATATTTCCTGTAATCTAATTACCATTCTAGAAATCACAGGAACAGAAAAACTTGAGTTGCCTTGACATTTGCTATAATGAGATTTTGCTTGTATGTTAAGCCCATGACTTTACTCTCTGTACTAAGAAGTTTGAAGAGCACCTAGCTTTAAAAGAAAAAAAAATACTAATCAATGAAAATTGTTTTGGATTTAGTTTGGATAATATTTATGTTTTCAAATATGCTTTCAAAAATTCTTAAAATTTTGGACACATTAACACATTGGGCATACATTACTAGATAATCCTCGTGGCATTAACAGCAAAGGTGTGGAGAACTACAGTTTTCACTTACAACTTTATAAAACCTCAGTTGGCAATATATTTACATTACCGAACCTTGCAGTGGCAGTTACTTGAATTTGTGAGCCTCCCTCTCTACCCTGTTTACGTAATAAATAGAAAAAGCATTATCTTGTTTGGCTTTCCCACTTACCTGTGGTTGCCATTAGTATCGGAAAAATACGTACAGAAGTATGAAGAATTCTCCCTGTGTGTGTACAGATACGCCTTAACTCTGCCAGGTTGAACACTCGATCAAGTTGAACACATGATCTACTTATCATTTTATATATTCATTTTAAAATACTCATTTCTACCCCTTGCTACCTTTAATAAATTATATGACTTTTTTTTTCTTATGGAAAAGAGAAGCTTTATTTGTCCATCATCTTTTATTTTATGAGTTATTCAAGTAGCAGTTCTCAAAAATAAAAGTGTTATTATTTTTTTTCTCTCACAAAAGCATTAAAAAATAAGTTGACAAGATCTTGGTAATAGGTATCAGATTATTGGGAGATGAGAAATAGAGACAAAACTTTTACTTAGATTTAGGTTCTGCCTATGAACTATTTGCTGTAAAGCAAATAGATTTATTTTTTCAATATGATTTCTTTTTCACTTGTAAGAAAAATGAAGTTACTTTTTAGATTCCGGGATGTATATTTTTCTTCAATAAAGAAACCTAATTGACTTAGTTTAACCTAGTATTTCCCAAATATATTTTACCATGGAGTCTTCCATTTAAAGAAAGAAACTTTCTTTAACTTTGGGAAACTTAGATATAAAGCAAAGTCTTTTGACAAATTATCTTTTTAGAAGTGGGGATAAAATTATATTATAAATCATAGTAGGAACATGGCATGGAGTTTTATATCTAGAAAGTTTACTCTGGTGTCTTGAGATAATAAAAAGAATCTCTGATTTCAAAACAAATTGCTTAAATATCTTCTAAGAAAAATCCTATTTAAATCTTAAAAAAAAAATCCATTTTGTTCTCAGAATTTTCAACTAGCCTGTCTTTGAGCACATGCTATTAAATGATTTATGCTGCATGTACTTGGCTTATGTCAAAGTATCAACATATGAAGTCTTATCTAGGCTCCACAGGGCAAGATTTTTTTTTTTTTAATGTATTTATTTATTTAGTTAGTTATATTTGGCTGTGTTGGGTCTTCGTTGCTGCACACGGGCTTTCTCTAGTTGCAGTGAGCGGGGGCTACTCTTGGTTGCGGTGCGTGGGCTTATCATTGCGGTGGCTTCTCTTGTTGCGGAGCATGGGCTCTAGGCACGCGGGCTTCAGTAGTTGTGGCACGCAGGCTCAGTAGTTGTGGCTCGCGGGCTCTAGAGCACAGGCTCAGTAGTTGTGGCACAGGGGCTTAGTTGCTCTGTGGCACGTGGGATCTTCCCGGACCAGGACTCGAACCCGTGTCCCTTGCATTGGCAGGCGGATTCTTAACCACTGCGCTACCAGGGAAGTCCAGGATATTTTTAATATAAGGGCTTTCCAGAGAAAATGTCTTCTGTAGTCCCTGGCATTCCGATCTGGACATTGAAAGCAGGGTGTGCTTGGGCTGATCTTAAGGAAGCTGTCCTTTTCAGTGAAAGAGAACCTATAGATTCATCAAGTATAGTAACAGACTAGAGATTAAAATCAATTCTTTAACTCAGTGTTTTAACCAGAAATGGCAAGAAGCCAGGTGATAAAATCTGTGGTTCAGAGAGAACCTAGGCCCTCTTCATCTCAGTTTTTGACCTGAAACATGGAGATGATAGTACCTCCGTCTCAGGGTGTGGGAAAGATTGTGAAGCATAGTTTTAAGCTCCTGTGCACAGGACTGGCACGCTGTAGGTGCTCCATCGTAGTCACTGGTGATGGGAGTGGGAGGATAGGTATTTAACAGTCAGCTGAGATACTGGCAGTAGCTCTTCTGAGAGAATTGTCTGAAGATGCTAGTTTAGGTTGATTAACGATGCCATTTTAATTGTAGGTTAAATTTTGTGTGTTAAACTGAGGGAGTGTGCTGGATGAACTGGGGACAGTTAGGACAGAGTTTAAGTTGGTAGGGTGGGTCTCCGCCTCTTTGGGCAGCCATTCCCCTACATTTTCTGCTGTGACCGGCTCTAGAGTGATGCTTTCCCTCCTGTCCCTTTATCCCATCTTCTGAAATCTGGGGAGGAGAGTCAAAGAATTCTGAATAGAGAAATCATTTAGGTTCATTTTTTTCATACTTATCTGAAATCTTATATGCAGATGGTTTCCAGCATGGAATTTACCTAACTTATTTCTCAATTTTCGGTGGAAGTACTGTTTTCCATTTAGCTTACAAAATTTTCATTTTCAGTGTCTCTTACCCAGAATATTTAAAATGTTAGGTATCAAGATTAAGTGTAAAGTGCTTTTTTATACTTGGCCACAGTAGTTTGAGGAAATTTAAAAACCTCCGTATTCTTAAAATTGAAAAATCTTAAAGATCTAACTTATTAGGTAAAATACTAACGTTTCCAGTAACATAAGCTTACCTGTACATTTCTCATTTAAAACTTATATTTTAAAAAATTTAGATGGAAATAAGGAGCTATCTTGACTAACCATTTTATAATACTTTTAAGTAAAATTCTCCTCCCGTCGTCTCCCTTCTCTTCCTTTTCCTCTTCCTATCAGCTGGGCCAAACCTGTCCACTTCCATTGACTGTTTTTTTACTCCTTTTTTATATAGCCTAGGTTTTTCTTGCCCTTGTTCAAGATTACTTTTAAATTCTAATGAATTTATTTCTAAATATGTATGTGTGTATATGTATACACACACATGCACACACATATTTTTTAATACTGTATCTCACGGGTTATTGAGGTATGCAGGACTGTTTGCCTCTGTGGTAAATGGCTCCAAGTTGCTATGCTGTGTGAGTTATGCTTTGGTCAGTTCATATTCTCCATGCTTTAAGCAGCCAGTCAGTAATCTTGCTGTGTTTAATGTGCCTGCTTCTAGTAGTATTCTGTATCTCTTTATCTCCCAGCTTTTATTTGCTGCCTTTAATCTGCTGTGGGTCCAGAAAAAAAGATACCAGTAGATTTTAGAATATGTTCCTAACATTATACATTTATAATTACCATATATCATCGTATGAATATGGTCTGTGGGGATCTCTTATGAATGAAGTACCTGAAGTTTAGTACTTGGAACTGTAACAGTTGTTTTGACTGTTGAGAGCCCTGATTTGCTTATTAATCCAGTTCTCAGTTACGTTCTGAATAGATGAGACTACTGGTAAGTGACTTCTGGTTAAGTGAGCTGCATTAATCTTGCAGCTAGACAGGTTGGATATTAAGTTTCCCTTACTTGCATCCAATTTGTGCAACGTGAGAGGCTTCTGTATTTGGGCAACCACAGGAACTCCCCTTTCTTTCTGGGTGTTGTTTCAATGAATTTCCTTTCTCTGCTTTACCATTTCTCTCTTGCATGCTTCTCTTTGTCTCTAAATTGACAAGTTTGATATCCTTGAGAGAGAAGGGGAGAATAAAGCCTAAAAGAACTTGTAGAATTTTATTGCCCCCCTTGCTGTCATCTGCATACCTCTCCCCTTTCTTAATACGCATTTATGTTTTTACATTTTTTTCCTGCTGCCCCCATGTTGATAGAGTAAATAATCTCACACAGTGATTCTCTGCCCACCTGAACTTGACATTGGCTCTTCTCTTCACCTTTCTATGTAGCTCTTAACCTGCTCTGCTCATCTCTGTCTCCTCCTCCCTGAGTCCCCCATTCTTTTCCATCTCCTGCCCCAGACCTTCAGAGTCTTTACCAGTAGCCCGGGATAGGGTATGTGTGTTGAGGGAGAGTCTACGCCCACTGAGAAGTAGATGTGGGGTAGCGGGGCAGGCAGATTCCCCCCCCTCCCCACCCCTGTCTCATTGCCACCTTGCATCAGAATAGGAGATTGAGAGGAAGGAAGAGTGTGTTCAAATATCTTTTTTTTTTTTTTTTTGGGCCACGCCATGCGGCTTGTGGGATCTTAGTTCCCTGACGAGGGATTGAACCCGGGCCCTCAGCAGTGAGAGTGAGGAGTCCTAACCACTGGACCGCCACGGAAGTCCCGTGTTCAAATATCTTAATTTGGAACTCTGAGAACGTTTTTTTTCCTCATTTAGAATTCATAAAAAGAGTGTTCGGACTTTGTATAACATATGTGGGAAAATGGATTCGGAACTCTAACATCCAAGAAAACTTTTAATTACAAAGCATCTGTAATGCATAATTGGTAGCCTTTTGTAAGGGCTAGAATTCATTTCCTTATGACAAGCTTTTTAACAAGCATATTTTTTGTACTTCACACATGGTCAGTTGTTTTCTTCCCCCGTTCTTTCTACTAGGAATTTCCATTTTTTACCTTGACGGCGTTTCCTCCTGGATTCCTCGTGCATGTCGGGGGAGTTGTTAGTGCACGCTCTGTGAAGCTTTTGGATCGTATCCACAATCCTGGTATGTTCTTAAGAAGTTTGTTTTCGATGTTTCATTTACTTACATTGTGATTATTAACATTGATTTTTATAATTTTTTAAGCCACATCTATCCAGGAAGAAAAATGACAAAGTATGAACTGACGCACGTTGCTCTAAAATATTTGCAGTAATCTTAATTAAAAATAATTAAACTAAGTAGAAGTATATATTTTAGTTACTTTTGTATACAGAACAAATCTTGATTCATCTTTGGCCAAGGTGTATCACTTTGAGGGAATCCTTAAGTCACTTTTGAGTCAGCTATTTTCTTTGACCCATGCAGATAACAAATTTTACAATTTGATCATTGTGGCCATTAGCTTAAGATGTTAATTCTTTTCACTAGCAATAGCTCTTTATGGATTTTGAGTAATTTCCTTATTCATAAAAGAAGTATTCTTTTAAAATGTAATTGTAAACATTGTGTAGAGTACCTAAGAGTTTAAAAAAGGCAACTGTTCTCTTTGGGTCCTTGGTTTCTTTTATGTAGCTATTTGTTCCATATAAGTGAACAAGAAAAAATAATAGCTCACTTCTTTAAAACACGGGGTCTTGATTATAAAAGAGAAGAGGCATGGAAGTCCTAGTAATTTCAAGCCCTTGGATTAAAAATGCTTTGATGATTTTTCTAAACCTAAAATAAGCATGATAAGTATGGTAGGAACTTTCCTATGTAATCTGTTCTCGCATCTCTCATTGACTAGATGCCCAATAACTTGCTCAAATCACTTATTATTTTGATGACATACCTTAAACCTGAAGTTATATTAATATTCTTACTTGGCACATATACAGATATGTTTTTGAAAATTTTAAATTGTCACTTCCAGTAACCTCTTCCTGGGGCTTGTACCGACAGCTATATAAAAGAGAAAAATGCTTTGAAATTATTATATGCAAAACACAAATAGTAATTTTGAGGATACAGAGCATTACCATTCTTTTAGATTTTTAAGAAATTTAATCTGTGTCCCATGGTTTGATGTCATTTGAGTTAAGCAGAATGGAATTTTTCTAGACCCTGAACAGGATTTCAGAAAAGCAAGATTAGCTAGGATTATTTAACTCTAAAGCTGAGCAAATACATCTTTTAAGCACCAGTCTTCTCTTTTTCTTCTCTGGTTTATTTTTGTTTTCCCTGTTCCTTACTTTTTGGGTCAATCTAAGATCTTATCTTCATGTAGTATTTGCGTATTCTGCAATAATTGAAAGGCATGTTTAGACTGAGGCCAGTTTACTGGATTGAGACCTTGAGGACTATGCCAAGTTTCATATCTATGTGTTTAGGAACTTGAATTATTTGGAAAGTGCAGGGAAATACTGAGTTAATACTTGACATTAACTGGGTGACCCAAGGCCAGTTACCTGTGTCTCTGTGGACCCTTGACTCAAATATTTTGATAGATGGCACCCACCCATGGATCTAATAGCTCCAAAAATTCAGGAATATATTCAGTTGTTGGTGATGTCTTCTGTTTATTGAAAACATTTTGATGTCATCGTTGCTTCCACGTACTCTGAGTAAGCTGTAGAGTCTGGGAGAACAAATGAAGGTTACTTAACTAAGTTTAAGTAGAGAGCCATATTTTACATGGCATTACTTAAAAACAACAACAACTGCTTTTGGGGGTTTTCCATACTTGCCAGTTTATTCTAGCTGTGTAAGAAATGTAAGAATCCAGACCCAGGGAAGAAAGCACAAATCTTCCTTATTACAGAATATGTTTTGTGTACTGTAACTACAGCTCATCCATTCTCTTCCTTTTCTTCTCTCTCAGAATATTTTTTCAATTCACATGGAGAAATTCTCAGTTACTAATGTATTATTTCCCAGAAGATTGTGGGCATATATATATATAAATACTTTAATGATATATAAGTTGTATTTCAGCTTTGTTTTATTTTCAGTTAAACACAAATCAATTACATAGTCTAATGGTCGAGTTATTATATTATTTTGATATAGTTATCACATTCTTTGGATTTTTTTTTGTATGTGTATTATGCATTACAAAGGAACATTTGCTTAACATTTTCTTAATCTCCAGGCCCCTTAAGTAATTATTTATGAAAAAATTTTAATTTTAAAAAGAGCTGAATGTTAAAACAAAACAAAACTCAGTTAGCATCTACCATAATGATGATGTATTAATTTTATGACACTGAGTTACTCTGCCGAGAGAAAATTATGATGGGTGAGGTGCATGTGCTAATGTTAAAAGTGCTGTATTGGACTCTCAGATGAATCTTGCAGCTATTTTTTGACTAGTGAATATGGGAAATTTTCTTTTCACACTGAGTGTAAAAGGAAAAGTCTTATTTTAAAATCACAACCACCTACTAACTCTATGGGTTGTTATTTTGGAGTTATTTCTTTTAGAACTTCCTCTTTTTAAATATTAAGCAAACAGGGTCATACAATAAGGGAAAGAATGGGGTGGTTTTGAAAAGGTAATTATCTTTAATTAGACTTTAGTTTAGATTATGATAGCATGTTCCTTCTTCTCTATCTATTTCTACTTCTTATTAACTCTGCTGTCTGTGTCTTTCTAGTTCCTGTCAAGTGGTGTTGTCAATTGTGTTCTTATTTGTAGTGTTTTTTGGTTTTTTCCTACTATTCTGCACCTAAAACTGATCTACTAATTTGCTGTTTTGAACTCAGCCTTTGTCGGAATTATGGGTAACACAAGATCTTACAAACTGCTAGACTGGAATAGTTGCAATTCAGGTATTTTAATGGTCATTCAGTACTACATATGCTGACAAAAATTATGGCAGCTCAGTGAAGTTTTTAGAAATGTTCTAGATTAAATAGGCTTAATGTCAGTTCAGTTATGCAGATACATTTTGCAATACATATGTGATAACTTTTGTAATCTCCATGGAAATGGCAAACATAAATATGTGTTAACTAAAATGAATTAATCAAAACCATAGAAATACCATAAATTATGAATGACTTCTGTTAGGTGATTAACTTTCAGAATGATAATTTTAAATTATATTTATTACATTTTGGACAGTTTTTTCATATCAGGTAAATGACACTGGCATTAGCTTTGTAATTAAGGAAATATTAATTGTTAAATATATATTATAAGTATTCAATGACTAGTTTAATAATCGTAAAGTATATTTAAACTTCAATTGAGATTTGATTATAATATATTTAGTGTTCTATAAATATTATAAAAGTATAACTTAGCATTTTTATTTATAATTCTAGAGTGTTCCAAAATTTGGTAAGTAAGAGCAGATTTTGGGGGGATTAACAGCTTTCATAAGCTTTCCTCCTTCCCCTTCGACATGAGAATACATTTTTTCTTTTTAAGTAATTTTACATATGAATATAGTTTGTAGCTTTTAAAGAAACTAAACTAAGATAGCTTTACAGCTGATGATGTGGTTTAGAGTCAAAGCCAATTTTTCTTTTTGATAAAAGCATGTTCTCTTAATATAAATATCTACATTTTTATGTTATTTCTATTTTAGATTTAAATTAATTAATAGAGCCATTTTGATTTAGTATCAGAAACTGGTATTTTCCTGTAGAACTTTTTCAGTTAATTGTGTTAGAAAGTACATCTATTTACAGAAAAACAAAAACAGAAACACCAGGAGGCTTAGCATTTGAGATAATATCCCATAATCTTTTCAATATTGTAAACTTTTTTTGTTCTTAGGAGTCCAGGATGTAAGTTCTGATGTAAGTAGTGCATGTTTGACTATGAAGTAACCCATGTTCATCATGTAGATTTACCTAAAGTCAGTCTAGTACACAGTCTGATCAAGTCCAACCTTTGCAGATTTAGACCGACATCAATTGGTAAACCTTTGGGGAAATTACCTCTATTTCCTATCCAAGTTTTTGCCAGCATGTTAGCACATTGATTAGAATTAATCATTTGTAATGTCATGCTTTATACTTGATTTTTAGTGAGAAATTAAAAATACCCTGCTGGATTCATTTAATAAAAATAAGAATATATTTTTAAAACATAGGCAGATCAGGGTAGTGGGCAGAGAAAAAGGCTAATTACATAAGAACAGGACATTGAGGGCATCAATCGTTAATAATATAAGGAGCCTGAAACCTTGTGAGGGCAAAGATGTTTAGAATGAGAGATGTATTAAATGATAGAACAGTTTTGGAAAAGTGGAAAAGGCAAAAGTTAAATCTTGTAGACATAATAAAGACTTTGTCCCATGTAAGCAGAATTACAGAATTTGGCAAGGAAAAACATGGTTGAGGAAGCAGTATATCTTGCCATCATTTAAAATAAAGTCCGGTAGTAAGTATATGAAAGAAAAGGTGGATATGTTATAGCATATTAAAAGATGACGCTTTTAGTTTAATGTGCTCATAGTTGTATGCTTTGGATTGAGGTGTTAGAATCTTTTGATTCTAATTGAGGTGTTAGAATATTTTGGTAATAGTTGGCACATATTCAGAAACCAGGTTTTTTCGGATACTAGTTTCAGAAAAATAACTTGATAATTCTGAAAAAAAGTGATTTATTTGGTAAATATATTCAAATCATTTATATATTTTTCTCCATCATTAGGGAATATTTAGCCACTCCTGTCCTGTATTACCATAGAAAATCAAGAATTGAGCACATCAGTAAGAAAAGTAGTTGTTGATACAGTTTCTATTAATGCTAGAAACTGTTCATCAATATTGTATTTTCTGGACTCTCTGAATACCAGGTGTTAGATGCCTTCCAAGAGAAAAAAGAAGGGAACACATGGTAGTCAAACATACTTACTAATTTTAGACATTCCTATTTCAAAAACATTAAAATGTGGAAAGATATAGGAAAACATTTTATATCATACAATAGTATTTCATGAAATACGATATATCATGCACACATTTATTAGAATTTATTTTGTGCCATGCAGTTCACTAGATAATAGGTGTGCAAAGGTGCCAGTCCTCCTATTTTCAGAAAGCTCATATTCTGGGAGGATAGAAGAATATGTAAATGGCTTACTGTGTGTTATGGAGTGACACAAGATAAGAGTTAAAGAGGAAGGCAGGATTAACTCTATGTGGCAGGGAAGCTTATAGAGGTGGTAATTCTTGAGCTCAGTGTTGGATGGTATATGGGAGATTCACGCAGATTTATATTTCAGACAGTGTATTTGGAGCCATGTTAATACATTCTTTGAATGTAGTTCTGAAACTTCAAGCATTTGCAAAACAATATCCTAGCCATTACTCATTCGATGATGTTTATTACATAGCTACTTCATACTTATTTTAAGTTTTTTGCCATTAATACAGAATGTCTTGGTTAGTTTACCTTTTTTTTTTCCTGCCCCCTTTTCTCCTGCTTTGTTGTCTTAGTTTGTGTTAAGTACAAGTGATAGAAAATATTTTTATAGAGCAGGAAGAAGGGAACTCAGTATCTGAGAATTTATTTAAAAATTATTACCTTATCTTACCTTGTTTCTTATTTTTTTGGCCTGATAACAGACTTTGAGAAAGACAAGATGAATCTTGCTGCTAGGAAGGAGGATGTAACATTTGCAGATCTGTATGTGACATGCCAGGGACAGGAGGTGCATAGGAATAAGACAGGGTAGCCCATGGCCACATTTGCATTAAATCATTGACTAGAGGTTGGAGAATGGATTTAAAAGCAGCAAGACTAGAGACAGGGAGCCCAGTTAGTAGATGCAGTGGTACTGGCCAGATAAGTGACCTAGGATTTGGTGGTAATGGGAGAGCTAAAGGTTTATAGTGCACTTACTATGTACTACATACTCTTCTAAGTGCTTTATGGTAGTAGGTCATTTAATCCTCAAAACACAACCCTGACATAGGCATTATTCCTATTTTGTAGATGAGCAATATGAAACGTAGCAGTTTCCCCAAAGTAAAATAGAAAGTGACTGAGCCACAGTTTCAACCTTACTACTTTGGCTTCAGGACTTACACTCGTAACCATAAATTTACGAACTATTTATAATGTAAAATCCACAGGACTTGATCATTAGTAGGATGTGGTGAGTGAAACAGGCTCTTGGCAACTTTCAGCTGAGAGAGAAAGATAGATTATGGTTATTCCACATGTCTACAAGTCTGACATCCCAGGGGGCATGTGGAAACTCAAGTCTATTTGAAAGTTCAGTTGTAAACTTTTAAGAGTAGATTTTCATAGCCCTAGCTTATTGTTTCTCAGATGGCTATGATCTTTTTTTTTTCTTCTGAGTTTACCACTAAAAGTATTTCTGAATAGCTCACATATACATGTTTCTTAATTAGTAATAGTCTCAGTGAGTTGAGGAAAATTTGTTATTCTTTCTTGTGTAGGATGCATGTCAGCTTAGATAATTTTTTCAGGAAGTGACAAGAGGAAATATAAAGTAGTTATATAATGTGGTTTGAAAAGTACTAGTTTGAAATAGCTTATAAACTTAGACAATATTTTTAAGAGTGTTTTTAAGTCCTGAGTTAGTAAAACAAGGTGTTTGAAACTAAGTAACTTTCCTTTTGTTTCTGAGAATGTTCTAAAAAGTTTTCTTTTTTTTTAAGTTTTAGATTGTAGATTTTAAGACATATTAGACTGAAGATTTTCTCAATCTTATAGTAAATGAACTTTGACTAGTGATAATGCAAGCTCTAGATTAGTGGTCTGAATTTAGAAAATATTACTCTTTTTTGTTAGTTTTTAGAACTGCAGTTGTTTAGAAATTTCACTTTATTTTGGGGGCAAAAATTAATAGTTAAAACCTAAGAAATGTATAGTTACTGCTTTAAAAATATTTAATTTTAACAAAAAATGTCAGCTAATATATAAGGAAATATTTATAGAATATACATATCAGTCTGATCATGCAAATATTTCTTCAGTGGTTGTTTGTGGAGTGCCCACCATGTCTTGAGCACAGTGCTGGGGATTGGGAACACCAGTGTTTATCCAGTGTAAATCCTCATCCTTTTTACATACCTGGTCTAGGCTTTTTCTTATATTATTTTGCTCTGTGTGTGTGTGTGTGTGTGTGTGTGTGTGTGTGTGTGTGCGTGTGCGTGTGTTAGTTAAATGAAGATAGGCTTTCTTGGAACTTGAATTCTGCTGATGATCTCAGCAACTATTATTTTTCTACGTCTGAGAGACACTCATGAGCAGCTGTGCAAACTAAGCCTAAAGTAGTTAAGCAGCTTTTGGTTTTCAGTATTTTAATAAGGTTTTCAGGAAATAGATATATAGAGTTCAAGAAGACATAAATATAGCATGCGTGATATGTGAGCTTTTCTTTATAATGTGACATATAACTAATACATAATTTTCTCTCTATACATAATGTAACGATATTCATTACTTTTCATTCTTTACTATCTGTTAAAAAAAAAAGTCAGATGGGTAATCTCCTTAAGTGTGAAATTTCACTCTTTTCATATATATGTATATGTAACGTGTAACTGGATATTCCGTTACATGATTATAATGTAACATGTAAATGTAATATATCATTCTCTCTCTGTATAAAATAATGTAACTGATCGCCAGTTACATTATATATAAAGAGTGAAATTTCACAATCAAGGAGTAGATTACATATTTGACTTTTTTTTTTTTTTTTTACAAATAGTAAAGACTCCAGTTTGAGCCAACATGGATTGTATCCCAGCCACCATACTAACATTCTAAATTACTATGTCTTGAAGTTTGCTCTGACTTTGCACATCACTTCTTCTATAATGAGACTCTTCTTTTTAGTCTGTACTGAATCACCACCCAGTTTAAGGTTGTATACTCCCTTGAACCTGCACTCTCTAATTTCTATTTCATTAGGGGAAATGTATCTTCTTCAAAAGGTTGTTTTGGGTTGGAATATTAATTTCAGGTATTTGAGAATGTAGCTTTTTGTGCTGTCCATTAACAAGATACACTATCATTGTACTGAAAATCCTACCTAACACTTCATCTTCTCTTGCTTATTTAAAAATTAGATAGAGTAACTATCCATTTCCTGTTTTTCTTTCAAACTAGATTAAAAAATTCCCAAGGACAGAGTTATTCTCTTCTAGAGCTATGTAAAAATAGAACTAAATTGAACACTTTAGGTAGTCAGCATTTCTTAGTTGCAAGTGTGTAATTGCCTAAAATCTCAAAGGGATTCAGTTTTATAAAAGCATGTTATGTTGAGTTGTTCACTTCTTTACTTTTTGAGATGTAAACTATTACTGTCATTTTAGGAATCTTTAACAGTGTCACCTGTACTTCAAAAACAAGATAAAATGCTAAAACGATGGCAAGATATCAAGCTATGGCCATGCTCTAGACAAGTAACAGTAGTAAAATGAATTGACTGTGGTGTCAACCCAGGCGTGAAGACATTACCCCTAAAAAAGGCATCAGTGAGGTATTGATCTAGAGCTCAGTTCATGCCTACAATTAAAAGGATATAGTAAAAGATTTGTGATATTAGCAATGAAGAGTTTTGACCCTTAGAAGAAAAACATAGAATAGTATGAAATATAGTTTGAATAAATAAATAACTTTTAATATCTCCTAAAGTGATAATCTTTTTATAATTATAAATAATTCTATAGATTATTGGGAGGAGCATGGTATTTAAAGTGAAAATATTTTTTTCTTGACATCTCTGAAATGTTTATTTGCAACCCTCGCATCTCAGCTGTATATCCTTCAAGTGACCAGATTGTATCGTTTCATATATGGCATGTATAGTGGCCAGTAAATTTTTAAGCCAGATTCTTTGTTTTGCCTTTTATATAAGTATGGTAAATCCTTAGTTTTTACTTTTGTAGGGTGAATAAAACACTTCAAATTCACTAGTGTGTTTCCTGTAAGAAATGTAATTAGCTGTTTCTAAGCTTTAAGAATTCCATTAATAGGGATTAAATACTATGATATTTCTGAATTTTCAGTGGTAATAAGTTAGGCTGAGTTATGATTACTACTTGAATTTTCTCTGGCTCATCTCTGGCATTAAGTATAAAATAGGCTTTGAAGATAAATTTAATTTTTCTGTAATATTAAATAAATTGATTTATCCTAATTTTATCTTAATTAACCCCTAAATTTAATAGCCGAAAAGTTCCTTTGACTTCTTGCTTACAGTTGTAGGTAATTATTGTTAATCCAATTACTAGTTTGTGATTAAGTGCTCCCTACTGTATGCTTGCCTTGCTTTCACCTAGAATCTAGGGCCATTACTTTCTGTAACCATTTCAGTGAGCTGCCATAGTTTTCAGTCTGCACTGTCACCTGATCCAAGCATGCGCCAAAACATCCACTGTTTCTGGCTCTTGTCTGCTGAATCTGCTTTGCAAAACCCTTCGTTCTTTGAGCTTTTGCTTTAGCCAAAAACCAAATTTAAGAAATTCTTTGGAGTGTGGACATATGCCATTTGCTTCCTTAGCCCCCCTGTTATGTAACTCTTTAGCTTTTATTAAGCTTGTAAATACTTTATTAAGTACAACAGTGGCATCCCCATGTGTAATTGTGTGGCTCATGTGTCAAAATAAAGGCTGCTTGTGAACTTGTCAGAAGAGAATGAATGCTCTACTTGCGCTGCATTCAGCACTTTTTCTTGTTTGTTTTTGTTTTGTTTTGTTTTTTTTAAATCAGCCACTTATTCTTTCATAGTGTTTGGTTTAATTATCTGATTATTTTATGTATTATACCAAGGTAAGTTTGATGTAAATAAACTTTGTATTCTATGTGGTTACATGTATCTCATAGTAATTATTAGTGCATATTTTTCCATTTAGGCATGCTGGCCTTTCTAAATAAATAGATCTTGAACTTAAAATAAGTAACTTCCTCCAGTTTTCATTAATTTAAACAACAATATTGTGGATTACTTCCTGTAAAATTCATTTTTAAAACAGAAAAGCTACCATGTATTACTTGCAGCAAGATGTAGGCAAACCTAATGTGAGAAATCTAAAAACGTAGTATACGATTATTTGGTTTAGCAAGTAATATTGTAAACTTCCAGAATGATTTAAAAAGTAAATAGCACGTTCTACTGTTAAATTTTAGAAAAGTTAGACTTTTTATTTTACATAGTTTTTCAGGAAAATAATTATTTTCTAAACTGAGATATATTTCTCTTATTTGTGATATCTATTTTCGAAGAATCATAAGTACTTTGATAGATTGAGCAACTACTTGAATAATAGTTCGTCTTACGATATAAAATTTCCCTATTAGGAAAGGATGATGTTAAATAGATATCCAAATTGGTCTGGAAACATGTATGTCCTAAAAAGAATGGATTTGAAAGTATATTTGTGCTGTTGACGTCTACATGTCATTTAGGAATATGAAGAAGTTCTTTAACATAGTAGTGTATGTGCAAAATAGGGCCACCTAATTGTCTCACACATTTCTTAATTCATAATATTGATTGCTAACACCATATTGTAGTATTTTCTGTTTCTTTTCCTTCTTTATTTTATCTCGTACTCTGATCTTTTCCTGAGTTTCCTGGAGTTTGCATTTCTTTCTTTTCTTCTGAAGGAAAGTTTTAGGGTAGCTCTGTATTGGATCCAAAACTTTAAATCAAGAACTGGCTGGCATCATTTGTAGTTCTGGCTTTTATCTCCTCATTTCTCCCCTTTGCTGATCTCCTCCCTGCGGAGGAGATCATAGGAATGGGAGCTATACCAAGCCTTTTAACCTTTCTTTACTTTGCTGTCTTCAGTATTTCACTAGTGAGTATGATTCTACTTATTCTACTTATTTTGAAAAATGTATTTGAAAACTGCATAAGTTCTGAAATTCAAGAAAGAAGGCTTTTGGATTGTTTGATTTTCAGTCGTAATAGTGCCTTTTATGTGGAAAATTTACAGTAAGAACTTAGCATATTATTTAGAGTTGTTTTTTCTATTCCAAATTGTTCCCAAACGGAATTGCCACAAAAAGAAACAAATTAGGATATGCTGATTACAGACCGTTTCTGTTTTTAACATCTTTGCACTTAAAAAGTTACTATATATGCAGCTGCTGTTCACCAGTAGCTAAATGCAAGTGATTAGGAAGTATGTGTGACAGATGCTCCATCTATAATGCTCCATTACAAGCAATATTGGACTCCTCTATGGTAATAGAATGCAATTCTGTGATTCTAAAGCATTTTCTTAATGACAGAGCCATTTATGGAGTTACAGTGTTCTATCCGAAATTTGTCCTTATATACATTAACCAGATTCTTTGTATTAATCTTTTAAATGTATTTGCTTTCCTTATTTTGCATTGGCCAGTCCCTTTATTTCTTGCCACTTTGCTTCAGGACCCACATCTCTTTATAAGAATGGCTACAGATGGCTTTCTGCTTTTTAACATTGACAAATCTTTGCCTTGGAAAGAACCCAGAACATAGCGCATTATAAAAAATAGGTACCAGGAAATGAAATCAGAATTTAAGTTAAATTTATGGATATGACTCATAAGGTATCCACTCAGTGAGGTGAGACATAGGATGTCCTTTTAGGTTAAGATTGGAATCTGGAAACTCTGGGTCTACCTTTCAAGTTGTATCTAATAAAATACATCCCTATAGATGTCCCTTAAAGTAATAAAGCAAATAGAACTAGGTGGTTTATCTTCTAGCAATCGAGTTTAAGATGTTAAACTTTTTGAGAAGTAGCATTAAATTAAAATGTTAATAAGCTTTTTGAGAAGTAGCATTTTAAAGATGTGAAGTTTTAAAAACTGTTGTAGAATAGTACTTCTTTGCCTTCCAGAGCATGCTTATTTTAAACATTTCTTGTTCAAATAGACAATGTGCTATTGAGTAGTGAACTGATTTAAAATTTATTTTTCAGATGAACCAGAAACTCGAGATGCATGGTGGGCAGAAATCAGACAAGAAATAAAATCACATGCCAAAGCATTAGGCTGTCATGCTGTAGTGGGCTACAGTGAATCAACTAGCATTTGGTAAATGAAAACAACTTGATTTTGTAGATGCTGTAAGTTACAGATTGTCATCTGAAAGGGGGAAAGCTTTATGCAGATACAGGGAAAAGAAGAATAGTGGAGTGGTCCAGGAGCATGGGCTTTTTTAGAGTACATCACACCGAGGTTCATACGCCATTGTTACTACTTAATTAATGTGAAACTTTGGGAAAGTTACTCTACTCCTGTGAACCTCAGTTTGCACACTGAAGTGGAGATGATAACTGCCTATCAGTTAAGGTTATTGAGGGATTAAATGAGAATATAATACTGGCACATAGCAAGTATTAACTCTAGGCCTACTTTACTCCAGTTTGTGACTCCACTAACTCCTCTGGGATTTTGGAACCCTTGATCTATTGTAAATGAACTTGCCATGTGTCTTTAAAGTTCATTGTAAACTCTTTCTGCCTTCTTTTACTAACTGTAACTTAACTTTCTCCTGCCAACAAATCATCCTTTCTAACTCTACCCAGTTAGGAAGGGACTTCCATACTTTTAGTTCTCAATCCACTTTTCTTCTACCTTTCATTTGGAGAGCCTCTCCTCCTTTAAAGTCCATGCCATTCCACAGTTCAGAATTTTCTACCTCCAAAACTTTCTTCTGCCTTGTTCATTACTGCTTGGCCCATCTCCTCCAGTTAAACAAGGTTATCTCCCTTCTAACAGCCTGGCATTGTACTTTCTCATTCTCAAATCCTCTATCCCCACGTGACTTTCAGCCTTATTTTGGACCTCATTGTCGCTTGAAACTGCTTCTCTTTAAAAATTTGAAACCATAAAATTTCCCTCTTGGATCACAACTTAATATTTTCCACCCATCCCATTTGCTCATTTACACCTAGTTTGTTTTGACCCTTATCCTAACCAAGAGTTTTCCCAGTTCCTTACATAGGTTCTGACTTTACTTGCTATCTGCCATCCTTGAACCCTACTTTCCACTCGTTCAGAAGTTTGTAGTGGATATCATCTAGAAACTGTTTGACCTTCTGCTGTCTTATTTTTCCACCTTGTGTTGGATAATTCTTACTGCTAGCTATTACATGGATAACTCTCTTGTGGTGGTGGCGATCATTTTTGTTAGAGAAAAAATGATTAGACTGTAGTAAATGAGGATGTTACAGAGCCATGCTATTTCATCTTCTGAGGACCCTTTCTTTTCCTTTGCACACCACGTATTATACCCTTGAACTGCTGTATTCCCATAGTAGCTGTTCTACTTTTGTTAAACTACTAACTTTGTTATGCTTATCCTGCCTTACTCCCCAGTAGGTAGTCTTGCTTATTCATGGATTTCGTGTCATGCACTCTCCGGTCTTAGGGATATGGTTTTAAAAGACATAGTTCTTGCCACCAGATTCACATTCTCCTGGAGAATTATGACAAGTATAATATATTTTATGATAGAGACATCCTAGGATGCTTTAGGATCTCAGAAGGCTGGAGGTTAGAAGTAGGATTGGAAGAAAGTGTTAATGAAGTAACTGAAGCTTGAACTGAATCTTGGGAGATGAGCATGAGCTATATCAATGAAGAGAAAAGGCATAGGGAGGGTCTTCAAGGCGAAAAGACTAGCATGTGGAGAAGGCCAGAGGTGTAGATCAGTGGCTGGAGATAAATCACAGTTGCAGGAGCCTATAGAAATGAGTTCAATTAATTATTAGAAGTTTGCGTTCACCTGATACAAACTTCTCTTTTCCCTCTAGACCTCAAAATATCTTTGTCTTTAAATCCTGTCTTTACTAGTTTTTTCTGTTCTAACCCGTCCTACTTACTATTATTGGATTCAGTTCCCTGCAACGCATACCTTGAAATGCACGCCTGCTCTTGCAGCTCCTTGATTTGGCGCCTTCTGTGGCTCCCCGTTACTTTTTCTGACGTTCTCAGTGCCCACTTAAACATTGTAAGCCTGGCCTCTTACAGATCAAGTGACCATTTCTTTTATATCCTTTCTTCTGGTCCATTTACTCTTTGTTTCCAGCATTTCGTCCCTAGGCTGCTACTTTTCTCATTAGCTTTGGGTGATCTCATTCAATAATTATGTTGATGGTTTAATTTTTTTTCAAGCTGGGTGGTATGTAATCAAGAGTTTCAAAGAATTCTTTTGAAAATCAGTTTTTATCATACATATAATGATGTAGCATAAGCTCTGTTTAGTTTATTTTGTATTTTATTTGTTTCAGATATCTTTTTATTATTAAGTTTGAATTAAGCTATAACAATATAGATATTTACATAGTTGTGCTTTTAGAATAATTTTAATAAAATTCAATATACACTTAAAGAGTATTTTAATACAGTTTGATGGGTTATTACTGGATTCAGCAATATAGTTTATCACTACCTTTATTTTGAAACATTCCAGTCTTTATCAGCTTTACCATATTTTAAAGGAATCACACTGCTATATTTAAAATAAAATGCCTTTCCATGAAAAAATAAAAAAATAAAAAACAAACAAAAAACAAATAAAATGAATCAATTGTCATTAATATTATGCTTTATCTTTTACAATTTTTAAATAAGAAAGAATTCTTATCCTTTCCATTTTAACAACATTACTTCTGTTTTCTATTCTAGGTTTAGGAGGTAATCCTGTGATATTAATATTTAGTAGAGTCTAACTTTAAATTTAAATTGTCACCCTTGTAATCACTTTGATATTTAACATTTTCCAAAGTTAGATTCCCTGAAAATGTTAACTTGTTTATGTTTTTTTCTTTTGTAGTGAAGAGGTCTGTATTTTATCTGCATCCGGCACGGCAGCTGTACTGAACCCTAGATTTCTGCAGGATGGCACCGTGGAGGGCTGTTTGGAACCGAGGTTGTCATGACAGCCTGGCTTATTTTCCTTAAGGGCAGAGAAGGGAGAGGTTGACTTTCTTCCTCTCAGAGCTGGGCTAGTCCTTCTCTATGAGGGTGGGTTACAGGCGTGCAGTTTTGAAATCAGGACCAGGCACTTTACTGATTTTTACTTAATCCATAGCAACAAAGAAGTGTTGGGTTCTGCACTGTATGACACATCATTATTTCTAATATCTTGATAAATGACACATATGATTACCAATCGAAGGATTTCAAGTATACATTTTTTTGTTTGCTACAGTGTAGAAATAATTTATTTTATTTGAGTTTTCTCTTCCTTTCCTTTTCCTTTCTCTTACCTCCAAAACAGGAAAAGGTCATGAAACAATTTTCATAAAATTCTTAATTTACAAAACAATCAAAACACTATGTTATCCGAAAATTACGTATAAAAGCTTCAATTTTGTTATAAAAGCTTCATGAAATATAACTTTAATATATGTGAAAGAGAAAGTAAAAATGAAAGCATTAGGTAAAATGAGATTACTTTTTGTTTTATTTGATTATTGGTCCCTTTAATCTGTTAGCTTCCATAAATGTCATAAGTATTTTCCATAAAACGATGAAGTTATCAAATATATATACAAAAAACTATTAGTTTGGTACCAGAGTTTTCCCAAATAATATAAATTTTAAATACACCTTGCCCCACACTATGCATATTTATTTTCCCCCAGTATTAATGTATTAGTGTATATTAAGGAAGAAAGCAAAAAAAATTCTGTATGTGATCAAATTTAGTATAAATTTGCAAGTCTCTGTATAGCAAAGAAAGATATGCTAGCTCTGGTAGGCACACAGAAGACCTTGGTCAGTTTATTCTTTTGTCAGTATTAAAAATGAATTTTGACCATAATATATTTCTGAGCATTAAAAGTCATGGTAAATAGGAAAGTGGAGGTGGGACATTTTGAAGTATATTGAGCAATTGGAATATTCCTTTGAGAAAACTGACTTTGCCATTGAGTTGTCCCAGTGCTGTCATATAGTTCTCGCCTGTGGCAATAGATTCCATTGTTCACTAGATAGGAGCCTAATTAAACAAATAACCTTTCCCATCTGGCTTGGTTGTTTCGGTATTGTGGCTTGGATGGACACAGTGAGCTCTCTTGAATGGCAGTCTGATGCAACAGATACCATCCCTATTTGTAAAAGAGGAAAATGTCTTTTTCTTTCTGCTATGAAATTATTAGTGCTTACTAGAGAAAATTTGAAAAATGTAGGAGAGTAGAAGGAAGAAAAAAATTCCCTAGGGTATGAGTATTCAAAGATAATGCCTTTTGTACATTTCATATTTCAAATGCTTTCATAAATTTTAGCACTTTTATCTTTTATGCCTTATGATGTTACACCACTTATGTTCAAATTTCTGTGAGGTGTTTAGTTAAAAATTGCCCCAGTTTTCATCTTTCTGTGTCCCCTTTTAACACATGGGCTTTGGATTCAAACAAACTGGCATAAAAATCTGAGGTCTGCTACTTAGTACTTAGTGTGACTGAGCAAGTTACTTAATATCTCAGCTTGGTTTCAGGCCAAGTGGAACTAGTTTTTGTTGCCCTCTGTTGGGTGTTATATTACAGGGGGTGAGTATTTAGCTATAGTTTTCTTACTTAATCTTCAAAAAAACAAAAAAGACCCTTTCTAGGTAGATAGTGTTGTTGCAGTTTTATAGAGGAGGCTCTGAGAGGTTAAATGACTTGCTCAGCATCACACAGCTCTGCCCAGATCTGTCTGATTCCCCTGTTACTTCTAATAGGCGAGAATGCCATCTCAACAATAAAAGAATAATATCTGGGAGAAACTTAATTTGATTTAGAGGGTTATTGTGAAAATTCAGTGAAATAATGTATACAAAGAATCTACAGAAAGCCTGACTCCTGGTAGGTGTTGTATGAGTTTTCTTTTCCCTTTTTAATGTGTCTACTTGCCAAATTTCAACTTTTAAAGGGTTGCTTTAGATGAAAGGGATTTGAGAACCCACATCTTACCAGAGCCATAGAAGATGTGGCTGTGTGAAAGCTGGGATTTCTCCATGGAGCTTCCCTCTGTTTCCCTTCCTGTTCTCCTCATTTCCTCATATTTAATGACTGAGTAAATACTTAATCATTCTAAAATGATTTCATAAACAGCACAGTACAACAGACATTTTACAATGAATGGGGAGGTTGTGGGTTGTTCATTTGTGCTTTATGTATGATGGATATTCATTTCTGAAACACCGGTGTTTTGGTTTCGCAGAAATGCTAAAACAGTCATCATAAATTAGGAACTTTAGAGTATGCCTAGCTTTAACTTACATTTTTTCCTCTTAAATAGATTTGTTTTTAACCATAGATTTTTTTCAAATTGTTAGGTTGGTTAAAAAGTTTTTTTTCTTAGGAATTATTTTGTAATTTTATTTGTGTTATCTTTGTCACACAGTAGAAAAATGTCACGCTTATTGTCTAGCCATTTGTTTTTATGTTGTATCCCAAAGGAAAAACCATTGGAATGATAGTGGTTTTTGTCAGGTGATAAGTCATCAGACATAAGAATTGATGCAAAATGACTACTTGTATAAGCCTCTTCTTTCATAGCACAGTGCATGGTTCTGATTTCCTGGTCATTTCTTATCAGTCATAGTGGTACTTACTATGGTCGAAGTTGTGGTGTAGTTTGTATACTAGTACTGGATATGTAATATATGTTTTTGAAAAAATGCATAGAATTTTCAAGAATACCTTTTTTTTCTTAATGTATTCTTAATAGGCTAGAAGAAAATTTGCCTGCAGGCTGTGGATTTTGCCATATACCATATGATGAACTGAATATGCCATTTCCAGCTCATCTCACATATTGCTATAACTGCAGGAAACAAAAAGTTCCCGATGTTCTCTTTACAACTATAGACCTCCCAATGGATGCAGCAGTTATTGGAAAAGGTTGTCTCATTCAAGCAAGGTATGTTTGTGAAGACGGTATTTGGGGTCCTTGAAGGAGTATAGGGTATGGAGTCAAATAGACGTATTTTCAAATATCTGCTCCTTCCTACCTGTGTGATCCTGGGCAGGCTTGGCAATTCTATCTGAACCTCTTATTTTACTGTATGGAAAATATGGAGGAAAAATATCCTCTTTATGAAACTCAGATAAGTTTATATGCAAAAGCAGTTTTAAACATTGAAATTCTGTACAAATGTGTATTATTATGAGGATTATTAATTAACCTGTTGCAGGCTGGGGGTGTGACTCAGTATACTTTAATGACATTAAGTATCTAATACATTGTGGAAACTGACTTTTTCGTCTTCTTAAGAACAGTGCTATGTGGTGTTTCCTTTACAACTTCAGTTAGCTGTTAAGAGTTCCTTTTAAAGTGTACTGGAATAGGAAATGCTAAATTGTGGTTGGCACACAGGAAACAGCTGCAGCTATTTAGGTCACCAACAACTGCCAGGCTACCAAATCCATTGAGCATTTCTGTCCTCATTTTACTTAACATCTCAGCAATAATCACACACTTGATCATTTTCTCCTTCTTGAAACTTTTGACTTCACAATGCCACACCTCCTCCTTTTTCCTACCTTTATGTATAGTCTTCAGTCTCCTTGTTGATTCCTCCTCATTTCTTGTTCCTTGAGAGCCGTGAGTTTGGACCCCCTTTCAAAGCTTTCTCCCTAGTTGAACTCATCAACTCCTATAAGTCTGTATGCTGTCTGTAAGTCTAGGACTCCCAAATTTATAGGTCTAGTCCAGAACTTTCTTCTGAGTTTCAGACCCATATACTTTCCTATCTGCTTTACACATCATTTCCTTAGGCATCTCATACTTGTTCCAAATTGAACTGCTGATTTTCTCCATTTCTTTCATATTGGTCTTTTCTGTTTTAATAAGTGATACTTGCTCTATCCAGTTCTTTCTTCCAGATATGGTATTCTACCTCCCCATATCAAAGTTATTACAAAGGCATGTTACATCTTCTTCTAAAATATGTTTCTAATCCATTTACTTTTGCTTTCATTCCCTGTTGCATCTTAGACCTTCCATTTAGGATTGCTTTTCTTTTTTTTTTTTTTTTTTTTTAGGATTGTTTTTCTTTTGCTTGAGTTATCTCCTTGAGTATTTTTTTTGGTGGATCTGCTGGTGGTGAACTGTCTATTTTTACTTGTCTGAAAATGAGTCTATTTTATCTTTAAAAGATATTTTGGGCTGGCAGTTATTTTCTTTAAGCACACTGAAGATACCCTTCCACTGCCTTCTGGCTTTCATTGCGACTGTTGAGAAATAACCTATTAGACTAAATGTTATTCCTTTGAACTTTGTCTATGTTTTCCCCTCAGGCTGTGTGTGAGCTATTTTATTTGTCTTTGGTTTTCTGCAGTTTCCCTATGAAGTGTTAGGTATGGAGTTCTCTTTATCCTAATTGTTATACCTTGGGCTTCTTGAATCTGTAGATTGGTGTCTTTCATGAATTTAAAAAAATTTTTAGATTAGTTCTGTGTTTCATCTGTTCTCTCTTCTTGATACTCCAATTAAAAGTATGTTAGACTTTCTCACTGCCTCCTCTATGTCTGTTGTTTTCTTGTCTTATGTTTTTTAATCTTTTTGTTTCTTTATGTTATATTTTGGATATTTTCTTATTTATCTTTAAATTCTTTAATTTTCTCTTCAGCTGTCTTTAGTATGCTATTACACCTAATAATTGGGTTTTTAAATTTTTGATAATCTGTTTTTATTCCCAGAAGTTTTATTTTGTTCTTTTTCAAATATATCATATACTATAGTCTATGATTGATTCTGTAACTGATGATTTTAATATCTAAAATCTTTTTTTTCTGTTGTTTCTGCTGGTTATTGTTCATTGTGTTTTACTTGCTTTGACTCACAGAAAGTTGCAAAAATAGTATAGAGTCCTGTGTACCCTTCAGCTAGCTTCCCCCGTTGGTGACATCTCATACAGCTGTAGTATAGTATCAACTGGGAAATTGACATTGTTATAATACTGTTAACTATGCTACAGACCTTATTCAGTTTTACACTTTTTTAAACTTGCATTCATTTATGTATTTGTGTATATATGTATAGGTCTATGCAGTTTTATCCCACAAATAGATTTGTGTAAACCACCACCACAGTCAAGATACAGAACTGTCCCACCACCACAAAAGAATTTCCTTATGCTACCTCCTTATGTTTGTACCCTGCATTGCTCCTTGCCCTGGTCCTGTGATGCTTTTAGGTAGATTTTTAAAGATATAGTTTATTCAGTTTTTTTTTTTCTGTTTTAGGTAAGAGGGGATTAGTCTTCATCAGCAGTTCTCAGAGTGTGGTACCTAGACCAATAGCATCACCATCTTTGGGGGACCGTATAGAGATGCAAATTCTCAGGTCACATGCCAGACCTGTTGAATCGGAAACTCTGGGGATGGTAATTGTTTTTTAACAAGCCCTCCAGGTGGTTCTGATGCAAGGTAGAGTTTGAGAACAATAGCCTGGCTTGCCAGTTTGGGGATCTTTCCTTCATCTTCACAGCTACCTTTTTTAGTCCAAGCTCTCATTGTCTCTTACCTAAATTTAAGCCTCTTGTCTGCCATCCCCACATCAGTTCTCTTATCTTTACTCCATTCTCTGTGTAGCAGTATAAACGATGTCCTAAAATATACTTTGGATCATGTTACTACGTAAAAGCTATGTGGGGGTTCCCATTGCTGGCAGAATAAAATCAAACTCCTTACCATGACCCGAAGCCCCTAACATGCTCATGCCCATGCTTAACTGCACCCTCATCTGTGCTACCCTCACCCTTGCTCACTTCACTTGACCTACAGTGGTCTCCTTTTGGTTCTTCTAATATGCCAGCTCCATTCCGTCATTGTCTTTTTCCAGCGCTCCCAATTCCATCGTGCTTTTAAGATCCCAGTTCAGGTGTCATCTCTGCTGTGAGGCCTTATGTCGAGTTATTCTCACTTTTCTTCACCTGGTTTATTTTCTGCACAGACTGGATTCTTAAGCATTATCTGTGCTTGCCTTGTTTCTTTGTTTATTCCTACTCCCCTCCCCTCTGCCCCCACTGGAATATAAGCATGAACAGGGACTTGGTGTTTTATTCATTGATCAGTGCCTTTGTGTTTTATTCATTGATCAGTGCTCACCACCTAGAACAGTGCCTGGCACATGATGTATACTCAAGTAGGCTTTGTATTCTTTTAATGAGTAAATTAAGTTTTTTCCTTTGCTATCCACCCATTATATGATCACAGGGAGTTATGAAACCTAAGATGCAAAATTATATTCTCTAGTGATTTTGATCAGTATTTATTTCATTTCCAGAGATTTTGAGATTTTTTTTCCTTTTTATTCAAATAGGACTTTTAGCAAAAGTATGTACAGTGAAAAAAATGGCAGAAAAGATTATTGATAAAACTTAAGAAGTCCGTTTGAAACAATTAAATGTTTTATCAAGAACACTTTTAGAAACGTTAAAAAAATTGGACATTTCTTAAGATTGTACCAAGAACACTCTCCACTGACTAAATTATTTTCCTTAACAGGTTGTGTCGCTTAAAAAAGAAGGCACAAGCAGAAGCAAATGCCACAGCTATCAGTAATCTGTTGCCATTTATGGAATATGAAGTGCATACTCAGCTAATGAATAAACTAAAACTCAAAGGAATGAACGCTTTATTTGGACTGAGAATTCAGATCTCAGTGGGTGAAAATATGTTGATGGGCTTAGCGGTGAGTTTCGATGTTTTGGTTTTGTTTTGTGATTCCTGTAGTTGTAGATTCTGTTTTATGTGATTCAAAGAGTCTTCTAAAAAGACTTATCTAAAGATCTGGCATTAAGGCTTTTAAGGCTTTAGGGACATTATAAGAAGTAAAAAAAAATCTAGTGATAGGCTTTCAAATGTTTTTATATTTATAAGATTATTATTTGAAATTAAATTAATAAATTATTATATAAATTTATTTATATTATACTATTATTATATTTTTGTATTCTGATCATAATTTCTATGGTCAGATTTCTAAGAATTGCCATGTATAGTTTGTTTTGTAGTTGGCCACCACTGTTCTGAACTTTATTATTGTTTGTACGTTGCTAAAACAGGGTTTCTCCTTCTTGGCACTATTGACATTTGGGGCTGGATAACTCCGTTATATTGAGCTGTCTTGTTCATTGTAGGATGTTTAGCAGCATCCCTGGCCTCTGTCCACTAGATGCTAACAGCTTCCCCACAGTGTGACAACCAAAACTGTCCCCAGACGTTACCAGATGTCCTTTGGGGGACAAAATCACTCCTGAGGGGGGAGGACCACTGTGCTAAAAGAATCTTTAGTTTTAATGGAGAAAATCAATACATGAGAGAATGTGCACCAGTGCTCAGCAGTGCAATGTGCAATAAAATACGTGTGTTTCTGAAGTGCTGATAAACTGTGAGGCAGTGAAAAGCTCTTTGTCTCAGCTTCATGTTCACCTTGGCTTATTAGAAAATAAGTTCCGACTAGAAAGTTAGCAGTGGGGAAAGTGAGAACTGCCTTTTTAAGTAGGCTGAGACCCAGAGAACTAGATACCTGCAAAATATTTATGGAAATTCTCTCATATTCTCCACACTTTGCCAGCCAGAATTTTTGTCTATGTCACCAGTACTTTTCAAATTGGAATTCTCTGTCATCTTTCTGAGACATGCATAGAAATTTAATTTTAAGAAATTTATGGGGGACTTCCGTGGTGCTTCAGTGGGTAAGACTCCGCACTCCCAATGCACGGGGCCCAGGTTTGATCCCTGGTTGGGGAACTAGATCCCACATGCCACAACTAAAAAGTCAGCATGCCGCAACGAAGACCCAGTGCAGCCAAAATAAATAAATAAATAAATAAATAAAACAAATTTATGGAATTTGGTTTCTTTTTCTCAGTATGCATTTGTAGATAAAATGCTAAATTGTTTCCTGCTTCATCTGTTCTTTCTATAAAAGCAAATTTCTGTATGTAGGGGATAATTGTGTTGATGATTAATTAGGAAATCTCACTTTTTTAACAAGAGGAATTTGCAGTGATTAATAAAGGTAATCTGATTCATATTAAAATACTTGATATTTAGATTAACTTGGGGAAAAGAGTGTTCATTATAATTCACCCATCTAAAAACTCACAGGCTTAGCGAGGGCATAACATAAATGTGTAGTCAGGCTGAATACAGAACTGTAGTTATTAGTGGGTGTCTTGGGAACTAAAAGCTTGGTTTAGATTCAGAAGTTTAAAGAACATTGTGCCAATTGTAGCAAACGCTTTTGATGGTTGAGCCCCAGGAAACTAGTTTGTGACCCTGGTACAATTCTTCAATGCCTGCCTCAAATACTGCCTTTTCTGATTCTTACTAATCTTTTCTTCTTGATCACTAGTGACACTCATTATAACTGTTTGAGCTTTTGATCTTTGTGCTGTTTTAGGCTGTGCAGTTAAATCTCAAGGTCCCAAGAGTTGCCTCCATGATAGCTAATCTCCGACGAGTGCCTCCTGGGTGTCCGGCACTGGGCTGCTCCAGAAAGAGTGTAATATTATCTTCACTTTATAAGATGAGGAAACGGATGCTGTGATAGGTTGAGACTTGTCCAAAGTGATATGGTTGTATGTACCGGAACTCAGTTTCAAACTCAGGCCTGTCTAGTTCCGGAGTTTGTGTTCTCAGCCATTCTGGGCTGTTGCCTCATTAGTGAATGCAGTTAGGAAAGTGTTAGAGATGGGGCACTATGGCGCAGAAGGTGTTCTGAGCTTGAGCTTGAGACTGGGTGGTGAGTGCAGTCATGGACACATGAACAACCCAGGAGAAAGAGCTTCTGGGGATCACTTTCATCTGCTGCACAGACTTCATCATAGAGTACTATACCCTTTCTAGGAAAGACTTTTACAAAATTGGCAATTGTGTAATAACAATAACAACAACAACAAATCTAACAATTCAGAATACGCAAATATCCAGAGTTAAAAGAATTGTCTTCTCTTTTCTCCATTCCACTCCTTTGATGTTAACAATTTGATGTTTGTACTTTTATACATTTTTTTTTTTTGCTTTGCTTTACTTACAGAAGCATATTTAAACATATTTGCACATAGGTGTGTGTGTGTGTGTGTTTTATCTTGTTTTGTATTTCCCCTAATAGTTTTTCAGTACTAATGGCATGTAGTACTGTTACAAATTCACAATTTAGTAGTTATTTAATTAAATATTTAAAATAAGTCTGTATCAAGTTTTCTCTCTTGGTGATTATGGAGGCAGGATGGTATAGTGGAAAGTTCTTGGTATTCGGAGTCGGAAACAGATTCAAGTCTCTTCCCCACATTTATTGACAGTGTGATCTTAAGTTTCCTATCCTTTCTGAACTCAGTTTCTTTACTTGCTTTGCATGTTTCCCTTTTACTTTTGCCACTTTAAATGTAAACAACTCATTCATGAAAAATTTACTTTTTAACAACTTTCAATCATATTTTTATAAGCTGTTTTTTTCAGTGCAGTTTTTTACAATCATAACAAAAAACTTTAAAGTCCAGTTGGGTATGCAGTGAAAAGTAAATCATCCTTTCACTGCTGTCCCCGACCTACCCACAGTTCTTGCTGGAAGTAACCAACCCCTGTTACCAGTTCTGATTTTCTGTGCCCTTCCACATATGTCCTATGCAAGCACTGGTGCTAATTATCTTTTTCCTCCAGGGCAAGGACCACATTCCTGAATATGAAAACTTAAGGACTATTATTCTTTAGATATTTTTTTCTGATTATTTCCCCATTATTTTTACCAGTCAGCCACAGGTGTGTATTTAGCAGCTTTACCAACGCCTGGTGGTATTCAGATTGCTGGGAAGACTCCTAATGATGGCTCGTACGAGCAGCATATATCTCATATGCAGAAGAAGATAAATGACACGATTGCTAAGAATAAAGAATTATATGAAATCAATCCTCCGGTAAGTGAAATAAATCTCCACTGTGAATATATAAGTTGCTATTTAGATTTTAGTATATTTTTAGGTTCTCTTAAAGATTTTTCTGCCACTGTCTAGATTTGCTCTCCTCATTGCTCATTCTTTCACCTCCCTTTACATCCATGTTCAAATGTCTTATTTTTTAGGGAGGCTGACTTTGACCACCCTATTTAAAAAATTAACTCTCCTGTCAATTTTTGGTACTTCCTATCCTCCTTCTGTGTTTTATTGTTTTCTGTTTCTCTTATCTCTGTGTGTCTTTGTGTGTGAAATATGTTTTTGATGTTTGTCTATTACTTGATACTCCCAATAGAATGAAGCTCCATCAGGGCTGTATTCCTAATGGCTAGACCAGTTCCTCCTGGTAGTAGCCACCTGATAAATACTTGTTGAATGACTAAAGAAATGGCTTAAAATGTTCTTTTTTAGTAAAAAGAAAGATTGCTTATCTGTGGTAGAAATGTTCAAGAATACAGAGTCTTTTCTTTCTCATTTTGTAGTCACTGTAATAGGTACCCTGTCAGATTTATCTAGGGCAGGTTAATGGGGAGTGTAAGTAAGATAAATGGATGCGAAGGTGCTGCAGAGGTAGCTGTGTTATGAAACTGTGGTTGCAGTCTTATGCAAGGTATGCCCTAGCAATGAACATTGAAAACATTTTTGAAAAACCTTTTTTTAAAATAATCCTTTTTTTTTTTTTAAAGATAGTTCTGTTACACCAACAACAGGCTGTGTCTTTTACATTTGTGCTTACATACCCACATTCTCTTGATATTCCTTGTGGCCAGCAGATATTTAGAACCTCTGATTAGCTGTGATCTTTGGCTAAAAAATGGGTAAAAGCTTACTAACCCATATAAGATTGTAGCCTATACTGACCTCAAAAAGATCATTATTGTAACTATCAAAGTTTATTTAACTAAATAAGTTGCATAGCAAATACATGTATAATATGTATATTATATAAATATACACATACATAGATACATGTATCATATTCCACATTTTACTATGTGAGGCTTTGAAAAATTACCACTGCATAAGATATAAAAGATTAGAATCTTATTTGGGTACATAAATCTTTAATTCTTTATAGGTTATTAGGACTTTTAAATGCTGAGTAGAAAATACCTTCTGAGCTGGAAGGACCGCCAATTCCCTACTAATTGTAGTGTCCTCTTTGTACACTAGATGTCAGTGTTGCCTTGCTGTGTCTGTGACAGTTTCTGGATTAGTGTATGAAGGTTGCTATTATCAATTAAAGGAAATAGCTATGTACTCTATAAAAGGTTAATTAGTCATAAAGGTTATAATTAAATATGGACTATGAATACATTTTACATACTCCCCTCCCCCCCTGGTAGTTTTCTGTTAATATAAAAATGTAAAACCAGACTGAAGCATACAAATATCAAATCATTATGTTGAACACCTGAAACTAATATGTTACATGTCAGTTGTACCTCAATAAAAAAAAAAATGACTGCAGTTTACAAAAAAACCCCAAAACAGAAAAAGACAGTCATATGATATAAAGCAATTATATTTCTTTTAGGAGATATCTGAAGAGATTATAGGATCACCCATTCCAGAACCTAGACAACGCTCAAGACTTTTGAGATCTCAATCAGAAAGCTCTGATGAAGTTACGGAATTGGACCTTTCACATGGGAAAAAAGATGCATTTGTTTTGGAGGTATTATTGCATTGGACTAATTTCTTAAAGTTTTTGGAAGATAAGATATATATGTTTACAGTCAGGTCCTAAATTGATGTGATATTTTTGTATCATTACAACTGTTAAAAATATCAAAAGAATATTTTATTATAGAAATTACAACAAACTTGGTAATATATCTTTTGTTTAAATAAAAGTTAAAAAAGTTTTGGAAAACTTTGTTTTGGAAAATTAGTTTTGGAAAAATTAGTGTTTGGGTTGAAATATAATTAAAATATTAAACTTTTGGAGCTTTTTTTGTAAACTTGGATTAATTTCAATAAGAAGGTTCTCTCTTTCACTTAGTCTAATTATTACCTGCTTTATATGTCATAACATGTTACTATAATTATAACATTTTTACATGTAACACAATAATATAAACACTGTGAATTCTGAGTGTAGTGTTTTTTTACTGAATTCAGAGGGTGTAATTGAATTTTCATTGTAAAAACGCATCCAGAATGAACTAACTTTCTTGGAGAATAAATGTGACATGAAAGGTTTATGGAGCCTGTGCCCTCACAGATCTTCTTCCCATGCACTCCCCTGTAGAATGGTTAGCTTTGAAAGGATAGACGATCTTCCTTTGATATTGAAGGAAAGGAAAATAAATGAGGATACTTAGAAATGTTTTCTGGTAAGGTGCCAGTTGAGAGAAAAAATCAGATGCCTGGATCTCAGTAAAGCAGGAAGGTGACAGTAGAATTGTATTGGGATGGGATTGGAGGTTTGAAGAGTCTAGAATAGTGCCCTTGAATGTGATCAGGATGTCAGCTGTGGGAGATGCTCAAAGCTTAACTGAGGTGAGAGTGTTACCTTGTAGAAAACTCAAACTATATGAATTTGTGCCTCTTTCTCATAATCTCTACAGTCTGAGAATGGAGAAGAAAAGTGGAGGTTGGTAAAAGGTTAAGGAGTAAAAAGTTCCAGGGTACAGTTTAGAGCAGTTGTACTCAAAGTGCCCTGTGATGGAGGCATCAGCAACACCTGGGAGCTTGTAAGAAATGCAAGCTCTGGGGCCCCTACTTCAGACCTAGTAAATGAAAATTTCAAGATGGGGCCCAGGAATCTGTTTAACAAACCCTCCAGATGAGGGTTATTTTCACTTTGATCCAGAGCATTTTTCATATTTTCTGATCCAAGGATCCTGGCTAAGTAGAGAACAGAAGTGCTTGGAGTATGGGCAGAAGAGGGCAAGGTGTAGATTCAGTAAGAGAGATGGGGGTTATAGTTGGAGAATGCTGGAGATCTGAGTGTAGAATGTTTTGGGGAATACCACAGTCGAGTTATGACCGTGACTGTGAGTGGCTAAAGCAAAGTGGAAGTGAAAGTGGTTCTTGACATCTCGGGTGTAAGTCAGGACTTAGATCCCCAATGTACAGATGAATGTCAATATATGTCCAGTTGGATATGTTCATTACTTATAATTCACAACAGAATATTGTGATGTAGGAAAAATGGAATTTGTACTTATTCTTTTAAGACATGCCTTTAAATTTATCCCTATGTAATTTTATTTTAAAGCAGTTCTGTATTTAGTCAGAAGATTTTTTTTAATTGCACTTTATTAATGTAAATAAATAGAGATAATGATTGCTTGTTATCTTTGTAAATCTTTTGAAACATGCCCTCATAAAGACTTGAGAAAAGGCTCGTTTTTTTTAAACTCAGTATACTTTATAATGTAAAATATTTCTTTTAGAAGTATTTGTAATTACTGTGGAAAAATTTATAGATACTAGAAAAATTTTTTCAAGTTTTATATTTTAACTTAGGGAAAAATGGCCCTACTTTTCCTTGACTCTTATGTTTTCTATTTAATAAATAATAAAAACAATTTTTAAAAATTTGAAACAATTATATATTTACTACTTATGTGATAGGTTCAATCTTTTCATTTTCAGATCGATGACACAGATGCTATGGAAGACGTACATTCTCTACTCACTGATGTTCCGCCTCCTTCAGGTGAACAGAGAAAAATTACCTGGAGATGAGACTAGTTTTGCATATCAATATTTCAGTTCATAATTATTATAGCACTAACTTTATTTTAACGGCTTTATCAGTGTTACCTTCTGTCATGTTCTTTGCTGCTCCAAGATTGAAAACACATCGTTTAAAAATATTTACATTAGAACTTAGGTGAACTGATTTTTAATCCTTTTATGTTTATGCATTACAAAAAACCCATGATAATTTATTAACATGGTCTAAAGTTTCCCAGAGGTATAGAGTTTTAGAAAAAAAGAATGAATGGATCTTACAGTTAGAACTTCATGTAATAATTGAAAAATGTTATTCTTTTTTTTTTTTAATTTATTTATTTATTATTCATTTTTGGCTGCATTGGGTCTTCGTTGCTGCATGTGGCTTTCTCTAGTTGCAGCGAGCAGGGGCTACTCTTCGTTGCAGTGCGTGGGCTTCTCATTGCGGTGGCTTCTCTTGTTGCAGAGCTCGGGCTCTAGGCGCGTGGGCTTCAGTAGTTGTGGCACGTGGACTCAGTAGTTGTTGCTCGCGGGCTCTAAAGTGCAGGCTCAGTAGTTGTGGTGCACGGGCTTAGTTGCTCCACAGCATGTGGGATCTTCCCAGACCAGGGCTCGAACCCGTGTCCCCTGCATTGGCAGGCAGACTCTTAACCACTGCGTCATCAGGGAAGCCCAAAAAATGTTATTCTTTAACACAAAAATAAATGAAATGTTATCATATGTTTTACCTATAATTTATTTTGACAGGCTTTTATAGTTGTAATACAGAAATTATGCCTGGTATAAATAATTGGACATCTGAAATACAGGTAAACCTTTTATTCTTAATTTTAAGCAAATATAGCATATGTGATTTTAGCAAGTTTTTTCTTAATATATGTTTTCTTTTTGGCCTCTTTACTGCAATTAAAATCTTATCTTTTAAAAAAATACCACAGTAGTTATGATTGTTTATTTTCTGTTACAGTATTTAGTTCAGAATAATGAAATGACATGCCATTATATCTCCCCATATTTAGATGTTCACATCAGTAAGAGTAATCCGATTAAGCAGCCTTAATCTAACTAATCAAGCCCTCAATAAGAATTTTAATGATCTCTGTGAAAACTTGCTCAAGGTAGGAACCTTTTGACTAACTATACTTTAGCTAAAACTCCTCAGTATCATGAAATTAAAGAAGAAAAGTATTTATATTGTCTGGAATACCTTACACAGTTGTATGTCGAATTATTTTTATTTACTTATCAATCTTAACCTGCCATCAAGTAAAATGCTAAAGACGTCCTCTCCATCTTAATATGCCACACTATAAAAGGAATATATTTTAAGTTATTTCATAGCGTTAAACTTCATAAAAATCTATATTTGTAAATTTAAAAAAAACCTTATTTTTTTATGACTTAGAAATATGACTAAATCTTATTGTCTGCTTAGATATTAAAAATGTACTCTTAATGAAAGAATAGACGAAACAGAAGTGTTTTAATCTTCTCAACTTTATTTGCCATAGTATAATGTACATTAAAAGATCAGTTTTTATAAATTTTTAAATTAAAAGAAATGATATTACTAATATTTTCTTTTGTGTAGAGCCTGTATTTTAAACTACGGTCTATGATCCCCTGCTGCCTTTGCCATGTAAATTTTACAGTATCTCTCCCTGAAGATGAATTAATTCAGGTAACTAAGGTTCAGTCTGTTATTAAAGAAGACTTATAACTTTGGTCTGTTTTAATATTATACATTTGCCATAATGAAAAAAGTATAAGCTGCTTTACTTCAAAATATTTTTAAACGTACTAGTATGAGTCAGACCTTGTCTGTCTGTTTCACTTTTGTGAACTCTAGTTATCTGAAGGTGGACTCATATGTGTGTTCCAGTGTATGTACACTAGAAGGTGTGCTTCTGTGTGACTTCTCCACACCCCATCTTTTAGAGAAGGTTTTTGAGCTCTTTCTGGAATACCTACATTTAGGTGTACATGTTGGGCTTAGTTGTAGTCTGAATGTCTGAGTTTATGTGCAGTTCTGATTGAGAATCTTAACCAGGAAAGGCAAATTAGCCAGTTTGTATAAGTTGTTCCATGGTACTGAAAAAGATTTATAAGAAGCTTATTTGGGGAATGATTATTTTGCTAATCATATTGTTTCTGTGGTTCTAGGTTACAGTCACAGCAGTTGCAATAACTTTTGACAAAAATCAGGCTTTACAGACCACAAAAACACATGCTGAGAAGTCATTGCAAAGAGGTAAACCTATGGTAGATGCGAGCATAGTTCGTGTTTGTCTGTGTTGTAGTTCAGTGATAAAATATAGAGGATAGGTAGAGTAAATAAATGACGTGTTTCTTGACAAGATACTGTCACTTTTTCTGTTTTCTTTATCAAGATAACTGTGTGGATAAGCATATGGCTGATGATATTTTTCACACATGAATAGGTGTTTGGCTGCTATTTACATAGAAAATTGTGCTGTTTTTTAGAGTTAGCGTATAACATTAGTTCTGCAGTAATTTAGAGGCTCCTATCCTAGGAACTCTGGGGAGGTCCTCAAGGCATCTGAGAACCAACTGATGTAGCAAGCACCATGGGTTTTTCTCAGGAAGGGTCCCATAGTGTTCAGCAGATTCTCAGAGTTGTTCTTTATCCAGTAAAATTTAGGAAGTACCATGCTTAATATATTCCAAAGAAATGCAAAATCTTAGAAACCATTTGTGTGTTCTGAAAAAAAAGAAGAGGGAAATAGTATACTTTCTAAAGTTTAATGACTTACTGGCTAAATAAATATTCATGATTAATCTAAAATTTTTTAAGTTGAATATATCCTACATCTATAACATTGAATTAATGTCAGATAGATATATTAAATGATTATATGTTCAGATATTTATCAAAAAAGATAGATAAAAACTGGTTTAAGTGTCATAGAACTAGTGTAGTACAAAAAGTAGGATAATAATAATCATTAGTGAGTGCTTATTCTTTGCCAGGCACTGTGCTAAGAGATTTATATACATTATCCTTTCTAAATCTCACAACAGCCCCACCAGAGAAGATAGCAACCACTCTCAATGTCTGCAGGTGAAGGATCCCCATGGGAGAAAGCAAGGACAAAACAACCAGAATTAATTGAGTTGGGGGGAAATTTATATGTTATCCCAGAGTAATTTTTAAAAAATTAGTAAGAGATCATTACTAATTAACTTGTGCTTTTCCTGCCTCTCAAGCCTCTACAGATAATGAAGAACTTCTGCAGTTTCCCCTGGAACTCTGTTCAGATTCACTTCCTTCTCATCCTTTTCCACCGGCTAAAGGTTGGTTAAGTAAGGGAAATGCAAGCACAAATACTAGTTTCTAGATCCTTTCACTTGCTTCTTCACTGTAGGTAATCTTAACTTAATTTTGAGATGGAGATTTATTCTTCATTTCCTCATTGTATGTTTCTTCATGTTCATAAAAGGGAGAGAGTAATGTTCCTTTTATTTTAATTTCTCAAGTAAACTCATCATAACTTATTAAGGTAATTTTTTGTATGATATTCCATTCTTGTAACTCAAATGTATTAAAGTTTTATTTTCAGAGATTTGGATTTCCCAAAGTACTCACATATGGTATATTTTGATATTTATATTATATCTGGTAAATTTTTTTCTAGCAACACTAACCTTCTGCAAAAATTTTTAGATTTTCGTAGACAAACAATACTTATTTTCTTCAGAAGCTATGTGGAGAGGTTTTGGGTGGAGGTTAGTACAAGTGAGAAAGGGATGAGCTTTCTGTCTTTTGGGTGTCTTGGTTATATTTGAGGAACATTTTTTCAAATGCAAAATGATTGTCCCCTAATTCAGTAGCAGTAGATCTACTTAGATCTGTACAATCTTTGGAGAAAAGTGGGAGGTGGTTTTTTCCATTTCTCTTCTGATTTCAGTGTAATTTTTATTATAAAAATTTCAGAATTACTGTACCTTATCTTGTAGCATTACATACACAATAAATGTAGTTTGTGTTTTTTCCTAAATTTTTTTTTCTGAGAAATGATGCATTTGTTATTTAAAACCAAATTGGCTTTTCTAATTTTTCCATTTTACAATACAAGTGACATTATTTTATGGTTTCTACTTGTCAGTTACTTTATCTGATACCATATTAGTTATAATACAGCATGGTTTTATATTCACATTGCCTATATATCAATAGAGTCTTTACTAAATCAGTGCAAGGCCTGTGTAGATAAATAGATCTTGTCTCATATTTTGAAGCTGAAAAGAAGCTACTTTCAGATTCTGAACTTTCTAACATGGTAACTGTGGTTCTTTTTCCTTTTTGTCTAAATTAAAATTCTAATTTAGAACTCCATAGAGAATTTCTTGAAAGAATAGAGAGGAAAAATCAGATCCAAAGATAATCTGAGTTCAGATTTATAACTTAAACATAGCTTTCAGAACAAAAAGCAGAACAGTCTAGAATCTTTCTTGAACTGACTAGATAGGATTTTTTTTTAAACACCTACTTTCTACAGAAACTTATATTTAACACAGGGTTAGTTCCAAACCACTTTTAGGTATCACTTCATTTATCCTTACCCAGCAGTGGTGGCGAGGGGGAAACCAAAATCAAAAACCCAATCAGCAACAGCGAAAAAGTTTGATCAATTGCTAACCTATACAAATATTTATTTGTGGATTTGGGGTCCCTGTTAGCTCAACTTTACATGTTGTTAATAGCTACTGAATTCTGCAGAAGATTAGATTTAAACTCTGTAAATTGGCCATATCTATATTGATAACTTACAGTTTCTGCAATAGCTTTCAAAATATTTTCAAAGGTAATGAGAACTAGTGCTTTTTGAAGTCATCAGTATATTTTGCACAAATAGTACTCTGAACTTAAAAAACAAGGAAAGAAGAATTTGAGTAGAATAAGTCATATCTGAACAGTCCCTAAAATATTTGCAATTTATTTTAAGGAGCATGGAGAGGGGCCATAGGTGGAATAATAAACCAAGAGACCTGGCTTTTCTTCTCAGTTCTGCTACTGATAAAGTGTGAGAACTTGGGCCAGGTAACCTCTAATTAAGCCACTTAAGTCTTAGTTCCTCATTTGTAAAATGTGAAAGGATTAAGATTCTCTCTAGCCTTTAAAATTCTCTGATTTCTTGAGTTTCTATAGTTTATGGTTCTTCAATTATTAACATGTCCCTATTATTAAAAACATAAAAGCTAAATTATGCCTGAGGTCACACTGAGCTTCTGTTAATTAATTTTCCAAATAACTTCAAATCAGTTAAACCAATGGTTTTTAAACTCTGTTCCTCCAAACCATAGAGTTTCTTCAGAGGTGCCTCATGACCTTCCAGGAGGCAAGGTGTGGGGGGTGAGAAGATAGGTCTCTAGACCCCCTACCTCTGAACTAGAGCAGCTTCAATGCACTACGCTTTATGTATCAGCTTTCTATATATGATTTTGTTGGAAGAAAGGGTTTCAAAAAGTTTGAAAATCACTGAATCAGATCATGCCATCCTTAATCATCGTCATCATCATCATCGTCACCGTCACCATTGTCAGCTTCATAATGATCAATATCACATCTAATACTAATATGTATAAAACTTTAATACTAAGTGCTTAACTATAAAACTTATGTGCCTTTCCTTGAATGTTACATTTTAAAATCATCAATGAACACTAAAAAGTTTATGTTTATTTTTTTTTAAGTCGTGTAAATTGTGGTTTACGTTGCATGCTTATGTATTGTCTTTGCTTCCTCATGTCTTTCCAGGAGAACACGGGCTATGATGTATATATTAGAAAAAGTTATCTCAAAGTATTTTGGAAAATTTGAGGATAGAATGGGTTTTGAAAAGGTCTGAAAAGTGTAATAATAGAGTGTTATATCATGAATGTAGTAATTGAACATTGTAACATGAAGGAAGGCTTTGAATAGAGAATAGAAATATCTGGGAAAAGTTAAGCTTAGCAGTTTAGAGGAAATAGGTGGGAGAGAGAAAGGTGAGGGTGAGGAATAAATGCTCAGAGAACTTCTCTACTTTCTTATCTGCAACCACAAGAGGTTTAAAAGTTAACTACTAACACTGATAAGTAAATAAATATATAGTTTTTATAGTTTTGTTAGGTCAGTTAGCTAAGCTGATCGAGATTTATCTTTTTTAATTCTGAAAACTTTGAATACTAATTTATTTTTCATGTTCTTATCACAAATGGGATAATATATTAAAATTTTTAATTTCCTTTTATGTTGACAGAGTAGTCTCAAGAGCTATGCACAGTATGTTTATTAATACTTCCATCTTTTCACTTGTAGATAAACCTTTCCTTATCTTTTTGTGTTATTGAAAATGAGTGAATATTATGTGAAGAAAAGATGCTTCAATAACATGTTTCCTAATTGACAGTGTAGAGTAAGCTTAGGCCTGAATTGTCCATCCATGCTTAATTTTTTTCCTTCCATCTTTTGTTATATTAGTTATATATTTTGTTTCTCAAGGTAATAGAATAGTTTGATGTATGTCTCAAATTTGTGGTTGATTTGGTGTTACCTTGATGGTTATCATGATGTTTCTGATTTGAAATATTAAAACATGCTGAGCCTAAGTAATTTCTTAAAGGACGTTATCATGTGAAGGTCATCAAAATTCTTTGATGACTACTATGAGGAACAGAGATGATGTGGCATCACCATAAATTACTTTTTTTTAAATATGAAACTGTGTTAAGAAAAAAGATGACTATAGCAAATTTTTTGTACCACTTTCATAATGTTTTTTCCTCATCATTAACATCTACATGTCAGCTTTCTGAATATCTGTCACTTCACTCTGAAGTGGTTTTTTAAGAGGCTTTAGAAATGATATATATGTTTATGAAATGAAAATGAAAAAAGATGGAGCAAATGTAGTAAAAATGGGGAATCTGAGTGAATGTAATCTGGGTAAAATTTTTTTAAAAATCAGTAAGATATTTCTCATGAACTGTAATTAATCTTAAAATTTTTATGCATGTAATTTTTATAAAAGGTTGGCATGTTACTTTAGATACATGTCTAAAGACCTGAATCTCGAGATATTTGATACCATATTGTGGGACTTAAGAACTTATATTAGACAAATGTGTTTGAATTATATACCACTATAAATAGATCTCAAATACTTTATAAATCTAATCTATAATAGGATAATTGCTTTCATTAAAATTCTGAGAGTTTAAGTCTATAAAAGGGTTTAATTAAGTCAGTTTTAGTGTTTATATACTATTGGATGAAACTGTATAGAGGAAAAGCTTTTTATACCACCCTTGTTTCTGTGTTCATTTTGCTTTATGCTGGGGTGGTATCCTCATGTTCAGTGGCATTAGCTATAGCCTGGGAGAAGTTCTCTTTTCACTGAGCAGTTGCTGACGAATAAGACAAATATAGGTCAAATTCTGGATTTCAGTAAAAAAGAAAACAAGTTTGCTTACACCCTCAATATATTATACTCCATATTTAGGTATACACATTTGAAGCTTTTTTCTTTATTTTTATGATAGGCTATCAGAATTACTTTTTGTTAAACCAAATTTGATTTTAAAAGATAGTTTAATTTTTTAAACTTAAATGACTTGCCTCACATTATTTTAAACTTGTATTAGAAATATAAATCTATAAGAACTACAAAAGTTAGCTTTTCCTTTTTCCTGCCAACTAATGGTTCTGAATTCTTACAAGTATATATAATTCTTTATACTAACTAAAAATGTTTTTATTTATTAAGAATTCATTGCATGTCTGTTTTCTCATTTTTTTAAGATATATTTTGTCACTGTGACCAAATGGTAGCAACTATAAAAAATGCTAAAGTTCTTCATGTTATCCGTGGCCACAGCAATGAGTGAGGGGTCCTGAAAGGAGAAAAATGCTGAGGGGAAGGAGAATGAGAGGAAAACAGAAACTAAACAGTGGAAAATGTGAAAACCTCATCCAAGAAGTGGGAAGGAAAGAAAGAGTTGATGGAGAAGTAGAGATAAGGAATCTTAGCTTCTCCAAGAGCTCGAGGGCAGTGAAATCCAGAGTCAGAGGAAGAGGGAGTGAAAAGCAAAGAAAATTGAATTGGGTAACTGACCCAAAACAAGGATTATTTGGAAAAAAGGATACAAAGGATGGGAGTGAGAGGAAGAGTGAATGATGGGGATTGAAGAAGAAAAGCAAGTGAGTTAGGATGTTGTACACCCGGGGTTGGAAGCTTTAATGACTCAAATAGGACAGCTAATTGTCTTTTGTCATCTACTGTATGTATTACCTGTGTATTACCTGTGTACCTGTGTAGTTGAATTTTTTTTGTTTGTTTTACTAGTGGAATATCCAGATCGAAGCAATTTGTGTCTTTCTCTATGCCTTAGTAATTTTTAACTATAATATGGCAATTTCATTATCAATCCACCAATATTTAAAGACCATTATGGACCAGATTTATACTGAATGTTTATGTACATCATTTGTTTAACTCAGTCATTAAGCCAGATTTTATAGTTATAAGACATAGCTGATCAATGCATTATAGACTGATGGAAATGCTTAAAGGGACATAAAACCAAATTTTGATCATAATAATTTAAAACTAAGAATGGTTAAACAGGAAAATAAAGCATACAGTTTAAAGACTCCAGATTGCATATATTTTAATCTGCCAGAGAATCCTTTCAGAATTTGCGGGAGTTTTTTCAAATTTTGTAATTTTCTTAGGGTGACTGGAAAAGATTATCTCAAATACTTTTTAGTTATTCAAAGCAAGGGTGATCTGTAAATTTTAATGGTAGAAAGTAAGTTGTTAGAAGAGTAGTCATTGTAAAGCTTTATCATAGCTAACCCATACCTTTGTCATTGGTTATTTAGGAGAATGGAAGCATCTCAAACTTCGGAAGCACGGGCAGGTGTATAATTGAGGGAGGAGGAATTCTTGCCACATGTTTTTCCTGTTTTTCATCTATATGCTCATTTCCCTAAACTGCTTTAATCTAGGTTAATCCCCCTCCCCACTCCGCTAAGGCCTGTTAAAAATTGCTCAAGTGTAGTAAGACTAGTCAATCTGCATGTTCCGTTTGCCTCAGTAACTTTCTAGGGTTGTTTTTTGAGGGATAGTGCAATTATCAGTAACTGGTGACTTTTTAAAAAAGCAAAATTGTATTCAATGGGAAAGGAAATGGTAAGAGAAGTGGGCTGCTGGGTGGCTTGCTGTAGACTATCTTTGCAGCTACAGTGGGGACCTCGCATACGAAGTATTTGTGTCAAACTCTTCCACAGAGATGTGCAAATAGCCAGAACTGGGTGCCAGCTCCTCAACAAAGCCCAAAGGACTTTTAATAAGATTTCTACCCCTGAGTATGAAATATGTTGTCTTTTTTTAAGTATTGGCTTAGAGATTGCATACGAATTTATTTATTCTTAAGCAGAATTACTGCTTTGTCAATGAGCCAGACAGCTAATATCTGCAGTACCTTCTCTTTGGAAAAGCCTGTTATTACCTGGGAAGCCAAACTGTAATCAGAGGGAGCAGAGTGACTGAGAGTCTGAGGTCATTAGATACTTGAGGTGTTCAAACCAGTCCGAGGTGCTGATGTCCAGTTGCTGCCAGGACCAGCTCCTCTTGGGCCTTTTTTCTGAGAGAAAAAATGAGCATCCTGGCAAGCGTGTTAGGAGATGAACCTGCTCTCCTTCAGTGAGGTCAGTAATCTCGTCGCTCAGCCTTTCCCTCCACGTCTCTAATTTAAAAGTTTTGTTCTTTTCAAATTTTAATTCAAACACATTCATATTTGAAGGCAGGGAATAAATATTTTCCCTCACTTGTTTCTCCTCTACCTTTCGTAAAATTTTTTTTGGAAAAGTAATAAGTGTACTTATTAAGTGTACATGGTGAAAAATTCAAATACTACAAAAAAAAATCACATTGTCCAAAATAAAGCTTCCTTCTCCCTTCGTTTTCCTTCCCAAGAGGCAGATACTCTTTAACAGCTTATTGTCTGTCTTTGCAAAGATACCCTATCCTTTTTTAAAAACAAATATTCTACTGATCATTGTATACCTTTGTTTTTTTCCACCTGACATATTTAGAGATGGGAACAGATACCTTCTACATGTTTAAGCTCTTTTCATGGGTACTTGTCATTAAATTATATACAGTTGCTACTAGAGAATTCCATATTACCAAGATAATATCAAGGTATAGGGGACAATTTTAGTAATTGTCACTTTTTCTTTTAGTTTCCTCCCCCTCCTTCCCATCCCCACATTTTAAAAACTTTCACAGAATACCTAATGCCGCCTATATTTTCTGTGTCTATACTTACCGAGGCTATACTGCACAGGGCATACGAGAGCTCTGGGACCCTCCTCGGATGTATGAGCCTGGGGTGGGCTATTTACTGTCCCAGCTTCTGCACTGGGTCTGTTTCCAGGCTGAACTGTCCCTAGAGATCTGGTAAGCCTCTGAATGTCAGTTCTGTTCTGGTCTTCCTCCTGTAGGTCCCATTGCTTCCTGGGCTTCCATTGCCCCTCAGGATCCTGAATCAGGAGGATGCTCCCTCTAGAACTACAGTCTGAGGGCATGATGGTCAGGGCACGTCCAGCGTGATCTCCTCATAGTCATTTTATGGACCTCACCTAGTGATCCCTTTTATTGGACAGTTCTGTATTGTAAGAGGATTGTCAGCCACTGTACACTCTCCAGTGTTAGCTTGTGGTCATTGCCTTAAAAATTGGGGGGTGGGGTGGGTGCGGGAGATACTTCCATTGCACCCAATTAGCAGAAACATTCTATATAAATCCAATTTTTGAAATGTATAACTTTTGCTAATTTAAGAATATTACCAAAAGATCAACACATTAAGCAGAGACAAAAATACATATATTTACTTAGTTTATAATTTAAAAAAAGACTGGCTGACCTAAATTATTCTTAGTGTTTTTATGTGTTATTTCTATCTTGGCCACACTATATTCTCAGTTCTGAAATTCTTTGAAACAAAAATTCAAATAATGCTAGTGTGGATAGAGCCTGAACATTAGAAATAGATTATGAAGTTTTCTTTTTTTAATAGTACTGTTTAAATTTGTACAATGACTTAAATATCTATAGTAAAAATATAAACTATCAGGGAGAATGCAGGATGCTGCTTTTATGAGCTTACTGTAAAGGGGATTCTAGTTTGGGATTCCTAGTTATTTCCGTGGAGAGCAGTCACCTTTTAGTTCCACAAAGTCTGGATAGCTCCAGAAGGAGCTGTTGAAAGCGAAGGCCTTGAATGAAGGGGTTGCTGGTGAGGGGGCGGGTCAGGCTGAGGTTTGTGTTTATCGGTGAGACATAGGTCATTGCCTTGTCTGTGATTTTTAATCTTACTGGCTCTTCCGCCACAAATATTTCCCTTCTGGTTTTCATTTCAGATTTTCTTCCCAGTAGGTTGACCCTTTTCTCTGTTCAGTTTTCTCACGTCCTGCTTCCATCCCACTAACATTTGTTACTGTGTTGATATTTTGTGTGTAGAGTTTCTGAAACTTTTTGTGTTATAGTAACCTTTCTTGGCATGGTATTTATTAATGGAGCTAGTTTTCATATATCAATAGAAACTGCGTTTTAAACCTAAATACTTCTATTTGATTTACTTTTATAATGAAGCCATAAAGATTTCCTCCTATTCGTCTGGCTTTTAGAGAGTATTAACCAAGAGCAAAGAAGAGATACTGGCTTATACTTAGCACCCAAGCTAATGTTGTTCATATTGTCTTATTAGAACACCTGGAGAGTGCAAGTTCTAACTCAGGTATACCAGCTGCACAGAGAGGTGAGTTTGTCTAATTAAGCAAATAGTCTCCAAAGGTGTGAAATTCTAGTGTGGTGATTCATAAGCGTACAGACATCAGAGAAATGCACTGGACGATGGAATAGACACCAAAATGTGGCTTTATTGTAGTTAGAATGTGTCTTACAAAATAGTAATTAAACGAATATTTACATTTTTAGCATTTTAATAGTGTCCCACCTTCTAAAAATAAAGCTTTAGCTTTTTAACATTGTTTTTTAGCTCAGCAGTAGTAAAAGTTATTCTTTTTAAAATGAGAACTTGTTAGGCTCACACTTGCCCCTCACCCCATGTTATCAGAAGCTTTGTCGCCAAAATCAGACGTGGAAATAGAATATTGACAAAAATGACCCTTTGGCTTTGCTGTTACTATTGGTAGAAAGAAGATATTTTAACAAAAGATAAGTTAACTAGTGATTTTTTTTCATGTATTCTTCACCATCTGATTCTCATTATTTTTATTTTTGATTTCAGGGTAAAAATAGGGCAAGGAATTATTCACAAAGTTCTGATTGTAAATTAAAGCCCTGAATATAAACAGCTAAAACAGTGTGAAGTAAAAAGAATGGGAAATGAAGTTAGTTAAAACACAGCGTATGGTCCTTTCCCTGATCTCTCTGTTAGACCCGCTTCCATTCCCCCTAAGAGACCACACAGCTGTGACATCACCAAAGATGCTCAGCCAGCCGAGAACTTGGTTTTGGACAAATCAGTGTCTAAAGCTTGACTCTTTACTATCTCTCTTACCTGACTTGAAAAGGACCACTTTTTCCCCTAAGTTACAGTTAAATTACATCATCGGAAGGAGTGTTATGACGAGTAAGAGACGTCATCCATATTTTTTCTTTGTTTTTTCTTTTGTTTTCTGTCTGTGTTTTCAGCAACGTCAGTTGATTACAGTTCCTTTGCAGACAGATGCAGCAGCTGGATAGAGCTCATTAAACTGAAAGCTCAGACCATAAGGCGTGGATCAATTAAGACAAGTAGGCGGATGTTTCTACCATGTTACAATCTGAGAAGCATATCCTTGATTTCCCAGTGGTGAAGGCTAGACCTGACTACTCAGTAATAACATTGCCAATCAATCATGTATTGGAGTGTGAAAGCTGCAGACTCTAAAGGTCATTTAGCAAAAGCTATTGAAGGGCCTTTAGATTTTTTTAACTTTAACTGTAGGGTTGTGTTTTTAGTATTTTATTTTCGTGAAGGTATTCTTGAAAGTATATAAATAGATATTATATCATCTAGCGTAAGGGAATGATGAGCTCTCTTATTGAAGAGACACTCTTCCAGGACCCAAGGTACTAGGTAGTGTACGGTATTTGTCAGTTTACTAAGAGCGATATCCAGAGTGATAAAAGAATGAGATATTTCCAGAGAGAAAGTGGTCAACTCTTATCTCACTGCTAGACTCAGGATCAGTACTTACATGTTCTTTATCTATACTCCATGTGTTTTGGTAGACTTTGAGGTATTTGAGTGAAAGATTTTACATTAAAGGGAAGGAACTGTGTTTTAGAGGGAAGATCACAAGATATGGAACCAGCCAGATCTGGTTTTGAATCCTAGTAGTGCCATTTTAATAGCTGTGTGACCTTGGGCAAGTTATTTAAGTTTTGTGAGCCTCAGTTTTCTCATGTGTAAAATGGAGATAATAACACCTACGTTGCTGGGTTGTTGTAAGGATTATATATATACATATATGTGTGTGTGTGTATATATATGTATATATGTCTGGTTTATAGTAGTTATTTGATAAGTGGTAGCTATTATTTGTTATTTTATGAACAAACAACTTTTAGACAGCCAAGGTCATTTGTTGAATTTTTTAAATTACGAGTTTGATCGAGAAGGTTTGGAAAAGAAACCTACTACAACTAGTTAAGATATGGTTTATCTACAAGTTGACAATGATGAAGTCGTCTGAAAAAAAGATGGAAAAAACTGCACTGGGAAATGTAACAACTTTCACACTCTCCTTGTAATAATTTGTTCCTACAGCAGATAATTTTTAATGCTCTACCGCTTTTTCTTCACTTTTATAACGATCATTGTGTGTGTAGCTCCACCTCATCAACATTTTCTTTTGCAGGAATGCCATTTTTCTTCCAAAAGATTCCATTCCAGCATTTCCTCTTATGTTTTTCTTTCTCTCTCTGTTTTTAATTGCATGCAGTGCATGATAATTTCTTTCATGACATGGCTTAGCCTCACAGACAGCTGAATGTTGTCACCACTTATTTGGAAACCTTAGGGAATAATTGAGTCACCAGCATATGATCTTGATGCTTTCTCTTCTTTCTCCAATTTTAGCTGTGACAGTCGAAAAAGCAAGTCCAGTGGGTGAAGGAAATTTCCGGAATCGTTCTTCTCCACCTTGTGCAAATTCTACAGTTGGGGTGGTTAAGATGACACCTCTTTCCTTCATTCCTGGAGCAAAAATAACGAAATATCTTGGGATAATTAACATGTTTTTTATTCGGGAAACCACTTCTCTTCGTGAGGTAATTTTATAGTTGTTATTTCATTGTTTTTGTGCGTTTTCTGTGGTTGAAGATATTAGTATCAAAACCAAACAAGTTTCAAATTGGTTGTTTATTTGCCAGAAGTAACACACACACACCCTTTTTTTCATAACCTGTCTGGATTGTCTCTAGCAGCTAGTATTATCGCAAGAGTTGTTTTGGGTTTAATCCCATTTGTTATTAGAAACTCCAGGTCCTTATCATGTGGTAACTAAAACAAATAAATGTATCCATGTTTGATTAGAGGTTTAAAACAGCCCTGAAAGAACAGCTTAGTCTTCTCAGTAGGTATTTGCCTGAGATATATTTAAATAGCAATTTTTAAGGGTTTACATTTAGAAATAGTAAGGGATTGTATCATGGAGAGATGTCTTGGGGATTGTTTATGTCATTTAGCTCTATCGTTTTCTTCCTCTGAAAAAGACTGAGCCTGCTTGTTTTCCTCCCCTCTCACGGTCAGTGTGTAAAAATGTTTGTTCAAGTTCTTACCTCACACTGGCTGGGTATCATTAAACTTTAATTTGTTTTTTAAGTAACAGCAGTTCTAATCTTCTACTTGATGTAGTCAAAGTTAAGAATCAGAGTCAGCCTATTATATTTTGCATTACAGAGGAATTTAAACTCAAGAAAAGATTATATTTCTATTTGTCTTATGTTTTGGAGCAGGACTGCTAAGCAAATTATTGTGAATGGGGAAAATTTTTAATTATTTAGGTGTGAAACCCAATAAACTCTTCAAAATTTACTTCAGCAGTAGTTTGTATTTTTAAAAAGTGTGTTCATTATAAACATGACTTAACTATGCTTTTTCCCCATTGCTTCACTAGCAGTGTTTCTATACTTTCTTGGAAATAACAGCTGCTTATTAATTTTTGATATCATGCTCACCCTCCTGCACCTAGCACAGTGCCTGGTGCAGAGTAAACATAAGTTGTTTTTGTGTAAATGAGGGAGTGACTTCTGACAGATTAACTAATTAGATAGATGTTTCCTTTAAGATAAATTACTTTTTAAAATCATATTCTAATTGTGTTGAGATGGGAAAGAAACTATCTTAAGATACTCTCAAAAACCTTTTAGTGTAGAATTAAAATAGGTGACACTTTTAAGTCCATTAAGTTTGACAAAGAAATTTGAGTGTGAGAAGCTGGCATAGATTGGTGAATTGACCTTTTCCGGTTGCTCTTACTAGCACATGGATATTGTACTATTGAATCCATAAAATTTTATTTCCTAAGTGCCTTCTCTACTGCTTAAGCAACCATACCCCAAAATGTTACTTCACAGTAGATTTCCTTTCAACAGAGATTTGTAATATTAACTGTATGGTATAATATACCAAATTTATTCATTGCTTGATGAATTATTTGCTTACAATTATATAATCTTTTAAAAATTACCCCTCTGTAGTCTCTGTTACTCTGCTATCAGAATTTCTTGATTTGAGATGGAGGAGGAAAACTGATAAAAGTAAAAGAAAAAACTGTCCCGGGTGATGATTGAGTCAGAGGCAGGCTGACACAACTCACTTAATTCCTTAATTACAAAGAGAGATACCTGTACAAAACTTTATGTAGGATCCTGTGGCTTTTCAGAAAGATATGACCTGGACGAATGGTTCTTCTAACAGTGTATTAAATTTTGCCCTTAACCTCCAGTTTAAAGTTGGAAATTTCTTCCTAGACTATAAATAACATCCAGTAAAATTTGTGGAAAACTTAGATTGAAAAGCATTTTAAGCTCTCATTTAGCCTTTGGTTTCTGTTTTGTTTGTTTTTGAACACTGAAAAAGTTCCCCAAACTATTGGATTTCATTCCCTAACTAATATGTACGGACCACTTAGTACGTGCATCTGTTGAAGTAGGTGTTAGCATATGTAGTTGTGAGCACAGCAGAGTCAGCTCCTGACCTGATGGGATTTAGTCTAGTGGAACTCGGGCATGGTGGACAGTAAATAAATGATCATGTGATTAATAGGTAACTCCTAGTAATAGTAAGTCATATAAAGAAATACAACAGGGCCTGTCAGAGAATATAATGGGAGAACTTAATTTAGATCTGATAAGGAAGGTTTCTCTGAGGAAGTCACATGTAAACCAGGACCTGAAGAATTGAGTAAAAATCACCCTGGTGGAAAATTGGGTGTGGAACCTTTATGTGCAATGACCCCGAGGCAGGAAAAGATGTCAAACCTTTGAGAAAGTGAAGAAGACAAGTGCGACTGGAACCTGGTTCATCTGCAGAAAAGGAGATGCGGATAGCAGGGAAGTCTCATTGTTTATATTTACCATCAATTTATTTGAGTGATGTTGGGAACGACTTGATAGAGGGAGGTGCTGAAGATGGAGGGACAGTTAGAACTCTTGCTCTGCCATCTGTCCGCCAGCTCTGTGGTCCTGGCTCGTCATGGGCATGTCACAGATTCTCTGAGCTTCAGTTTCATCATCTGTAAAATGAAGATAGTAATCCCTGTCATAGACATGTGCTCAGTAAAGGTTTGTTTGTTTGTTCATTCGTGCAACAAATCCCCATTACGGAGGGAATTAAAATGATCGTCTGTTATATTAAGATCACTTAAGATGCTTTAATATGTATTCTTTGATGTTTGATGTACATTAGTTTACACATGTATCCAGTTTGGTTTTTTGCGCGTCATCATTTAGGAAGGAGGTGTCAGTGGTTTTCTCCATGCTTTTATTGCTGAAGTGTTTGCGATGGTGAGAGCTCACGTGGCTGCACTGGGAGGGAATGCTGTTGTCTCCTACATAATGAAGCAGTGTGTCTTCATGGAGAATCCAAATAAAAACCAGGTGAGATGGGGTTAAAAACCTCTGATGGCGGGAACCTGTGAATGTATCCCATGGCCTTTTCACCTCCCACCCTCCCTTGAAAAAGAGAATTGCTCCTCAAAGCTCTTTGATTCTAGAGGCTTAAAACATGTTTTAATGAATATGTTGGTAACCATGGTCCTGCATAGGTCAGATGCTGTTTTCACATCCCCAGTGATTAGTTATTATTCTTAAATACCTCTGGAAGTTTTGCTCCTAAATTACTGTTTCCACCACCTTCTTGGTGGGTCTTTGGGATCCAATGATGGCTAACGGAGGACAGTTAAAGATGCCCCCTGGTTTGGAATGTGATGATGTCTAGTTCTAACTGCCCTGCTGGTGAAGAGTACATCATGATGGGGCCACACTGTTTGTTTATTTCTGATAAGTAATATAATTCTGTTAATGGGGACAAGGGAATGTTGCTTAGGTTAAATCTTAGAATAAATTTCTTTTATCAGTTTGTTAATAACTCACAATTGTTAAAGATCCCTTTAAAAACTTGAATAACTAGATTAATGAGTTTCTTTGTTTCCTGTGAATTGCCTTCTTATCCTTTGCTCATTTTTCTCTTGGGTTGTACGCTTTTTCAGCTCTTCGGCACTGCCCCCAGGGTAGCAGAAGAGTATGAGCGTGTTGTTGAGTCTGTGACTGAACATGTCCTGTTGTTCTTATAGGCACAGTGTCTTATAAACGTAAGTGGTGATGCAGTGGTTTTTGTTCGTGAATCTGAATTAGAAGTGGTGTCAACTCAGCAACCTGCTGCCAACTGCCAGCCCTCATGTACTGGAGGAGAAGTTACAACCTGAAGTCAGTTAGAAAGAATGAGCTCCACTAAATGACATTCATGGGTCTCCTTTGTTTTGTCACTCATTTATCTTACTAGACATAAAAAATGAACTTGAGAGAATTGAGGAAGAATTGATACATTCTGAGTATATTTGATTTGTTTGGGATCACTTGGAGGCCTGAGAATTTTCAAATCTTGACATTTTATTTTGGCCAGCCTAGACAGACAGGCCCCGTGGAGCTTTGACCCCACCTCCCCACCCAGGAAGTTCAGATAAATTTCTCTGAGAACTGTAGTAAAGATGGAAGCTATGTATAATTTATGTTGATTTTAATAAAATCATAATTTAGAAAATGAAATGGTAAGATTATCAGTAAATTAGGATAGCTATCCTAGTGTAATTTAGAAAAACTAAGCAAGAAATGAACAAATTGTTAATGAGTAAGTAATCTGATTCGAGGAATGTATAGGGAAAATGGAGAAAAGTTTTCAGAAAGCTATGTGGGTTTCTGAATATGTTATTTTGATGAGGAATTTGGTAACAACTGAAAGGGAAAATTGCTTCAGCCGTCTTTGAAAAAGAAGTTAAAATTCTGCAACTTGTATCCCTAATATGTCCTAACTACTGGAAAAGAAAAGTAATTTATCAGAGCCAGTGTCCTTCCATTGGAAGTTTAAATAAGGGAGGAGGAAAAAAACTACTATGTAACTTCGTTTCTAGCCAAGTTTCAATTTGTGTTTAATTTATCTGGAAGAGGCTTGGCTTCAGCTGGGAAGAAAAGGCCAGTGAATTTTGTTGAAGTAGTTAAAATATAATTGATCTAGAAGGAACATAAAATTATTTTCTAATAAAGTCATACTGTACTCCCACCAAATAAACAGAATTTTAGTAATATCTTAGGGATTTTTGATGGTGAGTTAGACTGTATTTGGCATAGAGTTTGGAAATGTAACTTGAATGTAAATATGCTGCAGAATGTTGAATATATAGATAGAAATACTTTTTTTGTCAATGCCAAATACCTATTACAAATGAACCTTTAAAAGTACATTCCTCCTTTGCACAACAAAAGTTCTTTATAAAACTCATGATTTTGCTCTTCCAGGATAACAACTGCCCTAAAGATTAGGAGTCATTTCCTTGTTATCACAGGTGTCAATATTTTTCTGTACTTTGTTTATAATTTTATTTTTTAAATAAAAAGTTTATAATCTGGAATATTCCTAAATCTCTTTTTTTGCCTCTTTGATGTAGCACTGTCAGTGGTCAGAAATCACTTTCCATCTGATCATCTCCATTCATTTCTTTAGTCAGCAGTCATCTGTTGTGCGTCTACTATATGCAAGGCCCTGTTCTTAATTTGGGGGAAAAAATACATATGTAATTGTGCTACTCTCATTGCCTTTGGTAGGAAACCTACACTATTAAGTGAGAAAATGTGTGTAGCTTGGGATGAAGGTAGCTTCCCCAAGGAAATGATACTTAAGCTCATTCTGGAAAAATAGGCAGGTCCCTGGAATTGACTGACTTGTTCATAGTTTTATTTATCCATCCATCCATCCATCCATCCATCCATCCATCCATCCATCCATGCAGCAGCTATTTTGGGATTCCTGAGTATGTTTCTGAGTCCTTTCTTGACAGGGGATTAATGTAATTATCACAAATTGAGTACCTGTTTTGTGCCTATCGTGTGCATATGCATTATTACTAATTCTTAAAACATAAAACTAGCTGGGTGGCGTTATCTCCATTTTGGTCTGAATATTTGGATACTCAACAGAGGCACAGGCTGATTTCTAGAAAAGCCAGAGTTACAGAACTCAGGCTTGCTGTCTGCAGACCCAGGCCGTTTGCTCAGTGTGGGTTACCTGTGAAGTACAGTCAGCCCATGCCAAGATTGGCTCCTTCCAGAAAAGCTGATGTTACCTGATGCCCCAAGAGTTGCTGCTGTTCCCTGTGTGTGGATTCCCTCAGAAACATCATTTTAGACGTGCTGGGACTTAATCTTTTGGAAATATTGAGGCCAGTTATGGGATTTAACAGCACACCTCATAGTATCTCTTTCATTCTTTATTGATGCTCCAAAGCTTAGCTACATAATTTAACCAATACTTTGCTAGATTTGCTAGACTCACTGTCCCACTTCCTCCACCTCCTACTCTGCTGTAATCCATCACCATCTGGCTTCCATCACCTGATCTACCCCTAAATTTGAACATGCCAAGGATGCAAGTGTTGGATTTCAATATTGCAGCATCAGATAGCTGACAGGCTTCTTCATGCATACACATATAATTTTTCATAAATGCATAAATCGGATCATGTACATAATTTTTAAGTAGAGTGGTTTTATTTTTTACCTTTTCACCTAGATTTCCCCCATCTCATCCCTCCCAATCCATGTTAATAACCTAGTACGTATCCTTCTTACATATTAAAGTATGCTAATGAGGTATAATTTACATTTAATAAAATTTAAGTGTACAAGTTTTGACAAATAGGTTCAGTTGTGTAACCAAGATAAAGTACATTTCGTCCCCCGAAGAGCACACCCTGTTCCCTTTTGCAGTCAGTTCACTTCCCCTTCCATGTAAATAGGATCTTGTGCTTGGTAAATTTCACTTAGTATAATACTTGCTAGATATCTGCATCCCCATTTGGACAACATTTTTGGCTATTATGAATAAAACTTTTTTATTTAAGTTCACACTTTCCTGTGAAAATAGGATTTCTGTTCTATGGGGTTGACTTCTTATTGATAATCTGCCATATGTGTGACAAAACTTCTCTTGATTTTGCTGTCCATCCATGTAGCTTATGGCAACTTTGATCATATCCAAACTTGTAATTTTATTATAGATAGTACGACTTTCCTTCCTTAGATTCCCTGAGTTAAGATGACCTCCCCTCGAGTTTTTGGCTGTCTTGCAGGTTCTTCCAACTTGTCCTGAATTGCTTTCATCTTGGTGGCTCCCCATCAGACTTGCTACCTTCATTATTTGTTATTAGATAAATGCCATCACCACTTGACCAGTTTTAGCTTGAGTCAGACACCTGAGAGATTCAAAGCCCACAATCTTCCCACGATATCCCCCAGCCTCACTGAACGAGATGCAGAAAAATGTAGAAGCATGAAAATGTACGTTATGCGAAAGCAACATATTTATTGACAAACACTTTTGTAGCTTTTTCTTTTTTCAGGGGGCGGGTCTTTCAATGAGTACTTTGAGAATCTGATCTAAGCTCTGTACCTTTGTCTCCAGAAAAATAAGCATACATGTAAAATTTTGCGCACTACTTCAGGAGGTTTATCAAAACCCCTTCATTGACCTCAAGTTAAATCTAGTATAGGCTGAATGGAGGGGAATAAGGAACCAGGCTGAAGGAAATATTAGGAAGGATTGGGTAAATCCTATCCTAAAAAGTTTGACTTTTCTCCAGTAGAAAAGTCAAGACGTTTTTAAGATTAGACTTTTAAACATTAAAAAATGCATATTTATAGTAGGCAGAATAATGGCCCTCCTGCCACCCCCCTCAAAGCTGAATCTCCAGGGCCTGTGAATCTATTACCTTACATGACAAAAGGGGCTTTGAAGTTAGGATCAAAGCTAAAGACCTTGAGATGGGGAAATTATCCAAGGCTATCTTTGAGGGTCCTCGAATCTAATCAGTTGAATCCTTAAAAGTGGAAAGGAGGGGTAGAAGAGTAGATCAGAGAGATTCGATGAGAGGTGAACTCAACCTGCTGGCTTTCAAGAAGGAAGAAGGGAGCTACAAACCAAGGAATGTGGGTGGCATCTGGATGCTGACAGCCAGCAAGGAAACTGGGTTCTCAGTTCTACAACTGCAAGGAACTGAATTTTGCCAACAACTTAAATGGGTGAGGAAACAGATTCTCCCCTCGAGCCTCTAGAAAGGAACAGGGCCGAAGCCAACAGCTTGGTTTTAGCCTGGTGAGACCCACGTCAGACTTATGACCTGTGGAACTGTAAGATAAACTTAAGTCACTCAGTTTGTGATCATTTGTTATGGTAGCAATGGAAAACTAATACAAGTTCTCATAAGTTTAAACTGTAGAGATATAGTTCAAGTATCAAGTTACCATATAGTTATGCCATTTATGGTAACATCTAATATGAAATGCTTCGCAGACTCAAGGTACAATTGTAACTTTTATTTTCCAATTAATTTTTTAATACACATCTGAATAATTAGCAGAAATCCATAATCTCCAGTCTTTGAAGTCATCGTCAATTCTAGGGGCTTGACACAGTCGCCCAGATATTCAATCAGCTTCCAGAACATCTTTGGTTTGCATTTGCTTCTCACTGCCACATGGTGTCGCTGTTGGAATGGGTTCCACATAGTAGAAGCTGTTGGTCTTCTGCAGCAAGGGTGCCAAACCGGCCAAGACTCCCATACAGGTGTCCAGGATTCTTTAGCAGGTAATTTCCTCCATGCCTACTCCATTCGAGGAAGGCTGCCAAGTTTCAGTTCCTAGTGCTCAGCAGCTGTCAATTGAGTTGTGAGAGCTATAAATTCTAGATGTCAGGTTTTTTTTTTAAATACGTATTTTGCAAACATCTCCCCTCAGTCTGTGGCTTATTTTGTGTTCTTTAAACATCTTTTGAGGAAAAGAAGTGTTTAATTTTGATGAAGTCTAATTCTTTTTTTTTTCTTTTTTGGTTTGTGCTGTGTTCTATCTAAGAAATTTTTGCCTGATGAACCTCACAAACATTTTCTAGAAATTTCACAGTTTTTGGCTTTACACTTAGGTACATGATCATTTCAAGTTACGTTTTTATATGGTGTGAGGTAGGGGTCAAGGATTTATTCATTCATTCATTTGCTTGCATATGGATGTCCAATTGCTCCAGCAATGGACAATGTTGACTAGCTTTTCTACATTGGATTGACATGGCATCTTTGTTGAAAATTCATTTTTAGTATATACAAGTATAATTGATTTTTTACATTGATCTTGCATCCTGCAGCCATGTATTGATTCTAGTAGATTTTTCCATGTTTCTTTGGAGTTTTTATGTAGACAACCATTTTATGATTGTACATGGGGACAGTTTTATTTATTCCTTTGAATCTAAATAGCTTATATTTATTTTTCTTGTTCCTTACTAAATTGTCCTTATTAAGTATTACCTTATTAAATTATTAAGTAAATATAATGTAGAGTGATAAGAGTGGATATTCTAGCCTGTTCCAGACCTCAGGGGGAAGACATTCACTATTAAGTATGATGTTATCTGTGGGTTTTTCCAACATGCTCTGAATTTTATCAAGTGCTTATTCTCCATCTACTGAGATGATCGGATGAATTTTCTTCTTCAGTTTGTGGATATGGTGAATTACACTTATTGATTTTCAAATGTTAAAACCAAATTTTCAAATGTTAAACAAAATGTTCCCTCCTTTTTTATTTTCCAGAAGTTTGTCTAAAATTGATGCTATTTTTTCCCATAAATGTGTGATAGAATTTGCCTGTGAAGCCATCTAAGTCTTGAGTTTTCTTTGTTCGAATATCTTTAACTATAAATTGATTTTATTGAATTTATTAACAGATATGGGGCTGTTCAGGTTATCTTTTTCTTCTTGTGTAAGTGTTGGTAGTTTGTGTCTAAGTAATTTGTTTTTTCTGATTTGTGGTTTATTGCTATAAAGTTATTAATACTAGCTCCTTATTTATCTTTGTAATATCTGTGGGAACTGTAGTGATGTATCCTCTTTAATTCCTGATATCGGTAATTTGCGGCTCCTCACTTCTTTTCTTGATAAGCTTGGCTGGAAGTTTATCTCATTAATTGACTTTTTCAAAGAACCCGCTTTTGGTTTTACTGATTTTACTCTATTGTTTTTTCCTCTGTTGTCAATGCTATTTGAGTCTGCTCTTATATTTATATTTCCTTCCTGACACTTGTTTTGGTTTAATTTGCTCTTATTTTTCTAGTTTCTTCTAAGGTGGAAGCTTAGATCATTGATTTGAGGCCTTTCTTCTTTTCTAATATATAAAAGTGAATGTGACACATTTCTCTATATACACTACTTTAAGAGGCTCCCCAAATTTTGATATGTTGTTTTCATTAAATTCAAAATATTTTACAATTTTCCATTTTACTTCCTCTTGGACTAATGGGTTATTTAAAAGAGTGTTGTTTAGGGATTTTTCCAGTTATATTTTTTGTGGTGATAACAAGATCTAGTCTCTTAGCAACTTTGAAGCCTGTAATACAGTATTGTTGACCATAGTCACCATGCTGTGCATTAGAGCTCCAAGACTTACTTATCTACTATTTGCAAGTTTGTACCCTTAAACAACATCCCCCCAATGCCCACCCCATCTTCATCCCAGGCCCTGGTAACCACCATTCTGCTCCCTGTTTTTTACGAGTTTGGTTTTTTTATTTTTAAATATGTATTATTTATTTATTTGATTTATTGATATAATTGACATGTAACCTTGTGTAACTTTAAGGTGTACAACATGTTGATTTGATACATTTATATATTGCAATAGGATTAGCACCATACTGTTAACTAACACCTCTATTTCAACATGTAATTACCATTTCTTTTTTGTGATGGGAATAATTAAGATCTAGTCTCTTAGCAAGTGTTACATTTGCAGTACTACAGTATTGTTGTCTATAATCACTATACTATACAAGTTTGATTTTTTTAAGATTCCACATACTTTACAGTATTTGTATTTGTCTTTTTTTGTCTGACTTATCTCACTTAGCATAATGTCCTCAAGGTCTGATTTTTTAATTTCATTTTATCTTCAATATTGACATATAAACCATGCCTCTTCTTAAAAATGTTTTGATGGTTGTTTAGCCTTTTCAATATATACTTTTAATTTATCATAGTCAACCATCAAATAATAGTATAGTATTTCTTCCTTCAAATAAACTAGCATAATTACTTTGCGGTTTGAGAATATTCCCTGAATGATTGCAATCAATTTTACTTTTTTTTTTCATTTTTCTTCCTTTAGGCTTTATCAGCTTCCTGGGGTGAATACTTAGCTTGTTTATTGTCATTCTTAGTTTCTCATAAGTGTATCTAAAGTTATAAATTCCCCTGCAATTGCTCTTTTATCATCCCACAAGTTTAATGCAGTATTCTTATTTTTAAATCTGAATATTTATAATTACCGTTATGATGTCTTCATCAGTCTATAAATTATTTAGAAGTGTATTTCTAGTTTCCAAATACATGTTTTTTTGTTTTTTTGTTTTTTACTTTGTTGTTTTCTAATTAAGTTGCACTATGATAAAATACTGTGATCTCAAGGACAAGTTCTTTGAAAATTGTTGAAAATTCCCTGGTTGTTTTTCTGTTCAGTTTGTGTAACTGTTTCATATGCACTTGAAAAGAAAATTTATTTGTTACATGCAAGTTATGTATCTCTGTATCATCTATCTAACATCTATCATGAATCTATAAAATCAAGCTTGTTAATTATGTTATTAAATCTTCTACATCCTTACCACTATTTTTATCCACTTGACCTATCAATTTCTGAGAGAGGTGAATGTGACATATTGATTACATTGATGACCCTAAATAATGGCCTCTGGGTAATCATGCATTTAGTATATGACTTTGTGACTCCTACCATCAAGAGGTGGAACCTGTTTCTCCATGTCTTGAGTTTGAGCTGGCCTCCTGCCTTGCATTGGCCAATAGGATAAAGCAGAAGTAATGATTTGCCTACACTGAGCCTAGATCACAGATGTATTATGTGCTTCTGCTTTCTCTCTGGAACCTCTGCCTTGCCATGCAAACAGGCCCTGGCTAGTCTGAGGAACTCCGTGAAGCAAAGATAAGTCATCCTAACTGGGTCCATCCTGCACTTGAATTAATTAACTGAAGTGTTGATTCATGAATAATAGCAAAGGACAATTATTTTAAGCCAGAGAGTTTTGGGGTAATTTTTATGAAGGAATAGCTAACTGATACATAGCATTAAAAATTTCCACTGTAATTATGCAGTTGCCAATTTGCCTTTATAACTTTGGCACTTTTACCTTTTATATTTTGAGGCTACGACTTTAGGTGCATGATATTTTACAATTTTCATATCATTTTTGTTGTTTATATCGTTTACCAATATAAATATCTGTTATTAATGTGAAATGTATTCCCACTAATGCATTTTTTAAAAATCACATTTATATTTTGAACAATATGAACACCGATATACCAATTTTCTTTGGGTAATTTTGCCTGATATACTTTTTCCCCAACCCATTATATTTTTAATTCTCTGTGAATTTTTGTTCTGATTGTGTCTTTTCTGTGTGGTCCACCATTCCTTTGCTTGTTTTTTCTTTTCTCTTTCTCTGTTTTCTGTTGAATCGATCAAGTCCTCTCACTTTTTTTGTCCTTATCAGCTAGACAATTGAGATTTCAAAAGCGAATGTTTAATATCCTGCTTTCCTCTATGTGTGTTCAGAAGCAATTGAGAGATGGACAGGAGGAAGGCAGATGGCGATCAAATGCCACCTTTATTACTAATGACGGTTTTGGGGAATGTGACTTTAAGTCTACCATCTCTGCATTAGACAGACTTACCTGGTCCCTAACAGTGTTGAAGGACCACAGGACCCCTTCCTTACGGAGGAGCAAAGCAGAGCAGAGCAGAATGCATGGTCTCTGCTGATAAGCTGATCCCAAGACAGGTAGGAGATTAGAAAGGACTGAGCTGAGTGTTCAGTTGTTGGAAGAGATCATCAAGAGGATGTGACCGCCGTTTGACCCCCGAGCTGGACCAGGGCAATCAGAAGCTCCTCTCCCCCTCCCCTCCGCTTGGAATGTATGTTCTGCCCACCTTTCCCACAGCCAAAGCCATTTTCAAGGATGCAGCCTTGAGAGAGTGAGGTGTTGTTGAGACCATCTGGAGTCTATCTGTGACTGAACCCAATTAAGGTCTCTGCATAGACTTTTAAGATTCTGTTGGGCAGGTGCGGAGATCTACTCAACTTGTGGTCCCAAGATGAGCCTCCTAAGTAAGTAAGTTCCATGATAATTACACCTGCCACCTACCAGTCTGGAGTGGTCTGCCTCTTTCTTTGGTCTCTCCTTGCCCTCTGTGTGCAGGGTCAGTTTGAGAACCAACAAGTTGCCTCTCCCAACCATCATTCAGAGAGGTAATTTTGTTTTTACTGGACAAGAGTGAGAAGGTGTGGCCTAAGTGCCCGGGAGTACTATTTTAATAAAAATCACCCCTAGAAGCAGAAGAAGGAGAGGCATAAGTATTCTCCCCAAATAAGTCATATATTCCATGTTTATTCTTTTAGTGATTACCCTCACATTCTTCATATATCCATTTCCTACAGCTGCTGTAACAATTAGCACAGATTAGGTGGTTTAAAACAACACACATTTATTCTTTTTCAGTTCTGGAGGCCAGAAGTCTGAGAGGATCACTGGGCTGAGGTCGAGGTGACAGCAGGGCTGAGCTCCTTCCAGGCACTCTAGGGCGTAAATCTGCTTCCTTTTTTTTTCAGCATCTAGAGCTGCATTCGTTACATTTCTTGGCTGTGGCCCCTTCCTCCATCTTCAAAGCCAGAAATTTAGCATCTTGCTTCAGTCATCACATTATCCTCTGGCTGTGCTACCATCAAATCTTTTATGTGGACACTTGTGGTTACATTTAGGACCCACCTGGATAACCCAAGATAATCTTCCAGTCTCAAGATCCTTAATCCCATCTGCAAAGTCCCTTTGCCATATAAAGTAATATTCACAGGTCTGGAGATTAGGACGTGGCTATCTCTGGGGGCCATTATTCAGCCTACGACATATATGTTCTTAATATGTGATTTCTCTAACAAGTCTAAGCTTAAAGTGTCTCTATCCTTCTCCCAAATAAGCAAAGAGTTAATGTTGTTGTCTATGATTTTTAATTCTCACATTTTAAAATATATACAACTTGTGGTTTTTCTTTTTTTTGACATCTTTATTGGAGTATAATTGCTTTACAATGGTGTGTTAGTTTCTGCTTTATAACAAAGTGAATCAGCTATATACATACATATAGCCCCATATCTCCTCCCTCTTGCGTCTCCATCCCACCCCTCTAGGTGGTCACAAAGCACTGAGCTGATCTCCCTGTGCTATGTGGCTGCTTCCCACTAGCTATCTATTTTACATTTGGCACTGTATATATGTCCATGCCACTCTCTCACTTTGTCCCAGCTTACTCTTTCCCCTCCCCGTGTCCTCAAGTCCATTCTCTATGTCTGCGTCTTTATTCCTGTCCTGCCCCTAGGTTCTTCATAACCAGTTTTTTTTTTTTTTTTTAGATTCCGTATATATGTGTTAGCATATGGTATTTGCTTTTCTCTTTCTGACTTACTTCACTCTGTATGACAGTCTCTAGGTCGATCCACCTCACTACAAATAACTCAATTTCCTTTCTTTTTATGGCTGAGTAATATTCCATTGTATATATGTGTCACATCTTCTTTATCCATTCATCTGTTGATGGACACTTAGGTTGCTTCCATGTCCTGGCTATTGTAAATAGAGCTGCAATGAACAATGTGGTACATAACTCTTTTTGAATTATGGTTTTCTCAGGGTATATGCCCAGTAGTGGAATTGCTGGGTCGTATGATATTTCTATTTTTCGTTTTTTAAGGAACCACCATACTGTTCTCCATAGTGGCTGTATCAATTTACATTCCCACCAACAGTGCAAGAGGGTTCCCTTTTCTCCACACTCTCTCCAGCATTTACTGTTTGTAGATTTTTGATGATGGCCATTCTGACTGGTGTGAGGTGATACCTCATTGTAGTTTTGATTTGCACTTCTCTAATGATTAGTGATGTTGAGCATCCTTTCATGTGTTTGTTGGCAATCAGTATCTTCTTTGGAAAAATGTCTATTTAGGTCTTCTGCCCATTTTTAGATTGGGTTGTTTGTTTTCTTGATATTGAGCTGCATGAGCTGCTTGTAAATTTTGGAGATTAATCCTTTGTCAGTTGCTTCATTGGCAAATATTTTCTCCCATTCTGAGGATTGTCTTTTCTGGAGGGTTTTTATCATAAATCGGTGTTGAATTTTGTCAAAAGCATTTTCTGCATCTATTGAGATGATCATATGGCTTGTCTCCTTCAATTTGTTAATATGGTTTATCACATTGATTGATTTGCGTATATTGAAGAATCCTTGCATTCCTGGGATAAACCCTACTTGATTATGGTGTATGATCCTTTTAATGTGCTGTTGGATTCTGTTTGCTAGTATTTTGTTGAGGATTTTTGCATCTATGTTCATCAGATATATTGGCTCTTAGTTTCCTTTCTTTGTGACATCTTTCTCTGGTTTTGGTATCAGGGTGATGGTGGCCTTGTAAGATGAGTTTGGGAGTGTTCCTCCCTCTGTTATATTTTGGAAGAGTTTGATAAGGATAGGTGTTAGCTTTCCCTAAATGTTTGGTAGAATTTGCCTGAGAAGCCATCTGGTCCTGGGCTTTTGTTTGTTGGAAGAATTTTAAACATAGTCTCAATTTCAGTGCTTGTGATTGGTCTGTTTATATTTTCTATTTCTTCCTGGTTCAGTATGGGAAGGATGTGCTTTTCTAAGAATGTGTCCATTTCTTCCAGGTTGTCCATTATATTGGCAGAGAGTTGCTTGTAGTAATCTCTCATGATCCTTTGTATTTCTGCAGTGTCAGTTGTTACTTCTCCTTTGTCATTTCTAATTCTCTTGATTTGAGTCTTCTCCCTTTTTTTCTTGATGAGTCTGGCTAATGGTTTATCAGTTTTGTTCATCTTCTTAAAGAACCAGCTTTTAGTTTTATTGGTCTTTGCTATTGTTTCCTTCATTTCTTTTTCATTTATTTCTGATCTGATCTTTATGATTTCTTTCCTTCTGCTAGCTTTGGGGATTTTTGTTCTTCTTTCTCTAATTGCTTTAGGTGTAAGTTTAGGTTGTTTATTTGAGATGCTTCTTGTTTCTTGAGGTAGGATTGTATTGCTATAAATTTCCCTCTTAGAACTGCTTTTGCTGCATCCCATAGGTTTTGGGTTGTCGTGTTTTCATTGTCATTTGTTTCTAGGTATTTTCTGATTTCCTCTTTGATTTCTTCAGTGATCTCTTGGTTATTAAGTAGTGTATTGTTTAACCTACATGTGTTTGTATTTTTTACAGATTTTTTCCTGTAATTGATATCTAGTCTCATAGCGTTGTGGTCGGAAAAGATACCTGATACGATTTCAATTTTCTTAAATTAATCAAGGCTTGATTTGTGACCCAAGATATGATCTATCCTGGAGAATGTTCCATGAGCACTTGAGAAGAAAGTGAATTCTGTTGTTTTTGGATGGAATGTCCTGTAAATATCAATTAAGTCCATCTTGTTTAATGTATCATTTAAAGCTTGTGTTTCGTTATTTATTTTCGTTTTGGATGATCTGTCCATTGGTGAAAGCAGGGTGTTAAAGTCCCCTACTGTTATTGTGTTACTGTTGATTTCCCCTTTTATGGCTGTTAGCATTTGCCTTATGTATTGAGGTGCTCCTATGTTGGGTGCATAAATATTTACAATTGTTATAGCTTCTTCTTGGGTTGATCCCTTGATCATTATGTAGTGTCCTTCTTTGTCTCTTGTAATAGTCTTTGTTTTAAAGTCTATTTTGTCTGATATGAGAATTGCTACTCCAGCTTTCTTTTGATTTCCATTTGCATGGAATATCTTTTTCCATCCCCTCACTTTCAGTGTGTTGTGTCCCCAGGTCTGAAGTGGGTCTGTTGTAGACAGCATATATACGGGTCTTGTTTTTGCATCCATTCAGCCAGTCTATGTCTTTTTGTTGGAACATTTAATCCATTTACATTTAAGGTAGTTATTGATATGTATGTTCCTATTACCATTTTCTTAAGTGTTTTGGGTTTGTTATTTTAGATCTTTTCCTTCTTTTATGTTTCCTGCTTAGAGAAGTTCCTTTAGCATTTGTTGTAAAGCTGGTTTTGTTGTGCTGAATTCTCTTAGCTTTTGCTTGTCTGTAAAGGTTTTAATTTCTCCGTCAAATCTGAATGAGATCCTTGCTGGGTAGAGTAATCTTGGTTGTAGGTTTTTCCCTTTCATCACTTTAAATATGTCCTGCCACTCCCTTCTGGCTTGCAGAGTTTCTGCTGAAAGATCAGCTGTTAACCTTATGGGGATTCCCTTGTATGTTATTTGTTGTTTTTCCCTTGCTGCTTTTAATATTTTTTCCTTATATTTAATTTTTGATAGTTTGATTAATATGTGTCTTGGCATGTTTCTCCTTGTATTTTTCCTGGAATGGACTCTCTGTGCTTCCTGGAATTGATTGACTATCTCCTTTCCCATATTAGGGAAGTTTTCCACTATAATCTCTTCAAATATTTTCTCAGTCCCTTTCTTTTTCTCTTCTTCTTCTTGGACCCCTATAATTTGAATGTTGGTGTGTTTAATGTTGTCCCAGAGGTCTCTGAGACTGTCCTCAGTTGTTTTCATTCTTTTTCTTTATGCTGCTCTGTGGTAGTTATTTCCACTATTTCATCTTCCAGGTCATTTATCCATTCTTCTTCCTCAGTTATTCTGCTATTGATTCCTTCTAGAGAATTTTAAATTTCATTTATTGTGTTGTTCAGCATTATTTGTTTGCTCTTTAGTTCCTCTAGGTCCTTGTTAAACCTTTCTTGTATTTTCTCCATTCTATTTCCAAGATTTTGGATCAGCTTTACTATTATTACTCTGAATTCTTTTTCAGGTAGACTGCCTATTTCCTCTTCATTTGTTTGGTCTGGTGGGTTTTTGCCTTGCTCCTTCAACTGCTGTGTGTTTCTCTGTCTTCTCATTTTGCTTAACTTACTGTGTTTGGGGTCTCCTTTTTGCAGGCTACAAGTTCGTAGTTCCCATTGTTTTTGGAGTCTGCCCCCACTGGCTAAGGTTGGTTCAGAGTGTTGTGTAGGCTTCCTGGTGGAGGGGACTGGTGCCTGTGTTATGGTGGTTGAGGCTGGATCTTGTCTTTCTGGTGGCAGGACCACGCCTGGTGGTGTGTTTTGGGGGTGCCTGTGACCTTATTATGATTTTAGGCAGCCTCTCTGCTAATGGGTGGGGCTGTGTTCCTGTCTTGCCAGCTGTTTGGCATAGGGTGTCCAGCCCTGTAGCTTGCTCATCAGAGTGGAGCTGGGTCTTAGCGTTGAGATGGAGGTCTCTGGGAGAGCTTTTGTCGTTTGATGTTATGTGGAGCTGAGAGGTCTCTGGTGGACCAATGTCCTGAACTCGGCTCTCCCACCTCAGAGGTACAAGCCTGACACCCGGCCAGAGCACCAAGACCCTGTCAGCCACACGGCAGTCTTTTTCCAGAAATAGAGGTCTCAAATTATTAATATGTGTTTGGAGCAGTCCCTCAGAGGAGATGCTGTGTCCCGGGCTTAAGTCCTCAGTTTTGTCTCCAAACTCCAGAACTCCACACTCCGGAGGCCCTCCTTTGGACGTGCTGCCACTCCGCCTCCATGTGTTGTGGTTGTTTTTGTATTGTAGGTACTTATTTAGATTAACAATGTACTTTTCTGATTTCTGCTTAGCATTACTTTTTGTGTACCATCCCTTTCTTTTGGGTTCCTTTTCCTTCTTGCATCGCAAGTATATTTATTAGAATTTAGTTTACTCAGGTTCTGAGTATGTCTAAAAATTTGTATCCAGAATTGTTTTTATTCCACCTTCACTATGTAGTTTAGTTGACTATATAATTCTAGGTTCACAATATTTTTTCCTCAGAAGAGTGCCATAGTTCCTAGCAGAGCACCAGACACCTAGGGATGAATGAATGAATGAACTTTACAGATATTAGAACAGAATAGTGAAAATCATCCTGGACTAGGGGTCAGAAGTAATGCCAGATCTTCTACTTATTACAGTTTGGCTTTGGCAAAGCCACTTAACATAACAATCTCACTTGAAAATGGGAATAGTAATCTGTGCCCTAAATCACAATAGTCTTGTGAGTTTCAAAATAAAAAGAAAATAATGGATTTGAAAAATTCTTTGTTAATTGCAAAAATTTTTACAGTTTCTGAGCAATCAATTAATTATTGTAAAAGAATTAATATCAATTGAGAAACATTTCCAAAATGCTGATTTAAATCTATATCCACTTATTGAGCTTGATAATGTCTCTTGCAAATGATTCAGAATTTTTGATAAGGTTGGTTTCTTTTTCATTGCTAAACAAGAGAATCATTTTATAATGTCTCACAGATGTAACTTTTACCTGTGAGATTTAATTACATCAATTAGCAAAAAGTATACTGCCACAGCAAAAAATATTATATAGTTGAAGATTCTCCTTCAGTATATCAATGTACGCTTTCATTGTGATGATTTTTGAAGTAACTTTACATTTACAAGGTTAATTGGAAAACTTGATACTCCTAGCAGTAATGTTTTCTTGACAGGAAATTATTTATCTGAGATTAAGGGAATTGAGTAGATCTGTAGACAAGATGACAGATGAAGCTTAGAATGAATGATGACCCAGAGAGTGGTTAGAAAACTTTTTCTCCATTTACATTGCAGTCAGTCACACATAGCATTTTATTCTCACAGATAAGATTTTCAAGGAAACTGCTAGACTTCAGATTGAGGGAACAAGAAGGATTCTTTTTGGCATATGGATGAAGTTAACTATTTCATACCTTATAAGACAAAGGCACACATATATGTTTTAACAACAGAGTCATCTAGTTGAATTATTCTTGTCTGCCTTGGGTGGTATTTGCTAGGCATATTTAGAGAAACGGATCTATTTACAGACACTCCCATCTCTTTCGCACTCTCTGAAATCGAGGAAACTGAGGAAAAATCCTTTCTATGTTTGCTTGGACACACTCAGTTATGTTTGATGGGCCTTCATCAAAATATAAATTGATCAGTCTCCTAATCCTCCACTTTGAAATAAAGTACTCAGCCATTATTGGCTCCCAGAAATATTTATTGGCCCGTAAGGTTGTCCTCCACACATTGGCACAAACATCTCATTCCCCAAAGTGGTTATAATGATGGAAATAAAAGCTGAAGCATCAATTTGTAATGGGTGGAAGGAGGTGGGGAGCAGCTGTGTTCAGTGGATTGATTGCTATTTGTACCCTTGGGCATTTTCCAGAAAGCCCTTTCATATTTATTCTTATCATGTTTCAGAGGCATGAACCTAAGGGACTGCCACTTAATGTCTGTAGTTGGGAAACTCGAGACCAATTTTCTTGGATGCTCAATGGGATGGACATAGGTACCACTTTATCCCTCAGATTTTAGGTCATAAATTATTAATAACCTCTTTGCAATTGCTTTTATTTTGCGTCAGCTGAACTTGGCATATTACAAAGAGTTCCACAACCAACCAAGAGTTCTTGGCATATTACGAAGGGTTCTTAGCACATAATAAGGGCAGAGTAAATATATATTACAGGTAAAATGAATGAAAGCTTTTGTTTTTTCTTTAAAAAAACTGAAATGCCATTGTTTAGGGTTCAAGATAAACTTTTAAGCATAAAGCTGTTTAAGATAAAAACCAGTTAATTCTCTTAGTGCTTATAAATCTCTAATAGCTTTTACCATTTTAGTGTCATGCTCTCTGAGTTTTAATCTATCCTAGGAGTTACCTTGTTTGTCTTTTTTATTAACATTTTATTATTTTTTAATCCCAGTGTTTCAGGAGCTTTTATTTTATCAGGTTTTTTTGTAGGCTTGTTTTTGGGATTTCAGTTTTCGGAATCTCTGATATTTTAAAACTAAATTACTGGCCAAGAACCTTTCAGTCATTCTTTTATAAACATTCTGGTTTTAAATACCTACCATCTAAACAGCAATCAATCAAGAAAAGAATAAAAAGCCAATGAGGTCAATTATTCTTCTGTCCAGACTCCAAATTGATAGTCTTCAATTCTTTTTTTTTTTTTTTTTTTTTAAACATCTTTATTGAAGTATAATTGCTTTACAATGGTGTGCTAGCTTCTGCTTTACAACAAAGTGAATCAGTTACACATATACATATGTTGCCATATCTCTTCCCTCTTGCATCTCCCTCGATAGTCTTCAATTCTGATATCGGTTTTGTCTAATTATTTAAAGCTTTGGCAAACGTTTTGACAGGAAATTTGATGTTAAGTGTGTTATTCTCCCTTCGTCCTTCCTTCCCTCTTTTTCTTTCTTTCTCTTTCTCTCTCCATCTCCCACCATTCTTCCTTCCTTCTTTCCTTCCCTCCTTTCTTCCTGCATTTCACAGGGATTTTCAAGATTCATTCTCCTAAGGTCACTTATTACATAAAAAGTTCAATGTGTTTATTTTTTTATTATTATTATTTTTAAAATATTTATTTATTTATTTGGCTGTGCCAGGTCTTAGTTGCGGCATGCGGCTCCTTTAGTTGCGGCAAGCATGTGGGATCTAGTTCCCCGACCAGGGATCGAACCCGGGCCCCCTGCATTGGGAGTACGGAGTCTTAACCACTGGACCACCAGGGAAGTTCCCAATGTATTTTAATGCATAAAACACCAGCCATCTAGGGCAGTTCCATTTAAAATGACGAGGTGAGGAGTAGTTTGCTCTAAAGTCCACATTCACTTTGAAATAATAATTGTGCCTCCAGAGTGAAAAAGAACTGTGAATAGGCTTTGGCACAGTAATTATACTATCAGCCTGCAGAGGTATGTTGGCAAAGGTGCTGGTGTTCAGGAGACTCGTCTAGTCCTGGATCTTCCACCCACCTAGTATCATTACTTCTTCTGCTTAAAGTCACCTCCATGGGGTGAGAAACTTGATCATTTAAAGAAGCCACCCAATCTCTCTCTTGAACATCACCCAATCTCTCTCTTGAACATCACCTAATGCTAATTCTCCACATAGCCCTCACTACTCACTACTTGATATTTTCCTTGTTTGTTTCTTTTGATTATCCTCCTGGAATTTAAGCTTCAGAAGCTTTATGTCTTTTTTTCTTTGCTGAATATCCGGCGTCTAGAAGAGAGCCAGGAATGTACCATATCTCACTGACTAGCATGACATCAACTGTAAGATACACCATCATTTTACATTTTACATATGAAAAAAAATGCCACAATTTATGCTATGGGACAATGCCTTCTTGTCACTTTAGTCTTTTAATTTTAATATATTGAAGAGCTCTTTTAGATTTATTTAGAAAGAACATACATTTATCATACGTAGCAAAAATAACTTGGTTAAGCTATTCCTGAAACAACTTCTTACTCAGAATCCGAATCTCCAGTATAAATTTTCAATGAAAGTTGCCAGTACACACATTTTTCCACACAATATCATGGTCTGTGTCATCAAGTGCATCAGTGAAGCAGTATTTCTTAAAAGATTGCTCCATTATTGTCTTTGTGATTTTCTTCTCAGATGGTGACACTCGCTCTGCAAGTTTTGATGCTTGTGGGAAGTCAATGCCTGGCAGACAGCAACTCTAAGACTCAGCCAGATTTCAGAGATGTCAAAATGTGAGAAACTGTACATCCACGAATTGCAAGAATAGGGTTGTAGATACTCAATAAATAAATGATTTTTGAATACTTAAAGAAATGACTGTTGTCAACTCTCTCTGTCTTTGGGCAAGCCAGTTTATTCCTTGAGCCTTACTTTTCTCATTTAGAAAATTAAGGTGTTAGACTAGAAGCCCTCTAAGATCATTTTTGCTAAAAGAAAAATTGTAAGTGCTTTGTAAGTGGCTGTAGTTGTATAAGACAATATAGTGTTGGTGAACCATTAAAAAATACTCTGTCCAACATGGTCTTCAAAGGTTTAAGGTTCCAGTTCAAACAGTAAGAATCCCACCCATCTGTCCTTTCAGATAATTGATGGGAGATGCAAGCTCAGCTCAGAAGGTATAAGGTCTGTGGAGTGTGGACATTCTCACCACACTTAGCTGGCCCCTTTCTTTATGTGCCTGGTTGTGGCTGGTGAGTGAGTATACAGCACACAGAGCACTGCCATCAGAGAGAGAAAAACTAATCATTGAGAGGATTTACAGACAGGGAGAAATGTATGCTTAACCTCTATATGGCTCAGGATGTAAGGAAGGGATGACCTCTGGACCCTTTGCCAAGGTTAGAAAGTACTCGGAGGGGCCAAGCAGAGAGCAGGACTCAGGTTGCAGCTGTGGTAAGCAGACTATCTGGCCCGACTGCAGGTGACCCAATTGGGCAGAATTTAAAAAATCTTGGTTGTCAAGTTTTGTCTTGGTTCTCTCCATACACAGCCCTCAGAGTCTTGTATCTCCAGATGTGGCTGAATGGACACTTTGTGAATACAGAATTGTTCCTTCATAAGCCTGAAGTCAATGCCTACAAATTTGGGGAGCAACTCCATGAACCACCAGATAACCCGTGTATGTATGCACAACATCCAGCTAAAAATGTCTATAGGCGCTGCCCGACATGACTACCTACACCAATTAATCTCTATGGCCTTGAACTTGCTATATACCTTGCTATGTTTCAGGAGGCCCTATCTTAGACACAGTGACCTCCTGCACGTCAGTGAGAGGATTGAAACTAGAATAAGGAAAACTGGGATTGGTTTCTCCTTTGTTTCTTCTATTACTGAGAGTATCCGACTATTGTAATTAATTGCTTCCTGCCTGTTTCTTTCCCTAGGTTATGAGATACTCCCCAGAGAACTGAGGAAGAACAAAGGAGTACATTATTAACTAAAACCAGCACATTCCTTTTTTTTTTTTTTTTTACCATCCTGGAATAGATAATTTATCGTAGTTTGATGCCTCAGGAAACATTCCATTTTGGTTACAAGACACAGAAAGAGGCTGTCTTAAACTTGCCTCACAGACCCCTTCATATACTTGGCATGGTGCTAATGCCTCCTACTGCCGCGGGATTTGTTCCTTCTCAGCGTAATTTGAAATTCTCCTTCCAGGTCAGAATCAAAGAAGGATTAGAAAGAAGTCCATTTCAACATTTAAAGACCACTTCAAGAATACTTATAATATCCTGCCAGTTATGAATATATTACATTTACTAAAATTTGCTAAGTACCCTGCCAAATTTTTTCTTAATATTGTAATCAAAAGTATTTAGTTATTGGTATTTCTGTAGCCACTGGAAATGCCAAGTAACTATATACAGAATATATTTTCTCCTTTGAAACTGCAAAGCCCCAGAGGTTCAGAGTATAATGGCCACACTCTTCCAGATACATTATTCATTATAGACTAGCTCTCAAGAATCCTACATTATAGAAAACTAATTACCTGCTACATTTTAAACCACCATATGCTAATTTACATTATGAGCATTTTGAACAATCTTTCACTCCAGGTCAACTTTTTTTTTTTTGTAATAATAAAGGCACTGAACATTTTTTGGTAAAGCTTAAAAAAATAAAAAAAAAACAAATTAGGGAAATTTGACTAGCGAAGAATTTGACAGAATTCATTATTAGATGCATGATAAACAAGTATATTGGAAGATGGGTAAGAGATTTATGTTCTGGGACAACTGTTTAAATATAAGTCTTTATTGCTTTATGATTCTATACAGATGCTAAGGCCTGAAATGGAGGTGATAAGAGATGTGTCTACCTATTGAGGATGTGAAAGACACCACTTATCCGTTTGCAGGCAACACCTCGGAGAGGATGAGGTAGGATGCTTTTTCTAGGTGCCCTGCTTCCCGTACATGGAAGCTTCCCAAAGGATAGTATATGGAATTATATGCCTGGTAAATTTGGGTTTACAGTAAGTCCCCTACATACGAACTTTCAAGTTTCGAACTTTCAAAGGTGCGAACATGTGTTCACATGTCCAATCACATAAGTTAGCTCACGTGTCTGGCGTGCATTCTCTACAAATGGTTGTGATTTTGTGTACTTTACAGTACAGTACCGTATAGAGCACAGTAGTACAGTATCTTTATTTCAAGGCCAGGATGTCTGGAAGCAAGCATAAAAGCAGCCGTGATGTAGCTGGTATGGCTAAGAAGCGCCAAGCAATAACAATGGAAACAAAAGTGAAAAAATTGAGAGAGTGGGGCGAGGCGAAAAGAGGTAGACGTTGCTTATAGCAAGAATTGTTCAACCATCAGCACGATTCTAAAGACAAAATCATGGAACATGTGAAGTCTCCTGTGCCATTGATGTCGACAGTAATATTGAAGAAGTGTGGAAAAGTGATGGAGGAGATGGAGAAACTTCTCAGTGTGTGGATGCAGGATCAGCATCAGCATCGAGTCCCGCTCAGCTTAATGCTGATTCAAGAGAAAGCTAAAAGCCTTTATGAAGACTTGAATAAGAAACATGGCAAAGAATCAGAGGGCGCATCTTTTAATGCCAGCCATGGCTGGTTTCATTGGTTCAAGGCTAGAGCCAAACTTCACGACATAAAAGTAAGTGGTGAGGCAGAGTGCAGATATGGTAGCTGCCTGGGAATTTCCTGAAATGCTTTGAGAAATTATTGATGAAGGCGCGTATTTACCTGAGCAGGTTTTTAATGTGGTTGAGACGGGACTGTACTGGAAGAGGATGCCAAACCGAAGTTATATCAGTAAGGAGGAAAAGTTGATGCCAGGCTATAAAGCAGCAAAGTATAGGCTAACTCTTGCTTGGTGGCAATGCTTCCGGCGATATGAAGCTGAAGCCTCTCTTAGTTTTTCAGAGAACACAAGAACCCTTAAAATCGTAGCCAAGGGCTCTCTTCCTGTTGAGTGGCAGAGTAACTCCAAAACCTGTGTTACACAGACCATTTTCCAGTACTGTTTTTCCACCACTTTATCCCAGAGGTAGAGAAATATTGCTTGGAGAAGGACATCCCATTCAACATTCTTTTGCTGCTCGACAGTGCTCTGGACCACTTCCCATTCAAGGACGACTTTCATCCCAATATCAAAGTAGTGCATCTGCCACCGAATACCATGCCCCTCATCCAACCTAAGGACCAGGGAGTTATAGCGACTTTCAAGAAATATTTATGTCACACTTTTCATCAGGCAGTAAAGGTGAGTGACGAATCAGGAACAACCTTTTGACAGTTTTGGAAGGACTATAACATCTACAATGCCATAAAAGCATTGACTTTGCTTGGCATGAGGTTACGGCCATCACTGTGAATGGGGTTTGGAAGAACCTTTGCTTGCTGTTTGTTCACGATTTTTGTGGATTTGAGAAGGTGGATGAGGAGTCCAAAGAGGTCTTCGGCAACTTAGTGACCCTCAGTGAGGAGCTGGAGCTAGATCTGCAAGAGGACGACTTCACTGAACTCCTCGTGTGCAACACGAGGAGCTTACTAATGAAGACCTGATAGAATTGGAGGCCCAGAGAAAGGAAGAAGAGAGACAAGAGGAAGAAGTAACTGAAGAACAAAAGAGATTCATGATGCAGGAAATGGCAAGGGGATTTTCTTTATTCAAGGAGGCACTGTTAGGTTTTGAGGCACAGAACCCGAACGTAGAACAATACACGAAGGTTGCAGCAGCCATTCAGAATGCAATCCAGTGCTACTGTGTCATCTATGATGAGAAAAAAAAAAGAGCTACTACCCAGGCATCACTGGATCATTTTTTCAAGAGGGTAGATAGAATTGAATTCAGCAAGGAACCAGACCCTGTGCCATCAACGTCAGGCGTGAGTGAAATTGCAGCTTGCCCTCCGTCTCCTACTGCTGACGATCCCTCAGCTCTACCATCTCCCACCTCCTCTCCCTCCTCCAGTCAGTAACTCTTCTTGCCTGTTCACGCGATGCCAGCCCCTGTATGCCAGCTCTTGTACTGTACTACTGTACTTTTCAAGGTACGGTACTGTAAGATTAAAAATGTTTTCTTATTTTTTGTGTTTGTTTGTTTTTTATGTATTATTTGTGTGAAAAGTATTATAAACCTACTACGGTACAGTACTATATAGCTGATTGTGTTAGTTGGGTACCTAGGCTAACTTTGTTGGACTTAACAAACAAATTGGACTTACGAACCTGCTCTCAGGACGGAACTTGTTCCTATGTAGGGGACTTACTGTACCCAGACCAGTCTGCTGTCCATTAAGTTTATTCTTTGCTACAGTTTTTAGGGAAGGATATTCAAAACTCGTCTCATGTATAAGTGTTCAAAAACCCTGGGAAGGCCTGGCATATTATCACATACAGAACAACCACAGAGAAAACTTCAACAATAACAACAAACCAGGCACGACTGTATTAGTGACACCTAGAACACAGAGCTTTTCAAGTCAAGCTCTCTCCATTAACCCCATCACTCTGCATTGAAGTCTCATTCATTTAGAATGCAATTAAATTCCTGCAAGATTCTTTATGAATTGTCCCCTGCTACCCTCTCCGATGGCAGCTCTTACTGCTGTCTCCCAGACATCCCAGCTTCCTCAGCTTTAAGGGAGCTACAATGTCTCTTGTTCAGTGTTTCATAAGTATTTATACAGGTCTACAAAAAATATATATATAGGTGTACATATATATATGTAATTATTTAAATAGCAGTGCTTTATAGTTTTCAAAGTACCTTTACCTTTTTTCTTTGATTTCTATCTTGTTTCCAGAAACTTTCTATCAGTTTCTACCAGTTTTCTAAAAACTCTCCTATACTTGATATTAGATTATTAAGATATTGATATATAAACTATATCAATTACTTTCAGTAGAAGTAATTGATAACATAAACGAGTGAACCAGTGTGGCATGTTGGTGCCACTGAAAAAGTACAGCAAAAGATGGGAAAAGCATGTTTATTTGCTGTCAGGAAATACATGAAAAAGTCAGTGGCACTTCAGACCCAGGGACACATACAGAATGAAAGTGAGGGGATGGAAAATGATATTCCATGCAAATGGAAATCAAAAGAAAGCTGGAGTAGTAGCAATACTCATATCAGACAAAATAGACTTTAAAATAAAGACTGTCATAAGTGACAAGGAAGGACACTACATAGTGATCAAGGGATCAATCCAAGAAGAAGATATAACAATTATAAATATATATGTACCCAACATAGGAGCACCTCAATACATAAGGCAACTGTTAACAGCCATAAAAGGGGAAATTGACAGTAACTCAATAATAGTGGGGGACCTTAGCACTCCACTTACACCAATGGACAGGTCATCTGGGCAGAAAATTAATTAGGAAACACAAGCCTTAAATGATACATTAGAGCAGATAGACTTAAATGATATTTATAGGACGTTAGATCTGAAAGCAGCAGAATACATTTTCTTCTCAAGTGCACATGGAACATTCTCCAGGATAGATCACATCTTGGGTCACAAATCAAGCCTCAGTAAATTTAAGAAAATTGAAATAATATCAAGCATCTTTTCCAACCACAATGCTGTGAGATTAGAAATCAATTACAGGAAAAAAACTGTAAAAAACACAAACACATGGAGGCTAAACAATATACTACTAAATAACCAAGAGATCACTGAAGAAATCAAAGAGGCATAAAGGCACATGAACCTCAGTGCTCATTGCAGCACTGTTTACAATAACCAGGACATGGAAGCAACCTAAATGTCCATCAAGAGGAATGGATAAAGAAGATGTGGTACATATATACAATGGAATATTACTCAGCCATAAAAAGAAATGAAATTTGGTCATTTGTAGAGATATGGATGGACCTAGAGACTGTCATACAGAGTGAAGTAAGTCAGAAAGAGAAAAACAAATATCGTATATTAATGCATATATGTGGAATTTGAAAAAAATTGGTATAGGCAATCTTATTTACAAAGCAGAAATAGAGACACAGAAGTAGAGAACAAACGTATGGATAACAAGGGGGAAAGGGGTGGGTGAGATGAATTGGGAGATTGAGATTGATATATATACACTATTGATACTATGTATAAAATAGATAACTGGGACCTCCCTGGTGGTCTAGTGGTTAAGAATCCGTCTTCCAATGCAAGGGACGTGGGTTCGATCCCTGGTGGGGGAACTAAGATCCCACATGCCGCGGGGCAACTAAGCCCGAGCACGGCAACTACTGAGCCTGCACACCACAAATAGACAGCCCATACACCACAACTACTGAGCCCACGTGCTCTGGAGCCCATGTGCCACAACCAGAGAGAAGCCCGTGTGCTGCAACAAAGAGCCTGTGTGCCGCAACGAAAGATCCCACGTGCTGCAACTAAGACCCGATGCAACCAAATAAATAAATAAATATTAAAAAATAAAATTAAATTAAACAAAATAAAATAAAATAGATAACTGATGAGAACCTACTGTATAGCACAGGGAACTCTACTCAGTGCTCTGTGGTGACCTAAATGAGAAGGGGATATATGTATACGTATAGCTGATTCACTTTGCTGTACAGTATAAAGTAACACAATATTGTAAAGCAACTATACTCCAATGAAAATATTTTAAAAAGTCAGTGGCTCCAGTTAGAGAAGGCAAACTGGAAGAAAGAATTTTAGCCCAGTCCTTCTGGAAGCAAGGTAGCATAAGGTGTACAGATGCAGAACAGAGTGACTCAGTGAGCTAGGATTCAATTAGTGGAAGATAAAGAAGCTGCGTTTAGGGGAAAACTTGTGAATCATAGACAACAGCCTCAAACCAGAGTGAAAAGTCACGCATCCTTAGATTGGAAAATCTGTCCTGTTTTTATGCCTCTCTTGTATGAAGGTGATAATAGCTCTTTCCATCATGGTGCCACTTAATGAGAGTAGAAAACCTGGGCTCACATGCCCTCAACAGCAAGAATAATTAATACGTGTGTTCAGATTCTGTTTATGCTTCTGCCATGAATGGAAGTCATCTTCTAGGTTGAATGAAAACAATATTTTTTAAAAATTGGAGTATAGTTGCTCTGCAATATTATCCAAGTTACAGGTGTACAATATAGTGATTCACTATTTTCAAAGGTTATACTCCATTTATAGTTATTATAAATTATTGGCTACATTCCCTGTGTTGTACAATATATCCTTGTAACTTATTTTTATACCTAATAGTTTGTACCTCTTCCTCCCCTAACCCTATATTGCCCTTCCCTCCCTTCCCTCTCCCCACTGGTAACTACTAGTTTGTTCTCTATATCTTTGAGTCTGCTTCTTTTCCCTTATAGTCATTAGTTTGTTGTATTTTTTAGATTCTGCGTGTGGGTGATATCATATGGTATTTGTCTTTCTCTGTCTGACTTACTTCACGTAGCATAATGCCCTCCAAGTCCATCCATGTTGCTGCAAATAGCAAAATTTCATTCTTTTTTTATGACTGAGTACTATTCCATTGTGTATATGTACCACATCTTTATCCATTCATCTGCTGATGGACACTTAGGTTGGTTCCATATCTTGGCAACTGTAAATGATGCTGCTAAGAACGTTGGGGTGCATGTATCTTTTTGAATTAGTGTTTTTATTTTTTCCGTTTGAATGAAAACACTCTTACCTGCCTCATCCTAGATCTAATTCCAGCCACTGAGAACTGGGTATTGAACGAATGGGCTGTGCTCACTTGCTCAGCTCTGAGCTTTCCCCTCCTTTATTCAGGATATGACAAAACATCGACAGAAAGTACTCGTGTGTATTTGACAAATCTCCAAGGTTTTGAGGTGTGAAGCTAACTGGTTTGGTTTAAAAGCCAGACCACTGAAGAATGTTGAATAAAGGCGCTGTAAGCAAAAGGGAGGGTGATACACCCTTCTCCCTCCCCCAGTAAGCTTTTCAAAGAGACACTGGCCTGGCTCACAATGGGAGCCTCCTGCCATGAGCTATTGTATGGCAGACTGTATCTCCAGTTCCACATGCTTTTCAGAACTTTGCCTTTCCCCACCAAGAAATGGGGTAATTCTTTTCCACTTGAAATTGGAAATAGAATCCAAGGAATAAAGAAAGTAGAAGAGATGTTGGCCAACTTCTGAGGCTACATTATAAAAAGGTGATACAGTCAGTGCCCACCACCCCCCCCCCCCGCCCCATCTCTCTCTCAATACTAGGCCTTGGAATCTAGCCACCATGTTTTTTTTTTAATTGAAGTATAGTTGATTTACAATGTTGTGTTAATTTCTGCTGTACAGAAAAGTGACTCAGTTATAAATACATACACACATGGTTTATCTCAGGATATTGAATATAGTTCCCTGTGCTATACAGTAGGACCTTATTGTTTATTCATTCTGTATATAATAGTTTGCATCTACTAACCCCAAACTCACAGCTATGCCTTCCCCACCGCCCCCCACATTGGCAACCACAAGTCTGTTCTCTATGTCTGTGAGTCTGTTTCTATTTTGTAGATAGGTTCATTTTTGTCATATTTGAGATTCCACATATAAGTGATATCATGGTATTTGTCTTTCTCTTTCTGACTTCATTTAGTATGATAATCTCTAGTTGCATCCATGTTGCTGCAAATGGCATTATTTCGTTCTTTTTTATGGCTGAGTAGTATTCCATTGTATACATGTACCACATCTTCTTTATCCATTCATCTGTCAACCTAGCCACCATAGTTTGAAGATTAAATGTGAGGAGACCACATAAAGAAGCCATCAACCCCAACAGCCAGCATTACTGCCAGACATATGAGTGAGTTTTAAGCTGATTCCAGCCCTCACTTTGTTATGCAGCAATTGATAAGTAATACAGATTTCAAGTTCTTTGCTCACTGACTTTCATTTTGGAGGCTCACCATGTTCAAATTCTACGTGGTTTTCTTTGGCTTCTGCACGTGTCATACACTTCACTTGGAGTGCTCTTCTTCTGAGGAAATACGTATTCTTCATTTTTTGTTCCCTAACATAACTCAAAATCTCTTTTGAGACTATAGGGACTATTGCTGTTCTCTTTATTCTGCATATCCCTACACACAATTATCTCCTTTAGACTGTATTTTCATTCATGTTCGTTTTGTTTTTCTTTCTCTTTGCTTTCTTCCACAAAGTCAAGTCCTGAATATTGTGAATATTCAATTAGACTGCTAATGACTGGAATTTACTGGAGGGGCTGTGTGGTGTGGTAGGTTAAGAGCATTGGTTCCAGACCCAAACCACCCAAGTCAGGATAGTGGCTCTACCACTTACCAGCAGTGTGCCTAGAATAAGCTACTTACTGTCTGTATCAGTCAGGGTTCTACTAGAGAAATAGAACCACTAGGAGATACACATCCACACCCCCACCCCCCGCCACCACAGATTTCTTTCAAGGAATTACACAACTGTGTGGTTTTGGCTGGGCAAGCCCAAAGTCTGTTTTCTTGCCACACCAGCTGACCAGATCCCAATCCTAGGCCACTCTAGCCATTTACCCTTTTCTTGCAAATTGGTGCTGGAACAATCTCTGTTTGACAGTAAACCATGTGTAGGAGGCCTCATCCAGTCTTGGGTCTGCTCTCTCTCCCTTTCCTCCCAGTAGCTATTTCCAACCTTGTCTCCTCCTCTCTACTTTGTCAGAGGAAGGGAAATCCCGTCTCTTTTTTTCAGGCTAGTTTCTGTACCTCAGTTTTAAGTCACATCTGTGTAGTTTCCCCTTAAAACGTCTCCAAATTCTAGTCCCTCTCTTATTTTCAAGCTTTTCACTCTGCTTGTTCTTGATCTTAAAATATAAATGTGTTCCTACTCTTCCCTATGTCGGGCTTTAGCTAGTGGGCCTTCCTTTGTCAAACAAAGTTCTTTTTTCTCCCAGCTTTATTGAGCTACAACTGACATATAACATTAACATTAGGTAAGTTTAAGGTATACACATGTTGATTTGATACATTGCAAAATGATTACCACCAGGGGTTAGCCTACACTTTCATCATGTTACCTAATTACTATTCTTTCTTCCAGTGAGAACATTTAAGATTTCCTCTCTTAGCAGCTTTCAAGTATTTAATACAGTATTGACTATAATCACTATGCTGTACTTCAATCCCCAGAAATTATTCATCTTATAATTCAAAGTTCTTGAGAAAGGCATATGATTTGCTCTTTTTACATCCTCACTTGTCATTCACTCTTCCATGCACTAAAATCTGACTTCTACCTCAACCTTTCCACTGAAACTGCACTCACAAGGTTGATGACCTAAAGCATGGATCCAAGAGATGACTAGAAAGCATCTTCAGCAATCTTGTTCAAATCTCTGTAGCTCTAGACAGTGCTCACCACTCTACTCTGCTTGAACGCCTCTCTTTTCTTGGTGTCCATGGCACTCTTCTTATAACACATATCCCGTTAATATTTATAATTGCTCAGTCATCCATTTGCTCATATCAATAAGACTTTGTGTATTTTTCTCATATTCTCCAATCAAATGTGGAAGAACCTGCACTTAGTCCAAAGGGGCCAGTCCCATGAAGTGTCAGGTGAAAAAAGAGCTAAAGACTCTGATCAATCCATTGGGAAACCAGTTTTTCAGCTGCTATTATGTCTGTCACTGCCTCTCAGCGTTAGTGTGGAAAACCCATGAGACGTGGAGCCTTCAGTTCTCTTCCGTGAACAAAGAAAATGCTGACCTAGTTGAAAAAGTGGGTTTACCTAGACATAAAAGAGGTTGGGAACTTATATATGGCCAATTAAAAAAAAAAAATCTTGCCTAACTGGGCATCATCACATTTCATGTAGAAGTTATTTTTCAATTACAGGAAAATATAAATATTTCTCAGAATTTAGTCACTTCATGTAGGTTGGACATATAAAATCTATGTTATTTTATATATTTTGGGGGGCAAACTAATTCTATTAGCATTAACTCCTTTGTTTATTATTTATTGACTGTGATTTCAACAGTTCCTGGCTTATACAGTGTTATTGGTGTTAAATTTGTGGGCTGTAAGCTTAGGGGATACATTTTGTAATCCACCATCTGCTATGAAAATATATGATAGTTTAGGGATGTCAAACTATCAAGTATAGAGGAAGCTAAGGGGCTATATAACCACTGCCTCAACTGGTTAATGGGTAGCTGTAAAGAAAATGCACTCAACAAAAGGGGGTGTGAATGCCTCGAGGTAAATAGGATGAGCCAGTAGTTTTCCTGAAGACCAAACAGGAAGAAATACACTGAGATCATAAGAGAAGGTAGGACACCAGCTCCATGTGTGTTGTTCTTCATTTCCACTTGAACAAACCACAATAAAAACAGCTGACATTTATATCATGCTTCTTATATACAGATACTACTTCAAAAGCTTTACATCTATTAACTTTTTAATCTTCATGCAACAATCCTGTGAAGGACAAATTTTACTCTCCTCATTTTTTATTTTGTGGGCTCCATGAAACACAGAATAATGAACTCTTTTCCCCAAAGTCACACAGCTAGCAGTGGCAAAACTGTCATTTCAATTTAAACTCTCTGAGCACAACATTGCAATAAACCTGGACAAAACTCTCTGAATCCATTTCCGCAATATGAGTGACGACAGCTGTTTCTGTTTTTCTTTTAATACCTTTTTTATATCACTTCCTCTTTTGCCACAAAAAGGGCAAGTGATATTCTAGAACAAGGAAGTGCTTCTCCCCTGGGTACTTCTTATGATCCCCAAAGACAATAAAAACAAGAAATTACTGCTGCTACTCCAGGGGCATCAAGGAGGTGCTGGAGGGCAGTGGGGTGGCTGGCGGGGGAGCCAGGGGAGGGGCACGTGAGAGGGTCGGAGTGTTTTGAGGGCTTCTCCCAAGTCAGCGGTATTTTGGGTATTTATAATCCTTAGAAAAAGAAAGATACACATCTTCTTCTATTCCACTCTAGATTACTGGAAGCTGCTAAAATAGAAATAACTGCAAAAGCTCAGCAAATGTGGAAAAAGAATCTTCCGATGGCCTTTTACTGGCTACATGTAAAGTCGTGTCTTGCTGATACTCCTTGTGGAGACTGAGGTGCTTTGATATTTATGTTGTTGAGGTTATAAAAATAAAGAAGTGGAAGAATTGTAGAAGTGAATCAACAAGACCACTTCCTAATATGAAACATATTCCCATTCTTATGGACAAAACTGTTTTTTGAATGACATGATTTTTCTTCCACAGATCCAAAAGACTTTTGTCTTTTTGCTCTTTGGACTGTAGATCTTGGAAAAGGGGAATCTATTTTCACATTTCAATAATAAGCCTCAACAGCCTCTGTTTAAATACTTCCTGTGACAAGAATGGTACTACTCACAAGACAGCTTATTCTATTTTAAGAAATACAACTCAAAGTATGAGAACATTGATATTGACAATCGGTAATTGTCAGAAAATGTTTTCATGATGTGTAAGTACAAAATATTCCTCATGGTCTGTGGCTGAGAAAACGTCCATCTGACAGAGGTGTAGTCAGAATGTTGTTTGGGGTCTTTACCAGTTTAAAGGACTCCTCAACTCTTCCTTATCTCCCCAATCCGTGTCTGGCCCCGTGGTTGCCCCCGAATACTAGTGTTCATTCTCCATGCTCACCCCAAACTGGGACCTGAATCTAGTGACACGTTTTACTGCAGTTCCGTACTAGGCGACACCACCCGGCTGAGTTCTGGCATAGAGCAATTCTTCCAGTAGAATGTTTAGAATAGCAAACCTCTGAGATGCTATTTCCTAATTTTCTACTTGAGACAGCTTTTACTTTTTCTGACTTGAAGAGCCAGACCTCTAGCACAAAGGGCAACGTTGTTTCAAAATCGCGTTGAAAAACTGTACTGGTAAACAAGAAAACTTCCCCTTTTAATTATATACTGACACGAACAAGTTAAAACTCGAATGAGACAAGAGTTATCTTTTTAAAAATAAAATAGCCACATTGAAGTTCCCAATATGGCTCCATGACAATGGATACCACTCAACACTCGTCTGGGAAAAAGAGCCGGAGAAGTAATTACTAGAAGTTGATTGTGTAATACTGGATTTGAAAATCATCCAAGATGTGAGTGTTGTCCTGGAATGGAAAGTTATGATAGCCCCAAATACCACAAGGTAATATTTGTTACAAGTGGTCCTGAAAGAATATGTATTGGAAGGAAACATTATCAATATTTTTAGCTGTTTTCCTTCAAGAGTGAGAGTGTAACAGATACACACTTGAAACAGTAAAGTGATGTGTTTTTCTTCCCTTTAAATTGTGGTGTCCTGGGACTTTCCACCTAATGAACCAGTGGGTTTCAGTGCTTCGGAGAAAGGACAGAACACACTATTTATTGCTCAGATGCATTTAGGACTCTTGTAAAAGCAGGCTCCTTAGAAGCAAGTTTTGTAGAGAGAGAGAGAGAGAGAGAGAGCGCGTTTCTACATTTGCAAACTCCTTAAAGCTTGGTCGTCTGAACTTCAACTTTTACTAGGGATCGCAGGAAGAGGGGGCAGACAGACTGTGATATAGGAAGGATGTTGATCGCATAGGGAAGAATGGGAGATCTCCAGGGGTGAACGGAGAAGAGGAAACAAAGAGGACATGGTCAGATCTATAACTTCTTCCTCCCTGCTTCACGTCAAGGCCTGAGAGTGAGACGTTAAAAACAACCAGACAAGGTTTGGGCATATGGGACGAGGGAAGATTTCTCTCCATTTTCCTGGGCACAGGCTGGAATTTCAAGTCCCCTTACAGAAAGAGAGCAACTAGAAAGGTGCCTCCAGGTGACAGGTTAGAACAGTTGAGGGGAGCTCTGTTGAATTCTCTTCTGTCCAACCAAGGCCAAGTTCAGTCATCATGGAGGCACCAGCAAAAGGATCTGGTCAGGAAAGAGAAAAGACTGCAAGTTTTCCTCCCTGTGACTTTTAACAGAAGATACCAGAAAAATGCCCAGTGTCCAGGCAGGATGAGAAACAGCCTCAGAGAAGTCAAGGAGGGCCAGTGACACAGTGCAGGACCCACTCCCAGACCCCAGGATCCTTTTCTCCTCACCTCCACACCCATGCATCCTCTGATAGGGGAGATACTCTGAATGCCTGAGCAATTACCTGAAATAAAAGAAGATAAACCCAAGTAGACTTTTAAAACTTAGGGGAGCCCAAGTTATCTTTAATTGGCAAGTTTAATTGTCCTTTTGTTTCAAGGCTTTGCAGATCAAGATGGGAAAGCCTTCTTCATTCTCTAGAAAAATAGTGAATGCTACACCTTTCTTGTTTTTTTCCCTCATTTGACAGTAATGTAGAAATGCTGATTCCTCCACACACACAAAAACAAAGCTCTAGATGTACTTGTTAACCTTATTTGGTCCAGGCGCTAACTCCAATTGAGTAAATTCTAAAATTCCAAAAATGATTTCGTATTTTTCATTATCACACCAGGCTGGTGGACCCTGACAAGCAGATCCCTATATCCTTTTCGAGACCTGTTTCCTTTTTCTCCTGAGCACACAGTTAAATAATTCTCAGCTTCCTGTTAGTAAGGTGGGGTCATACGACTACACTTGAGTCAATGGAATGTGGATGGAAGTGATTTATGCTGCTTCCAGGCCTGGGCCCTAGAACCTCCTATACAGTCCCTCTTAGTCCTTCCCTCACCTGCCAGTTAGATGCTGAATAGGTGGGTGAGGACTCTGGCTGGAAGAGCTAATAGCTAGTATATGCCTGGATCCCTGAATGATTGTGTGGAACAGAGCCCCAACTTCCACCTGTCAAGAATTATGAAGGATCTGGGATTTTACTCTACTCATAAGATAACAAGTGTTATCTGTTATTGTTAGTGTTTCATGGATCTTGGAAGAAGACACAAAATTCCTGAGTCAGAAACAGAAGACTATTATTCCCGACAAAAGTGATAGCCAGAGCTTCATGTTGGTTTGCATCTATTCGTCTTGTCTCCCAAGTTCCATTCAGTCAACTCAGGACACAGGAGAGATGTCTCCACATGCAGTGGGCAATATTACAGGTGAGGACCACTGAGCTTGGGGAATTCACCACTTTTATTGTAAGCAGAAGCAAGCCTGTCCTTGCCCATGGGGAAGATGTTACTTCATCCTTCAAGGCTGATCACAGTAACTATAACCCTGGGAACGGCCCTGGTAAAGAATGTCAGGGTCTTGACATGACTAGCTGAAACTTGCAATGATGCTCACAATCCAGGCAGGACTGGGTAGTAAACAAACTTCTGCAAGGTTAAGCCACTGAGATCTTGGGTTGCTGTTGCAGTTAGCCTATTCTACTTGATACATGGATTCACCTGGAAAGAACCTTCTTTGCTCATCCCAGAAATTTAGCAGTAATTCCTCTTTTTCTGCCTCTTTCCATATGCTTCATTTTCTCTATCTACATCTGATAAGCAGCCAGGGGCTAGATTTTTTACACTAAAGAAAGTATCCATTTTTTCTAAGGTAATTTTTTTTTCTCAAAAATTATGACTAGAATACAAGTATCAAGGTTTCAGTTTAATTAGATTCAGTGTTCATTTTTTTATTTAAACATCTACATTTGAAAAATTTGATTAGTAGCAATTTTGACAAATTGGCAAAGATTTTCAAGGTATCCCAGTTAATGAGCCATCACTAAAGATAATAAATAAATACTATTACTTTTATTATACTGATATTTATATACTAGTGGTAATAGTATTTACACTATTACTATTATTATTAAATTTTTTGTTATTAACTTTTTAATAGTTATTTCTTTAACTCACAAAGGAAAAGTCAAGTGCTAAAAATATCGTAATGACAAGTGTTATGGAAAAGTACTGACAGAATGACATTTTGTAATATCAAGGGCAAAATCATTAGAATATATTTCTTCTCCATGAGCTACTATGGTGAGTTCTTTTAATGTTTAATGTTGAGCTAGGGAAATTCCAAAGAATACACAGTTTTCTGTGTGAGTTAAGTTGTTACTAGTTTCCACATGACATATTGGGCTGGCCAAAGGCTTCATTCGTTTTTTTTTTTTTTCCATAACATGGCTCTAGTAGCACTTAGTTGTCTTTAACCTCATTTGAAACAATTTTGTTAGATTGTATTGTGACAGTTGTCATGTCAATGTGAATTTTAAAAAAACATCAAAATTGGTGAATTTTTGTGTAGCCATTTTAATATTGATGATGGAAGAAAAAAGCAACATTTTCAGCATATTATGCTTTATTATTTCAAGAAAGGTAAACACCCAACTGAAACGCAAAAGATTTGTTCAGTGTATGGAGAAGGTGCTGTGACTGATCAAACGTGGCAAAAGTGGATTGCGAAGTTTTGTGGTGGAGATTTCTCACTGGATGATGCTCCACAATTGGGTAGACGAGTTCAAGTTGATAGTGATCAAATTGAGACATTAACTGAGAACAGTCAATGTTATACCACACAAGAGATAGCCGACATACTCAAAATATCCAAATCAAGTGTTGAAAATCATCTGCACCTGCTTGATTATGTTAATCGCTTTGATGTTTAAGTTCCACATAAGTTAAGCAAAAAAAACCTTCTTGACCATGTTTCCACATGAGATTCTCTACTTAAACATAACAAAAACGTTCCGTTTTTAAAACAAATTGTGACGGGCGATGAAAAGTGGATACTGTACGATAATGTGGAATGAAAGAGATCATGGGACAAGTGAAATGAACCACCACCAACTACACAAAAAACCAGTCTTTATCCAAAGAATGTGATGTTGTGTAAATGGTGGGATTGGAAGGGAGTCCTCTATTATGAGCTCCTTCCGGAAAACCAAATGATTCATTCCAACAAGTACTGCTCCCAATTAGACCAACTGAAACAGCACTAGACAAAAAGCATCTGGAATTAGTCAACTGAAAATGCATAATCTTCCATTGGGAAAATGCAAGACTGCATGTTTCTTTGATGACCAGGCAAAAAATGTTACAGCTTGGCTGGGAAGTTCTGATTCATCCACTGTATTCACCAGACATTGTACCGTCGGATTTCCATTGATTTCGGTCTTGACAAAATTATCTTAATGGAAAAATTTTCAATTCCCTGGAAGACTGTAAAAGGCACCTGGAACAGTTCTTGCTCAAAAAGATAAAAGGTTTTGGGAAGATGGAATTATGAAGTTGCCTGAAAGATGGCAGAAGGTAGTGGAACCAAACGGTAAATACGTTGTTTAATAAAGATCTTGGTGAAAATGAAAAATGTGTCTTTTATTTTTACTTAAAAACTGAAGGAACTTTTTGGCCAACCCAATAAAAGTACCTTATCTCATATCAAAAGTAAAAGTTATATTTCTTGAAATAATATTTAACATTTTCCAACACTGATATGAGTTACAAGTGTCTGCTGTGTTCATAATGATTGGTTCTCTCTTGTTGTAAAGGTGAGTCTGCTGACCTGCCACCTGCAGAGTAAGCCATTTGAATAGCTTTCCAGTAGTAGAGATAGATTCTTACATTCCCAGTGCCCTCCCTTTTTGGTCCTATTTAAGGGCAAATTGCACAATGTAGACTGAAAATTGGCCCACCAGGGATTGAACACAGAACTTTGACCTCAATGCTGGTACATTACCACCATTTTCTACTCAAAAGAGCAACCCTTGTCACAGATTCAAGGTCCCTGCCACTGTAACAAGTATGTTCTTTATCAATTTTCTGTTTCCACAGGGTTCCATGCAGGCTGCACTATGACTCTATCACACTGAGTTATATTTCTGTTCAAATATAGAGGCATAATACATATATTTTTTTCTCCTAGAATTGATCATTCTGGGATTTGATGTTTTACGAAGATAGGAATTTCCTACCTGTATTTCTGGATGACGTAATTTATGATGATCTAACCAACTTCCATGATAGATACCTGCTGTGGCAAAACTAGTGACTGTCTGTACTGATGTATGAATGGATGCTATTTCCTGAAGTGATTGGTTGATGTTTGTTTCCCCAGAAGATTTATGTTGTCTATTAAGTCTTCCACCACCATCTGGTATAATTAATGACTTGTGAAACTTGCCTCTTTTAGCACAAAATCCATTGCTTGGCAGACAAGGCAGGTGGGTATTCCATGAGATGAGCCAAGGTTTTGAACATAAGGTCTTCCTCAGCCAGCTGAGAGCAGATATATGAAGAGCCCTTGCCACCTGGAATTTATTCTTCTCCATTCATTTTCCTGGAACATGGGGCAACAGCTAGAATTTGACTATAACGGAAACTGAAACTGAAACTTAGCAGCAGTATGAGCCCAGCCCAACCTATGTCATCATCCAGATGTTGACATCAGACTTTATTGTTATTTGGTAGTACCTTTGTTTTCTTGTTCTTTATTCATAGCTCTTTCCATTGCTCTGTGCTCTATTCCTTTTATCTCTTCCCTGACCTGACAAATCACCATTTTCTTCTTTCCATCTCATTTTTTTTTCAGAAATAATACATGCTCATGATAAAAAACATTCAAACATTAGAAAAGTATTATAAAGCAAAAGCCTGATATTATGCAAAAGAGGTAAATATCGATAATAGGTTCTTTTGTTTCCTTGGATAAATTTTCTATGCATATTACAGTGTAAATAATACATATGTGTTTTGTTTTCTACAAACAGAATCATACTCTACGTACTATTTTGGATTATTTCCCTACTTAAAATATGTTTCATGATCTTTCTGAATTAATACGTATAATATTACCCCATTTTTATACAATGAGGGATATTTATTATGTTACGCAAACCAGAAATCCTGAGATAAGAAATCTCTAAGGCTTTACTCAGCTATCATTGGCAAGTTGGCTTTCCCCTCCAGGTTACACAATGGCAGTAGTAGTAGCTGGAAACGTATTCTGATATAGCAAAGCAGAGAATTAGAAGAGGGACTGTCTTTTCTTGTCTCTTTAAGAGTGAAGAAATTACCTGTACTTCAGTTAAAAAAAAAAGAGTGAAGAAACTTTTCACCCAAGGCCTGTAGTAGGTTCCCCCTCATACATCATTGGCCAGATCACACCAAATGTCCACATCTAAGCAAAGAGAGTGGGACCACAGTGATTGCCTAAGACCATTTACAATGTACCCTAGGAATGACATGAGAATGGGGCATTCCTTCAGTCACATAGAAGGAGGTGAACACAGTTGGAGCTCTGCTAATAAGTAAGAATGGGGAAATGGTTGCTGTGTAGGCAACTAAATATGTCAGTTATAATTTTACCCTCCTTTTTTCAAAATTGTGTCAGTTATCCTTAAACGTTTATTCCTTCACTTAAATTTGAGAATCCGTTTGTCATATTTTCTCATAGTCCACCTGGATTTTGTTTGGGACCACGAGGAATTTATGGATTATTTTTCTTTATGTGCTTGTGTGTAAGGAAAAATATCTTTGCAATCTCATGTTTTTCAAGACGAACTTGGTTATATCTTCATTTATTTTGTTCCTTTTCTAAGTCTTTAATAGAGTTTAAAGTTGTTCTTCATGTAATTCTATATATTCTTTGTTAGATTTATTCTTTGCTAGACATCTTATAGTTTTATTGTTATTGTTTAGTGTATCATATTTCCTTGTACATTTTCTAGTTGTTTATTGCTGCTGTAGAGGAATGTTGTTGATTCTTATTTGTTGACCTTGTATTGAGCAAACTGGCTTCCTTATTCTAATAAGATTCTCTGTATCAATATTGGTTATTTTGTCTCTTTCCTTCCAATTCTTATACCTACTATTTCTTTTTCTTGTCTCATTATGTTGGCCAGGACTTCTAATACCATTTTAACGAATAGATGGGATAGTAGATGGTGTCTTAGTCACAATTTTAAACAAAATGTATCTAAAGTTTCTTCATGAAATTATATGATTGCTGTGGCCTTGCAGTAGGCAGATTCTGTTAAATTAAGGAAGTTCCTTTCCTTAGTTTTCTAAGAGAAGCACACTTATTAATGGCTGCATACTATTCTTTTGCAAAAATACATCATAATCCATTTAAGCAATCTCTTATTGAGAAACGTTTGGGTTATTTTCAGAATTTTATTTTTTCTATTACAAAAAAATGCCATATCAAAAATATTTGTACATATTTCTTTCCAGATTTGTATATGTGTAGAAAAAATTTCTAGAGGCATAATTGCTGAGTAGAAAGATATGTTCCTTAAACTTTTTGATAAATGTTATCAAAGAGAGAAAGAGTTAAGCATTTATTCATCTTGTTCTGTGCACCATTTCAAGCTAACTAAAGAGCCTTAGTTGATGAGAGTGTAACAGAGAAAAACAAACGTGACTCATGTTGTATCTATTCCTTTATCTCTTTGAGCTCTGCTGCCTGCGCTTAGTCATGCTGGCTCTGCACCTTCTGCAAAACAATGTTGCCTATAGCCTGAAATATACATGATAGCCCATTCTCAAGACTCTGACATTTAAATGTAAACGCGTTCCCATTCATATAGTGATAAAAAGTTGCAGAACAGAAAATAACAATTATCTTGTTGGAGGTTTACAGGAACATTGTGACCAGACCTACATGGACAGCTGCAAGAACAGCGCCAAAAAGTTTGCAGCAACCAGCCACACCCACTCCCTCTTTAGAATAAAAGACGCCTGAATTCTAACTTGGGTAAGATGGGTATTTGGGACACTAGTCCATCATCTTCTCAGTCTGCTGGCTTTCCAAATAAAGTCGCTATTCCTTGCCCCAACAACTCGTCTCTCGATTTATTGGCCTGTTGTGCAGTGAGCAGTACGAGTTTGGACTCGGTAACAAAAGTAGTTGGTTTTATAGAAGAATTCCAGATGAAAACATAGGAAGGGTGATAGCATAATAAATGCACCATTTTATGACTTCTAAAGTAATAACTGATTCAAACAGTAATCATTAATAGATGTCAAAACATCAAGAGGAATGTTGATGATTATAATAGAAGGATCAGACAGCCACTCTTGAATTTACTTGTTAGTCTTAACAGCAACACAGCTAAACAAGCAGACTTTATGAAGTATTGTACACAGCCCAAAATATGAAGTATTCTTGCAAAAAAGCTTGAACCTGACTGTAACTAGGGTTATCAATCTAACTTCCGGTTTAATGGGAGGAGAGGAATAGGGGAAAAGTTAAATGGCACCAGGGGGAAGCAATTAGGCACATTCAGAAGGGGGGCATTCTACAGAAGAACCATCTTATTTCATCCATAAGTCAATGACATGAATATAAAAGGGAGGGGTGACTGTTCTAAACTAACAGAGACCTAAGAAATGTAATGTAACCATCAAATGCCATGTGTGGACCTTGTTTTGTTCCTGTTTCAAATGAATCTGCAAAAGATATTTTTAAGAAAATTGAGGAAATATTATTACAAACAAGGTATTAGATAATACCAAAGAATTATTATTAATTCTGTTACAAAAGAAAATAGGATTGTGGTTATGTAAGACAATGCTCCTATTTTTTAGTGACACCTATGGAAATACCTGTGATCTTAAATAAAATAATACCAGGGATTTTCTCAGAAATACTATAGCACCAACTCCATCCCCCCCACCCCCTGGACAAACCAAAACAAAACAAAATGTCTGGTTTGGCCAAACCAAACCAAACCAAACCAAAACAAAGAGGAAGGAAAGAAAGAAGAAAAGAAAGATCAGTTGAAAAGAATATTTTTTAAAATGTTGATAATTGTTTAATCTGAGGAATATGCAGGTCAGTTATACTATTATCTGTGCTTTTGTGTACGCTTGAGAACTTTCATCTTAACAGGTTTTTCTTTTAATTGTTGCAAATTACTTAAGTCCAAGGGATTTAAAATCTGAAACCAAATTATTTTGCTTTTGTGAGTTATAAATAATAAAAAAAATTAAGTCCTAATCAAATTTTCTTGATCTTTGAAAGTCCAAAGAAATTATAATCCAAATTTCTTAAATTAAACCCCCAAATTTCCCAGTCGTTTTTTTTTTGCTTAGTCTCAGCCAGGTGAATCTCACTCCAATTGCTTAAGAAGATTTAGTGTTTTTTGTTTTTTTTAATACAGTGGTCCTTAATCTGATGTTCAGGCTTCTCCTCCAGAATTTCTAATTTCGTTTGCTTGAGATGAGCTAGGGCAGTGGTTCTCAAACCTTTGTGTGCCTTAGAATCCCCTGGAAGGCTTGGTAAAACAGAGATTGCTGGACCCTACCCCCTGGTTTGCTTTTCTAGCCAGTTACCAGGTGATGTTGATGATTCTGGTAGTGGTCTGGGAACCACACTCTGATAATCACTGGGCTGTGGAACTGGCAGTTTTTAAAAGCTCTGAGTTGATTTTAATGCCAGCCAAGGCTGAGAACCACTGAAAAATCTTCAGCAGGTACTGTCTTTAGTGGATATGGGTGTGGTTCTTTCAGGATCTCAGAAAGTTACATATGCCTCATGTTTAAATAACAGGCTACACAAGATAATCACAGTTTCAGCCCCCCACACTTACCCCACCATAAAATTTTTTAAAAATCCCAAGTTCCTAGAGAAGAGCTATCCCAAGCAAAATGACGTTCCCCAAACCTAGTACTTGGTAAACTCCAAAGATGGGAATTCTGTGGTAACTGAATGAAAGACATCAATGAAAAAGAGAAAACCTTGATTTCGGGCTCATCAGGATGCCGGTCCATGCAAGTAAGTTGTTTGCATTCCATGGTTTGTCAATGTCAAGTCACCAGAGGTTATTATGCTGCTGTGTGTTTGCACCTGAGGGGAAAAAAATCCACCTGTGTATACTATATTCTATCTCAAGAATGCAGGCATTTCAATGGTTGCAATCCCAGTTACCAGGTCTTTTGTGGATCTCTATTTTTGCCTCAGCAAGAATATCCAAAACCTCTTCATTTCCATTGACCCTTTGAATGTGGGCATTTTTCACTGCCTGGGCTTTTTAGGGCTACCCCTAAGGATGTGATTTCCAGGAGCTTAACTATCCTAAATTCTTTGTTTGGAGCTAGTAATTATTAGTTTCTTGTTTTGCAAGTCTAAATAGCACATGTCTGCAGATAGGGTAACATTACATAAGGTTTAAGTGATCTCATCTCTAAGCCTCATACTATCAATTTCAGGAAGGGCCACTTTGTCTTTCTAGGTGAATGAGGAAGACCCCTGGTCTTACTGTCCATCTACCTGCAGGAGAGATGATCTGCTTTTCCATGAGGCTAATCACAATTACTCATTCTAGCCTGCATCTACCTCTCTCACTCTTGGGCACTGCTTTGTTTCTTCAGTTTTTCTCTGACGCTCTCTTTTTAAATTGGTTCTGTCAGCATGGCTGTGTACAGGCTCTGTATGTGCAGGGATGTGGGAACCTCACAGTCTTGCTGGAGTTTGGGTATCACGCATCAACTTTCAGTTTGAAGATCACTCTCTCATCTCTCACTTCTTCTTCCAGACTCCTGGTATCTGAACTTCTGACGCATGTTGACTAACTCTGAAAATATATTTTTTTCTTTGATTAGTATCACTCATTTAATATCCCTCTCTTCTTTTAAGAAAGAATGTATGAGAGGAGAATTCAAACTTCAATTTTTTTGCTAAACAATTCAGAAGCTACAGAAGCTGTGGCCTCAAGCCAAACTACTTAAGCCATATTATTTTTCCTCATTGCTTGAAATGTCAGTGAGGTCTGGGTATGATGCCAGATTATTTCTGTTTTTTAATTTTTAATTTAATTTTTATTTTATATTGGAGTATAGTTGATTTACAATATTGTGTTAGTTTCAGGTATACAGCAAATGGATTCAGTTACACATATACATATAGCCATTCTTTTTCAGATTCTTTTCCTATATAGGTTATTACAGAATATTGAGTAGAGTTCCCTGTGCTATATGGTACATCCTTGTTGATTACCTATTTTATATATAGTAGTGTGTATATGTTAATCCCAAACTCCTAATTAGTCCCCCCCCCCCACCTTTCCCCTTTGGTAACCATAAATTTGTTTTCAAAGTCTGAGTCTGTTTTTGTTTTGTAAATAAGTTCATTCAGATGGTTTCTGTTATAGTTTACGAAGACCATCCTTACATAACCAGATTTATACCTGAAATAGAAAAGCAATAAAATAGAAATATTTGAAATAATAAAAGAGTAAAATAGTAGAAAATTTTAACACTTTAGTGTCTCGGTATCATTTTTTAATTTAGTAAGATGGATCTCCCTGCAAATGATGAAGCTTATAAATGTCTCAAAGTCATTTAATCCAGATAATATACTATTTTGCTTGGCCCAGATAATGTAAAAACAAAGTATTAAAAGGAAATGATGTTCTGTACACGTTGGCAATGAAAGTTTCAGGGATCTATTTAATATCTAGTTCAAATAGAGAAATATTTCTAAGGCTCTGCCTTTAAGCAACAGATTTTTCTTTGAATCTAATTTGGTTGTATAAATCTTAGTGACTCAGGCCAGGATTGTCAGTAAGGAGAACAATATTAGTACACATTTGAAAGGAGTTAGTTGAAAGTATGAATTTATGAACCAGCATTTGAACTAAGCTATTTTCCCCATAATTAGCCTTTTTTCATTTTCATTATTTTCAGATATATACTATGTATTTATCATTTAACATTTTAAAGTAGAAAGACTACTTTTTTCATAGTAAGAGGCGGTATTCCTCTTGGATGCAGATTTCTGGTGTGACGTGACCCTTTTCCTCTCCTCGACATGTATACACCTTGGGAAGTCACTTAGCTTTCTTTGTGCCTGGGTTTCCTCATCTACAAATTGGGTTAAATAACAGTAATCCATTTCCTAGTGTTGTGAATGCTAAGAGAGCTAACATATGTAAAGCATTTGGAACAGCTCTTGGTATAGTAAGCATTGTGTTACCTGCTACAATTATTAACATAAAAAGCATTTTATTAACCTTATTGTTTCATATAAGCAAGTTATTATTACTATAATAAAAGTAATTTTAAAAATGTTATATTCTATGGCTACCAAAGGGGGTAGTGAGGTGGGGCAAGGAGATAAATTAGGAGTTTGGGATTAACATATACACACTAGTATACATAAAACAGATAACCAACAAGGACCTCCTGTATAGCACATGGAACTATATTCAATAACTTGTAATAAACTATAATGGAAATGAATCTGAAAAAAGAATATATATATGTATAACTGAATCATTTTGCTGTATACTTGAAACTAACACAACATTGTAAATTAACTGTACTTTAATAAAAAACATGTGTTATACACTCAGAGCCACAGGTCTCAGCCTTTTTGGTGACGTCTCTGTCACTGTCCTGGGAAAGCTTCTCAACTTCTCAGTGTGTAGCTTCTTCATTCACAAAAATGGAAATCACACTAGTGCCCACTTACAAGGATGTTCTGAGGACCAGTTGAGTGAACATGAGTGAACAAATATCCAAAAGAGGGTGTGGTGTACAGTAAGCATCCAACAAATGAGAACCATCCCCACATCTTTGTCACCATCACTGTGAACGTCCATATGTCTCCTTTCATTCTAAATTTTATCTCATTCTGATCCAGTCAATTATTAAACAGAACTCATTGATATATCTTATGTTCTATTTTCAACCCTGTACATTTTTTTGTATTTGTGAAATGCACTATTAGAACATTTTACTAAAAGTAACAGTATGTTTCTTTTACAGTTTGGTGAAGTTAAATAAGTATTTTGAAAATTTTTTGGCCAGTTTCCCTTCTGATTTTTGGGATTGGGTCTCAAATGTAAAAATAATCAAACAACAACAGCAACAACAAACCCCTGCCAATTCTAGGAGACAGGGAGAAAGGTTACAGTGTTTTGAGTAATATAATAATGCTATCCATCTTTCATGTATTATGCCCAGTCCTTAAAAATGTTATCTCATTCTATCCTCATAGCAACCCTATAGGGTAGCTTCTATTGTTATTCCCATTTACAAATGAATAAACTGAGTCAGCAAATGGTTGAATAAGTTAAATAATTTGTCCAAGGTGACACCGCTGTTAAATGGCTGAGCCACAGGAGTTGAATCCATGAAGTCTGGTTCTCAAACATGGACTCTTAAACATACTGTTATGATTTGGAGGAGGGATTTTATAATGGGGTAATTTAATCTTTCCTGACAGGTGCTTTCTCTCAGTGGGTTTTCTCTTCTTATGACATTATAATCAGAGAGACCTAAAGTAAGGGCAGACAGATACCAAGTGATAATTTGGGAAGTGAGCAGTTTTCGGGAGGGCTTTTCGTGTATGTAGAGGAAACTCCACTTTTATTTGTATGTCATTTAATGTTTTTAATCTTTAACACAAAATTTTCCAAATATTCACAAACTCTTTTTACAACCAAAAATAGAAACTTATTTATGTAGTCAATTAAATTTTCCAAATACTTAAACATAGATTGTAATTGTAATGTTTTCGTAAGTCTAACACAGCAAATTTTCTTAAATCTTTTAGTCTTTTAAAAATGCACTTAAAACAACACAATGATTACAAATTTTTTTCTTTGTTTTCATACCCAAACCAGTTTTTAAATATCAATATCGTGGCTCAAAATGTAGCTTTATCTTTTTACTCTTACAGAGAGGATTTGCTACATACAAACTAGAGAATTTTTCAGCTTTAACTCCCTCCCCCATACTCTAACTCTTTTGTTAGAGTATAAGTTTTATTTATTTAGACTTTCTCAGTTTAAAAAAATGAAGATTTTTCTCTGATTTATTTCATATATAAATCATCTGTCCACTTATCAGGGTGAACCTAAGTTTTGTACTTTCAGTGCCTCTCAGAGATGAACAGTGTTACCTGAGTCTGAAGATCCATGTAAGAGTAAACTGAATTTGCTAACTTACTATCATTCCTGGTAAAGACGTACCCATTTTCCAAGTATTTGAAAATATGCTGGTATTTCACCCCTAAAGCTAGTTTCTCTTTTTTCTCCCTTTTGCTATTATTTTTAAGAAGTGCCACAGGAATATTATTACTTCCCTAGTGGAGGCCAGCTGTGCAGTCTTCAGAACTGTGGGAGTTTCCATTCCCAGCCACAGGATCTGTTCCTCTTCAGAATTTATGTGGCTATATAAATCAGGGCTCTGCCGCTCGAGTCAGAAACTGACTGCCAGTGGTCAACATTACTGAAAACATCTTTCTTAAGGCCTCTGAAAAGTCTGCTAATGGATCCTGTGGTCTCTTATCCAGAACAAGCGATGCTTATCAGAAAACCCCAAACATCCAAAGCTACAAAAGCCACCAGAAACCCAAACAAGTACTCGATCTAAAAATAGATACAGATAAGGATGTAGATGTTGATAGATATAGATGAGAGTTTTCCAAACTTGGAACTCTTGATTTTTGGACTGGATAATTTTTTATTGTGGAAGGTGGTCTTGTGCACTGTAGAATATTTAGCAGCATCTCTGTTCCTGGCCTCCACCACTAGGTGTTAGTAGCCCCCTTCTCTCAATTATCACAGCCAAAAATGTCTCCATCCAGACATCGCCCAGTGTCACCTGGAGAATAAAATCTCCTTGGTTGAAGACTACTGATATACATATGTCATAATCCAATGTAGGCTGCTGAAGGGAGAATCAGATCCAAGTAGAAGCTTTTTAAAAATCTTCTCTCAACTTGATATTGCTGATTGGAGGTGAGGGGCAGAGGCTCTCCGTACTCTTCTTGTCTCTTTCCCTACTCACTTTTGCAATTAGCTGCCCTATCTACTGGCCCTTCACTCTTCCTGCTGGTTTTACTGGTTGGTTTTTGTTTGTTTGTTTTTTCAGGAATTTGAATGATAAATGGAGAGAAAAACTAGTTTATAAACTTTATTAGCCTAGGTGCTTTCCATGAGACTTGGCAGATCCTTAATTCAAATGGTCTAATAAACATAGTACATTTATTCTCTCAACAACTGAAAGGTTCAAAGGTAGAGCTACAGAAATAGATCCAGAGCCATACGTGATACCGTTAGGGCCTCAGTTTCCACATACTATACATCTGGAATCTCTGCTTTCTCTGTGTTGGCTTCTCTCTCAACCCTCTCCACTTGGTAGTAAGATGGATACCAATATCTTAAGATGTGTACTCTACTAGTTCCACTTCAGTAGAAAAAGAGCTTCACTTTCCCAACAATTTTTTTAAAAGTCCTAAAATACAGTCTTGTTGGCTCCGGTTGGCCCGGGCTGGGTCAGGTGCCCAATCTTGAACCAATCCCCATAGTAAGGGGAGCCTCAGACTTCCTATTGCCCATGCTTACTTCACAAGCCTAATCCTGAAACTGGGAGAGTCAGCTTCACTGCAGTTACATGGACAGATATTAAAGAATGTTCGGCTCTCACTGTGCTAGGACCAGAAGAAGGGGAATTAGAGGCTGGCAAGGCCAAAAACCTAAGATGTCCATTCTAAGTGTGCTCATTGGAAATGCCAGGAAGAAGGTTCTGACGTGTTTGGGTCCAAGGTTCAAGACGTTTAATAATTCATCCTGATAGACAATGTATTTAGTAGAATTTCTCAGAATTTGATATATTTCTTCTCTTAGCTTTAATTTATAGCGCTCTTGGCAGTCTCTCTGTATATATTTTCATTGGCATTTTAATGAATGAATACAATTTGATTGTTTTGTAAGGGCTTGGTGTTTTATTTTAAGGAAAGAGGTTATTTCCTTATGCCATGCCACATTGCACTACTGTAAATGTTAAAACACCACATAGTTTATCGATAACTTTGGCAGTCTTATAAGTTGATTTTAATGTTGTTTTCAACTTAACATCTATGGAGAAAGCAGTTTCCCTATGCTTAAAGAATATGAGAACCGGCAACAGAGATACTCACAAGAGAACAGTAAGACAATTTCATTTTCTCAGAAACACAGTGATATTTTATACACCAACTCTAAGGCAGAATAATTGACAATATTTTTATAAAGAAGAAGACTTTTAGCAATTTCTTTTAGTGTGTGAGAAGCTTAATTCAAAGCCAAAAATCGGTAACACTTTGAACCCAATTGATGTTTTTGCTTTTGTATCTACATTATGGGAAATGTATTCTGCATAAGAAAGATATAAAGATCTCATACACTCCCTATTCCATTTTATTTTCCCCACTTATCTGTCTTCCCTTTCCAACTCTACCTCTTCTCCCTTTTTACACTGTATTCTCCGTTTACCCTGCCTTGTACTTTTCATTTCCTTTGGCTTAGTTTCTTCATCTCTTAATAGTTTATTGAACAGCCTGCAATGGCTTTACTGAGTTTCTATATGGATGAGAGAATTGCAGCAATTGTTCAGTTCTACTGTCTGCAAATTTTTAATCCTGTCATCATTTCTTTTTAGGGGTCTGTACAAAAAGGTTTTTCACTAGCGAATAATTCCATGCAGAATTAAACTTTCTATGGTGGACACTACTGATTGTCCACAGAAGTCTGTTCTCCCCTTATAACAATTATTGCTAGAAACAAGCACCCAGGCATAATAAAAAATACTTGGAGATGGGATCTAACAAGGTTTTATTTTAAAATTTATTTTTATTGTAATTTTTTGATTTTACATACAGCAAAATTTACACTTCTTGGTGTACAGTTCTATGTGTTGTGAAACATGCATAAAGTTGTATAATCACCACCATCACAATCAAGAAACATAACAGTTTCATCACCTAAAAAAAGGTTTCTCATGCTATCCCTTTGTAATCAAGCACTCTCCAGTCTCCAAACCTGCAACCACTGATTTGTTCTCTACCCCTACGGCTCTGTCTTTCCTACAATATCATATATTTGGCATTGTACAGTGTGCAGCCTCTTTTTAAAAAAAAAAATTTATTTATTTACTTTTGGCTGTGTTGGGTCTTCTGTGCGAGTTGGTTTCTGTGCGGGGGCTTTCTCTAGTTGCGGCGAGCGGGGGCCACTCTTCATCATGGTGCGCGGGCCTCTCACAATCGCGGCCTCTCTTGTTGCGGAGCACAAGCTCCAGACGCGCAGGCTCAGTAGCTGTGGCTCACGGGCCTAGTTGCTCCGCGGCATGTGGGATCTTCCCAGACCAGGGCTCGAACCCGTGTCCCCTGCATTGGCAGGCCGATTCTCAACCACTGCGCCACCAGGGAAGCCCCTGTGCAGCCTCTTGAGTATGTTTTTTTAAACCTAGCATGATGCATTTGAGATTCACTCCTGTTTTTGTGTATCAATAGCCCTTTTTAAAAATTTGCTGAGTAATATTCCTTTTAATAGATGTAACAGAGTTTATCACTCACCAGTTAAAGGACTTCTGGATTCTTTCCAGCTTTTGGCAGTTATAAATTAAACTGCTATAAACATACTGTACAGATTTTGAGTGAACATAAGTTTCTATATTTCTTGGATAAATATCTAGGAATGGGATTGCTGAATCATATGGTAAGTATATATTTAGCATTATAAGAAACTGCAAGCTGTTTTCCCAAGTAACAGTATCATTTTGCATTCCCATCAGTCATGTATGAAACTTTTCATTGCTGTGCATCCTCAAAAGCATTTAGTATTGTTAATGGCTTTTAATTAAATTTTATTAGTTAATTAATCAATTAACATATTTTAATAGATGTGTAGTGATATTTACAATAGTTTTAAATAATTACTCATTATTCATAATAGATGACAGACATATCTATTCACGTGTTTATTGTCCATTTGTATATTTATTTTTCTTCTTAACATTTTACTGGAGTATAATTGCTTTACAATGTTGTGTTAACTTCTGCTGTATAACAAAGTGAATCAGCTATACATATACATATATCACCATATCCCCTCCCTCTTGCGTCTTCCTCCCACCCTCCCTATCCCACCCCACTAGGTGGTCGCAAAGCACCGAGCTGATCTCCCTGTGCCATGCAGCTGCTTCCCACTAGCTATCTATTTTACATTTGGTAGTGTATATATGTCCATGCCACTCTCTCACTTCGTCCCAGTTTACCCTTCCCCCTCCCCATGTCCTCAAGTCCATTCTCTATGTCTGCGTCTTTATTCCTGTCCTGAACTTAGGTTTGTTAGAAGCTTTGTTTTTTGTTTTAGATTCCATATATATGTGTTAGCATACAGTATTTGTTTTTCTCTTTCTGACTTACTTCACTCTGTATGACAGACTCTAGGTCCATTGGCCTCACTACAAATAACTCAATTTCATTTCTTTTCACGGCTGAGTAGTATTCCATTGTATATATATGCCACATCTTCTTTATCCATTCATCTGTCGATGGACACTTAGGTTGCTTCCATGTCCTGGCTATTGTAAATAGTGCTGCAATGAACATTGTGGTGGTACATGTCTCTTTTAGAATTATGGTTTTCTCAGGCTATATGCCCAGTAGTGGGATTACTGGGTCATATGGTAGTTCTATTTTTAGTTTTTTAAGGAACCTCCATAATGTCCTCCATAGTGGCTGTATTAATTTACATCCCACCAACAGTGCAGGAGGGTTCCTTTTTCTCCAAACCCTCTCCAGCATTTATTGTTTGTAGATTTTTTGATGATGGCCATTCTGACTGGTGTGAGGTGATACCTCATTGTGGTTTTGATTTGCACTACTCTAATGATTAGTGATGTTGAGCATCTTTTCATGTGTTTGTTGGCAATCTGTATATCTTCTTTGGAGAAATGTCTATTTAGGTCTTCCACCCATTTATGGATTGGGTTGTTTGTTTTTTTCATATTGTGCTGTATGAACTGCATGTGTATTTTGGAGATTAATCCTTTCTCCGTTGCTTCGCTTGCAAATATTTTCTCCCATTCTGAGGATTGTCTTTTCGTCTTGTTTATGGTTTCCTTTGCTGTGCAAAAGCTTTTAAGTTTCATTAGGTCCCATTTGTTTATTTTTGTTTTTATTTCCATTTCTGTAGGAGGTGGGTCAAAAAGAATCTTGCTGAGACTTATGTCAGAGTGTTCTGCCTGTGTTTTCCTCTAAGAGTTTTATAGTGTCTGACCTTACATTTAGGTCTTTAATCCATTTTGAATTTATTTTTGTGTATGGTGTTAGGAAGTGTTCTAATTTCATTCTTTTACATGTAGCTGTCCAGTTTTTCCCAGCACCGCTTATTGAAGAGGCTGTCTTTTCTCCATTGTATATTCTTGCCTCCTTTACCAAAGATAAGGTGACCATAGATGCATGGGTTTATCTCTGGACTTTCTATCCTGTTCCATTGATCTATATTTCTGTTTTTGTGCCAGTGCCATACTGTCTTGATTACTGTAGCTTCGTAGTATAGTCTGAAATACGGGAGCCTGATTCCTCCAGCTCCGTTTTTCTTTCTCAAGATTGCTTTGGCTATTCAGGGTCTTTTGTGTTTCCATACAAATTGTGAAATTTTTTGTTCTAGTTCTGTGAAAAATGCTAGTGGTAGTTTGATAAGGATTGCGTTGAATCTGTAGATTGCTTTGGGTAGTATAGTCATTTTCACAATGTTGATTCTTCCAATCCAAGAACATGGTATATCTCTCCATCTGTTTGTATCATCTTTAATTTGTTTCATCAATGTCTTAAAGTTTTCTGCATACAGGTCTTTTGTCTCCTTAGGTAGGTGTATTCCTAGGTGTTTTATTCTTTTTTGTTGCAATGGTAAATGAGACTGTTTCATTAATTTCTCTTTCAGATTTTTCATCATTAGTGTATAGGAAGGCAAGAGATTTCTGTGCATTAATTTTGTATCCTGCTACTTTACCAGATTCATTGATTAGCTCTAGTAGTTTTCTGGTAGCATCTTTAGGATTCTCTATGTATAGTATTATGTCATCTGCAAACAGTGACAGCTTTACTTCTTCATTTCTGATTTGGATTCCATTTATTTCTTTTTCTTCTCTGATTGCCATGGCTAAAACTTCCAAAACTATGTTGAATAATAGTGGTGAGAGTGGGTAACCTTGTCTTGTTCCTGATCTTAGAGGAAATGGTTTCAGTTTTTCACCATTGAGAATGAAGTTGGCTGTGGGTTTGTCATATGTGGCCTTTATTATGTTGAGGTAGGTTCCCTCTATGCCTACTTTCTGGAGAGTTTTTTTTAATCATAAATAGGTGTTGAATTTTGTCGAAAGCTTTTTCTGCATCTATTGAGATGATCATATGGTTTTTCTCCTTCAGTTTGTTAATATGGTTTATCACATTGATTGATTTCCGTATATTGAAGAATCCTTGCATTCCTGGGATAAACCCCACTTGATCATGATGTATGATCCTTTTAATCTGCTGTTGGATTCTGTTTGCTAGTATTTTGTTGAGGATTTTTGCATCTATGTTCATCAGAGATATTGGCCTGTAGTTTTCTTTCTTTGTGACATCTTTGTCTGGGTTTGGTATCAGGGTGATGGTGGCCTCGTAGAATGAGTTTGGGGGTGTTCCTCCCTCTGCTATATTTTGGAAGAGTTTGAGAAGGATAGGTGTTAGCTTTTCTCTAAATGTTTGATAGAATTCGTCTGTGAAGCCATCTGGTCCTGGGCTTTTGTCTGTTGGAGGATTTTAAATCACAGTGTCAATTTCAGTGCTTGTGATTGGTCTGTTCATATTTTATATTTCTTCCTGGTTCAGTATGGGAAGGATGTGCTTTTTTAAGAATGTGTCCATTTCTTCCAGGTTGTCCATTTCATTGGCATATAATTGCTTGTAGTAATCTGTCATGATCCTTTGTATTTCTGCAGTGTCAGTTGTTACTTCTCCTTTTTCATTTCTAATTCTCTTGATTTGAGTCTTCTCCCTTTTGTTCTTGATGAGTCTGGCTAATGGTTTATCAATTTTGTTCATATTCTCAAAGAACCAGCTTTTAGTTTTATTGATCTTTGCTATCGTTTCCTTCATTTCTCTTTCATTTATTTCTGATCTGATCTTTATGATTTCTTTCCTTCTGCTAACTTTGGGGCTTTTTTGTTCTTCTTTCTCTAATTGCTTTAGGTGTAAGGTTAGGTTGTTAATTTGAGATTTTTCTTGTTTCCTGAGGTAGGATTTTATTGCTATAAACTTCCCTCTTAGAACTGCTTTTGTTGCATCCCATAGATTTTGGGTCATCGTGTTTTCATTGTCATTTGTTTCTAGGTATTTTTTTATTTCCCTTTTGATTTATTCAGTGATGTCTTGGTTATTAAGTATTGTATTGTTTAGCCTCCATGTGATTGTATTTTTTACAGTTATTTTTCCTGTAATTGATATCTAGTCTCATAGCGTTGTGGTTGGAGAAGATACTTGATATGATTTCAATTTTCTTAAATTTAGCAAGGCTTGATTTGTGACCCAAGCTACGCTCTATACTGGAGAATGTTCCATGAGCACTTGAGAAGAAAGTCTATTCTGTTGTTTTTGGTTGGAATGTCCTATAAATATCAATTAAGTCCATCTTGTTTAACGTGTCATTTAAAGCTTGTGTTTCCCTATTTATTTTCATTTTGGATGATCTGTCCATTGGTGAAAGCAGGGTGTTAAAGTCCCGTACTATTATTGTGTTACTGTCGATTTCCCCTTTTATGGCTGTTAGCATTTGCCTTATATATTGAGGTGTTCCTATGCTGTGCATAATTATTTACAATTATTATATCTTCTTCTTGGGTTGATCCCTTGATCATTATGTAGTGTCCTTCTTTGTCTCTTGTAATAGTCTTTATTTTAAAGTCTATTTTATCTGATATGAGAATTGCTACTCCAGCTTTCTTTTGATTTCTATTTGCATGGAATACCTTTTTTCATCTCCTCACTTTCAGTCTGTATGTGTCCCTAGGTCTGAAGTGGGTATCTTGTAGACAGCATATATACAGGTCTTGTTTTTGTATCCATTCAGCCAGTCTATCTTTTGTTTGGAGCATTTAATCCATTTATATTTAAGGTAGTTATCCATATGTATGTTCTTATTACCTTTTTCTTAATTGTTTTGGGTTTTTTATTGTAGGTCTTTTCCTTCTTTTATGTTTCTTGCTTAGAGAAGTTCCTTTAGCATTTGTTGTAAAGGTGGTTTGGTGGTGCTGAATTCTCTTAGCTTTTGCTTGTCTGTAAAGTTTTTAATTTCTCTGTCGAATATGAATGAGATCCTTGCTGGGTAGAGTAATCTTGGTTGTAGTTTTTTCCCTTTCATCACTTTAAATATGTCCTGCCACTGCCTTCTGGCTTGCAGAGTTTCTGCTGAAGGGTAAGCTGTTAACCTTATGGGGATTCCCTTGTATGTTATTTGTTGTTTTTCCCTTGCTGCTTTTAATATTTTTTCCTTATATTTAATTTTTGATAGCTTGATTAATATGTGTCTTGACGTGCTTCTCCTTGGAGTTATCCTGTATGGGACTCTCTTCACTTCCTTGACTTGATTGACTATTTCATTTCCCATGTTAGGGAAGTTTTCAAGTATAATCTCCTCAAATATTTTCTCAGTCACTTTCTTTTTCTCTACTTGTTCTGGGACCCCTATAATTCGAATGTTGGTGCATTTAATGTTGTCCCAGAGGTCTCTGAGACTGTCCTCAATTCTTTCATTCTTTTTTCTTTATTCTGCTCTGCGGCAGTTATTTCCAGTATTTTATCTTCCAGGTCACTTATCCGTTCTTCTGCCTCAGTTATTCTGCTATTGATTCCTCCTAGAGAATTTTTAATTTCATTTATTGTGTTGTTCATCATTGTTTGTTTGCTCTTTAGTTCTTCTAGGTCCTTATGAAACGTTTCTTGTATTTTCTCCATTCTATTTCCAAGATTTTGGATCATCTTTACTATCATTACTCTGAATTCTTTTTCAGGTAGACTGCCTATTTCCTCTTCATTTGTTTGGTCTGGTGGGTTTTTGCCTTGCTCTTTCATCTGCTGTGTGTTTCTCTGTTTTCCCATTTTGCTTAACTTACTGTGTTTGGGGTCTCCTTTTTGCAGGCTGCAGGTTCATAGTTCCTGTTGTTTTTGGTGCCTGCCCCCAGTGGCTAAGTTTGGTTCAGTGGGTTGTGTAGGCTTCCTGGTGCAGGGGACTGGTGCCTGTGTTATGGTGGTTGAGGCTGTATCTTGTCTTTCTGGTCGGTAGGACCGCGTCCGGTGGTTAGTTTTGGCATGTCTGTGACCTCATTATGATTTTAGGCAGCCTCTCTGCTAATGGGTGGGGCTATGTTTCTGTCTTGATAGTTGTTTGGCATAGGGTGTCCAGGACTGTAGCTTGCTCATCATTGAGTGGAGCTGGGTCTTAGCGTCGAGATGGAGATCTCCTGGAGAGCTTTCACCATTTGATATTACGTGGAGTCGGGAGGTCTCTGGTGCACCAATGTCCTGAACTCGGCTCTCCCACCTCAGAGGTACAGGGCTGACACCCGGCCGGAGCACCAAGACCCTGTCAGCCACATGGCTCAGAAGTAAAGGGAGAGAAGAAGACTGAAAGAAAGAATAAAATAACATTATTAAAATAAAAAATTGAAAAAATGATTAAAAATAAAAAATTAAAAAGCAATAAAAAAAAAGAAAGAAAGAAAGAAAGAAGAGAGCAACCAAACCAAAAAACAAATCCACCAATGAGAACAAGTGCTAAATCTCTACTAAAGAAAAAAAAAAAAAAAAAAAGACAGACAGAACCCTGGGACAAATGGTAAAAGCAAAGCTATACAGACAAAATCACACAAAGAAGCATACACATACACGCTCACAAAAAGAGAAAAAGAAAAAAAAAATATCTATATATATATTAAAAAAGAAGAGAGCAACCAAATCAATGAACAAATCTACCAATGATAATAAACTCTAAATACTAAACTAAGATAAACATAAAACCAGAAAAAAATTCGATGTAGAAAGCAAACCCCAAGTCTACAGTTGCTCCCAAAGTCCACCACCTCAATTTTGGGATGATTCGTTGTCTATTCAGGTATTCCAGAGATGCAGGGTACATCAAGTTGATTGTGGAGATTTAATCTGCTGCTCCTGAGGCTGCTGGGAGAAATTTCCCTTTCTCTTCTTTGTTCGCAAATCTCCTGGGGTTCAGCTTTGGATTTGGCCCTGCCTCTGTGTAGGTCGCCTGAAGGCATCTGTTCCCCAACCAGACAGGATGGAGGTAAAGTAGCAGCTGATTGGGGTCTCTGGCTTACTCAGGCTGGGGGGAGGGAGGGGTACGGAATGTGGGGCGAGTCTGCAGCAGCAGAGGCTGGCGTGACGTTGCAACAGCCTGAGGCGCACCGTGTGTTCTCCCGGGGAAGTTGTCCCTGGATCACGGGACCCTGGCAGTGGCGGGCTGCACAGGCTCCCTGGAGGGGAGGTGTGGATAGTGACCTGTGCTTGCACACAGGCTTCTTGGTGGCTGAAGCAGCAGCAGCCTTAGCATTTCATGCCCATCTCTGGTGTCTGCGTTGATAGCCGTGGCTCGCGCCCGTCTCTTCAGCTCGTTTAGGCGGTGCTCTAAATCCCCTCTCCTGTGCACCCTGAAACAACAGTCTCTTGCCTCTTAGGCAGTTCCAGACTTTTTCCAGGACTCCCTCCTGGGTAGCTGTGGCACACTAGCCTCCTTCAGACTGTGTTCATGCAGCCAACCCCAGTCCTCTCCCTGGGATCTGACCTCCGAAGCCCGAGCCTCAGCTCCCAACCCCCACTCGCCCCAGCAGGTGAGCAGACAAACCTCTCAGGCTGGTGAGTGCTGGTTGGCACTGATCCTCTGTGCGGGAACCTCTCCGCTTTGCCCTCTGCAACCCTGTTTCTGCGCTCTCCTCCGTGGCTCCAGAGCTTCCCCCCCGCCCACCCCACGTCTCCACCAGTGAAGTGGCTTCCTAGTGTGTGGAAACTTTTCCTCCTTCACAGCTCCCTCCCAGAGGTGCGGGTCCTGCCTCTGTTCTTTTGTCTCTGTTTTTTCCTTTTTCTTTTGCCCTACCCATGTACGTGGGGAGTTTCTTGCCTTTTGGGAAATCTGGGGTCTTCTGCCAGCGTTCAGTAGGTGTTCTGTAAGAGTTGTTCCACATGTAGATGTATTTCTGATGTATTTGTGGGGAGGAAGGTGATCTCCACGTCTTCCTCCTACGCCATCTTGAAGGTCTCCTTGGTAGTGTTTTCTTATTACCTTTTGAGTGTCTACATGATCTGTAGTGATATCCCTTTTTCTTTCCTTATGTTAGCAATGTGTATCTTCTCTCTTTTTTTCCTGATCAGACTAGTGAGAAGTCTATCAATTTTATTATTCTATTCAAGTAACTAGCTTTGGTTTCATTTATTTTCTCTTAAAACAAAAGAAAACAACTATGTCATCGATTTCTGCTTTTTGTTGTTGTTGCTGTTATTTTCTTTGTTTTGAATTCAGTTTGCTCTTCTTTTTTTAGTTTCCTCAAGTGGAATCTTAAATGACTGATTTGAGTCCTTTCTTCTTTTCTAATACAAACTTTAAATTAATTAATTAATTATATATACATCAAATGTAAATAATCTAAGCAAATTTTGTATGTATATATTTTCCCCTAATCCCTGATTTAGCAGCCCGCTACAGATTTTCATATGTTGCATTTTCATTTTTATTCAGTTTAAATGACTTTTAAACTTTCCCACAACTTCTTGTTTGACCCATATGGCATTTAGAAGGAAGTTGTTTAATTTTCAAATATATGAGAGAATTTTCCATATATCTTTCTATTATTGACTTACAATTTAATTCCGTTATGTCAGAGAACATATTTTGTATAATGTAACTTCTTTCAAGTATGTTAAGGTTTGTTTTATGACCAAATATATGGTCTTTCTTGGTGATTGCTCATGTAAACTTGAAATGAATGTGTTGTGTAGAATATTCTATATTCTTTTGTTGGGCAGAGTATTCTATAGTCTGGCTATAAATGTAAATTAGGTCAAGTTGGTTGGTAGTTTGTTTAAGTCTTCTATATTCCTGCTGTTTGTCTGTCTTCTTGTTATATCAATTACTAAAAGAGGACTTTTAAAGTCTCCAAGTATAATTGTGGATTTGTTTACTTCTCCTTTAAGTTTTATAAGTGTTCATATATTTTGAAGCTCTATTAATAGGTGCAAAACAATTTAGGATTGTTATATATTTTTTAAGAACTGACCTTTTATCATTATGTAATAGCCCTCTTTATCCACACTTTCCTTCTTTATATGAAATATACTTTGTCTCATATTAATATAATAATTCCAGTTTTCTGTTGATTAATATTTGCATGGTATATAATTTTTCATCCTTTCACTTTTAACGTATCTATATCATTATGGTTAAAGTGAATTTCTTGTAAACAACATTATAGTTGGGCCTCATTTTCTTAATCCAATATGAAATTTTTTGTATTTTAACTGGTATGCTTATATTATTTACATTTGATGTAAATATTAATATGCTTGGGGTTTTATTTGTTGTTCCTCTGTTTCCCATTTTCTGCCTTCTTTTGGATTTCATTTTTTTAACATTCCATTAATTTTATAATATTATTTGATATATATCTTGGATACCATATAGTTATTTGATATATATCGTGTGTGTGTGTGTGTGTGTGTGTGTGCGCACTCTAGGGATTACAGTATACTTACCTACCCTTTCACAGTCTACTTAGAGTTAATATTTTAACACTTCAAACAAAGAAACTCTCTCTTCCTTTTATGTTATAGTTGTCATATGGTTTACATTTAATTAAGTGAAAGCCCACTACTAGAAAATGTAACAATTTTTTTTTTTTTTGCTTTCAATGGTTATATATATTTTGAAAACTTAGGATGAGAAAATATTTATCTAGATATATACCCATTTATGTTTCTCTTCCTTTATTCCAGTAGTTCCAAATATTTCTCTGGTATTATTTTCCTCCATCCAGAAGAACATCGTTTACTATTTATTTTAAGCAGGTCTGCTAACAACAGATTCTCTTAGTTTTCCTTCATTTGAGAATAGATTTATTTTGCCATCATATATGGAGGATATTTTCACTGGACATTGAATTGTGGATTGAGAGTTCTTTTCTTTCAGGACTTTAAAGATATTGTTCCACTGTCTTCTGGCCTCTGTAGTTTCTGATGAGAAATCCATAATCATTCAAATTGTTGTTTCCTTATATGCAATGTGTCATTTTTTAAATGGCTCCTTTTAAAGCTTTTCTTAATTTTTGGTTTTCAGCGTTTTATTACGATGCATTTGGGCTTGGTTTTTCTTTGAGTTTACTTGTGTGTTGTTTGCTGAGGTACTTAAATATATAGATGCAAGCCTTCAAATTTGGGAAGTTTTCAGTGTAATTTATTTAGATATTTTTTCCTTTAATAATTGTTTCTTGTCTTCCTCTGTGACACCAATGATATGAATATTAGACCATTTAATACTGTTTCACAAGTCCCTAAGACTCTGTTAATGTACTTTCCATCTCTTTTTCCCTCTGTTTTCTTCAAATTAGATAATTTCCCTAAGTTTATCTTCTAATTCACTCTTCCTTCTTTCATCTCCATTCTGCTATTGAGCACATCCACTGATATTTTTATTCCCAATATTGTGGTTTTTGGCTACAAAATTTTTATTTGGTTTGTTCTTATAGTTTCTATTTCTCTGCTGAAAACTTCTGTCTTTCCATTTATTTCAAGAATTTTTACCTTTACCTCATAGAACATAGTTATAATGGTTACATTAATGTATTTTTCTGATAATTCCAATATCTAAGTTATCTCAGGGTTGTCATATGTTGATTGTCTCTCCCCTCAGTAATTAGGCACATTTTCCTGGATTTTGGTACTTTGAGTAATTATAGATTGTACCCTGGACATTTTGAAAATTATGTTATGGAATCCTAAGTCCTGTTAAAATTCTCCAGAGAAACTTGGTTGTTTTGTTTTAAAAGACAACTAGGTTTCCTCTGGTTTTAAGATAATATGGAGTAGACAAACTTTACCCTAGTCTTTCTAATAAGTACAGCTAAAAATCCTAGACAGTATATCTAAATCAAACATAGAAGACTTTGAAAGACAGAGAGAAAGAAGAAAAACTAGGGAGTTGGCAGAGTCCCCTTTTGTTATTTTTATTGTCATTGTTGATTTATACACCCTGGACTGGGTGCTGAAAGAGGCAACCTGGAAACATCAATTGGCATAGCCAAAAACATCCCAAGAAAAACTGACTCTCTCTAGCTAAAGGACCAGGAAAGTGGAAGACTAGCAAGAAAGAAGTCTTTTAGACACTAACCACCCTAATGCAACCACTAGAACTCATAATAAATAGTGGCCATATCCCCTTCCTCAAAGGCTGAGGAGGCTAGTCTTCACCCTTATCCAGATGTAATGACACCCCCTCTTCCCTCCACTCCCAGTGGTATCAGTAGAGAACATGGGGAACGTGGACTTCAATGCCCACCTGGGAGTAATGGGAAAGTTCCCCCTCTCTCCAACTGGCATGGAGTCAGATAATGTTTGCTAAATCAGATTTAAATAAGAGTCTCAAGACAATACTCAAAATGTCCAGGATACTATCAGAATCACCCATCATCCTGAGAATCAGGAAAATCTTAACTTGAATGAGAAAAGACAATTAACCAATGCCAATACCGAGCTGATACAGATATTGGGATTATCTGACAAGGAATTTGAAGCAGCCATCATACAAAGTCTTCAACAAACAATTACAAACATGTTTGAAATAAATGAAAAAATGGAAAGTCTGAGAAAGAAATAGGTGGTATAAGTAAAGGTCTATTTTTCTGGTCTTCTGGCAAGAAAAAGAGGATTTCTCTTTGAGTTTCTGTTATCTTCCCTGCTGTGCTGTGGGCCAGCCTTGGGTGAAAGTATGGTGATAAAGGAGAGGAAAAAATCAGAAAATTCACTGCCATACTGATTATTTGATTTCTCTTCCCAATCTCCCTGCTACTTTTTAATTTTCAAAGCTCTCAGGTGCTTTTGTATCTTGACCAGAGTTGTGATTAGGCTAAAGTAGACTTATACCATCCTGGCCAGAATGGAAATCTAACAACATTTTGAAGCTAGGGTGTTAGTCAACCCACCCTAGGTTTGAAGTTGTGAAAGATCTGTGACAAATTACCAAGGACAAATGTTATCAATGGAATTTGGATGCTAAACCTTTGACTTTTGAGGAATTGGCAAAATGCATTGAGAAGGAGAGGTAAAATGAGGAAGACGTGGCCAGGAATACAATCCTCTGGTTACAGCAAACTGCTTTCGTAAAAATTAACTCACTGATGAAGCTAAGGAAAAATAATATCAGACCACATAAAGTTAAAGTAGGTATTTGGAAACAAAAGAAAAATGTGTCGACTTTGCACATTACCAGATTGCACATTATTGCTAGCTGGGAGGAAGAAAAACTCCTTCAGTACAGGTGACCACCTTGCCTAAATGGTCTTGTCAAATTTTACTTTATTTATTCCAGCTTGGATGAATTTAAATCCAGTAGTACTGATGGGGAGTAGAAGAAGGATGTGTGAGGAGGGTGCTGAGTTTACTCCATCTGTTAAGGTGGTGAAAGAAAAGATGATTGACTTGAATCCCACGGGTGGGGGGATTGAAGGCTATATGCTATGTCTAAACTGAATAGCCCTGGGGTGATGGAGTTATAGCATACTGTTGAACAATGTACTGCAACACCTGCTATATAGTGGTAGGAAAAATCAGGAGACCGAAAGCAAATCTTTAGGGGTATGGTGATGCTATGATGTGAAGTACTAGCGTTATGGCAAAACCATTATTTGGAAAGTGAGAAAGTAAATAACAATGTCCAAAAAACCCCAATAAAGCCTCCCAAATGCAAAAAACTTGTAGTGGCATTACCTATATACCTGAGTGCATAGTTGGAATAAATGTGATTGTGAATGGAGTGCTTTGCCATTGTGGGCAATACCTTTTGCTTGATTTTAATTGGTCATATTAATTAGGAATTTTTAGAATTGCCTGCACCCTCCTCCCTACCGAATACTAAACAGTACCAAGTCCCAAGAAAATAACAAGAAATTTTAGTTTTAATTTTTCATGTTTTAAAATTTAATTTAAATATTTAAAAGGATACTAATTCCCAGCAGCTTGCTCTGCGACCGTCCTCTCTGGCCTGTGGGGGAAAAGTAGGTGATTCGTGGAAATGAAATGCTGTTTCTTGTGCTTGAATCAAGTAGTTCCACTGATCACTCCTACCATGTCACACATGGGGAAAGCTGCTCAGAAAATCCAGTAAGCTAAGATGACGGGGATGCTGTGATAGTCTTGGCTAATACTTTGTTTACCGTCCCAATCTTAGAAGCAAGTCAGGCAAAGTTTTCCTTTTTCGTAGGAATGACTGATAAACATTCACCATCCTCTCCTAAGGGTAGTTGAATTTTCCAGTGTCTTTGGACAACCTGGTGAGGTTTAGACCGGATCACAGTCAAATGCAAAGTTCACATATGCATTAATGATAGTATGAAAGTTTCCCTCTCAGAGGAGGAAACCCCCAAGATTTGAAAACAGCACTGGTCCATATGACTAGTTGAAGATGGTTTATATGTATGGCTAAGATAAAGAGCTGAGTTCAGTCAGCTAAATGCTTGGGAATTACTTGGGTTGGAGACCATGAGAGACAGGTCACCCAAGGCAGGGAATAAACTGATGTATTTGCCATGCCCTGTTAATAGGAGAGAGACAACTTGTGGGGCATTTTGGGTTTAGGGGACACCATACACTGTTCCTGGGCATCTTGCAAGCACTAATATATTGAATGACCAGAAGAAAATCTGAATTTGAATGAGATCCAAAACAAAAACGGGCTTTGAGCGACTTGCAGAGGGCTGTAGCTTCAAATAGTACCATTTGGGTTGGCCTAATGCACAAATTATTGTGAAGGCTTTTACTATCTGGACACACAGACTGGAGTCTCTTGCAGAAGTGTTTAACACTATTCTTCCCTCCCCAAGCAGCAGCTGTTGGAATATTGGATTCAAAGTTCCCTGATGTTGAGAAGAGATATGACCCCTTTGAAAGACAATTACTGGCCTTTTACTGGGCTTTAGTAGATACTGCTCCCATCGCTCAGGGATTTAAAATAATTCTGAGATCCATAATACCTTTATGTCTTGGGCAATGTCAGATTCATTCCCATAAGGAAGGAGTAGCTCAGAAGACCTCAGTGTAAAATTGGAAATTATATATATATATGGATATACCACAAGCTGTGGCCCTGGAGATGTATATTGTATCCATAGTTATAGCACCACCCTGCCCTTAGGGCCAACCACAGGAACCCCCCAAACTGGCAGCTCTTAGTGCTAAATGGTTTGAATCATAGATTTCTCTCCTTATTAAAGCAAAGTGAGTTTCCTGGTTTACTGATAGAAGTTCCCAAACTGAGAATGCTTTGCAGTCTAGAAGTTTACCCCATTTGATCAGTGGGTCATAAAACCTTGGCTGAAGAAGCAAGGGTGAGTTTGAACAATGGTCAATATTGAGGGCAGTGTATCTATAGTACAGCAAGAACTTGACCTTACTAAGATCTTAATGCATAGTCAGGCAACGCTTCACAGAGAATGCAGTTATGGAAAAACCTGCAGGAGTTCCAAGGATGAATTGAAGTGAGCTATGTAATACCAACCAGAAAAGCCCAGTGGGTGGCTCAGAAGGGGACTGGGAATGTAGAGACTGTCCTTGTCCAGCCACTGGAAATAGCTACCCACGTACATGAACTGAGCTGCACGAAGATGCTCAAGTTATGAAACGCTGGTGAAAAAATGACAGATTCCTTTGCCTCCTGCTGAAGCTGCTAATGAGGTAAAAGACTGTAGAAAATGTCAAGAAGAAAAGAATCACCTAAAGATGGCTTTGGATAAGAGTCTTCAAGTTTAAGAGCCAGTATTTAGCCGGCAAGTGGATAATAGGACTCCTGAGTAGCCCTAGCTGGCTTCCAGTGAGTCCTGCCTGGAGTAGACATGTAATTTACTTTGGTCCGTGCTTCCCCAGTGACCTCAACAATGGCTGAGAAGATCATTTAAGGTATGGGGCACCAGTTGTACATTAATTGGTCCCCCAGATTTCACTGGACCAAGGTATGCATTTAGCTGCTGGTTATGTACAAAACTGGACTAAAGAGAGTAATAACATATGGACAAATATCCCTGACCACACGCAGAATAGACGTTTGGTTGCTAGCTACAATGAGCAATTAAAGCACCTAACAATAAACCTGGGGGATGATAAGACAGGAGATGATGGCTGACTCACTTGGGTGAATGTATGTTTCATCTGATTATATGAGTAGTAAAGGGGACACATCTTTGGACAGGTTTCTGGAATGGGGATTGCGAAGAAAGGAGTGGGGTTTGATGCAATCACAGCAATTCTGTATTCTTCCTATCTCCCCAAATTTTCCTTTTGTTTTCCCACATTCAGATGTGCTGGTTCTGGGGCTGCTCTTGTGTGTCTGGAAGAGGAAAATAGTGTTCAGAACACTATTTTAATTCTTCTGAATTTGACTCAGTGTATTCTTAAGGGAACAGTGAGTTGGATGACATGTCATGTGCCTAAACTAGGTTTGACGGTCAGTGCTGTCTCACTGCCTCGTGGTGGAAACAGTCTCATTGTCCTTAACCTTTCAGAATGCTAGTCTTGTCTCCTGGGCAGGGACAGAAGAGGAAACTCTGACAAAGCTGGGCCTGAAGATTGCTCTGTGGTTAGGCAGAGACTCTCAGCCTGGAAGTCTGAAACAGGGTAATAAATGGAAGCAAGTGGAAACTGTAGGAGATGGGAAGGGAATATGTAACTGGTGATGATGCTAGGAAACTGGTGATGATGCTAGGAAAGGGCAGCATCACATTTTCCTGAGAGAACATCTCAGAACAAGAGAATCAATACTTTTAGCTGTTGCAGATGTGATGTAGAGTTATGGCCAATGCTAGGCAAAGCCCCCAGATTTGTTTTCCCCTGAGAAGGAGAACTGGATTGAAGCCCTACTATAAGATTCATCTGAAGAATGTACTTGGGAAACTTAGAGAAAAGATATTAATCAACAGCATTTCATGATGACTCACTTGAATAAGAGCAGGTTGCAATTGCCATTTGGGTAATGTTTTGTTGGTTGTGTTTATCGTATTGATTCTTTTACAGTTTCTAGAAGAATCTTATCTTTGAACTGGAGGAGAGATTGCAGATTTGGCATCTGTAGCTGATACCGTGCCTTGCTGTGAACCAAGATGACAGCCTGCTAAGGCAACTGGGTATGATGGGAGATGATTTGCTGCAATGCTGCCTGCCTTGGATGTCAGGATCTACTTTGCTCTTTTGACAATGCCAGATGTGAATGCAGATAAAGTGCTTTACAAGCCCATCTTGATGGAATCAGGATGGTGCTCCAGAGGTTGAATACTGGTTTGATATGATTATCATATATGATTGGTAATTCATGTCTGGAACTTCAAAAAGAAAAATTATGGGAAGTTTTATGGCTTACTCAAAATGAACTGCATCTAGGGGTTTCATAGGCTCAACTAGCACAACTTCTGAATTTCACTCAAACCACAAATACACAGTGAGCACATCTGTTGTGCCTTGATCAATATTGGCCACAATATACTAAGAGGGACTTGCGCGTTTGGGGAGTTGGACTTGGTATATGAAGACAAGCGGAGATAAATAGCTTTTTTGGAGTCTTACCATCATGGTGGAAAAGACCTGTTAAGCCAGAAAAGGACAACTAGTGAGATAGCTGCAGATTTGTTGGTGTGTCTGGAAAGGTGATGAAGCAATAGGAGAATGGACTTCCCCTATTACTAAACTGATAGAAGATTGGGCTTGCTAACATCTCTGGGGAAAGGCATGAGCCTTGACATATTGCTTGCAACAGAATCTGATACACTTAAAGGCAGTACCCAGGTACAATGGAGGCTCAGGTTAAGAGGGTGCATTTGTGGAAAAACTGAAGCCAGCCTAAAATGTGGCTGAAGCCAGACTATGGCAGAATGTCACTGGTAAGTGGGTTCTTTGTTTTGGTTCCATAACACCCACAGTGCCATAAGTTAAAAAGGTATTTATATTCCCTATGGCACAAATTGGTTAGGTTTTGACAAGTTAAGGATCATTGCTTGCCATACCGAACAGCAGGCCCCCACTTCAAATCTTCTGAATCAGAATCTGCATTTTAACAAGATTGCCAAGTGAGTCGTATGTACATTACAGTTTGGGAAACACTGGAATAGGATTTCTTTATCCTTCTCATGATGCAGGATTGCCTCTATTTCTGTCAGTAGATCTGAAAGAATAACTAGGGACTTCACCTGGTTTTGGTATTTACAAATATATTATCTTGCATAAAAGACATTTGTCAAATGCCAAATGTTTACCCACAACCCCCAGGTTAAGATTTTGTTGCTTCATTTGCACCCAAACATTTCTATCAGTAGGTGGCCGGGGGCAGCTCTAGTAGGATAATAGGAGCTACATCTAAATCCCCCTCTTGGCCCCTTTGACCTCATCTTCCCGCATCTCATTTTCATTTTACAACTTTTATTAGTCAGAGTTCTCCAGAGACACGGAACCAGTAGGAAATACATGCATACATATATAAATATATATAAAATGAGGAATTGGCTCACATGATTATGGGAGCCGAGACGTCCCGCGATCTGCCATCTGCAAGCTGGGGATCCAGGAAAGTTGGTGGTGTAATTCCAGTTCAAGTCTGAAGGCTTGAGAACCAAGGGAGTTGATGGTATAAATACCACTGCAAGGGCAGGAGAAGACAAATGTTTCAGTTCGAGCAAGTAGGCAGGAAGAAAAAAGGGACAAATTCCTCTTTTTTCTGCTGCTTGTTCTATTCAGGCCCTCAGTGGATTGCACGATGCTTACCCATACTGGGGAGGGCAATATATACACTTTACTGAGTCCACTGATTCAAATGCTAATCTCATGGAGAAAAACCCTCACAGACACACTCAGAAATAAAGTTTAACCTGGGCACCCTGTTGGCAACAGTCAGGTTGACAAGGAAAATTAACCATCACACAACTAAAGAAATTTTTTTGTTTCCCATCCTTTATTATGTTCATCACTCTGATTCTAACTCTAGGTGGTGTGTATGTAAGAATAATTGTAGAATTTTATAACTGGAGGGAACTTCAAGATTATCAAGCATAACTCTCTAATTTTAGGAGAGAGAAATATATGGCCTAGAAAAATTAAGTGACTTTGTAGTCTACTGTGGGTGAAACTTTGTACAGTATACATATTGACATTTGGGAAAAATAAATATATTATGCTAGATGGAGTGGGCATTTAGTCTCCACTGGGTCTCATAAAATAGATTATCTTACAAAGTACACAAAGAATTTATGTGAACATGGCTCTATGATAAAAATCACCCTGGGCCACGGAAACAGGATTCAATACAAGTTTGCTTCTGGATATTTTTACTTACAGGAGCAAAGATGTTTGACTGTGGAAGGCAGCTATGCTCACTACTATACCACCAACGCTGTAAGGTATTTGACTGTGAAAGACAGGAAATTTCTTTGCTTTAGGCTGTGAACTTCGGAATACAGACTTGTCTTGATAAGCTTTTTTTTTCATGTTCCATGGGCACTTTGTACAACATAAAAGTCTGTTTTGTGATATGCTAGAGGAATTATGGGTAGGCATAGTCATTAAATACAGTTTTATCTCCATTAATACACAAAAGACGATTAGTGCAAAAAAGGATGGGCTTTAAGCAATGTGTGAGCTGGGACTGTGTCTGTCTTGCTCATAGTTGTATTTTTATAACTACATAGTGGTTTGGCTTTAAAAGACGGCCTTTTAGTTATATTTGTTGGTGCCTGCTCTAAGTAGTTTAAAATCTAACTTAGAAGACAAATCATGTAAATTCAATATACAGAGAGGAAAACAAAGTAAAAATTCAAACCCTGTTGCAATCATTCTATAAACTCTGCTAAAAGAGGTCTATAGATACTGGCATAAAATCAACCAGGGGAGATATGACCATGGCTTGGAATGTTGTGGGGAAAAATAGGCATTCATGAAAAGGATGGGATTTGAAGATGGGTGAGATCAGTACAGGCAGAATGTCAAACGAAGGCTTATATAAATGAAGCAAGCACAAGAAAGGTAGGGCCATGAACTAGAATGACTTGGTTGGAGGCATGGCTTGTATGGGGATATAAGCTTGAGAAGGATTGGTGAGACTGTGGTACATCCTGCCTGATAGACTATGGATTTAGTCACACATATGTGGGAAACTGGGAGTCCTTGTTTAACTGCAAGATGATGCAATTAAAAGAGTCTTAGAAAGGTAAATATGTCAGTGGTACACAAAATGAATGAGCAAAAGGATTGCAGGCAAGGACTATGTTCGGAGATCAAAGAAAATCAGGAGCAGACTTGAGATGGTAGCAACACAGGAAGATTGCATTCTAAAGGCACACAAAGAATTGGCCGAACTTAGCACTCATTAGATGGGATACATTCACTAATGCTTCATGCTTTCTACCTGTAACCTATGAACTTAGGATTTTCTTAATTTAAAGTAAAGATGGATATTTACCATACGTAAAGTTAAACAATAATATAGTCTTTTCAGTGTGAACAGATTAACACGTTTTATTAAGCAATCTCTGAATATATGTAGGAAGAATAATACCCCAAGACCCTTCAGTTCTGCTGTTTAGGGTTACTCCATGAGGGAATGACCCATTCTTTAAAAGTTTTTCTCAAGATATTTCTAGGCAGACCTTGAAAAAGAATAAAATGTTGTAAATCGTTGACCCTCTACATGCGTCAGATTGCTCCTTTGAAAAATGGGGACAACAACACACAGGGGCTGTCGAGTATTAAATGAGTTAAAACATGCGAAGTGTCACACAAAGTGTCTCAGGAAGTCTTAGCTCCCCTCCCATGCTCTTCCTCCTTCTTATGTTTAATGCATCTGAAATAGCCATTTTTGAAACCACACAACTGTTGCTGTACACCAAAGTGACCATTGCCTCCCAAATATAATTTGCTAAAATTGTATAGTTTCAAAAGGATTAACTATCAATACACAAAATATTGATATTCCATGACCAGATTTCTTGGACCACCTCAAAAGGACTTACCACGTGAAGGAAAACGTATTCTTTTTTTATACACTACTGATCAGGTCTTCCTCTATTCGCATACTTTATTCTCCTATACCAGATTCTCTGGGGTTTCATTCCACCTCTCTGGCCAATCCTTTTCTAACTCTTTTACACACTCACTCTCTTCTATCTGGCCGCCTGAATGCAGAGTATTCATCACTCAATCCTGGACACAGTTCTCTCCTTCCTGTGTTTTCCTTCACTAAACAGGTTCATCTATATCAGCGTCTACAGGTCCATGATTCCCAAGTATATATCATGTCCAAACCTCTCCTCTGAGTTCCAGATACAAATGGGTCCCTGCCTAGATGATATTTCTCCTTGGATTTCTCAAAGGCACCACAAATCCACATGTCCAAAACAAAACATGTCCTCAGACTCAACTTGCTCCTCTTCTAGTATCTGCTGTCTTTAAAAATAGCACCTTTTATTATTTAGCCAGAAACCTATGAGCTGCCCTCAACACTTACATCACTTTCATGTCTGTTTTCAAATTCATCGCCAACTGCCATCAGTTTTATCTCCTAAATGTTTCTCTAATCAGCTCTCTTTTCTTAATCTCTGCTGCATGCATCCCAGACTCAATGATCTCCCTGAACATCCTTTGGCTCCCCTACTATTTATCTTCTTTCTTTTAAAAGTTTATTTTCCACTTTACAAAGTGAATAAAAATGTACTTTAAAACATCAGGTAGTAGCTTAAAACAGTAAATAAATTTAATAAACAAGCAAATAAATAAATAGTGCTCCGTGCTCCATCTGTTATTCCTTACTCCACAGAGTACATCACTTTCAACTTTTTTTGGTTGTTTCTTTAGACAGTTACTCCATAATTCTAAATAATGTACTTATGTTGCCTTTTCTTGATCTGAAAAAAAATGGTATATATTGTATTCTCTCTAAGAAAGATGAGGATTTTGTTATCTTACATCCCCATTTTACCTCAACCTTAATATCATTGTACCACTTTTTGGGTTAAATTAGTATTTAGTATTTATTTTATTAAGATTATGGATTGAATGTATCAAAATGTTTCTTTTCCTATGTAACTTTTTGTTTTGATCAGGAGTTAGTTATTGCCTTGTTTTCACATTGATTTAGTGTTTTACATACCTATTAGTATTTCAGCACCAAACTAGTTAACACAAGTGTCTAATCTCAACACATTCAAACATAACAGGAGGTCTCTCAGTTTCTTTTTTTCTTTCTTTCTGTCTTTTTTTTTTTTTTTTGAGAACTCCTTTCTCAGGCTCTCTGTCTTCCTACTCCAGTATAGATTGACTGCTCTCTTTCCTTCTCTTTTCCAGCCCTCTGTGGTTATAATTGAGCATCTTCTCTCCTCTGTTAGCATGTCAGTTATATTTCTTTCTAAAATTTCTTTAGTTGTTACCCCAGAGACACAATATACGTTTTTGGTTAGTCTCAGTCCACCTTTAAATAATGCTATGATGCTTCATGTGTAGTGCAGGTACCCTATACCAGAGTATTTCCAATTCCTCCCTCCTGATCCTTCTTATGACATTGCTGTCATTCATTTTGCATATCTATTGGCTATAATTACCTTATGTATTGTTACTGCTCTTACTTTTACAATTATCTTTTAGATAAATTAAGAATAAGAAAAATAAAAGATTTTTACTGTACCTTCATTTATTCCTTCTCTGATGCTCTTCCTTTCTTTATGTAGCTCTGAGTTTCTGACCTATACCATTTCCTTCTCTCAAAGAACTCCTTTTAATATTTTTTGCAGGGTAGATCTGCAAAAAATATTATGAATTTCCTCACTTTTTGTCTGGGAAAGTCTCTCTTTTTTTTTTTATTACTTTTCAAGAATACTTTCACTGGATATGCAATCCTAGGTGAGTGATTTTTTTTTTCTCTCAACACTTTAAATATTTCACTACATTATCTTCTTGCTTGCATAGTTTCTGATGAGGAATTGGTTGTAATTCTTATCCTTTTTCCTCTTTGGATAAGACGATTTTTCCCCTCACTGGCTTCTTTCAAGATTTTACAAGAAAATGTCTTTGATTTCTGTAGTTTGATTATGATAAACTTATGTGTAGTTTTTTTTGTATTTATCTTGCTTGGTGTTCGCTGAGCTTTCTGGATCTGTGGTTTGGTGTCTATTATTACTTTGGAAAATTCTAAGCTATTATTACTGCAAATATTTTTCCTGTTCCTTTTTCTCTTAATTTTCTTTTTGGTATTCCAATTAAACATATTTAACATCTTTTTAAAAGTTGTTTTTGGTTGTTTGTTTTTTCTTCTGTTTTTATTGAGATATAATTGGCATACAGCACTGTATCAATTTAAGGTGTACAGCATAATGATTTGACTTACATGCATCATGAAATGATTATCACAGTAAGCTTAGTGAACATCCATCATCTTGTACAGAAACAAAATTAAAGATATAGAAAAAAAATTTTTCCTTGTGATAAGAACTCAGGATTTACTCTTTAAACAACTTTCTTATATAACTTACAGAAGTGTTAATTATATTTATCATGTTGTACATTATATCCCTAGTATACTTACTCATCTTATAACTAGAAGTTTGTACATTTTTGGCCACCTTCATCTAATTTTTCTCCCCCCACCCCCGCATCTGGTAACCACAAATCTGATCTCTTTTTCTATGAGTTTGTTTGTTTTTGAGGTATAGTTGACCTACAACACTATGTTAGTTCCTGTTATACAACATAGTGGTTTGATATTTCTATACATTTCTATACAAAATGATCACCTTGATAAATCTAGTTACAATATGTCTCCAACCAAAGATAACATAATTATTGACTATAATTGCCACACTGTACATTTCATACTGGTGACTCATATATTTTGCAACTGGAAGTTTATACCTCTTAATCTCCCTCACCTATTTCTTTCCTCCCCCACCCACCTCCCCTCTGGCAACGACCTGTTTGTTCTCCTTATCTATAAGTCTGTTTCTGTTTTGTTACATTTGTTCATTTGTTTCATTTTTTAGATTCCACATGTAAGTGAAATAATACAGTATTTGTATTTCTTTTCTGATTGTTTTCACTTAGCATAATACCCTCTAGGTCCATCCATGTTGTTGTAAATGGCAAGATTTCCTTCTTTTTTATGGCTAAATGGTATTCCATTGTGTATATGCATATATATATATATATATATATATATGACATCTTATTTATCCATTCATCTATCAGTAGACACTTAGGTTGCTTCCATATCTTGGCTCTTGTAAATAATGTTGCAATGAACATAGGTAAGCATATAACTTATCTAATTACTGTTTTGGTTTTCTTTGGATATATACCCAGATGTGGATTTGCTGGATCAGATGGTAGTTACATTTTTAATATTTTGAGGAATCTCCATAGTGTTTTCCATTTTGACTGCATCAATTTACAGTTCCACCAATGGTGCAGAAGGGTTCTCTTTTCTCCACATCCTTGCCAACACTTATTATTTGTAGACTTTTTGATAATAGCCATTTTGACAGGTGTGAGTTGATATCTCATTGTGGTTTTGGTTTGCATTTCCCTGATGATTAGTGATGCTGAGCATCTTTTCATATACTTGTGGGCCATCTCTATGTCTTCTTTGGAAGAAAGTCTATTCAGATCCTCTGCCCATTTTTTAACTGAGTTGTTTATTTTTTTGGTGTTGGGTTGTATGAGTCCTTTGTATATTTTGGATATTAACCCATTGTCAGATACATTGTTTGCAAATATCTTCTCCCATTCAGTAGACTGCCTTTTCATTTTGTTGATAGTTTCCTTTGCTCTGTAAAGCTTTTTAGTTTGATGTTGTCCATTTGCTTATTTTTGCTTTTGTTTCCCTTGCATGAGGAAACATATCCAAAATATATTGCTTAAGACTGATGTCAAAGACTGTACTGCTTATGTTTTATTCTAGAAGTTTTATGTTTGTGTCTTACATTTTAAGTCTTTAATACATTTTGAGTTTACTTTTGTATATGGTGTGAGAAGGTAGTGCAGTCTGATTCTTTTTCATGTAGTGGTCCAGTTTTCCTAGTCCCACTTATTGAAGATACTGTCTTTTCCTCATTTTATAGTCTTTGCCTCCTTTGCCGTAGATTAATTGCCCATATAAGTGTAGGTTCATTTCTGGGCTTTCTATTCTGTTCCATTGGTCTATGTGTGTGTGTTTTGTGCCAGTACTATACTGTTTTGATTACTGTAGCTTTGTAGGACTGTTTGAAATCAGGGAGCACGATACCTCCAGCTTTCTGAAGATTGTTTTGACTGTTTGGGGTCTTTGTGCTTCCATACAAATTTTAGAATTATTTCTTCTAGTTCTGTGAAAAATGTCATTGGTATTTTGATAGGGATTGCATTGAATCTGTAGATTGCCTTAGGGAGTATGGCCATTTTAACAAAATTAATTCTTCCAATCCAAAAACACAGTATATCTTTCCATCTGTTTGTCCATTTCTTCTAGGTTGTCCATTTTATTGGCATATAATTGTTTGTAGTAATCTCTTATGATCCTTTGTATTTCTGTGGTGTTGGTTGTAACTTCTTTCATTTCTGATTTTATTGATTCAGGCCTTCTCTCTCTTTTTCTTGATGAGTCTGGCTAAAAGTTTATTAATTTTGTTTACCTTTTCAAAGAAGAGCTCTTAGTTTCATTGATCTTTTCTATTTTTTTTTTGTCTCTGTTTCACTTATTTCTTCTCTGATCTTTATGCTTTCTTTCCCTTTACTAACTTTGGGCTTTTTGTTCCTCCTTTTCTAGTTCCTCTAGGTATATGATTAGGTTTTTATTTGAGATTTTTCTTGTTTCCTGAGGTAAGCTTGTATTGCTATAAGCTTCCCTGTTAGAACTGCTTTTGCCGCATTCCTTAGATGTTGTATCATTATGTTTTTGTTTTCATTTGCTTCCAGGAATTTTTAAATTTCTTCTTTGATTTCTTCAGTGATCCATTTGTTGTTTAGTTGTGTACTGTTTAGCCTCCACATGCTTGTGGTTTTTACAGTTTTTTTCTTGTAGGTGATTTCTTGTGCCATAAGGTTGTCAGAAAAGATTCTTCTTTTTTTTTGGCCGTGTGGCACGTGGGATCTTAGTTCCCTGACCAGGGATCGAACCTGTGCCCCCTGCATTGGAAGCATGGAGTCTTAACCACTGGACCACTAGGGAAGTCCCAAGATTCTTGATATGATTTCAATTTCCTTAAATTTACTGAGACTTGTTCAGTGTCCTAGCATATGATCTATCCTGGAGAATATTCCATGTGCCCTTGAAAATGTTGTGTATTCTGCTGCTTTGGGATGGAATAATATATATATGTGATATATATATCACATATATAAAAAATGATATATATCATATATCATATATATCATATAAATTATATATATATAAAGTTCTTCTGGTCTAATGTGTCATTTAAGGCCAGTGTTTCCTTGTTGATTTTCTGTTTGAATGATCTGTCCATTAATGGGATGTTAAAGTCCCCTATTATTGTTGTGTTACTGTTAATTTCTCCTTTTATGCTTGTTAATATTTGCTTTATATATTTAGGTACTCCTATGTTGGGTGCCTATATATTTATAATTCTTATATCTTCTGGGATTGATCCTTTGATCATTACACAATGTCCTTCTTTGTCTCTTATTACAGTCTTTGTTTTATAGTCTATTTTGTCTTATGTAAGTATAGCTACCCTAAGTTTCTTTTGATTTCCACTTGCATGGAAACTTTTCCCATCCCCTCACTTTCAGTCTGTGCTGTGTCTTTAGATCTGAAGAGAGTCTCTTTTATGGGTCTTGTCTTGGTATCCATTCAGCCATTCTATGTCTTTTAATTGGAACATCTAATCTATTTAAACTTAGAGTAATTATTGAAAGGTATGTACTTATTGACATTTTTGTTAATTGTTTTTGGCTTGTTTTTGTAGCTCTTTTTTATTCCTTTATTGTTCTTTTGCTGTCTTCCTTTGTGACTTGATGACGATCTTTAGAGTTATGTTCAATTTCTGTTCTCTTTTTTGTGTGTTATCTAATATAGATTTTTGGTTTGTGGTTACCATGAGGTTTATATATAGCAATCTCTACATATGCGTGATTATTTTAAGTTCTTGATCTTTTAAGTTCAAATGCATTTTAAAAATTCTGTATTTTTACTTCCTCCCCCACGTTTACTGTTTTTGACATCATATTTTACATCCTGTTGTTTTGTGTATTCCTTACCTACTTGTGGATATAGATGCTTTTACTACTTTTGTCTTTTGACCTTCCTACCAGCTATATAGGTGGTTGACTTACTACCTTTTCTGTATATTTGCCTTTACCAGTGAGTTTTTCTTCTTGTAATTTTCATATTTCTAATTTTGGCCTTTTCTTTTTTTTTTGCTTAGAGAAGTCCCTTTTAACATTTCTTGTAAAGCTGGTTTGGTGGTGCTGAACTCTTTTAACTTTTGCCTGTCTGTAAAACTTGTGATTTCTTCATCAAATCTGAATGAAAGCCTTGCCAAGTATTCTTAGTTGTAGGCTTTCCCCTTTCATCATTTTAAATATATCCTGCCACTCCCTTCTTGCCTGCAGGGTTCTGCTGAGAAGTCCGCTGATAGCCTTATGGGAGTTCCTTTGTATATAACTTATTGTTTTTACCTGGTTGCTTTTAATATTCTCTCTTATCTTTAACTTTTGCCATTTTAATTACATTGTGTCTTGGTGCAGTCCTCTTTGGGTTGATCCTGTTTGGGACTTTCTGTGCTTATTGGACCTGGATATTTCTTTCCCAGGTTAAGGAAATTTTCAGTTACTACTTCTTCAAATATATTCTCAGCCCCTTTCTCCCATCTTTTCCTTCTGGTACTCCTATAATATGAATGTTAGCCTGCTTGATGTTGTCTTTGAGATCTATTAAACTATCCTCATTTCTTTTTTCTTTTCTCTGTTCAGCTTCAGTAATTTCCACTACTCTCTCTTCCAGTTTGTTGATCCATTCCTCTGTATCATCTAATCTACTGTTGATTCCTTCTAGTGTACTTTATATTTCAGTTATTATATTCTTTATCTCTTTTTGGTTCCTCTTTATATTTTCTAACTCTTTGTTTAAAACTTTTAACTTCTCACTCTGTTCATCTAATCTTCTTCTGAGTTCTTTGAACATCTTTATGATAATTACCTTGAACTCTTTATTGGGTAGATTGCTTATCTCCACTCCACTTAGTTCTTCTGGGATTTTATCTTGTTCCTTATTTTGGAATATATTCTTCTGTTGCCTCATTTTGCCTAATTTGCTGTTTTTATTTTTATGTATCTGGTAGGTTGGCTATGTTTCCGGACCTTGGAGAAGTGGCTTTTGTGGGAGACATCCTATGCATCCCAGCAGTGTACTCCCCTCTGGTCATCAAAAGTATATGCTCTAGAGGTGCTCTCTGTGTGGTCTGTGTGTGTGTCCCTCTTTTGTGGTGGGCTGACTACCATGGGCTGTCTGATAGGTGTGGCTGGCTCTGGTTCAGTTGATTGCCAGGCCCCATCTTGTGCAGAGGCTGCTGGACTCTGGTGGGTGGTGCTGGGTCACAAGGTGGCTTGCTGCAGAGCCCTATAGCATCTCAGGGCTAGTGCTGGCCCACTGGTGGTTGGAGCCAGGTTCTGTGGTAGGTAGCTGTGGGGTCAGGGGTTCTGGATTTAATTTTGTCCTGCTGGTGGATGGGCCAAGCTCATGATATATATAAATATATATATGTGGCATCTGGGGTGTCCCAAAGCTTGTGTTCCTCTCCTGGTGGTTGGGGTCAGATCCCAAGGTGGGTGGTTGAGGGGCCCAAGGTATCCCAGAGCTGGTGTTGGCCTATTAGTAGGTGGGCTGGATCCTAACATGGCAGGCTGCAGGGCTGCCATAGTCCTGGGGCTGATGTCTGCCTGTTGGTGGTGGGGCTATGTCCCCACCTACCTAGTTGCTTGGCCATAGGAGGTCTAGTGCTGGTGCCAATAGGGCAGTGGGTGGGACCATGTCTTGGCAGAAAAAACTAGAGGGAAGATTCCAAAATGGTGGTTTCCAGCAACATTTTTCTCATGGTAGAACAAACTTCCCAAAATTGCTGTCACCAGTGTCCTTGTCCCCAGGGTGAGCTTCAGTATCTTCTTGCCTCTCTGGGAGGCTCTCCAAAATCAGCATGTGGGTCTGACCCAGGCTTCTTTCAAATGACTACTTCTGACTTGGGTCCTGGACCATGTGAGATTTTGTGTGTGCTTTTAAAGAGTGGAGTCTGTGTTTCCCACAGCCCTCTGGGTCTCCCCTCCCAGGATTAAGAACTACTAACTTTCAAAGCCAAATGTGCTGCTGGCTCATCTTCCCAGTGCACGACCCACAGGCTAGGGAGCCTGATGTGGGGCTTGGGCTCCTCTTTCCTTGGGAAGAACCTCTGCAATTGTAATCATCCTCCTGTTTGTGGGTCACCCATCTGGGGTATGTGTCTTGACTATATCGTGTCTCCACTCCTTCTACGCATCTTGTTGTGATTCCCTCATTATACCTTTAGTTATAGAAGATCTTTTCTGCTAGTCTTCTAGTCTTTATTATCAATAGAATATTGTGTATAGTTTTAATATATGTATATATATATGTATATAATATTGTATATAGTTGTAAATTTAGTATGCCTATGGGAGGAGGTGAGCTCAGTCTTCCTACTCCTGTCTTGGCCATCCTCCAGGAAGCTCCTTTAACACCTTTTGAATTAACTATTTACTGCCCCACATTTTAGTTTGGGAATTTTCTATTGACCTGTCTTCCAGCTTGCTGATTCTCTCCTCAGCCATATGCAGTACTGATGAGCTCATCAGATACATTCTTTATTTTCATTATGGTTTCTGTTTTCCAACATTTCCATTTGATTCTTTATTAGAGTTTCTATTGCTCTTCTTACATTAGCAATCTCTTCTTGTGTGCTGTCTACCTTTTTCATTAAAGCCTTTAACATATTAATCACAGTGATTTTAAATTCTGTCTGATAATTCCTACACTTGGGTCATATGTTCTTTGCTGTGTCTGGTTCTGATCCTTGCTTTGTCAATTCACACAGGTTTTTTTTTTTCCTTGTCTTGTAGGATGCCTTACAATTTTTTGTTGAAAGCCAGACATGATGTATTGAGTAATAGAAATAAAGGTAATTCGGCCTTTAGTGTAAAGTTTTATGTTAATTTGGCTGGGTGTTTACCTGTGTTTAATGCTCGTAGTAGCTCCAAAGTTCCATAGGCTTCAAATTTCTCTAATATCACTTGTTTTGACTCATCTATTGACTTTGGGCTTCCTAAAAGCTTTCCTCAGAGAGAATATGCATCTTGTAACTTTTCAGCTGTAATCCTCTGTTATTGCATTGGAAACTTATTAGCCTGGAGGTAATGTGTGTAAGAAGGGAATTGTTCCATGATACTATGATTAAATTTCAGTCTTTTAGAAGGCCTGTGTCCCTGGGCTGTGAACTTCATAAGTGTTTCATAGTTTTATTTTCTCAAATTAATTGAGGCAGGAAGACACCTGTGGGTTAAAATAGGAGAAATGCCCTTCCTCCAGATGGGATAAGGCTATTATAAGGTCTTTTTCCTTAGAAAGTAGGACTTTGCTATGGAGAATCTTCTGAGCATATTTTACAATGACTACTCTTCTCTACCCTAACCAGAGCCCTAAGAGGATCTTTCTCAGTTTTTCACCCTGAGAACCTGGTGGGATTCCAAGTTACTCTGAACTGTTCCTACCAGTTTATGGCTCCACATCTTCTGCTCCAAATAAACAGATCTCAGCTCTGGCTCTGGATCGGCCTATGTTTCAAGATTGGTGGTTTACCTTGTGACCTCAGTTCTCTGATGGTGCAAGAAAAGTTGTTGATTTACAGCTTGCTCAGTTTTCTTGGAAGGATGGGAGTTGCAATTTCCAATTACTTTTGAGCTAAAACCAGAAGTTACTGATTATTCTTTTGATCTGAGTCTAAGCTGTTTCCCTAGGAATTCCCTTTGCCCCTCTCCTGCATGAGAGCCTTGGATTTCTGCATCCTTAATTCATTTTTTCTTGGTAAACTTCTTATTTTAGTGAAGTCTTTCCAGTATTTTCCCAGGAAAAAGTGCATGGGAGTAAAGTTTTAAGACTTTGCATTTGAAATACCTATTCTACCTTAAGTTCTCAGTCATGTTTTGACTGGACATAGAATTTTTTTTTTTAACGTCTTTATTGGAGTATAATTTCTTTACAATGGTATGTTAGTTTCTGCTTTATAACAAAGTGAATTAGCTATACGTATACATATATCCCCATATCTCCTCCCTCTTGTATCTCCCTCCCACCGTCCTTATCCCACCCCTCTAGGTGGTCACAAAGCACCTAGCTGATCTCCCTGTGCTATGCAGCTCCTTCCCACTAGCTATCTATTTTATATTTGGTAGTATATATAAGTCCATGCCACTCTCTCACTTCATCCCAGCTTACCCGTCCCCCTCCCTGTGTCCTCAAGTCCATTTCAACATCTGTGTCTTTATTCCTGTCCTGCCCCTAGGTTCTTCATAACCTTTTTTCTTTTTTTTTTAAGATTCCATATACATGTGTTAGCATATGGTATTTGTTTTTCTCTTTCTGACTTACTTCACTCTGTATGACAGACTCTAGGTCCATCCACCTCACTACAAATAACTCAATTTCCTTTCTTTTTATGGCTAAGTAATATTCCATTGTATATATGTGCCACATCTTCTTTATCCATTCATCTGTCGATGGACACTTAGGTTGCTTCCATGTCCTGGCTATTGTAAATAGAGTTGCAATGATCATTGTGGTACATGACTCTTTTTGAATTATGGTTTTCTCAGGGTATATGCCCAGTAGTGGGATTGCTGGGTCGTATGGTAGTTCTATTTTTAGTTTTTTAAGGAACCTCCATACTGTTCTCCATAGTGGCTGTATCAATTTACATTCCCACCAACAGTGCAAGAGAGTTCCCTCTTCTCCACACCCTCTCCAGCATTTATTGTTTGTAGATTTTTTGATGATGGCTGTTCTGACAGGTGTGAGGTGATACCTCATTGTAGTTCTGATTTGCATTTCTCTAATGATTAGTGATGTTGAGCATCCTTTCATGTGTTTGTTGGCAATCTGTATAACTTCTTTGGAGAAATGTCTATTTAGGTCTTCTGCCCAGTTTTGGATTGAGTTGTTTGTTTTTTTAATATTGAGCTGCATGAGCTGTTTATATATTTTGGAGATTAATCCTTTGTCCATTGATTCGTTTGCAAATATTTTCTCCCATTCTGAGGGTTGTCTTTTCGTCTTGTTTATGCTCTCCTTTGCTGTGCAAAAGCTTTGAAGTTTCATTAGGTCCCATTTGTTCATTTTTGTTTTTATTTCCATTACTGTAGGAGGTGGATCATTAAAGACCTTGCTGTGATTTATGTCAAAGAGTGTTCTTCCTATGTTTTCCTATAAGAGTTTGATAGTGTCCAGTCTTACATTTTGGTCTCTAATCCATTTTGAGTTTATTTTTGTGTATGGTGTCAGGGAGTGTTCTAATTTCATTCTTTTACATGTAGCTGTCCAGTTTTCCCAGCACCACTTAGTGAAGAGACTGTCTTTTCTCCATTGTATATCCTTGCCTCTTTTGTCATAGATTAGTTGACCACAGGTGCATGGGTTTATCTCTGGGCTTTCTATCCTGTTCCATGGATCTATATTTCCATTTTTGTGCCAGTACCATACTGTCTTGATTACTGTAGCTTTGTAGTATAGTCTGAAGTCAGGGAGTCTGATTCCTCCAGCTCCGTTTTTTTCCCTCAAGATTACTTTGGCTATTCAGGGTCTTTTGTGTCTCCATACAAATTTTAAGATTTTTTGTTCTAGTTCCATAAAAAATGCCATTGGTAATTTGATAGGGATTGCATTGAATCTGTAGATTGCTTTGGGTAGTATAGTCATTTTCACAATATTGATTCTTCCAATCCAAGAACATGGTATATCTCTCCATCTGTTGGTATCATCTTTAATTTCTTTCATCAGTGTCGTATAGTTTTCTGCATACAGGTCTTTTGTCTCCCTAGGTAGGTTTATTCCTAGGTGTTTTATTCTTTTTGTTGCAATGGTAAATGGGAGTGTTTCCTTAATTTCTCTTTCAGATTTTTCATCATTAGTGTATAGGAATGCAAGAGATTTCTGTGCATTAATTTTGTATCCTGCAACTTAACCAAATTCATTGATTAGCTCTAGTAGTTTTTTGCTGGCATCTTTAGGATTCTCTCTATATAGTATCATGTCATCTGCAAACAGTGACAGCTTTACTTCTTCTTTTCCAATTTGTATTCCTTTTATTTCTTTTTCTTCTCTGATTGCTGAGGCTAGGACTTCCAAACCTATGTTGAATAATAGTGGTGAGAGTGGGTAACCTTGTCTTGTTCCTGATCTTAGAGGAATTGCTTTCAGTTTTTCACTATTTGAGAATGATGTTTGCTGTGGGTTTGTTGTTTATGTACTTTATTTTGTTGAGGTAGGTTCCCTCTATGCCCACTTTCTGGAGAGTTTTTATCATAAATGGGTGTTGAAGTTTGTCAAAAGTTTTTCTGCATTTATTGAGATGATCATATGGTTTTTCTTCTTCAATTTGTTAATATGGTGTATCACATTGATTGATTTGTGTATATTGAAGAATCCTTGCATCCCTGGGATAAATCCCACTTGATCATGGTGTATGATCCTTTTAATGTGTTGTTGGATTCTGTTTGCTAGTATTTTGTTGAGGATTTTTGCATCTATATTCATCAGTGACATTGGTCTTTAATTTTCTTTTTTTTTTGTAGTATCTTTGTCTGGTTTTGGTATCAGGGTGATGGTGGCCTCATAGAATGAGTTTAGGAGTGTTCCTTCCTCTGTACTTTTTTGGAAGAGTTTGAGAAGGATGGGTGTTAGCTCTTCTCTAAATGTTTGATATAATTCACCTGTGAAGTCATCTGGTCCTGGACTTTCGTTTGTTGGAAGATTTTTAATCATAGTTTCAATTTCATTACTTGTGGTTGGTCTGCTCATATTTTCTATTTCTTCCTGGTTCAGTCTTGGAAGGTTATACCTTTCTAAGAATTTGTCCATAACTTCCAGGTTGTCCATTTTATTGGCATAGTAGTATTGGCTTGTAGTAGTCTCTTAGGATGCTTTGTATCTGCGATGTCTGTTGTAACTTCTCCTGTTTTCATTTCTAATTTTATTGATTTGAGTCCTCTCCCTCTTTTTCCTGATGAGTCTGGCTAATTGTTTATCAATTTTGTGTATCTTCTCAAAGAACCAGCTTTTAGTTTTATTGATCTTTGCTCTTGTTTTCTTTGTTTCTATTTCATTTATTTCTGCTCTGATCTTTATGATTTCTTTTCTTCTGCTAACTTTGGGTTTTGTTTGTTCTTCTTTCTCTAGTTCCTGTAGGTGTAAGGTTAGATTGTTTATTTGAGATTTTTCTTGTTTCTTGAGGTAGGCTTGTATTGCTATAAACTTCCCTCTTGGAACTGCTTTTGCTGCATCCCATAGGTTTTGGATCGTCGTGTTTTCATTGTCATTTTTCTTTAGGTATTTTTTGATTTCCTCTTTGATTCCTTCAGTGATCTCTTGGTTATTTAGTAATGTAATGTTTAGCCTCCATGTGTTTGTGTTTTTTACATTTTTTCCCCTGTAATTGATTTCTAATCTCATAGCGTTGTGGTCAGAAAAGGTGCTTGATATGATTTCAATTTTCTTAAATTTACTGAGGCTTGATTTGTGACCCAAGATATGATCTATCCTGTAGAATGTTCCGTGCACACTTGAGAAGAAATTGTAGTCTGCTGTGTTTGGATGGAATATCCTATAAATATCAATTAAATCTGTCTGGTCTATTGTGTCATTTAAAGCTTGTGTTTCCTTATTAATTTTCTGTTTGGATGATCTGTCCACTGGTGTAAGTGAGGTGTTAAAGTCCCCCACTATTATTGTGTTACTGTCGATTTCCTCTTTTATAGCTGTGAGCCGTTGCCTCATGTATTGAGGTGCTCCTATGTTGGGTGCATATATATTTATAATTATTATATCTTCTTCTTGGTTAGATCCATTGATCATTATGTAGTGTCCTTCCTTGTCTCTTGTAGCATTCTTTATTTTAAAGTCTATTTTATCTGATATGGGTATTGTTACTCCAGCTTTCTTTTGAGTTCCATTTGCATGGAATATCTTTTTCCATCCCCTCACTCTCAGTCTTTATTTTTCCCTGGGTCTGAAGTGGGTCTCTCGTAGACAGCATATATATGGGTCTTGTTTTTGTATCTTTTCAGCGAACCTGTGTCTTTTGGTTGGAGCATTTAATCCATTCACGTTTAAGGTAATAATCGATATGTATGTTCCTATGACCATTTTCTTAATTGTTTTGGGTTTGTTTTGTAGGTGCTTTTCTTCTCTTGTGTTTCCCACTTAGAGAAGTTCCTTTAGCATTTGTTGTAGAGCTGGTTTGGTGGTGCTGAATTCTCTTAGCTTTTGCTTGTCTGTAAAGCTTTTGATTTCTCCGTCGAATATGAATGAGATCCTTGCCGGGTAGAGTAATCTTGGTTGTAGGTTCTTCCCTTTCATCACTTTAAATATGTCATGCCACTCCCTTCTGGCTTGTAGAGTTTCTGCTGAGAAATCAGCTGTTAACCTTATGGGAGTTCCCTTGTATGTTATTTGTCGTTTTTCCCTTGCTGCTTTCAATAATTTTTCTTTGTCTTTAATTTTTGCCAATTTGATTACTATGTGTCTCAGTGTGTTCCTCCTTGGGTTTATCCTGTGTGGGACTCTCTGCCCTTCCTGGACTTGGGTGGCTATTTCCTTTCCTATGTTAGGGAAGTTTTCAGCTATAATCTCTTCATATATTTTCTCGGGTCCTTTCTCTCTCTCTTCTCCTTCTGGGACCCCTATAATGCGAATGTTGTTGTGTTTAATGTTGTCCCAGAGGTCTCTTAGGCTGTCTTCATTTCTTTTCATTCTTTTTTCTTTTTTCTGTTCCGCAGCAGTGAATTCTACCGTTCTGTCTTCCAGGTCACTTATCCGTTCTTCTGTCTCAGTTATTCCACTATTGATTGCTTCTAGTGTATTTTTCATTTCAGTTATTGTATTGTTCATCTCTGCTTGTCTGTTCTTTAATTCTTCTAGTTCTTTGTTAAACATTTTTTGCATCTTCTCGATCTTTGCCTCCATTCTTTTTCTGAGGTCCTGGATCATCTTCACTATCATTATTCTGAATTCTTTTTCTGGAAGATTGCCTATCCCCACTTCATTTAGTTGTTTTTGTGCAGTTTTATCTTGTTCCTTCATCTGGTACATAGCCCTCTGCCATTTCATCTTGTCTATCTTTCTGTGAATGTAGTTTTTGTTCCACAGGCTGCAGGATTGTAATTCTTCTTGCTTCTGCTGTCTGCCTTCTGGTGGATGAGGCTATCTAAGAGGTTTGTGCAAGTTTCCTGACGGGAGGGACTGGTGGTGGGTAATGCTGGGTGTTGCTCTGGTGGGCAGAGCTCAGTAAAACTTTAATCCACTTGTCTGCTGATAGGTGGGGCTGAGTTCCATCCCTGTTGGTTGTTTGGCCTGAGGTGACCCAACACTGGAGCCTACCCGGGCTCTTTGGTGGGGACTCTTTAATGGCGGACTCTGGGAGGGCTCACGCCAAGGAGTACGTCCCAGAACTTCTGCTGCCAGTGTCCTTGTCCTCATGGTGAGACACAGCCCCCCCCCCCATCTCTGTAGGAAAGCCTCCAACACTAGCAGGTAGGTCTGGTTCAGTCTCCTTTGGGGTCACCGTTCCTTTCCCTGGGTTCCGATGTGCACACTACTTTGTGTGTGCCCTCCGAGAGTGGAGTCTCTGTTTCCCCCAGTCCTGTCGAAGTCCTGCAGTCAAATCCCACTAGCCTTCAAAGTCTGATTCTCTAGGAATTCCTCCTCCCGTTGCCAGACCCCCAGGTTGGGAAGCCTGACGTGGGGCTCAGAACCTTCACTGCAGTGGGTGGACTTCTGTGGTATAAGTGTTCTCCAGTTTGTGAGTCACCCACCCAGCAGTTATGGGATTTGATTTTATTGTGATTGTGCCCCTCCTACCATCTCACTGTGGCTTCTCCTTTGTCTTTGGATGTGGGGTATTTTCTATGGTGAGTTCCAGTGTCTTCCTGTCAATGATTGTTCAGCAGTTAGTTGTGATTGCGGTGCTCTCGCAAGAGGGAGTGAGAGCCCGTCCTTCTACTCTGCCATGTTGAACCAATCTCCTCATTATAATTTTTATTGAAGATACCTTATGTTTTCTGCATTATTCTTTCCTTGTCTGGGTATATTTTTTTTGCAGTTTTTTGTTGGCTTGTTTTTTCTTTGCTTTCGTGTTGAACACTCTTCAAATGTCTGTGATCCTTGACTCCCCACTCTTATTTAAGATTGAGGCCTAACAAAGAGGCCAGTGGGTCTGTGTGAGTAGAACTTATCACTGATGGGCTTCACCATAGGGTGTGAAGCAGGGATATGGCTGTTTGGATGGATACCTCTTGCATATATCACAATCTGTAGGTTTTCTCCTTTGTGCTGGTCAGTCTCTCTAGAGAGGTAATCTCATATGTTAAGCCAGGCTAGAGGATAACACTGTTCCTAGAGATATCACTGTTCCTTCTAAAGACTTTCAAACAAACCTCTTATTTTCTTTCATCCATCACCTCCATCTTCAGAGGTACCAGATGCTTCTAAATTCTGAGCCTTTCGAGAGCTCCATAATGCAAATTGGCTTGATTCTTGTTGGCTTCAATTTATACTCCCCCATCCTGTTCGAGTGCGCGCACACACACACACGCACAAACACACAATATCACTTGAAGGCCCAGGGGTTTCTCCATTCTGATAAATCAGTTATCACTCTTCAATTACTTACCTGCTTGTGAAATTTTTGACATAATTTGCCTTCTTATGCATGCTTTCCTTTTCTCTTGTTCTTTTGAGTTTATGCCTCTTTTTTTCCTTTACTGTCCTTTAAGTGGGGTCATAAGAGGGAGTGGAGATAAGCAAATGCATTTATTCAGATAATCTATATTCAGAGCCTTTCTCATTTTCCACCCCTATTTGCTTTAGTATTGTAACTGGTTGTGAAAAGGGCATGTTTTTTGCTTTAGCATTGTAACTGTTTGTGAAAAGGGCATGGTTTTTGCTTTCGTCTCTCAATTCCAAGTCATTCTGACAACAAGAACTTGAGAGGAGACTGAAGAAAGGATGACATTTTTGAATTTTGTAATCTCAACTCATTGACAATTCTCTTTAGTCTTCTAATGAGAAACTTCTACGTGACTATTAATATTTGTCTACACACTGTTAGCATCCAAGCTAGCTTGTAAATTGTGTGTGACCCATTCACTCTGATCACCTTCCTGCATCTTGGTCTCTCTCAACTTTTCAGTGTGAGGGGCTCCTTTTCCTTTCTTCTCCAAAGCTTCAGTTCTGTGGTGGCTTCATCTCTTAGATGAGCTTTCACCACAACTCTGATGTCACGGAAGTGCTGCCCATCAAATTTACTTATGGTATCAAGTAGTTTTGCACATCATGTTGACTGGTCCGGTAAAAGACATTTATAGAGCAAACCCTGCTTGTGTACTCAGATGCAGAACTATAAAACAATACCTAAACTACCTACTAAAAGTCGTATAAACCAGAGAGCTAAATATCAGGTAAAATATTTTATTTAAAACATTAAACATGGGGGTTTATACATTTCCTTAGCAGTGCTGCCTGAGCAATAGCCCAAATAAATTTGAGAAGCTCAAATTCTCAAGCAAACAACCAAGCAACAATTGTTTGTTGAGTACATATGTACTCAAGCCTGAGATTGTACCTGGAGGAATATGAAAAAAACATAAAATATTGTTCCTGCTCTTTCCCCAGACATGGAGGCATGTCATGTGGAGTCCTCCTTTGGATCAAAAGCACAGGCTTGTCATTTGACATATGAGGCCAAATACTCTTACTGTCCCGTTGCTGAGGCAAAGCTACATATGAAAAATGCTAGCAACATAACACTACACATCTAAACGTTTAATCATCTGTCAGAGCCAGCAAATACTACAGACATTCAGATCAGGAGGTCAAAGGGAATAGAAGCAGAAACCAGAAACATTTACTGAGTTCCTACCTACGAAGCCTATGTTTTAGGTGGTCTGGGAACACATGGAGGGAGAAATTCCTAGCCACTTGGTTTGGCCTTGAAGCATGTGCTGGATTTGTATGGAGGGAGAAAAAAGGTATCTCATGAAAGAAGAACGTGGACCACAAAACACAGTGACAAAAGTGATGCCTGTGTGACTTGGAAGGGGAAGGGCAATGGTCTGACTGGATTCAGTGTTCATGCTCCAGAGAAGCAGGGAATGAAGTTGGATTGTAGGGTAGGGCAGGAGTCAACAAGGGTAAGAGAATCTTAGTTTTCAGAAGAAGGAAAAACAGCACATTGCATCACAGAAATCCCTCGGTTTAAGGCACAACTTTGCTGCATTTTTTTTTGAAGTTAAATGGGGAAACATTTATATAACCCCTTCCTAACTGCAATATTTTTGGTTGTTGTCTCATTTATTTGTATCTCTTGGACTGGGACAGGAGTACCCCTTGGACTAGGGGAAGAAAAGAGAAATTGGATAGTTTGTGTTCTATTTAAATGACTGGAACAAAGGAGGCAGATGATTTATCCACAGCCTGGCAACTATGGGAAAGATTTCCCTGGCCCCTTGCACCCCTCCCCTCCCCGCCCCCCAACAATCCTCTTCCCAGAACAGAAGAAGGTGGGCTGGGTACTTTGCAGGTAATCATGATTTCAAAGAATCTCGATTAAGCTCCACTGTGTAGGATGTAACTTTGGGATTTTACGCTTTCTCATCTCTCCTTATTCACCTAAGTAGAAGGGATTCCTGGGGCATGCTTGCAGGCCGGAGGGCAGTGGGCCGTTCTCCTAAGAGGGAGGAATGAGACTTTGGTGGTCTTTTTCGGTAAATAACTTTCCATCAACTTCTCAAGTCCCATCTCTCAGTGGAGAAAGATGCACCAGGCCACGCAAAACTCAGTGTAGGTCCGAGGGACGCTGCAGCTTGGTCGGCTGAGCAACTGAAGTTATGGCCCTAAATTTTGGTTTCGTGACGACGAAGGCGACCTGGTTAGTAGGCTGCTGGATTTCTTTGTCCCTGCACACATCATGCTTGACGAGACGCTTAAGCAAATAGACTAGGCAACCGCTAGGAGGTAGCCGAGCTATTCGCCGGCCGCCGGGGTGGCAGAAATGGCTAACTGTGTGTCCCTGGGCTCGGCCGGTCCAGGCGGGTGGCGCTTTTCCAAGGTCGGGGTTGCGATAAGCTGGTCGGTGGAGAGAGAAGGACGTCGAAGAACAAACGGCCCTTGCATCTAAAAGGCAGAGGAGGCGACAGCGCCTCCAAGGCATTGTCACGTCCCGAGGTCTGTTTGCTGGGCCACCAGCTGCCTGCACATCTGGATGCAGCAGCGCCTTTCCCTGCAGGGCGGAGGCGAGGCGGAGGACCCCGGTGTGCACGCACCTCCGCGTGCGCGCGCGTGCGGGCCCGCGAGCGTGTGTGCCCGCGAGCGCGCGCGCGCACGGGTGTCGCTGGAGCCGCGGCTCCGGGACCGGGGAATGGGGGTGGGGGCCCAGGAAGGAATCAATCTCCGCCGGCCTCCTCGCGCCTCACTGCGGGTTAATAACCAACCAGTTACAGAGAGCCGCGGGTGACGGCGGCAGGGTGACAGCCCCGGCGCGTCGGCTGCGTGTCGGAGGGTCAGGCTTTCAGCCAGTCTCGGCCACACTCAGGGATTTGTGTATACACATTTTGGGGCAGGGTTATTATCATTATTGTATTCTTTGCCTCTGTCTCCGGGGGACCAGGGCGGGAGAGAGGGGCGCGCTCTCCAGCCGAGCGTCGCGCGTCTGAACGGGTCGAAGGAGGCAATTTCGCGGGTGGGGGAGGGAGGGGAGACCTTGATTTCCACCAATCCCCGGGCGTTTGTCTGCGAAGTCCCGGGCGCCGCGGAAGGCTGCGGCGCGCCGCTGAATTAACTGATGAAAGCGAGTTCTTTTCTTCTCCGGGAGGGGTGGGAAGCAGGGGTCCTGGCGGGGCAGGCGGAGAAGCCCGGGGCGGGCTAGCGGTCCCGGGCCGCCGTGGAAATTTCCAAGGACTTGGCGCGGCGCGGGGAGCGCGTCTGGGGGGTGCCTGGCAGCGCAGTAGCGCGGGAGGCGGGGAGAGGCGGCGAAGGGCGCAGGAGCATCGCTCAGAAGCGGACGCCGCGGACCAGATGTCTGCGAGGGAGCCGAGACTCTCCCCGGCCCCACGCCGAGGGCGACGGTAACGCTGCAGAACCGGCGGGAGCGACTCGCCGCCGCCGCTCCCCGCGCTCTCGGAGACCCCGGCGCCCGTCTTCTGCAGGGGGAGCGACCATGGCCGTAGCTCGTGACTTGCTCCCGGGGCACTTCCCCTAGGAAGAAATCCTCGAAAAAGTTGCCTTGGAAAAAATCCTTGCGCTGACCGTTGGGGCTGTGGGCGCCGAACGACCGTGCGTGCGAGTGCGAGCACGAAAGCGAAAGGTGTGTGTGCATGGGGGGCCGGCGGTGGGGGGATCCTCCGCTGCCACTGCGCCTAGCCTAGTGCTGAGGCTCCGGCCCGCGACCGCCACCCTGGGACCCGGGGGCTGCGATGAGCCCCTGCGGGCGGGCCCGGCGACACACGTCCAGAGGGGCCATGGCCGTCCTGGCGTGGAAGTTCCCGCGGACCCGGCTGCCCGTGGGAGCCAGTGCCCTCTGCGTCGTGGTCCTCTGTTGGCTCTACATCTTCCCCGTCTACCGACTGCCCAACGAGAAGGAGATTGTGCAGGGGGTGCTGCAACAGGGCGCGGCGTGGAGGAGGAACCAGACGGCGGCCAGAGTCTTCAGGTACTCCTGCTTTCGCGGCTCCACCCTGCTCGTGTCCTTTCCTCCCGGGACGCTGAGGACAGGGTCACCGGCGAGGACCGCCTTGCAGAGGCCCTTTCATCCCGTCCTTCTTGTCCTATTCCCTTTCTTTGTCGTTCCCAACCTGGAGACATTAGTCAGGGGCCCTTCCCCAGCCCTTACCCCGGGAGATGTGCAGACACCTGCTTTGGCCCTGGAAAGTCTGTACGCATTTTTTCCCAAGCCTGAGTTGTATTCAGCGATTTGCCGATAACCGCTGGGAAGAAGAATCTAGGCTAACTTTGTCCCTTGAACTTAATGAGAATTTATCTCGGGCTCTGCAGACATTCGAAGCTGTAGAGAACTAGAAGCAGGTACCAGGCGTCTTCCTGGGGTTTGGTGCATGGTTGGTAACGTAAGTAACTAATACGGGAGTCATGGGCAGTGAAAACATGGACATCCAGCCTGGCTCCCGCTGCTTTGTGCAGTATGCCCGTAACAAACACAAGGCACTTACTGATGCGCTACTAAAGAGCCGGGGACTGAGTGATTTTTATTGGCGTTTCACCGACTTTCTAATAACAGATATTATATCCGCATCTTACCAACCACAAACTGAATCTTCAGAGGAGAAGTTACTTCCCCAAGGTCATGTACCTTTGCAGGGTCGGAGCTGGGATTTTGGTCACGTAAAGCTCTAAAGCTTCCAGCTCTTTTGCTTGGCTTACTGTGGATGACTTCTGGAGGCTGGGAGATGTACTTTAGGTGGGGACTTGAAATCAGAAAACAAACAAAAAAACCAAAACCAGGTTGGAAATCACCCTCAGAGCATCACTCAGAGGTTGTAGTTTCCCTTCTTTTCTGGGAATTTCAGTTTAAGGGTCTAAAGATGAGTTCTTGGCAGCAGGGGTTGTGCGGTAAGATTGGAGGTGAGGCAAAGCTGCTTCCGCTTATTCTCTGCCTTCCTGATCATGCTGAAGGGGCACCCTGGTGCTTCTCCCACTGTCAGGAGCCCCTTTCACCTTCAGTCCCTTCAGCTCAAGGTGCTGCAGTTGGCTCTTCCTGTGATGGTTGTGGTCTGGAGGTGCAGAGGGGGTACAGAGTGCTTTCCTTTGCTCTGCAGGATCTTTCCAAGCCGTATATGGCCAGGTGAGAGCCAACTTCACTACTGTTAGTTACAAGTGTTCAGAAATATCTGTAAATTAAAAAAACAAACTTTTAAAACATATGGTTTCCTTCCCTTTCTCAGGCCTGCTCCTGGAAAGGTCAAAGAGATAATAGCCAAACCTTGCAAGGAAAGGCAGCTGAATTTGCCTTTAAACTGCGAGGGAAGACGTTCCTTCTGTCTCTCTGTTTAGAATTCTGCTATCATTAAGTTTAAAAATAACCCCACTCACCTTAAAAGTATATAAGAGCTGATTTTCTCTTGCCTTCATGGTATTGATTGTTCTACTCAAAAGGCATAGCATGCAGCCATCCTTTTCTCTAGAGACAGAAGGCACTTTCATTTCAAGTAATGTAAGGAAATGAGTTAAGAGCTTCCCATTGGTTTGCAATGAAAGAGTCCATTTTTTTTTTTTTTTTTATAGGAGGAGCAATAATGAAACTCGTTTAGAGAATAGATTTCTTTTGGAGGACATAATTGAGTGGAAAATGCTTCACATTCTGAGAAGCCCAGGCTCGTTGTTTCTCAGACACACTTGCCTCTTGCTGTCTGTAGCCTCGGGGTAATCTTCAGTGTGCTTGGCTGGCATTTGGTCTAGTCTCTCTGTGCAGAGAAATACTTATGAAAATCCCAAAACTGCCTAAACGCATACCCCTCGAAGTTAGTGTCTGTAAGACTGTGTAAGCGGCACCATTGCGCATGGAAAAGAGTTCGGGCTTTGGAGGAGAATCCTGAAGTTTTAGACTGACCGTGCCATGACTAGGGAAACAGCAGAGGATCTTTGGCAAGTTACCCTATCTCTTTGAGTCCGAGTTGCCTTTTGTATAGATGGACATAATAGCATCTACCTTGCAGGGTTGGTGTAAAGTTTAAATAAAAAAACTGATGCCAAGTGTCTGGCACATATAACTAGTCAGTGGTGTCATTCTAATTGTTAGAAAGTGTAAATAATAAGTTATATACGTTACAACTTTAATAAGGACATTTGGCCAGGCCATAGGAATTTGGTATGTTTCACTTGCCAAATTTGCAGAGAATCATTAGTGGTTCAAATTCGCCCGTCCGCACGCCTCCCCACTGAAGCTAATGAACGGGGACGAGGATTTTAAAAGATAGTCAAAGTATCATGGTTTGTTAAGTCAAAAAATTTTTTTTACTCTGCATGTTTAATTGTTTTTTAACATCTGGATTGTTAGTATGTGGGTAACAGAGTATGATTGTTAACTATTAGGTCAGCCAGAGGCCTTTATTGTGTTAAGGAGACACAACTTTGGCAAACAGTTATCTGTGTTTGCCAGTCTGAAATATCTTCTGCACAAATACAAACACACATACATAAATGTACAATATGCACTTACGTGTGGGGATGTATACACATTTATCCATAAACCACGGAATGATGTATGTATATGTATAAATATATGTATATTTATATATACATACATACAAATAATTTCAGCCAGTCAGTCAACCCATATTTAATGAGTGACTACAATGCACCAAGTATGAGTTAGGCCCTGGGGGATAGCAGTAAACAGGATGCATGAATTGCTTCCTCTGAGACAGCTTACCTCCTCCTAGGGCGCGACTGACAAAAACCTATGAGTAAGGAAATGTGATGGTTTAAAGTCTTGTAAAATCCTGTGAGGACAAAAGAAAGTGTTTCACTAGGTTTATAAACATCAGAGTTTCAGATTCCATTTTGCCCTCTGTGCTTCCATTTACTTTTGTGATTTTCTTCTTCTCCAAGCTTAGAACTTAAGTGCTGACTTCTCAGAGGGGAGTTTTGACAGATTGCTTGTGGGGGGGTGGTGGGCAGCACGAAAGTAACAAAGCTGCAAGAGTTTTGCTAAACAGGAAGTTTCCCTATCACCCACGTAGTCTAAGAAAGGTAAAGAAGTCAGTTCACCCTATCATAGAAACTTAAAGTTATTACACAACTCTTGCTGCTTCTGACTGAGTAATCAAGTAGTGCAAGGAAATGCCAAACCAAAGTGGCATTTGTCTCATTCATCAGGTCCTTCCCCATTTTGGTTGTTTCTCAGAAATAAACTCCTGTTCACGGTTTATGTGCAAGGCACCTGACATGGTAGCAACAACAACAAAACCAACAAATTATTAGGCTCTTGTTATGTGCGTGGCACTATGCTAAGTGTTTTAAATGTACTGTCTGATTTAATTCTTCTAAGAACGTTGTATGGGTAGCTTCTTATCCACGTTTACAAAGATGACTATGCCCTGGTCCCTGTGACAGGTGTATATGTATGTAATCAACTAACCACCTGGCAATAGGGCCATTAAACAGAGGCAGCATAACAGAGTGAAAAAGTTAGGAATTGGGGAACTGTCAGTACATGGTTGGAGCTCCCTTTCTGGTTGTATGACCATTGGCAAGTTCGATTCTCAGAGCTTCACCTTCCCCATTTGTAAAATGGGGTTTGTAATCATTTTTTACAGGTTTATAGTGAAAATCATATGGTAGCGTACAGATAGCATTTAAAAGGATGCTTGCTTCGTACTTCTGTTTTAATACGTGGCCCTTAAACAATTGAACCACAAGCAAAGGGCTGGGGAGATTCATAGAACGTGGCACTTGATTCCAGGGAAGGAGGGGAGTTGGAGAGGAGGTGGGATTTGTACTCAGCCTTGAAGGATGGTGAGATGGGGGAGTAGTGAGAGGGGAGGGCAAAGGATGTTCCGGGCAGACAGGACAGCAACCGCCAAGACGGGGAGGTGGGCAAGTGTCTGGTGTGCTTCCTGTGTGGAAAGTTCTTAAGTCGCCCACAGCGAGCACAGCAGTAAGCAGACTGGGAGGCAGGTGGGAGCCAGGTCCCAAGCTCTGAATGGGCTTAAGGCGCGGCTCGTGAGGAATGAACAGACATCAAGTATCCAAGGGCACTGGCCATGTGCCGACATCAGCAGAGGAGGCACATCACTGTTCCTGGTGGATCTGGGGAAAGGGGATAACACCAGAGTGCTGTGAGCATCCTGTCTGTTCACTGGCTGGAGACCATCAGTCTAAGTAGTCCTGTTCCTATTTCCCTTACTAAATTCTGAATGAAAAACACTCCGGTAAGCAGTTCTAGCTTTATGTAGCTTCCTTTTTGTCCCTATTTTAAATCTATGGTTACCAGAAGCTTCGGGTGTTTCCACAGCTGCCCTGGTGGCTGCAGAAGGGCACTGGTGGGAGGGGGGAGTGACGGGATGGGAGGGGCGTGCAGCCATCTGTGTATATAGGATGTAAGTTTTATGTTTGTTAAGTGGGGAATTTGTGGAATTCACTGTAAAAGTAGTTTAGGAGAAAGCTGGTTCAATGTGGTGCTTATGAAAATAAGCTGCCATTATGCTGCAGATTTACACATGTGAAAAAACTCCATCAGCAATAATGCGATAACAAAAGTAAGTCATTAACATTGCTTGGACTCATGACATGTACCAGGTCCAGTTCTTAGTGCTTGTATTAGTTACGTTTGTTGCCATTGCTATTTTATAAAGTAGATATTTGTATGTTCTTTGTCTTACAGTTGAGGAAATGGAGGTTCAGAGAGAACCACTAACAAAGTGATTGGGTTGAGTTTCCACCCACAGCTATTAGACTCTAAGCCTTATGCTCATTCCCTGATAATCTCGGGGAAATGAGGCATTGCCGATGTCACTTATGATCTGGCCATGATTACTTTTCCACCATCATCTTTCATCAGTGTTCCTCCTTATGCTTTAGTAATACTGGTAAAAGTTATAGCCCCTGAAATAAGCCAGGCTGTGTTGGCTTTGCTTGCGCCATTCCCTCTGCCTGGAATGCTTTTCCTTCAAGGCCACAGGGCCCGCCCTTCACGGGGTCAGTTCTTACTCATCTCTCCACAGTGCGTTGCAGTGGTTAAGAACAAAGGTTCCAAAGTTAGCTGTCCTCAAACCCTGCTGCCACTATTTGTTGTGTTCTGGAGCAAATCAGATTTCATTTCCTCATATAATAAAATGTGGCTTCTTATAGGAGTGTTGTGAGCATTAGAATAGGTAATACGTTGAAAATGCTGAGAACTGTTTCTGGCCCATAGCGGCGGCCCTCCGAATCCATGGTTTCCACATCCGCGGATTCAACTAGCTTAGGATGGAAATTCGAGACCCGCAGTTCATTGACTCCTTGGAGGCAGAACCCACGGATATGGAGGGCATCCTGCACTAGCCATTTTATATAAGGGACTTGAGCATCCGGGAATTTTGGTATCTGTGCGGGGTGGGAGGGTGGGGAGATGGGGTGGAGTCCTGCAACCGTTCCCTCACGGATACCGAGGGCCCAGTGTAATTAGTGCTTAATCCGCATTAGCTTTCCTCAAGGCAGCTTTCCTTCCTTCCTCCCCAGGATGTGTTAGAATCTCCTCCTTCAGAGAGAGAAAAAAAAAAAAAAAAAAAAGCCTTGTGCATATTTGCATTTTTTCATTGATCCAAAATATCTACTACTGTATCTACCACTATTATCATAAAAGGGGCTGGAACCATAACGGTGAACTTAACAAAACCCGTACTTTCTTGAAATTTATAGGCTAACGAGGGGAGACATAATAAACAGGTAAATATAGAAATAGCTGGTAATGACAGGTGCATTTCTCAAGCTGTGTTAAAAGTACCGGTTTACTTGTCTGCCTTTTATGCCGACTCATTCATATTTGCATCCCCGGAGCTGAGAGGTGGTTCCTGGCACACTCATTTTTGTTGAGTTACTGCGTGACCGAACGTTTTAGAATGGAGTGGGACCAGTTAGCCAGTCAACCAGCAAGGATTTATCGAGGTCCAGCACTCTGCTTGGCTGTTTGGGGACCGAAGGAGTAAATGGCATCCTGTCAAAGAGTTCCTACTCTAGAACAGAGTTTCCTCACCTCAGCACCACTGACATCCTGGGCTGGATAATTCTTTGTTGTGGAGGGTTGTCCTGTACATTGTAGAATATTCAGCAATACCCGTGGCCTCTGTCCACTGACCATCCACGGAATGAAACAACCGTATATATCCCCAGATATATCTCCCGGGGGGCAAAGTGGCTGCTGGTTGAGAATCACTGCTTTAGAGAAACAAAATCAATCCAATTGACAGGATTTAAAACACCCAGAAAATATCATGCAATTAACAGCTGCATTTGGAAACGACAAGCTGTAAATGCTTTGATGACTGGAGGAGGAGTGAATGAATTTACTTTGATAGATGGCCAGGTCTTGGTTAGGGAAGGGTAGGGAGAGGGGATGCATTTGGGGAGATTTATGATACGTTTCTATTGAAAGCTTGTGTGTGAGCTGATCAGTGCCCCGCCTTAGACCTTGGCAAGAGGAGCCCATGCTTTGTGTCCTGTGTTTTAGGGGGGGAGCTCACTTCGCTCCTCCTCTGGTCTCACCCCTTCTCAATCAGGCAAGGCTCAATGGGGCCTTTGTAGACCCTGGAATTCCCAGCCCAGATGACTCAAGCCCACTCTGTAGCCTGCCTGCCTTTATGTAGTGTTTCCCCCATTCCTCATCCTGGGGGTGGCTTGTCCCACTGCTGTGTGCACTCCTAGGCCCAAGGGTTCGCCAAGGAACAGCTCTTTGCGAGAATGGGAGGCTGTGAGAGGAAATTGGATATGGGATTGGGGGGATTTCACGTGTACACATGGGGAGGGGGTGGCTCTCTCTGTGTTGCCATGTTCCAGTACCAAACTTGCTGGAGTTTGAGAAGCCTCAGTTTGAATCTGGCATTCCCGATTGTTATACAGGTATATTTGTCCAGGGAAAAGGATAGGAGGAGAGAACATATATTTCATCTGTTTGTTAATTTGCACTTTTGTCTTCTGCCTTGCAAGTAGGGGTATTTTTTTTTTTTTTTTTTTTGCAATGTGGGAGCCTATTTGTCTTCATTTTGTAGAGGAGTGTTTAGGCAGCTAGTTGGATCAACTGAATAATTATAGATGTTAGTGTAGAGTATGGCCAGTTTGTCTTTTGACAAAGTTCTGTAAGGAAGCCAGAGCTGTTATATCAAACTAAAAACTTGCTGAATCAGGAGACACAAGCTCCCCACTGTGGGGATAGGTTCCTCCCTCAGCGTCCAGCGTCCACTTTGGGGAGGTGGAACCCGTGGTAGTATTGACTGAAGACACGGTTTTAATACGCTCATACAAAGGAAGTGGAGTCCAGGATTTGTTACTTACAGATCCCAGAAGCAAGGGGGCACAGTGAGCTTGGGGAGGGGCAGCCCTCCATCCCAGGCCCAGGAGCTCAAGAGTGGGAGACAGAAAACAAGGTAACAAGCACCTATTACTTATAAGGTGGTTGGGGCAGAGGTCTGGAACTTTTTGTCGGCTTAACTCTTAAGTGGTTATTTTAAAAGGTGCCTGGGGAAAAGCAAAGAGGGAACGTATGGCGGGCATCCTAAACGCGAGTCCTCATCAAAATGTCCAGACTCTGAGTGTGAGCAGGGTTATCATACTGTAAAATGCCTAGGCAGCAACTCAGTAAAACAAGCTTTTTTCGCAAAGCTTGTTTTTCTCATCATAGTTGTGAATCGTTTCGGAAGTGATGCTGACTGTGTATCATTAATGCAATCCCTTACGATGAAGTTGATAGATTTCTAGTCAAATACTTTATAGCTTTTCATTCTATTTTGGCTCTTTTGGGAGCTCTGTGACCTTGGGCAAGCTGCCTGACCTCTCTGTTCCTTTGTTCTGTCATCTGAAACATGGTGTAATATGCCAACTCACTTCCTAGGTTTATGATGATAATTAAGGGAGATAATTGTGTGCAATTGTGTGCAAGCCATAGTCATTCTCAAGCTGGCTTGGTGAGATGACAAGATGATTGTTCCCACGTAGGAAGAGCCTGGACTTCAGGGCCCCATAGAATCAGGTTTTAATACTGGTTCTGTCATTTATTAACTTTGTGACCTTGAAAAATTTACCTGGCTTTTCTGAGCCTTAGCTGTGGGTGGCACTTCTTACCTTGGGAGGATTAGGTACTGAATAATTGCTAATTATTAAGCCATAATGATGAGAAAGGCTGCTCCCTGGGACACATCCTATGCCTATTATTGCACATTTAGTAATGGAATGTATGACAATGACATGTGACCTTATGACACACTTCTTCCTCCATAGTGTTAGTACTAAGGTTGCTGTAAAATGGCCAGCAGAATTTTAAGGAAGAGAGCAGACCCCAGTCATAAATCACCCATTCATTCATTCATTCATTCATTCAATCATTCATTTATCTACATTTAGTAAATGCCTCTTGTGTGCCAGTTAGGTGCTGGGATACAGTGATGAAAGTTAGACATGGTTCATGATTTTATAGAATTTATTGTCGAGTCTAGTGTCATTAGTTAAGTCAGTAAGAAACTGAGTGCTGTGTTCCAAGGGTGAGAGTTTGTTTTAGATAATCATGCTGAGTTTTTTTTTTTTTTAATAAATTTATTTATTTATTTATTTATTTTTGGCTGTGTTGGGTCTTCGTTTCTGTGTGACGGCTTTCTCTAGTTGCGGCGAGCGGGGGCCACTCTTTATCGCGGTGTGCGGGCCTCTCACTATCGCGGCCTCTCTTGTTGCGGAGCACAGGCTCCAGACGCGCAGGCTCAGTAGTTGTGGCTCACGGGCCCAGTTGCTCCACGGCATGTGGGATCTTCCCAGACCACGGCTCGAACCCGTGTCCCCTGCATTGGCAGGCGGATTCTCAACCACTGCACCACCAGGAAAGCCCATGCTGAGTTTCGAAGCAACCCATTTTCCCCCTTTCTGTTGGACGGTCTTCTAGCAATGGCACTGCATGAGAGGGAAGCTGCCAAAGCCATAAGAGCTGTGCCACTCCTTTAATTAGGTGCCAGAAGGAAGCTGAAATGAATTCAGAGTTACACGGTCTCCATTATTCAGGGCTTGAGTAACAGACTACAAACCAGAGATTTATTTCCAAGTGAGTGTAATGAGAAAGGGCTTGTTTTGAACAAAGTGCTTGTTTCAATTATTGATAAAACAAATATGTACATGATTTTATGTCCCTCACGCTTATTTTAAAAATTTATAGTGTTTATTATTTGTCTGATTTTGGAAGTAATAGTTACCTACTATAGGAAAATTTTAAATGTAGGAAAAAGGAGAAAAAAAATCATTCATAATTCCGTTCCTCAGAAGTGCTCATTGTAACTGTTTCTTTTTCTATTTTTTTTTTTAAGAAGTAACTTCAATCCTTCAATCTTACAAATTCTCCCAAAGAATAGACAAAGAGAGGGAACATATAGTTTTTAAAAAAATTTTATTTATTTATTTATTTTTATATTTATTTTTGGCTGTGTTGGGTCTTCGTTTCTGTGCGAGGGCTTTCTCTAGTTGCGGCGAGCGGGGGCCACTCTTCATCGCGGTGCGCGGGCCTCTCACTATCGCGGCCTCTCTTGTTGCGGAGCACAGACTCCAGACGTGCGGGCTCAATAGTTGTGGCTTACAGGCCTAGTTGCTCCGCGGCGTGTGGGATCCTCCCAGACCAGGGCTCGAACCCATGTCCCCTGCATTGGCAGGCAGATTCTCAACCACTGCGCCACCAGGGAAGCCCGTAACTGTTTCATTTTGTGTATTTGTTTGCATGTGTATTATTACTAAATTTTATGTATTTTTAGTTTTATATCCTTTTTAATCATTCAACATTATAGCTTTAACATTTTCTCATATAATTAATTTTTAACTTACAAGCTTGTGATAAAATAGATTTATGATTTTCATTTTGGAAAAAAATTATTTACCATGAGTTTCTTTTTAAAAAATATGTTACCACATAGGAACAAATTACTTTCTTCAAAAGGATCCTTAAAAAGGATATTGAAAAGATATGTTGGCCAAAAGGTTCATTCGTTCTTTTCCATAAGATGGCTCTAGTAGCACTTAGTTGTCTTTAACTTCATTCAAAACAATTTTGTTAGATTGTATATGACAGCTGCCATATCAGCGTGCATTTAAAAAAAGACTTATAAAAATCGGTGAATTTTTGTGTAGCCATTTTAATATTGAAGATGGGAGAAAAAAAGCAACATTTTCGGCATATTATGCTTTATTATTTCAAGAAAGGTAAAAATCCAACTGAAACGCAAAAAAAGATTTGTGCAGTGCATGGAGAAGGTGCTGTGACTGATTGAACGTGTCGAAAGTGGTTTGCGAGGTTTTGTGCTGGAGATTTCTCACTGGACGGTGCTCCACGATCGGGTAGACCAGTTGAAGTTGATAGTGATCAAATCGAGACATTAATTGAGAACAGTCAACATTATACCACACGGGAGATAGCTGGCATACTCAAAATATCCAGATCAAGCGTTGAAAATCATTTGTACCAGCTTGGTTATGTTCATTGCTTTGATGTTTGGGTTCCACATAAGTTAAGCAAAAGAAACCTTCTTGACCGTATTTCTGCCTGCGATTCTCTACTTACATGCAGTGAATACATTCCGTTTTTAAAACATATTGTGACGGGCAATGAAAAATGGATACCGTACAATAATCTGAAAGGGAAGAGATCGTGGGGCAAGTGATATGAACCACCACCAACCACACCGAAGGCCGGTCTTCATCCAAAGAAGGTGGTGATGTGTATATGGTAGGATTGGAAGGGAGTCCTCTATTATGAGCTCCTTCCGGAAAACCAAATGATTCATTCCAACAAGTACTGCTTCCAGTTAGACCAACTGAAAGCAGCACTCAATGAAAAGCGTCCAGAATTAGTCAACAGAAAACGCATAATCTTCCATCAGGATAATGCAAGACTGCATGTTTCTTTGATGACCAGGCAAAAAATGTTACAGCTTGGCTGGGAAGTGCTGATTCACCCACTGTATTCACCAGACATTGCACCTTCGGATTTCCATTTATTTCAGTCTTTACAAAATTCCCTTAATGGAACAAATTTCAATTCCCTGGAAGATTGTAAAAGGCACCTGGGACAGTTCTTTGCTCAAAAAGATAAAAAGTTTTGGGAAGATGGAATTATGAAGTTGCCTAAAAAATGGCAGAAGGTAGTGGAACAAAAGGGTGAATACGTTGTTCAATAAAGTTCTTGGTGAAAATGAAAAATGTGTCTTTTATTTTTACTTAAAAACTGAAGGCAGTTTTTGGCCAACCCAATATTTGGCAAATACTGAATATGAGAAATCAAAGAGCTTCTTTAAAGAGTTCTTCTTTCTCAAAGTTGGCATTTAATATAAGACCAATACTGTTTTCATTTGTAAAAGTGACTGACATTTATTCACCCAGAGAGAAACATTGCTAATATTTTGGTATATATTCTTCCAGACCATTCAATGCCTCCATGTGTGTATATAATGGATTTGACAGTACGTCGTGAATATTTTTGTAGTAACAATATATGTAGATCTACATCATCGCTTTTTTTTTTAACATCTTTATTGGAGTATAATTGTTTTACAATGGTGTGTTAGTTTCTGCTTTAAAACAAAGTGAATCAGCTATACATATACATATATCCCCATATCTCTTCCCTCTTGCATCTCCCTCCCACCCTCCCTATCCCACCCCTCTAGGTGGTCACAAAGCACCGAGCTGATCTCCCTGTGCCATGCGGCTGCTTCCCACTAGCTATTTTACATTTGGTAGTATATATAAGTCCATATATAAGTCCATGCCACTCTCTCACTTCGTCCCAGCTTACCCTTCCCCCTCCCTGTGTCCTCATGTCCATTCTCTGCGTCTGCGTCTTTATTCCTGTCCTGCCCCTAGGTTCTTCATAACTATTTTTTTTTTTTAGATTCCATATATATGTGTTAGCATACAGTATATGTTTTTCTCTTTCTGACTTACTTCACTCTGTATGACAGACTCTAGGTCCATCCACCTCACTACAAATAACTCAATTTCATTTCTTTTTATGGCTGAGTAACATTCCATTGTACATATGTGCCACATCTTCTTTATCCATTCATCTGTCGATGGACACTTAGGTTGCTTCCATGTCCTGGCTATTGTAAATAGAGCTGCAATGAACATTGTGGTACATGACTCTTTTTGAATTATGGTTTTCTCAGGGTATATGCCCAGTAGTGGGATTGCTGGATCATATATGTGGTAATTCTATTTTTAGTTTTTTAGGGAACCTCCATACTGTTCTCCATAGCGGCTGTATCAAGTTACATTCCCACCAACAGTGCAAGAGTGTTCCCTTTTCTCCACACCCTCTCCAGCATTTATTGTTCGTAGGTTTTTTGATGATGGCCATTCTGACTGGTGTGAGGTGATACCTCATTGTAGTTTTCTTTTTTTTTTTAACATCTTTATTGGAGTATAATTGCTTTACAATGGTGTGTTAGTTTCTGCTTTATAACAAAGTGAATCAGTTATACATATACATATGTTCCCTTATCTCTCTCTAATGATTAGTGATGTTGAGCATCCTTTCATGTGTTTGTTGGCAATCTGTATATCTTCTTTGGAGAAATGTCTATTTAGGTCTTCTGCCCATTTTCAGATTGAGTTGTTTGTTTTTTTGATATTGAGCTGCATGAGCTGTTTGTAAATTTTGGAGATTAATCCTTTGTCAGTTGCTTCATTTGCAAATATTTTCTCCCATTCTGAGGGTTGTCTTTTCGTCTTGTTTATGGTTTCCTTTGCTATGCAAAAGCTTTTAAGTTTCATTAGGTCCCATTTGTTTATTTTTGTTTTTATTTCCATTTCTCTAGGAGGTGGGTCAAAAATGATCTTGCTGTACATCATCGCTTTTTAACAGCTATAAGATTTTCCTTTTACAGGATAGTTAATTATTTAAGTAATCCACTGTTACTGGATATTCACGTTGCAGTTTCTTACCTTTAGAAATAATGCTTTTATGAACATACTTGTGTATACATCTTAAGCATTTGTCCGTTTATTTTCTTAGTATAAATTTCCAAAAGTAGTTTCTTGATGGTTTGTTTTCCCCCTACCATCAGTTCTTTATAACTGGTTTCTTTGGCTGTGCATAGAAAATCTTTGACTTTGGTTGAGGGCAGATTTGAGGTTTCCTCCATTTCAGTGTGGATAGTGATTGCGTAAATAGTCAGACATACAATGATAGTTAGCATTAAATGATGAAATTGGTCAAGAAGCCAAAACAACTAAGAAAGATTCCCATAAAACTGGATATGTACAGTGGCAGTCTCCCCTCAATTGCAGAGACCTAGCTATGAGGAATTTACTTAGTGCTATGTAACATGTACCTTTATCTGTCACGGTTATCCTCTCCATTAGCATGGTCTGTCATCTACATTTAAAAGGCAGTGCCTTATTTTGTAAATAATTTCATTTGTGTTTTTTTTTCAGATTCCCTAGATAAGTGATATAATATAATATTTGTCTTTCTCTGTGTGACTTCACTTAGTATGATAATCTCTGGGTCCATCCATGTTGCTGAAAATGGCAATATTTCATCCTTTTTATGGCTAAGTAATATTCCTGTATATATATGCCACATCTTCTTTATCCGTTCATCTGTCGATGGGCCCTTACTTTGCTTCCACATCTTGGGTAGTGTAAATAGTGCTACTGTGAACATTGGGGTTCATGTATCTTTTTCAATTAGAGTTTTCGTATTTTCAAGCAAATGGACTCACAGACATAGAAAACAAACTTATGGTTACCAAAGTGGGAAGGTGGGAGGAGGGATAAATTAGGAGTATGGGATTAACAGATACACGCTACTGTGTGTAAAATAGATAACTAACAAGAACTTACTGTACAGCACAGGGAACTATAGTCAATATCTTGTAATAACCTATAATGGAAAAGAATCTGAAAAAGAATATATCTATATATCTATATATATCTGAATCACTTTGCTGTACACCTGAAACTAACACAAGATCGTAAATCAACTATACGTCAGTTTAAAAAAAAGCAGTGCCTTTATGGAACCATTTGCATCATTTTCCCAAGACTTAAGCAATTAAATAAAACTGTAATTTAAAAGGGAAAATGAACTTTGCTTCACTATAAGGTAGAGATTTCAAGGAAAAATACAACTGTCTTAAATTTAAAAATTGTGTTTTCTGACTCTGTTAAGAGTCTTTTTCCTGTTTACTGAAATTAAAACTCCTGAGCTTGACTCTGGAACAGATCGTACCCACTGAGTGGAGGGTGAAGGTGCAGTAAAAAGGCACAAAAATCCCATGATGATATTTTGTTGGGTTGGGTTTTTGGAGGTTGAGTGTTGGTGATTGTGTTGACATTGGCCTATGTCATTTCTTCCCATGTCCTTCCCCCCTTGCACCTGTTTGAAGCAGCTTACACATACTGTTGCTTTGGTGCTTTAGGGTCAAAGATTCAGTCTTGTTTTTGTCTGTTTTAGATCCCTCATCACAGTCTTATTACTAAGTGTCTAAGAAGTATTTGTTGTCTGAATAAAGACACTGGATTATCTGAAAGGCCTGTCCACAGCTGTTGGAATACCTTTCAGGGGTAGTTTCTTTTGTTGCCTAATATTAAGACTCCATGCCATAAATATTCACTCCCAATTCATTCATTCACTTCTCCACTCATTCCTTCATTCAGCAAATATCTCTTCAGTGCCTTCTATGTGCCAGACACTGTTGCTAGGCCCTGGGAATAAAGCGGGTAGCCAGGAGGACACGGACCTTCCTGCAGAGAACATAGAAGCACACAGTATTTATAGGAACAGTTATGTTCTCCAAAAAGCCTCTCAGCTCCTTTATATGGAGGAAAACCAAGCACAGGTTGACCTTCACTTTCAGAACTGAGCTGTGTGTGTCTGTATTTGGTGGAGTCCAGAGAGGGCCCGAGTCCCTCCTTTGGTCCATTGAGGTTTTGGCCTGCCCGGGGACTCCACGCAGCTCAGTGGTATAATATCTCTCGACTCTGGGTAACCTGTGCAATATGTGAGATATCAGAGAGAAAAAGCCCTTTAAAGCATTGCTAAAAGATACATGAGTCCTTGGGCGAAAGCAAAACTCAATTACCCGTGGAATAAAAGAGACGGAGAAGCCAGCCGGGTTTGGAGGGGGATCTCTCACTTGGTGAGCTACTGCTCTGCACTCCCCCCGCCAGGCTGCCATAGTGAGAGGGAGCTCAACAGGAAGCAGAGAGGCGGGAAATAGGACGCGTCCACCGGGGATTGGGGAGCCTCAATTTTGGGGTAAAAATACAGTCATTTTATTTTTTCCTGGTAACTGCTCCAGCTACGCCTTGTCAAATCTACCTCCTGACCCTCACCCCTTACTCCCCTTTATTGACACTAATGGGTCTGTGACCAACTTGGCCAGATTTTATCGATTTACATCCACCTTGATTACTGGGATAGTCTTATCTTGGTACTTAGCTCAGTTGTGTTGATTTTAAAGCACAGTGAAAACTCTCTTGTGTGACCCCGCATGAATCTCCAGCACCTGGGCTGGAAGTGTGAAGGGTGCCCTCTGATGCAGAGCCCTGGTCCTCCCCTGCCTGGAAGCTGCTCCTTCCCCACTGGGCAGGGAGGAAGGAGACTATTCACAGTCTTTCTCTTGGTGACTACTGCTTCTCAGGTGAACCCTGAAAGCCTGCCCACATTTTTTAAGAGCAAATTGTCCTGGTTCCTTTGCCTGCTGGGCAGCCTTCTAAGGTGGAGGAAAGACGCCGTCCTTGCCTCACCAAAGGGAATTTCACTGCCCATCGCCTCAGCCTCACCATCTCTTTCTACGTCTGTTTCTTCTTCCCAGACAGTGCAGGACCAGCGCAGCAAAGCACCCGAGGATGCAATAACTGTTTCTCTTTAATGCAGACCCTCAGCACTTCTATAAGTGGTTCTTTTGGAACTTCCCCCATCCCTCTTCTTCCCTAGTTGGCAGGCAGGGGTGGGGAGCACTGTCTCCTCTCTCCGCGGGATGGAGAAGCAATAGCATCCCGGCAACAACAGGGCACTCCCGGGGCTTCTCATTCCTCCCAGGCCTTCTTAGTGTGGATCAGCTCTACGGTGGGGGGACTGCTCCTCGGGTTGCATACCACCACTTAGAAGACTTGTAGAGAGGTGGCTGGCTCCAACTTCTGGCAGCTTTCTGAACTTAAAAGATGGGGTACTTAGCACATGTTGGTCTCAGTTTGGGGCTATGACCATCATTCCCAGATAGAAGAAAAAAACCCTCATATTTTGTTATACTTATCCCCTGGAAGACTTTTTGTATCCTTCTAAGACTGTCATTGTGCACTGTTTCTTAAAGGATCCCTGTGGGCCCTAGGAACAGTGAAATGCTCAACTGACTCAGTTCACTTTTTTGAAAAAAAATTTATTTATTTATTTTATTTATTTATTTTTGGCTGGGTGGGTCTTTGTTGCTGCGGGCTTTCTCTAGTTGCGGCAAGCAGGGGCTACTCTTCCTTGCGGTGCGCGGGCTTCTCATTGCAGTGGTTTCTCTTGTTGCAGAGCACGGGCTCTAGGCACGTGGGCTTCAGTAGTTGCAGCATGCGGGCTCACTAGTTGTGGCTCATGGGCTCTGGAGCGCAGGCTCAGTAGTTGTGACGCACGGGCTTTGTTGCTTTGTGGCATGTGGGATCTTCCTGGACCAGGGCTCGAACCCATGTCCCCTGCATTGGCCGGCGGATTCTTAACCACTGTGCCACCAGGGAAGTCCAAGTTCACTTTCATCTTGAGCAGGTGATCAAGGTCTCACATCCCAAAAAGTCATCCATGCTCCCCACACCCCCATTTTGGGGGTTTACCATGAGTGTCTCCAACTGTTGCCTCATCATTTAGGGTCACTCTTCTACTGCTGATTCATTCTCATTTCCTTTTCTTTCCACTTAGGAAGCTTGGGTGACAGGCCAACAAGGGTGTTGGCTTAAGCCAACCCTATGGAAGGATACCCCTCTGGCCAGGTACCCTCAGTCTTAATTCTGTTGGGTGCTCCCTCTTCTTTAAGGAAGGGGGAGAATCCCCACTCCTCAACAGTCTTCTCTGGCTCCCAGTTTTCTCTCTCTCTCTTTTTTTTCTTGAAGTGTAGTTGATTTACAATGTTGTGTTAGTTTCAGGTGCACAGCAAAGTGATTCAGTTATATATACATATATATATATTCTTTTTTCAGATTCTTTTCCCTTATAGGTCATTACAAAATATCGAATAGAGTTCCCTGTGCTATACAGCACGCAGTATACAACAAGTACAGGTCCTTGTTGGTTATCTGTTTTATATATAGTAGTGTGTATATGTTAATCCCAAACTCCTAAATTATTCCCCCCCCTCCAGTTTTCTCTTTTTATGACCATGGTTGGGGGATGGTAGTGGTGGTGGGGTCTCGATTGCTAATGAACACCCTTCAAGCCCTCCTGGGGGACTGACCGCATATCCAGTGCCTCTCTCAACTCAGAATATGATGTACTTAGCATCTTTGTCTTCAGCTTTGTACTTCAACCATAATTCCAGCATAAAATCCCACTGAAAATCCTGTTACAAAAGGAAAGAACCTGTAGAGAAACCAGAAGATTGCTCCTGGCATATCAGATTTCAAGATTTATAACTTTCAAGCACTCTGAAAAATGCTCTTTACATTTTTAAAATAGAGATGCAATACGGAAAATTAAGTTTATATTTAATTAGCATTTATTGAACACCAGTTACGTGCAAGCACTGTGCTAGATGGTCTCATGTGCAATATATCCATCTAACCCTGGATTTTAAAATCAGCTTCATTTTTCAAACAATAATGATGATACTTTTAGTAGTATAGTTATTTATTTTGTGTCTGCCATATGCCAAGCCCTGTTTTAAGCACTTTACGAAGTGTTATCATTTAACATTCACAAATGCTCTGTGAGGGAGATATTATCCTTATTTTATAAAGAAACAGGCTGTGAGTAATTATTTGCCTAAGGCCGCTTAGATTGTAGGTGGTGCTGAGAGCTAGCATTTAATGAACACTTACTATGTGTCAGATCCTCTTTTAAATACTTTTATGTATGTTACCATCATCCTAGGAGTTTTGTAAGATAGTCCTTCCCCACCCCCAAACAACAACACAAATTTATTATTTTACATTTCTGCAGAATAGAAGTCTAACGTGGGCTTCATCTCAGTGGGCTAAAATCAAAGTGTCAGCAGGCTGCATCCCTTTCTGGAGGTTCTAGAGGAGGGTCCATTTCTTTCCTCATCCATGTTGTTGGCAGCATTCACTCCTGTGTGGTTGAAGGATGGAGGTCACCGTTTCTTTGCTGGCTGCCAACTGAAGGCTGTCCTCAGCTTCTAGAGGCCACCCTCATTCCTTGGCCCATGTTTTCCGTCTTCCTTCTTAAAAGCTCCCAAGGGCCGGTTAGGCCCCTCACTGTACCTCTGCCTCCCCATGCCTTTTTTAAGACTTTATTTTTTAGAGCAGTTTTAGGTTCACAGCAAAACTGAGAGGAAGGTTACAGAGATTTCCTATATACCCTGTGCCCCCCACATATGCATAGCCTCCCTCATTATCAACATCCCCCCCTAGAGTGGTACATTTGTTGCAATTGATGAACCTACATTGACATGATTACCCAAAGTCCATAGTTTATCTTATTAGGGTTCACTCTTGGTGTTGTACATCCTATGGGTTTGAATAAATGTATAATGACACATAGCCATCATTATAGTGTTATACAATGTATTTTCAGTGCCCTTAAAATCCTCTGCCTGTTCATCCCTGCCCTTTCCCCTAACCCTGGCAACCGCTGATCCTTTACTGAATCCATTGTTTTGCCTTTCCCAGAATGTCCTATAGGTGGAATCATACAGTATATAGCCTTTTCAGATTGGCTTGTTTCCCTTAGTAATATGCATTTAAGGTTCTTCCATGTCTTTTCACAGCTTGATAGCTCATTTCTTTTTAGCACTGAGTAATAGTCTGTTGTTAGAATCTACCACAGTTTATCCATTCACCTATTGAAGGACATCGTGGTTGCTTCTAAGTTTTGGCAGTTATGAGTAAAACTGCTGTAAACATGTGCATGCAGGTTTTTTATGTGGACATAGTTTTTAAACTTTCAGGGATTAAATACTAAGGAGTTTGATTGCTGGATTGTATGGTAAGAGTATGTTTAGTTTTGTAAGAAACTGCCACATTATCTTACAAGGTGGCTGTACCATTTTGCATTCCCATCAGCAATGAATGAGAGTTCCTGTTGCTTCACATCCTCACCAGCATTTGGTGTTGTCAGTGTTCCAGATTTTGGCCATTCTAATAGGTGTGTAATGATATCTCATTGTCGTTTTGATTTGCATTTCCCCTATGACACATGATTTAGAGCATCTTTTCATATGCTTACTTGCCATCTGCTGAGGTGTCTGTTAAGGTCTTTGGCCCATTTTTTTTAATGTGCAATCTAATTGACATATAACATTATATTAGTTTTAGGTATATAAAATAATGATTCAATATTTGTGTATATTGTGAAATGATCACCACAGTAAGTCTAGTTAACACCCATCACCATACATAGTTACAAAGGTTTCTTCTTGTGATGAGAACTTTTAAGCTCTACTCTCTTAGCAACTTTCAGATGTACAATACAGTATTAATAACTGTAGTCACCATGCTGTACCTTACATCCCCAGGCCTTATTTATTTTAAAACTGGGCATTTGTACCTTTTGACCACATTCACCCATTTTACCCACCTCCACCCCCCAGCCTTTGGCAAACACCAATCAGTTCTCTGTATCTATGAGTTTATTTTTATTTTTATTTTTTATTTTTTTTCATTTAAAAATTGGGTTATTATTTTCTTATTGTTGAGTTTTAAGAGTTCTTGGTATCTTTTGGATAATAGTCCTTTATCAACTGTGTCTTTGCAGATATTTTCTCCCAGTCTGTGGCTTATCTTCTCATTCTCTTGACATTGTCTTTCACAGAGCAGAAATTTTTAATTTTAATGGAGTCCAGTCAATTAGTTGATAATATTTATCAGTTATTTCTTTCCCCTTGCTGTAGGACCAACATTGACTTTCAGGGCTTCAAGATAAAGCCTGCTACCTTTTTTAACACAAAGGAAAGAATCTCAAATGGTAAAATTTCAGTCTGTGAAGGTGAATTAACACTTGTTGTATTTTTAGTTATCCAAGTATCCAAGGCTGTTTTTACCACCCATTCCTCAAGGATCCTGCAAATCAAGCAAAGATCTTAGGTTCAAGTCAGCGGGAAGGTGTCTCCATCCTTTGTCTCTGCCTTACATCTCTTATTCATCCCAGGGGCTTAGCTTTAGGGTTGTTTGTTTGTTTTTTTTTCCTCTCCTATCTAGCTGTCGTAGCACACTTTCTTAATTCTCATTTATACCTGCGAGATGGATGCTAAGAAATGATACCAACTATGGGGTATCAGGGGACTGAAGTCTGTAAAACTGCGAGAAACCAGAGTGGAACAGCTAACTGCGTGGTGACCTTTCCTGTGTCACCTGAAAAGGGAAGTTATTCTCTCTCTTCTCTCCATAGCTGAAATCCCCAGAGGCTTTTCTTTCGGCGTCAGTCTCTGTGCCTGAAATGGAAGCCATGTGATAATATTTTGAGTTATTCCAAAAAGTAATATAGAGATCTAATGTGTAATTTCTGTTTCTTGAAAATTCTTCATCAAGGTAATGCATTTTTAGTGTAAAAGTTAAAACTTACAAGTGTGTATTAAGCAAACATAGAAATCTTCTCAATTTCATTCCCTCTAAGAGGTAAACAGTGTTAATGTTTTGATATGTATCCTTTCAGATGTTTCTTCTATTCAGAGTATAATTTAGTATTCAAACTGGGATACTTGAGGTAAAATACTATCATTACTCCAAGGCAGCAGCAATAAAATAGGACTATTTCAAACAAACTGGGATGTATTGATACAATCCCCCTACTTTTTATAAGTGTTTTTATCCATATCTATATAAACATCTAGATATACTCCATATATATATATATATAGTATAGTGATGGCTTCTAAGATGGCTCCCAATGATCCCCACCTCCTGGTATTCATGTGCCATCCCCTCCGTTTGAGTGTAGGCTGGGTTTAGTGACTCACTTCTAGAATAGAATCGATTACCGCAGGAGTGGTGGTATATCATTTCAGAGATTAAGTTATAAAGACCATGGCTTCCATTTTGGGTGTTCTTTTTCTCTCTCCACTGGGTCACTTGCTCTGGGAGAAACCACATGCCATGTTGTAAGGGACTTGGGCAGTTCATGGAACTGAGGTAAGAAAGTGGTAAAGGACACATGGCAAGGAACCGAGGTGCCTTGTCAACAGCCAGTGAGGAACCAAGGCCCCTGACAACCATGGAAGTGAGCTAGGAAGTGGATCCTCCAGCTTTAGGTGACAGTAGCCGACAGCTTGACTGCAAGTTCATCCGAGACCCTGAGCCAGACCCATCCAGTTCAGACACTCCTTACCCTCAGAAACTGTGTGAGAAGTATGTCTTTGTTGTTTGAAGCTGCTGAGTTTTGGAGTAATTTGTTAATGTAGTAATAAATAGCTAACATTTATCAAGTAATTATCAAATCACATGAAAAGTATTCTTAACAACATCCGTCTTTTCCCACTCACAACATATCTGTCAGTAGATACCTCATTTAGTGTGTGTAGCACAAAGCAATACTATCTCATTAAACAAAAAAGATGGAGAGAATATAAAATTGCATTTTAGAATTGACCATGGTGAGTTTTTTCCTTTGTTTTTTAAACCAAAACTGGCTTAACAAACATCCTGGAATTAGATGTTTCTGCTTCTGCAATTATCTCCACAGGATAGCTTCTTAAACTGAAAATTTCAGGGTCATGAAGCAACACATTTGATTTTAGATAGATTGATATTTACAAATTATCTTCCAATGGAAGTCATCTGTTTTGTGACTAAAAGGAGACTGTTGGTCTGTCCAAAACTGAATAGTATTAACTTTAAAACATTTTGTGATATGTAGGTGAAAAATTGTAATTTTAATGACTAGTGAGACTGGGCTTCATTTTACTGTTTTTTTAAAATTTTTAAAATTTATTCCTGAGGATTTCCTTTCCAGGGAAGGGTACTTCATGTATTTTGCCTACTTTATTCTTGAGGTGGTCATTTTTTTCTTTTTTGACTTTGTCATATCTATGGCAAATATTTTTCCCAATTTGTCTTTTGACTTTGCTTATGTTAATGTTTTAAAAAGTTTTTAAAGGCTGCTGTAATAAAAGTCTATTTTTTGCAAAAAAGGAAATAGGAAAAAGCTTCTTTTTTTCTGTAAAGACTTAAAGAATAATCAGGCAATCAACTTCATCAGTTTTTTCTTTTATGGCTTTTGAACCTTTGTGTCATGATTCCTGCAGCCCAAGATATTTTCATTTGGTATTTTCTTTTTTTTTTGGTTATTTCCGAGATATATATTTTAAAGTAATAACTAGAATTATGACTTATAACATTATGCCAGAATATATAAGATTTTTAGAAATTTCATGTAATGTCTGAAACATTTATATTAACATATTTCCATACAAATAACCCAAAGAAAGTTTAGTATTAGTCGTTTTGCTTGTTTGTTTGTTTTTTTATACTACAGGTTCGTATTAGTCATCAATTTTATACACATCAGTGTATACATGTCAATCCCAATTGCCTAATTCAGCACACCACCATCCCCACCCCACCGCGGTTTTCCCTCCTTGGTGTCCATACGTTTGTTCTCTACATCTGTGTCTCAACTTCTGCCCTGCAAACCAGTTCATCTGTACCATTTTTCTAGGTTCCACATACATGTGTTAATATATGATATTTGTTTTTCTGTTTCTGACTTACTTCACTCTGTATGACAGTCTCTAGATCCATCCACATCTCAACAAATGACTCAATTTCGTTCCTTTTTATGGCTGAATAATATTCCATTGTATATATGTACCACAACTTCTTTATCCATTCGTCTGTCGATGGGCATTTAGGTTGCTTCCATGACCTGGCTATTGTAAACAGTGCTGCAATGAACACTGTGGTACATGTATGTTTTTGAATTATGGTTTTCTCAGGGTATATGCCCAGTAGTGGGATTGCTGGATCACATGGTAATTCTATTTTTAGTTTTTTAAGGAACCTCCACACTGTTCTCCATAGTGGCTGTATCAATTTACATTCCCACCAACAGTGCAAGAGTGTTCCCTTTTCTCCACACCCTCACCACCATTTGTTGTTTGTAGATTTTCTGATGATGCCCATTCTAACTGGTGTGAGGTGATACCTCATTGTAGTTTTGATTTGCATTTCTCTAATAATTAGTGATGTTGAGCAGCTTTTCATATGCTTCTTGGCCATCTGTATGTCTTCTCTGGAGAAATGTCTATTTATGTCTTCTGCCCATTTTTGGATTGGGTTGTTTGTTTCTTTAATATTGAGCTGCATGAGCTGTTTATATATTTTGGAGATTAATCCTTTGTCCGTTGATTCGTTTGCAAATATTTTCTCCCATTCTGAGGGTTGTCTTTTTGTCTTGTTTATGGTTTCCTTTGCTGTGCAAAAGCTTTGAAGTTTCATTAGGTCCCATTTGTTTATTTTTGTTTTTATTTCCATTACTGTAGGAGGCGGATCAAAAAAGATCTTGCTGTGAGTTATGTCAAAGAGTATTCTTCCTATGTGTTCCTCTAAGTGTTTTATAGTGTCCAGTCTTACATTTAGGTCTCGAATCCATTTTGAGTTTATTTTTGTGTATTTTGTTAGGGAGTATTCTAATTTCATTCTTTTACATGTAGCTGTCCAGTTTTCCCAGCACCACTTATTGAAGAGACTGTCTTTTCTCCATTGTATATCTTTGCCTCCTTTGTTATAGATTAGTTGACCATAGGTGCGTGGGTTTATCTCTGGGCTTTCTATCTTGTTCCATTGATCTATGTGTCTGTTTTTGTGCCAGTACCGTATTGTCTTGATTACTGTAGCTTTGTAGTATACTCTGAAGTCAGGGAGTCTGATTCCTCCAGCTCCGTTTTTTTCCCTCAAGATTACTTTGGTTCTTCGGGGTCTTTTGTGTCTCCATACAAATTTTAAGATGATTTGTTCTAGTTCCATAAAAAATGCCATTGGTAATTTGATAGGGATTGCATTGAATCTGTAGATTGCTTTGGGTAGTAGAGTCATTTTCACAATATTGATTCTTCCAATCCAAGAACATGGTATATCTCTCCATCTGTTGGTATCATCTTTAATTTCTTTCATCAGTGTCTTATAGTTTTCTGCATACAAGTCTTTTGTCTCCCTAGGTAGGTTTATTCCTAGGTATTTTATTCTTTTTGTTGCAATGGTACAGGGGAGTGTTTCCATAATTTCTCTTTCAGATTTTTCATCAGTAGTGTATAGGAATGCAAGAGATTTCTGTGCATTAATTTTGTATCCTGCAACTTTAGCAAATTCATTCATTAGCTCTAGTCGTTTTCTGGTGGCATTTTTAGGATTCTCTATGTATAGTATCATGGCATCTGCAAACAGTGACAGTTTTACTTCTTTTCCAATTTGGATTCCTTTTATTTCTTTTTCTTCTCTGATTGCGTGGCTAGGACTTCCAAAACTATGTTGAATAATAGTGGTGAGAGTGGACATCCTTGTCTTGTTCCTGATCTTAGAGGAAATGCTTTCAGTTTTTCACCATTGAGAATGATGTTTGCTGTGGGTTTGTCGTATATGGCCTTTATTATGTTGAGGTAGGTTCCCTCTATGCCCACTTTCTGGAGAGTTTTTATCATAAATGGGTGTTGAATTTTTCAAAAGATTTTTCTGCATTTATTGAGATGATCATATGGTTTTTCTTCTTCAATTTGTTAATATGGTGTATCACATTGATTGATTTGCGTATATTGAAGAATCCTTGCATCCCTGGGATAAATCCCACTTGATTGTGGTGTATGATCCTTTTAATGTGTTGTTGGATTCTGTTTGCTAGTATTTTGTTGAGGATTTTTGCATCTATATTCATCAGTGATATTGGTCTATAATTTTCTTTTGTTGTAGTATCTTTGTCTGGTTTTGGTATCAGGGTGATGGTGGCCTCATAGAATGAGTTTGGGAGTGTTCCTTCCTCTGCAATTTTTTGGAAGAGTTTGAGAAGGATGGGTGTTAGCTCTTCTCTAAATGTTTGATAGAATTCACCTGTGAAGCCATCTGGTCCTGGACTTTTGTTTGCTGGAAGATTTTTAATCACAGTTTCAATTTCATTACTTGTGATTGGTGTGCTCATATTTTCTTTTCTTCCTGGTTCAGTCTTGGAAGGTTATACCTTTGTAAGAATTTGTCCATATCTTCCAGGTTGTCCATTTTATTGGCATAGAGTTGCTTGTCATAGTCTCTTAGGATGCTCTGTATTTCTGCGTGTCTGTTGTAACTTCTCCTTTTTCATTTCTAATTTTATTGATTTGAGTCCTCTCCCTCTTTTGCTTGATGAGTCTGGCTAATGGTTTATCAATTTTGTTTATCTTCTCAAAGAACCAGCTTTTAGTTTTATTGATCTTTCCTATTGTTTTCTTTGTTTCTATTTCATTTATTTCTGCTCTGATCTTTATGTTTTCTTTCCTTCTGCTAACTTTGGGGTTATTTTGTTCTTCTTTCTCTAGTTCCCTTAGGTGTAAGGTTAGATTGTTTACTTGAGGTTTTTCTTTTTTCTTGAGGTAGGCTTGTATAGCTATAAACTTCCCTCTTAGAATTGCTTTTGCTGCATCCCATAGGTTTTGGATTGTCGTGTTTTCATTGTCATTTGTCTCTAGGTATTTTTTGATTTCCTCTTTGATTTCTTCAGTGATCTCTTGGTTATTTAGTAACGTATTGTTTAGCCTCCATGTGTTTGTGTTTTTTACGGTTTTTTCCCTGTAATTCATTTCTAATCTCATAGCGTTGTGATCAGAAAAGATGCTTGAGGTGATTTCAGTTTTCTTAAATTTACTGAGGCTTGATTTGTGACCCAGGATGTGATCTATCCTGGAGAATGTTCCGTGTGCACTTGAGAAGAAAGTGTAATCTGCTGTTTTTGGATGGAATGTCCTATAAATATCAATTAAATCTATCTGGTGTCTTGTGTCATTTGAAGGTTCTGTTTCCTTATTTATTTTCATTTTGGATGATCTGTCCATTGGTGTAAGTGAGGTGTTAAAGTCCCCCACTATTATTGTGTTACTGTCGATTTCCTCTCTTATGGCTGTTAGCAGTTGCCTTATGTATTGAGGTGCTCCTATGTTGGGTGCATATATATTTATAATTGTTATATCTTCTTCTTGGATTGATCCCTTGATCATTATGTAGTGTCCTTCCTTGTCTCTTGTAACATTCTTTATTTTAAAGTCCATTTTATCTGGTATGAGTATTGCTACTCCAGCTTTCTTTTGATTTCCATTTGCATGGAATATCTTTTTCCATCCCCTCACTCTCAGTCTGTATGTGTCCCTAGGTCTGAAGTGGGTCTCTTGTAGACAGCATATATATGGGTCTTGTTTTTGTATCCATTCAGCAAGCCTGTGTCTTTTGGTTGGAGCATTTAATCCATTCACGTTTAAGGTAATTATCGATATGTATGTTCCTATGACCATTTTCTTAATTGTTTTGGGTTTGTTTTTGTAGGTCCTTTTCTTCTCTTGTGTTTCCCACTTAGAGAAGTTCCTTTAGCATTTGTTGTAGAGCTGGTTTAGTGGTGCTGAATTCTCTTAGCTTTTGCTTGTCTGTAAAACTTGATTTCTCCATCGAATCTGAATGAGATCCTTGCTGGGTAGAGTAATCTTGGTTGTAGGTTCTTCCCTTTCATCACTTTAAGTATATCATGCCACTCCCTTCTGGCTTGTAGAGTTTCTGCTGAGAAATCAGCTGTTAACCTTATGGGAGTTCCCTTGTATGCTATTTGTCATCTTTCCCTTGCTGCTTTCAATAATTTTTCTTTGTCTTTAATTTTTGCCAATTTGATTACTATGTGTCTTGGCGTGTTTCTCCTTGGGTTTATCCTGTATGGGACTCGCTGCCCTTCCTGGACTTGGGTGGCTATTTCCTTTCCCGTGTTAGGGAAGTTTTTGACTATAATCTCTTCAAATATTTTCTCTGGTCCTTTCTCTCTCTCTTCTCCTTCTGGGACGCCTATAATGTGAATGTTGTTGCGTTTAATGTTGTCCCAGAGGTCTCTTAGGCTGTCTTCATTTCTTTTCATTCTTTTTTCTTTAGTCTGTTCCGCAGCAGTGAATTCCACCATTCTGTCTTCCAGGTCACTTATCCTTTCTTCTGCCTCAGTTATTCTGCTATTGATTCCTTCTAGTGTAGTTTTCATTTCAGTTATTGTATTGTTCATCTCTGTTTGTTTGTTCTTTAATTCTTCTAGGTCTTTGTTAAACATTTCTTGCATCTTCTCGATCTTTGCCTTCATTCTTTTTCCGAGGTCCTGGATCATCTTCACTGTCATTATTCTGAATTCTTTTTCTGGAAGGTTGCCTATCTCCTTCATTTAGTTGTTTTTCTGGGGTTTTATCTTGTTCCTTCATCTGGTATATATCCCTCTGCCTTTTCATCTTGTCTATCTTTCTGTGAATGTGGTTTTTGTTCCACAGGCTGCAGGATTGTAGTTCTTCTTGCTTCTGCTGTGTGCCCTCTGGTGGATGAGGCTATCTAAGAGGCTTGATGGGAGGGACTCTGGTGGGCAGAGCTCAGTAAAACTTTAATCTACTTGACTATTGCTCTGGTGGGCAGAGCTCAGTAAAACTTTAATCCACTTGACTGTTCGTGGGTGGGGCTGGGTTCCCTCCCTGTTGGTTGTTTTGCCTGAGGCAACCCAACACTGGAGCCTACCTGGGCTCTTTGGTGGGGCTAATGACAGACTCTGGGAGGGCTCATGCCAAGGAGTACTTCCCAGAACTTCTGCTGCCAGTGTCCTTGTCCCCAGGGTGAAACAGAGCCACCCCCTGCCTCTGCAGGAGACCTTCCAACACTAGCAGGCAGGTCTGGTTCAGTCTCCCCTGGATTCACTGCTCCTTCCCCTGGGTCCCGAGGTGCACACTACTTCGTGTGTGCCCTCCAAGAGTGGAGTCTCTGTTTCCCCCAGTCCTGTCGAAGTCCTGCAATCAATTCCCACTAGGCTTCAAAGTCTGATTCTCTAGGAATTCCTCCTCCTGTCGCCAGACCCCTAGGTTGGGAAGCCTGACATGGGGCTCAGAACCTTCACTCCAGTGGGTGGACTTCTGTGGTATAAGTGTTTGCCAGTCTGTGAGTCACCCACCCACCAGTGATGGGATTTGATTTTACTGTGATTGCGCCCCTCCTACCATCTCATTGTGGCTTCTCCTTTGTCTTTGGATGTGGGGTATTTTTTTGGTGAGGTCCAGTGTCTTTCTGTCGATGATTGTCCAGCAGCTAGTTGTGATTCTGGTGTTCTCGCAAGAGGGAGTGAGAGCACATCCTTCTACTCCGCCATCTTGGTTCCTCGTCCTCATCTGGTATTTTCTGATTTAACTTTTTGCATTTAAATTTTAGATCTGTCTGTGACTTATTTTAGTATAATGAGGTAGAGAGCCTATATTTTACCCATATGTTCTAGCATCATTACTTAAAAACAAAACAAAAAACTTACCTCACTGCACTGATTTGAAATGTCAAGTTTATCCATGCTAGATAATTCTGTATGTTCGGGTCTGTTTTGGAAGTTCCACTTTCCTTGCATAGCTTTGTCTCAGTAGTTCTGTTCTACAGCCATACTGTCTCAAATACTGTAGCTTTTTAGTAAATTTTAGTATCTCGAAAGGCTAGTCATCATTTCTTTGTCAGAATTTTTTTTCCGGTTCTTTCATATTTTTCTCTTAGGTGCAATTGAGATTGCTTTTCAAGTTCAAGTGATTCCTGTTGATATTTTCATTTGAATTTCATTAATTGATATATTGTTACAAAACTGACATTTTCTATCCAAGAATAAGATATATTTACTTTTATATTCAACCCTTATTTTATTTCCCAAAACAGAGTATTTAATTGTTTTCTCTTAGATTCTATACATTTCTTATTGAGATTGCTCCTAGTTATTTTGTTTTTGATGCTTCTATTTTATACCCAGTAGTATTTTCTTTTCATAATTATTTCTGTTCATATGTAGGAAAGTTATTACTTTTTATTTATAACAATCCACCTTATTTAAGTTTCTTAGTGTGTTTTTTTTTTTTTTGGTTTATCCTCTTGGGTTTTCCACATATGCACTTGCATTTTTATATATCTTATAAATAGTGATAATTTTGGTCTCATTTTTAATATTTACTTTTTGTGATTGGTGTTCTTTAATGGGCCTGCTTTCGGTGTTTATTTAATGAGTTCAGGGCTGGACTTCTTTATCATTCCTCTCCTCTCTCTCTCTCTCTCTCTCTCTCTCTTCATTTCAATCTTACCCCTCATCAGTTTTGAGCTCTGTGACCTTGGGCAAGTTTCTGATGTGTGAAGACAGTGGGGCTCAGAGGGGTAGTGAGTGGCTGAGCCAGGATGCAGACTCAGGAATCTCTGACTTCAGGACTACTCTCTAAGACTATCCCTGTACATGGCCTCAAAAATGATTTTGGAAGCTTGTTTGCTTCCTGTCTGGCTCTTCTCTTCCCCTTCTTTCCCTCTTCCCTCCCTCCCTCCCTCCCTCCTTTCCCCTTCCCTCTCCCCTCCCCCACCGACCCCTCCCCCTCCTCCTTGTCATCCTCCTTCTTCCTTCTTTTTTTCCTCTCCTCCTCCTTCTTCTTCCCCCTCCTCCTCCTTCCTTCCTTCCTCCTCCTCCTTCTCCTCCTCTCATTCCTCCCCTCTCTTCCTCTCTCTCTCTCCCTTTCTCCCTCTCTCTCTTCCACTGTCCCTCCCTCCCCCCTGCTTATTTGCTTATAGATCCTCTAAGTATAGTCACCAAACCTCATCCCAGATTGCATTCTGTTGGAATAATTGTGCTGGAAATCTGCATTTGATATAATAAATATGCATTTGATAAACCATTATGGTGACTGGAAACAAGGTAAGATGGACCTCTGACTTGAAGAAACAGCAGATTTCATCATATAACATTGCCTCTCTGTGAAGGTCTTTTTGGAGGGGGGTTCTGAGTTGGTTTGTTTGTTTGCCATAACCACTTTCATCTTTTCCAGATTATTCAAAGTCCTTATTTCTTCACTCCTTCAAGGACTCTTGCTGCATATTCTCCTCTTAGCCTTCACTACAGTAAGGTCCTCAGTTTGAGAGGGAAACACAGCTCACTGTGAGAGGCTTAAATGAGTCTGGTTTCTGGAAATGTCATTATTTTAGGAGGGCACATAGGAGGGAGAGCAGGAAAATAGTTTAGATTTTTGTGGGGAAATGGAAAGCAAGAGCCAAAACAGAAGTTCTGTTCAGGAGAGAGGAAATTGATGATAGGCTTTAAAAATTGGTGTGTGTTAATTTTGCTATATTTTCTCTGCCTGTATCTTACTTCAGAGACAGATTGGCTGCTCTAAACCAAGTTTTTTGTTAATGGAGCACAGGTCTATCATGGGTGGTTAGGATGGGGCTGGAGTAGGAAAAATGGCAAAAATAGAAACTTCTTGCTTGCAAGTGAGAGAATTTCAACTCTGCTTAGTACATCTTCTTTTATCCATCAAATCATTGTTGAGCTCTTACTATAATGATGGCTTTGAGGCGAGATACAGAGAAAGGGAATGGCATAGTCCCAGACCTCCAGGTGCTTGTAGGCAATGAGTCAGACAACTAAGTAATGTTATTTAGGAGAAGAGAAGAGTGCTGAACTTATGCCTGAAGGATGAGCGGGATTTGAAGTGGCAGAGAAATAGTAATGGCACATTCTGAGGCTGAGAAATGGTTTCTGGTTGTGAGCTAGTGGTGAATGGTTGGTTTCAGCAGAATTATGTGAGCGTGAGAATGAAAGAAAATCTCAAGCAGTTCGGACGAGGTTCAGTAGGAGTTTGAGAGCCACTGTAAGCTCCTGGGTGTGGAAGTAACTCGGTAACTGTGACTAGGAGCCGACGTCTGGTGGAGGGGTGGGAGCGGATTGTCAGAGGTGGGGATGTGAGTTAAGAAACCGCCGTGCCAAGAGCCCAACGTCGAGTGCAGAGGATGGGGCTGGCGTAGAAGAGGCAGATCTAAGAGACCTAGCAGAAAACCCCCCAGTGAAAAAATGATTTAGTAGAGCTAATGGAAGAGGGGGAAGATACACGATAAATCAGGTTGGAGCCTCAGGTGCTGCTGTTTAAAACTGGACCGACAGACCAATTTGACATTAGCTACACACTCTCGTCCTGAGTCATGGAGTCTGTGCTGGAATCGAGTTTTCTTCTGCCCATTGAGCCAGTTATCATTTCATTTTTCTTCTTTAAATCTTTGCCCCATTCATTGTTTGATGGGATTCTCAATGCATTCCCATAGCTCTTTCATGGGTTATGTGTTGACTTGTCCTCAACTGATCCTCCAGAAGATGCCCCAGGGAGTGAAAAGTCAAAGCTCTCACCATGATGACATAACAGAGGGGGAGTTAGGAACTTCTATTAGGAGACACACGGGCTGGTTTCCTTTTCTTCTTCTTTTTTTTTTTTTTCCTTTCTTTGATACTATGGGGTAACTGCGTTTGAGAGCTCTTTGGTGACTGAAAATCTACAATGAATGCTGATACCTCAGTGATCACGGAGGAGGGAAGGGAAGAGTGTAAGGCTAGACCAGTTCCACATTAGTCACTTGGTCAGTTGCTTGCTTCTGGTCCGTGTGCAGTGGATGTTTGTGCACCAGGTGGGACCGAGCTAGCAGGGGTCTGGATGGATGGCAGAGGCAGACATCCTGACATACTTATTCCCTTCTTTTATCTGTCTTCAGATAAACCAACTCAGTGCTTGAAGGATCACAAAGCACTTATTCCAAATGCACCCCTTGCCTTGCAGCATACCCAAACATAGGCGGTTGTGCACGCACCAAAGCAAATACAGCAAAAATATCTTTTCACTAGACAAACATTTGATAAAAATGAAAATCTCTAGATTTGCATTGTGAGCAAATACCAAGGCATAAATAGAGCATGTCTGCTGGTGCCAGGTATCTGACCACTAATTGGTCAGCCCATATGGCCTAGGACCTTCCTGCTGGCAACACATGCCCTTGGCTTCATGGACATTCCTAGCATATTCTGGATATAAAAGCACCTGTGTGAGAAGTTTAAAGTATTTTCCATAAAAATTGGGAAATTGAACTTAGATATACATTCATCAATTTTGGTACAATTTAGTGTACATTTCAATAATTCTATTTTGTTGATCATCAGGGGTATCTGGCTTAGTTGTCTATATTCACTGGAATAGGGTGACATTTGTGGACAAGTGTTTACCCAAGCCCTTTGGCACAGGCTGGAATTCTCTTGCTTCTCATTTTCTCCTCCCTTGGATATTATCCCATTTTCTGTTCCTGATGGTTTCTGTGTGGAAATAACTCCTCCATCATTTGTTCTGCATTTTTCCTGTTTTCTTTGTTGGCAAAACTCAAGTGTGTTTATTTGGTGGCTTTAATGCATGAAGTCTTCTTGTCCTTCTTTGTAACCTAGTTTTACTTTATGTTGAAAAATGAATTAAAATAGTAATAATAATAATGGCTAACTTTGAGCAATGTGACAGGTTCCATGCAAAGGAATTCCTATGATTGATCTTATTTCATTTTCTCTACTAACCTGTGAGGTAGATACTGTTTTACTTCTATTTCCAGTTGAGAAAAATGAAGCTGAGAGAGTTTACGGAATATAGCCAAGATCTCATATGTATTAAGAGGTAGGACCAGAATTCAAATTCAGGTTAGCTTGCTTCCAAAGCTTACTAACCACGAGCTATGCCTACACCAGCACATTTATGGATGGTTCATATTTGAACTGTAAATAATACAGATATGTCTCAAATTAAAGTTACTCGAAAATTATAACATACAACACTCTCAGTGTAAATACTCTTCTCTTACCTGCCAAAGAGTCTAATAATGCATAAGAAACTAAAATTGTTTGTGAAATTAATCAAAAGTTCTGCTTAAAACTTTTAGAGGCCGTAACCATTGAAAAGAATATGGGATGCTTGGTTTAGCAAAGTTTTTTGAATTTGCCCATGATGATTATTTCAATGCTTTATAGGAATTCAAGTATCAAGTTATTTAAAAAATTTCTTTTTCCATTTCTGTGATGCCCTTACTTGGTTGGCACACCGTATACAAACATATCTGCCTTTTGGTGAATCCAGCAATGACTAAAGTAATTTATATTTACAAACAAGAGCAGTAGCTGTTGAAAATCACAACCAGTTTCCCATACACTGATGATGCGCTGATACAACACGTCTTTTCTAACAATTGTGGGAATTTCAAAACTGCATGTGTCAGGCACAAAAGAAGCATTGTCCTGTAGCCAAGTGTGACACAGCAGCCAGGCTTCTTTGTAGAATGTTGAGTGGGAATTCTTGGTAAACTCTAAAAATGTTGTAATTCTAGTATTTGAATACTAAATTTTTCATAACTCTTAAAAATTAGCTTGGTACATTGTTAGGAGGTGGTCCTTTGTTACACATAAAAATCAGAGTCTGTGCAGAGACGTGTCATTCATCAATTAGAACTCAAGAGGTGTCTTACTGTTTTTGGCACTTCATGTCCTGTCAGTAAGACCTGTTGGTCCAAAATCTTGGCCAAAAGTGATGGGGGTAGGGGTGGGAGTTTAAAACTGGTTAGTTTAAATATTTATTTAGAGAAGAGGGAGGATCTTATTAATATTAACCCTTTACCTTTGGAATATACCCTAGAATTTATGGAGTATTTCATCAACTTGTCTTATTTTGATTTAAGCACCCATGAATCTGGTAGGTGTGGTGTGGTTACCAGCATCAGCATTTTCCAAATAAGCAACAGAGAAAGAGAGTAAGCGACTTGTCCAGCATCACACTTACTAATTCCTTTCCCTTTTGAATGTCACTCCCCTCCTTTTTGCCTATGAGATAAAGTCTAAACTTATTAACCAGCTGTATAAAGCCCTTCATAATCTGGTCCTCGCCTACTTTTTGAATTCAGATCTCCTCGTAAACAAATGCATGCTTATTTGCCATGTATGTTTTGCCTCCTCATCATGCCAAGTACTTGTGGCTCTGTTCATCGTGTTCCGGCTTTCCCAAATTTAGGGTTTAACGGGCTAGAAAATTACCAAAGAAATTAAGAAATGGACATTAATAAATGGATAATTTTGTGTTGTGGCAAGAAAGGAAATTATAAGATACCACCATTTCATTAAAGACTTTACACGTTACCATCAAAATGTAGAAATGACATAATCTCAGGAAAAAAGGCTGCTAATTAAAATAAAATATGAAAGCCTCACTCATTGCTTGCATTCTCCTCATTTTACCAGAGATGGTTGAAAAAAATTGTTCTGGACTGGCCCTGGCCTGTGGGATTTGGGAACTTGGTGCCTTTGTACATGCTGTTTTCTTGGTCAGGAATTCTTTATTTTTCTCATGCCTCTAGCTTTTGGCCTGTCTGGCTAAACCCTCTTAGTCCTTCCATTCTCAGTTTACATGTTGACTTTAGAAAATCTTTTCCCATCTCCCTCCACCTGTTCTCTCCCACCCGAGCCAGCCCTCCAATTATCTCCCCTCGGTGGCGTTCTGTGCATCTTCCTCCAGACACTGATAAATGGTGCCGAGGTTGTTTATTTGCTGCTCTCTCTTACCACAAGACCATGAGATTTTAGAAGACAGAGGCCCATCTTATTCACCCGCATTCCTAAGGTTTAGCATATAGTCTTTTGCACAGTGTGTAATAAGCATTTAATCGATGAATGAATAAATATCTGGGTACCCCTCATGACCTTGGCTTGTGTCTTGTTCATCTTCTGTGACCTGCAGTTTCAAGCACAGAGGATTTATTCAAACAAACACAAGCGCTCATTGAATTGAATTAATTTATGGATTTTTGACCTCATTGGTTCTTCTATTTTTCTTTGTCAAGGAAAACTAATTATGTTCTCCATTATCAGAGTGTCTGGGAACAGTCTGCAGCTGCTGTCTGAAATACTTCCATGGGCTATAATGCTTCTCTCAGCTTTTCTGGTCAGTTTGTCTTTTTCTTGTAGTCTGTTCACTTTTGGTTTACCAGGTTGATCATCACATTTTAATGTATTTTTATGGCAAAGGAATGTTAAGGCATGCTATAGAGGAGGTATGGAGAATATTCAGCATTTATTGTAGTCTGATCTTTCTAAATCCGCAGGGGCTTATGATGCTTTTCCTTTTTGTTATTGTTCCTTTAAAAAATACATACCTTTTTTTGGCTTTTAAAAATTTTGTCAAAACGATTTATCCAGAAAGGATAGCCACAGCTTGTCGTAAGATTCATTAGTGATGCGAGCACTCTCTTTTGGGGACATGTGATCTCTCGTCAGTAGGAGCTCCTGGGTCGAGCATTTTTCCAGCTCACAAAACGACTTTGACTCGTGTTATTTCACTGACTCTTGCTCAGTCACAGTGGGACCCACTTCTTGGCGCTGCTCACAGAGACGCTCTCTGTTGATGGCGAATTGCTGAGATCTCTTCTCTAAAGCTGTGCAGCCATGAGAAACCTAGAGTTCCGTCTGGGCTTGGGTCTATGCTTTAGAAAAAACATTACCTCCTCTTCTTGAAACTCTCTTCCTTTGCTTTCCATCGTATTCTCTTTTGTTATAAAAATATCCCGTCTTTATAATAGAGTCAGAATAATAATAACCACAGCTACTTATGAGCACTTCCTATGTACTAAGTACTTTATACATCTTATTTACAGTCCTTTCATTAGTCATCAACTAAGTTTGTCCCCATTTTGTAAATGAGAAACCTGAAAACCAGAGTGTTAAGTGGTTTGGGTAGAACCACATGGCAGTAAGCGGTGGAGTTAAAGCCGTGTGACCCCAGAGTCTCTGTTCTTTACATTACACTGTGCTTCTTTCCTCATCAGATGACCTGGATCATAGCTATGTGGTTTTTGTGCCCCTGCTTAATTCTTGTAAAGAGAAATAAAGTACCTGACTCACGGGATTGTGTCAAGAACTAAATGGGGTAGCATATATTTGAAAGGACCTGGCATAGTGTCTTGTGCATTGTAAGAACTGAGTGCTTTTCTTAATTCCTTCTTTTTTCTCTGTACCCTCCTTTTTCCATTAGCCCAACCCTGCCCACTCAGTTTTAGATATCTCCTGATGGTCTGTTCTAGGTTTTTTCTCTTTTGTATTTCTATACGAGATATTATTAGTTTTTTTGGTTGAGCGTAAGGAATGTGACTGTGACTCAATCTTTCATTATTATTAGCATAAGAAAAAAGTACTGGGAACCAAAGTTGAGTACTGGGAACCAAAGTTGGGACATAATCACATTTAGGTAATGGGAGGAAGAACTGCTATTTTGTCAGGAAAGAGAGAAAAAGCAAATAGAGAGGAGGTGGTTAGGTGGGTTGATACGCTGCCATGGATATCCAGGACAGAGAAGCTTATAAGAAGGAAACAGTTGGTCAACAATGCCAAAGGCCAGAGTGGTCATTTGGATGAGTAAGAAATGAGGAAAGGCCATTTGATTTGATTTGGTCATTTGGATGTATTTGAAGCCCTTGGAGAGGGCTGTTTCAGTGAAGGTGATGGACTGGAGGCAAGTGAAAAAGTTAATGAGGGGGGGCTTCCCTGGTGGCGCAGTGGTTGAGAATCTGCCTGTCAATGCAGGGGACACGGGTTCGAGCCCTGGTCTGGGAAGATCCCACATGCCGCGGAGCAACTAGGCCCGTGAGCCGCAATTGCTGAGCCTGCGTGTCTGGAGCCTGTGCTCCGCAACAAGAGAGGCCGCGATAGTGAGAGGCCTGCGCACCGCGATGAAGAGTGGCCCCCACTTGCCGCAACTAGAGAAAGCCCTCGCACAGAAACAAAGACCCACACAGCCATAACCCAAAAGTTAAAAAAAAAAAAAAAAAAAAAGTTAATGAGGAAATAGAAGCAATAAGTGCTTTGAGATGTTTTGTTTGTAAAAGTCCTCAGAGAGATTTTAGCATATCTTAAAGAAGGTGGCATTTTTGAGGAAATTTTTCTTTAGCTTAGGATAAATATAAGTATTTTTATGGTCAGAAATTAAGGATTTAGATAAAAAGGAGACTTTCAGGATGCTGGAGAGAAGGGGTGTTTAGTAAGTGTAAATTAATTTTAAAGAAAGCCTGAGAATATGGCATTAAGATCACAGGGAGAAAAAAATATTAATTGCACTTTTCTCCGTGTGGTTGTATTGCTTTTTAACTTTTAATTTCTTCTCTGTCCTTTTAAATATTTACCAGATTTTCTATAACAAGCATTTATTACTTTAAATTTTTAATAGTTCTAAAAAATTAATCAAATTTAATATGATAAAGTAATAAAATGGTAAATATAAATGCATAATATGAATGAATGAATAAAAATATATATGACAAATAAGTGATAAATTGATAAAATAATAAAAATGATAACTTTCACAGCACTAAAAAGGTATAGAAACATATAAGATGAATATTAAAATCCCTATATATCCTAATACCCCATTTCCATTTCTTTAAAGCAGCCATCATCAGAATGGTTTTTCCTGGCAGCCTTTTAGTTTTACACACATATGTTTTCAAATCAGAAAACATTATTGAAAATCACCACTAAAGAAGTTAAACTGGAAAAGGATAATACCACCCGGCTTCTGGTTTTCTGACCCCTCTTGAAAGACTAACAAATAATAATAGAGGAATATAAATAAGAATGAACTTGTAAGAATGAAGAAAATGGAAGAGGCGACAATAGCAGACAAAAGACATCAACAGAATTTTAGGAGATGAAAAGCAGATGGCTCAGTCACATCTGACAACATGTAGAGTACAGAAGTTGGAAACTTGAGTGTTTGCAACAGGGTAAGCCAGCAAGAAGGAAGCCAGTTTATGTTGCAGAATTCCTGAAAGACTCAGCAATTAGAGGTGAGTGCTGATGACACTAAAAGCAGGAAGATTGGTTGGCAGTGTTCCCCATCTCCCCTTACCCACAGACACAAGGAGTTGTCTTTGTCCATGTGTTAGAAGACTGGAGATGACACGGAGCGACTCTGGACTTGGGACATCAGCTGAAAACAGGGAAATTAAGAGAAAGGTTATATTCTGAAGAGTGAGACCTCAGCCTTCTCTTTTCACTTAGCTCCCAGAATGTTATCAACCAGGCTTATACCTTATCAAGAAATTGGAAGATTCCTCAGTGGGAAAACTGACTAGTACAAGAGAAAAAGATGTGGATACTGACATTTGGGGATCCTCTCATGAAATGGCTGTTGGATTACACTCTGATGAGGCCCAGCAGTTGGTAATTACTACCCAAGCATAGAGCTTTTATTCATCTGTTTAGTACCTCATTCTTAAATGTAAACAGAGAGCTATAGATCTTTATTTAGAAGTAAAAATATTTCTAAACTATTTTTAGAAAGCCTCTAACATGAAAGACAGAGACCAAAGTAAACCAATAGAAAAAACACACATGAAATGGACAATAAGGAAGCAGAAAAAATATATAACAAATTATATGGCTACGATTCTCACAAAAAATTGTATTGCATTCACAAAGGTTAGGAAGCTATGAACATAAAACTTTTTGAAAATAAGATCATCAGAAATAGAGACACAGACGTAGAGAACAAACGTATGGACACCAAAGGGGGAAGGGGGGAGTGGGATGAATTGGGAGATTGGGATCGACATATATACACTATTGATACTATGTATAAAATAGATAACTAATGAGAACTTACTGTATAGCTCAGGGAACTCTACTCAGTGCTCTGTGGTGACCTAAATGGGACTCTTTGTTTTCTTTCTCTATATCAAATCAAACCACGAACAAGTCAGCTATTCGCATGACGAGTAGCTATTTTTAAATGCCCATCCTATAAACTTCCATAGATGAGAACATAGCTTATTCTCCAGGTCAAATGTGTCAACTCAGTTTACCCCCAACATGTTGTGAAAACAATCAGGCAAATGGGAAGGAAATCCAAAAAAAGAGGGGATATATGTATACGTATAGCTGACTCACTCTGCTGTGCAGTTAAAACTAACACAAAATTGTAAAGCAACTATACTCCAATAAAAATTAATAAAAAAAATTTTTTTGAAGATCAGAAAGAACTTTTTGATATTAAAAATATGGTAGTTGGAAATTAAAAGTTCAATAGGTGGATTTGTAAAATAATGTTTAGGAAATCATTCCCCCCAAAATAGAAAAGAAAAATAAAACAGTGAAAAAATGGAAAAAAAGGTGAGAAGTTTGGATAATAAGAATTTCAGAAAGAGAAATATAGAAGAAAAGGAAGTTATTGAAGAAATAATAGAAGGTGGTTTCCAGAACTGAAGGACCTGTTTCCTGGTTGCAAGGGACCACCAGGTGTCTAGCACAGTGAATGCAAAAGACCTATTCAAACCATATCATTGTGAAATTTCAGAATCCTTAATTTAAGATCTTAAAAACCTTTGAAGATGAAAAATGATTAAAATCAAATGATTAGAAATAAGAATGATGCCAGATTTCTCAACAAAATACTGACAGCTAGAAAACAATGGATGATGCCTTCAAAATCTGAGAAAATTTATCTTTTTTTTGAGAAAAATTATTTTTAAATTAGAATTTTATACCCAGCCAAACTAAGCGAGAGTGTTTTCAACATTCAAAGACTAAAAGCCTATGAACTGCTCTCTTTATTGGTGGTTATTTTAAAAATATTAATGGTTGTTTTTTAAAATGTACTATATTTTAAAATTCTTATACTGACCCTCAATAAAAGCATAGCTTTGTAATGTAACTTGGTTGAAGGTGTTTTACAGGATGGTTAGTTTATTCAGAGACCTCTCTACTTTTCACAGGTTACTGTTCCAAAAGTTGTTTTCAAGTCCAAAATGACCAAGAGAATTTTTGACCTTGCATTCCCCAATACATTTCTACTAAGTAGAGTGTGAGTCTGTCCTTTGAAAGTATGTTATTCTGCTTTTTGGTTTTATAGCCAATTAAGTTACAGTTTCCCCAAATGGTTAGGTTTTGTCTGCATTGAAGGGTTTTGAGGTAACTAAGCATTTTCCTTGATCTCTTCTGATGTTGTGAGGGATTCCTTAGCAGGTAACCCATAAACACTTGCCTTTGTCCCCTTTAATGGGCAGATTCAGAGTGGCCTTGAACATAAGGAAACATACATTTTTGTATTTCCCCCAGTTGAATGCAGTCTTGTTTATCTCTAAGCACTGAAGACATCATAGTAGGCTTATCCGGTCTCTAGTTTTCAACTTTTGTTTATCCTTTATTGACAAACTAAAAACAAAAAAATTCCCTTTCATCTATTATTTTCTTCTCTTTTTTCAATTGTTTCTTTATTCACTCTTTGTCAAATGACTCATTCCATCTACACTTGTAATATCCTTTATTTTCTCAATGCTTTCAGTTTTTAAAATTCATCTCCACTTTTGTTTCCTTTTTAAGCCTACTCTTCTCCTTAACTGTTGCTGTCAACTGTCTCAATACTTTTCTATCTCGATGGGGTCAATGATATTCACAAAACAATTCAAAATTAAGTACAAATGTAGTGAACATAACAAACAAGGTGAGGGATGATAGATGGATGAACTGAAAATACCTGCCTGATTGTTTTCACAGCATGTTGTGGGTAAACTGAGTTGACACATTTGACCTGGAGAATAAGCTGTGTTCTCATCTATGGAAGTTTATAGGATGGACATTTAAAAATAGCTACTAGTTATGCAAATAGCTGACTTGTTCGTGGTTTGATTTGATATAGAGAAAGAAAATAAAGAGTCGAACTCCTAGGAGAAAATCCGCTAAGACATCCCTTTGTCTCTCCCAAATACCCGTTCCTTTAACCACACATTTAATGGGAACTAGAGGACAGTAAATTAAAGGTTGTTGACAACCTGAATGGCTGATACTCTGTGCTGAGTAAAGAGAGACCCATATGTTTTAGACAAGCAGGTGGCACAGTTAATATTCTGGTAAGAAAATTGAGAATCCCTGGTTTGTTTTGTTGCACAGAATTCTATCCTGTGAAAATGGGTCATAACGAAAAGCCAAAATTTTTCTCAGAAAATAATTTTGAGTATGTTCAAATACTGGAATGGTTACTCACATAAATACCAGAAGTGTGTGCCATACATCATGGAAGAGACAAAAAATTTCAGGATTAATGCTCCAGTCCTGCATTGAGTGGGCAGTAGAGCTGAGTTGAATCCAGCAAACTTGACTCCTGGGTTTGAACCTCTAAAATTTACCACTTAGGTCATCTTATGTTTGTTGGTTCAGTTTCCTAGTTTAGAGAAATCTGTATAGTTTGGAAAACCCATGTGGTTTCTATCACATTTGTCTCCTTTTTGTTTGTTTTGCTTTCCACTAACTTCTCATCTTTCACAGAAATAGTCTCAGACCTAGGTGTTATTAGAACAAGAAAAGAAAAAATCGTTCTAAATGGAGTTCTTTTTTCTTAATTTTTTTCAGCATAGTGACTTACATACATCATGAAATGATTATCACAAGAAGTTTAGTGAGCATCCATCATCTCATAGAGACACAACATTAAAGAAACAGAAAAAATATTTTTCCTTGTGATGAGAACTCAGGATTTACTCTCTTAATAGTTTTTATATATAACATACATCAGTGTTAATTACCTTTATCATGTTGTACATTACATCCCTAGTACTTATTTATCTTATAACTGGAGCTTTGTAAATTTTGACAACCTTCATCCAGTTCCCCCTCCCCTTACTCTGTCACCTGTGGAAACTACAAATCTTATCTCTTCTATGAATTTGTTTGTGTGCTTGTTTTTGAAGTATAATTGACCTACAATGCTGTTAGTTCCTGTTACACAGCATAATGATGTGATATTTCTATACATTTAAAAATGATCACCATGGTAAGTCTTGCTACCATCTGTCACTATACAAAGATACTACATAATTATTGACTATATTCTCCACACTGTACATTATTTAAAAAATTTTTAGAATTGAAGTATAGTTGATTTACAATGTTGTTTTAGTTTCAGGTGTACAGCAAACTGATTCAGATATATATTTATATTCTTTTTCAAATTCTTTTCCCTCATAGGTTATTACAAAATATTGAGTATAGTTCCCTGTGCTGTACAGTAGGTCCTTGTTGGTTATCTATTTTATGTATAGTAGCCCCACACTGTACATTTCATGCCTGTGACATTTATTTTGTAACTGAAAGTGTGTACATCTTAATCTCCCTCACCTATTTCTCTCTTCTGCTGATCCCCTTTCCCCTCTGGCAACCACCGGTTTGTTCTCCATGTCTATGAGTCTGTTTCTATTTAGTTATGTTTGTTCATTTGTTTTGTTTTTTATATTCCATATATAATTGAAATGATACAGTATTTGTCTTTCTCTGTCTGACTGGTTTCACTTAGCATAATACCCTCTAGGTTCATCCATGTTCTCACTAATGGCAAGATTTCATTCTTTTTTATGGCTGAGTAATATTCCATTGTATAAATACAGCATATCTTCTTCATCCATTTATCCATCAGTGGGCACTTAGTTGCTTCCATATCTTGGCTACTGTAAATAAGGCTGCAGTGAACATAGGGGTGCATATATCTTTTAGAATTAGTGTTTTCATTTTTTTTGGATAAATGCCCAGGAGTGGAATTGCTGGATCATATGGTAGTTCTATTTTTAATTTTTTGAGGATTCTCCATACTGTTTTCCATAGTGGCTGCACCAATTTATATCCCCATCAACAGTGCACGAGGGTTCCATTTTCTTCATATCCTTGCGAACACTTGTTATTTGTTGTCTCTTTGATGATAGCCATCCTGACGGGTGTGAGGTGATATCTTATTGTGGTTTTGATTTGCATTTCCCTGACAATTAGTGATGTTGAGCATCTTTTCATGTGCCTGTTGGCCATCTGTATGTCTTCTTTGTCTTCTTTGGAAAAATGTCTATTTGGGTCCTTTGCCCATTTTTTAATTGTTTTTTTTTTTTTGATGTTGAGTTGTATGTGTTCTTTGTGTACTTTGGATATCAACCCCTTATTAAATATATTGTTTGCAAATATCTTCTACCATTCAATAGGCTGACTTTTTGTTTCACTGATAGGTTCCTTTGCTGTGCAAAGCTTTTTTTTTTTTTAGTGTGCTGTAGTTCCATTTGCTTATTTTGGCTTTTGTTTCCCTTGTGTGAGGAAATACTGCTTAAGACTGGTATCAAAGTGTTTACTGCCTGTTTTCTTCTAGTCGTTTTTCGGTTTTGAGTCTTACATTTAAGTCTTTAATCCATTTGTACTTTGTTTTTATATATGGTGTGAGAAAGTAGTCCAGTTTGATTCTTTTGCATGTAACTGTCCGGTTTTCCCAACACCATTTAATGAAGAGGCTGTCTTTTCCCCGTTGTATATTCTTGCCTCCTTTGTCATGACTAATTGATGATATAAGTGTGGGTTAATGTTTGAGCTGTCTGTTCTGTTCCATAGATCTATGTGCCTGTTTTTGTGTCAGTGCAATACAGTTTTGATTACTGCAGCTCTGTAGTATAGTTTGAAATGAGGGCGTGTGATGCCTCAGCTTTGTTCTCTTTTCTCAAGATTGCGTTGGCTGTTCAGGATCTTTTGTATTTCCATACAAATTTTAGAGGTATTTGTTCTAGTTCTGTGAAAAATGCCATTGGTGTTTTGATAGGGGTTACATTGAGTCTGTAGATTGCCTTGGGGAGTATGGTCATTTTAACATTATTAATTCTTCCAATCCATGACCATGGTATATCTCTTAATTTGTGTCATCTTCAATTTCTTTCATCAGTGTCTTATAGTTTTCCAAGTACAGGTCTTTTATCTCCTTAGCTAGATTTATTCTCAGGTATTTTATTCTTTTTTGATATGATTATAAATGGGATTTTTTTCTTAAGTTCTCTTTCTGATAATTTATTGTTAGTTTAAAGAAACCCAACAGATTTTTGTATATTACTTTTGTATCCTGCAACTTTGCCAAATTCTTTGATGAGTTCTATTAGTTTTTTGGTGATGTCTTTAGGATTTTCTATGTATAGTATCATGTCATCTGCAAACAGTGACAATTTTACTTCTTCCTTTTCAACTTGGATTCCTTTGATTTTCTTTTTTTCTTGTCTGATTGCTGTGGCTAGGACTTCCAATACTGTGTTGAATAAAGGTGGCAAGAGTGGACATTCTTGTCTCTTTCCTGATCTTAGGGGAAATGCTTTCAGCTGTTCACCATTGAGTGCGATGTTAACAGTGGTTTTGTCATATATGGCCTTTATTATTTTGAGATATGTTCCCTCCATACCCACTTTGTGGAGAGTTTTTATCATAAATAATTGTTGAATTTTGTCAGAAGCATCTATTGAGATGATCATATGATTTTTATTCTTCAGTTTGTTAGTGTGGTGTATCACATTGATTGATTTGTAGATATTGAAGCATCCTTGCATCCCTGGGATAAATCCCAATTGAAACATTAAAAGGGGTATGATCCTTTTAATGTATTGTTGGATTCAGTTTGCTAATATTTTGTTGAAGATTTTTGTACCTACATTCATCAGTGATATTAAAAATCTGCAATTTCTTTATTTGTGATATCTTTGGTTTCAGTATCAGGGTGATGCTCGCCTCATAGGATGAGTTTGAAAGTGTTCTTCTGTAATTTTTTTGGAATAGTTTATGAAGAATAGGTGTTAACTCTTCTCTAAATGTTTGGTAGAATTCAACAAACCATCTGGTCCTGGACTTTTGTTTGTTGGGGGTTTTAAAATTACTGACTCAGTTTCAGTACTGTTAATTGGTTTGTTCATATTTTCTATTTCTTCCAGGTTTAGTCTTGGGAGATTGTACATTTCTAGGCATTTATCTATTTCTTCTAGGTTGTCCATTTTACTGGCCTATAATTGTTCATAGTAATCTCTTATGATCCTTTGTATTTCTGTGGTGTCAGTTGTAACTTCTCCTTTTTCATTTCTAATTTTATTTGTTTGGTCCTTCTTTTTTTCTTGATGAGTCTGGCTAAATATTTATTAATTTTGTTTATCTTTCCAAGAGTCAGCTCTTAGTTTCATTGATCTTTTCTGTTGTTTTTATTTTTTAGTCCCTAGTTCATTTATTTCTGCTGTGATCTTTATGACTTATTTCCTTCTCCTAACTTTGCATTTTGTTTATTCTTCTTTTTCTTGTTCCCTTAGGTGTGAGTAAGTTGTTTATTTGAGGTTTTTCTCATTTCCTCACATAGGCTTTATTGCTATAAACTTCCTCTTAAAACTGCTTTTTCTGTGTCCCATAGATTTTGAAAATCATTGTTTTTTTGTTTTCATTTGTCTCCAGGCACTTTTTTATTTCCTCTTTGATTTTTTCAGTGGCCAATTGCTTGTTTAATAGTATATTGTTTAGCCTCCAAGTGTTTGTGTTTTTTGCAGTGTTTTTCTTGTAGTTGACTTCTAGTTTCATAGTTGTTGGGAAAGATACATGATATAATCCCAATCTTCTTAAATTTACTAAGACTTGTTTTGTGGCATAGCATGTGAGCTATCCTGGAGAATGTTCCATTTGCACTTGAAAACGATGTTTATTCTGCTGCTTTTGGGTGGAATGTTTTATGTATATCTGTTAAGTTCATCTGGTCTAATGTGTGGTTCAGCTGAATAGAGTTCCCATATTTAAAACATAATTTCTCCTAGTGCTATTCAGGAACACCATTAACCATGATTACATAAAGAAATCCCTGCTGCATCCCCCTTTACTATGTAAACTTGTGCATTGGAGAAACAGCTCAATTGTAAATCAGTGTAACTCATGATTTGAAGCATCTGCCACTTGGGCACAAGTTTAAAACTCAGTAGAGTATGGTGGTTTATGTGGATACTGGTGCTTCTGATCTAGACCTCATTTTCAAAACCTCATGTTCTCATGGATGACTGCCCACTTATTTCTCTGAAGGGATGCACTTGCCCCTTCCCTATGCTCCTACTCAAGCCTCCAAAAGTGAATTTGTTGCATTCCTCCAAACCCATGTTTTTAGGTTTCATACCACTAAAAATATATTATCCAAATTTGGTGTATATCGATTTAGCTGTTTTGTCATGATCCTGGTAAGAGACCAAGAGAGAAATATCTTTATTCATAAAACTAAACATATACAACAGGAGAATTTTCTTTGTCTTTCAAATCCTTCCATTCTCCAAAAGAGAGAAAAAAAATCCAAAAAGAGTATGTATAATAGGTCTTTTCATACCTAAGTTTGATGTTAAATGATTAGAAAGGGAGCCAAAATTAGAGGGCTTAATCAAGTGAAGTTTCTCTGGATAAGAGCGAGAGGTGGTGGAGAAAAGGCTGGCTTTGGGGATGGTTAGAGGAAATGATAGAATTGTATCCAGAGGAAAGACAGATATTCACTGGGAGACTTTAAGAAGTTTTTGTGGCATGGTGACCCAACCCCCTCCATTACAATTTCAGGAAAATCCAAATGTCTTTGTGTGACTGGAGTTGGATTTATCCTTGAGGGTCTATGGATGATGCCACAAGAAGTTTGATGGTGAGGGCAGATTCTACTCTTTTCACTGGAGTAAAAACCACATGTGCACAGCCCTGCATGATCCTCTCCCTGCGACCCGCCTGCCCCCCACCATGCCACACTCCCCTTACTCTAGCTTCGCTGGTTTCCTCCGTGTTCTTTGAACATACCAGGGTCACTCCTGCCTTAAGGCTTTTGTACTTGTTTGTTCTCCCTGAATGCTTTTCTCTGGGATATCCTGGATATCTATATTGCTTACTTCCTCACCTCCTTCTGAGTAAGCTCAAACGTCACCTACCCCGTGAGGACTTACCCAGCCTCCTGTTGAAAATTATACTCCCACCCCTTACTCACATACTTCGTCTTTTGTCTGTCTTCTTCATTAGAATTTAAGAGGGCAAAGTATTCCAAGCTCTCCTTCTCCTGGCCCCCATTCTGTCCCTAGTGCCTGGAACAGCACTGGGCACATAGAAAGTTCTCAATAAATATTTATTGAGTGAATCAAATAATGAGCCCTGTTCAAAGGAGCCTAGTCAGTTTCAGTTACCAAAAAAGCAAACCGGTGATTCTCAAAGGATAACACTAGAGCTTTTCTAGTTGTATAGACAGATAAGCATAAGTAGGAAGACTGCAAGTAAGTGCTTATTGAGATCCTTCCTGGAAAAATTTACGCTCTTCAATTCAAATAATCATGTGTACTTGTTAAGTACACTACAAAACAAATATGTGTTAGGGAAAACCAGATCATCTTTGACATACTTGTTTTCCAGAAGTTTCTCCTTTAAGTCTGCTCTGCCTGTGGTAGAGAAATGCAGATTACACAGGACACAGATCGACCTCTCTTTGGAATACTTTTTCTTTATAATACAGTCATTTCAAATGTGAAGAATAAAATGCTGCTAAATAAGAGATTATTTGCTGTCTTAAGTAGTATGCAAGAGTTGTTTTTCTCTGTTTTTGTAGTCCTGGCAAATTATCCAGAGATTAATCTTTGAAAAGCCTTTTTTATTATATCTGTAGAAAACATTATTTTAAGTGATAATCTCATGAAACTAATTCTCCTCCATACCATTCAAGAGTGTTTTACAGAGAAATAAGATGAATACAAATCTCTACCCTGTATCGAGTATGTATTTTGAATCTCTTAGGTCAGGGATGTAAGCCATTGAGGGGCCGATACTGTGGACAGAAGGTGTGGCCTTTGCCACAGAGATAGTATTGTCACCACCTGCTCCCAAGTCCCCTACAGGCAGGGCCCTGCTGTTCAGAGCAGCTTCTGCTAGTGCTTGTTCTAGATCCTGGGCCCTCAGTCAACTGTGACTCCTGACTTTTATACTTGCTTCAAAATGGGTAATTTAAGACAAAGATTCCTTTAAGTTAGGGTGAAAACCAACTTCAGCATGGTCCAAACCCTACCTGCCATAATCTCTGTGAAATCTGCCGTTTCCATATTTAGAATAAGAAATTTCTCTGTAGGCCACCAGATTCTTCACTTAAAGAAGAGCCCTCTTTTATTGGATGCTGCTGTTTATCTTCTACTCTTAATGGAGTGAACATATAATTTATCATCCAAATAGGGACATGTTTGGGAATGGAAGTGGGGAGGTAACTGTTAATGGTTGTATCTGGGAAGCAGTCATAACCTAGGACTGTGGGAGGCAAGCAGAATCGAATGGTGCCTGAATATGAAGGCAAATGAAATGAATACTTATTGAAACCATATAATGTGCTAAGGACTTTATATATATTATCCTCTGATGTGGTATGTGGGCACATTTTTAACAGTGAATCTGGAGTTACATTAACCAAGGAGTTAACATATACTAGTCTAACAGGAATTTTAGGAACTCAACTCAGGACAGTTTACAACAAGAGCTATCGATTGAACTGTCTGGAGGAAATGCATTAGATACACATTTTGGCCAAAAGCCAAATGTTAAAATCAGTAGTTGACTGAAGTCAGACATCGCTAGAATAGAAAGAATTTTTTGGAGGCAAGATTAAATCTGAAAACTTGCCTAAAATTTTATAAGTCAAATTTTGAAAGTTTGACACTGGTGAAGGAAACAGAATTTATCAGTGCCATCCGCTGATGGACCACTCCTGTGGTGCCTGTGCTGCAGGCCTGCAATCCAAAAGGGATGCTCGCTTTAATCAGACTAATGTTTAGTGCACAGTGTAAGGAACTTGGGATTCAACACCCAGCAAATCTTAAAAATCCTAGATCTGCTACTACTGAAAATGTTTACCCACCTATAGCAGTTATTTTGACAAGCTTTTGCCTTTTGGTCTCCATAGACTGCAAGTGTAAAGAATTAACTTCTTCAATTTGAATTTTGATGAGTGAGGACAAAATGTGCATTGAGGTTCTGTAACATTTTCTTCCTTTCTTCCAACTTGTAATTTGTTCATCCAGTTGATCAACGTTTATTAAGCACCAATTCAGTGTCTTAGCCACCATTTAAGGGGATGGGGACAGAGCAGTGAATAGAAGACAAAAGTCTTTGCCCTCATGGAGTTTAAATTCTGGGACTTGGGGAGACAGACAATAAACAAAAGTATAGATAAAACATATAGCATATAAATAGCATAAGTGCTGTTAAGAAGAATAAAGCAGTTACGGATATGAGGAACTTTCTATTATGACTGGGCAGGTCATGATGATTTTTCATGGTGTTGTTTATAGGGTTTTTTATTCTCATGAAATTTTTAGGGGCAGATTTGGTATTTAACTATTAATCCCACATATGAAGGGTTCCCAACTAGGACTTTTTTTTCCCCTGAACAACTCATTGTCTAAATGGAATTAAATAACTGAAAATTAAATAAAGTTCTTAAGGGTTATGTGTTTAATATTTGTTTAATATTTTGAATGCTAGTATATCAACTAATTCTACAAAGATTAGAATTTTCATGTAATCTCAACTCTGTTATTCTTCCTTATATTATTGCTTAAAATTTTATAAATATTTGTTGGTAAAAAAATGATGCAGTATTTTTCCTAAGGTTTTATGCTAAGCACACTTAATATTTCCTTTAACTGACAATTTATTCTCCTCTGTAGTTGATGATCCTTCATAATTTTTATACATAAAATTAATAGCTTTCACAATAAATTTATTATTGCAGCATTTTCCTTTTGAAGTATTAAAGATACATTTATACTTCACCTAATGGATAGAAATTCAACATAGAAAGCATATAAGGAGATTTTTCACTCCATCTACTTCTAGGCTGCTTATCAAAATTTTAAATTGCGTATTCAGTTGTAAACAGCAAACTTTAGTGACATTCCCTGTTTATGTTACTAACATCAACACCCTATTTAGATACGATGGTGAAGGAAATGATCACACAAGCGTTTGTCACATACGTGTACAAGGAGGCCAGAAATGGCATTGAATTGGATGTTTAGCTGAGTCTAAAGCTGGAGTGTAACAGCAGAGTTTGGCCAAATACTGAGACCAAAGTGAAACTCTCCTTCACCTCTGCTTTCTCAAATTCAGTTCTTCCTCAGAAGGGGCACGATAGTGTCAGTCATTGGAGTGACAGCCTCCCAACCTCCTTCATGTCTGGTGACCAAAGTGATGAACATGACATCCAAGAGAGTTTAAGCAAGGTTCACGCTGATACTGGGCATTATTAACTGAGTGGTTGGGTTTTCACCCTTATTTGTCTGTTTAGTTTCACCAGAACCTCAGTCTTCCTGGCACAATAAGCCAGTGAGGTCTTCTTGGCTTAGTTGATATGCATGGCTTTCACTGGGAGAGGATGAGAACCTGAGTGAGTTTTTAGCAAGTGGCTCCCAGGCTTCCTAAATACTTACCTTCATGATGCAATTATAGCATCATTTAGCAGGAGCTCTGCTGCAGCTTGAATTCAAATAATAAAAAGCATTTACATTTTAACTCCAATACTCAACTCACACTTAACTGAAATGTAATAATCTGCAGATTTAAACTTGAATATAAAAATGGGTTTACTTTTGCTTTTTTAACTCTGTGATTTTATTGCCTGCCACAAATAATAGGCAGTATTAATGCAAAGCATGAGAAAGGGGGTGGGAACCAGATTTTCGAAACATTCTAAAAGCTGGTATGTGTCTTCTCTCCAGGGTCACCTGCAAGTTGGATGGAGGTGAAGTTCAATTTTATATCCCCCAAACCTAGCACAGTATTAGACAAGCACTCTGTAAAAGCCATTGCTACTACTACTACCATGATTACCACTCCTACTGCTGGGAGTGCTATTTCCACTACTGCTTTTGCTTCTGTGGTTGTAGCCCGTATAGCTGGTGAGCTCGTGTGGGCCCTTCTCAGGCATGGGGGGTGAACATACTTCTACGTTGTGGTCCCTTTTTGGCCACCCTCCAGACATGCGCATGGCAGAAGGAAGATGGGAAGGCACTCTGGATGGAGGGAAAAGTTCAAACGTTTATAAGAAAAGCACTCCCATATTGCAAATGGTGCTATGATTATTTTGAATTTGCTATAACTCTTAGATTTTTAAAAGTATTTGTACACATGTGACACTTTCTATTTTCTGTCGAGTATTTGGTTTTCCCACTCAGGGTATGATTGCCCTGAGCATGATGATGCTGTAGGAAAACATGTGAATTTGAGTCCATCTAAGACACATTTAATCAATAATTAAGCAAACATTTATTAACCTCCTGAACTTTTTTCCCCACATCTTTATTGCAGTATAATTGCTTTACAATGTTGTATTAGTTTCTGCTGTACAACAAAGTGAATTAGCTATATGTATACGTATATCCCCATATCCCCTTCCTCTTGAGCCTCCCTCCCACCCCCCCCATCCCATCCCTCTACGTCATAACAAAGCATCGAGTCGATCTCCCTGTGCTATGCGGCTGCTTCCCACTAGCCATCCATTTCACATTTGGTAGTATATATATGTCAATGCTACTCTCTCACTTCGTCCCAGCTTCCCCTTCCCCCGCTGTGTCCTCAAGTCTGTTCTCTACGTCTGCGTCTTTATTCCTGCCCTGCCACTAGGTTCATCAGTACTGTTTTTTTTAGATTCCATATATATGCGTTAGCGTACGGTATTTGTTTTTCTCTTTCTGACTTACTTCACTCTGTATGACAGACTCTAGGTCCATCCACCTCACTACAAATAACTCAATTTCGTTCCTTTTTATGGCTGAGTAATATTCCATTGTATATATGTGCCACATCTTTATCCATTCATCTATCAATGGATATTTAGGTTGGTTCCATGTCCTGGCTATTGTAAATAGTGCTGCAATGAACACTGTGGTACATGTCTCTTTTTGAATTATTGTTTTCTCAGGGTATATGCCCAGTAGTGGGATTGCTGGATCATATGGTAATTCTATTTTTAGTTTTTTAAGGGACCTCCGTATTGTTCTACATAGAGGCTGTATCAGTTTACATTCCCACCAACAGTGCAGGAACCTCATGAACTTGACTTGAACAAATCTCTTGCTATGAGCTTCAGTTTCATTGTCTGTAAGTTTAAGGTAATGTAATTAGCTCTATCTTAGTTTTTTGGGGGATGAATAGAGGAAGCCAGTGTAAAGTGATATGTAAGCTGCTAGCTTAATAAAGATTAAATGGGGTGTTATTATATGGCTGGGACAAATTTTTCTTCTGAATTTCCTGTAGCACTTTGTGCTCAATAGCAAGTTTAGTTTGGTTTAGAGGCGAGAGCTGTGGTCTGGCTGGAAGTAAGTACCAGATATGATGTAAAAAGACCTGGGAGCAAAATCATGCCCCACCACTTCACTAGTGATGTGCCCCAAGTTAAATTACTGAAAAAAAGAATCCTAAAGCTATGTAGCTCCAGGGTCACTCACTGTGAGAATTAAGTGGGAAAAGATCTAGGAAGGCACCTGGTGTGTTGCAGGTGTTTGGCTAGTGTTTGGAAAGCATTCCTTCAGGAAGGAGAAAGGTAAGGGTGAGTCACAATGGTCCTGAACAGGCAGCATGCAGAGAGGAAAAAGCATGTCCCGTGATGGCCCTAATACATTTCCTCAGATGTGAATTAGGAATAATAATGATAATAATTCCCTTAATTATCTCTTAGGGTTACTGTAAGGACTAAAAGTGGTAAGATATCACCAGAAATGGAATAGGGGCTCAAGAATTTACTCACCCCAAAAAGTTGAGAGTCATGCTTAAGATAATTCTCCTCATTTTTAAAGACAGTCTTAAGCCATGTCTAGTTCTATGTTGACTGACTATAGTACCTAGGATGCTTTTTTGAGAAAATGTAGGCAATTCACTATAAAACTTTCCTGCCTCTGTTCAGGCTGCCTTTTGGGTAATGAAACACAATAAAAATTACCAAAGATGGAGGAGGCAAGGAAAGAGCAGCTGATGGAATGATGATGTAGAAGCAAGAGTGACGCACATTCTAGCAACTTTGAAAGATGTAGGCCATTTTCCCGAGCCCCTCTCCCCTGTCCTTTCTGTTGAAACCTTTGTGAAGGGGAAGCCAACCAGAAAGCACCAGAGAAAGCACCAGGTGTTGGGAAGAGTTCCAGGCACTGACTCGATTTATTCGTCTCTGCAATGAGGTCAAACTTGTACTACATGCTTCACGTGTGCATTCTCAGGGAATTCTCAAGAACAGTCTCTGAGGCCATTTCTGAAGCCCAGTAACATTCCTGGGTTATGGAGTCAGTAAGTGGCAGAGCCAGTATTTGAACCCAGGTACGGTTGCCCCCAAATCCTCATCCTCAGATTCTGCCTCTGAGGATTCAACCAATGGGTAGATGGAAAGTATTTGGAAAAACTAAAACTTCCAGAAATTTCTAAAAAGCAAAACTTGAATTTGCCTCACACTGGCCACTATTTACATGGCATTTACATTGTATTTATAGCTATTTACATAACACTGAATTAGGTAGTGCACTAATAAGTAATCTAGAGATGATTTAAGGTACACGAGAAAAATTGTGTAGGTTATCTGCAAACACTGTGCCATTTTATATAAGGGACTTGAGCATCCATGGGGTTTGGTATGGGGGCGGGGTGGGTCCTGGAACCAACCTCGAGGAGACCAAGGATGACTGTACTGTAGCTCCCCATCCCCATCAGCTCTAAGCTTGGGTACCACTCGTGGCCAAAGATATCTGAGCAAGCAGGTCTATTTAGGGGCACCATTCAGAAGTGGTTTATGTCAGCGATTTGTTTTATTGGTCCTTCTAGAAGTGGGACTGGGGAATGAGTTCTTTTACTCCTGAAGGCTCAGTGAGGAAATGGAATTGGTTCCTGACAGGCTTTGAATTCGAGGAGAATGTGAAGCTTAGCCTGTAGAATAGTAACATGGCCACCATGTGAGGGGCAAGCAGAGGAGCGCCAGCGAGCCAGCCCAGGACAAGGGGAGGAGACCCAGGAGACCCTGGTGTTTCAGACACAAAGAGAGTGAGGAGACCTTCGCCAGGCCCCGGTGCTCAGCTGTGTCTCACACTACTGAGAGATCAGACAAAACGAGAACGGGAAAGGCCTGCAATTCACCAGTTGAAAGGCAGGTTGCTTCACCGGTGCCTGAAATCACATCCTTCATCTCATTCTGTTTCTATTTAAAAGGATTTCCCAGGGGTGGTTCTTTGATCATGCCCTCAGTTTGGGGGGATGTGCACCCTCTTTGGGGCTGCTCTGTGTATTCCCTACTCCGTACAGGTCACGTAAAGTCCCTGGTCCCCAAATGTAACCATCTGATTGTTAAATCACCATGAAGATGCGTTAGCCATCCAAGCCTTTTCTGCACCTGGATGTTTAAATCCATCAATCTGTAATTATAATGATTATTTTCGCCTTTGGACATATTTCAACTGCATGTGAGAGCTGATGTTTTTCTTTCTTTTTGTTTAGTTATATCAATTTCAGGAGTACAGCATTATAATTTAACATCTGCATACACTACAGATTGATCACCACCATGTGTCTAGTTACCATCCATCACCAGACAGTTGACCCCTTCACCGAATTTCTCCCACCCCCCAACCTCCTTCCCTTCTGGTAACCACTAGTCTGGTCTCTGCAACTATGAGTTTTTTGTTTTGTTTTTTTGTTTTTTTTTCTTAGATTCCACATATGAGTGAAATCAGACAGTCTTTCTCTATCTGATTTATGTCACTTAGCATAATACCTTCAAGGGTCATCCATGTTGTCGAAAATGGCAGGATTTCATTCTTTTTTATGCCTGAGTAGTATTCCATGGTGTATATATACCACATCTTCTTTACCATTCATTCATAAATGGACACTTAGGTTGATTTTATATCTTGGTTAGTGTAAATACAGTTGACCTTTGAACAACATGGGCTTGAACTGCACAGGTTCACTTATACATGGACTTTTTCAATAAATACATACAGTACTGCACAATCTGAGGTTGGCTGAATCCATGGAGGCAGAACTTCAGATACAGAGGGTCGACTATGGGACTTGAGCATCTGTGGATTTTGGTATCTGAGGCAGGTCCTGGAACCAATTGCCTGCAGATACCCAGGGACAACTGTAATGCTGCAGTGAACATAGGGGTGCATATACCCTTTCAAATTAGTGTTTTTGTGTTCTTGTGATAAATACCCAGAAGTGGAATAGCTGGGTCACAAGGTAGTTCTAGTCTTAATTTTTTGAGGGGTCTCCATACTGTTTTCCATAGTGGCTGCACCAATTTACAGTCCTACCAGCTGATGTATTTTTTTTAACTTTTTTAAAATTATGAAATATTCCAGTCATGCATTCTGATGGCTGGAAGAATGAATTAATAGTAGTCTAATCACCCTGGAGACACAGATGCTTTTGTGAGCTGGCGCTGAGGTAAGGCTGCACATCTCTGTGGGAATGACAAGTGAATGAGTCTGCTACTCACTTAACCTGCTGTTCTTTTCTCTCTCTGTTTTCTTTCCTAGGAAACAGATGGAAGACTGCTGTGACCCCGCCCATCTCTTTGCTATGACTAAAATGAATTCCCCCATGGGGAAGAGCATGTGGTACGATGGGGAGTTTTTATACTCATTCACTATTGACAATTCAACTTATTCTCTCTTCCCCCAGGTTAGTACAGAGTTTGTTGCCTTTCAATGTAGTCTCTTATATGTCTTGATATCATAGGAAAGGGATAATTGATTTTGCCTAACTAATCAGATCTACTTCTTTTCATCTTCTTACTTTTCTGAATTATAAATGCTTCCCTTTATACTGTCATTTTTTCGTGAAGAAATCAAATAATGTTGTGATGCAGGGGCAGCAGTAGGATATTATAGAGTAACAGATTTCCTAGCCCTTCTGATTCGAGTCATATGAGACTGAAGAAAACAAGCAGAGAAGGAAGCAAGGTCAGGGAATTGTGGAATTCCAGAGTTTTGAGGTTGGCTGTGGCATGATCTTGAAGATTTGCAATACTGGAATGTTTTCTTAGGGCTGATACTGCTCTCAGGGAGTGGGGACCATATGGTCAGAAGTTGCTTCTTAGAGCTTGTGAATCTTAACCCTGTGGTTAGATTACTGCTATGAAGTGGAGGAGTGGTGGAGATGGAGAGAAAGTATTTGACCACTTTTGAAGTGGTCTAAATCAAGCTTTGCTTCCTTAATGTTTTTCTTTGTGGTTTCCTAAACATTGAAATCAAATGTTTTACTAAAATATATCTATGTAGCTAGTGGGGGGAAAAAGGAAGTCTTTATTTCTAGGGAGCCCTAGTTGGAGATGGGAAGTGGATCTTAGGTGAAATTGCCATTAGGGAGAAATTGAGAAATGAATCTCGGCTTCCCCAAGTCTTCACGCTACTCTTGGTTTGGCCAGATGATTGTGCAGAAAGAGAATTCATGGTCAGAGGTGGAAAACATATATCTGTAATAATAGCAAAGATTCTTCAGAGGAGGCATCTTATAAAGTTTGAGGCACAGGCAGTACCAGATCCGAAGTCACATGCTCTATGAAATAGCTCCCATTTGCTAGTTCATTCTTAGGTGTTTTCATCCAATTTAACGGTTTTAAAGTATGTATAATGATACAGTTAAAAAATTTTATTTTAAAATAGGAAATAGAAGGTTTAATTCACGGCCAGCATCCTTGTCCTTTTTTCTCTCTTCTTCATTTGCCCTTGGGAGCCTTCCTTATGTCAAAGGAAATGATTAACAGTCATAAAATGTAGGATTGAATTTTGTCTCCATCTCTTCCTAACTAAATGCCTTGCTAAGTCACCTAACTCTTCTGAGGTTCAGCTTTCTCATTTGTACAGTGGCAAGAGCAGTACCTGTCCAGCCACCTCACAGAGTTGAGGTCAAGGACATGTCATATAATGCATGTCCAGATACGCTGTAAACTACAAAGCATTATGTAAATGTTAGGTTTATTAATGTTGTCCTGGTTCATATACTGCATCTTTAGACTGAGGAATGAAGAATATAATTGCATTAGTCAGAAATCTTCCTAGATGTTTTTAGCAGAAAGATATTTCATGTTGGGCATTAGGCACTTAAAAAATCGTTAGGCGAATAGAGGAGTGGGAGTCAAGAGGTGGCTCCTGGAATTACTTAGTCCAAGGACTTTACTGCCATAACTGTGGTTTAGGGATTAGAAAACTGCAGTGGCCACTGCCATCAGCAGAAACAGGGCCAGGAAGATGGGTTTCAACTCACCTCCTCCCTCCAAATCTCCTTCAAGTGCATCTAGTGGGTAAGATTAATTTGCATCCAGAACACTAGTTGCAAAGAAGTCCAGGAGGGGCAGTTTTTAAAGCAATCAAGCTTTAGCAGGAAACTAGAAAAAGGGTGGAATTGAGGTTGAGTAAGCCAATTCACAGCATCTTCTTTGTACAAACACTGATATCAACTCGCTATGAAATGAAGAAGAGATAAGGAAGCAATCTTCTTTAATAGCTCATCAAATAGAAAAGATTTTAAAGAAACCCAAAATAGGATTTTATAGATGAGGGCCTTCAGTCATACTAACTGACTTTGTGCTAGAAAATAGATTTGAAGAGAGGAAATGATTAAAGAAATACAAACTAACTTCCCATCTTATCTGTTAAGTTGCAGCAGTAAGATAGCGGGAAACATTTTCTTTTTCAAGTGTGTGCACATGAATTTTGTGTCTCTGTATGCCAGCTGCAAGACCAAGGAACCATCCCTGAATAATAAAGGAAAAATGCTTTTTTCTTAGAAAGTGAAAGTCATCACATCACTGTGTGTGTGCACAGTCATTACAAAGGGCTGAACCAGTTCAATGGGTAGACTTGAAAAAAGGTCACGTGTGTATTCTTCTGCAGAGATTCTGAAATGACTAATTAATTTATAGAAATCCTGGAGAATCAGTTTGCATCAACACAAAGGGTGTCTATCGCCGGGCCCTCTTATTTCTCAGTGAAAGATTTCTAGTTTGTTATCAGGAAGCTAAGTTGTCAGTTAATTGTTAGGCTTCATTCATGCTCCCTGTGGGAAGAAAGTGGTGTGTGCTGATTAGGCAGAAATGCAGGTGAGTGAGCTGGGCTCCGTGTGGTCAGTTGAACAAAGCATCCCTCCTCTCCCTGTTTCAGCAAGATAATGCTAAATCACTCCTTTGCTAACTCAGATGTATAACTTTATATCACACTTTTAATTATATACTTTAATGTATTTAGTTTAATTATATATTACACTTCTCGCCTAAATGCTCCATATATGTCAGCTGTCATTGTTATTGGTATTACTCCTTTGCCTATTTTAATCACTGCTTTTGTTGTTGTTGCCAAGATGCAATCCAAGATTCTCTGTGTGATGTGGAAAGTTAACAGGTCCTGAATCAAGGCTGGAGGGTCCACAAGGGCCCTAGTGAGATGCTGTATACTTTGTAATTACAGTTAGTTGCTTCTTATTTGGACCTCCTATGACTTCCCATGGCTTTATTATCAAATTTATTCAATTCTGCCTCCTATGCGGTTATTTGCTTAATCACCTATCACAGTTTTCTAAAAGTCTTTATCTGCTGATCTCAATACCATCTTGTGAGCTTTTGAGGAAACTCATTTTTGTGCCTCGTGCAGTTAAGCTTCGCACTTAATATAGATGCTCATTTCCAGCTGCTCTCCCTGCCTATGTATGTCCCGCCTGGGCTGTACCACTGCTGTGCCCTGGCTTGAACTATAGGAGACCAAGCAGGACAGTTTGATGCAGCTGTTTTCAAATGGCTCTATAAATGTATTTTGGTGAAATATTTGTTGAATATTACTAGGCATGAAGAGCCGAATTTTAATCCTCATGTAGATTTTCTAGAATATGCAGTGCGTGTGTGTGTGTGTTTGGAGGGGACAGTGTGATGGTAGTGTTCCCACTTTGAGAATACTTGAGGATACCTCCGTCCCCTAGGCTGGGATCAGCTCTTTCCTGCTCTGCCTCTCCCTTTGAAGCCTACATGGTCCCACATTTGTAGATAATACTGAATAAATGCTATTTTGGCCTAAGACATACTTTTACCCAGAAAGAGCATAAATTTCCTTGGCAATGAGTGAGGGAGTAGCAGGAATGTTAGAAACCACAACTGTGTTGATATAATTTGATAAATATTTTCTTTGGTGTAATAAATATATGGTCGGCCCACCATTCTCTTACATTGTGCTGGATAGTCACATGAAATATATCACAAACTAGACGAGTCAATTTTCCTCAAAATATCCACCCAAGGCCATATGTACAGAATCACAAAACATCATTAATGCACCTCGGACAGACATTTCCAGCTCTTCTGATTGCCATAAACTCCCTGACATCTTCCACTTGGCCTGGACCCACAATGCCCTTGGCCCAGGGGAAACCCAGCAGGATATTTTGAAGTAGTTTTGTCAAAATGACTTTGTTAGAATGAAAATACACATTTTTTTTCACAGTAATGTGCTTAATAGAATCCTCTGAGCTCCTGGGTATTCCCGAGTCTCAGAGCAATTTTTTTCTCCTAACGAAATTTAGATTCTACTATATAATCTACATCATTTGGTAGCTTGCTTTTTTACTTACCAATATGATTGTAATCATTTTCCAAACATATACCTTTTCAACTAGAAGGAAACTGAGGGGACTGTTTGGTGGGCATAGATCTTTGCCAAGCCTGTGTTGGTTCATGTTGTCAGACTTGTGTTTGGCTGAGACCTGACACAGGAGCTTAACCAAATAGGTATTTATTTATCTCAAGCAATAGTTAGGGATTAGGAGGTGAGTAGCTTAGAGCTAGATGGTGGCTACACAGCACCATCAAGTTCCCAGGCTCCTGCTTGAACATCTTTAGCTGATGGCCAAGGAACCTTCTAGTTTTGATCCAGGATCCCAGTAGGACAGAGGGGAAAGAGAAGAGGAAATCTGGACAGACTCCTGCTGATGTGTCAGTGGCCAGGACTGAATCTCATGGGTGTGTCTAGCTGCAAGAGAGGCTGGGAAATTTCAGTATTTCAGCTGTAAGGCAAATGCACTCCATGTGCTGACCTGGACAACTGCCTGCCTTAGTTTCTTCACAGGTTAGCTCACTCTGTCCTTATAGCAACTCTGTGTGGTTGTTACTCTGGTCTTCATTTCATGGGTGAAACTGAGACTGAGGAGGGTTAAATATCTTATTCAAGGTTCTAGAGCTCGCAAGTGGAGGGCTGGCATGTAAAACCTGGCCTGTCTGATTTCCAAAGTATTATTATTATTTTAAATTAATTAATTAATTTATTTTTGGCTGCGTTGGGTCTTTGTTGCTGCGTGCGGGCTTTCTCTAGTTGTGGCGAGTGAGAGCTACTCTTCGTTGCGGTGTGCGGGCTTCTCATTGTGGTAGCTTCTCTTGTTGCGGGCTCTAAGCGTGTGGGCTTCAGTAGTTGTGGCACGTGGGCTCAGTAGTTGTGGTACATGGGCTTAGTTGCTCCGCGGCATGTGGGATCTTCCCGGACCAGGGCTCGAACCTGTGTCCCCTGCAACGGCAGGCGGATTCTTAACCACTGCGCCACCAGGGAAGTCCCCCAAAGTGTTATTGTTTATTATCTTGTTTCTATTTTTTTCTTAAAAAGTCATGGGTTCTGGTGGATTCACTGTTAATTTTTATCACGCAATCACCTTGAAACCATTTTAAGGTTTTTGCTTCCCTTATATAAATACTCTTAGAGGAAATGGAGAAATTCTTTTGTAGCTATCTGAGGAAAAAAAATAGAGTACAGATATGCAGGCTCTAGGATCCTGTACAGCACTGTAGTTGCCCTTTGACTTTGGGTGCCCTAGTGGCCCACTTTGGAAGGAGAAATAAGACCAGTTCCAACTGGTTTCTATTTTGGTTTCTATTAAATGGGTTCCTGGACCCAAATCCAATGTGTGTGTGTGTGTGTGTGGAGACTCTCCCATACCACCAAGCAATTCTCAGACACTAGCTGGGAGTCTTACCATTCAACTCAATTCTGACACTACCTACCTGGAGTTAGCATCAGATTCCACAGGTAAAGGACTCAGTCCCACAAGACCACACTCCACTTCAGACATCCGTCATGAGCCCAGGTTATTACTTGTACTTTTGACCGACCGGCTACAAATGGGAAGTTCCAGTGACTCCTCCCAACTCAGGAGGCCAATCGCAAATCCGAGTTGTTACCTGTACTTCTGACCGACTGGCTATAAATCAGAGGTTCCCACGACCTCCTTCTTGGGTTCTATTAATTTGCTAGAATGGCTTACAGAACTCAGGAAACCCGTTTACTCACTAGATTACTGATTTATTACAAAGGATATTAAAGGATACAGGTCAACAGCCTGATGAAGAGACACATAGGGCGAGGTCCCCAACAAAGGAGCTTCTGTTCTCCTGGACCTTGGGGCCTTGCTTCGTGGCAAGTGGAAGCGCCCTGTTTCCCCAACATGGAAGCTCTCTGAACCCCATCCTTTGGGTGTTTTATGGAGGCTTCATTATGTCAGCATGATTGATTAACTCCTTGACCATTGGTGCTTGATTCAACCTGTAACCCCTCTCCCCTCCCCGGAGATCAGGGGGGTGGGACTGAAAGTTCCTACCCTCTGTTCATGATTGGTTCCCCTGACAACCAGCCCCATCCTTAGATGGTTTCCAAAAGTCACTTTCATTAACATCAACCCAGATGTGGTGTGAAGGGGCTTGTTATCCATAACAAGGCACCATTTTCACCTTTATGGCTCTGAAGGATTTTCAGGAACTGAGGACAAGAGACCAAATATTATAAAAGATGTTCCCTTTGCTCTTATTGTTCAGGAAATTCCAAGGGTTTTGGGAGCTGTAAGTCAGGAACTGGGCATGAAGACCAAATATATTTGGGAAACATATTTTTGTCATCTGAATGTTCCTTATAAATCACAGCATCACATCTGTGATAGAGAAATCCAGGTTCTCAAAGGAAAGCAAATTATTCTTTGCATACTGCTTCTATATTATAGAAATCCAGAACATGATCCCACTACCATTATATAATTCAGAGCATTTACTCCTATCATCCTTGGTTAAATGGCAACGTTAGAGAAATATGTAGGGAATGGAGTCTACAGATCTGGGTTTTAGACCTGGCTTTCTATGATGACATTTGTGATCCCAGGCAAGTCATGTAACTATTATCAGCCTGAATTTATAATTTTCAGTTTGGGACTAATAATACCTGGTGTTTGTATTTCAGTGTTATTATGAGACACCAAGTTAAAATGAGATTAAGGGTGTAAAAGTGCTTTGTAATGAATGCACTGCGCAAACATATAATAATGTTACTTTTATTATCTGCTTAAGCATTTATGCCATGTAAGCATTTCTTAGGCATTTTGGGAAACAATGGGGGGGAAAACTCTAGAAAAGTGGTCAAATCAATTTTCCATGCTGGTGAGTGGCGAGAAGAGATAAATCTGTTGAGTCTGGGATTTAGGGAAATATAAATTAGTTATGGAGGATGCCTCAGGCTGTGCCAATTGGACATTTGTATCATTATAGTTGGATAATAATTATGATACGCTGAAAGTGCAATGTAAGATACCTTATTAATTTCTAGTGAATTAAGATTGTGTATCTTAACAATGGATTAGTAGCCTCTGTTCCTCTCATTGTCCTGTAACTGAGCAGATGAGGAGAGTGGGTCATCACAGGACTTCCAAATACCTGTTATCCTCGGAGGAAAGGAAAGCACACGATTAGAAGTTAGTTGCCCCACGGAGTAGTTGAAAGTAAACTGTAAGACGCCTTTGTCTTTCAAACTTAGAAATAATTACAAATTAAGACCTTTCTCTAATGAAGATTATCACAGGTTGTCTATGGTTGAGAACAAAATGAAAATGAGTTGTAAGGAATGGTGTGTCTCGCCACGGTGTGGACCTTTCTAAAACAGGTGACAGTGTGTAAAATTTAGTACAAAGACTGATTATGGCTCAGGCTTAAAGCTTCCTGGGAACAACTGAAAAGGTTGCATGACACCAATTACCACTGAGTCAAATCTCATCCCATAGGTCTGATGGGAGTGATAACTCTTTTCAGGAGGTGTTAATGTCCCACAGAACGTTTTCTTCTTAGATTTGGTTGACATGACGGTGTTTTCCTGCAGAAAAAGCTGGTATAGCTTTGTTTTTCTTCAGTTGGTTTCTTCATCTTGGTCCTTCTTACTGGCAAATATCCAAGTGTAGACAGGCATTTCTCTCTGATTTTGACTTCGTTTTGAGCTTTTGTTTTCATACCAGGAGACCTCTGCTCTTGATATGCTCATTTGCACTCCTCAGGTCTATTAGAGATCACTTAACTGCATAAAGATACATTTGATTAGCAGTGGTGACCAGGGACTGGGGCGACAGGAATGAGGAATGACTGCTTGTGGGGGGGTGGGATTATCTCTTGTGTTGATGAAAATGTTCTAAAATTGGAAAAAAAAAATCGCTTCACATGAATTGAATTACAAAACAGAACAGAGTCACACATTTAGAAAACACACTATGGCTGCTTAAGGGGAAAGGTGAGGTGGGGTGATGCATAAAACAAGGGTTGGAAATTAGCACAGATACTGTTCCATAAACCAAATATGTAATAGACAAGACCTATTCCTTGCTCAGTGAACTGGACGCAACACCCCCTATTCACCGGAGAAGAATATATTTTTCTAGTAAGAATCTTAAAACCTATGTATTGGTATCTCTCTGTAAGTGAATCAAGTGGGTGTAAAGTGGCATAAACACAGCAGTGAAAATCAGCTAAACCCCATTATAAAAATAAATTACAAAAAAAAAGATACATTTGATTAACTTAGATCATATCAACACTGAATTTTCTCTGGCTTAATTAATTTGGTCAGGGAATAAAAAGATACAAAATGAGTACAGAGAACATTTTCTTAATGTTTGTATTTGTTCAAATCAACTTACTCTCCTTCTTCTGCTAATTGGCCTGTAATCTTTAGATCCCATGGGAGCTGGCACAATATTCTTGTCATCCCTCATGGCCTGACATATCCTCTTATCTGCAGGGTCAGAACTTCTGGGTGAAGAAGGGTTGGGGTGGGGATAGAATAGGGAAGTTAATTTGGCTGTGGAGAGTAAAAGGCGGTCCAGCTAGTAGCCAGAAAGGGTTATTAAGATTCTCACCCTAGGTAACTGTTTCCAGTAACCAGAAGATAATAAGGAATAAAAGAAAGATAACTACCACATGATATCACTTATATGTGGAATCTAAAATATGACACAAATGAACTTATCTACAAAACAGAAGCAGACTCACAGACATAGAGAACAGACTTGTGGTTGTCAAAGGCGGGGGGAGTGGGGGAGGGATGGAGTGGGAGTTTGGGATTAGAAGATGCAACCTATTATTATATATAGGATAGATAAACAACAAGATTCTACTGGATAGCACAGGGAACTATACACAATATCCTATGATAAACCATAATGGAAAATAATATGAAAAAGAATGTATATAGGGGCTTCCCTGATGGAGCAGTGGTTGAGAATCTGCCTGCTAATGCAGGGGACACGGGTTCGAGCCCTGGTCTGGGAAGATCCCACATGCCGCGGAGCAACTGGGCCCGTGAGCCACAACTACTGAGCCTGCGCGTCTGGAGCCTGTGCTCCGCAACAAGAGAGGCCACGATAGTGAGAGGCCCGCACACCGCGATGAAGAGTGGCCCCCGCTTGCCGCAACTAGAGAAAGCCCTCGCACAGAAAACGAAGACCCAACACAGCCAAAAATAAATAAATTAATTTAAAAAAAAAAGAATGTATATATACGTATAACTGAATCACTTTGCTCTACAGTAGAGATTAACATTGTAAATCAACTATACTTCAATAAAATAAATTAAAAAGAAAAGAAAACAAACTTATGGTTACCAAAGGGGAAAGGGGAGAGGGAGGGATAAGTTAGGAGTTTCGGATTAACGTATACACACTACTATATATGAATAGATAAACAACGAGGACCTATTGTATAGCATAGGGAACTATATTTAATATCTTATGATAACCTATAATGAAAAGAATCTGAGAAGGAATAGATATATATGTATGTATATAACTGCATCAATTTGCTGTACACCTGAAAGTAACAAAACACTGTAAATCAACTCCTTCAATTAAAAAAAAGAAAAAAAAACCGATGTGCCAATAGTGTGCAAAACTCAGACATGAAGATTGGGGGAGGGTGGAGCTATACCCAGAGAGCCAGATTAAACAGTCATTGATTTCAAGTTCCCAGCCACTAGGCTGGAGGTTTTGGCAACTGGCAGCTTTGGGGAGGTACTGGCCAGAGGAAGGCAGGGTTCCATCCTTCTAGAGGCTTGGAAAGCTGATCATTTAATCCAGGCAGGGACTCAAGGGAACAAGGTGGAAGTTTCCAGCCTGGGGGTCAAAATTAGGCACCATTTTTGAGAACAAGGTGGAAGCACCTTTCTGGAACTGAGTCTGAGCTGGGCACCAGGAATCTGGAAGGGCAACCTGGGGCTGTGTTTTGAAAATAAGACAGAAGCCAAGTTGCCAGAGCCATACCCGAAGGCCAGGGTCAGAAGACCGCAGGTGTAACTTGATGATGATTCCCACAGCTTTGGGTGGCCACCCCCCCAAATCATCCCCCTGAAGCCAGAGCTGATCCACATTTCCCAGGGCTCAGGCCGAATCTGCAGTGGCCCCGATGTGGGTTCAGGCTGAGAATTAGGCCTGATAAAGAAGAATTTTTAAGACAAAAATGTTAGGTTCTTATCCTTTCCTGTGTCACCTCTATGGAGGCTGACAGGACAGAGGGCGCAGAAGCTAAGTGAAGGAGGGAATCTGGGAAAATTGTTAATTAAGGCAATATGTTAGCAGCTTGTCAGAAAAATAGGTGAGGGGATAAGTGTGGTGGATAAATTCAGGATAGGGTGTGGGTGTGCTGTCTGTAATGGAAACAGAAGTGCTTTTTGAGGATAACCAACATTTTATTCTCTGAAAACTATTTTTCATAAAATTTTTCTTGCCGAATTTTATTTTTCCTGTCTACCGAGACTCAGAATTTTAACTCTTTACTAAGAAAAAAAAAAAGGTGCTGAGAAAAAGACAATAGCAAATTAAATTCATTCAGTAGTGTCTTTACTTGAGGTGGTCTGCTGTTAATAAAGCACTGGCTAGCAGCTCCTTATAAGTATATGATTATTTTGCTTAAATTTTTCTCTCCCTAGGGTTTGGTCTACTCTGCTCTTCTATACATTTTGGGTCTCCTCTACTACTCAGATGATAGCACATTCACAAAGTATTGTTAATTTTGGAGCCATAAAACGTATACATTTCCTAATTGCTTTTTCTTGTTAAAGCCTGACATAGACTTTGACTGTAAAGCACAAGGTCATTAAGAACTGAAGTAACTACGGTTGGCAGGCGCTTCCAGATGAGATGGGGATTATTGGAGGACTTCTTCAAACCCGAAGGCCAGTGATATGTATGGACTCAGGAAAAAATATAGTACTTCTTTTTGTTTTTATAAAATAAGCTTTAATCTTAATTTTATTTGTATTTACTTGTTTATTTACAAGTATCTATTGGTCCTGTTCAAATGTGATTTTTTAAATTGAGGTATAGTTGATTTACAATATCATGTTAGTTACAGGTATATAGCACAGAGATTCAGTTATACATACATATATAGACATACACATATTCTTTTTCAGATTCTTTTCCCTTATTACAAAACATTGAGTATAGTTTCTTTTGCTATACAGTAGGTCCTTGTTGGTTATTTAAAAAATATAGTACTTCTATATGATCCATAAAATTTAGTACAAATCAAGAATCAACAAAATATAGTCAGAGTTGAGTTAAAATTTAAAATAAGGCTCTGATGCACCAGAAATTCCCTTTCACATGTGTTGGACTTGCCGCCAAAATGAATATGCCCTGCAGCCAGCAAAACTATGCTTTCCTAAAATTTTGGTGATTCTGTATAAAATGAGTTCACCCATTCGTTCATCAAGCATTTGTTAAGCACTTTGTGCTGTGTACTAGGGACAGTGCTAGTTCTGGGGAGGTAGTGGTGAGTAAAGACAGACCCATTCTCTCCCCCCACCGGGTACTGTCTTCAGTGTCCCAGACGTTCCTTACCTTCCACATGTTCAGAATTAAATGCCCTCCCTCCCCATCCGCCTTCTCTTCTCTGTTCCCTGCCTCAGGTAATGATACTATAGCCCACGAATCACTAGAGCTGACACCTGGGTCTTATGTTTGAATCTGTCCTCTGTACTAACCACTTTCCCAACGCAGTTTTATTTTGTAAATATCTCTTGACTCCATCCCCTCTTCCCTGACCTCTCTGCCACTGTGGTAGTTCAGGGTTTATCATCTGTTATATGGGCTCATTCAAGGACTTTCTGACAAGTTTCACTCTTATGAACTTGCCTCCCTGCAACGCCCTCCACCCTGCTGCCAACGGCTGTCATTATAAAACGTAAATCTGTTTGTGTAACTTCTCTTAGGTCGCTCCTCTCTGCCCGCCGTGCACGCAAGAGCAAGTGGCCAAACGGCACCCTCACCAAGTCTGCTGGGGCAGTGTCAGTGGAGGAATCTCACAGAGAAGGCCAAGTAGCAGCTGGCAGATACTCTGCTGCCTTTTCATAATTACAGATGATGAGATCCTAGACTTTCTGGACTCCAGGAGAGGGACTCTTAAACTAGGCTGACATATTAGTTGTCTAATTAGGTGTGTGTGATTCAAAGACTGTGATATTAAAGTATTAAGATACGGCAGAGCCTTGGCTTTGGTCTGGTTTATCAGCTCAGTGCTTGTGGGTGATGGAAAGCCCGCTGCAGTCATGATTGGCAGCTCGAGGACAAGCCTTGCAGACACAGGTGAATGACATAGCTTGCCAGAAAAGGATTTATCAATCAGCTCATGGTTCGGCAAGAGCTAGCCTCTTCCCTGGCATGATGGGAGGGCTGGGATCCCTGTCTTGCTATTGGCCAGGATTGAGGGCCTTCAGCGCCTGACCACTGCTGGTCTCCATGGAACTTTATCAGAGGCCACTTCCTTTTCTGGACCGCGGGGGATCAGTCTTGGTCAAGTTAACCCTGCCTGATTACCACCTACAGGATAAAGTTCAAACTTCATACGGGGGCACACAGGCCTTCAATATCTGAACTCTCGGAGAATATAAAATAATATAAGCTTAGTAGTAGCCGTCCACCTTCTTTCCCCTGCTTCTCATTACTTTATACAGTTGATCCTTAAACAACACGGGTTTAAGGATGGGTCCACTTATACGCAGATTTTTTCCAAAGGTAAATACTAAAGTACTGTCCCGTCTGCCGTGGGTTGAATCACGGGTTCAGAACCATGAATACAGAGGAACGAGTATAAGAAGGGCTGATTATAAGTTAACACGAGAAGTTTTGACTGTGCGGAGAGTCGGGGTCCCTCATCCCCCCACTGTTAAAGGGTCAACTGTACTCTGTAATTACCACATGACTTGCATTTCCCCCAAAAAGTTGTGCTTTTTTATTCCGTCTGCCCAGAATATTCTTCCTTTCCTTGTCTGATGAATTCTTATTTTTCAAGATCCAGCTAAAGCATCTTCATGTCTGTATAACCTTCCCAGTTCCCTCTCCCAAATCTCCATTGCCTGCCATACCAATTAAAAATCTGTCCTCCGCCCCCCCACCCCAAATTTGTGTATATATCTGTTACTATACTATCGAATAGCAGTGATTTGTTCACGTGCTTTCTGCATGCCAGACTGTGAGCTCCTTGAAGGCAGCACCTAGACAGGGCCTGGCACCTAGCATAGCAGGTGGTAAATGAAAACGAGCTGAATGAACAATAGAATGGATAGCTATTCTTCCAAAGCCTTTGCAGCCACATGACAGCAGCCTCATTCTTTTGGAAGGAGATGCTGCCTGTGCTAGAAGGACCCAAGATCATTCCCACGAACGCAACAGCACTGGGAGAAGGAAAGGGTGTGGGATGGTGTGTCTGAGATCACCTTCTTAGTGTTCAGAATTTCATCCTAGTCTTGAGATGAAATGATCATACAGTTTTAAAGTGAGCCACAGTATTGGTGCCAGACATGTATGTAGTTGTTATTTTGGTTTTGTTTGTTTTGCTCTTATTATTAATCACTTTTCAAACACATTATTCTTGAGAAATTGTTACTGGGTAGTACTGAAGGACGTTTTGATGTTTGTGAAGATCGTTTCTCTCTCTTTATCTCTATTCCTTATTTTCCACCATTGCCTCTACCATCCTATTCCAGATGACTGTGGCCTCTTGCCTAGAATTTTACGGTAGTCTCTTATTGGCCTTCTTGTATCTAACCTGGCCTCCTTACCGGTCTGTTTCCACATTGCAGCCTGAGTTATTGTTTTAGAATGCAGATCAGATTATGCCATCACATTGCTTAAAATCCTTGATTAGCTTCCCATTGATTTCAGGATAAGACAGCCTTCTTAGGCCCACAAGGCTCTGCCTGGTCTGGTCCCTGCCTGGGGCTCCAGCATCAGTTTCCATAGTGTTCCCTCTCACCCTTTACACTTCACCTTCTTGGCCTGCTTTCAGCTCCTCATAAACACTAAGTTGTGTCTTTCTATAGAGCTTCTTGACCCTCTCTCCCTTTCCCCGGGAGACTCTTGTCTCCTGTTTTCTAGTTCACTTATGTTAATCCCTTGGATCCTGTTTGAGTATCATTTCCTCAGAGGGACCTTCCTCCAGGTACCTCTCATTTGTCACTTCAAATTCAGTTGTTTAAGTATTTGATTCAAGGTTCTCTTTCTCACTAGAGACAGCTTCCACTGTCCCTGGAAGCTCCCAGAGACAGTATTTAATTTGGGGGGATAGGGAGCCGTAGTACTGTTACTGAGTCCAAGCTTTTACTGCTCGCCACACGACAGGCCAGTCAATGGAGAGACGAGTTGTTGGGACAAGGAATAGCGACTTTATTTGGAAAGCCTGCAGACCGAGGCGATGGCGGACTAGTGTCCCAAAGAACCATCTTACCCGAGTTAGAATTCAGGCTTCTTTTATACTAAAAGGGGAAGAGGTGTGGCTGGCTGTTGCAGGCTTCTTGATGCTGGAATCCTTTGTTCCTGCAGCTGTCTCTGTAGGTCAGGTCATGACTTCCTGTAAACCTCCAAGAAGACAAATGTTATTCTCTGTTCTGCAACTTTTTATCATCTATATGAACGAAGAGTGTTATGGCTTTAAAGGTCAAGCCTGGGAAGCAGAGCCTTGAGAAAGGGCTCTCATGTATATTTCAGGTTTGTTCTGTGTTATAGTGTCTCAGATATTAGCTTAATGCCTGGGACATGGTAGATGTTCAGTAAATTTTAGTGGAATGAAAGAATGAATGAATGAATGAATGAAGCTGCTTGGTTTTGCTGTATAAAATCACCAGCTGTAATACCAGTAGACTGCACAGCCTAGGTTTGGTGTGTGTATATGTGTATGTATATGTGTGTGTATGTGCGTATATATATATATATATATATATATATATATATATATATATATATAGAAAGAAACTTGGAGTTCATTATCACAGAGCGGAGGGGAAGAGCCCCGCATCAAAAGCAGTCACTTGGGAAACCCCAGAATGACTGCCTCAGATTGAAGCCTGTAAGAGAAACCTGTGGTGATGGTCAAATAGGGTGACAGTGAACCCCTTTTGTTACTGTATTTTTGCCCTTTTGTGGTTATTTATCAATACAGGGTCTCAGGTGTTGCAGTGAAATCAATCTTATGAGTCACCACAATGGAGAAATTGCTGCTATTTCTGAAGATTTAAAATCATTGTCAGAGATGTCAGCTTAGCCAGTCTCTGCCCTCTGTCCAAGCAGAACTAAAGGGCAGAAGCAGTGATGCAGCCAGAAGAGGGGTGACTCCTGGGTCTCCTCCTTGCCATGAGCTGGCATCCCCAGGCTCTAGGCTCTTGTGTTGAGGCCATCATGCTCTCTCTTTTCTTCAATCTTCCAGCCGTCAGATATCCCTGAACCAATTTTCCTGCAAAATGAATGTGTGGGATTTGCATTTTGAAAGGACTGCTCTTATAATACCACCATCTTTTCAATTAACATACTGCTTCCCTGCTTGTTTTTAAGTTATCTTGGCTCAGCTGCTGGAGGGAAACATTTTTTAGTTTTTGTAGTACTGCGGAGCCAATATGTTTAGGAAACAAACCAACCAATATAGCTCCCAAACAGCCACTGGCCAGAGACAGTAATAATTTTTTAACCCCTTGGAACTCTAACAAGGAAAAAGATTTCAGCCAAATTATAGACACTACACCAGTGTGTAGTTTGGGCAGTTAGAACAATCATCTTTGACTTGAAAACTTTGTGACTTTTCTGGAAATTAGTAAAGGCCATAAATTAAGTAATCCTCTAAGACTTCTTTTTCAGATTATGATCACCTTTCATGGAAAAGGCCTTATAACAGAAGTAGCGGAGTGCTCTGTAATATTCAGAAGGAAGAATATAGAACAGGTCAAAATTTAAAAGTCAATGATCGGCATTAAGTTCTGAGTGCATTTTATCATTTCATTGCATTTTATCATTTATCATTCATTTGTTCGTTTCCATAATGAACAGATAGAGGCAAGGAAGGATTTCGAACATGAAGATTTAGGTTCAGGGAAATAAATCGTGGTGAGGATTTATAAGATGTGGGGTGGATGAAGTGAGGGCTAGGAAAACTTGGGGGGAAAAGGCAAACTGTTATCATATTAATAAAAATACTGGCAATAAAATGTTATAGATAATGTCATGTCTTTTAAAAGAGAGTGCCTGAAGGCAACGCAGATTTTATGTTTTAGTTTGTAAAAACCACTGGGATCTTGGTGAATCACGTTTCCAGATAGTTGAGAGAAGTTTTAAGCAGAACAGTGGAGGGATGCGTGGAATGTGGCATATGGGGACAGGCAGGGCAGGTGTGGGAAAGTGGGCATTGGAAAAATGATCGAAAACAGGGAGGAAATCAAAGCAATGTGGTTATTGGTTTCTTAAGTTACTGGTTAATTGAGGTTAGTAATTGCTAATATTTCCTGAGTGATTTCTAAGAGCCAGGCTTGGCACTTTTTATAATAATCACCTTATTTAATTCGCAATATCTCTAGGAAGGTAGTTTCTTTTATTTGCCCCCATTTTATAGAAGAGAAAGCTGAGGCTTAGAGAGGTTCAGTAATCATCTCAAGGTAATGTGGTTAGTAAGTGGCAAGAATCCCTGACTCTGTCATTTGTGTGTTTAACCGTTATATTCTCCATGACTTTTGAGTCCTTTCCATGACCTGGACACTTAGACGATGACTGACAAATAATTTAGGTATATTATATTACGTGTATAAATATAGAGTCTGTATATGTTATTGCTCTATCTGTCTGCAAAGTTTTCTTCAGTTAAGATGTGTTTGAGAAGTGCTGAGGGTTAAATTGGCCAACCCCGAACTTTCTATTGCCAGTGCTGCTTTAGGGTTGGCATTAGGTTTAGTACACTTGAAAGGAAATCATTCTAGCCTTGAAAATCACCCTGTCAATGCACATTTTTTCTCACTGAGTCAGCTAAGTGATATGTGAGCCAAATGGTCCATCAAGGCCGCTGCTGACAAAACAACGAAAGCTTCATTTACTTGAGAATCTTATTGGGAATTGCAAAGAAGAAAAAGGAAATCTATGTATCTATGGGAAATGAAAGACATCATGGAACTACCGTACAGCACATGAAAGGCTGCCATATTTCAGGAGAGACACGGTAGCAGTGAAGAGTGGATGCAAGTGAAGATGGCCAAATAAATAGGAAAAAGACATATTTTAATGGAGTTTCAAATATGTTTCAAGTTATTGATTATGACTCTACAACAAGCACCTATGCAAATAAAGCAATGAGTATAAACTGCTTATAACTCCTCTGTAAGTTCCTTAATTGAAATATTTCTATTTAGAAGAAAAATTATATTGAACATATTTTTGTTTTAATTCAGTGTTCTTATTTTAAAGCAGAAATAATAGATACATTTATTTAAATAAACTCAATTTCTAAAACTGTTACATTTGAAGTAAAACGTCTAAGAAATATTCATGAAAATCAAATATATTAAATAAAATCTACTAAAGAGTAGGTTAATTATATTTTTGTAATTTGATTAGGTTTTGTGGATATACTCTAGAGCTGTAGTTGGCTGAGAACTTACTATGTGATAGGCTTTTTGCTAAATGTTTTGCACATATCGTCTGATAATTCCAGCCTATACAGCTGGTTTTACTGTCTCCATTTTACTTGTAGAAATTGAGGCTGAGAGATGTTATGTGACTTGCCCAGATCTCCCAGCTAGAAACTGGTTCCAAGATGTGAGTCCAAGCTGAGCTCAGATTCGAACTCAGGCCCATTGATGCCAAACTGTGTGAATATAACCAGTTAAACTGAACTGCCTTTCCTCTCAGATTAAGTAATCCACCACAGAATGATTATAACACAATAAAGTCTCTCCCTTGGTATGTCTGAAATAGCTGTGAGAGTATATAAGGAGATTTCCACTCTGTTTTTCTTATGGAAATGGATGAATACTTACTCAGTTGCTAACTTTTATTGATATGACTCAAGTTGTTAGGGCGCACTGGGGTCAGTGAACCTGGTACAGTTTTTCTGGTGAGAAATTTCGCAGTGCATATCAAAAGCCTTAAATATGTGCTTCTTATCTGACCCAGCGATTCCACATCTAAGGATTTACCTTAAAATAACTGATCAAGTTCTCAAGGTTGTATGTATCAGGTCAGTAATAGCATGAGGAATTCTGCATGGAATGGGTTAGGGATGTCAATCTTGCTGAAAAGCGGTCTTGAAGAGGCTCTTGCATGGAACTTTACATAAAATTAAGCCAACCTGATTGTTTATACCAAAGGAAAAAATAGAGTGGGCTCATCCCTCCCTCCCCATCCACCTTCCTGGATTTGCCACAATCCAAAGATGTTTATAGCAGTATTGTTTATCATAGTGAAGAATTGGGAACCACCTAAAATATTCACAGTAAGGAATCGGTTAAATTATGAGCCACCTATCCAGTCAAATAGAATGAGGGTATTAAAACAATGGTGGAAAGATGCGCATCATATCTTGTTAAATAAACATGCGTGTTGCAACAGCAAGGATAAGATGATCCCATTTTGGTTAGAAAACAAACAACTGTTTAGGATGAGACTATCTGAATATGACTTAATATTATTTTAAACTGATATTAGGGAGACTTTTCAAAAAACCTTTGATCTGTTCTTTGTCTCTTTGAATCCTGAATTTTTCACAAACTGCCTTCTAAAAGGACCTCTTTCTTTGGGTCCTGGAAAGTGGAAGAGAGTCTTCCCCAGTCTTTGGCAAAAACTTCCCCAAAACATGCATTTTCCTATATCTTTCTGAATAATTGAAGATTCACACTCATCTCTTACCTCCTACTCTTTGGGTTTTTTTTAAGATTATATAAATATATTTTTTTAATTTATGCATTTATTAATTTTGGCTGTGATGGGTCTTCGTTACTGCGCACGGGCTTTCTCTAGTTGCGGCGAACGGGGTCTACTCTTCATTGCAGTGCGTGGGCTTCTCATTGTAGTGGCTTCTCTTGTTGCAGAGCATGGGCTCTAGTGCGTGGGCTTCAGTAGTTGTGGCACACGGGCTCAGAAGTTGTGGCACATGGGCTTAGTTGCTCCGCGGCATGTGGGATCCTCCCAGACCAGGGCTCGAACCCGTGTCCCCTGCATTGGCAGGCGGATTCCCAACCACTGCACCACCAGGGAAGTCCCTAACCTCCTACCCTTTGAATAAATATAAGTCTGCTAGGGCCCTGCCTGGGTTCTAGAGGAGAAAATGCTATCAGCAAGCCAAACCTGGCCCTCAAATGTCTTTTGTTTGGCTTTTACTGTTTAAGGAAAAAAGTCATCTGAACGATATTGCCAACATTAAAAACTAGATCTCATATAAAAATCTGGATTTTTAGTATTGCCTAGAAAAAAAATCAGTGTGTCTGGCAGCACTGGGTCCCAGTGCTCATAACAGGGTAGGGATCAGTTCCTGCTCTTTTTGGTTTGGTCAGGTGTCCTTTGTTTACCATAGTTCTTAGCACTCCCTATTGTCTTCCCTCCACTCTGCTTGTGCTTCCTGCCTGGATTCTGTAGGCATTTGATTTTGTAACTCTTGTGTGCTAGACTCTTTTAGCTCAGCTGTGTATCCTTAACGTCTATACCAGTAGTCTGGAAAAGTTAACAGATTTGCTTTATTTGCTTATATTCCTAGCATCTCTGGGTAAGTCAATCAATGAATGAATGAGAACTTTTACATACTTATTGTGGTCAGTATATAATGTCTGAGGACATTAGGAGTTACAAGACATGCTTTATACCCTTAGGCAGCTTATTTTCTATTTGTGGAGGATGGGTATATACACAAAATGGACTAGCAATTGGTGCCAAATGCTAAGTGTCTAGAGTGTTTGGTTAGAGGGAGTGACAGTCGGCACTGTAGCTCTTTGGTGGCAGTGGGCAGGATTGTGGATGACGATCCCAGAAGATGAGATTGGGCAGGGAAAGTTCTAAGGAAGGAAGACCTTAGGTTGTATTTGAGGGTTGGTAGGATCTGGTGGGTCACAAACTTTATTGTGCACATGAATTGTGTAGGAGAACTTTAGCTTTTCATGCTCTACTCAGAGATTGTGATTCAAGAGGGCAGAAGTGGGACCAAGAATACTCATCTTTAATATGCATTTCAGGGTGGTTCTGATATACGTGGGTCACACTGAAAAAAGGGGAGAAGATGGTAGGGTGAAATAAGTAGAGGTAGGGGTGTGAGTGGGGACTTTAGAGGCTATAAAATTTAGCTGATTGGGGGTTTGTATGGCGGTGCCCTGGGAGATGATTAAGGGAGCAATGCTGGGAAGAAAGGGGTGCTCTGGAAACAACTTCTTTTCCTTTTTTTTCTCACAAGAAAGGATGACAGATACTTTTTTATAAAGTTGGGGCAAGGTGGGAAGCCTCAGGAACCAGTTATTCTCAAAGAGAATATTCTCTGTTTGATTTCTGCATTTAAAAAAAAATTTTATTAATTTTTTAAATTGGAGTATAGTTGATTTACAATGTTGTGTTAGTTTCTGCTGTACAGCAGAGTGAATCAGTTATACATATACATACATCCACTCATTTTTGGATTCTATTCCCATATAGGTCATTACACAGTACTGAGTAGAGTTCCCTGTGCTATACACTAGGTTCTTATTAGTTATCTATTTTATATATAGTAGTGTGTATATGTCAATCCCAATCTCCCAATTTATCCCTCCCCCATGATTTCTTCACTTTTTAATGGAACAGTTATATACGGGACAGTACTGGGTTTGCTTTTTTTAAACTTAATTAATTTAATAGTTAATTAGCAGGCAATCGATCCGGTTCTGCTAGTTCAGGTACTTAATCCGTTAAATTGGATTAACAGTTTAACAATCTGCTCCATTACTGAGTAATTGCACACTATTTATAATTGAAAACAAAACAGATGTCTTAATTCCCACCACATTTTAGTGGGATAAATATAGAGCCAGGGGGTCAGGTTTTTTGCCCCAGTATGTTGTGTAGTGACTGGTATATGATTGGTTGTCACTCAATAAATACTTGCCAAATGTCCTTAGCTGAAATGTGTCTGATGTTTGTGGTTCTTCATTTCTGGGGAAAAAAAAAAAGGAATTTGATTAGGTTAGTAGTTTTCTGCACCATCAAATTCCTTGGGGTGTCTCAGTGTAACTTTCAGAAGTGAGAGAGACCAAGAGGTCGGGGAGGGGAGGGCGCCCACCTTGACCTCAAACAACATCTTCTCTTTTGTTTTTCTATTTTTGTTTTTGTTGACGGGGTTTTTCTGCATACAGCCTTGTTCAAAAAACAAGAGACTTCCATTTCCAAGCAAACAGAATAACGACATCAACAGTAATAAGTTTAAAAGTCTCTGACGTATTGAAGAAATGATTTGATTCAATTCCACATATACTTACAAGCCACCGTGCACAGCTTTAATACCTAATTCTCATGACTCATTGAGCATAAATGAATCCTAACGTTCCTCTGATCTTCTTCAGTTTTTGAACATTTCCTTGAATTTGTACAGGATCTTATTGGACACAATACCTGCAGACACTTCATAAATCTTAAGGGTGAAAAATAATTTGGTTGGTGGATAATAGAGTAGGGAAGGGGGGAGGGGAAGAGGCACTGTAGCAGCCTCAACAAAAATATAAGGAGACAAGAAATTTGGGCTGTATTGGAGGCCAACCGTCGTAAATAAAATGGTGTGGAGAGAATATTGGGTGTGAGCATAGATGATGTGGTTTGAGAAAAGGATGAGCAGGGAGTTTGGGGTGTTGGTGGGTCCTGAGTGCCTCTGTGAAGATCTCAAACGTTTTTGTCGGCAGACGACATAGTACATTTTGTACTTTTTTGGTAGGGGAGTGATTTGCATTAGCCTTTGTTTATTTAATGATTTATTGAGGGATAATTGATACATGTATTTAATGAGCATTATTTGACGCATTTGGACATACTGCAAACACCTGTGATGCCATCACCTTTGTCTTAGAAGAATAACTAGTATATGAGAGTGAAGGGGGGATGGGAGATAAGAACTAGAAGCCGACTAATAGTAACCAGCCGTTGTAAAAATATTTACAATGAAAGTGGAAAGAGAAAAAGCATAGAAGAGCTTTTGAAGAGGTAGGTGTTACGGTGATATTGAGAGATGGCAAACATGACTCCAAGGTTTCTAGGCTTGTTGCTGAGAAAATCTGGGTCCATTAAAAATAAAAATAACAGTTATTGATCACTTACCTTGTGCCAGACAGAACTCATTTAATCCTCACAACTGTACAAGGTGGATACCATTATTACCATTGAGAAGAGTAAGGCACTGAGGTTAAGTAACTTGCCAGCGGTTACAGAAGAAACATTAAGCCAGGACTCGGGTGCAGGCAGGCAGGCTCTAGGGTAAGGCTCATCAACAGGAAGAGGAACTGAGCATATTTGCAGAAAAAGAATCCTTCAGTGGTATTTCCACCTTGGGAGCTGAGAAGACAAAGGCTCGCCATGACATGAGGTATAGTTTCTGCTGCTGCGGCTGCCACTTTCTGCTTCACTACTAAGAATCACTGGCCACTACCTTTGCGATGTGCATGCCCTTCATATTTCCTTTCCTTTCCACCAGAAAAAGCCCCCCAGTTTTGAGAATTTTTGAAATGTGGCCAACCTCTGGCTTAAAGCACAGGCGCAGCCTTCCTACGGCTTTATTTATTTTTAAAAAATATTTTATTTATTATTTATTTATTTAGGCTGCGCCAGGTCTTAGTTGCAGCATGCGGGATCTAGCTCCCCGACCAGGGATCGAACCCAGGCCCCCTGCATTGGGAGCTCGGAGTCTTACCCACTGGACCACCAGGGAAGTCAGTCCCCCTTACGGCTTTAGCGTCCATGGGTCAGAAACAAGATCAGTAACAAACTTCAGTTAACCAGGAATTGAATATGAAATGTTCAATAAATCTGATGAATGGTCATCTTGTCACTGACAGCAAGTTTGTGTGCCTGACACACAGTGAGGCCAAACAAACTGAAACGTTGGCGTTTGGAGCAGAAAAAGGTTTATTGCAGGGCCATGCAAGGGGACGGTGGCTCGTGCCCAAAAAATGTGAACTCCTCAAAGGGTTTCAACAAAGCACTTTTTTTTTTTAACATCTCTATTGGAGTATAATTGCTTTACAATGATGTGTTAATTTCTGCTGTATAACAAAGTGAATCAGCTATACATATACATATATCCCCATATCTCTTCCCTCTTGCGTCTCCCTCCCTCCCACCCTCCTTATCCCACCCCTCTAGGTGGTCACAAAGCACCGAGCTGATCTCCCTGTGCTATGCAGCTGCTTCGCACTAGCTATCTATTTTACATTTGGTACTGTATATATGTCCATGCCACTTTCTTACTTTGTCCCAGCTTACCCTTCCCCCTCCCCGTGTCCTCAACTCCATTCTCTAGTAGGTCTGCGTCTTTATTCCCGTCCTAGGTTCTTCATGACCATTTTTTTTTTTTTTTTAGATTCCATATACATGTGTTAGCATAGGTATTTGTTTTTCTCTTTCTGACTTACTTCACTCTGTATGACAGACTCTAGGTCCATCCACCTCACTACAAATAACTCGATTTCGTTTCTTTTTGTGGCTGAGGTGAGTGAGAGGCTTGGTTAGTTGTTGCAGACTTCTTGGGGTCGGAATCCTTTGTTCTTGCAGCTGTCCACGTAGGTCATGATGTTCTTGCCAACTTCCAACAAGACAAAAATTATTCTCTGTTCTGCATCTTTTTATCTCTATATGAATGGACTCTTAAAGGTCAGAGCCCTGAGAATAGGCCATCCTGTATATTTCAGACTATAGGCAACATTCTTTTACAAAAGGTGCAGAGTCAGCATGACTAAGCACAGGAAAAGGAACAGATCTAATAAGGAGTCAGGTTTGTTCTTACAATCTGAACTGATGTTTTATTTTTGGCTTCCAAAAGTTATGTCCAGAATAATAGATAGTGAAAAATACATAATATTCCTTGGAATGCTTAAGTGTTAATTTTTTTTATAATGGATTGAGTCAGAAAGTTTAATAGGGAAACAGTACCCAATATATAAATATTCACATCATTCAATTTCCAGAGATGCCTCCTATGTAGAAAGACTATTAATACTGAACTAATCTTTTTTAAAATCATAATTTTATTAGTGGAATGGGGAATACGGATCTTAACAGCAACTTTCTGGAAATTCATTTTGTATAATTGAAGAACAGTTAACCTTTTTTGAGTGGTAGGGATGTGCAAATATTCTGTAATTAGTATTTATAAATATATATCCCAGGTGAAGTTTTGGGTAATATCTTTTTAAAGGGTTCAATAATTAAATATCTGTAATGAGAAGCATTTGTCTCTGAAATAAATTAATTGCTAGATATTTTCATCATAAAAATGCTTAAACATGCAAAATAAGAAAACATCTGAAATTTCAATTTGGACTTCCAAGGGGGCTGGCTAAATAACCAAAAAAGCAAATATTGGAAAAAGCTTATTTACTGGAAAGGACCAAAGCTGCTTTTGATTCAGCTGCATCTTGTCATTATTTTGCCTGTTTTGTTGGGCGCCATACTTACTAGGAATTTGCTTGTGGGAACTTGCCAGTCTTTAGTTGAAATAATAAAGTGGGATACAGAGATAAAGAGATGTGCATCTGAAGAATATGGTTGGAGGGCTGGGGGCTTCATTGATGCACTGGTTAGAATGTAATTAGGTCCTTGAGCAGGGCAGTGCAATTAAATAGTCTAGGAGGGCATAATTAGATGGGTGGCTGAATGGTGTAATTACATTCAGAAGAGGGGGGCTGTAATTAGATGTGAGGCGGAGGGGGGGTGTATTTAGATGCCTAGGTTGAGGATATAATTAACATATGGGTGAGAAATTAAATTATGTGTGTGGGTGAAGCATAATTATGTGTGGGAGTCCATGCGGATACATGGGTGAGGGTACATAGAAACGAATGGGTTAGATGCAATTAGATGTATGAGCTCATGTTCTTATGGACAAAAACTTGATATTTTCATCAATAGGGGCAAGCATATGTTTTGACTTCATCACTAATAGCAGCTGGCATATAGTGACAGCCTTTCAAGCCTAACTAAAGGGCTGCAAATCAAAATCCCTGCTTTTCTATTAGGACTTGAGACCCACATCTAACATTGACATTGATTCCTCTTCTTAATCATGGCACTTGGTGGTGTTCTAAGTACTGAAAGGCTTGGTAATTTTTCTAGCTTGAAAACTGCATGGCAAGGAAGACTTTCTCCTCCTTCCTATAAAAGAGAAGTCTGGAGGGAGTAGCAGAGCAAAACAAAGATTTTTCCTTTGAATTGTGAAGCGTGAAAATAGAAGTGCCAACTCTTCCAGCTTAAAGTATCAGCATAAAGTTACATGTGTAACAAAACCAGCAAAATTTAGCTTGACAGCCTCATTTTTTTTTAGTTTATGAAACCGTGTTTATTCAGCAATATTTATGGCATTTCTCCCCTTCCTCCCAAGTATAAAATTAGGAAGGCAAGGAATGTAGGTTATGGGTACAATAGAAACAGAATGATAGAAAGAAGCTAGAGGAAGAAGAATCTAGAACAAGTTAGGTCCAAAAATCACCCAGTGCATCTGAGAAACTTATATTGAATTAGTGAAGTATGGTGAGAGTTATAATAATCTGATATATCCTGTATTAAATTTAAAACAATGGAGTCTTTTGTTACCATCTTCAAAAGCAAGAGAGCATTTTAAAATACAAATTCATTGCTTACAGAAATTCTTGATATTAAAGTTATTTCACTGGCCACTAGTCTGCTTAATCTGATTCAGTCTGTTACTCAGTTCTCCTAATTCTGGACACCTTAGAGCCTCCTCTTATCTGTTTAGGGCTTAGGTTGTATCTGGTCGAGCTTCACCGTGGATAGAATCCAAGTGGGTCGCTTCCAGGATTTCAAACTTTTTGGCTTCCTGGTGCTCCCAAGAAGCCTAGATTTAAGGTTAGTTATTTTTATTACCTGGATGTAGGGACATTACAGCCTTCTCCCTAATCTCCTGTTTTGTCCTACAGTGATTCTGCAGAACATTGTCTATTCTTTGATTCTGATGCTAATTTTTTACATTGTTAGACATGCCTAAAAGATACCCTCTCTCTCCAAGAATATTGTAACTTTTTTTTTTCAGGCAAGGCTTTATTGGGGCCCCTGCTGCAGCAGGGGGGAGTGAGAACAAACAACAGGTTCCCTTGCTTGCTTGCTTCCCCAAGGCGGGGGCGAGCTTGTTCCTTATATGGGGGTGAGGTAGGGGTGTGTCCAGGGGTAGGGCCGGAGGGGCGGCTTCAGTGATTTGCCCACCCCTTTGTGGTGTTTTGTTCAGGGCGCATGCGCACTACCCTGCTTTTGCTCCAGGTTCTTCAGGAGTGGCAGTTGCGTTTTTTGGTCCCTTTTTTGTACATAATTTTGCCCCAACTGGGCATGTACACAGTTATTTTTAGTCCCATACAGTTTCTTTGTATTTTGTTGCTGGAGGAGAGGTGTGTCCAGGTACAAGCTCTGCAGCACTGCAGCAAAGGATCCCAGGTCCCAGCCTGTCTCATTCCCCCCTGAGAGACTCTACACCCTTATTCCTAAGGGGTAAAGGGCCAAAGGTCTCTTCTTCTGAAACTTCCTCCTGCTGGACAGGGGCCGCAGACCCTAGCCAGAGGTGTAGCAGTCCCTTGCTGACTTCTGCACTTCTAATTTGTGGTCAGAGGCGCTGTTACTAAAATGTTGTGTATTCCTGTGAAAATAGTTACCACAACTTTGTTTAATCCAGTTCTTTATTTACTAAATGGTTTGCACGTTTCTTTTTTCCCACACCTGTCCTTCCTCCCCTCCCTGCAAGGCCAGCCCAAACTCTAAGAATTAGAGATTGACGGTGGTTAACTCAGTCGCTCATAGAGGTAGTGTAATTATCATTGAGGACATCTAGTTATGTCTATGTGATGGAAGATGAGTAGATGATCAAGGTCACTGGGTCTTACTACTTTGTTGTCTTGTGTGGATTGCCCATGAAGAGGAAGAGGAAGTGACGTGTTTGGCTTTGGAAATGACTTGGTAAATAAGGCTTTATTCACTTAATTATAAAAGCCATTCTGGGACGCTTTGGAGTTATTTACATAAGGCACAAAGAACAGGGTTTAAGTTCTTCAGTTTTTAATAGCCTTCTTCAAGGCATATTCTCAGCCAGGAATATTTTCACAGTTGGCATTTGTAGTTTGTTTCTGAAAAAGTCTTCCAACCTGTAACAAGTCTTTTCACTTTCATTCATGCCATAAAACATCAAAGACTCTAATTTTTGTCTGTTTTCCCCCAGTCTTCCTAAGATGATCTAATAGGCCGAAATCTCAACTACCTTTCTTATGCCTGAAAACTTCAGATCTCAGGTCCCAGTGTCAGTTCCTCAGAGAGATTTTTCCTAACCTTATAGCATTCTGTACTTTCCTATTTGTTAAATTCTGTTTTTCCTGTTTCCAGGAGCAGGGTATGTGTCTATTTTGTTCACCAGTAAGTTTCCAGCATCCGTAACAGCTCATGGCGCATATCAGGGCTCAACAAATAATTGTTGAATGAAAAGGGAAGTCAGGCATCAGGGCTATTTAAGAAGAGGCACAGGCAGTGCAGGCTGTGGACCATAATAAGGGTAAGGGTGTCTCAGAAGCAAGATTCTGAATGGCTTCATTAATCGGCTCATGTTTAGAGAGTGGTGGGTCTCATGTTTGTTCTTGAAGTTTGGAGATTATATATCCATTATGGCAGAAGACCTAAATAGACATTTCTCCAGAGAAGACATACAGATTGCCAAGAGGCACATGAAAAGATGTTCAACATCGCTAATTACAGTAAGTCCCCTACGAACGAGTTCCATTCTGAGAGCTCGTTCGTAAGTCCAATAAAGTTAGCCTAGGTACCCAACTAACACAATCGGCTATGTAGTACTGTACTACAATAGGTTTATAATACTTTTCACACAAATAATACATAAACAAACACGAAAAATAAAGAAAACATTTTTAATCTTACAGTACCGTACCTTGAAAAGTACAGTAGTACAGTACAAGAGCTGGCATACAGGGGCTGGCATCGCGTGAACAGGCAAGAAGAGTTACTGACTGGAGGAGGGGGAGGAGGTGGGAGATGGTAGAGCTGAAGGATCGTCAGCAACAGGAGACGGAGGGCAAGATGCAATTTCACTCACGCCTGACGTTGATGACAGAGGTTCTGGTTCCTTGCTGAATTCAATTCTATCTACCCTCTTGAAAAAACGATCTAGTGATGTCTGGGTAGTAGCTGTTTTTTTCTCATCATGGATGACATGGTAGCACTGGATTGCATTCTGAATGGCTGCTGCAACCTTCGTGTACTGTTCTACGTTCCAGTCCTGTGCTTCAAATACTAACAGTGCCTCCTCAAATAAAGAAAATCCCCTTGCCATTTCCTGCGTTGTGAATCTCTTCAGTTCTTCAGTTACTTCTTCTTCCTCTTGTCACTCCACTCTCTCAATTATTTTCACTTTTGTTTCCATCGTTATCTCTTGGTGCTTCTTAGCAGCACCAGCTACATCACCGCTGCTTTTACGCTTGCTGCCAGCATCCTGGGCTTGAAATAAAGATACTGTACTATTGTACTCTATACAGTACAGTACAGTAAAGTACACAAAAGCACAACCACTTGTAAAGGATGCACGTATGTGATAATGTACACCAGACACGTGAACTAACTTACGTGATTGGACGTGCAAACGCATGTTCGCATCTTTGAAAGTTTGCAACTTGAAGGTTCGTATGTAGGGGACGTACTGTATTAGAGAAAGGCAAATCAAAACTACAGTGAGGTATCACCTCACACCAGTCAGAATGGCCATCATAAAAAAGTCTACAAATAACAAATGCTGGAGAGGGTGTGGAGAAAAGGGAACCCTCCTACACTGTTGGTGGGAATGTAAATTGGTGCAGCCACTATGGAAAACAGTATGGACGTTCCTCAAAAAACTGAAAATAGAGTTGCCATATGATCCAGCAGTCCCACTCTTGGGCATATATCTGGACAAAACTTAAAAGAGATACATGCAGCCCTATATTCACAGCAGCACTATTCACAGTAGCCAAGATATGGAAACAACCTAAATGTCCATTAACAGATGAATGGGTAAAGAAGATGTGGTGTATATATACAATGGAATACCACTCAGCCATAAAAAAGAATGAAATAATGCCATTTGCAGCAACATGGATGGACCTAGAGATTATCATACTGAGTGAAGTAAGTCAGACAAAGACAAATATATGATATCACTTTATGTGGAATCTAAAATATGACACAAATGAACTTATCTACAAAACAGAAACAGACTCATGGACATCATCAGAAAATCTACAAACAACAAATGCTGGAGAGGGTGTGGAGAAAAGGGAACCCTCTGGCACTACTGGTGGGAATGTAAATTGATACAGCCACTATGGAGAACAGTATGGAGGTTCCTTAAAAAACTAAAAATAGAATTACCATATGACCCAGCAGTCCCACTACTGGGCATATACCCAGAGAAAACCATAATTCAAAAAGACACATGCACCCCAATGTTCATTGCAGCACTGTTTACAATAGCCAGGTGATGGAAGCAACCTAAATGCCCATCGACAGACGAATGGATAAAGAAGTTGTGGTACATATATACAATGGAATATTACTCAGCCATAGGAAGGAATGAAGTTGGGTCATTTGTAGAGACGTGGCTGGACCTAGAGACTGTCACACAGAGTGAAGTAAGTCAGAAAGAGAAAAACAAATAACATATTAACACATATATGTGGAATCTAGAAAAATGGTACAGATGAACCAGTTTGCAGGGCAGAAACAGAGACACAGATGTAGAGAACAAACGTATGGACACCAAGGGGGGAAAGCGGGGCGGGGGGTGGTTGTGTGATGAATTGGGAGATTGGGATTGACATACATACACTAATATGTATAAAATGGATAACTAATAAGAGCCTGCATATAAAAAAATAAAATAAAATTCAAAACAAAAGCAGAAACAGACTCACAGACATAGAGAACAGACTTGTGGTTGCCAAGGAGGAGGGGGGTGGGGAAAGGATGGATTGGGAGTTTGAGATTAGCAGATGCAAACTATTATATACAGAATGGATAAAGAACAAAGCCCTACTGTATAGCATAGGGAACTATATTCAGTATCCCATGATAAACCATAATGGAAAATAATATAAAAAAAAATGTATATATGTGTATAACTGAATCACTTTGCTGTACAGCAGAAATTAACACAACATTGTAAATCAACTATACGTCAATGAATTTTAAAAATAAATAAACAAATACTATATCCATTATGACATTAAGAAAATGCCTTTAGGTCAGACACTGCTTACAATAGATTGGATGCTCAATAGAAATCTGCAAATTAAATAATTTTGAACAAATTGTTGATCATCTGATCTGTTCTTAGTTTGCATATAGAACAGTGAGAAAAAAGATATGATACTTGGATTGATTCATACAAAAATGTGCATTTGAAAACTCATTGATTGATCAGAGTAGTAGATATACCCTCTAAGGGCCAATGATGAGAAAATATTTTGTTCAAAATCTATGTAAACCTTTGAAATTGCAAGTATCTCACACAAAGGTAAACTATATGTAATAGTAGTGCTTTAGCAATGTAATGATAATTTTTCCCCAGATAATGTAATTCTTTTAGTATTTAATAATGTACTAGTCTCATATATTTATATGGGACTTCAGAGTTTTCTGATGATGTTCAACACCTCAGCTGATTTTAATTCTCATAATCATACTGGGAGACAGATGGGATAGTTATTATCATGTCTGACTTCCAGTGAGGCACTGAGAGTTTGCAGGGCCTGGTAAACCATAATCTGAATCCAGATGGTTAATATAATAGAGTCATTAAGAAGATGGCCATTAATAGATCGAACAGTGATAGGTGAAAAAACTTGGACAAAGATTTATAAGGTGAATTGGTGGTCAAGCAATATTTTGAGACCATTGCTGTAGTCAATCTGCCTAATCCATCCTTTCATTTAGAGTAGTATTTTTTAAGGTTAGCAGGAAGAGTGTTATAGTATAGTACTATATTCTCAGACCCAGTAGATATTTTCTTACATGGGTGCAAGGAGATACCTTTGAAAAGAAAGGATGCAGTTAGTGCCTTAATAAAAATAGTCCTTGACAGAATCATGATATTTTTGTGGAAATGGATGACCAAAATTCTTTCTATGTAATATACACCAAAAAGAGGACACCTTGTTCACGGATCATTCTGGTAAGCATCGACCATTGCCAAGTTAAAATATTTTGTGTCTGAAATAGAATAATGATAGTATTATCTCAATTAGTTAAAAAAAAATTCTGCAGTATTTTCTCAATTAAGTTTTTCCTCTGTAAAACTTTGGTGAGATCCTTTGTTCACTGGCATATTACCAATGCCCAGAAGAATGCACCCAGATACCAGAGAAACAGTTATTGAAATGAAATTGCTTGTGTGAGGGCTAGCATTGACCAAATGAAGAGGAAGTAAGCAAATATTACCAGCACAAAGTCAGAAATGGCTTCCTCCTCAACTGGGCTTTTGTTCAAAGGCTTAAAAAAGCGTAATGGTGTGTGTGTGTGTGTATGTGTGTATAAAACATATATATACATATATGCTGTATATGACATATACGTATATATAATGTAAGAACAGGTAAACACCCTATAAAGTAGGTCAATTTTCTGCTAATAAAATTATTCCAGTTGTTAAGATAGAGTGTGATAAATCACTATTTTACCATGTTTCTCCCAAACCCATGGAATCTAAGTATTTTGTGGCTTGAACAAGTCAGTGAACTCTGCTAGAAGGAGGAAAGAGATGAAAGAAGAGGGGAAGGATAACGGGAGGACCACCATGCTAGTGGCTCAGTGAGATGCTTTATGTACATCATCTCATATAATCTCATATAGTCCTGTGCAGCATTATCCCTCTTTAGAGACCGGAAGTGGAACGCCCACGGGTCCCACAGTCTGGAAGTTAGGAGGTAGTATTTGTACCCAGGTTTATGCTGCCACTGCTGCTGCCGCTTCCCAGCTCTGCTTGTTCTGTGCCCAGATTCTTGCTTGGAAAACTGGTATTGTCGGTCGATCTGGTCCAGGGACTTTCCTTTAACAACAATGAGCGGGGGTTAAGTTGGCTTTTACAAAGCAAACTAAATATTAGTAGAGCATGAGTGAGCCCAAACTTTTGACATAAACTATATACAGATAGTTGTATAACTCACTGAACTCAGATCAGGCTTCCATCCTCACTCCTGAAACAGGTCTGTCCTGAGGAAGGTTACCAGTGACCTCCATGTTGCAAAATCCCGTGGCAATTTTCCGCACTTATCTTACGCAATCTATCAATAGCATTTGCTGCAATTTTTCCCCATCCTTCTTGAGTATCTTGAGATATTTTTTTTTTAAACTTTGCTTGCAAGACACCCTACTTTCCTGTTTTTCTCTCCCATTCCATGGGCCACTCCTTCTGTCTCCTTTACCGATTTCTCCTCAGTCTCCTGACATCTTGTTGGAGCCTCCCGGGATTCAGTTCTTAGACCTCCTCTCTTTCCTGTCTACACTCATTCACCAGCTTGTCCCCTGATTTTAAATACCTCCTATATGCTGATCACCTCCATCTTTCTATCTCCAGGAGAGACCAGTTCCCCGACTGTATTCTCAGATATTCAACTGCCTACTTGACATTGCCACTTAAATGTCTAATGGGGATCTCACACTTGACATATTTAAAATTGAACTCCAAATTATCCCCCCTCCAAAACCTGCTTCTCTATCATCTTCCATGTCTCAGTAAATGGCAAGTCTGTCTTCACAGTTGTCCAAGCCCCAGACCGTGGCATCGTTCTTGATTCCTCTCTTTTTCTCTTATCCTATTTCCATTGCATCAGCAAATCCGGTCAGCTCTTCCTCCAAAACATCTCCAGAATCTGGTTACTTCTGACCACCCCCACTGCTCTCACTCTAGCCCAGGCCACCAAAATCTCTAGTCTGCTGTTTCAGGAGACTGGTCTCTTTCTTTCTGTGCATGACATCTTACAGCCTATTCACACAGCAGCAGAGTGATTGTTCCAGAATACGTTATAGCGTCGCTCCTTTGCTCACCCTACCTTGACTTGATTCTCATCTCATAGTAAAGCCCAAAGTCTTTACAGTACCCTCCAAAGCTCTACAGAATTTGTTCCCCAACCTTCCTACCAGATAAGTCTCTAATCTCTCCTCCTTCTCTGTCCCTTGCTTACTCATCTCCAGACACAGTGGGCTCTTTCCTCTTCATTTCACACCCCAGGAGTGTCCCCTCCCAGTGGTTCCCACAGGTACCTGTAAGGTTCACTACCCCCTGTCCTTCAGGGATTTGCTTCCATGTCTCCTGACCACCCTATTTCAATGGCAAGTCCTCTTCAAAAGTATTTCCTCATCTTCTCATGCCAATGATTTTCTTTCTCTCCACAGCCCATGTCACCATCTGATATTCTGTTTATTTACTCATTTGTCTTATGTATCATCCATTTCTCTGCTAGGATGTAAGCTCCTTGTGAGCAGGGATTACTATGTCCCTGTCACCCAGGACAGTGCCTGGGACATAGTAGGTGTTTAATAAATACTCGTGGAATAAAAGAACAGTTAATTTGAGCATAAAGACTTAAATCTACATCTAAAAAATTACAGATCTAGCCCATGTGTTTGTTGATTTCAAACCTTCCTCCCAGGAGTGACTGAGAAAAATGCCACGTGTCATCCTGGCTTATCCTGGGTGTGTTGGAGTGCTGGCCTTTGCTTGACACTCCTCTCTGTATCCTGATCTGGAGGTCACTGGACAGTCTCTGCTGTAGTGTTACGAAGGGAAGTCTTTCCCATCTGCACATGCTTAGACACTACGGTTTCAGTACCGTATCTTCATCAGCTATATTGTCATAGCTCTGGCTATTCCTTTTACAAAATAGAAATCAAGGAAGTGAAATTCCCTTCTTGTGCTACAGTGAGTGCCCCTCACCTACCAGTGATCACTCATACCCCTGGAATTTCATTTTTCTGCTTTAATTACTTTATGTGCATATATTCAGGTATTCATTTATTCTTTTGGTGCAGTCCATATTATGCCCTTCAGATTCATCAAGGATGGCTGACTTAATATCGGCATGGTTATTTTATGTCCCAGTTATGCAGATGTAAGGTCTTCCCCCAGAGAACACCAACTACTGTGCCTGGTTTCAGCAAGCAGGAAATGCTGTGCCTGGTGGTTCTTGCTGACCCAGCTAAAAGAGACCAAATGTCACATTTCACTTCCAGGGGCTAGTGCTGGGTTTTGATATTCCCTGGTACTATAAATAGCACGCCAGGGAACATTCAGGTACACGGAACATTTTCTTTGCAGTCCAGTTCAATGTCTGCAGAAAGTCGTATGCTGTCTGGATGGACACAAGTCACTCGTCCCTTAGTGCCTCCTAAGTTCTAGACAGACCCACCCAGAGTGTTCACGTGCTCATAAACACAGCGTTTGCTCTCAGCATACTTCTGTGCCTCTGTTTATGATGCTCTCTCTGCCTGGCAAAACCTTACTCATCCTTAAAGATTCATCTCGAGTGAGAAAGCGTTCCCTGAATCAGCTTGACAGACGTGCCTTCTTGCCCCTCTCTGGATTCTCCACAGCATGTGAAACATACCTCTTCTACAGCAAGTTCAGCATTACAATAGGGTCTGTTACATAAGTTTCTGTGTTCACACTCTCCTCACATCCCAAACTGTGAATTCTGAGACCTGTGATTTCTCTGTCTTCGCGTTTATCCCCAACAGTTAGCATAGGAAACGCCAGCAACGTTGAGTGAATGACTGATTGTATGAATGAATGGAATTGCATCCAAATAGGGGAATAGAATTCATTTGAGTTTGTTCCCAGCTTAATGCCTTTAAAAAGAATCCTAAGAATGTTTAGTGGGGATTTTTCCATTTTCTTTAGCAGTCACTCCCTACTATGTGCACGGCCAGTTTGATACCAAAAATTGTTATATTGAAATACACTTCAGGGAGTTAAAAAAAAAAAAATTTATTTCAAAGGAATAGGCTCGTTTGTTCCTAGCAAACTTCCTGACATCTTTCTTTCTACATGCTCTTTTCCCTCTGCCCAGTCTTCAGCCAAATTCTCTGGCCGGGTCTGCTGTAAACAATGATTTTGTGAGTGGTTGTGTGTTCTCTGCAGTGAAAACCCGCCTTGTTTTCTGTTGCTAGGCAACCCCATTCCAGCTGCCCTTGAAGAAATGCGCGGTGGTGGGAAATGGTGGGATTCTGAAGAAGAGTGACTGTGGCCGTCAAATAGATGAAGCAAATTTTGTCATGCGGTAAGAGAGCTCCCACAGCGCGGCTTCTGCCTCCTGTCTTCTCCCCCACCCCTCCTGCCAGCCCCGGGGCCTTTGTAAACCAGTCACTGGTGATTAATCAGCGGTAGCTGCTCTTCAGCGTCCCTTCAAGCTCCCATATAAGTGAGTTGAGGAGACAGGCCAGGGGAGCCAGGGAACGGACCCCAAGAAAGTGCAAAGCTGAGAGAGCTTCAGAGGTCATGGGGAGACCCCCAGAGTGGAAACACTCATTTAATTTTAGACGATACAGTTGGGTGACTCCAACTTTAAGACTTGTTCTTAAGACAGACTCTCTATGAATAAACATTTTCATTAATTCATTTCATTCTACACACTCTGCTGCTTTGTGTTTCACAAAAGCATTTGGAGGTAGTGAGTAGGATTCGAAGATGGGTTGGATCTGGGCAGGACTAGGAAAACTGGAAGGGAGGAGGGGGATTACATTTCGAGCAAAGAGGAAGCTTGGTAAGGGGACTGAGCAGAGTGGTGACGTGATCCTGCAGGGGTGTGTAAAGGAACTGCTAGGACACATCCAGCCAAGAGTAGAGACCATGACACTGAAATGGCACCAACCTGCGCCGTTGTGTAATTTTGACCAGAAGGGAAGGTAGCGAGTGATTGGATGGACACAGGCTTGGGATTGTCTGGTGGAGAGGAGAGAAAGGTGGGAAGGGACAGCATGGAGGGTCCTGGCTAGAGAGAGCGTGAAGTGACACACTTTGAAGTCTCGGCTGGATGGGAAGTGGGCCCTGAGAGGCGTGAAGGAGAAAGGAAGGGGGCCAATGGGACCAAATGATGAGGTTCTTCAGAGCTGGAGGGGGCGGTGGTGGGAAGGATGAGAGAAAGTGGAAAAAAGAGAGCTAATGTCAAAGAATGGCCCACTGGAGAATGTGACTTCACCTTCTCTGGGGGATGTGCAGACGTGTTGTAGAAAAAAAGGACATTTGTTACTGAAGAAGTGTAGGCACCTGGAGGCTATTCTGGGGAGGGTCTTTCAGGTGGGCCTCGAAGTCTCAGTGAAGTGGAAATGACTGTGAACCAGGGGCCAAAAAGCTCCGGGACCAGGAAGGCTGAGGTCTCCAGCAACACGGAGGGCAGAAAGCTGAAGGGGGGTGGCGGTTGTGTTTTGTGTTCATTTTTAAGGATAAATAGATAATGGTCTAGAAGTAACAAAAGTTAGCTGAGAGAACACTGAACCACCTCTGGGCTCTGAGCTAAGTGGAGTAGGGGAGAGTAAAGCCTGTCTGAGAGTGTTTCAAGGAAGCTGTGTACTGAGGGGAGGGTCAAGTTCCCTCTCAGAGAGCAAGGGTTGGGCTCCTTGAAAGACTTTATCTCGCTGGTGAAGCCTGCTGTAGAGTGGGAGTGGGGTCCTCTTCTATCTCTCTTTCCTTTATGGAGGTGCCCTGCCCTAGTTTTTCCAGTGTAGGACTCTGTTTTCCTCTCCATTGCCATTCTTATTTTTTGTGATACATACAAACCGTGGAAACATGGAGACAATAAAAATGTAGTTCTCTAAATTCAAGTCGATGTCAGTTTGGTGAGCACCTACTTTGTATTGGGTCTTCACTGGGGTTGGGAATGGTATGTTGAACAATTCCCTCATGGACTTAAAACCTGGAGATGGGCCAGTGCTGTGACTGGGGTGATTCAGAAGCAGATGATGAGTGACTGGGGACCTTCTGAGGGGAAGTGACATCTGGGCAGAGCCCTCTCTCCATTCCATTCTGGACACAGGCCATCGTGTCCAAGCTCTAAGGTAGGAAGGACGCCGAGTGCTGCCACAGGGTTGTGAGCCATGGGGAGAGCGCGGTGAGATGGGATTTAAGCTGTAGAAGTGGGGACAGTTACCTGAAGAGCAGAGGTACCCCCGCTAATACATTGGTGTTAGGTGGAGGCTGAAGGGCCAGCAAAGAAAACAGAGGGGTTGGAGGACCAGCCCTTGCTGCAAACTCACTCTGTGACCCGCAGTGCACCACTGTACCTTTGCTGCAGCTCAGCTTTCTAATCTATGTGAGGAAGTGGCTGCAGACAATACCCCAAGCCTTTCCATTGTGGAAACTCTGATTCTGTGATGATGTGACTATCACACCACTGTATCACATTCACATAGTCTAGTTTCAATTTTCATATTGCTCTCGAGTATAAGTTGATTTGCTTTTTCCAGAAACTATGTAAGGAAGAAAGAGTGGAAATATCATACTCACAGATTCAGGAAAGTTAAGTGATTTCAAGAGGTCTGAGTGCAATGTGGAAGGAGGCATTAGTACCATAAATGTATTTTTTTAGTATTCCTGAGTGGGCGTGTGTTTGTCACTACATTTAGGAAGATGGATATTTTAAACTTAACGTACACGAGATCAGGCCTAAGCATCTTAGGGGGTTACCTATATGATTTATTACAAATAAGCAAGACTACATTTGCGTTGTATACAATCAATATTGATATATTCAAGTTCAGAATTAATGAGTGCTTGTGATTAGGGTGCACAGCACAGGATTAAACAGATGTTCATGGAATGATGAGGGAGGTGAGGATTGAAAAAAATTCAAAGAGGGTAGCATCAAAACTAGATGTGCATGTGCCTTTGATTCAGTTTCAAGAATGGCGCCATTATCATAACACCTTTGAATCTTTAAAAGGCCTTATTAATAGTTTACAATGTGGGAGTAATTAAATGTTGACAAATTGTTTATAAAGTATTCTTATTTGACCATTTATGTATCTATTTATGCATGGTTGCTTAATACACATTTTGGGGGCACCCTGAGGAAATTGAGGTAATATCATATGTTCAAAATTAAACATTTAGTGAGTAAATGTGTGATTAGAAAGCACATAGTATGTTCCTGGACTATAGGGTACATGGACAGTTACATTGAAAGATGAGATCCATAAACAGCCTTACCTGTACACAGTGGTATACCCAGTGACAGTTCAAGATGTTTTCCAGAATTAGGATATAACAATGCCATAATTTCCTTTGCTTGGACATTTTCAAGTACGTCTTCTAATGCTAGAAGTCAACTCCCTGTTTTTCAAAGTAAACATTTGCTCTGTAACCAAAAGCAATACTTTAAAAAATAAAATGGTTGAATAAAATGTATCTGGAAGTTGTGCAAGACAGAGATAACAGTGATTGTGTCCTGGAGAGGAATTGGGTGGCTCAGGAATATGAGTGAGGACAACATAATTTTGGTGCCTTTGAATTATGCTCAGTTATATGTGTTTTACATATTTAAGTGTACATGCAACTTAAAAAGGAAGTTTATAATTTATTCTATTTAAAGATTCCTCTCCAGACCCATCACCCACCCATCTCCATTCCCCACTTCAAAGAATATTCATTCCTCATCAATTCTGTGATCATATCTTCTAGGATCACAAGTACAGTTACTAAGACACTTCAGCCATTAATATCCGTTCATTGAGCCAACAAGCGATAATGCAGAGTTTGAAACACTTTTACACAATTATGCCTTATTAGAAACAATTTGACTGTATTAAATGTGCCTTTTATGTAAATCTATGTAATTATCAATTTAGGAGTTGAGGAGCTAAAATTATAGTGTGCTTTTTTTCTAAGAAAAAAGCTACAGGGAAGTATCATAGAAATTTGTACTTGAAGAGAAAGTTTACCCAGAAGAACAGATATTTACACCAGAATACAATGTCATTATTTTCCAGAAATGAATGTATAAAATATTATCTTTATTGTTTTAAGCATTTCCCTCTATTGCAGGATTTGGCAGTTAGTGTCTGGAAGTGTTTTTCTGAGCTTTTGCTTTGTGATAGGAGGTGTGAAGTGGACCCAGACATATGAGCCATGGATCAATCTACTAGGAACGCACAGAAAAACAAAGTATTTTTTCAGGAATACCAACTAGTTTCATTTAATGATGACAAAACAGGTTAACTGCACTTTCCGGCAATATTCAGAGTTTACAGGTTTAATATAATGTGGTTGATTCTCAAATGTTATGAAGGGCCATCAAGATCAAAGGGGAAGTGATAAATTTATGGATATATATATATGTGTGTGTGTGTGTGTGTGTAACTGATTCACTTTGCTATACACCTGAAACTAACACAACATTGTAAATCAACTAGACTCCAATAAAAATTAAAAAAAAAAAAATTACATTCATCAAAAAAAGAGACAGATGCCCAAATTGTAGTCTGTGTTTTATCCTGGGAGTCCTTTTCATCTTTGCAAAGATCAGTTAAATCACAAGACCACAGTCAGCACCATGGCCGGATGAGCCTGGCGGTGAATAAACTCACTCCCCAACATGGTCTTCGGAAACCTCTTGGGATATGGTTCGACCACTAGACTAGAGATGCCTTAAGTAGTCTCTGTGACTTGACTTCCCCCAGGCCCCTCACCATGCCTGTTGTGTTTGTTCTCAATGGGCACTCAGCTGGCTGACATTAGTCTGTGGGGAGCTGCCAGAAGAACCAGGATCTTGTTACCGAAGAGCAGGTGAAAGGAAGATTCCAAATCAACTGAGACAAGTTTCTGCCTGGGATGCCCTGATGTGGTAGGAGTCAAATACAGGGTAAATACGAGACGACATCAAGGAACTTGTGCTGATCAGCTGAGTCGGTGCTCAGACAAGTCCATGTCCTGGGGGAAATTTGTAGGGAAATTTTAATAGTTGGGGAATGGCCAAGACCTTAATATTTGTAAGATGTCTACCGGCAAATAAACGATGCTTTGGTTTGCTGAAGTAAGAAAAAGTTAGAGGTGCCCTGCTGTGGAGTCAACTTAGAGACATGGGTGGAGAGGAGCACTTAGGACTCAGTAATAAAAGAAAATCTAATGGAAGCTATAGACTCATTTGGGATGGTCAGAAGTAATAGATATATATTTAGTTATATTTATATGATATTTCTGATAATGTGATATATTTGAGCTTTTACTAGGTATGAGGCATCAAGGTAGGGACTTTTTATACATTTCTTACTTTAATCCTTGCAGCCACCTTATTGGAGAGGAAAAGTCATTATCCTCATTTTGTGTAATGGGGAAACTGAGGCAGTTGACAACTTGGTTAATGTCTCACTGGCAGAAAGCCATGGGATTTGGATTTGCAGTTGCAATATTTTCCGTTGTAAGCATTCATAAGACGTTGCAGTCGAGGAGAGTACCCAGGGCTGTGTTGTGTGTGTGTGTGTGTGTGTGTGTGTGTGTGTATGAGGGAGGAGGAGCTATTTCTGTCACCTGTACTCTTCCCTTGCCTAGACTGGGATGGTGGAGAATTATTGCATTTCTTTAAATGACAGATTATTTTGTCTTCACCAGTAGGCAACCATACGTTGGTCATGTACCCAAAAGTCACACATGCATCGATTTAGGTGGCAGAGTTTGCCTTGAATGTACTATTATAATTTAGAATTTGGGAAAAGAATGAAAAACACAAGCAAATACAATTCGTCCTTTTCTCTTGAAGTTTGTTGGTATCCACAGAGAACACTGTAGGTCCTGTGTCTTCTAGGGGACTACACCCTCCTGAACACTAATTTCAAGTCTAATATACCCTGACTTATCACCTCAAAAATATTTTGAATGGAATAAATTCATTTTAGTTATATCTCTTTCCTTTAGTAAATCCCTTACCTCTCTAGCTGACATTTTCTTTCTTCTAAAACAGAAATAGTTTTTATGACAGCATTTTGAAGATGCTAAGAGTTAGTCATCTTATGTCTATTAAAAGGGAGAGGCGATAAAAACAGTTATTTGTGAATTGAGCTAGACTTAGTAAAATTCCTGTTTGCCATGATAATTGACCTGATTTAAAAGTATGTAAATCATTCTGAAGTGCTTGTTCTTGTTCCTCTAGATGCAATCTTCCTCCTTTGTCAAGTGAATACACTAAGGATGTTGGATCCAAAAGTCATTTAGTGACGGCTAACCCCAGCATAATTCGGCAAAGGTAAGAGTTTATGACTTCTGTTTGTGAGGAATTAAAAGGAAGGCTTTCGAAGTATTTAACATCTTAAAGGCAGTGAACATAATTCAGTTTGGGAAACAAAGAAGAAAACCATCTGGATAGGCAGGAAGGATGAAGGAGGGAATTGTAAATAAACTAGACAGGATTGTGGGAATCCAAACACTATTTTATGCTTCCTCTGGGATTCCGTTTCTCGCCTTTAGAGATGGTAAAAATAACATGTGAATCCATCGTTTTGCTCAAAGAAGTAATATAATATCGTGCTTACTCATTACTACTACTTTCCAATTTGTTGCCTTCAGTCCCAACTCATTGATTGGCACTGATTGGTGAACTGAAGTCATATCAACTTTATTAAAGAGTAAAAACAGAGAAGTGACCACTTTACTGCATGTACATGCATGAAAGTAGCAATATTGTGGGAATGTACAGGAATGTGTGATTATATGATGTAACAATATAGTACATCACATGATATTCAGTCAGATTTGGGAAAGTAGATGGAAAATTCTTACTCTAGTATCGATTCCAGAAATCTTGGCAGCTGCTGTGGGAGCTTCTGGGGGTCGTCGGTCTCTAGTTGATGAAGCCCAGCGGTAAGCTGTGAGCTGTTTATCCAAGGACTGTTCATCATAGAGAATGACTCAATCTCTGTGAAAAGAAGGGTCGAACATCGCCCTTATGCTTTCCCATGTACACTAGCAGTTAATAGTGAAATACCCAGATATTCTAAGCTCAGGCATTTGCCACCTAAGGAAGTCTTATCCGAGTGAACAGCACTTGTGTGTCACTTGATAAACAATTCTATGCTACTTGTTTTGGTTCATAAGTAAGTATTCCCATAAAATAGATGTTGGGAAACACAACCAATTTTTAATTTGACAGATATTGTGAAATTACACTTCCAAAATGTACTATTTACTTCCTGTTCGGTCATGGGTCAGACTGCCTGTTTTCCAGTACTGAAAACATTATGTGCTGTTCATCTTTTAAATTTTTGTCAGTTTGCTGAGTTAAAAATGATACATTATTTTTTACTTAATATGTGTTTTTTATTTTGAATATAAGAAGGGCTGAGTGAGTATTGACTATTAGTATTTTTTCTTCTGTGAATTGCCTGTTTGCCTTTTTTGCTCATTTCATACTTTTTTTCTTTTTACAAACTATTTTCCTGTTGATTTAAAAGAACTGTATAGATATTAAGTCTTTGCTATATATGGAGCAAATATTTTCTTCTAATCTGTTTAACTTCTGTCCTATCAGAATTCAACATTTTTTATACAATGAAACTTGTTAGTCTTTTCCTTTTTTTAAAAAAAAAACTATCTTTAGACAATCTTCCTTACCCACATTCCCTCCAATGAGAAAATATTATCCTGTATTTTTTTAGTGCATTTATAGTTTCATTTTTTATACTTAAGAAATTTAATCCATGTGACTATCTTCATTTTTATAACACTGATCTTAATGTTTTTCCACAAAAATATATGTTCATTATAAGAAATTAAGAGAGAAAAATACAAAGAAGATGGTAACAAAAAGAATCACCCCAAACCTCACCATTTGTAAATAACTATAACTAACACGAGGTACACTTTTTTCAGATATTTCATATATTCTTCAGAACTTTGAAGATATTGTTTCATTATCTTCTGGCACCCAGAGTTGCCAACCAAAAATCTAATGGAAATTTATTCATTTTTTTGTTTGAGGGAAATCTTTCTTTCCTTCCTCCACTAAAACGTATACATTTCTTTTTACCATTTAAATTCAGAGTTTACCAAGATATATCTCAGAGTGGGTCTCTTTTTTCATTAATGTTGCTTGGCACATTAATGAGAGGTCTTTTGAGTTGGAAGATGTGGAGGTGTAGTGGTTATGAGTCTGTCCTCTAAAGCAAGATGACTTGGGTTTCACTTCCTGCTCGCCCACTCACAGCTGTGTGAGCTTGACTGAGTTATTTAACACTTCCTCCTTCAGTTTCCTCATCTGTAAAACAGGGATAATAATACTTAGTTTAATTCATACTTACAATGAATTAAACTACATATATATGTAGATGTATATATGTGTAAATATGTGTGTGTATATATGTATATTATAATTATATATATGCTTAGAACAGTGCCTGGTATATTGTAAGCACTATATAAATGTTAGCTATCATTAGTATTGCTTTTCATCTTTGTGAACATTCTCTCTCTTATATGCCTGATTATTTCCTCTTCTTCATTATATTTGCTCTCTCTTTCTAGTCCTCCTATTAAGTGGATATTAGAACTTCTAGATATATTAACCATGATTTCTAACTCTTTCCTTGTACCATGTAGCTTTGTGTGTGTATATGTGTGTGTTGTGTCCCAAGAATAACCCCTTTCAGCTCAGTAAATCGTATTTCAGTTGTTTTCATTCTGCTATGTAGTCTACCATTTCCACTTTTTAATTGTATTTTTATTTTTTGTGAGCTAAATTATTTTTCTCAAAGCAGCATATTTTTTATGGATATAATGTCCTCTTAGGTTTCATCAAGACTGTATAAATGGACTTAGAAGTTTTGTGTTTTTGTTCTTTCTATATTCAGATTATTCTTCCTATTTTTTGGACTTAATGCTACATATATGATTTGACATTTTCCAAAATTTGTACTTTAGTTTTCTGTTCAATTTTGTATGGTAAGCCTTTTTGCTGTCAGTGAATATAGCTTTATAGGTATATACTTTCATAATAAACAGTTAGTTTTTAAAATGTCACTGAAAACCAAAAATGCCAGTCAAATTTGTGAGTTAGTATTGAATAACTTAAATGAATGACCAAAAATCAGTGCTCTGTATTTAATTTTTAGTGTGATTTGTTTGCTGACATAAACTAATGTAGCATAGCAAGGAGTTGGGAAGAATAAGAAAACAAAACATTTCTCTTTTACAGTTTAGTTATTGACTCACACTCAGTCTTGGGTTTTTTGTGGGTTTTTGTGAGAGGGCTTGGGGGTCTGATCAGGAAGATGTCAGAAAATCAACAATGGTGATGATGTCTCTTTAATTCAATTAAGTGGATTGGGGTTCTGGAAATCATAAATATGTGCAATTTTTAAAATTGGGAAGGGTTCATATCAGATTCAAGAGAATGAGCAAAAGGTCAAGAGAACACTTACAGAAATATTTTTCTTTGATTATTTAAATTTTTTTAGATAATTTCAGATTCACAAGAAGTTGCAAAACGAAAAAAAGTACAGGAAGGTCCTTTGTACTCTTCATCCAGTTTACCCCAATGGTAATGTCTTGCATAACCATAGTATAATACTTTTCCGTGCCTGGAGGGGAATGAAACATTCAGTACATTACACTGAAGGACAAAAGAGTCTATTTTTCTATCTGAATATGTGGAATTGGTGGTAAGATTTTTAAAAGCTCGTGAAAACGAGTATTTATTTAGAACAAGACAGAGCAAGATGAAAGAGAAAGTGAGATTGTGATTTTGAGAAAAATTATAACTACAGAAGGAGAAAGGAAAGGATCAATAATTGTTTGAAGGGAAAAAAGTTCAACATAAAGAATTAATGCAAGGCAAGCAAGAGTCATTATGAGTAATGCTGGGTCAACATTTAGTCAGTGTTTCTATGTGCCAGGTTCTGTGCTCTTTATATGCATTGCCTCATTTAATCTCAAAATAATCCTAATAAGGAAGTATTTTAATGTGTGTTTTTACAGAAAAACAAACGTGACATAAGTTTTGTCATCTGCTCATATTCACAGCTGCTGGTCATCAGTCTGGGACTTCACCCAGACTTGTCTCCCAAAACCCATACTCTTAACCAGTGACCATCGCACACCCCATCTTTCCAGGTGATCCATATGTTGCACAAGGAGACAATTGAGTTTCCACAAGTGATAAGTCATTTTGGAAAAGGGAGTGAAAGTTTTTTCACTTAACAAAGTATATTCCATGTTGCAAGGTTTTTGAATACAAAATCAAAATGCATATAGCAGTTCCATTTTGTGAAATATGGAAAAATATATCCCAGTAACATCAGATACTTTTATATACTTAACAGTTAGACCATGGGAATTCCCTGGTGGTCCAGTGGTTAGGACTCGGCGCTTTCACTATTCTGGCCTGGGTTCAATCCCTGGTCAGGGAACTAAGATCCCGCAAGCCACGTGGCTCGGCCAAAAAAGCAAACAAAAATTAGACAAAAAAGCAAACCCTCTATAGAAAAATTACGGAATTTTATTGAGGGACATTTTGGACAACCTAAATGTCAAATAATATTAATCCTAATGATTCTTGCTTAACCTTGTGTTAATTCTTTATATTGAACTTAATCTTAACCAACAGGTTTACTTTGCCTCTTAAACGTTTAATTTTTGAACCTTTCCTTTCTCCTTCTGTAGTTATCAGATTCACATATATATAGACCCTTAATATATGACAGAGGTAATATTGTAGATCAGAGAGAAAAGGACAAATTTTTCAAAATGATGTGAAGACAGTTAGGTGTCTATGAAATTATACCTCTACCTCATACCTTATACCAAATATCACTTCCAGATGGCTAAGACCTAACTTTGAAAAGCTAAACAAGAAAGCTTGTAGAAAGTAACATAGGTCTTGTGATTTCTTATATAAGAATCACATAGCACTAAATAGAAGGGAAAAGACTGATAAGTTTGATTTATTAAAATTGGGAACTTTTATTCATAAAAAGACGTGGTAGAAGTAGGGCAAATACAACCACATTTTAGAGGAAGACAACTAACAAAGGACTTGGATCCAGAGTATACAAATAACTTTTACGTGTAATTTAGAAATAAATTAATTGAATATGAAAAACAGAAAACCGGTAGGAAAATAAGTCAAAGAGTTGAACCAGACTTCATAGAACAACTCCAAATAGCCAATAAATGAATGAATAGATGCTCTACCACATTAGTAATCAGAAAAAATGAAAATAAAAATCCTTAGGAGATATCATTACACATCCATCAGGTTGGCAGAACTTATTCCAACTGTTAGTGAGGATGTGGACCCGAAAGTACCAGATATGCTATTTGGAGGGAATATGGTTCCAACCACTCTGGAGTGTGTTTTGACGTTATGTAGTAGGGTTGAAGATACACATGCTCCATGCCCTAGCAGTTCCACTCCTAGGTATATATCCTAGAGAAAAACAGTATTTATAAGAGAGAAATGTATAATAACGTTTATAGTAGCTAAAAATTAAAGTAGTTGATTGTGAATTCATGGTGGAATGAATCAATGAATTCAGGTATGTTCACATAGTGGAATGTTTTACCACCATGAACTATGACTACCCACAATAAAGTGGGTGAACTTCAAAAACCTGATACTGACAAAAAGAAGGGAGTCATTAAAAAATACAGTAGGATGTCCATATAAAGGTAAAAATAAAACTAATTAACAGGATGGTTTAGGGACACGTCCATAACAATTCTGAGGACCAACAAGTGGTTCCTTCTCAGGGGAGGAGAGTGTTGGATTCAGGAAGTTTTTTATTCAGACCTTGTAGTCTCCTCCCAAAGCTTTGCACGCCCAAGATGCTGGCAGTGTCTTGCACTTTCATGTGACTAAAAATCAAATTCATTGGGCAAAGATGTGCAGTGGAAATGCCTAAGTACCACTAATTTTCATGGCTGCCCTCCAGATCCTTGATTCTTATAAAAATATTCCACTGAGAGTTATAAGCACTATGAGTTTTCACTACAAAATTCTCGTAGAAAAGATATCTGTATAAAGGTAAAACAGGCGTGAGAAAATTCAGTATATACGAGAGGCACCCATGATGATGATTCACACATTATATATGTATAATTAATGTATATATATATTTATAATGTACACATTATTCTGCCTGTAGCAAAAATAAGGTTAGAGAAGGTAATATTCGTTGATGTAGTTAGTAGAAATTCTCAGTAAGAAGGGGCTCTGCTATAGCCTTTGTTAGGATATCTTGTCTAGAGTACAGTCTCAGTTTTTAAAAACAGCTGTATTGAGGTATAATTGATAGACAAAAAAAAAAACTGCACATGTTTAATGTGTACAATTTGATGAGTCTGGGCATACGCATACACCCATGATACTATCACCATCATCAAGGTAATAAACATAACCATCGCCGCCAAAAGTTTCCTTGTGCCCCTGTTTTTTTGAGTGTGTGATAATAAGAACACTTAAGATGAGTTCTGTTCTCTTAACAGATTGTTGTTCAATGGGTATACAGTGAACTCTTTTTGACAGCACCTAGAACAAAAGGATTAGTTAGGGTGCCCGGGACACAGATTAGAAAGGGCTTTGCAGTCACATTCAACTTCTGATTGCATTTTTATGGCTTAGAGAAGAGAAGTTATTCTAATGTGACAGCAGAGTCTGTTGGATCTTCAGACCCACTGCTGTTGTCTTCTTCCTTCCTTTGCTGGGTTTTGTAGGTGGATGGCAACAAGGATCCCTTCACAGGGTTGCCCTTCATTAACATACACCAGCTCTAACCCATTGGTCCACAAACATTTTTGTTCAAATACCCTTTAAAAGAATTTTTTAAATCCATCATTATTTCCTTGATCTTTTAAAAGTTACCTAATTTTTTTTGGCATGAAGTTAAATTGTTGCCAAGCATGCACTTTCAGAGCTTTCTACACTGTGCATATTTAAATACATATTGTCAAAGTCTCAGAAGTGCAGATTTAGCTTTTTGGATGTTCCATGTCCTCATAGCAAAGCCAGTGCGCTTTGTCAAATTAATTCATTAAGTTGAGTTGACTTTCTGTCAGAAAAAGGCAGACTACATTTTATTCAATTAAGCTCTAAAATGTAACCCCATATAATCATCTCACTTCTGAGTTCTAATTATTCAACATATAAGTAAGGTATAGGAGTTGCCAAGAGTTTGTCCCCTGGATAAAATAAGGCACAGCCTCTATCTATTTCTTATAAAGATCTTTTTGCTTTTTCTCAGGGGACATGTCTTCAGAAACTATGTACCTTACAAATGTTTCTTTGTTTGGTTGCCTGGTGGCTTTTACACTCTGGGGCACTGCATCATTATAATATTTGGGATAATAGGAGGTATGCCTTTTGTGAAGTGGAAAAGGGAAAATTATGAAAGTAGAGTTTGGAAAATAGTTGTTTAAGCTATCAGATTAGTCTTGAGTAAATGTTTTAGAAAAGTGCATATGTGGAATTTGAGGATTTGGAAATTCATGGGGGAAGAGGGAGATTAAAATGGGAGCTTCACAAGAACAAAGTTGCAGAGGTGCTCATTCAACAAATATATTTTGAAATCTACTCTGAGACAGAGAATACAAAGTTGAAGAAAATACAACTCGTACCCTGAAGTTGCTCCCAGTCAACAGACATTCTGTGGTCTTGGAATCCCTAAAGGGGGTGCAGGGGACCCCTGAATCCCTTCTGAAATTTACTTTTTAAATTTTATGTATGTGTATTATGTATTTTTTAAATCCGATTTTCCAAGGCTTCCATTACTCACAATAGGTTTAAAATTCACTGGCCCAAACTGAGTCATTCTGTCAAGTAAAATTAGAGATTACAGTTCTCAAAGCTTGTTTCTTAATTTTTCAATAGAATTGAAAACTCAATTAGCCATTTTGCCCATATCAGGAGTTCAGTACATATTTGGGCAAATGATGGTTAAAAAATAAAAACTGGAACTTAATTGATTGTCCTGTTATGATATTACTTTTGAGCTTTGAGGCTCCAGCTTGGGCAGTGATTATTATTTGCAGCCACAAAAAAGAGCATCAGTGTTCTGAGTGTGTGCTTCCATGTGGGCATATTAGAAGCAGTAGTATCAGTGTGAACAACTTGGGGTCAAGAATCTTTTATCTGTGCTCTTGAGACCCCAGCATGTTTTTTGGCATACAGGACATGCACAGTAAATGTTTAGGGAATGAATGAATAAGTGAATAAATATATTTTAAATATCCTTCAAACTGAATTTCTGGTTTAAACTGTCTTTAAAAAGGAAATTTAATGAATTTTTTGGTGTCAGTTAAAATGTTTCTATGCTCTTAAACTAAGGAGCTAAATTTTTTAGTAACAGATATTTCAAAGCAGTATTAATGAAATGTTTGGTTTAGCAGGGAAAACTTGGTTCCTCTTTTTTTAAAAAGTTGACATAAATTAAGGAACAAAAAAGCTATCAGAACAAATGGAGTACAAATCATGGTGGAGTTAACCTTTTAAAATTTGTAAGTGTGTAACTTTTAGTTGACTGGAAGGACTTGATATAAGACCCAAATATTTATTTTGAGGTTTCTAATATCAGGTAGAAACTGGGTAATCTCTTTTCGTACAAGTGAAAGAGACTATCCAATGGTTATCACCTCAAATTTTACTAAAGGCACTTGGGAGTATAGAGGTATTATCTGGGAGGACAATTGCTTATTTTATTGATGTACTTTTTAAAAAATAATTTGAGCTTTGAGGAGAATGACTTGGATCTAAAGAGGGTTTATAACAACTTCTTTTTAACATTCTACATGACTCATGCCTCAGACTGCGTTCCTAAACATCTCCATCTCTTCTGCCCGCTGACTTCTTTTTTCTTTTCTCTCCAAACTTAGAGCAGTTTATCAGTGTTTGCACCAAGGTTTGGCAGTCACTGATAGCCATTCTGTCTAACATCTGCTGTGATATAAGGGAATTAAAAGGCAGATGCTAAAACTGGAACTAGAGAGAGCAAGGAGAAGACAGAGAAGAGATGCCTCTAAAAGGGTGTAGATCTGTATGGAGTTTGTGTCTGGATGAAATAGTTATCCAAGTTTTGGCTTTAAACAGACTTTGTGTTCAAATTCTAGTGCCACTACTAGTAAGTGCTTCATACTTGCTAGCTATGTAAAGTTAGTTACTTAACCTCCCCCCCTGTGAGTTGAATATAAAATTATTTACCTTGAGGATTGATGAGAGATGTAAATGAAATAATGTAGCTGTGGCCAGTAGAAGCTATTCTGATTAATACCCAGAATAGCTACTCAGGAGGACTCTCCTGTTGGAATACATTTTGTTCTTGGTTAAAACATATTTTTAATGCATTATTGGGCTCATCAAATTTAGGGAATCTCCAAGAGTATCTGCATACTTCTCCCCCAAACAAACAAAAAACCCCAAAACACAAAACAGGAAATCATGAACCTAAAACCAGACCAAGCATTGTGAACTATAAAATTCTGATACCAAAGCTGAGAACAGGAGACCAAGCCCTGTATTTACCATGTTAATGTGTGCCCCATATTAAGCCTTGATAAGGGACAATGTGGTCCCAAGTCATATTAGCAGTCTATGGCTTCTAATAGAAGCAAACACAAATTTCTTCTAGAGAAAAGCTCTCAGAATACCACTTTCAAACAGATATAAGCTCATAAGGAAACACTGAAATTCACAATATTGAAAGTCCTCAGAGCTAAAAAGTAAACAAAAATTGTGGATAGACATGCCTGAGAATTTACTGAAATTGTCAGATGCAATATATTACTAAGTATGAAATTCTTATAGAAAAAATAAATATGAATCAAAAGTCAGCAAGAAAATATCAAAATTACCTAGATAGCTTTAAAAAAGAACCAAATAGGAATTTTATTTTATTTTTTAAAAAATATTTATTTATTTATTTATTTATTTGGCTGCATTGGGTCTTAGTTGCAGCATGCGGGATCTTTTGTTGCAGCATGGGGACTCTCTAGTTGTGGTGTGCGGGCTCTAGAGCATGTGGGCTTAGTTGCCCCATGGCATGTGGGATCTTAGTTCCCCGACCAGGGACTGAACCCGCCTCCCCTGTATTGGAAGGCAGATTCTTAACCACTGGACTACCAGGGAAGTCCCCCAAATAAGAAATTTAGTAATGAAAATATAATTGTTGAAATGGACAGACATCAGATTAGACATAACTGAAGAGAGAATCAGTGAACTGGAAAATAGAGCAAATAATTTTTTAGATACAAAGATGTAGAAAATATGAAGACAAGACAAAGAAACTTGGAGACTGGAATAAGAATGACTACCAGTCCAGTCTTTCTTTAAATGGAATTGTGGAATTATAAAATAGAGGTAAAAGTTGAGACTTCTTCAGAGTTAAAGAATAATGTAATCCATAAATACAAAAAACAAAGTATCAAACATGAATTAAATTTTAAAAAAATGCAAACCTAGACCATTTTAGTAAAATTGAACTAAAGATAATAAGAAGCTTTTAAAAGCAGCTGGAGAAAAAAGACATTACCTGCAAAAGAATGATCATTACACTAAAAGCAGACTTCTTCCAACAGTAAAAATGGAAGTCAGAAATCAATGGGAAAAAACAAATGGAATCTAATTAAACTTAAAAGCTTTTGCACAGCAAAGGAAACCATAAACAAAACGAAAAGACAGCCCTCAGAATGGGAGAAAATACTTGCAAATGAAGCAACTGACAAGGGATTGATCTCCAAAATATACAAACAGCTCATTCAGCTCAATATCAAAAAAACAAACAACCCAATCCAAAAGTGGGCAGAAGACCTAAACAGACATTGCTCCAAAGAAGATATACAGATTGCCAAATAGCACATGAAAAGATGCTCAACTTCACTATTTATTAGAGAAATGCAAATCAAAACTACAACTAGGTATTGCCTCACACCAGTCAGAATGGCCATCATCAAAAAATCTACAAACAATAAATGCTGGAGCGGGTGTGGAGAAAAGAGTACCCTCCTACACTTTTGGTGGGAATGTCAATTGGTGCAGCCACCATAGAGAACAGTATGGAAGTTCCTTAAAAAACTAAAAATAGAACCACCACATGACCCAGCAATCCCACGCCTGGGCATATACCTGGAGAAAACCATAATTCAAAAAGATACATGCACCCCAGTGTTCATTGCAGCACTATTTACAATAGCCAGGACGTGGAAGCAACCTAAATGTCCATCAACAGAGGAATGGATAAAGAAGATGTGGTACCTATATACAATGGAATATTACTCAGCCATAAAAAAGAACAAAATAATGCCATTTGCAGTAACATGGTTGGACCTAGAGATTGTCATACTGAGTGAAGTTAGTCAGACACAGAAAGACAAATATCATATGATATCACTTATATGTGTAATCTAAAAAAAAAGGGTACAAGTGAATTTATTTACAAAACAGAAGTAGAGTCACAGATGTTAAAACTTATGGTTAGCAGGGGATTGGGGGGGAGGATAAATTGGGAGATTGGGATTGACATATACATACTACTATATATAAAACAGATAACTAGTAAGAACCTACTGTATAGCACAGGGAACTCTACTCAATACTCCGTAATGGCCTGTATGGGAAAAGAATCTAAAAAACAAAAGAGTGGCTATATGTATATGTATAACTGATTAACTTTGCTGTATGCCTGAAACTAACACAACATTGTAAATCAACTATACTCCAATAAAAATTAAAAAAAAAAAAAAGAAATCTGGGAAAATATCTTCAGAATTCTGAGAGAAGAAACTATCAACATAGGAGTGTGTACAAATTTTCTTTCAAGTAAGAAAAACATTTTCTGTAAAAACAGACAGATTATTTACCATCAGCAGACCTTCACAGAAAGAAATTCTAAAGAATGTATTTCAGGAAAAAAGAATGTTACTTTAGAAGGAAAATCTGGGATGGCAAAGAAATTGGTAAACATATAAACAAATCTAAATGAACATCACCCATATGAAATAATAATTATACATTATCTTTACGTATGATTTGTAGAAGCCACAGATACAGAGAGCCTGCTTTAAGGGATGTGAGTATCCATGGACTGGGTCCTGGAACCAATTCACTGCAGATACCAAGGGATGACTGTACTGGAAAATAACATCACTTAAATTGAGAGGGAGAGATTGAAGTGTTTTAAAGCTCTTGTTTCAGTTATTTATTGCTCAATAGCAAATCATTCGCCATGGCTTAAACAACAACAGTCATTTTAGTGTCTTTCACAGTTTCTGTGGGTCAGGAATTCAGGAAGGACCAGGCTCAGGAGATCTGACTTATGATCTCTCATCTGGTGACTGGAGTTGAAATGGTGAAGGATTGGAGCATCTGGGGTTGGCTGGGCATCTCTCTTTCTCCATCTAGTCTCAGGGATCTCCATGTGGTCTCTCCTTGTGAGCTTGTTTGGGCTCCCTCACAGCATGCCAGCCTCAGTACAGTTGGATTGTTTGTATGGTAGCTGGCTTCCACCAAAGCTAGTGTCCAAAGAGAACATGGCAGAAGTCGTGACATTTGTATAACCTCACAATGGAAATGACATATAGGTCAGTTCCATCACATTCTATAGGTTGAGGCAATCACAAAGGCCCACCCAGCTTCGAGAGGAAAGAGTCCTAGCACAGATCTGTCTGTTGTTAGGAGAAGTGTCAAAGTCACATTGTTAAAAGAATATGTATGATAGGAGATGTTATTGTGGTCATCTTTGGAAAATATAATCTGCCTTGGTCACAACAATTCATATCCCTTGCCCATTCAAAATAACATTAGTCTTTCCCTGAAGATCCTCAAGACTTACTCCATCACAGCATCAACTTCAAGTCCCAGGATCTCCAAAGAATTGAAAGAAGGAACAGCAACAACAACAGAAACCCAGAAAAGAATAACCTGAAAACAAAAGTACAGCAGAGGGGATCTAAAAAGCTAAATTTGATTCTTTGAAAAGTTGATAAATAAAAATTACTTAAAATAGACCTTTTATAATTTTTCTACAAATCTATCCTAAAAATAAAGGGAAAAAATCCCTAGTGTGTACAAGCACACGTATCATGTTGTAAATAATTTGAAAACATTTGCACTCTTTAGACATACAAAAATATATCAGTGGTTTTGTAACTAGTGTCCATATTGATGGAATATTATGCAATGATATTATGGAATAATATTCATGAATAGTTTTAACAAATGGTAAAATGCCCACATAATAAGTGAAAAAATAAGTATATAAATGCGTATGCTTCAACTATGTAAAACTATATGCATAGAAAATCCCTAAGGAAATAAATCAACATTTTCCAAATTGGCTGCAAAATTTTATAATAGGAAAAAAATCATTAAAAGCAAGCCTTGTTATTTTACATTTTCTCCTAATGTTAACTCCTTTTGATGATACAGTAACCCTGTGAGTTAGAGGAGCAGACAATAGAATGAAGCCCTGATTTTGTGTGTGTGTGTTCCTGCCTTTCCAGATCTAAGTAAGATTGGCTTGGACCCCAAATTTTATGTACTGAATTCAGAAAGTCAGAACATTCTGTGCATCTTTTCAGGAACATTGTCCTGGGAGCAGTGGAAGTGAGCCTGGCAACAAGAACCCACCTCCTGACATGGAGTAGTTATCACATCAGTGTCCATTTGTTTCTTCCCTTTCTCTTTCCCTCTCTGAAGTTCTAATCCTCAGCATTAAGTAGCAGGTCAGATCAAATGTTACTTTAAAAGAATAATTAGTACATAATTAGTAAATAAATATTGGAAGAGCCTAATTTCTCATGATACTTTAATGCAGATCCATTGAGAGTAGGTTGCACTCCAGTGATAAAGCATTAAGGGGTTGACCCAGGAGGAGTACCAGGTTAAGAATTTTTACACAGGATTTATATTGACTTTCAACACGTTGAATTATAAGAACATGTCTCTTTTTCCATCCCCTCACTTTCAGTCTGTATGTGTCCCTAGGTCTGAAGTGGGTCTCTTGTAGACAGCATATATACAGGTCTTGTTTTTGTATCCATTCAGCTAGTCTATGTCTTTTGGTTGGAGCATTTAATCCATTTACGTTTAAGGTAATTATCGATATGTATGTTCCTATTACCATTTTTAATTGTTTTGGGTTTGTTATAGTAGGTCTTTTCCTTCTCTTGTGTTTCCTGCCTAGAGAAGTTCCTTTAGCATTTGTTGTAAAGCTGGTTTGGTGGTGCTGAATTCTCTTAGCTTTTGCTTGTCTGTAAAGGTTTTAATTTCTCCATCAAATCTGAATGAGATCCGTGCTGGGTAGAGTAATCTTGGTTTTAGGTTTTTCTCCTTCATCACTTTAAATATGTCCTGCCACTCCCTTCTAGCTTGCACAGTTTCTGCTGAAAGATCAGCTGTTAACCTTATGGGGATTCCCTTCTGTGTTATTTGTTGTTTTTCCCTTGCTGATTTTAATATTTTTTCTTTGTATCTAATTTTTGATAGTTTGATTAATATGTGTCTTGGTGTGTTTCTCCTTGGATTTATCCTGTATGGGACTCTCTGTGCTTCCTGGACTTGATTAACTATTTCCTTTCCCATATTAGGGAAGTTTTCAATGATAATCTCTTCAAATATCTTCTCAGTCCCTTTCTTTTTCTCTTCTTCTTCTGGGACCCCTAAAATTTGAATGTTGGTGCATTTAATGTTGTCCCAGAGGTCTCTGAGACTGTCCTCAGTTCTTTTTATTCCATGCAAATGGAAATCAAAAGAAAACTGGAGTAGCAATTCTCATGAAAGACAAGATAGACTTTAAAATAAAGACTATTACAAGAGACAAAGAAGGACACTACATAATGATCATGGGATCGATCCAAGAAGAAGATATAACAATTGTAAATATTTATGCATCCAACATAGGAGCACCTCAATACATAAGGAAAATACTAACAGCCATAAAAGGGGAAATCGACAGTAACACAATCATAGTAGGGGACTTTAACACCCCACTTTCACCAATGGACAAATCATCCAAAATGAAAATAAATAAGGAAACACAAGCTTTAAATGGTACATTAAACAAGATGGACTTAATTGATATTTATAGGACATTCCATCCAAAAACAACAGAATACACATTCTTCTGACGTGCTCATGGAACATTCTCCAGGATAGATCATATCTTGGGTCACAAATTTAGCCTTGGTAAATTTAAGAAAATTGAAATCGTATCAAGTATCTTTTCCGACCACAACGCTATGAGACTAGATATCAATTACAGGAAAAAAGTCTGTAAAAAATACAAACACATGGAGGCTAAACAATGCACTACTTAATAACCAAGAGATCACTTAAGAAATCAAAGAGGAAATCAAAAAATACCTAGAAACAAATGACAATGAAAACACGATGACCCAAAACCTATGGGATGCAGCAAAAGCAGTTCTAAGAGGAAAGTTTATAGCAATAAAATCCTGCCTTAAGAAACAAGAAACATCTCAAATAAACAACCTAACCTTACACCTAAAGGAATTAGAGAAAGAAGAACAAAATAACCCCAAAGTTAGCAGAAGGAAAGAAATCATAAAGATCAGATCAGAAATAAATCAAAAAGAAATGAAGGAAATGATAGCAAAGATCAACAAAACTAAAAGCTGGTTCTTTGAGAAGATAAACAAAGTTGATAAACCATTAGCCAGACTCATCAAGAAAAAAAGGGAGAAGACTCAATAGAATTAGAAATGAAAAAGGAGAAGTAACAACTGACAGTGCAGAAATACAAAGGATCATGAGAGATTACTACAAGCAACTCTATGCCAATAAAACGGGCAACCTGGAAGAAATGGGCAAATTCTTAGAAATGCACAACCTTCCGAGACTGAACCAGGAAGAAATAGAAAATATGAACAGACCAATCACAAGCACTGAAATTGAAACTGTGATTAAAAATCTTCCAACAAACAAAAGCCCAGGACCAGATGGCTTCACAGGCGAATTCTATCAAACATCTAGAGATGAGCTAACAGCTATCCTTCTCAAACTCTTCCAAAATATAGCAGAGGGAGGAACACTCCCAAACTCATTCTATGAGGCCACCATCACCCTGATACCAAAACCAGACAAAGATGTCACAAACAAAGAAAACTACAGGCCAATATCACTGATGAACATAGATGCAAAAATCCTCAATGAAATACTAGCAAACAGAATCCAACAGCACATTAAAAGGATCATACACCATGATCAAGTGGGGTTTATCCCAGGAGTGCAAGGATTCTTCAATATACGGAAATCAATCAATGTGATACACCATATTAACAAACTGAAGGAGAAAAACCATATGATCATCTCAATCGATGCAGAGAAAGCTTTCAACAAAATTCAACACCCATTTATGATAAAAACCCTGCAGAAAGTAGGCATAGAGGGAACTTTCCTCAACATAATAAAGGCCATATATGACAAACCCACAGCCATCATCGTCCTCAATGGTGAAAAACTGAAACTCTTTCCACTAAGATCAGGAACAAGACAAGGTTGCCCACTCTTACCACTATTATTCAACATAGTTTTGGAAGTTTTAGCCGCAGCAATCAGAGAAGAAAAAGGAATCCAAATTCGAAAAGAAGAAGGAAAGCTGTCACTGTTTGCAGATGACATGATACTATACATAGAGAATCCTAAATATGCTACCAGAAAACTACTAGAGCTAATCAATGAATTTGGTAAAGTAGCAGGATACGAAATTAACGCACAGAAATCTCTAGCATTCCTATACACCAATGATGAAAAATCTGAAAGTGAAATTAAGAAAACACTCCCGTTTACCATTGCAACAAAAAGAATAAAATATCTAGGAATAAACCTACCTAAGGAGACAAAAGACCTGTATGCAGAAAATTATAAGACACTGATGAAAGAAATTAAAGATGATACAAATAGTTGGAGAGATATACCACGTTCTTGGATTGGAATAATCAACATTGTGAAAATGACTCTATTACCCAAAGCAATCTACAGATTCAATGCAATCCCTATCAAACTACCACTGGCATTTTTCACAGAACTAGAACAAAAAATTTCACAATTTGTATGGAAACACAAAAGACCCTGAATAGCCAAAGGAATCTTGAGAAAGAAAAATGGAGCTGGAGAAATCAGGCTTCCTGACTTCTGACTATACTAAAAAGCTACAGTCATCAAGACAGTATGGTACTGGCACAAAAACAGAAATATAGATCAATGGAACAGGATAGAAAGCCCAGAGATAAACCCACGCACATATGGTCACCTTATCTTTGATAAAGGAGGCAAGAATATACAGTGGAGAAAAGACAGCCTCTTCAATACGTGGTGCTGGGATAACTGGACAGGTATATGTAAAAGAATGAAATTAGAACACTCCCTAACACCATACACAAAAATAAACTCAAAATGGATTAAAGACCTAAATGTAAGGCCAGACACTATCAAACTCTTAGAGGAAAACATAGGCAGAACACTCTACGACATAAATCACAGCAAGATCCTTTTTGACCCACCTCCTAGAGAAATGGAAATAAAAACAAAAATAAACAAATGGGACCTAATGAAACTTAAAAGCTTTTGCACAGCAAAGGAAACCATAAACAAGACCAAAAGACAACCCTCAGAATGGGAGAAAATATTTGCAAATGAAGCAACTGACAAAGGATTAATCTCCAAAATTTACAAGCAGCTCATGCAGCTCAATATCAGAAAAACAAACAACCCAATCCCAAAATGGGCAGAAGACCTAAATAGACATTTCTCCAAAGAAGATATACAGATTGCCAATAAACACATGAAAGCATGCTCAACGTCATTAATCATTAGAGAAATGCAGATCAAAACTACAATGAGATATCATCTCACACCGGTCAGAATGGCCGTCATCAAAAAATCTACAAACAATAAATGCTGGAGAGGGTGTGGAGAAAAGGGAACCCTCTTGCACTGTTGGTGGGAATGTAAATTGATACAGCCACTATGGAGAACAGTGTGGAGGTTCCTTAAAAAACTAAAAATAGAACTACCATACGACCCAGCAATCCCACTACTGGGCATATACCCTGAGAAAACCATAATTCAAAAAGAGTCATGTACCACAATGTTCATTGCAGCTCTATTTACAATAGCCAGGACATGGAAGCAACCTAAGTGTCCATCAACAGATGAATGGATAAAGAAGATGTGACACATATATACAATGGAATATTACTCAGACATAAAAAGAAACGAAATTGAGTTATTTGTAGTGAGATGGATGGACCTAGAGTCTGTCATACAGAGTGAAGTAAGTCAGAAAGAGAAAAACAAATACCATATGCTAACACATATATGTGGAATCTAAGAAAAAAAAATGGTCCTGAAGAACCTAGGGGCAAGACGGGAATAAAGACACAGACCTACTAGAGAATGGACTTGAGGATAGGGGCAGGGGGAAGGGTAAGCTGTGACAAAGTGAGAGAGTGGCATGGACACATATACACTACCAAACGTAAAATAGATAGCCAGTGGGAAGCAGCTGCATAGCACAGGGAGATCAGCTTGGGGCTTTGTGACCACCTAGAGGGGTGGGATAGGGAGGGTGGGAGGGAGAGAGACGCAAGAGGGAAGAGATATGGGAACATATGTATATGTATAACTGATTCACTTTGTTATAAAGCAGAAACTAACACACCATTGTAAAGCAATTATACCCCAATAAAGATGTTAAAAAAAATAAGAACATGTCTCTATTAAGTTTCTATTACTAAATTGCTTTAATTTGTTTACTAGAACTTTTTTTTAAAAAAAATAAGAGCTCTACTGTTTGATTGGATCTATAAATCGTGATATGCATTTTAACTTAAATGCATATCTGGATATGCTCTCATATCTGGATCTCTATATGACACACACCTGCCCACACAACAACAACCCAGGAGGACAGGCATCTTAATGGTCAGGGTCAGGATGTAAATTATTGGCATGGGAAGAATATAAATTGGTGGGTCAGATAGCATATTTGATAAATACTATTGCAAGTACTAATGAAGGGAAAGGCAGAAGGAAGAGATGCTTACAAGATAAAAATAACATATTCTTTTGATCAGGGGAGTAGTTTCATATTATAGCATTTGTGAGACTGAGCTGCCTTTTACAGCCTCTGTTGACCAGTTAGAAGCTGAGGCATAGTTGACACTGCCTGAGCAGGGTTTGTTCATTGTGGGTACTGCACATGTTAAATTTGATTGACATTTAAAATATAACCATAATGATGGAATATCTATTGTGTATAAAGAAAGGCACAGAAACAGCAGTGGGGTTCCAATTTGATTTATAAACAAATTATTTCAGAGAAATGATGGAAGCAACTCTATATTTTCTTGTAAGGCAGCAAAATAAATATGAAGGAAGAAAATACCCACAAGTAGATGAAGCAGTATTATAAATAGTTTCTAAGATGTGTGCAGAATGATCGTCTTCATATCAAAAGTCAAACAGTGCATGTGAAAGTAGGAAAAATTGATCAGTTCCTTGGAGTGAATGAAAGAAATGTCAAAGCAAGAAGAGGCTAGTGCAGGACTGTCCATAGCGCTACTGTAAAATCATTGAGTCATAGTTTCATTGGCAGTATTCTTTTTTTCTGTATTATTGATAAATTGTATGATAGCATCTTAGATCTGATGGAATATAATTTCTTTTAAATAAGTAATACCTGCCAATTACCCAGAAATAAAAATAATTAAGTAGAAAAAAAGAGTGATTGTGTGGAGGCAGAGTGACACATAAAAGAAAGAAACACTAAGCATTGTGTAACCATTATGTACACAGGAGCGACACATGGAGAGGCTAGTAATGCAGGTATTAGCATTATCCTGATTTTTCTGTGACAGTCTTTGTGACAAGTTAAGTGATTTGCTTCAATCATATATTGTGTCAGAATTGGCTTGAACCTAGGACTTTAGACTCTCTTTTCTTTTCCTGGGAAGTAGTTGGAGAACTATCAGCTAGGGGTTTATAGTTGCTATCACAGCTTATATTTAGTTGTTATCTCTGGGAGAGAAGAGAAGAGAAAACTCCAAGAGGCCAATAATGAGTTTACCATTTAAAAGGGAAAGGGAGAATTTTTGATGAAGAGACAATTGGGTGAAACTCCTGAGGAGACAAAAAAAGTGATTTATGACTTTGTAATACTATATTACCAAGATTCTGACAGCAGGAGGAAATGGCAGAGAGAAACAAAAACAAAACCAAACCAAAAAACAGAGGAAGCCACAAGATTACTACTGAAACACGAAGAGTCAGCAGGAAAAAGACCCAGGCCACTGCAAGTTAATACAGAAAACCTTTTTATGAAAGTTGAATTTACCATCGCTCCTATTTCCAGTTGCTTTTTGGAGCTGTTTAAAAGAGAAGCATCCCATCACTAAATACTTGCTTGTTGTAGTAACTTTAAACTCACCCCTTAGTATAATATTTCCCATCTGGGTAAAAGGTAATTGATTACTCATTTTCAGGATAAATTGTGATTACCCCTTACCAGGTTCTCTGCTTCTATTATCTTCCACCTTTTTACGATCAATTCTCACAGCCAAATTACCATGTGATATTTTTACTGTGACACCTTCTTTCAGTTCTTCAAATTGCTTTTCTTCAAATGAGGCGGCATCATCACCTTCTATTTCAAGCCACTTCTGCAGTGTGCATTTTCGGAATACTCTTACACTGGGCGCCGCCTGCTCTAGACCACTCCTGCCAATTCTCCGCTGGAGTTGACCTCTGCTCTTCTTCATGACCACTCAGGCTTGTGAGCCACCCTCTCTGCTTGGTGTCTTTTTTCTCCTATTGGAGTAGTTTCTGTTCTTTCTGGCTGCTCTCACCTTGCATTAGCTGAGTTTATCAGTCCAAAGAAACCAGCACTCTCATATGCCACTAAGAACTGGTAGACAGTTGCACAGCATTTTTCAAGTCCATTTATTCTCCCACTTCTAGATGGTTATATGCTGTCTTCTCCTCTCTCAAACTTCCAGCATCGCCTTCTCATTCCTCTTCTCTGAGGTGATAACCGCGCTTTCCACTTTCCAGAGAAAATAGAAGTGAGGATAAGGAAACAACCCTGCTCTCACTCCACAATCGCAATCCCTCCTGCCTGGAGCTAATTCATGTCTTATTCCTTCTTCTTTTTTTTTTTTTTTTAATGTACCTGTTTGTAGTACAACTTCCCAAATCTTAACCAGTTGTTTAAATGACACTCAGCTGTATAAACAGTCAATTTCAGCTTTTTAAAGAATGAGTCTCAGAATCTTCTCACGCATTCTAATACCTACTAGGTGCAAGACTGGTATCCTGGAATCTTCCCTCACCATCATCCTAGAGATTCCCTTCCCCTTTCACCTGTACTGATCTCTGAATTCACGTAACCTGTATCATCTTCTTCCTTGGATTTTTTTTTTTCATTTTACTGGTGCACATCCTCCAATAGCTTCCCAAGAAAAGGTACAAGGGAATTAAAAGTTTTGAGATCTTGTGTGTCTGAAATTATCTTTATTCTACCCTCAAACTTGATTGATATTTTTGGTAGGATTTTACTTCTTGTTTGGAAATCCTTTTCTTTTAACATTTTGAAGACATTTCTCCAGTGTTTTCTAGATTCCAAAGTTGCTTTTGAGAAAAGTGATGTCATTCTGATTCCTGATCTTTGTATGTGACCTGGATTTCTGTTTCCCCCTGCATTCCAAACTGGTCTCATCTTTACCTCCTTCTCTTCCTGCACCCCCAGTATTTTGAAATTTCACAATGATGTTCCTTATTATTGGCCTACTTTCATTTATCATGTTAGAACTCAGTGGACCTTTTTAATCTGCAAGCGTATGTCCTCCCACTTTGGGAAATTTTCTTGGGTTATTTCTTTAACTCCACATTGTTAATTGTCAGTTCTTATCTTACTTGACCTATTAGTACCATGGGACACATTTGATCCTTCTCCCTCTTAATGCATTTTCTCCACTTAGCTTCCAAATCCACACTCTTTTGATTCTCTTGCTGTTTCAGAAGCCACTACTTCTTAGTAGCTTTTCCTGGCGTCTCAACTCCTAAACCTATGAGCATTGGAGTGGTCCAGGAATCTACCCTCTAACTTTTCTTTTTCTCTATTTGTTTATTCCCTACAGGATTTCTTCCAGTCTCATGGCTTTAAATACTATGTATACTCTGATGACTCCTAAATTTGTACTGCAGCCAGGACATAATTCTTTATCTCCATGCTCATATACCCAACTCTCAGCTTGGCTAATCTATTAGGATATCAAATATGAATTTCAAACTTAAAATAATCTGTACAGAACTCCTATTTTTTTCCCCTTTAAAACCCATGGGTTCTGCCATCTTCTCCATCTGAAAAAAATGGAAACTCTATTTTTCCAGTTGTTCAGTTCAAAAACCTTGGAGTCTACCTTGGCTTATCTTTTTCTTTTATACCTCATATTTGATTAAATCCACTGCCAATTCTGATGAACCTTTGCTCAAACATTATAGCCATTTCTCACCTTCTCCACGGCCACTACCCTGGTCCAAGCTATCATCATCTCTCTCCTGAATTACTGCAATAGTCTTCCAACAAATTTTTATGCTTCCGCTCTTACCACTTGTGCCATTTAGTAGGTTGTTGTCTCTCAGCTACAAACACACTTTCCTTTACAGTGTTTTGTGATGTTGGAACCAGGACTCTACAAATCACATTTTTCCTTTGCCCCCTGGTTCCCTGTGAGGCTTTCCAATAGGGGGCATTAGACAGAGACTGGCGGAAGAGGAAGGGGGCCTTTCTGCTTCCTATTGGCATCCTGTGGATTTCCTGTCTCTTTATGGTTCTTACGGCATCACCCTAGCAACAGTCCCTTTCCATAGCAGTAGCTCAATCCAACTGGCAGTTTTTTCCAACACATTTAAAACAGTCAACACACAGATGAGAAATTCTTATTCTTGTCTTCTAGTAATTTGGCATTTGTAAAACCACAACAACCCAATCTAAGCAATAAAGCCTGTTGTAAATATTAGCATAAAATAGAAGAATTAGTCTGTATTTGGCAATCCCAAATTCTTGTTTCCTTATTCTCTTTTCAGGCATTTTCTTACCACATGGGCTGGCTTTTCTGGTTTAAATTTTTGCTTCAGCCTATAACAATTATTTTCTATGATGCTCTTCAGCTCAGGGAGGAAATATGGCCAATATTAGTTAATTTGACCAGTTGCTTGCCTCTTGCCTGTCTTGGAGTGCACGTGTTAGTGACAGGGGTAGTGGTGGTAGCACAGATGGTACGTTAAGTCAGGATCTCCAGCAGGACATGGGTCTTTGGAAAAACATATGCAGTATTATAATATAATTATATATTGAAATATTTATATTTGGAAATTTTAAGAAATTTTCTTATAGTTTTCACAGATTACAGGAAATCATGTTCAGTAACATTTTCTTTTGGTTGTTTGGGATTTAAAGATTTGTGATTCTTAGGGGAGGTCACAGCCACCTTGGGAAGTACATCAGAATCTGGAGGGACAACAACAAGATAAGAGATCTTAATATTTATTAAAGAGGAATTTGGGTTAAAAAAGTCTGAGAAACTCTGATTTACATTGTCCCTTTCCCTTATTTCAGCATCCTATCTCCCATTCCCAGTGACATGGTATTCCTTCTTTACAAGAGCCCTGTCCTAGAGGCAGAGCCCTATGACTCAAATCTTCTCAATGCCCTGTCACAACTCTTTTTTTCCTAAGACAGTAACAAGTCATTTGATGAACAGGTTTCTCTGTTGACATATTGGCTGATAATGAGTTAATGTTTTACTCCTCTCAGTGTTTTTATGGAAGCACCTGGAGGAATCTAAGTGCTTTAGCAAATTAGAATAATTCTCTAACTAGAGAAATTGCAGACACCTTGGCTGTCTTAGGGGTAGGGGCTGGGGAGGTATTTTCACTGATTGATTGGAAAGGAATCTTTAGTATTTATGTCACACCATGTATATGGCTAGTTATTCTTAGAGCTGACCCTGCTGCCCACAAGATTAATGATGGCGTTCGGAGAACTAATGGGAAACAGACTCTACTTTTCTGTATCACAAAGCCCCGTAAAGGGCAGGATTCAAACTCTAATGCTGTCTTCTAAGACCAGAGGCTCTTGGAAAGTTGTATCCTTCTTGGGTTACCTCTCAGCTCATCACTGCAACAAATTCTGTGAAACAAAAAGGCTACATTTCTCAAATCTTTGCTAGATAATAACCTGTGCCTGATATAGCTAAAAAGCCCAGAAGGCAGAGGCTTCCTAATACAAATTCTCATTAGATGGAAAAGTTTTCTGATTAGAAGCACTTGTGTTATTGTACAAGCGCTTTCAGTTATTATTTGTTTGAACATTTGTTTTTCTGCTTCCTTGAAATTTTTTTCTTTTTTTAAAAAATTGAAGTATAATTGATTTACAGTGTTGCAATGTGTTACTTTCAGGTGTACAGCACAGTGACTCAGTTATACATTAAATATATAAATATATGTGTATATATATATATATATATATATTTCAGATTCTTTTCCCTTATAGGTTATTACAAAATGTTGGGTATAGTTCCTTGTGCTACACAGTAGGTCCTTGTTGGTTATCTATTTTATATATAGTAGTGTGTATATGTTAATCCCAAACTCCTAATTTATCCCTCTCCCCACCCTTGAAATTCTTTGCTCCCTTGAGTCCCAACACATCTCTTTTTCCTGTTTCTTGTTAGCTTCCTTTGCTGGTTTTTCTTTCATCTACCCTCCCCCCTTGATGTTGGTGCTTCCCAGTGTTACCTCTTAGCTCTCTCTTTTTTTTTTTTTCCTCACTGGATTTGCCTTCTCTTGGGGAAAACATCCACAGCCTTCACCGTCAGCCATAAGCACCACTAGTGTAGATCCGTCCCAGACCGTGATTCTCTTCTTGGCTTCAGTCAGCTATGTGTCTACTGGCTGCCTCCATTGAGAAGTCCCATAGGTATCTCACATTTAATATATCCCCAAGGTGAATTAATGATCTTTCCCGTCACATCTTCCTTGTCCCTGTATCCCTATTACAGTTATTAGCCCCATCCAGCCAGTCACTGAGGTGACTAACCTTTAAGTCTTCCTTGCACCTCCTGGCTTCATCATCTACCTGCAAAGCCCTGACAATATTACTTTCACATTGTTCATTAACTTTGTACCGTCTCATTATTTCTCATGCCATTGCCCTTGTTCAAAGGATAACATCCCTTGTCAGAGCTCAAATAGTGTCCTAAGATCTTCCTTCAATCTGTTTTCCCCTACAGTACAGATACATCTTCTGAAATCCAAAATGAAAATTCTTGACTGGCTCCCCATCACTTTCTCAAGGAAGTCTCAGCTCATCATCCATCCCTCACCACCTCTCCCATTTGCCTCAAACTCCAGCATCATTCATCACTCCCCAAAGACTGCGCTCACCAGTACCACTGCACTCATGGAGTGCCCTCTGCATAGATGGTCCTTCTCCTCATTGTCCCTTACAAGGCTTAGCTCTCCAAAGGCTGGGCACTGTCTCTTTCATCTTTTTATAAACAGAGTGTTTGACACACAGAGAGTGAATCTTCAGCAAGTAACTGGGTTAATATATGCCATTCTGGTGAAATACTTTATTCCAAATTTTAAATTAAATCACCATAAATAAATAAATGAACCAGAAAATCTACAAGATAACTGAAAAATAAGGATAAGAGGAAATCAAATGCTAACATCTTTATGGAATTTCCACTAACTGTAGCGAGGAGAACGTTGAGTTGAGAGTCATAATCCTAAACTAAGCCTACTGAACCAGAAGAGCACAGAAATCTGGGAAGAAGATGGGAAAACACTATGACTCAACCCCATTCTATCCACTAGCCAAGAAACAGAAAAATTCCAAAACCATGTGAACTCTTTTTAGACTGATATTGTCATGCCCTTCCTTCTCCCTGTCAGTTCTCTTTTTCGTCCACTTGGAAACCATACTTCACAATACATTTGCTGCCATGGGTAGAGACAGTAGCACTTTGCAGGCTGAGATGTGTAAAAGCTTCAGGAAAATGTTTACAGAGGGAAGATGAAGAAGAGAGGAAGAGCCCTAAGAATAGTGTAGCTAGAAGTACAATTTTTACTTCTGTCATTGACTGAAGGAGAACTAAAGCTTGCATATGACTTCCTAGCAGTCAGTCAACTGGCCAGTTGGGGTAGAACATCCTCCCTCAGTCCAGTAGAAACAAGAGATGAATGTTTACAAGACAGTGGAAACCAGGCCCAGGGTTCAGCACTCCAGCATTCTCTCTAGGAATAGATCCAAAAAAGATGTACAAACACCTAAATGACCAGTAAGAGGGTAAGAAGACATCATGCACCCATTCTGCAGCCAAATATTGTTGTGGATCAGGTTTGTGGTTGTGTGCATGCATACGTGCATGTGTGTTTACTGTTTATGGAAAATAATTTTAAAATATTTGGTGTAGATCCCCCCAAATATTCTGCAGCACAAAGAAAAGTGACTTAAAGGCTCAGAAGAAAAAAAACAGAAAAAAATTTTTCCAGAGGAAATAAGAAAAAAACTTTCAAAGCCTTAGCTTGATGTACTTAACAGGAATTGACCCACTGAGTACAAGGGGTATTTAGGAGAACAGAGAATGAGCTGAAAGTACAGATGAAAATGGAGATGGCTCAGAGCAGGCAGAATTGCAAAGAAAGCAATACATTTCACATTGGATGCAGCAAAGAGCAGAGTTAGAGTGCAGACAGTAAAGTCTGTAATATTTAAACTTGAATGTAGAGGGGAAAAAAAGAGATGTACATGGCAAGTAATAAGACTGAGGACAACGCAATGTTTATAGCAGCACTATTTACAATAGCCAAGACATGGACACAACCTAAATGTCCATTGACAGGTGAATGGATAAAGAAGATGTGGTACATATATACAGTGGAATACTACTCAGCCGTAAAAAAGAGTGAAATAATGTCATTTGCAGCAGCATGGTTGGACCTAGAGATTATCATACTAAGTGAAGTAAGTCAGACAAAGACAAATATCATATGATAACACATATGTGGAATCTAAAAAATGATACAAATGAACTTATTTATAAAACAGAAACAGACTCACAGACATAGAAAACAAACTTATGGTTACCAAAGGGGAAATGGAGGGGGGAAGGGAAAAATCAGGAGTTTGGGATTAGCAGATACAAACTACTATGTATAAAATAGATAAACAACAAGGTCCTACTGTATAGTACAGGGAACTATATTCAATATCTTGTAATAAACTTGAAAGGGATCTGAAAATAATATATATATATACTTCAATAAAAAATATATACTTCAATATAAAAATTTAAAAATTAAAAGAAATTTTAAAAAAGAAATAAGATGGAGGAAAAAGAAAGGAGAGCCATGTAAGTTACAGGTTCTCTGAAGAAGAATCAAGAGAGAACAAAAAATAAGCAATCATTAGACCCAATCAGAAAAAAAATGTTAAAAAATCTTTTCTGAAACAGGACCTGGTCCACAGATTAAAGGCACTTGTCACATTCCAAATTAATGGGAAAAGACCCCCACTGACATATTCTGACAACATTTTTACATTTCAAGGATAAAGAGAAAAATTCTACAAGCACCGAGTCAGAGAAACATGGTTTACTTACAAAGGAGTAAGAATCAGTGTGGCTTCAGACTTCTCTATATCATTGAATTTCAGGAGCAGTGTCACAGTAGGTACAGAGATTTGAACAGCAGAATTCCTTCTCCAGCCAAGTTGTCTATTCATATAAAATACAAGGGCTCAGAAAATATATTTCTCAAATACCTTTCTTGAATTACGTGATTATATAATATGTTCTGTGTGTGTGTGTGTGTGTGTGTGTGTATATATATATATATATATATATATATACACACACACACACATACCAGAGCTGAGTGCCAAATACTCAAGGAAATTTGCAGTATAAGATACTAATATTAAAATCCAAAAGCTGTTAAAAATGTAGGGACTGAACAGTGGTATGCTGGTCAGTGTTTTAAAACCACCTGTAAGGGTGTGGAGGAACAACCTGATTTGTAGAGTTTGCCAACTTTCATGGTGTAAGAACGGCTACTGTGTCCGATTTCAAGCTACCAGTGTGATGTCAGTGTGGAATTGAGAAGTGCAATTGACTCTCACATGCCTTTAGGAGCTGGCTTCAGCTGGACCAGTTATTCGCAATTTGAGAAAAAAATAAACATTTTATCTGAGACCATATACCAAAAAAAACTGTATACTCCTCGTATTAGTTTCTTTGGGCTGCAGTAACAAATGACCATAAACTGGGTGGCTTAAACCAACAGAGGTTTACCGTCTCACAGCTCTGGAGGCTGGCAATCTGAAATCCAGGTATTGGCAAGGTCATGCTCTCTTTATGTCTCTAGGGGAGGATCCTTCCATGCCTCTTCCTATCTTCTGGTGGCGCCAGCAATCTTTGGCTGGTAGACTCATCATTCCAGTCTCTTCTTTCATCATCACATGGCATTCTCCCTGTGTGTTTCTGTGTGGTCGTGTCTGTTTTCTCTTCTTACAAGGATATCAGTCATTGGATTAGGGCCCATCCTAATCTGCTGTGACCTAATTTCAGAGTAACTAATTGCATCACAAAGACCCTATTTCCAAATAAGGTTGCATTCTGAGTTTCTGGGTGGACGAGGATTTTGGGAGGAACACTATTCAACCCAGTATAAGAATGAACACAAAACGTAAGAAACAAACCACACAAAAAATAACATTGATGTGAATACCTATTTGTTCTGAGGATGGAATACTTTGTGCTGGCAGAAATCACAGGAGGATGATTATTTGACTCCAAAAATTTTTAATTTCTTCTTGCCCAAAACATGAATGAAGTCGAAAATCCGACAATAATTTAGGGGAAAATTACATCAGCTATGAAAAGAAAAATGGTAAATCTCTTCCATATATAAAGATAGTATGTAAATAGATATGAAAAATATTACAGCCCAGGAGATAATTGGATATAAAGGTGGAAAAGTCACAAAGAAGTAAATGCGGATGGCTCATGAAATGAGTAAGTATTCAACAATATTAATAATTAAATACAATTACATTAAAATAGCAAGCTATCTATTTTTAACCATTGAAGTAGCAAAAATAAAGAGAAAGGATAACAATGACTATGTACATTCTCATGGGAGAATAATGAGGGACTAAATTAGTGCAATCTTTTCTTCTAGAAAAACCAAAGAATTGACATGTATCAAGAACCTTAAAAATGTTCCTACCTTTTGAATTAGGAATAACACTTCTGAAAGTCAATCTTACAATGGTAATCTTGAAATCTGTATAGCATAAAGTAGAAAGCAAAAAAAAAAGGAGGGGTATCAAAGAATTAAGTATTATCTTGAACAATTATAAACACTCTATTGTTGAAGATTTATTGTAGAGAATGTAATCCATACTAGGTAGTTTAAGCATAAAGGGATTGATTTAAATGGATTTTAAAATCGTTGGGAGGCTGATGAAACATTGAAGAAATGGAGAAGGACTCCAAAGGCCGCACTGCAGAACTTACTGTGATCAGTAGAGGGCAGAGCAGGGAGCCACCTGCCACAATGAGAAACTACACGTCAGCTGCTAGCTCCAGACTCATGCTACTTGAGTCAGAATCTGACTTTAAAACAAAAACACTTGTTTCCAGTTTCATTCTGCACTCTCAAGACTGAAGTTATAGATTTGGCTGCATTTCCACAGGAAATGATCAAGCAAAGACACCCAATTGGAGTCAGTTGAGTCTCTGCAGCCTCAGTGGGGGCCCTTCCAGTCTTTTCTTCCACTTCTGCAGAATTTCGTGCAGCAAATACTTCTTTCTCCTTGCTTGCCTCCACTATGATGTTTGGATAAGAGATGGCCAGTGGAGAATATTTGTCTCTTAAACGAAAAACAAAAACAAAAACAAAAACTAAACAAGCTAAAAAGAACCTAGAATCTTCAACTGAACAGTCATTATGAAAATTGCTAATGGTGCCAAGGCCAAGGAAAAAGTCACAGAAAACGAGTGTGGGAAGGAGTGATCACCCCCAGAATGCAAAATCAGAGGAGTGTTATCTGGTGCTCGAACAAGGAGCTCCACTTAACAACCATTTTTTTTTTAGGACTTGTGAGGGATGCAGCCACAGGAAATCCATCCACAAAGGATGCAGTGCCCCAACTGGTACCGCACCTGGATAGTTATGTGATCATTTACTGAAGAAATCTAGTGTACTTTAAATTTTTTTCATAAAAGTTTACATTGTATTGTAGGTTAATATTAAAGGTTTTATAACAAAAATTTCAAAAAAAATTCATTCAACCCAGTTCAGAATTCAAGACGCACAGGTGAATTTCATTGGTTGAACCTACATCACAGCTGGAACCCTAGCTGTAAAGAAGTCTGGGAAATGCAGTTTTTAGTACCCCAGCTTCTGAGCAGAAGGTACAGAAAGAGGTTGGAATGGATACTATGTGAGGACGTTGATATAATTGCCACACCCTAAACATCCAAAATGTAAGAAATGCATTCAGTAGCTTTTTTAAAATAAATTTATTTATTTTATTTATTTATTTTTGGCTGCGTTGGGTCTTCGTTGCTGCGCGCGGGCTTTCTCTAGTTGTGGCGAGCGGAGGCTACTCTTCGTTGCGGTGCACGGGCTTCTCATTGCGGTGCACGGGCTTCTCATTGCAGTGGCTTCTCTTGTTGCGGAGCACGGGTTCTAGGCACACGAGCTTCAGTAGTTGTGGCACTCAGGCTCAGTAGTTGTGGCTCGCAGGCTCTAGAGCGCAGGCTCAGTAATTGTGCATATGGGCTTAGTTGCTCCGTGGCATGTGGGATCTTCCCGGACCAGGGATTGAACCCGTGTCCCCTGCATTGGCAGGCAAATTCTTAACCACTGCGCCACCAGGGAAGTCCCCATTCAGTGGCTTTAAATGATTTTGGAAATACTTTTGCTTTAACATTTTTTAAAAAAGCATGGCATAGAAGATATATGTAAGATCTCAACTTGTGAAAAATATATAGGGGACAAAACACTCTGGAGAAATATGCCAGTGCATTCAGCACTTGCATGAGTCTATGAGGGATTTCTTTTTCTTAAGTATACCTTTTACCTCTACTACAATGACCATAAATTAATTCTATAATCCTCATTCCCCATCACAACAAGTCAACAAACATTTGTTAAATAAATGCTGGAATTAGTGACATGAATGAACAGACTATTTGTTTTGCTCTTCTAGGATTTAAAGAAATAAGAAAGGGCTTGTTAATTTCCCTCAAAACTTGGCTTTTTCAGAGCAGCCGTGAGTTCTGGCTGCTGATACGATAGTGTGGGTAGCACAGTTCAGCGATTTAGATATAAATTTAGGTACGTGTGCATGTCTTTGTCTTATATTATTTATGTTAACGTATATGACTATTGTATAAGTTAGGATTCTACAGGGAAACAGAACCAATAGGATAGATAGATAGATAGATAGATAGATAGATAGATAGATAGATAGATAGATAGATAGATAGATGAAGAGACTTATTATAGGGAATTGATTCATGCAACTGTGGAGGCTGAGAAGTCCCATCCTCTGCTGTCTGCAAGCTTGGAGACTGGAAAACTGGTGGTTTAGTTCCAGTGCAAGTTTGAAGGACTGAGAACCAAGAATACATAGTTAGGTTCTAGTCTCTGTCCAAAGGCCTCAAAACCAATGGTGTTAAATCCCAATCCAAAAGCAGAAGACCAATGTCCAGCTAAAGTAATCAGGCAGAGAGAATGAATTCTCCCATCCTCTGACTTTTTGTTCTATTCGCGCCCTCAATGGTTTGGTTGATGGGGAGAGCTACCTGCTTTACTCAGATGGATTCAAATCCTAATCTCCTCTGGAAGCACCCTCTCGGACACACCCAGAAATAATATTTAACCAGACATCTGGGCACCCCGTGACCCAATCAAGTTGACACATAAAATGAACCATCACTACTATATAGACTTATTTACTATTAATATATAAAGAAGCTAATTTTATTTCTCAGTCTTAAATAAATCAATGAGCTGTAATAATTGCTTGCAAAGAAAAATAAAACCCAGAAAGACAGTATGTATATGGTCTTTTCCTAGTTAACTAGCAATAATATTACTTACTTTTCTTTCACACAGAGTGCTCTACTTTTAATTAAAATTCCTTTGGTATTTTGAATGAATAATTTTTACCAACTGTGACAAAAACATAAACTCTTCGGTATCATTTCTCTCTTCCTTGAATATTAGAGATTTTCTTTTTGGAAAATTAAGGATTTTCTCATGTAAATCGATTCCTGAAATAAAACTACTCAAGAAGAGCAAAAAGTTTGTTTTCTTTTTCCTACAGTTCCTTCTCGTGAGGCACCTTCTTTTGCTGAACTTCTGTCTGGACCATGCTTTTCCAACTTAGCATATGACCTAGCAGAAGGCTTTTCTCAGAGATTCTAAGGAGCAACTTAACTGCCCCACCTAGTTACAGGAAACCCCTACAGGATGATGCTGAAAGATAGAGACTCTCATGTTAAAAATAAATTAATCCAATAACAGATATAATAAATCAATGAACTTTTTCCCCAAATTCATCCTTCCTATAAATATATTTGGTCTGTTATCCTAACACACTGTGATTATAGAGCATGGTACTAAGAAGATTCCAGGGCTTCCCTGGTGGTGCAGTGGTTGAGAATCTGCCTGCCAATGCTAGGGGACACGGGTTCGAGCCCTGGTCTGGGAAGATCCCACATGCTGCGGAGCAGCTGGGCCCGTGAGCCACAGCTACTGAGCCTGCACGTCTGGAGCCTGTGCTTCGCAATGGGAGAGGCCGCGATAGTGAGAGGCCCGTGCACCGCGATGAAGAGTGGCCCCCGCTCGCCACAACTAGAGAAAGCCCTCGCACAGAAACGAGGACCCAACACAGCCAAAAATAAATAAATAAATTTATAAAAAAGAATTATTATAAAAAAAAAAGATTCCAATATATGTGCTATTCTGGTTTTTTTAAACTTTCTTTTCCATTTTTGAACAGTGGGAGAAGAAGGTTGGTATTAACCATGTTCTAGAGAGATAGGAGAATGGCTGCTGGGTATATATAACATATAAAATTTGTTATCAAAATACTTTCTAGTGTAGACAGGCAGTGACTGAGGACAGATAGAAGTGGAAGGAGTCGCTATTTGCCCGCACATCTAATATAAGTGTAAGTGGGGAAGACGGTTTACTTTAAAAGCTGATGTAATCCACTAACACTTGAATCACAACATGAAATGAAAATAGATGTTCTGTTTTCAACAACTGTAATATAATTAACTCTTAGCCTCTGTTTTTGCCTAGCCACAGAATCAACTGTTTTGCAGCCTACCGAGGTTTGTCTGGGGTTGTTTGCAGTTCATGATTTGAAAGAATTGGAGGTGAGAGGAAATGGGTGTATAATTAGTCCTTGAAGTTGAAGAGAGCAAGTGAGACACACCTCACCTCCTCTTCTTAGTTACTTTCTTCACTTTGCGATTTCCCTCTGCAACTTGGTTCACTGTGGCAGATGGAGAATGGAGTCAGTGACAGGGAAAGAAGTGAAGTGATTTTTGTTCCTTTTCTCTATTTGTTTCTCTAACTCTGTACCACGCAAGTTTTTGATCCCCTGATTTTATCTTTCCATTTGTTTTTGGCAGTATTTTTTATTTACCTCCTCTTCCTCGTGTCCCTTTGTTTCCTATTCTTCTATTTTCTCTCTCTTTTTCCTTTCTTCCCCATCTTTCCTCACGCCTCCTCTTCTTTTTTCCGGGTGATGGTATAAATTAGAGAGTTAGGGTATTAATAATGTGGATGAGCAGGGTGTGCGTCTGAAAGGACTATGTGTCTCTCCAAGGAGACTGGGAGCCCAAGTGGAGTCCATCTTGGTGCTGGGAGGTAAATAAAAAATGGCTGAAAGAGAGTGCCCAGGGCTGGGCTTGAGATGATGTCTCCAGTTCTCCATAGCCTGCATGTGATATTTTGAGAATCACGACATTTCCATATTTCCAGTAGGAAGATACAAAAACATTAAAAGCACCGATGGAAGGGGAATTCCCTGGCAGTCCAGTGGTTAGGACTCCACGCTTCCACTGCAGGGGGGCATGGGTTCGATCCCTGGTTGGGAAACTAAGATCCCGCATGCCGTGCGACCCAGCCAAAAAAAAAAAAAGAGTACCGATAGAGAAGAAGAGGCCCAAGGTTGGGGAAGGGCAACCATGGATTACCGGGACAGCAGAGGGGACCACAGACTTGAGTACTAGTGGCCAGCTTGGTGTCCAAAAAATCCAGAGATACTGACCACATCTCAGAGACACCAGAGCTAGACCCCAAGGACCAGACAAGATAAACCACACCGCATTAAAGATGGCTAAAGGATCCACCAATTTTATGAGGATCCAGAGGGGAGAGTAGGAGGAGAGACCTCCTGAAAGAGGAAAAACAGCTCTGAAGGAGTTTTGCATTTTAAATAGATGAAACATTTAGTCCAAAGACTGTTTTACTTCAAAAGACACTGAATGACTTTAAACTGACAAATGGAAGGTTTTCTCCAGCCGTTAGTAAGAATGGGAACACCAGAACACGATGAAGGCAACTGTAGAGGGAAAAAAAAGGGAGACTTCTGAGTTCTGTGTAAATTTCAATCCTGCTCTTAGGGATGTGTGTGTATGTGTGTGTGTTGAAAGTTGGAAATCAGTATGTTAATAGAGGTCAACTCTGGTGGAATTGTGTGATTATTATTTTATTTTTCCTTCTCTCTATCATTCAGCGTATATTTACTGAACATTTACTATATGCCAAACACACTTCTTTGTGCTTATCTTCATTTCTTAATTTCTCTACAATTATACAATTACTATGTATTGGTTTGTAAAGAGGAAACCATAATTCAATGCTATTTAAAAATAAGTCTGTCCGGTTTACTCATTGTGGTATTTGAATGATCCATGTCCCACCATGTGAGTTGTAAATAAGGCCTTGGAGCTGATTCTTCTGTTCCTTAAGTATATGCTTTTGAGGTTGGTTAGTTGTAAATTCCAAGCTTCTCAGGAATCATTTTCTAGAGCTATATAGAGCTTAATTCTCAAGCAGACCTTTTCATTTACAATTTAAGACCTACCATGTTGCAATTATATACAAACTAGCGTTCTGTCTTGATCTTCAGAAGCAGGGCAAGTTTGCCAAGTAGCATGCTCAAATGATCGTACCCAAAAATGGATTAGAAAGGTTAAGTGAAAGTTAAATCTGATAGTTGATTACGTTTTTGAGATAATGACCTCTCTATGTAATGACCACACCAAATGCAATGGGTGTTCTTTGCAGACGAGTCATGGACACCCTGACATGTCTTGTGGCAGCCTGCAAAAGTAGCCTTTGCAAGTTACAGGTGGCACATCTAGTGAGATATTTCCATTTGCTTTCCCATGATTATCAAATACACTCTCTAGTGGCTTTTGGGATTTGTAAATGATTAGTTAATAATGATTTCACTTTTAAAAATTCTCATCAAGAAGTCTCCCCAAATTAGTCATATTTTTGAGGCAATATCAAGCATTCAACCTGCCTAGTCATCCAGCCATAGGCAGGTGGAACATTTATTCTTCCATTTCTTCAGATCAGTCAGTGGGCTGCACAGTGATAGCAAGTGCCCTTGCCCTCAGCTCTTTCCTGGCTCTTAAGTGCAACTGATCATCCCTCTCACCACCCCCTTCCCAGAACCTAGGGGAAAAGGATCCCTTCCTTCATACCCTTCCCAGATTTTCAGTTTGAGTTGAGTTTATGCCACAGAAGAGAAATGCAAGTTATTTTCTAACTTTTCAATTGTGAAGTAATCAAAGAAATAGAGACTCTAATAACATTAAAACATATAATTTAGATGTATGATAATGATTTTATTGGCAAAATTTTAAACTGAATAATAATTGAATAATGGAATATATCATTAAATAAATGTGATACCTAGAATAAATGTGCAGTACATTAAAAATGTTCATGCAAATGCAAATGATTCCATTAATTGTTTTAAATTACATTATGAAGGGCACAGATAAATTCTTTGTGATAAAATTATTTTACTATATTTTGGAGAGATATCATTGTCTTATAAAACTTTGATTATATTTAGCTTTTTTCTTTTTGATTATAGAAACGATTCTTTGATATTCCCTTTCTGCTGTCAATAAATCTGGCAAACTACATGAAATTGACCGTTTTCACTGACCCTTATACTTATTCTTTCCTTGTTATTTCTAAGTGTTCACTGATAGTTTGGAATATCAGTCACATATTTAATTTTTTTTTTCACAAAATAAAGAAAAATGACAAATGTACAGTTATACTCATTTCAGTATTCTAGCAATGCCTGGATAAACACGTGCTAGCCATATCCTGCCTAGGAAGTGGCTTTTCTGTTCATTTATAACTTGTTTCCTTGGCAGTAATGTTTACTTCTCTAGAGTTCTTTAAGAATCGGGTTCTCATTACTTGTTCTTGTAGAGAGGAGAGGAAGAATGATGATGATGCTGATGATGGTGTTGATAGTGATGATGATTGTAATGGTGATTATGATGATGATGGTGATGGCGATCATGGCGATGATGGTGGTGATGATGATGATAAAGCAAAAATTATAAGAATTCTTATGTGCCAGGCACTATTCAAGGTGCATCATGCGTATGAACTCACCTAGATCTCACAGCAACCATATAACTAGGTGCTCTTCTTATCTCCATTTTTTCCAGAGAAGAAAAGTTGAGGCATAAAGAGATGAAGTAACTTGCTTAAGGTTGCGTAGTTTGCCTGTGGAAGAGGCTGAATGTTCAGTCTTCTCAAAGTACCCTCTGTACCATTGGAAGCCACATTTGAGACCACCATCTATATTAAAATTTTTTGTGAGATACGAATATGGCAATATCTATTGACTTCTAAAATGGGATCTGTTTTTTAAAATATAAGATTATTGCTTTGTGCCAACATTGCCATATTTTTTTTACCTAAAAGGTGACATTCCACAGATTAGAATATACCTCACCTAATTTTATATGTCTTAAAATAAATCTATATCTGTTTTTAAAGTTTACTGTGGCTTTAATTTCATATGGAATTTTAAAGAAATAAATATAATTGCTATTCTGAGAACTACAAAAGGGAAAAACCACAAAAGAAGAACACCTGTGGTCAGAAAAACAAGCACAGTTTTATTTGTCTCGGAAAACAATGAAATTTTTCTAAATGCTTCGTGAGATTGAAAAATGATTATATGATTATTAGAGGGTTTGATGTTTGTCAAAAATGATCATATTCTGTTTACAAGAAAATGAACTAGCTTCTAATGAGAGATTTGTATTTAAGAGTGCTGTTCAGTTTCTAATCACCCATTTTCAGGTTTAAGACGGGGGCGGGGTGGGGGGGGGAAGGAATGGTTTGCATAAAAACCAGTGAAAGACAATGTTGCTTGACAAATGTGAAGGCAATCAAAAGTATCTCTTGTATTTTCTTAGTATTCCTGGGAAAAAAATTTTCCTGGGAAAAATTTTGTGTTTTGTCCTGTAGCATATTTTGGAATGAATTAAATGCATTTTGTGACAAAGATGCAAAAATGATTAAAAATTCACTCATTCCTGTATGCATTTATACACAATGAATGCCTACACTGTGTCAGGCACAGTATTTGGCTTAGAGAATACAAAGATAAAGGAATTAGCCTTTTTTGAAGGAATCAGTAAAGGAGCCGTAAAGGGAAAATTACATGACAAGGTAGTAAGTACCTTGATAAAACTAAAGTGCTAAAGGGCACAAAGTTAGCTACCTAATCCAGGCTTGGGGTCATGGAAAACTCTCTAGCAGATGCCATGAGTTGATTCCTGAAAGATTACTAGGAATTAACAGGGCAATGGGGGTGCTCACTTCAGACAGAAGGTATAACATGTACAATGGCTTGGAGGCGTGAGTGGGCATGGCCCATTTGAGGAACAGTAGGTAATTGGGCCGGGCCGGGCAAAGGCAGAGAGTGCTGATGAGCAATAGCAAAAAAGAGAGGCTGCAGAGGTAGGCAGGGATTATCCAGAATTGCCTGGACAAGTTGAGGGCAAGCCATTGAAGAGCTCCTCCTTGACGGGGGATTGACATGGTCAAGTTGGGGCTTGGGACAATGACTTGGGGAGCCTTGAGAAGGATGTGTTGGAGACTGAGAGATCAATTTGGATGTTGTTGCTATGATACAGAGGAAGATTGATGATGATCTGAAATAAAACTGTGGCATTGAGGATATGCATTAGTTAGGGTGGGCTAATTGCTATAAAAACTACTGCAAATCTTCGTGGCTTAATACAATAAAGTATCCTTTCTCACTCACATATAACTTGAGGGCACCTGAGGAAGAGGAAGGGTTCTGCTCCATGCTGTCATTTATGAACCTAAACTTCTTCTATCCAGTGGTTCCACCATTCCCCTGGGGCCATAGAATCCTTGACTGTGTCTGCTTTATTCTGTGTTACTGACAGAGGAAGGACTAGGGCAGGCGGATATTGGGGAGAGAGATTTTAGGGTCCAGGCTGAAGTGTCATACAGCAGTTCTGTTCAGAACGCATCACATGGCTCTGCCCAGCCACAAGGAATTCTGGTAAGTAGTCCTTTTGCATGCTCTGGAGGAAAACAAGATGGGTTTGGTGAGCACATGCCCATGTTCAACTGTTTTTGATCTGTAGAATGTCTGTTTCATGTGGCTCAGCCTGTAAGTAATAGAGAGAGACAAGAAAGTACACTCAAAAGATGTTATAAAAAGGAAACTTAGTGACCAGTTGGGTACAGAAGCTGTGAGAAGGGGAAGAATACATGTTTTAAGGCTGGGTTCAGTCACTGGTGGATGGTTGTACCATTTGTTCAGTTAAGGAATATGGTTGTTGCAAAAGATAATGGAGGGAAGATGCTGAGTTTGAGATGCTTCCTGCAGATCTCCACAGGACTTGCTGCCTCATTTTCTTTAGACCTCTGCTAAAATGTCACTCTAAATAAAATATCAACACCCCACCCCCTCTTTCCTATCATCCTACTTTATTTTCTTCATGGAACTCCCCACATCGTGTTCATTTTTGTTTATTGGGTATCTCTTCTCACTCAAAGGAAGGCTCCTAGGGAGCAGAGACTTTATGTTGTTCATTGCTCTATCCTATATTGCATAGAACAATGCCTGGCGCATAACAGGTACTCAATAAATAATTGTTGAGTGTGTAAATGAATCAAAGTGGAAATGACCAGCAGTCTATTGGTTGTAATAATAAATGCTAATATTTATTGAGTGTTGACAATGGGACAGATACGGTTCTAAATACTTTGTAAGTATTAATTCATGTAATAAAGCATCCCTATAAGCTAGATACAACTAATATCTCTGTTTTACAGATGAAGAAACTGAAGTACATACAGCTGAAGACACTTAACCATGCTCACAATGTTAGTTAGAGAGGAGGTTCAAATGTAGGTGTTAGGGCTTCAGAGTTTATGCTCTTAACCATTATGCTATTCTGCCACATAATTTTGGAATGTTTGAGAACTGGGCTGGAGCCAGAGATCAGGAAATCATCAACATGAATTTAGATGTGAGTAGAGGTCAACCTATCCCTTGAGATTTTTTTCAGACTGACCTGAAAACTCCTATCCTGTATCAGCCAGAGAGTTCAATGCTCTCGCCAATATTTTGGGAATTTCCATAAGCTTAAATTTACATGATCATTGTTTATTCCAATTACCTGTTTCCTTCAACTACCTTCAGCTTACTTGTCTCCTCATCTCATCTCCTGTGACTGGTCTCTTCCTGCTCCACATCAATGTAGACATGGATTAAAGCTTTCTTTCCTTAACTTTTCCAGAATACTGTTCCCAAAGGCATTATGCATATGTAGCAAAATTTATAGAAGGTTTGAGGTAAGAGAGCGGAAACACTGAAAAACTATCAAGCAAAGAATATAAAGATGGAACATCTGACATTTCTGTGCTTAAAAGTATTTGACCACCCTGTCACTGGGAAGGTCTCACTTGGTGTGTTACAGCTACTCTCTAGTCTCCTGGGATGTTGTTACTCCTCATTTCTTTTCTTTCTCTCTTCATCTCACCCTTTGGCTCTCCCCGCCCCCAAATTCCCATTAATTACGTATGCAGGAGAGGTTAGTTATCACTTATTTCCCTTTCTACTCCCAGGACATACTCTCAGAATTTCACCTTCAGCACCCAAAGCACCCTCTACACTTAAACAAAGGGAATTCTGTTTCCAAAAAGGACTCTGGCATCAGTTGTTAAAATAGTGTTTTCCACCCGTTACCAGTTTGGGTCCTAGTTTGGGAAATGAAAGTGAATGAAATCTCCCAGAGAGTATTGGTGACTTGAGATAAGAAGAAATCAGCTATGGATGGAAAGAAAGAGATCAGGAAGCAGCTAGAGAAAGATGTACTTTTGAGAAAATTTTTGTTTGTTGTTAGTTTGTTTTCAGTGAGGGAGACTTGGCCAAGAGCTCACATGGGGGAAATGGGCCAGTGGAAGGGAATGGATGAAATTAAAGGCAATAAAGAGGGTAACATGGACCAGATCTTTGAGAAGGTGAGAAGGAGTGTATCCCAGATCACAGGTGAATGAATTCATACAGGGCAGGAGGCATACATCTTCCCCTTAAGGAAAAGCTACACAGTGTGATTTAAAGAGCGTTGAATCACCAGTCAGACTGAGCTGAGTTGGAATCTGGAGTCTACTATATGCATTCCAGCTATGAAGCTTCTCTAGAATACTTAACTGCTCTGTTCCTCAATTTCCTCCACAGCAGAAAAGAGATAATGCCCTCTTCATAGAGTTACTACAAGGCTTAAGTAAGATAACACGTGTTAAGCAAGAACATTATAATAGAATTTGTTGATTATTTCTGTAATTTGATTATAGGTCTTCCAATTTCTTATCTGAGACTATCACTAATTTCATAAACAAGAGACCAAATCTACTACATTTGTTTTTTCATCTGCTTCAAAGGGATTTTGTGGTTTCATGGTCTCATTGTCATTTGGAATTTTGATTAAGTTTTGAGGGTTGACTTGTTGCCATCGGGCCAGACCTGGTCTGCATGACTGTTTTACTTAGCCATTCTTTTTCTTTTTCTTTTCAATTTGAAATCCTTTAGATGGGACACGTACATTCCATTTCTAGATCCACTCCCTCTTGTCCTGTCCTTGGCCCCTGCATATATTTTCCTAATCAGCTTAGCTCCTGGACACACTTGAGTTTTCAACCCATGATCTAGATTGATTTCTACTAAAATAGCTGATGCCACTGAAAACAGGTGTGTTACTGAATCTCCAGTTAGCATTTTCTATCTTCGTTTCACTAGATCTCTTCTCAGCATCTAGCACTGTTGACAAACTTCTGAAACTCTTTTCTCTTCTGTTATTGAACACTCTCCTGGTGTCCCCTCACCTCGCTGCCCATCTACCTTTTGCTAGAATTCTACCCCCTTTGCCCACCATTTAAATGCTGTAATTTGTCAGCGTTTTATATGTTGGCCCATTGCTCTTCTGGGTGATCTCACGTCCAGAGCTCAGAAGGTCCAAAATTGGGTAATAATCTTTCCCCTCAAACCAACTTCTCTTGTGTTGTGTATCATGATGAGAGGAGCCACCAGAACTGAAAACACCCTCACACCTAGGAGGGACACAGATCTAACAACTGGTGCAGCATTCATACTAAATCAGCACGGACACTGCGCCTAGACCTCACCACTGCTTTCTAGTGACGTTAAGCCCTGCCCCTCCCAGTCACCAAAGTCAGCTTCTCTTTCCTCTCCTATAGCCCCTGGGGGGCCACCCTCGTCATCTCCCTCACAGAGGAAAAATGCTCTCCATTTTTCCTTATGAGTAAAATCTCAACCTTGATTGGCAGTAGGTCAATCTTTTTTTTTTTTTTGCAAGGGCTTTCTCTAGTTGCGGCAAGTGGGGCCACTCTTCATCACGGTGTGCGGGCCTCCCACCATCGCGGCCTCTCCTGTTGCGGAGCACAGGCTCCAGACGCGCAGGCTCAGCAGCTGTGGCTCACGGGCCCAGTTGCTCCGCGGCATGTGGGATCCTCCCAGACCAGGGCTCGAACCCGTGTCCCCTGCATTGGCAGGCAGATTCTCAACCACTGCGCCACCAGGGAAGTCCAGGTCGATCTTTTATACTGCCCTGTGCACCAAGCTAGCCTCATCGCTAGCTACTCCCAAGGTGCTAAAGCTCTACCATATTAAATTATTTGCATTTTCCAGAAGTCCCCCTCTCTCCTCTCTGTGCCTTTGCCCACGCCGCTCTCTCAGGCAGGAATGCTCTCTCTCCTCAGTTCCATGTACATAGCCAACTTCTTCTCAGTCTTCAAAATTCAGTTCCGATATATCCATCTCTGAAAGGCCTGTCCTAAATCTCTCTGCTCTTAGCCACATCCCCAGTTTAGGTTTGGAAGCTTCACCTTGCAAATATGTTTTAAAGTTTGCATTCTTAGGGCATGTTTTAATATGTACTATGTATGAAGGGAATAGCTTGGTATGAAGTGTTGTTTGCAATCTGGTAAAATATTTTCTTGTGGAAGAGGCACCCCCGTAGCATGAGAAGGTCCAGAGGAGGAAAGTATTGTAAATCAACACAAAAATCAATGTTCATTGACAGAGGAAAAGGAAGCAACAGCTGGGTAAACAAACAGCTGCACAAAGAGACAGAAAAATGACAGCAGCCATGAACATGGCAGATAGTCCAAAATATTAAAAAAGCAAGTAACAGGAGGAAATGAGTTAACCTACTGGAAAATTGCTGAAACATTTGAACAGGAAGTAACTAATAAGAAAAGTGTTCAAATAAAAGTTATAGAGAAGAAAATTAGAACAAATATTCAGTGTAAAAGCAGTGAACTTTTAAAATGAAATATGCTTAAAAGATAAATTAACTTGAAAACTTGTGACTCTTTTTGTAAATGTGGTTTATATGGTACAGACAACATTATCATAATATTAAAAACTTAAAAAGAATAAAATTACACCCTAGGCCTAATTTATTGGTGTGTTGAAAAGAGTAAACTAAAAACTCACAATTGTCTTACTTTACATTTATATGAATATTAAGCTGCCTGACCTTTCAAAAGGAAACATCTAATAACACAAGAAACACATGAATATATTCAGCTTCTAAAGAACAGAAGCATTCCAGATAAGCCTGGACCCTCTTTTACTGCCCTATACCCACTGCTCTCCCCAGAGGTAACCATTGTTTTGAGTTTATTGTGTATCCTTCCAACGTTTTCCCATGCATTTATATACATATGTGAAAATATATATCTTTATCCTGTATGCTAATCCACTATACAAATTGCTGTAGTAATTCTGCATCTCCATCTTTTTCATGTAACATTTTGTCTTGGAAATATTTCTGCTTCCTTACAAATAGAGTCGTGTTATTAAAGAATTGCCTTGTATTCATAGAATGGACATACCACTGTTTTGCCATTCCCTCAGTGATGGACACTTAGGTTGTTTCTGATTTTCTGCACACTTCAGCAAACATTCATGAATATTAACTTGGTTCCATGTGCCAGGCACCCTTCTTAGTGCTCTAGATTTAGGGGTAAACAAAATAAAGTCCTCTTTATATACATTCAAGAGGATACAAACAATAAACAAAGATATATATATCTTTGTTTACTATATATATGTAGTAAAATGTCATGTAGTGATAGGTATAATGAACAAATGCAACAAATGTGAGAGAGATGGGGGTGGTCAGGAAAGATTTATTTGATGTGCTTTCATGTGAGCCAAGACTTAAAAGAGAAGTGAGGGAGGTTCTGTAAATATCAGAAGCACCATCAGAGAAACGAAAGTGCTGGGTCAGTAGGTGTGCATCTTGAAGATGCCAAATCACCTTCCAAACTGTAACAATTCATGCTTCCATTTGAAGCATAAAGTGCCCCTTTTTCATACTCTTTCTAATACTTGTTATTATCATGTTCCTTTTACCGATTGGATATATAGAAAACTGTTATTTCACTGTAGTTTTAATTGTTACAATTTTTAAAAATTGATGTAAATGTATAATTTGCATGCTAGTGAGGTTGTGCGTGTGTTAATATGTATGTTGGTCCTCTGACTTTCCTCATCTCAGACTCGACAGCTCATTGTCCATTTGTCTATTGTGTTATTTGTATATTATTGATTTTTATTGTTTGTATCCTGGATACTAATCCTTTGGGGTTTTTTTTTTTGCTTTTTTTTTAACATCTTTATTGGAGTATAATTGCTTTACAATGGTGTGTTAGTTTCTGCTGTATAACAAAATGAATCAGCTATACATATACATATATCCCCATATCTCCTCCCTCTTGCATCTCCCTCCTACCCTCCCTATCCCACCCCTCTAAGTGGTCACAAAGCACCGAGCTGATCTCCCTGTGCTATGCAGCTGCTTCCCACTAGCTATCTATTGTACATTTGGTAGTGTATATATGTCCATGCCACTCTCTCACTTCGTCCCAGCTTACCCTTCCCCCTCCCTGTGTTCTCAAGTCCATTCTCTACATTATTCTTGTCCTGCCTCTACGTTCTTCAGAACAATTTTTTTTTCTTAGATTCCATAAATATGTGTTAGCATGCGGTTAATCCTTTGTTATGCATGTTGTAAACATTTTCTCTCAATCTGTTGCTTGTCTTATTAATTACATAACCTTTATCTTATAGAAATATTTAATTTTGAAGCAGTCATGTTTATCCATCTTTTCCTTTATGGATTTTGCTTTTAGTGCCTTATTTAACAAGGCCGTTTGTATCCCAAGGTCTTAAAAGTATTTTCTTCTAATTTTAGAATATATTTTTATTCCATCTGGAACTTAATTTTCTGAACACTATGAGGGAGGAATTTATCTTAGTTTCTATTATTTGGCTTGCCAGTTGTCCCAGTACAATTTATGGGGGTCAGTTTTTATGAATTGGTTTGAAATGTCACTTTCATCATATAGGAAATCCCTAAATATGCCTAGTTCCATTTTTAAACTCTTTATAGATTGTCTGCTCTTTCATGGATTCTGTTGTGTTTTTATTACTATAGTTTTATAATCAGTTTTGGTATTTGGTAAGTTAAGTCCTTCCTGTATTATTCTTTTATCTAAAATTGCCTTGAGTATGTATACTTGATTTACCTTTCATGTGAATTTTAGATTCATCATATAAAATTTTATTTTAAAATAATATTGGAATTTTGGTTGAGGTTGCATTGAACCTATACATTTATTTGGGGAGACATCTTTCAGTATTCATTATTGTCTCCATAAAAATGTTATATATTTATTTTTAGGTTTCTTTCAAGGTGTTTGAGGACATGTTGCTATTACAAATAAAACCTTTGATACTATGTTTTTTTTAATATGTTCTTGCTCTTGTGTAGGGAAGCTATGGATTTTTTAAAGACTTTATTTTTTCAGAGCAGTTTTAGGTTTGCAGCAAAATTGAGAGGAAAGTACAAAGATTTCCCATCCCAACCCCACACATGCCTAGCCTCCCCCATTATCAACATCTCCCATTAGAGATACTTTTGTTACCATTGATGAACCTACATTAACACATTATAATCACCCAAAGTCCATAGTTTGCATTTCAGTTCAATCTTGATATTGTACATTCTATGGGTTTGGACAAATGTATAGTGACATGTATCCATCATTACAGTATCATACAGAATATTTTCACTGCCCTAAAAATCCTCTATGCTCTACCTATTCATCCCTCTCTCCCCCTCCAACCCCTGGCAACCACTGATCTTTATGTTGTACTATATCTGTAGCTTTGCCTTTTCCAGAATGTCATATAGTTGCAATCATACAGTGTGTAGCCTTTTCAGATTGGCTTCTTTCACGTAATAATCTGCCTTTAAGGTTTCTCCCTGTCTTTTAATGACTTCATAGCTCATTTCATTTTAGTGTTGATCATATTCTGTTGGATTGAAATAATACAGTTTCTTTATCCATTCACCTACTGAAGGACATCTTGGTTGCTTCCAAGTTTTGACAATTATGAATAAAGCTGCTATAAGTACATGTGTGCAAGTTTTTATGTGGACATAAATTTTCAACATCTTTGAGTTGAAGGAGCATGATTGATGGATGGTGTGGTAAGAGTATGCTTAATTTTGTAAGAAACCACCAAACTGTCTTCCAAGTGGCTGTACCATTTTGTATTCCCAACAACAGTGAATGAGAATCCCTGTTACTTCACATCCTCACAAGTATTTGGTGTTTTCAGTGTTCTGGATTTTGGCCATCCTCATAGATCGGTAGTGGTATCTCATTGTTGCTTTCATTTGAATATCCCTGATAATGTATGATGTGGAACATCTTTTCATATGCTTATTTGCCATCTGGTGAGATGTCAGAGTCTTTGGCCCATTTTTTAATTGAGTTGTTTGTTTTCTTATTGTTGAGTTTTAGCAGTTCTTTGTATATTTTAGATAACAGCTCTTTATCAGCTGCGTCTTTCGCATATATTTTCTCCTAGGCTGTGGCTTGTCTTCTCATTCTCCTGACATTGTCTTTCACAGAGCAGAAGTTCTTAATTTTAGTGAAGTCCAGTTTATCAATTATTTCTTTCATGGATTGTGCCTTTGGTGTTTTGTCTAAAAAGTTATCGCCATACTCAAGGTCATCTAGATTTTCTCTTGCATTGTCTTCTAGGAGTTTTATAGTTTTGCATTTTACATTTAGGTTTATGTTCCATTTTGAGTTAATTTTTGTGAAGGGTGTAAAGTCTGTGTCTAGATTCATTTTTTGGCATGTGGATGTCCACTTGCTCCAGCACCATTTGTTAAAACGACTATCTTTGTTCCACTGTATATCCTTTGCTCCTTTGTCAAAGATCACTTTGCTCCTTGTCAAAGACCCACTGTATTTATGTGGGTCTGTTTCTGGGCTCCCCATTCTGTTACATTGATCTATTTATTCTTTTACCAATTCCATACTGTCTTGATTTCTGTACCTTTATAGTAAGTGTTGATGTTGGGTAGTGTCAGTCCTCCAACTTCATTCTTCTCCTTCAATATTGTATTGGCTACTCTCAGTCTTTTGCCTCTCAATATAAATTTTAGAATCAATTTGTTGATATCCACAAAAGAACTTGCTGGGATTTTGATTGGGGTTGCACTGAATCTATAAATCAAGTTGGGAAGAACTGACATCTTGAGAATATTGAGTCTTCTTATTTGTAAACATGCAATGTCTCTCCATTTATTTAGTTCCTCGATTTTTATTTAGTTCATTAGAGTTTTGTAGTTTTCCTCACATAGATCTTGTACATATTTTGTTAGATTTATGCCTAAGTATTTCATTTTGGGGGTTGCTAGTATAAATTGTATTGTGGTTTTTATTTCAAATTCCACTTGTTATTACTGATATATATGAAAGCAATTGACTTTTGTATATTAACCCTGTATCCTGCAACCTTATTAGTTCCAGGAGCATTTTCAGTTCTTTCAGATTTTCTACGTGTCATCTGAAAAGACAGTTTTATTTATTCCTTCTCAATCTGTATACCTTTCACTTCCTTTTCATATCTAATTGTATTAACAATTACTTCCAGTATAATGTTGAAAGTAGTGGTGAGGTCCTTGACTTGGAGACATCCTTGACTTGTTCCCAATGTTAGTAGGAGAGCTTCAAGTTTCTCACCATAAAGTATTATGTTAGGTGTAGGTTTTTTATAGGTATTTTTTATCAAGCTGAGGAAGTTCTCTCCTAGTTTAACTATGGATTTTTAGAAGTTGATCTAGACTTTATTGGTTTTAGTAAATAACTTTTCAGTTGGTTCTCTTATATATTCAGATAGGTAATTATATCATCTGTAAATATTGATTTCCCCTTGTAAACATACTTGAAATATGTTTTCCAGTGCAGTATGTATATTTTTATGTGGTTGATGATCTGGACTTTATGATAATAATTGTTTTAATATATTTATGTATATATATCATACTATATATTTTCTTTTGTGACATAACGTGGTCATTTTAGAAACTTTCATTCATGTTTAAAAATAATAGACATTTTAAAATTAAAGACTTAATTATGATTGTGGGTTTGTGAATACCTATCCATCTGAATTTTAATCAGTTTTGCTAAATATATTTTGAAACTATCTTGTTAGGTGCATAAAGTTTCTTGACTGTTACACTTTTGGGTGGTATTGTTCATTGGATCAATATACATTAGTTTATATTTTTAATTTATTTTATTGAAGTATAGTTGATTTACCATGTTTTGTTAATTTTTGCTGTACAGCAAAGTGATTCAGTTATACATATATATATTCTTTATTTTCTATTTTTATGATTTAAAATATTTAATATCTATTTTACCAAAATATTATGTGTATACTACATAGTTTTCAAGATCAAATAATACAACAGCTTTCAAATAGAAAGCAGCAATCTCCTGTCATACACTCCCCCAAGAAATGTTCCAAGGCCTTCAACTTCTCTAGCTGATTTTTCTCTTGTTACATTTTAAAGCAGCATGCTTAATTGCAATTAAAAATTTTTTTCCATTTATCTATAGATTTCTTATGGAAAAATTAAGATTTTTCTCTCTTAAAGTGCTCCGCACAGCACCACTCCCCCATAGACACTTACACTTTCTTGATCTCTCAATCCAGATTTATCACAATCAAATCAATAGTCAGTGCTTACCTTAGTGTCTATCTAAGTACTGTTCACATCTGAGACAAAAAGTCTATTACAAGTATTTAATATCCGGTTCAACTTTTAATTTTTCCCCAGAGTAAATAAAGGCTTTCCATGCAACAGGCACTAATTCATCTCCAGACTCCCATTAGAGCTGCAAATCTTCTTTTATTACTGCCAACATGCTAGTCTGTCAGGGTCACTTTTTTGTTGTTGAGACATCCTTTTATTTATTTATTTATTTATTTTTTTGTTAGCATGCAGTATTTGTTTTTCTCTTTCTGACTTACTTCACTCTGTATGACAGACTCTAGGTCCATCCACCTCACTACAAATAACTCAATTTCTTTTTATGGCTGAGTAATATTCCATTGTATACATGTGCCACATCTTCTTTATCCATTCATCTGTCGATGGACACTTAGGTTGCTTCCATGTCCTGGCTGTTGTAAATAGAGCTGCACTGAACATTGTGGTACATGACTCTTTTTCAGTTACGGTTTTCTCAGGGTATATGACCAGTAGTGGGATTGCTGGGTCATTTGGTAGTTCTATTTTCAGTTTTTTAAGGAACCTCCATACTGTTCTCCATAGTGGCTGTATCAATTTACATTCCCACCAACAGTGCAAGAGGGTTCCCTTTTCTCCACACCCTCTCCAGAATTTATTGTTTGTAGATTTTTTGATGATGGCCATTCTGACTGGTGTGAGGTGATACCTCACTGCAGTTTCGATTTGCATTTCTCTAATGATTAGTGATGTTGAGCATCCTTTCATGTGTTTGTTGGCAATCTGTATATCTTCTTTGGAGAAATGTCTGTTTAGGTCTTCTGCCCATTTTGGGATTGGGTTGTTTGTTTTTTTGATATTGAGCTGCATGAGCTGCTTGTAAATTTTGGAGATTGATCCTTTGTCAGTTGCTTCATTTGCAAATATTTTCTCCCATTCTGAGGATGGTCTTTTCATCTTGTTCATGGTTTCCTTTGCTGTGCAAAAGCTTTTAAGTTTCATTAGGTCTCATTTGTTTATTTTTGTTTTTATTTCCATTTCTCTAGGAGGTGGGTCATAAAGGATCTTGCTGTGATTTATTTCAAAGAGTGTTCTTCCTATGTTTTCCTCTAAGAGTTGTATAGTGTCTGGCCTTACATTTAGGTCTTTAATCCATTTTGAGTTTATTTTTGTGTATGGTGTTAGGAAGTGTTCTAATTTCATTCTTTTACATGTGGCTGTCCAGTTTTCCCAGCACCACTTATTGAAGAGGCTGTCTTTTCTCCATTGTATGTTCTTGCCTCCTTTATCAAAATAAGGTGAGCATATGTGCGTGGGTTTATCTCTGGGCTTTCTATCCTGTTCCATTGATCTATATTTCTGTTTTTGTGCCAGTACCATACTGTCTTGATTACTGTAGCTTTGTAGTATAGTCTGAAGTCCAGGAGCCTGATTCCTACAGCTCCGTTTTTCTTTCTCAAGATTGCTTTGGCTATTCGGGGTCTTTTGTGTTTCCATACAAATTGTGAAATTTTTTGTTCTAGTTCTGTGAAAAATGTCATTGGTAGTTTGATAGGGATTGCATTGAATCTGTAGATCGCTTTGGATAGTAGAGTCATTTTCACAATGTTGATTCTTCCAATCCAAGAACATGGTATATCTCTCCATCTGTTGGTATCATCTTTAATTTCTTTCATCAGTGTCTTATAGTTTTCTGCATACAGGTCTTTTGTCTCCTTAAGTAGGTTTATTCCTAGGTATTTTATTCTTTTTGTTGCAATGGTAAATGGGAGTGTTTCCTTAATTTCTGTTTCAGATTTTCATCATTAGTGTGTAGGAATGCAAGAGATTTCTGTGCATTAATTTTGTATCCTGCTACTTTACCAAATTCATTGATTAGCTCTAGTAGTTTTCTGGTAGCATCTTTAGGATTCTCTATGTACAGACATCCTTTTAGAAACTATCTTTTTCTCTCATAGAATCTGATTGATGGCTTTCTCAGCCTGCTGTGTAAACTGTCTTCCTGGAGATTTCCTTTACCCGCATCCATCTGTTGTTATATGTTCTAATTACTAACAGCTCTTTCTTATTACCTAAATTATTTTTTTCATTTTATAGCATCTAAGTCTTAGTTCATGGGTGCAAATATTAATTAATAATTAATATTTCTAAACATACTAATTATAGACTTTTAAGAGTTTTCTTCTGCCTCTTTAATGATCTTGGTTTTTTCTGAGTTCTTTTGTTCTTCCATTCTGTTCTCTGACTTTCGTGTTGGAGGCTTTCCTTCAATGTCTTCTGATCTTGACTATCTGTTCTTGTTTGGAGACTGGAAGCTCTGTGCAGAGACTGGACCTGCTGACAGGTGGGCTTCACTCTCAGTTGAAGAGAAAGTGGCAAGGTGGCTTTCTCTTCGGTGACTCCCAAGTGTCATAATCTACAGGTCTCTCTCTTGGCCCTCCATTGGCCTGGCTGCCAATACTGTATGAGTTGAAAAGAATCCCCAGTTTCCTGTGGGCTGGACCAGGTATCATCTGGGCACACAGCCACTGTTCCTCCCTAGAGGCTGACACTCCCTCTCCACTACACACAGCGATAATTGGCCAGTGCAGGATTTTAGGGTTCGACCCACCTGCATGTTCCTGCTGCCCTATAATCTGAACAATGACCTTGTTGATTGTTCCAAGACACCCACCTTCTCCAGTATCTCCTGCCTTGAGGAATAGGGCACAACTACCTTTTAGAGCAATGCTTGGTAAATTAGTTTATGTTCTGCTTTCCTTCTATAAGCTTTCTGTTTTCAGAAGTATTCCAGATGTGGGGATTGACTGAAGGTTTGCCTTCTTTTCTTTTTTTAGGATAAATGTAGATTTTTTTAAAAAAACATCTTTTCTCTTATTTCTAGAGATTTGCTCTAGGAGGGGAGAGCTGGGCCCTTACCTTCCCTGATTCTATTCAGTTTGCATCTTGACTGGCAACCTGAAGCTGAACATTTTAACATTTTATTAATCACAATTGAAAAATTAGAAGATATAAAGAAAGAGATGCTGAGGGAAAGATGCAGAGAGTTAGATAGCTTACATTGATGGTGTCTATCTTCTAAATAAGTATAGCCCCTGGACACCTGCATCAGAATCAGCAGGGAATGCTGGGTAAAAATTCAACTCCCTGTGTCACTCTCATCAGAATCTAGGAATCTGTGATACAGGATATTCTAACTAAAGTTTGAGAACCATAGTTCAAATGAAGTAGGAAGTTATCTGCAGGGTGTATCTACACAATTAGGAAAGTGTTAGTGAGCCGCAAATATGGGCGGGCAATGGAGAGAATAAAAGAATTATTAAGCAGAGCCTATTGAAGTTGGGAAGCAGGAGTTTGTGTTGGAGAAGCTGGCCCAGCTCCAGAGTATGGATCAGTGTCTTCCATGCCTTCTTTTAGGGTAAAGTTATTGCACCTAAAAACCCTGTTGTCACTTCTCTGTCAGAGCCCAGGGAAAATTGCTAAGACAGGCTGCTGAATCAAGGACATGAAGAAAACTTGAGCAATTTCCCTTCCTTTGGGCTTTAGAAACACATCTTTCTTGGCAGGCAGAGTTCATAACATTGATTGCGACATAAAATCCTGTGGATTTGTGTATTCAGAATTTCAGTTTCACATATTTCTGATGAGCCCTGCCAACCTGTCAGGCCAGACTTCCCTCTGCTGGTAGTGGCTCAATTCCATTCTCAAATGCTGCTTCTTCACCTGCACGTAACCCAAGACAGGTGACTTCCGTTTGTGAAAGAACAAGAAGTTACAAGGCACTCACTGTCTTTTTGTCTTTCTTCACTTGAGCTACATCAGCAACCTCTTAACTGGTCTCCAGGCCACCAGCCTCTTCCTTCCCCAGATCACCAGAGTCACTTTTTTTTGACACGGATGATTGACAACTAAACAAATGATGAAATATTTGTAATCCGGATAGTAAGTGCTCTAAGTACTCACTTCTGTGAAGGTTCTCAGTCATCACAGAGCACAACCCAAACAAATTAGAGATGCAGGGGTTTTGGCAACACACGTCATCTCCCATCACTGCCTCCACAATCCCTGTCTCGCTCATTCCGGGGACACAGAATCCTCATCATTGTTTCAGGACACTGCACCCTTGCCTATGACCAAAGTGTCCTTTATAGTTTAGTGGTTGTTCTTCCTGTTGTTCCCCTAAGGAGATGTATTTAAATGTCATCCCCTCTCTGTAGCTTTCTTGGAACCCACTCTCTCTCCCAAGGCAGAATTATTTTTTCATCTATATTCCATAGTAATTTATACAAATATCAACGGTTGCACTTAGAACATTATATTGTGCTCACTTATATTTTTGTTTCACAATTGCACTAGAATTTCCTGAGATCAAAAATTGGGTCATTAAAATTTTACTTCCCCAATGCCTGATGCATAGGATGTGTACCATTAATTTTAGCTGAATACATTTGAATCAGAGATCCTCCTTCTATGTAATCCAAACTGAAAGAACATAGGAAAGTGGAGTTCTTTGGAGCAAGCAATATGGGCAACTCTTAGTAGCTTTTTATAATAGAGACAAGTCTTTCTTTTTCCATGTAATATTATAATATAGCATTCACTGATTAAGCTGCATACTTATAGAATTTCAATGGTAAGAAGTATCTTAGAAGTGATTCCTTTGATTTGCAGATGAGAAAACCAGTCCTGTGCTTATGTCTACCACACAAGTAGCTTTTATCAAAAGCCTATCCAACAACCAACAATCTTTGTGAATTCATGAGTATTAAATCATTTTTACGTTCCAGGCGAGTAAATTCTAAAAGAGAACAAAATGTACAATGCATTTTAGTTCAGAGGGCATCTCATTAAAGAATCTTAACTGGAGTTTAAGATGTTGCGGTGGGGAAAAGTCAGGCTACTTGATGAGAGATAACTGGTAAGTTCAAGGTGGATTTTAAATACAAGAGAAGTGTTTTTCTTGTTTTTTGCTGAGATGATATGAGCTATCAGGGCCATCAGAAGAATGGTAGAGCGGGTATTGATGAGTTTCTTTTCTCCAGGTTTAATTGAGCTTCTTCTTTTTGATAGGTTTCAGAACCTGCTGTGGTCCAGAAAGACGTTTGTGGACCACATGAAAGTGTATAACCACAGTTACATCTACATGCCTGCCTTTTCTATGAAGACGGGAACAGAGCCATCCCTCCGGGTTTATTACACACTGTCAGATGTTGGTGCCAATCAAACAGTGCTCTTTGCCAACCCCAACTTTCTGCGTAGCATTGGGAAGTTCTGGAAAAGTAGGGGAATTCATGCCAAGCGCCTGTCCACAGGACTCTTCCTGGTGAGCGCGGCCCTGGGCCTCTGTGAAGAGGTGGCCATCTACGGCTTCTGGCCCTTCTCTGTGAATATGCATGAACAACCCATCAGCCACCACTACTATGATAATGTCCTGCCCTTTTCTGGCTTCCATGCCATGCCGGAGGAATTTCTCCAACTCTGGTATCTTCATAAAATTGGTGCACTGAGAATGCAGTTAGACCCATGTGAGGACACCTCACTCCCACTCACTTCCTAGGGACTGTGGAAAAAGAAAGGACTGAGCCAGGGTATTTTTGTTAGGTTTTCTACGTGATTCCAAAAGGGAATGGTCAGGTCGTTTCATGGATTTGCGTGGGCCACTTGGAAAAAATGACAACAAAAACTCAAGGAGAACTCTACTTTTACTGTTGGCTGGAAGGACAAAAAAGAAGTGAAATGTCCTATGAAATCTTTTATAGCACATGGTGGATGTGCAACTAGTAACATGCTGATGAAATGATGTTGGTAAACCACATTTTCATGGTTCAAATAGCGATGGCACAGTTCACAAACAAGACAAAACTCTAGTTGTTGAAGCTGAGGAATTAAGGTATAGTAAATGAAATGCCAGGGTAAAAGTGTTAGTGATTATCAACATGAACTGGCTTAATTAAAAAAAAAAAACTATCTTATTAAGACTAACATTAGAACTATAGGTTTTTAAAAAATTATTATTTATTTTTGCCTTATTTAAGGGCAGTGAGTAGGTGATGGGGTAGATTTTTAAAATCCCTTACTGAATAATATGGATCCAAAATGCTACAGCTGATTATTGTGATTTGTTGAACCAAGTCTATGTTAACTAGAGTTCCCTTCCCTTCCATTTAAAAAATGTTAAATAAGAAAGACCTCCTCCCCTTTTGTCAGGTCTACTTAGACGATGTGAAGCACTGTTGAATTTAGTCTGGGTTGATTCATTGTCAGGATGAAGAGCCACTTTCCCTCCTCAGAATTTAGGGCATAAACTCAATTTTAGGTGTGCATTATGTAAACCTATTTGCATTATTATTATTTTAGTACAAAAAACTGCAATTGTGAGTGCATTATTTATTTGCAAATTGGCAGAATTGTCTTCATAATTTAATGTTTGGAGATGAAGTAAAGCACAATGGCGTAAAGCTTAGTCTTTGGAAGATAGATTGGAAGGCATATCCTTTTCTATCTACCATGGTATGTTCCCTCCAAGATAAAGAATATGCATGCACACATAAAAGAATACATATATTTGTGTACCCTCATACATAGTCTTTCACACACACACTGTTAAACAAAGCTCATTCCTGTGTGATTATGAAAGCCGAACCCACATGACCTGGGATGGCAAAAATCTGTAACTGGTGTTGGAGAGCTACAAATGCATTATGTACTACCTACTACACCTTGATATGAGAGAAGCCAGCTTACTGCATGCTGCTGTAATGCTCAAACCAGTATGAGATGCAAGCCTTACCCCCAAATCACTCCAAATGAGCAGAATTGGTTTAGTCAATGTGACTCTTCCCAACATCTCATGAGTAAGTCCTGTGTTAAGCATGGTCATCAAGGCATGGTTCACACCAGTAAAGGGATGTGAATTAGTAGCTGTTTATTCCCTTAGTAACAGGTAGGACTGCTTAGAAGGCTTGTTACCTCAGCTTCGACACAACTGCACACAAACTCTGTTGACAGATTACAAGCAGTCAGATGTGTTTACATATAAGAGAAAGGTAAATGAAACCTCACATGATCTTTGTGCTTTGGGATGCCTTAATCGAAAAGGAGACAGTAGAAATCACTAACTTTATTTTTAAGTGTCACCAAAATGTAGGTAAACTGTACCCAAAAGTTCTGCTTCATTTTTAATGGTAGAGACTTAGTATACAATATAGACTAAAACAGTTAAACAGGTGGCAGTTTTTGGTGAGTTAATTTAAAAGATACAAAGATAACAAAGCCCTTGGAAAAATTCTACATCATTGGAATTGCCAGTTTCTAAATATGATTGAATATTGAGGTTATTATAGAAATCAGCAGTTAAAATACGGCTGGTTGACATAACACAGATTCTGTTGATACTTAGAAAGTTAAGAATTTGAGAGTATTGATTCTCTGCAGATCTCATTTGCTCTTTTGATCCTATTTGGCAGCAAAAATGTAATGAGAATGTACTATGAGGGAGTTGCATTAAATATTCGCTGTGTGTACAACCCTGAATGTATTTCCTCTTTTGAGCTATTGTTATTACTTAATAACTACCTTAGAAAGGAATATATTTTTAGCTATATGTTTCATCAAAATATAAAAGGCCTAACAAAAAACATACATAAAAGTTAATAAAATATGTATCACTCAGATTAGTGCTTTAATTATTAAAATTGTTCAGATGTAACTAATGAGCTCCATAGAACCCATGTGTCACAGTTCCATTGGAGATGCCTTCTGGAAATTTTACACCTTATGATTCCTGGGCTAGGTTTATGCAATAGATTTGTACAGTGGTTAGTCTATACATTTGGGGTTTCTGAAAGGCAAAACAGAAATGGCCCAAATCGATAAAGTGTAATTAGATCAGGGCTTCTTAATGGGGTGATTCCCCTCCCCAATCTGGTGACACTTGGCAATGTCTGGAGACATTTTTGATTGTCATGATTTGGAGGGTGCTGCCAGCATCTAGTGGATAGAGGCCCGGGATCCTGCTAAACATCCTACAATGCACAGAGCATCGCCCCCTGCCCCCCAAACAAAGAATTCCCCACTTGAAAATGCCAATAGTGCCAAGGTTGAGAAACCCTGGATTAGACCAAAGTGATATTTTGATTGTTCCATATTGTCTTCAGTTAAGGATACACATACATGCTCACATCATTCAAAGTAGGACTACAGTTTAATGAGAATGTTTCCTTAGAGTAGGTTACAGTTTGGCATTATTTTATAGTGATAATTCTTAGGTATGCCATACATATTCCCTTTTCTGTGGTTAGATAGATGTATCTAAACCTAGGAGTTTTGAGTGTCTGTGTGTGTGTACGTGTGTGTAGCATAAAGTTATATATGTCCATCCTTATTGAAATATGTGTTTTCCTAAGTGAGGATCTTTCTAGAATTATCTTTCAGAGTACTCTGGCATACTCTATTACTCTTAAGAAGTTGAATTCTTTTTTATTTTTTCATCTTTATTGGAGTATAATTGCTTTACAATGTTGTGTTAGTTTCTGCTGTACAACAAAATGAATCAGCTATATGTATACATATATCCCCATATCTCCTCCCTCTTGCGTCTCCCTCCCACCCTCCCTATCCCACCCCTCTAGGTCATCACAAAGCACCGAGCTGATCTCCCTGTGCTATGCAGCTGCTTCCCACTAGCTATCCATTTTACATTTGGTAGTGTATATATGTCAATGCTACTCTCTCACTTCGTCCCAGCTTCCCCTCCCACGCCCCCCTCCGTGTCCTCAGGTCTGTTCTCTATGTCTGCGTCTTTATTCCTGCCCTGCCACTAGGTTCATCAGTACCATTTTTTTAGATTCCATATATATGCATTAGCATACTGTATTTGTTTTTCTCTTTCTGACTTACTTGACTCTGTATGACAGACTCTAAGTCCATCCACCTCACTACAAATAACTCAATTTTGTTCCTTTTCATGGCTGAGTAATATTCCATTGTATATATGTGCCACATCAAGAAGTTGAATTCTAAACTCCCATTATTTTATTTTGTTTATTTGAAATTGAGACCTTCAGAATTGGACCTCTTTCTTTGTCAAATTTGGTTGATTACATTTTAATATAACTGACCCTTAAGATGCAGCTCAGAAGAGATTCAAGTTATGGCAGACACATTTAATACAAAAGTATTTCATCATTTTTGATGCATCTGCCAAGAGAAGGTGTCACCCTCTGACATCAGTGTAATTTTTAAATTGCTTTTTAGTGACAAAAATTAGGTTGCTCCATGGGGATAAAAGAGGGGTTGAAGAGACTGAAAATGAGTACCTGATGCGAATTTTTATTTTTATTAGCTCCAACTGGAGAATTGCACTGATGTTAAGGATCATGAGTAAGGACGACCTGTGTTTGATTTTAATTAGACTTTGGTCCAATGAAGATGGCTAAAGGATTAAGTCATTCCATAACAAAGAAAAGTAATTTTTTATATGAAAGATTTTTATATGGAAGAGGACACTGGACACATATGCTTTATATAGAGTGTTTGACCAAGTTTATACAACATTGTGCATCTAAACTGTAAGTAACACAGGAAGTTAAGGAGTGCTTCCTGGATTTTGTTTCTGTAGAATTCACTTTTAGCTATTTTAACAAGGGCAGATGATCCAATGATCCAAAGTGACAGATGTTCAAACAGTACTCTGTGTTTGGCTTTGTGATGTTTTATGCCCTTTTCTGGGGTAAAAACCTTGTTTAGGTTAAATATAACTTGTACCTGAAGCAATGGGCAACATGGCTTAAAAATCTACATGGAAAATAACTGGGAAAATCCTAGGACTCTGAATTTTCCAAAAATATTCTGAGATTAGTCAAAAGATTTACAGGAATGTTACAGATAATTTCAAATAGAAATGATATCAATAACATTTCTTCTTGTCGGCAACTATGGTAGGTTGTAATTTTATTATATACCACCTCCTATTTCTCTGTTTTGAAAATCAGCCACCTAGAGTTTTCATTTCTATGTTTAAAACTACTGACTTTGTGAAATTTTTAACTGATAAATCCTTGTTAGGAGGGACTAAGAGGAAAAAAATGTCACAGTCCCCTGAAAACTTCAGGAAATGCTTACTGTGTTGTATAAAAACTTTCCCACCAGAACCAGGTAATAACTACTCTCTGTCTGTAGAGTTTCAAAGATCAAGAGCTGTAAGGACGTTTGTGGGAACTTGAGGATGAGCATGTGGAGGAATAAGTCTTGAGAACAATACTGTGCTTTTTATTTCTTCATCTTCCCAGTGTAGAGGTCTCCTCTGAGATGATCTGATTTTAGTGGGCACACAGCAGGGATGGAAGTGTGCAGGCAACTCCGAGGCACCTGCAACATAGATCAAGCCTCTTACAAAGTGAGCAGTAACAACAACTAAATACAAGTAGCAATTTTGGCAACCTCAGTGAATTGAGTGCTGGGACAAGGAAGAGGCAAGTCGAAAGGAGGAAAAACGCAGTCCCCACGCTCTCCGGACACAAGGGGTCAGAGAAGTCTCTGCCCTTGGCCTTGGCTTTCCAGCACTCTCTATCTCCGTCCACTACCAAGGAAGCTGGCCTGGCTCCGGGGTCAAGCTAGTAGCCTTGTGACTAGCGAGTTGGTGTGGAAATTTGCTGAGATGGTTAAACTTGTGCTCTCTAAATTTGGGTGTCTTGTGACAGAATTCTGGTCATCCTGACCTGATTATGGCCTTGCCAGTGTTTATTAAAAATAGAGCTTTTTTTCTCTACTCTGATGCATTTTCTGAGTTCTTGAAGCTGGGAAGATAGCACATATTCTACTAGTTCTCTAGTAGCCTAGAGAAAGTTCTGTAGCCTCTTTGAAAACCCTGGAGACTCATCCAAAGGCATCCTGAAGCCTAGACTGTCTGTCTGTTTATAAAATCCTAAATATGAAGCCGCAGTGTTTAGGATGAGCACCATAAAATTCCTATTTTGAAAGTGACAGGAGATTCGTGTGACTCTGCAATTGCTCTAAGCTTTTTTCTTCCTGGCATAAGAAAATGGATACTACTGGCTTTACCCCCAGCCTAGGCTTCTCTGAAGTTTTGACCTACATCCTAGGGGTGAGAGATTGAAATAAATACATAAATGGAAAATTCATTCAAACATAACACAAAAATTCTGCTTGTCATTGCAATAAAGAAAAAATATATGCTTCTGTCTCCTTCTTCTGATTTTCTGGTGCCGGCATTTCTGATTTCTTCCATCTCTAACTAATAAGGAGTAAATAACTTACGATAAATTGACTTACAATGCCTGTGAGCATTTGTATGATAGCCAAAGCCCATAACTATAACTTTTTAAAGCACAAAAGAGGAATTATATTTTGGTTATGGTCACTAATTTACCTACCTCCTGTGTTTGTATTGATCTCTACATTGTGCTAAAATTCTTTCTGATTTGCTTTCCTGTTGAAGCTGTGGGATAGAATCAATGATGCGAAGCTATCTGGGAGTTTTATAGAATAGTATCTAGATATATTGATCATGTCTCTTTCTGCTTCTATGTAATTAGATTTTCTCCAGTTATTTGTCATTTTAAAAGCTTATGTTTCACATGATACCAATGAACATCTAAGAGATGTGATTTTTATCCAGGGCAGAGAAAGTCAGGAGACAGGTATGTCTGTTTTTCTCTACATAGTAAGAGAAATGGAGAATTGTAATCTTAAAAAAGAGGTTTAACCAAAATGAAAAAGATACAGATAAAAATCAGGGCTTTAATGGACAGGGACCACTGGGAAGGATCTTAGTGTGCAGCAAAGAGAGAGCACAGAGGCTGCTGTCCTTGTGTCAGCCTCAAGAACCTTTTCAAAACATTTTAAAGGAAATACATTGTCATGCAGTTGTTATGGCTAATGATGGAAAGACACTAGAGAAAGCAGCGTGAGACTGTGAGAAAAGGGAGAAAAGCAGAAGTGGCACTTATTTACCTACTTGGACCCTCACGGTCTAAATGCTACCCCCCTTTCTGCCCTCTCCATGTTGGGCTTTTCTTGGTGTCTGAGCCTGAATATGTAAACACTCCCATTCCCACACCCCTCTTCCATCTCCACTTTGATTCGTACTCCCAAAATAAGATTATTTAGATCTTTTATCATGATGCAGCAGCGATAGTAGGAAGTGTTACCTTGAACTTGACCCTTTGAAACATGATGACCCTATGCTATGCATAGAGTTAGCTTTAGTCCACGGCTCCCAAAATTTTACCTCAGTAAAAGGGTTTTATATTCATGATTACTTAGGCAGACATAGATGTATTTTCTCCCCTGTGTTCCAGTGTAAACACACACACACACACCCCTTGCATTAGTTATGCCCATTGAAAAGAAAAAGATGGCTGACCTGGTGGGGGGTGGCAGAGGGTGCCTTAACTTTTTCTGGCTTGGCTCCCACTTCCTTGTGTATTTCCTTCGTGTACCCCATCACTCTAGAGGTGTAACCATGTTTGTTCCAAGTTGTATTTTTATCATCAGCAAGAACTCTTGTAAGTGTAGTGAATGTGACTATTTTATATAAATGCACAATAGTATATAGGCCTTGGAGACGTCTGATAACAGTATGTAAATATCCTTTGTTGAAGTAGTAGAACCTTCTCATAGGGAACGCCTTAGGTGATAGCCACAGGAGGACACATAGACTAAAAATGTTTGTTTTTCCAGCAAATTGTAGCATTCGTGGAATCAAGGAAACAATTTTTTTTTCTGTTTCTCATTCATTCTTTAGCACCAATCCTTTGGGCTTTCTTGTTGGTAGGTTACTAGAGACAACTCTTTCATAATATATAGGATTCACAATTTGTGATGATTGATGGCCACTGGGGTACATCAAAGTCAGAGACACTACAAGGAAGGGGGCGAGAACAGACAAGGAGAGCTCCATTGAAAACTTGCCTAAATTTTTAAAAGTCTGGAACATGATTAGAACTCCAGTTAACCATACAACATAGTTAGTCTGAAAAGCTCTGAAAAAGAAAGTTTCTCTTTAACTCAATGATTGCACATTACATAGTATTCCACATGTATGCAAGCTGTTTTTCAAGAGCAAATTTGCAGAGACTGGGGCTAAGAAAAAAATAGAAAAATTCAAATATTCTTCCTTGTACAGTAGTCTAAAAGTCCATAGATGCAGTAATTCTGGAAAAGATGTTAGATTAGACCATAACATTGAAATCACTTTTGAAGTGTACCTGGAATTACTTCTTCCTAATAAAACCAAACTCCACTGGCAGTAGGTGTGGGGAAAATCTGTGCTCTTCATTTCTTCTTTTTTTAGTTTCATAGAATATGTAGCAGGTAAGAAAAAACTTTAATTGGTACTTTTTATAGTATGACTTGAGAAAAACAGTATCTCTGTTGGTTCTGCTGAGTTGTTCTTTCCACAGAATTTAAATGCAATGTCATAGGAGGAGGTTTGCTGTAAAAACATGTCTTTTTCTTTGCTGTGTTCATTGTAATTATGGCTGGTACTGGGAAGGTTCAGTAAGTCTCAATTTCTCTATCTCCCTTACTTGGAGAAATTTTGGAAATGCACCCTGTGAATAAAATGATTTCTTTTATAGCTTGTGAAGTCTTTTTATTTCCCAGAAGCGTGTGGGTAATTCTATTTCCTTTTCTTTTCTTCCTTTATTTTGTATTCATATCAGCTACACTGATTTTTTCTTCTGGGTGAAAACTCATGCTACTTAGAAAATTATTTTAGAAATACAGAATTATAAATGCTATGAATAAGCTATAAGGACATTATTTGTACTTCTTATGCAGGTGAAAGGCACTATCTACTGGGCAAAGTAAAGTAGAAAGAATATTGAACATTTATTTAACACGGTATATGTACATGAGCCTACTTTTTCCAGGGATAACATTTTTCCTTCACGCAATGAGTCAATATCGGTATGTGTGCCCTAGAGATACTTTAATAAATTTCTAACAGGATTCAAAATATTTAGGTTCAGTGACTTTGACAAGCCTAAGTGTGCCTTCTTGTCTGAATTATTTAGATAATTGCTTCAAACTCCCATTTACCTTGAACTCTCGTGGCCCCATTCTGCCACTTTCTCAAGAGGGAGAGATATCAGAAAAAGTCACCTTGGTCCATCCTTTACCATACATTTCTCCTCAGAAATTGCTCAAGGTGCTTTGTGCAGATCTCCTTATTAATTCTCTGACTTCATTCTCACATAACAGCTTTTTTGGACTAAAGCTATTTTAGGAAAGGACATTCTATTACCTAATGTTAAATCTTCATGAGGTTTAGCTGAATCATTTGGGGGAAAAGGGCAGAGCTCCAGCATAAATGTGGGTTGCTCTAGTCTATTCTCAGATCACATGAGGAAAATAGATCTCACTTGTTTTCACCAACTATCATTAAGTAAAAAAATCTAGATATTACTGAGTCCTGCTGTTCTACTTTATTTTGGTTTAAGCATTCAAAAACAGATATTAAGAATCCAAAGGCATTAATTACTCAAGAATTCCTAAACCTAAAAAGTGTAATTACGAGTCACAGTCTATATTTTTGCTTGAAAACTTATTATTTGGATATACAGTTAGATTCTTGATGGTATGAAGGACTAAAGATTTAGGATGATTGAATTGAATCTTGTGAAGTTTATTGTGAGTGATCAGGAAACCGTGGGATGAAATTGGGGCCATATCTGTTTATGCTTGACATGTGTAATTCTGAGACATACTAACTAGTTTCTAGGATTTTGAAAGTACAGGAAAACAAATCCTTTACTTCTTTTATATGGATAGAAAATTATTTCTTTCCTCCACAAGAGTCATGGTTTCCAGGCATGAATTCAAAAATCAACCTCAATATTTGGGAACTTTTTCATCATAAACAATGCAATCGAAAGTTACATTACAAAACAATCAAGAGTTTATTGATCTCAAGATACACTTCGATTAAGAAGATTCTGACCTTTGTGTGTAGAGGAAAAGGGGACAGTAAGAATGGAGCATGAGAGTTCATTTGGTCGGTCAGCTGTAATCAACACGCCACCAGGTGGATTACTGATCTATTCAGAAATGGTTTTATTTATTTATTTATTTTTAACACAATTCCTCTTATTCTGATTCAAACTCATTATCTTTTATCAAGAACATAACAGTGTAAGTTTACTTGGCAGTCTCTCATACAAAATGTATTTCAGAGTAACCCCAAACAGTCTTTTTTTTTTTTGAACATCTTTATTGGAGTATAATTGCTTTACAATGGTGTGTTAGTTTCTGCTTTATAGTGAAGTGAATCAATATACGTATACACACATCCCCATATCCCCTCCCTCTTGCGTCTCCCTCCCACTCTCCCTATCCCACCCCTCTAGGTGGTCACAAAGCACCTAGCTGATCTCCCTGTGCTATGCGGCTGCTTCCCACTAGCTATCTATTCTACATTTGGTAGTGTATATATGTCAGTGCCACTCTCTCACTTCATCCCAGCTTACCCTTCCCCCTCCCTGTGTCCTCAAGTCCATTCTCTACATCTGCGTCTTTATTCCTGTCCTGCCCCTAGGTTCTTCAGGACCTTTTTTTTTTTTTTTTTTTAGATTCCATATACATGTGTTAGCATACAGTATTTGTTTTTCTCTTTCTGACTTACTTCACTCTGTATGACAGACTCTAGGTCTATCCATCTCACTACAAATAACTCAGTTTCGTTTCTTTTTATGGCTGAGTAATATTCCATTGTATATATGTGCCACATCTTCTTTTTTTTTTTTTTTTTTTAAACATCTTTATTGAAGTATAATTGCTTTACAATGGTGTGCTAGCTTCTGCTTTACAACAAATTGAATCAGTTACACATATACATATGTTGCCATATCTCTTCCCTCTTGCATCTCCCTCCCTCCCACCCTCCCTATCCCACCAACACATCTTCTTTATCCATTCATCTGTTGATGGACACTTAGGTTGCTTCCATGTCCTAGCTATAGAGCTGCAATGAACACTGTGGTACATGACTCTTTTTGAATTATGGTTTTCTCAGGGTATATGCTCAGTAGTGGGATTGCTGGGCCATATGGTAGTTCTATTTTTGTTTTTTGAGGAATCTCCATACTGTTCTCCATAGTGGCTGTATCAATTTACATTCCCACCAACAGTGCAAGAGGGTTCCCTTTTCTCCACACCCTCTCCAGCATTTATTGTTTGTGGATTTTTTGATGATGGCCATTCTGACTGGTGTGAGGTGATACCTCATTGTAGTTTTGATTTGCATTTCTCTAATGATTAGTGATGTTGAGCATCCTTTCATGTTTTTGTTGGCAATCTGTATATCTTTATATTGGTCCATGCTATTACTGCTTGGGCACTCAGCAGTGGCGGAAGCCAGATTATTGATTCCATGCATAACCTCCATACCTGCTAGCAAAACAACTCTGTATAGAAGCCTATAGAGAAAGTAGTGGGGTAACTGAGAAAAGAGATTAACTGGTATCTATTCAACATACTGTTTTGCCTCGATCTCTTATAAAGGTTAAGACTGAGATAGGACGGTTAATGCCTTGAGAGGTCAAGAGTGGTTATCAGTGCTTTCCATCATGGAGATGCAGCAATTTGTTCTCACTGAAATAGACATTTATTCTGGATTTGTCTCTCCTGTCCTCAATGCTTCTGCCATCACCACCATGACTTATGTACACCACCATCTACAGAAGGACTTGTGTACCATATTGGCATATACAACACACAACATCCTTTTGACCAAGGACACATTTTACAGCAAAAGAAGTATAGAAAGGAGCTTTTGCCTATGGAATTAACAAGTATTGCTCTTTACCATATCATGGAGAACATTCATTTTCAATGGGAGTGATATTGCCTCCACAAAAGGCAAAAGATTGTTTTAAGGGGCAAAAATATCTTAGATATTACAATGATTAGGGGCAAAAATTTTTTTAATTTCCTTGGAATAAGGGTGGAGGGGGGGATAATGAAAAAAGTTTGAGAAACACTGACCTAAAAGCAGTTGCCTTACAGAAAGCTGGCAGCGCCTAATAGAGATTCACTTTAAGGACCATCTGAGAGACAGTATCTTAGGAAGTTGTGGTACCATCTTACGAGACGTGGTGTATGTTTTGGACAGTAACAAGTTTCTCTTATATTTAGATATTTGGATCGTATTTAGAATATTTGGATCTGGGGAACCCAGGAATGGAAGTAGAAGTGGCCCCCGCAAATTGTGATATGTAGTGCTTGTATTACTGTTTAATTCAAAATATTTTCTAATTCCCTTGTGATTCTTCTTTAACCCATGGGTTTCTAAAAGTGTATATTTTAATTTCCAAATATGTGTAGTGTTTACTAGTATCTTTTTGGTATCTCTTTCTGACTTAATTCTGTCATGATCAGAAAATATACTATGTATGATTTAAATTTTTTGAAATTTATTGAACCTTGTTTTATGGCCCAGCTTCCATGAGCACAGTTGTTGGCTGGAGTGTGCTAAAAATGTTTACTAGGTCAACTGTATCCTTACTGACAGTTTTTTCGGTTTGCTCTTTCAATTACAGAAAAAAGAAATGTTAAAGTCTCCAAGTGTATGCCCATTCCTTTTTCAGTTCTGTGCATTTTAGCTTTATGTACTTGGAATTCTCTTGTAAACTACATACACTGAGGAGTCTGACTCCAGGTCAAACGACTGTCTGATCCTTCATGCCCTGACCACAGGTCATTCCAAGGCTTTGCCCGGCAGGCCTCGTGGGGAGAAAGCTGTCCCAGCCACACCAGGTTTGTACAGAGCTGATGCATTGATTTTCTGGAGTGAATTGCAGTCAGGGGCTCAGGACCTCCTGGGACAACCATTCTCAGATGCATGTCTGCATTCCTAGCCCAATACATATCCTCCTAATCAGGGGTCTGGATTAAGGCACTTTTCTCCACTTTAACTCAGTGCCTTTCTACTCCTAGCCCTTCTCTCTCTCCTTCCTCCTGGCCCATAGGTACATAAAGAGGCAGAAGCCTTTTGTTTAGGGCTCCTTGGTAGTGAGATGACTCCCCCATCTGCACTGCATCCATCTGACTCTCATCCAGTGCCATCCCATGAGGAAAAATGAAACCCTTAGGAACTGGCACTTGTTTTTACCTCTTGTTTGCAATGACACAGTAAGTGAATAAAGGCTTGCTTGCTACTTTCAAGTTGGTTCACTGTCCTAATTGATCACCTCGGCGGCTGATTGCTTGAGAAATAGTTTTTAAGACTGTTATATTTTCTTCATGAATTGACCCTTTATTACAGGTTTCCCCTGCTATCCAAAAGCAGAGCATTCTTACGAAACCTTTTGTAACCAGAAATGGCATGAAGTGAAGAAGCAATTCCCTTAGGACACATCTTGAAAACAGATGCACAAAATAATTTGAGATAAAGCTCAGATGCTCACAGACACAGTTCAAAGCTATGGCAGCTTGATGCTGAGATGTTGAGTGTAGTTCCTGGAGAAGGATCTTGGAGGTGCCACTGTCAGTGCCCGGGGTGTGGGCAGCCTCTATAACGGTTCACTGCAAAACAAAAGGAAGCAGCTGCATGGCACAGGGAGATCAGCTGGGTGCTTTGCGACCACCTAGAGGGGTGGGATAAGGAGGGTGGGAGGGAGACACAAGAGGCAGGGGATATGGGGATATACGTATGCATGTAGCTGATTCACTTTGTTATACAGCAGAAACTAACACAACACTGTAAAGCAATTATACTCCAATAAAGATGTTTAAAAACAAAAGACAAAAGCTGAAAGTTATTTTTAATTTTTGCCTTTTTTTTTTGTAAATGCAAAAATTCTCTTCAGAATTCCTTCCATTAGCAAAAACAGGTACTAATGTATGTCTTTCATAGAAGCAAAATGGTGTAAAGCAAATTTTTGAAAAGTGGGGGGTACCTGTATTAACATTTATAACAATATAAATATTATGCTCTAAATAAATATCAAGATAAATATATAAATAAAATGTTTTTCTTTACTTCTGGTCATAAACCTTGTTTTGAAGTCTACTCTGTCTGACATTAATAAAGACTCACAAGATTCCTTATGATTACTATTTTCATGGTATATCTTTTTCCATTTTTTAACTTTCCTTATTGTTATATTTATTTTTAAAATGCATCGCTTGTAAACAACTTATAGTTGGGTCTTGTTTAGCTTTGTATCTATTTTGACAATTCTATCCTTTAATTGGAATGTTTAACCCCTTTATACTTAACGTAATTGTTGATATGGCTGGTTTTAAGTCTGCCATCTTGCTATTTGTTTTCTATTGGCTTGCTCTGTTCCTTTTTTCCTTCCATGTTGCTTTCTTGTTTTCTTTTAGATTAATCATGTGTTTTCTTAGTGTCTTATTTATCTCCCTTATTGGATTTCAATCTATGCTTTTATTTTAATTGTTGCTCTAGGAATTATAATATGTACCTTTAATCACAGTATAACTTGAATTAATATACCACCTTATATGTAATATTAGAAGTTTGCAATAGTATAAGTCACTTTACTCTGTCTCTCCTGTCCTTTTTTCCCTATTGTTGTGTGTTGTGAAGTAAATGTTTACATTCCCCCAAAATTCATACATTGAAACTCTACCTACAATGTGATGGTATTAGGACGTGGGGCTTTTGATAGTAATTAGGATTCAATGAGGTCATGAGGGTGGAGCCCTCATGAATGGGATTAGTGCACTTATAAGAGCCACCAGAGAGTTTGCTTCCTCTCTCTGCTATCATATGAAGACACAACAAGAAATCAGAAATCTGAAACCTGGAAGAGAGGCCTCACCAGAACTTGACCATGGTGGCACACTGATCTCAGACTTCCAGCCTACAGAAATGTGAGAAGTAATTTTTTTGTTGTTTATAAGCCACCCAGTCTATGGTACTTTGTTATAGCGGCTCAAACTGACATGAAGACAACATGTGTTTTATTACCATGTATTTTATAAACCCTGTAATACAGTATTGTTGTTTTGCTTAGTCTTTCAAAGAAATTGGGATATTAAAATATACTTTGCTTATTTACCCCCATGTACTAATTTCATGCTTTATCATCCTTTCTGGTATCATTTCTCAACAACTTGATGAAATTCCTTCAGCTTTTCTGGTAGTGCTGGCAGTAAAATCTCTCACAGCTTTTGTTTATCTGAAAATGTCTATAGTTCATTTTCATTTTTGAAAGATGTTTTACTGGGTACAGAAATATAGCTTGACAGTTTTTATTTTAACATTTAAACTATGTCATTCCATTGTCTTCTGGTTTGCCTTGTGTTTGATGAGGCTTTTGCTTAAATTATTGTCATATATGTGATTTCAGCTTCTTTTTCACCCTCTAGTTCTTTTAGAATTTTTTTATCTTTGAGTTTCAGCACTTTGACAGAGGTTTTATCTTTGGATTTAGCAGCAGCAGTCTCCAGTTCTAGGCATCACCAGAATGTGCAAAACTATGTAAGTTCTTGTGTTTTTCAGGCCCAGCTTAACTAACCTTTTCACATCAAAATGGTTCTTATGGTGGTTTAGTAAGCAGGGAGATGTCAGGCCAAGTAATTATTGTTGCACCTGAGGATTTTACCAGTCCCCTCTGCTCTGCTTGCTAATAGCTTGACAAGTTTATTATTGTTGTTGTTATCATTATTATTATTATTATTTAATAGACAAGCTACCCAAGATCTGTGTGGGACATGAACATTACACTTTAGTTAAAACAAAATTAGGTTGCTAATAAATTAGGTTGCTAATAAAAACAATTTTATTTGGGGGTATTTTATGTACCACACAATTAACCCACTGTAAATGTACAGTTTGATGATTTTTAGTAAAATTTATAGTTGTGAAACCATTATCAGAGTCCAATTTTATAACCCTTCTATCATCCCCCAAAGTTTCCTAATTCCAGTAGCCAACCCTGGCTCTCAGCCCTCACCCCAGACAACTGTGGATCTGCTTTCAGCCTCTATAGTTTGGCCTTTTCTGGAAACTTTATATAAATGGAATACTACAGTATTCAGTCATTTATGTCTGGTTTCTTTCATTTAGTAGAATGTTTTTGAGATTCATCCCTGTCATTGCATGTATCAATAGTTTGTTCCTTTTTATTGCTGAATAGCATTCCATTGCATTCATTTAACACATTTTGCTTATTAATTCAACAGTTGATGTACATTTGGGCCAGTTTAGGCCCTTGGCTATTTTGAATAATGCTGCTATGAACATTTGTGTGCATATTACTGATCCACATGGTAAGATTTTCCTTTTAAGAAACTACTAAAACTGTTTTGCAAAGTAGCTATACACATTTTACACACCCAACATAAATGTATGATTGTTTCTTCACATACTCAATAACCGTTGGTATTGTTAGTCTTTTAAAAAATATCCCTCTTCTCAATGGGTATAGAGTGAAAAAGTTCTAGAGAACTTCTGTACGACGTTGTGCCTTTAGTTCGTATTATTATACTGCATACTTAAACCTCTGTGAAGAGGGTATATATCATGTTATATGGTTCTTATCATAATAAAAAATTATAATGATAAAAAATAAAATAAATAAAAATATCCTTCTTACTGTGTAATGGTATCTCTATGGAGTTTTAATTTTCTTTTCCCTAATGACTAATTGAGTATGTTTTCAGTGCTTATTAGTCACTTATATTTCTTCTTTGGTGAACTGTCTATTAAAATCCTTTGCATTGCACATTTGGAGGGGGGAGTGTTTCCTCTTATTATTGAGTTCTTAGATTTAAAAAATGTATTTTGTATGCACATCCTTTTTCAGATATAATATTTGGAAATATTTTTCCTTGTTTGAATTATTTCTTCATTTTATTAATGTTGTCTCTTGAAAATTAAAAATATTTCATTTTTACGAAGTTGATTTTATGTTTTTCCTTAAAGATAGTGCTTTTGATGTCATCTGCAAGTGAAGACACATGTATTTCTTTTTTTCAATAAGCATGTCTTTAATTTTATTCTTGCCTTACTGAACTGGCTAGAATCACAAGCACAATGTTGAATAGAAATGCTGAGAATAGACATCTTTGCCTTATTCCTGATCTTAAATAAAAACATTTCATCTTTCAGCATTAATACAATACTAGCTCTAGTTTTTTTTGTATATGCTCCTTATCAGAATGAAAAATTTGAATTCTATTCCTGGTTTTTTGAGAGTTGTTACCATGGATGACTATTGCTACTTACAAATGCATTATTGTGTACCTATTGAGATGAACATCTTTATTTTCTTTATTTTATTAATGTGGTGTATTAAATTAATCAAGTTTAAGATATTAAACCAACCTTGCATAACTGTGATAAACTCCACTTTCTCATGTCGTTTAAAGTTTTTATGTGTTTCAGGATTTGGTTTGCTAGTGTTTTAGTAAGAATTTTGTTTCCATGTTCATGAGGAACGCGTTCATTGGGATGTTTGCTTCCTTGTCATATCTTTGTCTGGCTTTGATATTAGGGTAAAACTGACTTCATAAAATAAGTTAGGATGTGTTTCTACCTCTGCTTTCTGAAAGCAGAGTGGTACAGCAACTATGGAAAACAGTACGGAGGTTCTTTAAAAAACTAAAAATAGAGCTACCATATGATCCAGCAACCCCACTCCTGGGCATATATCTGGAGAAAACCATAATTCGAAAAGATACATGCACCCCAATGTTCATTGCAGCACCATTTACAAGAGCCAGGACATGGAAGCAACCTAAATGTCCATTGACAGATGAATGGATATAGAAGATGTGGTACATATATACAATGGAAAGTTACTCAGCCATAAAAAAAAAAAAAAATGAAATAATGCCATTTTCAGTGACATGGATGGACCTAGAGACTGTCAGACTGAGTGATGTATAAATCAGACAGAGAATGACAAATATATGGTATCACTTATATGTGGAATCTAAAAAAATGGTACAAATGAACTTATTTACAAAAGAGAAATAGAGTCACAAATGTAGAAAACAAACTTATGGTTACCAAGGGGGAAAGGGATGGGGAGGGATAAATTGGGAGATTGGGGTTGACATATACACACTGCTATATATAAAATAGATAACCAATAAGAACTTAATAACTAATATTAATACTCTGTACTCAATACTCTGTAATGACCTACTCAATACTCAATACTCTGTAATGACCTATATGGAAAAAGAATCTAAAAAACAGTGGATATATATATAACAGATTCACTTTGCTGTACAGCAGAAACTAACACAACATGTAAATCAACTATACTCCAATAAAAATTAGTTTAAAATAAATAAATAGATAAATAAATAAATACAAATAAAATAATTTGAAAGGAAAAACAAAACTCTTCTTTTAAAAATGACAGGAAACACAAAATTACCAAATTCATCTACCAATATTTGACAAATTTAAAAATTAATGCAGAAATCTAGCAAGGTTACCAGATATAAGATCAACATATGAAAGTCAATTTTATTTTTTTATCACTACTACTTTCTAACAGCTAGAAAATGCAATTTGAAAAATAAAATTACTTTATTTCATAGCAACAAAAATAATGAAATGTCAATCCATGACAAATACAACAAAAATTTCAGAGGTCTTTTACAAGGTAATTATAAAATCTATTGACAGTAAAGAAGATCTACATTAATTGAGAGATGCACTATATTCATGAACAAAAAGATTCAATATCTTAAAGATGTCATTGCTCCTAAAATTGATCTAGACCTAGAGAGTTTGTTGTGTAACTTAACTTGTAATTTATATGGAAAAAGAAAGAATCAAGAATAGCCAAGGCAACTCAAGTTAGTTTTCAATGAGCTTCTCCTTTAACCATTAAGATACATGGGCATGAAATGCATCAGAAATCAAACTACTGTGTGAGTTATGGGTAGCTGTTGACACCAATTCCAAGTAACTTTAGATAGCCCACCATTAACCCAACCATTATCCATCCAATTATTTTGCCATTTATACATAATGCACTTTTGGAGAAGATCTCATTGTTAGATTTCATGTTGTGGCTTAAATATATGGAGATAATTGTTCAGTCATCAGTAATTATGCATATTATCATAGTGACATGCTGATTTTTTCAGTTTATTGAGAAATAATTGATATAAATCACTGTATAAGTGTATAGCATACAGCATGATGGTTTGATTTGCATATATTGTGAAATAATTAAAATAAGTTCAGCTAACATCCATCTTCTTATATAGACACAATAAAAATAAAAGAAGAAAAGAAGAAAGGAATATAATTTTTCTCCTTGTGATGAGAACTCTTAGGATTTACTCTCTTAATTTTCCTATATATCATACAATGGTGTTAGCTATAGTCATATGTTGTATGTTACATACTTAGTACTTATTTATCTTATAACTGGAAGTTTGTAGCTTTTGACCACCTTCCTCCAATTCCCCCTCCCCCTCCCCTCCACCTTTGGTAACCACAAATCTGATCTATTTTTCTAAGAGTTTAGTTTTCTAGGTTTTTATGGGGGTTTTTTAGATTCCACATGTAAGTGAGATCATATAGTATTTGTTTTTCTCTATCTGACTTATTTCACTTAGCATAATGCCTTCAAGGTCCATACGTGTTCTTGCAAATGGTAGGTTTCCTCGTTTTTGTTGTTGTTTTTATGACTGAATAACATTCCATCATATATATATATGTATATATATAACATTACATATATATAAAGTTATATATATAACAGTCCATCATATATATATATATATATATATATATATACATGTATATATATATATCTCACAACTTCTTTATACATTCATCCATTGATGGACATTTAGGTTGTTTCCATGTCTTGGCTATTGTAAATAATGCTGCTATGAACATGGGGGTGCAAATATCTTTTCCAGTTAGTGCTTTTGTCACCTCTGGGTATATTCCCAGAAGCAGAATTGCTGGATCATATGGTAGTTCTATTTTTAATTCTTTGAGGATCCTCCACACTGTTTTCCATAGTGGCTGTAGATATGCTGATTTTTATTACTTGTGTTCACTGTCTTGATCTCTTTAATACTTCTAACATTGTCAATATGATTTTGAGAAGTGTTTCTACCTTGAGATTCACCAGGATTTTCAATTTACCATTATTACTGTTTCCAGTTTTACCTCAAATGAATCCTGTGTCATTACAAGTAAACCACTTCTGTTCCAAAAAATCAGGAAGGTGCTGACAAGTTAACATCTTACTGATAGTCTGTGCAATGCGCAAATAGGTCACATCAGTCACTCATTACTTTGAAGTTTCTTTTATCTATTCAGAGGGAGAGTTGCAAATTTTCCCACTTCTGGCTGCATTGCTTGGCACATAATAAGCAATCTTTTTGCATGCATCTCAGTAATAGAATGCAACACAGCTCTATCGATTTCTGGGTCTCTTCCCCTCTTAGGCCTTGTAGGAAACTTGTTGTTGTTTTGCAGCACAACCTGGAATTCTTTCAAAACATAATCAATTTACACTAATTGATTTATATCCCACTGCATAATTTTCTTGCCTTTTTTGCATACACAATAGCTTTATGTTTTAAAGCCAAGTATGGCTCTGTCTCTCTATGTGTATGTGTATGTGTGTGCATGTATAAATATAGATATAGATATGCAGTTAGTGTATCTTAGTATATATCTTTTAAAATATATTCAAACGACAGTTAAATTTAACAAACTTGATAGAAACAATGCTCATAACTGATGTGAGAAGTGCCATAACCAAGTGTGCACACGTGTAAGCAATGGCAACAATGCCATGATTACTGCTTAGCCAAGAGTGACCTTGAAAGGCATCGATAAGATGCTGTTTGGCAGCTGTTTGTCAGAAATGTTAAAATGTGAAAAGATGTATCTTAGAATCAATGACACACTTTATCTTCCATTAATGGGTTGAATGAAAAGAACTTTGGGAAGGAGGCTGAAGCATAGTCGGTGCTGCTGTCCTGGAGAATTAATGAGTTTTAATATTCTAAAACTGATCTTTCCCCTCAGAAGAATAAATTAGAGAGATGAGAAAAGGAAAGCATCTTGAATTAAAGAAGTGAGTCCAAGATCATTCCCTTGAAAACTTGCTTAAATTCCTGTTAATCTGGGCTCCTTCACACAGCTCTTTTTGCACACTAGGGGGCTCTCACACACAACAACACGTCAAGTGAAATATTGATAGCCTAGTTTTTTTTGTTTTTTGTTTTTGTTTTTTTAATGTCATGTTCCCTCAACAAATATTTATTGAGCATGAGTTGTTAGGCATTATACTGAACTTTTTGAGGAGCATAAAAATTACTATGTTCTGTACTCAGCCTGTAGGAGATCTACAATTTGGTAAGGGAGATAAAACATGTATAAAAATTAAAATAAAGGGAGGCATGAGACAAGTGTTGGCAAACTAGAACAAAGAATTATAAAAATTCAAAGGAGTAGTGAGCCCTTGCCCAGTTTAAATTTCTTTGACTTGAAAAAAGTGTCATCTCCCTAATGCAGTGGCCAGCCCCTGTGTTTCAGGCAATCGTCCTCTCTGAGGTTTGTGGGAGGGGTAAGAGCAGAAGCAACCACCTCTTGCTAGTGGCTTCGAGGGGTAGCTGAGGTAGTGCTGGCAGCATGTGCTTATTCTTGTCTTTCTCTCCCTTCTTCCCTGTTTTTCACAGAATTCCCTTCTATCTTTGCCTTCTTTCTCGGGATATTCCAAACCATAATGACCTGGCAGTGACTCTAATATACAGTCTTAATCTTAAGGGTTGCATTGTGGACTAAAGAAGTTGTCCACCCCAGTTTCAAGGTAAATTCTGGAACGTGTTTTTCTTCCCAGGGAATTATCGTGGCCATCAATTCCCTGGCCTTCCCAGGGAATTATTGTGACCATTATTGTGGTGTTGGCCACAATAATGGTGTTGGCCTCTTACTAATATTACTGTATGTGCATTTTCCAGTGTTGCCAAAATTGCAATGAAATGTTCGTAGCCCCCTGAATTAGAGACGCAAACTGGCAGAGCAGGAGCAGAAAGAAGCCTGCAGAAATACTGACCTCCTTCCATTACCATCATGCATATGCATTTTTGCCCACTTTCTACCCAGGCTATTTTCTGGCCTTACTTTCTGAGCTCCTAGACACACCCCAAAGCTATAGTCTTTGGGACTTTTTGAAGTCTTTCCCGAGAATCCAAGAGGTCTACTCAATTCTAAGAGCCCAAGGCAAAAAAAAAATTCTCTCCTTTCTCTTTTGGCTTTCCTTCTCAATTGAGAAACTGCTCTTTGAAGATTCATTTTAATTATTTATTTAAAAATCCAAATTTAAAAGAACCATCGAACTTAAAAAGTTGTAAAAATCCTACTCCCGTATAACCTTTACTCAGAGACAACAGTCATTAATGTTTTGCTCGTATCTGCTTTATTTATCTCTCTAATCATTGCCACTATTATTTTTGATGAAATATTTGAGAGTAAATTGCAGACGCAATGATCCTTTAATCCCAAATTCTTCAGTGTATATCTCCTAACAACAAAGACATTTTCTTGCATAACCATAGTATAAAGATAATTTCAGAAATTTAATGTTGATATAACAGTATTATCTTACATAAGTTTCTATTCATATTTTATCAATTGTCCCATTTGTGTCCTTTATAACTATTTTTTTTTTTCTGTTCTAAGATCCAGTCTAGGAGCACATAGTGCATTTAGTTGTCATAACTGTTTAGTCTCCTTCAATCTGGAACTATTCCCCTGTCTTTAACATTGAAAAATTTTAAGAGTTCAGATCAATTGAATGTCTCTGAATTTGGGTTTGTCTGATAGCCTCACATGATTAGATTCTGTTAATGCATTTTTTGGCAGGAATGCTACAAATTCTGTGACTATTGTATCAAGAGACATACGATTCCCCTCCTTAGGGCTTGAAACGTTTTTTTCTTCCCGAAGCAATGTGAGAGTGTTCATTACCCCACAACCTCACCAAAAAAAGTGTGTTGTCAAGCTTTTGAATTTATTGTCAATGTGATAGGTAAAAAATGGTATCTTAATATAGTTTTTAAAATCTTTATTGAAGTAGAATTTAAAAGCAATAACATGAATACATTTTAAGTGCACAGCGTGATGAGTTTTTGACACATGATGTAAGGTATAGACTATGTCTATCACTTTAAAAAGTTTCTTGTTCTCCTTCTCAGTAAATTCCCCCAATCCTGGCCCCAGAAAACCACTGTTTGCTTTCTGACACTATAGGTTAGGTTTTTGTACTCTAGAATTTCACACAAATGGAATCATATGGTATGTACACATTTGTGTCTGGAAGGAAGAAAATACTGGTAGTATCCCTATCGTAGATTAGAGATTTCTCATTCTTAATATGATCCAATTTAGGCTAAATGGCCTGAATATATATAGATTATAAGTAAAACTGAATTCCTCTAATTTTAAAATGCAATTTCTACTCTGACTTTTAAAATTGGTCTTCTTACTATGCCAATGTACTAATTCCCAAAGAATGGCAGAATTATAGCATCTGTAGGAATCTCAAGACATCATTTTTATAAGTTCTATCCTTACTGTCAAATAACTTTTTGTAAACCTTCTGTGACAAGGATTCTGTACCTTCCAAAGAAATTACTCTCCATTTTAGAGTAACCTTCTTTCTCCCTTGGGAAGCTATATTGGGATCAGTGGTTAGTTCTTAAAAAGAAAAGAACTCTGAGTACAAAGTTTAACTCTACCTTTCCAAATAAATGTATTCTGAGCAAGTGTTGTAAGTGTTATATAGGGGAGGGGTATAAATGCTGTCATTTATTAAATTGTCTTTTCTCTCTGGGTTCTTGATTTGTCAGGGGGCACATCGCGCCAATAATTTTATTAAAGAGTTGATCCCATACCGTCTTAACTTTTCACTGTGTCATAGGTGTCTCTTCCAAGGTTTAGGAGAAAAAAAAGTAACTGCATCTTTGATACTTAATTTAGCACTGATTTCACTCTGTGTTAGGGCTGCTTTTAGCAACCTTTGAGACTCTGTGTGTGAGCCCAGTGTACAAACTGAGCTGATGAAATAAAGGAAGACCCACTTGATTGAAACATCTAATAACCCTCGCACAAATCAATCCCTACCATACTTGTATTCAAAGCTAAGCTTCTTGGTTGCTCTGAATCAATACATGTGAGAGATTCAAAAGAAGAACAGCAATTAATCGTCAGTACTAGAAATATTCACTGTTCCGGTATAAAACACTTTCCAAAACTGAACCTCATTTGCATAAAGTGTTATCTCTGATTCAATAGCTAAATGAGGAACTAAAGCCCTGATATTTAAAGTCAGTGATGCTTTGGTTCAGTTTGCTTTTCAGATGGTATTTTTTTTTTGGTTGGTAGAAAATGACACACGGAAAGAACACGGGGAGGAGAGGAGAGTGGCAGGCCAGGAAGGTGGAGAAAATAAGGGCATATTTAGCCCCTGAAAAGACAAACGTTAAAAAATCGATAACTTTAGGGCCCAAGGTGGCAGTGCCCATATGCACTCTAGAACCGGAAGCTGCCAGGAGTCTCGCGAGCCTTGCACACCTCTCCTCCCTCTCCCACCTCTCGCGAGGTCGGCGCTAAGAACCGGGTGGCCCGAGTTCGACTGGGCAAGGGGGACAAGCTAGTGACCTGCGAGGAGGCGCACGCGCCTCACCACATCACCCACCGCAAGGACTGGCTGGCACTGCACACAGGTAACCTGGATGGGGAGGACCAGGCTACAGAGCGAGCGGTGGAAGATGTCTTCCTTCGCCAGTTTCTGTTGGGCATCTTCCCCGGCTGCCTCCCCGACCAGCTTATTCTTTTTTTTTTTTTTTTAAAGATCGATTGATTGATTGATTTCTATGTTGGGTTTTCGTTTCTGTGCTAGGGCTTTCTCTAGTTGCGGCAAGCGGGGGCCACTCTTCATCGCGGTGCATGGGCCTCTCACTATCCCGGCCTCTCTTGTTGCGGAGCACAGGCTCCAGACGCGCAGGCTCAGTAATTGTGGCTCACGGGCCCAGCTGCTCCGCGGCATGTGGGATCCTCTCAGACCAGGGCTCGAACCGGTGTCCCCTGCATTAGCAGGCAGATTCTCAATCACTGCGCCACCAGGGAAGTCCCCGACTAGCTTATTCTAAAGCGCCAGGCTAACCAGGTGGAGATCTGTGCCCTGGTCCTGAGGCAGCTGCCTGCGCACAGGTTCTCCTTCCTTGTGGGCTACGGTGAGACTCTGCTGTCCCACTTTTACAAGTGTCCTGTGCATCTCCAAACTGTGCCCTCAAAGATTGTGTATATCTAGGACAACTGCCTTTTTTTGCATCAGGCTCTAGCCTGCAAAGGACAGACATTTGTGGAAAAGGACTGAAGTAGAAATAGGGGAAATACATCCCCTCAGACTACTGAGGGGATGTATTTGTCTTCAAAGCGGCTGTTGAATAAATAGACTCTCCATGTTGTCTTGCCTCTGGGTCTGTGTAGAGAACTAGAATAGGGTTTCTTTGAAGATGCTCCAGCGGTCCCAGGAAGGCTGCCGGTTACCTGAGGTTTAGGTAATAGCTACAGTTCAATGAGTGTCTTGTGCCAGTCACTGTGTCAGGAACTTTACCTGAAGTTCTTTATTTTCACTTAAAATGGAAAGATCCGTTTTTGGAGATTATAAAGCATGTTAATTTTTAAAAATCAAAACAGTAGGGCCATGTATTAAATCAGCCATGGAGCTTGAAATTCTACCCCGGAGAGAACCACTGTGAACAATTTGTTGTATTTTATTTCCAGATGCACTTTCATCCCCCATAAATACTGTACTGCATATTCATCATTTATTTTAAAAGCTTTTAACTGTGCAAATAATAATAATAATAATAACTTTAGCAAGAAAGACACCAACATAATTACATGATATTCCAATAGTATGGCCTTATTAATTTTAAAACTGCTAATTAAATTTCTAAATTAAAAAAACCTTTTAAACAATTTATAAAGGTAAGTGATTTATCAAATAATTTCAGTAGCATTGGGTCAAGACCCACTTCATATTGAACACACACTCACATTAAATAGGAAAGAGTTTGCAGTAATCTTTGATTGTCAGATTCTGGATATTGAAATATTTTCCTCGATAATTTTAACAGCTTCATTGAGGTACAATTGGTATACAGTAAATTGCACATATTTAAAGCATACAGTTGGCATATGTACACACCTGTGAAAAACATCACCATAATCAACATAACAAGCATATTAATCACACCCAAAAGTTTCCTTGTACCCCTTTCTATCTCTGCTTCCTGCCTCTCCCCACCTCCTTCCCAACCCCAGGCAAACACTGATCTATATTCTGTCATTATAGACAAATTTACATTTTTTAGAATTTTCTGTAAATAAAATCACAGTATATACCCTTTGTTTTCTGACTTTTTATCTAGCAAAACTATTTTGAGATTCATCCATGTAGTTGCATGTATCAATTGTTCCTTTTTATTGGTGAATAATAGTCTGTCATATGGCTATACCATAGTTTATCCATTTGACTCCTGATGGACATGTGTTGTTTTGTTTTGTTTTGTTTTTCAGTTTTGGCTATTACAAATCAAATCGCTATGAGCTTTATGTATATGTCTGTATGGATGTTTGTTTTCATTTCCCATACCTACATGTGGAATGTCTGGGTCATGCAGCAGGAATATGTTTAACTTTTTAAGAAACTGCCAAACTGTTTTACATCCCCATTGCTTCTTAGATCTTCTTCTATTTTGTTCTTTTTTTTTTTCATAATGGAAAAGAATATTTATTTGTTTATTTATTTATTTATGGCTGTGTTGGGTCTTCACTGCTGCGTGCGAGCTTTCTCTAGTTGTGGCGAGCAGGGGCTACTCTTCGTTGCAGTGCGCGGGCTTCTCATTGTGGTGGCTTCTCTTGTTGCAGAACACTGGCCCTAGGGCACACGGGCTTCAGTAGTTGCAGCGCGTGGGCTCAGTAGTTGCGGCACATGGGCTCAGTAGTTGCGGCGCGCAAGCTCTGGTGCAAATGGGCTTCAGTAGTTGTGGCTCACAGGCTCTAGAGTGCAGGCTCAGTAGTTGTGGTGCACAGGCTAAGTTGCTCTGTAGCATGTGGGATCTTCCCGGACCAGGGATTGAACCTGTGACCCCTGCATTGGCAGGCAGATTCTTAACCACTGCCAGGGAAGTCATATCTTGTTCTTTTGTTTCAAGTTGGAAAGTAAGCCAGCTCCCATTAACTCCATCTTTGCCAGAAGCCTCCTTCAACTTATATTAAAGGCAAGAAAATGCTCCATGAGAGAAAAATAAAACAATGAAGTAAACAAATAAAAACAAATATTCACGTGCTAATACTGCACTGTAATAATCTGAGATCAGCTGAGAATTTGCCCTACCAGTGAGGACAGTTTAACAGTGTCAGAACTCTCTCAGCAAATTCCTCAGTATCTGTACTCCTCGGCCCAAGGTAATTTTCTTTTCACTTAGACAACAGTATGGGTTTAGACTCTAGATGAGGACCTCCTCTTGAATGTGGAAAATGAAAACTGGCCCTCATAGAGAAACCTTTCCTGACCACCCAAATTAAAGTAACCCCCTAGTTATTCTATATTGCATCACTGTGGTTTTGTTATTTGTATTTTACTTATTATAACTTGATATTTTCTCATTGTCTATTTTTTAAGAAATTATCTGTCTTCTGAACTAGAATTCTCTCCATGAAAGTATATACTTTACAGTCATATTCAGATTCTATTTCCTGTAGCCAGAATAATGTCTGGTGCATTAGAAGTGCTTGATAAAATATGTCAGAGGAGTATTTTCTGACTGACCTTGGAGCAACTGTTGCTTTAAAAGAAAGTGTTCTAAAAGAAAAGGAAACATAAAAAAAATTAATATCACAAGGCAGCTCCGAATTCACTGACATCCACGTTCCTTGTGACTTCATTGTTTGTGTTACCTGTGGACCTTTCCTGATATCTCCTTCTTATCTGATATCTTTCTGTCTGTTACTCTTCCTGTTGCTTCACATTTCCTGTTTTGGGGTTTGTTTTATCCTGGCACTTGAAGTCACTGTCATACCCTCCCTTGGTATCAACATCATGGGAGAAAGAAAAAGAAATCTTTTTCCTTGAGTTTTTTATTACTGTAAACAACCACTGCACTTCATGTTGTGTTTTGTTTTTTTGGTTTTTTTACTACCCATATCCTGCTACCAAATTCCAGACCTTCTCTCTTTCACAGTCCTATACCTGAAAACACCTTTGCATTTCCTCAGCTTCCTGCTCAGTTCAAGCCAAGCTTTTTGAAAGATGCCTTAATTGGTCTGTCTGCTTCGAGTTCTCCTTTTGCTTTAGTTCATTTCATATATGACCCCCAGATAATGTTCCTAAAGTAATTCTAAACGTGTTATCCTTCTATTCAAAAAACATTAATTATTTCCTAAGCAAGGGGGCAAATTAGGAGCCTACGGTTCTAATTTAGATGGGATATATGTTTTGTTTGTTTGGCTTACTGAGTTTTTAAAACACATTTTTTAGCCATTGTTAAATAATCAAAGGATTTTATGTCAAAATCAGAATTTCTAATTTTTCATGAAAACCTAAAAGATCCGCAAGTACTGGGCCCAGTCTCTCATGAGGCAATAAAGAGCTGAGTGTTGAGTACCTCCAGAGACAAAGCAAATCCACTCCAGTTTGTCTGAGTCCTCAGCTCTCCCTATCTATTCCTGATGCTGGGACCAAGTGTAGTTTGTTATGTATGGTTGCGTTTGTGCTGTTGTTTTTCTTAGAGTGGAGAAATATTTCTCTTTCCTCATCTCTATTTCAAACATAAGAAAATGAAAGATAACCCGAGAAGCTACATATTTAAATTATAATTGAAAGGCAATGTATTTGCTTAGGGAAGTGAAGATAATTTCTAAGTGTTTAGTATAAATTAAGTATATGTCTCTGTCTTATACTTGGCCCTCTTTGCCCACATACTTTACTTACCTGGCCTCTGTGAGGGTGAGAACTTGTGACCCTTTCCTGTTATGTTTCAGGTTGAGAACGGACTGCTCACTTGGGCATCCAGGACTGTCCAGGGCAGAGACCCGGACAGTCTGACTTTTAACCTCATCTTCTGCTGTTCCTATTCTATCACCAGCCCAAGTTGTTGTAGCTGCACTTCTCAGCCGCTGTCCTCTAGGCCTAAATCTCCCTCTTATGGTCCCTGGTACCCCCCACCCCACCTCCTTTCCGAAATCCTGGTCCACCTACCCTTTGTCTGTGAAAATCTTCGAGTCCCTGGTCAAAGGCCACCCTCTCCAGGAGCCATTACTGACTGTTCATCAGATGTGCTCTCCCTTAATTCAGCTGACAGAGCACCGTGTTTCTCCCTCACTTATGGAGCCTGGATCTGCTCTTGGTTTTAGTTCCCCACTGGGGATTATGTCTAGGCTTCTGGAAGGCCCCAAAGATGCAAATCTTGCTTTTAGAAATGGAGGGAATGAAGAGAATTTACTTCTTAGTACATCAAATAGCAGACCAAAATTCTGATATTTACAGACTACTGAGGACATTTTACTCATACATGAGCACACAAGTACACACACTCTCTCTCTCTCTTCCATGGATACGACTAGGAGGACTATCACACAATGATTCAGAGCATGTGCTTTCAAGTTAATCATATTTACCACTGACTGTGCTATTCTAACTAAGTGTATTCTTACTTAATCCCATTGAGTCTGTTTCTTTTCACTAAAATAAATGAGTTTAATAATATTTCTTTTATAGTGTTGTTGTAAGGGTGTGCACATAGAACGCAGTACTGTGCCTGGCATGTAATAAGTACACTGTAAATGGTGCTTGTTGTGACAGGGGTGACATTTTAAAAAATAATTTCTATACTTTCCTTTTTGACTTTCCACGCACATGAACTTTACCTCAGTACTCTCAGAGGTAGGAAAAGAGAATTATGCTATGTTACAAAAGAAAGCAAATAAAAGATCATTTTCCACATTCGACATTGAAAATAGAATTATGCATTAAGACATAACCTAGGGGACCAGATTATCATTTTGAAAGAAGGCTTAAACGTTTCCTTAATATTCTTCCCTCCCCACTTTTTTTCAGCTGCGCCACGCAGCTTGCAGTGTCTCAGTTCCCCAACCAGGGATCGAACCCTGTGCCCTCGGCAGTGAAAGCGCAGAGTCCTAACCACTGGACCGCCAGGGAATTCCCAAGGCTAGCTTCTTTATCTTCCTAATCAAGCCTTCCAGGTTAGGGTCTTCCTTAAGGGGATCCAGACAAGAAGACTAAGGAAGAGGGTCTGCCCCTTTCTGGCCCCAAGGGGTTATGGGAGGAAGGAGAGGGAGTGAGGGAGGAGTTCAGGGTTTGACATGTGTTGCTGTTGGCAGTTGTCATTTCTCAGTCATCACTGTCACACACACTGATACTCTTCCTCCCCTCATTCCAATACTGCTATTGGCTCAGCCATCACACCCACAAGGGTTCCCAACCCTCTCTCAGGCAAGAGGAAAGCATTCCTCAGTATGATGCTGGAAGGGGTTTTCCTTCCCAAACAATTAAGAGCTGTTTTGGCCAACTTTCAGTTCTTGAGCTATCAAGGCTCTCTTGCAGGACCACTCAGTACTGCATCCAAGCACATTTCTTGCTGATGGTCAACAAGGCAACCTTTCAGACCTTTTCTGCCTCAAGATGTGTTCATTCAAAATTTAGCCTTCATCTCCTCAATTTTGAGGATATGAGGATGTTGTCTGTAAAAAAAAAAAAAAATTCAAGCAATCATTAACATGTATGTAAGTAAGAAACTGATACTTGAAATTCCTCCAGACTGAGATAACTACAATTGAAATTTAATGCTTCTCCTTTCATATATCTCTTTCTGCATATAGACACACATATATTATATGTCTATGTAATTTTACATAAGTTATATCATGTCATGTTTGCTGTTTTTCTCAGAAACAATCTTCTTGTTTTTTTTTAATTACTTCTTCCTCCCTCTTTCTTCTTATGCAGTCATAACATCCATGTGTCATAAATTTTCATATCTGTCTCTGACTCATATTATCATATACAGACAAATACATATGTGTACCCATACATACATGTGTAGAAATGTAAGGCTTTGGGGAAACTGCTTGCTTTATAAAAATGGGATCATAATATGTACATTTCTTTTTATGCTGCTTATGCCTTTAATGTATCTTTTTAAGGTAACATAATATTTCACTGTATCCAAATTTATACAACCATTTCCTTTTTGATGGAAGTAAGGCTTCTATTATATATTTACTTTGATTTGGATCTGTAGTTTGTCTCATGCTTTCTGTCAAGCTTTCTTTTTTTAAAATCAATTTAAAATCTTTTTATTGTAGATAAAAATGCCATCTGCCATAGTGTTTGGAAATATTTTTCACTATCTTAATTTATCTTGTAATTTACAATGTCTTTTCCCATTAAACATTTTCTATCTAGTCAAATATGTCTACTTTTTCTTTTACATCTTGTAGTAAACTATTAAGCCTCCTGGATCTGCCCTCCATTTTTATTATTAATGTTTTATTTCTTTTAATTTTTGCTCTGCGTTTTGTGATTTTTCTTTGAGTGGCTCTTATAGGTCACCTATTGGGTATTCATCAGGAACCAATCTCTCCTTTGATTCACTTGCTGACTTTGTAATTGTAAATCATTTTTAAAGGTCTTTTTCAAAAGGTTTTAATAGAATCTCCCTAAATGCTCTTATTATTTATTTTCTAAATTTAAGTTGTCACTTATCTCTACCAGCAATTCTAATCCATGAAATTCTTCCAAGTCTGGGCGTTCTGTTTGTTATTCTTCTTTCTGGCTTCTGGCTGACGAATTGTAATTATCCATCACTTATTCACGGTTTTACAGCCTTAGGGCTCAAACCAAGCTTTAGGGACCCCATGTGGCATAAACCTACCAGTGGTGGGAGATGCAGCATGCTCTGCTCCTGTGGTCCAGAAAAACACCTGCTGACAAATTGTCAACATCTGATCAAGACACCAGGATGAGGCTTCTCTCCTCCCAAGTTTCCTCACTGCAAAGACTAAAGTCTCAAAGTATCAAAGAGAGAGAAAGAAAGGAAAGAAGGTGGAAGGGAGAAAGAAAGAAAGAAAGAAAGGGAGAGGAAGAAAGAAAGAGAAGAAAGAAGGAAAGAAAGAAAGAAAGGAAAGGAAGGGAAAGAAAGGAAGGAATGAAGGAGGGAGGGAGGGAAGGAGGAAGAAAGAAAGAAATGAAAGGAAGGTGAACCCAGCAATCCCACTACTGGGCATATACCCAGAGAAAACCATAATTCAAAAAGACACATGAACCCCAATGTTCATTGCAGCACTATTTACAATAGCCAGGTCATGGAAGCAACCTAAATGCCCATCAACAGACAAATGGATAAAGAAGATGTGGTACATATATACAATGGAATATTACTCAGCTGTAAAAAGGAACGAAATTGGGTCATTTGTAGAGACGTGGATGGACGTAGAGACTGTCATACAGAGTAAAGTAAGTCAGAAAGAGAAAAACAAATATTGTATGTTAACACATATATATGGCATCTAGAAAAATGGTACAGATGAACTGGTTTGCAAGGCAGAAATTGAGACACAGATGTAGAGAATAAATGTATGGACACCAAGGGGGGAAAGTGGGGATGAGGGGTGGGGGGTGGTGGTGGGATGAATTGGGAGATTGGGATTGACATGTATACACTGATGTGGATAAAATGGATAACTAATAAGAACCTGCTGTATAAAAAATAAATAAATAAAATTAAAGTTAAAAAAAGAAGGAGAGAGAGAAAGAAAAGAGAGGCAGGAGAAGGAAGGAAAGAGGGAAAGAAAGGGAGAGAAGAAAAAAAAAGAGAGAGAGGCAAGAATAGGAAGGAAGGCAAGGGGGGAAAGGACGAAAATTTATCTGGTAGACAGCCCGAGACTAGTTCCCAGCCAACAGCCAGCATCAGTTCTTATCCATGTAAGGGAGCCGTCTTGGGTGACCAGCTCAGTCTTCACATAACTCTAGTCCCAGCTGCTGTGAAAGACTCCAGATCAAAATTGCCCAGCTGAGCCCAGAAAAATCATAAAACCATGAGAGATGATATACTGTTACTTTAAAATGCTACATTTGGGGAATTGTTTGTTATTCAGCAAATATATAAGGAAACAGAGATTGATACTTGCATATGAGGTGTTTTTGTAACAAAAACCTAAAACATGTAACATTGATTTTGGGACTAGATAGTGAGGAGAAGCTTGACAGGGCATGAGGAAACTGTTACCCAACTTTTGAAGGACCGTGAGGAAGTTATTATTGGAGTCTGCATGAGAGAGGATTATGGCAGAACAATTAGCAACACTATCCCCTGAGTCTTAACAAACTTGTGACTTTGCTCAGGAGACTTTCAGGCAGAACGTTGAAAGCGATAACTGGGTTCTTCTAGTGCCTGTAATAAAAGCATAAGAAGAGAAAGTTGAATTAAAGAAGAAACAGTCCAGTTTTTTACTAGAATGTATGAAATAAGATCCATGACAATGTTTCTAGCTAGCAAAAGGTTCTCACAGTAAGAAATGACCTCAGAACAAGATCACATCCTTGGCACTACCAACAAAACACGGTCTCAGGGTAAAGATGAAGTCAAGGATTTAGTCGTAAGATCTTTTCTTGATACCTCAGAAAGATAAAATGTGTGTGTGCCCCATAGACCTCATAGGTAGACAATGGGCTTTTAAGAATCTTAAGGGCATGACTCTCTCATCTGCTAGACAAAAAGACTTCTAAGAGTCTCAAGGATATCATCTCAAAGCACCCTGTTCCTCATTCCAAAGAAGAATGGGGCCTATCCCGGAGATATTTATGGGTGTGGCTTTTTGTCACATGGACAGAGCAACAATAATAATCACAGAAAGCTTACACCATTTTTTAAGAGCATTACGTTGGCAAAAAAAAAAAAATCAAAACCAAACAAAAACGATCACCTACTCAGACTTCAGGGACAGAGACAGTTCAAAAGTAAAAGAGCCCTTATAACCCCTGACCTTCTACAGGCACGAGTCAGTCTGAGAAATATGCTCAGCTGTGAAGAGTGCTATTTCTTAGGGAGGAAAGATGGCTCAGAGTGCAGAACTGAGAGCCCAGAAGGCAGACCCTAGAACGTCAGAGAATCACTTGTAGGGAGGAGGAAGATTGGACTCAACAAAATTTCTCTAGCTCACTAACACTTATGTGCTTCCTATTCTTCTCCTTTTTACATAGAAATGTCTCCTCCAGTTATCTTCTCCCTGTCTTAGCATTGTACATTGGGTGTGTATCAGAAGATAACCTGTCTCTTTAATTCACAGGTCTTCAGATTAAGAGAATCATGCTCTAGGAGCTGCACCCTAGGACCTTCAGTAGAGGGAGCTGTCCCCAAGGAGCTCCATTTATATTTAGACCTGATTTAGGTAATGAGATCACAGACTTCAAGCCTGACCCTGATGACTTAATAGAGTGAGGATTTGGAGGTCTTAGGAAGGTTGTGAGAGCATTCTGTTGCTAGATGGGAAATGAATCATGGAGGTTAGAGGAAGACGGTAAGAACCAGTTTCCCATGACGGCCCCGTGAACTACACTTCCCAGTATTCAAGTTCTGTGTAGTTCTCTCCCCACTGAATCTGGGCTGGCCCTATGTAGCTCATAGAATGTAGTTGAAGTGATGCCACATGACTCCCAAGAGTCTGTCATAAGAAGCCTTGTAGTTTCTGCTTTGGTCTCTTGGAACACTCATTCTTGGAATGCTCTCTCTTATAATCCAGCTGCCATGCTGTAAAAAGCCTGAACCGCATCGAAAAGCACATATAAGCACTCTGATAGAGAGCCCCAGTTAAACTACAGCAAACAGCCAGAATCAACTGCCAGCCATGCGAGCAAGCTGTCTTCTATGTCAAGCCCAGTTAAGTCTTCAGAAAAACCCAGTGCTTGCTACCATCTGACAGCGACTACACCAGAGGCCTGAAGCAAGAACTACCCAGCTGAACATGGTCAACCAACAAAACTAGTAAAGAACAAATTGTTGCTTTTAACTCATTACAATTCATAGTGGTTTGTTACCAGAAATAGGCAAATAGAATACTACCAAACACTTTTCCAATATGTTTGTAGCCAATTTATATACTCCTGCCAATAAAGTGTGACAATATCACATGCTGGCAAGGATATGAATCAACTAGGATTCTTATATTTTGCTGGCAAGAGATTCTAGGGGATGTATAGTCCTAGTTGTTTTTCTTAATATGACAGATTTATTTATATAAAATCACATACCCCAGAATCCACCCATTTAAAGTGCACAATTCAATGGTTTATAGCGTATTCACAGAGTTGTGCAAGCATATCAAATTTGGAACATTTTTATCATCTCAAAAAAAGAAATCCCATATGTATTAGTAGTCATGCCCCATTTCCCTCCAACTTCTCCAGCTGAAGGCAACCACTAACCTACTTTTGTCTTTGTAGATTTGCATGTTCTGGGCATTTCATATAAATGGAATCATAAAATATGTAGTCTTTTGCAAATGCTTTCTTTCAGTTAACATGTTTTCAACATTTACCCACGGTGAAGCATGTGTCATTATTTAATTCCCTTTCATTGCTGAATAATATTCAATTTTATAGTGTGATAGATGGAATAATGGCCCCCCAAAGATGTCCATATCCTAATCCCCAGAACCTATGCATATGTTGCCTTATGTGGCACAAGAGAGTTTGAAGAAATAATTAAGTTATGGATCTTGAGATGAGGAAATTATCCTGAAGTATCTGGGTGCACCCACTAGAATCACAGGGACATTATAAGAGGGAGGCTACAGGGTCAAAGTTAGAGAGAAAGTGATGTGACTATAGAAGCAGAGGGGGAAAAGGTTTGAGATGCAAGGCCATGAGCTAAGGAACGAGGGAAGTCTTTAGAAGCTGGAAAGACAAGGAAATGGAATTCCTCCCCACAGCCCCGAAAAGGAGCACAGCCTTGCCAACATCATTTAGGACCTCTGACCTCCAGAATTAAAATATAATAAACTTGTGTTGCTTTAAGACACTAAGTTTACAGTGTTACAGCAGCAACAGGAAACTAATACATATAGATATACAACATCATACATATATGTGCATGTATACATCTATCTCTATACACACACATTTATATTCATATATACATATTCATTAGTTGATGGACATCTGAGTAGTTTTCACTTTATGGCTACTGTGAATAATGCTGCTGTGAACATTTGTTTACAAATTTTTGTTTGGACATGTTTTCATTTGGGGGTATATAGTTAGGAGTGGAATTGTTGCATTATGTGATAACTCTATGTTTACCATTTTAAGAAACTGCCAGACTGTTTCCCGAAGCTTTGTACCATCTTGTATTCCCGCCAGCAGTGTCTGAGGGTCCCATGCTCTCCAAAATTGTCAACATTTATTATTATCTGCCTTGTTTATTATAGCCATCCTGGTGGTGTGAAGTCATCTTACGGTGGTTTTGATTTGTACTTCACTGATGGTTAATGATGTTGAGCAAATTTTCACGTAGTTATTATTCATTTTTATATCTTTGGTGAAATGTCTATTCAGATTTTTTTCATTTATTATGACAAAAAATTAGAAACAAAGTTTCTACAGTGAGAATTGATTAAATACATTAATTAAATACAACAGAATACTAAGGCTCCACTAAAGATTGTGCTTACCATATTTATAGTGTGTTACTTGTATTTCCATATTTATAGTGATATATTTATATTTATAGTTTTGTCAAACAGGTTGCAAAAAAGAATGGTAACATTTTTGTAAACACACACATATTACAAATATCCATAGGAAAAAATGTCTCAAAGGTGTATATCAACTTCTAGCTGTTACCTTTGGATGATAAAATTATGAGATAATTTTCTGGGGTTTTTTTTTTTAGCATTTTTTAATTTCTCTGATAAATACATATTACTTGTATTTAGAAAAGAAAAGGGTTGTTTTTCTTTCATGCATATTCTGTGTTTTTAAACATGTAGGATGCATTGTAAAATTAAAAATAGATTCTTCCTATGTTAGCTTTCTTTAAAAATATTTCTCTAAGTAATTAAAAATTTGCCCTCTGTGTATAACTAGGTTCCCAAATTCTTCATATTTTCAAAGCATAATAGTCCCAACAAATATAAAACTGAAATTTAAACTCAAGTGCACAAAGAAATTCTCGTCTCAGATATATCCCATCAGTCCAGAGAGAAAACAACAAAAAACCATCAGAATTACAAACTGTTCTACCATCTAGATTTTCTTCAATAGTCATTTACCCAGTCTACTGCCAAATGTAGAAGACCACTTGAAAACTCTGCTTTGTTGTCATTACAATAAGGAAAACTTTGCATAGCTCTAATGATATCTAATCACTGTAGTTTTCCCTGGGATTTCATTCTTAGAACCCAATTACCAAAACTCTGAAGATCTATTCCCACTCAGCTGATGAACTGCCTCTCTAAGCTGAAACCAGCAGGGCTATTTTAATATTCATCTATATTAAATATATAAATATGTTCAATATTTATACTTAATCTATAGTCCTTGGACACAGACTCACTAGCAACACTCGAGAATCTTAGGACATGATCAATATTTCCAGATTGCATTGGCTCTCACATCCTTAGGATTTTCTAGATACAAGATCATGCCATCTCTAAATAGAGACAGTTTTATGTCTTTCCTTTCCATCTGGAAAGTTGTTTTTTTTTTCTCAATTTTCTTGCCTAATTGCCCTGGCAAAAACCTCAGTACAATATTGAATAGAAGTGATAGGAGCAGACATCTTTTTCTTGTTTCTGTGGGAAAGCATTAAGTCTTTCACTATTATACATGATGTTAGCTGCTCATTTTCTTGTAGGTGACCTTTGCCAGATTAAGTTCCCTTCTATTCCTAGGTTGTTTTTTTTTTTCTTTTTTATCATAAAGGGATGTTGGATTTTGTCAAATGTATCTCTGCATCTGTTGAGATGATTGTGTGGTTTTTGTTTTTATTCTATTTAAATGGGGTATTAGGCTAATTGATTTTCAGTTGTTAAATCAATTTTGCATTTTTGGGATAGCTACCAAGAATTTTGTCACAGTGTATAATTCTTTTGCTGGATTTGATTTGATAATATTCCATTGAGAACTTTTACTAAGGGGCATTGGTATGTAGTTTTCTTGTGATCTTTATCTGATTTTGGTATCAGGGTGATACTGGTCTCATAGAATAGTTGGGAAGTATTCCCTCCTCTTCTATTCTTTGGAAGAGTTTGTGAAGAATTGGTGTTAAGTCTTCTTTAAATGTTTGGTAGAGTTTATTACTGCAGCCATCTGGAATTTTATTGGTAGAAAATTTTTGATTACAAATTCAGTCTATTAACTTATAGTCTACTCAGATTTTCTGTTTCTTCTTGAGTCAGTTTTGGTAGTTTGTGTCTTTCTAGGAATTGGTCCATTTTATCTAAGTTAACTAATTTGATTGAAAACAATTTCATAGTACTTCCCTAGAATCCTTTTTATTCCTTTAAAGTCAGTTGTAATGTTCTGTTCCTGCCATTGCCCACCCCTCCCCCCATCAGTTCAGCTAAAAGATGCAAATTTTGTTTTTATTGATTTTCTGCATTTTTTTGTTATTGTCTGTTTCATTAATTTTCACTCTAATCTTTACAACTTTTTCCTTCTGCTGCTTTTAGGTTTAGTTTGCCTTCTTTTATTTAGCACCTTAAGGTAGAAGTTTAGACTACTGATTTGAGATCTTTTTTCTTTTATCAATATGAATTTATAGCAATAAATTTCCTTGTAAGCACTGCCTTAACTGAATCCCATAAATTTGGTATTTAAAAAAATTATTTTCTAATATTCTTTTAATTTCTTTTTTGACCCAACTTTCTTTGCCCCATTGCTTATTTAGGAGTGTGTTGTTTAATTTCCGATATGTGTTAATTTTCCAGCTTTCCTACTATTACTGATTTTTAATTTAATACCACTGTGGTCAGAGAACATACTTTGTATGATTTTAATACTTGAAAATTTATTGAGGCTTGTTGTATAGCATAGCATATGGTCTATACTGAAGAATGTTCCAGGTGTACTTGAGAAGAATGTGTATTCTGCTGTTATTGGGTAAAGTGTTGTATAGATGTGATTAAGTCTAGTTGGTATATAGTGTTGTTCAAACCTTCTATGATGTCACTCCTCAGAGGGTGCATCCTTGGGCATGTACACAGTCACTCTGGGATGACAATGGTTTTAGCAGGGCTCTTTTTGACTGTCTCTTTCCTTGATCTTTCTGTTAAGCTGTCTGCCTCTGTTGGCATCACACCCAGCTATTTGACTACAATAACTGCTGGCTGATTGCTCTGTTGTTTTCAGCAATGCCTCAGTATATAAATTGATCCACAGTCTAACCCAATTAAATTTGGGCCACTTGTGGAGGTAGTTTTTCTATGCCAGGAGATCTTTTTTTTTTTTTTAACCGCTTTCCCTGGTTCTCTATGATAAACAAGTTAGTGTACAATTTATTTTATTGCTTTCGTGGAGCTAATTGCTTACTACAAAAATCTCCGTTGTTTTCTAGAGCATTTTTATCCTTGAATTCCCCCTCATTCTTTTCTAAATAAAGTCAGTTTCTTTAGGAAGAGCTTCAGAGCTCTTTGTTCTTATGCCCAGCTTCATGCTCTGGGGGAAAAAAATCTCTGAACCATTTACTGTGGAGTTGGGTGTGAGGACAGTGGTCCATTTCTCTTGGAGTGACACACCTTTTTTTTTGTGCGGGGATTTGGTAAATGATCAAAGCCGCTGGTCTTCTTGGCTTTCCTCTCCTGATATGGAACCTCTGACCTATAAGCAAGCTGGGCCAAAGGCAATCAGGGCCCCAATGTTTTCAGCCTGACACACCAGCAGTAGGACCTCCCCCCTATGAGTGGGAACTGGATGGAGGAAGGAATCCCTAAACCTTTTGCCTGCAGTCACCTGGAATTCCAACAGAGTTGGAAGGGATGAGAAATGTTGGTGGCTTGCTCCTCCCAGGGAAGTACTGGGGAGGTATTTTTAGGGATTTTATTTTTTTTCAAATTATTGCCTGGAAGCCAGGGGAAGAGGAAGCCCCATCTTCTTGGCCATAACTTCTTGGAGTGGAGCTTTGATGCTTAGCTGGCAGGGGCAATGGAGGTAGGGAACCAATTGTTGCTCAAGTGTGATAGAGTCTGGCTGTTCTTATAAATATTCAGTGCATTTTTCTTGAATAACTGTTTTTTCATTTGCTGTGTGCTTTTAGGACAATTTCTAGAGATTTTAAATATTTATTTATTTATTTATTTATTTTGGCCACATTGCATGGCATGTGGGGTCTTTACCGACCAGGGATCGAACCAATGCCCCCTGCTTTGGAAGCTCAGAGTCTTAACCACTGGACCGCCAGGGAAGTCCCTATTTATTTTATTTTAAAAATAACTGTCACCATTCATGGTTGTTTTTTCAGGGAGTGGATCCACAGAGCTCCTCATGCCAACATTCTGGAAGTGGATCCCCATACGAGGTTCATTTTTTTAAAAAATATTTATTTATTTATTTAGTTATTTATTTATTTGGCTGCGTTGAGTCTTAGTTTTGGCATACAGGATCTTCACTGCAGCATGCGGCATCTTTCGTTGCAGCATGCGGGCTTCTCTCTAGCTGTGGTGTGCGGGTTCTAGGTCTGCTTCCTCTACTGTGGTGTGCGGGCTCAGTAGTTGCAGTGCCTGGGCTTAGTTTGCCCCACAGCATGTGGGATCTTAGTTCCCCGACTGGGGATTGAACCCATGTCCCCTGCCTTGGAAGGCGGATTCTTAACCACTGGACCACTAGGGAGGTCCCACGAGGTTCATTTTAATTAGCATTTCTTTAACAACTAATGACGTTGAAAATTTTTCAAAGGCTTATTCGGGTCTTTTCCTCTTTGTTTTGTTGTTGAGTTGTTTGATTTCTTAAAAAATTGATTAGTAGGAGTTCTTTAAAGTGTCTAAAACTGAGTACAGTGTTGAATATATGTATCACAACACTTTCTTTCCGTCTGTGGCTTGCCTTTTTTACTCACTTAATGGTGACTTTTAATCAACAAAGGTTCTTAATTTAATGAAGTCAAGGTATAATTTTTTTCTTTAATGGATAGTTCTTTTGTGAATCATATGTAAGAAATCTTTGCCTTCCCAAAGATCATGAAGATATTCTCCTACATTTTCTTCTAGAAACTTTTTTTTTAGTTTAATTCTATGATCCGTCTTGAATTTTTCTTTGTGTATGATAAGAGCTAAGATTCCTTCTTTTGCCCAATATGGATCCCATTGAATAAGCACCATTCACTAAAAAAGACCATGTTTTTTTCCCCTTACTGAATTGCACCTTTGTCATGAATCAAGTGAACATTTATGTGTGGATCTTTTTCTGTACTCTTTACTTTGTTCCATTGATCTACATGTGCAGCATTGGGCTCAGACCACAGTATCTTAATTAGTGCTGTTTTATGGTAAATCTTGAAATCTGATCATCTAAGTCTTATAGCTTTGTTCTTCTTTAAGAGACCATTCTGGGACCTTTGCACTTCCATACAAATGCTTGTCAATTTATACACATGCACACACACGCAGACACAAACACACATACACACGCCTGTTAGGATTTTGACCTAACTAAATGGACTTCATAGACCAATAAGGAGAATTTTGACATTTTATTTTTTTGTTTGATTATTTTTTGGTTTTTTGGGGGTTTTTATTTGGCTTCATCCCACGGCATGTGGGATCTTAGTTCCCTGACCAGGGATTGAACTGGTGCCCCCTGTATTGGAAGCACAGAGCTTTAACCACTGGGCTGCCATGGAAGTCCCTTGACATTTTAATAATATTGAGTCATCCAGTCCATGGACATGATATTGTTCTTTATTTACTTAGGTCTTCTTTAACCCATCTCATTCATGCTTTGTAGTTTTCAGTGTCTTTCACATATTTTATTAGATTTATTTCTAGAGATTTAATTTTTTCATATTATTATAAATAGTATTGTTTTTCAAATTTTATTTTTCAATTGGTTGTTGCTAGAATACATAAATACAATTTACTTCCATGTATTGCCCTCATAATCCAGCAACCATGATCAATTTACATATTCATTTTAATTGTTTGTAGATTCTTTGAGGGGTTTTTTGGTATATAATCGTTTAAAATTTTATTTCTACTACCATCATTTGTATCGTCTTCAATTAGTTCTTCGACAATTGACCTCTACTTTTTTGTGCTCAACTAAAATGCTGATTATTTCCTTGTTGGTGTACATTTCTTTTTAATGTTTAGACGAGCAAACAAAAAAGATTCAAATGTGGTTCATTGAAGTAACTGGGCGCTTCATTGCCATATCTGATTCAATCCAGAATATAACAATATTGGTGACCAGAAGCTAAGAATGACTCAAACAAGAGTTTACTAGTTCAACCAAAAAACTTCCTGTGTACATCAAAGCTCAAGATTTGTTTTTTTTTTTTTTTTTGCTTGGGTTTCCTGATTCCCATGTTATCTTTTGTACTTTTTATTTAAAGTATTTCCTGTGGGGTTTATGTTTAGTCACAGATTTATCTGCCAATTCCTAGAAAAATTTATATTTTCTTACTCCATTCCTCTTTTCTTCCTGAAATGCAATACTAGCTGCTTCCTCTACTGTGTGTTAATATTAACCAGAAAAGGCTCAATTTTTCCAGTCACTTCCACAATGATATAATCCATTATAGCCACTAAAAGTCAGTCCTTATTTAGGACAAAGGATTTGAAGAACCTTAGTCCCTTAATATAATGATTACACTCTGATAACTTGATAGCTGTGTATGTAAACTATCTGAGTCAAGTTGGAGGGAATATTTTATAACATGTGTTATCAGCAAAATTCAGATAACATCATTTTCACAGTAGCCTTTGGCTCAGTTATCATTTAAAAATTACTGTTGTGAAGAATGGCAAAAAGTATATATATGTTCCTCTGATTGGAATGTCAGCTTAGTGATTACATTGCCAGTGAGCTAGGATTAAAATCAAGGACAACACTTGCTCTGTGCCTTGTGTAAAGTTAGTGTTTAGTAAATACTTTTTGATTGATTTGATGAAACATGTCATCCAAGAGCCAATCGAGTGTTCTTCATAAATTCAAGGGAATCCTCTTTTCTACTGTGTCTTCAGAATAACTTTTAAATTCCCTGGATTCTTCCGAGGCAAGAGAAGATGATGTGTTTCTGGTTTCCTATCCAAAATCTGGTAAAATTTATTTTAATGTATTTTGTTATGTAGAAATACAATAATAATACATATAATAGTAAATTTTATCAAACATTTATTTTTCAGAATTTTTCCACAGGAAATTAGAGTACCTTAAATGCTTATTGTAATGAAAAAGCTTGACATTAGAAAGCCAAAAGATGTGCTTTGAGAAAATTCAACTGGAGAAATTAGAGCTTTACTACACTTTCGTTTCTATTTTATTCATGAAGATATACAGATGTTAATATATATAATAAGCATAATATCTATAACATTATGAATTCTCTTCATACTTTGAGCCAGGCATAGTGATAAATAAATAGTTTTTGTTCAATTTGTACTTAATGATTGATTTATAAATAAATAATTGTTTTCTTCTGGGCTGATAAGAACAGGTGGCTAATTTATACCACATACAAACAACCATATTTAAGGCTTCCACTGGACGTATTGGTGCCTATAAATTGACATCTTCCACTAGTTGCCAGGAGGTCCCTTTCAGCAACACAAAGCTGTGTATTCTCTCTTCTTTATCAGAATAAATCAGTATGTTTAATTAAAATAATCCAAATATCACTACTATATGAGTCACATTTATATGACTATTATAATTATACATATTTAAGACTTATTAACATTATAATCTAAAATTGTCTGAAATTTGAAACATATAGTGTTAACGAGAGCACTGTTTAAATATTTAGTCAACTGTAAATTTGTTGATACTGTATCTAATTGGAATTACAATGAGATAAATGGAAACTAGGCCTCATTTAAACCCTTTATGGGCATTGCTTTCAAATTAGGGAAACACCCTCCCCACCCAAACTTCTACCTCTTTGCTCCAATTTACTATAGTCTACAGCACTGGAGCATATCTTCATTTGCTTTAGGTAAACATAAAGTGGTATTTCTTCCAGACTTCATGGTAGTTTGCATCTCCATGACATTTGAATATGGCATTCGTTCATTGTTCAAATGCTTTGTTTGCACAACTACTCTGTATTTGCATACAAACAAAAATAAGATTCTGTGTCTCTATTCAAGGGGGAAATAGGGAGACAGACAGACATGAATGCAAGCAGTGGCAACTCTATTCTGGTGTGTGCTGCTTCTGAGGGACAGAAAGAGAGAGCAATTATGAGAGGGGAGTGGGGACTCAGAAGACAGTTTTTAATACAGCAAGATGCATGAGCTTGCAGGACCAGTAGGAGTCGTGAATGAAAAGATATGTGTGTTTGTGAATTAAAGGTACTAGAAGTGAGTGGTAACATAGAAGAGTATTTCAAGCTGAGGAAACAGCATATACAGTTTTCATAACTCTTCACGCTCTTTAAAATGTGATTCCTCCTGTAAAGTGAATTAACATCTCAAAGGTTTCAACAGGTTTCAGTTGGTGTCAAGAGGTGATAACTATTTATAATAAAATTAATGCATTCATTGCTTTTATAACCTCATACTAATTTTCTATATTCATTTCAAGTATCACTTAATTATAAAATGCATTTCATTTTATTTTCTTATGAAAGCACTCAACTGGATTGCAAAAATCATTGAGAACATTCCCAATGCTAGAATTTTACCCTAACACCTCTATTGAATTGGGAGACATTTCTAAACTTGAAGAGCTAAAAATGTACTGTGAGAGGACTTATCCCAACGCATTTGAACTACAACGTGCTACCAATGAATATTAAACAAAAACAATGCAAGGTAAGTTCAATTGTTAAGGGCAGGGGCTCGGGGGTACACAAACCTGGACTTGGATTCTTGCTGTGTCACTTTCAAGCTATGTGACCTTTGAAAATTGCTGATGCTCTCTGAGCTTTGGTTTCCTCATTTAATACAGGGGTAATAATATTCATCTCATATAGTGTGATGAAGATTAAACAGGATAATAAGTGTATAGGTGTTACCACAGTATCTGGCTCATAAAAATGATTTTATTATCTTTCAGTAATGAAAGAAATCTGAATCAGTATGTCAGCTGTAATTATGCTAGACAATGTCTTATTCTATTCTGAATCTGGTTTGAGTCTTTTTACTTTAAATATTGATGTCTAGAGAAAGAAAAACTGCCTTAATAATTTTATTTTAATTATTTTGTCTATAATTTTTGCAAAAGATTATATAGGAAAAGAATAAAAAATAAACCGTAATATAAAACACTAAAGAATATTTACCTCAAGCCATTTTTAAAGTCCCCACATTATTATTTTAAGTTACTTCTGGGACTTCCCTGGTGGTGCAGAGGTTAAGAATCTGCCTGCCAATGTAGGGGACACGGGTTCGAGCCCTGGTCCGGGAAGATCCCACATGCCGTGGAGCAGCTAAGCCAGTGCACCACAACTACTGAGCCCACGTGTTGCAACTACTGAAGCCCGCGTGCCTAGAGCCCGTGCTTCACAACAAGAGAAGCCACCGCAATGAGAAGCCCGCGCACCGCAACGAAGAGCAGCCCCCGCTCACCACAACTAGAGAAAGCCCGCACGCAGCAACGAAGGCCCAACACAACCAAAAAAAAAAAGTTACTTCTAATTTTAAAGAATATCTTCTACCTTCATATACTTCTTATTCAAATTTGTTTTCATGGAGAAATGCATGATCAGGAAAAAAAAGAGAATAATATTTGTAAAGCAAAGGCAAGATACATGTGTCCACTGTAAACAATTTCCCAGTAATGAAGCCTCTTTAAACAATGTCAGCTATATTCTTCAAAAAAAAAAAAAACCTACCAAATGTGCATAAATCGAAGCAGATATTCCAATGATTATAACTCTGCGACCACAGTGTTTCCACGTACATCATCTACTCTTCCACCCAAATAAAAGTAAACACAACGAGAGGCAAATGCCATGAAGTTTTGTTTTTATCCCAAGCAAATCTATCAGAACAGGTGAAAGTATACTAACCTGAGTACATTTTGACTCAACCGAGCATCTTCATTTCAAACAGACTGTCTCTAAGACAAGGAGAGAGAGATTTGGGGAGGAAAGGAGTCTGGTAAGCTCAATAACCCTTACTCAGGGCAATACAGTGAAACTGATAACAAATGCTACCAGAGATTAAGCTGTGCTTTATAAACATTACAACAATGACAAGAGTAGGTATTTTTCCTCTTATAAGTAAAGAAACTGAAACTCAGATAGGTTAGGGTGCGTCTTAAAACCACCACACTAACAGTACAGCCTGAAGGTACAATCATTTCAGTGTGACCCTTAATGGGGACTGAGACTGTCTGGTTGCCCGTGGTCTCCCTAGAGGATGACCTGTCCCCTCTTGCTGATGGCCGAGCCCTGAGAGCTCGGGGGATGGACAAGCCTTAAATGCCCCAGGAGGGCCAGAGAGTAAGTTCCTCCTCCGATCTTTCCGTATCAGCTCTCGACCCTACTTGGTCTCCTATATTTTATTCCTAACCTTTGTCTCTCCTTTTATAATGTTTCCCAACTTTCTTACATGAAATTTATGTTTTCATCTCATTTCATTATTTTAGTTAATATTTAATTTTTTAAATAGAATTTTAATTTTTAAAAAATTTTAATTTTTTAAATATTTAGTTAATATTTAATTTTTTCTCCAAAGTACTATTCTGCCTTCCCTTCATATCCCTCAACCTCCCCCTAATGTTTCTTATAATTTCTTAGAATACATCCTTAATGTGTGTGTGTGGTTTTTTTTTAAATTTAATTTTTTTTTTATACAGCAGGTTCTTATTAGTTATCTATTTTATACATATTAGTGTATATATGTCAATCCCAATCTCCCAATTCATCCCATCACCCCCCCCACCGCTTTCCCCCCTCCCTTGGTGCCCATACATTGTCCTCTACATCTGTGCGTATTTATTGAGTGTAATTGACATATAACAGTATATTAGTTTCAGATGTATGACATAGTGATTCCATATTCGTGTGTATTGCGAAAGTATCACCACACTGTCTACTTAACATTCGTCACCATGCATAGTTACGGAACACATTCTTTTAACCTCTTTTGGTAAAATATGTGTTAATGGGTTGCACTGCCCTTCCCACTAGATCGTACTGACATGCAACTTTGAGGGAGGGTTCTCCAAAGGCCCTAAAAAATTCTTCTCTCTACCAAAAAAAAAAAAGTCTCCATCTGGATGTCTAAGGTTTAAAATTTGGCCATTTATTCCTTTTTGTTAAGGCAGTGGATTTTTAAACTGTCACCTCTGGGCCTTGGGGTTTTGTGAATCTGCTCAGGAAGCCTAGGGCATTTAGAGGAAGCCTGAGGTGCTGGGTTACTCCACAATTATCTCTTGGGATGAAGAGAAGATAATGGTGGGGGTAAAGGTGGCTCTTCATTCCTGCGTGTCATGGTCTTTGTGTATCTTTCAAGTAAAGCGCAGCAGGTGCTGTGCATGAGGGTCACAACCTGGGCCATGAACACAGTAGGGAAAGAGTTCTGTATTAAAAATGACTCAGTAAAAACTTCCTTATCTAAGTAACATGTGTCCACCTTGATTTTCAATTAAAAAGCAAGTAGAATATCTGGTACTCATGCAATGCTGACCATGATTGAGGACAGTTCTATTACATCCGGACTTCTCACACTGGTTTCCAGAGGTTTCTTACACGCTCCTAAAGCTCTCTGTACTTCGCTGTTGTAACCTTCGTAACACTGCACTGTCAAGTGTGTGTTTAATTATCTGCTTCCCTCACTTGACTGCAAGTTTTGAGAGGGCTGGAATCATTTCTGTCTTGCTCATCATTCTATTCCTTGGCTCTGGAACATTGCACACTACCTGGTATACAATAGTTACTAAATTAATATTTATTGAATCAAATTAAATTGCAGTTGCAGTATTTGTATAAAGTGGGAGGGTATCTCAGATTCCCTGCTCTTTGGAGGATTAAATTGTGCAAAAAGGAATTCCAAAGCATTCTTCTTCCTATAAATATGAACAATTTGTAAGAAATCTTCTTGTATGGAAATCATGTTTTACAATACATGGGTATTAAAAAATTAATCTTGTCCTTCAAATGAGTAGGGTCTCTCAAGTCTGCCCCTAAAATATTACGACCAAATTTTATCACATAAATTCAAAAAGTGTGGTCAGTGGGCTGACAGCATCAACATCGCCTGGGAGCTTGTTAGAAATGCACAATGCCAGGCCTCATCCTGGAACTTCTGAATGAGAATCTGCATTTTAACAAGATCCCCTGATGATTTTTATGCACCTCATGCACCTTAAGTTTTGAGAAACGCTGGTCTAAGTCTGTGTTTAATAATCAGCTGAAGCTACCAAAAAGTTGTGACTTGCACAGGTAAGTTTGGCTGCTACTTTCTTTTAGGAAATATTTTGTGTTGGGGCTATTTCCCTCCAAAAATAAATGGATTTTTTTTTTAACAGATTATCTACATCATTAGGAATCCAAAAGATACAGCTGTTTCACTCTTCCACTACTACAGAGAACCCTGATCTCCCTGGTGTTGAAACCTGGCATGAATTGTTTGAGCTGTTCCTAAGAGGAGATGCTAAATACAACAATGATTTTTATTCATAATATACAGGGAATATTTCTACTCAAAATGAAAGCATCTTCCAAAAGTTCAAATGAATCCTAACTGCCTACTTTCAGAAATACATTTGAATAGATTATTCTTTTGCTTCTTCTAAGCAAATTCTTTCTCACTTTGCGTCCTCACAGTTTTTCTTATCACCAGTGGGTAGTACATAAGAGCAATGACTTATTAGCTGGTTTTAATGTCTTCAGAACAGATTAATTCTGATCAAGCATTCCTTTATTTCATATACCATCAGTCTTTTCAGTGAAGTAATTATTCACTGATTAGAGTACAGTGAGATACAGCTAGCTTGAAACATGCCTTATATATACCTGCACAGAAAATAAAACAAGTCAAACAGTACACACACACACACATACACACACACACACAAACCCCCAATTCCCCAATTATAACAAAGAATTTGCCATCTTGACACTTGGCAGAAAGTAATTTATTCTGAAAACACCACAATGATACATCATTTATTGAGCTGCACAGCACATGCTGGGCCTGCCACCATGTGTGACCTTTGGATTTATTCTTTTTTCCCTGACTCAGTGGTGTCTGGAGCACTTAAAGAAAACAAAACAAAACAAAAAATCTTCTGAATTCCCAAGGCTTTCATTAAACAAAAATAATATACCAAGATGATGCAGAATCTAGAAGAGACATGATTTAGAAATGGTGTATTCCCTGAGGATCTTATCTCTCACTGGACTTAATTGCTACTTTCACTGTTTTACTTGCAAATTGTTAAGCTTTTACTTGTTAATTTAAGAGAGGCCACAGCAAGCGTAACCTTAACATGAGGACCTTGGAAACCCACCAGCAACAGGGTTTTTTTTTTTGTTGTTGTTTGTTTTTATTTTTGGCTGCGTTCGGTCTTTGTTGCTGTGCAGGCTTTCTTTAGTTGTGGTGCGCGGGGGCTACTCTTCATTGCCGTGCACGGGCTTCTCATTGCAGTGGCTTCTCTTGTTGCGGAGCACGAGCTCCAGGTGCATGGGCGTCAGTAGTTGCAGCACGTGGGCTCAGTAGTTGTGGCTCGCGGGCTCCAGAACGCAGGCTCAGTAGTTGTGGCGCACGGGCTTTAGTTGCTCCGTGGCATGTGGGATCCTCCCGGACCAGGGCTCAAACCCGTGTCGCCTGCATTGGCAGGCAGATTCTTAACCACTGCGCCACGAGGGAAGTCCCAGCAACAGGGTTTAATATTTTGTTTTGCTGTAATCCCTAAGGAAGAATATACTATGCTCACACTGTTTCAACTCCTCTTTCTATTTTGCTCCCTATCTAATGGCACATATTTGGTAGAATCATCAAATTTCAGAAATGACAGGTATATTAAAGGTCATCTGGTTAAAACGCCCACCTGATGTTTGAATCACCTTTACAACATCCCCAGGAATTGTAGAGGCTAAGCTTGAACTTCTTACCCTTGACAACAAGTTCACACCCCTCCCTCTTGCCCCAAAGGAACACATTCAATATTGGTACTGCTAAGATGTTTTAAAAAATCTTACCATGTGATATAGATTGTGCACGTACCATGTGATACAGCCATTCAGCTAAGTGCTCTGCAAACACGATCTCATTTCATCCTCACTAGAACAAATGAGGTAGATCTTATTATCCTCACTTTACAGATGAGGGGAATGCAGGCCTTGGGAGGCCAAATATCTTATCCACAGATGCATAACTAATGAGGAGGAGAGCCAAGATTTAATTCAAGTGTGAGCTCCAAAATCTTTGCTCTGACCACTGTGCCTTAACTCGTCCAGCAAAAAAAACTGGCCCCCGATCATTAATTCATCTTCCACCTGATCGCCTTCTAAATATTTGAAGATAGTTAGCATGCCTCACTCTGCCTCAATTCCATTTTTGGAATAAGCAGAGTTTAAGTACATAAATTATTTTTTAAAACACAGATTTTGAGTCTGCTTTTCCTCAAAAAAAGAAAAGCTGTGTTCATCTGCAACTATTACAGACTGTGGTTCACCACCCCTGTCTCAGCACTGCATGAGCTCTCCTTTGGCAATATCTCTATTATTTTGTGGTGCCGGAAGGCAAAGCTTCCTCTGGGTATGGTCTGACTAGGGCCTGCTCCTGTTCTAGAGATTGTTTGTCTATGAGGGCAGCCACAACCCAGACAGCAGGCAGGGAAGCAAACTAGCTACCATGGAGCGTCTACCTTTGCTACCATTGTAAGGAGTCCTGGCAGAATATCTGGGAAGGGCAGAGTGTAGTCAGAAAAAATATTTCAGATGATTCTTTCACACCTTCTTAGCTGAGTTCATAGGGATTTGACTTGTAATTATTCTACAGTCGAGTAATCCAGCCTAGGCAAACCGTGTCACAACACGAATAGTCACTGAACCGCTAAAGCTTTAGTTAAATTTGAGTGGTAGCTTCCCTTTTTACTATTTATAAGATAGGGTATTTGTTTTCCTGTGTGTGCGGGGTAGGGGATGTTTGTATGTATGTGACTGTGTGTCAGGTGTGTTCTTCAGTGTCTTTTTGAGGGGAGGGTTATGTGCAAATGGCATGATATATTAGAAAGAACAGGCTACGGAGACAGAAGAACTGGGATGAAGTCCTGACTCTATTTTATTCCCTGTATGGCTTTGGACAAGTAGCTTAGCTGTTCTGAGGTTTACATTCCTAATGTAGAATAGGACTAACAAAACTATTTTGTAGAATTATTTAGAGGTTATAATTATGTGATGGCTAAAGTTTCCTGTAGAAATCTACTCACTTATTCTATTAAACATAGACATTTAAACACACACAGACTTACATAGTTTCACATTTGGGTGGAAATGTTACAAGTAGATATTTATCCAGAAAGATTAATTTATGGCTGAGGCATCATGATACCCTGTACCCAATTCCAGACCATAAACATAAATACACATGATATGACAAGGCAGGACAGTAAAGATATACATAACTACACATTTGTCTAATCATTTAATTTTCTCTTTCAGTTTACAAATACGCTTTAGGTTTTCAAATTACATAATAACTATAAATTGCGTTCTGGCAATATCCTGACAGATTAATCTCTCAATGCAATATTAGCATTTTACTTTTTTCCCTACAGCCCCCTGTCCAGTTTTATATTAGAACTGGAGACAACTTTAGAACTTTATATTTCCTAGGCCACTTCATCCCGGCGAGTTTTGTTTTCTGCACAGTTATCTATCATCAGAGTGCTTTCTAGAAACTAGAAGCTAAGATCTTCATTATAACTGGATATAAGAGTAGGGCACAGGGTTTGCAGGAAATGTGGGAGATTTGAAATAGCTGATGGGAAGAATAAGAGAATGTGTTCATGCAGGACAACTAGGTTTGCCAGGCAGCTCTGGAGCCCTTAAAGTTGGAAAAATGAATTTGCAGTGGTATAAATACATAGAGTTGTGTAAATTTCTTCAGCAGAACTCAGCAGCAAGGAGAGAGAGGAAGAGAAGAGGAAATGCTTTAGTTTAACACTGGGTGCTTTTTGGTGATTCAAATAAACAATTAGAGGGCAAAAAAGAAGGTATTGGCAAGTCAATTGTTGAGGGGATGAATGAAAGGAAGAATGTGAAAAAAATGGTCAGAATAGGAGATTGTAGAAGCTACCCATCAAGATTTTGGTCGAAAATCAGAATCTTCAGTGACTGTGGGAGAGAGATCCCAAGGTTGATTTCTGACTGAGACAAGGATGGAAAGAGTAGTATATTCAAAAACATGACTCCTAAAGGAGCCTGGATTCTGTAGGAGGGAGGCGTTCTAGAAGTGGGTAGGAAGCAGTGAGATCTCTGATTCACTCTCCAGACCCTAAGACACACGGGTTGGTTGAGAAAGAGCAACTTCTATTTAGGGGCATTTCAGAGGAATGAGTAATTTTGGATAGCAGAAGAAGGGCCATCCAGGCATATGTTAAGGCCAGGAGGTGGTGGAATAATTCTATAATTTCGTGAAGAGTGCAGAAAAACATTTTCCATTAAAGGAATATTTCAAATCTGTTTTGGAAGCTGTATTTTCTTTAAAGCCATAGGTCTACTAATGACCTAGACAATGAGGATTCTGATTAAAAAATGAACCAAAACTGTAATTTCCTATATTAGTAAGGAAGCCACAGGCAGCGAATTTCTTTAGATTCTTTTGGCTGGCTTAAGTCCTTTTGGAACAAGGTGGAGAATGAATTAGTCAATAATAGAATTGCTGGGTCTCAAATTATGATCAGGCTATTATGCAAAGTTTATTCTTAAATCTATTTCGGGTATGTTGGAATATATTTCCTGCTGAAAAACCATAATGGACAAGGTCAATTACATCTAATCACTGGGTATGGCACTGGGTCTCTATCCCTCCTCAGCCTCCTGGCTATAGAAGCATGGGCTCCCCTGACAGTATTGGGAGCTTCCATAGCATCAGCAACTCTAGGCAGTGACATTAATCACCAGGGCTGGGCTGTAGCTGCTGAGGGGAGGTGGAGAGGCAGGTTGAGACTATGAGCATAGTCTGGGGTTCTAGAGACTTCCTAAATTTGAGAGAAAATCAATCTTCCTCCTACCACCGTGTGTTTTGTGCCTTGGAAAAGGTTGGCCATTCTTAGAAGATAAACTTCTTATCACTGATATGGTAATTTGGGTAATTCTAAGATAAAGTATTATGTAAGTCATTGAAATAGCAGTGAGATTGCTAGTAACTGAAGATTGTATCAGGGCAGCTCTTCTTGGCACCAATTCTTATTACATAGTCTTCTGGGCCCATGGAGCAGAAAATTGGGTTAACACTATAATGATACCACTGTAGTCCTGGAAATTCTTGTTTTAAAAATACATTATGGGACTTCCCTGGTGGTCCAGTGGTTAAGACTCTGTGCTCCAAGTGCAAGGGACAAATGTTCAATCCCTGGTCAGGGAACTAAGATCCTGCATGCCATATGATACGGCCCAAAAAAATACATTATTTTTTTGCCCTTTGCTTCCTCAGGAGCTGAAGTCATGAAAAACTGCCGTTAGTTTGGAGTTAATTATACTTCAATTTATTCAAAGATTTAATGTCCTAAATGTATAGCACAATGTCTGGCAGACACTAATGGCTTAATAAATGTTTATTAAAATGAATCAGCAGTCAGCAGATCTTCAGGAAATCACTAGTAGAGTAGCTCTTTTATGAGTGAGCATTAGCTAGTATTAAATCTTTGGATGATAAGGAGATGTCTACAAAAAATTAATCAATAGCCTAAGAAAAAATGGAAAATTTTGTTTAAGCCAATCTGAGGATTAAAACCCAGGAGACAGTCTTTCAGAAAGCTCTGAGGACAGTTCCATCCATTAGAGGTCAAAGCACAGTTATATAAGTTTTGAGACAAGGGGTTATATGTCAAATGACGTATTATTTGATAGTTTACACGATCCAGATCTACATGTACAAAGTGAGTCATGAGTCATCATGACTTCTTACAAGATTAAGAAGGAATGTTTTCTCCTAAGGATGTCTGGTTAATGCAGACACTCTAAAGGGGAGGGAGGAGGTCCAAACAGGCAGAGAAAACTTTTATGTTTAAATTTTTCTCATCTTGCCATAAAATATGGATTTTAATTCATCAATTTCCTGCTTTTGATCATTAATCTTTTAATAGAAAGCATTAGGTGATCATATATTTGGTCCCTTGATGCCAGGGTGGTTGCTTACCTAGCCTGAGTCCACCATGTCCCTTGATGTCAGGTCTTAATAGCCCGGTTCTTTCTTTCCTTTTAGGGGGTTGTACTAGTAAGATATATGGCAAAGAGTAACAGTCAATTCCAAGTTGTCCAATAGGACTGATGCCAATTTTACCTTGCATGTGCATTGTGCACATTCATTAATTTATAGAGAACTATAGATATGATAAATAGTTTCAAGTTTAGATATCATTATCTTAGTAGAAGTTGATGCACAGCTTGAGAGGCAAGAAAGTATCACTTTATAAATTACACAAACTGTAGTCAAAATTGCCAATAGGAGTAACCATGTCATTAGTAAAGACTGAAGCCAAGATCTTCCTAAACCAAACAATTTTCCTAGTATTTCCCTTAGATTGGGAAGAGGATCTTTCATAGGGGAAATTTGATTCTTCATGTGTCATAATACAGGTCACATTAGAAGACCCATCAGGTATAAAAACCCAACATTCAGTATGTATTATAGCACAAGTTCCCCCCCAAGAAGCAGTTAGAATATCCAGGGCCATGCAATCCTGTAGGACCACTTTTCTCATCATGGAGACTTCCAAATTGAGCAAGCTAATGGCTTGATTATTATCATTCAAAGCTTGCTGAGTAAATTTTGTTAAAGCCTACATGGGATTAATGATATCTTCTATCCCTAGTGAAGGAAAGAGTGTCACAGCCAAATGGTCATACCATTGGAAAACTCATCGAAACCCAGCATGCTCGCATTAAAGGCAGATTGGCAGGGGCTGTTTCCAAGCCTTCCTGTAAGTGACCTTGAACCCAGAGGAAATCAACTGTGCATCTTCCTAACCAACCTGGGGAAATCCAAGGCCATAAACTTGTTCCATAAATCCACTGTTACCCAATATTTAACATTTAGTGTAAAGGAGTATTTATGGCCAGGTTCAGAACAAGTGTCATTAGTTGGTCAGGTAAGAGGGTCTCACTTATTGATACTGGTGGTAGCATTAGCTTGCATGATACTAGAATTTCTTTCTTCTAAAATAAAATTTCTAAGAGCCATCCAGTTAGAATCCTGGAGAAGAGAAATCTACCAAGGTGAACTAGGAGTATTGGACATAGGCAGTTGGCCATAAACACAGCAATTGGATTGACTTTTTCAAACTGGAGAACAATTGAGTCCAGGGAAGAAATACATTTGGTTCATAAGTAAAAGTATGAACAGCTATCAAAGTAATTGCTATATGAGCCTTGTCCAGCATCTTGGGTCAGCTGTCTACTTCAGATGTTGTCTTCTCATCCTGGTCTGGTAGTGATGGTCTTAGTCAGGTGTTAGAAACAGGATTTGCAGTTCATTCAGGAGAGGAGGCCTGATCGGGTTCTTTCCAACGTGGCTGTAAAGATTTCTTTAACTGACGTCTTTTCCAGTGTGCACAATGTCCCGGTTGCAGGTCATGGGGCATCTATTCTTCTTCCAAAGATAGATTACTGTGATAGTAAGTTTCAGAAAAAAATCTTTCTGGTAATGTAACATAGCAAGAAGGAGCCATCTGCGAAGTGAGTCTTAGGTGGTAAATACAAAAAACCTCAAAGACAACAACCGTAGAACTTAATGGTCCACTAAAACATGATTTTTATTTTTTTTAATAAATTTATTTTATTTTATTTATTTTATTTTTGGCTGTGTTGTGTCTTGTTTGTTGCAAGCGGGCTTTCTCTAGTTGCAGAGAGCGGGCTCCTCACTGTGGTGGCTTCTCTTGTTGCAGAGCACAGGCCCTAGGCGTGCGGGCTTCAGTAGTTGTGGCGCGCAATCTCTAGAGCGCAGGCTCAGTAGTTGTAGCGCACGGGCTTAGTTGCTCCGCGGCATGTGGGATCTTCCCGGACCAGGGCTTGAACCTGTGTCCCCTGCATTGGCAGGCAGATTCTTAACCACTGTGCCACCAGGGAAACCCAACATGATTTTTTTTTATGTCTACTAAAATTACCCTCATTTATACCAAATGTAGCCAAATTAAGACTAATTTAATTGCAAAATAAGTCTGGTTTTAATAAACTCGGCTTGATTATTTACATAAGTGTAATTGATCATACAGGTTCTTTTAAGGTGGCTCTGCTGGAACTTTTTATAAAGAATCTCAAATTGAACTTTAAAAAGGCCTCTCAAGGCCAGGAAAGCCACACCAAGGGCTTGACATCAGATTCCACCTATGATATCTATAGATTTGGATGGACTCCTCTCTTCTCTAAGTCCCCCAAATATCCCAAGATTCCTGCACCTGCCAGGAGGCAGCCTTTCATATTCACCTGATAAAGCTGCTGGGAACCTAAGAGTTTCCAATTTCTGGAGGGGTCATGTAGAGAGAAAAGATAAATATTTCAATTCTACTTACAAAGGTACAACTTACCAAATTGCTGTAAGTCATAATTAGCTTGAAGGGAAGGGTTTCCTTATAGCTCAAAACACAGATTAAAAACCAGTAATATTTCAGACAAAAATTAAAAAATTATAACCATATTCATCAATTTGTTCAGCCTATGTGACTAATCCTTGATCTTAATCTTCTGTTAACAGTTTTATTAAGCTATCAGATTTTCCATTAGATTTCTTTAATTTCTCCAGTTCAGCAGTATAATCTGAAAGCTATCAGAAACCTGTACTTGTCAAAAAGTTCCTCCTATGAATCTTGAAGATGAAGCATTTTTGCAAAAGCATCAGAGTACAAACAATAACTGTCTGTAAATGACAAAAGATTTAAGAAGCCACGGTTAAAGATCTGATTACAATGCAATTGACAAACAAACTTGGTTATTGCTGTGGCATAAAACATTTTTTTTTTTTTGGCTGTGTTGGGTCTTCGTTGCTGTGAGCGGGCTTTCTCTAGTTGTGGCGAGCTGGGACTACTTTTTGTTGTGGTGCGTGGGCTTCTCACTGTGGTGGCTTCTCTTGTGGAGCACGGACTGTAGGCGCTTGGGCTTCAGTAGTTGCAGTGCGTGGGGTCAGTGATTGTGGCTCGCGGGCTCTAGAGCGCAGGCTTCAGTAGTTGTGGCGCACGGGCTTAGTTGCTCTGCAGCATGTGAGATCTTCCCAGACCAGGTATTGAACCTGTGTCCCCTGCATTGGCAGGTGGATTCCTAACCAATGCACCACCAGGGAAGTCCCGTTTTTAATATTTTACTTTTAAACCCTGGAGATTTTTAAGGCTGTCAATTTAATGAAACAATAAAGGGATAATATCAACTACAGAGAAATCTCTAAGACTGCATTTTTCAGCCTTGAACTAAGATGAGTGAACAGAATTTGTTTTGAGGATGTTTATAAACTTTTTGTACTAAGAACTTATCATTATGAAAAGCATGTCATTTTACAGGAAGAAAATGATAAATTCTTATTGTTTCCCTACTTCTCCCAAGATCCAAGGTAGATATCAAAACACAATTCTTGGGAAAATATGTATCTTTGTAGTTCTGCTGTCACTGTTTTTTTTTTTTTTTGGCCTTGTGGCTTGCGGGATCTTTGTTCCCTGACCAGAGATGGAACCCGCACCCCCTGCAGTGGAAGCACAGAGTTCTAATCACCGGACCACCAGGGAAGTCCCTCTGCTGTCACTTCTGATGATAAAAGAATATTTACTAAAAATAAAAAAACACCTCAGCCTAATTAAAAGAGGGGGCCATCCAGCTTCATTTCACAATATTATATTTATTTGAAATAGTGAAATTGAGCTCTCTGAAGGAAAACTCTTTCCCTCCAGAGTCTAATGCGTGTGTGCCTTACTTTGACTACTTCACTGAAGTAGGAAGAACCGAGGGATGCAAAGCGATAATGTTTAATGAAACCTTTTTTATAACATTTAATATTAGCACAACAATTCACTTTTCTTCTAGTTGTATATGGATCCTGGTTTGATCACGTTTTAAGCTGGGAAGAACACAAAAATGCTAAGAACATTCTAATTATATCCTATGAAGAAATGAAGAAAGTAAGTCCTTTCTACCATTTCAACAATGAAAATTTAAGTAGAATTAAGTTAAAACAGGAAATCAATCAATGAATTCCATTTTCAGGTTTCAGAGAATGAATTTAGTGTTTTGATGAGATATACTTTATATATATATATATGTGTGTGTGTATATATATATATATATATGTATTTATTTGCTTTTTGCTCAGGATCCTTCTAAAACCATAAAGAAAATAACTGCTTTCCTTTGTTTAAGCATGAGTGATGGTGAAATTAATCAGATTTCTTGGAAACATCATTCACTGAAATGAAAAATAATACAGCCAAAGAAAACTGTGATCCAAATCATACTATCTGTGCCCTCACATCTAATAGGAACCTGGTATTTAGGAAAGGTAAGTCAGAGATGTGATGCTTTGTCTGGGCTTACATCTGGAAGTAGTTGCATTTCATCATTTTTAATCTCTCATTTCACCTTTGTACACCCCATACCTTGCACAGTGGATTGCACATTGGCATCCCTCAGTGAATGTTTATTAAATTTATTAAGTGAAAATTTTGAATTACATTCTTTCCAGACGTTGACATTCCCAGGCCCAGTTAGGAACCAATTGAAAGATAGACACAGGTGTCAAACAGATGGAAATGATAAAGCTATGTGAAGAATGTGCCTCAGGTCTGCAGCCTACTGTGATTGCTAATAACTAACCCTGAATTTTACAAACATACTCATTTAGTCACAGCAGCTCAAATGCAGTCCTGACCCCTGCTGGGGCAGGACGCTTAGAGCATGGCACAGAGTGGTCCATGACTCATGTTTTCTCCAGGAGAGAGAATAGAGCTGATGAGTGTGACCAGTGCATTTTCCTAACCTCACCCATCAACTCACCCGGCAGAAGTAAGGAAGGGGTGGAGAGAGAAGCTGGGATTGTTATCTAAGGATGTTCCTCCGCATGGAAACACAGAGAGAAGAAGATAAATCTTCTCCACTAATTCCTGATGTTTTACTTAGAAGCAGGTTGGGTACATCTAGATATAGAATTGTTTTGAAATCCATGTGAATTTTAATCCACATCTGGGGAGAAAATGTTTTAACATTTTTCAAATTTTTCGCAACTTACAAAGACAAAATTCTTTGTACTTATGTACTCAGGTTTCTTACTAAAAACACACATTTATTTCCGTTCTTTGCCTCAACTGAATATAATTACTCCCAAAGCAAATACTGGCCAACTCATGTAAATCAGATATTATCTTAACTTTACCAATTACTTTTGTCCTTTTTTGTGGTTCATTTTTTATTTCCTTATAGTTGGAAACCCAGGGCTAAGAGAGAGGAGAGAATTCAATTTACCAAATGTTTATTAATAAACTATTTTCTAAAAACTAAGTTTCAAAAATTGAATAAAATACAGACCTGTCATTCAGAAGATCATAATCTAGATGGTAATACAAGGTCATAGCAACTATACTAATAGTATGAGCAAATGTGAATAACAACATGAATAAGGGAGAGAAAATATTTGCCTAGCAAAGTAGGTGAGGAGATCAGATCTGGGATTGGAGGCCTGAGCAGGATTTTACTAGGAAAATGACAAGGAAGAAATATGTTACAGCAAGAAGAAAATCTCAGAACCACCATGGAATTAGGAGGTATTTTCTAGAAGGAGCAGGTCGTCTCATGTGATATGTGAAGCAGAATGAGAGAGATAAAGACTGTGGACAGAGAGCAAAAGCTTTGATGGACAACATGAGGTCTGTTTGCTGTTTTAAGGAGGGACCTGACATGGTCGGACCTGTGTGCTAGAAAATAATAGAGGCAGAGTGGAAAATTGATTAGAAGAGGGTGAAAACAGAGGCAAAACGTGCAGTTAAAATGTTGCTGTAATAGTACAAGTAAAGAAACATTGACGGTCATAATTCGGGCAGGGGCAGCAAGCCACTGTTGGGTGCAGCTCGGCTGAGAGGTCAGCTTAGGAGGCATCAGCAGACTGTGGAATTAGGTGAAATTGTTCAGGGTGAGTGGGAAGGGCTAGTGAAGAAAGGGATAGAAGGGAGAGCCCTCGGGACCCTGACATCAACAGCCCAAGACAAGCCAAGAAAAGAAATCAGCCAGAATTAGGAAGAGAAAACTAGGGTCAAACATGACCATTTATTTACCATTTGTGAATTCTGGGAATGCAGTTTCTATAGTATTGGGGCTGGAAGCCACATTCAGGAGGGGGTTAAACAGATAAGAGGTTAAGGAGAGGAGTAGAAATGAAGGGCCACTCTTAAGAAGCATGAGAATGGAGGACAGTATTGAAACGGTTTGGGAGCTAGAGAAAGGCAGGGTGAAGAGAAAGGTTAGAAGGGGTGGGGGAGGGATGATAAAGGGAACACAGAATGTGGAAAAGGATGCATGAAGAAAAGAAATGAGCAAAGAGGAGAGAAACAGGAAGATATTGGGAGGGACCATGGTAAAGAGGATGCTGAGAAGTGAGGAAGTTCTAATCCTTAGTGGAGTCCCATACTTCTGTTGACGTCTTTTACCACCTCTCTTTGAGTTATGATTAGCAATACTCAGTATTCATACAGCTTATTCTACAAACTTGAGAAATTTCACTCTAATGAGAAGAGTTAATCTCTGACCTGCCAACTAGGGACCCTAGCAAATAGCACCAGGTGAAATCATGTCAACATAATGGTAGCTAGCAACCTTAATTCTAATGCATTTAAATTCTACCTAAAAGTGATTTCCTTATATTAGATCTAACAAAACACAGGTTAACAGTGGAAATAGGCTCTCTGATACTAGTTCCCATGAGTGCCAGTTGGTAAATTAGGACTGTATGAGGAATTATACACAAGGAGGGTCAATAGAGACCACTTACTTCATTCCTTCCATTGGCTGAATGGAGTGGGAGTGGGGAATCCATCCTCTGAAAATAATCATTTCAAATAAACGACTGAAGTTGGTGATTCAGACTCCTTGGCACACGGAGCTATTCCTCACTTTTCAGAGGAGAATTTGTGCCTGCAGTTGTCCTTACTTTAAAGTCATAAATGGAGCTGATATTCCAGAAAGTGACTATGGTGGCCATGGAGATAAGGTGACAAGGGAGGATAGAGAGTAGTCCACGTAAGTGTCAGAAGTCCAAGGGCCCGTACAAACTAAAATTTATGGGGAATATTACAGGAGTATGGAAAGATGTATGGACAGGATGCATGTTGCAATACTGCTTATAACAGTGAAAACCTCAGATGCACTTAAATGGCTGCTAATCAGAAATTTAAACATATTAAGTTACATCCATACAGGGGTTTACTATGGAGTCATGAAAACTATAGATGAAGAATAGCTAGCATTTACTGAGTGCTTACTCTGTGCCAGGCACATTACTTGATTTATCTAAAACTTGGCAACAGACTTTTGAGGATGCTATTTATGTGGTTTTACTGAGACACCAAGCAATAACTTGTCTAATATCACACAGCTAGTAGCTGGTACAGTCAAGATTTGAATCCAAACAATCTTACTCTACTTAGTGTAATTTTCATTGTAGGTGTATAAATAGTAATATGGAAAGATGATCAAAGTATAAAAAGTGAAAAAAGTAGGTTATAATTGTGTGACTTTTAAATGCAGTTTATATGCTTATATATGTTTACAAAGAAGAACATCTAGAAGAATGTATGCTAACCAATTTATTAGCCATGTGAGCTGGGTACATTTCCTTGATTTTTATCTTCTTTTGTGTCTATGTATGTATTTTCTGTAACCTACATATATAAATACTCTATTATTTTTAGAATATTTTTTTCTTAAAAAAAGTAAAAGAAAGTTAGAGTGAAAGAATAAATCAGAAACCAAGCAAACAAAAGTCAGGTCAAATGGAAGAAGACAAGAGTGGTTCAGGCGAATTGATATAAGAGGCCAGAGGGAGAACTAAGAAGGACGGAAAAATATTAATCAAATTAATAACATTAACATTGCCCTTCTAAGGGCCAGGCATTTTGACCTCATGAAATTGACCTTGTGCCCCAGTTGGTGTGTTTTAGAAGCGATGCCATTTCCTGATTCTGGGATCTTCCCTCTGATACTATTTTCTTTCCTTTTTCTTCTCCCCCAAGTGGAAGAATTCCACTTTACTTCTTCTTTTTATTTATTTATTTATTAATTAAACATCTTTGTTGGAGGATAATTGCTTTACAATGGTGTGTAGGTTTCTGCTTTATAACAAAGTGAATCAGCTATACATATACATATATCCCCATATCTCTTCCCTCTTGCATCTCCCTCCCTCCCACCCTCCCTATCCCACCCCTCTAGGTGGTCACAAAGCACCGAGCTGATCTCCCTGTGCTATGTAGCTGCTTCCCACTAGCTATATTTGGTAGTGTATATATGTCCATGCCAGTCTCTCACTTTGTCCCAGCTTACCCTTCCCTAATTGGCAGATGATTAGACTAACGTGTGCTAATATTGTTTCTTCCATGCTTGGAGTCAGATGTCAGCTCTTTTATCCTCCACAACTGTGTAGATTGGAGGAGAGTTAAAGCATTGAAGTAGAAAGCAGGAAATTTACTCTTTGCCCTAATTTTAGAACTTATATCCCTTAAAATTAGCTGAAAACAGGAATGCTGAGTGGGAATGATAAATGAGAGAAATATATTTCAGTTGAATTGTGCACACGTGAAAATTTTGTTAACTAGGACCTTAAAGATCCTAGGGTTGGTTTTTACTGTGGGGAACAAAAATCTTTTGCTGATAACACTGGCATTTTAAGGTGATAGAAGTCAAAGATTGTTTCCTTGGGGTTGAACTAGCAGCCAAAACATTCTTTACTTAGGGGCTTGGGATGTGGCTGTTGGCAACGCATTTCATGGTGGGGTCTTTAATTCAATGGTAAAATTTAAGCCAAAACAAGCCAAAAACTATAGGTTTCTTTATTTTCACTAAACAGGCAATTGAAATACACGGTACAAAAATAAGTGGTAAGATTATTGTAAAATGAAGTGGACAGAATGAATATTCAATTTAATTTTCCATCTATGAGAATTTCACAATAAAATCACAGTTTACTTTGTAAAAAAACAAAAAACAAAAAAAAACTCCCCGTGTCCTCAAGTCCATTCTAGTAGGTCTGCATCTTTATTCCAGTCCTGCCCCTAGGTTCTTCATGACCTTTTTTTTTTTTTTTTAGATTCCATGTATATGTGTTAGCATATGGTATTAGTTTTTCTCTTTCTGACTTACTTCACTCTATATGACAGACTCTAGGTCCATCCACCTCACTACAAATAACTCAGTTTCATTTCTTTTTATGGCTGAGTAATATTCCATTGTATATATGTGCCACATCTTCTTTATCCACTCATCTGTCGGACACTTAGGTTGCTTCCATGTCCTGGCTATTGTAAATAGAGCTGAAATTAACATTGTGGTACATGACTCTTTTTGAATTATGGTTTTCTCAGGGTATATGCCCAAAAGTGGGATTGCTGGGTCATACGGTAATTCTATTTTTAGTTTTTAAAGGAACCTCCATACTGTTCTCCATAGTGGCTGTATCAATTTACATTCCCACCAACAGTGCAAGAGGGTTCCCTTTTCTCCACACCCTCTCCAGCATTTATTGTTTGTGGATTTTTTGATGATGGCCATTCTGACTGGTGTGAGGTGATATCTCAATGTAGTTTTGATTTGCATTTCTCTAATGATTAATGATGTTGGGCATTCATTCATGTGTTTGTTGGCAATCTGTATATCTTCTTTGGAGAAATGTCTGTTTAGGTCTTCTGCCCATTTTGGGACTGGGTTGTTTGTTTTTTTGATATTGAGCTGCTTGTAAATTTTGGAGATTAATCCTTTGTCAGTTGCTTCATTTGCAAATATTTTCTCCCATTGTGAGGGTGGTCTTTTGATCTTGTTTATGGTTTCCTTTGCTGTGCAAAAGCTTTTAAGTTTCGTTAGGTTCCATTTGTTTATTTTTGTTTTTATTTCCATTTCTCTAGGTCATGGGTCAAAAGGATCTTGCTGTGACTTATGTCATAGAGTGCTCTGCCTATGTTTTCCTCGAAGAGTTTGATAGTGTCTGGCCTTACATTTAGGTCTTTAATCCATTTTGAGTTTATTTTTGTGTATGGTGTTAGGGAGTGTTCTAATTTCATTCTTTTACATGTGGCTGTCCAGTTTTCCCAGCACCACTTATTGAAGAGGCTGTCTTTTCTCCATTGTATATTCTTGCCTCCTTTATCAAAAATAAGGTGACCGTATGTTCATGGGCTTATCTCTGGGCTTTCTATCCTGTTCCATTGATCTGTATTTCTGTTTTTGTGCCAGTACCATACTGTCTTGATTACTGTAGCTTTGTACCATAGTCTGAAGTCCAGGAGCCTGATTCCTCCAGTTCCGTTTTTCTTTCTCAAGATTCCTTTGGCTATTCAGGGTCTTTTGTGTTTCCATACAAATTGTGAAATTTTTTGTTCTAGTTCTGTGAAAAATGCCAGTGGTAGTTTGATAGGGATTGCATTGAATCTGTAGATTGCTTTGGGTAGTAGAGTCATTTTCACAATGTGGATTTTTCCAATCCAAGAACATGGTATATCTCTCCATCTATTTGTATCATCTTTAATTTCTTTCATCAGTGTCTTAGAGTTTTCTGCATACAGGTGTTTTGTCTCCTTAGGTAGGTTTATGCCTATGTATTTTATTCCTTTTGTTGCAATGGTAAATGGGAGTGTTTCCTTAATTTCTCTTTCAGATTTTTCATCATTAGTGTATAGGAATCCAAGAGATTTCTGTGCATTAGTTTTGTATCCTGCTACTTTACCAAATTCGTTGATTAGTCCTAGTAGTTTCCTGGTAACATCTTTAGGATTCGCTATGTATAGTATCATGTCATCTGCAAACAGTGACAGCTTTACTTCTTCTTCTCTGATTTGGATTCCTTTTATTTCTTTTTCTTCTCTGATTGCTGTGGCTAAAACTTCCAAAACAATGTTGAATAATAGTGGTGAGAGTGGGCAACCTTGTCTTGTTCCTGATCTTAGTGGAAATGGTTTCAGTTTTTCATCATTGAGGATGATGTTGGCTGTGGGTTTGTTATATATGGCCTTTATTATGTTGAGGTAAGTTCCCTCTATGCCTACTTTTGGAGGGCTTTTATCATAAATGGGTGTTGAATTTTGTTGAAAGCTTTTTCTGCATCTATTGAGATGATCATATGGTTTTCATTTTTCAATTTCTTAATGTGGTGTATCACATTGATTGATTTGCATATATTGAAGAATCCTTGCTTTCCTGGGATAAACCCCACTTGATCATGATGTATGATCCTTTTAATGTGCTGTTGGATTCTGTTTGCTAGTATTTCATTGAGGATTTTTGCATCTATGTTCATCAGTGATATTGGCCTGTAGTTTTCTTTCTTTGTGACATCTTTGTCTGGTTTTGGTATCAGGGTGATGGTGGCCTTGTAAAATGAGTTTGGGAGTATTCCTCCCTCTACCATATTTTGGAAGAGTTTGAGAAGGATAGGTGTTAGCTCTTCTCTAAATGTTTGATAGAATTCGCCTGTGAAGCCATCTGGTCCTGGGCTTTTGTTTGTTGGAAGATTTTTAATCACAGTTTCAATTTCAGTGCTTGTGATTGGTCTGTTTATATTTTCTATTTCTTCCTGGTTCAGTCTCGGAAGGTTGTGCTTTTCTAAGAATTTGTCCATTTCTTCCAGGTTGTCCATTGTATTGGCATATAGTTGCTTGTAGTAATCTCATAATCCTTTGTATTTCTGCAGTGCCAGTTGTTACTTCTCCTTTTTCATTTTTAATTCTATTAATTTGAGTCTTCTCCCTTTCTTTCTTGATAAGTCTGGCTAATGGTTTATCAATTTTGTTTATCTTCTCAGAATACCAGCTTTTAGTTTTATTGATCTTTGCTATTGTTTCCTTCATTTCTTTTTCATTTATTTCTGATCTGATCTTTATTATTTCTTTCCTTCTGCTAACTTTGAGGTTTTTTTTGTTCTTCTTTCTCTAATTGCTTTAGGTGTGAGGTCAGGTTGTTTATTTGAAATGATTCTTGTTTCTTGAGGTAGGATTTTATTGCTATAAACTTTCCTCTTAGAACTGCTTTTGCTGCATCCCATAGGTTTTGGGTCATCGTGTTTTCATTGTCATTTGTTTCTAGGTATTTTTTGATTTCCCCTTTGATCTCTTCAGTGATCTCTTGGTTATTAAGTAGTGTATTGTTTAACTTCCATGTGTTTGTATTTTTTACAGATTTTTTCCTGTAATTGATATCTAGTCTCATAGCGTTGTGGTCAGAAAAGATACTTGATATGATTTCAGTTTTCTTAACTTTACCAAGGCTTGGTTTGTGACCCAAGATATGATCTATCCTGGAGAATGTTCCATGAGCACTTGAGAAGAAAGTGAATTTTGTTGTTTTTGGATGGAATGTCTTATAAATATCAATTTAGTCCATCTTGTTTAATGTATCATTTAAAGCTTGTGTTTCCTTATTTATTTTCATTTTGGATGATCTGTCCATTGGTGAAAGTGGGGTGTTAAAGTCCCCTACTATGATTGTGTTACTGTTGATTTCCCCTTTTATGGCTGTTAGCATTTGCCTTATGTATTGAGGTGCTCCTATGTTGGGTGCATAAATATTTACAATAGTTATATCTTCTTCTTGGATTGATCCTTTGATCATTATGTAGTGTCCTTCTTTGTCTCTTGTAATAGTCTTTGTTTTAAAGTCTATTTTGTCTGATATGAGAATTGCTATTCCAGCTTTCCTTTGATTTCCATTTGCATGGAATATCTTTTTCCATCCCCTCACTTTCAGTCTGTATGTGTCCCTAGGTCTGAAGTGGGTCTCTTGTAGACAGCATATATACGGGTCTTGTTTTTGTATCTATTCAGCCAGTCTGTGTCTTCTGGTTGGAGCATTTAATCCATTTACATTTAAGGTAGTTATCAATATGTATGTTCCTATTACCATTTTCTTAATTGTTTTGGGTTTGTTATTGTAGGTCTTTTCCTTCTCTTGTGTTTTCTGCCTAGGGAAGTTCCTTTAGCATTTGTTGTAAAACTGGTTTGGTGGTGCTGAATTCTCTTAGCTTTTACTTGCCTGTAAAGGTTTTAATTTCTCCATCAAATCTGAATGAGATCCTTGCTGGATAGAGAATCTTGGTTGTAGGTTTTTCCCTTTCATCACTTTAAATATGTCCTGCCACTCCCTTCTAGCTTGCAGAGTTTCTGCTGAAAGATCAGCTGTTAACCTTATGGGGATTCCCTTGTATGTTATTTGTTTTTCCCTTGCTGCTTTTAATATTTTTTCTTTGTATTTAATTTTTGATAGTTTGATTAATATGTGTCTTGGCGTGTTTCTCTTTGGATTTATCCTGTATGGAACTCTCTGCGCTTCCTGGACTTGACTAACTATTTCGTTTCCCATATTAGGGAAATTTTCAACTGTAATCTCTTCAAAAATTTTCTCAGCCCCTTTCTTTTTCTCTTCTTCTTCCTGGACCCCTATAATTCGAGTGTTGGTGTGTTTAATGTTGTCCCAGAGGTCTCTGAGACTGTCCTCAATTCTTTTCATTCTTTTTTATTTATTCTGCTCTGCAGTAGTTATTTCCAGTATTTTATCTTCCAGGTCACTTATCCGTTCTTCTTCCTCAGTTATTCTGCTATTGATTCCTTCTAGATAATTCTTAATTTCATTTATTGTGTTGTTCATCATTGTTTGTTTGCTCGTTAGTTCTTCTAGGTCCTTGTTAAACGTTTCTTGTATTTTCTCCATTCTATTTCCAAGATTTTGGATCATCTTTACTATCATTATTCTGAATTCTTTTTCAGGTAGACTGCCTATTTCCTCTTCATTTGTTTGGTCTGGTGGGTTTTTACCTTGCTCCTTCATCTGCTGTGTGTTTCTCTGTCTTCTCATTTTGCTTAACTTACTGTGTTTGGGGTCTCCTTTTTGCAGGCTGCAGGTTCGTAGTTCCCTTTGTCTTGGTGTCTGCCCCCAGTGGCTAAGGTTGGTTCAGTGGGTTGTGTAGGCTTCCTGGTGGAGTGGACTAGTGCCTGTGTTCTGGTGGATGAGGCTGGATCTTGTCTTTCTGGTGGGCAGGTCCACATCCAGTGGTGGTTTTTGGGGTGTCTGTGACCTTATTATGATTTTAGGCAGCCTCTCTGCTAATGGGTGGGGTTGTGTTCCTGTCTTGCTAGTTGTTTGGCATAAGGTTGCCAGCCCTGTAGCTTGCTGGTCACTGGGTGGAGCTGGGTCTTGGCGTTGAGATGGACATCTCTGGGAGATTTTTGCCATTTGATAGTATGTGGATCTGGGAGGTCTCTGGTGGACCAGTGTCCTGAATTCGGTTCTCCCACCTCAGAGGCACAGGCCTGACACCCGGCCAGAGCACCAAGACCCTGTCATCCACACAGCTCAGAATAAAAGGGAGAAAAAAAAAGAAAGAATGAAAGAAAAAATAAAATAAAGTTAATAAAATAAAAAATAATTATTAAAAATAAAAAAAGATTTTAAGTTAATTAAAAAAAAAGAAAGAAGAGAGCAACCAAACCAAAAAACAAATCCACCAATGATAACAAGCACTAAAAACTATACTAAAAACAAAAAACCAAAGAAACAGACAGACTGAACCCTAGGACAAATGGTAAAAGCAAAGCTATACAGACAAAATCACACACAGAAGCATACACATACACACTCACAGAAAGAGAAAAAGGAAAAATATATATATATATTGTTGCTCCCAAAGTCCACCTCCTCAATTTGGGATGATTCGTTGTCTATTCAGGTATTCCACAGATGCAGGTACATCAAGTTGATTGTGGAGATTTAATCCGCTGCTCCTAAGGCTGCTGGGAGAGATTTCCCTTTCTCTTCTTTGTTCCCACAGCTCCGGGGGTTCAGCTTTGGATTTGGACCCGCCTCTGCGTGTAGGTCGCCTGAGGGCGTCTGTTCTTCGCTCAGACAGGACGGGGTTAAAGGAGCAGCTGCTTCGGGGGCTCTGGCTCACTCAGGCCGGGGGGAGGGAGGGGTACAGATGCGGGGCGAGCCTGCGGCGGCAGAGGCCAGCATGACGTTGCAGCAGCCCGAGGCGCGCCGTGTGTTCTCCCGGGGAAGTTGTCCCTGGATCACGGGACCCTGGCAGTGGCGGGCTGCACAGGCTCCCGGGAGGGGCGGTGTGGATAGTGACCTGTGCTCGCACACAGGCTTCTTGGTGGCGGCAGCAGCAGCCTTAGCGTCTCATGCCCATCTCTGGGGTCTGCGCTGATCGCCGCAGCTCGCGCCCGTCTCTGGAGCTGCTTTAAAAGGCGCTCTGGGTCGTATGGTAGTTCTATTTTTAGTTTTTTAAGGAACCTCCATACTGTTCTCCATAGTGGCTGTATCAGTTTACATTCCCACCAACAGTGCAAGAGTGTTCCCTTTTCTCCACACCCTCTCCAGCATTTATTGTTTCTAGATTTTTTGATGATGGCCATTCTGACCGGTGTGAGATGATACCTCATTGTAGTTTTGATTTGCATTTCTCTAATGATTAATGATGTTGAGCATTCTTTCATGTGTCTGTTGGCAATCTGTATGTCTTCTTTGGAGAAATGTCTACCAAATGTGAAATAGATAGCTAGTGGGAAGCAGCCGCATAGCACAGGGAGATCAGCTCGGTGCTTTGTGACCACCTAGAGGGGTGGGATAGGGAGGGTGGGAGGGAGGGAGATGCAAGAGGGATGAGATATGGGAACATATGTATATGTATAACTGATTCACTTTGTTATAAAGCAGAAGCTAACACACCATTGTAAAGCAATTATACTTCAATAAAGATGTTTAAAAAAAAATATGCATGTCATATACAATATAGGCATAAAAAAAAAAAAAAAAAAAAAAAAAAAAGGCACTCTGAATCCCCTGTCCTCGCGCACCAGGAAACAGGCCAGAAAAAGTCTCTTGCCTGGTCGGCAGTTCCAGACCTTTTCCCGGACTCCCTCCCGGCTAGCTGTGGTGCGCTAACCCCTTCAGGCTGTGTTCACGCTGCCAACCCCAGTCCTCTCCCTGCGATCCGACCGAAGCCCGAGCCTCAGCTCCCAGCCCCCGCCCGCCCCGGCGGGTGAGCAGACAAGCCTCTCGGGCTGGTGAGTGCTGCTCGGCACCGATCCTCTGTGCGGGAATCTCTCCGCTCTGCCCTCCGCACCCCTGTGGCTGCGCTCTCCTCCGTGGCCCCGAAGCTTCCCCGCTCCGCCCCCCGCAGTCTCTGCCTGCGAAGGGGCTTCCTAGTGTGTGGAAACCTTTCCTCCTTCACAGTTCCCTCCCACTGGTGCAGGTCCCGTCCCTATTCTTTTGTCTCTGTTTTTCCTTTTTTCTTTTGCCCTACTCGGGTACATGGGGAGTTTCTTGCCTTTTGGGAGGTCTGAGGTCTTCTGCCAGCGTTCAGTAGGTGTTCTGTAGGAGTTGTTCCACATGTAGATGTATTTCTGATGTATTTGTGGGAAGGAAGTTGATCTCCACTTCTTACTCTTCCTCCGTCTTGAAGCTCCTCCACTTTACTTCTTAAACTCAATCTTTTGAACCAGGAACCAACAACACCAAAATTTCTTAGGTTGTAGCATACTTCTTTGCTGTAGGTGACATTGTCATGGGTTTTGAGCACCCACTATATGGTCAGTACCTGATTCAGTACTACTGGATTACACATGAACATCACTGTCCTTAACTTGAAAGAGTTTATAGCTAATTGGAAAGATAAGATAATAGAGAACAAGGTAAGACAGTCTGTATGGAGGGATAAAATGGTGTATTGATATTACGGCCCAATATTATGGACTCCAGTTCCCCTAGACTAGACTCCAGGGATGAAGCCTGGGGCCAGAAGTGGTAAAGGACCATGGCGGGCCAGGTCGAGGATTGGGGTTTGACATAGTGTGCGTTATGGAGGTGAGAAGCGCAGACCTGCGGGGATGATGCAGTGGCCAAGGCCGAGAGTGTGACTCTAACGATCAGGAGAAGCCAATGGACCGTGTGAAGTGTACGTCTTATTTCAATTTCAGAACACCTTATATTGAAGGTGAGGATGTCATATAAGTAACTTGGTGTTTATGTTTTCAACTCTCCGTTATCGAATTTGTAAAAGAAATTTCCTTAAATGAGACCAATGACCCACTCCTATGGTATGTTATCAGCACAGCTATGGCTGCAGAGGTGCAGAGGCAGGAAAATAAATGAAGCATCATTGCATCCACTTTGTCTGCTTTATGTTTATATTGCATTTAGGTGAGATCCTTCTTTGCCTCCTATGGTAAAACCTAGGATATTTATATATTTTTCATCTTCCTTTCTTTTTAAGAAATAACTTTTTAAACTATACAAATTAATATGCAACTACTGAAGAAATTAGAAGCAACAGATAAGCAAATGAAGAAAAGAATAATTCCCCATCATCTTACCATCAAGAGATAAAATTATTCACATTTTCTTATAAATCTAGCAGATTTCTTTTGTGCATACTGTACATTTAAATTGGTTCTTGTCTGATTTCTTTCCAGTTTTTTTTCAGGTGCAATGGGTGATTGGACAAACTACTTTACTTCAAAGCAGAAGAGAGTATTTGATGAACTATTCACAGAGAAAATGAAACATAGTGAACTAGCAAAGCACTTTGGAGATTACTCTTAATATAAATGGCAAATGAAACCAATTTCCATTTTATGCAGTGCAGTGCTTGGGGAATACATAAATATTTTTCACAAATGTGGAAAGCAGTTATTTCCTGCAGTGAGAAACAGACACCTTATGAAAAAGTGTCATGTGTGAGAGACTATTATTAGCATGTTTGGTGATAGATAATTACTAATAAAAGGAAGTATACAATTTTTGAATGGCTGAATTATATATCTGCTTTCGGAATATTTGTAAGGCAAGGAGATTACTTCTATTCAGAGACAGCATATTACTGTGTGTGTTCTATAAGCTGCATTAATGTACAACAAAAGAGGTGAGGGATTATCTAAAATAACAAATGTCTGAGAAGAAATTATTTTCTGCCTATTTGGACAATCATGACTTCTAAACAAACATTTTATTTCAACATTCCCCAGTGTCTGTGTAGAAATATTCTCCAGTGCAGTACAATGACAGATATCATTTTGCTAAGGTGGGAACATGTAATAGATAGATTATATTAAATGATCACAGTCTGGTGTATTAGTGATAATGAAGAATGAAAAAAATACTCTTTACCTATAAATTGACAGTGGCTTGGCATTCCAGTATTTTCTTTATCATTAATATAGTCAAATTACAATTTTGAAAGGTATAAGTTTCCTTGAATTACATATGATTTTTTACAGTATTTTGAATATGTATGCTTTCTCCCAGAAGCATTTCTAACATTAATCCAATCTCTATAATTCTTTCTCTCCTGTAATGAATATGATTCTGTAGCTTTAGCCTAGAGGACATTGTAATGAAATTTCAGTGAACTTATTTTAGGATTATTGCCTAAATGACAATACACAAGTTATGAGCATCTATGTCATATTGTTTACATCTTGGCCATAATATCTTATTCAAGGCTAAATGGAAAATCGAGATTGTATATTGTATATGGCTCTGAGCTATAAACCCAAAGCAGTGGGTTGAGTTAGTTAATTCAGCCAAACACTTTGATTCTGTACCTCAATGTATTGGGAATCTAATTTTTAGTAACAAATCTGTTGGAGCATTTTGTATCAAGTTTATCACAATTCAGGAAGTATTAGATTTTGATCAATCTTCTATATATACATATTTGTTTTGAATAAAACGTATTCCTGTGGACTTCATGCAATTCAGGGTTTTGTTTTTTCTTCAGAATTAACACTCACAGAGATCTACTTCGACATCTCCCTTCCCCAAATAAATGAGGTTAGTGAATGAGAGAGGCAATCAGGTGTGGTTTTGGTCAAGTCCTTATCTTCATTTTGGAGCTAAAATCATAGTTAACTTCCCCTGATGCTGATGTGCAGAGGATGACTAAGCTGTTGGAATATGGCAAAGGGGGTCTGATGAGACAGGCGAGGGGAGAAGACATTGACCGTGGTGTTCGAGTTACCAAATTCCATGAGGCTATATCATCTTCTCACATTAAGATGATCATTGAGGTGGAATGAACTGACGTAGGACTTTATTTGATGACATGATAGTATTTTAAATCTGTAAGGTACGTTGGGGATCATTGTAATCCAATTTTGATAGGAAATTCCTTAAGGTCAATAATCTAAAGGTATTTACAACTAAGAGCCTTAATTCCCACATCATTATCATCAGGCAAAAAATAATTTTTTGAGCATCTTCTATATGCCAGGCCTTATTGTAGACCATAGGGACACATGATGAACTTGACAAAGTTCTCAAGACGCTTACATTCTAGTAGGGATAAATATATAATTTTTTATGAAGTAAACATTTGAGATACACCAGGTACCAATATGTGCTCTAAAGGAGATAAAATGAGATCATGTGGCAAACAGTGACTGCAGAGCTGCCTCAGCTGGGTGTTGGGCTGAGGACCCTGAGGAAGGGACGTAGGAGATCCAATGCGAATGATGAATGGGGCTCCCTGGCTTGGGGGCGTGGCAAGGAGTTTGGATTGCATGCTAGGTGGGGGATTTCCCACGGGGGAGTGAGACATTCTGCTGGACACTTTCACAAGATCACTCTGATGACGAGACGGAGGAGGGACGTAGGGTCAAGGAGAAGAGGCATGGACAAACGGCTAGTACAGTGTAGGTGAGGGAATAATATAGGAGTGGGAACGGTGAGAAATGGCCAGTTTCAGGATATAACATGGATATCGAGCTAGCTCACCTATTATAGGAATGAAAGACAGAAAGGAGTAGAAGATGAAGCCTAGATTTTTAGCTAATCAACTGAGTAGCTGAGGTACCATTTAGTTAGATATGAAGGCTTGTTAGCAGCATGATTTTGATGGTGGAGGGGCGGGGGGGAGGAGCTATGGATCAAGACCTCTGCTTTGAGAAGTAGAGACACAGACGTAGAGAACAAACTTACGGTTACCAAGGTGGGGAGGGGGCGTTGGGACGAATTGGGAGATTGGGATTGACATGTATAGGCTACTGATACTGTGTATAATATAGATAGCTAATGAGAACCTGCTGTATAGCACAGGGAACTCTACTCAGTGCTCTGTGGTGACCTAAATGGGAAGGAAATCCAAAAAAGGGGATATATGCATATGTATAGCTGATTCACTTTGCTGTAGATCAGAAACTAACACAACACTGTAAAGCGACTATACTCCAATTTAAAAAAAAGAAAAGAAAAAAAGAATACCTGCTTTGGCCATGCTGTTTGAAACGTCATTTAGACACCAGGTAATTGGTAGGATAGGAGAGTCTCTCTGATGATGGCGGTGCTGTCCCTTGGGGCCAAGGGGGAGGTTGAAGAAAGTGGGGAGACTTGGGAAGCTGGGCCAGTTTAGAAGAGTTATAGAGCACCTCGGAAACGAGAGTCTGCATGACGATGGCTATTGCTGGGGATGGGCTGCAGACTAATTGCCCTGATACCCACATCCACTGGGAAGTTCACCTTTTCAAAGGTAAGTTCTGAATCTCTCCCCCTGAACTCTGACCCACCACACTGCTTTTTCACTTCCTTGGATCTGACCAAACAACTTATATCCATTTCCTCATCTAAATGGCTTCCTACTACTGCCCTATCGATTCCCCTGTCTTGTTTTTTAAATTTTCGCTCTTCTTCTATCATTTCTCTGCCCTACGCCCTCCTCTATTGTAGTTAATACATCACTGCCAGATCCTAATGATTCTTCTCAGGTTTCATTAGGAGGCACTGTCTCACTTCCATGTATTTGTTTGTGCCTTAAAGGCATTTCACCCCATTATTGGTTTAGCACCAGCTCTAAGAAAACCTTCTCTGGTACCCCCCTTTCCCTGCCCCATTGTTTTTCATTTCTCCCTCATTGGTTCTTCAGTGACCCTTTGCTTATATTTTACTTCCCACACTTAACCATTCGGGCTTTGTATTACTAGGTAAATGTCTGCCTCCTATTCTAGTTTGTAAGGTTCTTACCAGTAAGAGTCCATGGCATGTTCATTTTTGTATCCTCCACCACACCTAGCTGGCGACAGCACTCATCATAGATGTGTAACTAATGTTGGTTGTCAATTGAGTTCGGGGACCAGTTTAATTTTACGTCTTCCAGGAGACTCAGTTCCAATACTGTTATCTACTTTGGTTCTATTTTTGTATTCTCCTATTACTTCATGCTTGCATTAGTCAGTTTTTTTAAATTTAATCGTATATTCTCTTCTATTATTACTTAACTATTTCACATGAGGCAAGTCTTTTCTTCCCAATTTTATTGTAGACTTACAAAGAGCTTATCAGAAGCTTTTTCAGTGACAGATGCAGCGTGTTGCCCTCAGAAATTATTCAATAAGGGTGGGTTGAATGGAAGAACGAATTAGTGAATGAATGATCTAAGGAATGAAAACACATTCCCATCTATCTACCTGCTCAGCTGTAGGCATGAATGCTTAGAGTCATATTTAATTCTTTGCTTTTCCTCCACTTTGCAATTCAAACCAGTCACAAAATACTATCGATTCTTGCTTTTCAATCTCTCTTAATCCATTCTGTGCATAATGAAAGACTTTGTCAATCTTCCTTCAAACATAAAGTAAGCCAAGATCAGTTATAAATGATAAGAACAGCCTACCACCTACAGGGTAACTAAGTCTCGTGGAGAAGTTTGTGGTGATTCACACAATGTGTGTGTGCTTTTAGCCTTTTCTTGGTTTTTTGCAATTTCTCCTTGTCATGTGTAAGACTATAGAATAGAAATACTTTTTGTCTTTAAGCAGCTCTTTCACACATTAATAAAATATCAATTAAAGTCCGGTAATTGAAAATCAGTGTCAAAGAGGAATCCTGTAGCCTTTAAATAACATTCACAGTGATTTTGTTAATGTTTACTCTAATAAAAGACTTCTTGATTCTTTTCCTGAATGTACAGCTGCAGACCTAAATGGAATTTTCTAAGGACTTAGCAGAGGAGGAAATAGGAATGGCCCTGTGGTTACTTTGGATGAAAAGCTACACAAAACATGAGTAACTAAGGTGTCATCAGTCCACCTAGCCACCCCTCCTCCCACCAGCTGCCAATTAATTACAGGGAAACTAATTAGAGCCTGCAGGGTTACATGGGGTGTGTGCCCCATTTGGATAAGGACAGTTTGGATTATTACCCATCTGAAGTGTGAGGTAATCTCACACTTGTAATCTCAAACTCTAACAGATTTGGGTAAATAAATTTGGGCATTTTTTTTCAGGTTATTTGCAATATAATCATTTAGTAGTTTAAAATCTTCACAACAATTGGTATATAACTGTGAGGGTTTACTAATCTTTAATTGTTAACTGGCTGTGTGATCATTATCCCTGGGATGAAAAGGAAAATCTCAAACTACAGTTAATAATAGGAGTAGAAATCTGAGCCAATCTATGTCTTTGAATTTATATATATATATTTCTAAAAGTATGATTTTGGTCAATTCAAATTTGCTATTTATTTCAATGGCTTATATTAATTTACATTATCAAATTTGCTTTAATAGAAATGAGAAAATATAGGTGTTTGGATGCTCTCAGTTATTTGGATTATGCCTTCATTTTGTGAAAGTTTCATAGTCTACCAGGATCTGTGCAAAGGACACCTGAGGGAGGTACGGGCAGGCACGGTGGGAGAGAGCATCCTTGTGATAAGCGGCCTGGTTAGGGAGAGAGGGTATATTTCTAAGTAACTGACACAAAGGAAATTTTATTTTATTTTATTTTATTTTATTTTATTTTATTTTTTAGTCTTAATCACTTTTATTTGACTTGACAAATAAATACAAGAGAATGGCTGTGAAACCACTGGCAATATAGTAAACTTCTTTAAAGAATTTATTTTGACTTGATCCACTTATATTTCTCAGAATGGGAATATATACATTATTCACCAATAAATGCTTAATGCTTTAAATTTACAATTACCTTATTTGCAGAAACTTGGAAATCATTCCAATTAAATGGAAAAAAAATACAAAAATTTTTTTGTTCTTATAATTCAAAATATATTTAAAATATTTCTACAGCAGCCAAAACCTTTAACCAAAAAATTCAGAACTGCAGTCTCAAGCTTAACAAAATGGCCACATTCTAATTTTAATTAAAATAAATGTGGCCAACTAAATCCTGCCAGGTAGTAGACAGCTGAGTTGGAAAATGACAGAGAAGCTTAATCAATCCTGACAGAAATATCTAAAAGTCATCAGGTAAATATACAAATTAATAATGTTAATATTACATTTGCTCCAAAAGGTAGTTCTAGCCAGTCCAATAAGTATCTCATTTCATTCTTCTTTTGCTCGCATAGTAAAGGTCAACTATATCCTGTATTGTGAGAGTTCAGTTTCTGATTTATAACTAAGGTTATAAGGTTTCTGTAGCCAGGGGTGAAATAACATTTCCGCCCTGAGGGTCATAAAACCTAAGTAGGAATTCCTTGAGCCCTCTGTAGAGTGCAAACAAAACTAAGGCCCGAAGGGGATGAGGGTGCAGTGACAGGACTTGTCACAGTACTCTTTCTATGATGGCAATTAAACAAAAGGGCCTTGGGTCGCAGGAAGGACAGCTAATAAGTGCCCTGGCCAGGGCTGGTTTGATACCTAGACCATTGAGGACAGTCATCTGCTGGTCCAAGTAAGCTCCTGCCTTCAATCAGAGCTGTTGGCTCTTAAAGTCTGACCCAGGCCTGGGTCTCTGCTATGAAATGAGAGATCTGAAATTAAAAGAAAGAGAACTTGGGCAGTGATATTTATTTCTGTAAAATGAGGAGATTGTACAAAAAGACCCCTGAGGGCCCATCCAGCTCAGCACCTTTCCCATGCCCTGAATTGCCTCCCTCAGGGACTCTCCTCCCCGAGAAGCGAGAAGGATGAAGAATGTAGGTACCAGGTGCGGGTAGAGGATGGAAGGAAGAGGACAGCGACATGTTGTCATTTCCCCAGCCACATCCAGTGGTCCTGTCTTGACTCCTATTTCTGTCTGTGTTGCTCTTTTCCTGCCAGAACTTCAGGCTTTCCTATTTTTACAGGTGATGGGAGAAGGATCTGGAATCCCTTAGAATGGACTCCAGGTGCTGTACTAGATGGTGAAAATACTGGTGATTAAGCCAGAAGACGTCATTTCTTTAGCCCTTACAGCCAGAAGTGGAGGGTGATGACTAAAAAGTCCAGTGACAGAGTTCTGCAGGCCTGAATCACTGTGTGTGGGCTCAAGAATGGGGTCCTTAAAGGAGTCCCATGGACTGCCATTGGCAGGCAGTGGTCCCCCACTCATGATGGACCCCTAATGTGCAGCTGTGCTGGGGGACCCGGAATGCCCACATGGCCAAGCAGGTCTCACATTTTGCAAAACACAACCCCCTAGCCAAGTGGGTCAGGCATGAGGAGAGACTACGGGTGGACTTGCTGGCCCCTTGACAGACTCCTCTTGCTCAGTCTGTGACGTGAGCTTCCAGACAGCCTGGTCTCTGGATCTGGAAAATCAGCCATAGTTTAATACCACCTGGAAGAGTCTTAGTCTAACACTTCTCTCCCCTTTGGCATTCTTTTCTCTACCCCGTCTTTTTATTCTTTTTTTTTTTTTTTTGGTCCATGAGGCACGTGGGATCTTAGTTCCCCGACCAGGGAACGAACCTGTGCCCCCTGCAGTGGAAGTGGAGTCTTAATCACTGGACCTCCAGGGAAGTCCCTGTCTTTTTGTTCTTTAAGACAGTTTCTCAAAGTGTATTTTGCAGAATTTGCATGAGAATCACCTCTAAGGTACTTGTTCAAGATTTCATTTGAGAACTATTGCTCAAAAACATGACATCAACTCTGGCTGCACAAAAGAATCACCTGGAAAAAAACCTTTTTAAAATACCAATTCCCTGGGCCCCATACCCAGAGCTTCCCATTTGATTGGTCTGGGTTAGTTCTGATTCAGTAGTCAGGGATGCAACTGGAATATATATGTTAACAATTATTATACTTACCAATTATTTTTTTAAAATTTATTTTTATTTTATTTTTGGCTGTGTTGGGTCTTTGTTGCTGCACGTGGGCTTTCTCTAGGTGCGGCTAGTGGAGGCTACTCTTTGTTGCGGTGCGTGGGCTTCTCATTGCGGTGGATTCTCTTTGTTGTGGAGCACAGGCTCTAGGCGCGCGGGCTTCAGTAGTTGTTGTGCGTGGGCTCAGTAGTTGTGGCTCGCAAGCTCTAGAGCACAGGCTCGTAGTTGTGGCACACGGGCTTAGTTGCTCCACGGCACGTGGTATCTTCCCGGGCCAGGGCTCGAACCCGTGTCCCCTGCATTGGCAGGCAGATTCTTACCCACTGCGCCACCAGGGAAGCCCTTTACCAATGATTATATTCAACTTTGATGAGGGTGGTTGAGGTACCATGACATTTTGAAAACACTGTCTAGGCCTTCACCAAGGGTATAATCTGCTACCCTTGGGAATGTTCTCTGTCTTGAATTCTGGTTCCACCAACTTGTGTCTGATCTTGGGTAGTTATTAACCTCTCTGTGCTTCAGTTTCTCCATCTGTAAAATGGAGGAAATAAAAGTACTTACTTTACAGAGGTTGTAAGGATTAAAAGAAGTTAAGACAGAAAGAGATCATTTTTATTTTGGGAATCTCTCTCTCTCTATTTAGTTGGCTCTGGTTCTCTGATAAGGCAGTAATTCAACTGTTTCTGTGTCCTCCTTCAGCCTTAGCCTTCCCATTCCACTTGCCCACTCACATGAGATACTCCAATCATGGTTAGAAGAAATTTTCTCTCTATGTGATTTGTTGTGAAGAAAAACAAAACATGCTAAAATTGTATTTTACAAAGAATTTCCTCTAGTGGATATTAATGTTCAATGTATAATGGTTGAACAATGAAAATATGTTATTAAATCTCTAATGAGATTAATAATCATGAGATTTAATATCATTAATTAATTTCTTATTAATTAATAAATAATTTATTAGTTACTTCCAATCAATTGATTAAAACTTTATTTTTTTTAAAAGCTAGAACTGTGATGATACCCAGTATATCTTTGAAAAGATAAAGAAAATTGATAAACCTTTAGCCAGACTCATCAAGGAAAAAAGGGAGAGGGCTCAAATCAGTAAAATTAGATATGAAAAAGGAGAAGTTACAATGGACACCACAGAAATACAAAGGATCATAAGAGACTACTACAAGCAACTATATGCCAATAAAATGGACAACCTAGAAAAAATGGACAAATTCTTAGAAAGGTACAATCTCCTAAGACTAAACCAGGAAGAAATAGAAAATATGAACAGAACAATCCCAAGTACTGAAATTGAAACTGTGATTAAAAAACTCCCAACAAAAGGAAGTCCAGGACCAGAAGACTTCAAAGGCAAATTCTATCAAACATTTAGAGAAGAGTTAGCACCCATCCTTCTGAAACTATTCCAAAGAATTTCATATAAAGGAATACTCCCAAACTCATTCTATGAGGCCACCATCATCCTGATACCAAAACTCGACAAAGATACCACAAAAATTACAGGCCAATATCACTGATGAACATAGACGCAAAAATCCTCAACAAAATACTAGCACTCTGAATCCAACAATACATGAAAAGGGGGGCTTCCCTGGTGGCACAGTGGTTAAGAATCCACCTGCCAATACAGGGGACACAGGTTCGATCCCTGGTCTAGAAAGATTCCACATGCTACGGAGCAACTAAGCCCATGTGCCACAACTACTGAGCCTGTGCTCTAGAGCCTGTGAGCCACAGCTACTGAGCCTGTGTGACACAACTACTGAAGCCCGTGTGCTCTAGGGCCCACGTGCCGCAACTACTGAGCCTATGTGCTGCAACTACTGAAGCCTGCATGCCTAGAGCCCGTGCTCCACAACAAGAGAAGCCACCGCAATGAGAAGCCCGTGCACTGCAACGAAGAGTGGATCCCGCTCGCCACAACTAGAGAAAGCCCACGCACAGCAATGAAGATCCAACACAGCCAAAAATAAAAATTTTAAAAATTAAAAAAAAAAAACGTGAAAAAGATCATACACCATGATCAAGTGAGATTTATCCCAGGGATGCAAGGATTTTTCAGTATCCACAAATCAATCAGTGTGATACACCGCATCAACAAATTGAAGAATAAAAACCATATGATCATCCCAATAGATGCAGAAAAAGCTTTTGACAAAATTCAACATTCATTTGAAAAAATGAAAAACTCTCCAGAAAGTAGGCATAGAGGGAACCTACCTCAACCATACTAAGACCATATATGACAAACCTACAGCTAACATCATACTCAACTGTGAAAAGCTGAAAGCATTTCCTCTAAGATCAGGAATAAGACAGTATGTCTACTCTTGCCACTTTTATTCAACACAGTTTTGGAAGTCCTAGCCACAGCAATCAGAGAAGAAAAAAAAAATAAAAGGAATCCAAATTGGAAAAAAAGAAGTAAAACTGTCACTGTTTGCAGATGACATGATACTATACATAGAAAATCCTAAAGATGCTACCAGAAAACTACTAGAGCTCATCAATGAATTTGATAAAGTTGCAGGTTACATAATTAATACACGTAAATCTCTTGTATTTCTATACGCTAAAAATGAAACATCAGAAAGAGAAATTAAGGAAACAATTCCATTATCATTGCTTCAAAAAGAATAAAATACCTAGGAATAAACCTACCCAGGCAGCAAAAGACCTGTACATGGAATACTATAAGATACTGATGAAAGAAATCAAAATTGACACAGATGGAAAGATATACCATGTTCTTGGATAGGAAGAATCAATATTGTCAAAATGACTGTACTACCCAAGGCAATCTACAGATTCAATGCCATCCCTATCAAATTACCAATGGCATTTTTCATGGAACTAGAACAAAAAATCTTAAAATTTGCATGGAAACACAAAAGACCCCAAATAGCCAAAACAATTTTGAGAAAGAAAAACGGAGCTGGAGGAATCAGGCTCCCTGTCTTCAGACTATGCTACAAAGCTACAGTCATTAAATCAGTATTGTACTGGCACAATAACAGAAATATAGATCAATGGAACAGGATAGAAAGCCCAAAATAAACCCATGCACCTATGGTCAGTTAATCTATGACAAAGGAGGGAAGACTATACAATGGAGGAAAGACACTCTCTTCAATAAATAGTGCTGGGAAAACTGGACAGTTACATTAAAAAAAATAAAATTAGAACATTCTTTAACACTATACACAAAAATAAACTCAAAATAGATTAAAGACCTAAATGTAAGACTGGATACTATAAAACTCTTAGAGGAAAACATAGACAGAACACTCTTTGACATAAATCACAGCAATATCTTTTTTGAGCTGTCTCTTAGAGTAATGGGAATGAAAACAAAAATAAACAAATGGGACCTAATTAAACTCAACAGCTTTTGCACAGCAAAGGAAACTACAGACAAAATGAAAAGACAACCCACAGACTGGGAGAAAATATTTACAAATGAAAAAACCGACAAGGCATTAGTCTCCAAAATTTACAAAGAGCTCATGTGTCTCAATATCAGAAAAACAAACAACCCAATCAAAAAATGGGCAGAAGACCTAAATAGACATTTCTCCAAAGAAGGCATACAGATGGCCAACAAACATGAAAAGATGCTCAACATCGCTAATTATTAGAGAAATGCAAATCAAAACTACAATGAGATATCACCTCACACCCGTCAGAATGGCCATCATCAAAAAATCTACAAACAATTAATGCTGAAGAGGGTGTGGAGAAAAGGGAACCCTGCTACACTGTTGGTAGGAATGTAAATTGTTATAGCCACTATGGGGAACATTATGGAGGTTCCTTAAAAAACTAAAAATAGGGCATATATCCAGAGAAAAACGTGGTTCAAAAGGACATATGTGTCCCAATGTTCATTGCAGCGCTGTTTGCAATAGCCAAGACATGGAAGCAACCTAAATGTCCATCAACAGATGAATGGATAAAGAAGATGTGGTACATATATATACAATGGAATATTACTCAACCATTAAAAAGAATGAAATAATGCCATTTACAGCAACATGGATGGACCTGGAGATTATCATACTAAGTGAAGTAAGTCAGACAGAGAAAGACAAATATCATATGATATCACTTATACGCAGAATCTAAAAAAAAAAAAAATGATACAAATGAACTTATTTATAAAAGAGAAACCGATTCACAGACTTAGAGAATGAACTTATGGTTACGGGGGGGGGGGGGGGGAAGGGGGAGGGAGAGAGTGGGAGGTTGGGATTGACATATACACACTACTATATTTAAAACAGATAACCAACAAGGACCTACTGTATAGCACAGGGAATTCTGCTTAGTATTCTGTAATAACCTAAATAGGAAAAGAATTTGAAAAAGAATAGATACATGTATATGTATAACTGAATCACTGTGCTGTACACTTGAAACTAACACAACGTTGTTAATCAACTATGCTCCAATATAAAACAAAAAAACAAAAAAACAAAAAGAATCGCTAGAACTGTGGTGACACCCAGTGGCCAAAATGTTAACCACTGAGATTTTTAAAATACATATATTTTCCTCGGCATACAGATACTTAATATTGCATCTATTTTATCTTTATATTTTGAGACCAATTTAATAATAAAGTATGAAACAGTCCTGCATTAAGAATATCAGCAATGACATCACTTATATGTGGAATCTAAAAAAATGGTACAAATGAACTTATTTACAAAACAGAAATAGAGTCACAGATGTAGAAAATAATCTTATGGTTACCAGGGGGGCAGGGGGTGAGGCGGCATAAATTGGGAGATTGGGACTGACATACACACACTACTATATATAAAATAGATAACTAATAGGGACCTATGGTATAGCACAGGGAACTCTACTTAATACTCTGTAATGGCCTATTTGGGAAAAGAATCTAAAAAAGAGTGGATATATGTATATGTATAACTGATTCACTTTACAGTACACCTGAAACTAACACAACATTGCAAATCAACTCTACTCCAATAAGAATTTTTAAAAAATAAAATTTTACCCAGTATAAAAAAAGAATATCATCAATGAAATGTGGACAAACCAACATTCTTCAGTATATTTTTAGTAGTAAAACTTTTCCAGCCAGTTCAGGCAGACAAGAGCACAAGGTCATCAAAGGTGACATTCATAATAAAAACTTTTCCACTTGGAGAAAGCAATTTGTATCAGTATGTAGAAAACAAACAAAAGACCAGACACAGACACAGGAGAATTGTAACAGAGACTATTAAGACTTCACATATGGCCCTTTAAATGATGAGGAAATAATGAACAATTCAGGTAACAATGATTCCTCTATCTAGTTCCCCTCCCAAATTGGTATAGGATCTATCCTTCGGTATATTCATTCTTTTGCTCATTCAGGAAATATTTCCCAATGTCCTATTTGAGAAGCAGACTCTGAGAGGGAGATTAATGTCCAGGAGGTTTATAGGGAAGTGATCTTGGGAGGATTGGGCAGAGGGAAAAGATGGGCTGCTATGCAGTCTCAACAACGGCTTCAGCTGACCCCACAGGGAGCTCTGAAGCTAGCATGACCCCTTAGTGTTGCCTCTTATTGGGGAAAGTGGGGAGAACTTTTATCCTCTGGGTCCATCCAGTCATTGGATGTTGGCTACCCCCAGGAAGGGGTGACTTTCAGTGAAGTAGCTCTCTTTTAGCTGAAGCAGCGCTGAAGAGGGCTGACAGCTGAGGCTCATCTGCTGACAATACTCGCAGCAGTTGGAAGAGTAAGTCCTCCAGTATCAAGAGTGATCGGCCTAGCCCATCTCAACATCCTTTGAATCACCACGCTGAAGCCATACGATGCCAATAAAACAGACCAGCCTTCTGACCTTTTGGAACTTAAACAAATGAACACCCATATAAATACTCCAGGCTATGAAGGAAGAGTGAACTTTAAGAGAATAATGGGCACGGGGGGGGGGGGTAAGGAGAGGAAGGCTAATTTTGTCTCTGCTGATTTCTGCATCAGAGTAGAAGGGCAGGAAGGATACAAAGAACTATAACACTTGGACTGAGAAGTGTTTACCTTATTCTGTGGGCAGTTTTGGAGTCACTGTAAGTTTTTACAAAGAGAACAGCAAGCACTAAGTAGACAATCTAGCTGGTAGTAAATTTTCTGTCATCTTTAAGGCCACCTCGAATTGCACCTTCACCTGAAAAGCTTTTCCTGCTTCAAGATTTTTAAGGGCCTCTCTCTACCCTTGGTCTTAGAATAAAATAAAAATTCCTTAATGTAACTCACAAGACCCTGTATGATTTGGCTTTGTTTATTTACCGCTCCAGACTCATCCCTCATCCCATTCCTCTGTCTCTCATCCCATTCCTCTACATTTGTTGGCCAGCCTAGGTGGTGAACTGGTGTCTTATTTATCTTTTTGTCTTCAGGGACTATTACAATACCTTTAACATGCTAAATGCTTTATTGCTGAATTGAAGAAAAGCAAATAGTCCTCACAGATTATTTTGTTGATAGCTGCTTTCCCTCAAAGAACCACAGAATCTAATCAAGATTATTTCCTTTTCAAGTTTATTTTTGTAATAAGAAATTTGAAAGACTCTGCACTGTAATTCTGTGGCCAGTCATCTCCAGTGCCCTAAATACCTATATTTACCATAAATTTGGCATATATTTCTTCTATGTGAAATACTTCTTCTCAGTTAAACATCAGTACAGTTGCAACTGTAGAATGAGAAGGGATCATGGAGATAGTCTATTATATAAGCCCCTCAGTTCATAGTCAAATAAACTAACTTGAGGGTGTTAAATGATTTGAAAAATGCCACCTAGCTAATTAGTGACAAAGTTGAAGCTAGAATCTAGAAGTAGTAATTGCTAAATCAATTCATCACTCATCATCATCATCATCATCATCATCACCGTCAATGCTTAGAGGCCCTACATGAGCCAGGTACTCCTCTAAAGATGCTACTTATATATTATCTCATTTAATCTTCACAATCCTCTGAGGTGATACTATAATATTATTAGCTTCAATTAGAGTAAGGAAGGTAGGGCACAGAGAAGTTGACTAACTTGCCCAAAGTGCATGATGCATAATAATTCCAATAAAAGCCCTCAAACATATCTCTTTTCCCAGCTTCTTTAATTCCCAAAGCTGAACATATCAACATAGATAGTGGATTAAAAATAAAACTCCTTCCATTAGGAAATAGACTCTATCTCCTGACTTCTTGATCTGGGCTGGATAGTCAGCAACTTGCCTCACTTTGACCAGTAGAAATGGGACTGAAGTGACATTGGGTGACTTCTAAGGAAGCCCTCAAGAGGTGTTGCAGCTTCCAATCTCACCTTCTAGCTGCTCTGAGATTGCCATGTTAAGAAGCCTAGGCTACTCTCCTTAAAGTTGAAAGATTACAAGAAGAGAAAGACCCAGACAACAACCAGCATGTGAGTAAAATTCAGATCATTCAGTCATTCTAGCCACTAGGTGACTGCAACCACAAGAGTAAGCCCAGGTGAGACCAGAAGGACAACCCTACTGCACTCTACTCAAGTTGCTGACCCAAAGAACTGTGAAAAATTAAATGGTGGTTGTTTTAAGCAAACATATTTTGAAGTAGTTCATTATATAGCAATAGATAACTGGTACAGTGTATAATATTATCATTTGATTAGTGTTAGCATGGTGTTTCTTTTTCCATCTCATTACTTTTAATTTTTTCTGAGTCATTATATTTAAAGTAGGTTTGTGGTAGACAGCATAAAGTTGGGTCTAGTTTTTTTAATCCGCTCTGAAGATCTCTGTCTTTTAACTAGTGTGTTTAGACCATTCACATTTAAAGTGATTATTGATATAGTTGGATTAAAATTTACCATCTTTGTAACTGTTTTCTATTCATTACATTTGTTCGTTTTTCTCCCACCCCTCTTTTTCTGACTTCCATGTGTTTAATTGAGAATTTTGTACTATTCCATTTTACTTCCTCTCGACATTTTAAAAAAAACATTTTCAGTTGTTGCCCTAGGGTTTACAATATACATTTAAAAATATTCTAAGTCCACCTTCAAATAACACTATACTGCTCCACTTTATGAGTGTATTCCCAAGTCATCCTTCCCATGCCTTGAGACACTGCTGTCAATCATTTCATTTATCCATATGCTATGATCACCCTGGATAGATCAACCAGACAGAAAATCAATAAGAAAACAGCAGACCTGAATAACACTGTAGACCAAATGCACCTAACAAAATATATAGAATATTCCACCCAATACCACCAAAATAAACATTCTTCTCAAGCACACATGGAACATTCTCCAGGAGAGATCATATATTGGGTCATAAAGCAAGCCTTAACAAATTTAAGAATATTGAAATTATGTCAAGCATTTGTTCTGTCCACAATGGTATAAAACTAGAAGTCAATAACAGGAAGAAAGTTGGAAAACTCACAAATATGTGGAAATTAACACACTCCTCATCAACCAATGGGTCAAAAAAGAAGTCAAAAGGGAAATAAAAGAATATGTCAAGACAAGTGAAAATGGAAATACAAGATACCAAAACTTATGGAATGCAGTAAAAGCAGTTCTGAGAGGGAAGTTTATAGTGATAAACACATACATTAAGAGAAAGATCTCAAATAAACCACCTAATTTCAAGGAATTAGAAAAAGAACAAACTAAGCCTTAAGTTAACAGAAAGAAGAAAATAGTAAAGATTAGAAATAAATGAAATAGAAACTAGAAAGACAATAGAAAAAAATCAATGAAACTTTGAGTTGGTTTTTTTTAAAACATAAACAAAACTGACAAACTTTTAGCTAACCAAAAAAAAAAAAAAGAGAGGACTCAAATAAAATTATAAATGGAAGGGGAGACATTACAACTGACACTACAGCAATACAAAGGATTATAAAGGTTACTATGAAGAATTATATTCCAACAAATTGGATAACCTAAAAGAAGTGGATAAATTCCTAGAAACATATATCTTACCAAGACTGGACTCTCAGGCAGCAGCTGGTAAAGAATGTAGTTAAGGTGCTTCCAGGGAAAGAGTGTGAGATGGGTGTTTTTGCCTCCTTCCTCTGCACTGAGCCCTGGTGGGATAGCTTTGGCAAGTGCTCATATGCCCATTAACTATTGCTTCTTCTTTTGAGATAGTCTTTTGGGTCTCATGTATGCAAGCCTCATTGGCTCTCAGAGTCAGGTGTTTTGGGGTCCCATCTATTGGGTGGGAGTCTTAAAAGTTTGGGAGCTAAATGTAATGTCCAAACTCTTCACTCTTCGGGGAGAAGCTGGTAGTTGGAGTTCCCTCCTGATTGTTCCCTACTGTGCTGGGAGTAGGGTTTATAGCAAGAGTGTGTCTCAGCCTTTTTTACCAGTTTCAATGTGTGTATTTTCTCATTTGTCTGATGTTTAGGAATCACCCAGCTAATTTCTGGATTTCTTTTAAAGGAAATTGCTCTGTATGTAGCTGTACATTTGTTGTGTTGGTGTGAGGAGTTCAGGAGTCTCCTGTGTCACCACCTTGGTTGACCACATATCTATGTGATCCACTTATTAAGTGTTAACTTGACAAGTTCATAATACATGGAAACAACCTAAGTGTCCGTCAATGATGAATGAAGAAAATGTGGTATATAGATATATACAGTGGAATATTATTCAGCCATAAAAAGGAGGAAATCCTGCTATTTTCCCAACATTAATGAAACTTAAGGGCACTTATGCTAAGTGAAATAAGCCAGACAGAGAAAGACAAATGCCAAGTGATTTCACTTATATGCAGAATCTAAAAAAAAACAAACAAAAAACCAAAAGAATTAATAGAGAGTGCACTGGTGGTTGCCAGGGGCTGGGGAGTAAGGGAAACAGATGATGTTGGTCAAAGGGTCCGAAGTTCCAGTTATAAGATATGTAAGTTTCTGGGAACTAATGTCCAGTATGGTGACTGTAGTTAACAATACTGTGTTGTACACTTGAAAGCCTCTAAGAGAGTAGATCTTAAATGTTCTCACCACACACACACACACACACACACACACACACATGGAATGGTAGCTGTGTGAGGTAATGGATGTGCTGACTAATATTATTGTGATAATCATTTGCAATGTATACATATTTCAAATCATCACGTTGTACACCTTAAACTTACAAAATGTTATATGTCAAGTATAGCTCAATAAAGCTGGAAAAAAACAAACTGTAATAAAATAAACATGTAATTCAGATGTATAGAGAAAAACAAAATAAAATCGGCTAATATTTAAGTTCACCCATTCTTTCCTCAGCTGTTTCAAGTCTACTCACCCACTCTCAAAGGCATTCTTCATTTCTGTTCCTGTGTCTGATTTCTAGCATTTCCTTCTGATTCTTTCTTATAGTTTCCATCTCTCTACTGACGTTACCTATCTGGTCTTTCATGTTGGGTACTTTTCCCATTACATCCTTTTAGATATTAATCATAGCTATTTAAATTGCCTATTTGATAATACTAACAAGTGTGTCATATCTGAGTCTGGATCTGATGATTACTTTTTCTCTTCAGACTCTGCTTTTTCTTGCCTTTTGTATGCTTTACAATTTTGTTGTTGAAAGCCATGTATGTTATTGGGTAATGGGTACCAAGACACAAAGTCTCTAGTATGAAGATTTATGTTAATCTTTCTAGGAGTTGGGCTGTATTTACTGTTTCCTGTAGCTATAGGAACCAGAGACTTCAAATTCCTCTAATGTCCTTGTTTTTGATTTTGGGACTTCCTTTTTTATTTCTCCTCAGAGAAAGTCTGTGTCTTGTAGTCTTTTAAGCTGTAATCCACTGTTATCATACTAGCAACATGTTGGTGTAGCATAGGATGTAGAAGATGGGGAGCATTCTAAAATCTTCTAAGACTTGGTCTCTTAGTGGGCTTGTCTTGGGAATATGCCTTCACAAGTGTTTCTGTCTCTCCTACAACGTATAGCTTTCTTCTTCCTGCTGCTACTGTTTTTCCTGCCTGCAGCATTCTCTATTTCCTTGATGTCATCTCCCCTGTTGAATAAGGGGGAATTTCCCACCTTAGGTGAGACAGAGAGGTTGGAGTGGAGCAGAGTTCCCTTCTCCCTGTTGGGGTAAGTCTTCTGTATTGCCCTCTGGGGAGATGTCCTTCCTACTGGAGTAGTCCTTTCTTAGGGAGATAGGGTTTCTCCTATCAGGACCATAAGGGGATTTTTCTTGAATCCTCAGACCCGTTCTGTGATAACCTGCTGGCATTTCTGGAGGGAAAGTGTGTCCCACTCCCACCTCCCATGACTGCAGTTTCTAGGAGTTTCTCACTCTCACATTAGTTCCACACAACTTCTGGCAATTTGCAAAATCACTAAATGTTCCCATCAGTTTATGGCATCCAGCAGGTTTTGCTCTAGGCAAACCAATATCAGGTGCTGTTATCTCTGGATGTGATTGTCATGGATTTTGGCCAGTTTGTCTTGTAAGGAAGGGGTTGGCAACTTCTAAGTTCTTTACATGTCAGAGCTGAACATATATTTTCTTGGCTAAGTTTCCCTACTATTGGGCACACAGGAACTAGGAGTCACAAGGGGGTCTGAACTGTCTCTTTGTATTTGGTTTTGAGGGGAATGAAACAAGGACTCCAGTATAATCTATACTTACGCATGGTAATTACAGGAGGTATTTTGTCAGGACGTTTTTTAGGAATGAGTGACTCATGTGCTGATTAAATATAAGACTTGAGAATAGGCTAATAGAGTCATGGTTGGAGAATTACACAGAATAGCTTGATTGGGGTGGAGAACCGCACAAGAATCAGTAGGAACCGAAGCTGGAAGTATTGTGTCCAGAGTACATTTAGACTGGGAAATGTTTGATTACATTCTGTGGTCAGCATGGAGTCACTACAGATTTTGTAAAGGATAACAGCAAATACATAATTAATCTAGCAACAGTATTAGATAAACTGAAGGGACACTGGGCTAGTAGTGTCAAGCTCAAGATTTAGTGTCTGACTAGAAATGAAAAGGAGAAACTGAGGAAGGCTGTGATGTCCCAATGATAAAATCAGACATTTGAGAGATGAGGTACAGGAGTCTGGCCTATAATACAAAGAACTTGAAATGCAACCAGATCTCACAACAGAGATTAGATTTTGGAGTCATTAGATTTTGGAGTCATCTGCATGGAGGTTAGAGCTGAAATACTGAATAGAGATGTGGTCTTCGGGAAGAACAAGAGCTGCGTTTTGAGCCTTTGGGAATGTGTAAATTTAAGGGGATGGGAGAACATAGAGTTAGCAGTGGAAAAGCAAGAAAGATGGGAGTAAAACCAGGACAAGATGTAAAGGAAATTAAGGTAGAAGATGATCCTTTTTTCTTCCAACTTATGTCTGGCCTATAGGGGCAGACTCTGAACTGTACAGATCCACCCAGTCTTGACTGGAAAACAGCTTCCTATATAGCACAGCGTGAATGGCTTGCTTCTTGCTAGAGTTTTACATGAACTCTTTTTATAGTGGAAATAGATGAAAATGTTCCACAGGAAATGGTTAGTGTTTTTATTAGGTAAGCATCCACATTTATGAGCTAATGTCCCATTCTTGGAATCTAACCAGGTAGGAGAGAGATTTGTGCTGGCTGTAAAATTGTGATAATACCCAAATTTAGTACACAAAATTACCATGATCTCCGAGGTAACTGCAAACGATTTACTACAAACCAATATACAACCTTCACAATACATGAATTTCTTCAGACATCTGTATTTGTATTTATGTGCTGTATGTATCCATATATGAAGTACAAGCAGATGCTCCACAGCTGGTATTTAGTGGCTTGTTTCTCACGCTGACCGCATGGTCAGTGTTGAAAGGAAATCAGGCAATGTTTGGTACATCTCTTCTACAGCAACAAGACAGTTTGCATCAAGTTTGTGAAATGTAATTTTATTAATTAATAGAAGGGCATGTCTTACCAGACAAACTGTCCCAAAATAAATAAAGTTTCAGCATCATTAAAAGCACACAAACACACAATTTTACAGGGTAAAATACAAAGTCAATTTTGATGATGCTCTTACTTGCATTTACTAAAAATCTGAGAGAGACTGTAATCAATCTCTAAATAATGATCCTGCATAAAGAGAAAAGTACAGCACAGTTATTTCATAGAAGGTTTTGGAGTGACAGTTTGAGAAGACTCTGCTTTAAAAGATATTAAGATATATCACAAATCCAATCACACTCTCTGTTAACATTACAGCATGGAATTGTACTTAATCAAAAATAAAAGTAAAGTGGCTGAAGAAGGCTGTATACTTTCTTTTCCAACATAACACTAATTTCTATTTTTGGCATGAATTAATAACCTTTTCCATTAGTAGGAAAACGTGCTCTGCAAACTCTCGGAGGGCACCACGGCCACCATTGCTTTTGCAAATATATCCAACAGCCTTCTGGGCAGCGGCACAGGCATCAGCAGGAACGCCACCGAGGCCCACTTTCTTCAAGCATTCCTCATCAGACACTTCATTTCCTATCAAGTTAAAGAAACACTGGTTGAATATTTAAAGAGAGAAGGAATTTTCTTCCTAAATAATGCAAACAGCAATCAGTAAGTAATTCTGGCAACTTCAGACACTGTATATTAGAATACTACAGATTAGATGGAACAAAAATAAAAGTATTTCCAAGTATAATAAATACTTAAGGTCTAGGGTTTCTCCTAAGTAATTCATAATAAACGCTTATCAATTAGAGGAGAATGGAGTGTACTTTCTGCTTGCCATGCATATTACAATTACTAGAAATCTAATATAAACTATTATTTAAACTTTTTATTAAGGAAAATTTCAAACATGCAAGAATCCCAAATTTATGTAGCGTAATTATTAATGTTTTGCATTATTTATCAATATTTTTGTCCATTCCCTGCCCCCAAGTTTTTTGGAGGAAAGGGAGAAGAAGGAATTCCCAGACAACATACTTTACCCATAAACTCTTTGCCATCTGTCTATAATACATATATTTTTAAGAAACTGACACAGTATCACCCAACCAACAAAATCAACACTAATTCCTTAATATCATCTAATAACCTAGTACATGCTCAAATATCCTCAGCTGTCTCAAAATTGTCTTTTTATAGTTGATTCATTTGAATCAGAAACCAAAAAAGGTCCACATACTGCATTTTGTTGCTATACATCTTAAGTCTCTAACAGTTCTGATTTGTATGCTGCTTGTTGAAAAATTACCATCACACTGACATAACTACATCCTTTCTCTCCCTGCCTTGCTTATTAGTTTCTCCACCTCCCCCTCTTATTTATTTATTTTTTTTTTGGTAGGATGAATTTTAGAAGCTCCCAGGATCTAACATTCACCATTCTGCATATAACTATTACTATAATATAGACCAAATACTACTAATAAATGTTGGTTAAGAGTGTTTGTTTTAAATCTGTTCTACATTTATCTACTGAAATTTTTCTTTTATTATTAAATGTATTGAAATTTGAATTGTTTTCAATGAAAGATGATAAAAATTAAAGTATTTCTTTGCATAACCCACCCCTGAAACTAAACTTTATTAAATTTTATTTATAAAAGTGTTTATTAGAACTAATAAATGAATTCAGTAAAGTTGCAGGATACAAAATTAATGCATAGAAGTCTATTGCGTTTCTATATATACTAATAATGAACTCTCAGAATGAGAAATTAAGAAAACGATCCCATTTACTATTTCATCAAAAAGAATAAAATACCTAGGAATAAATCTAAGGAGGTAGAAGACCTGTACTCAGAAAACTCTTTAAGACACTGACAAAAGAAACTGAAGATGACACAAGCAGATGGAAAGATATACTGTGCTCATGGATTAGAAGAATTAATGTTGTTAAAATGATCATAACTACACCAAAGGCAATCTACAGATTCAATGCAATCCCTACCAAAATACCAAAGGCATTTTTCACAGAACTAGAATAAATCTAAAATTTGTATGGAAACAAAAGACCCCAAATAGCCAAAACAATCTTGAGAAAGAAGAACAGAGCTGAAGGAATCATGTTCCCTGTTTTCAAAAGCTATACTCATTAAAGCAGTATGTTAAGAGATTAATCCTAAGAGTTCTCATCGCAGGGAAAACATATTTTTATTATCTCATATGTATCTATATGAGATGATGGATGTTCACTAAATTTACTGTGATAATCACTGCACGATGTACATAAGTTAAATCACTGTGCTGTAGACCTTAAACTTATACAGTGCTGTAAGTCAGTTATATCTCAATAAAATTGGAAGAAAAAAAAAGTGTCAACATTTTAAAGGAATACACTTTTATACATTTATGTGGCTGATACAAAATACTGCTCTGACTTTTAAGATAAAAATTTAGAGTTTATTCTCTATTTTCTTGATTTTCTAACCTCTACTTTTTATAATTTTTTCCTTATGTGATATAAGTAATGCATATTCTTGGTAGAAACTTTTTAAAAAAATAAACGAAGGCAAAAAAAATCAAAATTAGACTAATTATCATTATTTATGGACAATCACTACACTTTGGCATGTATTTTACAGTTTTACTTATATAAATGATATACACTTATTACTAAATGCATATACTATTTTAAGGATTTTATATTATCTTCAATTTCTTTCCCAATAGCCTTATGAAGTTTGATTTGTGTTTATACTATAAATAGGAAAACTAAGGCTTAGAGAAGCTGCTTAAGGTTGCACAGGTAATAATAAGTACAGCTGGGATTTGTTATATGTTCCATTAAAATTGTTTTCTTCTTACACAAATTGGATCATTTTCTATCAAAGGTTCTACAGTATTTTTCTCCACTGAATCTTCACATGTGATTCAAAGGCTATTCCTGAAGTCCCCAGATCACGTGCTCCCAAAGCATCCCTGTGCTGCTTCTTTTGAGGCCCATATTGTCCTTGTAAATATTTATCTCATACACGGTTTATAGTTATTATGTATTTTAGTAACTTTTCATTATTGATATTCAAAAATGTTGACATCATTAGACTGTAAACTCTGTAAGCAATAAGTCTCAGCAACCAGTTCCAAGTATGCATAGAGGAGACACCTGATAAATATACTTGCTTAATGCTAAAGTGAAAAACTTATGACATGTGACCATGTCAAGGAATACATATTACATACAGCATTGTTTTTAATGATTGCATAAATATATTTTTGCAGGATATTTAGGTGGGTTCTTTTTATCCCTCCATTATTGGCATATTTGTTCAATTTCTTTCCTGGAAATGGAATCTGGGGAGTCAAATCTATGTACATTTTAATAATAGCAAAAAATGTTCAGAATGTACTTCCTATATATCAGACATCTTTAATCCATTATTATGGCTGAATAGAAGGATACCAACCAAGATATGCCACTTCTTTCCAGCACAGGCCCATTTCTTTTCTCCATTCATCTACAACTGCAAGCTTGTCTGGTACACTGACTTCCATTTTGCAATCCAGTTTTAAGGAAGAGAGAGTCTGCTTTGAACAGGCCCTTTCTGAGATTAACCTCACCTTAAGAAAAAAAAAAAACAAAAAACAAAGGGCAAAATGAGAAAACAGAAATCTCTCATAATAAAATAACACCTTTTAAATAATACAAATCACAAGTGAGTAGTCTGAAGGACTAATTAAGTAAAATCAACTAATTTATTTTAAAATGATGAAGCTTTAACACATTTGATTGCTAGTAGTCCAATAAAGGCGAAAGACTATTTTCTACAGTGGAAAGGATTCTATCTACAGGTAAAAACTAAAATATACACTGTCTGATAACAATCTAAGATTCTCCAATAATTCAATTTATTCAGAGGAAAGTCTAACTTGTCTCTCATGCTGCTCAGAAACACGTATTTAAGATTTCTAGTGAATTCTAAGAAATCATCTTAAACTTCATTTTTGAAAATACACATACGTATTGTTATTTTGATTAAAATTTTCAATCATAAGAATAAGCTACATTTAAAAAATCCACCTGAGATTTGCTTTTTTCCAAATGCTGACACCTATTTTCTGTGAAATCTTTCGGGTTGCAAGATCCTATCGGAAATACTAGATAGCACCTACTACCATACTCATTAAATAAATAAGAAATATTATTTATTGATAGACAAATTACTAATTCTACTCATCCAGAAGTAAACAGCACAATTTTCTAGGCATGTGAAAGCCAAATTTCAGATATTTTAATTGATAATACTAAAAATGTAAATCTCTTATTTCCCTCACATGTTTCTTGACCTTAAATCACAATCTTAAAAAGCATTGCTATGTTCAGGGGGCACATACCTCAATACCACTTTTCTTTAATAAACTTATCCCAATAGCATCTTTTACATCATAAGATATTATTTCTTTTTGGTCTCCTGATACATAAATGTGGCCATTGGTTAGACATCCATCAATATTGCAAACGAAAAGTTTTATCTCCTTCAGCTTCTCTTTGCCAAAATAGCCAAATCTAAAAGAAACCAAAATAGACTTTTGAATCCAAGTGTGATACTAATCACTCCCTCTCATCTAGCTAACACCAGTAAACTTGATAACCCGTTTCCATTTAATTACTCAAACATTACCTTTCCAAGTAACCTCACATATACACTTCAACTTACAATGCAAGGATTTTAAGTGTGGTCTAACCAGATTATGTGCTTCTCAAGTTATTGAATAAGCCATCTATAGGCATATTTTATGTATATGTCTTCCTCACATAAGCAAAATAATTACAAAAGATCCTAAGATTGGAGGATCAAAAATCAGTTGTCCACAAGTGAATTTAAATGTATCTACTAAAAATCATTCATTATGGTCTAGTGCAAAGGCTATACAATCTTGTTTTTACCTTAATACTCTTTGTTCTGCAATAGGCCAGTCAATGTCCACATCTATGTCCACACTGTGCTCGGCTCGCATCTCGTAGTATGCCATTTTCCCACCCTAAAGATAGCACAGGTGCCATGAGGACTGTTGTCAACATGCATTCACACGTATCAAAAAGTTTATTACAATACAGAACAATGAATCCACTTCTACAGTACTAAGAAAAATGAATAAGCCAGTAATACCAGACATACAACAAATAATTTTTTTTGGAGGGGAGAGCTTATTGTTTTCCATATATTCAAACCACATAAAACAAACAACCTTGACATTTTCCAAATTCTATCTACACAGTGCAAGTTCCCATCTTTCTTTAAATAGATTTTTAAGATTGAAACAGAGTAGAAATAATACGCATCCTCCAGTATTCTGACCACAAGGAATTTTCTGGGAATCCCTAATTGTATCCCCTTTGTTCTGGTAGTCTCTCCCATCATCATCCAAAAGCAGTAGTATAAATGTTTTTGGAACTTCTGTTCCTATTTGCAATAGGGGTAAGATTGGGGAGGAAAAGGAACTGTAGTATCTACTGTACAGAATTGTCTTAGATCCATCCCTGAGCTACAGATGGGAGTGGACAATAATTGTCTGGGTCACATGTGGGCAAAGGTAGGAACAGTGTCATGATCCTGGGGTGTGGGGCAACAGGAGTGAGGCCTTTGCTGATTGTAATCATTTGAAGGTCAATATCAATCACGAGAAATTTTCATTTTTCAGAATTGTCAGTCTCTTTACAAATCTTGTTACAATGAGAAAGCTATTTTTCTCCGCACTTTAGGAAAGGGTCAAATCACAGTCCCCCTTAGCAAAGAGCTTATGGAGGGTGTATCTGTAGATGTCAAATCTAATTTTCCTGAATACTCAAACTTAACTGAACAGCCAGCCTACAGTTTGCCTACTGACCAGAAGATTGGAAAAATTCCTTCCCCTTAGAGAATGAGTCACATTAGAATTTTTACTATAAAGAGTGGAGTTCAGGGGTTCTTAAATGCTATTTTTTGAGTAACATAAGGACTTGAATCCAAATCCTAACAGTGCCATTTACAACTTGTTTTTGCTTTGAGCCAATTGCTTCATTTTTCAGAGCTGCCGTTTCCTCCTCTGAAACAGAACTAGGAACATCCATTTTATTCCGTTATATAAGATAACCTATGTAGTATTTCATATAGTCCTGGGTCCATAGTAAGTGCTGAACAAAGAATAGCTATAACCAAAATGAACAAATAGCATATGATGTAACCACACAGGCTCTAAAGATGAGAGAGACATCCAACTCCCTTATTGTAAAATGAGAGCATTAAGACTCAGAACAGATAAAATGATATATTCAAGGTTAAATAGTTATAGATAGAGATTTTACTACAATATATTCCAGTTTTCCTGATGCCCAGGTTGGTGCTCTTTCACTTCTACTATACTGTTGTGTTTTCCTGTCTCTTTTCAAAGTAATAAAGGTTATTCAACTGTACAACCACAACCTGACAGTAATACAACTATGGATTAAAAACAGAGTTTTGAATGAAATAATATGAATACCAGGACACATATAGAACATTCAATACTTGTTTCATTTCTTATCTTAATGGTACAATTGTAGCAGAATCCTTCCCATATTCACTGAATGAACCCCAAAGATCATTTTGGGGTAAGTGTGCAGGATAAATGCCTCAGATGATAAATCTTGTCAGTTACTGCTTTTCCCCTAGGGGTTAATACTTTCCTTTATGTGCCATACTTCTTTCTTAGAACTCACAGTATATAGATAAAAGGGTTTGAAAGGTTTTTGCAAAATGAGGGCACAAACCTGTAAGTAACCCATCTCTATCAAATGTCTTTTAGCAAAATAAAACGAGCCATTTTCATATAATTCTCCATCCCAGTCTTGTCGACGAGGTCGTTTAGCTGGATTCAAATTCAGAGGCTCAGTCATTTCACGAACTAAAAGCAAAAAGCTACAGTAAGTCCCAGGTGCTTTGAACACTGAAAATGTTCATTCAGTAATTTTTTTAAAAAGCAAATAAAAATGAACTCAGAAGGTAGAATATTTCTGTATCTAAATAAACAATTTAAAAGATTTTTTAAAGAAACAAAACCTCTAATAATTCTGATGATTTATCTTTGCTTTTCAATAACAATAATAAGAGAAAAATAAAGTATCTTATAGAGAAATTCTGAGTAATTAAAGTTTTAAGCTATTTATACAAATATGATGCTTTGGGAGGACATAAAGGCAACCTTAAAATAGTTTCAAAAGAACTGAATTTGTTATAAAGTACCCATAATTCAATATTTGAGCCCTTTAAATCTACTGCTCACTATGTGCTTCTATAGAAATACAATGTATGTGTTATTTATCTAATGTGGTTGAGAAATTACTTTCATGGAATTATTACAGAAAAATGAATACTTCCCCATTAAATTATTGAAACTTTCATATTGATAGAACTGCTTATATAATGTATGATACATTCTTACCAGTAGTTAAAAAAATACTAATATAAAATATACATAACAATAAATAAATTATGTTTACTTATTATTATTGTTGGTAATAATGAAGGCTGAGCAATACCAACATTAATGATTATAACATGATATAATAAATGAAGACTTCAGTATTGGTATATAGGAATTCCCTTGGCTTTCCACTAAATTTTTGCCAAATTTGTGCTTGTGGATGTGTATAGATACTTTTTGAACTTTTTTAACTTTAATCATATATCATATAAAGCTCAATATTCAGTCTAACACTGGGCTTCCTTGATTTGTTCAAAAATGTGTTTTTCAAGCTTTAATCCTTCCTATATCTTATTTCTGATATTTAGTGAATAAGTTCAAAATATTATATATATAAAACTTAACATAGAACTTGCTACAGAGAAGACACTCAATAAATGCTTATTGAATGAAATCAATAAATGTAGTCATTGATATACTGCATTGATTTTGATAGCATTCATATTTAGAGGCTGAAAAATCATCATTTTCTGTCTATAACTTTATCTTATCTTAATTGCTCTTTTGTGGACCTTCTCCATTTTCACTGCATCTTCCTCTCTCCTTTAAGTCAAACATAGGTTAGAGACAAATGGGCCAGCGTTCCTACATTCAACAAATGTCAGGGCACTGAAGAGTAATCACACTGCCTTTCTTCACGTATGTTACATTTACCTATTTGTTGGTGATTCTATTCTTTATTACAGATTTTGCTACTTTATCTGGCTAGAAATCAGGCTCTAGCTAAACATTATGGAACTCTTTTTGCACAAGAAGATACACATTTTGGGAAGCAATTCCACAAATTCATTCTTGAGGTTCTCCAAAACTTTTTGGTGGAAGATCTCTATTCCCACAATTCTATGATTTATAGGGAGTTTATCAAACAAGTCTAGAACAACATAAAATTATTTGCTCTAGAAAAATGACATGTCTTCCTCAAAATACAAATAGAGGGTTAAAATAATCCTTTGTAAAAAGTAATTTGGTAGAGAATTAATTTGGTCTCATTGTTCTGCCTCAATAATCACAAGATTTAGAACACATTATAAATGTTATTACCTACTAGAGTTAAGAATCCCATGTTCTATTTTACTGCTCCTTTTTTACTCTCCCCACTCCTAAAGAATATTTACATATGAAAAATTAATTCTTCATAAAATGAGCTAAAATAAAGATTGATACAACAGATTACCTCCTTTCTGAATTTCACCCCATCGAAACTGATGGCGTCTCACAACAGAGAAAACAGAATCATATCCTTCTTCTCGAATCATTTCTGCAACTTTTTGAAGATCAGTAGGATGTAAACATGGAGAAGTAGCTTGAATATTTCCTACAATGTCAACCTCTTAAAAAGACAAAACAAATGAAAAGAACATCAAAATAAAGTTCTTTGCAACCAAGTAATACTAAGATCTAAATTCAAATGTTAAAACAAGTCTTGTGAAATGATAGGCAAGTTGGAAATTATGTAAAATTTTGAATAAACTATTAGTCAAACTCATACCATTGTGATAATTAAGAAATTCTATGATGGCATCTAGTGAGGTAGAACTGTCTTTTGAAGCTTCAGAACTTCTTCGATGAACTTGTGCACCAAATTGTTTGGCCACATTCTCAATTTCATCATGGTCTGTTGAAACCCAAACACTGTACAGATATTAAAAAATAAAAAAATAAAAAGCCAAATCACTAAAAAAAAAATCATTAAAGATAAAAAGGAGCTCTGCAACCCCAAAAATACAGCTTACATAATGTTAGAATAGTTTTTGTACCAGCAAAATAATGTTACAGATAGAAATATGAAAGTTAAAGAAAAATAAAGTATTTTCTATGTAAACTACATTTTAAAATGTCTGAATCAAAAATGTGGTCCTAGATGTAATATTTATATTTACATATATAAATATTTATATTATATATAACATATTATTTATATACATATTATTTATATAGCCCTAGATATAGTTTTATAAAATTAGAAAAAAATGATAATTGGTATTTTTAAAGCTACTGGTATATTAAAGACACTAGTAACACTAGAAGTTCAAATCTAAAGGAAATAAAGAAGATACTGCTTCTCGTTCCCCATCAAAATCCAAAATATTGTGTATTTAATATACTTGCTAAGAAAAAAATGGATTTGGCTTAGCCAACCCACAACACTGAAAGAGTTTCAAGCTTAGTAGAGACTAAATGCCCAAAACAATCAGACAAGCCAACTCTTTTTTTTTTTTTTTTTGCCAACTAACAATGGGTACATAAATATCTGAACACAGAATCAAGTGGGTAAAGCCACCGATAACAATTAAAGATGTGGAGAACATGACTTGATTGGCTCAGGAGAGCTTAGTTGAACAGCTCTATTAACCACAGCTTACAGAGTTGACCATTTGGACTTTACAAGACGACGACTAAGAGTAAAATATAAAACATTATTTTGGGGGTGTGTACTAGTCTGTACTGAATTGTTTCCTTGACCTTTACAAATCCCCACTGCTAGAAACAGAAGATGTGAGTATTACCCTAGCCACAATGTTTTTATAGTGACATTACACAAAGAAATCTGAATGACTTCTTTGGTATATGCATATACAGTTGACCCTTGAACAGCACTGGTTTGAACTGTGTGAATGTTTTTCAATAAATGCACTGGAAAAATTTTAGAAGGTCTGCTACAATTTGAAAAAAATTGCAAACTGTGTAGCCTAGTAATATTGGAAAAAATAAGAAAAAGTTAGGTGGGACTTCCCTGGCAGTCCAGTGGTTACGACTCCGTGCTTCCAATGCACAGGGTGTGGGTTCGATCCCTGGTTGGGGAACTAAGATCGCACATGCTGAGGCATGGCCAAAAAATAAACAACAACGATGTGATTAAACCAGCCAAGATGACTAAGTATAATACCACAAAAACGCAAAAAAAAAAAAAAGGTATGCCATGAACGCATACAACATACGTAGATAATAGTCTATCCTTACATAGACATGAGTGATATTTAATATAAAGATAATAATGTTTTACTTTTCTGTTTTTTAACTCTGCCCATCATCACAGGTAAGTGGTTTTTTAAAAAAATGGAACAATGTTTCTGACACTGTATTATGAATATGACTGTAATACTGTATGCCATAAAAATTTTATAATGATTCATTCATTAGTGTATAGGCTAGGCTACCGTGAAGCAATCATACTGATTACAATAGGCTACCATAAAGCAATCATACTGTTGCTTCTTTGTTACCAATGCCTGAATCATTATACCTGTAAATAAATATGAATTTCTTTTTCACATTATCTTTTCATTTTTGATGTTCAGTGTTAGTAATATGTGTAACATCTACAGTGTTTTGTGTCATATAAGACAATATTGATACTGACAGGTGATTCATCTTGTAAACAAAGTAAACTTATGATATTGATATAGTGCAGTACTGTAAATGTATTTTGTCTTCCTTATGATTTTTTCTCTAGCTTATTGTAATATACTATACAATACATATATATTATAAAATGTGTTAATAATAAAAAATAAATAAAACATAAAATAAAACATAAAACTAAATAAAACATAATGTGTTTCAGAGATAGAAAACTCACGGTTACCCGTGGGAAGAGGGAAAGGGGGCGGGCCAATATAGGGGTAGGGGAAAAAAAAGGGTTATTATGGGATTACATAAAATCATGTGTGAAACTTTTGAAAATTGTAAAGCACTACAGAATTTAAAGAATCTTTCCTTCAATTAAAAAAATCAATTAAAATTTAAAAACATAATGTGTTTATGTTACTGGTAAGGCTTTAGTCAACAGTAGGCTATTAGTAGTTAAGTTTTGGTGGATCAAAAGCTAATCTGGGATTTTTGACTGCCCGGGGTGGGGAGGGGAGTCGACACCCCTGACCCCACATTGTTCAAGGGTCAACTGTATTTCTTCTACCCCTTTCATTCAATATCTACTGAACGAATGAGAACCTGCATGTTTCAAACGTCTATGCTCAATTGTCAAGAGTGAAAAGAGAGAAACTAAAGAAAAATTTCTAACATCTCTGGCTTTCATTTATGAATTTAATTTCATTTATTGCCTTTACTATTGGCAGATGATTTAGAGATAAAGTCAATAAACCCCCATAGTGCCCCCAATTCTTTTTTCAGAGAAAACCTAGTAAACAAGATGAGCCATTGGCTAGGAGTCAAGTGTGTCATATCTACTCATGTCATTCTGCGTAAGGCAGAACATAGGAGCCCTCATTTTCCTCCATCTCAAAATCTGAAATAATTTTGGGATAAGTTTTTCACTGGAAAATGTCACAAAGTTATACAACAAAGTGAAGTATCAACAAAAATGTAGTGAATTTTTTAAAGAGAGGATAAAAGGAGGGTGGTGATAGTAACACAGTAAAAAGTGAACAGTAAAAGAAAGAGATGAGTCTTTTGACATCTGTTTTCCATCACTAATTGAAATAAATTACTGAAGCCATTTACTTTATTAGCCTGATCTTTACTGTAATAAATATTCAACACCTCAGGATTCAGTGATCTTTTGGAAATGCTAAACAGTAAACAAGAAATAACAGAGGTTGGGAAGAGGTTTGCCTTTGTTTCTTCTTTCCTCCCTTTTATTATTCATTCATTCCTTCATTCATGAAATGATTCCTGACTGCCTACTCTGTTTCAGGCCCTACTCTGGACACCGAGATATATAATCCGTTTTCTTGAGAAACTCTCAGCCGATTGGTAGAGACAGCGAGAGGTCAGGAAGCAATAACTAACCTTTCTACAATGCTTTACTTTTTACAAGGTATTTTTATAGTGCCTGCTAGATAACAGGTGCTCAATTTGTTGAATGAATGAAACAGTAGATGGTTAAGAGCATGGGCTCTGAAGGAAGGGCTTCAAATCCTGGCTCTACCACAAGCTAGCTATATGACTCTAGGTCAAATCTCCCTAAGCCTCAATTTTCAGTAAAACGGAGGTAATAATCGTAGTAATTACCTAATATGATTGTTATGAGAATTCAACATAAACCACAATACAGAATAAACATTTAATAAGTGTTAGCTATTGAAAATAATAAAATAGCAATGGTAATAAAGGAACAGCTACACAGTCTCATTTAATCCTCACACTGACTTTGTTGGAAGGAAAACTGAAGTTTTGCTTTCAGACCTTCAAAGGTCCAAATGTCTAATTTGTATGTATTATGTAAGGCAATGGCATTATGAATATGAAAACAGCATCTTATAGGTACACTTAAAATACAATGATCATCACTTATTAGAAGGACTAAGTCAGTCAATCATTCTCCCTTGGTTTAGGGGCATCAGATGAGGGAGGGCAAAAGAGAAAGAATGAGCAAATGAACAAACAGGGCTAATAAAAGTTAAAATCAAGTATAAAGTAAATGTCAAAGTTCAACGCCAATGGCTTTAGCCTCAGATGAAGTCATACCACATCTAACAGGACGAACAGGAGTATCAACCATGATCCCTACGACAGAAACTTCAAATCATAAACTGCCATTTCAAGGACAACATAGCATGGCCTTTCATTAATCATAAATCCACACCCTAGAAATGAAACCAAAACTTATGTTTATTTTTCACGTTAGGCAACATTTTAAAAAATCAATTTACTCTGAGATTCACTTACACAGCACTCAACCACTGTTGAAACCAAGCTCTTAAAAACTCAGCTCAAACAATAGCTTTTTACTAAATGAAAATATTATCTCCGCATTTTTCTTGACTGTTAACTCTCCAAGTTAGTGTGCAAAGTTAGCAACCTTGAAAGTATCGTTAGCTTTGATTCTAAGCAGGCCAGAAACTCAATTAAGTCAAAATGATTTTGAACAAAATAATCTCCAGGCCTGAAAAACACAAATCAGGCAAGCTACAGTTTTCCCCAATTCCTTCATAGGGTACATATTTGTTGAAGGAGGCAGAGGGGAGAAGCAGGAAGGCTGCTCCAAACTGACTGCAGCTTCAGAATAAGTCAATTAAATTCAAATCTACCCCTTTTGGGTGGTAGATTAGAACTCAAAGGGCAGAGAGTGATGTATAATTGCAAGCTTTCTAAATTAACTGTTTTAAGAGGGCATTCAGGGGCTATCTGCCAGAACACAGGTAAATTCTCCCGGCAGCATTGAGCACACATTTTCGGGGGCTGGGATCATCCTAAGAACAAGGCCTTAAGCTGCTAGAAACCATGACAGAGTTTGGTTGAACACAGAGCTTTGGATGGAGTTGTTTGTTATGTGTGGAAAGTTTTGCAGTTCTCAGCAAAACTACCCCCATACCATAAAGGGAGAGCCTATCTAGAGGAACCAAGAAATAGAGGATTATGGTGACCAAGTGCACTATCCCCTTACTTTCCTTTTCTTAAAAATATGTATTATCACCTGATACAGTATACACTGTTTATATATTAACTGTCTTCTCCCTATTATAATGCAAGCTCCACCAGCCTAGGGATGGACCCTACTGCTATAACCCTTGGTTAAGGACACGTAACAGTGCCTGTCACGTAGTAGGTAGTCAATAAATGTTTGCTGAATGAATGAATCATTTTTGCCCTTGAATCTGTATCTCAAACAAGCCCTACCTTTTTTTGTTTAGCCAGTTTGAAAGGGGTTTCTTGACATATGCAACTGGAGTTGTAAATGGGTTCTGTTCTCAATCTATTATGAATGTGATTTTCCTCTCTAGTTTATGTTACAAAAATAGGATTTTACTACATCACTACTAACTGGATGCACCTTCTCTCGGTCCTTTTTTTTTTTTTTCCCAGTGTGTACCCTTTGTAAGGAGGTCCAAAAGTCTGTGAGCTTAACACGGAAAGAACCATGTCACACACATCTTGCTGTTCCCTTGGATGTGTATGGCAGAAATTAGGGCTCAGTGTTTACTGAACTGAACCAAATCCCCCAGTCTTTCTTTATCATTCCTTTGCACACTTCCTGTTACATTACTGTTATATTCTGTGCGCCAGCTCTTATTTACCTTGCACCACCCAGGACTTCCTTTGGATAAAAACATTAAGAAAATTAGTAAATTTATACTTTTTTGGTACCTCCTTTGTAAACAAGAACAGTTAAATCAAAATCATTTATCCATACATTAATGTAGGTAATTAATATGCTACAAAACCAGCCATCTCTTTAAAAACCAAAACCCAAATATCAAAAGGTGAAAATAATTTACTTTCCACGGTAACAAATTCAAGCATAATTAGGTTGAAATTACCATGTGTAAATTCATTCTTGACACAGAATTCTACCTCCCTTCTTTTATGAACGACGTAAGCTTGTAACTCCCGACCAATACGGCATATGGCCATGTCTCTAAATGATGCACAATTAAAACTGTCCTTAGGACAAACGAGGTTCCAAAGTATGATCAAACCATTTATAAGCATTTCATGAAACAGTCCAGCGGTGCGGTTTTCCACTCTCTCGCACCTATATACAAATGTGGGGAGCTTTCTAGATTGTGCTGACTCACAGGCAGATAGCTTAGAGTATTTTCCAAAGGTCAGGAGAGGATCTCCAAGCTGAACTTGAAATGAGAAAAGCCTTGACAGCCCACTCCATTCATGAACCCGATGCCTCCTTAATCGTTCAGCACCAGGTGGGTGTCAGACGCCGGGCAACAGGGGAAAGCCAACGGCCACTGCCTAAAGGAGTTCACAGATTATCGCAGACGTTTCACAAGGGTGGACTCCTTTCCTTTACCCTGCGAGGTCAACCCGGGCAGCGCAGACGGTAGAGAAGAGGAAATCTCCCCCTTTATGGATGTTATTCTCAAGGGCGGAGACAGGAACGGTCCCAGGTTCATGGCTATTAGCAGCTACCGAACAAGGAGGAAGCTGGAGCCCCTCCTCCCCCGGCTGCCAGCCGTGGCCCAGGCACCCCGGATCTTGCACACCCCTTCCGGGGGCGATTGCCCCCCGGAGCCCCTGCCCCTCCGGCGGCCCGGCTCCCCCTCACGACCCCCGCCCAGGCCGCACCGCCCACTCTCGCACATGCGCACCTCTGGAAGACCCCCGAGTCCAGGGCCGCACGCAGGACCCAGCCAATGAGCGGGACCCCCGCCAGGTGCTTAATGTTCTTCAGGGGGATGCCCTTGCTGCCGCCGCGGGCCAGGATTAGGGCCGCCAGGTGCGGGGGCTTCTCCACACCTCGGCCCTGGCCGCCGCGGGAGTTGCGCTGCAGCTTTGGCGGCCGACCCCGGGAGGGCCGCCCCCGCGGGTTGGAGACGGAGGTGGCTGCCCCCTTCTCCACCGAGTCCATCTTCCTCCCACGCCTTCTCCCCAGCTTCTCCACATCCGGGAGCTCTTGTCTCGCCACCTCAGCTCGGCGCCGCCCGATCTCCCCGCCCGACCGCTCGCGGGGATTGCTGTTCCCGACCCCGCCCACCGCCACGTCCCCGCGCCCTCGCGGGGCACGCCGGGAATTGTAGTCCACGGATCGCTCTCAGGATCCCGGAGGCCCAGTAGGTTCTGCCCGGGCGACCCCCAAGTCCAAGCCCGGCACGGAAAGGCCAGAAATGCCTGGAAGGAAGTGTAGCTTCTGGGGGGCTTGATATTGTATGGAGATTAATAAAATAGGCAACACAGGTTACCGATCTTTTGCTGAAGAACTTCCCCATTTAGGAATTGTGGTGGGTTTTCCACGGCACACCCTGGTGCACCCGAACACTAATCAATTTTATATTTTAAATTTTATATTTTAAACGTCCGTCTTTCTGCTATGCTTCTGACTCCTTGTTTCCAAGAGATGACCTCATTCGAATGTCCTCCAAGCACCTTAAATTCAACATTTTAAAAACAACTCTCCCAGAGCAACCCTGTATTTTTGGTAACCATGTGAGGAGAAGCTCAAACTGCTTCTACCTCTGCATTTTCTTTTTCTTTCTTTCTTTTTTTTAATTGAGGTGTAACTGACATATAACATGTTAGTTTCAGGTGTACATGTAATGATTCGCTATTTGTATGTATTGGGAAATGATCACCACAATAGGTTTAGTTAACCTTTCAACATATCTGTCTGCATTTTCTATCAAATATCACCACCCGTCTGGTGGAAAAACTTGGAAGTCAACCTTGTCTACTCCCTTCTAAGTGTAGTAGACACCTGTTAGTTTTCTTTTTTTTTGTTTTTGGACTACTGAAAACTTTTCCCTTTCAGGAATTGTTACCTCTCTTACCTGGTGGGCGTTTCACGCAAATCCTCAGCAGTGTAGCGGTGAGTGTGTGACCCAAGCTGATCAATCTAAGTACCTCATCTTCCTGAACACAGTTGTGGTCTAGGGACAGGCATATGACCAAGCAGAGCCTCTTGGCGTCCTTTCCAGAGACTCTGGGAAAGAAAGGATCTTTTTCTTGCTGAATATTTGGGTGCTAAGGACCCTGTAAACCTGAATCCTGAGGGCAGGATGAGGGAAGGGGGGTGGTGGGAGTTTCTGTTCTGAAATTGGCTGGGAGGCTGATGTTCACACAGAAGAAAACAGGGCCAAGACATGCAGGGAGAAGAGAGAAAGAGCCCCGATGGCATCATTTAAACCTCTTGATCCAGCCAAGAGTTTCAAAGGCGCGCGCGCGCGCACACACACGCACACACATGCATACATATATCTCTTCTTTTGGGTGGTTTTTTAGGAAGGAATCTCCTACCTAGCACGCATTTTGTTTTTTACCACTTTTGCAAGCCTGTATCTGGAAGTAGAGAGTCTCCTTGTCTGTCCTGGGTAAAGGCTAGTACATCCAGAACGAATGAAAGATAGTAGTACTGCCTCTTCTTCTCAAGAAGTGACAGAAAGCCTTTGTGCTTCTCAGGTCTTGGCTCTTTCTGAAGGAGACAGAGTAAGCCTTTAGTGTTTTGGGTCCTGGGCAGGCACTGGCACTTCACGTCTCATCTGTTTGCCTGTCAAGTAGCTCAGCCCTTACTGGGACTGGTTCTGGGAGAAGGTGCTGGATGTGGGGTAGTGTGGCTGTAAACAGACATCAGTGCAGTGCCTGAAGAAGGGGGCCAGACCTCCAAGAACCATCCCAGCACTCCAGGCCAAGTGACCACTTTGCCCCCAACGTACTGGCTCTTTGACTGGCACCTTCACAGTTATTTTGCTTGAGAGAGAGCAGCACTGATTTTTTGGCAACCATGTGAGGAGGACATCTACTGCTTCTTACACACCAAAACCTCTTTTCTCCTTTCCACCCCAATAACAATCTTAGTTCCCACTAATAAGATCGTTACCATTCTCCACAGTAATTCCCTAGGGGCCCACAAACCTTAGTGGGCCACTGACACTGAGTAGTTTAACTTCTCTGGTGTTGGTGTCCTCCAAGCTGGGGACACAGCAAGTGGCACCACTGTTGCTTATCAAAGGAGATTATAGCAATTCGCGTAAAAGCTGTGAGACTATGGACTCCTCCAGGAGAGGGACTGTTCCTTCTTTGTAATCACATCCAGAACAATATGTGGGTCACAGTAGCTGCTTAGTAAACGGCAGTGAACTACGTCTGATGTTACTTTTCCAGTCTCTGCCCACACATACTTTTTTCTTTTTTTTTTTTCACTCTCCAACATTACCATAAACTCATTTATTTAAAAGAAACTGTATGTCCATATCCTGGCTGAATTGGACATTCATATGATGTGTTAAATGCCCAGGAATAGCAAAAAATTAAACCAACTCCATACAAAGCAACTATAAGAACACAAAAACAAAACAAACAAACCAAGAATCATACTTTTAGCTGATGAAAACTCTCTCCCCCAAACCAACCACAAAGTGGTATACTGCCACACATACTTTTTTTATATGGTTGCAGTCTTACAATAATAAAGTATCTTGTATTCTTTGTATTTTTACGGTACAGTTTTGGTTACACTTGACAACTGGCTGATTCCAGTCCTGAGAAAGAAAGAGAGAGAGGCGGGGGAAAGGTTAGAAAAAGTGGAAGGTGATTCATCTAATTCAATATATGACACATGGAAGTTTGATACTTTTTTTTTCAATGAAATTAGAATATACTCATTTAATATATTTTTCTTCTGTGTGGTCAACGGGCATAAAGTTTCCAGTAAACAAGATGGATAAACTCTAGAGATTTGCTGTACAACATTGTACCTATTGTCAACAATAATGTATTGCACACTTAAAATTTAAGATGGCAGATCTCATGTTACGTGTTCATATCACAGTAAATAAAATTTTGAAAAAAAGAGAGAGACAATAACTGTGCCAGGAAGAGGAAATGTTAGCTTGTCTTTGGGTTACTCTGAAGGAGTTAAAAATAAACTGCTCTCAAAACAAATATTCGGACTCATCCTTTCTTTGAAGATGCGTGTGAAGTATTGCTGCCAAAGAATAATTCATTTGTATCCAGAGTGAGAGAATATATCTTTGTATGACCTCTTATTTTATGATTCTGTATATGAACACATTCAATACACAGAGGAATCCTTTGATTCATTGATTTGCTCACATTTTTTGCATTCCACAAGCCAGGCCTCGTGTGACACTTTAGGAATGCCAAAGCAAGATGGCCTAGACCCAGAACTTAGCATTCTGTTGGGGAGACAGGCAAACCTCAGTAGAGTGTCGTTTGTGATTTGATAGAAACGTGTGTTCTGGGGTGGGCAAGAATGGGGGAGAAGTATTTAGGTTAGAGTGAGATTTTTATTGGCTGAGATGACTCTTGCAATACTGTTCAAGTATGAGAATCTTCTCTGCTGAGGGAACAACATTGGGGAAGGCACAAAAGAATGAAATAGCTTTCCAAAGAGAAACTGGGAAACTTGAAGTAGGTCACTATAATTGGAGCATATGATACTTGTGGGTTCATGGCAAAAGATGAGAATAGAGGGGAACATGTGGGCCAGATTACAGCACATAAAGGTATTAGGAGCCAAGCCTTGTCAAGGAAGTTATGAAGAGCAGGGATAGGACACAATTCACTTCATTCTTTCAGCAAATCATTATTGCATGACTACTGTGTGTTAGGTACTTTGCTGGTCCCTGGAAATACATTGAAGGTGCTAGAAAGTGCTCAATTTCTGGATGTATCTTAGAAGTATAGCTAATAGGATTTGCTGACAAGCCAGATGAGGGGTGTGAGAGAAAAAGGGAGATAAGAGTGGTGGCAGGATCTTTGGCCTGACCATTATAATTTTTTAATGTTGGTGACTCTCACCAACAAGTGGGTAGGAATGAAGCCATACCAACATCTGAATCTAAGGATCAGTCGGTCTCTGGTGATGCAAGAATCCCAGCTCTGGAGAAAGCCCCCTTTCCTTGAGTATTTCTGGGAGTTCTCAAGGGTGTCTTACATGTGCCCATGAAAATGAACGTCCTGGCTGTGACTTATAGTGACTGCAGTTGCTAGAGCACCACAGACCTATTTCTCTCTCTGGAGCTAAGCTAAGACTTTCTTATTGGTTTTTTAACACATAGATTTTTACTGAGTTGTAAGTACTACATATATGTGTATATATATATGTATATATATTTTACTGATTTGTAAGTACTATATATATATGTATATACATATTTACTGAGTTGTAAGTACTATATATATGTATATACATATGTATATTGTATGTATATATATACATATACACACACACACAATTTTATATTCTTTTTTTGTTGTTTGCATCATTATAAAGTCTTTAAACTTGCTGGTAAAAGTTGTTTAAAATTACTTTCAATGGACAGACCATACTTTATTCAGCAATTCCTTATTGCTGAACATTTTTATGTAAGGTAATAATCCCTAATAACTTTGTGTATAAATTTGTAATGATGTAGGTGATGGTTCCTGAAACAGATTTCTATAAATGAAATTACCTGATTAAAATGTAGTGATTATCTTCCTTTGAATCCAAATTAAGATTCAGTGCTATCTGGGTATGTTGGCAATGGTTACTAGTCACGTGTAAGTTATCTCTTGCCACATAATAAATTACCCTAAAACTTAGCAACTTAAACCAACAGACATTTCCATCTCACAGTTTCTGAGGGGCAGAGAGGCATTTAGAGGAGTGATTCTGGCTCAGGGTGTCTCATGTGGTTTCAGTCAAGCTCTCAAGTAGGGGCCATGATCACCTCAGGGCCTGACCGAGCTAGAGAATCCACTTCTAAGGTGGCTCATCCACCTGGCTGTTGGCAAGTCTCAGTTCCTTGCTGGCTGTTTGTGTGTCCAGAAGCTTCCCTCAGCTCCTCGCCACATGGGCCTTTCCACGAGGCAGCTCACAGTATAGCAAGCTGCATCCCCCGAGCAAGTGATTCAAGAAAGAGTGAAAGACAGAGCAACCAAGATGGAAGCCACAGTATCTTTTAAAGACCCAGTCTCCAAAAAAATTTTTTAATTTAAAATTTTTTAAAAATTAAAAATAAGTTAAAAAAAACCCAAATCCCCAAAACACACAAAATATAAAGGCCCAGTCTCCAAAGTCACACACTGTCGCTTTTGTTTCATTCTATTTGTTTCAAGTGAGTCACTAAGTCCAGCCCACTCTCAAGGGAAGGGAAATTGGCTTTACTTTTGAAGGGGAGAGTGTCAAAGAATTTATGGACATATTTTTAAAATCACCGTAACCTAGGAGTTGGGCCTCCTCTTTCCTCCCTTCCCTTCCTTTCTTTTTTTATCAGCTTTAGAAGGAAGGAGGAGGTCTACCCTGACCCCAGATTCCTGGGAAGTATCCCCAGGAGACTAGATTAATAATCCCAAATGGGCATTAGATAGGTAGAATTATTTTTTTTTTTTTTACAGTCCATGACAGAGCCCACATGGCTGCCAAATCATAGGTATTCCCAGAAGGTGTGATGACAGCACCTGTGCGGGAGAAATTTCAAATGTGGCCAGACCCTATTACTGGGGCGTAACCCAAGATGCACATCCCTCAAGCAGAAATAATAAATGGAGTGAAAGATTCCTGATTAAGAGGACTTCCACTGCCACAAAGTTGCTAACGGTTTGGTGTTTGTGACCTTATATTTATTAAGATTTGAATTGGCATTTAATATACCTGGGATGAACAGATGAATTTTTCAAACTGTATCAAGATAAATGAGTTTTTTAAAACATGGATATATTAATGCTAGGGAAATTATTCCAAAAAGCAGGTTGGAAAGAATCTGTAGAAAATAAACTTGAAAACTTGCATGGAGCAAGTGAAGGAAGGGTTAACCTGCAGAGAAATGGTACTGTGGAATCTCAGATTATTTGGAAGACTTGAAGGACTCCCTGGATCCTTATTTAGAAGGAGAAGGAAAGAGACGTGCCTTAGAACCACTGAGCTCAGAGCCAGTCCGGCCTCCAGCTATTTCAGACTTTGAACTCCATGGGAGATGTTGATAAGAGCCAGGCCTGAAGGTGGGGGAGTTGCTCCTGGTATTAAAAACATCTGATAAGGACTGTCTGCAATTAGAGAACTTCTGGGCAAAATATCAGGTCTTTAAGGCAAACACAACCATTGTTCTGTGACAGGTTTGGGAGACTGAAAGGTGGAGGGGAAGCAGGTAAATTGTAAAACAGAGAGCCATCCTCTGTTACTGAGGATGCCAAGGAGGAGTCAGGAAGACACCAAGACTTTGTGTTCCATAAAACTATGGAAACAACCCCTCAAAGACAAGATTTAAGGCCAACAAAATCAGAGAAGATTCTGCCTAGCCCTCAAAGGAGAATGTTTCTGGAACAATACTCTGCAATGTGGTGAATGAAAAATGCCCACCACTATGTTGATGTTAATGGAGAATGATCACTTTCTAGAAGGATGTATTCATAATTGTAGCTAACCTTTCCTGAGAACTTGGTGCCATGCAGACTGCTGCGTCTTCACATGTATTATCTCATTTCATTTTCATGACGACCCTAACCCTTAACACCATCCCCAATGGTAGATAAGAAAACTGAGCCCCACCTGGCTCTTTCAGGAACTTTAACTCCTGTTCAAAATCCCACAGCTGGCAAGTGGTCAAGGTGAGATTCAAATGCAAAGTCTCCAACTCTAGAATCTGGGTTCTGAACCCTTAGGCTATGAGAACCCGTCTTGAATGATTTAGTAGTTATATTTTGATCTGAGGAGGAGAGGAAAGAACAGAGAGAACACCCAGATTCAGAATAAATAGGATCTGGTAACATGTTTCTATAGTGTGCTCAGTCCTCTGGTACAAATGGAGTTCCTGGCCAAGATGGTGGAAAAGCTATGGAAACCGTGAGACCTTAGGAGCGAGCAGTGCTGATAACATCAGGTGCCCTCATAAACTACTTCCCCAAAAGGGGGCAAATAGAGAATTCCACTGTTCACTTGTATAGAGGCCTTAAGGCTGTTAAAGGGTAGGAAGGAGGTATCCTGAAAAGAGCCACCTAGAAAGTAGAGACACAAGGGTGTCACCTTGATCAGAGGATAAGAAGGGTGGATCATCTGATCAGATCTTTGTCCCCAGATATTGTCTTGAGCAGAAGACAGTTCCTAGACCCAGGTCACACAGTGCCAAATAAACAGGGCCCAGCGTGAAGCTCCAGCCCCATTCTTGAAGGAGTCTGTGATGGGGAAAAGGAAGCTGTGGATGGAGGTGAGTAATCTACAGAGGATGTCACAAAGTTGCCCAGTGTCCTGATCACATGCACTACTCCTGCCCAGTGTGGGTGTGAGCCTGGCCAGCACTGCTCCTTTTAAGCATATGGGAGTCTGTGACCCGGGCAGGAAGCCAGAAGTACCAGAGTACCCCAGTTAACATGCTGCCATTTATCCAACTGCCACAATGTTATACAAAGAAGATCTTTGCATGGGGTTGAAAGAGGACAAAGTTTGTCTCCTACGCATGCCTTGTACTCAACTGTCTATGTGTTCAGATTTTCCTTTTATCACATTTTAGTTGATTTACCTTGAAAAATAACTTAGCCTCTATGAGTCTAAATTTTCTCATCTGTCTCATAATGACCACATATTCAGATTTAGCACAGTGAATAACATATCATATAAGCATCCAATAAATAGAATTATTGAAATATTTATGTATTAGAGAAAGAAATGTTAGCTTATGAGCTGGCATAATGTTTCATATTTTATCAGAAGATAACTGAGCCTTTTATTTTTTAATGCCTTGAGAGGCTTTTTGGGTAGAAAAGGTAAAATTTGGGGTGGAAGAGTGGAGAGCATGGCCTGGATATGATGGATTTAGAGCATTCTAAAGATGTTGTCTGTGCTATGCTGTGCTGTAAACACATTTTGTGCCTTCCTGTCTTCAGCTGGAGTTGGCTTCCTGCATAGCCTCTGTCAAGGCTCAGGGTAAAGGTTAGGGGAGTGCAGTCCTTAAAGCAGGAGAGAATGCCCAAGAGATGAGATGAGAGGTAGAGTGGAATTGAGAATGCAGCGAAAGCAAGAAATCAGAAGTAGGGATGAGCAGATACAAATGAAATTATTTACAAAACAGAAATAGACCCACAGACATAGAAAACAAACTTATGGTTACCAAAGGGGAAAGGGATAAATTAGGAGGTTGGGATTAACATATACACACTACTATATATAAAATAGAAAACCAGCAAGGGCCTACTGTATAGCACAGGGAACTATACTCAATAGTTTATAATAACCTATAAGAGAAAAGAATCTGAAAAAGAATATATATATATAGATAGATAGATATAGATATATATATCTGAATCACTGTGCTGTACACCTGAAACTAACATAACATTGAAAATCAACTATACTTCAAAAAAAAAAAAAAAAAGAAGAAGTAGAGATGAGAAGGAGAAATGGAAGACTCCCAGGAGCCTGCAGAGAAACACAGAGGGATAATTGATATCCAGCTATATGTAGTATGGGAGTATGAGCAAATTTTATTTAACTCTTGAAGTACAAGGAATTTGAGACTTGTAAACAAGTGATACTTCACTTGATCTCAGCCAAAAGGCCAAGAAGCAACAAGCGTTAGTTGTGTTACAATTATTACTAGTTTGATTCCAAACTTAATCATCTAGGTGAATGGTTGGCAAAAATGACGGTGCGTCTTAAAGGGCTCAATTATCTTTGTTCTCATGAAGGCATTTGTGTTTTTTGAAGGAGGGTAAAGGCGGCTGCTCTGCAATGATTTTCAAATCCTAATCCTCAGATCCTGTGAACATGCTACATGGTAAAAGGGGACTTGCAGGTGCAATTAGTTAAGAATTTTGAAATGAGGAGATTATCTTGGATTATTCAGGTGGTGCCAATGCAACCAGGAGAGTCCTTACAAGAGGAAGACAGGCATGTCAGAGTCAGAGTGAGAAGATCTAAGAATAGAAGCCGAAGTCAGAGAGGAGAAAAGATGCTTCATTGCCGTCTTTGAAGACCAAGGGTCCATGAGCCAAGGAAAGCAGACAGCCTCTTGAACCTGGAAAAGGCAGGACAAGAGTTCTCCCCTAAAGCCTCCGGAAGGACTGAAGACCTCCAGATGCCTTGACTTTATCCCATTGAAACTGATTTTGGACTTCTGACCTCTAGAACTGTAAGATAATAAATTCAATTGTTTTCAGGCACTAAATTTGAAGTAATTTATTGCAGTACCCAAAGGAAACTAATATAGAGGAGGAGATTTGACTATTTGGGCAAGAGTGGAAAAGTAGAAGACAGTGTAGTGGTCTGTCCTCTGCCAGGCCCTCTGGGTTGGCATCTGGGTCCTACAAAAGGAAGAGCTATAGGTAGAAAATGAAGGAGCTGTCCTCATGGAGAGTTTGAGGGATGAGGGCAGAAGCAGCAATGCTTAGGGCTCTGGGTGAGACAGTATGACACAGAGCAGGGAAAGTGCGGGCTAGCACCGTTCTTAGGTGGAGAGGCTTCTAGTGGATTTGTTAGGGGCTATTCTGGGCAGAGAAGAGAGAAGCTTCAGAATCCATGATGGGAGGTGGTGTAGGGGCTGGGTGAGATGGTGCCAGGAGAACCAGCAGTGTCACTGATGGGTTAGGACTTGTTTGGAGAAATATTAGATATCCCTGAAGACTCCTCAAAAGACTTGAGGGAACACTGATGGAGGGATGATCTGTTACATCAGCAGGGATAGCCAGACAGTTTGAATTACTATCATTTCTGTTACTTCACCCATACGGCCCAGAGAAACTTGGACAACAGCAGTTTTAGGAATCCTAATACATATAGTCCGGTTGCTTTCCAGGATTTATCTATACTGCTCCCAGGGACGAAAGCAAGGCTTGTGCTTCAGGTGGTGAAATGCTTTCAGACACCACAAACTTAAAGGTCGCTGACCACTAGGTGGCCCCATTTCCATGGACTGGAGAATTGTTTAATGACCTCTGACGCCAAGGGCTTGAAACACATTAAAATGATTTGCCTGTTCAGTAACTTGGGTACTACAGACTCTGGGTACTTTTTTTTTTTTTTTTTTTGGTTTACAGAGTTATATTAATACAGAAGCTTCTTTTTTCACCCTCCTTTTTTACTTACAAATGTTCTGTCACCTGCACCAACGAACACGGCCTTATTACCTATGAAGTCAAATACTTCTGTGTTACCCAGTAGACTTGAGATGTGGACAAGAAAAGGGGAATGGCACTGAAATTCATTTTTTTTTGAAGATTTAGTTTCTTTTTCCTTTTGATGGGAGGACAGACTCTACAAGGACTTAACTGAGTTATTCACTTTATATGTTGTGGGCAGCACAATATTCATGAACCATCCATCTCTGCACCCAACAAACATTTGCTGAGGGCGTATTCTGAGCAGAATCAATTTCCTAAGCATCGCAGTAGGTTATATAACTATAAAAAGCCCACAGGGCTCCAATTGTAGAAAACCTTAACATTTTATGGAGGAGAACAGAGAGGTAAATTATTAAATATCACATATGGGGAATAAAGTGTATAATATAAAGTATCTTCTATCTTCATGCATTCAGTCATCATGTTCATGCATTTATTTTCACACGTAATACCTTGCCACTTCCTTTCACCAGTATTTATAATATTATTATACTAGGAAAATGTGTTTGAGTTCTAACAGCTGAAGAAAAATGAAATCTTGAAACACAGCCATTTTAAACTCAGCATTCATATTTTCAAACATAAAGAGGAATGACAAGTATCTATAAGATTGATCTGAAATACATTGGAAAGTCCAGGAAACGGGGAAAACAGAAAATTTTACAGTGTTCTCTTAAAGCCCAACAAAAAATATGTGGAAATAAATTAAAATTTCTGGAGCAAGATACTATTTTGAAAATACTGGAAATATTTGAAAAATACTGATGTGTTTTAGTTGATTGTCCTTACCACGTTTGGGCAGAGGATGTTTTGTTTCCTAAATTAAGGTGTTGATATTTGAGATGTTTTCTATTCATTATTTTCTATTATGGTTGGTCTATGAGATGCCCCTCTCTCATTTTTTCCCCATTCACTCTCTTCCTCCTTCTCACAGACACTTATTCTAATATGTTTCATACATGTCCTTGGCTGTGTATGCAAGTGTAAATGTAGCTTTCCTTTGCGTATGTATTTTATTTTATTTTTCACATCTTTATTGGAGTATAATTGCTTTACAATGTTGTGTTAGTTTCTGCTATACAACAAAGTGAATCAGCTAAATGTATATATATATCCCCATATCCCCTCCCTCTTGAGCCTCCCTCCCACACTCCCTATAACATCCCTCTAGGTCGTCACAAAGCACAGAGCTGACCTCCCTGTGATATGCAGCAGCTTCCCACTAGACATCCATTTTACATTTGGTAGTGTATATACGTCAATGCTACTCTCTCACTTCATCCCAGCTTCCCCTTCCCACTCCGGGCCCTCAAGTCCGTTCTCTACATCTGTGTCTTTATTCCTGCCCTGCCACTAGGTTCATCAGTACCACTTTTAAAAATTCCATATATATGCGTTAGCATATGATACTTGTTTTTCTCTTTCTGACTTATTTCACTCTGTATGACAGATTCTAGGTCCACCCACCTCACTACAAATAACTCAATTTCGGCACTTTTTATGGCTGTGTAATATTCCTTTGTATATATGTGCCACATCTTCTTTATCCATTCATCTGTTGATGGACGTTTAGGTTGCTTCCATGTCCTGGCTATCGTAAATAGTGCTGCAGTGAACATTGTGGTACATGTCTCTTTTTGAATTATGGTTTTCTCAGGGTATATGACCAGTAGTGGGATTGCTGGGTCATATGGTAGTTCTGTTTTTAGTTTTTTAAGGAAGCTCCATACTGTTCTCCATAGTGGCTGTATCAATTTACATTCCCACCAGCAGTGCAAGAGGGTTCCCTTTTCACCACGCCCTCGCCAGCATTTATTGTTTGTAGATTTTTTGATGATGGCCATTCTGACTGGTGGGAGGTGATACCTCATTGTGGTTTTGATTTGCATTTCTCTAATGATTAGTGATGTTGAGCATCTTTTCATGCACTTGTTGTCCATCTGTATGTCTTCTTTGGAGAAATGTCTATTTAGGTCTTCTGCCCATTTTTGGATTAGGTTGTTTGTTTTTTTGATATTGAGCTGCATGAGTTACTTGTATATTTTGGAGATTAATCCTTTGTCAGTTGCTTCATTTGCAAATATTTTCTCCCATTCGGAGGGTTGTCTTTTTGTCTTGTTTATGGTTTCCTTTGCTGCACAAAGCTTTTAAGTTTCATTAGGTCCCATTTGTTTATTTTTGTTTTTATTTCCATTTCTCTAGGAGGTAGGTCAAAAAGGATCTTGCTGTTTTATGTCATAGAGTGTTCTGCCTATGTTTTCCTCTAAGAGTTTTATAGTATCTGGCCTTACATTTAGGTCTTTAATCCATTTTGAGTTTATTTTTGTGTATGGTGTTAGGGAGTGTTCTAATTTCATTCTTTTACATGTAGCTGTCCAGTTTTCCTAGCACCATTTATTGAAGAGGCTGTCTTTTCTCTATTGTATTCTCTTGCTTCCTTTGTCAAAGATAAGTTGACCATATGTACATGGGTTTATCTCTGGGCTTTCTATCCTGTTCCATTGATCTATATTTCTGTTTTTGTGCCAGTACCATACTGTCTTGATTACTGTAGCTTTGTAGTATAGTCTGAAGTCAGGGAATCTGATTCCTCCAGCTCTGTTTTTCTTTCTCAAGATTTATTTGGCTATTTGGGGTCTTTTGTGTTTCCATACAAATTGTGAAATTTTTTGCTCTAGTTCTGTGAAAAATGCCATTGGTAGTTTGATAGGGATGCATTGAACTTGTAGATTGCTTTAGGTATATACTCATTTTCACAATATTGATTCTTCCAATCCAGGAGCATGGTATATCTCTCTATGTTTTTGTTACCTTTGATTTCTTTAATCAGTGTTTTATAGTTTTCTGAGTACAGGTCTTTTGTCTCCTCAGGTAGGTTTATTCCTAGGTATTTTATTCTTTTTGTTGCAGTGATGAATGGGATTGTTTCCTCAATTTCTCTTCCTGATCTTTCGTTGTTAGTGTATAGGAATGCAAGAGATTTCTGTGCATTAATTTTGTAACCTGCAACCTTACCAAATTCTTTGATTAGTTCTAGTGGTTTTCTGGTGGCATCTTTAGGATTTTCTATGTATAGTAGCATGTCTTCTGCAATCAGTGACAGTTTTACTTCTTCTTTTCCAATTTGTATTCCTTTTATTTCTTTTTTTTCTCTGATTGCCATGGCTAGGACTTCCAATACTATGTTGAATAATAGTGGCAAAAGTGGACATCCTTGTCTTGTTCCTGATCTTAGAGGAAATGCTTTCAGTTTTTCACCATTAAGAATGATGTTTGCTGTGGGTTTGTCATATATTACTTTTATTATGTTGAGGTAGGTTCCCTCTATGCCCACTTTCTGGAGAGTTTTACCATAAATGGGTGTTGAATTTTGTCAAAAGCTTTTTTTGCATCTATTGAGATGATCATATGGTTTTTCTTCTTCAATTTGTTAATATGGTGTATCACATTGATTGTTTTGTGCATATTGTAGAATCCTTGCATCCCTGGGATAAATCCCACTTGATCATGCTGTATGATCCTTTCAATGCGTTGTTGGATTCTGTTTGCTAGTATTTTGTTGAGGATTTTTGCATCTATGTTCATCAGTGATATTGGTCTATAATTTTCTTTTTTGTGATATCTTTGTCTGGTTTTGGTATCAGGTTGATGGTGGCCTTGTAGAACGAGTTTGGGAGTGTTCCTCCCTCTGCAATTTTTTGGAAGAGTTTGAGAAGGATAGGTCTTAACTCTTCTCTAAATGTTTGACAGAATTCACCTGTGAAGCCATCTGGTCCTGGACTTTTGTTTGTTGGAAGATTTTTAATTACAGTTTTAATTTCATTACCTGTGATTGGTCTGTTTATATTTTCTATTTCTTCCTGGTTCCGTCTCGGAAGGTTGTGCTTTTCTAATAGTTTATCCATTTCTTCCAGGTTGTCCATTTTATTGGCATATAGTTGCTTGTAGTAGTCTCTTGTAATCTTTTGTATTTCTGCGGTGTCAGTTGTAATCTCTCCTCTTTCATTTCTAATTTTATTGAATTGAGTCCTCTCCCTTTTTTTCATGATGAGTCTGGTTAAATGTTTATCAATTTTGTTTATCTTCTCAAAGAACCATCTTTTAGTTTTATTGATCTTTGCTATTGTTTTATTTGTTTCTATTTCATTTATTTCTGCTCTGGTGTTTACGATATTTTTCCTTCTACTAATTTTGGGTTTTCTCTGTTCTTTTTCTAGTTGCTTTAGTTGTAAGGTTAGATTGTTTATTTGAGATTTTTCTTGTTTCTTGAGGTGAGCTTGAATTGCTATGGACTTCCCTCTTAGAACTGCTTTTGCTGCATCCCATAGGTTTTGGAACGTTGTGTTTTCATTGTCATTTTTTTCTAGGTAGTTTTTGATTTCGTCTTTGATTTCTTCACTGATGTCTTGGTTATTTAGCAGTGCACTGTTTAGCCTCCATGTATTTGTGTTTTTTACTATTTTTTTCCTGTAATTGATTTCTAATCTCATAGCGTTGTGGTCGGAAAAGATGCTTGAGATGATTTCAATTTTCTTAAATTTTGCAAGGTTTGATTTTTGACCCAAGATGTGATCTATTCTGGAGAACGTTCTGTGTGCACTTGAGAAGATGGTGTATTCTTCCACTTTCGGGTGGAATGTCCTAAAAATATCAATTAAGTCTATCTGGTCTATTGTGTCATTTAAAGCTTGTGTTTCTTTATTTATTTTCTGTCTAGATGATCTGTCTATTCATGTAAGTGGGGTGTTAAAGTCCCCTACTATTAATGTGTTACTGTCTATTTCTACTTTTATAGCCGTTAGCATTTGCCTTATGTATTGAGGTGCTCCTATGTTGGGTGCATAAATAATTATAATTGTTATGTTTTCTTCTTGGATTGATCCCTTGATCATTATATAGTGCCCTTCCTTATCTCTTGTAACAGTCTTTATTTTAAAGTCTACTTTATCTGATATGAGTATTGCTACTCCAGCTTTCTTGTGATTTCCATTCGCATGGAATATCTTTTTCCATCCCCTCACTTTCAGTCTGTATGTGTCCCTAGGTCTGAAGTGGGTTTCTTGTAGACAGCATATATAAGGGTCTTGTTTTTGTATCCATTCAGCTAGTCTGTGTCTTTTGGTTGGAGCATTTAATCCATTTACATTCAAGGTGATTATCAATATGTATGTTTCTATTACCATTTTCTTAATTGATTTGGGTTTGTTCTTGTGGGTCTTTTTCTTCTCTTGTGCTTCCCGCTTAGAGAAGTTCCTTTAGCATTTGTTGTAAAGCTGGTTTGGTGGTGCTGAATTCTTGTAGCTTTTGGTTGTCTGTAAAGCTTTTGATTTCTCCATTGAATCTGAAGGAGATCCTTGCTGGGTAGAGTAATCTTAGTTGTAGGTTCTTCCCTTTCATCACTTTAAATATGTCCTGCCACTCCCTTCTGGCTTGCAAAGTTTCTGCTGAAATATCAGCTGTTAACCTTATGGGGATTCCCTTGTATGCTATTTGTTGCTTTTCCCTTGCTGCTTTTAATATTTTTTCTTTGTATTTAATTTTTGACAGTTTGATTAATATGTGTCTCAGCCTGTTTCTCTTTGGGTTTATCCTGTATGGTACTCTCTGCACTCCTGGTGTTGACTGACTATTTCCTTTCCCATGTTAGGGAAGTTTTTGACTATAATCTCTTCAAATATTTTCTCACCCTCTTTCTTTTTCTGTTCTTCTGGGACCCCTATAATTTGAATGTTGGTGTGTTTAATGTTGTCCCAGTAGTCTCTGAGACTGTCCTCAATTCTTTTCATTCTTTTTTCTTTATTCTGCTCCCTGGCAGTTATTTCCAACTTTTTATCTTCCAGCTCACTTATCTGTTTTTCTGCCTCAGTTATTCTGCTATCGATTCCTTCTAGAGTATTTTTAATTTCAGTTATTGTGTTGTTCATCACTGTTTGTTTGCTCTTTAGTTCTTCTAGATCCTTGTTAAATGTTTTTTGTCTTTTCTCCATTCTGTTTCCGAGATTTTGGATCATCTTTACTATCATTATTCTGAATTCTTTTTCAGGTAGGTTTCCTATTTCATCTTCATTTATTTGGTGTTGCAGGTTTTTACCTTGCTCTTTTGTCTGCAACATATTTTTTTGTTGTTTCATTTCTTTTTTTTTGATGGGTGGGGCTGTATTCCTGTCTTACTGGTTGTTTGGCCTGAGGCAACCAACACTGGAGTTTTCAGGCAGTTGGATAGTGCCAAGTCTTGGTGCCAAGATGAGAACCTCCGGGAGGCCTCACTCTGATTAATATTCCCTGGGGTCTGATGTTCTCTGTTAGTCCAGCGGTTTGGACTTGGAGCTCCCACCACAGGAGCTTGGGCTCGACTTCCGGCCTCAGAACCAAGATCCCGCAAGTCATGTGGCGTGGCAAAAAAAAAAAAAAAAGAATAAAAGGAGCAGTACAATAACAAAGAATAAAAAACAAAATAAAGTTAGAAAGATAAAAAATATATTAGGAAAAATAAAAATATAATTGAAACAACTGCAACAAGGTAAAATAAAACCACAACAGAAAAAAGAAAAGGGGAACAAGCCAAAAGGAGCAGAACAATAACAAAGTATAAAGAATAAAATAAAACTAGAAAAATAAAAGATTTATTAGAAAAAAGAAAAATATAAATGAATCAACAACAATGAACCAACAAGGTAAAACAGAGCCCCAATCTAAAAGAGGAAAAAAAGACAAAGCTTTGGCTATGGGGGGTGGAGTTTATGTGGGGGTGGAACTTAGGCAGGGGTGGGGTTTAGGGTGGGGCGGGACCTTGGCAGGTGGGGGTTGATGTTTGAGCGTGGGGCGGGGCCCAGGTTCAGGACCCCTGCAGCCAGAAAAGGCCTGGGGGCAGAGCCTAGGCAAGGTGACGTTCAAGCATGGGGTGGGGACTTTGCTTAGGGCTTGCACAGAAGGGGAGAGGCAGCATGTCCAAAGAGGGGCCTCTGGAGTGTGGAGTTCCAGAGTCTGGAGATAAGACTCTGGGTGAGGGTGTGTGGGTGGGGTTTAGGCCCAGCAAGGTTGGAACAGGTCTCAGAGGGGGTCTCCAAGTGTAGAGGTAGAGCCCTGGCTGGGGGTGTAGGGGTGGGGCTTGGGCTCTGCATGGCAGGAGGGAGGCTCTGCGGGCAGAAGATTAGGCCCCGGAGACCAACAGGCTCCCTGGTGCCTAAGTGGACAGGGAAAGCACTGGCCTCGTTTCCTTCTGTTCTTCCACACCCCCCCGGTCTCCCCCAGGGTCTCTCTGGTCCCCGCTGGACCCCTAACCGTGGGTGGGTCCTGCTAGGTTTAGGAACTCCTCCCCTCCCCCAGCCGCCCCTCAGGGGTGCTGGTCCTTTAGGTCCTGCCTTTACTTTTCCTCCACCTTCCCTCCCTCCCACTCCCTCAGTACCTGTGTCACTGGATGGCGTCTCAGTGGGCAGAAGATCAGGCCAGGGATCTCAGCAGGCTCCTGGGGACCCTAGTGGGCAGAGGAAACCTGGCCATGCTCCCTTTTAATCCTCAGCCTTCCCAATGGTCCCCCAATTTCCCCCTTCAGGCTTGGGATCCCTTCCCCTCCCCCAGCCACCCCTCAGGGACACCAGTCCCATCCCACCTCCACTTCTCCTCCCCCTTCACTCCCCACAACACCCCACATCCTATCCAGTCACTGGGGGTTCCTCCCATCCCCTTAGGTGTCAGTGGTCCCCCACCGGTGCCTGGTATGTGCCCTAGTTGTGCGGAGATGCGAATTCCGCGTCCTCCTAGTCTGCCAACTTGACTCCGCCCTGTGTGTATGTATTTTAAATTTGCTATGTGAAAGAGTTTCTTCTTTTTATTAAATTTATTTTTTATTGATGTATAGTTGAATTACAATGTTGTGTTAATCACTGCTGTACAGCAAAGTGACTCAGCTATACATATATATACATTCTTTTTCATATTCTTTTCCATTATGGTGTATCACAGGATATTGAATATAGCTCCCTGTGCTATACAGTAGGACCTTGTTGTTTATCCATTCTATATATACTAGTTTGCATCTGCTAATCCCAAACTCCCAATCCATCCCTCTCCTAACCCCCATCCCTTGGCAACCACCAGTGTATTCTCTATGTCCCTGATTGTGTTTCTGTTTCTGTTTCATTTGTGTCATATTTTAGATTCCACATATAAGTGACAGCATACAGTATTTGTCTTTCTCTTTCTGACTTACTTCACTTAGTATGATAATCACTAGTTGCATCCAAGAGTTTCTTCTTTTTTTCACCTACTTAATTTCATCCAGAATGGCTCTACCAGTACAGAGAGGGAAGCAAAAACATCATCTAAGCTTGAAGACTCTAAAAGCAGATAGGATGGGGTGGGGGAATTGGGGAGATGCTATGAAACGGTACAAATTTGCAACTAGAAAATGAGTAAGTTCTGGAGATCTAATGCCCAGCACAGTGATTATAATTAATAATACTCTATTATATGCTTAAATTGCTAAGGGACTGGATCTTAAATATTTTAACCATAAAAAAGAAATTATAATCATGTGACATGATAGAGGTGCTGGCTAAGCTATGGTGGTGATCATATTGTGATATATAAATGTATCAAGTCAACACGTTGTATGCCTTAAGCTTACACAATGTTTTATGTCCATTACATCTCAATTTAAAATAAATTAAAAATAAATAAATAAAATAAAACAGAAAGGACCAGTGCCCTCTTCCTAGGCAGAGACTGGGAAAAAGGTAAGACCCCCTCAGCTGGCCCCTGCCATTGCATGGTATAGGAGGGACAGACAACATCTACAGGATGTATGTGTAGGCAGAGGACCCTGAGAGACCAACATAGAGTTTTACTCCCAGCATAATAGGGGGCACAGCCAAGTGATCTTCTGTGTACTGGGCAGTAACCTGGAGAGGAAGGACTTTGACGTCACCAAGACTTTTGTGTCTCTAGAGAGGAAGAACAGAAGTAGCAAAGAGAGAGTTTGTATGTATCAGACTTAGACAGGCTTCCAGCCCATTGTTCTTATAGTCATGACAAAGAGAATACAGTGGTGACCTACATAGATGCACCACCAAAGACCGATTGAAATGCAGATCATGGCAGCAGCTGCTAAAATAGACTGACAATAATGGCCAAGACCAGATGTTTCACTCTAATTTTTTGACATTGCATAAGCACTCCAGAATGTTGACATTTACTACAGGGGTGGAGTAGGCCATGCAGTGGACTGAGATTTTCTTCTTTATACTTTGTAGCTGCAGGAGATGGTTGGTGAGCAGTGATGAAAACATGTGTGATGGAACAAGTAGAAGAAAATTTCCTTGAATTGCATCTGAGCTCTCCCTTTTGAAGAGCAGCACAGGATTACAGCACCTGAAAGAAGAATTACATCGAAACTTCAGAGTAAAGTCATAGTTTTTACCCTCAAGCAAACTTATTGAACTTATTTATTAGCTCTAATAGTTTTTTAGTGGATTCCTTTGGATTTTCTAAATACATGATTCTGTCATCTGCTAATAGTTTTACTACTTCCTTTCCAATCTGGTGACTTTTCTTTTCTTTACTTGACTAATTGCCCTGGCTAGAATTTCCAAAGTGAATAGAAGTGGTGAGAGTGAATATTCTCCTCTGACCTTAGTGGGAAAGATTTCACTCTTTCTCTCTTTTCTTTTTTTTTTTTTATAAATTTATTTATTTATTTTATTTATTTTGTTTTTGGCTGTGTTGGGTCTTCGTTGCTGCGTGCGGGCCTTCTCTAGTTGTGGCGAGTGGGGGCTACTCTTCACTGTGGTGTGCAGGCTTCTCATTGCAGTGGCTTCTCTTGTTGCAGAGCACAGTCTCTAGGCATGCGGGCTGAGTAGTTGTGGCTCACGGGCTCTAGGGTATAGGCACAGTAGTTGTGACGCATGGGCTTAGTTGCTCTGCGACATGTGGGATCTTCCCAGACCAGGGCTTGAACCCACACCCCCTGCATTGGCAGATGGATTCTTAACCACTGCACCACCAGGGAAGCCCGATTTCACTCTTTCATTATTAAGTATGATGTTAGCTGTGTCTTTTTCATAGATGTCCATTATCAGGTTAAGGAAGACCCCTTCTGTTCCTAGTTTGTTGTGTGTTTTTATCATGAAAGTGTGCTGGATTTTCCTCAAATACCTTTTCTGCATCTATAGAGATGATCATGTGTTTTTTGTCCCTTATACTATAAATATGGCATATTATGTTGATTGATTTTGGGGGGGAATGTCAAACCAACCTTGCTTTTCTAAGATAAATCTCACTAGGTTGTGGTGTATAATCCTTTTTACATGTTGCTAAACTTGTGGTCTTAGTTGTGGTAGGCTAAATAATGGCTTTCCAAAAGATACGCTTGTCATAATTCCTGGGTGGAACCTGTGATTGTTACCTTATATGGCAAAGACTTTGCAGATGAGATTAAGTTAAGGATCTTGAGATGGGGAGATTATCTTGGGTTATCTAAGCAGGCCCTACATGCAATCACAAGTGTCCTTTAAGAGGGTGGCAGAAGGAAATTAAAGACAGAATAAAAGAAAGCAATGTGACCATGGAGAAAGAGATTGGAGTGACAATGACCACATTCCTTGGCTTTCAGAACTCTGAAAGAATAAATTTCTATTGTTTTAAGGCACCAAATTTGGGTAATTTGTTATAGTAGCCAGAGAAAACCAACATACTAGTATTTTGTTGAAGACTGTTGTGACTCTATATTCATAAGGTATATTGGTCTTTAGTTTTCTTTTCTTGTGATATCTTTATCTGGCTTTGGTATCAGAGTAAAACTGGCTACATGGAATGAGTTGGGAAGTGTTCCCTCCTATACTATTTTTTGGAAATATTTTTGCAGGACTAGTATTCATTCTTCTTTTATATATATCTGCATTCCTAAAGATTTTTTGAAATCTGCAAACTTTATCTGGCTATTTCATGACATTGACTGCTCTGGATCAAATTTCCCTGAAAGGATCCATGTCTGCTATTTCAGGACCTTTTTCTTGAATAATATAGCTTCAGTTATATATTATGTTCTCAAAGTTTTATTTTAGATGGGAATTTCAATGGTATGTATGTTGCCTGTCTGACTATTGTCCATTTCCATGATTGTTCTCCCATCATTTTAACTCTTCATTTTATTTCATTTTGTGGGCTCACCTTACTTTTATCTTCTATGCTCCTTACTGTATTTTCATCAGTACCTATTTTCCCCTGCACTTCCTCCAGCTCACTTTTGTTCTGTGAATGATTTTATGTTTTCTCTTCTGATTTCTCCCTGCTTGTTTTCTCTTTCCATTTCCTCACAAAATCTTTGTTGAGCTGCTAGATCTCTGCTCCTTATTCTTGTTTCATGAGGCAACTGCTTACTTAAGATTTTCTTATTTATATTAAATATCTGGTGATAATTTAAACTTATTCCTTGGTAATATTATTCTAGTGAGTGTCCCTCACTTGTCAGTTGATTTTTTCCCATTTCTTTCTTCTTCTCCCTCCTCTCCCTCTCCTTCTAGTATCTTTATGTGGCTCCTAAACAGATTTCCTTTTTAAAATTTATCAGTGAAACAGGTCATTTCCTCTAGCTATTTACAGAAATTTGGGAGAGTGAGGAAGGACCAAGGCTTTGGGGCAGAATAGTTGGATAGACAAACACAAAGTTTGTTTGTTTAACAAGGGAAAGTCTCTCTTCCACTATTACAGAGACAAACCGCTTCATTAAAAATGGCGCCTTTGTGTGATTCCTTAGTTGGCTTTGCCTGCACCAATATTTGGAACCAAACTGAATTCCAACAGTTGAAGCATGCTCCTTCTTCCTACCGTTGTAGACCAGGGATATAAGATTTTGTACCTTAGGATGTGCACCTCTGTTTGTACTTTTTTTCTGGGTCTTTCGAGGCTCTACAGCTGCAGCATTTTTTTTCCCCTCTGTGGGTTTTTTTGGGGGGGGCGGCGGTGCATTTGCCTGCTTGATTCTCATTGCTTTTGAAAGCCCTTCCACCTATTTTCTGGTTTGGAGTTTCAACTGTCTTCTAGTTTTGCCAAAAACAACTTCAGTGTTTGTGTTTCTCTTTTTCCTCATTATTTTTGGATGATTTCCAGAAAGAAAAGGCAGAAGTGCCAGCTTTGGAAACAAGATATTTCTATCTTAAATTTGGACACATTTTTATACTTGCCTTTTTTTTTCCCCCCTCTTCACTTTACATTCTTCTTTTTTTGTAGTTGATCTGTGCTCACAGTTTCATCTGAATGAATTATAATTAAATTTTCATCTTTATCCCTGGCTTCTCTCCCTGCATAGTGGACATTGTTCCTTGATTTGAATTTAAATAAGGTATGCTAATAGACATTTGTAGTATATTCTAATGGATGGAGATCTCTCTTTCTCTCTCTCTTTCTCTGTCTCTGTCTCACACACACACACACACACACACACACACACACACATAAACACACACACACACACACACACACGAACAGCTTCCATTCAGGCTTCCACTGAGCCAAAGAGCTGCAAAGTCCCTCTCTGAAAGGAGGACAATTGACAACACCAATCAAGGCTTGGTGGCCAAGGTGATGGTTGGAATCATGTGAAACTGGTAAAAATCCAGGGAGAAAATGTTGCACCTTCAGCCCATTCCCAAGTCTCCAGTAAACTGGTTTTAGTTCTAAGAAATCCCCATTTCCACAGGGGTGGACTGTAGCTTCTGGGGCAGCTGGCTTAGGGAAAGGTTTCCATGGCTGAGAAGACAATGGTGGGGGAGGGGAAGCAGGGCAGGGGAGCAAAGCCTTTGGGAGGGGTTTGGGAAAGGGGATCCCATCTCTTGAGTAATAATGTTAAATAATGTATTAAATATTATATGACACACAATATATTACACATTATTATTTATTTATAAATATTATATTATAATAATATTATATAATACATAGTATACATATTTAAAGACATATTTTGATGTACTAATGTAATATCTTTTAGTATTTCTCTTACTTTCATTTTACAATAATTTTTTTAAGCTCCTAGATCTATCATTCAAGTTTCTTGAAAAATGTGCATGGTAGGGTATATTTCTACTGGTGATCAGGCTATCAGCAGATTTTAAAATTCTTAACTTGTTGGGGTGGTTCCTGTACTTTCTCTACGACATAGTATTACTTGTTAGGTACTCTCTCCCTTTATTTCCCAAAGCAGCAATACCACAAGGTTGTTGTAGATTTGTTGAGTTTCACTGACTATTTGGCACAGTACAGAGTTGTTAGAGCACTCAGCACAAAATTTCCCAGCCACTGCTGCCATGTGGAAGTCATCACTGGACGTCCTCCTTAGGGTCCTGTTTACTGATTCCTTTGCTCATCTGTCCCTCCCCAACCCCCAACTATTTCACAAGACCCTTCTCCATAATTCCATCACTCCCAAAATGGTTGTTTATTCTACCTGCCAGGGAAAGATCCCAAATTCTTGTTGCTTTATGTATCAGGATGCTTCTGGTGAGTATGAAAAACCCCATTCAAAGTGGCTTAGCTCATAAAGATGTTTATTTTTTTAAATTTATTTTTATTTATTTATTTATTTGTTTGTTGTTGTTTTTTTATTTTTGGCTGTGTTGGGTCTTTGTTGCTGCGTGCGGGCTTTCTCTAGTTGCGGCGAGCGGGGGCTACTTGTCGTTGCAGTGCGTGGACTTCTCATTGCGGTGGCTTCTCTTGTTGTGGAGTACAGGCTCTAGGTGCGTGGGCTTCAATAGTTGTGGCACATGGGCTCAGTAGTTGTGGCGCACAGGCTTAGTTGATCTGCGGCATGTGGGATCTTCCTGGACCAGGGCTCGAACCCATGTCCCCTGCATTGGCAGGTGGATTCTTAACCACTGTGCCACCAGGGAAGTCCCATAAGGATGTTTATTATCTCACACCTGAAGTCCAGAGGTAGGGAGGCTCCAGACACTGTTAAAGGTTCAATGATGCCATCAGGTACCCTGTTTCTTTCTGGTTTGGTTTTCTTCTCTGCAGTTCTTAGTATGTTGCCTTCTTTCTCAGACGACCTCTCTTCGTAAAACATGGCAACAGTTCTAGGCATCATAATTAAATATTTATTTATTTATTTATTTAGTCTGTGCCAGGTCTTAGTTGCAACATGTGGGATCTTCGTTGCGGCATGTGGGATCTTTAGTTGTGGCATGCGAGATCTTTTAGTTGCAGCATGTGGACTCTTAGTTGTGACATGCATGTGGGATCTAGTTCCCCGACCAGGGATCTACCTAGGCCCCCTGCATTGGGAGCATGGAGTATTGCCCAGTGGACCACAAGGGAGTCCCCTAGGCATCATAATTAAAACCCAACATCCAGAAGTAGAGAGAGATTGCCTCGACCAGTTTCTTCTTTTTAAGAGCAAAGAAACCTCTCCCAGAAGCCTTCAAGCAGAACCCCTCACATATCTCTTGGCCATTACTGGCTTGGATGGTCAAGATTTACCCCTGAGTTAGGAATATGCCCACCCTGGCATGGAGGTAGAGATTTGAATAATCAGGATTTTGTCTGTAGGAAAGAAGTAGGGAATTAACTTTGTATAAGTGACAAATAGTGCTTGAGTACTCTATTATGCATTACAATTTAACATGTTTTCTTTAAATTTTTTCCATCTAAAAAGGTTGATGGGGTAAACTCACCTTTATGATCACACCAACATTTTGAGGTATCTTCTCTAAAAAGAAGTCCAGGTTTTTGTTGCTTATTTTGTTTTGTGAGGAATTCTGCCTTCTTCTTAGGCTCATCAGCTCATATTGCAGCAATTAGCTATTAAATGACATGTTTTGCTCCTATTATAATTTTTAGATTTTTAATTTCTCTCAAATTTTCCAAGATATTAGTGAGAGGCATAATATCTAGGTCTTTTGGCCCTTATTTTTAGCTTCATCACTTTAACATCAATTCAATACTTTGTTATGGCTCTTAACTTACCCAGTGTTGATAACTTGGTTGTCTCTTAATCTATTTGAATACAGGCTGCCTCATGTGTTTGGGTAGATATAAAATAACTGCTTGTTCCAAAGTTTTAAGGCTCTCCAAAGTTGGTGGGGCATAGAAAAGCATTGAATTACTTGAAAAAGTTTATTCTGCCTGATCTATTTAATCTTGACTTACTTAAATCCATGATAATGAAATATCCTCTTTAATTGAATATGCAAATAATGAATAATGCTAATAACTTTAATAATTGCTCATCATTATACCAGAAAGATGCATCAAAACCAATCTTTATTGCCTATTTTTTAATGTTAATATATTTTAGTATCACATTTGTGTTTTCAAAAGGTATTTTGTGTTGTCTTTATAAAATTCCAGGATAAAGGTCAAAACTCCAAAGATTGGGGTTTAATGACCATGTCTGTATATTCTTTATTTATGACACATAGTCTCAAGATCTTGAATATCATAAAATTCTCATGTGGTTGGCTATAACACTTTTATGGGATACACAATAAAAAGTAAATTGAGCAAAATTGATTCATTCCCTATATTATTCATAGAATAATATAAACTTGGAGGAATATAGAACTTAATCCCATAGCCAGATCACACCTTTCCTACAACCCCTGCCAAAAATATGCATGAATTATCTGATTATCAAATATAAGAAAGGGTGACAAATTAGGAGTCTTGTTTGCTTAAAGTTTAAATAGAAAACAGTTTAATTCAATGTGTACTTAGGACATATATAAGATATCTAAGCAGTATAAAGATGAGAAAGTTCTTAGAGTCTGATTAACAAGCTGATAGAAAAAGTCATTTTAATTTACATGTTACCTAAATCAAATTACTAAGCTATTTATATTTATAAATTATATGTAAATGTACTTATATATAGAAGTTATATTTTATTATGTCATATCCTACCACCACCATGGAAGGTTGTTTACTATTGACTTACTTTTATTTGCTACTAGAGGGTCAGATTAATACAGAAGAAACTCAAGTGATACAAAGACAACTAAGGATTCTACATTTAAAAACTGTTTAGTAAAAAAAAAAAAAAACAACTGTTTAGTAGAATGCCTTGAATTCCTAAGAAACAGCAATAACATTCATTCTTGCATAAAGAAGACAGAATTGAGTGAAATGAGAGAGAAAAGTCAATTAGTTTACCTAAGAATAAAGTCCTGAAAATCTTAACCCAGGATTTTTCCTCCTGCAGTACTCAGAAAATATTACAAATCTCATCTCACATACTCTTGGATGTCTTCATCATTCCTTCTCTCTGAATGAAATAAACTCCTATTTTGCCTTAGTTTATTACCTAAATCCTAAACCACTGTTATAAGTTATTTGTTGCAATCTTTTAATGAAAATTTAAAATCCTAACCAGAAGTACTGCTTGACTAGATATTTACCGCTTCACTACAGATGTAAGTCAAGGGAGCATCTGTAGGAAGCATTTATTTTGGGTCCTGTTCTACATGGCCAGTATCTGAGTCACTGTGATTGAAATTCTAAATCCATTTTGAACCCATTGGGTTCAAGCACTAAGCACTTTTATGGCAGTTCTAATAGTCTGGACTATTTCTGTGACTACCTACATGGCAACCTGCCACTTTCTTTTGAGTTTTTGCTAACCTTAATTCACAGACATTGTTGGCAAAATATTTGCTAAGAAGCTTTTCTCAGAGATGACTACAAAATGTGACTATTGCATATATTAAACTTCTGGATGGTATGACAGATTTTCTAATATTGTTCAGTTTTCTATCTTTTTTGTCTGCTTTTGATTTGATCTTTCAAATACAGGTACTCTTTTGTATGCCTCACACCATTTGGGAAGGTGGGGGTGTGCTTATCTCCTACTAGGTTTCAGCTAGCCAAAGAATTTTGATCACAATTTTTATCCTTCTCATAAAAGTTTATGAATTGAAGATGAAAGATGGCTTAGCAACCTGGAAAAGGATTTTATTTCATTCAATGGGATCTGTTTGAGAGCACTCAAGAAGTGACTTTTTAAATTTAAAGTGATCCCTTGGGTACTATGATAGAATAGTTTATAGACTACATTTCATCATATGAAATGTATATAGTTGTATAAAATATAAATGATTGTATTATGTGTATGTGTGCACATGCACACAGAATTTTGAATTGAGTGCATTTATATTCCAAGCTTTTAAAAGGCAATAGGTGATTGGGCAATTGCGATTGACATGTATACAGTGATGTGTATAAAATTGATGACTGATTTAAAAAAAAAAAAAAGAATGTTTGTATAGTAAACAGGCTTGGAATTGGAAGATAGTGTCTCCCTCTGAAACAGAAGCAAATATCCAGTATAATGATAATAATGTCATCCTCTGCATTAAAGGATTGCTTTGCTTGCAGCCTAAAAAAAAAAAAAGGCAATAGGTGGTAAAAAAAAAAAAGTCAGTTTGATCTGTGTAACATTTGGTTTTAGGCAGATTCATTATGACTTTAAGGTTTAATCTGATCAACATTTATTAAGTTCTTATTATGTAGAAGACACTAGAATGATTAAGAGACAGCTTTTGTCCTTAAGGAATTATTGAAGGGTGCTACGCAGTAGAGTTAACAGAAGGTGGGTGGAGAAATGTGAGTACCAAATGATAAATAATAGACCTTGGTATTTAAAGGGGAAACAAATTACCTCCAGTTCAGAGCATCAGGAAAGACTTCAAGGAGGACGTGGCCTCTTGGAATGAGTCCTACAGAGGGACGGGATGGGACAGTCCAGCAATCAGATGCAACACGTGTTCTCATTTCACTGTCATCACTACCTTTCTCTTCCCCTGGTCCTCCTCCCAGTCCTCTTTCTCTTTCCCTACTAAGAGGACACAGGTGAGTTTGAGAGCTCAAATTTCTTTAACACAATAGAGTATTAATGTGGGCTGAAGAAGAGCTGGCTGAAGTAAAAATGAAATAAAAATGACCAGGACCTTCCCCTTATACTTTTGTCTCTGTTTCCTCCTTGCTGTTCCTGTTCCTATGATTCACCCTCAGCTTCGTGAGGCCAACGTTTGCTTACCATTGTATACCCAGAGCCTGCAGGTAGCAGGAATTCAGTAAATATTTGCTGAGTGACTGAACAAATAGAAAGATAGAGGGAAGGAAGGGAGGAAGCACTGTAATTTCTTCATTTGATTTTACTAACCTTACCTTTAAATTTTACTATTTACCATTCTATAAATTATTCTGTAGAATAATTAAAGTGTTGACAGGTGAAGATGACAACTTGATTTCCTTATAGATGCAGAGTGCTTCAAGCACAGAGAAAAGAAAACAAAACAATAAACAATGACCTTCCACCATCATAAAAACACAAAGACCTATATCCTAGTGGAGTCTATAAATTAATCTTATCAAATGAATAAAATACTTTTGTGTTGATTCCAAAGGGAGTAAAAATGAGAGAAGATGTTGAGTATAAAATTTTGTTAAGGCCCATGAATATTTGCAATTAAATGATAATACTTGAACTCAGGTCTGTTAAAGATGAGAAGAGTCTGCATAACACACATTAGCTACAGAAATGTGGTCCTTAGTCTTTTCAGTGTGCCAAAGTGTACAGACAGACCCCCCCCCTCTGCCGCAAACTCTCCCCTTTTTAATGTTTTCCCGTTAAAAATGACTTTTGGTTTTTTATACTTCAACTTCATAGAATGTATTTATCCCTCATTAGAATGTTTTTTATAAGAATATTTTTTATTCACACTACTAAAGCTCAATATAACTTTTCATTCCTTTCACCTTATTTATTGGAATTCCTTTTCATATTTAATAGTGCTTTATAATTATGTGGTTGAATCTACTAAAGAAAGTATATTTAAGGAAACTTTGCTTCTATTCCTGTTCCCTTGCTCTAATCTCTTCCTCCTTATACAGGATACTGCTTTTAATTTTTTAATAATTTATCTGACTGTTTTCAAAATAACACATATGTTATATACATATATGTTATATATAGATTTTAAACATTGTTTATAATATATAATAGCCTCTCCCCTTTCTTAGATAAATGATAGATTTTACAAAATTTTCTCTACTTTTCCATCTAACAGTATACCCTAGAGATAATTCTATGGTAAATATAACATGCTAAACAAATGATTAGAAGGAAAACTGAGTTACATTTCAAAGAAAATTGAAATTACTTGTAGACTTTTGAAAAATATGTCAATGGGCAACTAATGTTACTGGATATAAAACAGTTGTTTATGAAATAACCATATCAATTGTTTGATAATCAGAAAGTAATGTTTTAAGCATTTACATCCTAACATAGTTTGTTTCATACATATGTACGCATTCATATATATATATGTATATATATATACACACACACACATATTTGCTTTGGTGAGCTTTTGTTACATTTTATAAAATTGGTAAGGATTTTGCCTTGATGTGTAATGTGTTAGTTGTAATTTTTCCTCATGGAAATAATAGGATGTTTTCTTCAGGTTAGAGTTATGGCACAAGATGTCTGATTTCCAGAAAGGAGTTGTGATAATAAGAAGATACCTGTATTTTATTTCTTTATCCTAATTCACTAGTATGTTATGATCTTACTACCAAACAGTAGATGGCACTATAAGTATGTACTCATTAGAGGCCAAATTGATTTCTACTAAACTGCAACATGTAATTTATATTTTAATATTTGAGGTTGTTGTACCCAGTGTTCAAAAAGGAATGGACCATCGCCCGAGGTCTGGAAATATATTCCTCATATATTCAGAATTTTTATTAAAAATGTATTTGAAATTACCATTAGTTGTAACTACTAAGGGCTTTTGTGTAGATAAAGTTGATATAGATAAGACTGATGTAAAGTCTACACTTCACATTTTAATTCGGTTTGATGAGTAATTTTGTTGGGTTAATCATGCCAGTGCTAGATTATGTAAAACACAGACTGCGTATATATATATATTCCTTAGCTACTAAAAATGGACTACACATTGCCCATTTTTAAAAGACTCTGATACTTTAAAAAAGAAATCAAAGTAATCTTAATATCGAAATCAGAATTTTGTGGGTCTTCCTTAACTTATATTATGATTTTTTTTTACTTTGAATTTTTTATGGTGCTTTTGAAAAGTTGTCAATGGCCTCCATGTTGCTAAATCCAGTTCTTATTCTCAGGCTTCGTTTTGTTTGCCCTGTGAACAGCATGTCACACAGCAGATCACTCTCTTCTTTTGAAACCATCTTTTGTGCTTGGCTTTCAGGACACCACATTCTCTTGGTTTTCCTTCCCCCTAGCTGGCTGTTTGCCTGTCTTAGCTCTTCCCACTTCTCCCGAATCTTCTAATCTTTTAATGTCGGAGTGCCCCAACATTGGTCAATCCTTTTTCTTATCTACACTCACTTCCTTATTGATATCATCTAGGTTTACAGTTTTAAATACAAGTAAAATGTCCACATTTTAAGTGGAGTCCAAAAGATTCCATTGTGTAAAAAGAATTGCTGCATCATTTTAAGGCTAACCTGATGCGACAGAGTAGTGGTTGCTAATCAAGTTATATTTAAATTCCACAAAATCATGGGATGTGTTGTTGTGGACCATCTGAGTTCGGTGACCATCTCTTTGGTGACAATGCTCAAATTTATATCTCTAGCCTGGACCTCCTCTCTGAATTCCAGACCTGTATTCAACTGTTTATCTGGCAATTCTACTTGGATGTCTAATAAAAATCTCAAAGGTGCCCCAATTTTCTTCCCACCTCCAAATCTCCTCTGCCATAGTCTTGTTTATCTGTTGATGGCAGCTCCATACCTTTTCAGTTGATCGGGCTAAAAACATTGAAAGTATTCTTGACTTGTCATTTCCAACCTGTCATGAAGTCCTATTGGCTCCTGCAACGTCAGCATATGCCCAGAACCCAACCCTCTCTCATTACTCTACTGTTCCTGCCTTGGTTCAATCCATTATCATCTCTCATATGAATTACTGCAATAGCTTTCCAACCCATCTCTCAGCCTCCACTTTGACTGCTTTACAGTCTATTTTTAGCACAGCAGCCAGAGTGGTCCTGTTTGTTACTCTTTTGCTCAAAACTCTGCAATGGCTCCACATTTCACTCACAATAAAATCCAAGTCCTTACAATGAACTACAAGGTCAAATAAGATCTGGTCTTTATCACATCCTTGAGTTCACCTCTTACTGCTCTTCTTCTCTCTCACTCCACTCTAGCCATACTGACCTCCTTTTTTCCCTCCAACACAGCTGGTCCACCCCTACCTCAGGGCCTTTGCATTGGCCATTCCCTTTGCCTGAAAGACTCTCCCTTCAGTGTTTACTTGGCTTACTCTCTCACCTCCTTGCTTTCTGCACCTCTCACATTGACAAGTATATGGAGGGCCCTGTTTACAATTTTGAACCTTATCCCTTGCCCCAGCATCCCATCTCTATTACTCTACTCTCTATTTTTCTCCAAAGCACACATCACCTTTGATGTAATATTTATTATATTATCTCCTGCACTAATATATAAACTTCTTATAAGCAGAGGTTATTATCATTTGGGATCACTTTTCTGTCAGTGCCTGACAATTGTAGGTAATCAATAAGTATGTGTTAAGTGACAAATGAACAAATGAATAAATGATAAGGAGGATGGGACACCATAATCTTTGCAATATTTAGGGTCTCTAAATATCACTTAGTTTTCACTTAGAAAGTATCACTCATTTCGAAGGATAACTTCCTGCTGTAATACTGTCGATTTTTTTCTTTTAAGTCTGAGTGAACCAATGGTGGACTCACTAGAATGAAATTCCAAAATATTAGACAGCTGGCCTAATGAAAACTATAATTCACACAATTTAAGGTATAGAAAGTAGGCGCTAATATTTGAGGAATGTTTAATATCTTGAATATCTAGATGTCCTAGTAAGGAAGGAAATGGACATTAATCAGACTGCTAACATATGTATGTATATACATAATATATAACATATATATAATATATATGAATATAATATATAACATGATATATATTTTATATATATATATATATGACGCAATTGGCCTTTCACATATACATTATCATTTACTTTTTGCAACTCCGTGAAGTAGGTATTGCCCTAATTTTGCCAACTCAGAGGTTTTGACTTGGGGAAAATAAAATTACTTGACTAACGTCACATACTATAGCTGGTAGCACAGCTGGGATTCAAACCCACTTTTGATTCCTAAGCTCATGATCTTTTCATGGCACTCACTACCCTGCCTCCCTTAATTTTTAAAGTGGAAATATACTTACATATGTATTATACCAAGACCAGGCATGTTAACAATCAAATAATCCAATGATTTTTGAAATTTTATATCTCAGAGATGCCTCAGCTTCTAGACTCACCTCTAATTCCAACCTGGTCTAGAATGAACTTGATTTTATTCGATTTTAATTTAGATAAGAATCGATTTTAAAAAAACCCACTGGTATTAGGTCCCTATTTATATATATATACCCTAGATTTGGACAAGTAGAGGTAGAATATTTCAAATCTTGTTGCACATTGAATGCTTTAGTCTCTTCCTAAAGAACAAAGCATTTTTATACACACAATAAAATTATCCTGACAAGGATACAGTTAGTCTGTTTACCTCAACCACTCTAACAACCAATCTAGATTTGTTTTGATTCCCATAGAACATTAACCTAGCTCTTGACCTAAATTTGGATGGGAAAATAATAATAGAACAAAATACTTTTGTCTGAAGTAGATTCTCCTTCCGGTCCCAGACTCTGGCTGATAATGAGTCAAAGGGCAAAACACAGACAAAGTGCATGCAAAGATCACATGCTGTTTAGAAGTGCAATGAAATCACCCAGCTCCCCCATCTGCTCCCCACACCTGGGTCTCTGGAGACTGCTGATGGTCAGGCAGAGCCCGTGTTCTCCCCACACCTGTTTTGTAGCAATACTACCAGGAAAAGTGTTCTTCCCCTGGCACGTAAGCTACAGTTTGGAGTCACAGAGAGTTCTTTCCTCTCTCATGCCCTGGTGTTAGTAGAGTGACTTTTAGGCCTGGGATGTTTCACGTCACTTTTATTTTGGGATCCCATGTCTTGAGACAGCTGGTGAGTGTTAATGACCAGGCCACTGCGCTCAGGTCTGCACGTCCACTCTCTCATTTCAAAACAAGGGAAACATCCTGGGATGTGGTTCTCACAACAAAAAGGAGACACTAAAGCCTCAGATGATCCTCAGAGGGAGAGGAGATATTTTTCAACTTGGCTTGGGACCAAGTGCTGAAAAACGTGAAACCATTGTTATGTATTACTCCTTTTGGCCAAAAAGTAGAAATTATACAAACACATAAGAAAATTTTATTATATTTTGCCCGCATTCTTTCTTTTCCCCAGATATATTGTTTAAATTTGAACAGTCATACAAATATCCCATGGGAGTGATGCTTCCCACATGGACAGCTTCCTTGCTTATAAGAGATACAATCCAATTCTCTGGTGGCTGAGGGGCCAACTTAAGGCTATATTTTAACCATTGAAGTCCTTATATGCCATTAAGTGGGGGGAGGGAAGGGAAGAATGATAAACGCCAAATCTCTGTAAGCTGATTAAAAATTGTCCTCCATAGTATCGGGTTTAGCGTTGTCTTCATGCCATGTTTGACTACACCAACACAAAAGCCTGGTGACACAAGAAAAAAGAAAAGGAGAACTCAGACATGCTATAAGGTTAGATCAACAACCACATACCTAAATCCATATTCTAGGAACTGGTCTACTTGTTGAAGAGTCAAAGGTGAGTTACATTCAGTCCTTGCCATGAGTTTACCATCCAAGCAGAAAGAAAGAGCTAGAATTTATATATAGTACCTACAAACCAAAAGCAGGAACCATAGAGCAGGTAGATATGATTAATTACCTTACAATCCCTTTCAACACAATGATACCACTGTATCACTGATGGACTCCTGTGGGCCACTGTCCATCACAGGGATGAAAATAATTAGCAATTTCAGCTAATGAACTAGCTAGATGAATGAACCATCCAAAGCAAATTGAAATAGAGAAGCAGTTTATGTAGCTCCAGGAGATAATTTATATTTTTATGTAACCCTATCATATTCTTATGAAACTCAAATTATGCTCCCTTCTAAAATGAAAAATATTTGGAGTATGGATAAAATTGAAAAGATTTAAGGAGTTATTCCGTTTCTTTGAAAAACTTTGTTGCTGTTCTTTTAATCATTATACCATCATAGCCCTTTAGGGTCCCACAACCCTCTTATCTCTAAGAATGAGGAAGAGCTGATTCCTCTTATGCTATAAGGACTTACTTTACATAAAATCTTGATAACTTCCTTTTGAGCTACAGACTTCCACCTACAACAAAACCTAAAAACAAAGCAATTTATTGAATATTACTTCATGCCAGGCTCTATGTTAATTGCTTGTCCATATATCATCTTATTTCCTCTTTGTAAAAACTCTCTAAAGAAGCTAATATTCCTCCTTTTATTCAGAGGAGGAAATTGTTAGAGATTAACTAACTTGCCCAAGGTTACTCACCTACTAAGTGGTAGCAGCAGGATTCAGAGCCAAGGTGTCATAAATAGTGACACTGTATTTGTGAATATGATGAAATAAAGAAATTGTGCTCAGATTTTTAAAAAAATTTCACTACAGTTATAATTTATTATTAAAAACCACTGTTGCTTTATATGTAATTGCTCCTTGAGAATATCTGTGCATTTTCCAGAGTAGCCTTGAACTTCACAGAGCTTTAATCCAACTTGAAAGAACAAAGTTTTATCAATGTAACTAATTAAGGTCACATACTTTTCTCAAACAAACAAATTATTTGGGGAAGAAAACTACAAATTTAAGAAAAATCTCTGTGTGTGTTTTAATCTTTACTACGAAATCAGCCAGTGCTTTCCTGTTGACATAATTTCTGCCTAGATCATTAAAAGTACCATATATCTGGAATATATATGCTTTATAGAACAGATAGGGAAAGGGAGTAATTTAGTAGTGTTGTTTGAATGGGAAACAGGAAACTAGGCTTAAAAATAGAGTTAGATTATATGATTCAATTGGCCTCAAAGTCTAAAACATATTTTTTCTTTTGCTGTCTTAATAGCCTTCTTTATTCTTTTTCCAGTGCATAAATTGCTTTTGCCCTATGAAGAAAGTATTTGTTTAGTAAAAGTGTAGGTGAGAATTAATTTTTAATACAGCAATAAAATCCTACAGAGCACAAAATTCATTAAAAAATACACACACATATGCATATATATATATGTTTCTTAGAAAGACAGAGATTATAAAAACAAGTCAGCTTTATGCCTGTCCTGGATCATCATTATCTTTTCTGCTTTTAATACCTACCTAAGTTGGGGATTGAAGTAGCTCAAGATGGTGGAGTAGAAGGACGTGAGCTCACCCCCTTCTTATGAAAACACCAAAATCACAACTAACTGTTGAACAACCATCAACAAAAAAAACCACTGGAACCCACCAAAAAAAAACATACCCTACACCCAAAGACAAAGAAGAAGCCACAATGAGATTGTAGGAGGGGCTCAATCACAATAAAATCAAATCCCATACTCACTGGGTGGGCAACCCACAAACTGGAAAAAAATTATACAGGAGTAAAAGTTCTGAGCCCACTTCAGGCTTCCCAGCCTGGAGGTCCAGCAATGGGAGGAGGAGTCCCCAGAGAATCTGACTTTGAAAGCCAGCAGTGTTTGATCACAGGACTTCCATGGGACTGGGGGAAACAGAAACTCCACTCTTGGAGGGCTCACACAAACTCTTGTGTGCACCAGGACCATGGGGAAAAAAAGCAGTGACCCCATGGGAGACTAGGCCAGACCTACCTGGTATTATTGGAGTGTCTCCTGCAGAGGTGGGGGGGTGGGTGGCAGCTGTGGCTCAAAGACACTGACAGCAGTTCTGGGAAGTATTCATTGGCATGAGCCCTCCCAGAGGCCACCATTAGCCCCACCAAACAGCCTGTAGGCTCCAGTGCTGGGTTGCCTCAGGCCAAACAACCAACAGGGTGGGAACACAGCCCCACCCATCAGCAGACAAGTGGATTAAAGTTTTACTGAGTACAGCCCTACCCCCCAGAGGGACAAGACCCATCTCCACCCACCACAAGTCCCACCCATTAGGAAGCTTGCCCAAGCCTCTTAGATAGCCTTATCCACCAGAGGGCAGAGAGCAGAAGCAAGAAGAACTACAATCCTGCATCATGTGGAATGGAAACCACAATCACAGAAAGTTAGATAAAATTAAACAGAGAGGAATATGTCCCAGATGAAGGAACAAGATAAAACCCCAGAAAAAACAACTAAGTGAAGCGAAGATACACAACTTTCCAGAAAAAGAATTCAGAATAATTATAGCGAAGATGATTCAGGATCTTGGAGAAAGAAGGTAAGGATGGAGATGGAGGTAAGGATCAAGAAGATGCAAGAAATGTTTAACAAAGACCTAGAAGAACTAAAGAACAAACAAACAGAGATGAACAATACAATAACTGAAATGAAAAATACACTAGAAGGAATCAATAGCAGAATAACTGAGGCAGAAGAACAGATAAGTGACCTGGAAGACAGAAATGTGGAAATCACTGCCATGGAACAGAATAAAGAAAAAAGAATGAAAAGAAATGAAGACAGTCTAAGAGATCTCTGGGACAACATTTAATGCACCAACATTCTCATTATAGGGCTCCCAGAAAGAGAATAGAGAGAGAAAGGACCTGAGAAAATATTCAAAGAGATAATTGCTGAAAAATTCCCTAACATGGGAAACGAAACAGTCACCTAAGTCCAGGAAACACAGAGAATCCCAGGCAGGATAAACCCAGGGAGGAACACACTGAGACACATAGCAATCAAATTGATAAAAATTAAAGACAAAGAAAAACTATTAAAAGCAAAAAGGGAAAAATAACAAATAACATACAAGGGAACTCCCATAAGGTTATCACCTGATGTCTCAGCAGAAACTTCTGCAGGCCAGAAGGAAGTGGCAGGATATATTCAAAGTGATGAAAGGGAAGAACCTACAACCAAAAATACTCTACCCAGCAAGGTTCTCATTTAGATTTGACAGAGAAATCAAAAGCTTTACAGACAAGCAAAATCTAAGAGAATTCAGCACCACCAGACCAGCTTTGCAACAAATGCTAAAGGAACTTCTCTAGACAGGAAAGAGACCAGAAACCTAAAACAACCTTGTAATATATAGACTGCTATATCAAAACCTCATGGGAACAGCAAACTCAAAAGCTACAATAGATACACACACAAAAAAGAAAAAGCAACCCAAACACAACACTAAAGATGGTCATCAAACCACAAGAGAAGAGAACAAGAGAGGAAGGGAAGAAAAAAGACCTACAAAAACAAACCCAAAACAAGAAAATGACAATAAGAACATACATATTGATAATTACCTTCAATGTAAATGGATTAAATGCTCCAACCAGAAAATATAGAATGGATGAATGGATACAAAAACAAGACCCATATATATGCTATCTACAAGAGACCCACTTCAGACCCAGGGACACATACAGACTGAAAGTGAGGTGATGAAAAAACGTATTCCATGCAAATGGAAATCAAAAGAAAGCTGGAGTCACAATACTCATATCAGACAAAATAGACTTTAAAATAAAGACTGTTATAAGAGGCAAAGAAGGACGCTACATAATGATCACGGGATAAATCCAAGAAGAAGATAAAACAACTGTAAATATATATGCAACCAACATAGGAATGCCTCAATATATAAGGCAAATACTAACAGCCATAAAAGGAGAAATCGACAGTAACACAATAATAGTAGGGGACTTTAACACCCCACTTTCATCAATGGACAGATCATCCAGACAGAAAATTAATAAGGAAACACAGGCCTTAAATGACACATTAGACCAGATGGACTTAATTGATATTTATAGAGCAGTCTATCCAAAAGCTGCAGAATACACATTTTCCCCATGTGCACATGGAACATTCTCCAGGATTGACCACATGCTGGGCCACAAAGCGAGCCTCAGTAAATTTAAGAAAATTGAAATCATATCAAGCATCTTTTCTGACCACAATGTTATGAGATTAGAAATAAATTACAAGGAAAAAAACTATAAAAAACACAAACACAAAGAATATGCTACTAAACAACCAATGGATCACTGAAAAAATCAAAGAGGAAATTAAAAAATAACTAGAGAAAAATGAAAATGAAAACACAATGAACCAAAACCTATGGGATGCAGCAAAAGCAGTTCTAAGATGGAAGTTTATAGCAATAAAATCTTACCTCAGGAAACAAGAAAATCTCAAACAACCTAACCTTACACCTAAAGCAACTAGAGAAAGAAGACCAAACAAAACCCAAAGTTGGTAGAAGGAAAGAAATTATAAAGATCAGAGCAGAAATAAATGAAATAGAGACAAAGAAAACAATAACAAAGATCAATGAAACTAAAAGCTGGTTCTTTGAAAAGATAAACAAAATTGATAAATCCTTAGCCAGACTCCTCAAGACAAAAAAGGAGAAGACTGAAATTAATAAAATTAGAAATGAAAAAGAAGTTACAACTGACACCACAGAAATACACAGGATCACAAGAGACTACTACAAGCAACTATAAGCCAATAAAATGGATAACCTAGAAGAAATGGACAAATTTTTAGAAAGGTACAATCTCCCAAGACTGAACCAAGAAGAAATAGAAAATATGAACAGACCAATCATCACAAGTACTGAAATTCAAACTGTGATTAAAAATCTTCCAACAAACAAAAGTCCAGGACCAGACGGATTCACAGGTGAATTCTATCAAACATTTAGAGAAGAGCTATCACATATCCTTCCAAAACTGTTACAAAAAATTGAAGAAGAAGGAAAACTCCCAAACTCATTCTATGAGGCCACCATCACCGTGATACCAAAATCAGACACAGATAGCACGCACACACACACACAAAATTACAGGCCAATATCACTGATGAACATAGACGCAAAAATCCTCAACAAAATACTAGCACTCTGAATCCAACAATATATGAAAAGGGTCATACACCATGATCAAGTGGGATTTATCCCAGGGATGCAAGGATTTTTCAATATCTGCAAATCAATCAGTGTGATACACCACATCAACAAAGTGAGGAATAAAAACCATATGATTACCTCAATAGATGCAGAAAAAGCTTTTGACAAAATTCAACACCCATTTATGATAAAAACTCTCCACAAAGTGTGCATAGAAGGACCGTACCTCAACATAGTAAAGGCCATATATGACAAACTTACAGCTAACATCATACTCAGTGGTGAAACGCTGAAAGCATTTCCTCTAAGATCAGGAACAAGAAGAGGATGTCCACTCTCGCCACTTTTATTCAACATAGTTTTGGAAGTCCTAGCCACAGAAATCATAGAAGAAAAATAAATAAAAGGAATCCAAATTGGAAAAGAAAAAGTTAAACTGTCACTGTTTGCAGATGACATCATATTATACACAAAAATTCTAAAAATGCTACCAGAAAACTACTAGAGCTCATCAGTAAATTTGGTAAAGTTGCAGGTTACAAAATTAATACATAGAAATCTATCGTATTTCTATACACTAAAAATGAAAGATCAGAAAGAGAAATTCAAGAAACAATCCCATTTACCATTGCATCAAAAAGAATAAAATACCTAGGAATAAACCTACCTAAGGAGACAAAAGACCTGTACTTCGAAAACTATAAGACACTGGTGAAAGAAATCAAAGATGACACAAACAAATGGATAAATATACCATGTTCTTGGATTGGAAGAATTAATATTGTCAAAATGACTATACTACCCAAAGCAGTGCACAGATTCAATGCAATCCCTATCAAATTACCAATGGCATTTTTCACAGAACTAGAACAGAAAAAGTTTTAAATTTGTATGAAGACACAAAGTACCCCAAATAGCCAAAGCAATCTTGAGAAAGAATAATGGAGCTTGAAGAATCAGGCTCTCAGACTTCAGACTATACTACAAAGCTATAGTCATGAAATCAGTATGGTACTGGCACAAAAATAGAAATATAGATCAATGGAACAGGAGAGAAAGCCCAGAAATAAACCCATGCACCTATGGTCAATTAATCTATGACAAAGGAGGCAAGACTATACAATGGAGGAAAGACACTCTCTTCAATAAATAGTGCTGGGAAAACTGGACAGCTACATGTAAAAAAATGAAATTAGAACATTCTTTAACACCATACACAAAAATAAACTCAAAATGGATTAAAGACCTAAATGTAAGGCCAGACAGTGTAAAACTCTTAGAGGAAAACATAGGCAGAACATTGTCTGACATAAACCGCAGCAATATCATTTTTGAGCCGTCTCCTAGAGTAATGGAAATAAAAACAAAAATAAACAAATAGGACCTAACCAAACTTAAAAACTTTTGCATAGCAAAGGAAACCATAAACAAGATGGAAAGACAACCCACAGAATGGGAGAAAATATGTGCAAATGAAGCGACCGACAAGGCATTAGTCTCCAAAATTTACAAACAACACATGCGGCTTAATGTCATCAAAACAAAAAACCCAATCAAAAAATGGGCAGAAAACCTAAGCAGACATTTCTCCAGAGAAGACGTACAGATGGCCATGAGACAAATGAAAAGATGTTCAACATTGCTAATTATTAGAGAAATGCAAATCAAAACTACAATGCGATATCACCTCACACCAATCAGAATGGCTGTCATCAAAAAAATCCCCAAATGATAAATGCTGGAGAGGATGTGGAGAGAAGGGAACCCTCCTGCACTGTTGGTGGGAATGTAAATTCGTATAGCCACTGTGGAGAACAGTATGGAGGTTCCTTAAAAAACTAAAAATAGAGCTACCATATGATCCAGCAATCCCACTCCTGGGCATATATCCAGAGAAAAACATGGTTCGAAAGGATACATGCACCCCAATGTTCATTGCAGCACTGTTTACAATAGCCAAGACATGGAAGCAACCTAAATTTCCATAGACATAGGAATGGATAAAGAAGATGTGGCACATATATACAATGGAATATTACTCAGCCATTAAAAAGAATGAAATAATGCCATTTCCAGCAACATGGATGGACCTAGAGACTGTCATACTGAGTGAAGTAAGTCAGAGAAAGAGAAATGTTGTATGATATTGCTTATATGCAGAATCTAAAAAAATGATTCAAATGAACTTATTTACAAAACAGAAACAGACTCACAGACTTAGAGAATGAACTTATAGTTACCAGGACAAAGATTTGGGGGGATAGTTGGGGAGTTTGAGATTGACGTGTACACACTGCTTTATTTGGAATGGATGGCCAGCAGGGACTTACTGTGTAGCACAGGGAACTCTGCTCAATATTATATAGCAGCCTAGATGAAAGGGGAGTTGGAGAAAGAATGGATGCATGTATGTGTGTGGCTGAATCACTTTGCTGTATACCTGAGGCTAGCACAACATTGTTAATCAACTATACTCCAATGTAAAATAAAAAGTTAAAAAAAATACCTACTAAAGTTCAATGAGAATGGCTAGAAACCAGCTCAGTCTCTGAACGCTGGTTCTGGAGATCTGTTTAGTTGTACCTCACTTAGTTTATTATCTCATTTCACTCCTTCCATAACACTTGAAGGAAATAGAACCTCTGAGGTTCTATAATGATGAGCATCTGTGATTTCCAAGATACTGGAACAGTGGATGTTTACTGTCATTTTAGTGATAATGGTAACACTGACTTTTAATATAATTAGGTGTTTTATCTTTAAAGGAGATTTAGTTGTGATATTTAAATTAAGAAGATTCTTTCCTTTGGTAGTAATGCTGGGAAGATGTGAACCTGCAGCTGTCACAGGCCAGAACCCCAGCCATGTGTAAGGAGCTGGTTCACATTTGGGGAAATGAACCCAACACACAGAAAGATGCAAAAATGGGAAGGCGAGAGAGACACAAACACACACACTCCTGGTGGCACTAGATTCCTGGTTCCAATCCCTGACAGCCCTGAAGCTACTCTGACTCGTGGTTTCCTTATGCTTGGCTTTACAGCTTTATTTCTGCAAACGGCACCAAAAGATATTGAACTCTGATAGTTTTCCAGTAAATATCATTCATTGTTGTTATTGCTGCTGCTGTTTTTATTGTTATTCTTGCTTAAGCTAGTTCAGCTTGAGTTTCTCTCATCTGCCACCAAAAGTCCTGATACACAGAGGAACATTTTCATCACACGGGCTGAGGTATAATCTGAACTCCCAGAGGTTCTGTGACCGAGAAGCAAAGGATCACACTGGCTATTGCCCCAGCCAATGAAAAAGTCTTCAGGGGCTGAACATCAAAAGGTTTGGAAGAGTCCATGGTAATTGTGCTGAATAAGGTCCATGATAATAGTGCTAAATAGGAGGTAAAGTGGTTTTCCTGGAAAGTCCAAGTTTATACCAATTGTCTTGGTCTCCTGTCTGGTTTAGCATTTGTCTCAGAGATTTATTTTCTAAATTAAGCATTGTTATTGATTGTTGCATTAAAATCATCCAGCACCGGTTTGGCAGAGTACCACTTTTCATTTTTAGCTTCTGCAGTACCTGGCTTACCAGGTAGTGTGTGAGACTTGTGTGCCGAGAAGATTCTTTTTCACATATGATGAGAATGAAAGACATCCAGCAACAGCCTGTCTCTCTTCTCCTAACCTGACCCACATGCAGTGTGACTCACACTTCTCTCGAAATGGCAGAACGCAGAATGATTAAAGGTGCATCTAAAACAGCAAACTATTTCCAGTCTCTGTGGGTGGTTGAGAAATGTTCAGACTTACTGCCCTCACCAACCACTTAAAGGACCTGACAGTTATGTCCTGGGCCATGCCATTGCCTGCAAGAGGCAGGAAGCTGCCAGGCCACAGGTTAGGGTACCAGAGTTAGAGTGAACTGGAGGAAATTGTAGGTTAGATTTACATGAAATACAGGCAGGCAACTATAGGCAGAGCAGTCCTCACATAGGTCACAAAGAGTACAGTCTGAACCCTTCCTCCAGTGGTTTTGTCATTTATTGTATGATGGAAATCTGCAGCTACTTATTTATATTTTATTGTTTGGTAGCCCTTTAGTATTTTGCAATAAACTCTCTAGACAATGGTGAGCTCCAAAAGACAAAAATCCATATTCATTGAAGTGTTAAATACTTAATTTCTAATTATCAAGAAAAATTCATGAAGAATATGTAATTTGCAGAAAATGTATGTTGGCATTTCCCATCACTGACTATATGAAAACCAAAAGACACAATCCACTGAAGGAGAATCAACAGCTACTTCAAATCTGACTTAAGGAAACAGGAGGGAGGGGCAAGATGGCGGAAGAGTAAGACGCGGAGATCACCTTCCTCCCCACAGATACATGAGAAATACATCTACACGTGGAACTGCTCCTACAGAACACCCACTGAACGCTGGCAGAAGACGTCAGACCTCCCAAAAGGCAAGAAAATCCCCACGTACTTGGGTAGGGCAAAAGAAAAAAGAAATAACAGAGACAAAAGAATAGGGACGGGACCTGCACCAGTGGGAGGGAGCTGTGAAGGAGGAAAGGTTTCCACACACTAGGAAGCCCCTTCGTGGGCAGAGACTGCGGGTGGCAGAGGGGGGAAGCTTCAGAGCCACGGAGGAGAGCGCAGCCACAGGGGTGCGGAGGGCAAAGCGGAGAGATTCCCGCACAGAGGAGCGGTGCCGACCAGCACTCACCAGCCCGAGAGGCTTGTCTGCTCACCCGCCGGGGCAGGCGGGGGCTGGGAGCTGGGGCTCGGGCTTCGGTGCTGGCCGGGAGGGAGTCTGGGAAAAAGACTGCAGCTGCGGAAGAGGCAAGAGACTTTTTCTTGCCTCTTTGTTTCGCGGCGCGCAAGGAGAGGGGATTCAGAGCGCCGCCTAAACGAGCTCCAGAGACGGGCGCGAGCCGCGGCTATCAGCGTGGATCCCACAGCAACAGGGACGCAGAGGGAAAAACGGAGAGATTCCCGCACAGAGGCTCGGCGCCGAGCAGCACTCACCAGCCCGAGAGGCTTGTCTGCTCACCCGCCAGGGCGGGCGGGGGCTGGGAGCTGAGGCGCGGGCTTCGGTCGGATCCCAGGGAGAGGACTGGGGTTGGCTGCGTGAACACAGCCTGAAGGGGCTAGCGCACCACAACTAGCCAGGAGGGTGCCCGAGAAAAAGTCTGCAGCTGCCGAAGAGGCAAGAGACTTTTTCTTGCCTCTTTGTTTCGCGGCGTGCAAGGAGAGGGGATTCAGAGCGCCGCTTAAACGAACTCCAGAGATGGGCGCGAGCCGCGGCTATCAGCGCGGACCCCAGAGACAGGCATGAGACGCTAAGGCTGCTGCTGCCGCCACCAAAAAGCCTGTGGGCGAGCACAGGTCATTCTCTACACCGCCCCTCCCGGGAGCCTGTGCAGCCTGCCGCGGCCAGGCTCCCGTAATCTGGGGACAACTTCCCCGGGAGAGCGCACGGCGCGCCTCAGGCTGCTGCAACGTCACGCCGGCTTCTGCCGCCGCAGGCTCGCCCCGCCTCCTCCGTACTGCTCCCTCCCCCCGGCCTGACTGAGCCAGAGCCCCCGAAGCAGCTGCTCCTTTAACCCCATTCTGTCTGGGCGGGGAACAGACGCCCTCAGGCGACCTACATGCAGAGGCGGGTCCAAATCCAAAGCTGAACTCCGGGAGCTGTACGAATAAAGAAGAGAAAGGGAAATCTCTCCCAGCAGCCTCAGAAGCAGCGGATTAAAGCTCCACAAACAACTTGATGTGCCTGCATCTGTTGACTACCTGAATAGACAACGAATCATCCCAAATTTAGGAGGTGGACTTTGGGAGCAGGATATATTAACTTTTCCCCTTTTCCTTTTTTTGTGAGTGTATATGTGTATGCTTCTGGGTGAGATTTTGTCTGTATAGCTTTGCTCTCACCGTTAGTCCTAGAGTTAGGTCCGTCCGTTTTTTTTCTGTTTTTTTTTACTTAAAAAAAATTTTTTTCCCCTAATAAATGTTTTCTTAATAATTTTTTCCTTATTTTCTATTTTTAAAAAATTAAAAAAAAATTTTTAATAAGTTTTTTCGTATTTTTTATTTTTAAAAAATTAAAAAAATTTTTTTTCTTAATAAATTTTTTCTTAATAATTTTTTTCTTATTTTTAGCATAAAAAATTAATAAATCTATTTTTAAAAATTAAAAAAATTTTTCTCTTAATAAATTTATTCTTAATAATTTTTTTATTTAATTTTTTTTCTTATTTTTTATTATAATTGCTTTATTTTATTTTATTTTATCCTCTTTCTTTCTTTCTTTCCATTTTTTCTCCCTTTTATTCTGAGCCGTGTGGATGAAAGGCTCTTGGTGCTCCAGCCAGGCATCAGGGCTGTGCCTCTGAGGTGGGAGAGCCAACTTCAGGACACTGGTCCACAAGAGACCTCCCAGCTCCACGTAATACCAAACGGCAAAAATCTCTCAGAGATCTCCATCTCACCATCAAGACCCAGCTTCACTCAACGACCAGCAAGCTACAGTGCTGGATACCCTATGCCAAACAACTAGCAAGACAGGAACACAGCCCCATCCATTAACAGAGAGGCTGCCTAAAATCATAATAAGGCCACAGACACCCCAAAACACACCACCAGACGTGGACGAGCCCACCAGAAAGACAACATCCAGCCTCATCCACCAGAACACAGGCACTAGTTCCCTCCACCAGGAAACCTACACAACCCACTGAACCAACCTTAGCCACTGGGGACAGATACCAAAAACAACGGGAACTACGAACCTGCAGCCTGTGAAAAGGAGACCCCAAACACAGTAAGATAAGCAAAATGAGAAGACAGAAAAACACACAGCAGATGAAGGAGCAGGGTCAAAACACACCAGACCTAACAAATGAAGAGGAAATAGGTAGTCTACCTGAAAAAGAATTCAGAATAATGATAGTAAGGATGATCCAAAATCTTGGAAATAGAATAGACAAAATGCAAGAAACATTTAACAAGGACGTAGAAGAACTAAAGAGGAACCAAGCAACGATGAAAAGCACAATAAATGAAATTAAAAATACTCTAGATGGGATCAATAGCAGAATAACTGAGGCAGAGGAACGGATAAGTGACCTGGAAGATAAAATGGTGGAAATAACTACTGCAGAGCAGAATAAAGAAAAAAGAATGAAAAGAACTGAGGACAGTCTCAGAGACTTCTGGGACAACATTAAACGCAACAACATTCGAATTATAGGGGTCCCAGAAGAAGAAGAGAAAAAGAAAGGGACTGAGAAAATACTTGAAGAGATTATAGTTGAAAACTTCCCTAATATGGGAAAGGAAATAGTTAATCAAGTCCTGGAAGCACAGAGAGTCCCATACAGGATAAATCCAAGGAGAAACACACCAAGACACATATTAATCAAACTATCAAAAATTAAATATAAAGAAAACATATTAAAAGCAGCAAGGGAAAAACAACAAATAACACACAAGGGCATCCCCATAAGGTTAACAGCTGATCTTTCAGCAGAAACTCTGCAAGCCAGAAGGGAGTGGCAGGATATACTTAAAGTGATGAAGGAGAAAAACCTACAACCAAGATTACTCTACCCAGCAAGGATCTCATTCAGATTTGATGGAGAAATTAAAACCTTTACAGACAAGCAAAAGCTGAGAGAGTTCAGCACCACCAAACCAGCTTTACAACAAATGCTAAAGGAACTTCTCTAGGCAAGAAACACAAGACAAGGAAAACACCTACAATAACAAACCCAAAACATTTAAGAAAATGGGAATAGGAACATACATATCGATAATTACCTTAAATGTAAATGGTTTAAATGCTCCCACCAAAAGACACAGACTGGCTGAATGGATACAAAAACAAGACCCATATATATGCTGTCTGCAAGAGACCCACTTCAGACCTAGAGACACATACAGACTGAAAGTGAGGGGATGGAAAAAGATATTCCATGCAAATGGAAATCAAAAGAAAGCTGGAGTAGCAATTCTCATATCAGACAAAATAGACTTTAAAATAAAGACTATTACAAGAGACAAAGAAGGACACTATATAATGATCAAGGGATCGATCCAAGAGGAAGGTATAACAATTGTAAATATTTATGCACCCAACATAGGAGCACCTCAATACATAAGGCAAATACTAACAGCCATAAAAGGGGAAATCGACAGCAACACAATCATAGTAGGGGACTTTAACACCCCACTTTCACCAATGGACAGATCATCCAAAATGAAAATAAATAAGGAAACACAAGCTTTAAATGATACATTAAACAAGATGGACTTAATTGATATTTATAGGACATTCCACCCAAAAACAACAGAATACACATTTTTCTCAAGTGCTCATGGAACATTCTCCAGGATAGATCATATCTTGGGCCACAAATCAAGCCTTGGTAAATTTAAGAAAATTGAAATCGTATCAAGTATCTTTTCCGACCACAACGCTATGAGACTAGGTATCAATTACAGGAAAAGATCTGTAAAAAATACAAACACATGGAGGCTACACAATCCACTACTTAATAACGAAGTGATCACTGAAGAAATCAAAGGGGAAATCAAAAAATACCTAGAAACAAATGACAATGGAGACACGACGATCCAAAACCTATGGGATGCAGCAAAAGCAGTTCTAAGAGGGAAGTTTATAGCAATACAAGCCTACATCAAGAAACAGGAAACATCTCGAATAAACAACCTAACCTTGCACCTAAAGCAATTAGAGAAAGAAGAACAAAAAAACCCCAAAGCTAGCAGAAGGAAAGAAATCATAAAGATCAGATCAGAAATAAATGAAAAAGAAATGAAGGAAACAATAGCAAAAATCAATGAAACTAAAAGCTGGTTCTTTGAGAAGATAAACAAAATTGATAAACCATTAGCCAGACTCATCAAGAGAAAAAGGGAGAAGACTCAAATTAATAGAATTAGAAATGAAAAAGGAGAAGTAACCACTGACACTGCAGAAATACAAACGATCATGAGAGATTACTACAAGCAACTCTATGCCAATAAAATGGACAACCTGGAAGAAATGGACAGATTCTTAGAAATGCACAACCTGCCAAGACTGAACCAGGAAGAAATAGAAAATATGAACAGACCAATCACAAGCACTGAAATTGAAACTGTGATTAAAAATCTTCCAACAAACAAAAGCCCAGGACCAGATGGCTTCACAGGCGAATTCTATCAAACATTTAGAGAAGAGATAACACCTATCCTTCTCAAACTCTTGCAAAATATTGCAGAGGGAGGAACACTCCCCAACTCATTCTACGAGGCCACCATCACCCTGATACCAAAACCAGACAAAGATGTCACAAAGAAAGAAAACTACAGGCCAATATCACTGATGAACATAGATGCAAAAATCCTCAACAAAATACTAGCAAACAGAATCCAACAGCACATTAAAAGGATTATACACCATGATCAAGTGGGGTTTATTCCAGGAATGCAAGGATTCTTCAATATACGCAAATCAATCAACGTGATACATCATATTAACAGATTGAAGGAGAAAAACCATATGATCATCTCAATAGATGCAGAGAAAGCTTTCGACAAAATTCAACACCCATTTATGATAAAAGTCCTGCAGAAAGTAGGCATAGAGGGAACTTTCCTCAACATAATAAAGGCCGTATATGACAAACCCACAGCCAACATTGTCCTCAATGGTGAAAAACTGAAACCATTTCCACTAAGATCAGGAACAAGACAAGGTTGCCCACTCTCACCACTATTATTCAACATAGTTTTGGAAGTGTTAGCCACAGCAATCAGAGAAGAAAAAGAAATAAAAGGAATCCAAATCGGAAAAGAAGAAGTAAAGCTGTCACTGTTTGCAGATGACATGATACTACACATAGAGAATCCAAAAGATGCTACCAGAAAACTACTAGAGCTAATCAATGAATTTGGTAAAGTAGCAGGATATAAAATTAATGCACAGAAATCTCTTGCATTCCTGTATACTAATGATGAAAAATCTGAAAGTGAAATTAAGAAAACACTCCCGTTTACCATTGCAACAAAAAGAATAAAATATCTAGGAATAAACCTACCTAAGGAGACAAAAGACCTGTATGCAGAAAATTATAGGACACTGATGAAAGAAATTAAAGATGATACAAATAGATGGAGAGATATACCATGTTCTTGGATTGGAAGAATCAACATTGTGAAAATGACTCTGCTACCCAAAGCAATCTACAGATTCAATGCAATCCCTATCAAACTACCACTGGCATTTTTCATAGAACGAGAACAAAAAATTTCACAATTTGTATGGAAACACAAAAGACCCCGAATAGCCAAAGCAATCTTGAGAACGAAAAATGGAGCTGGAGGAATCAGGCTCCCTGACTTCAGACTATATTACAACGCTACAGTAATCAAGACAGTTTGGTACTGGCACAAAAACAGAAATATAGATCAATGGAACAGGATAGAAAGCCCAGAGATAAGCCCATGCACATATGGTCACCTTATCTTTGATAAAGGAGGCAAGCATATACAGTGGAGAAAAGACAGCCTCTTCAATAAGTGGTGCTGGGAAAATTGGACAGGTACATGTAAAAGTATGAAATTAGAACACTCCCTGACACCATACACAAAAATAAACTCAAAATGGATTAAAGACCTAAGTGTAAGGCCAGACACTATAAAACTCTTAGAGGAAAACATAGGCAGAACACTCTATGACATAAATCACAGCAAGATCCTTTTTGACCCAGCTCCTAGAGAAATGGAAATAAAAACACAAATAAACAAATGGGACCTAATGAAACTTAAAAGCTTTTGCACAGCAAAGGAAACCATAAACAAGACCAAAAGACAACCCTCCGAATGGGAGAAAATATTTGCAAATGAAGCAACTGACAAAGGATTAATCTCCAAGATTTACAAGCAGCTCATGCAGCTCAATAACAAAAAAACAAACAACCCAATCCAAAAATGGGCAGAAGACCTAAATAGACATTTCTCCAAAGAAGATATACAGATTGCCAACAGACACATGAAAGAATGCTCAACATCATTAATCATTAGAGAAATGCAAATCAAAACTACAATGAGGTATCATCTCACACCGGTCAGAATGGCCATCATCAAAAAATCTAAAAACAATAAATTCTGGAGAGGGTGTGGAGAAAAGGGAACCCTCTTGCACTGTTGGTGGGAATGTAAATTGATACAGCCACTATGGAGAACAGTATGGAGGTTCCTTAAAAAACTAAAAATAGAACTACCATACGACCCTGCAATCCCACTACTGGGCATATACCCTGAGAAAACCATAATTCAGAAAGAGTCATGTACCAAAATATTCATTGCAGCTCTGTTTACAATAGCCAGGACATGGAAGCAACCTAGGTGTCCATCATCAGATGAATGGATAAAGAAGATGTGGCACATATATACAATGGAATATTACTCAGCCATAAAAAGAAATGAAATGGAGGTGTTTGTAATGAGGTGGATGGAGTTAGAGTCTGTCATACAGAGTGAAGTAAGTCAGAAAGAGAAAAAGAAATACAGTATGCTAACACATATATATGGAATCTAAGGAAAAAAAAAAAGGTCATGAAGAACCTAGTGGCAAGATGGGAATAAAGACACAGACCTACTAGAGAATGGACTTGAGGATATGGGGAGGGGGAGGGGTAAGATGTGACAGGGTGAGAGAGTGTCATGGACATATATACACTACCAAATGTAAAATAGATAGCTAGTGGGAAGCAGCCGCATAGCACAGGGAGATCAGCTCGGTGCTTTGTGACCACCTAGAGGGGTGGGATAGGGAGGGTGGGAGGGAGGGAGATGCAAGAGGGAAGAGATATGGGAACATATGTATATGTATAACTGATTCACTTTGTTATAAAGCAGAAGCTAACACACCATTGTAAAGCAATTATACTTCAATAAAGATGTTTAAAAAAAAGATCTGACTTAATTTAAGAAAAATGTGCCTGAAGACAACCATTTTATAAAGTCAACTGTAATACGTGTATTGTATATCACTCACTTAGGTCAAATAACTTTTCTTTTTTTTCTTTTTTCTTTTTATAAAGTCCTTCAATCAGTTCTTTATTTTATTTATTTATTTATGGCTGTGTTGGGTCTTCGTTTCTGTGCGAGGGCTTTCTCTAGTTGCGGCAAGCGGGGGCCACTCTTCATCGCGGTGCGCGGGCCTTACGCTATCGCGGCCTCTCTTGTTGCGGAGCACAGGCTCCAGACGCGCAGGCTCAGTAATTGTGGCTCACGGGCCCAGTTGCTCTGTGGCATGTGGGATCTTCCCAGACCAGGGCTCGAACTCGTGTCCCCTGCATTGGCAGGCAGATTCTCAACCACTGCGCCACCAGGGAAGCCCATAACTTTTCTTAATTAACGTTTTGTCATGTTGTCAGTTTCCAAGTTTGGTTGTGCATGTTGGAAAAAAGAGAGTAGGTGCTAAAAACTATATTTTTTAGTGAAATGAATTATTTGTTGGACAATTCAGAACAGAACAGAATATTCATATAAGATAAGTAAATGGAGGTATCATTGGAGAGACCAACTCTTAAGTACCTGTTATGTAATAGGTATTTAGTAAATACTTGTGGACCAAATAGGGCAGGTTCCCACAGGTCACTAGATAGATGTTCAATATCTTTTAAAGGCCATTGCACTCTATTTACCAATTTCAAAGATTGCCAGTCCTTTCATCAACTTGTGCAGCAAATAATGTTGGCGTCATTAATACCTGCAAGCTTAGAGGTTTCACTACCTAGATCCTAGATATAACTGCAGCAGTTTCTTTTGCTGATACAGATAATTTTGCAATGGCTACTGGCAAGTTAAAAAAAATAACACACAGCAGTTGGCCAAACTCTTGGTTAAACTTAGGAATCGTTTTCTGTATGGGGCTACCATTTCAAGAGATTCCTGGGTGGTATTTTGCCCATAATTATGACTATATTTCACTTTACCAGATTTCTCAAAGAATTAGCTAAAAATCTAACTTTTTAATAGGTCTTTAAAATACAATGCTAATTCTTTGAACTTTCTCTGTCAATTCTCTCCTATTATTGACCTGCAAATAAAAAATTACATGCTGAAAAGATCTTTAGAATCCTTATAGAAATTCAGCAAGGCTTTTATCATGCTAATAATTTCCTAATTTAATAGCTTTATGCACTGAGTTATTTCTTTTTCTTTATTTTTTTAAATTAAATTTTATTTTTTTACATCTTTATTGGAGTATAATTCCTTTACAATGTTGTGTTAGTCTCTACTGTACAACAAAGTGAATCAGCTATATGTATACATATATCCCCATATCCCCTCCCTCTTGAGCCTCCCTCTCACCCTCCCTATCTCACCCCTCTAGGTGGTCACAAAGCACCGAGCTGATATACCCGTGCTATGCAGCAGCTTCCCACTAGCTATCTATTTTACTTTTTGGTAGTGTAGGTATGTCAATGCTACTCTCTCACTTCGTCCCACCTTCCACTCCCCCCACCCCTGTATCCTCAAGTCCATTCTCTATATCTGCGTCTTTATTACTGTCCGGCCCCTAGGTTCATGAGAACCTTTTTTTTTTTTTTTTTTTAGATTCCATATATATTCGTTAGCATAAGGTATTTGTTTTTCTCCCTCTGATTTACTTCACTCTGTATGACAGACTCTAGGGCCATCCACCTCACTACAAATAACTCAATTTCGTTTCTTTTTATGGCTGAGTAATATTCCATTGTATATATATGCCATATCTTCTTTATCCATTCATCTGTTGATGGACACTTAGGTTGCTCCCATGTCCTGCCTATTGTAAATAGTGCTGCAATGAACATTGTGGTACATGTCTCTTTTTGAATTATGGCTTTCTCAGGGTATATGCTCAGTAGTGGGATTGCTGGGTCATATGGTAGTTCTGTTTTTAGTTTTTTAATGAACCTCTATACTGTTCTGCATAGTGGCTGTATCAGTTTACTTTCCCACCAACAGTGCAAGAGGGTTCCATTTTCTCCACACCCTCTCCAGCATTTATTGTTTGTAGATATTTTGATGATGGCCATTCTGACTGGTGTGAGGTAATACCTCACTGTGGTTTTGATTTGCATTTCTCTAATGATTAGTGATGTTGAGCATTCTTTCATGTGTTTGTTGGCAATCTGTATATCTTCTTTGGAGAAATGTCTATTTAGGTCTTCTGCCCATTTTTGGATTGGGTTGTTTCCTTTTTTTGATATAGAGCTGCATGAGCTGATTGTATATTTTGGAGATTAATCTTTTGTTAGTTGCTTCATTTGCAAATATTTTCTCCCATTCTGAGGGTTGTCTATTCATCTTGTTTATGGTTTCCTTTGCTATGCAAAAGCTTTTAAATTTCATTAGGTCCCATTTGTTTATTTTTGTTTTTATTTCCATTACTCTAGGAGGTGGGTCAAAAAGGATCTTGCTGTGATTTATGTCATAGAGTGTTCTGCTTATGTTTTCCTTTAAGAGTTTTACTGTGTCTGGCCTTACACTTAGGTCTTTAATCCATTTTGAGTTTATTTTTGTGTATGGTGTTAGGGAGTGTTCTAATTTCATTCTTTTACATGTAGCTGTCCAGTTTTCCCAGCACCACTTATTGAAGAGACTGTCTTTTCTCCATTGTATATTCTTGCCTCCTTTGTCAAAGAAAAGGTGACCATATGTGTGTGGGGTTATCTCTGGGCTTTCTATCCTGTTCCATTGATCTATATATCTGTTTTTGTGCCAGTACCATACTGTATTGATTACTGTAGCTTTGTAGTATAGTCTGAAGTCCGGGAGCCTGATTCCTACAGCTCCGTTTTTCTTTCTCAAGATTGCTTTGGTTATTCAGGGTCTTTTGTGTTTCCATACAAATTGTAAAATTTCTTGTTCTAGTTCTGTGAAAAATGCCATTGGTAATTTGATAGGGATTGCATGGAACCTGTAGATTGGTTTAGGTAGTATAATCATTTTCACAATGTTGATTCTTCCAATCCAAGAACATGGTATATCTCTCCATCTGTTTCTATCATCTTTGATTTCTTTCATCAGTGTCTTATAGTTTTCTGCATACAGGTCTTTTGTCTCCTCAGGTAAGTTTCTTACTAGGTATTTTATTCTTTTCATTGCAATAGTAAACAGGGGTGTTTCCTTAATTTCTCTTCCAGATTTTTTATCATTGGTGTATATAGGAATGCAAGAGATTTCTGTGCATTAGTTTTGTATCCTGCTACTTTACCAAATTCACTGATTAGTTCTAGCAGTTTTCTGGCAGCATCTTTAGGATTTTCTATGTATAATATTAAGTCATCTGCAAACAGTGACAGTTTTACTTCTTCTTTTCCAATTTGCAATCCTTTTATTTCGTTTTCTTCTCTGATTGCTGTGGCTAAAACTTCCAAAACTATGTTGAATAATAGTGGTGAGAGTGGGCAACCTTGTCGTGTTCCTGATCTCAGTGAAAATGGTTTCAGTTTTCACCATTGAGAATGATGTTGGCTGTGGGTTTGTCATATGTGGCCTTTATTATGTTCAGTTAAGTTCCCTCTATGCCTTCTTTCTGGAGGGTTGTTATCATAAATGGGTGTTGAATTTTGTCAAAAGCTTTTTCTACATCTATTGAGATGATCATATGGTTTTTCTCCTTCAATTTGTTAATATGGTGTATCACAATGATTGATTTGCATATATTGAAGAATCCTTGCATTCCTGGGATAAACCCCACTTGATCATGGTGCATGATCCTTTTAATGTGCTGTTGGATTCTGTTTGCTAGTATTTTGTTGAGGATTTTTGCATCTATATTCATCAGTGATATTGGACTGTAGTTTTCTTTTCTTGTGACATCATTGTCTGGTTTTGGTATCAGGGTGATGGTGGCCTCATAGAATGAGTTTGGGAGTGTTCCTCCCTCTGTTATATTTTGGAAGAGTTTGAGAAGGATAGGTGTTGGCTCTTCTCTAAATGTTTAATAGAATTCGCCTGTGAAGCCATCTGGTCCTGGGCTTTTGTTTGTTGGAAGCTTTTTAATCACAGTTTCAATTTCAGTGCTTGTGATTCTTCTGTTTATATTTTCTATTTCTTCCTGTTTCAGTCTCGGAATGTTGTGCTTTTCTAAGGATTTGTTCATTTCTTCCAGGATGTCTATTTTATTGACAAATACTTGCCTGTAGTAATCTCTCATGATCCTGTGTATTTCTTCAGTGTCAATTGTTACTTCTCCTTTTTCATTTCTAATTCTATTGATTTGAGTCTTCTCCCTTTTTCTCTTGATGAGTCTGGCTAATGGTTTATCAATTTTGTTTGTCTTCTCAAAGAACCAGCTTTTAGTTTTATTGATCTTTGCTATTGCTTCCTGCATTTCTTTTTCATTTATTTCTGATCTGATCTTTATGATTTCTTTCCTCTGCTAACTTTGGGGGTTTTTTGTTCTTCTTTCTCTAATTGTTTTAGGTGTATGGTTAGGTTGTTTATTTGTGATTACTCTTGTTTCTTGAGGTAGGATTGTATTGCTACAAACTTGCCTCTTAGAACTGCTTTTGCTGTATCCCATAGGTTTTGGATCGTTGTGTTTTCATTGTCATTTGTTTCTTGGTATTTTTTGATTTCCTCTTTGATTTCTTCAGGGATCTCTTGGTTATTTAGTAGTGTAATATTTAGCCTCCATGTATTTGTACTTTTTACAGTTTTTTTCCTATAATTGCTATCTAGTCTTATAATGGTGTGGTCAGAAATGATACTTGATATGATTTCAACTTTCTTAAATTTACCAAGGCTTGATTTGTGACCCGAGATATGATCTATCCTGAAGAATGTTCCATGAGCACTTGAGAAGAAAGTGTATCCTGTTGTTTTTGGATGGAATGTCCTATAAATATCAATTACATCCCTCTGTTTAATGTGTCATTTAAAGCTTGTTTTTCCTTGCTTATTTTCATTTTGGATGATCTGTCCATTGGTGAATGTGGGGTGTTAATGTCCCCTACTATGATTGTGTTACTGTCAATTTCCCCTTTTATGGCTGTTAGCATTTGCCTTATATATTGAGGTGGTCTATGTTGGGTGCATAAATATTTACAATCGTTATATCTTATTCTTGGATTGATCCCTTGATCATTATGTAGTGTCCTTCTTTGTCTCTTGTAAGAGTCTTTGTTTTAAAGTCTATTTTGTCTGATATGAGAATTGTGACTCCAGCTTTCTTTTGATTTCCATTTGCATGGAATATCTTTCTCCATCCCCTCACTTTCAGTCTGTATGTGTCCCTAGGTCTGAAGTGGGTCTCTTGTAGACAGCACATATATGGGTCTTGTTTTTGTATCCATTCAGCCAGTCTATGTCTTTTGGTGGGAGCATTTAAACCATTTACATTTAAGGTAATTATCTGTATTATGTTCCTATTACCATTTTTAAATTGTTTTGGGTTTGCTATTGTAGGTCTTTTCCTTTTCTCATGTTTCCTGCCTAGAGAGGTTCCTTTAGCATTTGTTGTAAAGCTGGTTTGGTGGTGCTGAATTCTCTTAGCTTTTGCTTGTCTGTAAAGATTTTAATTTCTCCATCGAATCTGAATGAGATCCTTGCTGGGTAGAGTAATCTTGGTTGTAGGTTTTTCCCTTTCATCACTTTAAATATGTCCTGTCACTCCCTTCTGGCTTGCAGAGTTTCTGCTGAAAGATCAGCTTAATGTAATGGGGATTCCCTTGTATGTTAGTTGTTGCTTTTCCCTTGCTGCTTTTAATATTTTTTCTTTGTATTTAATTTTTGATAGTTTGATTAATATGTGTCTTGGCATGTTTCTCCTTGGATTTATCCTGTATGGGACTCTTTGTGCTTCCTGGACTTGATTGACTATTTCCTTTCCCATATTAGGGAAGTTTTCAACTATAATCTCTTCAAATATTTTCTCAGTCCCTTTCTTTTTCTCATCTTCTTCTGGAACCCCTATAATTCGAATGTTGGTGTGTTTAATGTTGTCCCAGAGGTCTCTGAGACTGTCCTCAATGCTTTTCAATCTTTTTTCTTTATTCTTCTCTGCGGTAGTTATTTCCACTATTTTATCTTCCAGGTCACTTATCTGTTCTTCTGCCTCAGTTATTCTGCTATTGATTCCTTCTAGAGTATTTTAAATTTCATTTATTTTGTTGTTCATCATTGTTTGTTTGCTCTTTAGTTCTTGTACGTTCTTGTTAAATATTTCTTGTATTATTTCCATTCTATTTCCTAGATTTTGGATCGTCTTTACTATCATTACTCTGAATTCTTTTTCACGTAGACTGCCTATTTCCTCTTCATTTGTTTGTTCTGGTGTGTTTTTACCTTGCTCCTTCATCTGTTGCATATTTCTCTGTCTTCTCATTTTGTTTAACTTACTGTGTTTGGGGTCTCCTTTTCATAGGCTACAGGTTCATATTTCCTCTTATTTCTGGTGTCTGCCTCCAATTTGTGAGGTTGGTTTAGTGTCTTGTGTAGGCTTCCTGGTGGGGACTGGTGCCTGTGTTCTGGTGGGTGGGGCTGGATCTTGTATTTCTGGTGGGCAAGGCCACATCTGGTGGTGTGTTTTGGGGTGTGTGAACTTAGTATGACTTTAGGCAGCCTCTCTGCTAATGGGTGGGTTTGTGTTCCTGTCTTGCTAATTCTTTGGCATGTGGTGTTCAGCACTGGAGCTTCCTGACCGTTTGGTGGAGCTGTGTCTTAGTGTTGAGACGGAGATCTCTGGGAGAGCTCCTGCTGATTAATATTACCTGAGGCTGGGAGCTGTCTGGTGGTCCATCGTCCTGGACTCGGCTCTCCCATCTTGGAGGCTCAGGCCTGACACCTGGCCGGAGCACCAAGGCCCTGCCAGCTGCACGGCTCAGAAGAAAAGGAAGAAAAAAAAAAAACTAAACAGACAGAACCCCGAAACAAATGGTAAATGCAAAACTAAACAGACAAAATCACACAAAGAAACATACACATACACACTCACAAAAAGAAAAAACAAAAACAAACAGACAGAACCCCAAAACAAGTGGTAAAAGCACAACTAAACAGACAAAATCACACAAAGAAACATACACACACACACTCACAAAAAGAGAAAAAAGAAAGGAATAGAGCAACCAAACCAATAAACACACCCACAAATAAAAATAATCACTAAAAAGTTAACTAAGATAAACATAAAACCAAAAAGAAATCAAATACAGAAAGCAAACTCCAAGTCCACAGTTGCCCTCAAAAGTCCACCACCTCAATTTTGGGAACACTCGTCTATTCTGCTATTCACATGTACAGGGCTTACCAACCCGACTGCAGGGATTTGGTCCACTGCTCTTGAGGCTGCATGGGGAAATTTCCCTTCCTCTTCTTTGTTCATACAGCTCCTGGGGTTCAGCTTTGGTTTTGGCCCTGCCTCTCTGTGTAGGCCTCCCTCAGGCATCTGTTCCCTGCCAGACAGGAGGGGGTTAAAGCAGCCGCTGATTAGGGCTCTCTTGCTCACTCAGGCCAGAGAGAGTGAGGGGTACGGTAGTCACAACTGGAGTGCAGTGCGTGCCTGCTGCGACAGAGGCTGGCGTGACATTGCAGCAGCCTGAGACGTGCAGTGTGTTCTCCCAGGGAAGTTGGCTCTGGATCACGGGACCCTGGCAGTGGCATGCTGCACAGGCTCCTGGGAGGGTGTGGGTAGTAACCTGTGCTTGCACACAGGATCCTTGGTGGCAGCAGCAGCAGCGGTAGCGGTTCATGCCTGCCTCTGTGGTCCGATATGATAGCCGTGGCTCACACCCGTCTCTGGAGCTCACTTAGGTGGAGCTCTGTCATCTGTGGGCACACGGAGCAGGAAGCCCCTCTCCTCCTGCGCCCTGAGACAATGGTCACTTGCCTCTCTGGCAGGTCCAGACTTTTTCCAGTACTCCCTCCTGGCTAGCTGTGGCGCACTAGACCCCTTCAGGCTGTCTTCATGCAGACAACCCCAGTCCTCTCCCTTGGGTCTGACCTCTGAAGCCCGAGCCTTAGCTCCCAGCCCCACCCGCCCCGGTGGGTGAGCAGACAAGCTTCTCAGGCTGGTGAGTGCTGGTCGGCACTGATCCTCTGTGTGGGGATCTCTCCACTTTGCCCTCTGCACCCCTATTGCCGTGCTCTCCTCTGTGGCTCCAAAGCTCCCCTGCCCCACATCCCCACCAGTGAGGGGGCTTCCTAGTGTGTGGAAACTTTTCCTCCTTCACAGCTCCCTCCCTGAGGTGCAGGTCCCGTCCTTATTCTTTTGTCCCTGTTTTTTCTTTTCTTTTTTGCCCTCCCCAGGTACTTGGGGATTTTCTTGCCTTTTTGGAAGTCTGTGGTCTTCTGCCAGCGTCCAGTAGGAGTTCTGTAGGAGTTGTTCCACATGTAGATGTATTTTTGATGTATTTGTGGGAGGAAGGTGAGCTCCACATCTTACTCCTCTGCCATCTTGAAGACCATCGGGTTGAGTTATTTCTATATTATATTTTGCATGTCATTAAGCAAGGAATTAGGACAAAATTTATCTTCTAAAGAAGTAAAAGTATTGTATAAAGGTTCACTTTTCTTCCTAGTTCCAGGCTCTGTCTTTCTGTGCATGTGTGTGTGTGTGTGTGTGTGTGTGTGTATGTGTGTGTGTGTATAACCTCAGACTTTTAAGTTATAAATACACTCTGATTCTTTAGAAATCCATGACAAGCTAAGTTGATGACTGTGTTGGGCAATTTCCAATGAATTTAGTCAAAAGAAATAGCTAAGGCTGATATTTAGCCCATAGTTCATTCATTGCCTAAATTCAACTGATAATTGCTCATAACTTAATTTCCCTTTGTTTACATAATGTAGATTTGACCCAAGTGTACCAAAATATGTTGCTGATGGGGAGAATTCTACCCATTCTAGCATCCGAAGTTACTTTTACTCTTCCCCTGCTGTGTAAGAAGTAATGATGATAGAGACCAAGGCTGAATTAGATACCTCAATTTATCATCTTATTCAAGAAGAACTATGGTCCAGGCAGGATATCACTGGCTCATGTTTCTCTCCTGTATACTCCACTTAAACTGTTCCCCCAAAGCCTAAACTCTCCATTGAGGTTTCCTGCATGTGAAGGGTAAAGTGAGAACATTTGCAGGTTAGCATAGTGTAGTGATGCAGAGGCCAATACCCAAATGAAAGTAGGCAAAAATAATAATGATAAGCAAAGCTAAGGCTTCACCAGGAGAAACCAATTACAGAACAAAATTGGGCATACTTTCAAATTTTCAAAAATTTTATTTTTCAATAATAGAATCCAAAGAATCTGAGGTGGCCAAGCTTCTTTCCCAGCAGCCTCATCCAAGAAGCAAAAGGGAACAGACAAGATCCTGAGAAAAACAATTAGATTCTTCAACTTGAAAAGAAGCTGGCTAAGGGGCTGAGAAGACAGTGCAAGGCAAGAACCCATGAATAGCTCAAGCAAAATCTCTCAAGAGTAGTGACCCCTGCACCCTATCAGAAGACCTCAGTTGCGGCTCCATGTCACTGAGTTGAGATGGAGGAAATGAGTCACAGACCAAAGGGGTCACCCCCTGAGTGGATAGAAGAGTCTCTGATATAGAATAATTAAGGGGGATCTTAGAAGATTAAGCAAAATCTAGGTCCTTAGCAAGTATTTCATTCAGCCCCATCTGGGTTTTCCCCCTTCCTTTCTCCACACACCAAGACTATAGCCAGTGTACTGTACAGTACTATTGGGTACTTTAAGTGTAAAATATAAGGGGGGAAAGGGAATAGTCTGGAATAACCAGGAAGAATATTTTTACTATTCCCTCCCCAGAAAAATTTCAAAACCAGTCATTTACAAATATGTCTTTCGAGTGTAGAAATTTCTGGGATTGGCTTACAAGTCTTTTTCACGTGGACAAATAACCAAGGGAAGAATTTTGATATTAGTTCTCCAAGTGTGTCAATACCACATAGTTATATTTTTCTAATCCCAAAGTGTATTAACACACTTTCCCACAGTCATTTGACTTTTCTGATGTTTCCTTTTAATCAAATTGTCATTAACATCTGTTTCAGGCAACAAGACTTTCCCACGGTAGCAAAACTATGATGATTTTTCATATGGAGAATGTAATGAAAATATGTGAATTGAGGAAAACAAACCAACAACTTGAAAAATCTTGGGATTAAGGGGAAAAAAACTTTGATCAATGAATATAAACCTTATTCTGTGGGGAGGATTGTGAGAAGGACACACTAGTCACAGCAGGTTCTTCTTGGCAAAAAGTTTGCAGAGGACCAACCAGTAGTAGTAGCACTTTGGTTATCCTGAGACAAGCCTCAACTAACTCTTCTGTCTTATTGCCCTTCCTGGAGACTTTCCCAAGATTAAAGGAGCCTTTCAGACTTAGTCTTCATTGCTATTAGTGGGTCTTTATTGTTGTGAGGAATGTGGCAAGACAAAACCCTTTTCCTTAATAGTACAGGGAAAACCTAGGTGTCAAAAACTGTTGGATGAGGGAATTCCCTGGCCGTCCAGTAGTTAGGACTCTGCACTTTCAAACCTGGGTTTGATCTCTGGTCAGTGAACTTAGATCCCACAACAAAAACAAAAAACAAAAACAAAAAGCTGTTGAATAACTAGGGGGGCACTTGTCTTTATTATTATAGCCATCCAAGGGCTAAAACTGTATGTATCTCCCATTTCCACTGGTATAAACTTTTACCTATTTACCCATTCCTATCACCAAGAGAAGTACTGAAAGAGGGCAGGTACCACCAAACTAACTTTGTCAACATGTTCTTTTTAGAACAGGCTCTTGATTACTTTCCACAAACAAGAGTCTCTGCATGCGTATCAAAATTTATTATAAGGATCATGGCTCCTTTTACTTATTTATTTTTTTCGTTAGAGGTAGTCATTTTAAGTGAGCTACAGAGAGTGAACTGTTCTTCAAACATTTGTAGTGTTCACTTGTCTAACAGCAATTCTAAATAACCTTTTAATCAAAGAAGTACTTATGCCAATATATTTAGTCCAGAAGAATATACTTGACACTAGTTAAATGAATGGCTTACACAAAGGAGATAGTGTTACATTAAGCTTCATTAATAATAAAACTGACTATTAGCATTTTGCAAGGAAGGCTAGAACTGATTTCCTCTGTAATGGGCAAAGTTAAATAACTATAGCTCATAAGTTTTAAGTCAAATACTGCTCATTCATTGCTCCTGATCTTGTCAATACTTGCTGTAAAGGTTTGGTCCCATGGCTCCTTTTAAACACCATACTTTAGTATTGTACCCAAAACAAACTTTCTTCAAAAAAGACAAAGGGAAGAATTGGTTTAGTAAAAGCATTCTACATAAGTGCCCTGTGAGGTTGACTAACATTCCAGAAAATTCTTTGTAGAATCAAAATTAAAAACATTAGAATCTTAGAGCTGGAAAAAATCTCCAAGGTATCTAGTTTCTCTCTCTCTGTAGTATATTCTTATTTGATGTGTAATTTTTCTTAATAACCTTCCTTCATTTATCTGTTCTACAGGTATTTATTGGGAGCCTATTAATCTCTTCTAGGCACTGGGTGTAGAGGGCTGAGCAAAACACATCGTCTCTGACCTCATGGAGTTTCACATCTACTGGGAAAGACAAAACAAAATTATCATGCAAATAACTCTATAATCCCAATTTGATGTTTCAATTGCTCCAGTTGCATGGAATCTATTATTTTTATAGGTAGCTATCCTACTTATACAGTGCAGACTATGAGAAAGTTCTTCTAAATCTATTTCTATCTCATGTAGTGCGGGCCATCACTTTTCATATGCTTCGAGGAACCATCCTAACATCATGTTTGTGTCATCTCCTCCAGTCTTTGCCAGGGTTTTAAATCATGTATGTCAGGGAAGTGCTCTTTCTTAGTCAAGTTTATGTCCCACCCTTCTTGATCCAGCAAGCTCAGAATCCAGCTCCATGGGAATTCTCCCATCTTCTGCTAATATGTGTTGGCTGGATGCTACAGCTCTGTTGGGGTTGAGTCCCTTTTCTTCCTTATCAGGTCCAACACATTCCAACTGGGTTATTGTTGCCCTAGTGGCCAGGAGGAAAAGTGGGGATGGATTCTGACTGTGGTTCAGACTGTGCTTCAAGGGAGGGCTTCTGTATAATTGTCCATTAAGGGGGCAGTTCTGTCCCTTAATGGGGAGGAGTAGGCCATTTTCTGGGCTCTAACGGCAGGGGAATTTAGAGATTTGAGAATTTTGGATGACTCCATCAATATGTCAGGGTCTCACTTTTTCCCATATAAGGCCTGATCTTGGCACAGCAGGCAGAGCAGAACCTTGAGTTCTGCTACTCTTATTAAGTGTTGGGCTTGGTCCTCAGCTTTCACTGCCCACTAGCTATAGAATACTAAAATCTTTTGCGTGCTACAAAAGATTCCCTTGGGCTTACAAACTTAACTTTTAATTGCCAATTAATAACGTTCAGCCTTTGATTTTTTCCAGCTTGTCAATTGAGCTTAACACTCAATTCTTCTGTCCTTGTAGTTGTTGCTTACCCTCTACTTCTCAAATGCCAACAACATCACAAGTGCTTGTGTACTTTCTTTCACCAGAATTCCATTGCAGGTCACCACCAATGAAAGTTTTAACAGTAGCATGGCAACCTTATGCAGGAAATATCTGTGTTTCAGCTTCTACCGGTACTAGAATCCTCATTACCAGTTGAGTGGCACATAATCCAACCCCCAAATCCCATCTTAGTGTCTGCTTTCTTGGACTCCATTTCCGGTACTGATGGTTGCAGAAATTAGAGAGAAGGGAGTTTATTAGGGAGTGCTCTTGAGATCAACATCTATGAAATGGAAGAGAAAGAAAGGAGACAGGACTGTACAAAGGACATGTTGGCCTTTGCCATAGTCTCAACAAAGGCCTCAACTGACCCCAAGGGAAGTTCTGAAACTGGGATGTCCTTTAGGGTTGTCTCAACTTGGGGCAAGGCAGCTAGACTTTTATGCTCCTGAGTCAGTGAATACAGATCACCCTGGGAAGGCAGCATGACCTTGGGAGAGATGGGACTATTTAGCAGAGACATTCACCAAAGAGACAGCTGAGGCTGTCTGGTGAGCATTCTTCCAGCAGTTGGGGAAATAAATCCTTAATTTATGAAGGATGTATGGGTGGTGCATCATATCGATTACTGAGAACATGAGGGAACTTCTGGACATGGCTCATTTCAACAAGAATATGGGGAAATGCATGTGCAGTGGTTGGGCCATCTCTTATATTTTCTGTTTAAATATGCTTCATCACCACTCTGCTCTGCACTAACTGCCTCATGATACACAAGTGCATCTGCATCCATGAAATAGTCTCCTTTCAGAGTATCAAAGAGGACTTGTTTTATTTCCCTTATTGACCTACCTGGGCTTTCTACCATCTTAAGAACACTTAAAAAAATTTTTTTATACTGAGAAAGGAAGTAGGAATCTTTGAATCCAACCTCTTTCTCTTTTCCCCCTCTCTTGGCTTCTTTTCTAGTTTATAACATTCCTTATGCTGCATTCTCTAATTAATTTTTACTGTGAGTTATAGATATACAGTAAATATTGTTCCATTGTCTAAGTCCACCAGACTTGCCTTGTGATTTATAAATGGAACTTTGGAATTTAGGAATTCCTTTTCTCTTTAGCAGTTCTGGCTCTCAAAGTAAACTCTCTACAGAGTAAAAAGTTAAAAAAAAAATCTAATTTGGCAATCAAAGCTGACTAGGGAATTTATGGTTCTCCTGAAAGTCATTGTTTCAAAGGACGGAGAGTCATAAAGAATCAGAGTTTAATTGAAATGAACATAGTTGTGTTTAAAGTTTTCCAAATACTCTAGTTGTTATATAGCCGTGTCCCAAACTTTACATATATATTGGCATAATATATTTAAAATTTAAAAATTATTTGCCTCCCATCCCTGTTTTTGTATCCATTGCTAGACTCTATTCAAGTGGTAGAGACAATTTTTTATATGCACTGTCCTGAAGAGTTGGGCTGATACAGTGTACAGCAAATAAGCCAATTAAAATGCTTAACAGGATTTGGAAATCTATAGCAGAAGCAAATAATCTTGAAAACAAAGCTATAATTTGAAACAGCAAGGCTCTATTGAAAGAAAAAAGGATAAACGAATTCTGACTTACCTGAGCCAGTATAACTTGAAGCAGATTCAAAGGATACAGGATATGACACCAAAGTCTAAATTATACTACCCCCAGGAAAGATATAAGAGCCTGATGAGATGAAAGAAGGAAGTAGAGGTGAGTATTATTGAGAGCTTAGAACAAGTTGGTTTCTAAGAAAAGTTCTTCTCTACCTGCTTTCTGGCTAGGAGAACTGAAATTCTAGATAGGTTTGGAAGTATTGGAGAACACATGGTCCCCATTCTCTGGACTCCTGAGAGTGATATATGAGACCACAAACCTCATAGAGAAGTTCCATGTGTAACTTTACTGTGCCTTAGAGGTAGATGAGCAATGACTGAGGGAGGTGACTAGGCTGATGGGCCTGGGTGTGGCCTTAAAGAGCCACAATCAGCTCAAGGGACAGACATTACAATTCCATCCAATACCCTTTCTCCTTTCTCCCCCCACCCCCTGACATATGAAAGAAACATTTCCCAGTCCTCTTACAGTTAGGTGGGACCATGTTCCTAATTTGGCCGATAAAATGTGATTGGCAGTGAAGTTGTGTCAAGTTGGGGGCTGAAGTAGTGAAAACTCCCAAGTTGATTCTGGTTCTCTCTTCCCTACCACGGTGACAGAGAACCACGCAGTCTGGATAATATGGCTACAACATGGTTAATGAAATCTTCTTCAGCATGGTCCCTGAGTGACTATATGGAGCAGAACCGTCCAGAAAACCTCACTGGACAGGCAGCATGAGTTAGAAACAAACTTTTGCATGTTCAATCGCTGAGATTTGGGGTTAGCTTTCTTCCTCTCTCTTCCTTCCTTCCTTCCTCCCTCCTTCTCTCCCTCCCTTTCTTTCTTTCTCTTTCTTTCTTTTCTTCTTTCTTTCTTTCCTTCTTTCTTCTGCATAGCCTCTCCTATCCTATCAATGGGTAAGTAGATAAAAGTTCTCGAGGTTCCAAATAGCAGGAATCTGGAGGACCTAAAGAGACCCAAGGTTGGAATGAGGAAGATTAGTGTATGTGGATTTGGGCAGTAATTACTGGTTTCACGATGGCAACAAAAAGTCTAGATGTGATACAGCAAAGGCCAAAGACACTTTTTTCGTTACTGAGTAATGTGTAAGTATCATGTAAGTAATAATTATGTAAGTAATATATATGTAATATGTAATGTGTTCTCTAGAAATTTAAGTTTACTCTAAGGAAAGGGAAGAAGATGAAGAAAGGTAAAAGGGAAAATTTTGAGAGATTGGTTTTTTTTTGTTTGTTTGTTTTTTTATGGCTGTGCTGGGTCTTCGTTTCTGCGCGAAGGCTTTCTCTAGTTGGGGCAAGCGGGGGCCACTCTTCGTCGCGGTGCGCGGGCCTCTCACTATCGCGGCCTCTCTTGTTGCAGAGCACAGGCTCCAGACGCGCAGGCTCAGTAATTGTGGCTCACGGGCCTAGTTGCTCCGCGGCATGTGGGATCTTCCCAGACCAGGGCTCGAACCCGTGTGCCCTGCATTGGCAGGCAGATTCTCAACCACTGCGCCACCAGGGAAGCCCGAGAGATTCGTTTTAAGTAGTGAATTGCTCACTTTAAAAATCAGAAATAATGTCATTACCTTAAATGCAGAATTTATTTTTTCCTGTCATCCACAAAAAGTGAGAGTTCATAATGTAAATAGAGTAGACAAAGCAGAATCAAAGATAGTACCAAAAATCAATAAAAACCAGAATTGGCTTTATAGAAAATTGAGCTAGTGAAGAATTTTTAAAACCCTGAGAATGAATGAGGCACAATAATTAGAAAGAAGAGACAACATTAATTTTATTTCTAGATGATAAGATGGCTAACTTTAAAAAGTCCAATGATTCAACAGCAAAACTATTAGAACAACAAAAGAATCTCAGTAGATTCTCCAGTTTCAATACAAGTAAACATTAATTCAAAACAAATGAAACCACTAATTTCCCAAATTTAAAAAGCAGAAGTTATAAAATACAACTTTAAGATGTTCTATTCATACCAGTATATCAGTTATGTATTTGTGTTGCATTTTGTCACTAATCACAGAGTTTGGTAAGATGTCTAGTTTTTAAATAATAAATAAAATAATTTTTCTATATAAAATATCACAAGCTATAATATACAACTTTAAGATATTCCATTTACAATAGTGTATCAGTTATGAAATGCACTTTGCTGCTTGTAACAGGGATCGAAAATAAAAGCTGTATAAACAAAATAGAAGTCTCTTTATCTTTCACTAAAAAGAAGTCTAGAGATAGACAGTCCAGGGCTAGTATGGCTCTACAATTATCAAGTTTCTTATCTCTGCTTTGTCATCCTTGGAAAATGGCTTTTCTATCATTAAGTTTGCCCCATGTTTATAATGGCTGCTGGACCTCCAGCCATCACATTCATAGTCCTAACAGCAGGAAAGTGACGGTCAAATGGTTCATGTATCCTAGCTGTCTGTTCTCACTTTAATAAACCTTTCTAGGAGGGTCATCTAAAAAACTTTCACTTATGCGCCATTGGCCAGAAATTAGCCACAGGCCACACCTAGCTACAAGGGAGACTGAGAAATGTAGTCTTTTAACTGAGCACTTTGCCACCTTGAATCAAGCCAAGATAATTTTATTAAAGGAGAAAAGGAGAATGGATATTAGTGTTGGCAAGAAGCAATCTCTGCCGTAAATAGCATTTAAAAATGCATAATGTTTAGAACTATTGAAGATCTGTTCTTGGGCACATAAAATAAGATTTGAATAAACTAGGTTTTAGCAAAGTTGAAAAATATCTGAATGTAATTAGAATGCAATGGTGGCCTTGGGTGGGAGAGACCTGAGGATGGAATGGATTGTTGTCAAGTTTCTAGCTTTTGTTTGGGGTGGCGTTTGCAGGTGCTTTTTTCATTACTAAAAATTACTAGCTAACAATAAATAGAAGCAGACCCCATGTGAGCAAACAATAAAAGTGTGTCATGAGCCAATATTTTGTTATTCACCCATTTCACAAAAAGGTGCAATTTTTAAATTCTAATTTTTTAAATTCAAAAATAACTCTAAAATGCATATGGAAAAATAAATGGATGGGAAAGCCAAGAAAAAATGGGAAAAGGAGAATAAAGAAAAAAATGTGCACTGTCAAATTTTTAAAACTCCTAACACATTATTTTAACTAAGCACTTGGCTTCTTGGAAGGAGGAACTAGATCCTAAGTTCTAAGATCTAGTCATAAGCCCACCCTGTCATAGATTCATGGGTGACATCCTTTGTGTATTTTTTTTTAAGTTTTTTTTAAAAAATTAATTAATTAATTTATTTATTTATTTTTGGCTGTGTTGGGTCCTCGTTTCTGTGCGAGGGCTTTCTCTAGTTGCGGCAAGCGGGGGCCACTCTTCATCGCGGTGCACGGGCCTCTCACCATCGCGGCCTCTCTTGTTGCAGAGCACAGGCTCCAGACGCGCAGGCTCAGTAGTTGTGGCTCACGGGCCTAGTTGCTCCGCGGCATGTGGGATCTTCCCAGACCAGGGCTCGAACCCGTGTCCCCTGCATTAGCAGGCAGATTCTCAACCACTGCGCCACCAGGGAAGCCCTTTATGTATTTTATTGGGAGTAATGGAAAGGGACTCATCGTTCATCTTTCTGCACCAAAGAAAGGTGATCCTTGCTGTGCTCATCCTACTACGTTTTCCCATGACTCATCTAAGGATTTCAAGGTGCCTTTTTATGCTGTGTCATTATCACCTTCTGCAACAACTGTTGGATACTTAGCCCAATATCCATCTTCAATTTCTGCCTTGATCTTATTCAGAGCCACCAGTGGTGTGGAAGTGAAAATGTGTAACTACTAGGAAATTTTCTCAAAAGACAGCTGGCGTGCCCCTTTTGGCCCTTCTACCATTTCTTCCGTCCTGCTGCCTAAAATGCTGAAATGATGCATTTGTGAGCATAGTGGATGGGAGAGCTCCGTGAATCTCTGGGGTCCCTGTGAGAGCCCCTATACCAGGCTTGTGCTGCACTCTCTGATCTTCCTCACACACCAGAGCATGAACACACGCTTTTCAATTTCATTAGTAGGGTCTCTGTTATATGCAACTGAATCCAATCCTAACGGACGTAATTTCCTTCTATTGGTTATATGCCAAGCAATTTAAAGAATCAGAAGCCATGGGAAGCCAGCAGCAGAATGCTAAAGAGAATCTACATTCTGAAGCAGGATCTTGAAGATAGTGACGGAAAAGAGTCTTTTTCTTGTGCATTTGAAAAGACATCCTCTAAGACGCACATACATTATATTTTACTGGTATATTCTTACAAATAGAAAAATTACCCCTTCCAAAGCAGTCTCTTGCATCCTGCAAAAGCCTAAGAGCGCCTTGTATTAGCAATATGGAGACAAGATTTTGTATTTAAAAATAAACAATGGAATGTTAGTAAACAAAAATTCTCTGGGATTAACTAATGTTAATTAATCAAAATTAAACTTGCAGGCCAGAAAGCATGTTTGATGAAGCATAAATTGTCTATATAATGTCCAGGCACAGAGAAGTATGCCATTCCTATATGTTTGCACCTCTGCGATATTTTTGAATTTTTGTTCATTGACACAAGAAATAATCTTATCCAATTCTTTTAGATTGGCTACTAACCTGAAAGGTAGAAACCCTTATTGCCTTCCCATCTTGCTTTATCTTTTTGTATACGCTTGTGACTAACCTGATATGATATTCCCTGACTTTACACCAGTAGCCCATGCAAGCCAACTGCTGCCAACGCCGAGGCTTGCTCTCAAAGGAGGCTTTGTAAATATTGAAGGGAAAGCTAAGAATTAGCTATTTGCTTCTGTAATTTAAAGAGGCATCAAGAGTGTTTTAAACCTTATGTAAACATTCAGAGAATGACCAGAATAGAAATTACCAGAGATATTTTGTTCCCTCAGGGTTGTAAGAGACTAAAATGCTTTTTTTTAAATTATTTTTCCTTCTCCAACCATAATAAACACATTTATGAAATGGGTTAAAACCCTTTAATACATGTATGTTCTTAACCTCCCTTTTACTTTTGCCCACTTAAGCGGTACTAACTCTGTCTGCCCCGTGTCCTCTCCTCCTCCAGCATCGGAGGACAGTTCTACCTTTCCCAGCTGGGTTCTCCTAAGAAATCAGGACGAAAGTGATAGGAGCAGGACAAATACTATGATAGATTGTAGAATTAAGCAAAAATGGAAAAAAGAGAGGGGCCATGTATAATCTCCATGATGTTTGTGGTAAAAAAAAAGGAAAAACATTGAGTTATTTTGAGATTACTATTTTTGTATATGGATTGTGTAATTTTGAGTTATTGCTCTGAGACTTTAATAAGTTCATGGACTTAAACCCTCATAACTCTTCAGAGAGGGCTACCCTAAACTAGATCCATATTTCTCAGCTATTGAAAACCATGTTTTTTTAGATACACATAAAACTCTCATGACTACCCTACTTCCAGGGATGCTGACATAGCCCTCTAGGGCATAGTTGAAAGTCACTGGGTCATCGACCAAGGCAATCTAGTCAAGCTTTACTTTCTGTATATTGAATTATGAAAGCAATAGAATGCTTTTTCAAGAATATAGATATCTTATAATATATTGAGTGGTATATGACTTTTCATGCCAAAAATTGGATATGTTCCTTACTATCACTGTTACTTCAATGGAAAGTCCTTGCTCCAGATCTGAAGTGAAAGTTGCATAGATCCCAGCCAACAACCCAAAAGTCAAAAAGCAAAGTATGGTCAACTGGAGGAAGGAGCTGCATAGATGTAGGGGAGCTGGGAAGGAGAAGTGAAAAGTAAAAAAAAAAAAGACTTGGAAGCAAATGGAGGACTGTTGAGTACAGAGTGCAGGAGAGCTCTCACAGGGCAGGTCTCATTGGGTTAAGTAAGCTTTGCCAGAAGCTACCACCAACCCTAAAGGATCATGGGATTCCTGGCTGTTCCATGGCTCTAGCCTATGACAGGCAAACGGATTCCTCAAAAGTCTGTGGGCACAATATCCAATGGTCAGGGTCACTTCTAAGTTAGAAACTGCTGCATTGCTTCTTTGCAAGTGTATTTGAATCATGTTTCTCATCCTTCGAAAAGTGTAAAACAATTTTGGAAGAATTAATTATTCTTTTTTTCATAGCTAGTTAGATAATGCCATTTTATGATAAGATGTTTCTAAAAATTTGAGTGCCACCATAAAAGACACATCTTACATTAAAAAATTAAAGATAGAAAAAAGTAAAAATAAACATTTAAGATAGAGACAGTCTTCATGTTTTTTCCGTTCCGTGAATATATTCTCTCGGCAGTTTTGTTCAAAGGATATTTGTTTGGAGTCCATGTTACACTCATTGCTGGAGATACGGTGAAGAATAGGACCTTATCCCTGCCTTTCAGAAATGCTTTCAATGTGTCAATGCTATCATTCTTTCTGCAGTTACATTTTCTACAGTAAATTAGCAACATGCTGACATTTTTACGAATATTCAGTCCCTTAACTCAGCACTAGGGGGCGCAACACTGCAGAAGAAAAGCTGTGAACCTTTGAGCTTCCCAATCACTATAGGACTATTGAAAATTACCAAATTTCAGAAACGAATGGCTGAGAAGTAATAGAATGTCTAACAATCTGTATGGTGAGCAAATTCTATAACCAGACAGGAAAGCACCTTCTAAGTGAGGTTAGAAAGTGGAAGTTGAGGAAGCTGCTTTGGATAGCTAAAATCTTTTCCAGGGAATTTTTTTCCCAAGACTGGGACTTTTAAAGTCCATACATTAAACAGTATCCAGGAAACGAGGACATATCACTCTTAAGGACTTTGCTGCCAAGTTTTGCTAATTCACTGGGATAAGGTAAGAATAATTAGGTAGAGAAGAGTTTTTGGCTGAGAGCAACACAGTTATGACCTTGTCATAATAAGGAGACCCCTGAAAACAAAGGACTTTGAATGATAATTATATTATGCAGAGAACATACTATGTTGTCCTTGGTTAAAAACATTTAAAAAAAATTCAAGAAAATTTGAATCAAGGACAAAGAATTAGCGGAAAAATGTTTCAATACTGAGGATAAAAAAATAACTAACATGTCCTAAGTGTCTGTCCTTGTGCTTTACATAAGTTATCCTTTAAGTTTCTCTATGACCCTAATGAGGTAGGCAGTGCCAACCACATTTTTCAAATTAGAAAATAGGCTTCATCTGAACCAAGCATTATACTAATACTTGATTACTTGATCATCACACTGTAATATATTTACATAATAAATATGATCAGAATCGATACAAAACATGGTTAACTTTATTTTGAAATTTCATGCAAACACTGAAAATGTATATTGTCTAAGAAAAGCTAATTTTTGGCGTTTGACATTTAGTGGAAAAATTAATCCTTCAGAAGTAAATTATACATCTTATTACCAAAAGAGAAAGCTCAGCTCACATTGTTCTTGACTTTTAAAAGTGGTGGTTTTAACTTTAACTCGTTTGAGCTGAGCATGTAATAGGGTGTGTTTAGTATCAGAAGGCACTAATACCCTATAAAGTCCCTGTAATTCCTTATGCAGATTCAGGTGGTGTTGATGCCACTTTCTTTTGGTGGTTTCGTACTATGAATGTGTCGACATGGATGTGGAGGTATGATGTACCGACTCAGATCCTTTCCAGTAATCCCGTGGTGTTACTGACGGGTATGTCAGATTTGCTAACTCATAGCAGAGATCAAAAGACACTATGAGCTCATATTTTGAGCACAAAGAATGTCCCCTGCTCCCTTATCCTAAATTATGGGATGCCCTACCATTGGGTTTACAAAGTGGTGGGTTCCCATAGAACCCTGGGAGGAAAGAGAAAAGTGATCACACCCTGGAGAGTATAGTTCCTAAAGCATTTAACCAGTCCCCAACCCCCAAATTGGAAGAGGCACTAGACTTGCATATTCTGAAATTTGGGAGGTTCTAAAAATTGGGGAATATTGTTAACTTTTCATCTGGAGATTTCTGAAGGAAGGAAACACACTGATGAGGGGGTTCACTGAAGCAGGAGGCCAGCAGAGCAGGAGAATGTCATAGGATACACTGAAGGGGAGGCGTGAGGGTCACCATATCCCTGTTCCTGGATGGAATGGAAGCAGTGCTCAAGGAGAGAGCCCACAGTTGCGCAGAGGGACAGGAGCCACTTGTATCATTGCTCAGCAGAAGGGCTTGTGCATCACTGGTGTGGGTCTTGGAGAGATGCACATTGGCTGAGAAAACGCCCATCTGCCATTTACATGGAGACACCCACATCAGTGGAGACAACTGACATCTGGCTGAATCTGATTGAGCACAGGGACCCTCTCTCCTCCCTCTGAAAGCACCCGGCTGTGACATTGTCTTTGGCCAGGAGCTCCAATTCCCGGGGCCAAACCAGAGCATGGCATCAACAGCAGAAGCCCGCGAGGAGAAACAGGATTGGAGAGAAAATCAGGGAGGTGGAGGAGGACTTCATGACAAGATGACGTACAGGACACGTTTTCAGATCAGAGGAAAAAACTCAATGGGCAGGATTGAATTCATCAGGAAGGACTGAGTCAGGTTGGAGCAGTGGTTCGTGGGCTCCAATCCAAACTACCATGTTTGAAGCCTGGCTACTCCATTTACTAGCTACGTGACCTAGAACAATTAATTGTCCCTGCACCAAGGTTTTTTGAGAAACTTAAATGAGTTAGAACAGTGTCTTGAACATAAGAAACACTCAATACATGTCAGATGTAAGGACAATGGTGATGACAAGTTCACCACCCAGACACAAGTGGGCTCAGAAACTTGACCCCAGTCAGGAGAAAATACATTCTAAGTATTTATGTAAGTGAGTTCCAATGCTTGATGTACACCTCTTTCAATGTGTATGTTTAAATAAAGCATGATTTAAAGTTGTAAATAAAATATTCTTTTAGCAGTTCTAAAACTTGTTGTTAATGAAAAGTTCTTATAGCTTATGCAGTCATAAAATATTACATGTTAATTAAAGTTGAGTTCATAAAAATAAATTATAACCGAAGAGGTTGTTTTATTTAAACAAAATAGAAACATTCTTTACTTTTTAAAATAAAATCTCGAAGCATGGATTTAAAATTACCATCTGGTTTTGAAAACAAATGGCTATCACACACACTACTTTTTGTAAGATGAGATGTTAATTCCTTTGGGTGGCACACAGACTAGTTCTGGTCCCTGCCTGCCCATCTAAACACTTACTCTTCTGTCATAATATCCATTCTCTTGCCTTTACACGAGTTTTTTTTTTTTTTTCCTGATCATAGACACACACACACAGAGATACTCACACAGACACACACACAGACATACACACACACACACACCCCTTTGCTGTAGACAATGTCTTCTATTTTCTTCAAATATAATTTTAACTATCCATGAATTCATTCTTTCATCATTCATTTTTCATTTATATCAACATTCATTTTAACATTCATTCTTTCAACAACTATTTCCTGAACAAATAATTTGTTCAAGTATCATTCCATGCCTTTGGAGTAGAGCGATGAACAAAACAGACAAGGTCCCTCATCTCAAAGAAATGGCACACTAGTGGGAAGAGATAGAATAGGAAGACAAAAAAATGAATAACATTGGAATTTAGATCGGTGATCAGAAAAGACTTCCTGAGTGATAAAAGATGCCAGCTGCTAGGACATAAACTCAATAGTAGCAGAGACTTTTTGCCTCTTCTGTCCACTGCTGTAGCCCTGGGTGCCTAGGACAGTGCCAGGAACGTAATTGATCCTCCATAAACATCTGTTTTTGATGCAAACATGAATGTAATGGATTCTTTGGAATGCAAGGGCAAAGTGTTCCAGGAGGAATGAGCTTAGCATGTTTGAGGGAGACATACTTTCATCATAAATTATCGTAATGCTTCATAATTTCGTGATCCACCTACTGGGTTTTTTTTCCCTTTGTCATTGTCTTCTGCTCCTATCTTTATTATTTCTTTTATTCTACTTTCTTTGGGTTTACTCTATTTTTTTTCACTTCTTGATTCTGATGCTTAGTTTACTCATTTTTTTTTATTCATTTTACTAATGTATGAACATAACAGTATAAAATTTATCTAAGTATTGCTTTAACTCTATCCCAGTAGTTTTGATATGCAGTGTTTTCATAACACATAAACGGTTTAATCTCAATTTGGATGTTTTCTTTGACAAGTTAATTACTAAAATGAGTATTTTTAAATCCCTAAATATATGGGCTCCTGGTTATCTTGTTTTTAATTTTGTTATGGTAAGAAAATATGAGTCTGTATGATGTCAATTCTGTGGTATTTGTTGAGACTTGCTTTGTAGCCTAATATGAAGTCAAATTTTGTAAATGTTCCACGTGTGCTACAAAATGATTTTTTTTCTAATTATTAGATGCAAGTCTCTGTCTATATATATTATATCAAGTATGTTAACTGTGTTGTTCAAATCACCCATGTCTTTAGGAATTTTTCTTCTGTTTGTTCTAAAGTTTAGGATCACTATTGTAGTCTTGTCGCCTTCTCCTTGTAATCATGTTAGTTTTTGTTTTTCATATTATCGTAATTCACATATATTGTTAGGTGCATGAACAAGTTCAGAACTGATGTATCTTCCTGCTGAATTGCTCCTTTTATTATAATGTTTTTAAAATATAACAGTGCTCCCTTCCATCCAAATGTCTGTTTTGTCTGATACTGATATGGCCATATTAGCTGGAACCACCATATCATTCTGGTTTTCTCCTTTCTATATTTCACTTGTGTCCTTTCTTTTCTTTTCCTATTGGATAAATCACGTTTTTTCAAAATTTTCTTTTATTCTCTTTTTATTATTATGTGGCAAGAATGTATTCACTTTCTATGCTTTAAGTAGATTAATTAGCAATGTTTATATTTAATGTAGAAAGTATAAAGATAACCAGTATCTTTCCTCTTAGACAATATCAAATTGGCAGAATGCATTAACTCTGATCTCCTCTGCTGTCTGTTCACACATCATTGTTAAAATTCATCTTGCTTTTAAGCCAGCATCTCCCCAAATAAGCATTTTTGTTGTATGGATGGTAGTCTTTAGAGTCAATGCTAGTTTAGCTGGGTCCATAATGTTTATCTATTTTCTTTCTTTTTTTGTTCCACTGTTTCTTGCACCTCAGAACTTCCTCCTGAGGTTAATTTTTTTCTCTAGTGAAAATTTACTACTTATAAAACCTCATAGTCACTGTCTGAAATGTCTTTATTTTCCCCTTCTTCTTTAGTGATATTTCAGTTTAGTTTAGTTTATGTTGACAGTTATTTTCCACTTTGAAGACATTCTGTTACTGTCTTCTGGCCTCTCTTGCTGCTGCGGATTACACGTTCCTGGTAGTCTAATTATTGTTTATTTATTGATAATCTGTCTTTCCCCTCTGGTTACTTTTAAGATGTTCTCTCTGCTTTTGCGTTGTGTAATGTCTCTTTAGGGTGCATTTACTTTTTAATTCATCCTACATGGGAACTGCGCTGTTTCCTCTCTTCCATGACTTCTGTAAGCCACTCAGCCCATATTGTTTTATATCTTGCCTTTCCACCGCTCTCTCTCCTCCGAGGAACTGCTGCTGCTCTATGGCAAACATTCTCATCCTTCCCCTGTATCTCTTAAACTCTGTCATCTTTTCCATTTTTAGTTCTTGCCATCTGTATCCTGGATAATTCATATATTCCGTCAAGTTGTTTTTTCTGTTATTAGTCCTTAGTAGCACTAATACTTCTGCTATTGCTTTTGCAGACTGTCTCAGATGGATTTTTCCCCATATGTTTTGTCATTTTTTTCTAGAGAGCTTGTCTTTAGAGGTGCTTGTTTAGTTTCTTGACAGAATTCCATGGGAGTGGGTTGGGTCATGTTCCTTCAAACCAGACACTTGAGATGAGGATTCAGTGGCCGTGCTTCTTAAGGAAGTGTTCCAGGAAACAGGCAAGGGAGTGGCGGACAAACCGGACAGCGAAGAGGAGGAATCTGAACAAGGCATGATCTCAGGCAAAGTCCCACAGAAAGTGATCTCAGCCTGATCTTGCAAGGGACTCTGGAGTTGGTCGTGCCACGGAGTTGTTCCAACTGAGGAGAAGAGCTGAGAAAAGCATGGGGCGGTGGCTGTGTCTTGGAGGGCATTCTCTGAAAAAGGAGACCCAGTAGGTGCTGGATGGAAAAGCACACCAAAGAGGGAGTCCCCCACCCAAGAAACACTAAAAAATGGGTCCAGGGGATCTGGGTGAAGCATTGTCATTACCCACTACAGTGTCTCCGTGGGTGCTTTTGCATTGGATTCTGCCAGGCACTTAAGAGCACAGCTAGCTGAGGACCAATATTTATGTTTGCTTCTAGCTTGGGGATTCTCTGATACCATGTGGGCTTCCATTCTAAAAAGTGAAGGCTCAGGGAGCTGACTTCTCATTTAAGACTTGTTTTCACCCAAAGTACAAGCCAAGCTGAGCTTGCATGTCAGCTCCCTGGGCAGCTGAGCCACTTTTTTCCTTCCTAGATCCTCTTTACATTAAGGGCACATCTCCCAGAAGGCTTTTAAGCAAGGTTTCAGTTCCAAACGCTAATCTCCTGCCCTATGCAAGGGTTACAATTCAGTCCAGGTACTAGCTTGTCTAACCATTCCCTCTCATACCACTCCTTAGGGCTGCTCAGTATAAACTGTAAAGTCCTGCACTTACAGCTCTTTGACTCTGACATTTACATATTTCCTTTTCTTTTGGGAGAGCTTAGCTATGCATCAATCTTTTCTTATTTTAAATCTAGATTTTCTAGGAGACTGTGGTGTAGAAGATTTTTCACATAAGTTTGTCTACCATCTTACAGAAATGGGAGGTCCCACTGTAACTTTTGCCTGTTATCATTATAAAAATATAAATAATATAGGAAACTATACTTGATATTTTGTAAAAACCTATAAGGGAAAAGAATCTGAAAAATTATATATATATTTTATATATATATATATATAAAATTGAATCACTTTGCTGCACACCAGAAACTAACACAACATCTCACATCAACTATTCTTCAATTTAAATAAACAAACAAACAAATAAATAAAAGAATATAATATACCCTCCCTGAGGGTAGATACTGTATTTTTTGATCTCTATAACCTGGGCCAAGTAAATTGTAAGCCTTTGATAAATGTTTTTCCAAAAAATGACTAAGAGGCCCAGAAAGTATCTACCTTGAGGAAACAGACTCTATTTTGTTAATAGTCCATATTTGAGACCACAAAAAATGTTTAAATATATACCTGAGAAAGGATAGCCCCAGGTATATATTAGTAGTAATGGCATAGATCCTTTTACAGAAAAAGAACTCAGTACTAACTTTTATTTTTCAGTCACTAGTTTAAAAATGACTTGAAGATAAAAGTGCCTTGGTACTTCCTCTCTACATGTTACTAAATAGCTTCACTTTCTCTTTAACTTCTCTGTCAGCAGCATGTCTTCTAAATAGCCACGTGGAGTAATTGGATTCTTCAAGACATACATTGTTCTGTTAATAGCCCCCATCTCAGAAATTTAGGTCTAAAACCTGAGACAGCTTTTGCTTCTTTCTCCTGGTCTTTCATGTCACTTAGCTCCCAAGTATGTCAATTCTACCTCCCTGAGTCCTCCCCCCTCAGCCTCACATCTCTATTCTTCGTTCTGGTCCAGGAAAATCAGGCCAGTCTGACAGCTGGTAGATGTCTCTGCCTCTAGCAGGTCTCTTTCCCATTGTCCAACCTACAGATACTATCAGTTTAATTTACCTAAAACACAGTTTTAATCATATGTTTTTCTCGTTTAAGAATCTCTGTTTCCTATTTCCTAATGAAATAATAAATTTTCTAATCCGCCATTGAGAGTTCTCCTGGATTTGGATCTAACTTATTTCCTTTTCATCTTTTCTACTTCTCCTTTATATCCTCCCTGCCCCCTCCCCTCCCCCACTGGCACTCTGGTCAAACTGAATCTGTTACTGTTTTGATTCTATTATGAACCCTTCTCTTTGCTGATTTTAGTCCTTTTACCTTGACTGTTCTTGGCTTAACTAAAAGTCTCAGTTACACTCAGCTTTTTAATGGTGGGAATTGAATAAATACTTGTGGCATTAACTGTTTTTTGAATTAAGTGCAAGTCCTGAACTGCGTATGATCCTTCCGTCAATTGGCCCTGCATTTAAATGATAGTGGATGTCACTGGAGCTTCAAGGCTTTTTCTACATTCAGCAGGAGTCACTGTAACCAAAGAATGTTAAATGCCCAACCCAATCCAAAAATGGGCAGAAGACCTAAATAGACATTTCTCCAAAGAAGATATACAGATGGCCAACAGACACATGAAAGAATGCTCAACATCATTAATCATTAGAGAAATGCAAATCAAAACTACAATGAGATATCATCTCACACCGGTCAGAATGGCCATCATCAAAAAATCTAGAAACAATAAATGCTGGAGAGGGTGTGGAGAAAAGGGAACACTCTTGCACTGTTGGTGGGAAAGTAAATTGATACAGCCACTATGGAGAACAGTGTGGAGGTTCCTTAAAAAACTAAAAATAGAACTACCAGATGACCCAGCAATCCCACTACTGGCCATATACCCTGAGAAAACCATAATTCAAAAAGAGTCATGTACCACAATGTTCACTGCAGCTCTATTTACAATAGCCAGGACATGGAAGCAACCTAAGTGTCCATCATCGGATGAATGGATAAAGAAGATGTGGCACATATATACAATGGAATATTACTCAGCCATAAAAAGAAATGAAATGGAGGTATTTGTAGTGAGGTGGATGGAGTTAGAGTCTGTCATAGAGAGTGAAGTAAGTCAGAAAGAGAAAAACAAATACAGTATGCTAACACATATATATGGAATCTAAGGGGAAAAAAAAAAAAAAAGGTCATGAAGAACCTAGTGGCAAGACGGGGATAAAGACACAAACCTACTAGAGAATGGACTTGAGGATATGGGGAGGGGGAGGGGTAAGATGTGACAGGGTGAGAGAGTGGCATGGACATATATACACTACCAAATGTAAAATAGATAGCTAGTGGGAAGCAGCCGCATAGCACAGGGAGATCAGCTCGGTGCTTTGTGACTACCTAGAGGGGTGGGATAGGGAGGGTGGGAGGGAGGGAGATGCAAGAGGGAAGAGATATGGGAACATATGTATATGTATAACTGATTCACTTTGTTATAAAGCAGAAACTAACACACCATTGTAAAGCAATTATACTCCAATAAAGATGTTTAATAAAAAAAAAAAAAAAATGCCATTAGCACCAAAATAATGAACTCCTCTCTTTCACCCTGTCGAGTGCAGGGAATTAGGTGTCGATGGCCTTAGACGTTTGCACTCTAGTCTGGATAGAGATTTTGGCTGTGTCTGTGAAAGGGCTCTTTTTACTTCTCTTTTGGTTTTCAGCTTATTTAATCCTTCAATTTTGGATCTTCTATCTCTTCTCTTTCAAGATGAGTTTTATGTGGAAAGAACTTCAAATTCAAACAGGCAGTAAGATTCTTGCCCTGCTAGTCTCAGTTTGGACCCTAGGCATCTTGAGTGGACCCTAAATGGGTCCTTACTGTTAAGTTCAGTGATGGAGAAAAGCTAGAGGGAGGATATAGAGATCAAAGAGTTCCAGGAACTGAAATGTTGAGAAGTTCATATCCTCGAGAAGGATAAACAGGAAGAACACGTCACTATTATAACCAGAAGAGGAGATGAATGTAGTTGTGTGCTCTATGCCTACAGATGTATTTTTTTTTCTGTAGCATGAAAATAATTGGTTTTAAAAAGTCTCCCTTTTATACTCTTTTTCTTAAAAAAATAATATGTTTCTGAGCTAGCTGGAGAAACAACTGAAATGCAACTTTTCTTAGTTTTCATTTTATCCCAAAGAAAATGAAAAATCCCCATTTGCTGACTGTATGACAGGAAATGGGACTGAAGTCTTGAATTCTGATTATTTTTTCTTTAGTACTTTCCTAAAAGTACTGATGCAATATTGCCCCTTCTAGTCTTTCCCCTCCTAACGTTGTCTTATAAAGTAACAGCCCAAATAAAGATATGTGAGAAGGATTAAGTTTCCAGCAAGAAAATATTTTCACAAATGATTCAAATGCACCTGAACTTTCGGCTATGGTTCCAAAGTATTAAGCATTATTCTGATTTTCTCAAATGCAAGTAGCTGGGCTGAAAGCATTCCAGGTTGGTATTAGTGTAACACACAGAAGAGTCAAATAGAAGTTCAAGACTATTTATGAGGAGTGTTACACACGATTCTGCCCAGTATGGTCAACAGACTTGTAACGGTCATGACTTTGTGGAGCCTGCCATTCTGTCTGGAACAGTTTTTTGACTTTTTATAAAGACAGAAGAAGGATTCATTGAGAATAACTCTGTTTACACTGTAGGTGATAGTTGTATTCAGTTTCTTACTGAGATTATGCTATAACCATTATCAGCTATTCAGTTCCTTTCTGATAGCAATTTTCATTCTTTAGGAACTGGAGGAAACTCTTAAGCAAATGTACCGGGTATCTCAGCTTGCATCCTGGGTTGTAAGAATATCTTTGTAAGTCTGGAACATTAGGCATGGACAACATAACTGTTTTCCTACCACGAAAATATTCTTCCTAAGGTAAGAGTGAATATGAGTACAGAGTTTGGTCAAATCCAACGTTATTGTCAGAAGAGAGTGTGTTTGCATTTGTCACTTAATTATCAATCAGCTCAGTCGTCCTCAGCCTGCGAGCAGGGAGCTGCAAGGAAAAAGGAAGCAAAACCTCAAAAAGCTGTCATTCTACAGCCTCCATGAGACATTGAGTCCTGGTGGCATTGGTGACACAGGGACAGAATGTAAGCAGTGTTGACAACAGCTGCAATGGTGATATGGATGATGGTAAAGGGCTGGTTTCAGTGCCTTCTATTCCTGCATATAAGGCATCAGAACCCCTGCCTAGAGATCAGAATCCTTGGTCCTGGGCAACGTGGCATCATCATTAGTACTTCCTGTGGGACAGTGTCTGGACAGTGATACTGTCAATGGGTAACAATGGCATAGCTGCCCCTCTTAGGTGTAATTCGACACATTTTCTCTGGGATCTGGACCGAGAGTTAAAAAAATTCCAAACAAACAGTAGGTTCCCCCATGGCAGTCAACAGAATGTTATTAGGGTCCATGTAAGACACCCACTGGATATTCTTAAATTTATTTGGGAAGATCTTCTGAGGGATAGATTTCTTGAGGAGTAAGTAGGATTGCAGATAGCTTTAAAAAAAGAAAAAAAGGATGTTTTTGTAATCTTTTTCTTGGATCCAGACGGCTGTGATTCAGGAAATGTAGGTGATGATCAGAAGAATGGTCTCTGCTTTTTCTTCCTGAGTCTTCCAAGCTCTGCTGCCCTTCTGAGGATCTGTGTAGACGTTGAGGTGTGCTGCTCAAATCTCCCTTCCAAATGGTCTGCCACCCAGACACGAGGAGTGCAGGACCTGACAGTCTCCAGCATTTGGCTCCCTTGGGATGTGCCTCAGCTTTTGAACAGAGGTCAAGTTCTCGGCGTGCCCCCCAGCCAGTGATGGAGCAAAGTGACGCTGCAAGGTGGTACAAGGGCTTAGCTTTGGACAATCGTTGCTCCAGAGATCCCTGATGGGCTGGCACAGCTTTTGCCATGTGTGTGTCATGGTCTGACAGCCCCCCCCCCGCCCAATCCTACCTCCTCCTGTTTCCTTTGAAGGTGTTATACTCATTAATAAACCATCGGCACACACAACTCATCTCAGTATCTGCTTTCTAGAGAGTCCAACAGGAAGGGTAGCTCACACTGTCCTTGCTCTATACAGTTATGTTATGATATTCTGTGCAACAAGATATCCTTCTGCCCTAGGACCTCCATTATTAATTTTTTCTTATGCAAAAAGTCAAGTTGATGCTGTTAAAAGAGACCAAGTTTGGATTCAGATTATTCTGGGTTTGAATCTCAACTCTGCCTTATTATACTTAGCAATGTGAACTTGACCAAGTTGTTAACTTCCATGACCTCTATTTTCTTATCTTTCCAGTCTAGGCCTGAGCTAGAAAGAGATCCCCCATTGAATGGAAACATGGATGCGTATAATTGCTGTGCAAAACAATTAAACATCCTCTTAACAGTTCCGAAGACAGAGGTGTCATTTTATGCTCACTGTGGGCTATATGGATGTAGTTATATTTACTCTTAAGTTTTTTCCTTTCCTTTATAAGAAGAATTTACCACTAACGTGTAAAACGAATGAAACATTATTTTTTCTCCTTCTTCCTATTGAAAAGAAATTCCCTTCTCTGTAAAATTTTCTTGCACATTTTTTTCCCTTTCCCTTCAATAAAAATTCCTATTTTTATATCTCATCTCCTGCCTCTCCTTAAGTAAATCTTTTCCTTAAAGTTTTGTATATTTTCCTGTCCGTTGACTAAGTTATCGTCATTGTTTTGTTTTCCGGTGAGGAGAGGTATTAGCTCTTGGTCTTTATAATTAATAGGTAGGATTTCAGAGGTGAATTATGTCCATTTGGTTATTTACTGCATTTCAAAAGAGAGGTTTCACTCCATTTAGCTTCCTCTCGGTCTTTTAAAATAATTACTTGAGACATTTTCCCTGGTGTTTTTCCATAGAAACAAAAATTGGGAGAGAGATGGAAGGAGGAGAATTATGGAAAATATTTTAAGTGAAATTAGCTTTTTTTTTTTTTTTGCTTTTCACTTTTCCTGCCAAGTTTAAAACCATGAAATCTTGACTAGAGACTAAATACAAAAAAGCCCCAAATAAACTGAACCTGGCTTAAGTATGGTTACATATTCCTATATTATGTTTTGAGAAGGGATCTTTTCGATGTAATGAGTATTTATAATAAATAAAAACCAAATAAGAGCATCTTATGATTTTATGTGTTTTACAGTTTGCCAAGGATTTTCACTTTATCTTATTTTATTCTTGTGTAAAAAATACCCAAAAGCCTGAACTGTTCCTTCTGGACTTTCCAGAGTCTTCTTTATACAACACTAACTAAGAATACTGGAAGTGTGTAATAGAACGTTAAAATGAAAGTTTTGCTTAAGACCTTAAGACCACAGAGCCCAGAGATTCCAGGCACACATGGGACAGTCCTCCCCCAAAGAAATATGTATATATAAAATATATTAAAATATAGTGTAAGAAACGAAGATATTTCCACCACCTAAATCAGTAAGCCTATTCTTAGCAATGTATCCAAAAAATAATTCAACACAGGAAAGTAGGTGAGTACAGAAGATCTCTATATGGGTTTATATAAAATAGAAAAAAAGACGAAATCACCTAAATGTTCACCTGTTAGCTGATTTCCTATTGATATTAGGATAAAATTCAAGATCTCTCTTATGACCTTCCCAGGTTTTGCCAACCTGTCTCATCCGACCCTTCTTTGTCCTTAAAACACTTCAGCCACTGGCCTTCTATTAATGCCTCAAAGGCCCTTCCACCACAGGACCTTTGTACATATTCTCTTGACTTACACCATGATTAATTTCCCTGACCTCTCTTACCCTTCACCTGACTTACTCCTCATCTTCCAAGCTACAGCTGAAATGTAATTTCCATGGGGAAACTTCCCTGGCTAGATCTGATCTGGCGATAATATGCTCTCATCATACTTTGTTCTTTCCCTTTATAGCACTTATCACGATTTTATTTTTAACAGTGTTTCTTTTCATTTATTTAACAGCTTTCTTCCTTGCTAGACTTAAAGTTCTAGAAAAACAGGACATGTCTCTTGTTTAATGCTGTTTTTTCCTACCACATGTGAGACACACAGTAGACCATCAATAAATATTTATTGACAGAATAAATCAATCCAAGTCTTAATTCTCTTTGTTTCCAGAAACAAATGCTCTGTGAGACTTGTGGAACCAAGAACATCAACCTGTGGATTTTCAGGACTTCATTTTCATCAAGTTCTAATGAACTGGGCTTTCTCTTGCTTAAGACAGATATTGTTTCCCGCCACCCCCCAATGAATCATGAAAAAAGGGAAATGAACTCTTGAAATGGTTCACATTTGCAAAAGAATAAAAAATCATTATTACGTGACTGGGCCAATGTAATCTTAGTGCTTATCTGACTTTGTTAAATGCCCTCAGGATCTGTTTCCCAGATTAGCCTCTGTGATCTGCTATTCCAGGAACAACATCGGGTTCTTTTTTTTTGACTCTAGCCTTATATCCTTTTATAGTATTTCCTAAGGAAGTTCATCTCTATTCACATCCTCAACAGGAACTTGTAAATATTCAGTATTACATTCATGTGTCTGAGTCTGTATTTCCAGATTTATAAGACACATAGTTATGGAGATATAGATCTTACTCATGCTTTTACTTTTGTATAAACATTATGAGTAGCCTTCATTCCTACAAACCATCTTTGGGGAAACTGCACTCTGGTTTCTACTGCTCAACTCATGTAACTATAGCATGATTCAGAACAAAGCTCATTGTTTCATAAACAACACACTGGGTTCAAAATCCTATTGGGCTCATACCTGCAAGTGTCCTCACTGATATTTCTCCAAGAACACAGCTCTCTGCTCTTCACCTCTGCAGTTCTTCCCTCTTGAATCTCTGCTCTCATTTTAAAAAGACTTAAGGACAGGAGAATATCAAGATCTCCATGAAGCTTGCTATGGGCTAGAGGGCGAAAATAAATAAATAAATAAATAAATAAATAAATAAATAAATAAATAAATAAATAAATAAATATATATATATATATATATATATATATATATACACACACAAATGAACTTATTTGCAAAGCAGAAATAGACCCACAGACATAGAAAACAAATTTATGGTTACCAAAGGGGAAAGGAAAGGGGAAGGATAAATTAGGAGGTTGGAATTAACATATACACACTACTATATATAAGATAGATAACCAACAAGGACCTACTGTATAGCGCAGGGAACTATACTCAATATTTTGTAATAACCTATAAGGGAAAAGAATCTGAGAAAGAATATATATATATATATATCTATATATATATATATCTGAATCACTGTGCTGTACACCTTAAACTAACATGACATTGTAAATCAACTATACTTCAATAAAATTAAAAAGATACTTTATTGCTAAAAAGTGTTAACCATCATCTGACAATGCAGGGTTGCCACAAACCATCAGTTTGTAAAAAAACACATCTGCAAAGCGCGATAAGGCAAAGCACAATAAAACAAGGTTTGCCTGTAAAAAAAGAAAAAAGGAGATGATAGAAGACTACTTGTTTGGCCTTTTCTCATTTGTCTTCTGGGTTATCTATGCTTTGCACCTGAAGGGAGAAGAGACATAGTAGTGGACACGAAGACCGCTGCCTTCTAGGCTAGCTTGATCTGGGGAGGACTGTGTTGGCTGGAACCGGAGCCCATGCTATGGGGGAGAAACACTGCAAAGCCACATTGAAGGGGGTGCCATGACTGCAGTTACAGAAAGAAAGGGCTGTAGCAATCAATTTCACATCTACTATGTGGTAGACACTGTGCGAGATCCACAGTAGAACGATGCAAAAAATGAGGTATTTGGGAAACAGTCCGGGATTCGGAGAGGGAAAAGCATAAAAGAAAACATTTGGCAGTTGGATGAGCAAAAGCAAGGGTATTGAGGTGGTTAGAGCAGGGGGTGTACTGGAGCTGTGAGTAGTAGAGTTTGGATGGAATATAAGGGGTCAGGATCAGGCAAGCTTTGTGAGGACCTTAAGTGACAGAGTGAGTCATGAGAGATTTGTGAGTGTGATGAAGATGCACTTTAGGAGGATTAATATAATATGTACGTGTAAAATGCTTTAGGGTGAGAGAGACCATTATTGTCTTAAGTCTTAAGTGGTTGATATAGTAACCAATGAGACTCTCAGAGACAAGGGAGGCAGAAAGAAAGGAAAGAGGTGGAGGGAAGTCATTGTTAAGAATAACATGGATGATTTAATAACTGTATGAGTCTGGAGGGAGGAAGAATCAGAGAAAGTGAGCATTGAGTTCAAGATCCCTCCAAGACTTTAAATCTGAGTTATCTGAACAATTAAAGAGAGAATTGGGAGCTGAGGCTAGTTCAGGAGTGCGGGAACGAGAAAGAGGGAAAGAGAAGGAATATACCATAGATAGTTTACATTTTGATTATGCCTACAGTGCACTCTAATAATATATGTTTCAGAAAAAAAGTTTAGATTTTTACTGAAGTCCTAAATATATGGAGAAACGTTTCCTGTCCAATAACGATATTCTGGGTTTTCCCTACTGCCCTCCAAAATTATGTCTAACCCTTATGTAACTGTGGAGCAAACATATTGCATTTGCTTGTTTACTTATTGCTCCTCTGCAGTGTTCTCCATGCTCGTCAAATCCTGGTTATATTCCCAGTACCAATAGGTTTCTGGTGGGCGTGGGGAGAAATACATTTATCATCTTTTCACTAGTTTCTTCACCAATGGGAGCAGGGAGGGAGGTCCAAGAGGGAGGGGATAAATGTATACATGTAGCTGATTCATTTCGTTGAACAGCAGAAACTAACACAGCATTGAAAAGCAACTATACTCCAATTAAAAAAAAAAAAAGAGATTGTGAAATACTCAGCTGATTCAACAGTGAGGTTGAATAAGATGCTTGGCGTACTGCCTGGCACAGAGCAGTTGCTCAAATTACCTGTCACAGTTGTGACTTTTCATGAAAAAAAGGAGTGAATTTTTGTACCTTCCAGGCAAGCTCATAAAGAAAAGATTTTCTATTCTCCCCTTCAGACTCCTTCTCTGGCCAAATGATTTGCATTATTATTTCCCAACACTTTCTGTTCTTACCTAAGTTATGAAGATGATTGACTGCTTCTGCTTTCTGCTTCGCAGAGACTGGTCAGAGAAAGAGCTGACGCAATCTGCAGAAAGAAGAGAGGCACTAACCACCTGGACAATGGAAAGTTTGGATTTGATTGTTTGAATAGTGATTTCGTTATCTCATGGCTAACTGAATAAGGAAATGAAGATTAAAGTTAACTTGTAATTCCTGTAGCCCAAGAGTTGTATTTGGCACGATGACTCAGCAGCATTAACTGTATTTAGAAGTATTTTCTGGAAGTTATCCTGGTAAACAATCAGTTGTGAGGCCATTATATCACCATGTTTCTCAAACTGGGATATGTGCATTGGACGCTTGACACCACAGAGTAATCATGGAGCATATTCCTAAGGCATGGATTTTACTCAAAGATATACTTTTTTCCCTATTAACATCAACTTGGATATATTACTTAGTCATTCAACAAATATTTATTGCATTCTGGAAGAATGTCAGATTCTGGGAAATACTGATTTAGAAAATGGATATGGCTCTTTGGTGGCGGTGCTGGGGTTACAGGGTATAATGTAAAATTTGTTTGCATTTTTTTTTTTTATCACCTTTATTGGAGTATAATTGCTTTACAATGGTGTGTTTCTGCTTTATAACAAAGTGAATCAGCTATACATATACATATATCCCCATATCTCCTCCCTCTTGCATCTCCTGCCCACCCTCCCTATGTCACCCCTCTAGGTGGTCACAAAGCACGAAGCTGATCTCCCTGTGCTAAGCGGCTGCTTCCCACTAGCTATCTATTTTACATTTGGTAGTGTATATATGTCCATGTAACTCTCTCACTTCGTCCCAGCTTACCCTTCCCCCTCTCAGGGTCCTCAAGTCCATTCTCGATATCTGCATCTTTCTGTCCTGCCCCTAGGTTCTTCAGAACCATTTTTTAAAAAATTCTATATATATGTGTTAGCATACGGTATTTGTTTTTCTCTTTCTGACTTACTTCACTCTGTATGACAGACTCTAGGTCCATCCACCTCACTACAAATAACTCAAATTTGTTTCATTTTATGCCTGAGTAATATTCCATTTTATATATGTGTCACATCTTCTTTATCCATTCATCTGTCGATGGACACTTAGGTTGCTTTCATGTCCTGGCTATTGTAAATAGAGCTGAAATGAACACTGTGGTACATGACTCTTTTTGAATTATGGTTTTCTCAGGGTATATGGCCAGTAGTGGGATTGCTGGGTCGTATGGTAGTTCTATTTTTAGTTTTTTAAGAAACCTCCATACTGTTCTCCATAGTGGCTGTATCAATTTACACCCCCACCAACACTGCAAGAGGGTTCCCTTTTCTCCACACCCTCTCCAGCATTTATTGTTTGTAGATATTTTGATGATGGCCATTCTGACTGGTGTGAGGTGATACCTCACTGTGGTTTTGATTTGCATTTCTCTAATGATTAGTGATGTTGAGCATTCTTTCATGTGTTTGTTGGCAATCTGTATATCTTCTTTGGAGAAATGGCTATTTAGGTCTTCTGCCCATTTTTGGATTGGGTTGTTTGTTTTTTTTGATATTGAGCTGCTTGTAAATTTTGGAGATTAATCCTTTGTCAGTTGCTTCATTTGCAAATATTTTCCCCCATTCTGAGGGTTGTCTTTTTGTCTTGTTTATGGTTTCCTTTGCTGTGCAAAAGCTTTTAAGTTTCATTAGGTCCCATTTGTTTATTTCTGTTTTTATTTCCCTTTCTCTAGGAGGTGGGTCAAAAAGGATATTGCTGTGATTTATGTCATACAGTGTTCTGCCTATGTTTTCCTCTAAGAGTTTGATAGTGTCTGGCCTTACATTTAGGTCTTTAAACCATTTTGAGTTTATTTTTGTAATGGTGTTAGGGAGTGTTCTAATTTCATTCTTTTACATGTAATTTCATTTTTTACATTCTTTTTACATGTAATTTCATTTTTTACATTCTTTTTACATGTCCAGTTTTCCCAGCCCCACTTATTGAAAAGGCTGTCTTTTCTCCACTGTATATTCTTGCCTCCTTTATCAAAAATAAGGTGAGCATAGGTGCATGGGTTTATCTCTGGGCTTTCTATCCTGTTCCATTGATCTATATTTCTGTTTTTGTGCCAGTACCATACTATCTTGATTACTGTAGCTTTGTAGTATAGTCTGAAGTCAGGGAGCCTGATTCCTACAGCTCCATTTTTCTTTCTCAAGATTGCTTTGGCTATTCAGAGTCTTTTGTGTCTCCATAAAAATTCTGAAATTTTTGGTTCTAGTTCTGTGAAAATTGTCATTGGTAGTTTGATAAGGATTGGTTTGAATCCGTAAATTGCTTTGGGTAGTATAGTCATTTTCACAATGCTGATTCTTCCAATCCAAGAACATGGTATATCTCTCCATCTGTTTATATCATCATTAATTTCTTTCACCAGTATCTTATAGTTTTCTGCATACAGGGCTTTTGTCTCCTTAGGTAGGTTTATTCCTAGGTATTTTATTCTTTATGTTGCAATGGTAAATGGGAGTGTTTCCTTAATTTCTCTTTCAGATTTTTCATCATTAGTGTATAGGAATGCAAGAGATTTCTGTGCATTAATTTTGTATCCTGCTACTTTACCAAATACATTGATTAGCTCTAGTAGTTTCCTGGTAGCATCTTTAGGACACTCCATGCATGGTATCATGTCATCTGCAAACAGTGACAGCTTTACTTTTTCTTTTCCAATATGGATTCCTTTTATTCCTTTTTCTTCTCTGACTGCTGTGGCTAAAACTTCCAAAACTATGTTGAATAATAATGGTGAGAGTCGACAACCTTGTCTTCTTCCTGATCTTAGAGGAAATGGTTTCAGTTTTTCACTATTGAGTACGATGTTGGCTGTGGGTTTGTCATACATGACCTTTATTATGTTGAAGTAAGTTCCCTCTATGACTATTTTCTGGAGGGTTTTAATCATAAATGGGTGTTGAATTTTGTCGAAATGTTTTCTGCATCTATAGAGATGATCATATGGTTTTTCTCCTTCAATTTGTTAATATGTTTTATCACATTGATTGATTGGTGTACACTGAAGAATCCTTGCATTCCTGGGATAAATCCCACTTGATCATGGTGTTTGATCCTTTTAGTGTGCTCTTGGATTCTGTTTGCTAGTATTTTGTTGAGGATTTTTGCATCTATGCTCATCAGTGGTATCGGCCTGTAGTTTTCTTTCTTTGTGACATCTTTGTCTGGTTTTGTTATCAGGGTGATGGTGGCCTCGTAGAATGAGTTTGGGAGTGTTCCTCCTTCTGCTATATTTTGGAAGAGTTTGAGAAGGATAGGTGTTAGTTCTCTAAATGTTTGATAGAATTTGCCTGTGAAGCCAGCTGGTCTTGGGCTTGTTTGTTGGAAGATTTTTAATCACAGTCTCAATTTCAGTGCTTGTGATTGGTCTGTTTATATTTTCTATTTCTTGCTGGTTCAGTCTCGGAAGGTTGTGCTTTTCTAAGAATGTGTCCATTTCTTCCAGGTTGTCCATTTTATTGGCATATAGTTTTTTGTAGTAATCTCTCCTGATCCTTTGTATTTCTGCAGTGTCAGTTGTTACTTCTCCTTTTTCATTTCTAATTCTATTGACTTGAGTCTTGTCCCTTTTTTTCTTGATGAATCTGGCTAATGGTTTATCAAATTTGTTTATCTTCTCAAAGAACCAGCTTTTAGTTTTACTGATCTCTGCTACTGTTTCCTTCATTTCTTTTTCATTTATTTCTGATCTGATCTTTATGATTTCTTTCCTTCTGCTAACTTTGGGGTTTTTTGGTTCTTCTTTCTCTAATTGCTTTAGGTGTAAGTTTAGGGTTTTTATTTGAGATGTTTCTTGTTTCTTGAGGTAGGATTGTATTGCTATAAACTTCCCTCTTAGAACTGCTTTTGCTGCATCCCATAGGTTTTGGGTTATCATGTTTTCATTGTCATTTGTTTCTAGGTATTTTTTGATTCCCTCTTTGATTTCTTCAGTGATATCTTGGTTATTTAGTAGTGTATTGTTTAGCCGCCATGTATTTGTATGTTTTACAGATTTTTTTCCTGTAATTGATATCTAGTCTGTTAGTGTTGTGTTCGGAAAAGATACTTGATACAATTTCAATTTTCTTAAATTTACCAAGGCTTGATTTGTGACCCAAGATATGATCTGTCCTGGAGAAGGTTCCATGAGCACTTGAGAAGAAAGTGTATTCTGTTGTTTCTGGATGGAATGTCCTATAAATATCAATTAAGTCCATCTTGTTTAATGTATCACTTGAAGCTTGTGTTTCCTTATTTATTTTCATTTTGTATGATCTGTCCATTGGTGAAAGTGGGTGTTTAAGTCCCCTACCATGATTGTGTTACTGTTGATTTCCCGTTTTATGGCTGTTAGCATTTGCCTTATGTATTGAGGTGCTCCTATGTTGGGTGCATAAATATTTACAATTGTTATATCTTCTTCTTGGTTTGATCCCTTGATCATTATGTAGTGTCTTTCTTTCTCTCTTGTAATAGTCTGTATTTTAAAGTCTATTTGGTCTGATATGAGAATTGCTACTCCAGCTTTCTTTTGATTTTTCATTTGCATGGAATATCTTTTTCACTTGCAATCTGTATGTGTCCCTTGGTCTGAAGTGGGTCTCTTTTAGACAGCATATATGTGGGTCTTGTTTTTGTATCCATTCATTCAATGTTTGCATTTTTAAGTTGAAAATTAAGATGACAAGAAATTTTGGTCTTGAGGGGGACTTTGGATTAAACTGCCAAGTTCATGAAGGTATACATTCACTCCCCTCAAATACTGAGGGTGACTCTAAGGAAAAGCTTGGGAGGTAAGTAAGGAAAACTGTAGAAGCATGAGAGAAACAAGCCCTAATGTGTTTTACTGGAACAGACACAGTAGTATAAGGTCCCTACTCTGCCTATAAACTGCCAAAACTGTGAGAGGTTGGCAGCCTTTAGGGAATAGATATTGTCTTCATTGAAACTAGTCATTAATCCCTGGCCCAAAGAATCCACTTTGCTTGTGGCTTCTGATCACTGGTAGAACAAGCATGACTTTCATTCTCTCTTATTATTCAAGTGAAAATTTGGAAGGGGCTGGAGAAATATATTTCTACCCTCCTATACCCTGAAAAGAGTGCTTTGTTAGACATACACAGAATAATAATAGCTTTAAAACAGCATGTGTTTAATTTTGTAAACTCCAAGTAACATATATGATATAGATAAGCACACACATATAATACACATCTGGAGTTTTATATATACCTACATGAATACAGAAAAGTTTAATAATTAGACATATTGAAATATACTCTCTAAAATTTGGGCAGATCTGACATACTGTATAAAATTGCTTCTAGAATTTTGCCTACTAAATTCTTAAAAATTTAAACATATTAAGAGAAAGTGAGTTTTAATAAAAATAAGTAATTGTAGAATTCACAAAGGGAAAGCAATTATATGACCTTTAACTAATGTTAATTAGTTTAGTATAATATCTCTGGATGTCTATTTAAAGGATTATATAGGAAATACTTATAACTACCATATTAAGTATTAACAGGTTTCTTTTTAAATATGTCAAGCAGTTTACTTTTTCAAGTCATATAATTAATACCTTTGAAATGTTTACAGTATTAATTTAATGAGCTATTGTCAGAAATACTCCAGATGTAAATAATTTAATCAAATTTATTACAATACCCAAATTAGCAAGATGCAAATTCATTTATTTTTATTATATATTAGAAGTAAAAATAGTTTTACTATTTTCAGCTTGAATAAATAAAAATGTATAGTTTCCTGAAGTAGTTCATTTAACGAATGACAAAAGTATGAATCTTCTCTATTAATTGTGGAGATATTTATATTTGCCAACAATCATGTCTTTACTAAATCTGAAGAATTTTAGAGCCATCCCAGTACACTTTTAATTTACAAATAAAGATTTGAGGTCCCTTTCCCATTCTCTGTCTACATTATTTTTAATTCATCCTTGATATTATTTATATAATTTTTTCTTTTAATTTTCTTCCGTTTCACCAAGCCAATATTAATAAACAGCATATCTAGATTTGCCTGGCCCAACTCAAAGAAACCAATACTCATGAAATTAACATCGCTGAGATTTTCTACCAAACCAATGTAAAGGCAATGTTGTAGATATGCTCCAAATATGAATCCTAATGGGCAAGTGGATACTATTGCTTCCTGATAGTTCATAGTCATGCACTGAACTTGGGTGGTCACTATGGCCCACCTAGAATGAGGAACTCTCCAGTTTGGAGGTGCCTTAGGCTCAGAGAGGGCTACTTAGAGCCATGCAAGGTAGTTCCTTGTTGTATCACAGAAGCCTACTTCTACATTCTATTCTTTTCTGCCTCACTTGGCCTGTAGTAACAACAGAAAAATAAAGAGTAAAAAAGGACAATTATCTGGAAAACTCAGATTCGGACAATTATCTGGAAAACTCAGATTCCTTTAACACATTTTCATTGATTGTCTATTGTTTCCCAGATAATGCAATAGATATTGAAGCTACAGAGTTGAAGACACAGTCCTAGCTTTGAACTTTTTGAGTTCAAAACCTCATGGGAAGAGAGACATATAAATAAGTCGAATACAGAATAGTTCAATAAAAGATATAACCACGAGCAAAGAATGTAATTAAGAAGCCATGTTTAATAGCTGCATGAGGGAGAGAACAGCATTTCAGACAAGTGGAGCAAAATCAAGGGCAAAGACCTAGAAGACATAAAAAAAAATGATTTCTTTATGGATAGCGGGTGTGCCATATGCCTAGAGCATAAGGTGTTTGGATGATATTTAAAAATATGACTGGGAAAGTTAGAGTGCAAACTAAAGCATTCGGCTTTTATTGAGTAGATCACTCTTTCCCCAAATTTAATAGTGTTGAGAATCACCTAGGATGCTTGTAAAAATATATTGGTTTCTTATTGGAAGACCCCTTCCCCTGATCCAATAGGTCTTGCCAGAATTAGGCCCAGGAATTAGCATTTTAAACAACCATTCTGGTGCAGGTCATTGGCAGACCATACTTTGAGGGATTGGGGAGGAGTGACATGATTAGATCCGTGTTTACAAAGATAAGTCTGGAAACTGTGGTAGAAAAGGGGGAGGAGGACAATTTAGTCACGGAAACACCAGTTGGCAGGTAACAAAATAGGCTCAGTGAGAGACAAGAAGAGCATGAATTAAGGCAGCAGCAGGGGGTGGGGAAGAGAGATATGATAGGTAACTTATGAAGTAAATCTGACAGACATTCATAATCAATTGAATGTGTGTTGGAGAGCTGATTCAGTCAAAATTGTATGGTATAGGGGATGTGGCAGCATGAACAGAGATTGGGAATCAGAGGAGTGTGGGGTCGTGGAACAGTAAGTTCAATTATTGACATAGTGAGTTTGAGGTGCACTATTTGGGCTTTTTTCTCCCATCACAGATAGCGGAGTCCTTCGCTGGTTATCTTAAGCAAAATGAGGAACTCACAGGAATCCTGGGACACCTTAAGGACTATGAGAAGAAGTAGGCTGTTGGCTTAGATTAAGGGACACAAATACCATCCAGACTCTCTCCTGTCTCTAGTCTTTGCTCTCTGCAGATCCTCATCCCTTCTTTCTCTACTTCTATCAGAGTCAGTCACTGAGGGAGAGACTGAACTCTCTTTTTTCTCTCGTTTCTTTTCAGTTCCAATTTCAAAATATTTGGGAAAGATCTTGATTGGTCTAGCTTTGGCCATGTACCCATTAAATGTCAAATGAGACATGGTTAGGAAGCTGGGGTCACAAACTAACATTGCAGCTCCTATAGTAACCAGGTAGATCAAGAGAAGGGAGAATTCCTCGGACAAAGATGCTGGGCAGATAATATTGTAGGATTTACCAAAGATGCCTGTGGGACATCCATTTGGAGAAGTCACACTTGAAATAATAACTAAGGGAATTTGTTGGCTGCCTTCTGCATGGCAAACATTTTGCTCGGTACGTATTTCATTAAGTCATTCCCAACAGTCCACTGTAGTAAATACAACATTATCATACCCATTTTCAACTGAAGAAATTGAGTTTCAGAGAAGTAAGATAACTTTGCCTGAGGTCATACAGCAGGTAGTAACAAAACTTTCAGGAAAGTCTATGCTTTTTGATTATCACAACCATATTAGCTAAAGCCATGAGGATGAATAAGATCTCTCCTAGAGGGAGTCGAAGGTGATAAAGGAAGAGAGTGTACAGTGGAACCCACTTTTAGGGAGTGAGCAGACAAAGAGGATTCATTGAAGGGGATTGAGGAAAGGCAAGATATTAAAGAGAAGAAGAGTTTGATGTGTTAAAACTAAAGGAAGCAAGTTTTCAAAAAGGAAGACTAAGTCAAGAGTGTCAAAGTGGCAGAGAGAAGCCAAACAGAACTAAGGCTAAAAGAAGCTGCAGCATTTGGCAATTACACCTCTTGAGAATCTTCTGTTCCCTGTCCCATTGTGACTGATAGTTTAGGCCCTCACAATCTCTTAGTCCTCCCCAGGACTACTGTAAAAGCTTCCTGTTTTGCATCCCTGTCTCCATTCTCATCCTCACCAATCTAACTTCCACATTGCATTCAGAGAGATCTTTTAAAATCAGGGACCACAGCATCTCATGCTTGCTTAGAAAACCTGGGAAGAAGCTCCACATTGTTTAGTTTGAAATATATCCCATCATAAGCCAGTCTCTAGCAATCCTTTCAGCTCCAGCTCACTGTATTTTTATTTATGCTACTTTAAGGTACTTACAGTTCAAGCATGCGAGGTCTTAGGAGCTTCTGAGCATCTGCACATGCTGTTCTTATTGCTTAGGAGACTTTAAGCCTTCTTTTTTCCCAAATTAGGCTGGTAATGGAAAGATTCTATACCTTGGTTGTAGTGCTAGTCACATCGCAGTATATATTAGTCAAAACTCATAGAACTGTAAACCTAAAAGATTAGATTTGACCATATGTAAATTTTACCTAAATAAACGCTACTTAAAGGAATCTGGAGAGTCCCTAAATATTTGGCAATTAAAACGTTTCTAAATAATCAATGAGTCAAAGAAGAAATTTCAAAAAAATTTTAAAAATATAAAGTCAATAGCACCAAAATTATTTTTAAGCTAAATAAATAAATAAATAGATATCTCTAACTAAACTGATCAATAAAAAGCGAGAAAATGAAAACTACCAATATCAGGAATAAAAAGGGATATCAACAAAAATCCTACAGACATCAAAGGGATACTAAGGAAATATTATGAATGACAGTGTGCGAAGACATTTAGAAATTAGATTAAATGTACAAATTCCTTAAAAAGCACAGGGTATATAAACTGATACAAAAAGAAGCAGAAGATCTGAATACTACCGTATCTAGTAAAGAAATTAAGTTCTTAAATAAAAGCTGTTGTACAAGGAAAACTCCAGGCCCACATGACTTCAATTTTAAATTCTATAAAAAACTTGAGGAAAAAATAATAATAATCTTACAAAATTCTTTCAGAAAACAAAGGCAGAAGGAGCATTTTCAAATTCATTTTATGAGGCCAGCAAAATCCTGATGTCAAAACTGAATAAAAACATTACCAAAACAAACAAATAACAAAAACTCCCCCCCAAACCCAAAACCAAAAGTCAAAACACAAAGAAAGGAAAAGAAAGCTATAGACTATAGTCCCTCATTAAGATAGAGGTAAAATTTCTAAATAAGGTATTAGTAAATTGAATCTAGGAATATATAAAAATAAGATAATATCATCACCAAGGGAAATTTATCCCTGGAAGGTAAGGTTGGTTTAATACTAAAAAAAAAATCAAACAATTAATTTCAGCTTATTCATGGAATAAATGAGAAAAGCATATGATCGGCATAATAGATCCAGAAAAAATTTGACAGAATTCAACATCCATTTATGATAAACTCTTTCAGCAAACTATGAAGAGCAGTAAATATCCCCAGCCTGATGAAAGAGATCTATAGATAACCTGAAGATAACATCTTAATAGTGAAAGACTGAATCCTTTTACCACTCATATTAAGAACAAGCCAATGATACCAACTTTCATTATTTTTATTCAACATCATATAGGAGGTGCTAGCTAGGGCAATAGGCAAGAAAAAGGAAACAGGATACAGATAGGGAAGAAAGAAGTAAAACTTTACTTATAGATGACATAATCATGAATGTAGAAAATCTTAAATGATCTGTAAAAATACTAGAACTCATAAATGGATTTAGCAATATTGCAGGATACAAAGTCATTTCTATATTCTAGTAATGAGCACTGGAAAATGATATCTTAAAATACTATTTATAGTAGCATCAAAATCATAAATATTTTGGGATAGATTCCGTGAATTGTGTATAAAACCACAGTCAGGAAACTGTCCACAGCCCATATGAGGTTTAAAATTAAAAAAAAAACAAAAACAATAAAAAAGCACCAACAATACTAAATATTGCCAAGACTGAGGAGCAACTGGAACTCTCATGCTTTTCTGGAAGGAATGTTTTAATCACTTTGGAGAACATTTTGGCAATTTCTGTAACGTTAAATGTACAATTACTATATGAACCAGCAAATCCAGTGCTTGGTATTTTCCTGAAAGAGATGAAAACATATTTACAGAATTTCATTGAAGCTTTATTCATCATTGTCAAAAACTGGAAATAACCCAAATGTATATCTATAGGTGAATGGATAAAAAAATTGTGGTATATTCATACAATGGAGTTCTCAGAAATAAAAAGGAATAAATTACTGATGCATGCAACAGCATGGATGAATCTCAGAAATATTATGCTTAACCAAAGAAGCCAGACACAAAAGAATTATACTGTATGACTACATTTATATGACATTTCTAAATAGGCAAAACTAATCTCTTGTGATAGACCTTAGATTAGTGGTTACTCTAGGTGGGTGATGGTGAGACTGACTAGCCAGAGGCACAAGAGAACTTCCCAGAGAAATGAAAATATTCTATATCTTTTTGGGATCATGGTTATGTCAAAGCATTTCAGATTTTACATGTATAATGGATGGGTTTTATTTTATGAAAATTATATTTAACGAAGTTGATTTTAAAATATATTGTATATATTTCTAATGAAAACAAAAATGTTTTGTCTTCTTTTATAGTTAACACGGTTCTGGAATTAAGAATTGATAAAATTAGAGACAAAATACAATTAAGCTCTAAGTATTTGAGAGAGGGAAACAAGTTGGCTTAGTCAGTTTGGGCTGCTGTAACAAATTACCATGGATTGGGAGGCTTAAACAACAAACTCTTATTTCTTACCGTTGTGGAGGCTAAGAAGTCCAACATCAAGGCACCGGCAGATTTGGTTCTTGGTGGGGGCTCACTCTCTGGTTTGCAGCTATCTGCCTTCTTGATGTGTCCTCACATGGTAGAGAGCAGAGAAAGCAAGCTCTATCTCTTTCTCTTCTTATAAGGGCATGAGTACCATCATGGGAGCTCCACCTTCATGACATCATCTAAATCCAATTACCTCCCAAAGGCCCCACTTCCTAATGCCATTGAGGGTTAGAGTTTCAACATGTAAGATGGGGGTGGGGGGACACAAACATGAGTGCATAACACAAGTATACCACTATCTGTAGATAAAAATCATATTTTCTGGAAAGTCAAGGTGATATGGCAAAACAATACTGGGATTATTGAGAAAGCTTAATAAAGTGGCTGGATACAAGATAAATATATAATCAGCTTGAAAACATAAAAAATAGTGTATTCTTAATAACAGTACAAAATATGAAAACAAATATGTAGAATTTGTGTGACCAGTCGTTACAAGAAATGTACAGAACTATATAAATTTAATATCAAGATAAAAAGAAGAGTTAAATGGAAAAGACAGAACACTAAAAACATGACATTTCTTTATAAATTAATTCCTAGATTTAACGAACTCCAATAAAACCTCCAAAAGAGAGTAGCTAAGAAAATTTTGAAAAGCGTAAACAGAGGACTGGCACTACCACAGTTAAAATATACTTTAAAGCTATAATAATCATATCCACCTGATCATAGTAATAGAAAAAACTGAAAAACAGATTAATTGAACAGAACAAGTAGCCCAGAAATAGATCTTATTATAAAATAATTATATATATATGACAAAGGTGGCATAACACATCAGGGAAAAGGAAAACGATTATTCAGTAAATGGTGTAACAAATAAAATATGAATTTAGGTTCTTATCCCATGGCATATGCCAAAAAAAATTCTGGAATCAAATTTTAAAAAACCTTGAAAAAATATAAATGAAGGTCAATATTTATTAACTAAAGCCCTGGAATACAATGCAGTGGTAAAAAGCACCAAATTTGCCAAAGTAAACTTTCCTTTAGGAAGAAGCACCAGGAAGGCAAAGACCCTGCAGGTCGGACTCATCACGGACCTCCTTGTGCACATGATCCAGCACATGGTGTGTGCTCTAATAAATCTGTATAGAATGTATAAAAAGAATTATTTTTATTTTTTGTAAAGGTAGAACCACCATCATTTTTAAATGACAAATTGGAAAAATATTTGTCCTATATATGAAACAGGATTAATATCCCTCTCTTATTATAAGTTCATGCAAATGATAGGAACTTCATTAAAGCCCATTAGATGAACAAGTATGTGAACAAGCTGATCCTAATAGAGGGAATACAAAAGTTTATGAACATTTGAAAAACGTTGGATGTTAATAACATGTTATGTGTGAAATTACAAGATTTTTAAAAACGTTAAGAGATTCATTGCTGGTTTGGGTGCAAGTGTAATAAGTCATCTCGTAGAGTTTGGAGAGAGTTTACACAAACTAAAGGTAGTTATGCATTCTGTATCTACAGCCTTAAAAATATTTACTACTTTTGATCCTGTAATTACTTTTCTGAGAATGTATCTTAAAGAAACTATCTGCTACAAAAAAAAAACCAAAAAAACTTTTATTAATAAGTTCATCATAGGATTAACCATGGTAGTGAAAATCTGGCAACTTTCTGACCAACAATAAGAAAATGGATTTAAAATTATGGTATAGCCACAAAATGAAACATGATGCAGCCATTTAAAAGTATTTCTACAAAGATTTTAAAATGCCATCAGAAAATAATTGTTTTAAAAGATACTGTGAGGAGACAAATTATTTTGCAGCTGCCAACAATATAAAATATGCATAGAAAAAATAATCACAATAGCATACGTTTTAGCTTTTATTGAAGGGGCAGGCACTCTCTCAGAGCTTTAAAGGGATTACCGCATTTATCCTTACATAAAGCCTATGAAGCATGCATTTTTTTATTCGTCCCATTGAATATGTGAAGAAATTGACAGACAGAGGGATTAAGCAGTTTGTCCCAAGTCTCTGAGCTAACTAGTAGGGTAGCGGGATTTGATAGCAGGCTGGCTCCTGGATCCATGCTTTTTAACACTACACTTGTTTTGTTTTTGTTAAAATATAACTAAATGTTTTCAGTAGTTTTATAAGTTTGCGGGCTTATTGGTCACCCTTATACTTTTCCATACTTTCCAAAGTTTGACTTAAAAAAAATCTTTTTTAAAGCATGACTTTTAATGGTAACAAATGACCTTATTTGTTATATATATATATATATCTTTGTTAGATATATATATATATCTAACAAAGATATATATATATTTGTTAGATATATGTATCTTATATATCTATGTATCTATATCTATACATATATATGAAATCTCAAAGTCAACTTGATTTTGTGTGGTCACACTCAGAGTCTGTATCTGGGGATTATCGGCACCCCTTATCCCAGTTCTCTCTTCCTAGACGCGCTGGGAGCCTCTGGTCTCCCTTCTGGCTTGTTCACGGGGTCCCCACGGTTCAGGCCACAGTCCCGGGGTCCCCATCCTGGAAGCGCGCTTTCTCCCTGAGCCTGCGTCGCGGCAAACAGCTCCAGGGTGCAGTAGCCACGTTTTCAAAGTACGCGGGCCCCAAGTCTCCGGGAGCCTCCCGGTGTCGCCCCACGAGGCCCCGCAGACCCCTAGCGGCCGCGACTCCCGGCTTCAGTCGCTGGCCGAGGAGGCCGGGCCTCACCCGGGAAAGCAGCGACCTTCCGAGAGGGAGGCGCCCGCGGGGAAAGCCCGGGGCTGGCAGGGCGAGGGGCGGCTCTGACCCAGAGTCGGAGCGGCCGCCGGGGTTTGGGGTTTGGGGTTGGGGTCTGGGGACCAGCTCCGGCTGCCCGCGGGCCTGGAGTGGTGCTCCTCGGGGGTCGCGCACAGAGCCTCGGAGGCACCAGCCCTCTGGGCCGACCATCCTTTCTCAGATCAGGACAGTTGACGAAAACAATGGTTATTTCACGTTGACTGACCCCTGATAAAAACGAGTGTTAATTACAGAGGGTTGCCCGGGACAACATTTACGGCTTGCGTCCGGGTTGGGGAGTTCTTGTGGGGTGAGTGTATTTTAAACACGTTATCTCCTTGAGGCTTTATGATCTCTCTGGTCGGGAGCAAGCGTGAGGGGAACTGATTGTAAACCCGTGGGAAGCCAAAGCCCCACTTTCTGGGGGCAAGGGTTAAAGGTCGCCCTTCGGGAGCGCGGCGACTGGTCCAGAGGAGTCACCAGGTTTCCCGGGGCACTGGGGCGATTATTCGGCTCGAGCTTGCGTTGCTCAAGCGAGACATTCCCACGCAAGGATACAGCCTGGCAGCCGTTTCCTCCGTGTGGAATGAGCCCTTCCTTTCCCCGGTCCGCTCAGGGGGAAAATGGTGAAACCCCGAAATCCGCTTCTTTATGTGGTTAATACAAGGGCGCATACAGAGCCTGGGGTAAAAAAAAATTACAAGTGCAAGTGACCTTGCGTGTTTTAACGTTAGGAAACTCGACTCTGGGGATAACAGAATCGTAGATTGTGAAGTTTCGGCGTCTAATGAATTGGGGAGACGCACATTACTTGTAAAATCCTTGTCTCGCGCGCCCCAAGTTTGCCGCTCCGCGGCGGAAAGCTGGGCCGAGCGGGGGTGGGGAGGGTCTCCAGTCCCAGGCGCGGCGTTCGCTCGGGGCTTCTTCCCAGTTTCCTGCCTCGGAGTCGCCGCGTCCGCCTCAGCCCAGAGCAGTTTGTGCAATTGAGAAACTCGATAGGAGGCAGCAGCTGATCTCCCACCACCCTAAAAATAATCCGCTCGGCGCCCGGCGTGCTTCGGCCAGGGGAGGAAAACGCTGCCTTCGGAGTAAGTGAGTCCGTGTCTTCTACATAAATAGCGTTTCAGAATTTTACAGAAAACTCTCAGCTGTCGATTTTGATCTAATCTTTCGGCAAACAGAAGACTCCCGCGCACTCTCGCGGCGCTTCGCCGTGGCCGTCGCTATTTCTAGGATGAAGGGACCGGGCCCCAGCCGGGGAAGAGAGGGCGTGGAGATCAGGTTTCCAGCTTTACTTAGAAAACTCTGGTCGGCTCCTGCTTAAACCAACTGGATGTAGTGAAAGGAGTTATTACATTTTTTTTTTCCCTCTCAGACATTTCCGTCTTGTTCATGAGGTAACTTTCCATCTGCTTAATTTGTGTTCCTCTTTGATTTATAGGAGTTCTGCGTCCTGCTTTGAATTTTACACTTAAGACAGTGTAGGAAGCCGGTGTTTCGAAGGTAGTGCAAGTGCACCAGTAGGGGTTTGAAGCAGCGTCAAGCGATTGCCCAAGGTATTTATTTGTTGCTTTATTTGTCCAGTGTGGGATTAAAAAAAAAAAAAAAAAGAATCACTGGAGTGTCTGTGTAAGGAATCTTAACTGCTGAGTTGTTCCAACATTGCCTTTGGTATGCAGTAGAACTTCGATGGGTGCTTCAGATCAGGCACTAAATCAGAAGTCGGGACTTTTTTGCTTGTGATTTCCTACTTGGATGTGTCATTCATACATAGATAGACAGATGTCTTTTACTTCGTATTTTATGACCCATGGACTGAATAACTTCAAATAACTTAATTACATTTGTTTTCCTAAGTGATCTGATCCTGAACGTACCCTAGATGATGATAAAGCCTTGAGTAAGTTCTTTAAAATGTTGTGTTTGTGTCTCACAACATAATTTGGTTAATCTCTGAATAACTGAAGAAAGAGTTATTCTGTGTGTGAGAATGCAAGCTTTTTATATTGCATTTAGCATGTTTTCTTCAGGTGTTTCCAGCATGTTAAATTCTCTGGGATTGCTGTTCCATCAGAACTGACACTGTCTGCTGGGTGAACGGAAAAGAGTGCTAGTTTTCACTTATTTACTTTATATGCATCAACTGAATCCAAATGTTATAAGTCCTGAGGGTGTGGAACTTCACCCAATACATTTCAAGGCATAAGAATACTGAGGGTAGTACTCTTGCCATGAAATCATAAGTTTGGTCATCAAGGAGTATTTTTGTTTTACATTTTCTACTCTACAGACCATCCCTAGAATCGAAGTTTCACTTTTGGTGTCTGTCTTTAAAGTTCATTCAGTCAAATTCTCCAACCCTATCAGCTATCATAAACAGTTGAACATCTTTCTGTGGGTTTATGCTTGTGGGGAGAAAAATGTCATATCTTCCTATCAGGCCTCCTTCCCTCTCCCTCCCCCTGGATGCTGGGGCCTCTGTCAGTGTTGGCTGAACTAGACAGCTCCAGAAGGGGTGGGGCTGTAGGTGTCATGTGACAGCATTTATCCAGCAAGAGCAGCAATTTAGACCCTTCCCAAAGCATTCCCAGGGTTCTGGGAGGGAAACCCTGAATGACAATTGGAGATTTAAGAATTAGTTGCAAAATCCTGATTGAATAAAACGCCTCAGGTGAACACAAACAATGTCAACAGATCTGCAATAAGTTTACTTTTTCCCTCTTTTTGTCCGTGTTGGGTTGTAGTAAGGGCTGGTTATTAGAATGTGCCGCATACAGCCTGGGTGTTGGGGAGGAGAAGGCTAAGGGGTAAGGGGAAAAGGATAGAGGAAGAGGCAGAAGAAAAAGCAAAAGGAGGGATGCAGAGAGAGACAGTAAACAGGCTGGGAGCCAAGGGGAAATGTGAGGTTAAGATTATGGTAGAAAAACATCATTCTAAAGTTTTTACTTCACCAGTATGAAGTATGCACTTTAGTGCCATTATGTCATTGTATATTTCCCTGTCTTTTGGATCATAACCTTTACATTATACCAAGAATGTTTGGGATTAATCTAGTCTGATTTATATAGCCTAAGACCACAGGGACTGTTTCTGTTATGTGCAGTGCTGAACTCCTAGTGCCCAGTGCATGGTCAGCATCAAGAAGTGTTTTTACACTTAATCAATTAATGGCCTAAAGTCCCAGACATCAAGTGCATGGCTGAAAATATTCTTTGACTTTTTCAGATTGTTGTACTTTTCTGATATTTTCTTTCCACAGTTACGTATCCAAAGGTTTCTTAATTGGTAGGTTTCAGGATTGATTAAATACCTGGCAGGCAGTGCTTAGCATTAATGAAGTATATATATGTTTTGCAAATTCAGATTATATTTTAGCATCTGGCTCAGTGATCATGATGAAATATCAAGGTTTATAAATGTAGCCAATTGGAATACTATAACTTTTGATAAGATTATAAAACTAGCTAAAGTAAAAATTATTTTCTGGTTTGTTCTAGGAAAGAGTTTATACATGTCTTTCAATTAAGAGTGAACTTAAAGTTTCCTTTTATCACTTCTATTAAGTAAAGGATGTAGTCTTAAAAATTCCATTACAAGCTATTATTTTTCAGTTTCTGTTTTCTTCATTTTTACCAGAAATACATCTAACATACAATTATAAACTCAGAACTCCCATTTTACTGCTAGCTTAAAAATCTCAAGTCCTTTTAAAAATTCCCTTATCTAGCTTAGAACCTTAACGGTTGGTAAGGATTTGGCAAGTATATAACCTCACCTTGAGTTTTTAAAAAAATATAACATTTTTTTTTTAAAAAGATGAAAAAAGGTCTTGACTAGAGAACATAAGAAAAAAAAGTGTTACCAGAAATAATATGAGAGGAATTCCATATGACCACTTACAGACTGTTAATACACAGACTTTCTAACTAGTTGTTCTATTCATATGTTTTATAAAATTTTTGTTTAAAATTTGATTTCTCCAATAGTTTGCCTACTGTTGCCAGTCTTTTCTGTATAACACATTTTGTTTTTTTCTAGGAAAAAATATGATTCGTGACCATTGGTAAATCAATTATCAATGAAAGGGAAGAGAGAAAAGGTACTATTTTAGTTATCTAAACCTTTGCCAAGCTTGAATAACCTAACTCAGAATCCAAGGTGACGTAACTATGGAAAAAAAAAAAAGTCCAGTGAGGTTGAAAGCTTAAACGGCTGCTTATTTTAATATGAATAGATAAGAGATTGCTTTAAAAAAATAGGTTGGAAGCTATGTGATGGAGTGGGATGAACATAGTTTATAGTCAGACACATGTATGTGGATTCTGGCTACTCTACTGGTTGGCAAGTTATTGAACCTCTCTGAACATCAATAGCATCCTCTGTAAAATATGAAGAGCTCCACAAACATTGCTTCATTGTTCTGAGGGCTTAAATAATGTATGCAAAGTTCCCAGAATTTAGTAGGTGCTAAATAAATAGTAGACATTATAAAAGAAGTTTTCCGAATGCTAAAACTCTTGCTGGCATTTCACATTTGATGAAATAGACCCTCGCTCTTAGACCATGTTTCAGCACAGCAGTAAGAATTCATTGAAAATGTTGTAAGTCAGACCTTGTCACTCCTCTGATCTCCACCCTCTCAGGGGCTCCATTTCATTCAGAGTAGAAGCCAGAGTCCCAACAATGGCTAAGAAAACCGTGTGTAATCTTGACCTCTGTTTCTTCTCTAAGCTTGTCCACTTCTCTAATGGAATAGAGCTTTCCAATAAAAAGGCATCCTTTGTTTCAAAACTTGAGTAGGGTGCATTTCATGTAAGAATAGGCTGTGACCCTGGGACCTGAGTAGTTTCACTAACTTGTCACTTGAATTATATTTAATTAGTCTTAAACACTTGATTTTTCTGTTGTTCAGAAAAAGGCTGTATGCTGGTTGCCTCTGGGTTGGTCTCTTTGTATTACTATTTCCTGCAATGAATGAAATGTTGCAGTAAATTGTGTCCAGCTGAAGTTGTTTGTGAAAGCATTTTCAATGAATGACTATGGGAAAGGATTTGATATTACACCATTTTGACTTTTCAGCCAGTTTCATTTTTCCCCCTCCTTTTTCTTGATAAACAACCATTTTTGGTTTTTGATTATTTATTTAGACAAACACTCCTTTGAGCTACCACTATTGGTAGATATCAATTATTATGTATTTTCCAAATTAAAATGGAATATTTTAATCTGGAAAAAATACCTATTGAAAAGTGGACCTTATGGAAGGTATAAGGCCTTTAAAGATAAGTAAATCTTGAATAACTTTGGCATAGAGTTTTCTACTTCCTCAACTGCAAAGATAAAGGGGGTTAATTTTATGATATAACACCTCTTTAAGGCTATAATTTAATGAAGGAGAATTTCATAATAAGAGGCTTTTCCTCCTTTCTCTCCCGTTTAGAGTAAACTATATAAGAAGAAATGAGCCTTTCATTCTGTGGTAACAATATTTCTTCATATAATATCTATGATGGTGTGTTGCAAAATCCCTGTTTTGTGGATGCCCTCAACCTGGTCCCTCACGTCTTCCTGTTGTTTATCACTTTTCCAATATTGTTTATTGGTAAGTACCCTACTGTCCTACAGTTCATCACTTAGTGTTTATAAGAAGAGTCTTGTTAATGGCTGAGATTTGGTATAATGTTGATGTAATTTCTCGAGCATGAGAACTAGCATGTAAGTCTGTGGGAAAAGAACAAGCAAGTATTTCGTTTTCCAATTACTTATGTTTTTGGCGTCTGATATTCTATAGATAAAGTAGAAGTCACATGCCTTCTTAGAAATGGACTTCAAGTAGCAGCAGTTTTTTTAAAAGAGGAAAAGAGAATTATATGAGATAGATCAAAAGTATTTGGTGAGTGCTTGCTTTGTGCTAGGTGAAGAGAATGAAAAATGGGTAAAACACAGTACTTGCCTGGAATATTCACAGGAATTTTCCAGTGAAACAAGTGTGTCAGAAAGTGAAGAGAAATGCCAACACCACCTTGTAAGCACGTTTAAAGATACAGGAACAAATTATCCTGGGCGTTGCCTGCCAGAGCAACTAACTCTCTTTGGGGCTGGTGGGGACAATGCATAGAGTGACATGTTTGGGGACTTGAAAGATACAGAGCGTGCAAGTAAAAAATAGGGTGTGTTTCAGGTAGAAAGAGTACATGTGCAAACTATTTAGGAAGAAGGTAAAAATATAGTTTTCCCTATTATTTTGCAGTTTACATATATATATCCACACAAAATACAATTATTTAGAGCGATTATGTATAATTTGTATAACTTTCCCAAAACAACCAAAATAGACCTTTTAGCATTTTAAAATTTTAAAATATTTTTCATATATAAACATGACAGAGGTTAATGTAGTAAACATTTATTGACTTTACCACGCTCACTTTAAGGAATCTAAAAGTATGAATACCATTTCCTGATCCTCTTACTCTTCCTGCATCCTATGTTACTGTCCTTTCAAAAGAGGTAACCACTATTCTGAATTTGGTGCTTAATATTCCCATGCATGATTTTCCTCATAAAAATAAATGAAAAAACAATCAGAGTGTTCTCTTAAGCAAGCAAGCATAATTTAAGGATCTGCTTTAAAGAAATGTTTAAAAATAATTTGTAAGTTTTTATTTCTTCATTGAACAAGTCTTAATTGAGAGATTACTATGTACCTAGCATTCTAACAGTGACCAAAGGATTTCTGTTATATGACATATATTATGCAGAGGCCAACATAACTCTTGGCACATAGTTATTCATGTCAAACAAATGCATAGACATTAAATATATTGGGACCAGGACTTCTTGTTGTATGTGCGGTGGCATTTGTAGGACATTAAGAATGCCCTTTGGCCAAATGTAGACCATTGTTTTTTATTGCAATTTTACAGTTAATAATTCCTTTTTGACATCCAGTTAACTTATTGAGAGCAATTATTATTACAGTCCTGTTCGCATCTCTAGCAGGGAACACAGAGGCTGGCAAAAGGGTATTTGAATCAAGTGGAATTGGAATTAACATTGTCAAAGGGAAATGGTGGAGAAAAATTCAGACTACTGATCCATAACATTGGCTACTTGAGTTAGTGAGAAATCATAAATAAATCTCAAAGAAGTGTCACGTATAAGGAAAATGGAAATGTTGCGGAAAAAGACAGAGCTTGCCTGCAGGAGTTTACAGCATAAATTCTAGTAGAATGTGTGAAATGTAACTAATTTTCAAATAATGAACAACTAAGATATGAATCAGTATTCTTTTCAAAGAATGCTTTAGGGGTCCCTTTTGTCCAGAAATACAGAAATTTCTTCCTTCAGGACTTTTAGCACACACCCCTGTTCATTCTTGAAGTATGTGGGGTTTCTCTATAGTCAAAAAATTGAGAAAATAACGGTGACAAAAGAGACAAGAGTGGGGTCCTTTCTTAGCACCTCATATATGAGTTGACATTACTCTGTGTTTTTGAGGGGAAACCATCAAAATTTTACTAAAACGTAATCTGGTAACTAATTCTTTTCTTCAGTGAGGAGCTAAGGGTGAACCTATAATGTTCTTGAGCCTCCTTAAAAGCTTGTCAATCAACAACGCTTTAGCTTTCTTTGAGAAAATACCACTAGCACTGCTGAATAGTGCTGGCCGAGTCATAGGTTATCATTTTTCTCGCATGATATGCATATGGTAAGAGTTGACTCAACCAATGGGTCCTATATTTCATCACCAAGTATGGGGGTTTTTTTTGGTCAATCCTCCCACAGATCCCATCTCTTGAAAGATTTGAAACTCCAAATTGCTTTTGTTAATATCATCATTAATTTATTTTTCTTTTGAGTGAATCAGAGACCTGTCAGTAAGAGCTTAATGAACATGAAATAACCAGAGTTTGTGTTATTCCTGAGCAAGGCAACAAATGTTAACGTGTTAACCTAGGCAGTCTTGGAAAAATTAATTGAAGTTGTTCTTTTTTTTTTAACATAATGAAAATAGCCCAGGATTTCTATTGCTATCCTAGAAAGGAATAAGGTTTCAGGACCCCCCTGCCACCCAGCATATCACAATGTAAATTATTTCCATGATTCTAATTGATCCTTTGTTTATCTCTTTACCTTTTTCAGGGTGGGGGAGTCAAAGCTCAAAAGTACAAATTCATCACAATACATGGCTTCATTTTCCTGGACACAACCTGAGATGGATTCTTACGTTTGCCCTCCTATTTGTGCATGTGTGTGAAATAGCAGAAGGCATCGTTTCAGATTCGTAAGTGACTCCACTGAGTTAATGGGATTACGCAATCCTAGTGGGTACGTTGCTATGGATAGTAGTTGAGAGTGTGACGTACCAAGTCAGCCTTAACTGTTTGGTTATAACTTATTAGGCGCCACAGCTGTCACCCACTTTATACGATAAACATGCATGTTGTCTGTATTTTTGTGGTGCTGCATCCTTTCTCTGATAATACAAGTTCAGATCTCTGGGGCTTGTGTTCATTGCTGTGCTTTCTGTTTCTTCGCGCCTTTGTCTACAAAGCCCTGGCAGAAAGTTCTCTCTTTTTAAACACTTTGACGTTTACTGTATCTTTCAAAATAGATATAAATAGCAAGAAGGATTGTCTATTTTAACATATAGCGCCAATGGTTATATATTTATGTATAAATATATATACCCAGTTCTCAGATATTTCAATTTACTTTGTAAAATAGCAAAGATAGATGAGGCAGGCATTAAAGGAGTCTGAGAACCAGTGAGGATACGGCTACAAATTGAGGCAAAGCACATAACTATTTCAAAATCAGGATTTGTCATGAAACCCCTATTTTTGAAGGAATTTTGTCATTCTTATAAAAGAAGAAGTTTGTATTGGGCAGTTAGAATGTAATGAATTCTATTGAACTTGAACATAATGTGGGAGAAATATTTTTATCACATAGTAACAGAAAATAAACTCAAGTAATAGGAAAATTTTGATTATGAAATTACACTAAATGGTATATCTTTCATTGAAGAATTGATATGAAAAGGTCTTTAAAGTCTAAAAGAGAAAGTTTCAAAAATCATTTTCCTCTTATCGAATAAGAACCTCTCCTGAGTTTTGTTTTTCTGTCGCAGTTAACAAGGAATGAAACTTAAAGAGTTTTGTCATGGAGCCATCTATTTTGTAATGTTTTATGACAGTTCTTTGCATATATGTGCACATCTTAGTTTCTGATTAAAAGTAAAATCAGAGACCCTAAGATATGTCGCCTCTCCAAGCATTTAGAAGCTTATTGGCTGTTGTCTTATTGAGAATTGCTTACAACTCTTTGGCATTTTTGTATTATATTGTATTAGCGTATCCAATTCTAGTCTTCATTTTTTTATTCCCTTAACATATAGGCTAACTCTCCATGTTTTTATGGACTTGTATATAGTGGAAGTCCCATGTGTCCTAAAAGCTTGGCATCGTGTGGGCAAGGATGAGTCCTCCTTTCCAGCCTCATGGTTGATGTGTAGATTCAGTCAGAGACTTAGGACAGAGGCTGAGCTAATAATGAGGACATGTGCTAATGAAGGAACCTTTTTTTATAGCCGTAGTGATATAAGAGACCCATGCTAAAAACAAGAAGAAATACACCTTTGATCTTGTGCTACCCTCTCCCATTCTTTTGCTGCAGACTCTTCTCCTTCCCCTTTTCATCCAGGACTCTCCAAAAGACATCTTCCAGTTACTTCTGAACCCAAAAATTTTGTTTGCTTTCTCTCATGCCTTGTCCTATTCTGGAAACCGCTTCTGCAAGTATCCCAGAGAACATTAATGATGCCTTCATGGACATCTTTTCCTCTTTAACATACTTATTATATTTGACACTGCTGATCATGCCTTCCTTCTTTCTTTTTTTTTTTTTAACAAAATTTTAAGAACTGTTTTTTACCTAAAATATCACAAATGCCCATTATAATTAGTGAAACAATGCACAGACTTTCCTGATTGAATATTTGATTTTCTTTTTTAGTAATACAAATATTAAAGCTATTAATTTTTCTTTTGAAACATCTTGTTTTGCACCGGTTTTCCTAAGAAGTATTCTCTTTTTTATTTCTATCTAAATTATTTGTGATTCTGGTGGAGATACTCTCCTAGGTCTAGGAATCATTTTCAGTTTGCTCTTTAATCTGATTTGATTGGTTTATTATTAGAGCATGTAATTTATTAAATGAATACCTTCTGGGACATTAACATCTTCATTATAGTCAAATATTTCATCATTTTATAAGTAATTAATGAGTATTAAGAAATAATATATATTCTTTATAGGAGACAAAATTTTATTGAGTTTACTCATTGGATTGCTACAGTCTTGTATGTTCATTATTTTTATATTATTTAATCCATCAAATTCGAAAAGTGTAAATTAAAATCTTCACTAGTATTGTGTTTTCATTTAGGTTTTCATTTCTATCATTTTCTCTTTTTTTGAAATTGTTCTTTTTGTTTTCTGTGCTATATAGTTTTTGGTTTTCTCTCTAACTTTCTGACTAAAGATTTTCTGCTATAATGGGATATTTATGCTTCTACCAAAACACTTAAGTCTGCAAATCTTTCTCTGAAAATAATAGAGGTTAAAGGAAAGAATAGGGTTTTGGGACACTCAAAAACTATACTACATTGTAAGTAGAGCAGTTACAATGTGATAGAAATCTTAATAAAAATACTAGTATGGTTAAGAAACATATTAAATTCCTAATAAAGAAATAAAGTAAATATGACCCTTACTGTAGCTTCTGCTATCTTTATTAATCCTTTATTGTTGCCTCCCTTACTGTTTGTTATTCTTTTTCTAACTTCTTGAATTGACTACTTAATTTATTTATTATAATAATTTCTTATTGAGTATGTTTAAGATTATAATTTTCTTCTGGGTATGGTTTTGACCACATTTCATAGGCGTTGATGGGTAGTGTGCTCATTTTTTAATTTTCTAAATATTAAGTGGCCTTTTGATTCTTTCTTTGCTTCAATAATTAAAGAGTATTAGAAGCATTTCTTAATTGCCGTAACGATGAACTATTTATTTCCTACTTTTTCTCTTTGATTATTTGAACTGTTTCTGGGAGGAGGTGGGTGGTTTTTAAGCCAGCTCTTACGCTATCATAGTACTATCACATTTTCATTACCCTCTTTGTATTAATAACTCCAAATGTCCCTGATTATGTTCCAGATCTCCACATACACTTGCCTTTTAGGCATCTTCTTTTGCATGTTTATTAGACACCTTCACAATCCACACATTCCTCTCTCCAATGGGCTCTTCCTCTTAAAATCTTATCGCCATCTGCCCAAGCACCCTGGGAATTGTTCTCTACATCTCCATCACCGTCACACTCATACCCTAACGCTAAGTCCTGTTCATTTTGACAGTCTTTTCCAAGTGAACATATGACTTTAAACATACAATTAAAGCTATTCATAATTTGCTGTTCTACCAACATTAAATTACAGTTACTTTGGAGCATAAGTTAAATGGTTTAAAGTAAGCCTGTAACATACCTGCAAAACACCTTCCTAACTCATACATGCAAATTACTTCTCCAAGTAAAGGTCTCATCACTCTAACCTCTAAGTTACCCTGCTCCAGAAGTGACTACTCTAAGGCTTACTGTGGTCCAAAGAGAAGGAAGAAAAAGACTGTCAAAAGACTGTATTATCTCCTTCATGTTACTGCTGCCAAAGCTCAACTCAGGCTTTCATCATCTCTCACCTGGCCTCTTCCCATAGTTTACTAACTACTTTCCTTCTTCTGTGTCTCTCCCCTCACCTCAGACACACACAGTACCTACCAACTCCATCATCCACACTACTACCAGATTGATCTGTCTCTAAAACCCTAATCTTATTCTACCACTTTCCTGTTAAAGTATTTCTGTTTTCTGCAAGATTAGATTTTAGCTCCTTACCATGGCATACAATGCCTTTCATAATACAACTGATCTCAAACTTACTATTTAAAGAACATTAAACTACTTGGAATTTTGCACATTCTGTTCCCTGTTTTTTAAGTGCTCTTCCACCACTTTCCTGACTAGTGGCTTCCTTTTTATATTTCAGTTCTCATTGTCAACTATACCTTTTCTGAAACGACCTTCCCAAATCTTCCTCTTTCCTTCACTCTTGAACTATTTACTTCCTTCTCTATACCGTTTGTGTACCAATATATTTCAATAATTTGAGAAAATGTAAATGTTTAACTGTATGGCATTATTAATACAAATGGACTTGAGGGCTGTCTACCATGCACATCTGTCCTGGCATATTTCCAATCCACCTGAAGCTCTTTATTGCCCTCAGAATGAAGTCTCGTGTCCTTGCAGTCACACTGAATTGCTTGTAGTGGTACCCTTGGACGTATCTAGACCCTCTGCCTGGAACAGTCTTCCTCTCCTTCCTCTGAGGCGCAATTCCTCTTCTTAAGGTTTCAGTTTAGAAGTCACTTCTTTCTCAAGGCTTTCTCTGTCTCAGGCACTAGCCTTGCATGCGTTCCCAGTCCCTTCACCTGTGTTATAATTCCCTATTTCCTATTGTTCTTCTCAATAGACTCTAGACTTTGTGACCACAGACACTATATCTTGTCTTGTTCACTGTTGCATCCCACAATCTAATAGTGTCTGCACCAGCAAACACATATGTGTTGAATGAATTAATGAAAATGGAGAAGTCACTGAAGGCCATAAAGTTTGGGAAAACTATCAAAAGAATAAATGTACTTTAACATACAGTAGAGTTCATATCCAGCTGATTGTTTTTACTTGCTTCAGGTGTTAAATTATTTCAGCAGTTCTGCCCTTCAATATAGGAATTGTTATACATTTGCTTTTGTTGTAAGCGTTGTAACATCTTGTTTAGCTGTATTTACCCAACCCTCCATGTGAGGGTAAGTCTTTTCAGCAGAATTATGTCTTCCAATGTAATCTTCCTTGTATGTTCTTGTAGCATTCTGTATATAAAATACCTCATTTTGTATTTTAAATATTGCTAAGAGAACGTTTTAATGAAAAAGTTGGAAACAAAATGTGATGCTGTCTGGAACCATCAGCTGTAGACACTGATACTGTCCCGCTCTCTGTAGACGGCGAGAGTCTCGGCATCTCCACCTCTTCATGCCGGCCGTGATGGGATTTGTTGCCACTACAACATCAATAGTATATTATCATAATATTGAAACATCAAATTTTCCTAAATTACTTTTAGGTAAGTATGATCCAAGTGTTGTAATTGTTGTTTTTTCCCCAAAGAGCTATTTGTTTTTCTTTTTCCTCATAGTAAATGCTCTCAGCGAGGGTAAGGATTGGATGGCATGAGAAAACCATAATAATTAATTCTTCTTTAGTCTCCCATTAAATGTGGAGATGAAGTAAGTTGAGTTATTATAGGCTGTGAAAACTCTATCCCCTCAGGATATCTGATGAGCAAGTCATCCCAGCTAGTTCTGCATGTTTCTGCCTCTGGTTTGGAGGCCTGAGGCATTTTCTGAAGATCCAAGTCTTTCATGGATGCCATGGGCATGTCACACTCTTCCTAGAATTGCTGTTGAGGCATCGGGGGCCTCTCTGCAGCGGAGTGTGGTTCATTGCATGCTGAAAACTGTACTCTCCTGAGAAGCAGCTGCCCCCAAAGCATAGCCCCTCACATCTACATCCTGCCTAACATTACTTTTTATAATCCTCTCTTGCCTTCTTGTCCTGTGGAAATCAGAGACTGTCTAAAGTTTTCCTAATTTTATTTTTTGCTTTATGCTGAAATAAAGAACTCATCCCAAATAGTTACATATAATACTGTGATCCATCCTTGCATTCCTTGGTGTACACTTTCATATAGAAAGCTGAGGTGAAGATACAGAACGTGGATTATGCATGGGCTGCAGGGGCCTGTGTGTCCTCTAAAGTGGTAGGCAGAGTTGTATGTTTTTGTGTGAATAAATGTTTACAGTTTTCTAAGGTTCATGGATTTCGTTTGATATTTGATGAAAATGACATTGACTACTGAATATAGCAGTTAGGAAAAGGAATGATTAAACCATACAAATATTATTTTATTTGTTTATCCAGAGGACATTAAAATTTGAAATGAATAAGTGATAAGTGCTGATTATTTAATTCTGTGTTGCGTCACATTATATGATTCAGCAAAGGTAATCAAATAAAAACAAGTAGTCAGGGTTCAATATTAATTTAAAAGGCTTGTCCAAGTCAGAATTATCTTAATAGAAAGCTGTTTGGTACAAAATTGTAGGCAGATATTATTACGGAAATCTTATGTAGATGCCCAAAAAAGGCAACAGCAAAAATGTATATAACATTGGGAATTCAATACTCTTGACATTAAGTTTCTGAAAAACTGATGTGGATATAAGAGTTATAAGATGTAATTAGAAAGGAAATGTGCAATTTAATAATATTTTGAAGGAAATGCAGTCAGAATCCGGCTCTAAATTTTTATGTAGATACAAGACAGAGGGCACAATTTGATCATATTTCTGGAAGGACTTATAGAGTTAAAAGCTAGTCTAACTTTCTCCTTATTTTAGGAGAGAAATATTTGGACCTAGAAGAATCACACATTTTAAGAACCCAGAACTAGTAATTTTGTCCCAACATTATATTATGAACATCACCAAACATACAGAAAGTTGAAAGCATTAGATGAATACTTATTTTTCTACCACCTAGATTCTTCAGTGTACATTTTCTTCTATTTATTTTATCAAATATCTACATGTTTCCACTCCCCTATTCATCCATCAATTCATCTTAATTTTTTGATGCATTTTAAAGTAAGTCGCAGGGATTGCTATTCGTCACTCCCTGATTATTTCAGCATGCATATTATTAGCTAAAGTTAAATATTTGTTTGCAGTTCTTTTTGTGAGATAAAATTTACATACCAAAGTACAGAAATCTTAATTTGTTAAATGCATACACCTGTATAACCCTATCATGATCTAGAACACTCATCATCCGTGAAAGTTTTCTTGTGCCCCTTACTAATCAATCCTCATTTTCATCTCTGTAGAGGCACATCTAACCGATTTTTTTCTCACCATGGATTAGAGTTGCCTGTTCTAGAACTTCACATAAATTGAATCATACAGTGTAAACTCTTCTGTGTAAGACTTCTTTCTCTCAGCATGATTTTTGGAGGGTCATCCATAATGTAGTATCAATCAGTATTTTGTTCTTGTGATTGTTGGGTTGTATTCCACTGTGTAAATATACCACAGTTTTTCCATTCTGTTGTCAGTAGACCCCTGGACTGTCTCCGGATTTTGGCTATCATGAAAAAAAGCTGCTATAAACATGCATGTACAAGTTTTTTGTGAATGTATGTTTTTATTTCTCTTGGGTAAATACCTAGGAATGAAATTGCTGGGTCATAGGGTAGGTACATAAATGTTTATATTTGTAAGAAACCACCAGATTTTTTCTCAAAGTGGTTTATTTTACATGCTCACTAACAGTGTGTGGGAATTCCAGTTGTTTCACATCCGTTTGGTGATCTTGATTTTCTAATTTAGCCATGCTGGTGGGTGTGTACTAATAACACATTGTGGTTTTAATTTGCATTTCCCTGATGACTAATGATGTTGAACACTTTTGATGAGTTTATTGGCCATTTGTTATTTTTGTGAAGTGCATATTCATATCTCCTGCCCACTTTTTATTGGACTGCATTTTTATTATTGAGTTGTAGGAGTATTTTGTATATACTAGACACTAGCATGTCATCAGACACATGTTTTGAGAATATTTCCCTCCCAGTCTGTGGCTTGCAAACTCATTTACTTAACAGGGTCTTTTGATGAACAGATTTTAATTTTAATGTAGTATAATTTATTATTTTTTCATGTATAGTTATTGCTCTCTGTGTCTTAAATCTTTGCCTTCCCTCAAAATATGTTTGCCTCATATTCTCCTGGGTTTTTTAAGAAGCTTTATACTTTCAGTTTTTATTTTTAGGACTGTGATCCATTTAAAATTAGTTGTGTGTATGGTATATGAGGTTGGTGTCAAGGTTCTTTTTTTTTCCAAATGTATAGCTGTGTTTGAGCACCATTTGTGGAATAGACTTTCCGTTTCTCATTGGATTGCTTTGGCACCTTTGAAAAAATTAAAGCAAATGACTGTTTAAGTATGATCTATTTCTTGGCTCTATATTTTCCATTCCTTTGATGCATTCATGGATTTTTATGCCATCACTATTCTGTCTTGATTACTGTAGCTTTGGAGGTCTTGAAGTCATGTATTACGATCATACAGCTTGTTTTCTTTGTTTTTCTCCCAAGACTGTTTTGGATATTTTAGTTCTTTTTTATTACCATATACGGGTTAGAATCAGGTCGTCAGTTCCTACTTTAAAAAAAAATTCCTTGGGGGGCTTATGATAGGGATCGCACTGAATGTACAGAACAATTTGGGGGAGAACTGACATCTTAAAAATGTTGAGTCTCACAATCCATTCTTTACTTTTTTAGGTCTCCTTTCATTTCCTGTAGCAATATTTTATAGAGATGTAGAGATCTTTCATGTCTTGTTAAAATTATTATTAGCTTTTTTGTTTTACCACTGCTGTTATAAATGGAAGTGTATTTAAAATTTTATTTTCCAATTGTTTCTGCCAGTGTGTAACATACAATGGGTTTTTTATATTGACCTTATATCTTGCTACCTTGGAAATTCACTCATCACTTTTAATTATTGCTCTGTAAGTTTTTTGGGATTTTCTATATAAACAAACATACCATCTGAAAGTAGAGACAGTTATACTTGTTTCTTTTCAAACTTTATGCTTTTTTTTTTTTTCTTTTTCTTGCTATATTGCACTACGTAGAACCTCCAGTAAGATGCAGAATAGACATGGTGAGAGTGAAATCCTTATCTAGCTCCTGATTTTAGGGGAAAATAATCTTTCATACTTAATTATAAAATTGATTATAGGCTTTTTATATAGGACCTTATCAAGTAAGTTTTTTTTCTATGCAAAGCTTTGCTTTCTCAAGGGTTTCTTTTTTTTAGTCATGATAAATGTTGAATTTTATTGAAAGACTTTTTTTCTGCATCAGTTGTAGCAATTATATTTCTGTTGTTTCTGCTGATGTACACTGATTGGTTTTTCAAATGATAAAGTAACCGAGCATACTGGGCTAAGCCATACATTGTCATGATTCGTTATCCATGCTACATATTGCTAGAGTTTGTTAGGGTTTTTTACATTTATTGTGAGGGATATTGGTCTGGGTTTTGTTTTGTTTTTTCTCACAATAGCTTTGTCAGGCTTTTATATGCTGGGATACACAGATGAATTGGAAAATGTTCTCTATTTCTCTGTTTTCTGAAGGACATTGTGTGAGATTAATTTCATTTCTTCCTTAAATGTTCAGTAGAATTCACCAGTGAAGTCATCCGGGCCTGGAGTTTTAACTAAGGAGGGATTTTAAATTATAAATTTATTTCTTTATTATAGACTCTTCAGAGTATCTGTTTCTTCTTATGGCAGTTATAGTTTTTGAGAAAATTTCCTTTGTTTTTTTGAAATTACATAAGCTTATTTTTATTTTACTTTTTTTTTTAGATTCAAGGGAAGTTATCTTTATTTTCTTAACTTTTTATTTTATATTGGAGTATAGTTGATTAACAGTGTTGTGATAGTTGATAGTTCAGGTGTACAGCAAAGTGATTCAGTTATACATATACCTGTATCTATTCTTTTTCAAGTTCTTTTCCCATTTAGGTTGTTAGATAATATTGAGCAGAGTTCCCTGTGCTTTACAGTAGGTCCTTGTTGGTTATCCATTTTAAATATAGCACTGTGTACATGTCAATCCCAAACTCCCTAACTATCCCTCCCCCTCATCCTTCCCCCCTGGTAACCATAAGTTCATTCTCTAAGTCTATGAGTCTGTTTCTGTTTTGTAAATAAGTTCATTTGTATCTTTTCCTTTTAGATTCCACATATAGAGAAAATTTCTATTTCATCTAAGTTTTTTGATTTATTGTCATAAAAGTTGTTCAAGATATTCCCTGATCATACTTTTTAAGTACATAGGATACGTAGGGATAACTCTTCTTTTATTCCTTAAATTGGTAAATCTGTGTTGTTTTCCTGATCAGTCTAGCTGGGGACTTATCAATTTTCTTGATCTTTTCAAAAAAATCAACCTTGTTGGATTTGTTCATTTTCTGTTATTCATTTTCTAGCCTTTCACAGTTATCTCTCATCTTTTTATTTTGTTCATTGTTATTTCCTTAGCTTTTAATGTGGAAACTTAGGTCATTGATTTTGGACCTAATTTTTTCTAAAGTAAATATCTAAAGCCACAAATTTTCCTCTAAGTATTTTAGTTGCAATTCTTAATTTTTTAATCTGTAGTATTTTCCTTATAACTTAGTTGAAATATTTTCTAATTTCCCTAGTGATTTCTTTTTTAACATGTGGTTAATTAGAAATGTATTTTTTTAACACCTTTATTGGAGTATAATTGCTTTACAATGGTGTGTTAGTTTCTGCTTTATAACAAAGTGAATCAGCTATACATATACATATATCCCCATATCTCCTCCCTCTTGCATATTGTTTAATTTCCAAATATTTGGAGATGTCTAGATATCTTAGTGTGTGGAAAAACCCAAAGGTTACCTCCATTATCTCTGCCTAGTGTTCACACTCTGTATACTTTGAGTGTGAGTGGACCTGTAACTTGAGTGTGAGTGGACCTTGAGTGACTTGAGTATGAGTGGACCTGTGACTTGCTTCCAGCCAATAAGGTTTGGCAAAGATGAAGATACCAAATCTGTTGAGACTGTAGCCCTAGTCCACGCCTGGATTGCAGCCTCATGAGAACCTGAAGCAGAGAACCCAGTTGACCCACACCAGGACCTTTGATTCACAGAAACTGTGAGATAATAAATGTGTGTTGTTTTAAATTTCTGAACCTATCATAATTTGCTAAACAGCAATAAAAAAGTCAATATGCTTATTGTTCTTGATTTTTAATTTAACTTCATCGTGATCAGAGAACATTCTTTATATGATTTCCATTATTTTCAATTTATTGCTTCTTGTTTTCTGAGTATATAGTGTGTACTAGTACCATGTGAATTTAACAATAATATAGATTTTGAAGAGGTGGTGTATTTTTATAATATTAAAATCAATCTTATACATATAAAGTAGTTCAAGGTGGTTGATAATGTTCAGACTTTCTAAATCTTCATTAGGCATATGTGTACTTTTTATTGTCTTTATGAAAAATGACACATTTATCATTATTAAAAGTTTAAAACTTTTCTGATAATACTCTGTCTTGAAGTCTATTTTATCTGATACTAATATAACCACTCCGAGTTTCTAATGCTTCTTGTTTTCATTGTATAGCTTTTTCCACCCACTTATTTTCAATCTACTCTTTCTTTATATTAAAGGTGAATCTCTTTAGATAGCACATAATTTGGTCCGCTTATTTGTTCTAAATCCATTCTGACAATCCCTGTATTTTAAGCTAAAAAAAAAGATATAAGTTTCTATGCCAATGTTCAGTTATTTTTCTCTAAGGAAGTTGTGATCACCCTTAAACTTTCTGGTTTTGATAAGTGTTGTCCAAGCGGGATTGTCTTATGTGTATTTTAGATTTCTTCTTCCTCATCTCATATTCATTTGTACTGAGCTTTATTCAAAGTTCAAAGTATACTGGATCCTTGACAACAGATTTCTAGGAAAGTTTGTGCTTTCATCTCATATTTCTGCAAAATGCTGGCTGTGGTTATGAGATGATATAGATCCCTACTTTTCTGACCTACTTGTGGTCTCATTTGCTCTGTAGGATCAGTGTTCTTCTCTGTGTACTGTGGATGCCTGTGGTGTTTTAAACCATTTGAGTGAGAAGAATCACTTACTATCTGAATTCTGATCAGTAAAGCAGAAACCCTATTACATTGCTACATAGATTCCATAATAATTCCAGGATAACACCCCTGGAAATTGCAACATACTTACTAATGGATAGGTTACGCAGATAACAGTTTGTTAACTCTTCATATAATCAGGGCTTCTTAAAAAACAAGACCAAAAGATAAAATCAACTTTAAAGTCTATAGAATTAATTACACGTTAAGTTCTGTAGAGTATAGTCTGTCCTTATTTACATGTCTCCTTATATCTGCACATCTATCCCACATAATCAGGGTGGAAGCACTAATATTTTAAAGTCATTATCATACTTGCAACTCAAAACTCCAAAAGTGCACTAAAGCATATCTGTTGTTTTCTTAACAAATAAAATTATCTGGAAATAGAATATCTTAAATTGTCTTTGTCAACATTGTATTTATATTGAAATTTCAGTGAAGCTTTAAAAAATAGCAGTGAAAGATTGTATCTTTTCTTTTTACTTTTTATTTTTCCAGCCTTATTCCTGTATTGGGTAATGGCCTTTATCACGAAAACCATAAAGTTGGTCAAATACTGGCAGTCTGGTTGGGGAGTATCAGACCTGCGTTTCTGCATCACAGGCATAATGGTCATTTTGAATGGACTCCTGATGGCCGTGGAGATCAATGTCATTCGCGTCAGAGTAGGTATCTAGTGATTTTTGTATAGTTACTGGAGTTCAAGACCCAAATATTAAAGATCATTGTCAGTTAAGAATCAGTATTTAAGAGGATAAACAGTGGAATATCATCTACGTGTATAAATATAAAATTGAACTAATTACTAAGTTTCAGACCATTAATGTTCCCGAAATCTCAATATGACCCTGGAATCTATTTACTGTATTCATTCATAAATATTGATCGAGTGCCTATGATGTGCCAGACATTATGCTTAGTCTATATTATCGATGAAACTGTTTTCATCAGGTAGTTCCATCATCCATGATTGGTCCAAAGCAAACCTGGCTTAATCAAACTAGTGTATTCGCAGAAATTTTGAATGGAAAAGAAGATAACCTAATCCAGTTTGCTCATTTCATTGATGAAGAAACTTCTGTAGACATAACGCTAGCTTTATAGCCAAAGTAACATGGTCAAGTCTCATACCTGGTCTGTGATTACAAACCTATTGTACTTCCCGCCACATAACGCTGCCCGTTATATAGTGTGACATACTAGTGACTGATTTTTCAATGTTCATTTTCCATCACAGCACTCTGAGTTTGCTGTGAATGACATGATACATGTTGCAATGGATAGTGGAAACAGCGAACATCAGCCAGACCACAAATTAACAGAGAGTGACTCAACAGTGGTGTTGATAACACATTTAAGCAATCTGCATGATGTAAAAATATTCATTTGGTTGAATCTACCACTAAGTATCATGAAATATCGTGAAAGGATATCACGAAAGATTGATTTTTAGTGATAACTCTCTTTTAAAGGGGTAATTGATTTTTAGCATTGGCCCCAGTGTATTAAGTGTGAAATTCTGGAATTTAATTAGAATCTAGTCACAACGAAAGGGAATTTTTTTTTCCTCAAAAGAATATTTCAGAAAGGGATGGAAAGAAGTATGAAAATATAAATTTTGGCCTCATGAAATGAAAATGTAGAAAAGGTTAAAATTTTATTATTTATTTATTTATTTATTTATGGCTGTGTTGGGTCTTCGTTTCTGTGCAAGGGCTTTCTCTAGCTGTGGCAAGTGGGGGCCACTCTTCATCGCGGTGCGCGGGCCTCTCACCATCGCGGCCTCTCTTGTTGCAGCGCACAGGCTCCAGACGCGCAGGCTCAGTAATTGTGGCTCACGGGCCCAGTTGCTCCGCGGCATGTGGGATCTTCCCAGACCAGGGCTCGAACCTGTGTCCCCTGCATTGTCAGGCAGATTCTCAACCACTGCGCCACCAGGGAAACCCAAAATTTTATTTGTAATATGTGGAAAAAGAATTAGGTTGTTATCCTGTGGAATTTTTCTTGCCACAGAGATATGTGTTCTTCATGAATCCTCAGAAAGTGAAGCCTCCTGAAGACCTCCAGGATCTGGGTGTGAGATTTCTTCAGCCGTTTGTGAATTTACTGTCAAAAGCGACCTACTGGTGGATGAACACGCTCATCATATCTGCTCATAAAAAGCCTATTGATCTGAAGGCGATTGGAAAATTACCAATAGCAATGAGGGCGGTAACAAATTATGTTTGTTTGAAAGATGCGTATGAAGAACAAAAGGTAAGTGAGTATCTGTTTTTCATGTCCGTGACTGTAGAGAATGGGCCTATTAATATATAAAGGCGCTAAGCTTAAATAATACCTACAGTTAAGGAAGAGCAGATTTTCTCGATCTGTCTTTCCCAGTAGTTTTGAGTCATGTTAACTGGGCTGCTGAGAATATACCAGAAGAGCCTATGAAATATGGTGTGTTAGTTGCCCAGTCACTACATGAGGAGGGACAGAGAGAAGACTGTCTTTTCTCTAGGACCAAATGGAAAGTAAGAATTAAGTTCAGTAATTGTATATGTCTAATCCTTGTCACCCTATATTAATAATTCATGGAATTTTTATTGTCTTTTTTCAAGTAGCTTGTCAATAATTTTGTTATTTAAAGGGAAAATATCCATGAATAACTTTTGAGAAACTAAAACCCTTAAATTAATTATTAATTAAAATGTGGATTCTGTATTTCAAAATTGGGGAACTAAATTAAATAAAGGGGCATCATCTACCTACTCCATGTATCATCCTATATGTCTGGCAAAATTGGTTTCTTCTTGTACTTTCTTTGGGTATTTATAATTGCTTTTAAAATTTTAAATATCAGAATCTTTGGATAGTTTCAATTTGTCTTGTTATCATTCTGAGTAGTTCTGTGTGATAGCCACCGTGGTAGATGTATTTTATATTGCTATCACCTACAGATATTATTGTAATTAAAAATAGGAGTATTTACACCAACATTGGAAGGGAATTGGGTATGATGGATCAATTAAAGAGTTTTTGGCTGTTCTAAATCAAGATCAACAAAGCATTTATGGTAAATGATGAAAATGACCTCTGTTTTGTGTCAAAAATGTGTGTTATGAAATTAATATTGCAGGAAATGGTTACTACAAACGAACCTGAGTCATCTCTCTGGTTTCACCTCTGGGAAAAGTATTGCATAATATTTTAAAAACTTCTTTTCTAAAGTAAAGATGAATGCTATAGCCTAAGCATAGCTTAAATTTTCTGAGTGCTGTTTATAATACAGAGTCACTTGAACTCGGTGTGTTAATGTCTTTTATCAATAAACTTTAAAAAATAACTGAATTATTCATCTCACAGGGAGTTGAATATGAAACACGATTGAACTGTAATGCATTGAGTTAACTTCTTTGCCACAATGAAGAAACTCTGTCTACTTCCTCTCGAAGATGTAATTAGGATTGTTCAGGTCTTAAAATCTTTTCAACACATGATTGTAGAAGTGTGAAGCCATGAGTTGGCTTAAGCAAATATGCCATTCTTCATTCTGCATTTCTTTAAGGAATAACTAGGAAACACAAGTCTAACGTAACTTTTAAAAAATTATTGACCCCCATTTATGGAGATGGGAAATACCTGGAGAAGAAACTATTTGAAGTTGGATGATCTCTTTTGTTTAGCTTGTAACTTGATAGGTGAATCTCTTGTAATCTGGTGATTTCAGAAATCTTAACTAGACTGTCAATAACCTGGACCTTTGTATTTTACTATTTTCTTTTCCATACAGTGTTATTTGGTAATATTCATGACAGATTTATTCATTTTCTAAATCAAAGGGAATTAAAGTTAGTTTGGTCTTAAGAATTTGGGGTCATCTTTTGACAACTAAAAATGATACAAAATGTTTGAAAAACTGGTCTGGTTACTCTTCATTCTCTCTATTTCATTAAAACACATTCAGTAGTTATTGTTTACAAAGGATGCAAGGATACCAGACTATATGTACTGTATTGAAAGGGATTCAGTAACATTTATTTTTAATCTTTTAAAATATCAGAAATATTGGAAGAGATTTCCATAGTTCCTAAGATTAATTGCCGCTCTATTATTTTGGTTCATCAAGTTTTCTTATTTTCTTTCAGAAAAAAGTGGCCGATCATCCAAATCGGACTCCATCTATATGGCTAGCGATGTACACAGCTTTTGGGAGACCAATTCTACTTAGTAGCACATTTCGTTATCTTGCTGACTTACTGGGTTTTGCTGGACCTCTCTGTATTTCTGGAATAGTTCAACGTGTGAATGAAACCCAGAATGGGACAAATAACACAACAGGAGTAAGTTTGTGGTGCTTTTGAGAGGAAACATATTTTTGGCAAATTTCTTTATAATTGCTACTTTTTTAAAATGCAGTTTTATGAGCAGTTCAAACAGGCTTATTTACAGAGAATTGAATGCTTTTTAAAAGAAAGAAAACAATAGTTTTCCTTGTAGAGAAAAACATGAGTGTATGTATTCAATGAATGGATGTGGCCAACAAAATTATTTCTCAGATTCAGAGGCTATAAACATTTAATAAGCGTTTACTGTGTGCCGGAAACGATGCTCAGAAATTTCATATTGATTATTTTATTAGATCTTTATAGCAATTCTGTAAAGAATTTTCATGCATGAGTACATGAGGGTGGCTGAGTCACTTTTTTAGAGGCCTATGACCAATGATATTGGCAATGTGATTTTTAGTATGTACTTTTATCTTTTCCTATATAGTAAAAGCCATCACCCTGTTTCACAATGATCAGGGCAAGTCACATTATACTTTTATTAGATATATGTTACTGTTGGGGACTATATAGTATAAATTATTTGCTGTTATAAATTTATATCTTATATTTCCTGTTCTTAAGAAAGTCTGCATCATGAACTTCCTACCTAGTTTCTTTCTAAAATAAGAGTTGATTTCCCTAGTTTCACATATAGAAACTCTAGTCCAGATGAATCAGTTTTCCTTTTCTATTCTCTAAATCTAATTTCCTGTCCTCTTTTCTTTACCTATTAAAATTGTACACATTTTCAAAGCCTGCAGTAAATGCTGCGTCTTCGGTGAAACTTTTTCTGCTTGTCCTCGTTGGAATTTGACTCTCCTTGGTACCCTTCTAACACGTTGTTCACTTTGCATTGGCACTTACCATGAATGCTATTTATAATGAAGCAGGTTATTTGGATATACTTACCTTTCTAGGTTGTGAGCTCTTTTAAACAGAGCAACTAGGAACAGTTCCCATTTGTGCACACAATGCTTAGCCCAGTTCCTTGCATATATTAGTGCTCAATTGTAATAGAGGTGAACCAGATATTTTACGACTGAATACACGTTTGTGATGTTTTGTCCCTAGTAGCCTGATTTACATACAGATATCGGAATTCCACATAGAATTCCATCATCCCTCTCCCTTACACGTATTAACCACGTATTTTTCTGAGAAGGAAGACACTTACACATTTGTATGTATCCCCAGGAAAGGAGAGGAAGGGACCAGAAGTAGAATTTAACGGATCTAAACCATAAAAACTGAAGAGTGCCCAAACTGACATGATGTGTTGATTTGAGTGTTGCTTTTCCCTTACTTCTAACAAACAAGTTACCATATGCTAGTTACAAACAAAAAGCAATCAATCTGTATATTCTTATGATGACTTCAGTCATAATCTGACTAAAACAGTTTTTCATAAGTTGTGTTTTGTCACTGAAAGTGTCATGTGGGTGAAATAAATAGCCAAATTATGTATTTTATAATTTATAATTTATTTCATTATATGAATTCAGATAGATGATGATCAGAAAAAGTCAACTCTGTAGAATTATTTTAAATTAATAAGGCTATGGAAATTGTATTTTTGTTTCATTGGTCTTGGAAATTTTATTTTTGTCCCATTGGTCTTGCTGACTGACTATCAGCTTTGTAGCTTCTACTTCTAAATTACAGTCTAAACTAACTTCTATCTTGGTTTACTATTTTCCAGTTAACTAAGGTAGACTATATCTTTGTAGAAAATGTATTCAACTTAAAAATTTTAAATGTACCTTTTTTCCTACAAATGCCTTCAGGCATTTCCAGCCATCTTAATGATCAATTTGGGATTTTTTACATTGAACTGGTTTGTATTTGTATCTGTGGATATTATGAGGAAAAACCAAAATTGCCTTGCTGTGGCTCATTCCATTGCTGTACTATAAAGATATTGAGTTTTTATATTTAACAACCATGTATTGTTTAATACATGCAAACTGTATACCAGTATATGAACAGTTTTAATTTATATCGTTTTTTCTTTTGGGATAAGACTTCAGAAACCCTCTCATCAAAGGAATTTCTTGAAAATGCCTATGTTCTAGCAGTTCTTCTGTTCTTGGCTCTTATTCTGCAAAGGACATTTTTGCAGGCTTCCTACTATGTAACCATAGAGACTGGCATTAATCTCCGTGGAGCCCTGCTGGTACGTACAAGCTTTGAATGATCTTGGCCTCTTGAAAATGCCACATACCATCCAGTGATAGGAATGGTAGAGGCTTCAGTTTAGTTTTTTCCTTCCATTTTCACTGTGATATTATGACATCAACACTTCTAGGATCTACTTAATAAAAAAGAACCACAGAGCTAATTAATAAACCCACTGAATTAAAAATAATACTTATAATAATATATTAAAATATTTTGAAATCTTGCATTTATTTATTTCTGTTACTATTTTTTCCAGAGATTATGTTTAAATTTGAATATATGTTTAGATTATATCACCAGAAAAAATAAGTTTCTATTCAGTTGAGGACTGAAAGTAACAATACTGAAATGAAAATAATGGTTGACTTAAGAAGATAGCATTATAGGGTTTTTCTCCTTTTTTTCAAAAATTTTTAAAAAGTTATTTTTTTCAATGAAAATAAATAAGCATAATGTTGATTATTAAGTTTAGAGCTTCAAGTACATTTCTTTTTTTTTTTTTTCTTTTCAGGCCATGATATACAATAAAATCCTGCGGCTTTCTACATCTAATTTATCCATGGGTGAGATGACCCTGGGTCAGATCAATAACTTGGTTGCCATTGAAACCAATCAACTCATGTGGTTCTTGTTCCTGTGTCCCAATCTATGGGCTATGCCTGTTCAGGTAGATCAATATAAGTAAGATTCTTATTTGCAGAGGAAATAAGAACAAGAAGATATCAGTTTTAAAATTTATTGTTTGTTTTTTCATTTGTAATGGAAATCCAAATCCATGTGTATATCATTCACAGTGCTTGGCACAAAGTAAAGATTTAGAATATGCTTTGTTTTATTTTATCACAATGTGTTTATACACAGATCAACTAGGTAGCTGCCTACATGGTGTAATTTAAAGTGCATCAAAAATTCCAGGCTGCCTCTGAATGACTGCATCAGAGGTGACCTGAAGGAAATTTTCATTTTGATTGGAATTCCCAAAGAGCCTAATTGATTAGTCACTAAACGTGTGCCGTTGCCTCCAGAAGGTCACTAATAAGCTGTTATCATTGGCATATAGGCATGGGTTAAAGGCTTTAACTGTATGGATACAATCATTAGTTGACATCTTGAGCTATGATAAACTGAGCTTTTGGGAAATTAAAAAAAAAAAACAGCAAGAGAAGATAGCAGGGTTAAAATCTGAGTTTTAAAAAAACAAGAAGAAAGTGACAAACCGGAGAGGCTAGGCCTAAGTGGTTCAGTCTTCGGTTTGGGAAATAAATTTAAAAAGGGAAGTAAGGTAAGATGGGGCACCAACATTAGCTTCTCCACGGTTTTAGTTAGACCTACCCTTTTTGTCATTAAGTGACTTCTGGGGTCATTGAGGAGCTGACAAGCTCAGATCATTTAGTCCACAAACAACTCTCTTGTTCTCTTACATTATGATGCTGGTTCTTACTTTCTATCCCCCTTGCCTTGATAAGCTAATACAATTCCAAGAGAATATGGGATGTTAAATTCATGGCGGGTGACAACATTTTCAAGAAAAATTTTGTGTTCTTTTAAAAATTTGAAGCCTGTTTCAGGTTGAAAGCATCCTTGGGACCACTCTGCAACTTCATGCAGTAAATTGGTTCGGCACCAGTTGTACACATCATGACACTAAAAATAAATTCCAGCTATTTAGCCTTCGCCAAAGAAATCATAGTAAAACTCAACTGTCACAGTTGAGTTGACTTCCAAATACACTTAATATAATAATTAAGAAACACTGTCATTTCACTAAAAAAATCCTTCCTTTCATGCAGTGGTCCCCACACCCCTATTCTTTTTCCCCTTGCCTTGTGTTTTCCTTGCTAGATCATAATGGGCGTGATTCTGCTCTACAATTTGCTTGGGTCCAGCGCGTTGGTTGGTGCTGCTGTCATTGTGCTCCTTGCGCCAATTCAGTACTTCATTGCTACAAAGTTGGCAGAGGCTCAGAAGAGCACTCTTGTAAGTAACATCTTTTGGAAACTTTATTAGGAAAATCTAGTCGTGCGGTTTTATTTTTAAAATATAGGAAATTAATACATACCACTCGGGATTATTTGGAAATCATTATATTTCATTTCAGTTCTTAGGCAGCAAATGGGAAATTTCTGGGTTGCTCAACAATTTTTAAAAGTGGATTTGACATCTAAGACGGAATGATCTTAGACTCTAAACACAAGAATCCCAATGCCTGATGTTTTCACGAGTCATGATGTGCTGAGGCTTTGGATCTTCTTGTAGATCACTTACCTATACTTACGGGTACTAGAGAACCCACTTATGGGTACTTTTGATTACACGTACATTGGATGTCAATTACTGACGTGGGAGAAATGGATGGAGGAACAAATAAAGGGTCAGATTTGGTGCTTCTGAAATTAAATGTCCCTAGGGTTGAATCAGACCATGTGATGAGCTATGGAGTTACACTGAAATGTTTCAGTGGCAGCTGCTCTGCCTGAGTTTGTTCGTGGTCAACTTGGCAAGCAAGAAAAAGCTTGATTATTGACCCTTTCTGGCTTCAATTTGCCATGAAATCATTTTATTTGAGCAAGAATTGGCTTCTTTTAAAGAAATATTTGCAAATAATAAAATTGTTGACAGCATGTTTAGAAATAAAGTTTGATTAAATACGAGCAAGGCTGTCTGTAAATCAGGCGTGAAATGTAAGGATGCTGCCACTGGTGGACTGTTTCCCAAGTCGGTGTTTCCACCGTGACAAGCAAGTCCCATGTCACACAAGTGGTTTTTATCACTTGTTTTTCTGCTGCTTCTGATGAGGTTACTCATTATTTCTGTCTGAGCCATCTACCCTCTTTACTCCAGGACACGAATACAGAAAGGTGTGGAAGAGGGACACAAAGAGGGGACATGACAAACCAACATCTGACTTTCATTTAGCCATTCATACCGATTTGTTCACTCACCAAAGCAGTCATTGATAGGCACTTAAGACCCTCAAGAGACAAAAAGGTGAATAAAATCAGATCATTTTCTAATGCCATTTGCAGCAACATGGATGCAACTAGAGATTATCATACTAAGTGAAGTAAGTCAGAAAGAGAAAGACAGATATCATATGATATCACTTATATGTGGAATCTAAAAGATGACACAAATGAACCTATCTATGAAACAGAATCAGGGACATAGAGAACAGACTGATGGTTGCCAAGGGGGAGAGGTTGGGGGAGGGATGGAGTGGGAGTTTGGGGTTAGCAGATGTAGCATTTATACATAGAATGGATAAACAACAAGGTCCTACTGTATAGCGCAGGGAGCTATATTCAATATCCTATGAGAAACCGTAATGGAAAAGAATATAAAAAAAGAATGTGTATAATATATGTATAACTGAATCACTTTTCTGTACAGCAGTAATTAACACAACATTGTAAATCAACTATACTTCAAAAAAAATCAGATCATTTGCTGCTTTTGCTTCCTCCTATCTGCCTTTTGCCACTCTGCAGATCCTTTTGAGAGTTCACAGGTGATATTGTACTTTCCTAGTAATTCTAATGTAATATTTGGAGGAAACCGAAACAGTTGACTAAAGAGAGGCTTTTGGATCTGCTACACATCTCTTTACAGTTAATCCAAGTGGTTGGCAATCAGTACATCTAATTTAGGCCTTACACAAGAGCTTATGAAGAAGGAGGTGGAGAGTTCTTGAAGTTAAAAATAATAGGCTTGGTTTCAATAAGTGTCTTATGAAGACTCAATGTGAACACACACAATACTGTACCCTCACATTCCCAAATCAGAAGCAAACTGACTTTTCTTATATTCATTGTTTCTCTTTTCCTAAGTATGAGTGATAGTTCTGAGGGGAGAAAGAAATGATTTAGATATTAGAAGGAGCCATTGGAAGCCTCTTTATCATTTCCCTACATGTCTGTGTGTGTTGTCTGCAGACATTATTCAAGGAAATCATGTGAAACTTAAGAAACTGCTTTTGTTTAAACCAAAGCAACAGAGGCATAAACAGTTTTTTAGGTGGAAAGAAATTTGAGGCCGTCTCATTCAACTCTTCATTTTCACACTGGAGGCAGCAGTACAGAGAGTTTCACTGCTTCTCCCGGGAATCTCACAGCCATCATTAGACTCAGAGCCGGGCAGAAATCACGCTCTCCTCAATCCCTATCTAGTACGTGGTCTTGCCTCTCTGATTCACTTGGATGCAGCTTGCATTGTTTTTTTATTCCTTTCTTTTATAGGATTATTCCACTGAGAGACTGAAGAAAACAAACGAAATACTGAAAGGCATCAAACTTCTAAAGTTGTACGCCTGGGAGCACATCTTTTGCAAGAGTGTGGAAGAAACAAGAATGAAAGAACTATCCAGTCTCAAAACCTTTGCTCTTTATACATCACTCTCCAGTAAGTTGCTGTTGCTCTGAGGACCACCAAAAAACATGTGGTCTGTTCACTTTAACTTGTGATCATTGAGACATTCTAGGCATCAGAGGAAGCCCATTTATTTTCTCCATTTGTGTGGTCCAATAGCCGCTAGCCACGCGAGGTTATTTAAATTTAAAGAGCAGAGTTAGACAAGCTTAGAGTCAAGTAGACCTGAATTCAGTTCTTTACAAATGTGTGTCTTTGCCATGTTACTTGACATCCGAAATCCTTGGTTTCTTCATCTGTAAAATGGGGATGGTGATGATTAGTAGTACTGATAATTGAAACCCTCTTATCAGTTACAGTTGGGATGCATCATGGGTTTTCAGTAAAAATTTGTTTATTTAAATTGATTTGACTGTAATACTATTGATCTTCTTGTCCCCAAACGTCCTTAAAAATTATGTGAGGTTGTCTTCCCTGTCTCTCTGGGAGCTTATGTTATTATATTTCCTCGAAGATTGCATGTGAAATGCCAGTTTTGAAAATTGAGGAGAAAACAGTGTCAGCATTTCCAGATGAAAGAAGCCAAACTGCATTCACATAAAACCCTCTTTTCCAATACACTTTCAAGACTTTTTAAATACAAAGCATTTTCTCCACAACTCTAATTTTTAAAAAGCAATTGCTACAAAAATATTATTGTTTTTTTTCTCAAAGAGTGACACTGAGTACTCTCAAGAATAATGAGTTCGTGTTAGTACAATTCTTCTGAACTTAGCCAAACTGCTCTCACTAATATTTGATTTAGTTTGTGTGTCAGTTTTGCTCATTTCTATTGTTCCCCAGACCTTCAACAACTTAAAGTTTTGGAGGTTTATAGATTGTTTCCTTTGAATTCTAAACTACTTGAGTCCTTAGAGATTATAAACACTACTTTTGTGAAACGGATTTAAGGAAAATATTTGGTTTATATAGCTCATTTATTCTAGCCCTAATGCTGGATACATTAGAAATGAAATGGGGAGGAGATTTATCTTCCAGCTCTGCACCACTGCTAATATGGTGTCAAAACGCTAGAAGATGGAATGATCGATATCCACTTGCTTATATGATAGTACTCTAAGCTGCTGGCTCCTACAATATATTTCTCTCTGCAGTGGACTGAAGTTCTCATGGCGAGGATGGATACAGCCAGAAATAATGATGATAATAATAATAATAACAAAAATATATTGAGATACTCAGCCAATTATTGCCATAAGTAGCTTTACATATGTCATCCTATTTAATCCTCACAACAGCCCAATGATTTTGATTCTTTTTTTTTTCTTTTTTTTTTTTGGCCATGCCACATGGCTTGCAGGATCTTAGTTCCCTGACCAGGACCAGGATCGAACTCAGGCCCCAGCAATGAAAGTGCAGAGTCCTAACCACTGGACCGTCAGGGAATTCCCCAAAGATTTTGATTCTGTTATTACCTTCATTTTGCAAATTAAAAGATTAAAGTGGAGAGAGCTTAAGTAACTTGAATTTCCCCCAAATCATCCAGCTACTAAATGGCAGAGGTGGGTTGTTAACTCACCTTAACCCAGTTATGTAACATTTGGGTTGGTTTTTGAAAGTCAGAGACAAAAGAGAAGAGGACAGAGGAGGCCATACTGAAGAGAAAAACAAGAAATCATGACGATGAAAATGCATAATCATGTTTTTATGATTATAAGCAGCAGGAATTCTTATATCAGTGGTGTTATGTTCCACTTACACCACTTCCAAGTTTTCCGATTTGGTTATGTATGGTGTTGGTGGTGGTGAAGAGCTTCCATTATCTGAGTTGAATGGACCTGGCTCTAAATCTGAATTCTGCCACTTCATAGCAGTATGGCTTTGACCAAATTACTACTTCTATCCTCCAAGCCTCAATTTTTTCATGTGTAACAGTGGAAAATAACAATCTCTACCATGTAGGATTGTAGTAAAGATTAGAATAGATTAAGGAATGCTGCAAATGTTGATTGACTTGTTGATTGACTCTATTCCAGGCACTACATCAAGGGCTTCCTACTCATTGTTTTGTGTAACGCACCTGGCAAGTGGGCTAGTGTTCAGTAACCTCCCTCAGTTTCCTCTTCTAAAAATTGGTGTAATGAGAATAATACCTTTCTCACAGGTATATTGTGAGAGTCAAATGAGGCAGTGGACGTGGCACTGTTCTGTAACTGTTAAAAATATTTTGTAAATAGTATTTGCAGAGTACCATAAATTTAGACCAAAAAAAAAAAAAAAAGAAAGAAAGAAAGAAAAATGTCAACTGTATAACATGGTGGTTACCGTTGGGTCTTAGAGTGCAGGCTGACCTGGAATGAAATCCTGCCTCAGCAACTTGTCTGCTATACATCCTTGGTCAGCATTTGGTGGCGTCTTGGTTTCCTCATCAGGAAGTTGGGCTGTATTCAGCATACCTGGGGGAATTAAAATAAGATAATGTATGTAATGTGTATAGAAAAGCACCTGAAACATAAAAGCACTTAATCTGTGGTATCCGAAAATATTGAAAAGCAAAGTTAAACAGGATAAATACTAATAAAACTGAAGGTCCATCTCTATGAATCAGTGTTCTTGCCACTGGAGATCATATCTGGGGGCAAAAGAGATTCTGTTAAATCATTTCCTAATCTCCACTGCCAAATGGTCATGTGCTGTTTATGGATTTCATTTTTTGGCCAAAGACAAAGACACGATTTTATTTTTTCTCTCTTCACTTTGATAGAGTTTTATGCGGAGAAGTGGGAAGAGCATGAAGCTTTTGACCAGAAAGGTCTGGGTTTTATCCAAGCTCTGTCATCTCCTAGTTTGGACTCTTGCCTGTGACTCATCTTTCCTAAGTGGTTTCCTCATTATTGCGCAGGGTAGTTGTAATCATTAAATAGGAGAAGGCACTCCCGTCATACCTCAGTAATTGTGAGTTGTTGAGTAGTGGCAGAGTGAAGTGGTGGTGAGTACGGTCTGAGGAGCCCAGCTGTGTGACCTCGTGCATCCCATCCTCATCTTTATGATGAGGTAGGAAGGGTCCCCGATAACCTGCACTGGGTGCAGAGTGCCAAATAAATAGTTTTTAGTAAAATAGCAGCTGCTGTCACTCTTCCTCGTCAAGAGGAGATTACTTATTTAAAGATGTTTAGAATGAGTTATAAATAATGATGTGGAGGAAAAGAATGAAATACACTTAGAAAAAAAAGGTCATAATAGCCAGAGAAAGATGAAGACAGAAACATGATTCTTCATCTGTACTGTTATGAGTCTCAGAGCCGTGTTTGGATTGCTGCTACCGTACACGAATTCGGATTTGATAGCTAAGCCACCTCTGGACCTTCAGAAGCACAGGCTGAGTCTGTACACGGTGGTAAGGACAGTTCATGAGAGCGGATCATGAGAGCTGGTGATAGTTTTTAGATGCACTGTCTTCTGAGTGTCAAGAAAACTAGATTATAGTTCTTGCTCTGCCATTGCCTGGCCCTGTTACCAACAATGCAGTTACTTTTTGGTCCTCCGTTCCTAAAACTCTATGGTTTATGACAAAATAACTACAAATCATCAACTTGGCTTTTTATTTTTCCTATTACTTCCAAATGCTAGTACTTCAGCCTAAATATGAGTTTTTCTTATTTCAGTTCTGCATATTATGCTTATCAAATGATAGTGCAATATATTCCTGGAGAGATATTTAAACAAGCAGAGGGCCCAGGATATGGAGCTATTTTATTAAACAAAAGGTCTATAAGTGAAAATTAATATCACTGCTGGAAGGAGATTTTTCACGTGATGTCAAATTCTTTTTATCTGTGTAATATCCCAATTTTTATATTTTTAAGTCAGTTTAGTGGACCAAACAAAATACAGACCGTGAATACTCTGAAGAATGCATATGTGTTAAATTCTAATAACTTTATCTAAATTTTGCTCTTTGTAACATGTCATAAAAAAAATAATTTTTCACATTTTCTGGTTAAGCCTCACCTATGGGAGTTCACAACTGTGAACCAGGAAATACCAACTGGGAAATGTTTGTGGACTCAAGACAAAAATGTTACTTAATGTACTTGGTCCTTCCTGTCTTCAAGGAAAGTTAGAGTAATAATCGATGATTAATTAAAGTTACTGAAATGTCTCACAGTTCACTGAAACTAATGTATTTGGTTTCTTTCCACAGTCTTCATGAACGCGGCAATTCCCATAGCAGCTGTTCTTGCTGTAAGACACTTTTTCTTACCTTAAGAAATGGACTTAAGTCAGTGTTCAGAAATGACTTAGGAACAAGAATGGGTGGGTGGTAACCTATATTACCTCACCTTCAGTTTTCTCTTTGCTGTCTCCATTGTGATAGTTCTAATCTGGGGTTTCTCAACCGTGGCGCTGTGGACCTTTTTGGGTCCGATAATTAATTCTTTGTTGTGAGAACCTGTCCTCTGCATTAGGATGTCTAGCAGCATCCCTGGCTTCTACTTATTCGATGCCATTAGTACCATCAAAAATATCCCCAGACACTGCCAAATGTGTCCTGGGGAGCAAAATTAACAGAGGTTGAGAACTTACTGTCCTAATCTCCATGACCTGGTTCCTGGACATTCTTACAAGATAGTGCTAGATCAACAACTGGAAAATGTTAAATGATTACATTATATTTCAAACAAAAAGGACAAACCCAGGAACTAGTATTATACTTAGAAATATTTGTAAATAAGTCTGCCTTGGATACTATTGTTGGTGATTTTAGGAAAGATCCACAATAGGGACCCTAAAACAATGGAATGTTTCCTTTCTTCTCTCAGAAAATTTAGTATTGGTTGGAAAGAGCCTGAGTAGGTGTGAAAAACTCTGGATTCTCTCATGGTTATTCCCCCATCTCAGTAATTTGACAGAAGTTAATTTTCTAATCTGTCAATAGAATCTGTTTTGCCCCTTTCACAAGTTTACTGCTAGAATGAATGTAAACCATTAAGTACTCTACCAATAGCAAGTGTTATTTTTCTTAGGGAGGGATTTGGATGAAGTAATTGTATTATATTTTTCAGAGTTGCAATGGACATATTGGCATAGTAAAATTTGTTAGGCTTGTAAAATTGAATGCAAGTATTTGTGAACCTTTCTCCAGCTTTCTCTAAAATCCTTTCTTTGCACAGACGTTTGTGACCCATGCGTATGCCAGCGGGAACAATCTCAAACCTGCAGAAGCCTTTGCTTCACTGTCTCTCTTCCACATCCTGGTCACCCCTCTCTTCCTGCTCTCCACGGTGGTCAGATTTGCCGTCAAAGCCATCATCAGGTATGTGCTGGAATGTCTGGAGCTCTTTGCTTGGTTATAGAAATACTATCTGCTCATGGTAGTAAGTTAGAAAAAGTATAAAAAGAACATCCAAATCACTGCCCAGAGATAACTTGTTAAAATTTTGGTATGCTACCTTTCAGTTTTTTATCTATTTCATATAAAAATAATTATTCTAAAATAAAAATTTTGAACTTTGGGGGGTTATTTTTCCCCTCATTAAGACCATAATGCATGACGTTTATTGGCTACATGATATTCCATTGTTTGGAAGTATTCTAATTTATTTAATGGTTACCTCTTTCTTAGACATTTAGAATGTTTCTATTTTCACCCATGTAACATAAATAATGTAAATTACATTTGAGAGAAGCATCTTTTCATCTTTAAACTTTTCTCTGATTATTTTCTAAAGTCAGATTTCTAGAAGTGGTGATACTTGTTCTAATAGTATGCATCTTCTTAATGCCCTTGATGAGTATGGCCATGTTGTTTTCCATTGAAGGAGACGTAGGTTAAAATGTGTACAGATTTTTAAGTTTTTTTTAATGAATATGGCCATAATGTTTTCCAGCAAAGCTGGGCCAGTTTATGTTTTTACCAGCAGTGATGGAGAATGTTCATATCAATACATATTTTCTGTTTTAATTTTAGTTTAATTTGGCAAAAAAAATCCAGGCTCACAGTCTCTGAAAATGGAAAAACTTTGCAAAACTGAGCGCGGTGTTTTGTTAATTTTAAGTAGACTTCTATAGGTTTCTAAGCAGTGTAGACTTTATCTCAGACTCACAATTTCCCATAAAAATAGTTGTGGTCTGATAATGACCATTTCCCCACCATTTTTACTTGTATTATATAATAAGTATGTTACCAAACTATATTATACTACCCTGTATGTGCCATAGTGCCATAGCTATGTTTCAGTCTATATTATAAACAAGGTAGTCTTAAAGTAGTATTTTGCTTTTTGCTGTAAGGTCTTATAAACCTTATAAAACCTCAGCATGTTTCATAAACAGTCATTATATTTATATCTGGCCTTTGAAAGAAATGCCAAGATGTTTCAATACAGAAGGAAAATTGAGGCCTTAAATATACTAAACATAGTGTTGTCATTAACAGCAATGTAGAGCATCTACTGTAAGGTCCTTTAAAATGAAATACTTTCCCAATGTCTATGTATTGTTAAGCAAACTATTTTTTAATATTCAAGATACCAGAACCTCTAGTTTTAGGCAATAGTTTATATTGGCTTAACAAAGGCTTAATACCAAATATCATTAAAATTCATATACCTTATCTTACTATAAACCAAGTTCTGATTGTTTACACTAATACCGTAACAAGATTTCAATCCTATTCTGTAAGATATGCTGTTAGTAACAGATTCTGGAGCTGTTAAGAGTTTAAAGCTCAGGCCCTCTGACCTCATCTGCCCTCATTTTCTTATTGCTCTGACTTCTGAGACACTTGTACGGATCACTGACTGATTTCTGTAGCACCACTTCCAAATTAGGCAGTGCTCTGGAAGGGAAGCGACTTCAAACAATAAAACTGATAAATGGCCAGAGTCTGCTATTTTGGTTCTTATTTTCATTTTCTCCACTTAATAGCTGTCCCTCTCACGGTTGCCTTTTTAATTGAATTTGACTTTGTGCTACAAGTCAAACAGAAAGCAGTTGATAACTAATAATAGATCAGTCCTCTGAAATCAGGAGGTTACCAAGCACCGAAAGGACTTTAAGAGTTGTTGTGAAAAAAAATTAATAAATCTAGGAGTGTGGGTTTCCCCAAGTCCATAGTATACAATCCTGCTGTAGTAAATCCTAGTAAAGCTGAGGGTGGATCATAATCCCTGTATATTTCTGCATAGCACTCTCTCTTCTGTACGTTCCAAGGAAAAGGCATTTGCCAGTTTGATAAAGACCAGTCTGTTTTCAGGGCTCAGCTCCAGATTTCCCAAGCCATAGGCCAAATAGAATCAGCTTATAAAAACTTGCTTCTCTAAAATGAATTTCAGTGGTTGATTTGTGGGTCCTAGGGAGATGACCAGTCAACAGAGGAGGCCAGTCCTTTTTTCCCACTGTGTGCTGGTTCTCGGAACCCAGATGAGCTTCTTTCCCAGTGTGAACTGGGCTTGGCATTTCCTTCTCTGCCTGGGAACCCGTGACCAGGCTTTAATGCCAGTTGGCCCACAGCGAGTTGAGCAGCCTGTTTATAATCGGAGACTTTGGTTAGCTGATTTTGAAACCTCCTTTTCAGGACTGTGGAAGTCATAAGTTCTTTGCTACACTCTGAGATGCATGCAGAAATTTGGTGGGTTAGAATGGGGTGCAGCATACTCCGTAACTTGTGTTACGCGTGCCTGTAAGAGATGTGTAAACTTCTCTGCTGGAGGAAAATTCCATGCCATGTAAAATTCGTTGCTTCGAGAAAATTCTATGCTTTCTTTTAAAAATGTTTAGCTTGTTAGACAAAGTTGTCTTTGCGGTGCTCACCGGGTGGGACCTTATGTATGCATAATAAAATGGAAGAAAGAGGCAGTTAAGATTCAGGTTATCTCCTAGTAACCCCAGCACCCCACATCATTTGAGTTTTCTGGACCTTTTATGGTGATGTGTTCCAGTCTACATTTGCAAAACGGAGGGAAGAAATGAAGAGAAGTAGCAAAGTCACTAGTTTCTAAAATATTAAAATACTTGAATTAGTGATTTTTTTCATGATGCCTGCTGTACTTGTCCTCTTTGCTTTATTTGTAAGAAAATAGTTTATGTGTTTTGCTTTTCTGGAGGAAAAGGTTAAGTTGCTATATTGTATCCTTTATAAATAATTTGAGTTTAGGTTTCTGGTACTTGATGTACAATGCAGTATCTATATCCAGAGATGTTATTTACCAAGGAAAAAAGTGTGTAAAACTAATCCGTTGCTTTGGTGGAAGATAACTCTTGTGTCCTTTCTCTCATTTACCTCCCAAAGGAAAGTACGCTTGGCTAGTCTACTGTGATTACCTTCAATCAAATAAATTGTTACTATATTTATCATAGACCATGCTCACAGGTTGACCTGGTCCACATTTACAAAAATTTCATGGTTTCCACAAGAAAACACATAACTGCCAGCAACAAAATCAGTTATTCCCCCAAAATATAGCACCTGTCCAAGGTACTCAAGCTGTATATAAACACCCAAACTTGAAAAGTGAAAAAAATATCATTGGTAACAAAACCTTAAATACTTTGATGAATTACCTAAACAAATGAGAAATTAGTAAAACACTAAACTAAAAGGTGATGGAGGCAGGATAGGGAGTTGTTTGGTATCAAGTTTACCTGCTTTCAATACCTGCACAGCCATGGAATACTCACTGTTCAACCACAAGCATATTATTTGGTGCCTCTATGGCTCAGCTTCCTCACTTATCAGATGAGCATCATAATGGTTCCTGCTTCTGGTGGTTGGGAGAATTAAATGAGATAATACATGAAAAATGCCCAGCACATTGCCTACATATTTTAGATATTTAACAAATCTCCGTTTTACTAATTTAACACCATTTTATTGAACTCCGTTTCGTGCTTCAGAGATATATCTTTCTGTGGATCCACATTCATTTATTAAGCAGTTCAGGTACCTTGCTAGGCACTGGGGATGGCAAAGATGAAAGATGGAGTGAAATCCACAGGAGTCCACAGTCTAGCTGGAGAGACTGGGAAGGGAAGGGAATTACAACACGCATGTTATGCTGTGATAGAGCACTACACAGAATACCATGGGCCATATATGAGGCTCATTGAAGCTTATCAAGGGAGAAGGGAGACAGTCCGGTCAGTAAAGGTTTAAAGGCGGTGATAGCTCCTTCATGGTATCTTAAAGAATAGGTAGGACTTGGCCAGTTGAATAAAAAGGGAAAACACATTCTGTGTGAGGGAGCAATGTATGCAGGGGGAAGGGGTGAGCAGAGAGGTGAGAGATCTTGGTACCTTCTGGGGGCTAAAGGTAATTGCATGTAGTTGGAGAAAGGTCCTGATGAGGAAAGCACTGGGAGATGAAGCTGGAGAGTAAAATCCCAATCAGCCTGTAGATGATGCCAAGGATGCTGAAAGCTGCAGGGTGGCCATTTGTTATTTTAAGGAGAGGACTGTTGTATGAGCATATTTGCATTTTAAAAATATAACCCTGGCAGCATGGTGGAAATTACTTCACCCTTGGTCAGGATTCATGCATTTTCCATAGTTGTTTTGCCTCTGTGAGTTCTGAAAGGCCCTCATATGAACAGGAAATGTTTTTTGTATTACCTATTCATTCACCAGACATTTCTTGAGGAATTGCTACGTTATATTTTTGGCACTGGGCTAGATTCTGAAGATGAAAATTTTCACTTTTTAAGAGTTCAGAGTCTAGTGGGAGAGATAGACAGTAATAAAACAAACAAAATAGTGCAAGGGACCCTAGGCCAGAGAGCCTGGAATAATGGGGATGGGGAGGGGAAATGGAGGGGGAGATTCAGAAAAGTGCTAGTATTGGGTCCTCCGATGTTTATTGTAATTGGAGTTCCAAAGTGGGATCTTATGAAGAGGAAAGAAGTTCTCCCCATGCTCCAGTCATGCCCAGGGACCATTGCTTCCTGATATTCAGCAAGAATGGGTCTCATTAATTTCATAAAAGCTTCAGTAAGATTTGTGTGTGCTAGAAAGTGAAATGGAGAATTGAATCAACTGACCTTACTTAAATGTCTGAATCATTGGTTTATTCCTTCTTTGATTGATTCAGCAAACATTCATTGAGTAATGTGTACCAGGAGCTGCTGGACTTAGAGTTACAAAGGCACACGAGCCTGGCCCCATACTTTCCTTTGTGTGCAGAGACACAGTGTGAGGTTGTCTAAAAGTATTCCTTTGATTGACAAAGCTGTGCTCCTTAAAATCCAATCTCTTCTAAACATTGGAACAGAATGACAATTAAAGTCTGTAAAAGTGAAGAAAGGATACTGCCATTTAAGATGAATAAAATGCCATTTCTAAGGCATTTCTAACACCGTCTTTCAAATCTATGTGATCAGGCTTTGCTGTCAAAGACTCAAAGAGAGTACAAAACCCAAAGCTCTTCTTTCTTTTTTTGGTTCTGAAATTCTTTTTAAAATTGCAGTAAAATATACATAACATAAAATTTATCATTTAAATCATTTTAAGTGTACAGTTGAGCGGCATTAAGTACATTCACATTGTTGTGCAAATGTCACCACAATCCATCTCCAGAACTTTTTCAATTTCTCAAATTAAATTCTATACTCACTAAATGATAACTCCCCTTGTACCTACCTCTCCTCCCAGACCCTGGTGACCACCATTGACTTTCTGTCTGTATGAATTTGACTATCTATCTACCTCATATAAGTGGAATTATGCAATTTTTGTTTTTTGTGTGCCTGGCTTATCTTATTTAGCATAATGTTTTCAAGGTTCAGCCATGTTGTCATAACTTGAATATATTTAAGTAAGTCAGGAATTCCAGAACCATGAAAAAAAGTATGGCAGATGCTCAAAAAATTAAACATAGAATTACCATATGATTCAGCAATTCTACTTTTGGGTGTATACCCAAAAGAATTGAAAGCAGGGACTTGAATAGATATTTGTACATTCATCTTCATAGCAGCATTATTCACAATAGCCAAAAAGTGAAACAACCCAAATGTCCCTCAATTGATGAATAAACAAAATGCAGCATACACATAAAATGGAGTATCATTCAGCCAAAGCTTTCCTTAAACAATTATTTTTTTTAGTGGAATCTAAAAAATACAACAAACTCATGAATATAACAAAAAAGAAACAGACTCATAGATATAGAGAACTAGTGGTTCGTTTTAGTAGTTACCAGAGGGAAGGGGGAAGGGGCAACATAGGGGGTAGGGCATTAAGAGGTACAAATTATTATGTATAAAATAAGCTACAAAGATGTATTGTACAACATAGGGAATATAGCCAGTGTTTTATAACTATTAATATAAATGGGGTATAACATTTAAAAACTGTGACTCACTATATTGTACACCTGTAACTTATATAATATTGTATCAACTATACTTCAATTAAAAAATTACTTTTATGGATTAAGATATACACACTACTATATATAAAATAGATAACCAACAAGGACCTACTGTATAGCACAGGGAACTATACTCAATATTTTTTAATAACCTATAAGGGAAAAGAATCTGTAAAGGAATGTATATATGTAGATATATATATATCTGTAGATATATATATCTGGATCGCTGTGCTGTACACCTGAAACTAACATGATATTGTAAGTCAACTATACTTCAATAAAAAAAAGAATGAAAAAATTATTTCTTTTAGTTTCCTGTAAATGAAATTTAGAAGTTAATAGACTGCCCTAGTAGATTTTATCTACCTTTATGTTTCCAAAGAAAGGAAGCGGTTTCTATGACATGCAAGGCTAAAGAGCTTAAAGTTCATGGACAACAGACTGAATTGAATTTACTTTTCTTCATTTTATTAGTCTGTCACAAAAACAAACTCTGCAGACTTCTCTGGAGGCACTTAACTTGACTACAAGCTGAAATGAAAAATAAAAAATCTTTTGTTTCAAATGTGTATTTTCTAGTTTCCTACCAACGGCAATCTTTCCCCTGTAAGTGATGCCTCAGGTGCCAGGCCAGTTTGCCCACTGTTAGCATCTTAGCGTGCTAGAAGGAGCATTTCTTGTCTTTTCAACTTCACAGACTTCTCTGTAGTGAATCATTTTATTTATGGGAGGATGTTTTCAAATTGTGTTCTTGTTTTCTTCGATTCATTTTACTCTTGATCCTATGACACTGGTTTGAGAAAATTAGAATGGGTAGGGTAAGGGGGCCAAGGGGTCTTGTGTCCAGCCTCTGGAGACCACAGTAAAGAATGTTTGTAAATTACTCTTCTAGAACAGGGCTTCTCCAACTGTACCGTGCTTATGAAGCATCTCTGGATCTTCTTAAAATGTAGATTTTGACTCAGGAGGTCTTGGGTGGGGCCTGAGAGTCTAAGTTTCGAGTAAGCTCCCAGGTGATGTTGATGCCACTGATCTTGGCCAACGTTTTGCATAGTAATATTCTAGAGGGCCCTCTCCTTGCCAGATTGTGAAAATATGTCCAATATATACAGTAGTCCTTAAGCAAAATAGCATAGTGGGCAGGGACCCATGATCTGTGTGTTATATGCTGTATGCTTTTACTTAACTGCCCTGTACCTTATTTCCCTTCATTTGTAACATGAGAATAATGATACTTCCTTTGTTGGTGTTATTTTTTTTTAACCACCTTGTTTCAAGTCCCTCTCCAATTCTATTGTCTTTGACAAGAAATACAATTGCAAAAAAAAAAAAAAAGTGCAAAGGAGAGTTGGTTGAATTTAGGGTGACCAGTTGGTTCTGGTTTTTCTGAGATTTTTCCATTTTAAGCGCTGAAAGCCCCAGGTCCTGGGAGCCTGTTAGCCCCCAGCATCCTAGCTGAATTCCCAGTTGGTCCTGAGAAATGACTCTCAGAGCTGGCTTGCTTACCATGGTAACAGTGGGGGAAAAGTTTGTTTATTTAGGTAGAACTTCATTGGTGGTGGTTTTATTTTTATCCCTTATTGTGTGCTTGCGTGTTTGCCTTTTGCAGTGTTCAAAAGCTGAATGAGTTTCTCTTGAGTGATGAGATTGGTGAGGACAGCTGGCTGACTGGGGAAGGTTCTCTTCCATTTGAATCCTGTAAGAAACACACTGGAGCCGTAAGTGGTTTTCTTTGTTACGGGAGCTGTGAATAAGGGACAGTCCTGAGGATGGATGATTGAAAATGGGTGCAATTAGAAGAAATCGTATGCTTTACTTTTAACCTATATGAAGAAAAAATTGCCACCTGCTTCTGCAAAAAACCTTACAAGTCTAAAATCAATAAAGAAATGTATAAGGCTTGTCTTTATAAGTCATCAAAGGATTATCCCAAGAGGAACACCTCATGTTCAATTCAAAAGGAAATAGAGAGGTTGTCTACCCCAAGATTTATATAAAAATCATACAAAATAAGCTTACAACTCTTGTACCATATTCTTATAATACCTTTAACTATGTTATACTTTTTAGTTTAAAAAGTGCTTTTTTGATACATTGTGTCTTTTGACTCATTTAATATATTACACTACATTACCTATTTTGTTTTCTAGATGCATATATTTATTTGCATGTTGTATAGTTTGAATAGAGTCACAAGATTTTAGTGGGAGAGCCAGAATTAGAACCTGAGTCTTGTACCTCCTGAACCAGTTTATTCATCCATTGCACAAATATTTACTCATATCTACATGAAGCCTGGAAACACAGTCAATATTATTTTGTCATGTTTTACCTGGACTATAATGTGTATTATATATTTGCCTGTATTTCCAGACTTATCAGCTATCCTGTGCTTTGTGCCAAGACCTAGCGATGTAGCTCTGAACAAGGCAGGCAAGATCTTTCTTGTCACAGAGTTTGCTTTCTTGAGGCAGGAGTCAGATGATAAACAAGTAAACAAGTGAGATCAATTCCCTGTGGGAAGAAAATAAAAGAAGATATTAGAGAGTGACTGGGGTCCTCCAAGCAGGGTGGTCATTTCCCAGGAGGCCCCTGTGAAGAGCTGGCATTTGAGCTGAGACCTGAATGAAGAGTAGGTACCTCTTCTGCAAAGACCTAGAAAAGGGGCCAGATCATTTCAGGCAGAGAACTAGCAGATGCAAAGACCCTGAGGTGAGAATTAATTTGGTGTGTTCAAGGGACAGAGGGGCACTATGGCTGAAGCCTAGTAAAGAAGGGAGGATAAGACGAGGTAAGAACAAGGATTGAGAGTCCTGTAAACCAGGGAAAGAGTTTGGATTTTATTGGCATGCAATAGGAAACCACTGGAGGGTTTTAAAGAAGGGACTCATATAATTTTGTGTATATTTTTAAAGGATCACTCTGGCTGCTGGGTGAAGAGTTGTCATGGGGGACAAGAGTAGAACAGATAGATCAGTAAAGAGGTCATTATAATAACATAGACAAGAAATGATGATGGTTAGAATTTGTTTTTGTTGCAGTTGCACTGGACCTTGAGAAGAAGCTATCAAGTTCAGCGCACACTTTTTAGGCTGAGCTGATAAACACTGGCTGATAGGTTGAATGGAGGGAATGAGGGAGAAAGAAGGCTCAAGGATGAATCCTAGGTTATTGGCTTGACTACTGGGTAGACGGTGGAGCCAATAACTGAAATAGGGAAGCTGAGAAATGAGTAGGTTGCTGTTGAGGTGGAATCAAGAGGTATATTTTGCACATGATAATTTTGAGATATTTATTGACATCTAAGAAGAGAAGTCCCCCTTGGAGATGTAAATTTAAGAGCCACTGGCCATTAGATGATATTTAATGGGACTGGATTAAACCACTTTCTTGAAAGCCATGTCTGAAAAATTCTGAAGAAAGTCTTTAAAATTAATATGTCTATTTCATAACAGTAAAGTAGAAAGAAGTTCTTCTAAAATAAGTTAATAATTAGTTATTCATTTACTATTAGAGAAAAATGTTAATGTATTTACCATTTATGTAACCAAACAAAAATGCATGTGCAGTCTCCTGACAGGAATTGACTGAGGCTTGGAAAACCTTCACCAGGAAGTCAGTCTATATTAAATTTTTATTCACATCATGCTAAAAATAGTTAAGACAAGCACTTGGCTGTCTTTAGACTTGCTGATTTCTTCTGCTTTTCTGGAGTTATTTTTTTACTCTCTGTTGAGTTATTTTGTTGAGCAGGTGTGATTTTGTCTGAGTAGGAACCACCACCCATGCTTGTAGACGCTGCAGTAACAAAGCCTGAAAATGCTTGTGTGCTCTTGTGTGGACACGGACACCAAGACAGGAACACATCATAGACTGTGTACACTTTGAGGCAGCAGGAAAGTCAAGCATTTGATTAGAACCTGCCTTGTCTCACTTTAGATGATAGGAGATTCCCAAAGAACTTATTAGATCGTCTTTCAGAGATGTAGGGATGAGCAGAGGAAGATGGCCTCAGGAAAGGGAACAGAGGAGGTCAAGTTTGAGGGAGTGGAGTGAGGGAAATCTGAAGAGTGGTTTGTATGAGATGAGGGATAGAAGAAATATTGAACTGAGCAAAGGTTGGAAGGAAAAAAGACTCCCCTTCAGTTGCCTCCAGTATCTTCAGAGTTATTGAAACCAGACTGGACTTCTGATGTCTTTCGGGGCCATTCATCACTGCTGATGGGCCAAACCACAAATGACAAACTTTTAAAAATGAAGAGAAAAAAGCTGTGTGTTTGAAAAGAACACTAATGGAAACTCCTACTTGAGAGCGCTTAAGATGCTATGTATTCTGTAAAAGCTTAGAGTTAAGTGGTTTTGGCTGCAGAATCTCCACGGAGAATTAGTGACAGTCTAGAGCCAGAGTTTCTTCAAATTACATCTGTGAGACTCCGACTCAAATCTCTGTCAACACGTCTCCTCCTCCCACCCTCTCCTTAGTTTTGTGAAGAACATGAAGTCATTCCTTTTGGAACTCTGGGCGCAATACTACTATAGATGTTACGACTTTAGAAGACAGAGACTATATGTACAGATATAGACCTGTCTTGTGTGGGAAATATACTCAGCTTAAAGGATAGTGGCTTTCTACATCTCTCATGTAAGGTTATCTGTGAGGACTGTGGGAAGAAAAACAAAACTAAAAATGTCATGAGCACTCTTTCTCTGTCTCTCTTTTTAAAATTTAAAATGCATTCAGTAGTTTCTGTGCAACAGAACACTGGTAGTCCTTCTCAGTGACTTTTTAATCTCAGTATTGAACGGCGTGTAGCTTAGCAATGTGCTATTTGGTAGTTTGATATTCTGTTGATACGCTGATGGATATAAATTGGAGGGCGATATCTCGTTCAGATTAAATTACTGATTATTTGAGGACATTCCTGATTCCCATAATAGAACTCAACGGATTTATCAAAAAGCTAAACCTGCCGTTCCAAGCCAAAGGAAAAAAAAAAAGTTTCACAATTCTAGAATCCTTTGCTTTTATAGGTAATTTAACAGTTTTAAAGTGTTTTACTATTTAGCTTTCATAATCTCTATAAGGTATTTAAGTAAGACAGATAATCATTTATGTCGAAATACTTGCTTACTAGATCTCTGGGACAAATTTTGAGCTTATATATTTTTCTAAATTAGAGGTTTACAGAACTGAATTTTCTACCTTCTCTTTAGTCATTTGTCTCTATGTGAAATTAAACTCAAAATTAGAGAATGACAAGTTTCTAGTTATGACCTAATTTGAGCTCATTTTAAGTATGTGAAGATTGCCTAGCTTTAGCTGGCAACCTCCGTTTTATGGAGACTTTCTTTAGTCCTTTGGCTCAGAGCAATGCTATAACATTTGCGAAAAACTAGATCATTCTACAGTGCTTATGGATCTCCTTATGAAATAATATACATATTATAGGCAAAAAAGTCCTAGATGCTTTTTCTCATTCCACCATGGATCTTCAGGTGACATATAGCCCAGTCTGATTAATGTGAGTGTATCGGATTCAAAATCCTTATGATTCAGAGGGTGACCAAAAATGCACTGTTGGAACATTTACAAGCCCGACGGCCTAAGAATTAGATTCTAGTTTACCCTGAGTTAGCCTGCTTGCCTTTGGCCATGACACACAGCTTTTTACCGCCTGGGCCTGTTCATCCAGAAAGCTGGAGAAAGACTATCCAAAGCCTAGTTTGGTGCTCAGCACTTTAACTTCTATCGTTTGCAAGTATCACATCTTCATATTTTTATTTTTCTTAAAAAGTTTGTGAATCAGGTTTAAAATTATTGTGTAACACTTTTTCATTATCATTTGCTTTTTTTTGGCGGCAGGGGGACACCATAGAAATAATTAAAATATGACATTCACTTTACTCATTTCTTTTTCTTAGAATTTAAGTGGAGAAGTAGCAATGTGAGTTAATGTTCAGTAAAAACTCAAGTTTTTTCCATAGACCTTCAACTTGTGCTCTTTTCCATGTGGAATGCAGCAGCCAAAAACTATAAACAGGAAGCAGCCTGGAAGGTATCACCTGGACAGCTATGAGCAATCAACACGACGTCTGCGTCCCGTGGAGACCGAGGATATCGCAATAAAGGTTATTTTATTTCCTGAATTCTTACATGAATAGAAACATTGATGTTACTATTTTATGGTGAAGTTCTGCAAAAGTGTCCTACATCATGTCTTTAAAGTCTCTTTAGCATGGTCACTCATTCTCGAAAATATTCTGATAAGTTTATAATTCTCAGTGCTGCCTTGCCTCCCAACCACAGCTTTGCACCAGCAGTTGTTTAAATAACTGGAGGATGAATCTTTCTTCTGAATCTGCGTTAGAAGCTAGTATCCAACGTACTTCCGCTCATACTCTTATGTTTATCTACCAAGTAGATTAATTTCTAGAGAACGCCAATATTACAGGTCCAATTTTTGAGGAAGTAGATTAGATAACAATTATCTACAACCAGGAAAGGCTTAGACCTGGGTTGTGTGCTTCCACCCAGCTTCCCAATACTGCCTTTGACTCATCTCAAACAGCCTTTTTTTTTTTTTCTTAACATTTTTATTGGAGTATAATTGCTTTACAATGCTGTGTTAGTTACTGCTGTATAACAATCAGCTATATGTATACATATATCCCCATATCCCCTCCTTTTTGCATCTCCCTCCCCTGCTCCCTATCCCACCCCTCTAGGTGGTCACAAACCACTGAGCTGATCTCCCTGTGTCATGCAGCTGCTTCCCACTGGCTATTTTACATTTGGTAGTGTATATATGTCAATGTTACTTTCTCACTTCGTCCCAGTTTACCCTTCCCCCTCCCCGTGTCTTCAAGTCCATTCTCTACATCTGTGTCTTTATTCCTGTCCTGCCCATAGGTTCGTCAGAACCTTTTTTTTTTTTTTTAGATTCCATATATATGTGTTAGCATACGGTTTTTTTTTTAATACAGCAGGTTCTTAATACTTATCCATTTTATACATATTAGTGTACATTCAATCGCAATCTCCCAATTTATCACACTACCACCCCCCGCCACTTTCCCCCCTTGGTATCCATACGTTTGTTCTCTACATCTGTGTCTCTATTTCTGCCCTGCAAACCGGTTCATCTGTACCATGTTTCTAGGTTCCACATATATGCGTTAATATATGATATTTGTTTTTCTGACTTACTTCACTCCATATGACAGTCTCTAGATCCATCCATGTATCTACAAATGACCCAATTTCGTTCCTTTTTATGGCTGAGTAATATTCCACTGTATATATGTACCACATCTTCTTTATCCATTTGTCTGTCAATGGGCATTTAGGTTGCTTCCATGACCTGGCTATTGTAAATAGTGCTGCAATGAACATTGGGGTGCATGTGTCTTTTTGAATTATGGTTTTCTCTGGGTATATGCCCAGTAGTGGGATTGCTGGGTCATATGGTAATTCTATTTTAGGTTTTTAAGGAACCTCCATAGTGGCTGTATCAATTTACATTCCCACCAACAGTGAAAGAGGGTTCCCTTTTCTCCACACCCTCTCCAGCATTTATTGTTTGTAGATTTTTTGATGATGGCCATTCTGACTGGTGTGAGGTGATACCTTATTGTAGTTTTGATTTGCATTTCTCTAATGATTAGTGATGTTGAGCATCCTTTCATGTGTCTGTTGGCATTCTGTATATCTTCTTTGGAGAAATTTCTATTTAGGTCTTCTGCCCATTTTTGGATTGCATTGTCAAACAGCCTTTTTTTAAAAAAAAGTTATATTATTGAAGTATAGTTGATTTATAATGCTGTGTTAATTTCTGCTGTATAGCAAAGTGACTCAGTTATACATATATATACATTCTTTTTCATATTCTTTTCCATTATGGTTTATCAGCAGATATTGAATATAGTTCCCTCTTCTATACAGTAGGATCTTGTTTATCCATTCTGTATATAATAGTTTGCATCTGCTAATCCGAAACTCCCAATCGATCCCTCCCCCACCCGTCTCCCCCTTGGCAATTACAAGTCTGTTCTCTATGTGTGTGAGTCTGTTTCTGTCTCATAGATAAGTTCATTTGTGTCGTATTTTAGATTCCACATATAAGTGATATCATATGGTATTTGTCTTTCTCTTTCTGACTTACTTTACTTAGTATGATAATCTCTAAGTCCATCCATGTTCCTGCAAATGGTATTATTTCATTCTTTTTTTATGGCTGAGTAGTATTTCATTGTATATATGTACCACATCTTCTTTATCCATTCATCTGTCGATGGACATTTAGGTTGTTTCCATGTCTTGGCTATTGTGAATCGTGCCACAGTGAACATTGGGTGAAGGTATCTTTTCGAATTATAGTTTTGTCTGGATATATGCTGAGGAATGGGATTGCAGGATCATATGGCAACTCTATTTTTAGTTTTTAGAGGAACCTCCATACTGTTTTCCACAGTGTCTGCACCAATTTACATTCCCACCAATAGTGTAGGAGGGTTCACTTTTCTCCACACCCTCTCCAACATTTGTTATTTGTAGACTTTTTAATGATGGCCATTCTGACGGGTGTGCGGTGATACCTCATAGTTTTGATTTGTATTTCTCTAATAATTAGTGGTGTTGAGCATTGTTTCATGTGCCTGTCGGCCATCTGTATGTCTTTGGAGAAATGTCTATTTAGGTCTTCCTGAGGAAATCAACAAAAAATAACTAGAAACAAATGACAATGAAAACACTATGACACCAAACCTATGGGATGCAGCAAAAGCAGTTCTAAGAGGGAAGTTTATAGCAATACAATCCTATCTCAAGAAACAAGAAAAACTCAAATAAACAACCTAACCTTACACCTAAAGCAATTAGGGAAAGAAGAACAAAAAGACCCCAAAGTTAGCAGAAGGAAAGAAATCATAAAGATCAGAGCAGAAATAAATGAAAAAGAAATGAAAGAAACAATAACAAAGGTCAATAAAACTAAAAGCTTGTTCTTTGAGAAGATAAACAAAATTGATAAACCGTTAGCCAGACTCATCAAGAAAAAAAGGGAGAGGACTCAAATTAACAGAATTAGAAATGAAAAAGGAGAAGTAACAACTGACACTGCAGAAATACAAAGGATCGTGAGAGATTACTACAAGCAACTCTATGCCAATAAAATGGACAACCTGGAAGAAATGGACAAATTCTTAGAAAAGCACAACCTTCCGAGACTGAACCAGGAAGAAATAGAAAATATAAACAGACCAATCACAAGCACTGAAATTGAAACTGTGATTAAAAATCTTCCAACAAACAAAAGCCCAGGACCAGATGGCTTCACAGGCGAATTCTATCAAACATTTATAGAAGAGCTAACACCTGTCCTTCTCAAACTCTTCCAAAATGTAGCAGAGGGAGGAACACTCCCAAACTCATTCTACGAGGCCACCATCACCCTCATACCAAAACCAGACAAAGATGTCACAAAAAAAGAAAACTACAGAGCAATATCACTGATGAACATAGATGCAAAAATCCTCAACAAAATACTAGCAAACAGAATCCAACAGCACATTAAAAGGATCATGTGCCATGATCAAGTGGGGTTTATCCCAGGAATGCAAGGATTCTTCAATATACGCAGATCAACCAATGTGATACACCACATTAACAAACTGAAGGATAAAAACCATATGATAATCTCAGTAGATGCAGAAAAAGCTTTTGACAAAATTCAACACCCATTTATGATAAAAACTCTCCAGAAAGTAGGCATAGAGGGAACCTATGTCAACATAATAAAGGCCATATATGACAAACCCATAGCCAACATCGTTCTCAATGGTGAAAAACTGAAACCATTTCCACTAAGATCAGGAAAAAGACTATGTTGCCCACTCTCACCACTATTATTCAACATAGTTTTGGAAGTTTTAGCCAAAAAAAAGAAATAAAAGAATCCAAATTGGAAAAGAAGTAAAACTGTCACTGTTTGCAGATGACATGATACTATGTATAGAGAATCCTAAAGATGCTACCAGAAAACTACTAGAGCCAATCAACGAATTTGTTAGAGTAGCAGGATACAAAATTAATGCACAGAAATATCTTGCATTCCTATACACTAATGATGAAAAATCTGAAAGAGAAATTAAGGAAACACTCCCATTTACCATTGCAACAAAAAGAATAAAATACCTAGGAATAAACCTACCTAAGGAGACAAAAGACCTGTATGCAGAAAACTATATGACACTGATGAAAGAAATTAAAGATGATACAAACAGATGGAGAGAAATACCATGTTCTTGGATTGGAAGAATCAACATTATGAAAATGACTATACTACCCAAAGCAGTCTACAGATTCAATGCAATCCCTATCAAACTACCAATGGCATTTTTCACAGAACTAGAACAAAAAATTTCACAATTTGTATGGAAACACAAAAGACCCCGAATAGCCCAAGCAATCTTGAGAAAGAAAAACAAAGCTGGAGGAATCAGGCTCCCTGACTTCAGACTATACTACAAAGCTACAGTAATCAAGACAGTATGGTACTGGCACAAAAACAGAAATAATAGATCAATGGAACAGGATAGAAAGCCCAGAGATAAACCCATGCACATTTGGTCACCTTATCTTTGACAAAGGAAGCAAGAGAATACGATGGAGAAAAGGCAGGCTCCTCAGTAAGTGGTGCTGGGAAAACTGGACAGCTACATTCAAAAGGGTTGTTTGTTTTTTGTTATTGACACTCAGCCATTTGTACTCTTCCCAAGCATGAGTGCTTCATAGGACAGGCCACCACAGGAACACAGGCTGAGGACTGAGTGTTGGGATCAGCCCCTGGAAGGGGTCAGGGTTATGCAGGAACCAGAACAGATGCCTGCAGTAGTCAAGGGCCTCTGGACATCAGAGCCAACGGAGTCTGGAAACTAGGTGTTTAGAAGACTAGCCACATTGGCTGCTGGGGCTGTCCCACTCCCTGCCCTGTCCAGTCAGAGTGAGGGATGCTCAGTGAGTGGTACAGTAAAGCCAAGAACCACATTTAATTCTCCTCTCTCTCTCCTTATTGCCCGACACCATACCTGTCCCACGATAGGCTTTTAGCAACTGGAGCAAATGCGTTACTGGATGGAATAAGCTAATGCTAGCCTTCCCTTTGCCATTAATTTGATGTGTGATTTGGGCAAATTGCTTCTCTAAGCCATGGTCTGCCCCTCTTGAGGTGGGGATGCCATTTTAGTATGGTTGTTTTGAGGATAAGGTATATATCACCTGTGAATTTCAAAGAGCTGTAGTGACTCATTTTTAAAATATTTATTTATTTATTTATTTATTTTTGGCTGCGTTGGGCCTTCGTTGCTGCATGCGGGCTTTTCTCTAGTTGCGGCGAGCGGGGGCTACTCTGTTGCGGCGCACGGACTTCTCATTGTGGTGGCTTTTCTTGTGGCGGAGCACAGGCTGTAGGCATGCAGGCTTCAGTATTTGCAGCGTGTGGGCTCAGTAATTGTGGCTCTCGGGCTCTAGAGTGCAGGCTCAGTAGTTGTGGCTCGTGTGCTTATTAGTTGTTCTGTGGCATGTGGGATCTTCCCGGACCAGAGATCAAACCCATGTCCCCTGCGTTGGCAAGTGGATTCTTAACCACTGTGCTTCCAGGCAAGTCCTGTAGTGATTCTTAGTCTTGGCTGTACATTAGAATCACATATATATATATATATATATATATATATATATATATATATATATATATATATATATATGTATATGCATATGTATGTGTGTGTGTGTGTATATATATATATATAAAAACCTGGGCATCATTTTTGAAAACATCTCTAGTAGTTCCCTAGACAATTATAGTGTACAAGTAGGGTGTGAACTAAGCTATTAAAAAGTAAGTAATGAGAGACTAGAAAGGGTCCTCTATGCTGCAATTCTCAAATATGCCTAGAAAAGTATTAGTGACTAAAAAAAGTGTTTTTTAATCGACATTTTCTATTCAGTGTAGTGGGAACCTAAAAATACATCTTTTCCGCGTGCCTTATTCAATTTATTTTCATTTTTCATGGAAAAAAGGAAGGTTATCATGATTTTGTCCCCAGAATTGACCCTTCATGCACCAAAAAACCCACAAAAAAACAACAAACCCCTGCTCATCAATGTCCTGGAGTCTGCTATTCCACTGAATGGCCACTGCAGTTTTAAATACCCCTTCAAGCTCGAATTCACCGTTTATTCATAGTGGAAACTCCCAAATTGGTTATTACTCTTGTATTTTTGAAATCTTTTTTATTGTGAAATACAACATACCTACAGAAAAGTACATGCAACATGTATGCACTGTTAAATGAAAAAGTAAATACCTGTGCAACCACTACCAAGTGAAGAACATCATCAGCTTCCTCTGAAGGTCCCCCCAGCACACACTTTAGCTGCACTCTCTCTATCTCTCCCCCGAGATATAATCGCCACCCTGACTTTTGTGGTCATCATTTCCTTGATCATCCTTGCTATGTATGCCTCCCTAAAAATGTGCTTTAGTTTTTTTAAGTTTGAATATGTGCATGTACGTGTATGTGTGTTGCTTCTTCTATTCAACATTATGTGGATATAATTCATCCATGTTGCTATGTGAAGCTGTAATTCATTCATTCTCATCACTGTGTATCGTTTCATTGTATAAATATACCAGAACTTATTGATCTGTTATACTTTTGATGGACTTTTGGTTATTTTTTTTGAGGCTGTTGTGAACAATTGCTGAGTCATAGGGCTGTAGATCTTCAACTTTTCTTCACAATGGCCAACTTTTTTCTAAAGTGGTTGTGCCATTTTACACTTCCATTAACAGTGATTGAGGGACTTCCCTAGTGGCACAGTGGTTGAGAATCCGCCTGCCAATGCAGGGGACACAGGGTTCGATCCCTGGTCCTGGAAGATCCCACATGCCATGGAGCAGCTAAACCTGCAAGCCACAGCTACTGAGCCTGTGTGCCACAACTACTGAAGCCCGCTCGCCTAGAACCTGTGCTCCGCAACAAGAGAAGCCACCGCAATGAGAAGCCCACGCACTGCAATGAATAGTAGCCCCCGCCCGCCGCAACTAGAGAAAGCCCACGTGCAGCAACAAAGATCCAATGCAGCCAAAAATTAAAAAATAAATAAAATACATAAATTTATAAAAAAGAAAAACAGTGATCGAGAATTCCAGTTGGTCTCCCTCTTCACCAGTGCTTCCAATATTTTGCCAAAATGTGTGTTGTGTGTTGGGAGGAGGTGCAGTTGTATCTTGCTGTGGTTTTTATTTGTAATTTTCTGATTTCTAATGAGGTTGAGCACCTTTTCCTATATATATTGACCATTTGGGTTTGGAGCTCCTCTTGTGAATTGCCAGGTCATTTGTTCCCCCTGTTTAAAAAAATTCTGGGTACTACTTTGGCACTTATATATGTTACAGAATTCTTTTCCCACTCCATAGCTTGGCTTTTCACTCTCTTTATTGTATCAGAAATTCTTAATTTTAATGTAATCTAGTTTATAGAACTTTTCCTTTATGGCTAATGCTTTGCTTTTTGCCTCCTTTATGAAAACGTTTTTGGGGACTTTCCTGGTGGTCCATTGTTAAGACCTCACTTCCAATGTCGGGGGCATGTGTTTGATCCCTGGTTGGGGAACTAAGACCCCACTTGCCACATGGCGTGGCCAAAAATTTAAAAAAAAAAAAAAAAAAAAAGAAATCTTCTTCTACCAAAAGGTATAAAGATATTCTATATTGGTTCTTAAAATCCCTGGAGCTACACCTTTTGCTTTTAGTACTTTAATTGACCTAAAATCTATTTTTGTGGTTGGTATGAAGTAAGTTTGTGATTTAGTAGGGAAATCAGTAATAAATAATTTTAGCTGTAAGTTTAGCAGTAGTAAATTTAGTGGCAGTCATTTTACTGCATTTAGTAGTAAGTCAGTAAGGTCGGATTTAATTTTTTATATGATGTCAGGTTGTCCAGGCACTGTGTATCAGTCACCATACCCACTGACTTTTAGTGCCGTCTTGTCACACAGATTTCTTTCTTTATTTTTCTCTGATTTGTCTGTCCAGTATTCCACTGTTGTGATTATTATAGCTTTCTAATAAACACTGACATTTTTTAGGACAAATTCTTACACCTTATCTTTTTTCTTCTAAAATATCTTAGCTATTCTTGGCCTCTTTTGGAAGGAAAGAAGCTTAGGTGCTCCAGAGTATATATATCTTTTTGTACTTTTCCTTATACTATCACTAGACATTTCCTTACTCCTTGCTTTAATGAGATTTTTTTACAAACTATATTTTACTCAGCATTTTTATTTATTTTCGGCAGGAGAGAATGGACAATGGTGTGTGGAAGGTCCTGCCTTTAGATTTTCAAAAAATTATTTCAATTGAGGTGAAATTCACATAGCATAAAATTAACCATTTTCAAGTCAACAATTCAGTGGCATTTAGATTCCCAAAGTTGTACAACCATCCCACCTACTAGTCGCAAAATATTTTTATCACCCCAAAAGGAAACCCCGTACCCATTAAGCTGTCACTCCCCATTCCCCCCTTATTCTTGCCCCTGCCAACACCAATCTACTTTCTGTCTCTACGGATTTACCTATGCTGGATATTTCATATGAATGGAATCATACAGTAGGTGGCTTTTTGCATTGTCTCGTTCCTGCCTTTGCATTTTAATTCATCCTTTCCCTTTATCCCTGATCCTTATGCCTATATCCCCTCATCCTCCCAACAGTACGGTGCCAGCAATAATATGCTCAGTATATGCACTTAAACACACTCATATCCCTGTGAAATATGTAGTATTGTCATGAGCATTTATATTTTCAGTTTCCTGAAATTGTTTGCTCCTTCTAGCTGCACCACTGCATTCTGTAATATCCCTGCCTTTTACTTGTCCCCTAGTGATGGCTGCTGGGTTGGCCTCCATCCTTCCTCCATCACAAACCATGCTGTGATAACCATCTTTGTACCTATCCTTTTATGAACCTTTGCGGAGATTTATATATTAGCTGATTTTCCAAGGTCAAACAGCTAGTTTGGGAAGCCAGGATTTTAACCCTTATGGTGGAGAAGACGATTTTGTAAAAGGGAGGAGGGAATGGAAGGGCAAATCACAGCGGGAGGAATTCACTTTGACTCTCCTCCATCCCTCTCAAGTGAGCTCTGTTCCCTCTTATACTTCTGTGTAGGACCAAATCAGGAGGTGACACTGTATTCTTCTGGTTCTTCCCTGCTGCTTTCCAACCACATCTTTCCTCTCTCACACTCTTGTGAAGCTATAGCGTGTTGTACCTTTCTCACGTCTATGATCAGAGGACCTCATAATCACTCACCCACCTTCACTGAAGATTTAGGTGCCTGTTTCCGAGTCCAGCTTTCTACCTTAGTAAGTGCCACACCTGGATGTGATTTAAACTTCCAGGTTCACAGCCCATCTAGTATCCCAGCCCCCAAGCCCCTTAATCGACCACCCCTCCATTTCCACAAATTCACCTGCATTCACACTTGGCCACCACTTAGACGCACGGCCCCTCTGAGATCTTAGCCTCTGTTATACCAGCCAGTCACCGACATCACAGCCCTACCCTCCAGCTCCCTCAGGGCTTCACCTTCACTGGCATTGGCTTTTTTTTTCCCCGCATTATTTTTTATTTATTTTTTTATACAGCAGATTCTTATTAGTTATCCATTTTATACATATTAGTGTATATATGTCAATCCCAATCTCCCAATTCATCACACCACCATTGGCTTTTAACCTCATTGCAACCTGCGGTAACTTGAGCCCCTTCTTTTCTCCCAGCCCTTTCACATCCTTCTGTAGCCGTTCAACCCCATGCCTTCTGCGCTCCTGTCCCCAGGGTGCTAAGTTCTGTGGAGAAAACGACTTAATGGTACAAGTTGGCATGGCCAGAGCTTCATTACCTCCACCCTTGGCTGACTCTCCATGGTCCTTGGCAATCCTTTCCCATTCCTCCCTTCAGCATGATTCTCCATCACCTACAGTAGCTCTTCATCTGTCACTAATCTCCTCCCACCTCGTTCTCTCTCTCCTTTGGCCGCCTCCTGTTTCTACAGATAACCTTCCCTCTCAATTCATTGAAAACGTAAAGGTTGTTATGGAGGGCCTCTCAGTTCCATGCTGACCCTCTCCTCAGCCCATCTGTATTTGCACCTCATTTAGCCTGCTCTCCACTTTCTCCGAGAAAGAGGGATTCTCAGCCTTGAAGACGGTAGATTTTCTTTGAGCATCCTTTGTCACTTAGCCACTGTATCTTAAACCTCTGCCCCAGCCAGCTTTATTCATTATTTCTCATAACATGTTTCATGGTTTTCTGATCCTGAACCTGTTCTCACTGTAGTTCTTTACTCAGAAATACCTTTGCTGAAATTCAGCATATTTTCCAAAACTAGCTAAAAGGCCCTCCTTTTCAAAATATTTTCTTTTCTGACTCATCTCAGATGTAAATGATTTTCCTTATGAACTGCTGTTGAACTTTCGTCTGTCTGCCCCTCTATTTGTACTTAGCCCATACTCTCTTGCCTTGGTTTACTACTGAGTTGACTGTAAGCTCAATTGAGCAGGGAAGCAGGGAGGATGCACTATACCTTCTTTGTAGCCCACATCAGTCCTAACGCAGGACTTCACGTAGACTGGGTGCTCAGCAGGTATTTGTAAAGTGATCAGTTATTGAGCCCTTCCAGGCCACCCTCCTTCCAGGACTAATTTCATGCATATCTATGTGATGGATATTATTAAGTGCCAAGCTAGAGAAAACTTACATGGAAAAACATAATCTAGCCTTTTCAGGTAACTTTGCACTCTAGTTGTTCATTTTAAGAGCTTTTTAAGGATATTTTTAGTTATAATTTAGATATTACCAATCTATTCTGCAAAATTCCTGAACAAAAATGTGCTTAGAAATTTCATCACTTGGGGTTTGGAAACAAAATATTAATTTATGAGCAAAGTGTAGCCTTAATTTAGTTTCCTCTAATTTTTCAGGCACCTTCTCTCCCCTCATCTGTCTCTGTTCACCCTTCCAACCCTTGGGTTCTGTTATACCTCTTTCGTTTCCCATTTTTGTAACTGTTAAAACTATCAAGTTTTCTTGACACATATTAAAACAATAGATTGCTTTGGATGACTCTAAGGTCTTTTTGTTTGTTTGTTTGCTGGTTGTTGAGGTTTATACCACCAAGCAATGTTGCCTAATTTTTGTGCTGTTTCTTCCTCCCCTTTACTTTTTCTTTTAAGATCAATGAAGAGTGATAAATCCACATAGTTCAGGAAACTTATTCATTACAAAACCTTCCTTCTTAGCTAGTGGAGTCGTTTTGTTGGAACAATTTGTAGTTATTTCTGTTCTTTACTTTGCATCACAGGATTCTGGGAATTGCAGCAGTGAGAAAATAATCAGTGTAGCAGTTACATTGGCAAATATTTGGGTGATTGATTTTTAAGAATGTTCACATATAAATGATCCCAAATTTTCAGGGAAAATTGTTGCAATTTTTAGCATTCTTCATAATATCATTAATTCAAAGACCCTCCTCTCACTTCCATTCTTTTTGTGTTTCATTTATACCTCTAAGCAGTTATAACTCTAAATTAGAATTTCAGCACTGTGTGTTCTACTGTGTTGAAAGTCTTACAGTGCTTTAAAAAGAAATCTATTTTAATTGGAATAATTCTCTAACACCACATATATACATAATTTTATAATTTAATTTCTGTATTCTTATTTTCTAGGTCACAAATGGGTACTTTTCATGGGGCAGTGGTTTAGCTACCTTATCTAATATAAATATTCGAATTCCAACAGGTAAGAATCATTTGTTACTCGGGTTTGTAATTGTTAACTATCATGACCATGGTTTTCCAACATAACCGAGCCTAACAAAAGGAGAGAAAGACTTTTTCAAGACAAACATTACTAATATTTATTTGTACCATGAAGCTAATGAACCCCTGTATCACTGTGAGGATGACTGGGAATTATAAGACCTGCCTTACACTACAGAGTGTGGACCTTTGGACAAGTTATTTGCCATCCAAATGAATTGCTTTCAGTTTATTTGCTGATTTGTGGCATTTAAATAATGGAGTAGTTCATTTCTCATTTTTTTGAAGAAAGAATTTAAAGAAAGGATGTATGAGAAAGTAGTTTTCTATCCCTGAGGAAACCTGATGAAGTTTTCAAGATATTTAAGACATAAATACCCAATATTTTTATTTAAAATGTCTAGATAATTGAATAGAATTATTTTTTTGACTTGACCTCATGGTCAGTAGTTGGGATTTTTCTATTATACATGCAAATCAAAGTATTTTAAGAACAGCCCCCAAATCATTTTAAGCCCAATTATCTATTTTAGTTAAAATTGCCTTTTTCTCCTGAATGAATTGAATAATAAAGGTAACACTAATCTAGATGATTTAGGCAAGTATTTCACTGTTTTCTTTACTAGTGTCAGTTATTCTCATAGTTTTAAAAATAATACATCAAGACCTTTAGATTTTAATTTTTCTTCTATTTTCCAAAAAACTTATGTATCAGGGAAGGGAGCTGTTTAGAATGCTTTATTGCTGGAGACCAAAACTGGCCCATTGATTGTGAAACATAAGCCTTTTCTAAATGTGTTTTGATTTTATTTTACTAAGTGAATTCCATCTCATCCTGTTATTATCCTTTGTTTCTTTTCTGTAGGTCAGTTAACCATGATTGTGGGTCAGGTGGGATGTGGGAAGTCCTCTCTTCTCCTTGCCATCCTCGGTGAGATGCAGACACTGGAAGGAAAAGTTCACTGGAGCAAGTATGTGTATTTTTAATTGGTTTCTGTTGCTCTGTCATACATCTGATGATCTCTCAAGGGAAGAAATTAGAGCAATAGATTTCTGTGTTAGGAGTCTGAGGACCCCTCAGAAATAAGCATAGCTTAAAAAAAAATCAAATTAGTGGAAACGTTAAATGTTGTAAATTAAAAATTATAAAACAATTTATTACAGAGGTTTATCAGAGAGAAACTTGTATGTTGCTTTTAAGTAAGATTGGGATTGTAAAGATAGATTTTGAAAGTTATATGGGTAACACTCAAAGAAACACAACTTAAAAATTCATCCCATAATCAAAGAAGTTATGGAAAACTTGTATCATTTATAAAGCATATGTGCACACAGAGATTTAGTGGTCCAATGTTCAGAGAAGAAATATCGAATAATCTTTTCCAAACTCTTCATAAGGGGCTGAGAAATAATCCTTTTCTCTTCACATCCAACTTAAACTAGACACTAGAAGTGTCTAGTTAGGGACATGACTGGGTCAGACTAGCGTGTTGTGCAACCCCAAAGACATGGTACTTCTTCTGTATATTTGAATGGTTGTTTTGGGTTCTTCAGAGCACATTGTAGTAATAAAGTGACTCAGAACCATAATATTATATAATTGTGTAATAAAGAATGAATCATATTTCTTCAGTTTGATCTACCTGGTAGACCCCCCTCCCCCATTAGCATTTTATGGAGAAATTGTTTACAGTTTATCTAAGATATTGGATTGTAGACCAGTGGTTCCCAACCAGGTGTGATTTTGTCCCTAGTGGACATTGGGCAATGTCTGGAGACATTTTTGGTTGTCGTTCTAGGGGAATTGGGCTGCTACTGATCTAGTTAGTGGAGGCCAGAAATGCTAGTAGACATCCTACAACGCACAGGACCGCCTCCCCACAACAAAGAATTATCTGGCTCCAAATGTCAGTTGTGCTGAGGAAACCTTGCCCTAGACCTACACACGTCCTTTAATATCATTTAGTTCTTATCATTGTAAGTTCCATTGTGGCTTAATCTACTGTTTACATACACAGGCATCTCTTAAGAATGAGTAAAAACTATTTACAGGCATTTTTAGAATAGACTCTATTTTAAACTCCAATTAAGAGACGGAGATGCTTGGATGTGAAATTTGAGCTGGAAACAGCAGAACTATAAATCCTATTTTTGATATCCTTGGTGAAAGAAGGAGGCTGAGAAATGTTGAGGGTACAGTTTATTCCTGTTGGAGTAGTAGACATGGAACTGTTTAGTGCTTATCCAGTAGAGAGCTCGGTAATAACTGCTCCCTGCAGTTTGCTTCATGACGGGTCCCTGTTGATCCCTAAGGTCAGATGCTAGGTGGTGTGTACCCTGCCACCATCACCTGCCATCTTGGATGGATGCAGGTTTTGAGAAGCAGGTTTTACTGGATTAAATTACATTGTATGACATATGCGGCCATAATGAAGTTATTTGGCTTTTGTTTTTACCTTGTTTCACTAGCATTAAAACAGAGAGAAAGAATGAGAGACTGTGACAGAAAAAGCATGAGATTTTATTTTCATATCTCTAGAATGTTCTTAAAATCTAGTCTTCTCTAGTATTACTTAAGATTAGCTCCACTTGGGCCAAATTGACTCCCAATATTATCACTAATAATCATTATCATTTTGTTAGTGGATAAATAAATGATATGGGAATTAGGAAAGTATTTTACACAGTCTACTTATTTATTGAGTTTCTAAGCAAGATACATATATATATATGGGTATATATATATATATATCTTAAGCAAATTTATATCCTATCTCATTTCATAAAAGTTGTGAATTATTTTATATAACATACTATAATAAAGCTTGAAAAATAAAGATATCAAGAAGGAAAATAAGGTTTAGATAATAATCTGAGCAATTAATAGGGTAGAAATGCATGCATTGGAGTCTTGCATGTTTATAACACATGGGTCCCAAATTCCACTCTGAGCTTCATGAAAGCTAGTCAAAGAGGGAAACAAGAGATAAAAAACACACATATACTTAATAAAGTTTAAGTTTTTTTTTTTAAAGAAATAAGAAAGAAATATCTCCCATGGATCCTAATTTGAAAAAAGCTAAGAAAATGTTATATCTTAAAGTCAGAGCCAATAGAATGAAGATGTGAGAAAGGATTTAAGAAAATTCTAAGTACTTATAGAATCACTATAATTTAAAAATCATCTCTTTATGAATACTTGCCTTAATAGACAATAATTCCATTTCTTCATGGCAGAAAGGACTAAAATTTTCTTCAAAAAATATTTGGCTTTGTCTGACACACACACAAATTAAAAACTAACCCCCTAAGAGATTAGATAAGCTAACACAAGTTTTATTTTTCTTTATTTATGAGAACTACTTAATTTTTTTCCATGGTATCCTTAATATCTGATAAAACATATTTTCAAATCAGGCATGTTCAGAGAATACTGACCTTTTTAAAAGAGTTATTTGCAATGACTTTTCATCCTGGAAAAAAAAAAAACAAAAAACTTGTGCCTAGTCCAATAAGGATAGGCATATAAATGTTATTAGAATAAAGCTAATTTAGAAATTATCAATATTGATAGGTTGATGGTGTGTAAATGCAAAGTACTTTACCGCAGCAGACTGAATTGTTTGACGAATTTTTAAAGCTCAAAACAAAATAAAGCAAAACAATAAACTAAATGTTATGGTAAAGCACCAAGTGCCTTGCTGTCATTCTTTCATCATTGCACATACCTCTGGTTGCATGAATTTTATTTTTAAATGTGTCCTCATAGATGGCAGGACCAAAGTCCTATAAAGTACTCTGTCCTGTTACAGCAAGAAATATTTACTTTGGGAGGGAGAGAAGGCACTGTTGCTCATCCAGGATAGACCTACATGGGTAGAACTTGGTACACAAAGACATTTATACATAGATGCCTCCTTGGCAATTGCTACCTTTGACCTAGTCTGACGTGCAGTAGCCCCAGAAGAGAAAGGAGAGAGAGATGAGGGAGGGACTGAAAAATTCTCCAAATTTGTCAGAATGCCAGGGTTCTTGCCCCTGCATCTGGGTGTGCTCTGTATTTGTTGAAAAGCAAATGTTCTGCCTGACTGAAGTTGTCCTTTCCTAGTTGTCATGATAAATAATAATTCCTACTGACATCTTAGGAACTAGGACTAAATAAAACTCTTCACCTGATGGACGGTTCCAGTGAGGGAGTCCAGAATGTGTAATAATTGTGGTAATCATGTGAGACCTAGCCATCATTTATCTTTGGTTTCCCTTTCTTTTTCTTCCACCTTGCCCATGCCATCAGCCATCCTGTCAGACCCCATCTGTCATGATGTTCTATTTGCTAATGTCTTGGTGCTAATTTGCTAATTGGCTTTATAACAGCGGCTGAGTTACTCTAGGACTGGCGAATTGAGGAGTTACTCCTTTTCATGTGATGTTGCCTGGCATGAAGGGGTGATAACATGAGTCAGCTTTCCTGGATCAGACATGATATAGCATATTTGCGCCCACATCTAGCTCCCCTTCTTCCAAATATTGTTCCTGATTTAAGCTTGCAAAAGTCACTGTTTCCCATTCCATAAGGTACCAACCATGAACTTGGAAGTTGCTAGAATACCAAGTTTAACTTTTACTCTTGAAGGAAAATACACACAAAATCTTGCATGTGGAAGTGAAATTGGATGCCATTTTCCAGAAGGGGATTTTCCATTTGACCTCCTCGCTTTCTCGCTTGCCTTCATCACTGTTCACTGCCACATCGAATGGTGGACGATGAGTCTATAGACATGGAACCGGTGATTTTCATGTAATCACATAAGATCTGATGTTGGAATTCGGAGCTAACTCTATTTATTTATTTATTTAGGAAGAGAAGAAAATAACCTTCCTCAATTGAATTTGATTAAACATATCGTTAAGTGAAAAGTTTGGAGAGGTGGTCTCTAGAAGTTAAGGGCTACATTACTCATGGAAAATGAAAGAGAATAATTTTTTAATTTGTTCATGGGAAATGACTACCTACAAATGGATCTATATCTACCTTTTCTTTCTTCCTCTGAAACTAGTATATGTGATTTAACTTTCACTCTTAAAGGAAAATATATCTAAATCCTGCAAGGGGAGGACTTCAGAAGTGAAGATCCTCCATACGCTGTTTTGCCTTTTGCATGACATTACTACATGCATTAACCCTTCTTTCTGATAGAAGTCTTTAATTTCTTGCCCTCCTCATTTCATGATCCTCCATTTTATTTTATTTTATTTTTAAAGATTTTTTTGATGTGGACCATTTTTAAAGTCTTTATTGAATTTGTTACAGTATTGCTTCTGTTTTATGTTTTGGTGTTTTGGCCAAGGCATATGGGATCTTAGCTCCCCGACCAGGGATTGAACCCTCACCCACTGCATTGGAAGGTGAAGTCTTAACTACTGGACCACCAGGGAATTCCCATGATCCTCCCATTTTAAAAAAAGGTCTTTCCTATATCATAAACAATGGGAGCATTTCTCCTTTTAAAAGAAGAATCTACCCACACTTAACCTCCTTGTTCTCCTTCCTCTCAGCGCAATGCAGTCTGGCTGAAGAGTTCTCGTCATGACTGCCTAAATGCTCAATTGTCATAATTTGTTCTCAATCATGCTTAACTTCTCCATAGCTTTTGAAACTGTTCACCACGGATGACTCCTTGAAACCAACTCCTTTCTTGGTTTCCATGATACTTTCACTTATTCATTTGTTTAAAATGTGTATTGGACACCTGTAACATGCATATCATTGTATTCATTGTTGGGGGTAAATAACTGAACAAGGGAAACCAGCCCCCTATTCTCATGAAGTGTAGTGTTCAACAGGAAAGGCCACGAGGAAGTAAGAAAGTATTTTCATAATTATTTGGTTAAATTTTTTAAATATCAGGAAGAAAAAGTACAGGGTTTTATAAGAACAAATCATAGGTGACCTGAGTTGAGTTTGTGGGATCAACAAGGTTTTTTTTAGGGGGGGAGGCATACATGAATGATCCTTGAACTTACATTTTAAGAATAAGCCAAAAGTAATGAGTTAAACAGTAAGGAGCTGCAATACAAGTGGAGATGGAAGGTGAAGAAGAATATACAGCCTACTGTAGGATCCCCTTCCTTTATTTGTATCTTTGACTTCAGTTTTCTCTCTAAGTACTAATGACACACCAGTGTACATTTCTGGCCAAGAACCTTCTTCTGAAAACCTAATAGCTCCTCCAAAAAGTCTTATACAAGCTGCAAATTGAACACATCCAAACTGAGCTCCTGTTTCCAAAACCTGCTTCTCCGCCTGTATCCTCGAAGGGTTGTGTTCTCACCCCCTGAAATCAATTGGTAGGAGCCCAAGTCAGACCTCAAGGATTCAACCTAGATTCTTCTTTCTCTATCGCCTGCAAAATCCAACCAATCACTTTTCTTATGTCTGTTCTTCCATTTTTGTATCTATTTTAATTTTCCTGGTTCAGGTACTTAATCGCATTTGTGAACTACTCACTGTGAACTACTCACTCCCTCACCTTTCTTTACACTGTTGTGAGATTTACCTTTTGACATGAAAATCTAATTACTTTCTTCTTGCTTGTAATTCTTTCCTTGACTGGCCAAAGCGTAGAAGAAATATTCTAGACACCTTTGCATAAAAGGGCCTTTCCCGACGTGGTCCCTATCTAACTTCTTAAATTCATATCCTGCCATTCCACCCACCCTTTCCATTGTGTTCCAGTAACACTGGACTGCAGGTAGTTTTCAAATACACATACCTCCTCTGTAATGCCCTCTCCCAGGTTGGTGGCCTCACTCTTTTTTCTGGTGTCAACTCTGATGTTGTATCTTTGACAAAATCTTCTCTAATTTTCCCAGGTGGACTGAAATGTACCTTCTCTTCTGGTCCCTCTGCACTTTGTTCAAATAAGTAATGTGGGCTGGTCTCCTGCCTAATCTGAGACACCCTCAAGCCAAACATGTTGTCTTTTGCTTTTCATCTACTTCATATCTAACCTAGACCTGGGCTCTTTCCATTTCTCTTTGTAGACACACAGGACTCTCCTCTCTCTCTCTCTCTCTTTCTCTCTCTCTCTCTCTCTCTTTCCATCTCCATCCCTATTATCTTTCTAATCTCAGCCCACAGCCCCTTTCAACTACCACTCTCTCACCTTCTTTTTGTAGATAAAAAGGCCTTTCCTGGGACTTCCCTGGTGGTCCAGTGGATAAGACTCCGTGCTCCCAATGCAGGGGGCCTGGGTTCGATCCCTGGTTGGGGAACTAGATCCCACACGCATGCCGCAACTAAGAATCTGCATGCCCCAACTAAGACCTGGTGCAGCCAAAATAAATAAATATTTTAAATAGATTAATAAAGGTCTTTCCTCTTTCCCTCCAGTTCCTTTAATTCTCCTCTTGCCTCAGTCTACGGCAGTCTCATGTCTACCTCTGCCACTCCACTGAAACTATTCTTATCCAGTCCGTCAGTGCCATCCTAGTTATTAAATTCACTGTGCACTTTTAAAAAAAATTTATTTATTTTTTATTGGAGTGTAATTGCTTTACAAGGTTGTGTTAGTTTCTGCTGTACAACAAAGTGAATCAGCTATATGTACACCTATATCCCCTCCCTCTTGGACCTCCCTCCCAGCCCCCCCCATCCCACCCATCTAGGTCGTCACAGAGCACCAAGCTGAGCTCCCTGTGCTATACAGCAGGTTCCCACTAGCTATCTGTTTTACGCACGGTAGTGTATGCATGTCATTCCTAATCTCCCAATTCGTCCCACCCTCCCCTTCGCCCTTTGACCTCCTGTCTACTTGTCCTTTGTTGCCCATACCTTTCTTCTTCAAAAGGTTTCCTTGCTTAGTTTCCAGTGAAACTCACAGTCAAGTTTTCCTCTTAGAACTTTTGCCTGCTCCTCTCAATCCCTTCTGCAGATGTCTCTTCCTTGGCCATTTGTTAAATAGTGATATTTTTCAAGGTTCCGTCTTTGTCCCCTTCTTTTCTGCCTCTGTATATACTTGCTGGGCAATCACACAGCTTCCCATGATTTTAGTTTCCTCTATCTGCTCCTGCTCCTTTGTTCACTTCGTTGTGATAAGCTAGCATTGTTGAAGTCGTTTATTGGCTTTTCACTAGTAAAGGAAGGAATCCAAAGTCCTTGGGATCTAAGGCATATATTTTGAGGGAAAATCATCCCAAAGGCTTCATTTGTTTACCAGATCTCTCTCCTGAGCTTCAAATTCTGCTTTCTGGCCACGGTCATTCTGACATCCCTTAGGTATCTCAAACTGAATGTGTCTGATCCTGAATTTTATATCTTCCCCCACCATATGCATTTCCTCATCTGTGTCCCCTGTCTGTCACTCCTTCCTCCCTTCCATCCCTCCCCATCCTGTCAATCACACAATCCTAGGTATCTTTGAATGTGTCCACTTCTCTTCATTCATTCACCATCACCCAAAGTCAGGGCACTGCCTTCTCATCTCCAGTATCTGACAGCCTTCAAGGCTCTCTGTATTACCTCCCATCTTGCTCCCTCCAATTTATTTGTTACTTTCTGCAACTGGAGTGATATTTCTAAACTGAACCTGTTATCTCTTTCTTGTTTAAATCCTTTTAGTGTTTTCTGTGGCTCTGTGGAAAAGTTCAAACTCTGTAGAACGGTTTATGAGCTCCTTCATTATGGCTGTTCACCACTTGTTTTTAAAATTCATACTTTTCTTCTCTCACCATTGACACCCACATTTCAGAACTGGTAAATTTATATCAGCTTCTTGTATGACCAGGATACTTTAAGGTCATCCAATATGTATTTTATTTGGTCTGAAATATTCTTCACCTTTTCTCCATCTAGCCCACTCTTATCCCTCTGGCATCAACTCCTCTATTTACCCTGGTTTGCCAAAGGTGGATTGGATGTCCTTCATCTGTGCTCTAATATCACCTTTTGCTTCACCTATCATGGTGTTTATTCCCTTGTCACACTCCCACCAAACAGAAAGCAACATGAACGAAGGAATGACTTTTCTTTGTTTACTGTATCTCTAGTATTTTGGCACTAGGGGGTGATCAATAAATATTTTTCAATTGATATTAAATACATATAGTTGGAGTTAATCAATAGTAATTGAAAAAAATTGGTGACTTCCAAATTCATATCTCCAGTTCGGGCTGACATTTTCAAGTGTCTGATGGGCATTTCCACCTGATGGCCGATAGGAAAATTAATTCATTAATTTCTGCCATACACCTGGTCTTCCTCATCTGTTTTCTCTCTTCCTCAGATTAAATAAAACCATTGAGTTCATTTATTGGTTTTTTTACCACTAAAAAAAATAAAATAAAATCCAAATTTTTTGACATCTAAAGCATATTGTGTGGAAAATATCACTTGGGAAATTGTGCATTTCATTATTTTTATGAGCAACTTAAATCAGAGAATAATCATTATTGAGAGGGAAGGTTTAGTCTGAGATTGTTTTTCCATACCTCTGTTAACCACCCCATGATGTCATCAGAAATGTGCAGATAAGTGAAAATCTTATCATTAGAAACACTAAGCCAAACATCACCAAGTAATGTACTTAGGTACATTTTCTCCACAAAAGCATATGATGCTTTCCAAAGTGAAATAGGATCTGTTCTTGGAGTTCTTGTAGACTTTAATTATGTGTGTGGTTTTTGAATTCAGAATGATAGAGTTCAACTAAAATATTAAAATTTAGAATAATAAAAAAATAGGTCCTCGGGTGTTTTTTCCCCAATGAAATAGATATAACTAAATTTAATTAGCCAAACACCTTGTTTTACATAAATAATATCAATCAGTAATTAATTATACCCAAATGTTGCAGTGTGACCATGCATTGTGCATGTCCGTCTTTCTTACCAGTTCCTTAAGGGCCAGGCTGTGTCTAAACCCTTCAAGTTTAGAGAGCAAAAAGTATTTCTTTTTATGCCTTAGGGTAACTAATTAGGAATTTAGATAGATTAAATTCAAATATTAAAGGTAGGGAGCGCTTGGAAACATCAAATTCTTGTATAAACTAGGAAACTGTTCTGCAAAGTTTACCTAAATTTACACAGGTAGTTGGAGCAGAGTTGGGGCTAGAACATGTCCATTGTATGAACCCAAATTATATATGAAGGAGAACAGTGCTGTCCTTCTTTTGGAAGCTTACTAAGTAATTATTTCCTCACTGATGAAGATGTAAAAGAAGACGGGCATTTATCTGGTTTGCCTTTGGGACTAATATCAAAAAAACTATTTGGGAAATGTAGCTATTTTATATGTTCAATGTTTATCTTTTACCTGATATGTACACTCATTCATTCTATATTTATATTTCATAATTAATGAACATTGTTTGCCACACTTGCAGTGTAAATGAATCTGAACCTTCTTTTGAAGCAACCAGAAGGTATTATTTCTATTTTAATCTGCGTTTAATAAGAGTAACTTCCTTCCTCAGACTTTACCTGATACTCCATCTCTTACTCCTAGTCATTTTATTCATTCTGATAATGTACAAAGTCATTTATTAAAATGCGCTAGCAATATTTCCAGTAGCAGTAGTTCCCAACATTTGGAGGCTGCTAAAACAATTAATTTGCCAAACAAAATGGCCCATTGTGTCAACTGTTATCTTCTCCATGAGTCACATGGGTCTCAACTTTGGCTGAAACTCAAATGTTTTTAGCGAATTGGATTTGGGATTTCATAAAATAAAATTGCATAAGAATTAATATGTATATTGTTTATGAGTTAAACTGTGATGGGATCTGCTTCTAAGCTGGAGCTGGAGAGCCAAGTGCTTCATCCATTAAAAACAAAAAACAAAAAACAAAAACCTTAAAGGACCCGGGGCGGGGAGAGGGAAACAGACATGCCAGAGGTTGGGAACCACTGTTTTACCACACAGATGGTTTTCTAAGAGACTACTAGCGTACTGTATATTATCATGCCTTCTAAACTCCTAAGACATAATGTTTCAGGATGATCACTGAGCATGTCTAAGTACTTTTTTTCTTAACTCTATTCTCTTTTAACCTTAATTCCTTAATTAGTACTTACAGACCATAAACTAACTGTGGAAGTGTGAATTTTAAGCTGACCCCTTCCCTACCCCAATCTCATCATCTTCTGTATCTTCAGCTCATATGCATTTTCCTAATTATTGCAAATTAAAATCTGATGTATAGACATCTGGTAGAATTTGCAAGCCAAAAAAATGGGGGACAGGGAGGAGGCTATCATTTTTTTAAAAATAAACTATTTCAATATGTATTGAAATATGTGGTTTTTAAATGTGTAGTTTCATTATTGAAATGGACGCCTCAAGATTACTCTTTGTTTTGAAATATTTATATTATCTATTAATATTATCTATTACTTTAAAATATGTTCATTCAATTAAGCCACAAACACATACTATAATTACAGTATTAATTCACATCTTTTTAAAGATATTCATGTAAAATTCAGAGTTATGTAAAATGCTTTTAATATAAAGTAAAATATCCGTGGCTGTTAGAGAGTTAATTGCTATTTATCTTCAAATTATTTTTAAAATTATAGTCATTTTAAAAAATAACATTTTAATTAATAGTTCATACCGTAAAATACTTCTTTAGCATAGCAAAATAAAATTTGCACCTTGTGTGTTGTTTTAATTAAGTTCTCATCCCTTGAATTTAGTGGAATATTTAACCATTAATTAATAAGGTTGATGGTTGTTAAAATGTTCTCTTTTAGAAGTTCCCCATTTCTGTCTTTGAGATATTTTATCAACTTTCATTTTTCTTTGTTATACTAAAATACAGATTCAGCACAGCACCCTTGCTGTGTTTTGTTTTTCTTTTCCATTTTCCAGTAGGAACAGGTATTCTGTGGCTTACGCAGCTCAAAAGCCTTGGCTATTAAATGCTACAGTGGAAGAAAATATTACCTTTGGAAGTCCCTTCAACAAACAGAGGTAATTTTGAATGTATAAAATTTAGAACTCAAATGAGCAACTATTTCTAATCCCTATGTTTGGTTCACGGTTTCTGGAGTCTTTTTGTTTTAAATTTTTATTGGATTATAGTTGATTTACAATGTTGTGTTAGTTTCAGGTGTACAGCAAAGTGAACCAGTTATACATATACATAATCCACTCTTTTTTAGATTCTTTTCCCACATAGGCCATTACAGAGTGTTGAGTAGAGTTCCCTGTGCTATAGAGCAGGTTCTTATTAGTTATCTATTTTACATATAGTAGAGTGTATATGTCAGTCCCAATCTCCAAATTTATCCCTCCCCCCCACCTTATCCTCTGGTTCTGGAGTCTTTGTATCGGGACTTCCTTTCTTCTCTGTTTGCCCTGCGACCGTCCTCATCACCTGGTCTATTAAGTCAACTCTTGTAAGAGAAGCCTCGCTGGAAGTTTCAGCCCATCCTATACAATTATTGAGAAGAATTTGTACACCAAAAATAAACAGCCGTAACCGAAGTGTGTGTGTATGTGTGGGGAGGGGGTGGGCATGGTGCTGAGGTTGTTGGTAAACAGAAAAATCCCAGTAAGGGGCAGAAGGAGGGTTAACCGTGGACAGAAGAAAAGGAATACGGGATCCGAGGGGTCTGGTTACTCGGAGCAGCCAGAATATGTCCTCTTTCAATCATCTTTTAAACACCCGCTGGAATGTACAAAGGCAAGACCCTTTCCTTAAGCCACCTGCATGAGGGGTAGGGAGTGTCCTAAGACCCTGAGCTGGGTTCTGAAAGTTAAGGAAAATTAGGTCTGGGGAGAGGCATGAGGAAGGGGGAAGGGAGAGGAAAGTATGGGAGGAAAAACTCAAATTATATGGGATTGTTTGGGGCCTGGGAACAAACCAGACAGAAAGGGATCTGTGTGTATTGATGGCAGCAAACTAGATTGTAAAGGAAGGCTGAGATGAGACAGTCAAGTGCCTTAAAAGCCAGCCGGATATAAATCTGACATTCTCGGGAGGCACAGCAAGTGTTAAAAGGGGACTAACAAAGTAAATGTGATCTGGCAGTGTCATAAGAGATTTATGTGGGATGAATCTGTATTAGGAGCAAAAAGACATTTAGAAGTTTGTTGGGATAATGATCCAGGCATGCTGTGTTTGTTGCCTGCACTTGGCAGTGACTGTAGAAATGGAAGAAGAAGAGATGGTTGACAGAAAAGCATTCTAGAATAAGAATGGACAAAATAAGAGCAGGGGGAAGAAAAGGGAAGAATCAAGAATGACTTGAATATTTTAAGACCAGGTGATTGAGAAAATGAAACCATTGATATTTTCCCTAACACTCCCAGTGCCCATGCTTCCCTGTTTTCCAGTCCGTCCAATTTCCAGATCCAGCCTTAGGTCAACTTGAGTACATCAGTCCTCATTGTCTTCCGTTTTCTCCTCCCTTCAGCATCATGATTGTGGACACAGATTCCCCACCTGTAACCCATGCTTTAGCCCCAGTGAGCCTCCTCTTATCCCTCACACGCACCGTGAACTTGTTCACCTTCCCGCAGTTCCTTAAGCCTCCCTTCCCTCATTTTCATTCCTGGCAAATTACAGCTCGTCTTTCTGGATACACCTTACAGCTCGCCCCCTCTCAAAGACGTCACTAATTTCTCAGAGCAGTCGATCATTTCTTCCTCTGTATTCTAGGAGCACTTTATACCTACCCATCTATAATATTCAGTACCTAACAAGGTACATTTTTATTATATGTTTCTATGTCAATCTTCTGCTCCATTTAATAGTTTTTTTAAAAAAACTTTAACCACTTTTTTCACTGAAGTATAATTTACAATGTTGTGTTAGTTTCAGGTGTACAGCAAAGTGATTTAGTTGTACTTATTTATATCTATTCTTTTTCAGATTCTTTTCCATTATAGGTTATTACAAGACATGGAATATAGTTCCCTCTGCTATACAGTAGATCCTTGTTAATAGTTTTATAAAAGTGGGAACCAATATCTATTTATCTTTGTATCTACAAGCCTAGTGTAGAGGCTAGTATATACTTAGTAGTTCAATAAGTGTTTTATTTCAGCTTCCAAGACATTGGACCTGGGACTTAGTGTATGGACAGTATATTAATAGTGATCTAAAAACTCAAAATACTTTCTCCCAAAGGTACAAAGCTGTCACAGATGCCTGTTCTCTTCAGCCGGATATTGACTTACTACCATTCGGAGACCAAACTGAAATTGGAGAGAGGGTGAGCTATGTGTAGTTTAATTAAACAATGAACACAAATCTAGAAAAGTCTTCTGGTTGTCTTTAACCTTTCATGGAGCATAAGAAAATCTGAGAGCTCTGAATTATGTGTTTTCCTAGTGACAAGTTCTAGAAACAGGAGCACAGGAGTTCTTGATGCCACGTCTCTTAAGTATTTGTTGAGTAACCAGCATGCACTTCACATTTTGCTAGCTGCTTGAGAGTTCTCAAGGGAAGGGAAGCAGTCCCTGACTTTGATCAAATGTATTTTTACTTACTTGGAGTTTACTGTAAATTGGTTTGGAAACTGAGATTGCTTACGACAACTTCTTCCACTCTTGTCAACATCCATTTATTCCTGTTAAAGGGTTCTTTTTTCTTTGTGTAAACAGGTTTTACATTGGCATCATACTGTTCTATGACTAGCTGAAAAATATTTATACCTGTATGTAATCATTTATAACAATGTTGGCTAGAATTTTTGACTCTTATAGGTGGCAAGTACTGGGCAAAAGGCTTTATGTGCATTATTTACTTTTACAACAAAGCTGTTATATGGGTGTTTTGTTATCAGTGTATTGCAGCCAAGAAGACCAAGGCTGAGAAAGGTTAAGGAGCTTGCCCAGTCAGAGTCATTGGTGCAGGTGGGATTGGTCCAACTCTGTAGTCTGCGTTATTCATGGCTGTTCTTTATTGCAACCTAGTAGAGTGCTTAAGACATGACCTGGACTTCTCTGAGTCTTATTTCCACGTGGGGAAAAATGCCTACATGTTGAAATTGCTCTGACGAATAATAGAAATAAGGAATGGAAAGCCATTCACACCAGCCTGGCGCATACTAAGTGCTCAATAAATACTAGTTTTTCAAATTTTTATAATCAGTACTTGATTATAAAAGCATATTGCTGTGTAGTTCTGTTGAACAAAACTTGTAATATCGAATTTAAGAGGCATGTGTTCAGTATACTACAGACACAATTCATGAAACTGGAAACAATTTGGGGATTACTTGCATCTTCAGCACTCACCTTGGTTTATGGTTATTAATGCTTTGGTACAGCAGAGTTCTCTATCAGAGTGAAAAGAGGATTAATGTTATCAGTCAGAAATTACCTTAATATAATTCAAGTATTGACCACTAAACAGCTTGCATTTTATCTTACTAATGTTATCACAATTTAATTAATAAATTACCATTAATTTAAGATTCTTTTAGAGAAGTTTGTATTTTAAAGGGAATTTTTTAATCAACAGATCATCTACTAATATAAAAGGTGGATGTTTATGGATATTTCTTCTCTAGGGCATCAACTTGAGTGGGGGTCAGAGGCAAAGAATCTGTGTGGCCCGAGCTCTCTATCAAAATACCAACATTGTCTTCTTGGTAAGAATATGGCCTTTTCGTTTCTTTCTATTTCATTTTTCCCGCTGGACAAATGAGTCCTTAAAGAGACAAGTCAAGTAACTCAAGGAAAGACGGTTTAACTTGTGAAATTACAGAGAATTAAGGGGAGACAAATCTTCAGAGTACAAATCAAATCAACATCAAGATGAGAGTTGGGGGATCCAGAGGGACTGAGGTGCCCAAATGGTTACTTATATGAGTTTTTAAATCATGAGGATCATTAATGAAAGAGTATGGATGGTGCTGGATGAACTGGACAGGATCATAGGTCTTCTCATTTATATTTGCTGGCAAAAAAAGAGGGGCTGGAAAGTATACTCTTGGTGGACATAGGGGTTAGTAAGTATGCAACTCAGGCTGTGGATAAGATTTATCTGTGAAGCTTCCTGAAATTATTCTTAGAAATCTTGACACTACCCTAGACCTACTGAATCATAATCTATAAAGGCAGAGTTTAGAATCTGTATCTTAAAAAAGCTCCATAGATGATTGTCTTGTATTTATATCCTGGATTGATAACTTGCTTCTACCTGTGGATCCACAAATAAAATTCGATGATTATGTTGATTATGAATTTGCTCTAGTTTGGTTTCTCCAGAAGGATGTAGCCAAAATAACTTAGCTTACAAATAGACAGTGTATATTAGAGACCAGCAGGCTATGTAAATACATCCTTCCCCTGCTTTCTCCTTCTGTGCAGTTATTAACCATTTATAAATCTGGTTCTCCAACCTCCTTTAGAGTTTTCACTCCATCTAAAATCGAACATCTTCAAATTTAGTGGATTTTTCCACTAAATTTGGATCCATTACTGGGGATGGGAGTAGAATTTGGACATAGTGGTGGAAGTGCACTTCAGGTTAATGACCCTAAGAATACCTGTCCCCAAAATGTTCCAGAAAACACCACCATAAAAGCTATACCAGTATCTAGCAGTAACCTACGTAATTATATATCCTTTTCATAATGGGTGAACCCACAACTAGAAATGACTTCTTGAACTTTGGGATCAAGTAATGATTGAAGCACCTGAGGACCAAGTGACTTGGAAATCTGAAAGAGACAGAGGTTCTCTGAATGTAGTATTCTACTCCATTTCATTCCACTGCCTTCAATTTAATGATCCTTACTTCAGTTGTAGAATCATGGGATTCAAAGGAGTCATAGTGCTAACACTGTGGATTCCCAGCCATTCATTATAGAATTGCTTTTCGTATCATCTCTAACAGCTTCTTGATGACTCTCTCTGAAGACAGATTGCTTATCTTTTTTTTTTTTTAAAAACATCTTTATTGAAGTATAATTGCTTTACAATAGTGTGTTAGTTTCTGCTTTATAACAAAGTGAATCAGTTATACATACACATATGTTCCCATATCTCTTCCCTCTTGCATCTCCCTCCCTCCCACCCTCCCCATCCCACCCCTCTAGGTGGTCACAAAGCACCGAGCTGATCTCCCTGTGCTATGCGGCTGCTTCCCACTAGCTATCTATTTTACATTTGGTAGTGTATATATGTCCATGCCACTCTCTCACCCTGTCACATCTTACCCCTCCCCCTCCCCATATCCTCAAGTCCATTCTCTAGTAGGTCTGTGTCTTTATCCCCGTCTTGCCACTAGGTTCTTCATGACCTTTTTTTTTTTTCCCCCTTAGATTCCATATATATGTGTTAGCATACTGTATTTGTTTTTCTCTTTCTGACTTACTTCACTCTCTATGACAGACTCTAACTCCATCCACCTCACTACAAATACCTCCATTTCATTTCTTTTTATGGCTGAGTAATATTCCATTGTATATATGTGCCACATCTTCTTTATCCATTCATCCGATGATGGACACTTAGGTTGCTTCCATGTCCTGGCTATTGTAAATAGAGCTGCAATGAACATTTTGGTACATGACTCTTTTTGAATTATGGTTTTCTCAGGGTATATGCCCAGTAGTGGGATTGCTGGGTCGTATGGTAGTTCTATTTTTAGTTTTTTAAGGAACCTCCACACTGTTCTCCATAGTGGCTGTATCAATTTACTTTCCCACCAACAGTGCAAGAGTGTTCCCTTTTCTCCACACCCTCTCCAGCATTTATTGTTTCTAGATTTTTTGATGATGGCCATTCTGACCGGTGTGAGATGATATCTCATTGTAGTTTTGATTTGCATTTGTCTAATGATTAATGATGTTGAGCATTCTTTCATGTGTCTGTTGGCCATCTGTATATCTTCTTTGGAGAAATGTCTATTTAGGTCTTCTGCCCATTTTTGGATTGGGTTGTTTGTTTTTTTGATATTGAGCTGCATGAGCTGCTTGTAAATCTTGGAGATTAATCCTTTGTCAGTTGCTTCATTTGCAAATATTTTCTCCCATTCTGAGGGTTGTCTTTTGGTCTTGTTTATGGTTTCCTTTGCTGTGCAAAAGCTTTTAAGTTTCATTAGGTCCCATTTGTTTATTTGTGTTTTTATTTCCATTTCTCTAGGAGCTGGGTCAAAAAGAATCTTGCTGTGATTTATGTCATAGAGTGTTCTGCCTATGTTTTCCTCTAAGAGTTTGATAGTGTCTGGCCTTACACTTAGGTCTTTAATCCATTTTGAGTTTATTTTTGTGTATGGTGTCAGGGAGTGTTCTAATTTCATACTTTTACATGTATCTGTCCAATTTTCCCAGCACCACTTATTGAAGAGGCTGTCTTTTCTCCACTGTATATGCTTGCCTCCTTTATCAAAGATAAGGTGACCATATGTGCGTGGGTTTATCTCTGGGCTTTCTATCCTGTTCCATTGATCTATATTTCTGTTTTTGTGCCAGTACCAAACTGTCTTGATTACTGTAGCTTTGTAATATAGTCTGAAGTCAGGGAGCCTGATTCCTCCAGCTCCATTTTTTATTCTCAAGATTGCTTTGGCTATTCGGGGTCTTTTGTGTTTCCATACAAATTGTGAAATGTTTTGTTCTAGTTCTGTGAAAAATGCCAGTGGTAGTTTGATAGGGATTGCATTGAATCTGTAGATTGCAGATTGCTTATCTTTGAGGCAGTCTTTCCTTGTTGGTCCGTGTATGGGTTGCTATAACAAATTTCCATAATTGGTGGTTTACACAATACAAATTTATTATCCTGTAGTTCTGTAGGTTAGATATCCGACATGGGTCTCACACAGCTGAGATCAGAGTGTCTGCAGGGCTGTGTTCCCTTCTGGAGGCTACCGGGTAGAAAAGCCTTCCTTGCCTTTGCCAGCTTCTAGAGGCTGCCCACATTCCTTGGCTCACAGCTGCCTTCCTTCATCTTCAAAGCCAGCAACATCTGCAAAGCCAGCATCTCTGACCATTTTTACTACTCACTTCTCCCTCTCCACATCTGGGGAAGTTCTCTGCTTTCAAGGATTCATGCAATTAGTTTAGACCCATCAGGATAATCTTTCCATCTCAAGGTCTTTAATCTAAATCATATAGACATACCTTGGAGATATTGCAGGTTTGGTTCCAGATCATCATAATAAAGCGAGCATCGCAGTAAAGTGTGAGTCACGTGAATTTTTGGGTTTCCCAGTGCGTACAAAAGTTATGTTTACTACACTGTAATCTCTTAAGTGTGCAATAGCATTATGTCTAAAAAAACAATGTACATACCTTAATTAAAAAATACATCATTGATAAAACATGCTACCCATCATCTGAGCCTTCAGTAAGTGATAATCTTCTTGCAATAGTAACATCAAAGATCCTTGATCATAGATCACTGTAATATAATAATAATGAAAAAGTTTGAAAGTATTGTGAGAATTACCAAAATGTGACACAAAGACATGAGGTGAGTAAATGCTGTAGGAGAAATAGCGCCGATAGACTTGCTGGATGCAGGGTTGCCACAACTCTTCAATTTGTAAAAATACACAACTCTGTGAAGCACAATAAAGTGAAGTGCAATAAAACGAGGTATGCGTGTATCTGCAAAGTCCCATTTGGTATTAAGGTAACATAGTCACAAGTTCTGGGAATTAGAACATGGACATCTTTGGGGACCATTATTGTGCCTGCTGCGGATAACTTTCATTATTGGAAAGTTATTATGTGATTGAAATCTGTTTCTTTTTATTTTCCATTAATTGGTTCCCATTCTGCTTCTGCAGCAGCAAATATATTTCTTTTATATAGCCATAGTTCAATATTTTAATATTATTGTCGTAACTTGCCTTAATTTACTTTTTTCTAGGCTAAGCAAGCTTAATATTTTTAATTCTTTGTCAATTATATAATTTTTATAACTTTTTTTTACCTTTTCTTAATTCTGGATGTAATAGTGTTTGTCAGGGTCCCTTTGAAAAAGCATGTTCCAGATGCACTCTGCTCAACTCAGATAATCTTAAAACGAATAGATCTTATGATCTAAATATTATAGTTTCTTCATTGTAACCTAAAATTGAATAACGTTTTAGCAGCAACAGAATACTGTTGACGTGTTTTAACCATTTCCCCCAAATGAAAATATCTTACACTTCCATTGTTTAAAAATTCACAAAGCACTTTGAATCTCAGTATTATCTCATTTGATTCTTATGACTGTACTGCTAGGGTAGATGGTATCCTCATGTGAAGTGAGGAAACTTATACATAGAAAGGTGACGTGCCTTACTCAAGGACTAATAACTAGTGAGTGATACAGTCTGGGCTAGAACTCCATGTCTTTTGAGTACTGTTTTTCCGATCAGCTAAGATTCTCTGGTATTTTTTTAAAAAGTATTACTCTCAAGTTACTACCTGTGTTGTTTTTTTCTTTCCTTTCCCTCCCTCCCTCCCTCCCTCTCTCCTTCTTTCCTTCCTTCCTTCCTTTCTTCCTTCCTTCCTTCCATCCTTCTTCCTTTCCATCCATCAGTGTTTAGTGAATGTCATCAGTGCCATCTTATGTGCTGGGTAAAGGAAACAAAGTTTTCTCCTTTGTTATTCCTATCTTTAAGGATCTCACTTGTACAAATAATTAGTTAAGGTTTTACATTTTGCTCTGATCTCAAGTTAACCTTTATCAAATTAGCCTTTACACTGTATCAAAGCCATGTGAAACATCTTAATTATATATCAAACATATTAGTTATTTTTAAGGCTTTGTAGCATCTATAAATGTGCTGTGTCAGTGAATATATTTTTAAGAGGTTATTTCCAAAAACGTGTCCATAAAGAGTATACTACTAAAACATATTCATTGAATACAGGAAAGACTATATTAGTGAGAACTGTATATATGTATATAAAAATAAATAATATATTACTGAAAATGAAGAATTGACCATTCATTGATTTGGCTATTTGTCAAATTGTCTTGCACTCTTTAAAGAAAGTATCTCCCCAGAATGTTAGTACACAAACTGAATCATGAGAAATGATTAGCAATCCATCAAATCTAGATTATTATTGTTATATAAAAGGTTACATTTTACTGCAACACCAAGATGCCACATAATGAAGCCATGGCATATACATGATAGCAATCATTATTAAGGGCTTTTTATGACCTAGTCATGATTCTAAATACTTTATGTACATGAACTCACTGCATCCTCACAATAACCCTATTAGGTTTGACATTGTTATTATTAATGTTACCTTTATTTACACAATGATAATGTTGAGGCTTTGGGGGATAATTTATCCTAGGTCACACAGATAGTAATAGTGAAACAAGGATACAAACCCAGGTGATCTAATTCCATAGCCTGTGTCCTTAACCACTGCACTCTTCCTTGTTAAGAGATTCCTGGAAGTCACTAAATTCTCACTGTGGTGCTTTAAAGGGTTTAGCACAGTGTTAATCACCACAGCTTTATTTATAAGAAAATAATAATAAAATAACGCTTTTTAAATATTTTACAGAGACTTTTACAACATTATTTGATCTTTGCAGCAAACCTATGTGCTCTCTGACAGGTCTCTTTATTATCCCCATTTTACAGATGAAGTGACTGAGTTTGAAAAATTGCCCAGTGTCAGAGATCTACTCTGTTAACTACTTTCAAATATGCAACACAGTATTATTAACTATAGTCATAATGCTGTACATTCTATCCCGAGGACATGTTTATCTTACAACTGGAAGTTTGTACCTTTTGACCACTTTCACCAATTTTCCCCAACCCCACACCCCCACCTCTGGCAAACACCAATTTGTTTTCTGAATTTATGAGTTCACGTTTTTTTTTTTTTTTGGATTCCACGTATAAGTGAGAGCATATAGTATCTGTTTTTCTCTGTTTGACTTATTTTACTTGGCATAATGCCATCACAAATGGCAGAATTTCCTACCTTTTTATAGATGAATAATATTTCACATTGTCTTTACCCATTCATCCATTGATGGACATTTAGGTTGTTTCCATATCTTGGCTGTTGTACATAATGCTATAATGAACATGGAAGTTCTTAATGAACATTGAGATAATGATTTCATTTCCTTTAAATAAATACCCAGAAGTGGAATTGCTGGATCATATGGTAGTTCTATTTTTAAAAATTTGAGGAACCTCCATACTTCTTTTCCATGGTGGCTGCACCAATTTACATTTCCAACAACAGTGAACAAGAGTTCCCTTTTCTCCACATTCTCACCAACATTGGTTATTTCTTGTCTTTTTGATAATAGCCTATCTAACAGATGAGAGGTGATATCTCATAGTTTGATTTGTATTTCCCAGATAATTAATGATATTGAGCATCTTTTCATGTACTTGTTGGCCATTTGTATGTCTTCTTTGGAAAAATATCTATTCAGATCCTCTGACCATTTTTAAATTGGATTGTTGGGGTCGTTTTGCTATTGAGTTGTATGAGTTCTGTATATATTTTGGATATTAACCACTTATCATATATATGATTTGCAAATATTTTATCCCATTTCATAAGTTGCCTTTTCATTTCGTTGATGGTTTCCTTTACTGTACAAAAACGTTTTAGTTTGATGTAGTCTCACTTGTTTATTTTTGCATTTGTTCCTTTTGTTTTTGGTATCAGAATCTTAAAAAAGCATTTTCAAGACCAATGTCAGGGAGCTTATCCACTATGTTTTCTTCTAGGAGTTTTATGGTTTCAGGTCTTATGTTCATGTCTTTGATTCATTTTGAGCTGATTTTTATGTGTGATGTAAGATAGTAGTCCAGGTTCATTTATTTTACATGTGGTTGTCCAGTTTTCCCAGCACCATTTATCAAAGAGACTATCCTTCCCCCATTGTATATTCTTGGCCCCTTTGTTGTAAATTAATTGACCATATGTGCATGAGTTTATTTCTGGGCTCTCTGTGCTGTTCCATTGATCTATGTGTCTGTTTTTATGCCAATAAGATACTGTTTTGTTTATGATAGCTTTGTAATACAGTTTGAAATCAGGAAGTATGATACCTCCAGCTTTGTTATTCTTTCTCAAGATTGCTTTGGATATTAGGGGTCTTTTGTGGTTCTGTACAAAGTTTGGAATTGTTTGATTCATTTCTGTGAAAAATGTCATTGGAATTTTGATAGGGATTGCATTGAACCTCTAGATCATTTTCGATAGTATGGACATTTTAACAATATTAATTTTTCCAATCCATGAGCACAAGATATCTTTCCATTTATTTGTATTTTCTTCAGTTTCTTTCATCAGTGTCTTGGAGTTTTCAGTGCACAGGTCTTTTACCTCCTTGGTTAAGTTTATTCCTTAGACATTTCATTCTTTTTGATGCAATTACAAATGGGGTTGTTTTCCTAATTTCTCTTTCTGATAGTTTGTTATTAGTGTATAGAAATGCAACTGATTTTTGTATATTGATTTTGTATCCTGCAACTTTATTGACCTTGTTAATTAGTTCTGTTAGTTTTTTGGTGAAATCTTTAGGGTCTTCTATAGAAAAATGTCATCTGCAAATAGAGATAGTTTTACTTCTTCCTTTCTCATTTGGAAGTCTTTTATTTCTTTTTCTTGACTAATTGCTCTGGCTAGGACTTGCAGTACTATGTTGAATAAAAGTAGTGAGAGTTGGCATTGTTCTTGATCTTAGAGGGACAGTTTTCAGCTTTTTACCATTAAGTATGATGTTAGCTGTGGGCTTGTCATATATGACCTTTATTATGTTGAGGTATGTTCCCTCAATACCTACTTCATTCAGAATTTTTATCATTATTGAATGTTGAACTTTGTCAAATGCTTTTTCTGCATCTATTGAGTTTATCATATGATTTTTATCCTTCATTTTTTTATTGTGGTGTATCACATTGATTTGCAACTGTTGAACCATCCTTGCATCCCTGGGATAAATCCAACTTGATCATGGTGTTTGAATATTTTATTGACTGTTGAATTCAGTTTGTTAATATTTTGTTGAGAATTTTTGCATCTATGTTCATCAGAGACATTGATCTGTAATTTTCTTTTCTTGTGGTGTCTTTATGCTAGCTTTGTAAAATAAGTTTGGAAGTGTTCTTTCCTCTTCTGTTTTTTGGAAAGGTTTGAGAAGGATTGGTATTAATTCTTCTTTAAATGTTTGGTTGAATTCACCACTGAAGCCATCTGTTCCTGGACTTTTGTTTGTTGAGTGGTGTTTTTTGATTACTGATTCAATTCCCTTACCAGTAATTGGTCTGTTCAGATTTTCTAATTCTTCACGATTCAGTTTCTGTAGGTGTTTGTTTCTAGGAATTTATCCATGTCATTTAGGTGTCCAGTCTGTAGGTATATCATTTTTCATAGTAGTCTTATGATCCCTTGTATTTGTGTGGTATGAATTGTAACATTGCCTTTTTCATTTATAATTTTATTTGAATCCTCTCATTTTTTCTTGGTGAACCTAGCTAAAGGTTTATCCATTTTGTTTATCTTTGCAAAAAATCAGTTCCTAGTTTCATTGATCTTTTCTGTTGTCTTGTTAGTCTGGATTTTATATATTTCCACTCTGATCTTTGTTATTTCCTTCCTTCTACTAACTTTGGGCTTAGTTTGTTCTTTTTTTCTAATTTTTTGAGGTGTAAAGTTAAGTTGTTTATTTGAGGTCTTTCTTTTTTCTTAATATAGGCATTTATTGCTATAAAATTCTTTTAGAACTGCTTTTGCTGCATCCCATAAGTTTTGATATGTTGTGTTTCATTTTCATTTGTCTCAAGATAGTTTTTGATTTCCTCTTTTGATTTCTTCTTTGACCCATTAGTTGTTCAGGAGCATGTTGTTTCATCTCCACATATTTGTGAAATTTCCAGGGTTGGGGTTTATGGTGAGAGTGTGTCTCAGCCTTTCCTACTTATTTTGATGTATTTTCTCAGTTGCTTAATGTGTCAGAATCACTCAACTAGTTTCTGGATTTCTTTCAGAGGGAATTGCTCCATGTGTAGCTGTATATTCGGTGTGTCCGTGGTAGGAGAGAAATTCAGGAGCCTCCTATGTTGCCCTCTTGGTCTAGAGTCTACACCTATTTTTATTATTTAAACTTTATTGATAAAGTTTATTGATAAACTCCAATTATCATTTCATTCTTTGTTTTGGTTTTTTGTTATAGGTTGTCGAGTAATGTCGGTTTTTGAACTTGGATATTCTATACATAAGAATTCAAACTACTTCGAATACTGTTATTTACTTTTTAAATTAGTTTTTAAGTGAAAGAAAATAAAAGCTTCATTTTTAATTTAGTACCTTTTTTGTAATTTAAAGTTATTCAGAGTCTGTTTATTATAAATAGGATTTGTGAGATAATTTGCCTTTAGTTATTTATATTTCTGCTTTCTGGAGGATTTAGTTACAAAGAGAATATAAAAATTTTTCATCTCTCCATTTTACTTGTTGTAGGATGATCCATTTTCTGCCTTGGACATTCACTTGAGTGATCACTTAATGCAGGAAGGGATTTTGAAATTTCTCCAAGATGACAAGAGGACACTCGTTCTTGTGACTCACAAATTACAATATCTAACACATGCTGACTGGGTAAGAGTTTAAAAGAAGTTTCATTAATTTTTATATTACAGTTATATAAATGCTTTCTGAGATAAAGATAATTCTCGGCCAATTAAGGATTTTTGTCACAATTCTTCTAATATGTGCTTTCCTTAGATCATAGCCATGAAAGATGGAAGTGTTCTAAGAGAAGGAACTTTGAAGGACATTCAAACCAAAGATGTTGAGCTTTATGAACACTGGAAAACACTTATGAATCGGCAAGATCAAGAACTAGAAAAGGTAATTGCTCAGAGTTCAGAAGAGTTCAGAGTTGAGTTCAGAAGAGTCAGAAATATAGTGCATAATTACTAAAAAAACTTTTAGAGAAATATTACCATTTAATGTTTGATAATATTATAGTCCTCACCTGAAATCTGAAATAATTGTATATTTATATATCATTAATTGATAGACTACTTTGAAACTAAAAAATTGTAGTGATATCTTTCGGATGACGTGTTGTCAGCCTTTTAGAGGAATTTTATTTGAATTGGAGGCATATTACAATCATATGTGTGTTTAAAAGTTAAACTACTTGCTCAAGCATGCTATTTCTTCATTTTATCTTATTTTTCCTTATGTATGTCTTTTTTTCCTCACCTGTAATATGAGTATTTTCATTCACCATTTACAAATGGAGGGTTGTGGGCAAAACAAAATCTGAGATGATTTTGAAAGAAGGAAGAGCTATGAGCTGTGGGTATAGTGGTAAAGCATGTCTGGGATAGAGTTGGGGGGTGAAGGAAGGTAATCAGAAGGAAATAACAATAAAGCTTTATATTTGGATAGTTTTTAAAGTCCACAAAGCCTTTTTACATGATCTCTGTTAATTCTCACAAAATAAGCAAAAAATACGAGAAATAAGTAAAGAAAATATGATCTCACTCTTACAAATGAGAAAACTGAGGCTCAGAGAGGCTAAGTAATTTGCCTAAAGTTGTACAGTACATATAATAAGTGGTACCAATTGAATTTGAACCCAGGTCTATACCCAATGTAATTCCAGTATAATGTAAATATAACATTGAATGAAATGATAACAGAGTTGGAAACCAGATTGAGTATGATAAAAGAAGAACAACTCATGGTTGAGAGGTGAATTATAAATTGAATTAGTAAATTTTCAAAATGTTTTCTCTTGAGTTGGGACTAGGAAGTGTCTAGAATTCAGTAGTCCTGGCTAGGAATGAGCATTATAAAATGAAAATGCTTATATCAGTAAATTTCTGAAAAAAATCAGGAAATTAAAATGTATTATTTCATAAAGGAAAAAATGATCTATGTTTCAATAGCAAAAGGAAGATAAAAAGTCAGACAAACCATGAGATTGCTCTGTCTTCTGCAACTTTGCCAAAGATCTCAAAAGTAAACTACAAACTTCTCAAAATATGTAAGAAAAGATATATGTAAAAGTCTTTAAGTAGACTAGGACAAATCACAGAATCTTTGAAATGAGGATATTCATCAAAATATGACAATGTACAATTGGCAAGAGCCCACTTAAGAATTATGCGGTGGAGTGCTTGATTGTAAGCTTACTGGGATGGCTCCAAATGACATTTTTTCAGTGGTCTAGATGCCAGGGACAAAAGAAAATGATGTAAGCTTAAGGAGTGGACCATTTATGGTTTACTTTGGAAAGAAGATCTGGAAAAACACAGAGAGAGAGAGAGAGAGGACGCTCCTGGTTTGATTTTATAGTAATACTGATTATTGAGCAAGCCAGGAAGAAAGTCCATTACACTGTGTTTAGAAATGAAGTGATCACTCAAGATAGCCTAACTCTGTAATTAAAGACGCATCACAGGGTTATAAATCAGCTGAGGGAGATATGGAGCAAGTTAAGGTGTGGAAAGGGCAAATCCAGTTGCGGGGTGAACCAGTGGCCAGTAGAAGCCAGCATGAGCCATGCACCTGCCCAGAATCCTCACCTGGGGCTGGAGGGAGGTTACTGCCACCCAGAGAAGGGCAGGTGCCTGAAATTCATCTGAAGCCAGGGAGAGTCACACTGTGGGGAATAAGACCGCAACACCTTGGGGAAGTTTTCATAGAAACAGCTTCTGAATATGTTCTGTGGCAGGATGGGGTGTTTGCCTAGAACACTGGTTCTCAACCAGGGTCACTTTTGTCTTCTTGGGGACATTTGGCAACATCTAGAGACATGTTTAGTTGTCACAGTTGGGGAGCAGGTACTACTGGCATCTAGTGGGTAGAAGCCAGGGATGCTGTTAAACATTCTACAGTGCACAGGGCAGCCCCCATGACAAAGAATTTTCTGACCCAAAACGTCAGTAGGTTGAGAAAGGCTGGCTTAGAGCCAGAGCAGTTCAACCAAGTGGACAAGGGAGTGAAACTAAAGAACTCACTAAACATCCCATCTCAGGGCTTTAGACAGATCTGTCAGTTTAAGGGTTAAGGGATAAGGGGGAAAGAATATGTTAAAAGGATAGAAATGACAGCTATGAAAAGGAGAAGTTTATAACACTTTTAGCTGATTTAAATGTTATTAAAAATTCTATCTTGGATAGCATCACCCATTGTCTTCATAATGTTATTAAGCAAAATAAAGTAGCATCTTTGGACATTTCTTCCCCCAGCCTCCAACCCTCACCTTGACCTGACCCTTCACAGGCATTCAGTAAATATTTATTGGATGAATGAAACTAACTTTGTATTTACTTAATCCAGATATCAACACAATTTAAAATATTTAACCTCAAATGAGCTTAATATGAGCATTTACTCATAAGAAAAATGACTAAAGATTAAAGTCCCCAAGATGTTAAATCTTTTGTTCACACAGATTGGCGAGTTGAACAAGAACCAGATCTGTTTTTCCATGTACAGGTTTATTTCATTTCGTTACACTATGCACAAAGGATCCTTTTTAATTTTGGGTTTTATTTACTCTCATGTACAAGTGTTGGTTTTCATATCATTAGGCACAATTAAAAGCTAATGTAAATGTGATGAATTGGGAGATTGGGATTGACATATATACACTAATATGTATATAATAGATAACTAATAAGAACCTGGTGTATAAAAAAATAAATAAAATAAAATTCAAAAATTCAAAAAAAAAACTAATGTAAAATTGTCTCTGAAAAAATACTATTCAAGAGACACTTTCGCTTTTACTTTTTTTTTAATTCAAGAACTTGGAAGCGACAGAGCCTTCTAGAATAGCAAGTCTCCTAAATCACACATGTTGTATGAGGCCAAACAAACAAAAACAAAACAGGACCACTATCTAGAGACTGATCACCAAAGAATTATTGGTTTATCAGTGTCACAACTGTGATTTTTTTTTTTTATGTCAGCATGTACAGGAAGCTCTCAAATTACCATAGATTTGAAAAGTCTGTGGGTCAGTTATTTGGAACTCAGAATGCATTTCCCCACAGAAACAGGGAGATGGTTAGTTTCCCAGACTGTCGTGCAGAAGCTGATTTAACCCACAGCGTAACTGAACTGATGCTACTCGTCCAGTTATGAAGCCAAGGGGGCGGAGTGTTGGAAGCAGAGAACTGGAGAAAACAAAATGCTTTTCCCTTTCTCAGCACAGGACAAATCAGGAGCAACCCTTAAAAATTTGCAAAGTTTGTTTTTGCCATTTTTCTCTTCTTTCTGCTTATCTTCCCTTCCCAGGGCTTTCTCCTAAACTGCTAGGCAGCTGAATACCCTCCTTTCCCATTTGCTTCAAAATTACCCACCTTCCTTCAATTTCTATTGAAATCCCTTTCTTTTGTGCCGTTCCCTTAGTGAGATGCTCAGTCAGAAATTCATCTCGATTATAATTCATAATATTAGTGGATGACTGATAGTGCTTTTAACCAATCCAGAAACACATGCATTTTTCAAGGAAGATGTTTGTTAACATAGATGACTTTAGTTAGAAAAATTACTGGAGTACGTGAAAGTGACATAAAAGAGCAATGGTGGATCCAGGCTTTAAGGCTAGGGGAGGTGTCCCCCTGCCCCTGGGGTCAGCTCCATCACATTTTTACTACTTTTCCTGGCTTCTTGCTGCCCTACACCTCTGAGCTCTGAGACATTTTCCACAAACCTCAGGCATTACTCCTATGACAGGAGTTACCCATCCATCTGTAGCGTGAACAGAGAGCCCAAGACCCAGAAAGGTAACTAAGGATTGGTTCTTGGTACGTGTGGGTCGCTGATTGATAAGTAGAACTTGACTATGGCTGTGAGCTCCTTGAATGATAGCACAGTGTTTCCTGTAGGATATGGAAGCTGACCAAACAACTTTAGAGAGGAAAACACTCCGAAGAGCCATGTATTCAAGAGAGGCAAAAGCCCAACTGGAGGATGAAGACGAAGGTAGACCTTTTTTTATATCTGACACATTCAAACGGGTAATAGGATGTGAGGGTCTTTCTTTGGCAAATGATGTGTCAATATGTCAGTGAGGAATGAGTAGCCACTTTGCAGCAGGGAGAAAGGCCAAATCAAATACATAAAACTGAAATGGAAAGAATAGGAGTGAAGGAAAGGTGTATGCAATCAACCAACAAGCATCTTGAGGGACTTCCCACAGTGTGTCTTAGTATTTTTGTGTTGTGCGTGAGACAGAGCTGACAGAACAACAGGTCTAGACCGTTGTTCAGATAAATTGGAAAGGTGTAGTATAATAAAATGTCTGTCCTTTGGAAATAAACAATAAATGGGGAATATGGAGAAAATACTGCTTTGAAAGACTTATACTTGAGTCAGTAAGTTCTTATGGGGTTTTCATGATAACACAGCAATGAAGACTAAGAGGATGAGAAAGCTGTTTGTTATGTTTCAGTTTTCTGGATCTAGTAAGGTATAGCAGCGAAAAAAGGTTTATGGGAAATTTGAGGAATAAGATGAAATAGTTACATGACTTTCACATTTGTTACCGAGAAGTTTGTAAGATAAACCACACTTAAGTCCGTAGAGTAAATGCACTATACTTCATTTTTCCTACATGGTTTTTGCTTAAGACCACATTTCTACAAGCCAATTAAGAAAGAGAAAATTATAATTTCAAACTGAAGGACACAAAAATATGTTATCTTTACTCATCATATGATAATTATTGTGTTTCAATAAATACTCATTAAGTAAATAAATAAATGAATGAATAAATGAATTTTGTACTCCAGTTTCTTAGATTTAAGAATTTTTTTAAACATCTTTATTGGAGTATAATTGCTTTACAATGCTGTGTTAGTTTCTGCTGTATAACAAAATGAATCACCTATATGTGTACATATATCCCCATATCCCCTCCCTCTTGCATCTCCCTCCCAGCCTCCCTATCCCACCCATCTAGGTGGTCACAAGGCACTGAGCTGATCTCCCCATGCAATGCAGCTGCTTCCCACTAGCTATCTATTTTATATTTGGTAGTGTATATATTTCAATGATACTCTCTCAATTCATCCCAGCTTACCCTTCCCCCTCCCTGTGTCCTCAAGTCCATTCTCTAAGTCTGCATAGAGCATGGTTCATCAGAACCATTTTTTCTTTTTCTTTTTTTAGATTCCATATATATGTGTTAGCATATGGTATTTGTTTTTCTCTTTCTGACTTAATTCACTCTGTATGACAGACTCTAGGTCCATCCACCTCACTACAAATAACTCAATTTCGTTTCTTTTTATGGCTGAGTAATATTCCATTGTATATTTGTGCCACATCTTAATCTATTCATCTATTGATGGACACTTAGGTTGGTTCCATGTCCTGGCTATTGTAAATAGTGCTGCAATGAGTATTGTGGTACATGACTCTTTTTCAGTTACGGTTTTCTCAGGGTATATGCCCAGTAGTGGGATTGCTGGGTCATATGATGGTTCTATTTTTAGTTTTTTAAGCCCCCTCCATACTGTTCTCCATAGTGGCTGTATCAATTTACATTCCCACCTACAGTGCAAGAGGGTTTCCTTTTCTCCACACCCTCTCCAACATTTATTGTTTGTAGAGTTTTTGATGATGGCCATTCTGACCGGTGTGAGGTGATACCTCATTGTAGTTTTGATTTGCATTTCTCTAATGATTAGTGATGTTGAGCATCCTTTCATGTGTTTGTTGGCAAACTGTATATCTACTTTGGAGAAATGTCTATTTAGGTCTTCTCTCCATTTTTGGATTGGGTTGTTTGTTTTTTTGATATTGAGCTGCATGAGGTGCTTGTATATTTTGGAGATTAATCCTTTGTCAGTTGCTTCATTTACAAATACTTTCTCCCATTCTGAGGGTTGTCTTTTCATCTTGTTTATGGTTTCCTTTGCTGTGCAAAAGGTTTTAAGTTTCATTAGGTCCCATTTGTTTATTTTAGTTTTTATTTCCATTTCTCTAGGAGGTGGGTCAAAAAGGATCTTGCTGTTTTATGTCAAAGAGTGTTCTGCCTATGTTTTCCTCTAAGAGTTTTATAGTGTCTGGCCTTACATTTAGGTCTTTAATCCATTTTGGGATTATATTTGTGTATGGTGTTAGGGAGTGTTCTAATTTCATTCTTTTACATGTAGCTGTCCAGTTTTCCCAGCACCACTTATTGAAGAGGCTGTCTTTTCTCCATTGTATATTATTGCCTCCTTTATCAAAGATAAGGTGACCATATGTGTGTGGGTTTATCTCTGGGCTTTCTATCCTGTTCCATTGATCTATATTTCTGTTTTTGTGACACTACCATACTGTCTTGATTACTGTAGCTGTGTAGTATAGTCTGAAATCCAGGAGCCTGATTCCTCCAGCTCCATTTTTCTTTCTCAAGATTGCTTTGGCTGCTCAGGGTCTTTTGTGTTTCCATACAAATTGTGAAGTTTTTTGTTCTAGTTCTGTGAAAAATTACATTGGTAGTTTGATAGGGATTGCACTGAATCTGTAGATTGCTTTAGGAAGTATAGTCATTTTCACAATGTTCATTCTTCTAATCCAAGAACATGGTATATCTCTCTATCTGTTTGTATCATCTTTGATTTCTTTCATCAGTGTCTTATAGTTTTCTGCATATGGGTCTTTTTCTCCCTAGGTAGGTTTATTCCTAGGTATTTTATTCTTTTTGTTGCAGTCGTAAATGGGAGTGTTTTCTTAATTTCTCTTTCAGATTTTTCATCATTAGTGTATAGAAATGCAAGAGATTTCTGTGCATTAATTTTGTATCCTGCAACTTTACCAATTTCATTGATTAGCTCTGGTAGTTTTATGGTAGCATCTTAAGGATTCTGTATGTATAGTATCATGTCATCTGCAAACAATGACAATTTTACTTCTTCTTTTCCAATTTGGATTCCTTTTATTTCTTTTTCTTCTCTGATTGCTGTAGCTAAAACTTCCAACACTATGTTGAATAATAGTGGTGAGAGTGGACAACCTTGTCTTGTTCCTGATCTTAGTGGAAATGGTTTCAGTTTTTCACCATTGAGAATGATGTTGGCTGTGGGTTTGTCATATATGGCCTTTATTATGTTGACATAAGTTTCGTCAATGCGTACTTTCTGGAGGGTTTTTATCATAGTTGGGTGTTGAATTTTGTCGAAAGCTTTTTCTGCATCTATTGAGATTATCACATGGTTTTTATCCTTCAGTTTGTTAATATGGTGTATCACATTGATTGATTTGCATATATAGAAGAATCCTTGCATTCCTGGGATAAACCCCACTTGATCATGGTGTATGATCCTTTTAATGTGCTGTTGGATTCTGTCTGCTAGCATTTTGTTGAGGATTTTTGCATCTATGTTCATCAGTGATATTGGTCTGTAGTTTTCTTTTTTTTTGACATCTTTGTCTGGTTTTGGTATCAGGGTGATGGTGACCAGGTAGAATGAGTTTGGGAGTGTTCTTCCTTCTGCTATATTTTGGAAGAGTTTGAGAAGGATAGGTGTTAGCTCTTCTCTAAATGTTTGATAGAATTCACCTGCGAAGCCATCTGGTCCTGGGCTTTTGTTTGTTGGAAGATTTTTAATCATAGTTTCAATTTCAGTGCTTGTGATTTGTCTGTTTATATTTTCTATTTCTTTCTGGTTCAGTCTCAGAAGGTTGTGCTTTCCTAAGAATTTGTCCATTTCTTCCAGGTTGTCCATTTTATTGGCATATAGTTGCTTGTAGTAATCCCTCATGATTCTTTGTATTTCTGCAGTGTCAGTTGTTACTTCTCCTTTTTCATTTCTAATTCTGTTGATTTGAGTCTTCTCCCTTTTTTTCTTGATGAGTCTGGCTAGTGCTTTATCAAGTTTGTTCATCTTCTCAAAGAACCAGCCTTTAGTTTTATTGATCTTTGCTATTGTTTCCTTCATTTCTTTTTCATTTATTTCTGCTCTGATCTTTATGATTTCTTTCCTTCTGCTAACTTTGGGGGTTTTTTGTTCTTCTTTCTCTAATTGCTTTAGATGTAAGGTTAGGTTGTTTATTTGAGATTTTTCTTGTTTCTTGAGGTAGGATGGTATTGCTATAAACTTCCCTTTTAGAACTGCTTTTGCTGCATCCCGAATATTTGGGGTCATAGTGTTTTCATTGTCATTTGTTTCTAGGTATTTTTTGATTTCCTCTTTGATTTCTTCAGGGATCTCTTGGTTATTTAGTAGTGTATTGTTTAGCCTCCATTTGTTTGTATTTTTTACAGTTTTTTCCTGTAATTGATATCTAGTCTCATAGCAGTGTGGTCAGAAAAGATACTTGATACGATTTCAATTTTCTTAAGTTTACCAAGGCTTGATTTGTGACCCAAGGTATGATCTATCCTGGAGAATGTTCCATGAGCACTTGAGAAGAAAGTGTATTCTGTTGTTTTTAGATGGAATATCCTATAAATGTGTTAAGTCCATCTTGTTTAATATCATTTAAAACTTGTGTTTCCTTACTTACTTTCATTTTGGATGATCTGTCCATTGGCGAAAGTGGGGTGTTAAAGTCCCCTACTATCATTGTGTTACTGTCAATTTCCCCTTTTATGGCTGTTAGTATTTGCCTTATGTATTGAGGTGCTCCTATGTTGGGTGCATAAATATTTACAATTGTTATATCTTCTTCTTGGATTGATCCCTTGATCATTATGTAGTGTCCTTCTTTGTGTCTTGTAATAGTCTTTATTTTAAAGTGTATTTCGTCTGATATGAGGATTGCTACTCCAGCTTTCTTTTGATTTCCATTTGCATGGAATATCTTTTTCCATCCCTTCACTTTCAGTCTGTATGTGTCCCTAGGTCTGAAGTGGGTCTCTTGTAGAGAGCATATATATGGGTCTTGTTTTTGTATCCATTCAGCCAGTCTATGTCTTTTGGTTGGAGCATTTAATCCATTTACATTTAAGGTAATCATAGATATGTATGTGACTATTACCATTTTCTTAATTGTTTTGGGTTTGTTATTGTAGGTCTTTTCCTTCCCTTGTGTTTCCTGCCTAGAGAAGTTCCTTTAACATTTGTTGTAGAGCTGGTTTTGTGGTGCTGAATTCTCTCAGCTTTTGCTTGTCTGTAAAGGTTTTAATTTCTCTGTTGAATCTGAATGAGATCCTTGCTGGGTAGAGTAATCTTGGTTGTAGGATTTTCCCTTTCATCACTTTAAATATGTCCTGCCACACCCTTCTGGCTTGCAGAGTTTCTGCTGAAAGATCAGCTGTTAACCTTATGGGGATTCCCTTGTATGTTAATTGTTGCTTTCCCCTTGTTGTTTTTAATATTTTTTCTTTGTATTTAATTTGTGATAGTTTGATTAATATGTGTCTTTGTGTGTTTCTCCTCGGATTTATCCTGTATGGGACTCTCTGCACTTCCTGGACTTGACTGACTATTTCCTTTCCCATGTTAGGGAAGTTTTCAACTATAGTCTCTTCAAATATTTTCTCAGATCCTTTCTTTTTCTCTTCTTCTTCTGGGACCCCTATAATTCGAATGTTGGTGCATTTAATGTTGTCCCAGAGATCTCTGAGACTGTCCTCAATTCTTTTCATTCTTTTTTCTTTATTCTGCTCTGTGGTAGTTAGTTCCACTATTGTATCTTCCAGATCACTTATCCGTTCTTCTGCCTCAGTTATTCTGCTATTGATTCCTTCTAGAGAATTTCTAATTTCATTTATTGTGTTGTTCATCATTGTTTGTTTGCTCTTTAGTTCTTCTAGGTCCTTGTTAAATGTTTCCTGTATTTTCTTCATTCTTTTTCCAAGATTTTGGATCATCTTTACTGTCATTACTCTGAATTCTTTTTCAGGTAAGCTGCCTATTTCCGTTTCATTTGTTTGGTCTGGTGGGTTTTTACCTTGTTCCTTCATCTGCTGCATATTTCTCTGTCTTCTCATTTTGCTTAACTTACTGTGTTTAGGGTTAACACAGGCTGAAGGTTTGTAGTTCCTGTTGTTTTTGGTGTCTGCCCCCAGTGGGTAAGGTTGGTTCAGTGGTTTGTGTAGGCTTCCTGGTGGAGGGGACTGGTGCCTGTGTTCTGGTGGGTGGGGCTGAGTCTTGTCTTTCTGGTGGGCAGGGCTATGTCCAGTGGTGTGTTTTGGGGTGTCTGTCTACTTAGTATGATTTTAGGGAGCTTCTCTACTAATGAGTGGGGTTGTGTTCCTGTCTTGCTAGTTGTTTGGCATGGGATGTCCAACACTGGAGCTTGCTGGCCGTTGAGTGGAGCTGGGTCTCAGTGTTGAGACAGAGACCTCTTGGAGAGCTCTTGCTGATTGATATTACGTGGGGCCTAGAGGTCTCTGGTGGTCCAATGTTCTGATTTCGGCTGTCCCACCTCAGAGACTCAGGCCTGACATCAGGCCAGAGCACAAAGACCCTGTCAGCCACACAGCTCAGAATAAAAGGAAGAAAAAAAGAAAGAAAAATAATAATATAAAACAATTAAAATGTTTAAAAATTTAAAAAATTATTAAAATAAAAAAATAAAAAAGTAATTAAAAAAAAGAAGAGGGCAACCAAACCAATAAACAAATCCACCAATGATAATAAGCGCTAAAAACTATACTAAGATAAACATAAAGATCAGTAACTAGTCAGTCGCAGACAGCAAACCCCAAGTCTACAGTTGCTTCAACGTCCACTGCCTCAATTTTGGGATGATTTGTTGTCTATTCAGGTATTCCACAGATGCAGGGTACATCAAGTTGATTGTGGAGATTTAATCCACTGCTCCTGAGGCTGCTGGGAGAGATTTCCCTTTCTCTTCTTTGTTTGCACAGCTCCGGGGGTTCAGCTTTGGTTTTGGCCCCACCTCTGCATGTAGGTCACCCTCAGGCATCTGTTCCCCACCCAGACAGGACGGGGTTAAACTGGTGGCTGATTAGGGAGCTCTGGCTCACTCAGGCCGGGGGGGAGGGAAGGGTACAGTAGTTATAATTGGAATGCGGGGCCGAGCCAGCGGCGGCAGAGGCCAGCGTGACTTTGCAACAGCCTGAGGCTTACCGTGTGTTCTCCCAGGGAAGTTGTCCCTGGATCAAGGGACCCTGGCAGTGACGGGCTGTGCAGGCTTCCGGTGGGAGGGGTGTGTGGATAGTGACCTGTGCTTGCACACAGGATTCTTGGTGGCTGCAGTAGCAGCGTTAGCATTTCATGCCCATCTCAGGGGTCCGAGCTGATAGCCGTGGCTCGCGCCTGTCTCTGGAGCTCATTTAGGCGGTGCTCTGAATCCCCTCTCCTCGCGCACCCCGAAACAATGGCCTCTTGCCTCTTAGGCAGGTCCAGGCTTTTTCCCGGACTTCCACCCGGCTAGCTGTGGTGCACTATCCCCCTTCATGCTCTGTTTATGCAGCCAACCCCAGTCCTCTCCCTGGGATCCGACCTCCAAAGCCCGAGCCTCAGCTCCCAGCCCCCACCCGCCCTGGTGGGTGAGCAGAGAAGCCTCTCGGGCTGGTGAGTGCTGGTTGGCACCAATCCTCTGTGTGGGAATCTCTCTGTTTGCCCTCTGCACCCCTGTTGCTGCGCTCTCCTCCGTGACTCCGAAGCTTCTCCTCCCCACACCCTGTCTCCGCCAGTGAAGGGGTTCCTAGTGTGTGGAAACTTTTCCTCCTTCACAGTGTCCTCCCAGAGGTGCAGTTCCCATCGCTATACTTTTGTCTCTGTTTTTTCTTTTTTCTTTTGACCTACCCAGGTACGTGGGGATTTTCTTGCCTTTTGGGAAGTCTGAGGTCTTCTGCCAGCATTCAGTAGGTATTCTGTAGGAGTTGTTCCACATGTAGATGTATTTCTGATGTATTTGTGAGGAGGAAGGTGATCTCCACGTCTTACTCCTCCGCCGTCTTGAAGGTCTCCCCTAAGAAAGTTTTAAAAGAATGTTTGGGGACTTCTCTGGCGGTCCGGTGGTTAGGACTCAGCGCTTTCACTGCCATGGCCCTGGAATTCAATCCCTGGTCAGGGAGCTAAGATCCAGCAAGCCACATGCCGTGGCCACAAAAGCAAAAGCAAAAACAAACAAACAAAAAGAATGTCTGGTGCTGTAAACAGACAGCCTCTAGAATTGCAGTTACTCTCTCCAGTATTTCAGTAGTGAATATAGCATTTGAGAGGCTGACTCTGCCCTGGGCTTGCTGTGTTAATCCATTTTCTCAGGTATAAAATAAGATAATAATACTTTTCTTACAGAGTAGAAGGAAATAATTTATATCAAAGAGTCCAGTATGGTACGTATTACCTAGTAGATTGCTCCTCCTGGTGCTGTCAGTATGTCTGTTCAAGCCGCCAGGAAGGGAAAGAAGAAAGTAGTTGCCCATATTTTTTTCTACTGCTAACCATTGGCCAGTTCATCATCTGGACAGATTAGGTTCTGGGGAAGTGAAGAAATGCTGTCTTAACTGGGCAGCCATAGGCACGCTGAAATTTCAATTAATATGGAAACAGAGAATAGATATTGAGGAAACACAGTCTGCAAGTTTCTACCCCTTTGATCATGCAAATTTCGAATCCTGTTCTCACACATTGGACCCACCCTTACCAAAGGGTAGATTATCTGAGACCTGTTCGTTTTTTGTATCCAGCTTAAATATTAAGATCCTTGGTGATGCTCAGTCTTCCCATCATATCCCCACTTAGATCTCTGTTGTCTGATAACCTGTAAACCAGATTATCTATCTTTCCTACCCACAACCTGCTCACTATACAGTAGTGGAGTGCATACAGGATGACTGCAATGAAAACTGCCTTTGGGAAAAGAACGAATGGGAAATCCACAACAGTCACTAGACCATACGAATGATCAAATTTTGCTGCTCAGGAAATACCAAAATTCCCTGTCCTTGTAATGGAGTATGTTCTTAAGATAACCATCTAGAAGTTTCCAGGTGGCTTAAAGAGCTGAGAGGACATCCCTGCACATTGTCCTCTGTCCCCTGGCTTTGCCTTCTGGAAGGTTTCTTTTTGCCCATGCTCCTCCATGACCACATTTAAAACTAGCCATAGAGATTATGGATTATTCCCTCTTGAGCTATGCACAAATTTCAGAGACTGTCTCTCCTGGTGCAGTTTTACAAATTCAGAAATGTAGAGTTCAAAAAATTATAAATGTTTGCAGGCCTGTCATGTAGTGTTATTGGCAACACCATTCCTTCAATAACTTAGTGAACTTCTAGTCTATATTTCTAGTTAGTTTGATGTGTAATAAATCAGCAAATTAACTCATCCAGACATAGATTTTATGTTTATTTTTTCATTCACTCATTCTTTCATTTATTTATTCATTTTCACGTATTTTTTAACTTATGTTTTATTGAGGTAACATTGGTTTATAACATTATGTAAGTTTCATGTGTACAACATTATATTTCTACTTCTGTACACCCTACAGCATGCTCACCACCAAAACAGTTGATCCCCTTTACCCATTTCATCCCCCTCCCCCACCCCTTTCTCTTCTGGTAACCACTACTCTGTTCTCTGTATCCATGTGTGTTTTTGTGTGGTTTGAGTTGTTCATTTATTTTGGTTTTTTTGGTTGTTTTTTAAATTATACATATGAGTGAAATTGTACAGTATTTGTCTTTATCTGTCTGACTTGTTTCACTTAGCATAATACCCTCATCAAGATCCATCCATGTTGTCACATATGGCAACATTTCATCTTTTTCATGGCTGAGAATTATTCCGTTGTATATATACCACATCTTCTTTATCCATTCATCTGTTGATGGGCACTCATCTATTTTTTAAATGAAGTTTTTCCCTGCTAAAAGCATTTTAAATTTCTAAGACTAATATTTGTATTTCTATAAATTTGATGGAGGTTTGTGTGTAGAGGGTGGATAATACAAATTCTATCTTCCCGTTGCCTGTCAGAAGATTTAAAAAGTGTTTTGTATGCAGAGGAAGAGGAGGAGGAAGATGAGGATGATAACATGTCCACTGTAATGAGGCTGAGGACTAAAATGCCGTGGAAGACCTGTTGGCGGTACCTCACTTCTGGAGGATTCTTCTTGCTCTTCCTGATGATTTTCTCTAAGCTTTTGAAGCATTCTGTCATTGTAGCTATAGACTACTGGCTGGCCACATGGACCTCAGAGTACAGTATAAACAATACTGGAAAAGCTGATCAGGTACAGTGAAATGTTGAGATTAACAGTGATACCCTTTTATCTAGTTAGATGCAAATACTCTATGTGTCACAGGAATTTTGTGGGTTTTTTTTGTTTTGTTTTTAACTTATTTTATTGAAGTATAGTTGATTTACAGTGTGTTCATTTCTGCTGTACAGCAAAGTGATTCAGTTGTATATATATATGTATATTCTTTTTCATATTCTTTTCCATTATGGTTTATCACAGGATAATAAATATAGTTCCCTGTGCTATACAGTAGGACCTTGTTGTTTATCCATTCTAAATATAATAGTTTGCAGCTGCTAATCCCCAAATCCCAATCCATACCTACCCCACCCTCCTCCCCCTTGGCAACCACAGGTCTGTTCTCTGTGTCTGTCACAGGACTTTTGTAATGATTCAATAAGTTAATTAGAGCAGGACCTGAAATATATCATAAGAAGCATTTAAAGATAATGCTTGGATTTGGATTCAAGGGAGTTATACACATGATATATGTGTTTATGCATAATATACACACGGACTTTTGTTGTTGTTCTGATGGTATTTGAGTTTAACCAGTGAATTAGCTGTTCATTCTGAGATTAGAGATAGCAAGAATGAGCTTTGTGATGTAAAAACTCAAGAATATTTCAAACCAGAAAACAGACTCTAAGGCTTCATCTGCCCTTAGGCAAACCTTAAAGGAAGGTGAAGGAGTCTCCAAGAACTACACTCCTTCCACTGTCTAAATTGATGCAAGATAATGAAGTTGATATTGCCAGACTTTGATGTTGGGTGTTCTAGTAAGAAAAAACTCAGTTGATAATTTCTTATGTGCTTTCTTGTGTTGGCTGCTTTTTAGACCTACTATGTGGCTGGATTTAGCATACTTTGTGGAGCAGGTATTTTCCTCTGCCTTGTTACATCTCTCACTGTGGAATGGATGGGTGTCACAGCTGCCAAAAATCTTCACCACAATCTCCTCAATAAGATCATTCTTGGACCAATAAGGTAAAAAAAGTAGTTATTTACTTTACTCCCACACAGAAAATCATAAAAACATGCATTTTTAAATTGAAGTGAAATGTGAAATTTTGAAGAATTTATTGTCTTTCAGCAGATCAATAGGGATCTTCTCACTTTTATGACCCCAAAATGACTGTTAGCAGTGTTTAGGTTCCAGATAATTTAGTATTATCATACATTCCAATCTGTTCATTCCCTAGATTCTTTGATACCACACCACTGGGACTGATTCTCAATCGCTTTTCAGCTGATACAAATATCATTGATCAGGTGAGTGCCCAAGTTACTTCCAAGTTCAAAAATAAATTTCTCAGTGTAAGCTAAGTAACATTTTAAGACAAATCATGATTCCTGTTAACAATAGAGGATTTCTAAAACTTAAATGAAAGCCTGTTTGCATTCATATCAATATTACATATATGCATAAATGATTTCTGGAATAAAATCTTAAAGGAAAACCTTAATTCAAAAGCATTTATGCATGTGGAAGAGGATACTTAGAGAATCAGCATGAAATAAAGAGAAATAACAAAGAATGAACATTAAAATTTTTTATGTAAAAAGAAGTGATTTTGATCAATGTTGTATCTCCATTCACAGTGGAGGTGTTGTAAAGTTCTTAAAGCTTAGTATTAACACAGAGTGTCTCCCAGAAGTAAAGAATGGAATACCAAGCTGTCTTAGATGTCCTTTACTTTTGTTAGATTGGCTCTTGAATGAGAGAAACTTTAGATGGTGTGATATCTTAGGGAATATTTCAAGGATGCCCAGTTTAGTCTTAGGTCCTTAGGCCTCTAGAAGTTTGTCCTGAAGTTAAAGACCTCAAACTCTGAAATTGGATCACTCCATGAACTGACTCCTTAGGGTGATTGAGCAAAGACTTGGCAAATCCAGCCCTTTCCTTTTCTGATTTTCCAGAGTGACCTTAAGGACACCTAAATTACCATCAATTTAGTAAAAGAATGGTGCATGCAGCTGACTAAAATGTATGCTGAAAAATTTTGATGTTTTCACAACATTGGTGTCAGGTCATGCTACACCTAAAACACTTCCTAAGAAATACATATTGGAAAAGAAGAGACAGAACACTCCTTATTTGGAAGATGATACTATTGCTACCTAGAGAGTCCAAAACAATCAGTACAATAAAGAACCAACTAGAAAGTTAAGCAGAATATCTACATAAGACATACGATATAAAAGTCAGTAACTTTCTCTATACCAATTAAAAATTATGTGAAAAATAAATTTCACTTATAATAACAACAAAAACTATGAAAAGAAAAATAAACATAATATGAAGTGATCCAACAATCCTGGAAATCATAAAAATCATATATATATATATATATATATATATATATATATATATATATATATATATAAATTTCCCTATCAGATACCTAAAAAATACTATAAAATTCAAACACTCTGATGATCACAGAAAACAAGCAGATCAAAAGAACAAAGTGGAGAACTCAAAAACACCAGCATATCTTGAATCAGTAAGAAAAGGAATATTTTTTCAGTAAAGGGTGTTGGGACAGTTAACTACCTATAAAATACAAAGCAAATTCACATGTAATAAAGAGAGCCATCTAAAAACATAAAACTATAAAATAAAATGTAGGAGAGTAGTTTTAGAATTTTGGGTGGGTGGGAAAGGTCTTTATAAGTAAGACACAAAGCTCAGAAACAATAAGAGAAAAGGTCAACAGAAATGACTCTAAAATTTTAAACTTCTATTGAGCCAAAAGCATCAGAGACATATTTAAAATGTAATAGATTCGTTGGGAGAAAAACTGGCAACATATGTAAAGAAAGAGGATAAACATCCATGATACATAAAGGGCATCTAAAAATCAATAAGGAAGATAAACAATCCAATGAAAAATGTGCAAAGAATATGAGCAAGCAATTAAATTAAATTAATAGCGGAATAGCAAAATACGTTTTTTAATGCTACGCAGCTGTTAAAAAGAAATAGATTTGTATATAGTGGCATGGGAAGGTTTACAATCCATCTTGTTCAGTAAAACAAAACAAGCAAATGGACAAATAAGGTTTAGACTATAGTGCTATTTGTATAAAATCCCACAAGATAAATAGGTAGATAGGTGAATAACTGACCAAAGATAAGTAGATGGGTAGGTGGATAAACAATGGGAAGTGAGTGAAGTTGAAGGAGTGATGAATTGCTTATAATGAAAATGTTTGTATACTACTTTTGGAACTAATTATATAACTATGTTAATATAAAATTAATGATTTGGGGGCTTCCCTGGTGGCGCAGTGGTTGGGCATCCGCCTGCCAATGCAGGGGACACGGGTTCGAGCCCTGGTCTGGGAAGATCCCACATGCTGCAGAGCAACTAGGCCCATGTGCCACAACTACTGAGCCTGCGCGCCTGGAGCCCGTGCTCCGCAGCAAGAGAAGCCACTGCAAGCCCACGCACCGCAACAAAGAGTGGTCCCCGCTTGCCGCAACAAGAGAGGGCCCGAGTGCGACAGCGAAGACCCAATGCAGCCAAAAATAAATAAATAAAATAAATAAATTTATAAAAAATAAAAGTAAATTAAATTAATGATTTGTTGCCTTATAACCAATGTTTTATTTGAGCTAAAACATTTTCCTTTCAAACCACCTTTTTAACAGCATATCCCTCCAACTTTGGAATCTCTAACTCGCTCGACACTGCTCTGCGTGTCTGCCATTGGCATGATTTCTTATGCTACCCCTGTGTTCCTGGTTGCACTTGTGCCTCTTGGGGTCGCCTTTTATTTTATCCAGAAATACTTCCGCGTGGCCTCTAAGTAAGTAAAACAATGCACTATCCATCTTCAAAAGCCCATGTATTTGATTGTGATCCAGATTGGCTGTAACATTTTTCAAGATAAGGTATGGAATTTGGAAATGAAATCTAATTTAACTTGATGAAACCTATCCTGATATTATGTTTCATTTGAAGAGATATTTTCTTTCTGTAATTGGTTATCTGAGCCTTACATTGTTCTGGACTTATATTAACAAGTGGATTGAGCCCAATTTTTCATTCCATTGTCCTTTTTCTGAACATGGCATTGACAGAAAATTTATGAAATCAAATATAGTCCCAAAGGATAAGTGATTTAATATTGTTATATTCCACAAGTGGGGGAAAAAAAAGTAAAATATTTTCAAATGAGTAAAATGCACTCCATAAAAGATTAGTAGAAGTAAAAAGAGGTTAAAGAGATAAATCAGAGTGATAACTATAAAAGTAGAGAATCTTGAATGTCTGGTAGGAGTGCTGTAACTTTAAGAGGTTGGAAATTTTTAGATTGCATCATTTAACACGCCCTTGAATAGCCAGCCAAATAAATAAAAGATAGCCATGGATTGTAAATTCTTCTGTTAATATAAGATTTGTCATTTGCTGAGATGTTGAATAATTAAGTGAAATATAGTACCAGTTGTTTTGAAATTTCCAATTTAACTTTGAAGTCCATGCTTTAAATAATACAGTAAGTTTTATATTATCGCAGTAATCACTTTATTTCAGCAAACACTTAGCAAGCATTGTGTGTTGTAAATAACTGTGTAAGCCATGTGGCAGCGGAAGAGATCAACATGGCAAGGAACGATTCTCAAGAAACTTACAGTCTCTTGGGAAGATAAAAAATAAATAAGGTAACCCTTATATGTGGATCAAGTGCTGGAATAGGAAGGCAGATATTGAGTTTATTCAGTAAAATGAAAAGATTTAATAGAACTTGAGTGCAGGGAAAATGAAAAAAATCAGGTAACAAGAAAAGGCAAGATTATAGTTGGGAACCTCTGGATATATCTGCAACATTTCTTAATTAAAAAAATATGTATATAGTTGTTTCTCCCTCAGGGCTATGAATTAGGATCCTTCAGATGTTATGTTAAATCAAATGCTATGTTAAATCTAGGGATGCGTTTTCATCCCTAGCCTCTTCCCTTTGCTTGTAGCAAATTCAGACCAAAAGGAAGAGGCTAGCCATTAAATTTGCTCTTTCATTTCTTCTGGTATTATTGTTTTGTTTTGTTTTCTGGTATTATTGTTGATGCTGCTTGCTGGAGGGGCAGAAAAGTTCAGATACTTCATTTCTGCTGGCTGTTTCCAAATCTCACTTTGCCTTCTCACCACTGATATTCAACAGTCATGTTTTACTTCAATCTCATACTCATTTGGGCCTGTTTTCACTCCTGGGCAATACAAATTGAGTGCAAAAGCCAGGCAAATATTCTTAGTTCATTACAAATTTGAATTGTGAATTCTGTTCATTATAAGTAAGAATAATCCGTTAACATTGATAGTTAAAATATGCAGGGGATGAATTATTTTTAAAGGCTGAACATTGATAATGGATTATAAGCCATTCTTATTTGAAATTCTCCGAAAGTTTGCAAATAGGACCACATGATACTAAATCTCACAGACAAAAAGACCCTTCTAGATGTTGAGGTTCTGCGGACTCACCCATGCTGGAAAGCTCAGGCAGTTTAACAGACTATTTTGTAAACACCAAACGGAAAGAAGGTGGGGCACTAGCTACAGGAAATGCCATTAAATTTTGAATATCTAAAGTCAAAGACCTCATGTGTGGTTAGCTCTGTAAGTAAGCATTTCCTGCTTACAAGAATACAAGATCAAGCCGTATCCTCACCTTTTTGGTTCCATAAAATACAGTCCTATAAGCAGAGTTTCCTCCTTCCTCATTTTTCCCTTTCATGACAAACCTCAATGTAGTGACCAACTGTTACTTGTGTCAAATTTACAAATAGCCACTTTTCTGTTTAAAAATAGCAGACTCTTTACATTCCATCATATTCGTCCTCCTCCTCCCCTCTCTCTTTCCCTCCCCTCACTGCAGTTTCTGAAGTTAGTAAATCCATTTTAGAAACTTAAAAAGAAAAGACTTTGCGTTTGGTTGTGGGATGACCCAGGCAACCCAGAATGGCCTAAGATTATGTAACAGTTGAAGATTACGTTAACAATGTACTCAGTTCCCTTGACTCTGGCAGGTGAATGTTAGCACTGCTACTCTCATTCCCTCAACCCCAAAGACCCCGAGAAAGACAGAAAAAAGGCTGAAAAGAAAAAAGAGGCATGTTTTGAAATGTGTGTATAAATCTTAGCCTATTTTCTAGAAAGGCTAGCTTATGTGATTTAAAAAGTTGTCATGAGTGTGCATCTTTATGGAAAGGGTCCTATTCAGGCATTTGTCCACCAGACATTCATTGAGTGCTTTATATACCTGTAAATATATATTTACACTCGGAGGACCAGTGAATACAAGTTCCATTTAGGCAGGGATTCAATTTCATTGTGGCAGAAGCCAAACTCGTTACCTGTTTCTTCAAATATCTTTATTCTCTGTCCCCCATCCTGGTAAATAATACTGTCATTTTCCAAGGCTGCTGAGTAATTACCAAGTCATATTTGACTCGCCTCTCTTTTTTCATTTTAGTTTATTTTTTAATTGAAGGATAGTTAATTTACAATGTTGTATTAGTTTCAGGTGTACAGCAAAGTGATTCAGTCATACACACACACATATATTTATATTCTTTTTCAGATTCTTTTCCATTATAGCTTATTACCAGATATTAAGTATAGTTCCCTGTGCTATACAGTAGGTTCTTGTTGTTTACCTACGTTATATATGGTAGTGGGTATATGTTAATCCCAAACTCCTAATTTATCTCTCCCCCCATCCCCTTTGGAAACCGTAAGTTTGTTTTCTATATCTGTGCGGCTCTCTTCTCTTATTCACTCTGCTACGAGTTGATTGTAGCAGTTTAGAAGGCTACTTCTAGTAGGCTATCTCACAATCTCCCCTTATTTTAAATTTCACCCACATCACAATAATTAAGAACTTTTAAAAAAATTTCTTCCATAGACTATCTTTACTCACTGATTCTCTTCCATCCTTTACACTGTCTCCCAAGTTATGTTGCTTTAACCCAGCTCTGATCATTTTATTTCTAGTCCTCGGTGTTTTTTCCCAGACCATCCAGGATCTTCTACAGTCTAGCCCTGCCCATTGTTTTTCCAGCCTTTTCCCACTACAACACAAAGGATTCTGGCACCAGCCAGATTGAACTTGCCAGTTATTTAGTCTTCTGTGCTTGCTCTTGTTTGTTCCCTCAGCTGGAATGCACTTCTTCTTGTCTGTTTGGTTGAAGCCCTCCGCATGCTTAAGATTTGGCCTAAATCTCCACCTGCTCAAAGAAAATATTTCCCATCTCCTACATATAAATTAATTGCTCATTCCTCTGTGTCCCCATAACAGTTTACTTTAGCTGTGATACAAAGCTGATATTTTTGTACAACACATAATATTCAGCCTGGACCCGTATTTATCATACGTACTTATCTTTCTCTTCCTCTTTAGATTGTAAGCAGTTGAAGTTCTTGTTAATTGAGTGCTAGAGGAAAATCGTTGCGATGACAAATAATAACCTTAATTTAGAATGAATGCAGTAGTCTTTGAGTCTGAAGAAGTGTGAGGTTTATTTTTGCACTTGTCTCTGTCCTAGGGATCTCCAGGAACTTGATGATACTACCCAGCTCCCTCTGCTTTGCCACTTCTCAGAAACCGCTGAAGGACTCACCACTATTCGGGCATTTAGGTGAGTAGACATGTTTTCCTTTTGTTGATTAGGCAGTTACATCATCAACAAATATTTACCTACATATAACTGATCATTGCTCCCATTTTTGGATGCCCACTGTGTGCGTGGCCGTGTTCTAAACTAGTAGTAAGAAAAACGTGGCAGTAAATGATCACAGAGTTTAATTTTTTGAAATTTTAATAAGAATAAAGAAAGAATTAAGCATCATGTTGGAAGGATACTAGCTGTGGGATTTAGACCAGGCTTTTAAATTCCCTAGCCTCATCTCTGAAATGGGGAAATCAGTTTCGCTTCTTAGGCTTGTTGGACTAACTGATATAATGCATGTAAAGCATTAACCACAGTGGTTAGCAGAAAAGCACCAAACATAGAAGTTAAAATGAATGTATTAATAATAATAATAAAAGAAATATTATCACACCAAAGTTATTTTAGGATTTAATCAGTTTTCTTGAATGTTGGTAAACAGAGTAATATCCCAAGCTTTTCATCAAGAGTGTTTGCTTAATACACAAAGAATTACCTGACCCTGTTTTCCCTGTTCAGGTAAAATCAGAAAAGAAGGTGGCATCATTGAATGTTTCATTTACTCTAGAAAATCAACATCTTAAAGTATTATATCTTTATGCAGTGCTAAATGCAAACATGTATTGATTTCTTTTTTAAATTAATTAATTTTTTTATACAGCAGGTTCTTATTAGTTATTCATTTTATACATATTAGTGTATGTATGTCAATTCCAATCTCCCAGTTCATCCCACCACCACCCCCCGCCCTGCTTTCCCCCCTTGGTGTCCATACATTTGTTCTCTACATCTGTGTCTCTATTTCTGCCCTGCAAACCAGTTCATCTGTATCATTTTTCTAGATTCCACATATATGCGTTAATATACGATATTTGTTTTTCTCTTTCTGACTTACTTCACTCTGTATGACAGTCTCTAGATCCATCCACGTATCTACAAATGACCCAATTTCATTCTTTTTTATGTCTGAGTAGTATTCCATTGTATATATGTACCTCATCTCCTTTATCCATTCGTCTGTCGATGGGCATTTAGGTTACTTCCATGACCTGGCTATTGTAAACAGAGCTGCAATGAATATTTTGGTACATGACTCTTTCTGAATTATGGTTTTCTCTGGGTATATGCGCAGTAGTGGGATTGCTGGGTCGTATGGTAGTTCTATTTTCAGTTTTTTAAGGAACCTCCATACTGTTCTCCATAGTGGCTGTATCAATTTACATTCCCACCAACAGTGCAAGAGGGTTCCCTTTTCTCCACACCCTCTCCAGCATTTGTTGTTTGTAGATTTTCTGATGATGCCCATTCTAACCGGTGTGAGGTGATACCTCATTGTAGTTTTGATTTGCATTTCTCTAATGATAAGTGATGTTGAGCATCTTTTCATGTGCCTCTTGGCCACCTGTATGTCTTCTTTAGAGAAATGTCTATATAGGTCTTCTGCCCATTTTTTGGTTGGGCTGTTTGTTTTTTTTGTTTGTTTGTTTTTTAGAATTGCCATTATATGATGCTATCTTTTATTTTTAATTTTATTTTTTTTTTAATTTTATTTATTTATTTTTTGTCTGTGCTGGGTCTTCGCCTCGGCGCGAGGGCCCTCTCCAGTCGTGGCAAGCGGGGGCCACCCTCCATCGCGGTGCGTGGGCCCTACACCATCGCAGCCTCTCTTGTTGCGGAGAACAGGCCCCAGACGCGCAGGCTCGGCAATCGTGGCTCACGGGCCCAGTTGTTCCGTGGCACGTGGGATCCCCCCAGACCAGGGCTCGAACCCGCGTCCCCCGCACTAGCAGGCAGACTCCCAACCACTGCACCACCAGGGAAGCCCTGTTTGTTTTTTTAAAGTTGAGCTACAAGAGTTGTTTATATATTTGCAGATTAATCCTTTGTCCATTGATCCATTTGCAAATATTTTCTCCTATTCTGAGGGTTGTCTTTTCGTCTTGTTTATGGTTTCCTTTCCTGTGCAAAAGCTTGTAAGTTCCATTAGGTCCCATTTGTTTATTTTTGTTTTTATTTCCATTACTCTAGGAGGTGGGTCAAAAAAGATATTACTGTGATTTATGTCAGAGTGTTCTTCCTATGTTTTCCTCTAACAGTTTTATAGTGTCTGGTCTTACGTTTAGGTCCGTAATCCATTTTGAGTTTATTTTTGTGTATAGTGTTAGGGAGAGTTCTAATTTCATTCTTCTACATGTAGCTGTCCAGTTTTCTCAGCACCACTTATTGAAGAGACTGTCTTTTCTCCATTGTATATCCTTGCCTCCTTCATCATAGATTAGTTGACCATAGGTGCATGGGTATATCTCTGGGTTTTCTATCCTGTTCCATTGATCCATATTTCTGTTTTTGTGCCAGCACCATATTGTCTTGATTACTGTAGCTTTGTAGTATAGTCTGAAGTCAGGGAGTCTGATTCCTCCAGCACCGTTTTTTTCCCTCAAGATAGCTTTGGCTCTTCAGGGTCTTTTGCATCTCCATACAAATTTTAAGATTTTTTGTTCTAGTTCTGTAAAAAATGCCATTGGTAATTTGATAGGGATTGCATTGAATCTGTAGATTGCTTTGGGTAGTATAGTCATTTTCATCAAGAACATGCTGTATCTGCCCATCTGTTTGTGTCATCTTTTATTTCTTTCATCAGTGACTTATAGTTTTCTGAGTACAGGTCTTTTACCTCCTTGGGTAGGTTTATTCCTAGGTATTTTATTCTTTTTGTTGCAATGGTGAATGGGAATGCTTCCTTAATTTCTCTTTCTGATCTTTCACTGTTGGTGTATAAGAATGAAAGAGATTTCTGTGCATTAATATTGTATCCTGCAACTTTACCAATTTCATTGATTAGCTTTAGTAGTTTTCTCGTGGCATCTTTAGGATTCTCTATGTACACCATCATGTCATCTGCAAACAGTGACAGTTTTACTTCTTCTTTTCCAATTTTATTCCTTTTATTTCTTTTTCTTCTCTGATTGCCATGGCTAGGACTTCCAACACTATGTTGAATAATAGTGGCAAGAGTGGACATCCTTGTCTTGTTCCTGATCTTAGAGGAAATGCTTTCAGTTTTTCACCATTGAGGATGTTGTTTGCTGTGCGTTTGTGGTATATGGCCTTTATTATGTTGAGATAGGTTCCCTCTATGCCCACTTTCTGGAGAGTTTTTATCATAAATGGGTGTTGAATTTTGTCAAAAGCTTTTTCTGCATCTATTGAGATGATCATATGGTTTTTCTTCTTCAGTTGTTAATATGGTGTATCACATTGACTGATTTGCGTATATTGAAGAAACCTTGCATCCCTGGAATAAATCCCACTTGATCACGGTGTATGATCCTTTTAATGTGTTGTTGGATTCTGTTTGCTAGTATTTTGTTGAGGATTTTTGCATCTATATTCATCAGTGATATTGGTCTTTAATTTTCTTTTTTTGTAGTATCTTTGTCTGGTTTTGGTATCTGGGTGATGGTGACCTCATAGAATGAGTTTGGGAGTGTTCCTTCCTCTGCAATTTTTTGGAAGAGCTTGAGAAGGATGGGTGTTAGCTCTTCTCTAAATGTTTGATAGAATTCACCTGTGAAGCCATCTGGTCCTCGACTTGTTTGTTGGAAGATTTTTAATCACAGTTTCAATTTCATTACTTGTGATCGGTCTGTTCATATTTTCTATTTCTTCCTGGTTCAGTCTTGGAAGGTTATACCATTCTAAGAATTTGTCCATTTCTTCCAGGTTGTTCATTTTATTGGCATAGATAGAGTTACTTGTAGTAGTCTCTTATGATGCTTTGTATTTCTGCAGTGTCCATTGTAACTTCTCCTTTTTCTTTTGTAATTTTTTTGATTTGAGTCCTCTCACTCTTTTTCTTGATGAGTCTGGCTAAAGGCTTATCAATTTTATTTATCTTCTCAAAGAACCAGCTTTTTGTTTTACTGATCTTTGCTATTGTTTCCTTCATTTGTTTTTCATTTATTTCTGGTCTGATCTTTATGATTTCTTTCCTTCTGCTAACTTTGGGTTTTGTTTGTTCTTCTTTCTTTAATTCCTTTAGGTGTAAGGTTAGATTGTTTATTTGAGATTTTTCTTGTTTCTTAAGGTAGGATTGTATTGCTGTAAACTTCCCACTTAGAACTGCTTTTGCTGCATCCCATAGGTTTTGGATCGTTATGTTTTCATTGTCATTTGTCTCTAGGTATTTTTTGATTTTCTCTTTGATTTCTTCAGTGATCTCTTGGTCATTTAGTAGCGCATTGTTTAGCCTCCATGTGTTTGTGTTTTTACGTTATTTTTCCCTGTAATTTATTTCTAATCTCATAGCGTTGTGGTTGGAAAAGATGCTTGATATGTTTTCAATTTTCTTAAATTTACTGAGGCTTAATTTGTGACCCAAGATGTGATCTACCCTGGAGAATGTTCCATGTGCACTTGAGAAGGAAGTGTAATCTGCTGTTTTCGGATGGAATGTCCTGTAAATATGAGTTAAATCTATCTGGTCTGTTGTGTCATTTAAAGCTTGTGTTTCCTTATTTATTTTCTGTCCAGATGATCTGTCTATTCGTGTAAGTGGGGTGTTAAAGTCCCCCACTATTATCGTGTTACTCTTGATTTCCTCTTTTATAGCAGTTAGCATTTGCCTTATGTATTGAGGTACTCCTCTGTTAGGTGCATATATATTTACAATTGTTATATCTTCTTCTTGGATTGATCCTTGATCATTATGTAGTGTCCTTTCATGTCTCTTTATTTAACATTCTTTATTTTAAAGTCAATTTTATCTGATATGATTATTGCTATTCCAGCTTTCTTTTGATTTCCATTTGCATGGAATATCTTTTTCCATCCCCTCACTTTCAGTCTGTATGTGTCCCTAGGTCTGAAGTGGGTCTCTTGTAGACAGCATATAGATGGGTCTTGTTTTTGTATCCATTCAGCGAGCCTGTGTCTTTTGGTTGGAGCATTTAATCCATTCACATTTAAGGTAATTATCAATATGTATGTTCCTATGACCATTTTCTTAATTGTTTTGGGTTTGTTTTTGTAGGTCCTTTTCTTCTCTTGTGTTTCCCACTTAGAGAAATTCCTTTAGCATTTGTTGTAGAGCTGGTTTGGTGGTGCTGAATTCTCTTAGCTTTTGCTTTTCTGTAAAGCTTTTGATTTCTCTGTTGAATCTGAATGAGATCCTTGCCAGATAGAGTAATCTTGGTTGTAGGTACTTCCCTTTCATCACTTTAAATATATTGTGCCACTCCCTTCTGGCTTGTAGAGTTTCTGCAGAGAAATCAGCTGTTAACCTTATGGGAGTTCCCTTGTATGTTATTTGTCATTTTTCCTTTGTTGCTCTTAATAATTTTTCTTTGTCTTTAATTTTTGTCAATTTGATTACTGTGTGTCTCGGCATGTTTCTCCTTGGGTTTATCCTGCCTGGAACTCTGTGCTTCCTGAGCTTGAGTGGCTATTTCCTTTCCCATGTTAGGGGAGTTTTCGACTATAATCTCTTCAAATATTTTCTCGGGTCCTTTCTCTCTCTCTTCTCCTTCTGGGACCTCTATAATGCAAATGTTGGTGCATTTAATGTTGTCCCAGAGGTCTCTTAGGCTGTCTTCATTTCTTTTCATTCTTTGTTCCACAGCAGTGAATTCCACCAGTCTGTCTTTCAGGTCACTTATCCGTTCTTCTGCCTCATTTATTCTGCTATTGATTCTTTCTAGTGTACTTTTCATTTCAATTATTGTATTGTTCATCTCTGTTTTTTGTTCTTTAATTCTTCTAGGTGTTTGTTAAACATTTCTTGCATCTTCTCGATCTTTGCCTCCATTCTTTTCCAAGGTCCTGGATCACCTTCACTATCATTATTCTGAATTATTTTTCTGGAAGGTTGCCTATCTCCACTTCATTTAGTTCGTTTCTCTGGGTTTTTATTTTGTTCCTTCATCTGGTACATAGTCCTCTGCCTTTTCATTTTGTCTATCTTTCTGTGAATGTGGTTTTCATTCCACAGGCTGCAGGATTGTAGTTCTTCTTGCTTCTACTGTCTGCCCTCTGGTGGATGAGGCTATCTGAGAGGCTTGTGCAAGCTTCCTGATGGAAGGGACTGGTGGTGGGTAGGGCTGGGTGTTGCTCTGGTGGGCAGAGCTCAGTAAAACTTTAATCTGCTTGTCTGCTGATGGGTGGGGCTGAGTTCCCTCCCTGTTCGTTGTTTGGCCTGAGGCAACCCAGCAATGGAGGCTACAGGCTTTTTGGTGGGGCTAATGGCAGACTCTGGGAGGGCTCATGCCAAGGAGTACTTCCCAGATCTTCTGCTGCCATTGTCCTTGTCCCCATGGGGAGCCACAGCCACCCCCCCCCTCTGCAGGAGACCCTCCAACACTAACTGGTAGGTCTGGTTCAGTCTTCTATGGGATCACTGCTCCTTCCCCCTGGGTCCTGATGCGCACCCTACTTTGTGTATGCCCTCCAAGATTGGAGTCGCTGTTTCCCCCAGTCCTGTCAAAGTCCTGCAATCAAATCCCGCTAGCCTTCAAAGTCTGATTCTCTGGGAATTCTTCCTCCCGTTGCTGGACCCCCAGGTTGGGAGGCCTGATGTGGGGCTCAGAACCTTCACTCCAGTGGGTGGACTTCTGTGGTATAAGTGTTCTCCAGTTTGTGAGTCACCCACCCAGCGGTTATGGCACTTGATTTTATTGTGATTACGCCCCTCCTACTGTCTCATTGCAGCTTCTCCTTTGTCTTTGGATATGAGGTATCTCTTTCGGTGAGTTCCAGTGTCTTCCTGTAGATTATTGTTCAGCAGTTAGTTGTGATCTGTATCGATTTCAATTAGAGATTTTTCTAACCTAAGAAATATTTGTATTACACATATGTATATATATACATATAACTGGGTCAAAAAGTAGAATATAAAGATACAGCCACCATCTACAACATGCATCACAGAATTTCTACATAAATCTACCTAGGTTTCATTGTGAAGCATTTATACTTTTCACAGTGGTGTGTTTTCCCATCAGAGTGTGCAGTGCCTCTTATTGGAGATGGTAAAACCATTTATTGACTTTGAATGTAGGTATTAAGATAAGATTTATGTTCTAATAGTAGCCAGCAATGCCCAGTGGTACTCATAAGTACACCATATTAAAAATTACATTTTTCACCAAACAAGTCCTTTCAAGTTAATTTATTTGAGTTTTGAACACATGCTAGGTGCTGCTCTTGCTGCGGATATAGAAGGACTCCAAAGACATGGCCTTTGTTTCTAACCGAGATAAATACCACAGAGAAAATGGATGGGATAACATGGCAAGTGGGGGACAATCAGTGACCGGATTCAGGCAAAATGTTAGGTGGAAGAGTTGATGGGTTCAACAGAAAACAGCCTCTATTTTCTTCGTGAAGAACAAGGTCAGGTCATTTTCCGAGAGTGCTGAGGACTGGAATCACGTAAAGCATCTCGAAGGAAATGATGATTTAGCATGAAAGAGAAACTTGATCAAAAGTCAAGGTTTAGTTTTTTCACTTACCTTCTTCACCAGACACATGAGCAGAATTTGGCTTGACTATTTCTAATTTTACATCAGGAAAATTCTAGAGAGCTGTAAGAAAGACAAACTATTACATGACACCTAAGACGTGAATGATGATTGGAAGACACGAAAGACAACCCAACTTTTATGTAGCAGTACATGCATCAGACTCATCCAGATTTAGATCTTCCAGGGTTCATTTTTAAAGTAAATATAACGTACCACCAATATCAGCACTTTTAAACCAAAGGAAGTTTTACAATGTGGGGATAGTTTTGCTACCATGAAAAAAATTCTAGAATCTTTACATTTGGTAACTTGTGGTTAAGAATCAAACACATTCTTTTCCATCTATTTCTTCCTTTCTTTCAGGCTAGTAAGAGTCCCCAGAGTCCTCAGCGCTTTGGAAAGTTCGTATTTACTGATTAGGCTGCTTTCCTCCCCTGCGTTCAGGGTTCGTGGTGTACTCACAGGCAGCCGTGAACTCCCTCAAGTAGTTTACCACCAAAGGATCACAGTTAAATTAGACTGAGATTTCAGTGACCTTTCCTGATTTTTTTTTTGGTCTGACAGAATAAAGGTCTAAGAATGTTCAAAAGATGAGCTGGATGTGGATGAAAAGATACAGACTGAGTGTGTCAAAGTTTCCATTAGGAAAACAGAAGGGTTCTTGCCAAATAGAAACACACAGAAAGAATGTTCGCTGCATTTCCACCCCTCCCCTTTCACTGCTGCTTCAGATTGTTGCCAACTCCATTTACAAACTCTTTAAGAGTATATCTGCAGCAATATCCCCAAACTAAAGGAAGAGTGAGAAGAGCCCTAGACAAAGCACTTTGTCACAGTGAAGTGTTTGATGTTCATCTCAAGTGGAGTCCACAGGCTTTGGTCCAAACGCCCCCCCACCCCCCACCCCCAATCTCTCCATCACCACAGCCCTCTAGGGAGAAGGCCCTGTCTCCTGCAGCCCCTGAACATGTTGAGTTTTCTCATTTCTGTTCCTTTGCTCATGCTGTTCCTGGTACCTCCAGTGCTTTGTCCCCCCTTGTTCACCTGAAAAATTCAGCCCATTTCTTAAAACCTCACTCGGACCATCTTCCTAGTCCTTTGTGAAACTTACTTAATCCATCTTTCCCCACCCTCCACCCCATCCCCTGCCATTCTGATCCTCTGATCAGTCCAAATCATCGCCTTCCTTTATGTTCATGTAGCATTTTGCGCATAGGGCCGTTATGACTGGCTTCTGTGTTGTGCCTTCCTTCCTTGTTCATACCATGCTTCCCTCCTTCACTAAACAATGGGCTCCTCTAGGGCAGAGGTCGTGTCTTATTCGGACATATATATTCTAATGTCTCTCTCACTTAGTGCTCGTGCTTGATGAATGTTTCTGAATGAGTGGGTGAAAATCCACCTAACAATGCAAATACAGAATTGGATGTATCTGTTTACAGTTGAAATCCACTATCTCAGTAAATCCTATAACCCTATGAGTCATCCTACCTTAATTATTCACTCTGTCCATCTCTAAAAGGGTCATCACCAGGGTAGTCCTGTTTCTCTGTCTGCTCAGTCCCGCCCCAGTGCGTTGCTATTCAGCGCAGGTCCTCCTGTGCATGGCATTTGGGTCAAGGCTACATAACTCAAAGTGAGGTAATTATTTGGCTCTGATTGCTGTATCCTTTGATTAGTGTAGCTCAGATGTTGCTGTCTGACTCAATTATCTGATTTTTCTGGTTTGGCATATTGGAATGATCAGATTGATTGGATAAACATCAAGTATCTGCTTTATATTGGCCTGTATGGACGGCTTCATGGGCCAAGTGAACACCCCACCCTGGACTTCTTCATTTTTGACATAGTGATTGTTTATTATAAACTTTTGCAAATTGATTTGAAGATCTGGGGGGACTTGGAGCAGTCTCTTATCAAATAGGAATTACCACCGGGCTGTCAGAGGAAATTTGGCTGCTCCTTGCAAACATAATACATAGACAGGAGGTCTGTGTAAGATAAGCCATGACCACAGAAAATTGAACAAACCTTTGGCATTTCCTCCAGTCTTCAAACTAGTTATTTTGGTTATCTGATCCAGCTTTCCATTGTTTCTGTTACTGAGGGAAAATAATTGAAAAATAAAAAGAGGCTATTTTTGTGATGTAGAAAAGATTTATCACCATGTAACATGAGTTTCTTGGAGAAGTAGCTCACATGTTCGAATGGATGAAGTTTTTATTAGAAGTTTCCTTTATAACACAGGTTACACAGAATTTGGTCTGATTATGTTAATTCCCTAGAATGAACTTAATTTGGCCAAGAATCAGTATCTAAACTGTGTGTGTCATAGACCCTTGTAAGCACCACACACCAAGAGTTTCTTTCATGTAATGACCATTCTTACAAATAGTTTGGAACTTTGAGATTATATGATATCTTGCTTAACAAGGACATCTGTCATTTCCAAGGACCCCCATCCTCCACTTCTTGCCACTTCATTTTCCTTCGTTGAGTCCCAGAAACACTGAGCAAAAAGAAAAATTTTTAAGTATATATTTGCCTGTTACAAATGCATATTTTCCTGTCTTCCCTGAGTCTCTTCTAGTACCGTCCACCCAACTCCAACCATGCCATGTGGAAAAGTAAAATACATGCAATAAAAAGTAGGTGGAGTATATTGCATATCTGTACAACTTCTTCTGGTTTTTGTAGGGCACTTGCGACATAGACCATGCCTTGTTTTCATGGCTACCATCATTATGTGGAAATTTATGAAACAATCTTTAATAGGACTTTGTCATTGGAAAGATTCCTTTCCACAGCAGGGGTTGAGAAAGGAAGGAAACACTGCACGACACCATCTCTCAGTAAGGGTGCAGGAGAGCAGTAGCAGCTGGCCTTTATTTGCAAGTAGGAGTCCATTTACTAGTCATTCCATCCCATCAGTTTGTCACCGTGTTGAATAAATAGTGTAGTAGGAAGTGTGACTGTTTTTTATTATTTCTCCTGTTGTGTAGCTAACATCATAATATTTTTGTTTTCTGCAGGCATGAAACCAGATTTAAGCAACGAATGCTGGAACTGACAGACACGAACAACATTGCCTACTTATTTCTCTCAGCTGCCAACAGATGGCTAGAGGTCAGAACGGTACGTTCATGTCATGATTTTGAAATGGAAACCACACAGAAAAGAGGCCTGATGCAAAGAGGAAGACAGTTGTAAGAATTAGGCTTCCACTGAGATTCAGCACTCGCTTTGCATTTTCTGAACTTTAAAATAGCTCAGGTTTGTTTATATTACGGATGAAATTTGTCATAATGTTTTTAGCTAATGGCAAGACAAACAGCCCCAAATGCAAAAATTCATTTTGTGTTCATTAGCCGCTAGATTATATAAGTTAATGGAATAGCAAATATTTGTATAACTTCAGTTTTTTTTTTCATAAGAGCACATTTGACAAGTGAACAGATGTACTCATTTACTCCACTGAGCTGGACCGACCTGGAAGAGATGGTGGCTTTCTCTCTTTTAAGCCCGTGGAAGATCATGTTAGCCCAAAATGTAAAAAATTGCGATTAATCATCTGTTGCCTTCTTCTGCCCTATATAAAGGAGAAGAATGGGCACAAGCTTTGGCATCGTACAGACTTGGTCTAGCAAGTTAATGAATTTATCCAAGTCCCAGTTTGTCATTTGTAAAATAGGAGTAAGAATGTTACCTCATGGGGGTGTTAGGATTAAAAATAATAATATAAATCCCCTAGCTCACTGATTGGCAAGTGCACTCAACAAATGTCTTTTGAATGGATGGATGGATGGATGAATAAATGAATTGAAACAGTACCTGCCCTGGTAAGTGGTTAATAAGCCAACCAGTTGGGGTATGAAAGAAGTAGGAGACAGGTGAGACCCAAGTTCCAGAGGGAAGGGGATGTTGTTTGCAGACTGGTCTGCATAATCTGCAGTATGAATAAGACACTTCGGCAGTAACGATGAGTTGACCATCATCTTTTTTACAAAAATAATTATCTATCAGTTGTGAAAAGGAAAAGGAGGTTTACCCATGCTATTGTAAGAACCTCACTTCCGCTGATTAATCACCCCTACCACATGCACACTTTCTTTCAAAACTCAATGGACCAGAGAGGGCAGATGGTAATGGGAATTTGATAAAGTTGAAATGAAGGAGCCCAGATTAAAATCTGAGTTGTTGATGGATGGATACAGATTGGTAGGGAGTCTTGGATCCCCCTGTGAGCTGTAGTCGCCATGATTTCTCACTAGTTTACAGAGATTCTCTACCACTATATTAGTTATTGTGTAGACATTATCCAGCAACACAACACAATTATATTTCACAAATTTTAGGTAGGAAATTTCTTATGGGTTGCTGTGGGGATTGGGAGGGGGCAGGGCAGATTCTCCTGAATTATCTATAACTAGCATAAAGGCAGGTGAAGTGTTTAGGACTTAGAACCAAAATATTATTCTTAGATCTTACCCAGACCCTAATTCCTTGCTTTAAGCTTCTGTTTGTTTGTTTAAATCTGTTTTCTCCAAGGAAAAGAAATCATATCTGATAACAGAACTATTGATGAAATAGCTTCATCAAAGAATGTCCTAAAATCACAGGGAGAAAATATCAGTAGTTACCTTTGTATTTGATTTTCCTGAAGTTGAAGATCAAGTATGTTTTTTAGGGGCAAGTGTGTTTGCTTTGGACTTGAGGTGAGTGTCTGACCTGACTCCTGCTTCTACTCTTTAGCACTTCCTACTGTCAGGTTAATGGACAAATGTTTAACAAGAATCTTCAAGCAAACCATATGTTCTGCTCTCATAGCCAGAAGACAAGATATTAGAGCCTTCAGACTGCCAAGAAAGGGAAGGTCAGGAAAAATCCAGAGAGGAACAGCAGCCAGATTCAGAATGCGTTAGTTTAGCTTGACTCACACCCCGCTACTTAAACGCCCCCCCCATTAAAGGCAGCTGGACCTACTTGAATATAAAAGAATTCTAGTTCCACCTGCAGAAGTCTAAAAAAAATACTGATATGTGAAAAAGGAAGGGTGGAATCTGCCATTCATTCTGTTACCTTATAACACATTTGTTTTTGTGTCTTTTCTTTGTTTTCTGTGTATTATACTCTTTCCACGATTTGCTATCTAGCCTTACCAGATCTTTCCCTTAAAAACCAACACAAAAAAATTAAAGAATCCTTTGCTTCTATTTCTGATGAGTAAATGTAAAATTTGGTAAGAAACTTGTTGATTTACTGCAACATTCCAGGCATATCTGCTGATAGAAGTCAAGGTCCAAAGTCCTTTGTGGATGATTTGTCTCTTTCATCTATTGTATTTATGTATCAGTAAGTTTATGTGGGTATACACACAACACACACACACACACACACACACACACACACACACATGCTTCTAGACAATCCCAGAGATCCAACTTAAAACCAGTCAGATTTATTCTCTTTCTGTTCTTTGGGTATACCGAAAGTTTTTATTAGAATCAGAATATTTAGAATATTAGAATATTTACTTGAATATAAATGCTATAATCCAAGAACATATGCCACAGTAGGGGTGTTGAATGAATAAAGTAAAATAAAATGAATAAAAATAATGAATAAAAAATTTTAAAAATGAGTAAACTCCAATAAGGAAATAACCTTTCTCCCAATCATATACATGTAAATGACCTCATTACTACTATGCTTCTGTGGATGTGTCTGCATCACTGGAGATAAAATTTCCATTTGAATGAAATGGATCTTGTGTCAAAAATATGAGACATATGAACATTGAGAAACAGGACCTTGGAGACTGGGGTGTGAAATGTTCTCCGAACCCCACAGCTGGACATACTCTGCCTTGTAAGTCATTTACAAAAAATAAGTAATGAAAACTTCTATTTGGCCCAGTGACTCTGTCTGCATGGACCTTAATCTACAGTATCAACACAGCCCCCTCCATTCCCTATTCTCTGATATATTACTCAGCAAATTAACAAAAATATCTGCTGTAGCAAATATTCTTGGAGCTCCCATAGCAGAAGCACAGTTAAACCGTACCAGGAGGGGGGCAGCATTGGGCATAACTCAGAAGACGCCAGCAGATTTCCTGATACAGATCTGGGGATTTCACCAACTCTAATTCATGGACTCATGACCCAAGTGGAGAGAAAGAGGAGAAAACTTATCATAGTTTTCTGTGGCTGTTTTTCTCTTCCCTTTCTCTTCATTCTCAATTTTAGCTTTCCGGAGCAATGTCACTGAATTCTGTGGACAATCTCCAGGAGAAGGAAGGGAAACTAGAGTAAAAGCACCTTTTTTAAATTCAGGAAAATCCCTGAGCCCCATCCAATTTTTTTTATTATCTATTAAAAATATATATATATATATATATATATATATACATATGGCTCTTGTTTCTTTTCCTGGTCATGTTAGGTAAGTGTTAAGACAATTACAAGTTATTCCCTTTCTCTGGCTGAACAGTGTTCCCTATGGAAGATGTAGCCCTGCCCACCATGTTCATTTCATACTTATTCTGAATTGGGAAAAAAATAAAGTTCACCACACACTCCAATTAAAAAGGACAAGAATCTAAAAGAATAAAATAGTTTGGCTGGTAGAAAGTAGCCAGACTGTGACCACCCAGGTTACTTTGGCAGTGCAGGGCAGTGTTTCTCCTCTGGGTGCCAAGTGAAGTGGGCCACAGTCATGTGCAGTGTGTCACGACAGCCTAACCTTTGAATGCTGCTTATGTTCTTTTGTTCAGCACAGCGTTTTCTCTTCATCCCTCTGAACTAAACAATTCCAGTTCTTTGGCATCGGTGTTTCCATTTGCGAAAATTGTGTAACTCTATCTAAAGGGTGTCTTTCCAAGGCTTTGTCTTGCTGTGTATGGTGAAAGGATAAAAGAAAACTCACATCAAGAAGCCAAAAAAAAGTCTTTAGAATCAACAGGCTAAAGTGAAAATAGTCTTCAGGGTGAGCTTGCATGAGAGTCTATTTTGTGAAACAGCACAGAGCTTTTTTGTATGTTCATAACTCCATTATAGACAGGTGTGCGTTGATCTTGTTATGTGAAGACCCAGACACTCAGTGGAACCATAGACGTGGACTTCTGAGGGCTATGTGAAGGAGAAAGATAGTGTTGCTGATAACTATTTACAAGGGTGTCATATGGAAAATTACAGTTTTTACTATAATCCCACATATAGATAGAGAAATTATTGAATCACTAGAAATCTGACAAGAGGCTTCTCTTTTGACATAGGAATCAAAGGCTTCCCTTCTGGAGGGGAGTGTTGAACTCACAAACTCAATGGAAATTATAATGTATCACTATACTTATAAAAATGTCCTGCTGTTGGGCCCTCTCTGAGAATGGTCATTCACATATGTAGTAGCTTCTATTTCCTAAGTAGAATCTCTCATTCCATTGTAGCGTTTTGACTGAAGGTGTTTTTCATTCACTTGATTGGGTAGGATGTAGAAGGCCTTAGCAGAAGAATTTGTGCTTCTTGTGATCCCTAAGTGTTTACTCTCCTGTGTGTGAGTTATTCAGACCATCTGCTTCTCCTTTCTTAACTTATTGCCTTTAAGCCATTTTGTTGTTCACATGTTTGCAATGGAAAGGAAAGAAGGTGTGGAAAGGTAGAGTCACTTTATAATTCATTAAACTTGTTGTTTAATGGTAAAGGAAGTGGAAAACTGGGAGCTAACATAAGCTCTATCAATTTCACACGTCTATTACTCTTGTTGTATTTGAAAAGAAGTGATTGGAATTTAGTGGTTTTGCTATGAGATTTCTTGATAAATGTTATGCGCAAAGGAGCTTCCTCTCTTATGCAGATTGAGGTAAAATTCTGATCAAATGCTTCCAAAAATCTCCAGTTACTTTAAAAAAGAATGTTATTGAGCAGGGGTAGTAATCCTGAAGTGAGCTGAAAAGTGTCTCATTGATGTAACTAAAAGACAGCACGAATAGCACTTTTTTAAAAAAGAAAATGATGAAGAATATTTTTATAATAAATAACTGTTTTAGATGCTAAACTGCAGACATTTTGGCTTTTAAGCTCTTGTATCTATTTGAATTTACTAGATTGTGGAATTTGGAAGTGGGTTCATCTCCTGAAAAATTTGCTCTAAAGGTGCTTCAAAAAGCTATGCCTTGGACATATATACACTACCAAACGTAAAATAGATAGCAGTGGGAAGCAGCCGCATGGCACAGGGAGATCAGCTCGGAGTTTTGTGACCACCTAGGGGGGTGGGATAGGGAGGGTGGGAGGGAGATGCAAGAGGGAGGAGATATGGGGATATATGTATATGTATAGCTGATTCACTTTGTTATACAGCAGAAACTCACACACCATTGTAAAGCAATTATACTCCAATAAAGATGTTACAAAAAAAAAAAGAAGAAGAAAAAAAATGAGACAAGGCAGGGAAAGCTGTTGGCACAGTGCCTGCCATGTGACAAATGACCAATAAATGTTAGTTATTATTTTATTATTAACTAAAAAAAAAAAAAGAGAGAGAGGAATAAAGCAGGTGACTTTTTATAACTTCTAGCTTTTTCATATTGTATCTTATTTACAGAGAGGAAAAGTGGCCCCAAAAGTCTGTCAATATAATATAAATGTAGCAGAACAAGGTGTAACAATCGTTAGGTCATGTACATTCCAGGGATAGGAATAGGGTTTGGGGAGGCTGCCTGGCACATTTATGTTGCACAAAGCTCTTCCTCCCACAGAGCCTTCTCTTAGCCCCTTAACAGCCCTGTGAGATTTGTATCATTAAATACATGTTACACAAGTGGCTATTTAAGGTTACACAACCAGAAGAGAGAGTAGAGGGTATGTGGAATACTTATTGACCTCTTACGAATAAAAGGTCCTATGAATAAAAAAAAAAAAGCTATGCCTTTTTGCTGAGGTGTCAAGAAAATCTCTTTACATTATCTTTACATAAAAATGTTGGCATATTTTATTTACTAGACTAAGAATTAAAATAATGTCTAATGATCATACTGAAAACCTTACAAGTAGTTTTGAAAACATTAGCTCAATGAGAGAGACACGGAAAATATACACTGACTTTAACTTATTGATCTCTTCCCTCCCTTTTCTCTCTTCATTTGTTTTCACTTCTTTTGCTGGTTTCATTGCCAGGATGAGGCTAACCCACCTATTATCAGAATTACCATTTCAATTCAATAGAAAATAGTTTAAAGTATTATCTGATTGAATCTAACATTGAGTTCTATACAATGGTGGAATCCAGGGCCCAATATAGAATATAAAGATCCATAATAAATTAACTTAACAGGGAATGAGGTGGGAGGAAGAGAGATTGAGTGTGTAATGTTTTCCATTTCCTTTATACTATTTATATTAGGCCTACTGTCTAATTTCCATTTATTGAGACTCTGATTAATCTGTTGTTTCAGTATGTCAGTTGCGGCCTTGTTCTATTCCAGTCCTATTCAGATTGCTCTTTGTAACACAGAACACAGCATTTTATAAGTTTTTCCTGTACAATTGAAATAGCAAAATAATGAATAATTATTGGGAACTGAATGATGCAGTTCTTGACTTAAGAGTGCTTTTCACTTTAGAAAGGCAAAGAACTCCTAACACTTACACATAGCACAGCTTTCTAAGATAGTCATATCACAGTTCTAAGCGGGGGATAAAAAAATCATAAAACTTCGTGCTGGGCTTCCCACCTTGTCAAATATGCATCCTTGTAATATTTGTACATGTTCAACTCTTAAGTCTGGAAAAGGTATTGGTGGAAACTTAAATGACTCATAGGAGTCCTTTAGAAAAAAAAGTCAGAAGCCTGGATTTAGAAGGTATTTGGCTCATAGAAGAACTCAGTGAATGTTTTATGAAGGGCGTCCATGTATCCAGTCATGAATTCCATAAGGAATCATTGGACCTTTACAATGTACTTAGCATTACTGTATTCCTGTTGCTAGAAAATTTAGACAGACTCTTTCTTCATGGACTTAGATTCTAGTGAGAGTAAATGGGCTATGAACATGAGAACAAATAAGCAAATAAGCTCATTTCAGATAGCTCGAAGTGTGAGGAGGAAAACAAAGCAGGACAATGGGATAGAGAACAGCTCCAGGGCTGGGGGTGGGATCAGGAAGGGAAGGTCTCTCCAAAGAGGCGTATTTAAGAATTGACTCCTAAATGATGAGCAGTAGCCTGGTGTCTGAGACCTCTGGAAAGCATTTCAGGCAGAGTCAGTGGCAGAAACAAAGTTGGTATGTTCCCAATGTAACTGACCCGGGTCCTTGGAATCTTTAATTAATAGAAATTGATAAGAAGCCAGAGGAGAAATTTAGGCAAGGTTTTACTGGGACTCGTCCTACAGCACAAGGGAGTGAAAATAAGTAACAGGTGCGCTTGCTCACTTCCCGAGGAAGTGACAAGCTGATTCCTTAAATGGGATGAGGGTGAGGGAGGATCGGTGGGCTGGGGAGGAGGCGTGGTTTACGTGGTCTGCCCACCCCCTTGGTGGTGCTGTGCGCAGGGATCGTGCACAGTATCCTGCTTTTGCTTCTGGCACCTCAGAAATGACAGTTGGTTTGTGGCCTTTTTGTAGCTTATTATAATCACCCGAGCTGCGCATGCGTGCAGTTATTTTTAGTCCCTTAGAGTTTCTTTGTACTCTCTTGCTTGGGGGATTCATTTGTTCAGGTGCAAGCACTGCAGTAAAGGGTCCTAGGTCCCAGGTCCCAGCTTATCTCACCAAGGACAGGAAGACCAACATAGTTGGAGCAGGGTGAAGGAGCAGGAAAGGAATCTCGGATAAGGTCAGAGGAGGCAGGGTCTAGAATCCAGACTTTACATCATATAAGGCTTTGTAATTCATCAGACTCTGAATTTATTATAAGTGCGATAGGAAGGCATTGATAATTCTAAACAGGGAAGTTATATATACTTTTAAAAGAATATATGAATGAATGAATGGATAAATGGATGAATGAAAGAGGCTCTTCTTTCCAATGAGGTCAGCTGAGAGGAAGTGGAGAACAGAAATTAGTAAAAACATACCCTGCTTCAAACCCTTAAAGTGTATGTTGCCCACAGAAATTTCTCAGACGCCAACTGGCATATTTCTTTATATCAAGCTGGGAACATCTTGCTGGAAGTATCTCCTGGTGCTAACTTACTTTCTGAAACTTATCACACAAACGCTTTATGAGTCTTTTTAGAAAAGATAATATGGAAATAACAAATTTATAACATAACATTAAAAGTATTACCTTTCACAAGAGAGTGGGAAGGAAAAATTCATATTGCTGTAAATATTTTGGAAGTATTTTGGGAACACGTTGGCATTTATAAAATATAAAAGAGCAGCCCAGGCTGGTTAGATTCTGCATTCATGTAGTTGTTGCTTCAAATAAAGGGGGAAAATGAAGAACTGTCTGATTGGGATGTGACAAGTTGTTAACAAATGGATACATCGGAAGAAGCTATCAAAGGAGTATTTACTACCTCTATGGAATTTACTCCCTCAAGGGATTAACTCTCATGATTTCTTTCTTTATTTTGTGTAAAGATAATGGGAGTCATTACATAATTAAATTTTAGTGCCTGTTTTAACCTTTGATGTTTTATGATGCACACAAACTTTTAAGCTTGCTTCAAACCTTTGAAAATCATCCAGGGGGAGAAAAAGACATCCTGTTACATGGAGGGGGGTAAATCTAACTGATATTTAATCTTTTTTATTCCTTTCAAAATCCCTGTAAATTAGGTATCATTTCTATTTTCCGAAGAAGAAACTGAGTCTCAAAGGGGTTTAAATGACTCATCTAAGTTTACTAAGCTGGTAATTGACAAAGGCATCATTTGGACCCAGATCTCTGATTCCAAGGCTGGGATCATTGATTGCTCCCCAACAATTTGATCTTTGGTGCTATTTAAAAAGAGGCAAGGATACGCACATGCAAGCTGATTTGAGAAACTGCATTCTTTTTTTTAATATATATATATATTTTAGAAGTTTTATCGTTTTATTTTGTTTTATTTATTTATTTTTGGCTGCGTTGAGTCTTAGTTGCTGCGCGCTGGCGCTCTGCGTCGAGCGGGGCTACTCTTCGTTGCGGTGCACGGGCTTCTCATTGCAGTGGCTTCTCCCGTTGCAGAACACGGGCTCTAGGCACGCGGACTTCAGTAGCTGTGGCACGCGGGCTCAGTAGTTGTGGCTCACGGGCTCTAGAGCGCAGGCTCAGCAGCTGTGGCGCATGGGCTTAGTTGCTCAGCGGCATGTGAGATCTTCCCGGACCAGGGCTCAAACCCATGTCCCCTGCACTGGCAGGTGGATTCTCAACCACTGCACCACCAGAGAAGCCCCGAGAAACTGCATTCTTGACTTCAGCATGTTAAACACTCTATTACTGTCATTAAGGTCTTATCACCTAGTTACTAGTTATTATTTTGAGGTAGCAGAGGTTATCTTTCTAGAGAAGGTCATCACCAGTGAGATGAGACTTGAGATAATTCTAGAAAGTGTTCATGCCTGAACTTCTCTCTGCTTCTGGCATGTGTGACACATCAGCATGACAAGTTTTAAAGATTTCTTTTTCAAAAGATAAGACATAACAGTGCCTAAGAATGCTGGGAAATGGGGAAGAAAGAGTGTGTTAGAAAATGGACAGATGTCCCTTATCTCTCCTTTGAGTTTAAGGCTGGCCTTAATGAATTTTTTAAATTTCTCGGAAGAGTTTATCATTGAGTCATAGACAATTCAGATACTCTAAGACATGCCCATATTTCTAATTTAGGAAGAAAAATTACACTTATTCCTATTTCCGTGAAATCTGTAGATTTAATATCCCAGACTCTGAGACCAGATAGTCGACGATAGTTCAGATACAAATCCCAATAAGCTAACTAGAGGCAAACTTCTGCAAAGGCCTTGACTTAGCATACAAGAGAGCTAATCCCAACCCTGGTATAAGCACACATAAATTTAAGGTAGAAAGTTAAGTTCAAAAATAATTGCTTGTCTGGCAACACAATGCAGTAGATAAGAAAAAGAAAGAAAGAAAGAAAGAAAGAAAACCCTGTGTCTGATCCTGGTCATGCCAAAAATCGCAGCTTAATTTCTGACCGGGTGTTTAACGTCTCTGAAAGCATATCTGCATGAATATAACCAGGGCCTTGCATCGTTTCCCTTCCAGCCCTAATAGTGTGAGTTGTTATTCTTCCCTACCTTCTGTAACATTTTTCTGAAACTTAACAGGATACACAAGGAGTAGCGTTTATTCTCTTAGTGATCACCTGGGTTGATTGAGATCTTTGGTTTAAGAACTTGGGGAAAATCTTTTAATATTTTTTTCTCACTCCTTTTTAGGATTATCTGGGAGCTTGCATTGTTCTCACTGCATCAATTGCATCCATTAGTGGGTCTTCCAATTCTGGATTGGTGGGCTTAGGTCTTCTGTATGCACTTACGGTACGTATGGATGAAAATCTCTCTCTTTTTGCGCAGTGCTGGAAGTACTTTCTGTATGTGGTTATTATCAACTCTTATTCGTGGATGTTAGAGAGGAGTTAGAAGTTCATAACAAGATGACAGCCTGCAAAGAGTAGTAGATTTGGGCCCAAACCCAGCATTTTAGGATGGCATGGATTCATTTCTGATATTGCGAACCAATGTTTAGAAAGTCCTCAAACCCTATGGTCAGAGTTCTCCCAAGGCTGTTTGGAATTCTTGTCCTGAGTTGCTCACCACACATGTAGGGACACTAACTTGAATATGACTATAAATGAGGTAAATGGAAACAGAGGTCCATACAACTATCCACTGTGCAGGGAAGTCAGGACAGTTCACAGAACAGTGACATTTGAGGACCCTTGAAGAAGAGCGGACACTTTCTTTGCCAACTTTATCCCATGACATCCTCTCTGGTCTCTGATATCCTGCAGCATTTATGAATTGTACCTATATGAACTGTCCAAGTCATCCTATCCCCTAATATCCAGTGCTTAAAAAAATCGTGACTTCATTTTATATGTGTTCATTATTTTTGTCGCCTGACACAGATAACCAATTATTTGAATTGGGTTGTGAGGAACTTGGCCGATGTGGAGGTCCAGATGGGGGCAGTGAAGAAAGTGAACAGTTTCTTGACTATGGAGTCTGAGAACTATGAAGGCACCATGGGTATTGTGCTGAATATCATTTTGTTTCACTTAAATAGTTATTAAAAAAAAAAAGATTAGTTGTGTGTCAGGCACACTGTCATTTTTGCTTTTGTTTTCCACTTCAATAGCCAGAGAATCCCCTCTCATCTTGACTTTGCTTGATAAGGTACACCTGAACCTGAAAAAGATGTGATTATTTAGGCCTGAAAAGTCTTGGATACAACCAGAGTCCAAATTGATATTATTTAGTAATACTTAAAGAGAATGATATATTTGGACTTTATTGTATTAATTACCAACCTAAATTATGAACTATTCTATTCTCTTTCTCCAGACCGTATTAACTTAGATGGCAAGAAACTTGGATCTTAAAATACTAACTGAGATTCTTAGCCTTGCTAGAATAAAACTGGCAGAAAATTCAATACTGAGGACAGACTAATCTTCCTTAAATGTAAATCTCATGCTTCAAATGCACTCTCTTGCCTAAATCCTTCAATAGCTCTCCAGGTCTTCAAGGACAAAATCCAGATAACTTAGCTCAGTCAGCTAGACCCTTTGTTAGTCAACCCTTACCCACCTATCTACTCTCATTTCTCATCATCCACCTATACACCTTTTACTCGGGCCATACCAACATGCTATGCTTTCTTTATATCTTTGTTCTTCTCCCTCTATATATTTGAAGCAAATTTCCCTACCTCTTATCCTTTAAGATTCATCTCAGGCACCGTCTCCGCTTGAAACCCTCCTGGAACTCTTGGGTTACCACCATCTCTGCTCTCAGAACACCTTGGATTGGCCTCCATCACGTGACTCTCCATGCAGTCCTGTAGGGACTAACTCACTTGCATGCGTCCCCCGGGCACAATGAGCACCTTGAGGCATGTCTTCCATCTCCATATTCCCAGCATCCTGCACAACACCTTTCACATTTGAAGCACTCAAATATTTGATGACCAACTGAGTGAACAAATGAATCCATTCACAGATGAACCACCATGAATAGAATTGAGTGATGGAATGCTGGGAGACATGATGCCCATTAATGCTCCAAAATAGACACACAAAAGCTATTCTTGAAGTTCTTAATCAAGAGGCTTTTACTCTAAATGAAATTTTAATTAAAAAAACTCAGAACTTGGTTCAGTACTACTTTCAGTTTAGAAAAAAATTATGTGTGTATGTATAAATGTATATAAGTATGTGTGTGTTTCTTTCTACCTCTCTCTCTCTGTCTCTGTCTCTGTCTCTCTCTCTCTTCCCTTACCCCATCTCCACCCCCCAGATCCTTCTCAAGTTCCAGAACACTGGCCTCAGGAAGGGGAGATCAAGATTCATGATCTGTGTGTCAGATATGAAAATAATCTGAAGCCTGTTCTTAAACACGTCAAGGCTTACATCAAACCTGGGCAAAAGGTATGGAATTCACTGCCATTTGATTTATTTCATACAAACCCTCAGATGGAACCACTCCATTACCACCTGAGCTCTTTAGACATCCCAGCCAACCACAGCCTCACTGGGCTCCCATTATATTCCCTACACTTTATAAGTCAGATCATTTGCACAAAAGAGAAAAGGGAGAGAGTGGATCCAGATAAAATACACATTCTCTAAGTTGTATTGCCATTCATTCATCTCCCATGAAGGTCAAGAAAGTGAACAATAGGCATGTTTTTCAAAATTTCTAGCTTTTGGCTCATGACCATTCCAGATATCCCCTTGAGAACCTTTGTGTTTATACTAGCTCTAGTCCCAAAATGATTTATTTTAGTTACTGTAAAAAGAGCAAGTGTGCAGAAAAATGGACTCATTTTACATTTTGTTATAAAATCATCACTTCTGAGATAAAGTGGAACACTTGTTTGCTAGGTCAACAATATACTAAATGCAAAAATGAAGCCACAAAGGTAAAACAACACACCCACATAGAAATCAAAAGAGTTAGAGTGGAATCATTGAAGATTTGTTGAAGACCCCATGTTTTTAGCTTAATAATGATAATTCCTAAGGGAGATCTGAGAAGAAAATGATTATTTTAATGTAACTGTTTACATAGAGTTGCAGTTTCATCATGGTGTCTTACCTAAGGTAAAAATACTTCTGCCTATTTTCTATCTTTTGTCTGAGTCCTCTTCTCTCTGAGTGACAGTTGATTTCTTAGGTGGGCATATGTGGTCGCACTGGCAGTGGAAAGTCATCGTTATCTCTGGCTTTCTTCAGAATGGTTGATATATTTGATGGTGAGTTACTAACTAAACTTTTTCATTAGCTGTGTGATGCTCTTCCTTAAAAAAAAAAAAAAAATGCAACATCGACTTACCTAATCCTGCAGAAATAAAAAGTAAATATTTATAAGTACTCTGTGTCCTGAAACCCATGATTTGAGACAGGTATCCCAGATAAACAGTCTAGGAGTAAAGAAAAAACATAGAATTGGGGAAATAAAAGTATTAGCCCTAAACTCAGCTCTAGATATTATTATTAGACCATTCTATTAAATTGGTAAAATGAAAACAAGACCATCCATTTTGAATAGCAACAGATGGAGGTGGCATTTCAAGAGGAAGGAAGAGAGAAAAAGACTGTCTCGCTTCCTGCAAACTAAATATATATATATATATATCTCTTTCCATCAAAGGAATAAAAAGAAGATAAGTAATCTGCATTTTAATTTTGGTGCATGACTTTTACCATCATCTTTTTAATAACATGGTTTAATGATGTTGAACATTTTGTTAGGAGGCAACCATTGCTGTAAAGTGCCAAGCACATGTTGACAATATACAAAAATATTTATTCATCCACAAAATTATTAATAATATTGAACATGGAAGTAATCTAATCTTTGCTTTAGAAAAAATATGTCATTATTTAGTCTATCAAGTGACCTATAAATAGGCCAACACATACGCCATCTTGAATGAAAGGAGATCCGTCAGCTCAAGAAGTACTTAACTATTATTATCTGTAATGAATGTGATAATGGTGATAGTACCTCACATTTTTATCATCTTTGACAGTTTATATTATTTAATTTAATCTACACAACAGCTCTGTGGGATAAAGAGGTCAGTTTATGAACAACAAAGTTGAACTGTGGTCATTGCAGGTTCTTTGGGGTTTAGATTCAGTGACAGGGTAAGTATCTGCCTCTAGGTGAGCAGCTTGCTCTTTCCATGGCTGGTAATAAGACATAGATACTTTAAGGATTTTCTGTGGGATTTGCATTATAAGCCAATTACATGATCCAAAGACAATTGATTGAAACTTTTCATTAAAAAACTGTGGTTATGAGGAAACATATTAGATTAACCATATTCTCATGAGTCCAGAAACATCATTTCAGGCCCCATGAGGACTATGATGACTGTCTTTTTAATACTGTTAGGCGACTGAGATTTTAATAGATAATATATTATTCTTGAAAGAAAGTTTAAGCTAACATCTTGCCTGCTTTTGGGTCTAAATCCAGCTGGAAAAGGGACTCCAGTTGCCATTCTTCTCTGGGCACTCTCATCTCATAGAGCAATATTGTCTTTGCACAAAGCGATATGATAAAATAAATCTATCAGGGAAAGGCAAGGACATCAAGATTGTGCAAGTCTATGTACAGTGTGAAAAAATTCACTAAAATGTGATACCTATGTCATAGAATTTACTTTCTTACTTGTAATGCACTGTACTGTTCAATCAATAAACGAGTGAATAAGACAGACAAAAATGACCATCTTCAACGATCTTGTATTCTAGTTGGGGGAGAGAGACAATAAAAAAGGTCAGTAAATGTATATAGAATGTCCTATGAAGGAAAATAAAGCCAAGAACAGGATAAAGGAATATTGGAAGGAAGAGGAGCACTGAGGGAAAAAAGTACTTCTGGTTTGTATGAACCACATAAACTGCATAAAAAGTGGAAATCCCTTTATAGGAGAAAATACATAAGAGCAAGTATCACCGAAATGTATATTTTTCGTAGAGACATATCATGATGTTTTTAATACTTAAATGGAAAGCTTCCTCTTCTGAATTTCAGTTCTGAACTAGGAAAATACTTCCAATTTGTAAACAAATATTACTTTACTCGTGATTTTACTACATGCCGCCATTTTTGTTTTTCTTTAACAGGAAAGATTGTCATTGATGGGATAGACATTTCAAAACTGCCGCTGCACACACTACGTTCTAGACTTTCAATCATTCTGCAGGATCCAATACTATTCAGCGGTTCTATTCGGTAGGTGACGTATTCAGCAGAAACTCATGTGCCTCAGGACTTAGCCTTTGGCTCACAGGAGGGTTTTACTCAGAATTGCTTTTCAGGTAGGTGTGAAAGTTTGTCGCCAAGATGATGAGGTCAAATGCTCTGTCCCACAGTTTGGATTGGGGCACCTAGAGTGGCTAAATTAACCTATAGAAGCCCATCCTTTGTGCCTCCAGAAGTTCATCTCTTCTATCCGACCCTACAAACATCACTTTTTCCTCTGTACTTGGGGACAGTGATTCTTGGCAGACATTTCTGAGGTGTCCACCCTGCAGACACCCTGCCTATCTCTTGTGTGTCTGGTCTGGCCTCAGCAGATATTGAGTTTGGTTTATACCTTGATTCCCTCCCATCACCCACAACTTCTCCTCCTGCCGAAATTGCTCTGAAGAAGCTGCTACAGCCTTCTCCATGCCTGGTTTGTGGTTTCTCATGAAAAAAAAAAAAAGAATGGAGGTATCTACTCTTTGCTAGGTCCTTTAACTATTGATATATCATCTCACCAAATCCTCAGAACACTGCTCTAGTGTTCATATTATTGTCCCCATTTTACAGATGAGGATTTTGAACCTCAGAGAAGCTGTAGCTTGGCCAAGTTCATATACTTAGTAAGTGGTAACACTGCCATTCCAAATAAAGTTTGTCCAACGCCAAAGTCCACTGTGTCATCATCCACCAGATCATGGCTCTCATTCCATCCACCCTCTGTTCTCTCTTGCTCCCCTCCTCTATCTACTTAACTGCAAAGTATTTGCCACCTTTTACTAAATATTCCTTGTCTTGAAGAGAAGATGCATGTAAGATTGCTCCATATTCAATTGTAAAATTACTTTAATTAAAAGTTCTGGGCATATCAGATTATTTAGCAATATCATAGTAAATCTATATCTCTGAATATATTTATTATCATTATTGTTATTGTGGTTGGTGCAGCATAGCTCATCTGAAATAGCATTGCATGTTCCCATATAGATTTCTGTATTTAATGTCAGTTCTGTAGGAATAATTTGCTAGACACTATTCAAGTTATAGTAAACATAATATGAAAGTAGATGTATCCAATTTAATGAATTTTATCAAATCTTATCATGGATTTAAACTTACTAATTATATCATCGAAAACCATTGCCCATAACATTCAGGTCATTCATTGACCCATCAAGCATGAATTGAATGCCTGTTCTATCCTAAGCACTGTTGTAGATCCTGGGCATACAGCAGTAACCAAAACAAATAGGATTTACACTTTAAGGAAAGAACAGCAGTAAGCAAATGTACATTAAAAATCATTTTTAAAATTTATTCACTAATTAACTGATTTTTTTCCTACAGATTTAATTTAGATCCAGAGTGCAAATGCACGGATGACAGACTTTGGGAAGCTCTAGAAATTGCTCAGTTGAAGAATATGGTCAAATCCCTACCAGGAGGTCTAGGTATATTTTCTAAATGATACACTTATTTTTTACATATGCATTTAATTCTACATATCTACATTTTTTGCTGGAATCACATAATTCTAGTGTTAAATCTCCTTATGTTTAAAATAATCTCCTAAAGGTCATTAGGACACTTCAAAATCTAGTGTTTTTGCAGGGGTGCAAGAGGATGAAACCTTATAACCTTCTGTTCTATGCGAGCAGGCCAAAATATTCCAATTAATACATTTATCTCTTTAGTCTTTCCACCATTGATGGATATAGATCACTTTAATTAGAATGTTTCCTTGTGGTCATTCTGCTCACATGATTTACATGATCGCTTAACCCTCAGTAGGTAGATAAGAGGACTGAAAAGGCTGTGAGGTCCAAAGAGTACTTGGTGCCATTTAGAAGCAGGTATTTTCTCCACAGTAGCAGCCATTTTCTTTGTTGCGAGGAGGGCATATTCCTTTTACTTACATAACATAATTTTTTGGAAGACATTATTTTCTATTACCTAGCTGCAGGATCAGTTTGGGTACTTGTGTAAGATATGAAACATGTACTCAAACGATCCCTGAGTTAAATTCAGTCCCAGATGTAGTATAATTTCTGGCAAATAACCGATGATAAAAACAAAAGAGCAATGTGACTAACAAAAGAACAACATGATTAATGAAACAAGAGAGAGTTCACGATATAGTCTTTATTCATAAAAGCGAACATCTGTAGTTTTGGACTTCTGTTTCCTTAAAACCTGAACACATTTAAGAAAGCATTGGAAAGATTAATAGTTGGTTGATATTCTAATTTTAATACATAATATGTAGTTGCCAAATTGATTGTGTTGTTTGGCATCTAGTTTGTTTGTTTGTTTGTTTTTAATTAACCCACAAAATAAAATGATGTTTATTTGTTAGTTTATTTGGGAAAGGGGACTCAAAAACAATACCTTTTATGATTATAATTTAGTCCCAAGGAAAAGGCATCCCACAAATGAAATTGGGGCAGCGTGTCTTTAAGGATAGTTTTACTGACTTTGCCTGTGTCACTGTGGGAGTAATTGCAGAGGTCTGGGTGAAATTTCCCATAATAATTTTTGGTGTCTGCTCTGGAAAGCCCAGCTAATGTACTTGAAATTGAAAAGTCTACTTGCGATAATGCTTACAGACCTTTTTTCCTTGGTATTTAGAGACTCTGCCCTCCCCCCATTAATAATTGGAAAGGCAGACAATTACATCTTTATAGTTCTCTTCACTAACATGAGACCTGCATGTACCTGTTTTGAATCATGGGCATAGTGTTTGGGGGTTATGGTACAGTGTAAGCAACAGGGAATTGCATTTACACTATGTAATTGAATATTGTTTATGCTCATTGTCTTAATAAAGATTACATCAGTGGTTTGATAATGATCTGGTTCATGCCAACTCTAGTGAAGAACATTCATCATGCCCCACTTCCTTTTTATTTATTATATACATTAAAATTTGGAGAATAGATGCATAGCCTCCAAGCATGAGAAATTATAAGAATTTGATGCAGTGAGGCAATAATCGATAAAAATTTCCTCTCAGAGCCCTACTAAAAAGTGTTTGAATCCTAATAATATAGATTATTTTGGAAATAGAACCTAAGCTAAACTCACAGTAGTACTTTATAAAATGTGCTTGAAACCAAAAAAAAAAAAAGAAACTATAATGAGGACATAACTCATTTATCCATGCAATAAAGTTTCATTCAGCTACCATGTCAGACGCCAAGTGGTAAGTACTGGGGATACACTGATAAACAAAAACAAACCCAGTCCTTACCCACTAGGAGCTTAAAGTCCAGGGGGATGATATAATGGAAGGAGAACAGGTACTGGAGTTGAGAATATTCTGCTTCTTATCAAGCTCTACTACCAGTTAACTAGGTGATCTTGGGCAAGCCACATCATCTCTCTGGGCCTTGGATAATTATATTAAATAATTAAATAATCTCCAAGGTCTTTCAGTCTTTAAAATGTTTAACAGTATTTTATATCCTACTATAAGGGGGAATTTACCACCTGTCTTCAAACACAGGGTGACCCAGGATCATCTTCATTTTCCCCAATTAAAGTTCCTCTTTGCTTTTCCGATATGAAATCCTTGCACCAGTACAAAGTGATATGCAGCATGTTCTTGTAGGACATAATGTGTTTTCTACTACTTTGCCCAAGGAAAATGTTAGTATCATTTCTTTAATGAAGTCCTTGCTTCTTTTTTTCATTTAGATGCAGTTGTCACTGAAGGTGGGGAGAATTTTAGCGTTGGACAGAGACAGCTGTTCTGCCTTGCCAGGGCCTTTGTCCGCAAGAGCAGTATTCTCATCATGGACGAAGCGACAGCTTCCATCGACATGGCCACAGTGAGTGCATTATCAAAGCTTCTTTAAATTAATGAGTTGAAGAAATGCATGTGAAAATTACAATTTATTTTTCCTGATTGGATTCTGAATCCTCAGTACTATTGTTTTGAGTATCTTCTCAACCACCTCCTTGATCAACCAATGATACAGCACAATAGAATTTCAATAAAGGAGACTTGACTCTTCTTGTAAAGGACCTCCTATTGTCAATAAACATCATATAAATTTGTCATCACTTTTTTTTCTAGTTTTATTTTATTTTAATTTATTTTTCTCCATTCTACCTCTTTTTATTGAAGTATAGTTGATTTACAATGTGTGTTAGTTTCAGGTGTACATTAAAGTGATTCAGTTATACATACACATATATCTATTTTTTTCAGTGCCATCACTTTTTGATAAATCCTCAAAACAGTAAAATTCCAGGGCTCAGTTGATGAGAGTACTGTACTGTATTCAAGTATTCAAGTGTTGTGTCATGGAAGTTCTAAGATGAAGTATGCAAATCTCTATTTAATAGAATCTATTGATAATCGAAACCAATCATTTTCTAACGCAATTTGAAGATGGAGTCATTATAATTAATGTTGGCTAGAATTAATAATGGCCTTCTCAATGTATTCATGGTAATGAGGCAGAAACTTTGCCTTTTGAAAGATATCATTTAAAAGTGTCAAATAGGGGGAGGGATAAATTAGGAGTTTAAGATTAACATATACACACTACTGTATATAAAATAGATAATCAACAAGGACCTACTGTATAGCACAGGGAACTCTATTCAATATTCTGTAATAACCTATATGGGAAAAGAATCTGAAAAAGAATGGATATATGTATATGTGTAACTGAATCACTTAGCTGTACACCTGAAACTAACACAACATTATAAGTCAACTATACTCCAACATAAAATAAAAATTAAATTTAAAAAAAGTGTCAAATATGTCCAAGAAGGATCTGTCTGGAAGGCTGTGATTGAGTGGGGAAAATATCACATTGAACTGCTATCAATTAATGTTGTTCTTATAAAAGTTAACTTGATATTAAAAGTTTGGTATCAGAAAGGACAAAAATAAAAATCTTATTTCTTTTCTTACTGTACACTTTAGATTGAATAAAACTACCCAAAAAGGTGAAACAGTTTCAAGATTATTAACAGCCATATATATGGAGATGCTAATTTGACATCATTTATTTGTATTAAGTAAGACTAATCAGTTAAAGTACCTATTCAAAGTTTATATATCCTTCTCGGAGTTAAGATAATTTAAAGCAATGAAGTAGTTTCTAATGAAGCCATTTCACTAAGTAAACATAACTACATCAAAATTAGTATTAATTACTAAGTTCTGACAATATTGTGGCTTATTGTAAAGATAGTACTGCCTCAGTAAAGATGAGAGAGAGAGAAAGAGGGAGAATAAGAATGAATTAATTGGCAATAAACCATGTGATTGGAAGAAATAGCTCCTTCACTTTAAGACTTAGGTAATTGAGCTTTTTTTCTAGGAGAGAGGTAGAATCTTTACCCAGGACATCTTTTAAAATATAATGATAACAATGGTTTGTGGTGGGAATAAAAATAGTTCCTGCCTGGAATGTACTTTTATGGGTCAAAATCCAAATTTTTAGCATGTACTTTATTTTTTCCTTTTCTGACACAAAATTTAACACTATTTTAGGGTTTTATTAGTTTTGAATACATCCTTTTTATGGCATAACTCAAGTGAGCATTTCCACACCCATTTGGTTTCATTTTCCTCATTCAGTTTCCTGGCAATAAATCTATCAGTCATTCCTAGTTGATAAACTGAGTTTTATTTGCATTTTGAAGACACTACAGAAGCCAGCTGGAGCTTGCTGCTGGGCACTGCTCCCTGTTAGGCCTTCTGGAGAAGACTTAGCAGTGAGAGTTCTCAGAAGAGATTGGGCATGTTGAAGCATTGTTCTTGGGGACACAATATCAATATTATGGCAAGAGAAAGTAGTCCAGAGAAAATTCAGACTCTGTTTATTTTTTGGCAGGAAAACATTTTGCAGAAAGTGGTAATGACAGCTTTTGCAGACCGCACCGTTGTTACAATAGCTGTAAGTATGGGCGACAGAGTTGATTTACTGCTCTTTGGTTTTTCTTCCAAGATCCAGTATTCTTTATTTTTGAGCAATTAAAATATGTTGAATCATGTATTTCTCTGCTAATATTTCTGTATCCGTACAAAAAAAAGAAAAAAAAGAAACAAAAAACAGCTATGCTTTGAAAGCCTTTACACTGTTTTTTTCCAAGCTGTCTGCTGTACCTTCCTCTGCTAGGTTACAATGAAAAAACATTCTCAGTCTGGGGATTCCAGCAGGTCATGGCCTGTACTTTTTCACCAGATACAGATGGCAGTTCATATGGGATTATTCTTTTTTTTAATAATCGAATTGTCTGATGATCAGTTTCAGAAGCAAAATTCATTGGTTTGACTCCCTAGTCTGCTACTATTTGCACTTAATTTCTATGTTCCTATTTACTTAGCTGTTTGCAAAAAGACAACGAGACAGCTGTTCTGCCTTGCCAGGGCCTTTGTCCGCGAGAGCAGACAATCAAATTGAAAAACTGCTTAAATCTTTGTAATGCCCCTTATAGCTTACTTCAAAGAGGCCATGGTTTTGTCTCTTCCTCTTTGCAGATGGATGGATTCTTACTGACATTCAGGCTTAAATTTAACAGAACGACTTTTTAAATGAATTGCTTAGACATTTTCCCTCTTGCTGATTCTTTTCTCTTCTTTCCATTTTTCTTTTCTCTCCAGCACCGTGTCTCTTCAGTCTTGGATGCAGGCATTGTTTTAGTCTTATCAGAGGGTATATTAGTGGAGTGTGATACTGTTCCAAACTTGCTCGCTCTCAAGAATGGCCTCTTTTCCACTTTGGTGATGACCAACAAGTAGACATCCTGAGCTACTCTGCCAAGTAGCCCATTCTCTGGTAGTTATCTTAGCGACCTCCCCCCAGTAAGGCCCAGCAAAGGCAGAGATTAGAGGGGAGGGAGGTGTTGAGGGAACCAACTACAGGGTATTATTATACAAATCGGTTCAACTGGGGTGCTTCCGTCGTGCTCCATACAAACGTGGCACTTGAATATGTTTTCAAATGTATACATGCACGAGCGAGAGTCAGAAAACCTGGACCCAGTTTTACCTCTATCTTAAGGAACAATTTCTCTCTTCCTTGAGGATGTTCTGTAAGCGTCCTTAAAGTACCGTACACGTGATGTTCCTTACCTGTCCTGAAGAATGCATTGTTTAACTTAATAATTACTTAAGTTTAACAGTTGAGTCATAGGCGTTATGTATGGAGTGCTTGCTTGCGCTTCCAGTTTTGTGAATGATGCATGGGAGAAAGGGTACCCTTTGAAGTGCAGCTTTTTCAAGGTGGCTGGAAATGATTCCCCATCAGGGCCCACCTTCTGTAAACTGGGCCTAAGTAAAAAGAAATCCACTTTGTCTCACTTTCCCAGCGAACTCTGTGATTCTTTCTGCCCTGGAGTCACTTGATTAACTCATTCACACTAAAGTGTGAATGACTTAAGGAGTGAGAGAATTGGCTAACTTGAAAAATGTTTCTATAATATTTTCCAGAATTTTCTCACTGAAGAGATGGGGAGGATCCTGCTCCCCTGAAAAAGGCAGGTTAGAAGGGGAAAAACAGACCTTTGTTTACTCAAAGAACTAGTTTTCTTTACTCTGCATGAAGCATGGTATTGTTGGGTGGTCCCATTTAGTCAACACCTGAAAGATACTTGAGCATAATTTGTATTTTTTCATCAAAAAATTATGTTCTCTTACCCGATTTCTGTTCTCCTACATTCACTGATACTTTTCTGTGTACTTGTATATCTTTCACCCATTCTTCATTTCAAGACCATCAGTGTGGAGGTGGCCACCAGGATACCTAGAGTTCTTTCCCCTGGACACACAGAAAGCTGTGGAGGAGAACAGATTACTGTGGGATCAACTCCTTTCCCCAGGCTTATAGGAAGGAGAGCTCCACCAATTTGTGGTAGACCCCTTGTACAACAATCCTCAGCTCTATTAAGAGTAACTATTTTTCCTTCCCTGATAAAATTTGTTCTGTTACTTTTGGTAGCTGCCACTGAAAATTGTGGAATAACTTTAAAGATAACTTTCTCAGGCTTCTAAAAAGCAGCGCTCATACCCCAAAATAGTGCATGGCATTTTTTTAAGGAAGGTGATCTATTCTTCACTCTTGATGAAATTAATTTCTCTGGAGCATTTTGAAAATTTCATCATTGCTATGACAATTGATACCACACTTCGTCAAGTGAAAAATACTTTGGAGTAATAGAATAAACACTTGATATATTTATTTCTATAGGCCAAGTTTTTCAATATTTTTAAAAGTAAACATTATTTTAGAATATCAAGGTGATGTTTATAATATTCTGTTTATGGATTTAGAAACCAGGTTTTTTTAATATCTATGATATGGTTATTGAAGAACTAATTTTTTTGAAGGAAATGCATAGCAGCTATTAAATAGCTCATTATGTTTATTTTTTTTCTAAATGCATGGGGATGCAAGTGGCTCTGGTCCATTCTCAAAGATAGATAAACATTATCCTTCAAAGTGTGATAATTCCTAAATATATACCATTCATTACCTGTATTTAGTGAATGATGTAGGTTTGTCTATGGATGTTGAAAATAGTGGTGAATGTTCTAAGCTGTCATCTTTATCACATTCCATATACATGTTGCTTTTCCCCTCTAGTTGTGAGTGCCAGCCAGGATTGCTTGCTTTTCTGAAAGCATGAGCATTGAGACTACCCCATCTGCATGGCCCAGGGCAAGTGATAAGCCTTTGCTTCTGGGATGGCTTTAGCTTGGACTTTGGGTTGTTAGGAGAAGACACTTTGGAAGATTGTGTATCAGCTAAACAAATGATATTTCTAGGTTCGGCAGTCCCATCTTCATGCTGATGTTTTGACCTGTTCAGTCAAATAAATAAAAAGAAAGTAAAAGATCTCATTAATAATTTTTATATTGGTTACATGTTGAAATAACATTTGGGGTATATTGGTAAAATACATTACTAAAATAAATTCCACCTGTTTATTTGTGCTTATAAAATGTGGCTCCTAAGAGATTTAAAATTACATGTGCCTCACATTTATGACTCACATTATATTTCTATTGGACAGCACTTATCTTAGCAAGAGTAGTGAAAAGGTCCACTGCAAAGACTGTTCCCTTGTAAATCCTAATGATAAAAAAATTATAGTAGCTGACATTTATTATTTGCTCATATGTATCAGACAAAGTCCTGAATTTTTTTTTTACATGGATTATCTCATTTGATCCTCACCACCGTTCTCCAAGGCAGGTACTATGACGACCATCATTTCACTGATGTGAAAGGTGAAGCATACAAAAGTTGTTTGCTGCTCGAGATTTCACAACCAAAACATGAGTCCATTCTAACTTCAGAGCCTGCATTCTTAACCATGATGCTAAGAATGACAGGTGAACAATCCTCTAAGTACCAGATCCTCCCAACGAAATGGTCGGATGGCAGAGTGGAAATAGCTCACACTTTGAAGTTAATAAGTCTGGTGTGGTTGCTGGTTCTGCTACTTATTATCTGTGTGATACGCTTTTGCTTTATCTCTATGAACCCCAACGGTCTCCCCTATAAAGTGGAGAGAGATAACACCCACATTCGAGGAATGTTCTGATGATTAACAAGTATGTGTGTGGAGTACCTAATGTATAATATATGCTCAGTAGGTGGTAGCTTTTATAATGATGAATTACTAACACCAAAGCTTCTCTCCAGAGGGTACCATGTGGGAAGAGAGAATGAATGAGTGGCAGTGATCTCTAAAGGCAAAGAGACAGCATGCCTACCTAAAGTCCTGGATAATTCATTTTAACACTGCATGCCAGAATGGACTTCCCCACATGGTCTTCCTAGAATTGAACCACCTTCCAGAGTTCTTCAAATTGTGTGTTAGCCCACGGAATTATTGACTCTACTCAAGAGATAATTTTAGTCTAGATTAAACTATAACCCAACTGGTTCACGATGACTCTTCTTATCATTTAATTACTTGACAAACATTTGTTAGCCTACTCACATTTCCATGAAAATGATGAAACTACTATATTAGCTACACCCAATTTAATACAGCCTATATAAGACCATACTGGCCGGTGTTTAAAAGTATGTAAATCAATCATACTTTAAATAAGAAAGAAAAAGAGGGGCTGTGCTTCTTGCACCTCCTGGCTTCCCAAGATAAAGAAATGTCCTTGAATAATCAGTGAAATATGCATTTTCCATTGCTTTGGCTGGTGTCCTGAAATTTATAAAGAATACATTTACTCTTTTTTCACTCACAGCATCGGGTTCACACTATTCTGACGGCAGACCTAGTTATTGTGATGAAGCGAGGAAATATTTTAGAATATGACACTCCAGAAAGCCTCTTGGCCCAGGAAGATGGAGTATTTGCTTCTTTTGTTCGTGCAGACATGTGAAGGAATGTCTTAAAACCATACGTGTATTTAAAATAATGCTGTCATAACCTACTTAAAGGATCATCAGCTTGGCCTTTGGAAAGTGGCATCTTAAACTTTTATATGCTTTTGTGAAGCTTACTTGTTATGTTGTGGAATTTTGTAGTTAGTAACAATATCACTTTACCAGTGAATACTGTGTTTTCTATGTTGACATTTATTCTTCCTGGTTTTTTGTTTTGTTTTGCTTTCCAAGCTATTACTGCTTAATATGTTTATTACTGATGCTTTTTTCTAAAGATTAAGCTACATCACCTTTAAGAATAACAGGTTGTATTAAAACATGTAAGCTACTTTAAGTGGTAAATCAACTGCTATGTTTAAGTCTGGTAAATATCTCTCAGGCATAGAAGTTACAGTGAGTGTTCAGTATTATTGTACTCTGATTTATAAGAATATATTTCCCTTTTTGTTGGTGTCTCCAGATGTTATTGGAAGAAAATAAAAGGTAGACAGCTTTTCTAGTCAGTTAGAAAGTGAAACACTCAAATTCATTATCTGGGGTCTGAGAATATTTTCTGTATTCATTAACATTAGTAATACTGATGTTTCTTTTAGCAGTCTCTTTTTTTCATCTAAATTGTTTCCTGTCACCAAGAAGTCATCACATTTATGATAATGCTGTAAAGCCAAAACCTTCACTAGAAAGATCATGAAAAGAGTTTGAAAATTTGACAAATTATACCCAAGGTTCCATTTTTCCCTGTCTAGTAAGAGGAGAGTTCTTAAGATATCAGGCATATTGTGCCCTTTCCAGACTGAAGTTCAAAGAGTAATTAGGCTCAACCTTTCAGCGGCAGGTCAGCTACAGCTTTTTATGGTTTATTTAATCATTAGATATGGTTAATCATCAAGCCCTAAATTTCCTCAAGCCCTAAAATTCTACATTATTCAAGATTAGGGAGCATAGGCAAGTGGCCTTATTTTCACAGGATATATGTATACATACATACATACATATACATCTGTAGGTGTACATATATATGTAAAACAAGTATCTATTTCTAGGTGGAAGAGTGTACTTCTTTTAGACATTTATGCCCAATGGTGTCACACATGTATACATTTGCTCCTGCTCTAATTTTAATGTACATGTAAAAAGTGTATCAAAAATGTTATTCTAATTTTAATGTGCATGTTCACAATGCATTAAAATTTATGACATATTAGTGTTATGCTTGCTTAAATGTAAATTAATAGATTCAAAAAATATTAAAAGTTACCTTCACTGTCATGCTAGCAGCCAAAGCTTTCTACTGCAATTCTGTACCTGTTTGTATAAATATCATTGATTTTCATGTGAGGATCCATGGGCATTGTAAGATTGTGAAGAATTATGATTGACGAAAAAAGAGAATATATGCTCCCTCCCTATAGTTCTTGTGTTCAATTTATTGTATTGTGTATTCACGCTTGCCTGATGTTTACCTAAAATAAGTTTCACGAGGATGGACAAAAATGTTCTATGTTATTTAGCTCAAATTGTCACCTTTTGTTGTATATATAAAACTTCATTGGGAGAAAAATCCTCTTATTGTTTCCTAAAAGCTAAACAGAACAGAATCAGTAACTATTGATTTGATCTTGAAAATATTTTCTAAACATTCCACCAATCTCCTCACAGTATTTCTGACATTCAAATACTTTGTAAGGCTGAATTTACATGATGTTTGTTACCAAGTTATACCTCAATCTCACAGAGAAACTGGGAATTATCCACTGATGTAATCCCTCACAATATTTGTAAATTCTACTGCTATCCAGGCAACGTCAGCAGAAGCATATCTAATTACACTAAACAGAAAGTCACGTTTACCATTTTTACACCTAAGTGGTCACTGGTTTCCTCATAACTTTTAGTCACTTGAGTGTTTAATTGTTTACAAAACTAAATTGACTGAAAAGTCAAGGATGATTTTTTAAATTGTTTAATCATTTATTGTGTTATATGTATGATCTATTGAATATAGAAATGACTCATCTTGAAATAATATTTTACTAAATAAGTACATATCTATAGAAGAAGACCAGCCTTTACCTAATCAAATTTCACATTCACAAATTTTACGTTGAATTAACCAAATCGATTTTACCAATTTTAATTCCTTAATATTTGTTAAAAGCAGTAAATACATAAATCTTTATATGAAAATAGATTATTGATATTGTTGAGAGAGAAAAAATACTGCTCTTAAAGGATTGTGCATCCTCTACTTTTATGCTACTCCACACGATCAATATAAAAGTCAACTTCGCTCTAGACTAGATAAGAGAAGACCCTTCTAAGTAACTGATACTTGAGGTCTGGGACCAAGTCTTGTTTGTCTTTGTACCCTTGGCATATAATACAAGTGCCTGGACCACAGCAGGCCCTAATAAGTATAGTTGATTGATCCACTGATTAATTTCACCATGTGCCTATAACTCTTCACTTTCTGTGTTGTGTTTACTGTGAAAATATATTGCTTTGGTATTATATAATAAATTACTCTTTTTGTTTGCTTAATTAAAAAGGATGATTATTCTTTCACTTATAATACCGTTGGGGATCAACCATGACTGATCAATAGATGTAAGTTAACACAAGTTGACAAGACAGTACCTGATCATGCTTTGACAATTTTGTTTCACATCTGCCACAGTCATGCACTTTTTAGTTTTATATATAGGCTCTAGGGAAGTTTCCATCAAGTGGAACAACTATATCAATAAGTTTTATTACATCTCTAATTAAATAGCTGGATGTCTGGACTTTTCCCCAAGGTTTATTGATTAGTTCTTATGATTGCCTTCCAATATATCTTTTATGACATTTTGTACTACATTCTTTGGAGTTCTGTGACTTATACTACTATAATCCCTTATTAATCCATTATCCAAAGTTAAATGCAATCTTCTAATCTTAGCCTTTTAGAACAAGAAACAGTAGCCAAGAGGCTGTATCCTGTAACTTGTTTAATTTTTTCTTTAGTAACTATACATCATTTACAAGATTTGCTCAAGCATAAGTAAGATTCACCTAGCCCAAACTCTCCAGTGAAAGGGCTTATATCTGTATTTCTAGCAAATGCTTTCAGATGAGATTCATAATTAGCCAAGTTTGGGAATCGCTGATCTACCTCAGTCACCACTCTCATTTCTTTTTATTGTGCATAACATGGAGCCATAACATGCTGGAGGTGATTTCCACATGCTTCCTATCTTTGCTGACATTAACCTATCCTGGATTGCCAAAACAAGCGTCTCGGTGTCATTGAATGAACTGCCTTAGTTCCGTCATAAAGGAAACATAGTGAAATGAACTGAATCTTAGCTGAGAATATATAAACAAGGACGCTGAATGTGATTTTCTTTTGTGGTTTAATCAGCAATATGTGATCTAAGGGGTTTTAAAAAGATGTAAAGCTTTTTTTACCCACATCTGAATTCCCTGTTGAATCATTTGCATGTTATTCTGCTGAGTTTGAATTCATATTTCCAAAATGCTTATAGTGTGTAAATGTGATCATTGTGGGTAGGTTTCACTAACGATATTTCACAATATGGAAGGAAGACAAATTACCTGTGATGATTACTCCCCTTGCCACCTTCACATTTTTCCTGTAGGTATCATCATTGCTGACATATGAAAGTTGATATATTCATTCTACAATCTACTACATGATATTTAAATTATTTCTTTTTCTAGGGACTATAGCTAATTTCCCTTGTCATTCACACTATGGTCACCAATGCCCTATTTCTAAATTGACAAAGATCAAGGGAGCCATACCTGGCTAAATAAGTTAATTGGCTCAAAGAAGAAAGCCTTCTGTGATTTTAGTGCCACCAACCATCAGAGACCATCTCCAAATATATACTGCATATTAATGGCAAAGAGCGTTGTTTTCAGACAATTATTTTTTTATCACTTAATCTGCCCTTCGCATAAGTAACTTGTTCATATAACAGCAACAGTGCAACACTGGCTAATGCTGCTTCATTTCCATTTTTCTCTTAGACAGGGCTACGGTATGTGCTATTTATACACGTTATCAGTTTTTATTAAGTGAAAGACTGTTGACCTTTAATATTATCAGGGCTAAGTGGATTTAGGCCAACTCTTCCATATCTAAGTATTTGCACTTTGACTCATAGTAGTTGGAGCTTTGTTCCAACACTAGTTAAGTAAAGAGCAATTTTAAAAATTCCTAATCTCTTTCTTTCAGAGACCAGAAATGTTAATCAATCCTTCAAAAGTAGGCATAAACAGAATCCTCCAGTGAAGTTTACTCTTAACCCTCTTTCACAGGTTACAATCTATCTCCCAACCTCTCAATATGCATGCCCCCCCCACATACATATCATAGATAGATTCACTTCTATCATAACTTGCTGCCCTAAAGAAGTGTATAGTTGCTATGAATTTTTACAACACACATTAACACAATGCATAGATAAGTCAAATACAAGTGCTTAGAATGGATGGCAGAAAGAGATGCTTACAATCATAATATTCTTAAGTGTTTCTTCCAGACAGAAAAAAATCACCTTAGGAAGAAATTTCACTTCTTGATAAATCATAAAATGTATTTCCACACTTGGTCTTAGCCAGAAGGCTGAGAAGCGCTAATAAAATGTATTTCCAGTGATAGGAAGTTCAACCCACCTTTTCTACCAGTTTTTAAGATAACAGTAGCAACGCATTGCTGGGTTATGGTGGGCAGGTTCTTTTTAGTTCAACAAACGGATGATAATAATTGTTATGGGGACTTCCTTGGTGGTCCAGTGGTTAAGACTCTGGGCTTCCACTGCAAGGGGCATGAGTTCGATCCCTGGTCAGGGAACTAAGATCCTGCATGCCACATGGTACAGTCAAAAAATTTTTTTAAATAAATAAATTAATTAACAATACTAATAATAATTGTCATGAAAGCTAGTAAACCAGGCATTTTTGAAAGATGGTTGTCTCCCTACTAAGGAAGGTTGCATGAAAATAAACTTTGGTTACTTCGTCTTGATTATAATTTGTTGAGTATCTGCTAAGTGTCACCTTTGAATAACAGAGTGTGATTCAGGGAGATTATTTGCCAGGGTAGTACAAAGCTTTCTAGTATATTAAAATTAGTATAAAATCTTCTGAAATAACTATCTTTATTGTATTTATTTTACAGATGAGAAAACAGAGGTTAGGATTTAAATGAATTACCCCCAAATCATTGATTTAATCATTGATCTCTGTCCGACTCCAGAGATGGCACTTATAAACACCAGAGAATGGAAGTAGAAAGATGGGGGTGGTATTGAAGGGAGATTTGTGCATTGGAATCTAGGAAATGCAGAATTATTGGGTGTCAGAAAGTGAGGACTGGGCCAGTTCTAAAGACCGTCCACTCTCTGATACTCTCTGTCTCAAGCTTCTCAGCTTCCTCTTCCTTTCTGAGCTGCCATTTCCATCCCTCTGTCCACCCCTTCCTCATCTTGTGTGTAGCCTTTCTGACCATTCCTATCTCAGATGAAATCTTGGAGCCCCTGGGCCCACAACTCACTATCTTCACTTCTCAGATTGTCTATTTCCAAGTACCAAGCAAGGAATCTACTTTGTCCAGCTAATCTTTTGATCTTATGTGTGACTGGACAAATTTGCATCACTTCACTTTGGGTCAAGAATCAATCTCTGGCCTGAAAACCTGTGGCCAGAAGGTCTGAGCCAATTGAAAGTAATGTCTTCTGCTGAGGTGAATTTCACACAGTCTGGAGAGTGCCATGAAAGCAAGAATACAAACCCCAATCACAACCAGTAGTTCCAGGAAAAGAGCGATGAAACTGGGCTGGCTACTGATTATTTTCAGAAGAAAAAGGAAAATTGGAAGGAAGGAGAACCATTCTTCAATCACATGAGCACTCAAATGAGGTAGTTGACTAAACTCTTGGGCATTCTTCACATGTTCGCATACCCTACCTTTGCTCCAGAGAGAAGGAAAGTCCAAAGAAGGATATAATTTTCTTTTAAAATAAGAAAACAAGACAAAATCTCCTGCCATAAGTAACTTCCAAATACTGACTTTTTAAGCCCAAGTTTTATTTTCCTGTGACAATGACTGCATAACACACAGCCTGTGAGACATTTCCTCACAGCCACCCATTCAAAATGAGCAGTAACACTCACCTAGAACTGCACCATCCTTCTCATTTCAGGATCCCCAACACATATGACAATCACAAGCATACTTTAGATAGAGGCACCCATTTCTCCCAGTGATCTATCACTTCCATTTCTAAGTGCCAAGCACTTGGCCCAGGCACTGAATTCACTGTGTCCTTGGCAAACAGGAAAGAGAAAGTGGCAGAAGGCAGATTTGGGGGTGACACAATTTCACCTGAAAATAGGAGCTTCTTTTCTTTGTTCCCACTTGACAACTTCCAGCATATATTAAATGCAGTAAAATATTATATTGGAAACGCAAGGCATCTAGGCTTTTGGCCAAAAATGTAGGGGAAAAATTAGCAAGCCTAGTATTTCATGGGAAATTCTTGGCTTAAATAATATTTTAATAAAGCTTAGCTACATGTGCCAATAAAACATAGAGATGACAGAATGATTTATGATTTAAATATCATATAATCGCTGAAGTGTCTAGTACCATCTTATATCAAACAACATAAGAGAAGCAAATTCCCGGGGGCAAAGAAGAAAGGAGCAATGTGAAATCAATGCAGATATCAGTAGAGTGCATATTGCATAAACCATCTCATTAAAAATTTGATGAAAGGATAATAATAGCTAACATATCTTGAGAAGATATGATATGATCCTTATAAGTATACTCTCATTTAATCTTGACAGAAGCTCTATAAGGTAAGCATTATTATCCCCATTTTAGAATTGAGGTACAGATTGGCTAATTTGCCAAAGGTTTAGTGGAAATGGGATGCAAACTCAGGCGATCTGATTTCCAGGCTCATACTCATAGCCATGTGCTATACTAGACTAATGATTAAATTAGTTAATCATTTAACTTTTCTTGGGAATAAATTATTTATATGATATATGATCTATAATAACACAGAATTATGTCAGTCTACGTAGAATATATTGAAAAAGGAACTGGACCAGGAATTAGAAGACCTGAATTCTAGTTTCGATTCAATCACATATTGAATGTATGGCTTCGGACTTACCATTGAAAGCCTGAGTTTCCATCTCCTCATTTGCAAAAAGGAAAACAAGAAGGCATGATAACAACCGCCTGCTGGCCTCATCGAGTTTTTGTGAATCTTAAATTAAATGATGGTGAAAGAATTTTATGATTTGAAAAGCACATTCTGGTATGAAATATCAGCATTGAGAACCCACTACATATACCACATCTTAATAGTATTATAGGGATTTTTTAAGTCAGAAAATAAGCTTTTCCCTTTTTAACAAACTTGATATGATTCTAACTTTACAATGGTGAGATGATATATTCAAGCTGAAATATTATATAAAAATGGCTCCAGAATATCGATATCCTTGGGGTTCTGGAAAGGGCAAATGCAAAATCAGTCTTCTGGGGTACAACCTAGATGTCCTGGGGAGGACATAAAAAATTAAGTGAACTCACACTCAAAATTAAAACCACCAGGATGGGAATCAAGAGACACAACAGATAGGGATATTAGCACAAGAATGAGAAATAATAAAACAATCTATAAGAGACTTAAAAATATGTATGTTTGCCAAAAAGGATGTGAAAACGTGCTCAATATCATTCTTCATCAGGAATGCAAATAAAAAATTAAAATTAAAAAAAAAAACAAACACTACCTACCCACTGAAATGACTAAAACCACCAAGACTAACAATACCAAGTGTTGGTGAAGGTGGGACTCTCACACATTGTTGGAGAGAGTGTAAATGGCACAACCAGGGTCGAAAACTGGCTGTTCCTACTAAGGCTAAATATGTGCCTTTACCAGGACTCAACATTTCCACTCCTGGGCACCTATCCAAGAGAAATGAGTGCTTATGTCCACAAAAAGACTTGTACAGAAATGTTCAGAGCAGCTTAATTCATAAGAGTGAAAAAACCAAAAAAACAAAAACAGCCCAAATGGCCAACAATGGGAAGATGGATAAATAATGGTGGCTTATCCACACAAGGAAATACTATTCCTGGTATATGAAACAACATAGCCAAAGCTCACAAATATTATATTGAGTGAAAGAAGGCAGATACCAAAGAATATCTTTATACACGATTCCATGTATACCAAGCTAAGCAACAAGCAAAATATGCCAATGATAAAATAAGTCATAACAGACTGAGCTCTGGTGGGGAGCAATTACAGTCTGGAAAGAGGCAGAAGGAAATTTTCTAGGGTGATAGACATGTTTTATGTCTTGATCTGTAATCTGTATGGCAGTTACATAGTTGTTTACATGGGTTTTTTAAAAGGTAAGAAAAAGAACAAATTAATTTAAAATAACCAAATAGAATGTCTAGAAAAGAAAAAAAGCCATTAAAATTAAAAATTCAATGAACAGATTAAACAGCAATTAAGCTTAAATGATGAGAGACTTCTTCCATTGGAAACAGATCTAGAACGCACCTGGAATGCAACACAGAACAAGCTGATAGAAAATAAGAAGAGCACTGAAATGTAGAAAACAAACTAGTTACCAGTGGGAAGAGGGAAGGGGGGAGGGGCAACATAAGGGTAGGGGATGAAGAGGTACAAACTATTATGTACAAAATAAGCTACAAGGATATATCGTACAACACAGGGAATATTGCAAATATTTTATAATAACTATAAATGAAGTATAATCTTTAAAAATTGTGAATCACTATATTATACACCTGTAACATATAATATTGTACAGCGAGTATGCTTCAAAAAAAAAAAAAGAACACTGAAAAGATATGGAGGATAGGGACTTCCTTGGTGGCACAGTGATTAAGAATCCGTCTGCCCAACCCTCAGAATGGGAGAAAATATTTGCAAACGAATCAACGGACAAAGGATTAATCTCCAAAATATATAAACAGCTCATGTAGCTCAATATTAAAAAAAAAACCCAATCCAAAAATGGGCAGAAAACCTAAATAGACATTTCTCCAAAGAAGACATACAGATGGCCAAGAAGCACATGAAAAGCTGCTCAACATCACTAATTATTAGAGAAATGCAAATCAAAACTACAATGAGGTATCACCTCACACCAGTTAGAATGGGCATCATCAGAAAATCTACAAACAACAAATGCTGGAGAGGGTGTGGAGAAAAGGGAACCCTCTTGCACTGTTAGTGGGAATGTAAATTGATACAGCCACTATGGAGAACAGTATGGAGCTTCCTTAAAAAACTAAAAATAGAATTACCGTATGATCCAGCAATCCCACTACTGGGCATATACTCAGAGAAAACCATAATTCAAGAAGACACATGCACCCCAATGTTCATTGCAACACTATTTACAATAGCCAGGTCATGGAAGCAACCTAAATGCCCATTGACAGATGAATGGATGAAGAAGATGTGGTACATATATACAATGGAATATTACTCAGCCATAAAAAGGAACGAAACTGAGTCATTTGTTGAGACGTGGATGGATCTAGAGACTGTCATACAGAGTGAAATAAATCAGAAAGAGAAAAACAAATATCATATTTTAACGCATATACGTGGAACCTAGAAAAATGGTACAGATGAACCGGTTTGCAGGGCAGAAATTGAGACACAGATGTAGAGAACAAATGTATGGACCCCAAGCAGGGAAAGCAGCGGGGGAATGGGGGTGGTGGTGTGATGAATTGGGAGATTGGGATTGACATGTATACACTGATGTGTATAAAATTGATTAATAAGAACCTGCTGTATAAAAAAATAAATAAATTTTAAAAATTAAAAAAAAAAAAAGAAAGCAGGGATCAAAATCTAAAATCATAGATGCATGAAGAAACCCTCAAAGGATACGCAGACACTCGCAGTAGTGGTTGCCAGAAATAAGTGATAGTGGGAACTGGACAGATCAGCATCATGGAAGGGAGGTAGACGTCTCACTGAATAAATTTGTATATGTTCTAATATTTGATCAGTGTGAATATATGCTGTTTTTCATATAAGAAAGTATATGAAAAACAGCGTATTTTGTTTTTTAATAAGACAAAAATGCAACCTGGAAAACAAAAAAAAAAGAATCCGTCTGCCAATGCAGGGGACATGAGTTCGAGCCCTGGTCCGGGAAGATCCCACATGCTGCAGAGCAAATAAGCCCGTGCACCACAACTACTGAGCCTGCACTCTAGAGCCTGCGAGCCACAACTACTGAGCCCGTGTGCCACAAGTACTGAAGCCCACGCGCCTAGAGCCCATGCTCTGCAACAAGAAAAGCCACCACAATGAGAAGCCCACGCACCGCAATGAAGAGTAGCCCCCGCTCACCGCAACTAGAGAAAGCCTGCGTGCAGCAACGAAGACCTAATGCAGCCAAAATTAAATAAATAAATTTATTTTTTAAAAAAAGTTATGGAGGATAGATTTAGAAGGTCTGAAAGAGGGATCCCAGAGGGAAAAAAAGAGAATGAAGAGGATTCAAAGAGCCAGGAACTATTCCTAAAAAATTTGGACTCAGATGATTTCAAAAAGCCGCTAATCCCTATTCTGTTTAAACTATTCCAGTCCATAGAGAAGGAATATGCATCAATTTTTTTTACGAAGACTCATAACATTTACCCAAAATCAGGCAGAAATAAGACAGAAAGAATAATACAGACTAACTCACTTATAAATATCTACGCAAAACTCCTAAATAAATAGTAGGAAAGACAATCCAGCATTATATTAAAATAATCATTTATCATGACCAAGTGGAGTTTATCACAGGAATGTAAAAACAATTTGACTTTTTTTTAACCTAGTAACATAATTCACCCTATTAACTGGCCAAGGAAGGAAAAAAAAGTCACTTTGGTATATGCTAAAAAGGTCTTTTATGTAATTCATCATCCATTATTGATTTTGAAAAGTAGAAAAAACACACTACGTCAAAATGATAACCATGTAAACTATATATTCTGGAAGCATTTTCTCAAAATCACTAAAAAGAAAAGCATGTTTGATATCACCATTATTATTTACTATTGATCTGAAAATACCAACAAATGCAGGTTAAGAAAAATATACACAAATTATAAATTAATTAAATACTAATTAAAGAAGGGATTAAAGTTATGCATTAAAGTTATAATTATTTTAGAAAATATTATAAGTTTCATTGGCCTATGCTAAATCCTTTACACACTTACCTCATTTAATCTATACAACTCGAAGAGGTAGATGTTAGAGTTTCCATTGTACAGAAAAGGCAATTGAGGCTCAGAGCAATTTAGTGTGTTGCTCAAAGCCACCAACCAAGGAAATGGCAGAACTCGTAATTGATCCCACATCCTTCTGACTCTAAAACTATGTGAACTTCAACAAAAGATATACTTCATGCATCTTCCACAATTCCTCAATTTCAAAAAAAAGACTCAATTACATAATAAATTTCTGTAGATTTACAGAGAGGAGATCATTTTATTACCCCATTTATTCTAACAATAAATGAGGTAATTTGACATTTTAGATTAGTAACAAATATCAAATATTTAATTCTAATGTGAACCTGTTTAGAAAAACGGTCTTGTAAAAACTTTTCTGGCACAGGTAATTTTTACCTAAAGGAAAATTCAGGTCATTTAACAGCAGAAAAAAAATCCTGGCAAATGGTCATTGGGGCCAATGAGTCTAAATATCACTTTAAAATTTTCAACCTCTATAATCCCTCTGCAGCAGGCATTTTTGAAAGGTGGCAATAAGGAGTCACCTTACCAAGAAAGTTCTGGAAAATGTCAGGTTTCTCTTTCCAAGCACTGCATGAGTCACTGATTTTTCAAAACATAGTGATATGAAAGCTTAGCAATGGATCAAGACATGGTTGGGAATTGCTGTTTCCCCAAGAGCTTCAGAAAAGCCTATAGCAAGATAGATCCCAGGATCCTGCAAACTTGCCTTTCTTTTGCACAGGAATATCAAGGCATAATTTCAAGGTCTGGAAAAACGAATAGTGACAGCCATTATTCTTCATCTCCTCTTGGAAGAGACCCTACCAGCTTTATTTAGTACTAGCATTTTGTACACTAACAGCAGAAAATAATTACCACGGGTACTCTCTACTTGATTGAAGGAACCACTTTTCTCTTGGAGACACTATTACAGTAAACCAGACATGTTGATTTCCTGGGTCTCTATTTTATTACCAGTATCTTGGCTGGCTCCCTTTCAGTCCCCTGTCTTGATTAAATTCAGGAGTTGAGGAGATGCCAGTACAAGTACTGGATAGATAGGATTCTGAAGGTTGGTGAGGTCTCAAAAATAATACTCAAGTCTATAAAATGATATTATCATGTATTTTCTTTTCTTAGTCTTAGATTAGGAAAGATAGTTAAATAATAGTTAAAGGAACCTGCGGGTCTATCCTTCCCCCCTTCCCACTGCCATACAGCTCTGAGGTCTTTCTGACCATCACTAAACCAAAACAAGCCTAATTTATTAATAAGAACTGACGTTTCTAAGTACTTAGACAAGTCACCATCCACATCACCTTATATGGATTGTGTCCATTATTATTGTTCTCATAATAATTCTATGAGTTTCTTAAACCTAAGTGAACAAGAGAATCTCCAGGGGGACTCTTAAATGTGCTTTGTTAGAGGTGTTTATACCTTCTCATGAAAGATATTTTAATTTGGGGGCCAAAGATATTATATCTTATTCTATCCTTCCTCCATAAAAGCCTGGAGGAGCATAAAATAATGTAACCAGGTGTTTCCCACGTAGCTGGATCATGGATTAACAATCATCCCTTTGAGATATTGTTCAGTGAAAAGAGTTTAGGATTAGGGGTCAGATGTTTTGAGTTTGTTGTAGCTTTCCACCCACTAGGTATTTGATTTTACACATCATCGTGCTATACTCAAATCGACTGTTGTGTAAGATAAGGAAAATAACCTAATTCTCACACAGCTGCCCCTAAATTAGTTCAATATTTTTCATCACCTAGAATGTGCAGACTCTGAATCTTTATTCATTGGGTGAATGGAGAGATGGATAGATCAGTGAATGCACTTCCCAGTTTTCCCAATCTCATCTCCTGCTTTTCCTCATTTCCATCTGATATATGGATCTTGTTACTATTCTTCAAACACACCAAGCTTCTTCCCACCTCAAAGCCTTTATACTTGCTCTCAGGCTGCCTGAGCCCCTGGCTGATTCTTTTTTCAAATTTCACCTTCTTAAAGAGGTCTTTTCTGAACTCTATGTAAAATTGCCAATCGCTGGCCCCAGTTACTCTCAATCCTTATCCTGCTTTACTCTCTTTATAAGTTTCAAAACCATTGATAATTATAGAATATATTATTTGTCTACTTGTTCACTAACATCTTCCTCCCTAAGAATGCATTGGAGCAGGGACTTTGTTTTGCTCACCTGGTTGTATATTAAAAGGTAGTGACTGTTATGAATGCCCCCTTCCTGACTCGTAGATTCACACCTGTGAGCCGGCAAAAGTTTGAGGCCTTGAGCATGCAAACTGGATGGAGATCTTTTTCATTGAAGGTTCTAATGTATATCCTTAAAGAAAGGGGGTACCTAATTTAAAGGAGAGGGAGGCTCTTTTGCACATAAATAGATACGTATCTCAAAAAGAAATGTTCTCTGAACTCACTGGAACAGATAAGTACGAAGAGTTATATTGTCATTCCCATTTCATGATAACTCCAAAAAAGTGAGTTTATAACATGTTGTTTTGATTACTAGTTTATGTAACAGTTTTATTAAGCTGATTCCAAAGCAATATGTTCCAAAGTGGTTTATATGAGGACATTAATAAAGCAGCATACCAAGCAAATAGACCAACTGTTATTTGGGCTGCTAACATGAATCGTTTCCATTGTCATTTTGAAGACTCTCCAAATTCTTAAGTCTAATACAGCTCAGGAAAACCAAGAGTTCTAAATTCACAAGTCACGTCAAAGGCAAGATCATCAAATGCTAGGACTTCACCCTTTAGTCTCAAGAGTACTTTCAAGGATTTCACTGATTTGTATTTGGTAATCAAAGCAGCAGACAAACAGGAAAATCATCCGTCTTTCTCCACTTGTTTGAAGGCACCTGACAAACTTCTTTTCTTAGGAAAGTGAGAAATGCAGAAACTTCTTTATCTGCAAATGAAATGCACATAGGGTCTAAAAGGAATCTAACAGATATTTACTTATAAGTGAATAGATATCCTTGAATTGCTTCCCAATTACTGCATAAATTTCTCCGGGATGTAACATGAGCAGACAGATTCTTACAGGATTCCTGAAGAGTCAAGAAAATCATAAAATTTAAGGTTAGCTCTGTTCTAAACTCATTATAGGTCTTCTCTAGGGGTAATGCACAAATTAGTCCTCACTCTTGAAAGAGCAATTAGGAAATTATAGAACAGTTTAGAAAACCTTAAGTGGATGACAGCAAAATAGTGATTAAATAAGTAGATCAATAAAATAAGCCTGAAGCAGTAAATGTGTTCTTGAAAAATTGATTTCCTTCAGAAATTTCTCAGAGGTAAATTTAAATGTTCATTATTTGGCCCATAATATGAAAAGAGGACGATCAAAGGGGGAAGAACTAGAGATCAATTAATAATATATATTGAGCAGCTACTGTGTGTCCAGAAAGAGGTCTGGGGATACAGATATGTCTCCATTAGGCTCAAAAGTTGTCAAGAGAAACATAACTAGCAAATGCCAAGTTTAGACAAATTTAATATTTAAACAAGTTTAAGTACTGGGGACCTGGAGTGGTTAGGAGAGTTGCTGAGGAAGGAAGGAGTGGATAGTTTGAAGGGAGCAGAAAGAAAAGGTCAAGAGAGAAGGGAGAGGTGATGAGTAATGAAATCTTTGCAGACAGATATGGCCCTAGACTTCAAGGAGATCTCCAAGCTTCAGATTACCTGCGTGGGCTGTGAGAAATGGCTGCAAACACATAAAGCGAGGAAAGACAAGAGGTAGAGTAAGTGCAAGAAAGAGAGAAACATCATGTTGAGAGCACTATTCCTTCTTTCCTTCATTTGACAAGTATTTGTTGAGTACCCACTTCTAGGAGCTAGGAACAATTCCAGACACTGGGTCTGTAGTATTAACAACAAGCTATGTGCCCTCATGCAGCTTTCATTCAGTACAGAACAACTAGTTAAAGGAAAAAGACATAAAGAGTTGGTTTTTAAAAATGTCAGGAAGGGAATGGAAAGAGAAAAGAAAAAGAAAGTCTGTAATATTTCTATAGTACACATTCTCCATCTTTTTTCCAAATGGCTGCTATTTGTTTTCTAGGCATATTATTGCCAAAAATTTACTTATTAACTTCTTAAAATTAACTTTCATTATGTGCATTCTTAGTGCCCTTATTTTGAATTAATCAGTTTAAAGCATTAACTACTAAAAAGTAGGGTATAGAGTTCGTCACTTCAAAACAATTCAAAACTTGACTTGAAACTGCATATGTGGAAGAATATATCTCACTAGAAAAAAACTGAATCCTAAATATGTGTTATAGCAAAAGACCAGAATTTTCATAGGATGCCGACATGGATTTATTTGTTGCCAATCTTCTCATAATTCTCCTCAACACTTCACCTCTTCTTATTCAATTTTCCTACTATTTCTCTGTCATCACAGTAAATGTCACAGTCGCCTGTGACTTTACCCTCTCCCAATACTGACTTTGTAGCATTCCTTTTGCGTACATTTGTATATTGTCCACTGACATTGCTTATTAGCCCCAGACCTCATTCCTTCTCTGATTAACACAATAGTTTCCAGGGTCCCCTTCTGCCAATCACAGAATTTTGGAGCCTGAAGGGACTCGATTTAGCAATGCACCTTCAAAGCCATCTTGGCCTCTTTTTCCTGGTCAGTCCTCTTAAAGCAGGCACTTGCGGTGTTCTCTAATCAAAATCCTTCCATGGCTTACCACTACCTCCTAAAGACAGTCCAGACTCTCTTTTTTTGAGCATTTAAGGCTGTCTATGTATTTTTTTTTTTTTTCCGAGGCACCAACATGGTTGTCAACCTTACCCTTCCCATTCATTGACTCAAAAGTATTCTTCGAGCCCCTCTGTAATTGAAGCTGTGCTAGAGGCTTAAGATACAGTCACAGTTCTGCCCTCTAGAGCCCTCAGTTTCATGGGTTGTGGGGAAGGAGGAAGGGGATGGGACAAGTACATGAATAACCCATTACGTGTTCAGAGAGGTGGTGACAGAGGCTGCTCAGGGAGCACCGGACTCAAGCATCCAATCCTGCTCTTTTGTTGACCTTGCTTCATCAGTGCTGATTAAATTAGTTTGTTACTAAAACATGGTCCACTCTTGTCAATCCTCCCTCATGATCTTCCTTCTCAGTAGGAAGGAGGTCTTTTCTCTGCTTTTCTCTAGACCCAAATACATCTGGTCTTTCAAAGACTAGATCAGATGCCAAATAATCCATGTAGATTTCTTTCCTTAGTCTTCTAGTCTTAATATGTCTTGTTTAGTTCTATTTCCATTCTCATTCTAATCACATCCTTGCTTCTATTAGAGTTTATTATCAAATCCATGTCTCTTACTACAACTGTCTACCTCTTAAGAACAGCAACTGTGATATATATATATATATATATCCCTTCCCCAAATAGGTGTTCGATGAATGTTTCCCCAGCTAAAATAATAGGGAATAAATTGTACACCAAACAATTCTAAAATGGAATGATGAGGGGATAAACTGTACAATGTGATCCCCACACACTTGTAGTAAAACTGTCACATAAATTACTGTAAAAATTCACAACAGTAGAGGAGAGAGCTACCACTAACAGACGAGGATCCCCAGGCTCAAATTGAAGGGGTTAAGCAACTCTATCTGCAAGGGGGAAAAATGATTCTTCATTTGCCTTCATTAAAGACTAATTTTAGGTCTCTTGGTAATTAAATGAACACATTGTTTATGCTCCATACACTTTCTGCCCTGAGTCTTGGAAAATACATGAAATTTCCAAGAATTAAAGTTTCCATTAACACAAGTGCCAAATCAAGAGGTCTGACCTGTGGGAGAAAGCACATTTGTCTTTGCTGGCTCCTTTTCAAAAAGCTACAGAAAGATATTTACTGTATAACTTTCTTGTGCGCAATTGCTCTGTTTTATCATTGAGGCCTTCTAGACAAGACCGAGAAGCTGCCACATTTCAGAAAGCCACCAATTACTGAAGAACGACGGTTTGAGTTCTGAAGTGTTGACTGCAGTCCCTGTTCGGGGTAAAAAATTTTTATTGGAAGAGACTTCGAGCGGTTTTCTTCTTCCACTTTTTTTTCTTTTTTCTTTTTTTGTCGTAGTTGTGTGTTTGTGTGTGTATTTAATTCCCTGAGAACCAGTTTTGGCTGGTGAAGAAATACGTCAATACGAAGTGGGTTTCAGAACACTTCTTCCACTTATCATCCCTACTAGACGGAAATTTAATGTAAATCAGTATGTGGGCACACAGCCTAGACGCGTCAGAAGACTATTTTCTGATCTCTATATCTGGTTTTATGTAACCTGAAGTAGCACAGTTATCTACCCAGGTTAAAAAAAAAAAAAAAAAATCTCTTTACGTCAGTGAACTCGAACTCAGAAAATTCTCTCCCCGGAGCTGAGAGCCTTTTAAAGACATGCGTGTCACGCTGGCTGCAGGGGGTCGCAGCTACTGGGAAAAGGGCTGGTTCTACAGGCCCCGCCCTCCACCCCCCGTCGCCCCTCCCTCCGGCGGGCTCCCTACCTCCCCGGGACTCGCCTCTCCCCCACCCCCTCCCTCCCTCATCTCTGCAATTTCGGCCTCAGAGGTCTGGCGCGCGTCAAAGCCCGAAGTGGGAGGCTGATTTGTGGAGCATCACCCCCCAGTTCCTCTCCCCAAGCCTCTCCTCCGCCGTCGGCAGCGGCCAAGGGATAGAGCCGAGCAGGGGGAGGGGAAGAGCGACACCCATCCCCCTTCCTCCAGCCCTCCCCGCGTTCAGATTCAGCTGCACCTTTTATTATTTTAACTCTTCTCCCTAGGACGCGCGGCCCCCGGATCTGTCCCTCCGGCGGTCGCGGTCCCCGCTCCCGCGCCCGGAGATGGGACAGCGAGGGACCTGCTCGCGGTCGGCCGGCGTGTGCGGGGAGGTGCGGCCGCGGCGCCCGCTGCCCAGAGTCTGTAAGTTTCAACGCTCCTCTAAGCGGAGGGGAGGGGGAGGCTGAACGCATCCCCAAAAATGATTGAAAATGCAGACCACGGGCGAGGTTGACAGCGTCGGATGGAATTTCGGGGCACACTCTTTTAACTGACTCTATCCGCCGCCTGCAGGCTATTGTCCGGGGTTTTTCCTGCAGCTTGTATGTTTGATCCCTTCGTCGTCAAGAAGTTTTCAAGCTATTACATTATGAGTTCCAGTGGGATTTTTTTAAAAAGAATGCAACTCACACTTCTTTCAAATTTAAAATACCTCTACGTGATTTTCAGGTTACATAGCACATTGCTTATTATTATTTTGTCGAATTACAAGAAACATTCATACTGCGCAGGAGCTCACGGCCTTTGCCTATTTCTAAAAATAACAGAAAAAGAATTTCCCCTCTTTACTTTTAATATTGCTACATCATATGAATAGTTTAGTAAACAGATCCTTAATTTTCCTCATAGACGTCGCGTGCTGGTATCCTTGCACTAATCTACAGACGCGGGTAATTTCAGAATTATCACTGAGCCTGCTGTTTACAGGAAGGCTCCTGGTTTTGCTTAACTAAGGCTGTGCTCTTATGTGTTCAAAACGATAAGGAATATTAAAACAGTTCTGGTTCAGACCAAGTAATTTTCCCGGGATCCAAGAACTCAAGCACTAACTAGGCTCGTGTTTAGATTAATAAGATCATACCTTTAGCTTTGCACGTCACCTGGAATGTATAGACACACCCCTACATGCAAGGACTGAAGAGGTGAGGAAATGGGGGGGAAAGTTTTTAATCTTCGTTTCCCTGCTGCAGGACGGGTCCCGAGGGAAGGAGAGGCAGGTCGGAGACAGGTGTACAGGCTGGCTATGGTGACGGCACGATGTTGGCCAGAAAGAGCATCATCCCCGAGGAATATGTGCTGGCGCGCATCGCCGCGGAGAACTTGCGCAAACCGCGCATCAGGGACCGCCTGCCCAAGGCCCGCTTCATCGCCAAGAGCGGGGCCTGCAACCTGGCGCACAAAAACATCCGGGAGCAAGGACGGTTCCTCCAGGACATCTTCACTACCTTGGTGGACCTGAAATGGCGCCACACCCTGGTCATCTTTACCATGTCGTTCCTCTGCAGCTGGCTGCTCTTCGCCATCATGTGGTGGCTGGTGGCCTTTGCCCACGGGGACATCTATGCTTACATGGAGAAAAGTGGGATGGAGAAAAGTGGCTTGGAGTCCACCGTGTGTGTGACTAATGTCAGGTAAGAAGGCAGCGGGATGAGGCAGGGGTGGAAAACAGTACAGAAAAAAAGATGAAACTGTCCTTTCTCTCTTCACTCTGTTATTTTGTTGCAAGTGAACTAAAGAGTTTGTTTCAGTACCTTCAGAAGCAAAAAAGTAAAAACATAACAAAAACAACAACAACAAAACCAATCCAATGTATTAAAATTCTTTTCAGATGCAGCTTTATGGATGACGAGTCTTTGAAAATGTAGCACTTCAATCCTTTGAGCTGGCCTTGAAAATATTATACCAGTTATTTTAAAATGGTTGTGGTTCAAAGGATTCCACAGAGTGCCTTCCTCAAAAAAAACCACATACTGAGTTTTCAGTCTGAAAAAGCTGCTGTCCATAGTTCCAGCATCCACAAGGCAATAGCTCTGATCAACAAAAAATATTGTGCAAATGCTAGTAATGTTTTTCCACAACTTCTCTTACCAGTGACATTTTCAGAAATGAGAAAAATGGGCAAACACTGGTGGAGAGGTGTTCTAGATAAAAAAATAAAAAATAAAAATCCACCAGAAATGAAATAAACATAAGGCCTTCTTTATCAAGATTATCTTAAATAGCTGATTGCCTGCATTGAATTCCAAAATTAGAAGTTATGCTAAGGTTCAGAACTAGAAAAAAAAATATTTTTTAATGGAGATTGGTCCAAATTTTTAATGGAAGAGATTATGTAGAAGTGACTTAATGTTGTGGTTTTCTCTAAAAGTTTTAGTAGGATAGGAAGACAGTTCTTAGATTGCCCTAATTTTGCTTTTTTCTCTTATATCATAAATATTTCAAAGATAAGTAAAGTGAATTTGATTTCAGTGATTCTCCTCTCATAGATTCACATGGCCTAAGAACATTTACTTGGAGTGATTTGTCTCTTGTTTTGTTGGAAGATGGAAAAAGATAATATCTATTGCAAAAATATGCACTCTGCAGTGAAACATTAGTAGTAATACTAGCAACTTTTCCAGGACCTTTTCTCAATAATATTCCAAATTCACATAATTCATAAAGCAAAGCAACTGAGCAAGCACCATTCTTCCAGGAAACTGTAAAGAATAAGACCTTTGCTGACCCTGAAATCTTATGAAATTAGCATACCACTGCAAGAAGCAGAAACTCAGACTGTAAACTTGTCCATCCTTCCATTCCCTGAATAGTTGCAATGCCAGCTTATCAAGGGAGGTTGCAGTGTTTGTCGTAGAGATCACATGCCACAGATTTCAGCTCAGATTTTGAGGAAGAAAAACAAATTGAATCGATCCATTGTCTTTACCATCGAGTTAGGTATTATTTTCTTGTCTTAAACTTGTCACAAACTTTTGTCTCAGAGAAAATATAGGTGAAGAATGTAGGCGATCATCAGTACACCAAATATAAAGGAACAAAATACTGTGTTTAACAGGTATATGTAGGTCAGATATCATTATCTATAATATTTCTCTTTAAGAAATTTATTGGCACTGATGTCGGTGAATCATTTTCCTATCAAGGTACATTTTTAATAAACATGAAGTAGATACACATAAAAAGAGATAAAAGAAACAGAAATGATAAACCTCGGAAAAATAAAGGACAGATTTTATTCACAAGACAAATATATTGGCTTTTCCTGTGGGAAAAAAGTCATTAAGCAATTTATTAAAGATATGTCATCAAAAGTGAGATATTTTCAATGATTTTGTAAAAGAACATGACAGAGTGCACTGGTTATTAAAAGCTGTTTTACTGCTAGCTTTTATTGTTCAACAGGAGGTGTTCTGAGGCATGTTTATCCCCCTGATGGATTCCTGCTGGTTTGAACATTCAATTCACTATGAGAAATGGCATCGCAGATACAAGGAGACACACTTGATTTTATCAGTATGACAGTTTTAGCATTTTATTTATTTATTTTTCATTAGGTGATTCTCTAAAGCATATTTCCTTTTTTAAAATTTTTATTAAAATACAGTTGATTTAATCTTAGCATTTTAAATTGCACTTCTTACCTAAAAAATATTATTGGACATCTTGTAAGGTTAAAATCTTACTGGTTTTATTTTAACATTGTGGTACTATTTATCCTTCAATGCAACATACAATTTAATCTTAACCAACCGTACATAATACTTTTTCACCAAAAAAAAAAAAAAAAAAATAGAAACAGAAAAATCTCTATTCTCTCCCAAAGGGGATTTAAAAGATGACTAATAATGTGTCTAATTCTTTGCATTTCCTTTCCTTTCCTTTCATAAGTTCAGTGTCTCACCTTGTCATCAGAACCAAAAACACCTGATTGTAATGAATATTCTCCAGTGTATCCAAATAGCATTTAACATTCTCCTTCCAGGCTGGCTCACTTTCCCTTTCATGTGGATGACTTTCTAACATGAGTCAGAAAATAAACCAACATATTTCCTCTTGTAATTCAGCCTCACTCCCTCTGTAGCAGAACAAATGAGCAGTTAAACACTTTCATCTCTTGAGGTTGTTTAGCATGACAGGTGTTCATAAAAGGATGAGTCTTGCACAATATAATGTTTGGAAGTAAGTTCTTTCATAAAATAAACAACATACACAATATGGCACATGAATGACCTCTTAAGCCGTGAAAATGAAACATCTGGGCATATTCATCATTACGCTGCTCCCTGAAGCATGTATAATTAGAAATCAGTGTTGTATCCGTGCCCCTTCTCTGGGGTCTCTTCTTATTCTTTACCATGTTTTTGGATTATTCAGTATTAGCTCATGTGTAGCTAGTGCAAAAAGCAATCATTGCTTTTCATGAATCCTTTTAGCAACAGAAGAGGTAAGAAAGGCAATTTTCACACTCCATTTAAAAGTTAATTAGAAGAATCAACTATGTTTCAATTTAAAAAATATAAAAAATCCCTGATTATGAACCTGAATAGAAAAAAATCACCTGCGTGTGCTTGCCGACCATTCACAGTGTCCCGCCAAAGTGCAGTACTTGACTTAGTATTCAGATATTTAAATATTTGGTCTCTCATTGTGTGTGGCATCAATACACAGCTAATACTTTGACAGATGGTCTCTCATCTATAAAATTAGAAAAGTTTGAAATTGGGGTGTAGGGCAAACACAAGACTAAGACTGTTTCTATTAAGAAGCCACAGCAGTGTAGGATATGTAGTTAAATGAATAAATTAGTGATAAGAATAACCAAATGTGGTGCTTCTCAATCAGGGGAGATAAATCAGAATTATCTGCAAGCTTTTCAAAAGTTTTATCCAGGTCCACCCTAAACTACCAAATCAGGGTTTACACTGAGGTAAGGAAGAGAAGTGCAGTTTGAAAAAGCTTCCCAAGAAAACCCTGACACTTGTTGGCCCCTTCCCTGTGCTTCTTTCGGAGACTAGGCCAGAATTAAGAGAATTCATGTTCTTATTAATTATGTAATCTTGACACAGTCACTTATCTATCCCTACCTCACATCCTTCCTTTAATAACTTCAGTATTCTCTAGATCACTTAGAGAACAAAATGAGACAATCAGTAAGAAAACATGTTTCATTCCAAATGGCACATTTTTTTTTAATTAAAAATACTAGTATTTTTGAATGATGTGCTTTGTACCACTCTTTAGCACTGTGCTTTCTCTATATAAGGTACACAATCAGTGTTTGTTAGGGAGTACGACTTTAAAGGTTGTAAACAATAAAAAGTTCACTTATTACTCAGTACTTCCCATATGACTCAAGTCACTTAAACACAGATAGGCAATAAATAATAGACATCAACCTGGAAGAAAATTTCACAAAGTAAAATAAGCCCATAAATATAAATATGTCTAGGTATTATTTTAATGCTTTCACATAAACAGGCCCATCATTACATGATTTGAAAACATTAATAGAAGTGTATCCCAGAAGCCTGGGGGTAGATGCATGCGGAGAGAGAGAGAGAGGGAGAGAATGAACAAGTGCTTGTGTTTAGAACTGGGCATTTGATACATTAAGTTGGATAGTCTTTCTAAAAGCCTTTTATAACCTTTGGACATGGGACTTCCCTGGTGGCACAGTGGTTAAGAATCTGCCTGCCAATGCAGGGGACATGGGTTTGACCCCTGGTCTGGGAAGATGCCACGTGCCATGGAGCAACAAAGCCTGTGTGCCACAACTACTGAGTCTGCGCTCTAGAGCCCGTGCTCTGCAACAAGAGAAGCCACCGCAATGAGAAGCCCTCGCACCGCAACAAAGAGTAGCCCCCGCTCGCCGCAATTAGAGAAAGCCCGCGTGCAGCAACAAAGACCCAATGCAGCCAAAGATAATAAATAAATAAATAATTTTAAAAAAATAGCCTTTGGACATTGACAAATGAATGGATAAAGAAGATGTAGTGTGTATATATCTATATCTATATATAGATAGATATATACATACAATGGAATATTACTCGGCCATAAAAAGAATGAAATAATGCCATTTGCAGCAACATGGATGGACCTAGAGATTATCATACTAAATGAAGTAAATCAGACAGAGAAAGACAAATATCATATGATATTGCTTATATGTGGAATCTTTAAAAATGATAGAAATGAACTTATTTACAAAACAGAAATAGAGTCACAGACATAGAAAACAAACTTCTGGTTACCAAAGGGGAAAGGGTGAGGGAGGGATAAATAAGGAGTTTGGGATTAACATATACACACTACTATATACAAAATGGATAACCAACAAGGACCTACTGTATAGCACAGGGAACTATACTCAATATCTTATAATAACCTGTAATGGAAAGAATCTGAAAAAGAATATGTATGTGTGTGTGTGTATATATATATATATATACACACATATATATATATTTTTCTTTTTTTACTTTGCTGCACACCTGAAACAACTAACACAACACTGTAAAGCAACTATACTTTAATAAAATTTTTTTAAAAAATAGTCTTCGGAGGAAGAAAACGCAAAATTCAACTTAGCCTGTTATTTCGTGTTTCAAAATCTGATCCAATGGCATTGTTTTCTGGTCTCATTTCTTACAGGTCTTTCACCTCTGCTTTCCTCTTCTCCATTGAAGTTCAAGTGACAATTGGGTTTGGCGGGAGAATGATGACAGAGGAATGTCCTCTGGCCATCACAGTCCTGATTCTCCAGAACATTGTGGGTTTGATCATCAATGCAGTCATGTTGGGCTGCATATTCATGAAAACAGCCCAGGCTCACAGAAGGGCGGAAACCTTGATTTTCAGCCGGCATGCGGTGATCGCAGTCCGAAACGGCAAACTGTGTTTCATGTTCCGCGTGGGCGACCTAAGGAAAAGCATGATCATTAGTGCCTCGGTGCGCATCCAGGTGGTCAAGAAAACCACGACACCCGAAGGGGAGGTGGTGCCTATTCACCAACTAGACATTCCCGTTGATAACCCTCTTGAGAGTAATAACATTTTTCTGGTGGCCCCTTTGATCATCTGTCACGTGATTGACAAGCGCAGCCCCTTGTATGATATCTCCGCCACCGACCTCGCCAACCAAGACCTGGAGGTCATCGTGATTCTGGAAGGAGTGGTCGAAACTACTGGCATTACCACCCAAGCGAGAACCTCTTACATCGCTGAGGAGATCCAATGGGGCCATCGCTTCGTGTCCATCGTAACCGAGGAGGAAGGCGTGTATTCCGTGGATTACTCCAAATTTGGCAACACCGTGAAAGTAGCGGCTCCGAGGTGCAGCGCCCGAGAGCTGGACGAAAAGCCTTCCATTCTTATCCAAACCCTCCAGAAGAGTGAACTGTCCCACCAGAATTCTCTGAGGAAGCGCAATTCCATGAGAAGAAACAATTCCATGAGGAGGAATAATTCCATCCGCCGGAACAATTCATCCCTCATGGTGCCCAAGGTGCAATTTATGACTCCAGAAGGAAATCAGAACACGTCGGAATCCTGACAACAACACAACCCCCAGAAAGTCTTTGATAAGATGTTGAAGAGTTTCTACAGGGCACAGACTGAAACAGAGCTGGAACACAATAATTTGTCCTTCTTTATCTTAATGCACTAAATGATATGCATATTCCAACAGCAGCACTTTCTGTGTCAATAAACAGTAACACACAAGGTGGAGGGTTCTTGGCTCACTTGTTTCATCCATGCAGTATTCGCAGAGATAAGCTTAAGTTATGGAGGGGAAATGCTCTCATTTCTCTCAGTTTGAAACCCAAGAATTACATTAATAGTAATAGACCTTGAATATGAAAGTGGACCAAGGAATGATGCTGTATGGAATACTTAGCGGGTGACACCACAGTTGTCTCTGTTTCTATTGTTCACTCTGGAAATGTGATAGAATGGGCAGGGGGTCCCAAAATTGTGTTTTTCCTTTCTCTCTTCCTCTCTTTCTTTTTTTTTTTTTTTAACTGCACCAGTAAAGAAGCCTGAGACAAAAACTGCTTAGTTTTGTTTTTTTCTGTTTTGTTCTGTTGTTTATTTTTTGTTTATTTTTTAAATATTGAATTTTATTTTTTCTCAAATTGTATAGTATAAGCATAACTAGTATTAGGAAAATTACACTAAAATTTTAAGCAGGGACATCTGTGAAAGGAAAACAACAACAACTGAGATCAATTCTAGCATGTTTCTACATGAACGTAACTGAATCCAACTAGAAATCAAAATTCCTATTCCATTAAATCAACTATTGTAGTATAAGGCTCAAAGTTCCAAAGCTAGAAATCACCCCACAATATGATTGATGAAGCAAAGTTCCTGTTAACTTCTCATTCAGAGCCTTGAAAACATGAATAGAAACTTGCAAATCTATTTTTGGATTTCCCACAGAAAAACTGCTTAGTTCTGCATTTTCCCCGATGCTCAGCCAGGTGTCTGCAGTCCTGCTGGGGCTCCCAGCTGCTTAAAGACAAGCCATAGGCGGTACCAACTGACTAAGAACAACTCACAGAAGAAACATTTAACCTGAAAAGTTTTACCCATTTCCCTGTGAGTTGGAAAAATATTTTTATTAAAAAAAAGTTTAAAAAGCTGCTTAGTTCTCATCTACTTCTAAGTGGATTCTCTTAATTCACTTGGTTCTTCACAGTGACCTCCAGAGGTTTCTTTGTCCCCCTCATGGCCACCTGTTAGCAGAACTAGGCAAGGAGCTTTTGGAGAAAAGCTAAGAACATTCCTGCGTCATTTAGGACTGGATTCCCCAAAGGGACAGCTACTTCTTTTGCCTTCTCAGTTCTTGTTGAGAGCCTCCACTATAGTGAATATTTTATTAAAATATTTTCTTTGTATTCACTGTAGTTTTGCAATTTCTCTTTCACAAAATTATCCCTAGTGAAAGCTCAAGGAAAAACAACACATTTTTAGAGGCATGTGACACAGTGATCACACAGTGATGACATTCACCTCTGAGATCTCTCTCTCTGAGGGTCCCTCTCTTTGAGATCTGTTGTTCCAAGGGAACTACATTTTTAAAATTTCATGTTGATTTCATTTCATTCAAAGTTTTAGAATGTTCTCTTGGTTTTTCTATTTGAGCTTGATGTATCATGGAAATCCTGTAACCTTTTTTCTTTGCGTCTCCCACCTCCCATCTTAAAACTACATCTCCTCCTTAGTAATATCTGAACGCAGGCCTGGCATTTAAAGATTTAGCATTATCTCAATTGCTAAAGTGAGATTTTCTATCAACCCTTGATTTAATCATCCTTAGCTCTTGCCTCTTCAAGGAAGGGATGAGGGCACAGGGAGAGAAGTACAAAGCTAGTAAGCTATAGGCTTATTCTCATATTTCACATAGCTAAACATCCGAAAGCTGAGCTCTTGTGTAGCCTTTTACACAAATTTTTGAGGTCTCTATTTTACTTCATCTATGGACATTGGTATATTGAAACATTTCTGTACAGTTTTCAGTTTGCTAAAGAAAAATCTACCTTAATCAGATTTAGCCCACCAGTGATTACAGAGTTGGATATCAGACATCCTCGCAGTTCTGGCATAGATGTGGGTCCCCCTCTCCCATCCCAGGGAAACCGGACAGATGCAGAAGGCAACTGCCACACCAGCAAGAAGAACATGCGCAGTGCTTACCTGTTGTTCCGTGCAGTGGCAGCTCAACATCTGTGAAGGTGACACAGGCTGTGGGGCAGGTAATGTCTGGACACAGTGGGGCTGAGATGCAGGATTTCTGAGTCCAGGTGATACAGAGATGCTTGGCAGCCAGGGGCAAATCTAGCAATGGAGTTAGAGCAGTTCCACCAGCCACCTTCCAGCTGCAACCAAAGGCTGGGTGCCAAGGACCTGATGGCCATTGATTTCATGGGGAAGTCAGTGGAAGAGCTTGATGGGGCCCCTATGTCAAGTCATGGCTCAGATAAGGACATCATTTAGCTGGTGACAGCCACACCAAACAAAAGGTCACATCAATTTCTGAAAATCTGCAAGTGTTTTAGAACATTACAATGTTTTCAGAACCTATTTTTGCCAAAATATATTTAACTGGCTAAGCAGTTTTGGAACTGTTGAGTTTAGTTTTAGAAAATAAGATTCTTTATATGTGTGTGTGTATATAATTTTGACTTATGTATTGAATTTAAATATTATTTTATATTAAATACTTAGATTCTTCACTTCCGTCCGAGTCATCATACAGCAGCCACAATATTCTTTTAGATCATATTACATCACACCTCTGCTTAACACCCTCCTACGGCTTTCCATTTTTCTAAAAATGAAAATCAAAACCCTTTCCAGGGCCCACAAGACACTACATCTTATTACTATCTTTTCCCCTGAATCATTTCCATTCTACCACTCTGGCCTTGCTGTTCTCTGAAACAGAGCCATACATACTTTCATATCATGAGTTTGTTTCCACCAGGAACATTTCCCCAGAAGGCCTCCTGGTTCTCCTCCTGTGATTATTTAGGATTTCTGCTCCAGTGCCATCTCATGTGACAGTGCAGTATAGTGGTTAAGAAAATAGACTCCGCAGTCAGACCCTCTTGGTTTAAATTTCAGTTTTAACGCTTAGCATCTGTGAGGTCTTGACAAAATTAATATTTGTGCCTCATTTTCCTCATACATAAAATCAAAATGATTATAGTACCTACCTCATAAGTTGCTGTAAGAACTAAGGTAGCTAATGTATACAAAGGGCTTAAAATAGTTTGATTCATTCACAATGGACAAAAGCTAGAAATGAAGGACTGCCTTGAAATTAATTGGATTCTTAGTAAATGACATTCAGTGCATTATATTTGTTCTCTAGAACAGAGAAAAAAGATCTTTGCAACATGAATCTGATCTCTTAAAAATTCTGCAGCAGAGACCTTATACCCATACCCAGTTGCTTTTCCTGATTCTTTGATACCTGCCACCTGCCTGTTGTCAAATAGTATAATGTGTAGAATACTACAAAGTGTAAAGGGAAACATTTTACCTACAGAGGATATTTCTGGTTTCATGTATCTGTCATTAATTTATTTATCCAATAATATATATTGAACTTCTACCATGTCTGACATTCACCATCTGGCAAAAAAAACTAGGTGTGTTTCTTCTCTTTATGGAGGAGCGGAAATTTATAAGCAGGTTAGGTGCTGATTCTGCACCCAAATACTTTGAGATGGAAAGTATCAGGAGAGGAAAACTGGCTTAGGTGCCAGAATTGCATGATCAAAATTGAGACCTACCCTTGGTTACTGGGCAGGCGTGGGAAGGCAACAGAAGACCCAGAGCTGTGCCACAAGATAGTTTTGCGGAGAGCTGGGTGAGAAAATCGAACACTGCTCATCTTTAGAACTATCATTTTTTTCCTGCTTTACATTATCCCAGTCCCACGGTTTTATTCTACAATTCCTCATCATTTGCCACTTGGCTCAAGACTTTCTCTGAGTAAAAATCCTGGTCGCCTGGCCTCAGACATTTCTAACTATCTGGTGAAGTGTTTTAACACTCAGGTGTCTCAGAACCAGCAGAGACTTAAAGAGATGACCTCAGTTCCCAAAGAAAGTCTAACTCCCAGAGAAGTTATTAGCCGCTTAGTAAACATGGGGCAGCACTTTTCTCCCTCCATTGGTTGGAATCATTTATTTTTTACTCTTGTTTACAGATTTGGCATTTTCGGAAAAGAAATTTCCTCACAGATAATAAAATAATTATAGATAAAGAAGAAAGAATGAAAAGATATCTGCATCTCTTGGGGTTCCCACCCACAACTTTTGTCATTTTCACCATGTCCAAAGTAGAGGCAGAACTGAAATTAGTGTCTCCAAGGACCAGTGCATTAAAATAACCATAACAAATCCTACAGGCTGTTTAAGAGGAAACCCAAGGGCCATGCTCTTCCCATGATCTTTAGGCACAATTCTCATCAATGGTGATGGGAATTCCCCAGAGATCTAGGAAGGAAGTGACCCTAATTACACCCCCCTTGATAATTTACTGCACAGATTCAAGTTTAAGTTCATGAAAAGCTTAATCAGCCTTTAACTTCAGATCAAAATACCACATCAGAGCCCAGTTTCATTTTAGAGTATTTCTATCTTCATTAGTACTCATTTTCAATCGTTGTTCCGGTTCTCATGGAGATTTTCTTGGCTGTACTGTATGATACCCCTCCCCCAACTCCAACACTCTCTGGCATAATTTAAATGAAACTCTTATTTTTCACAGTGTTTATTTTAATCGCTTGAGAAAACAAAAATATTAAGGCTGGATTTCCACATACTATCGGACTATTCCAGCTTGTATTGAATAAATAGTGAAAAAGTGGAGGATAAAATAGTTACCTGTAAAACTGAAGTTAAAATATACTTTTCACTTATTAACAGATATATTAACAGATTTTTCAGGAGTCTTCACTTACTCGCCATTGACCGGTGAAAAAAGTCTACACTCTTTAAGCATGCTAGTCAAGGCTCTTTGCGGTTTGATTCCAACGCACCTTTTACAGCTTTGCTTCCTAACCCCTTCGAATAGTGCAATGTGTAAAATACTACAATGTATAACGTAGTGCTTCAAGTTCACTGACTGCTTCACTCATATTCAGTCTCCCATACAAGTCTGCAAGTCTCTGAGCTTGAAACTCTGTGCTTTCTCTACCTACCAAAATTACTGCTTTTACAAAGCCTTCTCAAATCCTCCATCTAAATTACTTCTTTCTCTCCACAGTGTGGACCCTGTTTATTGGTTATTTCATAATAACTGGCACTCTGTAACTTTCGGATATCATATGCATCTCTCCTCAGACTGTAAGTCTTTCCCCCAGGTGGCTTATCGCAGTGTTTGCCTAAAATAGATGGTGAAGCAGCCTGACAGTTATCGCCCCCAAATGCATTCTTCCTTCTTTCATAGCAACAGAGTTGTTCAGCTAGAGCTAACACATTCCCCTGTCTCTGTTAGCTGTGGCCATGTGCCTGATTTGGGGCCAATGGCCCATGAACAGAAGTCAGTGGACCACTTCCCATTCTTGATTTTAAAAACTCTGAGCTTATGTTTCTGTACCGTCTTTCCCCTCCCATGGACCGGACACATATGTGGTGGAGACCAGCTTTGACCAGGCTGATGACGTAAGAAGATGTGGTACGTGTGTGTGTGTGTGTGTGTGTGTGTATGTGTGTGTGTATAAAATGGAATATTACTCAGCCATAAAAAGAATGAAAAGAATGAGCAAAGTGGATGGACCTAGAGAATATTATGCTGCTTAGTGAAATAAATTAGATAGAGAAAGACAAATACTGTATAATATCACTTATATGTGGATCTAAAAAAACAATACAAATGAATGTATATGCAAAACAGAAACAGGCTTGCAGATATAGAAAATAAACTAGTGGTTACCAGTGTGGAGAGGAAGAGGGGATGGTAAGTTAGGGGTATGGGATTAAGAAATACAGACTACACTGGAATTCCCTGGTGGTCCAGTGGTTAGAATTTGGTGCTTTCACTGCCAGGGCCTGGGTTCAATCCGTGGTCAGGGAACTAAGATGCCGCATGCCATGCATCTTGGCCAAAAAGAAAAGAAATACAAACTACTAAGTATAACATAGATAAGCAACAAGGATATATTGTATAGCACAGAGAATTATAGCCATTATCTTGTAATAACTTTTAATAGAGTATAATCTATAAAAATACCGAATCACTATGCTGTACACATGAAACTAATATAACGCTGTAAATCAAATTATTAGAATCATTAGAAAACTGAATGAGTGTGAATAGGATTTTTAACTCAAAATGATGAGCTATGCCTTTAGGTCATCCCCTTATCACTAAAATAACAAAACACAAAGACTTTAAATCAAAATTAATCTAGTGCAGTCCCATTAATAAGATAGCTTTTCATCAATGGGAAAGAAACCCTGAGGAATTTCTGGAAAATATAAAGAAGATGGAATGGATTTGCTGGGAAAGCCAACCAGAGCTGAGACATATGACCCAGATTCACTCAAAAGAAGGAACAGAGTGGCTGAACAAGAGGTTCTGCAGCAGAGGTCAGAAAATACCCGAAGTTCAGAGACAGTACGATCTGGAAAGAGAAGCAGGAGCAGACAGTGATATGGAGGTAGTGCAGGGCTATAGAGACGTGGGCTGCTCTGCGGACAATGCTTGACATTGTGAGGACCCGGGGATCTACTACCTCAGGTCTCTCGCGAGGCCAAGGGGGCTCTGGGCCTGCAGATGACTTGGGCCACCAAAGTGATAGAGAGAAAAAGAAGAGGATCTCAATTGAGGGTAGCATTTGAATTAAAGTTTTATTCAATGCCCTTTGAAGTTTCCTAACATTGGGTCACAACTTATGTTTAAAGATTATGCATGTTGACACACTTTTTAACAGATCACAATTTTGGCATTCTCTAAAGGGCCTAAATTTGACAATGACATTAAATCTTACAAAAAAAAAAAAAAAAAGTCACCCAGGAACATAATTCAACTTATGATATTCCCATTTTAGGTGGAACTACCATTAGGCAGAAAGGAGTCCTGGCATGCCTTTAGTCTTTGCACTTGAATGGTATTATCCTGGATTTGGGAGAAAGAGCGAGCTGGTTGTCCAGGATGTGCAGTGGCTGTGGAAATGTGCGTCATCGTGGAGGCCATGTACAGAAGAAGATGTACAGAGAGCTTAATCTGGAATGCTCGGAGTGGCAACTATGGCAAACATAACAAAGAACAAGTGTTCAGCAAACACGCAGAATTTATCAAATTTAAATAACATTTCTGGCCTTTGAATAAAAGATTTTCTCTGTGTTTATTCAAAATAAAATGATTCTGTCCCTGACTTCCATTTGCAAACCACCATCAAAACCAATTGTGGGCTTCCCTGGTGGCGCAATGGTTAAGAACCTGCCTGCCACTGCAGGGGACACGGGTTTGATCCCTGATCCAGGAAGATACCACATGCTATGGAGCAACTAAGCCTGTGTGCTGCAACTACTGAGCCTGTGCTCTAGAGCCTGCGAGCCACAACTACTGAGCCTGTGTGCCACAACTGCTGAAGCCCGCACGCCTAGAGCCCGTGCTCCGCAACAAGAGAAGCCACCGCAACGAGAAGCCTGCGCACCACAACGAAGAGTAGCCCCCGCTCGCCGCAACTAGAGAAAGCCCGCACCCAGCAACAAAGACCCAACTCCACCATAAATAAATAAATAAAATTAAATAAAAATAAAAATTAAAAAAAAAACCAATTGTATTTTATTGGGGGAAAATGTGACTCTTTTCTCTTTTTAATCTTTTATTAGAGAAAATTTCAAACATGCAGAAGTGGAGAGAATAATATAATAAACTCCATATATTTATCACCCACCTCAACAATGACCAACTCATAACCAATCGTTTTTCCTCCTTTGCCCCCCTATAATTCCCTTTCTCTTTCTCTGATTGTTTTGAATTACTCCCAGCATTATATGCTTTTATCTGTAAATATTTTATTACATATCTAAAAGATAAGGAACCTTTAAAATAAATTATCACACCTAGAACAAAACCACCAACAACCTCTTAATGTCATCAGTATGCTCCAAAAATTATTATTGCCACAGCCATGGTAACGCTCATCCTTAGTGGTAATTAGAAATACTTATAGAATAGAAAATTTTATATATATTTGTTAAAACTATAATGTAACAACAAGGAGATTAGAATAAAAACAGGGTGTAGAATGTCCAGATCACCAAGAGGTAAAGACTAGTCAGTGAATCCAGTTAAAGGCAAGAGTACAAAAAATAAAAGAGAGAGTGAAAAATGGCAGAAATAAAATGAATTATATCAGCATAACAGAGGCACTTCTAGAAACAGGCACTAATGGAATTCTAACAAATTATACTTGAATATAGTTTTGATATTTTAATTTTTGGTAGGGTAGTCAAATCCTATTTACTCACTCCTACTTTTTAAATTCAAGTCAACTTCCCTTTATGGTTCCTTTAGACCCATTAGATGTCCATATCCATGGAAGCAATTATTTTACTATAAAAACAAAAAGGGAAAAAATGTTACAGTTGATTTTTCCTTAAAATGATGTGGCTTACATTATCTGCCTTTACAACTATTAATTGGTACCACTGATCAGTATAAAAAAAATTCCTCTATCAATAATTAGCTCCAGAGACACAGACGTCCTCTAAGCCCTAAAATCAACAGAATTAGGAAATCATTTGTGAAACTTTAGCATTATTTCTTGCAGTATTTCTTGCCTTTTAATTCAACATATCAACTATGTATATAACTACAATTGTTTTGGCACAGTAATTAGATGTAAGCATGAACATAACAAAACCTCATTGCTAAAGAAAATTGTAGTCCAATGAAGAGATGGTAGAAGGTTTAAAATAACAAGGCAGAACCTGGCAGGGCCATAAGAGGTGTGCAAACAAAAGACTATGTAAAAACTTGAGGGTGGGAATAACATTCAGATATCAAGACAAAAGAGAGGGAATACTTCGAGATGGGCTTAAATGATGGGCACTATTTCAACAGGCAGAGATGGCAAGGAGTACAACCAATGCAGAATAAGTGGCATTAACTCATTCAACATATATTTATTAAGCAAGGTGGTATGACACTGTTAAATGCTGGGAACACAGCTGTGAGCAAGATAGACAAGGTCCCTGGCTTCGTGGCTTTTACAATGTTGTGAAGGAGAACAAGCAACAAAAAAGTAAGCAAAAAAATTTTTTTAACCACAAGATAATTTCAGCTAGAGGTAAAAAGTAATGAAGAAAATAAACAAAGTGATGTGAATGACTGGGTAGGCCATGGGCAATTCTTTAGGTGGGATGAGGTAGGAAACCCTCTCTGAAAAGGTGAACTCTTTATTTTTATTTATTTATTTTATTTTTTAAAATTTTATTGGAGTATAGTTGATTTACAGTGTTGTGATAGGAGATTCTTTACCCATATAGGTTATTACTCAGTCTTACAGAACATCGAGTATAGTTCCCTGTGCTCTATAGTAGGTCCTTGTTGGTTATCTATTTTATACATAGTAGTGTGTATATGTCAATCCCAAGCTCCAATTTCAATTGAGACCTGCAGGACAAGAAGTTGCCAGAGGAAAGGCAATGAGAAGGGCAAAAGCTTGAGACAGGGCATGTTCCGAGTAATAAGACAGAGGCCCTGTGCCTGGGGGGAAGAGGGATTGAAGAGTCAGAGCACAAAAGGCCTCCACTTTTACTGTAGAAGGAATGGGGAGACACTGAAAGGACTTAGGCAGGGATCGTCACCATCTAATTTATATATATTTAGAGTTTATTCTGGTAGCTGCGAGCAAAGTGGAAAACGATGGGGCTTGCGGACTTCCCTGGTGGCGCAATCGTTAAGAATCTGCCTGCCAAAGCAGGGGACACGGGTTCGAGCCCTGGTCCGGGAAGATCCCACATGCCGTGGAGCAGCTAAGCCCGTGTGCCACAACTACTGAGCCTGTGCTCTAGAGCCCGAGCGCCGCAACTACTGAGCCCACGTGCCACAACCACTGAAGCCCGCACGCCTAGAGCCCGTGCTCCACAACAAGAGAATCCTCCACAATGAGAAGTCCACGCACTGCAACGAAGAGTAGCCCCCGCTTGCCGCAACTAGAGAAAGCCGGCATGCAGCAAAGACCCAATGCAGCCAAAAATAAAAATTAAAAAAAAAAAAAAGGACGAAAAATAAAAGAAAGTGGCTGGCTTGCTAGAGAACAGCAAGAAGGGATAAGTTGAAGTCTTTATGGAGGAAATAAATGAGAAAGAGGACAGTGATGAATTCGGAAAGTAGATTAGGGTCCTATTATGACCCTAATATGACCCTATTGGGTCATATTAGGCTTTGAGTTTTGGGGTGAGGAGTATGGATGTAATTTAGAAGGAAAGAGAAAGTTTAAACAAAGGATGTGATCATGGTTTCACTTTATGAAAACAGTTTTATTAACAATATGTTGGACTATTCTGAGAACAGAGAGGTATAAAGGTCAGATTGGAGGTAATTGTACCAGCCTAGGCAACAGGTAATGAGGGCTTCTAATAGGATTAGAGTAAGAAGAGTGTAAAAAAGACAAACGCACAAGACATTGTGAGAGAGAAAATCTCTGAAATTTTGAAATTTACTGAGAAGAAAGCAAGGGGCAGTAGGGGATCAAAGAAAAGTAACTATCATTTGGGTTGGGTTTTTTCATCATTCAAAAAATGGAAGATGAGGAATAAACGTGTGTGTGTATGTTTGGGTGGCATCTGCATAGACAACTCAAATTTGACCAGTCCTGCCAGAGGAGAGAAGAGAGAATACTAAGTAGAGCCAGGAAGAAAATTTGCTAAACTTTAGAGAGACAGGAAGAGGGAAAAGTCTGTTAAAAAAAAAAAGAAAATAAGTGTAAGAAAGGCAAGGGAAAAACCTGGAAAATTTATCACAGAAACCCTAAAATAGGAGAACTCTCCAAAGGATAAGAATGATCAATAGTATTAAAGTGACAGAGAAAGAAAAACAAGTCTCTTTGAGTCATTATGGTCCTTTTCAAATCATATTTTAAGACGATTTAATATCCTGACTTGATTCAGGTATATATGACTCAAGAAATATCCTAGTCAGGTTTCATCAGAGGTTACATACAGGTATTGACAAACTGCTGTGAAACATTTAGGATTGTCCATGTTATACCAATTGGTTGCATATCAGTGGACAAAGATAGTTCTTGGTGCTTCTCAGGTATTGATGCATTTTGTTACAGTTCAGAGACTAAAACTCCTTTCCCAAGGCATCCTCCAATTTCCAGAGCCTCAAACTCCTTGGCTGTGGTCATGCATTACCCATTTAATGAAGAGTCTAAACTTGGTGAAGGTATATAGTATATACATGAAACAGATTAATTATCTTCCAAGCACTGTCCTATGTAGATTCTGTCAAATTTCCCTTTCTGGTTGGGTAGAAAATCTCTTAATGAATTTTTGAGCAACTTCCAAAAACTTTGTTCATTTAAAATTTTAATTACGTATTAGAAGATAAACTTCTACTCTCCTACCACTGGCAAGGCTGTGGCCCGGGGGATTTGAAATGAATGGGGGGATGTGGCCCCTTCTTTTCATTCTCCTCCCCTTCCCTCACCTTCAAGGAATGGCCTATCTTTGGGACATCTCCTCCCTCTTCCTTTTTGACATCATGAGTATCAAGGAGACAAGTGGGAATAAGAGAGATGGTATAAAATACCTTATGTAACTGGTACCCAGTATGTTTCCATGTATTGCTAGTAGCCTCTCCCAATGTTATGGTCTCCATGAATATGTGTATGTATTTTTCTTGGGGTGATTTTAGCTTCCCTCAGTGAGGGTCTTCCCACACTCCGTTCATCCTTTGCCAGTGGCCATGCCTTCACTGTCTCTGTATTGGATATATATTGCTGTGTAACAATTACCACAAACTTAATGGCTTAAAACACAACATACATTTATTATCTCACAGTGTCTAAGCTAGGTCCTCCGCTTCAAGGTCTCTCATGAGGCTCAAAGAAATCTCATCTAAACACTTAACTGGGAAAGAATCTGCTTCCGAGTTCACATGGCTGCGGGCAGCATTCAGATCCTTGTGACCTGTTGGACTGAGGGCCTCAGTTCCTAGCTGATGGTCGGCCCATGGCCGCCCTCAGTTCCTTGCCACATGGGCCTCCCAACATGGCTGCATGCTTCATCAAAGCATGCAGGCCAAGAAGACAATAAAGAGAGTCAGCTAGCAAGATGTAAATTACAATCTTAGTAACAAAATCCTGGAAGTGACATTCCATCACCTTTGCCTTATTCTGTTGGTTAAAAGAGAGTCAAGGTTGTGAATGCTTGTGATGCTGAGATCATTGGATGCCATCTTAAAGTCGACCTGCCCTAGTTCCCTTTGGGTAAGACTGGAACACCCCCTTCTTCCTGCCCTACCCTTTATCCCTGCTCCTTCACTTGGAGGTTCAGAAAGAACTGAGATCCTCTTCTGTATCTTGTCTGGGGTGAGGTGTTTCCCTCATTTTCCCAGGGATATTATACCACAATCTCTTCACTCTGTTGTCACCATCAATTCTAGCAAGGTTCATACTTTCAGAATTGTCCAAATGACAAGCAGACACTAGCCTTCATATTCATATAGGGCTTGCAAACTCCAGGGGACACAAGTAAAGCTTTATCAAAAAGTTGGCTACATTCTCTATACTGAGAGGACCTGTAAGAACTACAATTTAGTAAACATCCATCCAGAGAGTGAAAGAGCCATCCTTATATTTTTCAGGCATCTGTTAACTTTACGAGTGAATCTCTTGGAGTCTTGTCTCATAGGGAATGAGAGGAAAAGCCACAGAACTCCCCATTAAAATGATGACACCTGACTTTAACCATTGCCCTTCTTCCCAGAGTCTTCTTATACAAGCACAGAAAATGCAGGAAGATTTGAGGCTGTAGCTAACCGTGGGAGGCAAGTTCTGTCATCCCTTATAAATGCTAGGGACAAGGTGGGTGAAGAGGCTATAGGTTTCCCATCAATCAACAGGATACATGGGGTAAGTAGCACTCTTTGACCCCAGGGTTAGCCCCAGTTGCCAATTCTGGGCGAGGAGAAAGTCCCTCTATGCATCCTCTTACACATCTAAGACTGAGAATAGTGTTAGATGGGTGTTTTTCTAAAGCCTTCCCCTCACCATCAACTTAGGTTGATAACTCAGGACTCCTGTAGTTGATCCAAGTACCGGTTCCACTTCATCTGCATCCTACCGTATTCCATCTTTAGCTCACATTTTTTTAAAAAGTGGTCACTTTGCCATGGTCCTAGTGAGATACAGGCTTGCACTCTTGGTCATTCCCTCTCTATTCTGTGTCTGTACATTTCTCTAAAGCAAGGCAATCTTTATCCACTTCCAAATCCTCAATTATTTTATGACTGGAATTTGAGCCTGGATCACATCATTTTCACCTCCTTATATTTAAATGCTTTCTAGCAGGGCAGGCATAAGAGAGCTGAGCCTCCTTAAAAATACTGAGCTATTTCTCATCTGCCATAGAAGAATGAAGAGTTATAGATTCTTAGAATGTTAACATTAAAAGGAAACTCTGAGGTTGTGTAAAGCAACTCTCTTCATTTTGTGGGTGAGCATCCTAAAGGTGAAGTTGTTTAAAAGAGGGTCAAATTAATTCACCTGGCTCCCAGTATCCTTCTACTGTACAATATAGTTGTTGAGGGGAAAAATGGGCAGAAATATTAAAATCACACCATATTTATCACAATTACATACATCATATATATTACACAATTTAAATCATGTCATATATATGAAGTGATTTTAACTGTGAGTTGCTGTATTTTTAAACTGGCTTGAAAGGCTGTCCCAATTTTGCACATTATAAATGAATTGTGCTACTTTGTTTTATGAGCTTTGAAATCAGACCACTTATACAACGCTTACAGAAAGTACTTGCTTCTCCTGTTACGATGCTTAGTGACCCATCTTGGGGGTGAAAGGGCAATTGAATCTCCCAGAATCTGGGAGAAGGAACTTTTCTATTGCATCTGCCAAAAGGGAGACTCCATTTTAGTTAATAATAAGTCTGTCTTAATTCAACATTTGTATGAGGTCCAAAGTCAGTTGCAGTAAATCTCAATAACTACTGCTCATTTCAAGTCAGAATCAGGCAGTTTGTTTATTTAAAACGCTTGCTCCATGGGTTACTCCCCTGGGAAAATGACCTTATTTTCATCTCAGGCCCAAGGGAAGCTTCTTACACTGTGGAATCTTATTCTAGAATGTGTCTGGAAAGATGAAAGTTACAGCTTATACTCAGCTAGCATCACATGATTCACCTCATTAACAAATTTTTTTATTTTTAAAAATAAAAGTAGGAAGACTGATACATTGTAACCCTTCTTACCTCCTGCCCCCCCCCCACTAGTCGAAATCAGAGTTGAGAACTGCCCAATGCCACCTACACTACTGCATTCTCTTTACTTTCAGTGCCCCAGAGGGACTTGGATCAGCTCTAAGAGTCCTCTTAGGGGTAAAGTCAAAGGAAAACTTTACTTTCAGTACCCCAGAGGTGACAACACCCGTAAAGTGAAAAGAAAATCAGGTGGTTCTATGGACTGTGGGTGGGTGTGAAGCAGTGTGATAGGTAAACTTACTGCAAACAACAAGGCATCTGGAATGGGCAGAAAACGAGTTTGGAGTTATCTTATGTAAATGTGGGACCTGTTGTCACTCTAGAACTCCTCCTCCTCCTCTCCCTCTCCCTCCTCCCTCCCCCTCTTCTCCTTCTCCTTCTTCTCCTTCTCCTTCGTCTCCTTCTCCTTCTTCTTCTTCATCTCCTTCTTCAAAACACTAACAGCTCAGCAGGAATTTGCAGTGCTTGCCTTTGGTTAGGAACCAGGTCTCTCTTGCACACACAACTAAGTTGTAAATACCCCTTGAGTGATAACACCTTATGTTATCTCAGTCACTAACACAATTCTCTGCATTAGTTAGTTTTTTGACTTTTCTTAGACCTCCAGCTAAGGAAATAAAACTGCAGAAAAGGAGCTTTGTAGCTGGAAGGAAAACACCATAAGCACAACTTCGGAGCATCTGGCTTCACCTTCTTAAAAGGCTGAAGAGGAAGGCTATAAAAACATGGATGTAAGCCATGATCTCACCATCCTCAGAAATCCTTGCATCTGGAGAGTGGGGGAGGGGAAGGGAAAGACAAGGTAAGAAAAGAAAAAAGGAACAGAGTAAATAAGAAAATAGTGGATAAAATTAGACTAGGTCACTATCTCACTTAGGACACACTCACCAGACTATTGAGTTTACACCTCGTGAATAATCACTCCATTTCTGGAGCCAGCCTTCCACTAGTCTCTGCAAATACAGTCTTGTTCTCCATCTGAGGTCATGAAAAAATCATTTTGACCAGGATGCTTAACAAAGATATTTACATTGAGACTGGACACCTTGTCTGGAAACATGGTGAGAACAGGCTCCCTAGTGACAATTTCAAGGTGACTCAATGTGTCAGGTGAAGCAGCCTAGGCTGGAGAATGGCAACCTGTGCAAGACGGAATCTGTAGGGAATGCCAGGCCAGCCTTGCTGCTTCTGCTGGTGTCAGTTACAGGGTGGAAGCAGAAGAGGAGCATGGAAAATGAGAGGGGACCCCATAAAGCTCTGTGTCCAGATTCATAGACTAACCTTCCTAATCACTCTCCAGACACCCTAGACACAAACTCTAAACAAATAGGCCCCCAGATCTATATAGGAAAAAATCCTCTAGTGCTCCATTTTCTTGGAACATTTACTCAAGGCATCTTGGTTGGAATAATAATCAAAGGGAAAAACAAGTATAAGTCCGTTCTTCTCATAATCAAAAAGAAAAATAAAGTAGTTCCCATATAAAAATTGCAGCACCACTTCAACTACACTGGGATGGGCTGAAAGGGAGGTGGTGTTTTCTTGACAGAAAAGATTTTCAAAAGCAAGGGTTGTCTTACTTTATGCTCTATATTCACAGAATTCAGGGTTTATTAATTTCAAGGCATTAAGAAAAAACAGTATGTTGTAAAAATAGCTTCTTCTGTAAGCTACCCACATTTTTTCAGGGTCTGGGCAAACCACTTAATGACCTATGATTTGCCAACTGGTAGCTGAGATACCAAATAAGTTCTGGCAAGGACTTAACCAGGAATCTATCACCTCACCCATAACTGTATCTATTTATAAAGTAATGAGACAGACTGTAATAATGCTTGAAAAATAGCTCAATAAAAAAGTTTGCATTTAAGCAATTGTTTAAAAACGTATTTTGCAGTTGTAAATTTAATGCAAGAGAGGTTTTCCCAAATGGGTGGAAAGTATAGTTTGACATAGAAGTTACTGGCTAGCTACTTCACTTGTAGCTTCCAATATGTAAAGCGAAAAGATAAATGTGCTGGGAAGTCACTATGCTAAGACACTAATATTAATACAGGTTTAGGTTCCTCAGAAAGACACAAAGAGCAGGAGGCAATGCAACTTCCATGAAAACGTATTCAGTGTTAAGAAAAATAAACTTATAACAACAGGGATTTAAAAAAACAAATCAATTTGGGGTGGTCATTCACTATACAAAAGACAATCCCATACAATGACATAGGCAAGATGGGAAACAAAGAAGCTCCAGGCCCTCCTTCCTTCACAGAGACACTGAGTTAACAATGATATACAGACCAGAATACTTCTGTGAGAACTCTAGAGACCAGCTGAGAAGCTACATCATCCAGGCCAATGTAAAGCCAAGAAGGGATTCAGGAAAACGGGTAGGTAGGAAATCTTCTGAGTTTTGCATGTCAGTCCACGCCCCTTCCCCAATGTAGCATAATGCTGGTGTGGTGCAACAGAGAGGAAGTCTCCCATAATGGTACTTCTCTCTCTGGACAGAAACAAAAGAGTGGACCATGCAGCCAAGGTTCTAGCTTGTCTGGGGGCTGCCTGAGAGACTGGTTTCTGTCTCTCCTGACTCCAAGTACTGACTGGACTGATGGCATAATTTGGAAGCTGCTGAAAATAGGCTAGCAACCGGGCACATTAGAGCTACAGTTCCACGTGCAAACGCCAAGGAGAGTAAGATCAGAAAATGTTTGAAAGGTCCTGGAACCTCTAGCCAGGCTGATTGCAGAAAGTCTTCTCCTGTAGGAAGCCAGTATGCAAAAACTAGGAGAGGTAGTTGTTTTCTTCAAATGCCCAAATCTCAGCAAAAGATTGAGGAGCACAAAGGAAACAGGGAAACATGGCTCCATCAATGGAACAAAATAAAACTCCAGAAACCAACTCTAAAAAAATGCAGATCTTTGAGCTGACAGTGAATTTTAAATTATTGTCAAAATGATGTTCAATGAGCTAAAAGAGAATATAGATAGACAACAAAAAGAAATCAGGAAAATTATGTATCAACAAAATGAGAATATCAACAAAGAGACAGAAACTATTAAAAAGTATCCAATGGAAATATTAAAAACAAACAAACAAAAATTCTCCAATGAGGATAAACCCAAAGAGAACTACAACGAGGCACATAATCAAACTGCCTAACATCAAAAACAAAGAAAGGATCTTGAAAGCAGCAGACATAAGCAACTTGTCACAGAAAAGGGAATGTCCATATAATTATCAGTGGATTTGTTAGAAGAAACTTTGCAGGCCAGAGGTAGTAGGATAATATATTTAAAGTGTTGAATAACAACAACAAAAATCTGTCAACCAAGAATACTGTAACCGGAAAAACTATACTTCAAAAATAAAGGAGAAGCTAAGAGTTTCCCAGGTAAACAAAAGCTGAAGGAGTTCCTTACTACTAGACCTGCTCTACAATAAAAGCTAAAGGGAGTTCTTCAAGTTGAAACAAAAGATTGGTAGACAGCAACTTAAAGCCACATGAAAATATAAAGTTCTCTAGTAAAAGCAAATACATGAATCTGTATTTCAGCAATTTTGGTGCATAGAATTTAAATGACAAAAGCACAAAAAGTAACTATAACTACAAAAAATTAACTATGTTAATTGGTATACAATATATAAAGATGTTATTTGTGACACCAATAACATCAAGTCAGGGGGTGGAGCTGTAAAGGAGAAGAGTTTTTGTATGCAATGGAAGTTAATTTGTTATTAATTTAAAATAGAATTCTAAAACTTTAAGACATTTTATGTAATTGCAATGGTAACAAAGAAAATATCTATAGAATATACAAAACAGAATATGACAGGAAACCAAGGCATGTCACTACAAAAGAATAATAAAACACAAAGGAAGACAGTAAGAGAAGAAAGGAAGGACAAAAAAGCTACAAGGCATACAGACAACAAAATGGTAATAGTAAGTTCTTCCCTATCCATAATTAATTTAAATATAAATTATTTTAAATATAAAATAAATATATTTTAATGTTATAAAGTAACATATTTAAATATAAATCAGAAGACATAAATTAGTTGAATGGATAAAAAAACATGATCCAATTACATGCTATCTACAAGAGACCCACTTTAGATCTAAGGACACACATAGGCTGAAAGTAAAAAGATGAAAAAAGATATTGCATACAAATGGTAAACAAGAAAGAAAAAGGGTGGCCATATTAATATCAGACAAAATAGACTTCATGTAAAACTGTTACCAGAGACAAAGAAGGACATTATATAATAACAAAGAGTCAATTCACCAAAAAGATATAATAATTATAAATATTTATGCCCAAACCTCAGAGCTCCTAAGTATGTGACGCAAACTATGACAGAACTAAAGGGAGAAATAGACAACAACATAAGAATTGCAGGAGATGTAAATGTCCCACTTTCAATAATGGATAAAAATACCAGGCAGAAGATCAATAAGAAAATGAAGGACTTGAACAACACTATAGATCAATTGGACCTAACAGATATATACAAAAGACTCCCTCCAACAACAGCAGAATATATATTTTTCTCAAGTGAACATGGAACATTCTCCAGGATAGACATGCGAGACCAAAAAATAAGTCTTAACAAATTTAAGGTTGAAATCATACAAAGTATTTTTTTCTGGTCACAATGGAATGAAACCCAACAGCAGAAGGAAAACTGGAAAACTCATAGATAGGTGGAAATTGAACAACACAATCTTAAACAACAAATAGGTCAAAAAAGAAGAGACATTAGAAATACCTTGAGACAAATAAAAATTTTTTAAAAAGTATACCAAAACTTATGATATGCAGTAAAAGAAGTACTAAGAGGGAAGTCTATAGCTATAAATGGGTACATTAAAAAACAAGAAAGATCTAAAATCAAAACCTAACTTTATACCTCAAGAAGCAAGAGAAATAAAAATATACTATACCCCAAACTAGAAGATGGATAGAAATAATAAAGATTAGAGCAGAGATAAATGAAGTAGAGAATAGAAAAACAATAGAAAAAAAATCAATGAAGCTAATTAAATTTTCTGTCTATTAGATTGACAAACCCTCAGATTAATGACAGAGAGAGAGAGAGAGAGAGAGAGAGAGAAAAGACTAAACAATTAAAAAAAAAAAAGACTAAACAATTAAAATCAGGAACAAAAGAGGGGACATTACAACCAATGCCATAGAAATAAAAAGGATTATAAGAGAATACTATGAACAATTCTATGCCAATTAATTGGATTGCCTAGAAGAAATGGATAGATTCCTAGAAGCACACATCTTACCAAGACTGAATCATGAAGAAATAGAAAATCTAAACAGACCAACAACTGGTAAGATTGAATCAGTAATCAAAAACCTTCCAACAAAGAAAAATCTCTGGACAAGATGGCTTCACTGGAAAATTCTACCAAATATTTAAAGAATTAACACCAATCCGTTTCAAACTCTTTCCAAAAACTGAAGAAGCGGGAACACTTTCAAATTCATCTATGAGGTCAGCATTACCTTGATAACAAAGACAGAAAAGAGAAAACTACAGACTAATATCCCTGATGAATATTGATGTAAAAATCCTCAACAAAATACTAGAAAACTGAATTTGACAACACATTAAAAGGATTATAAACCATGTTTAAATGGAATTTATTTTTGGAATTCAAGGATGGTTCAACTAATGAAAATCAGTCAGTGGAATACACAATATTAACAGAATGGAGCACAAAACCAAGTGATCATCTCAATTGAAGCTGAAAATGCATTTGGCAGGATTCAACACCCTATCAGGATAAAAACACTCAACAACTAGGAATGGAAAAAGAAACTACCCCAACATAAAGGCTGTGTATGAAAATCCTACAGTTAACATTATACTCAATAGTGAAAGACTGAAATCTTTTCCTCTAAGATCAGGAGCAAGGTAAGGATGCTGGCTCTCACTACTTCTATTAAATAGAGTATTGAAAGTCCCAGGCAGAGGAATTAGGCAATACAAAGAAAAAAAAAAAAAAAAAAGCATTCAAACTGGAAGGAAGAAGCAAAATTACCTCTGTTCCCAGATGACATATTCTTGTATGTAGAAAATCCTAAAGATTCTACAAAAACAAACTGTTAGAACTAATAAATTCAGCAAAGTTGCAGAATACAAAATCAACAACACAAAACTCAGTTGCATTTCCATACATGAACAATCCAAAAAGGAAATTAATAAAATAATTTCATTTACAATAACATCAAAAGAATAAAATACTTAGTAATAAACCTAACTAACCAAGGAGTTGAAAAACTTGTACACTGAAAACTATAAAACATTGCTGAAAGAAATTAAAGAAGACAAAAATAGAAATACATCTTGTATTCATGGGCTGGAAGAATTAATATTGCTAAAATGTGCATACTATCCACAGTAATAATTCAATGCAACCCCTATTAAAATCCCAATGGCATATTTTTTTACTGAAATAGAAAAAAAATAATCCTAAAATTCATATGAAACTACGAAAGACCCTGAGTAGCCAAAGCAATCTTGAGCAAGGAGAACAAAGCTGGAGGCATTACACTTCCTGATGTCAAACTATATTATAAAGCTTCCATAACCAAAATAGTATGGTACTGGCATTAAGACAAACATATAGACCAATAGAATAGAATAGCAAATCATGTAGTAATGCTACAATGTTTGAATTGTAGTGGCTTTATAGTTAAGTTATATAGCTGCCTGCTAATTAACAGATACTCAACTTCTAATAAAATTTATGACTTATACCTGAAAAAAAAAAAAAAAAGAATAGAATAGCAAGCCCAGAAATAAACCTTCATATATATTGACAAATGATCTTCAACAAGGGTGCCAAGTCCACTCAATGGAGGAAAAGACAGTCTTTTCAACAAATGGTGCTGGGAAACTGGATATCCACATGCAAAAAAAAAAAAAAAAAAATGAAGCTAGAAACTTATCTTGCACCATATACACAAATTAACTCAAAATGGTTGAAAAATCTAGATGGAAGACCCAAGACTATAAAGCTCCTAGAAGAAAACATAGGGGAAAATCTTCATGATCTTGGATTTTGTAATGTTTTCTTGGGTATGATACCAAAAGCACAGCAACAAAAGCAAAAACAGATTAATGAGATTACATCAAACCTGAAACATTTGTATATCAAAGGACACAATCAACAGAGTGAAAAGGCAACCTAAGGAACGGTAGAAAATATTTGCAAATCATGTTATCTGGATATGGGGTGACTATCCAGAATATATAAGGAACTGCTACAAGTCATCAACAATAAAATAAAATAACCTGATTAAAATATGGGCAAAGGACTTGAATAGAAATTTCTCCAAAGATGATATACAAATGGCCAATAAATACATTAAAAGTTGCTCAATGTCTCTAATCACTAAAGAAATGCAAATCCAAACCATAATTAGATGCCACCTCACACCCATTAGGATGGCTACTATATAAAAAAATAAACTAACAAATTAAAAAGTGTTGGTGAGAATATGGAGGAATTGGAACCATTGTGCACTGTTGCTGCAATTGTAAAATTGTGCAACTGCTATGGAAAACAGTATGGAAGTTCCTAAGAAAATTAAAAATAAAACTACCATATGATCCAGCGATCCCACTCTGGCTATATATCTAAAAGAACTGAAAAAACTGAAGAGATATTTCCACATGCATGTTTATAGCAGCATGATTCACAATAGCCAAGAGGTGGAAGTAATACAAATGTCCATTGACAGATAGGTGGATAAAGAAAATGTGGTATATACATACAATGGAATATTGTTCAGCCTTAAAAAGAAAGGAAATCCTGTCACATGCTACAACACGGATGAACACTGAGGACATTATGCTAAGTGAAATAAACCAGTCACAAAAAGACAAATACCATGTGATTCCTTTTATACGAGGTAGCTAAAGTAGTCAAATTCATAAGAAACAGAAAGTACAATGGTGGTTACCAGCATTAGGGGGAAGGGAAAAAAAGAGTTGTTGTTCAATGGGTACAGACTTTCAGTTTGGCAAGAAAAAGTTCTGGGGATCTGTTTCACAAAAATGTCTATATACATAACTCTACTGAACTGTACAATTAAAAATGGTTAAGATGGTAAATTTTATGTTATGTGTTTTTTACCATAGTAAAAGACAAAACCATAAAATTAACTAAGTGGGATTAAAAAAATATTTGATTTGTATATTTCTCTTTACAGCCCCTCCCAGAACTTTATCCTTGTATCTATATTCTGTAATAATAATAGTTCTAATCATTATTTGTGATACAATTAACAATTAATACAGCCAAGATAGATTAGAACCTAGATTTGCATAACTTCAAATTTTTGTACAATTTACTATGTGAAAATAATTTTTTCTTTGCTTTTAGTTTGTTTTGATTTCTTAATACACAGTCCAAATGAAAAAAAGGAGCTTGGTTAGGAGAATGTAAGTCTGAGAGAATCCTCAAAAGGTTTGTATTTTTACTTAAGGAAAAGGAAGAAAGTATGTCACTCTTCTGTTCCATAGAAAACCAGGGAGAAGTCCTGTGAGGAAGCAACAGATGGTTAGAAAAGCAGGAAAGACAAGCAAGGAGGGGAAAAACAACAGAAGGTAACCAGGGAATTAGAAAGTCATTCTCTAGCTCCTCACTAGCACCCAAAAGTCACTATTATCTGGCTCCCCAAAGATTTTCACCTTTCTGTTATCTTCTTTCTCGGACATTCTGTGCCAAGATACTGGAGCTACCATCATGACTTGTAGCTTAAAGAGTCCCTATTTCTCTCTCTAGCAGTTGGGAAGTGTGGAGAAAGTTGCTCCAGCCTCAGGAGAGAGATAACTGTGGCAGGTATTCAAAGTATGAAGTCTAAATGCATATTCTTGAATAAACACTATTATTCTTAGAAATTAACTTTCATAGTATTGAAAATACCCCTTGCACTTCAGGGAGCTTATGGGATGTAGAAAGTTGCTGCTGATGCCCTGCCCAGATCCACGTGAGAGGGCACCCATCCCGCAAGTACTGTGAACTGACCGGTAAGAGCTCACAACTACACCTTTCTCTCAGAATTGCCAAACAGGAACTACCTTGTATGGAAATGCCCGGAAAGTTATAACCTCCCTCTTTAGGGGTAGCCTGTGGCCACTGGTTGACTAATTCACGGGTTGAAAAGCCCAGCCCCCTTACCTAAATTTGGGACAATAGTATGGCACATTTTTAACTCTAGAGTTCTCCAAGGGATAGGTGAATCCAGACTTTAGCTGAAGCCCATTTTCCCTTGGCTTTTTCTCTTGTCCTCTCCTGCTTCCCTCAGTTTTTCACAGGTTTTTCTTCTGAGAGCACACCCTTAATAAACAACCTTCAAAAGAATCCCAGGATCTGGCTCTGCTTCTAGGGAACAAAACCCAAGACATGGGGAAAATAGATTTTTTATAAATAGACCTGAGAACCTAATTAGAATATAGGTTTTTATAGAAAACGCATTTCAAATTCAAATAAAGTCACGCACACATATTTTTTGAAATAAGCCCGTTATGCACCTAAGACTAAATATATATTAAAATACAGAGTGTTTTTTTTCAGATTGTTTTATAAACAAAACCAGATAAACGTATATGCAGAGAAATAACTACTCTTCTGCTTCTGGGTAATCACAGAGTAAATAGTTCAGAACTACCTTCTTGCTGAGAAGAAAAGAAAATTTGGAAAGTATTTTTAAAATTTTGTTTGAAAGCAACATAGAGTTAATAAGGTAGTAAAGAATGATGAGAAAAAAATCCATAGAAAGATAAAGGCTTAAGAAGGTGATCTAGAATTTAGGACCATTTTTCCCCTGCAGGAATTTGCAAATTCTATGCAGGTGAAGATAAAGTGATGACACACCAGGAGATAAGATAACATGAATAAACCAGCAGAAACAACACACAGTAGAAATAGACCCACAAAAACTCCAGATATTGGAGTTATCTCAGAGGTGTTTTAAACCAACAATACTCATTAGGTTCAAGGAAATGACGAGGTTAAAAATTTTAGCAGTGAATTGGAAATGAATATATATATATATATATATATATATATAATAGAGTAGAACTCAAAGTGTATAGCAGCAGGTGAAAAAGAGTGAGGAGATAATTACTGAACTGAAAGATAAAAATCCATAAATCCATAATGAAGTATGAAGAGACAAATGAGTGGAAAACCTAAAAGAGAAAGTAAAACAATTAACAACACTTGTGTTTGGAGTCCCAGAGAGAGAGGGAGAAAAGAAAATGATCAAAAGCAATGTTTGAAGAGATAATGGCTGAGAGCATCTCAAAATTAATAAAACCACAGATTCTAAAATCCCTTACCTATTCAACAAGAGAAGAAATATATCAACTTTCCAAGGATAAATTTGTGAAATGTAAACATATTTTTGGAAATATTATCTGTAGAACTGAAGTAATATCACTTCACAGGATTATTGTAGGATCAAATGTGGTAATATATATAGTTATTTCAACTATTTTATCTTAATGATAATTCTAAATTCTTTCATTTACTGAGCTAAAATCCCCTAAAAACTTTTATTTTATACAAGTCATGGAAACATTGGTTAAAAACCCACATAATTTATAGATTTGACTCATGTAACAACACTTGTTACAATATGTGAGTTATAACGTTAACTACAGTAAGTCTACATATGAACCTTCAAGTTGCGAACTTTCAAAGGTGCAAACGTGCGTTCCATCAACATCAGGTGTGAGTGAAATTGCAGCTTGCCCTCTGTCTCCTATTGCTGACGATCCTTCCGTTCTACCATCTCCCACCTCCTCTCCCTTCTCCAGTCAGTAACTCTTCTTGCCTGTTCACTCGATGCCAACCCCTGTATGCCAGCTGTTGTACTGTACTACTGTACTTTTCAAGGTACCGTACTGTAAGATTAAAAATGTTTTCTATATTTTTTGTATTTGTTTGTTTTTTATGTATTATTTGTGTGAAAAGTATTATAAACCTACTATGGTACAGTACTATATAGCTGATTGTGTTAGTTGGGTACCTAGGCTAACTTTGTTGGACTTATGAACAAATTGGACTTATGAACAAATTGGACTTACGAAAGTGCTCTCAGAAAGGAACTCGTTCGTATGTAGGGGACTTACTGTATTCTCCCTCTTAGCCTTTATAATTTTTAAGTGTAATATTTATTAGTCTTAAAAAGTTGCTGGAATGCTTTGGAAGTACTAGAGCCAAGTGGGGTTTTTCTGGCATTAAGGAAGGAACGTGGAAGAAAACTAGCAAAGTAAACCAACAACTGAAATTAAATAGTCCTCCAATGACTGTGGTATGGGATCAATATTTATTTATATGCTTGTGAAGATAAAGATCATGAAAATTCCAGGGATTATGTGATGCCCAAGTACATTTTTTTTAAAAATCCATATCCAATTCTTAAAAGCCACTATTAGATAATTACTGAACATTGATAATGCCAGGAAGTTGGGAAAGCAGAAAACTTGAAACTAGCTAATAAACATTTTAATGACCTAATAAGAGTATTTTCACCTACAGATATTGATCAAACTCCAGAAGAAGAGAGATCATTCAGCCAAGTTTACTATCCTCGCATGACCTATCTTGGCTGTTTATCTTTTTTGTCCTCTCTTGAGGTTCAAATCAAGACTTTCATGTTATAACAGAAGGATAATTTACTGAGTGAATTAAAGGAACTGACTTCCAGAGCCAAATGAACAAGGAAGCTTCACAAACATTTGTTTTTTTCTGGGATGTTTACTTTCAAAATCATAAATGTATGTACTTTAATAAGAAATTATTTAACCAGTAGAAAATAGTCTGCCCAGAGTTTCACTGTCATAACAGCTTCTATTCAATACAGTAAGACATACTTTTCTTTCCACATCAGATTTCATGACAATGTTTTCAGTTGGGGCCAGATTTTCAAAGATGAAGTACAACAACCAGGAAAGTATACAACTATAAAAATTATTTTTTACAGAAAATTAATAAACTTTAATAAATTATAGAAAATTAATAAACTTTAATTGGAGTCAAATAAATTTTGAATTAATTTGTGTACTAAATATGTATTCAGTGATCAACGATAGAGAGACAAGGACCATAGGCAAAAAAATGAGAAGATATAGAGCTAACTTGAAGGAGGTTGTACTCTAGAGGTGGGCACCCATGCGATCCACAATTGCAGAGTTGTTCAATAACTTAGAGGCAAAAAATGTTCGTGTGAGATATTATGAAACCATAGATACAGGTGTTTCTAAGTATTCTTGGGGAAATCCAAAGAGGCTTCAGAGAGGTCTGCCAAAAAGTTGAGAGAGAGGAAAAGGGGGCAGCAATCTAGTCTGTAAGAATAGTCTGTGTAAATGAATTACCTTAAATGCTGAAGCATAAAACAACAACAACAAGGGAGAAGTAGGGAATGAGATTATTTAGATAGACAGGGACTAGGTAATGAATGAGTTGAGACTTCCACCAACATGCCAGTTGCTTTTAAAAGAAACCAGTGGATCCCCAATCTCCCCTGATGGGGTCCAAGGGGAGACCGAGTAGGTGGGGCTGCAGGCCAGGCCTCTCGGAGTGAAATGGTGCCATTTGATATGCAGTGGATTCAAGCAACATTTTGATTGAAAAATCACTGCTGAAAGTAATGGGCTCTACAAAGGAATGTTATTCAGGTTTTCTCAAGAGCTGAATTAATCAGAATATATTTCACAAAATTAGTTTTAATATATTCCTATTTTGAAAGCCACATCATCCATTTTAAAAAGACAAGGAAAAATGACAAGAAACAGAGACAGGGACCCAGAAGATGACTGAGGGCAGCAGCTGAAGTCTAATAAACTGTATTTTGCTGTGTTAGATCATCTTTAAGTGGTTGGCAACATACCTGATATGGCATGCATCATCTGTTCCATCGAAAATTGCCATGTCTTGTTTGACAATCACAGATATAAATGATAGTTCTGTTTAATGAGGATATCTTTACATCTCACAGTTCTTCAATATCCTTCAACATATAGGAAGAATAAAGAAGTTATTAGCAGCAGAGTGTCCTACCTTTGGGAATAGGATACAATAATTCTGAATTCCAAAGATCGTGTAAAACTGATCAGCATGACCTTTAACGACACTGGATTCTCATTTAAACAACAGAAGCTCCATTACTTCGGGGTATCCCAGGCATTAATCATTAAACAGAATCAATAGGGAGAGATAGCAAATGCTTATCCCCAGATAAGCAGTAGTTGGTAAAATGTAGCTGGTATGAAATTGACTCTTGAAACCCTTCAAACCAAATAGAGTATTTCTAAAATGTTGTCTGTTATAAAATATGGTTCCTAGAACGGTTCTCACTTGGTTATTTTGAGAAGCTATGATTTGTTTAAAAATCTGCATATAAATCTCAAAATTCATTCTGCTATTATTGATGAAAATATGGAAACAAGAACAACTACACCACATGGAAGACTGTCTAGACAAGAATGTTGGGGTTTATGACTGAAATAAATTATTATTTTCTGAGAGCCAACAGTATGCTTGGCATTAAACAAGACAGCCAGAGAGCAGGACCCCAGCCTTTGGACTCACAGTTTAAGCCAGACACACAAACAACCAAATCATAAATCACAACAGCTAAAAAAAATATGGTGTAAATTTCACAGGCGTGAATTTTGGTGTTGATTTACTTTCTTGGCCATAATAAATAAGAGATACCAGAAATAGTCATCATAAAGATTGTCAATGAATGTTATTAATCCAGTCCCCTAATTAGCTACCTGAATGAATTTTAAAAGCAGATTTTTGACATTTAGCAAACATGGTAATGCATATTTTTAGCAGCAGCACTTATAAAACATTTTATTGCATGATGTTATGAAAAGCAAGTTATACATCATGTCCTTAACTTCTTCTTGTGTGTACGTTCGCTAATTTCCACTTTGCAATCTTTCTTGCCTTTGTGATCACTGGTCTTATTTGATGATGAATAGGAATAGAAAGCCAGTAAGAGTAATTTTTCCCTGCTTTTTTTCCTCTTAGGGTATATTTTTATATGCAATCATATGCATATAAATGTCACTCTGGCTCAGGACATCAGAAAAGCAAGATCCTCAATATTTTTCCTGTTGTCACCTTTCCAATGAGTGCCAAAGGTCTTGATAAATAGTCAGCTTTGAGGTTAGAAACCTATACTCGGTACAATTCACAAATTTTCTGTCTTTACCCTGCTGTAGAAATTAGGTGGTATTTAGGTTTTGACTAACATAGAACACCTATGGACCTCTGTTTCCTCACCTGTAAAATGGGGGTAACATGCAAAAAACAGAAGCCCTTAGTAACACTCAGTAACAGTGAGTATTATTGTTATTTAACACCATATTTATTTAAATAATTATTGTTTCTACATTGTCCAAGTTTATCATGGTAGAAAAATATAATAAAAAAAAGAGCTAACAGATGACATATTTTAGAATTATCTACACTGAAACCCCAAGGAAAGGAACGTATTTGCTTTTTTTATGTTTTTGGAGAGATAAAGCATGAGAATTGGGGGAACTGCATGACAGGTAATTCTTCCATTTAGGAGCCATTCAAAAAGAAGGGTCTAGCTGTTGTGTAGGGGTGGATGCAGGTTTTGTGAGTCTTGAAGTTTATACAATTTGAGATCCTTTTTAAGGTCATATACATATTTAATACAAAATTAAGTATTGTGGTTTTGATGGGATCCATGTACATAAGGATCACAGAAACTTAAATTTTATTAGATTCCTGGTGGATCTGCCCCTCAGGGTGAGATAAGGTGAACTTCAGATCCTTCCAATACCAGAGGGTAGAAATGAGAAATAGGATTAAGGTTAGTGCTTTGAAATTTGTAGAAACCAATGACCATGAAATCTTATTTACCTAGGTCAGTGCAGGAACCAAGAAGGCCCATCTTTATATCCAGAGAGTGTAACGTGGATACACTCACATGGTTAGAATAAGGTCTTGCTAAGCTCATATTCTGTAAAGAGTGCTATTCACCTGGTTCCACCCACCAAAGGACCCAATGTCAGAACTATGGTCAAAGTAGGAGGTACATAGTCCAGATACACAGAATAATCCCTACGCAGGCTGTTAAACATTGAAGTTTGTGTGGATGACCAAGGGATTTGTTTGGAGTATATTCTTTCATTCAGCAAATCCTTTTGGGAGATTTACTATGTGCCAGGCACTCTCCTAGGCGGCAGGGATGCAACAGTAAGAAAACCGATTTTTAAAAAATAGGGCAAAAAAATCCATTTCCATGCCTACCTTCTATTCAGAGAGTACAGAAGATAAACAACACAAAAAAGTAAATCTCATAGGGTATTTGAAGGCGATGTGTGCTGTAGAATATGAAGTAGGGAAGGGGGAGGAGGGCTGGGGAGGGAAGAGGTACGATTGAAAAGATCTAGGCCAGGAAAGGCTCCCTGTGAAAGTGATATTTGAGTAAAAGACTTGAAGGAGGAAAGTCTAAATGCAGCAAGCCATGTGGTTATCTGAGGAACAGGCCTTCCAGGACAAGGGAACAGCAAGTCCACATTGCCTAGAACAGTGCCTGGCACACAGCAGGGGTTCAACACATGTATTCCATAAAAAGGAAACGTGGGTTAGGCTCATCAAGATGAGTTTGGGGCGGTGATGCAGGAAGGAGAGCCATTTTTTTTCCTTTTGGCAACAGGGACCCTCAACAAAGGACAGAAGAGCAGAGGTCTCTGTTGTGGAGGTTCCGTGTTTCCGTGGCACCTGGTGTCACCATGGCCACTCAAGACCACTGTGGCATTTACTTGGGATGGCTCCCCCTTAGTCCTGTCCTGCCCACTTAGCATGGCTTCGATTTTGTCCTCTTTGGTACCAAACTCTGGGCCTCAGCAATGCACTCCATTACTTCCCAGACTCTTAGCATCTCTCCTGCCGGCCACTTTGTTTCGATCTGTTGCAGGTGCCTCAACTCACATCACTTCACATGACTAGCTGGAGAGTCCACAGTAATGGCACTGCTATCTTATTGTGACTATTGGCACAGATCAATCTACATTACCAGTCTACTACCAGGACAAACACAGCATTTATTTTTTCATAATGCCAAGCAAAATCATAATGTAGACTCTACTGTCAGTTATGTGAATTGAATCAGGAGGAGAAAGTTGTTTATAATCATCTAAAAATCACCTTCTGTATTTCACAAGGAATAGAACAGAATTCAGAGAAAAATCCAATGCCTATTACAATAATGCACTAAATCTCTTCTACTTACATTTCCCGACTTATACAGTTCATTTTCATTAGCTCATATAAACACTCAAGTCTGTAAAAGTTAGCAGTGTGACCAGTGCCAGACTAAAAGTAGACTGGAAAGAATTTGCTTATATACCCAACTATAATAATTTGAGAAACTGTAATGAGCTATGTCTTAGCCTCTCATTTATTCCTCCATCCCACCATAACCCTTTCCTGCAGCCATTCTGGAGAGATTCATTCTTTTGCTTCCCTTGGACAGATCTCAGCAACTAAAACTCCAGGTATCTGATTTATTGAGCACTCACTCTGGGCCAGGCCCTGACAGAAGGGGGCCACATACAGTGCCTCTTTTAAAATCACCAGTACCCTGGGGAAGAAGGTATAAAAAATTTAAGCTCAGATCAGACAAGTAACTTGACCAAGGTCACACAGTTTATGAGAGCCTAAACCTGGATTAAATCAGAGAGCTGGAGGATGCTAGAGCTTGATATTTTAACTGTATTCTCCACACTCCCAAGTGTTAATCCTGATAGGAGAGCAGGATCAGGCAGAGAGAAGACAGTATCCTCCTGACAGTAATAAACATCTTCCCAAGATACCTCCCTGAGGCCGACATTGTTACTTGTCTCTTTATCCCCTTGGTCATGGAAACCTGATTTTGTCTGGGGTGGGAAATAGTAAACAAAAAAGTAGCTAAATACTTTTTCATCTTTCCTTGCAACTAGAGCTGGCCGCACGACACACGGCCAATAATATGTAAATTAAATTCTGCTAGGCAGTTCTGGAAAAGGTTGTGCTTCCAACCTTTCCCAGAAGGAAACAAAGAACAAGCTTTACCAGAATCTTCCCTCCTCCTTTCTTCTGGCCCCAAATGTGAACAGAAGGCTGGTAGAGCTTGCAGTTGCCATCTCAAAACTATAAGGGAAAATCTAAAACAAAACAAAACAAAGACAAAAAACTCATGGAGATCTTAGCAATGAAATTGGAAGATTGGAACCTACATCAGACTACCTCCTCCTAGACAACTTGTTATAAAAGGAAAAGATATTCTTCATTTCCTCTATCATTGGCTGGGTGTTCTGTTACTTGTAGGTAGACACTGGTAGCTGACACAGGCCGTTAGAGAACGGAGTAACCCTGGGTCAGTGCTTCTCCGTGTTACTCTTCCATCCCAAACACATACCACCAACCAAAGATTTAAATGTTGTACAAGCTATAGAATCAAGGTTGAGCTATGTACTTTGAGGTCAGCTATTTCCTTATTCCACAGATCAATGTTTTTCCTTTCTATCATCTTTTTTTGTTCACTCTCTTTTGTTCTCTGTGCAAAAAAAGTACACATAAGAGTTATGTGAAATACTAGTCAGTGTTATCAAGTGGCAGACTAATATTAAAAAGCACGTAATGATCTCTAGTCTCTGTCTTCCTTTGATTTTTGTGTAATGAACTGAACTGAAGAATATGTTGTGATTTGGCTTTATTTGAATTTATTTGGTTTAACTCAAAGAAGGACCATGCCCTGATGCAATATTTTCAAGATGGCCAGGGTAGAGGACAAATCCAATCTAGTGAAAGAGACATTCTTTCCCAAAGTTACTAGAGCTGTCTTTCTGAAATTCATCTACATCTGCTCTGTGACATCAATAGAGAAATAAAATCTCCTGAAAGTGAAAATGGTCTTCAGAGGTGAGTTGTGTTCTAACTTAAAACCGTGGTACTCAAAGTGGGGTCCCCAGACCAGCAACATCAACATGATCTAGGAACTTGTTAGAAATTAAAATTCTCAAACTCCAGAAATCTGTCTTTCAACAAGCCCTCTAGGTGATTGTGGTAATGCTAAAGTTTGAAAACCACTACTTTTTTTTTTCTAGATTAATAATAAGAGAAGGAAATAATTGAAGTGCCTGGGAAGAATTTGGAAGAAGAAAAAGAAGTGAGGAAGAAGAAAAGAGAAAAAGGTTAGCATGATGGCTGATTGCTGTGGGACACCTTCTCATAATTATCCCTCATACTACCTTAACAAATTTTTTTGGCAAAATCTATAAAACATATGACAGTGGCTTTCTTGGGAAACTGATATGATTGAATTTGTTCGTACATGTAGAAACTGGTTAGGGTGGAGGCTGAATTCTGGGTATAGGTTGACATGGGGGGAAAAAGAGAAATTGCACAATCAAACAGAAGGGACAGGGAAGGCCCCACTGGCATCTGAATTACACATGGAATTTCCCTAAAGAAGTTCTCCTGATGACATTTGACACAGAATCTACATTTTTTGCAAATACTTCCCTTCCCGTCCTTCTTCCATCCTGACACCCCTGCATACGTGCTCCACCACCCTACACACATAAACACACAGACCTTCCTAGAGCTAGGAAAATATCATATTGCTTCAGCATTTTTTTAATTGGACACTTTTATCAACTCCTTGCTATCAGGTCTTGATGTAACATCCTGGTATTGTTTTTCCTCCCTGCTCACTCATTGGATTCAAGGTTCTTCCTGGAAGTGGATTTCCTGTTATCTTTAGGGAATCTTTGGAGGAAAATATCCCCTTAAAAACAGTTGCAGAAATCTTTCTTTGAAAGTTTTGTCATTTATTTGGAATTTTAACCTTCCACTTATATGTAATTTTCACTCTTGCATTGATTTGTGATCGCCTGCATCTAGCCTGTGAACGCCTTTATTTCTGAGACTTGTTATTCATCTTTGTGTTCGCAATGACTAGTAACAGTGCCTGACACATAGTGAGTACTCAGTAAATGTTTGATGAATAAATGAATGATGTTATCAATAGATGCTAAACTTTCCAAGGCCTCAGCTTTCCCCACTGGACTCCTGTGCTGGATACCTGCCCTCTACCCCCTCCACTCTCTTGTACTCTGATGCCTTGATGGTTTTGGCCAGTGGAGAGCCATGACAGGAGATTGGAGGGAGAGAGGAGAGTGAGGTCAGAGTATATATTCCCCTGCTGTCTCCTTCCCTGTGGAGCCATCTTGAATTGGTTCTGTCCCTTGACCTAAGGTCACTGCTCCTTTCAAGGTAGCCTTCTCCATGCTCTTCTTCCCCATTCTAGCAACTTCTTCCTGTCACTCCTTCGGGATAAGGAATGGTAATAGCTCTCCTGACCCTAACCAGGTTGACTAGCTTTTGTGGTTCCTCTATACCCTGCCCACATCCCTGTAAATAGACTCATTATTAAACCATCCGCAAATTATCCTGTTCTGAATGAGCCACCTGTTTACTGTTGGACCACTGACTCATCTAACTGTCAAATATAAAAATATTGGAAAACCTTCCATATCTTTAAATATTCACCAACAACTGGGTTGTTCTCAATACATGTTGTTTCTGCATAAATATGCTATTTTAGATATTTCCTAAGTATAGTATTTTACACTGAGGGACTTAGAAAACTTACGCCCCCTCTAGTCTCCTGTAGAGGCAGGGAGAGGGGCCCTGAGCCAAGCTGGATCTGTCTGTAAAATGCTCTAGCAGAGCCAGGATTCCTGCAAATAACTTCACGCAAGCGAAGGATTTCAGAGAATGCATAAATATACATGTAAAAGATATTCCATTTGGTTTTCACATGCATAATACAAGTTTTCCTGTGGGTATAATATCTTTGATTTATTACTTTTGCTTTTTGATTTGTTAGGATATTTACATCTTAAACCTTCTTTGCAGCAACAAAATCACTTATGAAACTTGAAAAAATGTACTTTGAAATCTATATTTCAAAATTTTTTAAACTTCTAAAAGCCCATCAGCTGGTTCTGATTGGAACCCAAGGTGGAACCCCAGTATATATTATAGTGGTACAGGGTTGGTATTAAATATTTTTACCTCTTTGATTTTTTAATATCCTTTTGTAAATGTAGTGCCACAGTACAGGATTGTAGATGACCCACATTCTTGTGTTTGCATCCAAGAGAAACGAAGGAGGAAATATCTGGGGAATCAGAGGTCCTCGCTTGTACTACTACATGGCTGCTATAAGCATGTCATTAATTTCTCTGCACTTTGTTCCTCTCACTTATAAAATAGACGAGTTGCAGTAAATGATCTCTAGCGTCATTTCCAAATCTGTAGATTTTTATCCTGATGTCTTTAGAAAAAAAGGGAATATGTTTCTTTTCAAAACTCAGTCTTCATAGCTGTGTCCTGGCTGGATAGAACCCCAAATGACTTGAAGCCCTATATCCATTATTTTCCAATTAAGAAAAATTCAACTCTGCTGCTCAACAAATTCTTGAAATTCTTCCTGCCCATAACTTCTGCTTCATTCACTGTTATTACCACAACTAATTTAATCGTTTCATATAATTATTGAAACAACACCTTCCCCAAATCTCACCCTCCAGAACTCCCGACCTCATACCTTCTTTTTGGAGAATGAACACAACGGCCCATACCACCTCTGTGTGCCTTACTTGGTCTATGATACCCAGATATGTTCCTTAAAATCTTGTGATCAAAGTACTCCACCAGGTCTCTCCCCACGGCTTCACTTCTTTTGTGATTTAAATTTACAGAAGACCTTCCTTGATCTATTCAATCTAGTCCTCTTGAAAACCTTTATGTTTCTTATTTTGAACTTCTGTATCCGAAAACATACCCAAGGTTAGCGCATGTTCCTGTGATTGCTGCTTCCTCCATAAAGCCTCCCTGGGCTGGAAGACCAATTAACACCTCAGTGTCACCTTCAACGACAGCAGGACCTCAGCAACTCCACCCTCTTCCTCATCCAACGATCGTGTCGAGCACCTATTCAGTGGGAGTACTCCGTACATTACCCACAAATGCTTGATGTCCTTTCACACATGAATATGAAATCTTGTCTATTTCACCGCCATTCATTGCTCAAATGGATAAGTATTTGCTTGTGCTCGCTTGCATCAGCGTAAGGCTGTGTGAATAAGGAACCACATCTGCTCACTGCAGTACAGTCATGGCACCAGGGGTCAGGGTCACACTGCTGAAGGCATTCCAGGCTTTGGGAACCCTCCGGGCCCAGGCACTAGTGAACACCGAGGTATGCTGCTCAGATCCTCTAGCTGCAATGAAGAACTTACTACCCCAGGAATGCTGCCTGCAGACAGCCCCTAGGGTCAGCCCCCTTCCAATATTGCCTCAACTGTCCAGTTTTTGTCCAAGTCAGTTTCCCTTTGAAGATGGCCTATATCTAAAAACTGTTTGGCCTGGGACTAGAAAAGTCCACCTCTCTCCTCTCAACTCAGGGTGGCTGTGAAGTGTCCTTCAGAACTTCCCATAGGGCTGGCTGAGGCTTCTGCTGAAACGGCCTTGAAGTTTGACTTTTTCCTCCACCCCGTTCTGCTTCCTTACCTTCTCTTTCACAAGCATGGATCCTAAGAGCCCTCTGTAAAATCCCTCCTGCATCCTGATCGCCATCTTAGAGTTTATTTCTCAGGGACCTCAACCTGCAACACACGTAATAGATGAGAAAAATTTCCCACCCCTAGAGGAGTAGGAATTTAGAGGGAGAGCCCACCTACAGCAGATAAGGTCTCAGTTTCCCACCTTCATTTTAGCTTTTTTAAAAAAGAATGAGACGTGGAGACCATATGTTAAATAAACTGATTCAGCAAACTGCCTGTACTTTTCAAGTCATGATAAGTCCTAAATTTAGTGAGTAGAAATAAACGTTTAGTGAGTAGAAATAAACGTTTAGTGAGAAACTATTTTTTTCCTCATAAAGTATTTTATATGCATTTAAGTAGTAAGACTTAAAAATATAAAACCACCTGAAAATTGTTATACCCCCAAAATAACGATAATATCTTAAATATTCTAATACCCAATCTATATTCAAATGTCCCCAGTTGTCTCAAATTTTTCTTTTGCAGTTGTTCTTTTCAGATAATAAGAATCAATAAAGTTCATTAATTGCATGGTTGCAATATCTCTTAACTACTTTATTTATTTATTTATTTATTGCTTTTTGTTTTTTAAACATCTTTATTGGAGTATAACTGCTTTACAATGGTGTGTTAGTTTCTGCTGTATAACAAAGTGAATCAGCTATACGTATACATATATACCCATATCTCCTCCCTCTTGCGTCTCCCTCCCACCCTCCCTATCCCACCCCTCTAGGTGGTCACAAAGCACCGAGCTGATCTCCCTGTGCTATGCGGCTGCTTCCCACTGCTATCTATTTTACATTCGGTAGTGTATATATGTCCATGCCACTCTCTCCTGTTGTCCCAGCTCACCCGTCCCCCTCCCCATTATCCTCAAGTCCATTCTCTAATAGGTCTGCGTCTTTATTCCCGTCTTGCCCCTAGGTTCTTCAGAACTTTTTTGTTTTTTTATTCCATATATGTGTGTTAGCATATGATATTTGTTTTTCTCTTTCTGACTTACTTCACTCTGTATGGCAGACTCTAGGTCCATTCACCTCACTACAGATAACTCAATTTTGTTTCCTTTTATGGCGGAGTAATATTCCGTTGTATAAATGTGCCACATCTTCTTTATCCATTCATCTGTTGATGGACACTTAGGTTGCTTCCATGTCCTGGCTATTGTAAATAGAGCTGAAATGAACATTTTGGTACATGACTCTTTTTGAATTATGGTTTTCTCAGGGTATATGCCCAGTAGTGGGATTGCTGGGTCATATGGTAGTTCTATTTTTAGTTTTTTAAGGAACCTCCGTACTGTTCTCCATAGTGGCTGTATCAATTTACATTCCCACCAACAGGGCAAGAGGGTTCCCTTTTCTCCACACCCTCTCCAGCATTTATTGTTTGTAGATTTTTTGATGATGGCCATTCTGACCGGTGTGAGATGATATCTCATTCTGATTTGCATTTGTCTAATGATTAATGATGTTGAGCATTCTTTCATGTGTTTGTTGACAATCTGTGTATCTTCTTTGGAGAAATGTCTACTAGAGCTAATCAATGAATTTGGTAAAGTAGCAGGATACAAACTTAATGCACAGAAATCTCTTGCATTCCTATACACTAATGATGAAAAATCTGAAAGAGAAATTAAGAAAACACTCCCATTTACCACTGCAACAAAAAGAATAAAATATCTAGGAATAAACCTACCTAAGGAGACAAAAGACCTGTATGAAGAAAATTATAAGACACTGATGAAAGAAATTAAAGATGATACAAATAGATGGAGAGATATACCATGCTCTTGGATTGGAAGAATCAACATTGTGAAAATGACTTTACTACCCAAAGCAATCTACAGATTCAATGCAATCCCTATCAAACTACCACTGGCATTTTTCACAGAACTAGAACAAAAAATTTCACAATTTGTATGGAAACACAAAAGACCCTGAATAGCCAAAGGAATCTTGAGAAAGAAAAACAGAGCTGGAGGAATCAGGCTCCCGGACTTCAGACTATACTACGAAGCTACAGTAATCAAGACAGTATGGTACTGGCACAAAAACAGAAATATAGATCAATGGAACAGGATAGAAAGCCCAGAGATAAACCCACACCCATATGGTCACCTTATCTTTGATAAAGGAGGCAAGAATATACAGTGGAGAAAATACAGCCTCTTCAATAAGTGGTGCTGGGAAAACTGGACAGCTACATGTAAAAGAATGAAATTAGAAAACTCCCTAACACCATACACAAAAAATAAACTCAAAATGGATTAAAGACCTAAATATAAGGCCAGACACTATCAAACTCTTAGAGGAAAACATAGGCAGAACACTCTATGACATAAATCATAGCAAGATCCTTTTTGACCCACCTCCCAGAGAAATGGAAATAAAAACAAAAATAAGCAAATGGGGCCTAATGAAACTCAAAAGCTTTTGTACAGCAAAAGAGACCATAAACAAGGTGAAAAGACAACCCTCAGAATGGGAGAAAATATTTGCAAATGAAGCAACTGACAAAGGATTAATCTCCAGAATTTACAAGCAGTTCATGCAGCTCAATATCAAGAAAACAAACAACCCAGTCCAAAAATGGGCAGAAGATCTCTTAAGTACTTTAGTCTATTTAGTTCTCCCTCCCTTCTCATGCTATTGAATTTGCTGGAGAAATCAGATTATTCATCCTTTATAGAATTGTACCCATATTCTAGAATTGTATGATTGTTTTTCTGTGATGTTTTTAATCAATATTTTTAATTGAAGTTTAGTTGATTTACAATGTGTTAATTTCTGCTGTACAACAAAGTGACAGTTATACATACAATTTTTTATATTCTATTCCATTATGGTTTATCATAGGATATTGAATATAGTTTTCTGTGCTATACAGTAGGACCTTGTTGTTTATCCATTCTATATATAAAAGCTACATCTGCTAACCCCAACCTCCCACTCCATCCCTCCCCTAACACCCTCCCCCTTGGCAACCACAAGTTTGTTCTCTATGTCCATGATCCTGTTTCTGTTTCATACATAGGTTCATTTGTGTCATATTTCAGATTCCACATGTAAGTGATATCATATGGTATTTGTCTTTCTCTTTCTGACTTACTTCACTTAGTATGATAATCTCTAGTTGCATCCATGTTGCTGCAAGTGGCATTATTTCATTCTTTATTATGGCTGAGTAATATTCCATTGTGTATATACACCACATCTTCTTTATCCATTCATCTGTCAATGGACATTTAGGTTGTTTCCATGTCTTGGCTATTGTAAATAGTGCTACTATGAACACAGGGGTGCATGTACCTTTTTGAATTATAGTTTTGTCTGGATATAGGCCCATGATATATGATTGCTGGATCATACGGTAATTCTATGTTTTAGTTTTCCGAGGAACCTCCACACTGTTTTCCACAGTGGCTGCACCAACTTACATTCCCACAAACAGTGTAAGAAGGTTCCCTTTTCTCCACACCCTCTCCAGCATTTGTTATTTGTAGACTTTCTAATGATGGCCATTCTGACCAATGTGAAGTGGTACCTCACTGTAGTTGTGATTTGCGTTTCAGTAAGAAACTATTAAGTTCTAGGCATTTTACCCACATTAGTTCATTCAGTCTTTATGGTTACTCCAAAAAGGCTAACATGCTCAAAGAGTTAAGGTAATTTGCCAGATATCACACCATTAATAAGTTAGTTAAAAACAATAGGACTTTGAACACTGCAAAAGATAAATGGACATAAGTTTTCAGCTCTTAAAAAAAGAGGCACTGGGGCTTCCCTGGTGGCGCAGTGGTTGAGAATCTGCCTGCCAATGCAGGGGACACGGGTTCGAGCCCTGGTCTGGGAGGATCCCACATGCCGCGGAGCAACTGGGCCCGTGAGCCACAATTACTGAGCCTGCGCGTCTGGAGCCTGTGCTCCGCAGCAAGAGAGGCCGCGGTAATGAGAGGCCCACGCACCGCGATGAAGAGTGGCCCCCACTTGCCACAACTAGAGAAAGCCCTCGCACAGAAATGAAGACCCAACACAGCCATAAATAATTAAATATAAATAAATAAATAAACCCAAAGTTAAAAAAAAAAAAAAAAAAGAAAACTGCAGGTTGGGGACTAAGTCTTACTGTCTTAAAAAAAAAAAAAAAAGAGGCACTAACTTAGATGTCTCCTTTCTGCCTGGCTCTTTAATACATGGTTTTAAAAAGATTTATACTCTGATTAAAGTGGAGACCACGTTGCTGAGTTTGCCTTTCAAAGCCACGTTGGAAACTTCCGCCAACTCTTGGTTAGATGTAGAGGAAAAGGAACCCTTCTTGTTCTTTGTCATCTATATACTCAACAGAACAAGAGCTTTACAATCAAGCATTATCACTTTCTGATGATGGCAATACATTAATCTACCAAGAATACGCTAGCGTTGGTACATATCAAGTACTTTTGTGAAATACAAGGTTTGGGGAATTTAAGAAGAAAATAAAAGGCATTAAATTATACTTTCCCCCAGATCAGCATCTCCCTTCTCTGGTTTTTTTGTCGAAGACCATCCCCCAAATGAGCTATTTAAACTCCTGGGAGGGCCTGTTTATTTTACGGCCCAGAGAAACGTGTTAAGTATTAGAGAATTGTGCCGAGAGACTGCTTAACGGGGTTTTTGTTAACTGACCTGAAATTTTCTGGGCCTTTTGCAAGACTTGAAAATTTCAAACTGGAGTTATGCATGTTTAGAATGGCCAGAAAAATCAACGTGAAAGGGACCAAAGAGACCTCTGGAGTGAAGGTCTCTTTCTCATGTAGACAGTTTAATAGCTGCGTGTGAAATAACAGCATGCTGTTAAAGATACTTTGGGAGGGCCGGTTTCACCCATAAAGCAGTGGATTTCCTGCGAGCATTGCAGAATGTTGCCATTGGCTCCTCACTGCTGGAAGGCTGCTCTTGGAATCCTCCAAAACTGGCTCTCTGATTCTTCTTGAGCAAAGATCACATTCAGCAAATCGTAAGAAGGGACAATAGGTCACTGGCTCTTTTAAAGAAAAGAAACACTACCATTTCCCTAGATAGGTCTCTAACCTAGTGGTGTTCATGTCTTAAATAACTTTGAGCCCTTAAGGAAAAATGCATCTTGTCAGTTTTCTTCAACTTCCTGCCAGGCTCTTTATCAGAAGAAATTAAATACCTGTCCTTGCAATCTTTATGTCCTGAGTAAACAGTGTCAGGAAAATTGTCTGAAATACCAATTTTTCTAATATTAGGAATTTTTATATTTTTTCACACATGACTATTTTTGCATTTCAGGTTTTTTTTTTAATTGAAGTATTGTTGTTTTACAATGTTGTGTTAATTTCTGCTGTACAGCAAAGTGACTCAGTTATACATATATATATATATATATATATATATATATATATATATATATATATATATACTCTTATTTATTTATTTATTTATTTTATTTATTTTATTTTTGGCTGCGTTGGGTCTTCGTTGTTGTGCTCAGGCTTTCTCTAGTTACAGCAAGTGGGGGCTACTCTTCCTTGCGGTGCGCGGGCTTCTCATTGCGATGGCTTCTCTTGTTGTGGAGCACGGGCTCTAGGCGCGTGGGCTTCAGTAGTTGCAACACGTGGGCTCAGTAGTTGTGGCTCACGGGCTCTAGAGAGCAGGCTCAGTAGCTGTGGTGCACAGGCTTAGTTGTTCTGCAGAATGTGGGATCTTCCCGGACCAGGGCTTGAACCCGTGTCTCCTGCACTGGCAGGCAGATTCTTAACCACTGCCCCACCAGGGAAGCCCTATACTCTTTTTCAAATTCTTTTCCATTATGGTTTGTCACAGGATATTGAATATAGTTCCCTGTGCTATACAATAGGACCTTGTTGTTTATCCAGTCTGTATGTAATAGTTTGCCTCTGCTAACCCCAAACTCCCACTCCATCCCTCTCCCACCCTCCCTCCCCCTTGGCAACCACAAGTCTATTCTCTATGTCACACATTACTTTTAATTCTTCTAATAGTAATATTGACTTGTAAAACAGTAAAGGGTCCTGGTTAAAGTGGCTATAAATGATGAATATTGATAGTGACCGTTTATTAAACACATACTAATCCTCACTATGGGCCAGGTACTAATTATGCAATTGGCACACGCATAATCTCAACAGCCCTCAAAGAAGAGTTAAAGAGGTTAGATAAAAAGCAATACAATAAAACTCAATCCCATATATGACTCACTCCAGATTGTGATTCTAAACCATTGAACTGTGCAGCGTCTCCAAAGTGAAGCTAGAAAACAAAGGGTGACCTCTTTCCTCCTTCCCTTCTCCAGAAATACTATTTACAATCCTCTCACAAGGCAAGAGAAGATAGGAGCTTGATACAGTCATATTTTATCATACAGTGACTTTGGGTGAAGAGTAATGAAACTTACTTCAGCCCCTGGCAAAATTCTTGCACATATCAAGCATATTGCTTGTTGTCTTTTGATCTTATTTGATAGATAGTTAGACGGATAGATAAATAAATACACACATATATTACAAATTATGTGTAACATATAAAGTATATATGAAAAAGTATACCAAAAAATTCTATAATGAAGGAACATTACATAAACATTTATGGAGAAGATACAAAAATGTTTTCAATGGAGGAAATTATATTTATTAAGGGAACCCTGCCAAGGACATTCATATTCTATCAATAGTTGAAAGGTATATATTTTGATTCCATTTTATAAATGAGTCTCCTGAGGATAAAGTTTGTGGCACAAGGTCACATGGATATTAAAGTTAATCATCTAAACTAAAGCACCCTCTCAAATTCTCAAATTGTCAACTTTCTTATCGTAATAACCTCACCATTTCCGGCTGATTTCCAACAGCTGTTTTTGTTATTGTTCTCGATGTTGTTTTCATTTCCTGCTCCCCATTTTCGTAGAGATATTTTCAGAATAAATCCGCCTTTCAGCCAAGATCAATTTGTCCTACTTTACTTCTCACCAAATGATGTAATATAAGGTTGACTCTATTGTAGTAGTTGCCAAACTTTGCTGACATTGAAATCATCTAGGAATCTGGAAAGACACACTCATATTGTATGCCTATCTGCAGACATTCTGATTTAACTAGTATGGTTTGTCATTGGGGAATCTGGGTGTTTTAAAGCAGTGGTTCACAACCTTTTTGTCAGCAGGGACTGGTTTTGTGGAAGACAATTTTTCCATGGACAAGGGTGGGGGGTGGGGGAATGGTTCAGGCGGTAATGCGAGTGATGGGGAGCGATGGGGAGCGGCAGATGAAGCTTCGTTTGCTTGCCCACTGCTCACCTCCTGCTGTGTGGCCCAATTCCTAACAGGCTGTGGACTGGTACCTGTCCATGGCCCGGGGGTTGGGGACCCCTGTTTTAAAGCTCCCCAATGTAATTGGTACAGCCACTATGGAAAACAGTATGGAGCTTCCTCAAATAACTAAAAATAGAGTTGCCATATGATCCAGCAATCCCACTCTTGGGCATATATTCGGACAAAACTATAATTCGAAAAGATACATGCACCCCAATGCTCATAGCAGCACTATTTATGATAGTTTAAGACATGGAAGCAACCTAAATCTCTATCAAAAGATGAATGGATAAAGAAGATGTGTTACATATATACAATGGGATATTACTCAGCCATAAAAAAGAATGAAATGAAATAATGCCTTTTGCAACAACATGAATGGACCTAGAGATTACCATACTAAGTGAAGTAAGTCAGAAAGAGAAAGACAAATATCATACAATATCACTTATACGTGGAATCTAAAATACGACACAAATGAACATATCTACGAAACAGAAACAGACTCAAGACATAGAGAACAGATTCGTGGTTGCCAAGAGGGAGGAGGGTGGAGGAGGGATGGATTGGGAGTTTGGGATTAGCAGATGCAAACTATTATATTTAGAACGGGTAAACAACAAGGTCCTACTGTATAGCACAGGGAATTACATTCAATATCCTGTAGTAAACCGTAACGGAAAAGAAAAAAAATGGCATAGGGAATTTTCACCATCTATTGTAAAGCAAACAAAGTTTACAAAATAATATGTTAAAAATATTCAGCTTAATCATAAAAAATAAAGCTCCCCAGGTGATTATAATGTGCAGCAAAATTTGAGAACCTTGCTCTTTGAGTTATTTTAGTCTTCTCAGGCTGGATCGCCAAAACTCCCAGCTAATGCCATTGAGCTATATTACTCGCTCTCCCTCTGTATTCCAGTCATCTGTGGACCTCCAGGACCCTCCCCTTATTCCTTGAAGATATTAGCAGTGGTCACTCCAAAACAATTACTGCCATAATTTTTGGTGGTTTCCATACCCAGGTAGACCATCCTTCCACTATCTTGCCCTTTCAGATTCTTGCCTCCTTCCTTGAATTGTGGTTGTCCTTAACACTGCCTAAGTCACCTCTGGCACAATCATACTCTCCTTATGCTTTACCGATGATTGCATCATTCCCCAAGCTCAATTTCAAATCACCACACTCTACCTTTCAGCGTTTGAGACAATACATCACTCCTTCCATCTTCAACCAGCTTCTCCACTCGGCTTCCAGAACTCCCCATTCTTTTGGTTCCCTTCCTACCTTTCCAGTCGCACTTTCTCAGTATCATTATTGCTTCCTCATCACCATCTTACACATGGAATTTTGGAATCCTTGGATTTCGACACTATTTTTCTTTCTCTTTATACCCTTATTCCCAGGTCATCTCAATCAGTCTCATGGTTTATAACCTCTGTGACAAAATGATTTGCAAATTTTTTGTCTCCAGCTTGGGCTACTTCCCTGAACTCATCTCAGATATCTCACTGCTGATTCAATGCAATCACTTGGATGCTCACAGTTAGATGCTAATAGTCATCTCAGAATTGGTGTGTTCAAAAACAAACTCTTGGCAGCTGTGGGTGTATGTCCATGAGGCCCACCTTGCTGCACCTGGACTCAGAAGGGGAAGGGACAGAAGAAGTGGATGCATTAGGCTAAAATGAAAGAGAAAAAGGATGAGCTAGAGAGGCAAGTAAAGTGTCTCAAAGCTGACTAGAAACCATTGAGTGAGATATGAGTTAATTGTCAGCCTCTGCTCTAGGAATTGCTTCTGATGTCTTCACATATTCAAAGGGTTTTTTCCCTCTTTCTTTTTTTCTTTTTTTTTGGTAAATCTCTATTCTTGATTTATTAAACTAAAAATAAAAGCTATGAAAAGATAATCAATCAATCAATCAATCAATCAATCTTGATTCCTTCCAACACCACCTACTCTTCCTCTAGTCCCATCTCAGTAACTTGCATCTTATTTCTTTCGGTTGCTTGGAACCAAAACCTTAGAGTCATTCTTGGCTATCTTTTTCTCCCACGCATCACATACAGTCCATCAGCATGTTCTGTTGGCTACTCTTTTAACATGTATTTTAAATCCAACTACTTATTACTTCCTCTATCACCCCCAGCCTGGTCTAAGCTGCCATGGAGTGCTGCCATTAGCCTCCTAACTGAGCTTACTGCTCCCACCACTTTTCCCTTCCAGTTTAGTCTCCTCCTGTGTATGGAGGTCTCCTTTAAAAATGGAAGACACATCATGTCACTCCTCAGCGCTGCATCACTTAGTGATTCAGTCTCACTTAGAATCATGCTGGGTGAGCTAAGATATGGCACAAATGATCTTATCTATGAAGCACAGGCAGACTTGCAGATATGGAGAGCGGACTTGTGGTTACCAGTGGAGAGTAGGGGTTGGGGGACGGATGGATTGGGAGTTTGGGATTAGCAGATGCAAACGTGATATATAGGATGGATGGACAACAATGTCCTGCTGTATAGCACAGGGAACTATATTCACTATCCTGTGATGGGCCATGGTGGAAAAGAATATGAAGAATATATATATATATATATATATATATATATATATATATATATATATGTGTATGGCTGACTCACTTTGCTGTACAGCAGAAATTGATACAACATTGTGAATCAACTATACTTCAATAAAATGTTTAAAAATGAAAAAATAAAAAAGCAAGGTCACTATAGGGATGGACAGGCCCTCTATTATCCGCCCCTTTGTGATCTCTGACACCCCTCTTACCACTCTCCCCCTCGCCCAATACACTCCAGCCTCCCTGGCCTCCTTGCTGTTCCTCAGATGTGACAAGTACTCTCCCACTTTGTTTCACTTCCTCTCCTCCTTGTCTGGATTCTTTTCTCTCAAACCTGCAGGGCTTTCTTCCTCACTGTCTTCAGGTCTACTCAGATGTTACATGCTCGGAAAACACTTCCCTGATTATTCTACATGAAAATTTACCCTGCCTTTTTAAAATCACTTATGGCCACCAACACATTACACCAGAAATCAACCAATTTTTCTGTAAGAGCCAGCTTGTAAATATTTTAGACTTTGGGAACCAAAGTTCTCGTGTCTGCCATAACTACTTAACTTTGCTATTGTAGTGCAAAAGCAGCCATAGATAATATGCAAAGGAATGGGCATTGCTGTATTCTAATGAAACAATAATTACACAAACAGGTGGTGGGCCAAATTTGGTCTATGAACCATAATTTGTCAACACCTGCCTTATATAGTACCTGTTTCTTACCTACACTCACCTTTTAGAATGTAAACTCTTTGTTGGCAAAGACTGCTCCATTTAATAGTAGATGGTCAATTAACATTTTAACATAAATATCGAATGTTGCATAAATCTACTTTTTTTTTGTAATTGTTGCATCTCTTTCTGTGATATTCTGCCATGGGTTGATCAGTACCAAAGGACAATATTTTCATCATTCAAGAAGTAACTGTGTATGTTTGGGCAGAAATTTTGACAGTTTCTACCATGGAAATGTACTGTTAAAAAAAGAAAAATCCAGTTAGTGGTCATTGGTAGATTTTTTCTTTGTAACATCTTCATTGGAGTAAAATTGCTTTACAATGTTGTGTTAGTTTCTGCTGTGTAACAAGGTGAATCAGCTATATGTATACATATATCCCCATATCCCCTCCCTCTTGCACCTCTCTCCCACCCTCCCTATCCCACCCCTCTAGGTGGTCACAAAGCAATTGGTAGATTTTTTTTAATGAAAATATAAAATCAATTCTTTGCATGTTCTGTGGTTAAACACACTATTATTGTTTGGCATCTTTGAACCGCATTTTCTTAAAAAACAAAAATTGCATTGAATCTGAATCAAATTGGATAAAGACCTAATCTATGTTTAATGTTTTAAAATAATGTAAAATTATAATTAAATATTTGCAATAGAATCTTTTTTTCTGAGAAAAGTTTTCCCTCTAAGGAAAATGGTCATTATTTTCAGTTTCACAAACCGCAGAAGACATACAAGCTCAGACTGTCAAATATACATTGTGCCTGGAAATCCACATCAATCCTTATATAGATGTTTCCAATGGAAGATTGCTCCAAATACCGTCAGAATCCCACTGCCATGAAATACCAAGTTGTTAATTCGAAAACAGAGTAAAAGCTTATGATTCTCAGCAATCCATCCTACTGGCTTGTTTCTGTGATAACTGTTGGATGGTCAGGATTGCTTCCAAAGATATGTTCAGACTAAAGTATCAGTGTATAATTTACTCAAGTTGAATTTTTCACTAACATAAAAATTTTCAATTTTGCACCTTGGCCTGAAACTAAAGCAAAATGTTCTCTTCCTGAAGTTATTTAATCTTATCTCCTATGTGTTCCTAAATTATGTCTTAAAAGCATCCTCCTGGTGTTCTTGACAGAAGCTGTTATGAGAAAATGTCAAGATTTCTTATTTTCCTAATTGTCATAGAAAATGCGAGAAATTTGCAAAGACTATGAGTTCCCGAAACACAAAATGCTTCTGCACTTAATACTTTCCAAGTATCCGCAGCTATCAGTTAGATATTTTTGATTTGCTACTAGATCATTATTCTGATAAGAACATAAAATAAGAATTAAGAAAAAGTATCCTTTTTTGATAATAAGCTGTCTTTGCTTCAAAATTGTTGCTCAAAAGTGAAATAAATAAATACATAGAAGTATCCAAACTAATCAAATTGCTTTCTCATCTCACGATGCTGTTCCCTACAGTCAGTTTTGGAAGATAAGGCTACTCCTCTTGCACTGACTCTGAACATTAAAATTTTCTGTCTATCTAGGCCTTGAATTATCACCTTATACTTTTCTAAAAACAGAAGTCCACTCACTCAGTTTATAATACATATTTCTAAAGGAAAATAAACACATTTCACTCAGATGTTTGCGAAACCAAACACGGACACTGTCATCCAAAGAGCAGAATTTATGGGAAAAAAAAAGAGAAAAGATGGTCCTGGGATCATTCAAATCCCAAAGGAAGAGAAAGACACATATCACTTAGCAAAAATTCCCACCAGAAACAAGTACACATGTACTTGAGACAACGAAAAGCTGAATGGAACCCAAAAACAATAGACAGATAAGGAGGTTTAGATGAGTGAAAACTATTTTTTGTTGTTTATATTACAGTGTTACAACTAGATCCTGGGGTAATTTTCCAGTGATAAATTTTTAAACCTTATTCAAATATGAAAGCTGTTTAAGATATTTACTTTAATATTTTAGTAAATGTTGGCTTAATGGGGGCCACCAATGTGTTTAAAAGTCTCAGTATTAAAATATTTGATTGAGGTTTTTTTGTTGTTTTTTTTTTGTTTTTTTGTTTTGCTTGAGATTTATTGATGAGAAAAAACTCATGTAAGTATTCTAAGGAAAGATAGCAGATGAATAAAATAGGGGCTGGGAGAGCTACTTTGGAAAGTCTCTTGTTAAAGTGTTCTTTGTAAATGTAAGTCACCACCAGTTGGACACCCAACTTCTTGCACCCTTGGACTAGGGTGTAGCCTGGCAGTCCAGCAGGGGAGGAGTGTTAGTCTAGCTTGAAAGAAAGAACATACCGAATGCTATAAACATTTTGTTGGTGCATCTCAAATAAACTTAAAGCTTAGTGCAATTCTATGCAAAATTCTAAACAAATATTTTTAACTTGGCAAATAATTCTAAACTTCTGTAAAGCTGAAATGGGAAAAAAAAAAAAACCAATGAATTTTTGTAAAGAACAAAATAGTGACATGAGGAATTTATCTTAGCAAGTGTTAAAATTTACTATAAAGCTATGCAATCAAAACTGTGGAGCTAGAACAAGGATGGACAGATCAGTGAAATACAATAGAGAGCCTAAGAATACACATAATTATATAAAAAATTGGTGTATGACATATGTGTGATGAGTAAGAAAATATGTGATCAGTAAAAAACAATGCAATAAATAAGAAAACGTAGGACAAGTAGGAAAAAAGATTATTCAATAAATGATTCTGGAAAATTGATCAATGATTAGAGAGAAAAAAACAAAAAAATTCTAAGTGCATTATAAAGTTAAATAATAAAAATCCAAAGCATAAAAATCAAAAGTTAGGAGAAAATATAAATAAATATTTTTAATGCTTTATATGGAAAAGCTCACGAAGAAAAAATTATTAAATTCAGTTATTTACAAGTATCAATACTATCAAAAATTTACAAGTATGGATTCAGGCAATGACCTTAATATATAATGAGTTCTTATGAACCTGACAGCAACACATCACACACCAAATTAAATTGGGGAAGAATCACAAATGGGCAGTTTACAAAAGAAAGAATTTAAATGTCTATTAAACATAGGAAATCGATATTCTCTCTAATAAGAAAAGAATGTAATTAAAAATACTAAGAAAACCTTTGCCTATAAAAATGTTTAAATATGTATGTATACTCAGTGACAATACCCAGAGCTGCAAAAATGGAGTGAAAGAGCACTGGTAAGTTGTTGGAATTATAAGTTGGTAAATATTTTCTAAAAGAAGAATACACAGATAAAATATTTTTAAAAATAAAATCAAAACTGAAATAAATGTCCAGCAAAAGGTAAACAGTTAAATAAACAATGGTTAGCAAGATTGTGCATTTGAATAATATTCATGATGGGTTATTAAAAAAACAAGTATCAAAATCATATATAATATGATCCCAATTTGTTAACACACATTTTCACAGAAAAAAACCCAGAAAAATAGATAAATATATTACTTACAATTTTTTGATCATTTCAGATTTGCCTTATTATCTTGATATTCCCCAGAATACCCCAAAGGGGTATGTATTGTTATTTTTAGAAATTATTATGTAAAGTAACATGTGTTTGCAGCCACCGGGTATCTGTCTGAAATTTAGTTGAATTATATGAGATGGTCCCTGTCCTCAAGGTGCTTACAGTTTCACTTGACACAAGCTCATTCATAAAAGAAAATTCAAGTATATATGACAGGGTATGTTCAAATATCAAAATAGGAGAAATTCAGAGGCTTTGTGGATTACAGTGGGCATGGAAGGGTGTCAGGGCTGGGTCTTGAAGGAAGATAATAATTTGTCGAATGAGAAAAGATAGGTGATAAAGACTTGAGAAGGGACTTCAGTCAGGACAGGATGTGACTTTTCTAAGGGACGATGTTAAGACATGCCTGACAATATACTGTACTTCATATTCTCTATCTTTTCCACAGTCATTTAAAAGTTGTAAGGTATCTGGAAAACTAACGTAAGTATACTACTAACATATCAAATACAACATTTGAAAACTTTCATTTTTTAACAGAGATTCTAGAGTAGCCTGTCTTTTTTGAGAAAGAGGAAAAACTCACGTTAAAAATTGACAACGACAGAAAGAGGAAGACAAATACCGTATGATATCACTTATATGTGGAATCTAAAATATGGCACAAATGAACTTATCTACAGAGACAGAAGACAGACTCACAGACATAGAGAACAGACTGTGGTTACCAAGGGGGGGTGGGAAGGGATTGATTGGGATTTTGGGGTTAGCAGATGCAAACTGGTGTATATAGAATGGATAAACAGCAAGATCCTACTGTATAGAACAGGGAACTATATTCAATATCCTGTGATAAACCATAATGGAAAAGAATATAAAAAAGAATTAAAAAAACAACAAATGAAATATTTAAATGTACGAGCGTTCTAAAATTTTTTCACAATTACAGATAGGCAACAAGTTAGGCATTGTGACTCCATCTAAATTCCTTAGAGACACATGGAACTATCCATTACTGACAAGTGGCTGTGGTGAGCAAGACTCGTATATGTGCTGTGTAGGAAAGAGAGAACTTTCCCATGACCTAAAGAGACTCTGCAAAGTGATCACAGATGGTTTATACCAGAAAAGTTGGAAAAATTATATGAAGTCCTGTGAAAAATCTTAGCTTGGAAAAAAATAAGAGGGAACAAATAAATAAGAGGTCACCAGCAACCTCCAAATTAAAGGAGGTCTCTCTGAATCCGCCTCTCTGAGATTTTAACATATGGACTTTCTAAATCACAAAGGTCTGGAGAGATGAGAACCAAAGTGAGTTCCAAATCCCTGAGTTTTATTATCCCATTGTTACACACTAGGGAGATTTATGGGAGCCTCTTCCATAAATGTTTTGACTGTAATAAAGAAATGACTCGTTCTCACTAGACCTTTTTAAAAAGAAGCGATGCATTATGCCAGGAAGAGTGCTGAGTAAATGGTGGGTGACCAGAACTCTAGCTGTCCTGATATTTATCATAGGGAAATGATGTCGAATACTTGACCTCACAGGGTTTTCACTTTCAGAACCTGCAGTTTGAAGACAGTGTTTGAAACTAGAATAACACAACCAGTCCTAAGCCGGCTGTGAAGATCTTGTTCAGTAGTATAAGTCAGAATGTTCAAAACTAGGAGATTCCAGTTAAATTCATAAAAATCTGGAGAGTGGGAAATACCCTAAAGACCACCAGGAAAAGCCTAATGGTCTCTGGGGTCATAGAAACCTCCTGGCATGCTCCCTTTATTTTATAATAACAATAGCAGCCTTGGATTGAATGCAATCTAAGATCAGGCTTGAGGTAAAGAGTAGTTTATTTATAAGGTAAATAATAATTTGAGGTAAATGATATCTCTATGAGATACATAATATTTTACAGATGAAAAAACTTGAGGCATAAGAGAAACTAAAAGTCGCTTGTCAGAGATGAGACATCTATGTGTCAGATCTGGGAGCCTTGTCCCATGCCGGAGCCTTGCTCTTAGGAGGCTGTGCCCCACCTCCTCCTATCAGAAAGAGCTGGGACCCAGTTGGGGCAAAGAACAGGTAAGCACCTTCCAAATAAGTGCTGGAAAGATCTATCCAATGTCATAAAAATAAAGAATAAGTACATTGAATTACCCCTCAGAAAGTATGGAAACTGAGACATAACCAAGTAACAACTTATTAGAAAAATCTGCATTTTGAAATTACTTTAGAATTCCATGGAGATGTTTTGTGTAATTGAAGATACAACCTCAAGATATCAATATTTGTTCCTTTTATGCTAAATGTTGGTGTGGAAACAATGCCACAATTTTCTTCACTCCCTGTTAATGAAAAAACAATTTAAAAAATGTTTTGCATACAGGAAGATTTTAAGAGGTTGTGATTGAGAGCATACTCTGCAGTTACCTGGGCTGAGTTGAATCTTGGTCCCAACACTTACTGTCTGTTACAAGTTATCTTAGTCATTGCTGTATCCTGAATGCCTAGAAAACAGGCTGACACCTAATAAACTGGTAATAAAGATTTATTGAATTTTTAGCATTTAATTCATTTTTTCCAGAAAATGGGAACTTGGTCTCTCTCTCTCTCTCTCTCTCTCTCTGTCTCTCTCTCTCTGTCTCTCTCTCTCTCCCACACAGGCACACACACACACACACACACAATCAAGACTTTCTTTTAAGTATAGTGCAGCATACCATTACTGTTCTTTTCTTTCTCTTTCTTGGTCATTTTTGAGAATAACCGCTTCTCCTGGAACAGTGGTATCTGTAGAACAGCATTAAAGCTATGTTGTGAATATTTTAACCATAGATTCAATGGGCACAAATGAGAAATTCATATTTTGAAGTCTAAAGTAGCTGTTTTGTCTACTTTGATCACATTAAATGAAACACATATTTCACTCCTGTCTGATTAAAAGGTCTTTAGCTAACATTTATTTTTCTGAAAAAAAGCAAAAGAAGTTGAGGGACTCCTTGGATGGCATCTCAGACGACCTAAGAAACCCACATTCCCTTAGCCTAGCTCTGATATTGCTCCTCTGAGAACTTGCAGCAATCAATAAAAATTTTAAAACCGTACAAAGAAACTAAATATTTCAAAGCATCCATAACCACCAAAATGAATAACTAATATAATGCCCTAGTGGTATAGAGACAGGAAATGGAGAACAAAGTGGAAAGTTCGATTTAGTGGAACATACATTACCCTTAAGTCTTTTGACTGCTTATTTAAATTTTCATTTGATTGTAATTCCAATTGTAATTAGACTCATCAATTCCCCTTAGACAATAAGACTAAGAGACTTTGCTTCTATCCTCACTTTATTACTAACGGGCTGAACAATTTAGCACAAATAATTTGACCTTTCTCAACCTTACTTTCTTCATATTTAACTAAGACAGTTGGAATAGAAAATTCCTAAAGGCCTTTTTAGTTCTAAAACACTGAGCTTTCAGGCTAATGACAAAAATGAGATCTAGAAGATGAACTGTGTTATAAATATTCAACGTTTTAATTTGTTTCTTCACTAATGACGGTCAATATGTATTGAGCCAAGCACTTTTCTAACACTTCATGTGTATAAACACTTTTAATCCTTCCAGCATCCCCATGAGATAAGCCTGTTATTATCCCAATTTTATAAACGAAAAAAGAAAAGCACAGTGATTACAATGCTAGTGGTCAGGCAATGTAGCTGGGATTCAAACCCAGGCCATCTGGCTCAGACCCCATGTGTTGAAGCACTCTGCAATTCTGCTAGAGCAAATTTCAAAACACTCATCCTGATCCGGCGGGGGGGAAAGACCCCACCCCTGGCCATCCCAGCAGTTGGTAAGGATTCCATTAATGCAGAATATCATGTCTTCTGAGAAACGCTGTTCTCCGTAGAGAAAAGTAGTTTGAAGGTTAAAGTTGATTTTTCCCCCAGAGAGTTATGTACATATCCCTAGCCCTTCCTACCTTTTAAATATTTTTTCTCTAGTTTTTAAATTACATAGTTTGATTGCTGTGATTGAAAAGTAACGCTGAGATAACAATAATTTGTTGTGTCAAGACGTGTAGAAATGAGCATCGCATAATTAGCTCAATACTATAAAGACAACTTTAGGAGATGCATTTGAAAATATGAGTATTGATTTCTCAGAATGTAATTGCTATTTGTTCTGGCCAAGGCTATTATAAAATATGGAATAGATGAAGGAGAAAAATTGTGCAAACAGTAACTTGGGTATGCCTGTACGTGTTGTATGATTGTGTACATGTGCATGTTTATAAATATGAATTACTAAAGATAGCAGAAGTCAGTTAAAGTTACAGCCTATTATTAACAAGTCCTAAAGAAAAAATAGATAAGTAAGATTTTAGGTATGTATGTATGTTGGCAAACTTGTATGTACTTACTAAGGCAGGTTCATAAGGTCTAATTAAGACTAAGTCAAAAATATATGTTGAACTTACAAGGTTGATAAACTCATTCTATTTGGGAATAAAACTTAATGTAAAGCTATGGTAACTCATACTGAATATTGGTGCAGTCCTAAATAAATAGGCCAGTAGAACAGTACAGTAAGACCTCACATATACAAATGAATTATGAGAGAATGGGATTGCATATCAGAGGAGAAAGTGTAGACTTTCAATAAATGATGTAAGGACAATAAATTTGTATCATTACTAGTCAGATAACCAAAGGATAGACAAAATTACTTTGTAAAAGAAGAACAAAGTTAGAGGACTAAACCACCTGACTTCAAGACTTACTTAAAGCTACAATAATCAAGAGCGTGTTGTATTGGTGTCGAGATAGACAAATAAATCAATGGAACAAAATGGAGTCCAGAAACAGATGCACACAGCACACACATCTATGGTCAATTGATTTATAACAAAGCTGCAAAGGCATTTAATGGAGAAAGGACAAAGGGTCTTTTCAACAAAGGGTGCAGGAACAATAGGATTTCCATATGTAAAAAAAGGATGAACTTCCATCCATAATTTTGCATCATAAACAAAAATTAACTCAAAATGGATAATAGACCTAAATTTAAAACCTACTTAAAACTATAAATCTTCTAGAAAAACAATTGTAGCAGAGAACATTTGTGACCTTGGGTTAGGCTGTAATTTATTAGCTATGACACCAAATGCACAGTACATAGGACAAAATGACACATCGGACTTCATCAAAATTAAAAATGCCTATTCTTTGAAAGAGTCTCTTAACAGAATGAAAAGACAAGCCATGGACTAAGAAAAAATGTTTGCAAATCACATAAAATACTTGTATCCAGACATTTACAATTCTCAAAATTCGATAATAAGAATATAAATATCCCAATTAAAAATGTGAACAGAAATTTGAACAGACACTTTATGAAATAAGATATACAGGTGACACATTAAAGGATGCTCAACATTACTGTCCATTAGGGTAGTAGAGATTAGAGACATGTAGCAATACCAATACACATCTATTAAAATATTTTTAAAATCTTAAAACTGACTATGTCAAGTGTTGACAAAGTTGTGGAGCAACTGGAACTCTCATATACTACTGCTGTGAATGTAAAGTGACACAACCAGTTAGGAAAAGAGTTTAGCATTTTTTTAAAAAAAAGTTAAACATATCTATCATATGATCAAGGCATTCCATTCCTAGGTATTTATCCAAGAAAAAAGCATATATCCAAACAAAAATGTACACACAAATGTTCATAGCATCTTTATATGTAATAGCTAAAAACTAGAAACAACTCAAAAGTGCATCAACCATTGAATGAATGAATAAATTGTAGTAAATACATACAATTGAATATTACTCTGCCAAAGAAAGGAATGAACTTGTTATACACCATAACATAGATAAATCTCAAAATAATTATGCTAAATGAAACAAGCTAAACATAAAAGAGTATATGGTGTGTGGGTCCATCTTTATAAAAGCCTAGAAAATACAAATTAATCTACACTGACAGAAAGCAGTTCAGTGCTTGCCTGGGAATAGGGGAGGTTGGGATGGGATGGGAGGGGTAGAATAAAAAAAGGGCATAAGGGAATTTAAGGGGGTTCTAAGTATGTTTATTATCTTGATTTTGTTTATGATTTCCCACTTGTGCATATGTTAAAACTTATCAAATTGTACTCTGTGTTAGTTTTCTATTTCTGCATAACAAATTATCACAAACTTAGTGGCTTAAAACAACATAAATTTATTATACCACTATTTCCGTGGGTCAGGAGTCCTAGTCAAATTATGGGTTACCTGGGTCAGGATCTCACCAGGCTGAAATCAAGTTGTCAGCCATAGCTGTTATCTCACTGGAAAATCGAGGTCTCATAATTCAGTGCCTTGTGGTTGTAGGATTAAGATCCCTGTTTTCTTACTAGATGCCAACCAGGGATTCTCTTAGCTCCTAGAAGCTGAGAGTTCTAGTCATATGGCCCTTTCACAACACAGAAGCTTACTTCTTCAAAGCAATCAGGAGAATCTCCCTCCAGTCTGTCCTGATGTTTTCTTCCATAACATAAACTAATCACAGAGTTATGATCTCATGGTTTTCACAGGTCCCACCCAAACTCAAGGGAGGGTATCCTAGTCAGCTGGGCTGCCATAACTAAATGCCATGGATGGGATGGCTTAAACCACAGAAATTTATCTTCTCATAGTTCCAGAGGCTGGGAAGTCCAAGATCAAGGCTGATTTGGTTCCTGGTGAGCTTTCTTCCTGGCTTGCTGATAGCTTTTTCACTATGTCCTCACTTAGCCTTCCTTCTCTCTCTCTCTCTCTGTCTCTCTTCCTTTTCTTATAAGCCCACTAATCCCATCATGAGTGCCCCATCCTTATGACCTAATTGAATCTTAATTACTCCCAAAGGCCCCATCTCTAATTTAGGGGTTAGAACTTCAACATATAAATTTTGTGGGGACATGTTCAGGCCATAATGGAGGGGATTATACAGGGTGTGTACAACAAGAGGTGGAAATCTTGAAGCCATCAGGGAGGGCCGCCTACTACCTATACTTTAAACACGTGCAGTTTATTTTATGTTAACAGAAAACATCAACATAAAAAAACAGGAAATGATAAAAGGGAAAGAAATTAGATTATTGTCAGACTTTTTGAAGTAATTTTTTATGTAAAAAAAAAAAGAGTAACATTTTAGATACTGAAAGAAAGATTATGTGAGCCATTGATTTTATATCCAATAAAACTCATTTTTAAATGTAAAGGGCACAGGCAAATTCAGGAAATGTTGTTTCTATTTTCTTCATTAGGAATCTACTACAGAATGTACTTTAGACAACCAAAATGAGTAGAGAATTATCAGCATGAGAAGAGATGATGAATATTAAACATATAGTTACTTGTAGAACTGACACTAAATGAGGAATAAAGGAGGACAGTAAAATATATAATGTCTTTATTTTTAAGCAAAGTAGTGAAGTTATAAAAGTTGGGTTTAATGTATAGAACATATTCAAAAAATAGTTTTAAAGTCCTCAGAAATTTTTAATTGTGGTGGTTTTATTATGATTATTTTAAGACTATCCTGTTTGTAACATGGGATAAAGTAATAGAGCGATTATGGGAAATTCTAATTATACTCTCTCCTGTATTCATGAGAACTGGGATTCTTGATGTGGAAGAAAGTGATTACAGTTAAGTAAAAACAAACATAACCTGCACTTATACGGTCAATCAATTTATGACAAAGGGGCCAAGAATATGCAATGGGGAAAAATAGTCTCTTCAATAAATGGTGTTGGGAAAACTGGACATCCCCATGCAAAACAATGAAAGTAGATCACTATCTTACACCATACACAAAAATCAACTCAAAATGGATTAAAGACTTGAACATAAGACCTGTAATCATAAGACTCCTAGAAGAAAACGTAGTGGGTAAGCTCTTTGACATGGGTCTTGTCAATAATTTTTTCAATCTGATTTTGATACCAAAAACAAAGGTAACAAAAGAACAAATAGACAAATGGGACTACATCAAGCTAAAAAGCTTCTGCACAGCAAAAAAACCGTCAACATGAAAGGGAAACTACAGAACGGGAGAAAATATTTGCAAATCACATATCTGACAAGGGGTTAATATCTAAAACATCAAAAGAACTCATACAATTCTATAGAAAAAATTTAAAAACTAATTCAAAAATGAGCAGAGGATCTGAATAGACATTTTCCCAAAGAAGACATACAGATGGACAAAAGTACATGAAAGTATGCTCAAAATCACTACTTGCTTTTTTTTTTCCCTAAAAACACCAAATGGCGGATGATGCCGGTGCTGCGGAAGGGCTCGGAGGCCCCGGAGGCCCCGGGGGCCCTGGCATGGGAGGCCGTGGTGGCTTCCGCGGAGGCTTCGGCAGCGGCGTACGGGGCCGGGGCCGGGGTCGCGGTCGGGGCCGGGGCCGAGGCCGCGGAGCTCGCGGAGGCAAGGCCAAGGACAAGGAGTGGCTCCCCGTCACCAAGCTGGGCCGCTTGGTCAAGGACATGAAGATCAAGTCCCTGGAGGAGATCTATCTCTTTTCTTTGCCCATCAAGGAATCTGAGATCATTGACTTTTTCTTGGGGGCATCTCTCAAGGACGAGGTTTTGAAGATCATGCCTGTGCAAAAGCAGACCCGTGCTGGCCAGCGGACCAGGTTCAAGGCGTTTGTCGCCATCGGGGATGACAACGTACATGTTGGTTTGGGTGTGAAGTGCTCTAAGGAGGTAGCCACTGCCATCCGTGGGGCCATCATTCTGGCCAAGCTCTCCATCGTCCCCGTGCGACGAGGCTACTGGGGGAACAAGATTGGCAAGCCCCATACCGTCCCTTGCAAGGTGACTGGCCGCTGTGGCTCTGTGCTGGTGCACCTCATCCCTGCCCCCAGGGGCACTGGCATCGTCTCAGCCCCTGTGCCCAAGAAGCTACTGATGATGGCTGGAATTGACGACTGCTACACCTCTGCTAGGGGCTGCACTGCAATGCTGGGCAACTTCGCCAAGGCCACTTTTGATGCCATTTCCAAGACCTACAGTTATCTCACTCCTGATCTCTGGAAAGAGACAGTGTTCACCACGTCTCCGTATCAGGAATTCACTCACCATCTTGTGAAGACCCACACCAGGGTTTCCGTGCAGAGGACCCAGGCTCCAGCTGTAGCCACCACATAGTTTTCTATAAGAAAAATAAAGTGATTGAAGCTAGTTTAAAAAAAAAAAAAAATCACTACTTGTCAGGGAAATGCAAAAAGCAATGATAAATCACCTCACACCTGTTATCAGAAAAGACAAGAAATAACCAGTGTTGGCAAAGATGTGGAGAAAAGGGAGAAAATCCTTGCACACTGTTGGTGGGAATGTAAGGTACAGCCACTATGGAAAACAGTATGGAATTTCCTCAAAAAATTAAAAATAAAAACTACATATGATCCAGCAATTACACTTTTGGGTATGTATTGGAAGGAAATGAAAACACTAACTTGAAAAGATATCTACATTCCCATGTTCACTGCAGCATAATTTACAATAACCAAGACATGGAGACAACCTAAGTGTCTATCATTGAGTGAATGGATTTTTTTTTTTTAAGTGTGGTGTATGCATACAATGGAATGTTACTCAGCCATATAAAAAGAAGGAAATCCTGCCATTTGCAACAATATGATTTGAACTTGAGGACATTATGCTAAGTGAAATAAATCAGAGAAAGACAAACACTGTATGATGTCACTTACATTGGAATTTAAAAAACAAAACCAAATAAACAAAGAAAAAAAAAAACCTCAACTCAGATACTGAAAACAGATTGGTGGTTGCCAGAGAAGGGGTGTGGTGGGCGTGTGAAATGGGTGAAGATGGTCAAAAGGTACAAACTTCCAGTTATAAAGTAAATAAGTCCTGGGGATGTAATATACAGCATGGTGACTATAGTTAATAATACTGTAGTGTATATCTGAAAGTTGATAAGAGAGTAAATCTTAAAAGTCTTCATCACAAGAAAAAAAATTTTTGGTAACTATTTACGAAAAAAGATGTTCCCTAGACTTATTACAGTGATCATTTCACAGTATATACAAATATTGAATCATTACATTTTATACCTGAAACTAATATAATATTATGTCAATTATATCTCAATAAAAATACATTTAAAAGGTAAATATACCATTGTAAAGCAATTACACTTCAATAAAGATGTTAAAAAAAAAAAAAAAAGGTAAATATAAATAAATCCATTGTGTCAGTTAGTGTATGGGCTAAGCTGCTATAACAAAAAGACCCCCAAATGCAAAGTCCTAAACAAGAGAGAAGGTTATTTCTTTTTCATGGTAATAGTGGAGGTAGGGAGTCCAGGGCTGTTGCAGTGGTTCTGCCATCCCCAAGCATCTGGTTTCTGTTTCTAGGTCTAAGGACATTGCTCCAATTTTCCTTAACTCCTAGCCTGGAGGAAAGGAAAGGACCAGAGGAGGGCATGTACATTTTTTTAAAGGCATGGTCTAGAATAGAGTTTCTCAACCTTGACACTGTTGACATTTGGGACCAGATAATTCTTTGTTGGGGGCAAGGGGCTGTTTCGTGCATTGTAGGATATTTAGCAGCATCCCTGGCCTCTACCCACTAGATGCCAGTAGTACCCCCAAGTTCTGACAACCAGAAATTTCTAAAGGGAGGGGATAGGCAAAAATCACTCCCATTGAAGAGTCCCTGATCTAGAAAAAGCACACATTACTTCTGATGTTTTCCTATTGCCTAGAACGTAGCTATACGGTCATAACGAGCTGGGCAGCCATACCCATCTAAAACTTGGGAGTTCTACTATTTAAAAAAGAGAGAGAGAGAGAGAGAAAATGAATGTTTGGGGATGACTAGTAGTCTTTGCATCCATTTCAGGCATGTGGACTGCCAAATTTCTGAAGTTCCACCTCAAGTCTGAGATACCTGCCCAGAATACACAATGAGGCTGGCTGTGGAGGGGAGGGAACAAAGGTGGTCACCAGGAGGAACTTCTAGGGTCCTTGACAAGAACTCAAAAAATATATATAATGTATGGTTTAAAACAGAGGAAAGAAAAAAGAGAAGGCTGGTTACAGATCTGGGGGAATCTAAGAAGAGGGGAAAATCCCAGTTTCCCACCAATAAGCCAACCCTTGGAGTGAAGAATTAGATCAGTTTCGTACAAGAATTTGTAAAAAATCAAACTGCAGCAAAGCTGGCCTCGCTTCTCTTTGAGCCTCCAGGAACAAAAACAAAAACAGCACACCCTCACACCCCCCCACACTAGAATTTTAATTGGAAATATATTGATACGATCTTACAAACTATTATATGTGTGTGTGCATGCACACATGTGTATATGCATATATGTGTGTATATGCATATGTGCATATACACTCATATACAAAGATTTCCTCCCTTTTCCACTCCTTTCCACAAGGGGTCTTCTGGCTACATGGTCCTGTCAAGACAATCACAAGAGTCAATTGTACATAATTCCTTGTGAAGGACAGATATTCAGGTCTCTTTCCACTAAGCTCAGTTATCTCCTCATATGAAGTGACAATTAGGCTCTACATCCCTCAGTGATCACACAGTCTTGGCTTCACATCTCCTGTAAGGAAATTCTTGGGGGCAAAAGCATCTATACACCTCCTTAAAACAGTATTTCTCAAGCTTGAGGCAGTCTAAATCTAAATTTAGACAGAATAGAATTCTAACTTTGCAAAGACAGAATTCAGCCAATACATACAATTTCTATTATTAAAGAAAACGCTTAATGCCTCAATCTGAAGGTACCGCATTTTAGCTCCCTCACTGGATTTCAGAGCTTCTCTAAGAGTAAAGGTAGGTGATCGATCACCCTTTATCTGCATGGAGAAGAGCTGCCACAAAGGCAAATTCCTGCATCACCACTGGGAGATGAACAAGAATCACTACTCCCCAAATGGAAAGTTTTCCCACCACCACGTTGAGGTCCAGAAGCTATCGAGCACTCAACATTTTAGAATAAGGCAACAAAGTCTTCTATCGAACAAATACAGTTTGGTCACATAGGTTTGCCAAAATGCCATGTGGTTTTTTATTTCCTAATACCTCAAATGTCCCCAAGCAAATTTTTAAACACACAAGTTATTCCTTCAAAATGCCAAGATTCCATGGGAACATTATATTCTGTTTTAAAAATAAAGTTTAAGGCTATTTGAAAATAAAGTATTAATCAGTCAATGCTGAGTAGCCAGATTCACAGCACACAGAAATATGTGATATGGTTTGAAGCTCTTCAGTGGAGACAGATATTAGAGACCCCTTGAAGACATAGGCTTTTAGAAAAACTTCTATATTAAAGCATGCTCTTAAGTCTCTTTGTCCTTTTAACAGAACAGAACATTTCAAAGCACTGAATTACCTTATTTAATCATCACTAAATTGTTCCAATTGTAACCAAGCAGGATACTGTGAGGCATTCATGGACAGACCCCTTCCCCCATGTCCTCTGTCTGCCTCTTGTTTGTAGAAAAGCTGTAGTCTCTCAGCCCTCCCCCGAGTCACAAAAGCCTGGTTCAAGAATTAATGATTAAAAGGAGGTGAACATGTAATGACAGAAAAAGGAGTTGGGCCAGGAGAACTAGTAACAATATAAACAGTAAATCAGCCATATGGCAGTCACAGAATCTTTAGTTCCTCCCTGAAATACATAGATAACAGTATCTGGTGCACATTCCTGAGTTGTTTTACAGATACTAAAGCCTCCACCAAATAGAAGAAGTTGACTACATGATGACCATGGACACGTAGCCCCCAGACCTACTGGAGTCTGAGAATTAATAATGTTAACCCTTGTGACACTGTCCAGTTACCTCACCATCAACCAATCAAAGAATTGTGCATGAGCTGATCACATACCCTGCAACACCCCTCCCTCACCTTGCCTTTAAAAATGCTACCCTGAAACCTGTCAGAGAGAGTTCGGGCTTTATGAGCATTAGCTGCCCCTTACCCCTTGTGTGGCACCTGCAATAAACGCTGCACTTTCTTTCACCACAACCTGGTGTCAGTAGATTGGCTTTACTGCTTCCAGCCCGTGGACCCAAGTTTGGTTGGGTAATGACTAAATTATTCCATTGAGTAGCATTGATTTTTGTTCAAAGGAAAAAAATATAATTTCTTTAGTCCTGTCTGCTTCTCCTTTTCCCTCCTCCTGCTTCACAAATTCAGGCCATTTCTGGCATTCATGGAGGTATTTCAAAATGCTGCGATAGGCATAAGAACTACATGCAGCTGTCCAGTTTTCCCAGCACCACTTATTGAAGAGGCTGTCTTTTCTCCATTCTATATTCTTGCCTCCTTTCTCAAAGATAAGGAGGCCATATGTGCGTGGGTTTATTTCTGGGCTTTCTATCCTGTTCCATTGATCTATATTTCTGTTTTTGTGCCAGTACCATACTGTCTTGATTACTTTAGCTTTGTAGTATAGTCTGAAGTCAGGGCACCTGATTCCTCCAGCTACATGTAAAAGAATGAAATTAAAACACTTCCTAGCATGATACACAAAAATAAACTCAAAATGGATTAAAGACCTAAATGTAAGGCCAGACACTGTAAAACTCTTAGAGGAAAACATAGGCAGAACACTCTATGACATAAATCACAGCAAGATCCTTTATGACCAACCTCCTAGAGTAATGAAAAAAACCAAAAATGAACAAATGAGACCTAATGAAACTTAAAATCTTTTGCACAGCAAACGAAACCATAAACAAGATGAAAAGACAAACTTCAGAATGAGAGAAGATATTTGCAAATGAAGCAACTGACAAAGAATTAATCTCCAAAATATACAAGCAGCTCATGAGCTTAATATCAAAAAAAAAAAAAACCCAATCCAAAAATGGGCAGAAGACTTAAATAGACATTTCTCCAAAGAAAACATACAGATGGCCAACAAACACATGAAAAGATGCTCAACATTGCTAATCATTAGAGAACTGCAAATCAAAACCACAATAAGGTATCACCTCACACTGGTCAGAATGGCCATCATCAGAAAATCTACAAACAATAAATGCTGGAGAGGGTGTGGAGAAAAGGGAACCTTCCTGCACTGTTAGTGGGAATGTAAATTGATAGAGCTGCTATGGAGAACAGTATGGAGAGTCCTTAAAAAACTAAAAATAAAACTACCATATGACCCAGCAATCTCACTACTGGGCATATACCCAGAAAAAAACATAATTCAAAAAGAGTCATGGGGGCTGAGTTCTGAGGAGAGCTGCTGTTTCACTTCCACTCTGAAGCCATGTGGCTGACAGTGTCTTGGTGCTCCACCCGGGTGTCAGGCCTGTTCCTCTGAGGTGGGAGAGCTGAGTTCAGGACATTGGTCCACCAGAGACCTCCTGTCTCCACGTAATATCAAACGGCGAAACCTCTCCCAGAGATCTCCATCTCAATGCTGAGACCCAGCTCCACTAAACGACCAGCAAGCTACAGTGCTGGACACCCTATGCCAAACAACTAGCAAGACAGGAACACAAACCTACCCATTAGCAGAGAGGCTGCCTAAAATCATAATAAGGTCACAGACAACCCAAAACACACCACCAGACACAGTACTGCCCCCCCAGAAAGACAGGATCCAGGCTCATCCACCAGAACACAGGCACTAGTCCCATCCACCAGGAAGCCTACACAGCCCACTGAACCTACCTTAGCCACTGGGGGCAGACACCAAAAAAAACGGGAACTGCAAACCTGCAGCCTACAAAAAGGAGACCCCAAACACAGTAAGTTAAGCAAAATAAGAGGACAGAAAAACACACAGCAGATGAAGAAGCAAAGTAAAAACCCACCAGACCAAACAAATGAAGAGAAATAGGCAGTCTACCTGAAAAAGAATTCAGAGTAATGATAGTAAAGATGATCCAAAATCTTGGAAATAGAAGGGAGAAAATACAAGAAATGTTTAACAAGGACCTAGAACTAAAGAGCAAACAAACAATGATGAACAACACAATAAATGAAATTAAAAATTCCCTAGAAGGAATCAATAGCAGAATAACTGAGACAGAAGAATGGATAAGTGACCTGGAAGATAAAATAGTGGAAATAACTCCCACAGAGCAGAATAAAGAAAAAAGAATGAAAAGAATTGAGGGCAGTCTTAGAGACCTCTGGGACAACATTAAATGCACCAACATTCGAATTATAAGGGTCCCAGAAGAAAAAGAGAAAAAGAAAGGGACTGAGAATATATTTGAAGAGACTATAGATGAAAAATTCCCTAACATGGGAAAGGAAATAGTCAATCAAGTCCAGGAAGCGCAGAGAGTCCCATACAGGATAAATCCAAGGAGAAACGTGCCAAGACACATATTAATCAAACTATCAAAAATTAAATACAGGGCTTCCCTGGTAGCGCAGTGGTTAAGAATCTGCCTGCCAGTGCAAGGGACACTTACCTGGCCCGGGAAGATCCCACATGCCGAGGAGCAACTAAGCCCATGTGCCACAACTACAGAGCCTGCACTCTAGAGCCCACAAGCCACAACTACTGAGCCCGTGTGCCACAACAACTGAAGCCTGTGCACCTAGAGCTCATGCTCCACAACAAGAGAAGCCACAACAATGAGAAGCCCGTGCACCAAAACAAAGAATAGCCCCCACTCACCACAACTGGAGAAAGCTCATGCACAGCAACAAAGACCCAACACAGCCAAAAATAAATAAATAAATTAATTAATTAATTTAAAAAATAATTAAATACAAAGAAAAAATATTCAAAGCAGCAAGGGAAAAACAACAAATAACATACAAGGGAATCCCCATAAGTTTAACAGCTGATCTTTCAGCAGGAACTCTGCAAGCCAGAAGGGAGTGGCAGGACATATTTAAAGTGATGAAAGGGAAAAACCTACAACCAAAATTACTCTACCCAGCAAGGGTCTCATTCAGGTTAGACAGAGAAATTAAAAACCTTACAGACAAGCAAAAGCTAAGAGAATTCAGCTCCACCAAACCAGCTTTACAACAAATGCTAAAGGAATTTCTCTAGGCAGGAAACACAAGAGGAGGAAAAGACCTACAATAACAAACCCAAAACAATTAAGAAAATGGTCATAGGAACATACATATCGATAATTACCTTAAATGTAAATGGATTAAATGCTCCAACCAAAAAACATAGATTGGCTGAATGGATGCAAAAACAAGACCCGCATATATGCTGTCTACAAGAGACCCACTTCAGACCTAGGGACACATACAGACTGAAAGTGAGGGGATGAAAACAGATATTCCATGCAAATGGAAATCAAAAGAAAGCTGGAGTAGCAATTCTCATATCAGACAAAACAGACTTTAAAATAAAGACTGTTACAAGAGACAAAGAAGGACACTACGTAATGATCAAGGGATCAATCCAAGAAGAAGATATAACAATTGTAATTATTTATGCACCCAACATAGGAGCACCTCAATACATAAGGCAAGTACTAACAGCCATAAAAGGGGAAATCGACAGTAACACAATCATAGTAGGGGACTTTAACACCCACTTTCACCAATGGATAGATCATCCAAAATGAAAATAAATAAGGAAACACAAGCTTTAAATGATACATTAAACAAGATGGACTTAATTGATATTTATAGGACATTCCATCCAAAAACAACAGAATACACATTCTTCTCAAGTGCTCATGTAACATTCTCCAAGATAGATCATATCTTGGGTCACAAATCAAGCCTTAGTAAATTTAAGAAAACTGAAATCATATCAAGTATCTTTTCCGACCACAACGTTATGAGACTAGATATCAATTACAGGAAAAAATCTGTAAAAAGTACAAACACATGGAGGCTAAACAATACACTACTTAATAACCAAGAGATCACTGACGAAATCAAATTGGAAATCAAAAAATACCTAGAAACAAATGATGACGAAAACACGATGACCCAAACCCTATGGGATGCAGCAAAAGCAGTTCTAAGAGGGAAGTTTATAGCATACAATCCTACCTCAAGAAACAAGAAATATCTCAAGTAAACAACCTAACCTTACACCTAAAGCAATTAGAGAAAGAAGAACAAAAAACCCCCAAAGTTAGCAGAAGGAAAGAAATCGTAAACATCAGATCAGAAATAAATGAAAAAGAAATGAAGGAAACAGTAGCAAAGATTAATAAAACTAAAAGCTGGTTCTTTGAGAAGATAAACAAAACTGATAAACCATTAGCCAGACTCATCAAGAAAAAAAGAGAGAAGACTCAAATTAATAGAATTAGAAATGAAAAAGGAGAGGTAACAACTGACACTGCAGAAATACAAAGGATCATGAGAGATTACTACAAGCAACTATATGCCAATAAAATGGACAACCTGGAAGAAATGGACAAATGCTTAGAAAAGCATAACGTTCTGAGACTAAACCAGGAAGATATAGAAAATATAAACAGACAAATCACAAGCGCTGAAATTGAGACTATGATTAAAAATCTTCCAACAAACAAAAGCCCAGGACCAGATGGCTTCACAGGCGAATTCTATCAAACATTTAGAGAAGAGCTAACACCCATCCTTCTCAAACTCTTCCAAAACATAGCAGAGAGAGGAACACTCCCAAACTCATTCTACGAGGCCACCATCACCCTGATACCAAAACCAGGCAAAGATGTCACAAAGAAAGAAAACTACAGGGCAATATCGCTGATGAATATAGATGCAAAAATCCTCAACAAAATACCAGCAAACAGAATCCAACAGCACATTAAAAGGATCATACACCATGATCAAGTGGGTTTTATCCCAGGGATGCAAGGATTCTTCAATATACGCAAATCAATCAATGTGATACACCATATTAACAAACCGAAGGATAAAAACCATATTATAATCTCAATAGATGCAGAAAAAGCTTTTGACAAAATTCAACACCCATTTATGATAAAAACTCTCCAGAAAGTAGGCATAGAGGGAACTTACCTCAACATAATACAAGCCATATATGACAAACCCACAGCCAACATCGTTCTCAATGGTGAAAAACTGAAACCATTTCCAGTAAGATCAGGAACAAGACAAGGTTGTCCACTCTCACCACTATTATTCAACATAGTTTTTGAAGTTTTAACCACAGCAATCAGAGAAGAAAAAGAAATAAAAGGAATCCAAATCAGAAAAGAAGAAGTAAAGCTGTCACTGTTTGCAAATGACATTATACTATACATAGAGAATCCTAAAGATGCTACCAGAAAACTACTAGAGCTAATCAATGAATTTGGTAAAGTAGCTAGATACAAAACTAATGCACAGAAATCTCTTGCATTCCTATACACTAATGATGAAAAATCTGAAAGAGAAATTAAGGAAACATTCCCATTTACCATTGCAACAAAAAGAATAAAATACCTGGGAATAAACCTAACTAAGGAGACAAAAGACCTGTATGCAGAAAACTATATGACACTGATGAAAGAAATTAAAGATGATACCAACAGATGGAGAGATATACCATGTTCTTGGATTGGAAGAATCAACATTGTGAAAATGACTATACTACACAAAGCAATCTACAGATTCAATGCAATCCCTATCAAACTACCACTGGCATTTTTCACAGAACTAGAACAAAATAATTCACAATTTGTATGGAAACACAAAAGACCCCTAATAGCCAAAGCAATCTTAAGAAAGAAAAGTGGAGCTGGAGGAATCAGGCTCCCGGACTTCAGACTATACTACGAAGCTACTGTAATCAAGACACTATGGTACTGGCACAAAAACAGAAATATAGATCAATGGAACAGGATAGAAAACCCAGAGATAAACCCACGCACATATGGTCACCTTATTTTTGATAAAGGAGGCAAAAATATACAATGGAGAAAAGATAGCCGCTTCAATAAGTGGTGCTGGGAAAACTGGACAGCCACATGTAAAAGAATGAAATTAGAACACTCCCTAACACCATATGCAAAAATAAACTCAAAATAGATTAAAGACCTAAATGTAAGGCCAGACACTGTAAAACTCTTAGGAAAACATAGGCAGAACACGCTATGACATAAATCACAGTAAGATCCTTTTTGACCCACCTCTTAGAGAAATGGAAATAAAAACAAAAATAAACAAATGGGACCTAGTGAAACTTAAAAGCTTTTTCACAGCAAAGGAAACCATAAACAAGATGAAAAGACAACCCTCAGAATGGGAGAAAATATTTGCAAGTGAAACAACTGACAAAGAATTAATCTCCAAAATTTACAAGCAGCTCATGCAGCTCAATATCAAAAAACAAACAACCCAATCCAAAAATGGGCAGAAGACCTAAATAGACATTTCTCCAAAGAAGATATACAGATTGCGAACAAACACATGAAAGGATGCTCAACATCACTAATCATTAGAGAAATGCAAATCAAAACTACAATGAGGTATCATCTCACACCAGTCAGAATGGCCATCGTCAAAAAATCTACAAACAATAAATGCTGGAGAGGGTGTGGAGAAAGGGGAACCCTCTTGCACTGTTGGTGGGAATGTAAATTGATACAGCCACTATGGAGAACAGTATGGAGGTTCCTTAAAAAACTAAAAATAGAACTATCATACAACCCAGCAATCCCACTCCTGGGCATATACCCTGAAAAAACCATAATTCAAAAAGAGTCATGTACCTCAGTGTTCACTGCATCTCTATTTACAATAGCCAGGACATGGAAGCAACTTAAGTGTCCATCGACAGATGAATGAATAAAGAAGATGTGGCACATATACACAATGGAATATTACTCAGCCATAAAAAGAAACGAAATTGAGTTATTTGTAGTGAGGTGGATGGACCTAGAGTCTGTCATACAGAGTGAAGTAAGTCAAAAAGAGAAAAATACTGTATGCTAACACATATATATGGAATCTAGAAAATTGGTGCTGATGAACCTAGTGGTAGGGCAGGAAAAAAGAGACAGACATAGAGAACGGACTTGAGGACACGCGACGGGGGGTTGGGGGGGAGAGGGGAAGCTGGGACGAAGTGAGAGAGTGGCATGGACACATATACACTACCAAATGTAAAATAGATAGCTAGTGGGAATCTGCTGCATAGCACAGGGAGATCAGCTTGGTGTTTTGTGACTACCTAGAGGGGTGGGATAGGGAGGGTGAGAGGGAGACGCAAGAGGGAGGGGATATGGGGATGTGTGTATACATATAGCTGATTCACTTTGTTGTACAGCAGAAACTAAAGTAAAGCAATTTTTATACTCCAATAAAGATGTATATATTAAAAAAAAACTAAAAATTCTTTTCCCCAGTAGATGCCATTAGGAAAATTCCAAACCAAAGGGAGACAGGGAAGTGAATGTTTATAGAGTGCAACCAGTGTGGAAGATAGAGCTTTGCTCCTTTGTAAACTAAATTCGAATCAGCCTACTTTTCTCCTGGGCGTAGGTTGAGAAAGAGAGAAAGTGAACTCCCCTTTGTTTGAATATCGCCTGCACGGCTGCACTTCCTAGGCTGTGTCTCAGTGAATCCCCATGTGGACATCGTTATCCCGAGGGTAGAAACATGCTCACATCTGTGTATCTGGCATGCAAAAGTGCACAAATCACACCCAGACCTATGGATTGTAATTGTAGAGATAATTGTATCTGACTGATAAAACTTGTGTTCCCTGCTCTGTAGCCACATCCTCGGTAGCAGAAGAAGCCATGAAAATTAGCTTCTCTGCTGCAGCTAAAAACAGATCAACTCATCACTCCAAGCTATTGAAAATGGTCCAGGTAAACCTCACAACCTAAAAATACAACGGACAAAAAATCCCATCGATTTCTAGCTCTTTTTCCATGTCTCTTGAATTTTGAGTGTGAACGTTTGGTTTAAAAACACCTCATCAAGCCAAGTTTAAAGAAGAATGTCCAAGCAGCCTTTTGGTTCAGCACAATTATAGGGTGTTTTTGTTCAATCTTTAGAAGGTTTTCATAGATATTTTTAAGAAATGGGAAAAAAACCAAGTTACACACAAAAAGTTTGCTTCCCAAGCTGAAACATGGACTTGTGAATCCAGGATAGTTGAACAAGAAAATTATTCTTGGAGAAAATATCTGAGAAAGAAAATATGCCATATTAAGGCAAACTGAGTAAGGAAGGTGATGATTAACTGCAATAGAGACCAGGGTCATGTCAGGTCCCACTTCACCTTTGGATAACTTCACTCCCTCAACCTTAAGGGAGTCGCGCCTAGGATGTGACAAGGATTGCTTATGACAGGTAATTTTTTTTCCCACATCTTTATTGGAGTATAATTGCTTTACAATGTTGTGTTAGTTTCTGCTGTATAACAAAGTGAATCAGTTATACATATACATATATCCCCATATCCCCTCCCTCTTGCGTCTCCCTCCCACCCTCCCTATCCCACCCCTCTAGGTCATCACAAAGCATCGAGGTGATCTCCCTGTGCTAAGTAGCAGCTTCCCACTAGCTATCTATTTTACATTTGGTAGTGTATATATGTCAATGCTACTCTCTCACTACATCCCAGCTTACCCTTCTCCCGCTGTGTCCTCAAGTCCGTTCTTTACGTCTGCATCTTTATTTCTGCCCTGCCACTGGGTTCATCAGTACCATTTTTTTAGATTCCACATATATGACTTAGCATGCGGTGTTTGTTTTTCTCTTTCTGACTTACTTCACTTGACAGGTGATTCTTGAGTCACATATATGCAACCACAAACGCAAAAGAGACTTCCCCCACGCCAATACGTGGTTTTACATACACTTTTATGCATAGAATCCAAGATAATCTTTCATTGTTTATTAAAGGCATTTCTTACTTAAGGGCATTCCAACTCCCACATAAAGTCACCTTATTTCCTGCACTTGCCTCAATGCACATTTTTCCACACTTTTTTTTTTTTTGCACCGGGAAACTGACTCTAGCATGCTGAGTTGTCATAGGAAACCCAGTGGGAATTTTTAGCCATCAGTTTTAACTTAGAGCCATTGATTCCTTTGTAGAATAATATCAAGCAGGAGAACAGTAACAAAGTTCCCCGGGGGGGCGGGGGGAGGAGGAGGTGGGTCGAAATGGATGGATGGGTTATTACTGCCATCTGGTGGCAAAGATGCAAAACTACAGGCGGTACATTGGCGCGATCAGAATGACTCATTCATTTGGGAAATGCATTGTTTTACAAACTGTTAAGAAAATGTTTAATTCCAAGATGATTACCAGATGTTTTGTTTCACTTACTTGATCCAGACCAGTTGGAATTTCAACTGTTCTCACTTTTTTCCTCAATATCCAGGAACATAAAGGTGTTGTGAGTTTTCGGGCCTAAAGACCACGGAAAAGATTTGATGATCGTTGTATCCATTTCACCTTCCTGTGGAACTCAGCCTCCAAAGCTTTTAATCTAAAACCGAAAGTTGATAGACATTCTATTAAGGGCGTGTAGCTTTCAAAGCGGGACACCTCATCATTTGTTTGCATCTATCAGGTTCTTATGGTATGTTTCCTAGGCAGTTGTCAACATGACAAAATCAGGTAAAATTCAGGATACCATTGCTTCAACAGGGCAGACTTGTAAAGTGTCTGATTATGACTGTGCAGGGGAATTCCACTCCTATGATATCTAGACGTCTTTTTAGGCCAAAGCCTCTATCATACGCTGAGCAATATCATCATCACCCACTACACATCATGTAATTTCTGTACAGGAAACCAAGCCTTCTTTCACTGCACACTTGCACAACTTGTTTGTTTCTGCCTTCAGGTCTTCACACTTTCTTTTCTTTCCACCTCTATTTCCTTCCACGCTCTCCTAGACAACTACCTGGGTCTTGGCCAAACTTCAAAATGGACCAAAGATCAAAAATGCTTCAAGGATTATCTGCACGTAGTTCTGATTACTACAATTATCATTGGGGAGGTTGCTTGCTATGGGTTAAGCACTCTTTTAAACACTTTATACATATATTATTTACAAATTGTCAGAAAAACTTGAGGAATTATTATCCCTATTTAAGGGTTGACAAATCTTGGCTCAGAGCAGTCAAGAACTGACCCACACCTACATAGGGAGTGGGTTAGAGAAAGAGTAGAGAAACCATGTTTGGAAGCAAAGCTCAGTCTAGGTTAGAGATTAAACTCATTCCTTCCCTCATAATCACACTATCAGCTCTTTAGCATGCATACATGTGCACACACACGCACACAAATGTGCATATGCACACAGAGTTTGGTATAACTGCTACAATATACATTTGCATATAATACTAACAGCACATATATATTCTCATTATCACTTGCCTGTGCAATTGCATCCATTTACCTCAACAGAGTCTGAATGATTTGAAATTAGAAATAATACCTGACATTTCCTTTTAGCAGCTCCAGAGAGACCACATTAGCAAGTCATATGGTCTTTTGATTCAGAGCGTGGATTCTGAAGTCAGACTACATTCTACCACCATCTGTACCATCTGGATGGGATTGAAAAACGTGCTTTCAGGGAACTCTACTCAATATTCTGTAATGGCCTATATGGGGAAAGAATCTAAGAAAGAGCAGATATATGTATATGTGTAACTGATTCACTTCACTGTACAGCAGAAACTAACACAACATTGTAAATCAACTATACTCCAATAAAGCTTTTTTTAAAAAAAGAAAAAGGTGCTTGACATCAAACACTCAGTTTGGTAACTTTGAAATATTCATAAGGCGTTTTGAAAATTAGATGAGATAATCCAGGAAAAGAGTTTAACTAACATCACGCTTGTTACATATCTCTCATGTATGAAGGGTGTTTTTATTTCTGCCCCTTCTACACACTGGCTATTCCATTCATACGGTTGATTAACTGTTTTCAGTGATACAGCCAGGCTTTCACAGCAGAAAAAGAAAAGAGCTCTTATACAGTATTGGGTGACTTGAATGGTAACGCTAGAATAACAAGACAAGATTCCTTTTATGGGCTGTAAATACAGTAAGGTCTGGATAGAGCATCTTTAGATATTGGAAAAAGCAGAGGGTACCAGACTCCTGAATTATCTAGCCTGGCAATGGCCGTATGGAAAGTTCTAAATGTGAAAATGGTAGCTTTGTCAGTTTTCTCCTAGAGGCATTCCAAAGACTGCCATCCTCCCTGTTCATCTCCAGTAAAACATAGTAACTAATACAGCTCCTCTAAATTTTGCCTTTTTCTAGGACTTTTCCCTAACATACAAACACAAAAAGGAATTGCAGCACAAAAACTGTTAAACTACGTAAATCCCAGAAATTATATTTGGAATAAACTTTATACTTTCTGCTTTCTAGTTTTGTAAGGGAAGTAAAATAGCAATCACTGGGAGAGAATTTTTATATTCCTGGGAAAATAATTTAAAGTGTTATTTTTAAGGAGAAGAGCAATCATCTCTCATCCTAGAAAATGAGAAGAATTTTTTCAAATTACTGTTTAAAGGGTGGTAGTTTTATAAAAGTTGTATGTAGTGGCGTGTGTGTGTGTGAACATGTATATATCATGTATTTATATTCTAAGTTGATATCATTTCTTAAACCACTGTCCCACTGCCATGGGCACTGATGCCTTAAGAATCCCCATTTCTGCCATGATCATGGCAAGTGTTACACACCTCAGAGACTATCCATTAAGATTAGAAAAAAAGTACAAAATCCTTTAGCCTTTATACAGCAAACCTATTTCTAAGAATCAATCTCAACCATACACTAGCAAGATCAAAAAATACATTTGCTCAAGATTATTCATTGCAAAAACAAAAAACAAAGAGAGCAAACAAAAAAAGAAAGAAAGGGACCTCTTTGGTGGCCCAGTGGTTAAGAATCTGCCTTCCAACGCAGGGAACTCGGGTTCGATCCCTGGTGGGGGAACTAAGATCCCACGTGCCGTGGGGCAACTAAGCCCTCACGCCGCAACTACTGAGCTCACCAGCCACAACTAGAGAGAGAAGCCAGCGCGCCGCAAGGAAGAGCCCTCGTGCTGCGACTAAGACCCAACACAGCCAAAAATATAAATATAAAAATAAATAAATAAATAGAAAGAAAGAAAGAAAAAAGATTATTCATTGCAGCATTATTTACCATATCAAAAGACTAAAAACAACTCAGATGCCCATCAAAATGGGACTAGTTAGTTAAATAATACATCTTTATGCAATCAAGTACTCTGCAGAGTTTAAAAAGGGATAGGAACTATCTCTATGCTCCATGCATTTCTGTGGATTATGAGGGATATTTTATTAAGTAAGAACAATCAAAGTAGAGAAAAACTTTTATAGTATGCTGTTATTTATCAAAAAACAGGAGCTACTGTGTTTATTTACACACATACATACTTTTTAATTTTTTTTATTGATGTATAGTTGATTTACAATGTTGTGTTAGTTTCAGGTGTACAGTAAAGTGATTCAGTTATACATATATATGTATGTATTCTTCTTCAGATTCTTTTCCTTATAGGTTATTACAAAATATTGAGTATAGTTCCCTGCGCTGTACAGTAGGCCCTTGTTGGTTAGCTATTTTATATATAGTAGTGCATATATATTACACACATCTATATATACACATATAAAATATCAATAGGACAAATCACAGAAATTTTTAAATACTTACCAATAGGCTAAGAGGGAATATAGAGTGGAAGAAAAGAGATAAAAGCTAGTCTTCTTTAAATATAGCTTGTTTTATAAATTTGAGTTGGAAACCATGTGAATTTTTAAATTTGAATATGTTATCATACATAAAAAGTTTCTATATTAGTTATGTACAAGTAACTCTCAAACAGTCATCTTTCTGCACATCCTTAATGGCATATAGTCTAAGGACAAAAAAAAAAAACCTTTAAAAATCACTTTGTTTCAGTAATTTGTATTTTTGGTGATAGTTGATGCTATTGTCATTCTGATGTTGTTGAGTGAGTCACGTAGGTTAAAGTAAATGAATAAGTATGTCTGTATCACTGACAAACAGGAATTTTAGCGTGAAAGAGGGAAAATACAATGGTAAGGTTAAAGAAATGAAATTGAAGTCTGTCTTCTTGAGTATTAATTGAAAATATCAGTGTGAACTCATGAGGAATTTTATCTTTAAAAAAAAAAAAAAGGATTTGAAGGATTGCTAACTCTGCCCTCTGAAAAGATCTAGAAATAATGACTAGCCCAGTAGTAAGAGTACCCTGAGTGCCTAGATTGTGGTCTCTAAATATTTTTTATTTTCCACTTAGATGGAACCTGGGCTTCTTGAAGAAATGGCTGATTCCAGATCTGGAGCAAGAAATTTACAGGATAAACTTGAACTTTCTTGTTGGGTCAAAAAGCAAGAAACACTGCCCAGATCATTTCCAAAGGACTCATGGTTCAACCCGAAAAGATTCCCACCATCCCAAAGTCAGACAATTAGAACACCAATAAGAGTAATAAATGCGATCACATAAAATATGTATAGCCCATGGTTTGTAATAATTTCAAGCAAGCAAACAAGCAAACTCATTGGCCATCCTTGGAAAATGATAGGGAACATAGTCATTTTGAAAACTAGTAAATAAAAGGAAAGAATCAAACTTTATCCTGCTTTTTCTATATAAATTATACTTCAGAGTAATTCAGTGGTTAATGAGGCTAGAGTTCTCTATATAGAAATATTCCAGCTAATAAAAAAGGGAATTGTAGAATAGTGATATTCTAATGCATATTGCTCTTTTGCAAACTCTAATGAGTTAATAGATTTAGACAATGATCATTAACAACTTCTAAAATCACAAAAAGAGAATCAGCTAGGCAATAGGTGCCTCTTGATATAAGTTCACTATCAACTATTCTTGCCCAAAAAATTAAACCTAAATTTCATCAAGACTAAATCTAACTACCATTTTACTGAAATTACAGAAACATATAAAATGATACCACAGATGCAATCGACAGAATCCAGTTTCTTCAACAAATAAATGACAAGTGGGAAAAATAAAATGATGGAGAGAGGCCCTCTGGACTAAAAAAGATTTGAGAGACAGATTAGCCAATTGCAGTTCATGAGTCTTATTTAGAACCTGATTTAAACAAAAACAAACTTGCAATAAATTGAGACAATGGGGAAAATTTGAACACTGACAGAATACTTGATGATATTAAGGAATAATTGTTAATATTTTTGTTGTGACAATGGTACTGTGGTTATGCTCAAAAGAGTTCCTATCTTTCAATGATACAGAAATATTTATAAATAAAACTGTGTCTGGATGTTGCTATAAAATGATCTGGTGTGTCAGGGGAGGTAAGTAGGGGCATAAAGAAAAAGCATTTGAGCTTGAATTGGTAATTGTTTGAAACTAGCAATGAGTATATGGGAGATAGTTACACAATTCTCTCTAGTTTTGTATATACTTGAAATTGTCCATAATAGAAAGTAAAAATAAAAGCTGGATTCTTACCATTAGCCAACACGGACTTGCATAACCTGATCCATGCCCACCTCTCCAATCCCCTCTCTCTCATTTTGTGTCAGCGACTCCGACCTTATTTCTTTTCTGTGATTACATCCAGCTCTTTGTCTAGAGAGAATGGAGAAGTATTTGAAGAGATAACAACAGCAAATTTCCCCCAAATTACTGACATTAAACATACACACAAGAAGCTAAAGGAAGCAATAAGTTTATATCTACTTGTCTTTTTTCTACTAATTCTAGTATTCTTAGCCAGTTAACAGATTTTCTATTCTATGGATATCTTGCACCCCAAGGCCATCCTAAATCCACCATTGACCACCTAGGTGGGTTTCAACTGAGAAAATCTCCTAGGTTCCATCCTTATTGATATCTGCATCCTCTGAATGACCCAGATACCAATATTAACAAGCCTGGGGGTTGAGGTTTACAGCGATTATAGATTCCATGCGATGCCTTTAAAGCCAAGGTGTACCAGGAGGGAGGAAGAATAATAGCTCTTTCTCATTTAATTTGATGCAGGAATGAAAAGGGAATAGAATGCTATCAACACAATTTTTGAGGTCTTCTGAAAGCACTGTCTTCCCCGACAGTTTTTAGGGCAAGGAAACTGATCTAAGGTAGATTGAAGGAGGAGGCTGGCTTCAGAAACAGGGACTAAACAGCGGGAGATCTGAGATAAATCAGGACAAAGGACAAGAAAATGGGGTTGGAGAAGAAAGCAACTGCAAATATGGCACGTTGTTTGTCCCCGAGGATGTCTTTAGAATGACACAAAACAAATTCTGCTTTGGTGTTTAGGGCCAGTTGTAGAAATCTGGTCATAAAATAAACAGGAGAAGACAAAGGGCATATTGCAGCAGGAAGATGGATGAATGCAGATGGTTATGTAATTTCGCAGCAGCTCCACACCCCTTGGCAAGAGCTGATTGTTCCAAAACCCAAGAATAGCTCCCCATGTGATCTCGGACTAACTGGGAACGAGGATGTACCTGGCGTGGCAAGGGGAGAGCTCGCCCAGAAAAGTGATGAGTGAGGAAATCATTTTCCCTGATAGACTTAGGTCAGCAACCTCAAAGAGAAGAGATTCGACGATTCAGAAGCCAACGATGGGCACCATTGTGCTGTTTTTAAAGAGGCAGGAGGCTGTTAACACCATATGCCATTCATCTCATTTATCCCCCAAATGGCAGTCTTTGAACATACGCTGTTTGCCAAGCCCTGAGCTAGACCTGGGGAATGCAACGCTGAGCAAAGCAGGCCTGGTGTGTGAAGATAGATTATCATGTCCTTGTGTATCAAGAAGTCGGTTGTCCAGAGACATTCAGTGAGAAGCCAGGCAAAGGGCTTTCCTAGGCTCACCTCTCTTGGCTTCTTTTGCCAATATTCCTTCCCTTCAAACCCCCGTGAGCCCCATTTTAAAGTTGACAGAGTCCATAAGAGATTAGTACACGGAACAAAGGATAGGAGACAAAGACCTCCAGAGGCCAGAACTCTTTGCAGAATTTTTGATGTACAGCAATGAAAAAAACAAAATCCTCAAAAATGTAGTTGTCTAAAAAGGACAAAATAGCTCAATAAAACTACACCCACTTCACCATCACTACTGTAGGCACTTTGTATAGACAAGTCAAGGTTGGCCTTGTCTGTTTCTATTTTGTCTGGTGTAGAAGATAATTCATATTATGACAAATGGCAGCATCGAAGAAGAATTGAATGAAGTCTGCTTTATTCCATACATAGAAATTAATGCATCTAAAGTAAGTTGGCTTATAGAAACTGAAAAGCTTTGGTCTGTGCAAAACTGCATCAAAATTAAAGGAACTTAGGGACTTCCCTGGTGGTGCAGTGGATAAGAATCCCTGCTCGCAATGCAGGGGGCCCGGGTTCGATCCCTGGTCAGGGAACTGGATCCCACATGTATGCTGCAACTACGAGTTCACATGCCACAACTAAGGAGCCCACATGCCACAACTAAGGAGCCTGCAAGCTGCCACTAAGGAGTCCACGAGCCTCAACTAAGGAGCCTGCCTGCCGCAACTAAGACCTGGTGTAACCAAATGAATAAATAAATATTTTAAAAGATGAAAGGAACTTAGACAAAATGGCCCCACCCAACAGAAAAGGAACATATACAGGTGCCATAAAATGATCAGATTAGGAATATTATATCAGAACACTTATAAAACTCCTCATCTTTTTAAAATTCATGAGTAATTAAAATACTAAAATAAACAGAAAAGAGACTTAAAATATCATTTTAATTCTTCTGTTATAAAACCACTTTCTTGTATAAGATAACAATTTCAATTCCTTTTTGAATAGGTAACAAGTGTGTTTGGTTAAAAAACAGTAAACAGTAAGAAAGTGGGTCTCCTTTCCACTCCTTGTCACCTAGGTCTCACTCCCAGAGGAAACCACTGGAACCAGCTGCTTGAGTGTCCTTGGGAAATAAGCAGTGCACGGACAGGTATTGGACCGGTAACGCTGGTATCAGCGTATGTATTCATATTCCTGCTCTATTGGCTGTTCAAGGCCAACCCCTGTTCTGATTGGTCAGTCAGCATCCCCCTGAGTACAAACATGTGCAGTACATGTATAACCTTGTTTTACAAATGTAGCACACTGTTGCATCAATTGCTCTGTTTATTTAATTTATGTGTGATTTTCCACATGCATTCATATAGAGAGCTATTGATACCTTGTCCTTTCAATGTATTAGCTCTAATCTTCAGAATGTTCTAATTTATAGATGAGTAAACCGAAGTTTAGAAAGATTAAGCAATTTACCTAAAACCACAAAATTGGCAAGTGGTAGAGTCCTGGTTGAACCAGATCTCTCTCAGTCCAAAAACTCTTATCAGCTCTTCCAATTTTAAATACACTAAGAACAATAATAAAGAAAACATAAGTTAACAGAAAAATACAAATTGTCAGCAGTACTGCTGCATTTTCCTGTTCCCTTAGCTTCTAGTCATGATTGACTTGATGAGAATGACAGAAAGAGATGACTGAGGTCAGACTGCAATATACAAAATGTTGGGAATTCACGCAGCAGTTCTAGCAATCTTCCACTAGGTGGCAGTATTTAAGAATATTACTGAAAGCCACAATGACTGCAGCTAATTGCTGCAATGAGATTGGATGTCAAACAAGAGTCTTTAAACTTTGGCCCACACTAGCATTTCCAGTTTTGTTTCGTTTTTTTTTTTTTTTTTTTCGTTGTCCTTGGAAAAGTTCAGGAGCTAAAGCTTTACCATTTCCAGTAAAACTGTCTAATTTGGGGTTCACCCTTCAACTTGCTAATATAGAACTTCAGCTTTAATAAATTACAGTAAATTTGTTTAACCTTATTTTGGGAATTCTGTGTAAGGTCCTTGAAATTGTTCCAAATACCGATTCCACCTCTGGAATTTTGTGGGCTATGCTACAGAGTGGTATTTAAATGGCTGTTAATCTTTATCGTGTCTCAGATGTCTGGGCCAAGTGTGAAGTACAAGGTCAGGAGCTGCTGACATGGCATAGGAATCGGTAAGAACTCTGCCTGGAAATAAGAGTAATATTTCCCTAACAGTTAACGTCTTTTACAAACCACTCTACATTTGCCATTTCTCATCACTTTACAACACTGGACCTTCAATCCAGTCTAACAAACCACTTACCTTCCTGTGTACATCTCTCTTGTTCCCACCTCCATACTTTACACACACTCTCCCTGTTAAAAAAAATTCCTTGCTGGGACTTCCCTGGCAGTCCAGTGGTTAAGACTCCATGCTTCCATTGCCGGGGGCGCAGGTTTGATCCCTGGTGAGGGAACTAAGATCCTGCAAGCCGCGTGGCGTGGCCAAAAAAAAAAAAAAGATTTCTTGCTTCCTTCTTTCTCAATCCAGGTACCCACCGAGGGGAAAAAAAATGTTGCCTGCCGTATCAGTAAACAAAGAATGTTGCCTGCCATCAAGCTATCAGCCACTGCAGCCACCCGGACTCTGTGCACCCTGAGGGGAATTCAGTTTGGAGAAAAGAAGGATACTGGCCCTAGGTAGTTCAGATGCATATCTAAGGAATCATTTCAATGAGCCCAGACTTTTGTCTCTTCCCATACATAGTAAAGCACTACGATCATTAATTTGAGATTTCTGGGTTTTGCAATTAGCAGTAATCTTTTGAGGTTCAACTACATGTTTTTGTTTTGTTTTGTTTTGTTTTTTCAGCAAAAACTCCTATGCATCGTGGCTCTTCTGTTACCTCTTCAGAACAGTTCCTCAGAGCTATCTGAGAGGCTGTCAGCCAGGTTATAGCCCTCAGGAAGGTCCCAAAATAAAGCATAACTCACAACTTTAAGTTGTGCATTTTTCTTCAGTCAAAACTACCTTGCTTCAAAAAGTCCCTTCAAAAAACATACTCTAGGCGTTTTCTTGACTAATTTTATGTTCCTCTTTTGCATCTTCGCTCAGAACTTATGAAACCAATTTTCCATAATAACTTACATTTTCATATATGTTTATCCTACAATTTTTCAAGTCAACATTTATTCCATATACATTAAAAACTGTTCTGAGGTTTTTATACTTCCAAAGAGTCATCTGTGGCCAATTTGATTTCTCATATTAAATATTTTTAGAATACACATTCCTTCAGAGTTGAGGTTTCTTCCAAAGAGAGGAATTTATGTTTGCAAGGCACTTTGAATCAAATGTGCATAATATTCACATTTTCCTTTTTTCTTCCTTTGCTATTTTTTGTGCAAGTTATTACTGCAGTATAATATACATACAGAAACGTGTGTAAATCACAGGCATACAGATGATAAGTTCTCAAAGTAAACATACCTACATAGCAAAATTTAAATCTAGAGACTGAACATTCTCAGAACCAGAAGCTCCATCAAGGCCTAGTGGACAAAAAATGTCACCTGCCGCATCAGTAAACAGAGAATGTTGCAGCCATCAAGCTATCAGCCACTGCAGCCATTCCGACTGTGCGCCCTGAGGGGACTCAGGAAGGAGAAAAGCAGGATACTGGCCCTAGATAGTTAAGGTGCACGTCAAAGGAATGATTTCAAGGAGCCCAGGCTCTTGCATCTTCCTATACATAGAAAAGGGCTAAATTCATTAACTTGAGATGTCTGATTTTCTTTAATTAACAGCAATCTTTTGATGTTTGAGTACCTGGGCTTTTTTGCAAAAACACCTGTATGTCCTGGCTAATCCCTTACCTCTTTGAAACAGTCCCTCAGAGCTGTCTGAGAGGCTGTCTCCTGGGTTTAAGTCCTCAGTATGTCCGCCAAATAAAGCATAATTTTCAACTTCTAAGTTGTGCATTTTTTTTTCAGTTGACAGCATCTTGCAGTCACAACTCTCTCTAACCATTATCTTGACTTCTAACAGCATAAATTCACATCTAACTTTAAGAAGCATAAATAATCTGGCACACTTGTAATAGGTGGAAACATAAATATATGTAGAATAAATATAACTAACTAGTGGTTGTACTTCATCTCCATTTATTTATGTCATCCTCACAATAACCCTATGAGTTATGTCCTCCCTTTTTTGTAATTTTCAGATAAGGAAACTAAATATTAGAGCAAAAACAGCATTTTCTTAAGGTTACCCAGCCAGTTAATGGCAAAATTGTGATTCAAAATGTGCTTTTTCCTACTCCAGAGATCCCATTCTTAATCACTGTGCTCTACTTTCCACATATAAGAAAATACATTTCAAAAACAGATATAATCGATGAAATGATCATTTACTCTTGGAGTGTTTCAGAAGAGGAAAGAAAAATAAATTGATAATAAGGCACATGTCATAAATACAGGCAAGCAGGGAGGGAAGGAAGTTTCTACCAAAGAGAAAGTGTTGATTCATTAAGATAAAGTCCATTATATTCTCCCTTACTTATGGTATCTTTTAAAATTAAACCCATCCGTTGTGTTATTTTCTTTCTGTCAATTTCATTGCAGGATAAGTAGAGTCATGGTAAACCTGAAGTGCTCAGACAAGATTACTTAGCTGAGTAAAGGGGAAAAAAAGTAAGAATTAATTAATTTAGGAAATGACCGTGCTTACTATTTCTCTCCCATAATGCATTTGTATCTCATACACATTCTAGTTTGTCCTTCCCTCTAGGTGCACCATCACCATGTCAGGCAGAAAAATCCAATCTTCTGTTAGAAAGGGTCAGTAACTATTTTCAAACAAACAAAAAGACCTTTTAAAAAAATATCATTGAAAGAAACTGAGTGTGGTCTAGGCAGGAAAAAATACATTTCTAACCTAATTCATGTAGTACAGTTTTCCCCAAGATCATCTATTTACTCTTAAATACATGCTAACAGGCTGAGTGTGTACAGCGCACATATAACGAGGCATGAAATAGTTACATAGGAAACTCCCAGGCAGCTGGGAAGACTTGTGACCCAGTAAAAATGAAAGAGGTGTTCCATGGAACCGTATAGCTCTACACCCTAAACACCTTTAGATTTAAGAGTTTACATGGATTTGTGCAGTGGCTGCTAGGTACAAAAATAGTATAGTCTGTGCACCCTGGAAGTCCTAATCACCCAATATGGAGCCACCAGAAATGTACTTGGCTGGAGACTTCAGATGGGTGAAGTGGCTTTCACTCATTGCGAGTGGGTTTCCCAATGTTTGGGAATTGCTGGAATAAATGTCCGAGAGATCCTTTAACCCTTTCAGAGTTATCTGCATTTTAAAAGTTTATAACTAGAGTAGTATCCATCCACATTTTAAGTACTGAGAGAGAGAGAGAGAGAGAGAGAGAGAGAGAGAGCTTTTTGGAAACTGCTGATAAGATATCTGGACTGTCTCCCTTAGAAAAATGCACATGTGCTTATATAGACAATTTTATATAAAAATGCAAAGCCCTGATGCTTTTACTGAAAGGTTAGGAAGAATTCCATCTATAGATATGATTTGAGGCAGTGTAAAAAGGTAAACTAAAACTTTTCAGGAAATATGGAACTTTAGGAACAGAGGACATTCCCTGGTTTAAACACACACGCAGCCTGGGTTTCTGGGTTAAAGAAGATGTGTCTTGAGTTTTCATCGGCTCCCTTGCACTTCATGCTCCGGCAACTCAAAATCTCCGGTCACCCCCCAGCTTACAGTCTACCCCATGTCTCAGTGCCTCTGCGCTTGCTTGCCCCTCCTTCTCTCCTCTCTCTTCTTCCCCTCTCCTAAGGTTCAGCTGAAGTTTACTCAGATCAATCTTAGGTGTGAGTACGAACCTCCATTTTCCAGGAAGGCTTCCCTGACTTGCCTAAGCCCTCTGTGCTCACAGGCTAAGCCAGATGCCCCAAGGATCCCCTGCTTGTGAACGCATCATTTCATACCATCTCTAGAATCTAAGCAGTTTGAGTGCAGGAGCTGTGAGTGATTTAACTTTGTGTCCTCAGGTCTTAACACAGTGCCTGGAACTTAGAAATGTTTCTGAATGAACAAATAAGTGCATATATACAGATGATATATACACTCAGTGTTTGAATCCAGGTGGCTGAAAGTTCAGACTCCTTTAACCTATTTTCAGGAGAACTTGAAACAATATCGCTGCCTTTGAATGGGCTTGCTTAAAAGGAGCATGCACTCATTAATAAATAATCCCATCTTCTCTCTCGAGGTCAGCAAAGCAGCTCCTTCTGACGAGTTCCTGAGTGATCAGTGTTTGATAAATAAATTTTTACAGCGAACATTTCCCATTTCCTTTTCTTACACTTTTCATTATTATTGTTTAAATTGATATACATGTGTATGGTATAAAATGTAAAAAGCTACCAAAAGATATACAGTGAAATGTAAATTTCTTCCCAACACACTCCCGGTTCCTCAGTTCCCTCCCCCAAAGCAACCACCATTAGCAGTATTCATAGTCTAGGCATATAACAATATTTTTCATTACATTTTTGGATGTACATTCAAGAGAAAGAATTTGCTTATGGCCCAAATATTCTCGATCTTGGACAGCTGTTCAAAGGACCAGCATGCTCTAGAGGTGCTTCCTCATGGACAGGCTGTAAGGGTTCCAGGCAAATCTATCCAGGAAATAGCTAGAAACAGAGGTCTGAGGCTTAGAGAGAGTTCTGAGCAGGAGGTAGAAATCATTAGTAAGAAATTGTTGATACCATTGGGATGATGCAATATCCCAAGAAGCATAGAGGAAGGTGAGAGCCTGGCATCACACCAGAATCAAGGACAGGTCCAATACTGAGGACAGATGCAAGAAGAGCTAATAGTCAAACCCAGGCAGGATCAGATAAGGATTGTCTTAGTTTGAGCTGCTACAACAGAATGCCATAGACGGGGTGGCTAAAGTTTTTTTCTCACAGTTCTGGAGTCTGGGAAGTCCAAGGTCAGAGTGCCAGCGGATCCAATGCCTGGCAAGAGCCCATTTCCTGGTTAATACATGGCTGCCATCTTCTCTCTGAGTCCTCACACAGCAGAAGGGGCAGGGAGCTCTCCAGGGTGTCTTTTATAAGACACAAATCCCATTCATGAGGGGCTCCACACTCAGGCTCATCATCTTTCAATAGCCCTCCTTCCAAATACCATCACACTGGGGATTAAGTTTCAACATGAATTTTGGAGGGACTCAAACATTCAGTCTATAACAGGGATGAATTAATAATGATAGTTTTTGAAACATTAAAGTAAGAGCAAATTTTGTACTCTGGACACTTTAAATTACACTGAGAGGCACTATCGGATACTGAAAGGTCAGTACTGTAGGATACTGAAAACAGAGGGAGTCAAGAAAGTGGTAACAGCACAGGGAGAGATGTGAACAAATTTTATCCATCAAATATTTATTGAATGGTTACCATGCACTGGGAATGTGGGAATGCAACAACAAACAATACAGGTTTTTGTTCTGTCCTCTTACAGGTTCATATCTTGGTGCAACTGTAACTCTAAGAGAATGCCCTAAGATAACCTTCCCTCCTCACGCTGGTGGAATATTCAAAGTAGAGACACTAGTCTCATGTTGCCCTGATACACATAAATCATCCACTTGAGTTTAAGAGGATTTTGAAAGCCTTGGAAACATTCATCACCCAACCTGCTCAAAACCTGTGCCTAGAAAGAGAAGTTAGGACTACAATGGGGGAGGTATGTTAAAGCACATCAGAGAAAAAGACAAAGATGAAAATGAAGGAGGACAAGGTAGAGGAGAAAAAAAGTAGTAGCAAGAACAGCAAAAGGGTCTGAGGCTTACATGTTTTCATATAATCTTCATTCATCCAACCATTTAAAAGTAAAAATAAATCATTAAATGATTTTTTACCATACGCCTTACATTGTTTTAGCACTGAAAATGCAGAGATGGAAGATAGGCTTCTAGAAGTTTGCATTCACAGATAAGTTAACAGACTCCGAATGTTGGTGAGTCACTATAGAGCATCACACCTTTTCAGAAAGCCTTTCCACAGGCTCAGGTACACCAATGTTGCGGCCATACGGATATATGTACAAGGTGCAAAGGAAGCAGTAAGAGAGATGCTTCCCCCCTCTTGGGGTTAAGAAAAGATTCCAGGAATTTCAGACCAGGAATTATGAGTTCTCTTTTGATTGCAGTTTTAGGGCATATCCTGCACATACTTTATCTAATTTGAGCTTCACCAACAAGCCAATGCCATTCTTGTGCCCATTTTACAGATGAGAAGTGTTCAGAAAGATTACATTGCCGATTCACTTTGACATAGCTAACAGTGGGAAAGCCTGGATTCAAGCCCAGAGTGTCTAGCTGAGAATGTACGTTTGTGATCACCACCCTCAGTGCCTCCTTTATTTGAGTATCACCTTGATCCAAGCATTTGGCATTGAACTATATATGCCTTCTTTCAGGAGTGGGGTAAAGGAGATGAGATTAGGGAGTCAAAGGTAAATGTTTAGACTCTTTAGAGGTTTAGAACAGTTTTCCACAAAGTGTGTGTTTTGGAAACTTGTATCAGAGTCACGTGGATATTTACGAAATACACAGACTCTTGAACTCTACCCCTTACCCACTGAAATGGAATTTTTCTATATGGGATGTTTGGAAAACATTGGCTTCAAGTGTGACACTGGAATGCTTTAAAAAATTCCACTACTATAATTCCAAAATGATGAATGTGGTACAGTTTTAAAGGAAAATTCAAAATCCTCCAAAATCCTTCTAAATATATGATGCCAGGAATGTCAGCCTGGATCTTAACCATTTAAAGCACCTATTTTATTCTGACATAGTAGAAAATTGAGAATTTTCCTCAATGCTTGCTTATGAAAAGAGGATCTCAAGCCACAGTAGAGTAAATGATACTGGCAGGACTTGCAAATGTAAACAACTGGAAACTAACCAAAATAGGAGAAACAACAGTTTTTAGACATTGGAAGGCAGGCATGACAAGACCATGATCCCTGAATAAAAAGAAAAAAAAAAGAAAAAAAGAAAAGAAGATGAGCCTTATAGTTGACCTGACTTTCTTCCTGGAAGCATTTTTTGGATCACAGTGTTAGTAGAAGGAGTCCAAGCAGGGCACTAACATCTCACTGGGTTGAAGAGACAGGGACTGGTATTCCAGAAAGTCAAGGCAGCTGGAATAGGTGGGACACACATAAGATATGAAGTCAGCAAAGAACAACTGCCAAGAAATGTAACTGGGTGACTCCCAGAACCCAGATGAGATTTGGTGATATTCAAATTCTGATCGGCCATTGTGTAGAAATCTTGTTGAAGACCCAGGGTCTCAGTACATACCCTAGAAGTCTAACACCTTGTTAAGACATGTAAACCAGCCATGGAGTAAAACTACTGTAGAACTGCTCTAACAGAGCTTAAAACAAGCCTCGGTAGGATCAAGCTGATCCACAAGTAACTTAAATGCCCTCTAAACAGACTTCAACACCCTTTGTAGAATGCAGCAAAATCTAGAGACTTTAACATGGTAGCATTCACAATTACAACATCCAGCATCCAACAAAAAATTGCTTGATATGGGAAGAAACAGGGAGAAACCCAGTCAGTACAAACAGAAAACATAAATGACAAAATGGTTGAAATTTACACACACATACACACACATGCACATACTCAAAGACATAGAGGAAAATATGAATATAAATAAAAGAGCAATTGAAACTATGAAAAGAACCAAATGAAATTTCCAAAGATGAATATATAATTTCTAAAATTTAAAATATACTGGATGGACTTGAAGCAGATTAGAAACTACAGAAGAAAATTTCAGTGAACTGGAAAAAGTAACTACACAACTATACAAACTGAGGCATAAAGAGAACAAAAAAGCTGACTTGTGGGACTGTATCAAGCAGACTAACACAGATGATTTCATGACCTCCTGGGCTTAATTCTTACCATCACCACTTAGTACATTTGAGGCCAATTGATTTGACCTCTCTGTGCCACAAATTCCCCAACTTTCAAATAGGGAGAGTAATAGCACCTGGATTAAAGGGTTTTCATGAGGATTAAACATGCTTGTATATGTTAATATAGGTAAGGTAATCACACAGTGATCAATGAATTTTAACAATTTTTATTAAATTCCAAAATAAGAAGAGAAAAAAATTGATCATGGGAAGTTATTCCTAAATGGTGATCTAAGATTTTCAAAATTTGAAACTAGAAGAAAGAATTTGCCAAAAATAAAACAATTATTATGAAAGAAAAATAATTTACTTCTGAAAAGGAATAGGATTTATTGGAATCTTATTGTATATTAACAAAGTTTTAACTACTGTTTAATTTTAAGAGGTGGACACAGAAAGGATGCACAATAAATGGTTAACAGTGATTACTTCTAAGGAGAAGAATTGGGAGATGGGGAAACTGAGGACTTTTGCTTTCTACTTTGTATATTTTTACAAATTTTCAATTCTTTTTAAAATCATGGAGTATCTATAGAATAAAGTTAGGAGAATTGAAATGAGATGACCTGATAGTATGTTATCAATTAGCCAGAAATTGGCTGATGTTCTCGTCCGCCTCTGGCTTTACTATGATTCCGTTGCCTCCTAAGATTGTCACCCTTCTTCATTAAATACTATTAGACAATTGTCTCAAGGTCAATAGCATCAGTACACTATTGGCTATATTGCCAAGATTATATTGGGCCATTCAAAGCACTCAGTATTGCCTCTAACACGTAGCAAGTCTCAATAAATACTAGTTCCCTTATGTCGCACTCCCAAATCACACCCATTTTTTTTATTTAATGAGCAACATCAAGATTCTGGATTTTAGAGATTGCTTTTGGTGCACCTGTTCTTCTGTAATCTTTTTTTTTCAGTTGAGTTTTGTTTGTTGTTGTTTTTCTTCCTCTCTTTCTTTTTTTCCCTATCCGCTTAGATCAGAGAAAACAAAATGAGACAATTTATTTAAAGACTTTTTAATTTAAAGGCAGAGGAGAAAAGTATTTCTTATCCTATTTTTGCTTAAGAAGTACCAATGAGCATTTGGAGTGGAGGGTAAACACAGCTGCAGGGAAATTGCTTTCAGAAACCCATTAAGCCAAAAGATTTCAGCCACTAAGGATGGATGAGTGGTAGAAATAAATTCCTTTGTGGTGCACAAGAGCACTGCAGAAAGTTGCATTTTAACCTGCCTTAAGTAATCAGCAAGACATAATACCTAACTTAAATACACAGTCTACAGCCAAAATGCCCGAGGCATTTGTTCTTTGCAACATTTCTACTCTAAAAGTGAAAGAATATTCCTTGAGTCTATGGACACTGCCTAAAAACCTGGGTAATGCTTGATATATTTTAAAGTATTTATGTTTATTTTCTAGTTAAATTATCTGTGGACATTGCACAAATTGTTCAATATAAATAAATGTATATTTTAAAAAAGCACTCAGATGCATATAAAAACCGGAGAAACCTGAATGAGGTCCATAGTTTAATTTATAGTAGTGTACCAATCTCAATGTCTTGGTTTAAAAAATATACAAAGGCTAAATAAGATGTTACATTGGAGGAAGCTGAGTGACGGATAAATGGGAACTTTCCAAATGATTTTGCAACTTTCTGTGAGTCTAAAATAATTTCAAAATAAGAAGGTTTTAAAAATCACCTATACTTTTAATATTTTGGTGTTGAAAATGTTGAAACAAATAAGGTCAGCGTTATTTTAAAATAGACAAAAGAATGTGTCAGTGAGAACCCTGCCTTTGGTCAGTGATTTGTTTACCTGAAAAATTCCAGGGAAGGGGTTCAAATGCCATCACCTGGTTTTTCTCTTGTCTGCTGTCCCCCAATTCTTATTGCTCTTAGTTGGTTCCAGTTTCAGACAGGCTCTTCTCTTAAGAAGCTCCAGTGCATCGTAGGGGAGGAAGGGATGAGAACAGAACAGAAAACTCTGGGCTGGTTTCACAAGGTGAATAGTTGCTAAGTGGAAAAAAACAAAACAAATTTCCACTGCAGCAGATGAGCAGAGATATGGAAACTTTAAAAACAAAACCCTAAAGAAACCATGTGTTCTGTAAATATTCAAAATATATATATCTTTACCAATAATCAAAATTACATAAATTTAGAACAAAATTCCATTTTCATCTGACAAACTGGAAAAACTAAAACATTAAGTAAGACATGCAGAGGCTGGGAAGCGTAAAAGGGTACAAGCCTTCTAGAAAACAATTTGTTCATATCCTTTGGCCCGGTAATTTCACTTTCAGTGATTCTAAGGAAGGAATTAAAAATACAGATAATGACTATGTACAGGGATATTTATGCAATGTTTTTTTATCATAGTGAAAAGCATAATGTCTCAAAATTTGGGGATAATTGAATAAACACAGTGTTCCTGAATGACTGAATATTTGTAAACTTCCTGATTTCTTGTAATATTTAAAGTAATATTTTAAAAAAGGAAACAAATATGTATAAATCTATATTTTAAGAATTATCCTCAAATTTTAAAAAAGTTTTCTTACTAGCTGTGTGACCTTGGGCGGAATATTAACCTTCTGTGTCTCAGTTTCCTCATCTGTAGAATGAGGATAATAAGAGTGACTTACAGGCTTGAAATGAGGATTAAATGAGTTACTACAAGTAAAATAAATATTGCATGTTGTTAATTCATGTAATTGCATATATTACATGCTTTTTGATGTATTATATGCCTGGTACATAGTATTAGTTTTCACAATAAATGAAAGCTTTTTTATTATATAAAACAAATTCTTTGGTGTGTATTGCTTTATAGAACTCTTAGAAAACTTCAGTGAAGTAGACCCCAGGATTTTCCAGTTAAAAATCTCAGTGATAACACTTTCCACATTACAAATAGACATGCTTTAAAGGACTACATACGCATTCATAGTTTAAATGAGTACAAGGAAAGAAGGGAAAGAGTAGGTAGGCTTCAGAAGAATTCAAGAATTGAGGAAGAAGATGCAATTGCATCCAGACAGGGTGTGAGAGGGACGGGGCAGGGGGCCATTTATTTTATTACAAGCATTTTCATTCCATTTAATTCTTTATTTTTATTTGCTAAAAATAAAAAAAAAAAAAATTTGAAATGTGTAGGACCAGAACACAGAAAAGCTACTCATCTTCTTCAGGGTCTCTAAAATAAGAAAAGAAGTATTAAAATAAGAAAAGAAAAGAAGCTGTAGAAGAAAACCCTTGGCAGCACAAAGAGTAAGAGGCCATGATTCCAGGAATGGGAAATGTCGATGGAGGACTTCACACAGTGAAGACATTGGCAATGCCCTGAGGGGGTGTAGGATGAACTCTTCCCAGAAAGCATCACCCAGGGAACTCAAGGGCACCTCCTCGTAAGCAGTAGGAAAGTTCTGCTTTCTGATTGGCTCTGCTGGAGCTGGCCAGCCTGAAAGGTCACCTTCAGGCAAAAATTGTGAGCTCTAATCTGGTGTATAATTCACTCTGTGTGAATATTTTCTTCTCAATATCACCTTAACTGGAGCAAACTCTTACCAAGGCAAGAGTTACCAGAGGTGCTTTTCAAAGATTTATCCCCTCTCCCAGCAGAGGAGCATTTTTCCATGAGTGGGACATGGTTAGTCAAAGAGTTATCCACTGATATTTTTCAGACACCCAGAGAAAACAACCTCCAAGGACAAGAGAAGTAAAAATGCATGCATGCTCTTTGGTTGGAACCCAGGAGTCTGTTACCAACAACATCACTTCTAAACATCTGTCATTCAGGGACTTCCCTGGTGGCACAGTGGTTAACAATCCGCCTGCCAATGCAGGGGACACAGGTTCGATCCCTGGTCCCAGAAGATCCCACATGCTGCAGAGCCACTAAGCCCGTGCATCACAACCCCTGAAGCCTGCGCACCCTAGAGCCTGCGCTCCACAACTACTGAGCCCACACGCCGCAACTACTGAAGCCCGGGTACTCTAGGGCCCGTGTATCACAATTACTGAGCCTGCATGCCACAACTACTGAAGCCCACACACCTAGAGCCCGTGCTCCACAACAAGAGAAGCCACCGCAATGAGAAGCCCACTCACCACAACGAAAAGTAACCCCTGCTCACCGCAACTAGAGAAAGCCTGCGCGCAGCAATGAAGACCCAACGCAGGCAAAAATAAATAATAAAAATAAAATTAAACATCTATCATTCAGGTACACTAAGGGGCCCCATGCTTCTTAGGACAAACTAGTCCATACCCAACTAGATTCCAACATAGGTCATTTCAAAACTACTTGTATAACTCAGAATATCATTACCTCCCTTTGAAAAGGAACAGCTGATATGTACACAGAAAAGGCACTCCAAGTTACAACTATCCAGTGAATGGCTGGACAATTAAACCTTCAATTTTCTTCTTTCCCACTGTCACGATGTCTCTCCCTGGCCACATTTGTTTCTTGTAGTTAGAGATACCCACCAACATCGGTTCTTCATTTCATAAGCAAATATTGCTATTATAGTATCAACTTGAGTGACAACCCACCAAGCAGAAACTCAGCTTCAAGGAGCCTAACTATCTGAAACATGCCTAAGAATTGGGAAATAAAGAAAAATGGCAAAAATCATATATATACATATATATATACATATATATATATATATATATATATATATATATATATATATATATATATATATGCCTGTGTGTGTGTGTTTGTGTGTGTGTATAAAAGAGTCTGAATCCAGGGATGCTTCTTAAATCCTTGCTCATATTGTGCCCCAAGGTTAATAAATATCTAGCTGGGAGAAACACAAGTATCTTGTCAGACACTATGTTACTTGGAGATAAAAAGATGAATAAAATACTGTAAAGGAATTTATAGTTCTAATAAGATTAACAAGTGTCTTGTCAGATACTATGTTACTTGGAGATAAAAAGATGAATAAAATACTCTAAAGGAATTTATAGTTCTAATAAGATTAATCTGGTTTCATGAACACAGAAGAACAAAAGCAGAAAAACAGAATTAAAAGAATTCCCACAGGCAGATGCACAGATAGCGGCAAGACCAAAGCTGTTTCTGGTTCTATTCTTAACTCACAGAGTAACTTGAGGCCAGTCACTCAAACTCTGGATATTCATTTGGGTTAGATTATGTCAAAACTCCTATTCCATTCTAAAATTCTATGAATTTGGTTTTTAAAATAGTTGATAGTCTGACAACAGGAGTGTGTTTTTTTTTTTAAGGCACAAGATGTGAACAAAACAAAACAAAACAGCAGTTTGGGGTGATTTACTATAGAAGCAAAGCACTCTACCCTCAGAAGTAGGTTTTCTCATGGCACATAAATCATTCACAAAGACCCACAGGCAGGAAAAGTCCAGATAAAGCAATTGTATATTAATGGGCTTATATTCTTTATCCTATTATTTTTTATTAACTTGTTTATTATCTATGATCTTGTCCATGCCTGTCATATATTTATGTTGCAATAAACATTTTTGGAAAGAAATAATCATATTTTTTGAATCATATATGTTTCAATAAATATTTTTTGAAAGAAATAATCTCTTTTGATGATTTTTGACTCACATTCAGTTTTGTAACCAGATTTCTGGCCATTTTTAAGCTGTGTCTCTAAATGGACTGGTTTAGCATTCACTGCCTGTAAGGCTTTTTCCATGACACCAAGCAGTTCTTCAATTTTCAGGCCGCAGTGACTGGGCGTCCCACAAATTTAACACAGTTCTCAGACTGTCTACCTGGAGATGGCATCAGATCCCATGGGTTAAGGGCTCAGTCCCACAAGACTAATGCACTTCAGACAGCAGCCCACAAGCCCACGTTGCTACTGTGCTTCTGACTGACTGGCTATAGATCAGAGGTTTCTACAACCCCCTCCTTGGGTTGGATTAATTTGCTAGAGCAGCTCACAGAACTCAGAGAAAACACTTACACATTTGCCAGTTTATTATAAAAGATATTATGAACAATACAGATGAATGGGGGAGGTTTAGAGGGGTCCTGAGCACACGAGCTTCTGTTCTAGTGGAACTGGGGTGTCCCACCCTCCGAGGCATATTTACCAACCCAGAATGATTTCTTAAAGAATGGAATGCTATAGGGTGTAAGGGAGAAAAAACTTTTTCTCCATCCTTTAAGGATCCCTGGCTGGGTCTGAAAAACAAACTGACAAAGACAGATTAACAAGAGAAAAGCATACTAATTTTATTAAACTTTTATATGTACATGGGAGCCCTCACAAAAGAATGAAGCCCTAAAGAAGTGACCAGAGGAGGGAACTTTTATATCTTTTAGACAAAGAAACAATAAATTTGTGAAGAATTTGACAAGACAGGGGGGTTTGGGCTAGGGGTAGTAAATGGTAAAGAAGTAGCTGGAAAGATAAAGGTTAGTTTTTAACAAAGTTTGTTTATACAGACTTCCCTTCCTCCTGGTACAGGGAGGGTACATTTCACATGGGAAATTTATCTCCTGCTCTCAGGGAAGAAGGGTGAAGTAGGGGGAGGGGAGATCAGAATAAGCTTCCTGCTCCTGCTGTTTCCTCAAACCCCTTCAGCTTAAGATATTCAATATGCCAAGGTACCATATTTTGGGGTAGCACGTCATGAACCCCATCAGGGGAGTATATTGTATGAATTGTATATAAAATTGTCTTTCACGCTTCATACTGAAAAAAATAACTCCCCTGGTTATACAATTCTCAAAAATCTCTGAGGCAGGTAGTACGTGCTGTCCTGGCATTCAGAGCTGCAGATGGAGAACTCAGTTCAATCAATCAGATTAGTAACTGATTGTGGAGGGGATGGAAATGAGGGTGGAGGAAAGAAATATTTTTTCTTCTTTTTTTTTCCTGTCCCCTCTCCCTCCCAAAGATACACAGTAGCAGGGGTGGCAAGAAGGAAAAACTGCAGAGATATTTAGAAGTCTACAGGAGATGTAGAGTGACTGTTTTGGAAAGCAGGTGAGAATGATCTAGGGTGGCTTCTACATTTCTTGCTAGAGTGACTTGCTCATCTTGCTTCAAACTTGGATTCAAGATGAATGTAATAATACATTTGAGGTTATCCACCAAGCCCTTCCTCCCCCTGATCATCATGCTTCAATTTGTAACTAGACTGTGCCTTTAGGGTCATTGAAGTCCCCACTAACTGGCCTCTGTAATTCTGGAGTTTGAGGTTTACCAATTCCTCTAGACACCCCTTTTCTCAGTGGCTGTCCCCCCCCCCTTTTTTTTTGGCTGTGTTGGGTCTTCTTTGCTCCACGTGGGCTTTCTCTTGTTGTGGTGAGCTGGGGCTACTCTTTGTTGCAGTGCGCGGGCTTCTCATTGCAGTGGCTTCTCTTGTTGCAGAGTACAGGCTGTAGGCGTGCAGGCTTCAGTAGTTGTGGCGCACGGGCTTAGTTTCTTCGGCATGTGGGATCTTCCTGGACCAGGGATCGAACCATATCCCCTGCATTGGCAGGCGGATTCTTAACCACTGCACCACCAGGGAAGTCCGGTGGCTGTTCTCTTTGAATTTTTATTGTATTTTAGCCAAATCTCTGTTACCACATCACATTGTGTTGTAATTGAAAGAGTCTGCCTGCTTGTCTATCTCCTAGGAACTGGGAGCATCTCAATAGGCATAGTGATATATCCATTTTTGTACCTTCCATGCTTGACACTGAGATGAAATTAAGGCATAGGATTGATGGTCATTTACCAAAAATAAATAAATAAATACACTAGCAAAAAAATCCCTTTCAAATACAGGGGGTTTGTGAGATTGCTATACCTGAAAGCATTTTAATAAAGACACACACAACTGAAGCCGAATCTTTAAGATACCTTCACCTGCTTAGTCATTCATTCATCATTCATTTATTCATTCACCGACACCGTATTGAGGTACGAGGCACTGGGCTGGGTGCTGGAGACACAGAGACGAATGGCAACATGCAGCTTTGGAGTCGCTCAGGGACTAAAAGAGAAACTGCATTTTACTGGTGGCCCCATTATCTGCCCCTGAGACCGTACAGATTGGTAGAGAGCTTCAGAAGGCAGGCCTTGGGCCTCACTGGTTTCGCAGGCAACTAGTAGGTAGTTGTTGCATATTTGCTGAGTTAAGGTGGGAAAAACCCTTGCATCAAATAAACTTTATATCGAAGATGACGAGAAATGAAAATCTAATCTTATTTTTTAAAAAATTCAGAAGCAGCAGTTTTATTCCAGGGGAACGAACACACCACCAGCATCTCAGCTCAGAACAGTGGTCCCCTGAAGTTGACGTGGAATGCAAAACAGAAATTTACTTCTATTGGGACTAAACTTATCCAAACAAGAGCGTGAGAGTCCAACAGGGTCAAAGGTGGTCAGGGTTTAGAAATAACGCAGCCTCTGTGTGGAAAAGTCTGTGAGCCGCCGTGAGACTGGCTGAGAGCGAGGCCGCCTTAGCCGCCAGAAGGTGACCCCCTCAACTGGGCCGAGGGAGGGCGTGGGCACATTTGAGCCCTTGTCCTTGAAGGGCATTGAGCGAGCCGAGGGGAGGGGTGGGCGGGGCTCGGGTTTCCAATCACAATAGAGGAAGCTCAGAGGCGGCCGAGGGGCGGGCCCCGCCTCCTCCTCCCTCCTTGCGGATCCTGCGGTGAAGGGGACGCACGCTGCTGACTTTGTCTTCTCCGTGCGACCCTTACCGCCGTCTCGAGAACTTTCTCTCCCCTGGTAGGTTTCTGCTCGGGACCCTGAATCCTGGCTCTCGAGCAGACCGGGTGGGATGTGGAAGGGAATCCTTGTGTAGCAAGACTCGGGGAAGGACCAGGAAGGACATCTGCGCTCCCGGGCCTGTAGCCCTGAGCATCCGGACTCGGGTTGGGGCGGGGTGGGGGCAGGGGCCATGCCCTGGGCTGGGGAGCAGGGCGGGGCGGAGGGGCTGCGAGCGAGCCCCCGGGCTTTGTCCGCCACGCTTCGGGGCTCGCCGCCAGCCCGTGCTCCCCCGGGGGACAGACTTGTTGCATTTGCAGGTGATCCCGGGCCCTGCGTGTCCTTGATGGGTTCATGGCGGCCGCATCACCCTCGGTGCCTGCTGGCGGGAGCCCGGACACGTGCTTGAGGAGCTGGGGGAGGGAGAAGGGGCCAGGTGACCCGTGAGGCTGGCGGATCGTGAGCCTGGGGATTGGCGTCCATTACCACGGGAATGGAGAAATGCCCGGCTTTTCGGGGTTGAGGGTGAAGGATGATCTTGGCCCTGCCCTCCAGCCTCTCCCAGGCTGCGGCACACGCAGCCCTTCCCGGAGCGATGGGCCGGGTCGTTTCTGGCCTCTTTTCTTGGTGCTTCGGGTGCTTTGTTTATTTGCCAGCTTTGGGTGTTGAGCGTGAGGAAAGCCTAGACTTTTCGCCCTAGAGACCTTGTCCGGGGAGATCCGTGGTTGCTGCCTCCCCTTGTGACCTGCGCTCTGCGCTGCGGGTGAACAAGAGGAAGAGCTGGCCCGTGGGCGGCCTGCACAGCCGCTGCAGCTGGGGCCTGCAGGGGTAGGAGGAGGGGAAGAACCGTCACTTACTAGTGAAGGTATTGCACGGCAAAACTGGGCTCTTTAAAAGGTTAGTCTGCAAAGTGGAGCTTTGTTCCTGAACTTAAGGCCCGGGTTCATTTCTAATGATTTATATCCACAGAAGGGGCAGGAGGGTGGGGATGTAAAGGACCAAACATCGGAGGTAATTTTTACCCTGTGTATCATTGTTTTCCCTCACAAGCCGCCACTCTGATCTTGAGGCAGGCCTGTGTATAATATAAAACATTTTCTTCTAATTTCTTACAACTCCTGTTAGAGAACCCCTGTTAAGGGGGGAAAAAAGAAAATTAAATCGCTTTTTCTCTAGAAAGATCTGCGAGAAAATCTGTACTTCCTCAAGCTTCTACACTGTCATTTCTGAAACTTCCCAAATAATTTAAAAGGTCTATCTGGACAACTAATCTGTATTTCTATAGCAGTCTTTCTGGATTTTTGTTTTCCACTGCTTTACTGGATCCTCTGTGTACCTAAAGGATCTTAAACAAACCAACTAGTGAAAATAACATAATAAAGAAAATCTGTGCGTTTCCATCTGTTCACCAAGAGAGGCGGCATTTCTTCTGATTCTGCGCAATACGCAGGACATGTGTGAATTTCATTGTTAAGGTCATCTATTTGTGGAGACAGTTGTACACCATTGTATATTTCTTTTTTCTCTAGCATCCAGGAGAAAACTGCAAATAGGCTTTGTAAAGGCAAAATAATCTTTGAGTTTAGTCCCTCATGTTTGGGGGAAAATAGTTTTGGGGGGAAAAAAATAGCTATAGCATGAAATAGTTGTTAAACAGTTATCTCCAAATCAAGTACTTTATTCCAACTTGGAGCCTCACCAACTCTTACTTAACATATACAATTACTAAACTAGGTTTTGTTACTTAGTCCTTTGCAGATGAGAAACAAAAAACGAGAGGGAAGCAGGGGTACAGTTTGAAACAGGGGGCATTGTCCTCTAAGTTAACAGTTTAGCATTACACGTAAAAGGCAAACACAAATACTAGACATTATAACGGGTTACAATTATAAACGATACTTAAGTCCGAAGAAAGGGCTTTTTTTTATGATCTGTACCCTCTTTGTTTAAGAAAGCAGGTTGATACAATACATTTTGCCTTTTGTTTTAGTTATCCAGAACACTCAGCTGATAATCTGATGGCACAGATAAAATTGGTGTTACTGTATAAATGTTTTCTAACAGTTTCCATTTTTTTAACTTTTTAATTTTTCTTTTTTGGCTTTTTCTTTAATGGCTGGAAAGAAACTCACTCAAAGGCTGATATTCTCCTAATGTGACCCCCTGAAAAAAAATTTAGTGAGTACCCACCTTCCAATAAGCTTCCAAGGTACACTAAAAGGAATTCAGAGTGATATTTTCTGCAGATTTTGCATAAACATTATTCATCACTATTGTCACTGTATTTAAGCACACATAGTATGTACAGTACACTGTGACAAATTTTAAGTGAGACTTCAGTGGAAGAAGAAAATAGAAGAACCAATTGGTCCCTATCTTCTAAGAGTGATAATAACCATTGGTAGTAGAAATTATATTCATAACTGGCCATTCTTTTAGCTCAAGCTTAAATATGGGTTAATACTGGGCTCTAACTTAAATAGTTACACATAAATACTTTATAGGGGGCATAGAAACAAATCCGCTAATCTAAATATAAATATTCATGTTGTTTAGCCAGTAAATGAATGGCCACAAGACAAAATTGTTACAACTTTGTTAAATACTATTAGAAAAGCAAGCACAGGCTGAAGAGATGAACCCAAATTCTAACGGGCTTCATGGAGGTTTTTGTCTTGTTTTTTGTGAATGGGTTAACATGGTTTTTTTTAAAAAAAAAAAATCTTTATTGGAGTATAATTGCTTTACAATGTTGTGTCAGTTTCTGCTGTATAACAAAGTGAATCGGCTATACATATACATATATCCCCATAACTCCTCCCTCTTGCATCTCCCTCCCACCCTCCCTATCCCACCCCTCTAGGTGGTCACAAAGCATGAAGCTGATCTCCCTGTGCTATGCGGCTGCTTCCCACTAGCTATCTGTTTTACATTTGGTAGTGTATATATGTCCATGCCACTCTCTCATTTCGTCCCAGCTTACCCTTCCCCCTCCCTGTGTCCTCAAGTCCATTCTCTACGTCTGCGTCTTTATTTCTGTCCTGCCTCTAGGTTCTTCAAAATCTTTTTTTTTTTTTTTTAATTTCCATATATATATGTTAGCATACGGTATTTGTTTTTCTCTTTCTGACTTACATCACTCTGTATGACAGACTCTAGGTCCATCCACCTCACTACAAATAACTCAATTTCGTTTCTTTTTATGGCTGAGTAATATTCCATTGTATATATGTGCCACATCTTCTTTATCCATTCATCTGTCGATGGACACAGGTTGCTTCCATGTCCTGGCTATTGTAAATAGAGCTGCAATGAACATTGTGGTACATGACTCTTTTTGAATTATGGTTTTCTAAGGGTATATGCCCAGTAGTGGGATTGCTGGGTTGTATGGTAGTTCTATTTTTAGTTTTTTAAGGAACCTCCATACTGTTCCCCATAGTGACTGCATCAATTTACATTCCCACCAACAGTGCAAGAGGGTTCCCTTTTCTCCACACCCTCTCCAGCATTTATTGTTTGTAGATTTTTGGATGATGGCCATTCTGACAGGTGTGAGGTGATACCTCATTGTAGTTTTGATTTGCATTTCTCTAATGATTAGTGATGTTGAGCATCCTTTCATGTGTTTGTTGGCAATCTGTATATCTTCTTTGGAGAGATGTCTATTTAGGTCTTCTGCCCATTTTTGGATTAGGTTGTTTGTTTTTTTGATATTGAGCTGCTTGTAAATTTTGGAGATTAATCCTTTGTCCGTTGCTTCATTTGCAAATATTTTCTCCCATTCTGAGGGTTGTCTTTTCGTCTTGTTTGTGGTTTCCTTTGCTGCAAAAGGTTTTAAGTTTCATTAGGTCCCATTTGTTTATTTTTGTTTTTATTTCCATTTCTCTAGGAGGTGGGTCAAAAAGGATCTTGCTGTGATTTATGTCATAGAGTGTTCTGCCTATGTTTTCATCTAAGAGTTTTATAGTGGCTGGCCTTACATTTAGGTCTTTAATCCATTTTGAGTTTATTTTTGTGTATGTTGTTACAGAGTGTTCTAATTTCATTCTTTTACATGTGGCTGTCCAGTTTTCCCAGAACCACTTATTGAAGAGGCTGTCTTTTCTCCATTGTATATTCTTGCCTCTTTTATCAAAAATAAGGTGACCATATGTGCGTGGGTTTATCTCGGCTTTCTATCCTGGTCCATTGATCTACATTTCTGTTTTTGTGCCAGTACCATACTGTCTTGATTACTGTAGCTTTGTAGTATAGTCTGAAGTGAGGGAGCCTGATTCCTCCAGCTTTGTTTTTCTTTCTCAAGATTGCTTTGGTTATTTGGGGTCTTTTGTGTTTCCATGCAAATTGTGAATTATTTTGTTCTAGTTCTGTGAAAAATGCCAGTGGTAGTTTGATAGGGATTGCATTGAATCTTTAGATTGCTTTGGGTAGTATAGTCATTTTCACAATGTTGATTCTTCCAATCCAAGAACATGGTATATCTCTCCATCTGTTTGTATCATCTTTAATTTCTTTCATCAGTGTCGTATAGTTTTCTGCATACAGGTCTTTTGTCTCCCTAGGTAGGTTTATTCCTAGGTGTTTTATTCTTTTTGTTGCAATGGTAAATGGGAGTGTTTCCTTAATTTCTCTTTCAGATTTTTCATCATCAGTGTATAGGTATGCAAGAAATTTCTGTGCATTAATTTTGTATCTTGCTACTTTTCCAAATTCATTGATTAGCTCTAGTAGTTTTCTGGTAGCATCTTTAGGATTCTCTATGTATAGTATCATGTCATCTGCAAACAGTGACAGCTTTACTTCTTCTTTTCTGTTTTGGATTCCTTTTATTTTGTTTTCTTCTCTGATTGCTGTGGCTAAAACTGACAAAACTATGTTGAATAATAGTGGTGAGAGTGGACAACCTTGTCTTGTTCCTGATCTTAGTGGAAATGGTTTCAGTTTTTCACCATTGAGAACGATGTTGGCTGTGGGTTTGTCTTATATGGCCTTTATTATGTTGAGGTAAGTTCTCTCCATGCCTACTTTCTTGAGGGTTTTTATCATAAATGGGTGTTGAATTTTGTCGAAAGCTTTCTCTGCATCTATTGAGATGATCATATGGTTTTTCTCCTTCAATTTGTTAATATGGTTTATCACATTGTTTTTTTAAAATATATTCTGTGCTCTAGAATACCATTATGCTCCTTTTAAAATGAATTTTAGTTCAAACTTGCAACAGTAACATTACAGATTCCCATGCAGGTTTCTCATGTGGACACGTATAATATTTTGATTATTTTCTTTCAGGGCACAATGGCAACTCTTAAGGAAAAACTGATCGCACCAGTTGCAGAAGAAGAGGCAACGGTCCCAAACAATAAGATCACTATAGTGGGTGTTGGACAAGTTGGTATGGCATGTGCCATCAGCATTCTGGGAAAGGTACGTACTTTCAAGAACACCATACATACTAATGAGAACCTACTGTATAGCATAGGGAACTCTACTCAATGCTCTGTGGTGACCTAAATGGGAAGGAAATCCAAAAAAGAGGGGATATATGTATATGTATAGCTGATTCACTTTGCTGTACAGCAGAAACTAACACAACATTGTAAAGCAACTATACTCCAATAAAAATTAATTAAAAAACAAAAATAAAAAAACACCATACGTGATAGATAATTTCAGCATGTGTATACAGTCTCTTTAGGTATCTGAGAATTTGATTGTATCTTTAAAAGATTTTTTTTTCCTGAATAATTTGAAATAAGTTGTAGGCATCGTGATACTTCACCTTTAAACACATTAGCATGTATTTCCTGAGAGAATGACGTTCTTCCTATCTGACACAATAGAGTTACTGCACTCAGGAAATTTAATACTGATAAAATGCTATTATCTAATACACAGTACCCAGATTAAAAGTTCTCCAACTATTAAAATCCTGCCTTTTCTCCCCTAATCCAAGATCTTGTTTTTGTATACTTGTCATGTCTCTTTCTTCTTCTTTAATGTGGAACTGAGCCTTTCTTTGTCTCTCATGTCACTGATATGTTTGTAGAGTCCCCATCGGTTCTGTAGGATGCCCCTCAATTTATGTTGGTCTGATGTTTCCTTGTAATTGGGTTCAGGTTAGATTTGCGGGGGGGGGTGGTGACACGTCCTTCACAATGCATCACAATTTTGTCTCATGACTGGTGGTGCCCAAGAGTCCTCTGGTTGAAGTGGTAACTGTCAGATTTCTCCACTGCAAAGGTCCCTTAACCCTCTATAGTTAATAAATAATGTGCACAGTCGTTTTTGAGGTCATGGAAATATCCTATTATTCCCCTCAAACCCCCACCCAGTCATTTTATTTTGAAATAATTTCAAATTTACAGAAAAATTTGCAAGAATATAAAAAAAAATAAAACTTCCATATTCACTTCACCTATGTTTACTAATTCTTAACATATTTGTGTGTGTGTGGGTGGGTAGGTGCGCGCACGTGTATGGACTTTTTTCTGAACCATTAGAGAATAAATGCAAACATGCCCTTCCTTTCCTTCTGTCTGTCAGAGTACATTTCCTCAAAATAGAACATATTCTCACATAGTTCAGTTATCAACATCAGATTTAACACTGACAACATGCTACTAGCACCCTCTACTCCTCCAGATTATATTTTCCCCAGATACCTCCATAGACTTTTAGTTTGCTTCCTATATTCTTACTTACCTCATTGAATTGATCCTTGTTCTTTCTGAAGGCTGTCTTAAAAGTTTTTTAGGGGAACCCCTCCCCTCAATGCTGGCTGGCCTTCAGTAGAGCACACTGTCCATTTGTATTGTATGTGAAGGCTGCTTGAATAACTCCTAGCCAAGCATATTTCTATTTATAAAATTTAAATTCTAAAGCAACAAATTCTGAATCTTCACTGAGGAAAAAGTCATCAAAGAAATCAACTAAAATATGTAGTGTGCGCCAATGAAAGTTTTATTCTTTTGCATTTTTTCTTGCTAGTTTTCATTGGCTAGGTTCCCCTGATTTAGAAGAGCTGCTTCCCAAATTACAGGGAATTTAAATAATCACAATTTAGTGTTCATCCTTCATACCAGTAAAAATGAAAAGTATTCCAGCTTACCTTTCTTTTAAAATATGTACCATGTTTGAAGTGGTTTGACTAAAATGCTTCATTTTAAACAACAATCTCAAGAAATGGGAACTATTCATATCCTGTTTCCAGATGAGGTAGCTGAGGATTAATTAGATTAATTGGCCTGCCTATTGTCACACAGCTGGTAATGGTAGAGCTGTATTTTGAGCCCAGGACTCTGAACTCTTAACCATAGTGACTCTGCAGTTTCTTTTCACTCTATGCTAGTACTGGGGCAATTAAAGACATAAGTATATATTTTTTTTAATTCAAGTATAGTTGATTTACAGTGTTGTGTTAGTTTCAAGTGTACAGCAAAATGATTCAGCTATATCTTTTTCAGATTCTTTTCCATTATAGGTTATTACAAAATATTGAGTGTAGTTCCCTGTACAATACAGTAGGTCCTTGTTTACCTATTTTATATATAGTTGTGTGTATATGTTAATCCCAAGCTCCTACTTTATCTCTCGCATCCCCCCAGACATAAATATATTACTAAAACACTAGCTAAAGATTTTTCATTCCTCCTGCTAATCTCAAAATTTGGATTTTCAGGAAACTATATCTGAGCTGTCATGATTCTATAAGGAGTACCTCGCTGATTGTTTTAACTGTAAATTTAAAATCCTCTTCGGTAAATAATTTAGTTGAGACTCTCCTCTCTGCAGTTATATAATACTTTGACCCAATTCTAGTGCTCGAGAGAACAGACTGGGCCCCTAACAGTAGGAATCTTCCAATTGAGCTGCTGTGAAGGAAGGACTGCCTTCCTGAAAGACCATTTTCTTAATCAAAAGTGTTTAAATCTTCTTTTAATGGGGAAGAATTAGAGTCAAAGTTGTTATTACTCTTTGGTAAGGATTATAAACCCCACTGGTTTAATAAGAAAGGGAACTAACAGTGCTATTTTGTCAGGTGTCTGCATGTTACCTTATTCCTCTAGAAAAGTTCTAGGGGATATTGTCATCTCTATATTACTGTTGGAAAAGGACAAACTCAGAAAGATTAAGCCCCTTGATTAAGATCTCAGAGATCCTAAGTGCCAGATCCAGTCTCTGAGTCCATCACCAGTGTGCTTTTCAGAGGACACACACTGCTTTGGCCCAGAAAGTGAACAAAGCTGGGGCACCAGAGACAGAGGTTGAGAAGGCCCACGCCTTAACTGGGCCCGTGGAGGCAGCTGAGCCTCCCGAGTACAACGTCCACCATTACAAAGACACCAGTGTTTTCTGCTTCTCTTGCCCACTCTACCTAGCCTCACTGCCAACATGGAAACCATAGTGAGCTTTTATAAAAATAGCTTCCCTACTTAGAACTTTCTGATAGTGTAACAGTGCACGTCAACTACATGCATACATAATATGCAATGAGGCGTCAAGGATCTTTCCCTGCCTGTCTCTCAGAGCAAGGCGGGGTGCACACCTCCAGGGGGCACCATTCAGAGGGTCAGGAGCGCCTTTCCAGTGCAATGTGGTGGTGCTGTCTCTGACTTCATCTCTTACCTTCTGCCCTCTTTCTTCAAAACACCAAGCTCATAGCTGCTTAAACCCTTTTAGTACTTGATTTCCCTTCCTCTGGAATGACTGCTCTAGACCATCAGAGTTGACTCCCTCCCATCATTCACGTCACGCTTTTTTGGGCAGGCCTTCCCTGACTGTCCAATACCAAGTAAGCGTCCTTCCCTTCCCTTTAACTTCACCCTGCCTTGCACTGTTTATAGCACTTCCATTATCAGAGTCATCTTAAACTGTTTGCTTCACTCCTGTTCCCTTCCTGGTACATTCCATGAGGGCAGGAACTTTGCCAGATTTGTTCATTACTGTATTCCTCATTAGTAGAATAATGCCTGGCACTTTCAGTAGTAAATATGTATTAAATAAATGGATATTCCCGCTATTACAAAGAAACTGCACTTACATCTGGTCAAATTTTGATCACAGCTTTTCCTTTTTCATGGCTTCTCCTGCCACCCCTACCAATCACAGGCTCTGTGTTTTGGCTGCCAAGATCCCATCATGTTGTCAAGGTCATACACAGGTTCCATGCAGTTATTCCACCCTTAGCCTCTGTGCAGCTGTTTTTAGTTTGAGTGTCTGTTCTTGATTCAGTCAACTGTAGCCACATTCTTGTGGTACAAACCCAGCATAAGGAGTCTCTTAGAAGGAGCAGTGTAATTACATACTGCAGAGTAGTTTTTGCAGTGCAAGACTTGGCCTAAAAGTGAGACTTAATTAGAATTTGGTGTCTGTACAAGAATAGACAGGTTAATGGAACAGACTCAAAGCCCAGAAACAGGACCAAAGAGTATTTAATGAAAAGTGGCATTCCAGAGGAGAAGAAAAACAAATTATTGAATAAATGGTGCTTGTCCATTTAGCTAATTATTTGGAAAAAGTTATACCTTTTCCTCCCACAAAATGTCATGCAAACTAAACACTTGAATGTAAAAATGCAGCCGTCAAATATTAAGCCACTGGCAGCAGTAATTTACTAGCTAAGAGGGCCAAGAGGTAGATTATGGCTGTGTCTTATCCACATGGAACTTTAGATTGTGACAATTTTTATAGTATGTTAAACAAGGTTTCAGCAGCGATGTACTTGGCTTCTAACTGATCTTGTTCCTTAATAAGTTACTGCTTTTGCGATGAATCTAACCCTTGATGTATCAAACATTTTAAAATATATTTACAGCGTTAACTGGAATATATGTATGGCTAATATACACTATGTGAATGCAGAAGGAGATTTCTTTAAGCCAAAGTGTCAGTACTTAGTCACACATCTTCTATTTGCCTGCCTCCCACTGGGAGGATATTTAGTCCCACAGATGCAGCTAAATTCAGCGCTGCAATTATTTTCTCAAAGTGTTGGATCTCTTCCTTCCTTGCCAGCTGACTATGCACTTCGCAGACAATTCTCTACCCACTGAAACAAAACACAGGATCTGAGATCCTGTGACATCCTTTTCCACTTAAGCCCCAAATTGTTGTGCCCCGTTGACTTTGACAGCACCCATGTGATGTTCCCAAAATAAGAGTGACGTTCTTGGTGCTCAGGACCTTGACGGAACGGTTATTAACGTTCTCTTGTATGGTTTTAGGGCTTCAGAAACACAAATGAGGGTTTTGTGTGATCTTGTCAGAGGCTGCAGAGGAACGAAACCATTTTTAAAGTGTTGAAACATGAGTTTAAGTGAAAACGGGTGAACATTAATGCCAGTATTTGACATACATGGAAATGAGAAAATATTTACCAAGTAACCCCCAGCTCATAAAAGGGTCATTTCAGAAGCTTGCAAGTGAATCAATTGCTTGGAACTAAGAACACTTTCAGTCACAGGGAGGCTTGAGTCTCAGGGAAACCCTCACAAGCAGGCCTATTGCAGCTCACTGCTTGAGGCCAGCCGCCACTGGGCTTCTAGAAACGGGACAGTGTTCATTCCTTGGCTCCTACGGGGAGTGGGACCTGCTTTGTTGGCAGCTTAACTGGGTCATGTTTTCTTACTGGCTGCCTCGCCTCTCTTTGCTTCTCCCTCTGCCGCTCAATACCTTCCTGACCCCTCCAGTTCCACCCTGGATTATTCTATCGTAGCCTTCAAAGTGCTTCCTGAACCCCAGTTACTTAACGCTTTTTTCCCATCAACACCCTTTACCCTTTACCTGGCTGATCTCACTATCCTTCAAAGAGGTATTTGCATTATTAAGTGTGATACATCATATTAAGCTAATTATTTTGCTAACAGCCTGGTTTTTTGCTAAAACCAGTAAAGGCCAGGATTCGGGTGATATTTCAATGGGAAGGATAACTACTTTTTAAAGAGTTTGTAAATTATGAGTTTTCACAAGACAACCAACTTTAAAAGCTGAAAAGTTATTTAGATGCAATTAGATTGATACCCTCCCCCCTTCATTTTTCTGAGAAGAAAAGGTTGACTTGCTGAAGAATGGACATGATTATTGATTTACGGTTTTTCTTGGGATGGATGGCACAGGTGACAGTTGGAATAGAAAACAAGAGAACTCTGGGCAAGTTTGGGTTGATCATGCATAGAGAATTCACTAGCCCTGGACCCCTGTGTCCATGACTCCTTCCTTTCCCCACCAGGATATTTGAGTTGGTCAGAGCCAACCTGAGGCTTCCTAGCTTCAACCAGGGCTTCAAAGCCAGCTCTAAAGTGAACTTAACCTCTTGATGGTTTTAAACTAAATCTGCCCTCTCAAAAACCCCTCCAAACTGGGGGGTGACCTTCGGGATGGACACACTGCCCAAGGTTGTTTCTAGGTCTTTGTCTCTTTTTCACCGCCATCCCCCATGAATATGAAGACTTGCGCACCCTGAGGCCACTGTGGAGCCACGTTGGTTTCATGTCTGCAGATTCTTAAAGCAATTTGTATCATGCTCATTGAATGCCAGTTGGGTACCAGAAGGTGAAATTCTGAAAAATTGGTATCTTAAATATGAATAGTTTGTTATTTAAGACATTTTATCATGAAGTTGTTTAAAGAGCACACCTAACTCTATGGTAAAATTCTTCTCTAGGTTTTTAGACATTGGGTACTTTGCCGTTTCAACAGTCTCTGGCTTGTACTGACAGCGGAGGTATCCTAGAGTGGCTTCGGGTCCTAACAGCTGTTTTTGTGTCTGTAGTCTCTGACCGATGAACTTGCTCTTGTGGATGTTTTGGAAGATAAACTCAAAGGAGAGATGATGGACCTGCAGCATGGGAGCTTATTCCTTCAGACACCAAAAATTGTGGCAGACAAAGGTAGTCTCATTTCACGCCCAAAGTGATCAAATAGTAAATTGATATCCTTACTCGTTTATAGCAGATCGGTTTTCCCATCCTGGTGAATCTAGTGTTGGTAGTTTCTCCTTTCCTTCTGGGTCCAGTTCATCCTCAAAAACAAACATAATTGTTACCTCTGTAGTCCCTCTCCCACTGCCTTCCACACATTTGGTACATAACATTTTAGGAAATTGGATCCTAATGCTTGTTTACACATACCTGAGAACGGGGATGTTTTAGATCTGAAAAAAACATTGCACAAAGTAATTTGAGTGCCTTGAAGAAACTAACTAAATTCATATTCTAGCCATCTTTGTCCTGGATTAATGGATTTATGCTGTGACAGTGACACTGTCACCACAGCACGGCTTTGCCTACAGATGTAGAAATGTGGGCCCAAAATAATTCCTAACAATACTATTAATAATAGCTGTTATTCATTGAATTATTAGCATTCTGGGTATGCTAATGTGAAACTTTGCATATCTCATCTTCACAGCAACCCTATGAGAGATGGATACTATTACCTCCATTTTATGGAAGAGGAAGCTGATAAAGTATTAGTAACTGAAAAGTCACATAGGGACATGGTTTAATTATATGAATCATCCATAGCTATTGAGTCTGATGACCACATCAAATCAAAATGTCTATAATTTGGGAAAGGGTGCACTTCCTTGAGGAAAAAATAAAATATTTTCTAGAGAAATTCACTGCTAAAAATGAATAAGCTTCTTTAAAATATTGAGTATTAGAAATTAAATTCTAGCCAAGAACACTGGAGTGCCTTCCTTCCCTTCATAGATTGAATTAACATTACAAGTCTGCAGTTACCTTTAAATTGCTTTTTTGTTGGAGGGCTGCCTGTTGAACTTTGCACTCACTGTGTTTATGCTTTGTATTATTACTGACAATCCAATCTTCTCTAAAGCCAATAGCATTTTGCATTTGTTAGCCGGAAACATAATTTAGGGCCATGTTTACTTCCTGGGTCCATTTTCTGAGCCAGTGTTACGGTTGGAATGTTTCCACATCACTCAAGGAGGAAGAAGCCACAGAACATTGGTGTTGCAACTCAACACCTTATACAGAAAATGTAATTCTCACGTACGTTCTGGGAGCTTATGTATAGATTTCTAGAGCATATTATACAACATGTTTTGATGAAGAGTTGTATGTAAAGTACTTTTTTCCCCTCTCCTTCAAGATTACTCTGTGACCGCCAATTCCAAGATCGTGGTGGTGACTGCAGGAGTTCGCCAGCAAGAGGGAGAAAGTCGTCTGAATCTGGTGCAGAGGAATGTTAGTGTCTTCAGGTTCAGCATTCCTCAGATCGTCAAGTACAGTCCTGACTGCATCATAATTGTGGTTTCTAACCCAGGTATTACTATAATGCCTTAAGGTTCAGTTCTGTTAAATTCAATATTTTGGATTTTTTTTTTTAACTTAAAAAAGTCTGTTCTGGTGTCTGCTGGCAGGAGCAATTCACGTGTCTTCTGTTTTTGGCCACAAAAGAGTGGTGTTTGCAAAACCAATGACACCGTCCCAGGCCACGTGCTTAAGAATGTGAGAAGAGTTTTATATAAAGCAATTTCATCTGCTTGTTTTATCTGGCTTTGTTGTAAAGTCTAAAAGCTTTTAAACTTTTCTATCAAGATTATCCTGGGATGCATAATGAAGCATTTGAATGTGACTCCAATTTGGATGAAATATTTTAGCATATTTGACCTTCTGTTTTCCAGAAAATGCTTTCTAGTCTTCTTATCTATTTCTAAAATTCTTGAAAATTGAGTTGATGGAATTTGAAGAGTTTAAGAAAGCCATTAATTAGTCTAGGTTTAAAGATAGAAATAGACTGTATTGATGGACAAATACATGCTTAACATCAAATGTTGGAACTTGAAAACTTCTGGTTAGAAAGAATTGCATTTTTTTCAACCCAAACAGTCAAAATTCACTCTCTATTTCACACTTCTTTTACCTATAATTTGCCACCAAGCTTACTATTTACTGGTGAGCACAGTAGATACAGTGATAAAATGGTAAAGCTAATTATCTCCGACACTTCACATTGAGAAAGATTGTGAATAAGAGCCAAGGAAATCCTTATAATTTATGGGGGTTTTGTTGTTGTTTGTTTGTTTGCTTGTTTTAGCCACACTGTGTGGCTTTTGGGATCTTAGTCCCAGACCAGGGATTGAACCCCAGCCCTCAGCAATGAAAGCACAGAGTCCTAACCATTGGACCGCCAGGGAATTCCCTAATTTATGGGATATTGAGAGTTGGAAGCCAGCAAGACCAGATATTATTTTCGTATTATTCTCTGTAATCCTGGATTAAGAGTTTCCTAAATAGTTCAACCTTGCATCTAAAACTTCTCATAAATAGAGGGTGGCAGATAGATGTAGAACATGAATGACAAACAGGAGGCACATATGAAGTTGTGCCACATCCTGTGCTTAAGGCAGACGGTATTAACTGGTTATACAGCTTTTCCAGGTATAGCTTCAAAGTCTTAACCCTCCAGGGAGTCACTCCTACTGAGTCAAAGTTGTCAAGGAAGATTTTATAATATCCAGGCCAAACTGACCTTAAAATATCTCAGCCAGTGTCTATATATGAGAGTGGAGGTGGAGACTTGCCTTCCTTGTGTGCACGTTTTCCTGCTTTTTACAGCTTAGCCTGTAAGTGCTGTGATCTTCTCTAGCCCAGCAGGTTTTAGCTTTGCAGTCTCTGTGCCACACAAGAGTAAAGGCTGTGTCATAGAATTCCTTTCATTAAATAGTAGAAAATGTTAATACCCTGTATTATCACAGTTGTTTACTGAATAGTATCTTGTTCCCAGGGAAGTTTATAGCAGCATGCCTTGGTAGTTTAGTAACTGATAGCTTTTGGTTTCTGATGACAGTTGTTAAAATCATGGAATGTTAACATTGGAAGAAACTTAAGTGATGAACTAACTCAACCCCTTTTCTCTTTCTTTCCATATATAGTAAATTAATCTGCAAGACTCATGTATTCTTGTTTCAAGTAATAATGTAAATAAAAACCGCAATATTGCATTTCCCATGTTTTACAATCTCTCTTACTATAAAACTTAAGTTTTTTTCCTGTCTTTCTAACTCCCATTATCTCTCATTATGAAAAGTCAAGTATTTACATCTTTCTGGCCACATCTTATTTGGAGGATGAGGCAGTGTGAGAGGAGTAAACCAGGGAACCCATTAATTGACATAGCAGTTGAAATCAGTTTTGATGTACTTACATATATTATTTTTTAAATTTTTAGTGGACATTCTCACATATGTTACCTGGAAACTAAGTGGATTACCCAAGCACCGTGTGATTGGAAGTGGATGTAATCTGGATTCTGCTAGATTTCGCTATCTTATGGCTGAAAAACTTGGCATTCATCCCAGCAGCTGCCACGGATGGATTTTGGGAGAACATGGCGACTCAAGTGGTAAGAAAAAAAAAAAAAAAAGGACAGTATTTACTGTGTACTTATGTGGTGTTCTTGCCATTCTGACTGTTTTCTTTGTTCTTACATTATATTTTCACGTACTTCACATTACTAAAAGTATTGTGGGAGGTTACTTTGATACTGACTAGGTAAATATCTGATTCCTCCTCAACTTTTTGCCTGCTAAGTTTAGTATCCACTTACGATTCTTGCCTAAATAAATTATGATAGTTGTCAAACATGATATTCTAATTCCATTATTTCGTCTTAAACATTGAATTTTATACATTGAATAGGCTTATGGTGTAAAGCTGTCATAATCCAAAACATAATGATAATCTTTGTTTTATTGAATTCACTTTTGCCCAATATGCAAGGGGCTATTTTCTCCCTAAAAGGTTAAGATGTAAGTTTTCCTTTGAATTTAGTGAGAGTTAGTAATGTGATTTTGGTAGAGTTTACTTTGGTACTGTAAGAATTTGGTCTTAAAATTATTGCATTGGTGCTTTCTTGTATGATGATGCTGACTTTTTTTTTTTCTGACACATTGTACTACTTCATTCAAGAGTTTCTCATGTCCAAGGATTTTCCTGAATTTATATGCTATATAAAGTAGTACAATGTCTGGTGTACAGTAAAAACTCAGTGCTAGTTATCACAGTTGCTAAAACCACAGATCTGGAAGTGACCTTACATGTTGAAGATCCTTTAGCTGTCTAGTGGCATAACTGCAGCTAGAGTCATGTCTTCTGATTCCTACCCAATGTTTTATTTACTCATTACTGTGTCATTTTTTCCAAAACATCTCCCCCCCCCATTTCCGTATTGATCTATACTGTGTACATAAAATGAAAGAGAATTAAACTATGCTCACTTAGGCATGATTATGTAGATTTCATAGTCTTCAACAAAAACCAGGAAAATGCTATAGTTTTCTCAACAGTTACCCTGAATTAGCAAAAGTTGTGGACTGAAACATGGTCTTGTTTGGCCATGGGCAGCTTTGCCCTTCATAGTTGGTTCTAGCCTTTACCCCAGGGCTCTGCTCTTATTTTCTGAATCTAAGTGTTTTCCTTCAAAGGTCCCCAAGGAACACATACTTATTTTTCAAGGTCCGGTTCAAACGCATATTTTTTGTAGCTCTTTCTGACATTTGATTTTCCCCTACATTAAGTAGACCCTTATTTATGTTTTATTACACTTTCTTCATCCCTCCGTAAGAGCATATCCCATTGCTTTAGTGTCCTTTACTAACTGTTTCTCCTAGTAAATTCTAAATTTGTCCATGGTACAGAGCATATTTTAATCCATCTTTATATGCCTAGATCTTCAAAATATACTTTTGGCTGGGCAAGAGGTGTTCAGAATAGGTAAGGGGGTGTTTTGGTGCATCAAAGCCTCCAAAAGATATAGTCAGTGATAACACCTTTGTCTGCTATGCCTTTGGGGGTATTCTTGGAAGGAAATATTTGATGCAGTTAAGACCAGAGCAATTCATTGTGGTTACATGGAGTTTCTTTCCAGAAATGGACTGAACTTAGAGCATGATAAGAGAAAATTAGACGATGCTTGGGTTTTTTCCAAGAATTCTTTTGTTTTTTACTTCACTCTAGGAGTAAAGGGGGCTTATATTTGAAAAATAAGCAGGCAAAAAGTTAAGAATTCCTCAAACCCAAAGTTTAGAATAGTCCCAAACTAGAATCCCTTAGGATTTCACAAACCTAGGGAAAGGCAAGAATTTCATAATGTCTGTAAGCTTTACCCAGCAATTCTGTTTGCGCCAAAATGGTTGAAAGTTAAAAGGTCAGATTTGAAGGCAAATGTCAGCCTTTGCAGGGAAGTATATTGGAGTCAGTTGTCATTGGAGCAGTAAGTGGGTAACTTGCAACAGGGGTGAAATCTGAACTAAGAGAAGAAAAGATTTTTTAAAAATAAGGTCAGAGATAGCTAAAATGTTTGTGTATTTATTTTTTCCCCTGCAGTGGCTGTGTGGAGTGGGGTGAATGTGGCAGGTGTTTCTCTCCAGGAACTGAATCCAGAAATGGGAACGGACAATGATAGTGAAAATTGGAAGGAAGTGCACAAGATCGTGGTTGAAAGGTACGTAGGAGGGAGCTTGATTTAAGATAATTAGTATCATGTTAGACAAAATTGTGAACACTTCCCATGGCTGCCTGTTCAGATAAACTTAAAAGTTTTTTGTTCTTGCTTTTTTTCCCGTTTTTTCTTTGTTTTGGGGGGTTGTTTTTTTCTTTTTATTATTTTTTCTTTCTTTCTATTTTTTCTATTATATTTTTCTTTCTATTTTTTCTTATCTTTTAGATAAACTCAATATACAATAGTAAATATGCGGCTGTTATCTTCTGAAACAGGCAAGACTAACTTATACTGGTCAAATTTGCTATGCTGGTCCCCCTAGGGAAAGCAAATATTTTTCTAGAGAAATTCTATTGCAGGAGTAACAGGAGTGGGACATGGAATTAACAAGTGAGAAAGGCTTTCAAAATACCTACTGTTGACACATAAGGTTGGCTTATTTAGAAAAGTAAACCTAGACACTATTAGTGTCATAATTGCATTAAATAATACTTACTGATTGATTGCTGATAGTGTTTAAGCTGTGCTGTATTTATCTTTCCACACCCAACCAAGGATGTCCTCCTCTCCCTCTTTGAAACTGCCTTTTGTTACTAACTGTTTTCTCTTTGTATGACCTTCATGTTTATCCTAAAATAAGGTGTCATTTTGGACCAGAGTAAAGAATGTGGGCTTAGATTGAAATTATAGCACTGACACTAACTAACTGTATAGTCTTGGGAAGCCATTTAGCCCTTAAGCTGAATCTCAGTTTTCTCCTCTGTGAAGTCATAAGGTATTTAAATTATTGTAAAAATTGAACATACTTATCACTGATAAGCATTCAAGAAATGTTAACTTCTATTTTCAGAGAATTGTTGTTATAAGACTAACTGATGTCGCAAATATGGAATCATTTTGTTTAGTTCAACTTTATTTATTTATTTTTGGCTGTGTTGGGTCTTCGTTGCTGCGCGCGGGCTTTCTCTGGTTGTGGCTAGCGGGGGCTACTCTTCGTTGCGGTGCGCGGGCTTCTCATTGTGGTGGCTTCTCTTGTTGCGGAGCTCGAGCTCTAGGCTCGCGGGCTTCAGTAGTTGTAGCTCATGGGCTCTAGAGCACAGGCTCAGTAGTTGTGGCACATGGGCTTAGTTGCTCCGCAGCATATGGGATCTTCCCAGACCAGGGCTCGAACCCATGTCCCCTGCATTGGCAGGCGGATTCTTAACCACTGAGCCACCAGGGAAGTCCAACCCTTTATTTTATAAATGAGAAAACTAGGGCTCACCCAGGTAATATAACTTGCCCTAGGTCTTTTAATCGGTGATAGATTGCATTAAATCCCAATTTTCTAATACCCAGTTACTCCTGCTACCTAATTCTCAAGTACAAGTGCCTTTGTGGGTTTCAAAGGGTATAATTTGTGCTCAGAAAGTTGCCGGGCAAGGTATTGCCATCACTTTTCTCTTAAGTTAGTTGGTCATAGTATTTTAGGTGACAATGGTTAGTGGCCTCAAATGGACCTGAAAATCAAAGTATATTTTGTCCTTTGAATGTGAAGGTTCTTTTACTTTCACTGTTCCCTGATTTCATTAATATCTTTGGAAATATTGATGTTTATGAATAAGAAGATTGGTTGGAAAATGTACATTTTACCTCTGTGACTTTATAAATAGTCATTTATACAATAAACTACTTAAATTTGTCAAAGCATTTACATAGCACCTACCATGTAGTTTTAAAATTTTAAACATTTTACATATATATTAACTCATTTAACAAACTTATGAAGTAGATACCACTGTTATCCTTATTTTACAGAAGCGGACACTGAGACAGGTAGATTAAATAATTTGCTCAAGATTACAGAGTTAAGAGACAGCAGGAGTCAAACCCAAAGAGTCTGGTGTCAATTATCTCTTTTATGAATTTTTTTTTTCCTTAGTGCCTATGAAGTCATCAAGCTAAAAGGATACACCAACTGGGCTATTGGATTAAGTGTGGCTGATCTTATTGAATCTGTGTTGAAAAATCTATCCAGGATTCACCCAGTGTCGACAATGGTGAAGGTAAACTGTTATAAAATATTATGATTTCTGGTCGAGTATTCTATACGTAGATTCATTTTAAGAAGGATGAGATAATGTCTCAGTCCACCATTATTTTTTCATCTCAAAGTTTTATGGAAACCTTTCTCCTTTCCAATAGAAGTTTAGGACAATAAGAGCAAAAATTTGTAGAGACATTGAATGCATTTTTACATTTCTCCCTTGTATGATGTGGCAAATTAAATATTAGCTCTGAATCTTATTCGACATATTCTCAGATGATCATTTGAATAAGTTTAATAGTTTCATTTCAAGTTGGTGTATTAAACTATAGATTGGCTTTGATGTATGTAGCATTTGATACCTTAACAAATTTAGTTTAACTCAAAAGCTATGGAACAGTTAAGTAGAAATTGATTATTTTTAAATAAAACTAAAATTGTATTAAAACATTGTCTAAGATAATGGACTCATTTTCTACAAGTCAACAGCAGGGGTGAAAAAGTAAGGGGGGAACTGCAGTAGATTCAAAGAAACTGAGATAAATATAGAAGTGTTGGAGTAGAACACGGTGTCAGATGTTTTGGGGGTTTTTTGTTGTTTTGGGGGGTTTTTTGATACTATAGCAAAAAAATTAAAAGCAAGTATGGCAAAAATTGGATAATTGCTGAGTCTTAGAGTGCATAAATATAGGAGTTTGTTTATTCCCTACACTTTGGTGTATACACAAAAACTTTTGAAGTTAATTTAAAAAAATATTAAACTGACTTGATTAATATACTAAAATAATTTAATTAATTATGTAGTTAAATTGACTCTCTGAGTAATTTACTTAATACAAACCGGTAAAGTGTTTTGGGAATTGTATGATTTTTTTTCAGCAACTCTTGGGTGTTGCAAGAATCTTGCCTTTGAGTGGCATCCAACTACTTTCCTGGACCTTGTAGGTCGGCTACTACCTGAAATTCTCTCCTTAACTAAAGAATTTTAAGAAACTTAAAATTTCATGAAAAGAAGCCCAGTGAGAACCATATTTGAATGTGATTTGAATTTGAAGACATAATCAAATTTTATTAAAGTGTATTGAAGCAGAGAGGTATCAATAAGTTCAATAAAGTACCTAAAATTCTAGTTTTATCATAGTGTGTATTTGTATATTCTATGTATAAAATCTAATTAGAAACACAAGTATTAGGGTATATAGGCTTGTAAGTGATAAAAACTAAAGAATGAGTTTATGCTTATCAAATTTCCTGCAATTCTTCCTGTTCAAACTCAGGACCTGTGATCATTCTTACCTGTGGTTTCATTTCCTCATCTCAGTGCTTTTCTTGTTCTGGCAGGGGATGTATGGCATTGAGAATGAAGTCTTCTTGAGCCTTCCATGTATCCTGAATGCTCGGGGGTTAACCAGTGTTATCAGCCAGAAGCTGAAGGATGTTGAGGTTGCACAACTCAAGAAAAGTGCAGACACCCTCTGGGACATCCAGAAGGAACTAAAGGACCTGTGACTTCCGGCTGCTAGGCTGTAGAAACTTAAAACTACAGTGTGATTAACCACGAGCCTTTAGTTTTCATCCCTGTACGTGGAGCACAGTCTGCTCTTATCTCCCTAAGTATGTGAATCTGGGCTCCCAGAATCAAAGCCCAAGCTTGGTTTAATGCTTGCAAGATGAGTCCTTGAACAAATAAAATTAACTATTGTAGTGTGCTTCTGTCTCTGGAATTCTTTCTTTAATGGTTTCTGAAAGATTTCAGTCTGTTTTTCAAATAATTCTTCCCCCCCTACATCATAAATTTCCCTAAATTCTATCATCTACATCCCATCTGCTACTTCTTTTGCCAAACAGCACTACAATTCTTTGTCACAACATGTACTATGATTTTGTTGTTGTTGTCCTGAGAATATGGTTACCATTTTTTTTAAGGACTTTATTTTTTTGGGAGCAGGTTTAGTTTCACAGCCAAATTGAGAGAAAGATACAGAGATTTCCCATAAACGCTTGCTTCCATACATGCATAGCCTCCCGTTATCGACATCACTCACTGGAGTGGTATGTTTGTTACAGTCAATGAACCAACATTGACACGACATCATCCAAAGCCCGTCGTTTACTTTACAGTTCACTCTTGGTGTTGTGCATTCTATGGGCTTGGACAAATGTTTTATGACATGTATCCATCGTTAAAATATCACGGTATTTTCACTGCCCTAAAAAACCTGAGGTTACCATTTTAAGGTTATCACTGAAGAAAGAACAAGAACCAATGGATGACATTTACAAGGAAGTCCATTTTATTTCTCTAAAAGGAAGAACCTCTAAAACAGCTTTCTAAAATAAGGATTAACTTTGTTAGAGTTGGTTCTATTTGATAATGAAGAAAAATGAAAGTTTGGACTGAATTATGCAGATCCAGGCTACTGGGAGACAGCATAAAGGGGGGTTAAGAGGGGGACTTATAGCAGACTTCCTTTAACAAAGAGTTTCTACTTTACATGTAATATCTAAGGGTCAGTGTTTTAGGTAGTGTTAAAAACATGGACTTTGTTATCACATAAACCTGGATTTCATTGATTAACTGCAATTTGGGGCAAGTTACGTACTTAACCACTCCTAAGCCTCAATTTTCTTAACCTATGAAGTAGTGGTAATAATGGTACCTCTTCAGTATGGTGTATGAATTAAATGAGAAAATGTAAAACAGCACAATGCTTGGTTCTAATAATAAGCAAGTAATGCTTACTGTTCTAAGTGATTTACGTATATATTAACTCATCTAAGTCATCCTAACTATAAGGTAGTGTTTCTCCACCTAGACACTATTTGGGGCTGGAATATTCTGTACTGTGGGGACTGCATGGTGCATTATGAGATGTTTGGCAGCATCCCTAGCATCTACCCACTAGATGCCAGTTACACACCTCTCTCCCCGGTTATGTCAACCCCAAAATGCGTCCTGGGGAGCAAAATCACCCCTGGTTGAGAATCACTGCTCTGAAGTATTTGAATCCTCACTTTACAGATGAAACTGAAACACACAGAGGTCACACAGCTACTAAGTAGCAGATTTGGGGTTCAACCCAAGCATTGTAGCTCCTTAACCCGTGCTCTGAAACACAGTGTGCTACTATTGCTGTAAATATTAGTCATTGTTACATTTCTGTATCTTTAGCATTTATAAAATAATATCAAAATCATTCTCTAATGCTCCAGCATATTATGAGGATATTATTATTGTATTACAGAAAGGGAGACTAAACCAGAGGTACTAAATACGTTTCTCAGGTCACGTTTCCAAAATGACTCAATCTTACCTACTGGCATAGCACAGAGAACTATACGCAATATTTTGTAATATCCTATAAGGGAAAGAATCTGAAAAAGAATATATATCTGAATCACTGTGCTATATATTGGGTTGGCCAAAAAGTTTGTTCGGGTTTTTCCATAAGATCTTATGGAAAACCCAAACGAAGTTTTTGGCCAACCCAATACATGAAACTAACAATATTGTAAATCAACTATACTTCAATTTTAAAAAATGACAATCTTTTGGGATGATAATCATACATCTAGCTAGATGTAAGGAGAAAGGTTATTTTAATTTATGTAATTCATTGTTCTAATTTATTTGTGAATACTGAATTTACAACAAGCCAGTGATTTCCAAGCTTGAATTTCATGGACCAGTTTAAAATTTTTTAAACTTTGTCAGGGATAGGGAATGAGTCCTTGTGTGGAAAGAGGTAGGGGGCCTCAACGTAGCCTTGCCATCTTTTAATTTTGCCAAATAAAGACATGGAGCGAAAAAAGAACACATATTCTTACCATTATACGGAAGAACAGATATTTTAATGCCAAAAGAAGGAGAACACCATAATCTCAAATTTATCAGCTGTCCTGGACCAAGAGCAGAAAAGCAAAACCTTTGTTCTGGAAGAGCCAAGAGCTGGAAGAAGTCTGGGTCCTTGGTTTTCATGGAGCTGCTCTACCAGCTACAGACTGCCTACGTCCAAGCTGCTTTTGCATTAGGAGGAAATAAACGCCTATTGCTGTTATTATGGGTATGTGTCTCTGCAGCCAAATTTAGTAACATATTCTGTAAGACTTTATTGGGAAAACCAACCATAAGGCAAAACACCTGTTAGCAAATAACTTTTCATCTAATCAAGGAGAGAGACATGAACGATAAATCGCAAAATAAGGTGCTGTAAAATCAAGAAAAAAAAAAAACTGAGTCTTCACATATTCAGTTGGAGTACTTCGGTTGTCTTCTTGTTCTCTGGGGAAACATGAAAAATGGAACTGCTAAGATTCCCTAGGAATAGAGGAGATGACCAGTAACACCTAACTAGTTAATACATGGATTCAGATATTCCATAGATCAGTATCCAAAATACAACACTCATGGACTGTTTGGGACTGACATAGATAGTTTATCCATAAAGCTAATTTTGTCTCATATAATTTTAACATTGGAAATGACCTTGGCTCAAGCTATTCTACAGAAGAGCCACTAAGACCTAAGTGCTAAGCTGATTTACCTAAATGCAACCAAGCTAGTTTATGGAGCTGATCTGTTGGTTACTAGTCCTTCAAACTAGCTAAAACAAAACAAAAAGGAGGGAGGATTTATTGGTGCACCTAACTGAAAAGCCTAGTAGTGGAACTGACATTAAGCAAGATTGTATTCAGGAAGAAAAAAATATTACCAGAATTATCAAGATTTTCTCCAACTCTCTAACTTTTCTCTCCTTAGTATATTTATTTGATTTTCAGGTTCTGTGTGGTGGTAAAACTCCAGTCTCACATCCTCTCATACTCAGGTCTAGTAGAAAACTACCTACTGCTTTCCTAGAAACTCCAGAAAATATCTCATTGCATCCTATGGGCTCTCACTGAGTCAAAGGCACATCCATGGACCTATCTCCATGGCCTGGGAGATGCTGTACTCACATTGGCTAATGACTTGGTTTTTCTGGAGCCAAAACCCATGAACTGAGAGTGGTAGAGGGATGTGTCTCAGAAGAAATTTAAGGTATTCTTACCAGATGTTGGGGAAAAATAGACAGTGGGTGATAAAAACAATAGATGTCCTCAAATCTCAACACCCAATCTGTGACCCTTTCCATCACCCCATTTTACTGCCTGGTATTACTGTCCCCCAATAGCTAATGTAATAAATGCTTTCAGTTATATCTAGCTTCTGCCTTAGTGAAGGTTTTTTTTTTTGTTTTTGTTTCTGTTTAGGTCAAATGCAGATCTTATAAGGGGAAACCATGACATTTTCCACTGCAATGTCTGACTCACCTTGGTTCCTGTTATTATTGGAGCTCCCACATAGAAACACTAGTCATTACTTTAGAAAACTGAGAGATCAAACAAAAGTAGGAATCCTGTATCCAGTTGTTTGTTTGTTTTTTAATAGATCTTTATTGGAGTATAATTGCTTCACAATACTGTGTTAGTTTCTGTTGTACAACAAAGTGAATCAACCATATGCATACATATATCCCCATATCACCTACCTCTTGAGCCTCCCTCCCACCCTCCCTATCCCACCCCTCTAGGTGGTCACAGAGCACCAAGCTGGTCTCCCTGTGCTATGCAGCTGCTTCCCACTAGCTATCTATTTTACATTTGGTAGTGTATATATGTCCAGGCCACTCTCTCATTTCGTCCCAGCTTACCCTTCCCCCTCCCTGTGTCCTAAAGTCCATTCTCTACGTCTGCGTCTTTATTCCTGTCCTGCCCCTAGGTTCTTCAGAATCTTTTTTTTTTTTTTTTAGATTTCCATATATATATGTTAGCATACGGTATTTGTTTTTCTCTTTCTGACTTACATCACTCTGTATGACAGACTCTAGGTCCATCCACCTCACTACAAATAACTCAATTTCGTTTCTTTTAATGGCTGAGTACTATTCCATTGTATATATGTGCCACATCTTTATCCATTCATCTGTCGATGGACACTTAGGTTGCTTCCATGTCCTGGCTATTGTAAATAGAGCTGCAATGAACATTGTGGTACATGACTCTTTTTGAATTATGGTTTTCTCAGCGTATATGCCCAGTAGTGGGATTGCTGGGTCATATGGTAGTTCTATTTTTCATTTTTTAAGGAACCTCCATACTGTTCCCCATAGTGGCTGTATCAATTTACATTCCCACAAACAGTACAGGAGGGTTCCCTTTTCACCACACCCTTTCCAGCATTTCTTGTTTCTAGATTTTTGATAATGGCCATTCTGACCTGTGTGAGGTGATACGTCATTGTAGTTTTGATTTGAATTTCTCTAATAATTAGTGACGTTGAGCATCTTTTCATGTGCCTCTTGGCCATCTGCATGTCTTCTTTGGTGAAATGTCTATTTAGGTCTTCTGCCCATTTTTTAATTGGATTGTTTGGTTTTTTGATATTGAGTTCCATGAGCTGTTTGTATATTTTGGAGATTAATCCTTTGTCCATTGTTTTATTTGCAAATATTTTCTCCCATTCCGAGGGTGTCTTTTCATCTTGTTTGTGGTTTCCTTTCCTGTGCAAAAGCTTTTAAGTTTAATTACGTCCCGTTTGTTTATTTTTGTTTATATTTTCATTGCTCTAGGAGGTGGGTCAAAAAAGATCTTGTTGTGGTTTAAGTCAAAGTGTGTTTTTCCTATATTTTCCTCTAAGAGTTTTGTAAGTGTCTGGTCTTACATTTAGGTCTTTAATCCATTCGGAGTTTATATTTGTGTATAGTGTAAGGGAGTGTTCTAATTTCATTCTTTTACATGTAGCTGTTTTCCCAGCACCACTTATTGAAGAGGCTATCTTTTCTCCATTGTATGTTCTGCCTCCTTTGTCATAAATTAGGTGACCATATGTATGTGGGTCTATCTCTGGGCTTTCTATCCTGTAGCATTGATCTATATTTCTGTTTTTGTGCGAGTACCATACTGTCTTGATTACTGTAGCTTTGTAGTATAGTTTGTAGTCCAGGAGCCTGATTCCTCCAGCTGCGTTTTTCTTTCGCAAGATTGCTTTGGCTATTCGGGGTCTTTTGTGTTTCCATACGAATTGTAAAATTTTTTGTTTTGATTCTGTGAGGAATGCCATTGGTAGTTTGATAGGGATTGCATTGAATCTGTAGATTGCTTTGGGTAGTATAGTCATTTTCACAATATTGATTCTTCTAATCCAAGAATATGCTATATTTCTCCATCTGTTTATGTCATCTTTGATTTCTTTCATCAGTGTTTTATAGTTTTCTGAGTACAAGTCTTTCACCTCCTTAGGTAGGTTTATTCCTAGGTATTTTATTCTTTTTGTTGCAATGGTAAATGGGAGTTCCTTAATTTCTTTTTCTGATTTTTCGTTTTTAGTGTATAAGAATGCCAGAGATTTCTGTGCATTAATTTTGTATCCTGCAACCTTATCAAATTCATTGATTAATTCTAGTAGTTTTCTGGTGGCATCTTCAGGATTCTCTATGTATAGTATCAGGTAATCTGCAAATGGTGACAGTTTTACTTCTTCTTTTCCAATTTGTATTACTTTTATTTCTTTTTCTTCTCTGATTGCCATGGTTAGGACTTCCAAAAGTATGTTGAATAAGAGTGGTGAGAGTGGACATCCTTGTCTTGTTCCTGATCTTAGAGGAAACACTTTCAGTTTTTTGCCATTGAGAATGATGTTTGCTGTGGGTTTGTCATATATGGCCTTTATTATGTTGAGGTAGGTTCCCTCTATGCACACTTTCTGGAGAGTTTTTATCATAAATGGGTGTTGAAGTTTGTCAAAAGCTTTTTCTGCATCTATTGAGATGATCATATGGTCTTTATTCTTCAATTTGTTAATATGGTGTATCACATTGATTGATTTGCGTATATTGAAGAATCCTTGCATCCCTGAGATAAATCCCACTTGATCATGGTGTATGATCCTTTTAATGTGTTGTTGGATTCTGTTTGCTAGTATTTTGTTGAGGATTTTTGCATGTATATTCATCAGTGATATTGGTCTATAATTTTCTTTTTTTGTAGTATGTTTGTCTGGTTTTGGTATCAGGGTGATGGTGGCCTCATAGAATGAGATTGGGAGTGTTCCTTCCTCTGTAATTATTTGGAAGAGTTTGAGAAGGATGAGTGTTAGCTCTTCTCTAAATGTTTGATAGAATTCACCTGTGAAGCCATCTGGTCCTGGACGTTTGTTTGTTGGAAAATTTTTAATCACAGTATCAATTTCATTACTTGTGATTGGTCTGTTCATATTTTCTATTTCTTCCTGGTTCAGACTTGGAAGGTTATACTTTTCTAAGAATTTGTCGATTTCTTCCAGGGTGTCCATTTTATTGGCATAGAGTTGCTTGTAGTAGTTTCTTAGGATGCTTTGTATTTCTGCCGTGTCAGTTGTGATTTCTCCTTTTTCATTTCTAATTTTATTAATTTATTAATCTCCCTCTTTTTCTTGATGAGTCTGGCTAAAGGTTGATCAATTTTGTTTATCTTCTCAAAGAACCAGCTTTTAGTTTTATTGATCTTTGCTATTGTTTCCTTCATTTCTATTTCATTTATTTCTGCTCTGATGTTTATGATATCTTTCCTTCTGCTAACTTTGGGTTTTGTTTGTTCTTCTTTCTCTAGTTCCTTTAGGTGTAAGTTTAGATTGTTTATTTGAGATTTTTCTTGTTTCTTGAGGTAGGCTTGTATAGCTATAAACTTCCCTCTTAGAACTGCTTTTGCTGCATCCCATAGGTTTTGGATGGTTGTGTTTTCATTGTCAGTTGTCTCTAGGTATTTTTTAATTTCTGGTTTGATTTCTTCAGTGATCTCTTGGTTATTTAGTAACATATTGTTTAGCCTCCATGTGTTTCTGTTTTTTACTTTTTTTCCCTGTAATTGATTTCTAATCTCATAGCGTTTTGGTCAGAAAAGATGCTTGATATGATTTCAATTTTCTTAAATTTACTGAGGCTTGATTTGTGACCCAAGATGTGATCTATCCTGGAGAATGTTCCATGAGCACTTGAGAAGAAAGTGTAATCTGCTGTTTTTGGATGGAATGTCCAATAAATATCAATTAAATCTATCTGGTCTATTGTTTCATTTAAAGCTTGTGTTTCCTAATTAATTTTCTGTTTGGAAGATTTGTCCATTGGTGTAAGTGAGGTGTTAAGTTCCCCACTATTATTGTGTTACGGTCGATTTCCTCTTTTAGACCTGTTAGCGGTTACCTTACGTATGGAGGTGCCCCTATGTTGTTTGCATATATATTTATGATTGTTATATCTTCTTCTTGGATTGATCCCTTGATCGTCATGTAGTGTCCTTCCTTGTCTCTTGTAACATTCTTTATTTTAAAGTCTATTTTATCTGATATGAGTATTGCTACTCCGGCTTTCTTTAGATTTCCATTTGCATGGAATATCTTTTTCCATCCCCTCACTCTCATTCTGAATGTGTCCCTAGGTCTGAAGTGGGTCTCTTGTAGGCAGCATATAGATGGGTCTTGTTTTTGTATCCATTCAGCAATCCTGAGTCTTTTGGTTGGAGCATTTAATCCATTCACGTTTAAGGTAATTATCGATATGTAAGTTCCTATTACCATTTTCTTAATTGTTTTGGGTTTGTTTTTGTAGGTCCTTTTGTAGGTCCTTTTCTTCTCTTGTGTTTCTCATAACACAAGAAGTTAGAGAAGTTCCTTAAGCATTTGTTGTAAAGCTGGTTTGGTGGTGCTGATTTCTCTCAGCTTTTGCTTGTCTGTAAAGCTTTTGATTTCTCCATCAAATCTGAATGAGATCCTTGCCGGGTAGAGTAATCTTGGTTGTAGGTTCTTCCCTTTCATCACTTTAAGTATATCATGCCACTCCCTTCTGGCTTGTAGAGTTTCTGCTGAGTAATCAGTTGTTAACCTTATGGGAGTTCCCTTGTATGTTATTTGTCGTTTTTCCCTTGTTGCTTTCAATAATTTTTCTTTGTCTTTAATTTTTGCCAATATGATTACTATGTGTCTTGGCGTGTTTCTCCTTGGGTTTATCCTGTATGGGACTCTCTGCGCTTCCTGGACTTGGGTGGCTATTTCCTTTCCCACGTTAGGGAAGTTTTCGACCATAATCTCTTCAAATATTTTCTCGGGTCCTTTCTCTCTCTCTTCTCCTTCTGGTACCCCTATAATGTGAATGTTGTTGCGTTTAATGTTGTCCCAGAGGTCTCTTAGGCTGTCTTCATTTCTTTTCATTCTTTTTTTTTAATTCTGTTCCGCATCAGTGAATTCCACCATTCTGTCTTCCAGGTCCCCTATCTGTTCTTCTGCCTCAGTTATTCTGCTACTCATTCCTTCTAGTGTATTTTTCATTTCATTTATTGTGTTGTTCATCTCTGACTTTTGTTCTTTAATTCTTCTAGATCTTTGTTAAACATTTCTTGCATCTTCTCGATCTTTGCCTCCATTCTTTTTCCGAGGTCCTGGATCATCTTCACTATCATTATTCTGAATTCTTTTTCTGGAAGGTTGCCTATCTTCACTTCATTTAGTTGTTTTTCTGGCGTTTTATCTTGTTCCTTCATCTGGTACATAGCCCTCTGCCTTTCCATCTTGTCTATCTTTCTGTGATTGTGTTTTTGTTCCACAGGCTGCAGGGTTGTAGTTTTTCTTGCTTCTGCTGTCTGCCCTCTGGTGGATGAGGCCATCTAAGAGGATTGAGCAAGTTTCCTGACGGGAGGGACTCGAGATCTGCATTTTCTTATTTCTAAATTATTAGTTTGAACCCCGCAGAAGCAAATGGTTGAAGAAACACCATTCTCTTTAAATATTCTGTATTACTTTACCTGTGCTCAGATAATAGAGAACAAACTTTACCATGTTAAGCCAATAGATTTAACTGGGTGATATGGAGGGAAAATGAATTCTAACATCCTTAGAAGAGAGATTTAACTTAATTTAAAACAACCAAGACATTTTACTACTAGGAATCAGAGAAATAAAACATATATATGTGTAGTCATATGACATTTATATGTTTAGTCCAGTGGACACAGCACTACACATGTGTCCAAATATTACACTTCCAAAGCCGTGGCTCTTCTACTTCAAATCCATGTGATGAGATTATTCTTAGTTAAATCTGGTTTGGAGTGAAAACAGCTTTCTAAGAAATATAGAAAACCCTGAGGTTTAAAAGGGTTAAATACACAGGGAGTTTTTCTCCCAAGGGAAAAAATGCAATCAGAAGGTGATGACAGCTCAATTCCCAGGTTATCTCTTGTTTGTTCTACTGGCATGGTATTTGGCCGCCTGCATTACGAAACACTCAACCCTGCCGGGCACGTCCTCTTAGCCATGCAGAACTAGATTATGTTCCATGAGGCTGGAAATTATGATTCCCACCTGATACCAGGCAGCTGGTGCTTTCAATTCATGTTGAAGATGTAAATGGTCATTTCTAATCAACTACACAATTCTAGAACAATGCACAGGATATTTTTAACAGTAGACAAAAGTAACATATGTATTAGCCAAGGGCTTTACAAGGAAATAACATAAGCTTACTTAACATTTAAAGATTTATTACATTTGGTTTCTATCCCTAATAATAATGTGCGTGTGTTTGTGTGTGGGGGGGATGTGAGAGAGGGAAAGTGTGCTAAAAAGGCTTGTGCTAAAATCTTGACACAAGCAGGCTTTTAATGAAGGTTAGTTTACTTGTATATTAACAGGACAGTTTTTTAGGTTAAAAGGCCCATTTTATACATAAATATTATATCTATGTAAGTTCCATATAGATACATAAAAAGGCATGTAAGTTTTTTCTGTATGTTAATTTCGAACACCTTGTAAACTCTATAATATATTTACATCTCATTTTTAAATTAGGTGCCTTTTAAACACTTTCCTCTATGCTTCAACCCATACACTAAATAGTAAGATCATTTGAAGTTTAATAATAAAAGTGTGGACTTCTCTGGCAGTCCAGTGGTTAAGACTCCACGTTTCCAATGCAGGGGGTACAAGTTTGATACCTGGTTAGGAACTAAGATCCCACGTGCTGCATGGTGTGGCCAAAAAAAATTTAAAAAAAAAAATAATGATAATAAAAATATATTTGGTTTCCTAAGCCCATTTAAAGATTAAAAACGAAATCTCCTGAGAAATTGATTTTGCTTTTTATTTTGTGAGCATCAAGAATGGAATAAGAGAGATTATGTTTTGTGTGGACATATTTGAGGCTAATTTATACTATAAGGAATTTTGCCTATGATGGTGTCAAGTTTTAACTTTATCCCTGAATATCTTTTATCCCCGTTCTTGCTTTTTTTTTTTTTAATCCTACTTCAAGATTGTGCTACCTTCACACTATTACATGGATCATTGTAAGCCATGTGAAACATTGTCTAAAAAATGTATACTTTAAGTAACTGAAACTATACAAAGAAGAGTAACAAGCTAAATCGTCAGACTTTTATTGACTGTCATGTTCCAGACATTGTGGTAGGGGCTGAGATTCAAAGGTGAAGACAACATAATTCCACCTTCAACAGTCTTATAGAGAAGAAATAGAGGCAAGAAGAAAATTACTCTGAAATACAATATGACAAAAGTAGCCAGGGGTACACAGAGGGCATTGAAGAAACCTTCCTTAAGAAGGAATATCGAAGGTAACCTTGGGAGCGTGGAGCTTAAGAACACCCTGGTCCAGGTGTCACTTAGAGGAGCTGGCCTGGGGCCCAGAAGGAGCAGCCTGCAGACTGTTCCTGGCAAAGGGGACAATGGCTGCCCAGGAAGAGAATCGGGTCACAGCACTGTGTGGGAGTTCTGCGTGTTAGATGGTGAGGCTGGGACAGGTGGGGGGCCTATTCCACAGCGATTCCACTAGAGAAAGTGGCCACAAAACGCAGGGTATCACTGAATCAACAGTGGTGCCGACACTATTTAGGCTCTTCGAATAATTGTTGACTTTCGGGGTTATCGGGTTTATGAATAATGTACTCATTAAACACTAAACAAAGATATTCATTGATTTGCATGTATTTTATAGAAGAAAAATGATCTCTTTCCTCCTCTTCCTCCATTCCTTAATCTGAGCATGGATTGCTAGTATGCATGGAGACTCCAGACTCAAGCAAGAAACACATCATTTCCAAAGAAGGATTTTCCCTGGGAAGGCAGAGCTCCTGGTCCTCACCAAGTACTTCCAATTCCCTTGCATGCTAGCTATGGCTAGAAAGGCTGGGATGTATCTCTGCATTGTCCTTTTTCCCCCCTCTTTTTCTTGTTCCCTTAATCCATTCCACATCTTCTATCTTTTCCCTATTACTTTTTAAGCTGTGTTATTTCAACATTTTACTCATACTTGATAACTGAAACTTTCCTGATTTTGCTTTAAGAAAGTGCCTAAATATGAAGAAATCTGCTTGTGCCTCCAGAAACAGATTTATACATTCATGAATCTAGCCATGAATTTTGACTGAGTACCAGGCAATATGACAGGCCTGGAAGAAAGAGTGGAAAGCCACAGATGTGAGCCTAGTGGGGAAAAAGACACCCATCAAATAATTACACAACTAGATATATATAATTACAAACTGTAATAAGTATTATGAGAAAAATGTGCCTATTTCAGCGAACCATAGGGGGCTTCCCTCTGGGACAGTTACACTTGATCTGAAGAGGAAAGATTTGAGGAGCATTTTAGGCAGAGAGCACAGCATGTACAAAGGCTCTGGGGCAGAAAGAACCATGGCCTATTTAAGAAACTGAAAGAAAGCCAGTGGGGTCAGGGCTCAGAGGAAAAAAAAAAAGAGAGAGCATTAGGAACTGGATTCTGCAAGATCTTGGAAGCCAGGTTTCGAATTTGAATCTTTAGCCTAAGAATTTGAAGGCAATTGAGTGTTCTGAATTTCAGTATGACTTGATCCAATTTGCATTTTTCATTAAAAAAAACACACTTTAGTTGTCAAGTGGCAAGAGTGAATCCTAGAAACCATTACAAGAGATGAATGTAACTTAGACTAGGGTGATAATGGCAGAGAAATAGAGAAGCTGGGGAATTCTGGAAATATTTATGAGGCTGCATTGACAAGGGCTTAAAAGAAACAAGCAGGGGCAATGCCACAGTCATTAGCAGAGCAGATTCTAGAGCCAGACCTCCTGGTGTAATCATGGCTCTGACACGTGTTAGCTGTGTGACATCGAACCAATCCATTAACCTTAGCCTCATTTTCCATATCTGTAAAATGGGCAAACTATTAGTCCTTCCCACCCAGGGTTGTTGTGAGAACTAAATACTTAATAGACATAAAGCACCTAGTCCATTGCCTGGCACGAGTGCTCTAGAAGTGTGTGATGCTCTCAGCCTGGTTACAGAGAATGTCGATGGAGAAGAAGGAGGTGCTGAGGAGGAAGGTCAGAAACGCATTCATTGCACTCAAACATGACTTCAATTGGTTAAGAGGAATCACATAGGAACATGAAATTATTAAGCTCTGAACTGGTAACAATCTGTAAGAAGTGATTGTACTTTTGCTCAACGAGAGAATCTTTTTTTCAGGTCAGATCCCAAAGAGGAAATTACTCTCCCTTCTAAAAGTGATTTAAAACAAAAGAACACCATTTTTGCCGAGGAATGCTGAACACCAAAGAGAAAAATCACAAGTGGGTGCCCAGATATCACAGAGCACTAATATTAAACTGAAATAGAGGTTGTTCCTCAGGAAATAAGGAATTAGCAGCAATTTCCTTAGGAAGCTATTGACACACTCAATCATCCACCCTTACAGCAAATACTTCCGGAGTGTGTATAACATGTCAGGCAATTTGCTAGGTGCAGGATACAAAGGTGACCACAACAGACAGTGTTCCTATCTGCCTAAAGATTAGTGTGGAAGCATTAAGCACACCCAAGAAATTATTTTAAATAAAACTCTATATCTGAAATTAACAAATTAAAAAAGGAAATAAAATTGATAAAGGAAAAATGAGGAAAAATAAGAAAAGTTACTAAACATGATAAGGGCTATATTTCAGAGTTCAAGAGCAAACATTCTATTAAAATATTGACACTAAAAGCAGTCTCATAAGTGTCACTCATAGACACATTATTATTTGGCAATGTTTAGTATATTCTAGCTCTTCCAATCAAATAAAAATGAGACGTGCTATAAATATTAGGAAAGAATTACTATTTTTAGATGATTGCCTACATAAAAAAAATGCAAGAAACACCATTAAAAACCTATCAGTGCTAATAAGACAATGTAATACGGCAGATACAAGAGAACCGTAAACATTAACCCCTTTCCTTTATACTAGAAGAAATTTAAACTTGAAAACCTATCTCATTTCACATATCACACTAATGATAAAGGATTTAAAATACCTTGAATAAATTAAAGTAAAATGAAGTAAAATCTTACATGAAGAAAATTACAAAACTACTAATGATAAATCATAATAAAATAATTTTATACATTATGAAATTTACTAACAAAAGCATTTATATACAGAGATATTTTAATTTCTGGGTGGGAAAACAATATCATAAAGATATACATCCTTCCCAATATAAAATTACTTGAATTCCAAGCAGAATCTGAATGAATTGATGCTTTTGTTTTTGACTGTTTTGGTGGTGGTGGATTTATCCAAGTGCAATGGAATCAGATGAGATATTTAAAGCATGATAGTAATACGGTCATAGTTTTATATTTAAATGCTCACTCTAACTGCTGCATGGAAAATGGACTATTTGTGTCTGTGGCAGGAAGGAGAGCTAAGGAAATGTGGGGAGCCTAGTTAGGAGGAGTAAGGAGGCTACGACAGTTAAAGGGTTACAGCTGAGGGCGACCTGGACCATGGTGGTGGCAGAGGCAGAGGAGAGAAATGGACTCCTTTGAGATATAGTTAAGAGAAAAAAAAGTGATAGGACTCAGGTCTTAAACTATGAACATTTCCAGATGCAGAATGAAAAATTTGGAAGTATTAATACGGACCCTGACACGAGATAGTGATTTCTAGTAGGGAGTGACATGAAACAGACAGATTGCTAGGAAGTATTAGGGAAAGCTTCAAGAAACCCCGGGCATCTCAAAAAGAAGATTCAGAAATGATGAGAAGAAAGACTTCGCTCTCATGCACATCTAGCTAAAAGCTTTCAGCAGCTCCTTGCAAAGAAGAAACTAGAAGTTAGTATCGGAATTTTCATTTGTATTTTGCTGCATAGATTACACTTAAGTGTTTAAACATTGTTCCTGTTACACATGGCATAATGTGAATTCAGTCATGCTTACCTAACCCTATGTCTCCATAAAATCCTAAATAATGAAATCCTCCAGAAACTGATATGCATTAAATATCTCAACCAGGTGAATGCTACCTGAATTGCACTTAAGCTTCTGCTATCCAGAGTAAGGAAACTAGGTGAGCAGTATTTCTCATAGAGCTTTATTTTACCAGGTCCAATTTCTGTATGCTGGATTGACTCTAGAGAAGGAATTATTTGCCCCAGAGGAGGATCAATCCCTTTCTCCTGACTTCTCAGGCATGTTTAAGGAGGTCCATTCTCCATGAGGATGTTTTTCAAAAGTATCATTTTGGCAAATAATTACCATCACTAACAAGAGTAAAATCCCTGTAACGATCTTCTGAATCTCTCAAAAAAAAAAAAAAAAAATCAAAGGAGAAAGAAACTGATGCTTAGAACAGACAATAACTTTCTCTTCCTGTTATTCCACAAACGGCTCTGCTCCTCACTGAAAGAGACAAAATTTTCATTTTAAATGATGTATTTTGGTAGAGGTGAATTTCTAAAATTCTACACAATTAAGATAAAATTCTTAATTTCATATATACACTCACAGACTGGTACACATGTCCCAGCCTGCCCCAAAAGCTCCTGTGAGGTGATGAACTATGCCAGGTATGAACCAATAGTTCACACAAACTTAAAAAGCCATTCTTTGTTATTTGTAGAATTCACTCAGTTTCAAACATAGATTTTGTTCTCTTCTAGAAGTATTTGGATATCTTACAGTTCCTAATTAAGATTTGTATGATTTGAGACAAAACAAACTTTAATAACAACGTTCAAGGTCTTTTTCTATTTTTCCACAGGTGACCTTGTGAAAGTTGTATGCCGTATTGCTGAATCAAGGCCTAAATTTAAGGAGGCGCAAAGGTGAGATAATAAATGCTTTCCGAGCAAACAGTATCTTTGAACTTCCATCCAGAAGTTGATTTGGTCTAAGATTGAAGGACTCAACATCAGTTTTTAATAGCAAACCTCTAACCTAGTGTCCCCATGTATTTACCCATCTCTCCCCCGAAGGTAAGAACTGCTAGGCTAATTGCCAAAGAGATAATAAATTGCTTTTGATTTTAACTCTTCCTTGGTTATTTTAGAAGACATTGCATGCTTATATTCTGATTATTGATTTTCTGAACCTACCTGAGCAGTATCTGCTTGTACTCCAGTTAGTTTATCTTCTCTGACTGGTTCACCCTCAGAAGTATGCTGTCCCTTACAAAAGAAATACTATTTAGCTAATTATGATGTTATATGATATATTTCCAAGAATAAATATTTTCATGAATTATGGGATTTTCTGAAGTCAGGGACATAAATCAATTCTGTTCACATTCCTTTGGTGGAAAATTAGTTCCATGTCTACACCTGGTCTCCAGAAAACTGGGAAATGTGTTTCAACCAGGTGGCCATATACCCAAGATGAATGGGAAAATCAGTTTGGTACACAATCTAAAAAGTAAGCATTCTTAAAGTTTTCTTTTATCCAAGAAATAAACATTTGGTTTTGCAAACCAAGCTAAAGTTTCTAGGTATTGTCTCAAAAAAAAGAAAGAAAAAGAAAGAAAGAAAGAAAGAAAGGGAAAGACTTTTTAAAAAAAATCGTAATAATGTTAACATGTCCTATGGATAGTACAGAGAGCAGCATTATCTTTATCATTCACTTTCTTATTCATCTTTGATTTATTTATTCATGTGTGGTTTTAACTAGGCAGCTATACACGTGTTTGGTGAAATACTGACTTCATTTAAAACACTTGCCTGGGATGACACATCCAAGAAAAGAACAACACCAAGGGTCAAGCCCATGCTCTTAATCACTAACATATCAATATACTGAAGTATATATTTGCCTCCTACAATACTTACCTTCGTTGCACTGTGTTAGAAAGACCTCTGAAAACAAATAAAAGGGCATATTTGCCTTGCGTTGGCCAGCACAAGGACTTAGAAAAAAAATCTCTTGGCATTTTCTAATACCGCTTTCCTCTTAACCTTCCAATCTAAATCAACACTAAAGAGTATTATAATCATATCAAGAGAGTGAGTCCACAGTATTCCTTGGGAGCCATTTCCATGTTACAAGAACAACTTGTTTTGTAGTCAAAGTGCACATGGAATTGCCAGTCACATAAAGTAATACGACTTCTCCTCCAAGTGCGGTGATTGAGAAATAGCCTGGTACTGATCTTGTGAGAAATATGATGAAAAAAATACCTTTCAATATGAATATAATCTAACATTAAATTTTAAAATCCCATTTTCCTACAAAATTGTGTTTATAATAGGGCTGAGTGATGTCTATGACTGTGATGACTTTTCCTTATGATCTGAGACCATGGCATCCAGGATTTGTGTTTAATGAGAACTTGTTTTTATGCCTGCTGCACACAAAAATGGACATTTATTAGGTTGATAAAAATAGGTAAACCCAAAAATATGTGTTCTCAAGGGGATATTTGGTGAAACTTATTGGTGTTAGAGTTAATTGGGGTCCCATGTGTGGCTGGTCTCACCAAGGTTGGGTAGGACTGATTCCCTGGTTCACCTAACTACCCTGAACATTGACTTAGAAGGTAAAATAGGCAATTACCGACAGCCACTCCCCCTGGCAGAAATCACTTTAGTACAACGGCCGTACTAATGTCATTATATTCAACAAAGAAATAAATATTACTACATCGACTATTTTCATAACACTGTTTTGGAAGAAAATTAGTTTAACATCACATATGTAACTTGTTCTCCTTGTCATATTTGTCATATATATGTATTTTATAAGTGTCTGCATATATATATAAATATACATATATATATTTAGTATAAAATCACTGTGTAAAAAAGATTTGGCCACATTTTACATCCTGATTTTGGTGGAGAATGTCAGAAAAGTCAGCCAGTAACTTGATATTTCTAACCTCCACACCAGTGTCCCTTCACCCAAGTAGAGCTCAGAGAAAAGGGAGTCTCAGTGGCAACGAACCAATGGTTTCCTGAGTGGAGACCAGGGCAGAGGCGGATTCGTAGCTCGAGCTGGCCTGCCATGAGTCAACTTCATGCACCCTGATTGCAATCCCTGGGGTCTGAGCCAAAGCAGGATTTGGCATACACTGTACCAGGGACGTGCATGCATTCTTTTAACTAATCCTCGCAACAACCTCATGAGGTCAGTATTATCACCCCCATGTCACAGGCTAGTGAGTAGTTCAGTTCTAACTGAGACTAGCCTGACTCCAAAGCCCTTTTCTGAAACAATTTCACTATACGACCTCTCCAGCAGTCTGGTAAACACACAGTATCATCAGGCTTTGGCTTCTGCTCTTGGCAGATTTTGTTCTCAACTCCACACACCTTTGCTCTGGATTCTGATGATTTTTTTAACTGATACGTTTTTTTAAAGTGGTCATATTGATTCTATTGAAGTTTTAATGGGAAAAAGGAGGAGGGGTATACATTGACAAAAGCATCATAAAATTTGATGGAACTTCTCAGAGTGACTTACTCTCTCCCCAGAGAGATATCATCTCTCTGCCTTCTCTCTTCCCCCAAATCCCATTCTTTCAGCTCTTCATCCACAGGGGCTAAAGCTACTCTTTTTAAAATAAAGCCAGGGAAGAGAGCACAGCAAAACAAAATCTCTATTCCAAAAACAAGTTCTGGGTGTCTGAGCAAGACTCCATTTATGCTGCCACTAAAATAATCTCAATGGTCAAAGTCAAAACTCTTTCTCATTATCATCAATGCAATGGGTGGGAATTGTCAACTTAGATTACAAGGTTAATTTTTTTTTAAATAAATTTATTTATTTATTTATTTATTTTTGGCTGTGTTGGGTCTTCGTTTCTGTGCGAGGGCTTTCTCTAGTTGCGGCGAGCGGGGGCCACTCTTCATCGCGGTGCGCGGGCCTCTCACTATCGCGGCCTCTCTTGTTGCGGAGCACAGGCTCCAGACGCGCAGGCTCAGTAGTTGTGGCTCACGGGCCCAGTTGCTCCGCGGCATGTGGGATCTTCCCAGACCAGAGCTCGAACCCGTGTCCCGTGCATTGGCAGGCAGCTTCTCAACCACTGCGCCACCAGGGAAGCCCACAAGGTTAATTTTAGAATAACTACTTCTTTCTTTGGCCATTTCCTGATCAACAACTCCAAATGTGCACAGTAAAAAATTAAATCAGAAGCTTAAGAGTCCTGTGTTTTTAGGGAGTCATTTACAGTTAACCTAAATGAGTAAAGTAGCCCTGCAGAGACTAAGGGAACCATGGTGACTGTTAAGACAGATTTCTCCAGCTCCAGCTGATTGCTATTGTGAAGGTATGCAAATAGGATCTAGATTTTTCAGGAGAAAATAGAAACCCAAAGTTTTATATGAAATCTCCCTTTTTTGAGAAATCATTGCACCTTTTGTAAATATGAAGCACTATATGTACCAAGTAAAATTCAGGTGACCGTATTGTGACCTCTGCTATAAAAGCTGAATTTTCTGGAGCTCTGTTTCTGCACCCTGCGCTCCCTCTTCCTGGGATCTTACTACTCCTGTGGCCTCAGTTACCAGCTATGTCCCAGATCTCTCCTCTGAGGTTCTGAGTAGGGAGAATATCTAACTTTCTACTGGACATCTGGCTGGTATCTCAAAGTCACCATGTCTAAAATTGAAGTTATTACCTAATCTCTCAAGTAAATCTATTCTGCCACCCAGTGTTTCTGATTTTAGTACACTGCATGACCATCTGCCTAGGTGCCCAAACTAGGTACCAAACTACTCTTCTCCACGTCCAATCAACTCCAAGTTCTCCACACCCAATCAACTCCAGGTCCTGTGAAGTCTTTTTTTTTTTTTGCCAATTGTATTTATTTATTTATTTTTATTGAAGTATAGTTGATTTGCAATGTTGTGTTAGTTTCTGGTATACAACACAGTGATTCAGTTGTATGTATATGTATATATTCTTTCCCAGATTCTTTTCCCCTATATATTATTACAAAATATTAAGTATACAGTACAATAGGTCCTTGTTGGTTATCTATTTTATATATAGTAGTATGTATATGTTAATCCCAAACTCCCAATTTATCCCTCCCCCCACTTTCCCCTTTGGTAACGGTAAATTTGTTTTCTATGTCTGTGGGTCTGTTTCTGTTTTGTAAATAAGTTCATTTGTATCTTTTTTTTTTTTTTAGATTCCATATATAAGCCATATCATATGATATTTGTCTTTCTCTCTCTGGCTTACTTCACTTAGTATGATAATCTCCAGGTTTATCCATGTTGCTGTAAATGGCATTATTTCATTCTTTTTTATGGCTGAGTAATATTCCATTGTATATATGTACCACATCTTCTTTGTCAACTCTTAAACACATCTCACTACCCACTTCTCTCTAATCCCATTGCTATCACTCTAATGCAAATTGCCACCATCTCTTGCATAGATTACATCGGAGTTGCTTTTTTTTTTTAACTGAGGTTGGGTTTTATAGCCAGCATATAAGTGGAAAATCTTGGTCAAAATGTATGTGTCAACCCTCAGACACATTCACAGTGAGATACTCAGACTATGGAAAGACCAATTGTATGAAATGCAGTCCTCTAGTTCCTTCTCATTCTAAGGCATCCTCTCTTCTCACTGAGTGGATCCTCTCAAGCTATTTAAATTTTTCTCTCTTATTCTAGCTTCTCTTTGTCTAGCAGATATAATTTAATTTTCAGAACTTAAATGTTCATATGATGCATAGCCGAAGACTGTAAACACATCATCTTTAGTCTCATCCCTTCTTTCTCATGGTTGAGTAATATTCCATTGGGCATATGTATACCACATTTTCTTTATCTATTCATCCATCAGTGGATACTAAGGTTGTTTCCACAACTTGGCTATTGTAAATAATGCTCCAATGAACGTGGAGGTACAGTTATCTTTTCCAGTTAGCATTTCTATTTCCTTCAGATAAATACCCAGAAGTGCAATTGCTGAATCATATGGTAGTTTTATTTTTAATTTTTTGGATTGTTTTCCATAGTGACTACATTAATTTAGTGTACAAAGATTTTCTTTTCTCCACATCCTCACCAACACTAGTTATTTTTTGTCTTTTTGATAATAGCCATTCTAACAGGTGTGATGTGGTATCTCGTGGTGGTTTTGATTTGCATTTCCCTGATGATTAGTGATGTTAAACACCTTTTCATGTACCTGTTGATCACCTGTATGTCTTCTTTGGAAAATTGTCTATTCCGATCCTCTGCCAATTTTTAAATCAGATTGGTTTTTTTTTTTTTTTTTGCTATTGAGTTATATGTTTCTTATATATTATCACATATATGATTTGCAAATATTTTCTCCCATTCATAGGTTGCCTTTTTATTTTGTTGATGGTTTCCTTTTCTGTGCAGGAGCTTTTTAGTTTGAAGTAGTCCCACTTGTTTATTTTTGCTTTTGCTGCTTTTGCTTTTGTTGTTAAATCCAAAAAAGACGTTGCCAAGACTGATGTCAAGAAGTTTGTTTCCTATGTTTTCTTCTAGGAGTTTTATGGTTTCAGGTCTTATGTTTAATCTTTAATCCATTTTGAGTTAATTTTTGTGTATGATATGAGAGAGTGGCTTCGTTTCATTCTTTTGCATGTGGCTGTCCAGTTTTCTCAACACAATTCATTAACAAGACTGTCCTATCCCCATTGTATATTCTTGGCTCCTTTGTCATAAATTAATTGGCCATATCAGTGTGCATTTATTTCTGGGCTCTCTATTCTGTTCCATTGATCTATGTGTCTGTTTTTATGCCAATACCATACATTTTGATTACTATAGCTTTGTAACATAGTTTGAAATCAAAACGTGTGAGCCTCCTGCTTTGCTCTTTCTCAAGATTTCTTTGGCTGTTTGGTGTCTTTTGTGGTTCCATTCAAATTTTAGGATTGTTTGTTCTATTTCTGTGAAAATGCCTTTAGAGTTTTGATAGGGATTACATTGAATCTGTAGATTGCTTTGGATAGTATGGACATTTTAACAATATTAATTCTTCCAATCCATGAACACAGACTATCTTTCCATTTCTTTGTGTCTTCTTCAATTTCTTTCATTAATATCTTACAGTTTTCAGTGTATATGTCTCTTACCTCCTTGGTTAAATTGATTCCTAGTATTTTATTCTTTATATTGATTTTTTTATCCTTTAGCTTTACTGAATTCATTTATTAGTTCTAACAGTTTTTTGGTGGAGTTTTTAGGATTTTCTATATATAATGTCATGTCATCTGCAAATAGTGACAGTTTTACTTCTTCCTTTCTGATTTCCTCTTATTTCTTTTTCTTGGGAGATCATTCTCTATATCAAGCTGTGTTAATTCTATCATTACATGTATTTAATTCATCACTCTCAAAGTCCTTTAATTACTCGTTTCATAGTGACTTTCCCTGCTAGAATGTAAACTTCACGAAGTCAAGAATTCTGATCACAGTACCTGACATACAGCATTTAATTCTCCATTTTAATCTTGTTTCTGTAGTCACAACAACAACCCATGCATAATACACTACAGACAATGGACAAGTGAGAGCATAGAAATGAACCATATAGGGAAAGGCATTCTCTTTACCTTAAGAAGAAAAAGATCAAATGTTAATAACATGTTCATTGCTGCTCTTATAGCATTGAGAAGAAAACCGGAGATTATCTATGGAAGGGATAAAGTCTTACATTCTAGAATTTGTGACTGATAGGCAGGCTTCAAAACCTCAGATTCCATTCCTCCTCTCTTGCCCTTCTCAATATTCCATTTTTCATAGAGCAAACTGAGAAATCTTTTCAGAGCATAAATAAGATCACATTACTACCCTGCATAAAACCATTCAATGACTTTCCAATGTAACCAGGATAAAATGCAAGTTCTCAACCAGCTTTTCTATGATTTGTTCTCTGCTTTTGTCTCTGACTTTCTCCCCTCCAGACTTCTTATTCATTTTGCTCTGGGCCCTAAGCACATTGGTCTTTCTGTTCCTGTGTGAGTTAAAGGCATTTCTCTCTCTTCTCCCAGATCTTCAAGTGTGGCCTCTTTTTCATTATTTCTGTCTCAATTCAAATAATACTTCCTCAGAGTCATCTTTCTTGCCCTCCCCAGCTAAAGCACCCGTTTCTATCAAGTAGCATTCTCTACAACTGTGGTTTTTCTTCTTCAGAAACTTAGCTGCCCCGGAAATAATATAATTTGTTTATTGGCTTACATGGTTAATGTCTATCTGTTCACACAAGGGCAGCAACTTGTCTACTGATTATTGAAAATAACTTCAGCTCCTATAATAGTAGTACACAGTAGGTGCTCCATATATATGTTAACAGAATCTTTCTGGATATGCAGGTGCAGGCTAATCAAGCCTTTGAAATCCTAAAGACCTCCAAGAAGATTGCCAAATAGCAAAGCAAATATGTGGTTTTCTAAATGTATCTGGTGACCTCTGCTGGAATATTTACCAAGGAAAGCAAATATGAATTTTCATTTTTTAAATTGCCCTCTCACTATTTTTTGGTTATACTCACAGTTATGGTTTATTACAGGGAAAAGATAGAGATTAAAATCAGCCAAAAAAAGAAGAGCATAAGGCAGAGTCCAGGAAAAGTACTAAATACAGAGCTCCCATTGTCTTCTCCCCACGGAGTCTTGTATGTGTTGTTTTCCTGGGATCCGTGTACAACACAGGGAGTATTGCCACTAGGGAAGCCCACCTGAACCTTGTGGTTCAGAGTTCTTATTTTTTTTAAAACCATTTTTTTAATCAAAGTATAGTTAATTTACAATGTTGTGTTAGTTTCAGGTGAATGGCAAAGTGATTCAGTTTTATATATATACACATATATATATGAATATATATATTCTTCTTCAGATTCTTTTCCATTATAGGTTATTACAAGATACAGAATATAGTTCCCTGTGCTATACAATAGGTCCTTGTTGTTTATCTATTTTATAGATAGCAGTGTGTATATGTTAATCTCAAACTCCTAATTTATCTCCCCTCCCTTCCACCCTGCTATCTCCTCCAGTAACCATAAGTTTGTTTTCCATGTCTGTGAGTCTATTTTTTTTTTGTAAATAAGTTCATTTATATCATTTTTTGGATCCCACATATAAGTGATATCATATGATATTTGTCTTTGTCTGACTTACTTCACTTAATATTATATTCTTTAGGTCCATCCATGTTGCTGCAAATGGCATTATTTCATTCTTTTTTAGGGCTGAGTAATATTCCACTGTGTATATATCCTACATCTTCTTTATCCATTCATCTACCAATGGACACTTAGGTTGCTTCCGTGTCTTGGCTATTGTAAATAGTGTTGCTATGAACATGGGGGTGCATGTATCTTTTTTGAATTAGAGTTTTCTCAGGATATAAGCCCAGGAGAGGGATTACAGAATCTTATGGTAACTCTATTTCTAGTTTTTTAAGGAACTTCCATACTGTTCTCCACAGTGGCTGCACCAATTTACATTCCCACCAAAAGTGTAGGAAGGTTCCTTTTTCTCCACACCCTCTCCAGCATTTGTTATTTGTAGACTTTTTAGTGATGGCCATTCTGACTGGTGTGAGGTGATACTTCATTGTAGTTTTGATTTACATTTCTCTAATAATTAGCGGCAGAACATTCTTTTTATGTGCCTGTTGGCCGTCTGTACATCTTCTTTGGAGAAATGTCTATTTAGATCTGCTCATTTTCTGATTGGGTTGTTTGTTTTTTAGATATTAAGGTATATGTTACTTCTTTTTACTGAATGATAAAATGTTGGTGTGAGTGTAAAATTAGAGCTCAGGACCTTCTGAGAGTCTTTCTCCCATCTTGGAGAAACCCCACATCCCTTTCTGTCTAGATAACTGTTCTCTTTCCTCTCCCAGCTAATCAATTTGTGCTTTTAGCATAAATCTTAAAGGACAGTATTCAGGGATATAGGAAATAGAGAACTTTCTCTGATTACCTTCCAAATCTTATTGCATAAATGACTGTCCTTCTTTGCACATATATCTGAAGGAAGCAGATTCATCCTGATAACATGGATCGATAAACATATATCCCATGGACATCTTTCAAATGGTTCCATTATTTCACTTCTGTTGACTCAGGGAGCAGTTTTGAAAAAGGGATTCACTGCTAAAAAGCAAAGAATTTGCAAAATGTGTTCTCATGTCAGGGATAATAGGTTCAAGAGTTATATTAGTCTACTTTGAGGGGTCATTAGGAGATGATGTGTTGTTGAGAGTGCTTGTCCTTGAGACAAAACCCCAGGTGAAAGACAAGAATTTCAGAAATTCAAAGTAATGAGAGTGGGAATGAGTGAAACAATCAGGAGGTGATCTGATGACACTTTAAAAAACTGTTTACTTGTCCTGTGTATGGTATGACTATATGTACACGTTTATAGCAGAAAATTTGTAGAACACAAATAAACAGAAAGATCACATAAATATTAATCATAATCACTACAACCTAAAGAAAACCATTGTAAGAAATTTGTTTATATCTATTCCAGTCTTCTGTTTATATATGCTTCATGAGTAGAAGTGTATGTATATATTTTTTTTACAAATTGAATCAGTCATACTATTTTAGTTATGACTAGTCATACTGTTTACATATATTTATTTTTACTTAGTATGTCATGAAATATTTTCATTGATCTAAGTTCATCCCCCCCCAAATTTTTATGTAATTAATTATTTGAACAGATAATATATGCATGTGGCACAATATTTTAAAAATTCAAGAAAAGTAAGCTTCCTTTTTACTCCTCTTCTCTCCAATAGTAACCACTGCTATTAGGGGAAGCTTTTAGTTGACCACTATATGTCTTATAAATAAGGCTGGAAGTTATTAAAGAGGTCAGTACCCTTACACAAATGATCTCGTCCTCACTTTAGTAAGAAAATCAAAACTTAGTTAAGCAATTGGCTTGAGGTTACATAGCTGATAAGTGGCAGATTGGACTTGCCCTCACAAGTGATGAACTTACAACCAAGCACGTGATATCTGGCACATACTGTGAATGAATAAAGTCTCACAGTGTAATTTGAATAATGTGGATCAGCTATCCTGGGGCTTGCTCAATCCTGGAAGAACCAATCTCAGGGCTGCTGAGACTAGACACTGCAAACTTCAAGCTCTATCACAACCCTGTCACCCTGTTCTCACTTCTTGTCAACATGTCCTTCTGTTTGGTTTTATTGGAATTTTTATTTGCAGGACTCACAGGGGTTATGTCAACACAAGCAAGTCATTTTGTGAAGCAGAAAGTCATTTTCGATAATTTGGGCTCCTATTTTTATTATTCTAGTACTTGAATTTTTTGATTAGCCGTTTAACTTTTTTCCCACCACTTAAATGAATGGATAATAAACTATATACTTAAATTTACAGACAAAGATAAGAATCAAATACGTCACTGAATCACGGAAGAGATTTTTAATCTAGTTGATTCACATTGATTTATTAATATCAGATAATGAAATATGGTTTTCTCTATCTTGAGTCATTAAAATATGCTTAAGTAGGTAAGGCCACCTGTACAGAAAATGGCTAAAGACCTAATTAAAGATTCTAACCTTTCTAACTCTAAAAAGTTAGAATCTTTCATTAGGTTTTAATACTAAGAAGTAACAAATAAGATTAGTTGTAATAAATAGTAAAAAATTAAAATAGTAAAAGTACTAACAAGTAACAAACTATTCTATGAGAATTCTGCTCATAATTCTAACGTGAAGGATATTTTGTGTGAATTTCAATTCTGCTGCTATATGGAATAGTAATGTAAACATATTGATTGTAGGCGAAAACTGTAAAGTAAGAGGTTTCAAAACATTCATTTTGTGAATGTCTTTACTCCCTTTAGGAACAATATAGAGTGTAGCTGTGTGTGTAAATAAATTAGCACATACATGCTTATATACATACAAACACATGGGAAAAAATATATATTTATAGCATTTATTGACAGACTGATCCTGATCATATTTCAGAACCTAATGTCTTTTGCAATTTTCTTCCCATATTTGAACACTTTTACATCCATTGAATTATTTTTTTATCAATTTGATAATATTTGAGGTAATTGTACAAATATGACTAAAATTAATTTCTACAACCTCATTAAAATGATGGTCTGATGATCATGGGTCAGTCAAAATTACATTCTTTGTATGTTATACTCAAAGACATCCTGGCATTTTCATAGGGAAATTTTTAAGAAAAGTAATTAAGGAAAGGGGAACCAAGATCGATGCCTATCATCAAAATTAGATTTGTCAATGTAGAATAAAATAAGTAGAAATAATTTTTCTTAGTGATCTAGAAATGGGAATCAAGAGAAAAAATAATACTTACTTAGGAAATCTAAAGGGATTTAGAGCTTAGAAATACATCCCAGTCAATTCTACGTGTAACGTACAACGGTCTGCAAAATTTATAAGGGGAACTGCTACTCCTGGATCACTTTGGAGGTGATGAAATAAGTACTGGTGACTGTGTGAGTCTAGGAGTTTGGTCAAGAGGACAAGGGCTAAATGTCCGGACTCACGTCATGATCAGCCTGTGAAGATTCCATTATCCCGGGGGGTGCTTACCTAAGCCCCAAACTGGAGGGTTTTACTTGTGATTGCTCTGGGTTGTTTGGGTAGATATTGATCGGAGATAGTGTCCTCACTGGACCTTCCCAGAAAGACTGTAAAAGGAGCCAAGAATTCTGCCTTCCATTGGAAATTCTCTGGGAAGGCCATGAGATTTCTTTCTGCTGGTTTATTCCTGTGAGAAGCTACCAAAGCCTGTGATCTACCAGCTCTGAACCTCTGAGTCCCTAACGTGCACCACTCCTAGGATTACAGTTCATTGAAAGAGGGATTCAAAAGTGCCAGAGAACTGAAGGAAGAATGCTCCGAGGCCGATCGCTATCTGTGACATCCCTGGGTGGGCTTCCTCGGTGGGAAGCCAGACTCCCTGTGGAGGATTTACTTCTCTTTGAAGTCGCTTGGGAAGTGACCAATAAAGGTTTGTACTGCCCCTGAGGTGGTTATTTGCCAGATTGCTGAAGAATGTAGATTAGGATTTCACAGAATGCTCTCTAGTAAGAATGACTTGCCAGCGAGTGAGGAAAGTATTCAAACTGAATATGTTTAGATTACGTTTAATCTTGTCTATTTCGACAAGGTTGAAATGAAACGCAATGAAAACTTAAACTGGTGTATGTGTTGAAGGAAGAGAAAACTGAAAATATTAGTCATGGCCAGAGAATGTGCATTTAAATTAAAATTTGAAATCCGTGTTATGACAAAACAGGAATATAGAGTTAATATTTACCTTTCTGGTCTTATGATTTTTCTCAGCAAAGAAAAGCACAATTTTGTACTTTATTTTAGGGAGAACTGTGCCTGATCAGGACCAATTAGAAACTTTAACCCCACACTCCATTAGCGATTATATGAAATATTTAACAACATTTCTAATAATTCAAGATTAGCTTGGAATTAAAGTTTTAACTTAGAACCAGTTCAGAAGGCATAATATTGAGCTCTTATTAAGAAGAATGCATGTAATTTTTTCTTCAATACTATATAAACATAGAAATTATAAAATAAGAAAGGAAATCAAATTGCCAAAACTAAAACAATTTCCTAATCAGGTATAGTATCACTTATGCTGGATTGGAGATGGCAAGGCAGAGAACTGTGACCTAAATGATTTTTATGATAAAGGTATCTGTAAAATTATTAAAAAACAATTCCTCATGGATTGATATTGTCTAGTTTAAAAGTGTCAAGACTATTACCACTAATACTGAAGGAATATTGGTAAAGAAAAAGGAACCATTCTGAAGGTTGAGTTCTTCAAGATCATGAAAAACCAGGCCAAAAGATTGATGGGTAAGGCAGTGATAACTTGTGAAATTTAAAGGATCTGAATGATAACATGTGATGTGATCTATTACATGTTCATTTTTTTGAAATTTATTTTTTTGTTTTTATTTTTTATGACATGTTTATTGCAGTAGTCTAAAGGATCTGAAATAAACATGAATGTGATACATTACTTCTTCCTTTTAGCTAATCAGAGCCAGCAAAACCTCAAAATCAGAGAAATTGTATTTAGAATCTGATTTTTACCTTATGCTCAGTGTTCAAGGCTCTCATGTGTATGCATTCACAAAATTCATAAAATCATAAAATAAAAATTAAAAATGAATTCTTCCTGTTTAGAAATGCACGGAATGAATGTCAGAGAACAAATCACAGTCTTCCTCTTTGTAGTTTAGTGAGGAAGACGGAAAGGCGACAGAAACCTTAATATGGAAGCGTGAAGTATTATACCTATAGCTGTTCCTAATGTTCTTTTTCCAGTCCAAGGTTTTTAAATATGCCCAAAGCTCCTGGGAACAGAGCCATCTCTACTACATATAAATCCCAGACTGTCACTTGAAATAGAGGTTGTTTTCTACAGAGTAGGCAGGAACTCAAGGATATAGCTTATTGGTGGAAAAAACTGGGGGGGCACTCTTTTGCACCAAGAATCAGTTCAGAAGACCTCTGTGTGGGTTCTCCTGAGCAGAGCCCCTCTCCTTCCTTCTAGCAAACATTGCTGGGGCATTGTCTCCCGGTGCTGGGCACACACCGGTGAAACTGTTTATCCCACAGATCTTATATCCTGGCTACATGCATGCAGCTCTCAGGGCCTAGAACATTGCCTGCCGCATAGAAAATGCTCAATGGGTTTTTTTTCTTTCGCATGAAGGAATGAATACATTTATTTTTCAACCTCTAAGTTGACTTCGATACTTATTTTCTTTCATTTCCCATGCAAGAGGAAAGGAATTTTCTTGTCAAGATGGGACCCACAGAGTGATTTACCCAAATTGATATCATTTCCAACATACCTTTAATATTTATCATGGTCATATTTTTAAGAAAGTTTTATATAAATGGACAATTATTGTGTCCATCCCTGACAAGACATTGACACTACAGTTTCTTTGAAAAAATTTACTTTGAACTTTTACTTCCCTGCAGTTCATAGCAGTGATAGGAGGCATCTCTGAGATCATGACTCCAACTCCTCCACTTCATAGATGAAAAGGATGCCTACAAGGCATTAAATGACCAAGCAAATGGCAGGGTTGGGACTAGCATTTAGGTCTCCTCCGAGTCCACTTCTCTTTTTTATTACCACACAAGCATTAAAAATTAAAATGTCCAGTTTCTAAGGAAGTGCCCTGTAGGCGAAAGGACACAGGACTTTAGTCAAAAAGGTCAGGGTTTTCTAAGACTTAGAAAAAAATCCCTTAAACTGTCTGAATATCAGTTTCTTCATGATAAAATGAATGTAGCATGCTCCAGCCATCTTACAATGTTTTGTGGAAACAAGAAAATGTATTCATATCCAAGAAAACAAAAGATTTCTTAGGGGAAAAAAATTCCTTACTGCCAGAATTTTGCCCATGAACAATGGAAATGTGTAAAATATAACAAACAAGAGAGTCATAGTTAAATTATTGGGTGTTCATTCTCAGATGTCAAAATAACCTTTTCTACTTGTTCACATTAACCTTGAAATTTATTGCTCTTATTCAATAAAGATTCATCAAGTGTCTATTGGGTATCAGACACTGGAAAACAAGGGGCTTAGAATTTAACAATACAGAATGGATTCCCAATCTTCCAGAATTTACGAACTTGTAGGAAGATGGACATTGAACGTGCAATTGTAGTCAAATGTAATGAGTGTAAGAATGAGAACAAGGTGCTCTAGGACCATAAAGGCAGACCTCATTTTATTGTTTCGCTTTATTGTACTTAGCCAATGTTGCATTTTTTTTTTTACAAATTGAAGGTTTGTGGCACCCCTGCATCAAACTTCGTGTCTCTGTGTCACAGTCTAATAATCCTCACAATATATCAAACTTTTTCATTATTAATGTATTTGTTATGGTGATCTGTGATCAGTGATCTTTGATGTTACTACTGCAAAAAGATTACAACTCGCTGAAGGCTCAGATGATGGGTAGCCTTTTTTAACAATAATGTACTTTTAAATTAAGGTATGTACATTATTTTTTTAGACAAATGCTATTGCACGCTTAATAGATTGTGGTATAGTGTAAACATAACTTTTATAGGCACTGGGAAACCAAAAAATTCATGATTCTCTTTATTGCAATACTCGCTTTATTGGGATGGTCTGGAGCACAGCCTACAATTATCTCTGAGGTCTGCCTGTAATTTGGTGAGGGTGGGGGAGGTTTTTACCTAGTTGGAGGCTTGGGAAGAACCTTTGACGAAAAGACATTTGAGCTGACACCTGAAGGATGAATAGCTGTTGGGTAGAGATGAGGAGGCGGTGATAAAGAGGGGACATGTTCTATGCGTGGGAACTGTACATGCCAAGGTGCAGAGGTGAGGAAGTATACTCTGTTCAATGATCTGAGGGAAGCTCAGAGGCAGAAAAGGAGTGGAGCATGAGAGGAGACAAGAGAGACCAGCAAGGGCTGGACTGTGGAGTGTATGGTGAGTTAATAGCCTTAAGGAGTTACATTTCCAATCCATGAAGGATGGGAAGCCATTGAAGTTCTAGATAATGGAAAGTGTTAAGGAGTCAGATGTGGTTTCTTTTATTTTTTTATTTTTTTTTACTGAATGAAAAATTCTTTAAATCCTATAGTGCTTTACAGTTTGCAACTTTCACACACGTGATTTCATATAATCCCATAATAACTTTTTCCCCCTACCCCTACATTGCTCCTCCTCCCTTCCGTCTCCCCACTGGTAACCACTAATTTGTTCTCTATGTCTGCGAGTCTGCTTCTTTTTGGTTTTATTCACTAGTTTGTTGTATTTTTTAGATTCCACACATAAGTGATATCATACAGTATTTGTCTTTCTCTCTCTGATGAATTTCACTTAACAAAATGCCTTCCAAGTCCATCCATGTTGCTGCAAATGGCAAAATTTCATTCTTTTTTCATGGTTGAGTAGCATTCCATTGTATATATACACCACAAAAAGCACTATTACTAGTTGTGGGACAGGCTAGCAGGAAAGTAACTGTGCCATGGTCTAGGATGGAGCGTTTTGCCCCAATATTGGAAATAAGCTTTACTTTCAACTTCTTTGCTACAATCATTTCTTCTATACAGACTTGCCCAAATCATTGTAGATTGTGGACCAATGACCATGTTGAGGATATTTAGGGTCATTAAAAAGAGTTTAATGAATGTTGTCAAAAATAATTTATGCTACTCTAATAAACGTGAACACTTCCGAAATTTAGTCACTAAATGGATGCTTCCCTCTAAAAGTTGACTAAAAACAATTTGTTTTAGCACCAAGCCAGTGTCAACTGAAAAAAAGATTGCACAACCTAAAAGTTGACAACTGCGTTTTATTCAGCAGACTTTCTGAGGACCATAGCCTCTCAGTTCACTCTGAGGGACTGTTCCAAAGAGGTAAGGCAAGAGCCAGGATATATAGCAATTTTTGCTGAAAAAAAAAACCAAAACATGAACATGTAGTCAGACATCAAAAGGTTACTGCTAATTACAAAGACAGACATCTCAAGCTAATGACTTTAAGTATTTTCTATGTTTGGAAAGATGCAAGAGTCTGGGCTCATTGAAATCATTCCTTTGATACGCTTCTTAACTATCTAGGGCCAGTATCCTGTTTTTCTCCATCCTGAATTCCCCTCAGGGTGTACCATCAGGGCAGCTGCAGTGGCTGATGCCTTTATGCACAAAACATCCTTTGTTTACTGAAATGGCAGGTGACATTCTTTGTCCACAACAGCTTATTGCCTGACAGAATATTTCTCCCTGCTCCCTCCTCAAACTGGACACCATAGTTCTGGGTTACATAGTACAAAAGGCACACGGAATAATTCAGAAAACTACAGTCGAAAAGATGTGGTAGAAACTGATTACGATCAAGTCCACTACTGCAATCTGACGCAGGAGTTCTAAAGGTGGGGACCTTGATGAAAGTGAACTTCCAGGAGTTTGCAAACCTTCTAAAATTGTATGTGAAAATTGTGTGCTCATACGTGTACGTGCTTTGTCAGAGAAGAGGACTGAATGATTTCATCAGATTTCCAAAGGCCCCTATGATTTTTTTTTTTTTTTATTTAAAGTTACGTTTGTGACTCACATCTTTTTTTTTTTTTTTAATTTTATTTATTTATTTATTTATTTTTGGCTGTGTTGGGTCCTCGTTTCTGTGCGAGGGCTTTCTCTAGTTGCGGCAAGCGGGGGCCACTCTTCATCGCGGTGCACGGGCCCCTCACTATCGCGGCCTCTCTTGTTGCGGAGCACAGGCTCCAGACGCGCAGGCTCAGTAGTTGTGGCTCACAGGCCTAGTTGCTCCGCGGCATGTGGGATCTTCCCAGACCAGGGCTCGAACCCGTGTCCCCTGCATCGGCAGGCAGATTCTCAACCACTGCGCCACCAGGGAAGCCCCAGGCCCCTATGATTGATGTGAGAACCACTGCTCTAAAGTTCCCTTAACCTTGGGTTCCTTTTTATTAACCCAGAATGTTTAGAACCAAAAAAAAAAAAGCGATTTTCCGTAAGTGCTGTTTTCCAAATGGCCTTTCTCTAGAGCAGAGTAGAAAGGATTCCACCCTCCCCAAGACTTAAAGATGCTTCTCTTTGCGTGGTACAGCTCGCTTTCTCCCTCTGCCCCTCCCACCACCATTTTCAAAGACTCATCAGTATGTTGCTCTGTAGAGTTACAGTCGGCCATCCGTATCCACGGTTCCACACCTGCGGATTCAACCAACTCTGGATCAAAAATAGTCGAAATAAAATTCCAGAAAGCTCCAAAAAGCAAACATTGAATTTACCACGTACCAGCAAACTATTTACACCCCCATTTACATTGTGTTAGGTGTTATAAGTAACCTAGAGATGATTTAAAGTATATAGGAGGATATGCATAGGTTATATGCAAATACTATGCCATTTTATATAAGGGACTTGAGCATCCTTGGATTTTGGTATCCACAGTGGTGGTTGGGGTGTGGTGTCCTAAAACCAACCTGCTGTGGGTACCAAGGGACAACTATACTTACAATCCTGCTATCTAAAGCTTGTGGGCTCTGGAGTCAGACTGCCTGGATTGTAATCCCAACTCCATCATTACCTTTGTAATATTGGATCCATCTCATAGCCTCTCTGTGTCTCAGTTTCCCTGTCTAAAAATAAAGATAATAATAGCATCTTCCTTAATAGTGTTGTGAAAACTAAAAGAAATACCGACTGTAAACCACTTAGAACTGTGCTTGGCATCTATTAACACTCTGTTACCTTATTATTATTTCTTATAAAGTTTATTCATACAGTGGGGACGTTGGATCATTCATTTTCACACTAGCTCTCACTTTGAGCAATTGCATGTTTCTATTTTTAAATGCAAAAGAAGAAAGAGAAAAAAAAAATACATGGATCAAAGTTACTACAATCATGGGCAACGCTGTAATTAGAGGTTGGGGTTTCTTTGCCTGGTGTGGATATGCAGTGGCCATGTCATGTCAAAAGCATCCTGAACAACACCACATGAAACACACAGTCTCTGTAAGAACCATGCTTGTCACACACATACCTTCAAGATGAGCACTGGTCTCTCCACTTCCCTTTCATCCGGATTGCCATGACTAAGCCCTTCGTGTATAAAATATTCAGAGCTGCTGTTGTGGATGTAATCAGGGTGGGGCGTGCTTGTGGGCATGCTCTCAGTGTATCATCTCCCACTGCCCTGGACTGCGGCTCCTTTGATTTGAACCACAGACCCAGCTGACTGCTAGGCACACAAACATTTGGTGGCCATCTTCACCAGTAGCATTTAATCTCTTTCCTACCAAGACCTGCTGCCTCAGAGAATGATGTCTAACTGTGTAATGACTATCCCTGCTTCTTTAACTATGTCTTGGGACAGGAGGGTCAGATTAGTAGCTATGCACACTGAAATCACAGACTTCTAAATTCTCTGACTTTTAACCATTTAAAGATAGTGAAGAGTCTATATATATATATACTTATATTTATACATTATAACATATATCTCCTTTTCTTGGCTGGTGCCCACCTTCCATACTGCCTTGGAATTCTGCTTTTAACAATATCAGCAGTGTTTCTAGATAAAAACTTGAGGTTTTAGCTACTTCATTGACATATATGCTATGATAGCTCATCTTTTCTTTCTGATGAAAGGCTTGATACTTTGCCCTCACACTAAAGACAGCTTCCATGTTGTTTCAGGAAAGTATAGATCAATAAAAGACAAAGTACATGTTTGAAAGTGAAGGGTAAGTCCAAATTCAATGACCTACACTGTGGTAAAACAATAATTCATTAAAAAATATGTGTTGGTGGACCTTTGGTTTGTACTCCAGATTTGAAAATAGGAATGACCCTATTTCTCAGCTATCGTATTCATCTTTAATGAGCGTGCCGAGAGAGGAGTTTGGGGTATAAGGTGGTAAATAGAGTGAAAATTAAGGAAAGTCGTTGGCATATAAATCTGGGAAAGACAGAGAGGGCCTGAAATGGAGCTTGAACATGTGAAATAGCAGTAAGAGGACCTCCCCACAGAAAGACTGTATGGGGAGAAGCCTGGGGGTGGGGGGGAAAGATTTGTTTACAATCAAGCCTCAACCAATATGGGATGAAATTTTTAAAAATTTTATGTTTTTATTCCTGATAGACTGAAAGAACATAGCCATAGTATTTGTAAACACTCTAAGGCTATTTGGGGACTATTTATCTCAAGGTTGAAGGCCTCAAATGGGAAAAAGAAGCAGCAAATTAATTGTGTTTATCTTTGCATTTCAATTCTCAAATCTAACCATTTATTTTTTTTGAAATAAAAAATTTCTCTTCTCCCTTACATCCTTTAGCAAATAAAAATGTGTTTGCATTAACCCGAGTGTATTTTAATTTGCAACACATAATCTAACAAACAAGGATGTTCGAAGGTCTCTGGGCAAGGTACACAGTTGCAAATAAAAGAGAGTTTTCAAGACTAGAAATGTGAATAAGACATTTAATGTGTATGCCATCAGAACCTGATAACATAGTCCCCTGGATAATATAAAGATGAAGGAAAATAGTCTACAAAGAGGAGGAATTATTTGGAGATTTTCCATTTTTATTGACAGTGGGCTTGAATAAAGCTTATATAAATATATATACTTTTAAATATGTTGCTAAGATGTGACTCCAAGACTTTAGAGAAAAAAGTTCTTCTTTTTAGTTGCTCTTGCAAACTATTTCTCTAATTTTTTTTTCCTCAACAAGTGGTTTTGACTGTTCCTAAATTTTTCTGGAATTTGGGGAAATATTTAGGCATCCTTGATGTTGGCATCAGTTTATGTAGACTCAGATTCGTGGTTGAATGGTTAAGTGAATCCTGTCTGCTCTGGTCCAGTCTGAAAGGCTCTGCTTGCAGGTTTGCAGAGCCTCTTCCTGGTCCCACGCTGTCCTCATCAGCCACCTGAGCTGAGATTGATAGTGTCCTTATTATCAGAGGCTGCTCAAGTGACAGTTTAAATTTCTTTTAGGTGTGGTCAAAAGGATTTTTCTTAAAGATCAAGTTTTAAGGACAATAAATTTATGTAGGCTTATATGAAAATTACATGTAATATTTACATTTTGGGAGTTACATTAGCTCTTTTCTTTTATAAATTAATGAACCCGGTTGTATCATGTAATAGTATTAACATTTGCCTTTTGTGTCTCACCTCTCAAAAGGCAGTTTACCAAAATGTGTATTTTGAGTGATTCAGACTTTTAAAAAAATTTGCAAATGGCAATTCTACCTTTTGGCTCTCAGTTATGACTATGGCTAAGATTTATTATTTAAGGTCTAATTTATTGAAATAAGAAATTTAAGAGATGCAGTAGCTATCAAACTCTACATCCTGAAGAATTGGAATACCTTATGAAAAACCATGGTGAAAAATAAGACTTTTTCTTCTTAACATACAAGTAACAAAATTGTTCTTGGAAGTGGGGTTGATGATTGGTGCCAGAATCTGTACTGGCTTGGGAATTTTATACAGGATTTCTTGAGTCGTTCCTTTGCCTGTGGTTCATGGACAAAGTATCGCTCAAGAAATTGATTCAGATTGTTTCCATATTCTCATATGAGGTGATTGCTTTGAGCTGGCCTAGGAAGTATCCTGTCCAGTTTACTGAAGGTCTTTTTCCCTTTGGTCCTCTCTATTCCTCCTACCTGTTTACTGAACCCCTCCTTTTGAATGCCTAGAACTCTCTGCTTGCACCCTCTGCTCCCAAAATAGAACCTTGGCTCTGACTGTTCTCTCTGCCTAAAACATTCTTCCCCATGATATCCACTTGCCTGATTTCCTTACCCTTTTAAGTACTTACCCCAAATATCACCTTTTCAATGAGGCCTAATTTTTAATACTCCTTCTCCAACCTGCCCTTCCTCCCCAAGTGATGTACTGTTTTAGCCCCCTTGAACAGGTGAGCTAATGGAGCCTTAGACAGGTTACATGAGTTAACTAGTTCAACTTAAGTTGGTTACAATTTTTCACCACCATAATTCTTTAATAAATATCCTTATACACACATCTTCTTATTTTTCCCCCAGGACAATTTTCCAGATGTAAACATGCTGGGTGCATATTTTCCAAGAGTATACATATTTTTTGGCTTTGTGTTTTAATAGTGGTGGCAGCAATGCCAGAGAGGCAAAATGAAATACCATATGAAAACTTGTATTTGTGTCATTGGGTTTGACATGAGGATTGGGCCAAGCATCTCCCCTCAAAATCCATCAGCTGCTTCTCCTTGTCAAAAGGTACTTGCTTGGGGGCTCCCTTGGTGGCGCAGTGGTTGAGAAGCTGCCTGCCAATGCAGGGGACATGGGTTCGAGCCCTGGTCTGGGAAGATCCCACATGCCACGGAGCAACTGGGCCTGTGAGCCACAACTACTGAGCCTGCGCGTCTGGAGCCCGTGAGCCACAATTACTGAGCCTGTGCGTCTGGAGCCTGTGCTCCGCAACAAGAGAGGCCGCGATAGTGAGAGGCCCGCGCACCGGGATGAAGAGTGGCTCCCACTTGCCGCAACTAGAGAGAGCCCTCGCACAGAAACGAAGACCCAACACAGCCAAAAATAAATAAATAAATTTATTTAAAAAAAAAAAAAAAAGGTACTTGCTTGGTCCCTAGAAGGGAAGAGGCTCTTTATCCTGGGAGACTTATAATTTGAGCAGTGGCTGTTACTTGGTCATATTTTAGCCCCTTGGACCACTGTTGGAGAAGGGATAAAAGGTGATTACTGCTGCTGAGGGCATGTGTCGTGACAATAGCCGTTTGTCTCACCTTTGACACTTCCATGTGGATAGAGGTTTAAGCCAAGTACTGCTTTATTCCGTTTGTCTCTTCAGGTTTCCTTGAAATATTTGTACTTCTCTGCTGCTGCCAACCTGCTGCTTTCTGACAAGCACCCAGCATGAAATTGAACAAAATAGTAACTCTTTGATAGTGTCCCTTAAAAATTTTCTTTTAGAAAGTTAAATAAACCCTTGTGCTTGATGGATCCCAAATGCTAACTTAAAAATGAGTACTAACCCAATATTGTATATCAACTATACTTCAATAAAAAAATGTTGGCTTAAGTAACATAGAAAAAAATGAAGACTCATGTCCATCCCTTCATCACTTAAAATGAACTACTAACCTGAATGATAATGGGACGTTTTCTTTTTAACAGTTGGTGGCATCTACACTGTGATTCAGACAAAGGCCAAAACAACAGCAGATGAGTGGGGAGACAATTACTTTCTGCTTGGTCCATATTTTGAGCATAATATGAAGACTCAGGTGGAACAATGTGAACCTGTAAATGATGCTGTGAGAAGAGCAGTGGACGCGATGAACAAGCATGGCTGCCAGGTGAAGGATACTGTCCGACTTCATTAAGCAAGCCTGAGTAAACTGTTGTGGGAAAACACCACAATTTACATGAACTCACAAGAAAAGGCCACTCATCTTCTTAGGGGAAAGGAGTTGGTTTAGAGAAAGATGATGAACTTGATTTTAAATAGGTTACATTTGAGGCACTTTGTGAAAACCATAATATATCCATCTAGAAGTATACTAGGTTTGGAACTCAGCAGAGGGTATAGAATAGAGATGTTTGGGGAAAAGTGATTTGTGTCTAAATTGTAGTTGACATTATGGGTGTGGATACCATTATTCAGTGGAAGATTATAGACTTGGAGCAAAAGTTTTGAGCCAAATCTTGGGCAATGTGAACGTGTTGGAATATCTACACAAAAAGAAGTCAGAGACTGCAAAAGTAGAAGTCCAGCTGGTCATTAGAACCAAGGATGTCCAAGTGCTAATCCTCAGAACCTGTGAATGTGTTACCTTATAAAGCAGAAGGACTTTGTAGTTGTGACTATGTTAAGGTTCTTGAGATGGGAAGATTATCCTGGATTATCTGGGTGGGTCCAATGTAATTACAAAGGTCCTTATAAGAAGGAGGCAGTAGAATTAGAATCAGAGATGAGATGAGACAATGGAAGCAGAAATTGGAGTGATGAGAGCTTTGAGATGGAGGAAGGAACGGGCCACGAGCCAAGGGATGCAGGTGGCCTCTAGAAGCTGGGAAAGGCTAGAGAACAGATCCTCCCCTAGGGACTGCAAGTGAAATGCAACTCTGCTGACATGTCGGTTTTAACCCAGAAGACCCATTTCAGAGGACTTGCTCCCAAATCTGTCAGAGAACAGGTTTGCATTGTTTTAAGCTACGAGGAAGGCAGTAATTTGTTGCCATCACAACAGGAATAGAGATGTCAAGACAAGGAAGGAGAGAGTTTCAAGTATAGAGGAGGGACTGAATCAACAAAGGATTGAACCAGAGTCAGCTTGGTTTAGCAATATTCAGGCCATTTGTGGTCAGCTTGCTAACTACAGCTTCAGGGGGAAAAGGAAGGTTAAATCAGATTTCAGTAGCTTGAGGAATGAATGAGTGGTGAGTTTATCTCAGATACAGAAGTGTGGCTATGAGATTTTTCTATGAAGAGGAAAGATAATTAAGTTGTTTCAGAGTGACATGGTTTTGAGAGTTGGTATTTTCTTAAATATGAGTGAGCATATTTATATGACAAAAGGAAATATCTAGGGGGGGGCAGAGAGAAGCTGAAAGTTCAGAAGGAATGGATGATTGAAGAGAGTAGGATCACTGAGGACAGGAGAGGAAATGAGATCCAAAGCACTACTAAAAGGATCGTGCTTCACTCCTCTCACTCAAACTGGAAACAAAGGATGAATGCAAACAGAGATAAGCTGATGAAGAATTCAGGATGGTCTCACTCAGTGTTTCTGATGATCTTAAGAGCTAATGGTCATCTTCTGAGAGTCAGGAGGCAAGTGTTAAAATAAGAGAATATGACGAAAAACATTCAGAAAGTGTTCAAGGAATAGGGAAAAGAATTTCTGGACATTTTTAAGGTACCGTCGTGACTTTTTAATGGCACAAATATACACGACTGTGACTTTCTCCAGCAGCTAGAGTGAAAGTGAAGGAAGTAAAATAGTTGGAGATTTAGTGTTGTTTAATTTCAGCATTTGTGCAACAGGGCAAGGTGGCACAAATCTTCGAGGTAACCTTATGATTGACTGAATTAATTGTTGAGTTGATGAATTGTTAGGTCTGAAATGGATAGGAAAGGAAGGATGAAAGGAGAAAGATGGGGATGATGTAGGAGAAAAAGGGAGGTTCCAGAAACTGGAGGTCTTGAAGGGAGGCATACACTGGGAGAAATATAGTGAGAGAAGTGGAAGTATGGTAGTTGTGGTCAAGGGATACAATGCTAAGGTTGAACATTTCAGAGGAGGAACAGTTTGGATTTTGACAAGGATAAGATTGCCATAAAGTTCTTTGAAGTCAGTAATGTCAAATAGCTATGATGTAAGTGTGTAGGATACAATCCTGGATTTTAAAGTTGCCCAGCATAAGGTAGAAAAGTAACCAAGAGATTTGTAGAACAAGGAAAGTAACATATTTGCATAATGAAAATTTCAGAGATGTCTTTATATACGAATAAAGAATAAGGTTTTAAAAGTTTCAGTGTAATTTAAAAAATCCTAACTTTCCTTCCTACTCACCCCAGGAATATAGTTTCTGGGGGTGAAAAAATGCGAAGTTCTTACTGACATGTCCATGTGAGTGGTGATGTCTAGGAGATATATACAAGGTTTAAGGTGCAGAATATTTAGTTTAAAAGGGAACTTGAGGTCCCAGAGGGCACCATGGAAGCATATCACCGTGAGAGTAACATCGAGAATTAGGAGAGTAGGGAGGGTTGCGTGTTGTACTGTTAGGATGAAATGAGTGAGATGTTAGAAGGGGTTCACATTTGAAGCACTTGCGAAAGAAGAGGGAGGTGAAAGCCATGGTGGAACCAACTGGTCTCAAGATTCTAAATGGATTTCTGATGTAAGGATGTTTCCATGTCAGGGCCGAGAATGCGCTGCAAGTCAAGACAAGCTAGCTTACATTCTCTGTTCAGCACTTCACTGTCTTAGCTCACTGTATCATATGTCACATATTAGGCAGCCAGTAGCTATTTGTTAAATGAATACATAAATCAATGACTGTCCCAAAGAGAAAACTATTGAAAGGTTGTTTGGGGCTCAGGAAAACTCAATCTGAAAGAGTGCCATGATAAATACTGAATTACAGTGGAAGCGACTGACACATAATGAGGGTCTTTCAATGTTGACTGAGGCATGGATGGGAAAGAGACATCACCATACATTCCTGAGTCCCAAGCAAGGGAATGATGATCAAACGGGCTTTCACGCTCTGTAAAATTCAGCCTTGGGTGGAGTCATAATGTCAATGTAAGCAGTGTAGACACATTCAGTTTACTAGAGAGGTCTGGATACCCAATGAGAGAAGCTCTTAGCTTCTGCCAACTTCAAAAAGGGTTTGAAGTGATTTATGGAATTGCTTGCATGTAATAGGAGAATAAACATAAAATAAAGAACATGAGTAAATTACTATAGAAAAATAGAGACCAAAGGGGAAGTTAAAACTTGGATATACAAGTGACTAAATAATTACAATTGGAAAAAATTTGAAATAGCTACTGCATTAAAACTTGCACAAGGTAAAACATTTAGGAATAAAAGAATCAATTTGATGAATGTAATAGAATTAGACCTTGAGCTGCTAGATTAAAGAGAAAATGCATCTTGGGCAAGACATTTAGTTACGACCTCTGGCAGCAACCATATTGGGAAACACTTGATGTCACATTTTCTTTGATAGGAGGAATGAGGGAAATTATACACATTTGTCTAGGGAAACAACTTTTTTTTCTGGCAGGAAATATTGTAAGTCCTGTTGCATAAAGGAAAATAAGTGACATGGTAGACATATCCAACTCCAGGTTGTTAAAGATACAGATCAGTTCACCTTATGACTCTATCATAAAAACATAGACCATAATATTAAATCCTAAAACCATGGGCTCAAGGTCACAGGAGGATAATGAAGGACAGAAGAACAGAGATTACATGATCTAAATACTTCATTTTAAAATAAGCAAATTTAATGAAGAGCAGGAACTTGGAGATTCTAGATGAATGGGTGCCAGCCCATTCCCTCTTCGGGCGCACACATCAGACGCTCTGTGTTATCACTATGGTTCCCTATATGGCTTCTGTAATCTGCTTTTGAGCTCTAAATACAGTTTATAGCTTCTAAACCCAAATACATTGTTCTCCCTTGCGTTGCCTAGTATTACTCCATGGCTGTGTGTCCTTCATATGGCAGGTGTACTTTGGAAGATGGCTGATAGAAGGGAGTCCTTACGTGGTGCTCTTTGACATAAGCTATTCGGCTTGGAACCTGGACAAGTGGAAAGGTGACCTCTGGGAAGCATGCAATGTTGGTATCCCTCATCACGACCAGGAAGCCAATGAAATGCTGATATTTGGATCGTTAACTGCCTGGTTCTTGAAAGAGGTACTGTTTACTGTAGAGTCGTACAACAGAGGAGAAACACAGTTGCTCTCTGTGCCCAGCAATGATCCTCTGAACTTTAAGCCAATTTTGAGATGATGCCATTATTAATTGTCCTAGAACATTTCAAAGGAATCTGAGAAAACATTCAGCTTTCCTGTAACTAAATACCAGCTTTTGGAACAGGGTGATAATAATGCTTTTTTTTTTTTTTTTTTTTGGCTGTATTGGGTCTTCACTGCTGCGTGCGGGCTTTCTCTAGTTGTGGCGAGCGGAGGCCACTCTTCGCTGCAGTGTGCGGGCCTCTCATTGCGGTGGCTTCTCTTATTGCGGCGCACGGGCTCCAGGTGCGCAGGCCTCAGTAGGTGCGGCATGCGGGCTCAGCAGTTGTGGCTCGCGGGCTCCAGAGCTCAGGCTCAGTAGTTGTGGCGCACGGGCTTAGTTGCTCCGTGGCATGTGGGATCCTCCCGGACCAGGGCTTGAACCAGTGCCCCCTGCATTGGCAGGCGGATTCCCAACCACTGTGCCACCAGGGAAGTCCCAATAATGCTTATTAATATTTACATCATGTCAGGTTCAACTAGAGTGATGTGGATAAAACACCCGATTATATTCACTGTTACATAGATAATATTCAACATATATGCAAGAAAAAACAGTATACGTCATGCACTATGTACTTGAGTTCTAGCATCATGGGAGTAGAAAACGGCCTGAAATATTTGATTTTGTTTATGTGTGAGTGCTTGTGTGACTTCAGTGGCTCTTACATCTTTTAATCATTTGCTAAAGGCTGAAGTGATCTCAGCAGTTGCTAAGGAGTCCACAGCAGTGAAATAGTCCATAGATGTAAAAAAAACCAAGAGCATTGGAAATCAGTCCTTGTTAAATGAGCCAAGCCTGTACTCAATTCCTGAAAGCATGGCAGTAGGATTTCTTCATATTCCTTTCATTACCTCAAGATGATTATGCCTCACTTAAAAATCGGAGAATGAAGAGCATCCCTAGCAAAGTGGGACTGTGGTCTAAGGACAAATCACAGAACTGTATGTTGGGAGTGTGTCCGCTTGACCAGTATAACTTCTTTCTGATGAAGTCAGTCCAACAGCCATAAGAAAGGGTGAAAGGGAAGTGAAGGGGTGGTCCTATTGCTTTGTCTTGGTGACACCATAGGAGAAGAAGAGCGAGGGTGCTGACAGGATCTGGCCTAATGACGGATAGATGCAGGCTTGTTTAGCATCAGTTGCTGAAACCAACTCTTCCTCTGCAAACTGCCCCAGGGCTGAGGCCAGCCTCCACGAGCACCCACACATGCGTGCATGTCAAGCCTTCCAGGTGATTCTGATGTACCCTAGGTATGAGAACCGCTGTCTTAGGTTAACTCTCCAGACTTCCCAATTCTCTGGGCAGGCTTCTTGAACACAGGTGTTTTTCATTATCAATGCTACTCCCCCCACTAGGGAAACAGTCATTAAGGGGAGTGGAATGTAAATATTAATTTTTGGTAAGGGTGAAACAAAGTAACGTTTTTTATTGAAATGCAGTTGATTTAAATATTGTGTTAGTTTCAGGTGTACAGCAAAGTGATTCAGTTATATATATATATATTTTCCATTATAGGTTATTATAAGATACTAATATAGTTCCCTGTGCTATACAGTAAATCCTTGTTGTTTATCTATTTTATATATGGTAGTGTGTATCTGTTAATTCCATATTCCTAATTTATCCCTCCTTCCAACCCTTTGGTAACCATAAGTTTGTTTCCTATGTCTGTGAGTCTGTTTCTGTTTTGTAAATAAATTCATTTGTATTATTTTTCAGATTCCACATATAAGTGATATCATATAATATTTGTCTTTCTCTCTTTGACTTACTTCACTTAGTATGATATTCTCTAGGTCCATCCATGTTGCTGCAAATGGAAATATTTCATTCTTTTTTATAGCTGAGTAATATTCCATTGTATATGTATACCACATCTTCTTTATCCATTCCTCTGCTGATGGACGTTTAGGTTGCTTCCATGTCTTGGCTACTGTAAATAGTGCTGCAATGAACATTGGGGTGTGTGTATCTTTTTGAATTATGGTTTTCTCTGGATATATGCCCAGGAGTAGGATTGCTGGATCATATGGTAGCTCTATTTTTAGTGAAACAAAGTAACTTTAAGGTTAAGAAACTGGTGCCCTGCCTAGTGTTAGAATTAGACCTGGAATTAGACCTGGGTCCTCAGTGTGTTATTAAATTTCTATTTGATTCTAAGCAAGTTATGAATCTCTTTCCCTAGTTCCAAATTCTTAAAATAATAATATATCATTTAAAATGTTTTTGGCTTCAAGGAACAGAAAGTCCAAATGAGACTGACTTAAAACATGAAGTCATTTATGGTTTATTAAAAAGAAGCTTGTAAGTGGGTGGTCCCACCTGATTCAGCAGCTCAGTGAATCTTCAAGGATAATATTGCTATTATTCATTCATCCATTTAATGAATATTTATTGAGTACCTACTGTGCATTTATTCAGGAGTCCCCTCTGTGGATACAAAAATAAATTTGATCCATATTGAAAGAGAGGATTATGCCATAAACATATATGGGCTTTATGAACTTGCAGCTAAATTCTATAAAACCGTTATATTTGCTAAATCTGTCTGCTTTATCTTTAGATCCCTTTAAATTGTGCCAAAATTTACAGGCATGATAACTTTCCTTATGCTGTGGGCCATGAGCAAGATCAAACTACACCACCAGCTTTTCTAAAAGCTTCTTTTCTGGTGTAGGTGACAGATCATGCCGATGGGAAACACGCCATTGTCCAATTCCATGAATGGCAGGCTGGGACTGGACTGATTCTTTCTCGAGCTCGGAAACTTCCGATCGCTACGGTCTTTACCACTCACGCCACACTGCTTGGGAGGTATCTCTGTGCAGCAAACATCGATTTCTACAACCATCTTGATAAGGTAATTAGTCCTTCCACCTTCCCCCCTCACCACCTTTCTTTCCAATCCTTGAAGTTGAAGGATGGGAAGTATTGACCTTCGTCTTTCATCTGTCATCCAGATGGCAGAAATGCCCTTTTAACCAATCAATATTCATGACAAAGCCTCCCCTGAGGTGACTGAGAGCTCATAATTTAACTTTGTTCGGAGTGCAGTAGAGTGTAGCAGGGAGAGGCCAGATGGCTGTCCACTTTGGAGCAATAGACCCAAGATCCAAAGGGATCTGGTGGGAGTCAGACACTGAGGATGTGAGGTCGGGCTGCTGTCTACTCTGAAGCTTGGGAAATGCTGTGAGGACCCTGGATCTGCATGCAGATCTGAGTGGCAGGTGCATGGCAGGGAATCTAGCCATCAACTTGTACTATGAGCCTTACTTCCTCCACCCTTCAAGTGAGCAAAGGTCAGATTTCTGCTGTGACTCTGCAATGAGTTATAGGTGGAGCTTTATGGGGGTCTAGTAAAACAGAGTTATCAAAGACAGGGATGTGGGGCTTCCTTGGTGGCGCCATGGTTAAGAATCCGCCTGCCAATGCAGGGGACACGGGTTTGAGCCCTGGTCCGGGAAGATCCCACATGCCGCGGAGCAGCTAAGCCCGTGCGCCACAACAACTGAGCCTGCGCTCTAGAGCCCGTGAGCCACAACCACTGAGCCTGCGTGCTACAACTTCTGAAGCCTGCTGGCCTAGAGCCCGTGCTCCGCAACAAGAGAAGCCACCTCAATGAGAAGCCCGCACACCGCAACGAAGAGTAGCCCCCGCTTGCCGCAACTAGAGAAAGCCTGCGCGCAGCAACGAAGACCCAACGCAGCCAAAAATAAATAAACAAATTAATTTTTAAAAAATTTTAAAAAAGAAAATAAAAGAATAAAATGAAACAAAATAAATTCGGAGAGTATTAAAATGAAATTAGTACAAGATAATGAAAAAAAGATGGATGAAAGGATCTACGAGTAAGAAATATATCTCTGAAAAAAAGAAAAAACAGGGATATGGATCCTTGGTGACTAAACAGTTGGTTTTGCTTATCTTAGAAGACTGCCTTATTCTATGACCCAGAGTCATTCAGTTTTGACTTCTTTCTTCTATTTTCCATCCGTTCAATCAGATTAATAAAAGTATGTTTCTCATATCATCCTGTCAGTAATAGTGATCAAGCATTTGAGTACCATAAAGTCAGGAGTTTTGCAGATTTGGTATCTATGCTGCCAATTAAATCAATTTAGCATTTCAGGGTTCTGTTTCACTATCAGGAACATTAGGAAGTTGGAAAGTTGATTTCTAAAGACTCCCCCAGTTTAAAAAAGTTCTAGAGTTCTATGAAACAGAATGCATGCTTGTGTGAGTGTGTGTATGTTTGTGTGTGTTTGTAACATATGAATAATACTACTCAGATAACGAGAGCAGAAAATTATACTACCATCTCGGAGACATTTTGAGCGCAGGAAAGTTCTTTCAGACAAACTTTAACATTTGCAAAGCAATGAATGGTCCTAAGGAGAGCTTGCCTATAAAAAGGTCAGCTGAACCTGAAGGTCAAATTGTAAACATTAGATGTATATTTAAAATAAAGTCACCAAGGAATTCAAAAAGTCAGGAGATCAGGGAGATTTCCTAATGGTAGACTAATAAAGGCAAACCAGTGATCTGTGATAAACTCAACCACTGTGTTTCCTGGAGAAGAGCGGACTTTGATTTTTGTGAAAGAGAAAATATTACAGAGGTGTATCAAATATTTCAGGCATATCAAATATTTCACAGCAGAATACTTAAGAGCATTGTATGAAACAATTAATAAAAACAACTAATAATATTCATCAGATTTTATTCATCATTTTTAAGGAACAAAACCATTATAATATATAGTTATATATTATAACTTTATCTGTTCAATAAAAGGTCAGTGTTTATATCACTCTATCTTCAAATATGATTATATATCTCCCTAGCTTAAACCCCTCACTTGTTGAAATATGGAAGCTTAGTCAGACCCCAGCCCATCTCTCTAGTAAAAAGTCCTGCTCAGCAGAGTAACTAGTAAATAAATAACATGTAATTAAGAACTAGGTTTTAAGTTAAAAACTCATAATCATTATTCACAGGAAAGGCCCCCATATCAATTTCTACAGCAGACCTTCCAACGCTCACAGTAGGTTTAGAAATTCAGTGAAACAGCAAAACACCAAATTATATATATGAAAAGTTTTTAAAAGTTCAACATAAGAAATGAGTCATAAATTAGTCTTTGGTACAGGATCCACAGTCAGTTTCAGTGAGCTCTGACTCAGGCAAGTAGACATCGGGGGAAAATGAGAACAAAGATAAAAGCATTTAACTTTTATAAAAGCAGAAAGATTAGAACTATTTTACTCAAAGACATGAACTGAAAACGTTTTTGGTTAATCGCTGATTCATAAGGGCCTTGATGTTTGTTTATGTTTTGGCTTAAATGTATTAGTTAAAATAGCATGGCAACTATTTTCAGCCAGCATATGAATTTTCTGAGACTCTCCATGAAGATGTTTCAAAATTCATTCTTATTGGTCCTGCCATTGGTCAATCGTCTCCTCAATGATAATGACTAGATACCTAATGCTTTAAATAAAAGGGGGATGGGCGTTAGTTTTCTTATGTTTAGGCCTCTCTTTTCTTGATAGCAATGGGATTTCCTAGATGGGAATGTAAGGACAGGGCTGTCTGGGATTAGAAAATGGTGAAGAAAGCCATAGACAATTGTTTGGTGGATTTTAACTCTTTCCTCTGACCAAGTTTTGAGCTGGTCAACTTCAATTATAGGGGATCGCAAGGCCTCTGCTATCCTCTCCCTGTATTTTTGCATACTTGGTTTCCTCATTTAGGAATCCTATCTTCTCACCTCTAAATAGTATTCAAATGTTAAGTACTACCCCTATGTAAAATCTTACTATTCTCTACAATAACAACAACACTAATACTAAATAATAACAATAGCTGAAATTACTGAGCCCTTTCCATATGCCAGACACTTTTCTAAACATTTGATGTGTGTTAGCTCATTTAATTTTCCCAAAACTTAATGAGATAGGAAACATTTCATTCCAGAGTTATTTTTCTCAAACATAGACTATGTCTTTACCATACCTCTAACTGAGCCCTTTCAGTGCTTGCCATTGTATTCAGGACAAAGGCTGAATTTCTAGCCTTGTCTTCAGGGACTTCTGAGATCTGGTCCTATTACCAGGATGTCTCTCTATTACCTGTCCTACATTCTACACCCAATGCTATAGTCACATCAGATGTCCTGCTATTTTCTGCACATACAGTTTGACTTTATATATTTGTTCTTTGGGGCAACTAAATTTTTCAGTCCAAAATAACCTTTCCCCAAATTAAACTTTCATGCCTCAGTCCAAATGTCATTTTATTTATCTAATCAACTTAGAAATACAAAGATTAATAAGTCATGTTCCTTGCCCTTGAAAATCATACATTCTAGAGGTGATACTGACAATATGAACACTTGCATAAATATGAGATACTTTTCTCTCTCCTTAGCCAGGATGAATCAGACCCTCTCTGATCCTGTACCTTACTCAGACACTTACTCATTTCTGCCCAATTTTTACCTGCTTTCTCATTCATAAGCTCTTTGAAAGCAACAAAAGTATGTAAATTACTAAACAAATGTAGGCTGAATGAGAGATTTGGTTGAATGAATGAGACCAGCCATATAGAGCTGATCTAAGCATGCCATATAGGGCCTTGATTCAGACATTTTCAGAGAGATGGTTGCAAATATTACAGTCAAGAAAGAATGCTCTAGGAATGCCCCTGTTGTAATCTCTAGAATCATCTAATGAGTCTCTTTTAGTACATTCCTCTATATGGTGCAGTCGTTACTGAGATTGCCATGTTGATTGAGCTGGAATCTACTTGATATAAAAGCAGGCAGGAGCCCAGGTGTGGAGTCAAACTGATTTGGGATCAATTTAGGGCTCTGCTAAGATACTTAATAGGAATGTGACCTTGGGCCAGTTTCTTAACCCCTAAAAGTTTCAATTTCCCCCTCCGTAAGATGAAGACAAAAAATGTGTCTCTGCTTTATGAGGATTAAATATGATATCGCTCTTAGAAGTGTCTGATACATAGACTTGAGCTTCTAATAATCTTTATTACAAAAAGCACCCCACTAATACAATGCCAGAAACTTTATATACTTTTTTGTCTTAGACACTGCTAGTTTCATATGCAGCTATAGAGACATAACATTCAGTAACTAAGCAAAATGGCAAAAGCCCGCAACGTTTGCTAACTGTGTTAAGTAACTGTTGGGGGTTTGGCTTTTTTTTTTTAAAGTTAAGATACCCAGAATAATGGATGATTACACAATCTAACACACCATCTAATTAAAGTAACTGTACACTCCTTGAAGTTTCACGGTGTTGGGAGTTATATAGCATGGAAAAGCATTTGTCTTTTCTCTTTGTCAGGTTTCCTTTAGTGAATAGGAAGGATAATACTTATCCTTACTTTCAGCATCAAGTTTAATGACAGCTTTGTTTCATTGCTTACGGAAAAAATATGATAAAGACCTTGGGGAAAGGAATTAGCTCAACATTTATAAAATAAGTAAAAGGATAATTAAAATGCCAAAAACATCAAGAGTTCTCTATGATCATAGCAAAGGGGAAATATCATTTACATAGGGGTTTAAATGGCAGTTTAGAAGCACAGATGAAGTAAACAGCACTTTTTGTAAGCATAAGTAGCTATGTGCTTTAGTAATGGGTTTAATAGAAATTTATCATTATTTCTTTTGTGGTCATAAAATTTCACACAGCCTTGAGGAAAAACAATATGAGAAATATGTGATTTTGTTTTGCTCGTGTAGAAGGATCGGTGTAAGCAAATGTGTATGTGCGTGTGTTTTGTTTTGTGTTCACAGTTTAACATAGACAAAGAGGCTGGGGAAAGGCAGATTTATCACCGGTATTGCATGGAGCGTGCCTCAGTCCATTGTGCTCATGTATTCACCACTGTTTCTGAAATAACAGCAATAGAGGCAGAACACATGCTGAAGAGAAAGCCTGGTAATTATTATCCCTGAGTTTGTCACCGATCTATGAGAATTTTGTTTGAAACAAAAATGCATAAAATAATAATAAGAGGAAAAATTGCATTCACTATTACCACTCAAATCTTTACACATATTTTAATTCTCATTTTCAGTAGCTTTGTTGAACACTAAGCTATATCTGGAACATACTAGTGTACAATCTGTGCTTGTCGAATAGTCTATGCTTAAAATGCCCTAGTTCTGAACTGGGTTGTCATAATGACTTCCTGTGTGTAAGCAAGCTGAGTTGATTTTTCTATTTTAAGAAAATGAAAGTCCAGAAGATATCAGAAATGTGAGTGATACTACCCTAGTCCTACATCTTAGAACATCGCCTCATTGGTCCTGTTTAGTAGAAACCTGTTTTACTTCTCCCAAGATTTTCTTGTAAGTTTTTCTGGGAACTATCCCCAGACCCATCCAGAGGTTGCAATGCCAAGAGGCATGTTCATAAAACATGACACTGTCACCTGACCACAGCTGATTGGTCCAGAGGTAGACATCTGACATAAGCTGGACCAATCAGAATGCTCTCATAATAAGGAGTCTAAACAGATGAGTCTGTTTGAACGCACTCTTGTATAACAGAAATGTCACCTTGGAGGCTGTTAGCAGTGTCCATTTTCCCATTATGTTGCATGAGACGCAAAGAAAGTTAAACTACAGTGAAGTACGGGACTTCCCTGGTAGTCCAGCGGTTAAGACTCCGTACTTCCAATGCAAGGGGCACGGGTTCGAGCCCTGGTCGGGGAACTAAGATCCCACATGCCATGCGGCGTGGCCGAAAAAAAAAAAAAATCAATTAAAAAAAAAAAAAAACTACAGTGAAGTACAATAAGAAGCAGAAACAGTTTGAGAGAGAGAGAGAACTCTATACTTTCCACAGTGATTTAGACCATGGTTTAAACTAATTCCTGAGGCCCAGCTAAGTCTTTGCTATGAGACACTCCAGCATCTTATTAATAAATCCCTCCTTATTATACTAAGTGTTAGTAGGTTTCTGTTACTTGCAACCAGACAGTCCTAATTAATACATTCTCCTTGCTTGATTGCTGTGGTCTTGTCTCTAGTTGTCTTTCTTTCAGATACCAGTTGAATATCAGAGAAAGCATTTCAAAGTTCTAGATAATTAAAAAAGAAGAATCCAAGTAATTTGAATAGTGGCAGCCTCAAGATCGTATGCTATTCTTTTTTCTTTCCAAGGGTTCTCTTGGATTCACTTGGGTTCTCACTCTCATGTCTCTTACAGGAGTTTGCTACATCAATATGCTCACTTGTTTCTTGGATCTTCCTTTTTCCCCTATCTTCAGTATCCTTTTCTGTGCTTACAAAAATGCTTTGTTTTTTCCTATTCTAAAATAAAAATTTCTCTTGAAGCCACTACTCTGTCAGATGTCTACACAATCTCATCCTCCCTCCTTTTGTTAAATATTTTAGAAAAATAATCCATAGTTCTTCCACTTACTCACAGCCCCTTCAACTCTAATTTCCAACTTCCAACACTTGGTCTAAAATTGCTTTTTCAAAAGTCACCAAGTTCAGAATTCTGTAATTTTCTTTATGTTCCTTGACATTCTTTAGCAGTTAAAGGTGGCAGATACCTCTATCATTCCTTACTTTTCATGACATTACATATTCTAAGTTTTCTCAAATATGATTCTTTTCTAGTGTCTCTAATAGTTTCTCTACTATCTTCCATCTTTTAAAAGCAGACATTCTCCATGATCAGATTCTGGATCCTGCTTTCTCGATATACTATTTTCTTAACTTCCTGTTTTCTTAAGGAGATTGCTGTAGGATAGGGGTGAAAACTGTGGACTTGTTGCCAAACTGCCTGAATTCAGTATCAAAAATGACTTTGTGTTGAATATATGTCACTAGCTGTATGACACTGTGAAAGTTGCTTAAGCTGTCTTTGCCCTAATTGCATAATGGAGATGATAATACTATCTCTTATCTAGAATTGTTGCAATGATTAAATAAGTTACTACATGGGAAGAACTCAGATCAGTGCCTGGTTCATTGTAAAGGTTCAGAAAATGACAACGATTATTATTTTGTATGGATCAGACTTTTCCCAAGCTCTCATCTCTGTTTCTGCTAACTTCACTTGGAGGTTCTACTAGAACTATAAACCCCATAAGCTACTCCATTTCTGACTAGTAAAAGAATCACGTGGTGGCTCTGATTGAAATTGTGAGATCCCTGATGCTTTGTGGTTCAAGAAGGTCCACAGACTTTTAATGGATTATTAAACACAAAATTTTTCCTAAGAGCATTCTGAGAAAAAGCATCATATAGCACATCATGACTTTGTATTTTTTAGATTTCCTTGAAGTCTTCCTCAGTTAAAAGTATAACCACAGCTAAAAGGTGTGGGCGTAGCTCCAGAGCAAGAGGGAAATGTTGGCTGGATCAAAAGCTTATATAGGGCCAGATTTTTTAAATAATATTATCATATGCTAATTGGCAAAGCCTTATTTATTACTGCATTATTATACTTTGACCATAAATTCCACTCAAAATAATTTCTGATGTTGAAAAGATGATTTTTTAAAAATATTGGAGAGAGGGCAACATTATAAATTTACTAATTACAAATATGCAGTTGAATACATCTGCTTTGAAACTTGAAAATAATGTACATCAAAATGATTGCCCTCATGGAATATATATTGAAAAGTTTTTATTCTATATTGAAGCAAAAAACTCCCAAACAAATTTCTCCAGTTGAAGAACGCCAATACATCCAGCAGCTCATGCATTCCCACATTTACTATAAAATCACTCCTTGTCCTCCTTTCACCTAACGTTTGGTAGTTTGGATTTGTGAAAAACTCGAAGGCACAGTTCTATTCAAAACCATCTGATTTTGTTCAGAGATGTAAATTTTACAAAGATAATCAACGTCCCTGTAAGAATTTTTTGATTTTGTTGTAGAACTGTACAATCTGTTCTAACTTCACAATTTGGATATTTCTTAGAAGATGTAGGGTTTGTGATGTCATCTTAAAGAGGTGTCATATAAATGAACTAAATTTGACATTGTAATGTCAACAAAACAAAATACTCTAGCCAGTGAGTGATTTCATGCCATTTTTCCAGAAGGGTCATTGGGGTCCAAAGCTCCTGTAGACTTTTTTCAAACACACTAAGCACAGCTCTATACCCCAACCCAGTGTATAGATGCCAGGCTGCAGAGAGGGTGTTTTGCAAGAATATTCATCTTGAACTGGTATGACTCTCAAAATCTATTATGTGGAGTTTAGGGAATTTCTAGCAGTCCCCTTATGTGATGTGTGATGATGTGAATTATTCACAAGACAATGAATCCCAGGAGTGTCTACTGCATTCAGAACATTCAGTAAAATGGTTCAAAATTCTGTAGAATATTTTGACAGTGTATCTGTATAACACCATATGGACAAGACAGGTATGGAGTGTTCAGTTATGATATAATAAGCACATTTTCAGGTGGCCCTTGGCCAAGGTTGTTAGAATCATATTCCTTCTTCATGATTATAGTGAGTCATCGCATACGTGATATCACTGAAAGCTATATTCTGAATTGCTTCTCTCAAAGTCACTTCCACTTATCAAAGCAAAGAATGATCCAAAATCCCCTTGGTAAGGAGTCCCAGTAGCCCTCAAACCAGTAGGATAAACTTGCAACAAGAAACAGACTTCCCATGGTGATCTCTCAGAAATTAAAAAAGTACAAAGAAACATCAGTGTCAGCTCTTTTGGATTTAATCATTGCTGCAATATACTTCCAGCTTAGAACTAAGACCTGAGCCCTTCCTAAGGAAAAAAATTGGAAGAAAACTATGAGCAAATACTCCTTCAACTACTTACACATCTGTAGTGAGGTGTACATGTTGTACCAGTACTAAAACCTGATGATAAAACAGGATACGGTACTGTGATGACAACATATGCACTCTAAATAAGACACCGAGGCAGCATTCAATTCCTTTTTGGTGGCAAGCTCTTAGGGGTTTTTGTTATTGTTGTTTTTTGTTTGTTTTGTTTTGTTTTGTTTCTGTGCTGTCAACAACTGGTAGCCAATAATACTATCTTATTTTTTATTTTTATTTTTTCATGATAAATAATATTTATTGAATGCTTGTTATGTGTCAGGCCCCATTCTAGTATTTTGTTCACATGAATAACCTCATTTCATCATCACAGTAGCCTAATGAGATAAGAACTATTATTATCCCTCCTTGCTATGAATGAGGAACCCAAGGCACAGAGAGGTCAAGTGACTATTCCAAAGCCAAACAGCTTGTAAGTGCTGCCATCTGGATGCTGCCCAGCCAGCCCTGTTATTTTTTTTAATTTAGTTTATTGAAGTATAGTTGATTTACAATGTTGTGTTAATTTCTGCTGTATAGCCAAGTGATTCAGTTATACATATATATATATATATACACATATATATATACTTTCTTTTTCATATTCTTTTCCATTATGTTTTATCACAGAATATTGAATATAGTTCCCTGTGCTGTGCAGTAGGACCTTGTTGTTTCAATAGTACTATTTTAGATGCCCAAGGAATCATAACTCACCCTTGGTTCAGAATTCCTGAGCAATTAGACTTTCAAACTGTATGGAGATTCTATTTCCCAAAATTCTAAGTATGGAGCAACATTTCAATAAAGTAATATGGAAATTATTCATTCATTCAACAATTAGTTATTAAACACTGCTTCAAGCAGTAGGAAAGGGTAAGTGGATAAACGCACGTACCTACCTTCATAGAGCTTACATTCTGAAGGGAGGAGACAGGCAATAGACCAGATTATCAAGTAAACGCACGACATGTTTGGGATAATGAGCGCCGTGGAGAAAAGTAAATCAGGTAAGGGAATAGGGAGTGGAGGTGGAGGTGGTGGGCATGTTTTGTTTTTGTTTTTTTCTTTATGTAGCGTTTCAGAGAAGTCCTCTTTGATTAGGTAAAATTTAAGGGAACAACAGATAAGACTCAAGTCTTCATCTATACAGGAGATACCTATATACCCAAGAGGCAAAAAAGGAATGAAATAAGAAGTTACTTTCTTGGACTGTTACAACAATTCTGTGAGCTCTGTGCATAGCCAAAAGTTGCTTGCAATCTAATATTTTGCCTGCCCCAAAAACCAAGCAAGATATTTTATTTATTTTTATTCTTTTAATATTTAAAAAAAATTTATACAATTTTTAAAGGTTACTTTCCACTTACAGTTATTACAAAATATTAGCTATATTCCTCATATTGTACAACACATCCCTGAGCCTCTCTTACACCCAAGAGTTTGTACCTCCCAATCCCCCACCCCTGTATTGCCCTCCCACCTCCCCACTGGTAACAACTAATTTGTTCTCTACATCTGTGAGTTCAAGCAAGAGATTCTAGACTAGAGTAGTTCTGGTTTCCACAATGCAGTTGTTCTTCAGTTTCTACAATGTTTCTCATTTACAAAATCCTTTCTTTACTCAGTTGCTTTACTACCTAGAGAAAAAAGAGAGGATCCAGGGAGCTGGATTAGCTATATGTAATTAAGAATATCAAATTTATTTTCTTTTTCCTTATTTCAAAGGCATCCATGTGGTAAGAGATTTTTTGCCCACCCAAATCCTGAATTTACTCTGTTTTGTTTTTTTTTAATATTGTATGGTCTTAGTGGGAGGTAAGACTCTACTTTCCACCACAAAAGTCAAAGGAGGACAAAATGTGATTTTTTCCCCCCCTGTTTCTGAGCAGATGGGAAGCAAACAAGAGATTCAGGATCAGTCAGTCAGATGCGTCTGCCAGGATTATGAATAATGAGAAAATAGTGCAAAGAGGCCAGGGCAGTTGGAGAATATACATTTTCTTCAGTGGCAAGGAGAAACACAACAGAAAAATAAGAAAGTGCCTGTTTCCACACATTCTTATCAACAATGACTTTCCTACTTTTTTAGTCTTTGACAATTAGATATGTAAAAAATGGTATGGCATATCCATTTGTCTTTGAATACTGAGTTTTAACATTTTTTACCAGTTTGTTTGACAATGGTATTGAATCTTCTATTTATCTATGAGGTTTTTTTTTTTTTCTATCAGGATGTCTCTTTTTTCTTACTGATGTTTAAGAATTGTACACATGCACACACACACACATCTATGCCTTAAATGTCGCATGTTTCAATTTGTCATTTGCGATTCAGTATGGTTATTAATAGTGTTGCAGTTATTGACTTTTGAGTCCATGCTAATGCCTTAACATGAACTCTAACCGCCATCTTTTGGTCAACATTTTCCCTGGGTGTTGGCATTACCTACCCTCAGAAAGATGGATGACACTGACGTTATCTTCTACTTGGGGACACTAGTGAGAAATTAGGAATCAATGTTGCTTCCTGAGGGAGAGAGAAAAATTGGGGGACAGAAGCAGAAGGGAGATTTTTCAAAGTATATATTTTGAATTTTTGAAACTTGAATGATGTGAGTATATTGCTTATATAAACAAATTAATCATAATTATATAACTAATTTAATTAATGAAAACACTGGATTCAGAGCAATACCAACTCTAGAGTGGAATTGCTCACAAACTGAAGATAGCCTTACTAATATAGTAAACATTGAAAGGATCATTTTAAACATTATTTGTAATAATTAGATTCCAGATAAATATTTTTACTCTAGAGACAAAGCTACAATTTTAATTATGTCATTACGTGTGTCCATATGATTCCATATCTATCAATGAAACATAAAAACATTTTTTAAAACTTATGTCATAAGCCGCATAGGCAGTGGGGTGCTGGAACAAGCTCATCCTGGCTCACAAGAACCAATGATTAAATTTCAGGAAATTTGTGAGCTGGTTGCTAAACACAGACATTATTAAAAATTAAATTATGTATACCAGAGCAACAGCCAGCTCTACCCACCACCAGTTCCTCCCACCAGGAAACTTGCAAAAGCCTCTTAGATAGCCTCATCCACCAGAGGGCAGACAGCAGAAGCAAGAAGAACTACAATCCTGCAGCCTGTGGAACAAAAACCACATTCACAGAAAGATAGACAAGATGAAAAGGCAGAAGGCTATGTACCAGATGAAGGAACAAGATAAAACCCCAGAAAAACAACTAAATGAAGTGGAGATAGGCAACCTTCCAGAAAAAGAATTCAGAATAATGATAGTGAAAATGATCCAGGACCTTGGAAAAAGAATAGAGGCAAAGATTGAGAAGATGCAAGAAATGTATAACAAAGATCTAGTAGAATTAAAGAACAAACTAACAGAGATGAACAATACAATAACTGAAATGAAAACTACGCTAGAAGGAATCAATAGCAGAATAACTGAGGCAGAGGAACGGATAAGTGACCTGGAAGACAGAATGGTGGAATACACTGCTGCGGAACAGAATAAAGAAAAATGAATGAAAAGAAATGAAGAGAGCCTAAGATTAAACACAACAACATTCGCATTATACGGATCCCAGAAGGAGAAGAGAGAGAAAGGACCTGAGAAAATATTTGAAGAGATTACAGTCAAAAACTTCCCTAACATGAGAAAGGAAATAGCCACCCAAGTCCAGGAAGCACAGACAGTCCCATACAGGATAAATCAAAGGAGAAACACGCTGAGACACATAGTAATCAAATGGGCAAAAATTAAAGACAAAGAAAAATTATTGAAAGCAGCAAGGGAAAAATGACAAATAACATACAAGGGAACTCCCATAAGGTTAACAGCTGATTTCTCAGCAGAAACTTTACAAGCCAGAAGGGAGTGGCATGATATACTTAAAGTGATGAAAGGGAAGAACCTACAACCAAGATTACTCTACCCAGCAAGGATCTCATTCAGATTCGATGGAGAAATCAAAAGCTGTACAGACAAGCAAAAGCTAAGAGAATTCAGCACCACCAAACCAGCTCTACAACAAATGCTAAAGGAAATTCTCTAAGTGGGAAACACAAGAAAAGGAAAGGACCTACAAAAACAAACCCAAAACAATTAAGAAAATGGTAAGAGGAACATATATATCAATAATTACCTTAAACGTGAATGGATTAAATGCTCCAACCAAAAGACACAAGCTTGCTGAATGGATACAAAAACAAGACCCATATATATGCTGTCTACAAGAGACCACTTCAGACCTAGGGACACATACAGACTGAAAGTGAGGGGATGGAAAAAGATATTCCATGCAAATGGAAATCAAAAGAAAGCTGGAGTAGCAATACTCATATCAGATAAAATAGACTTTAAAATAAAGAATGTTACAAGAGACAAGGAAGGACACTACATAATGATCAAGGGATCAATCCAAGAAAAAGATATAACAATTATAAATATATATGCACCCAACATAGGAGCACCTCAATACATAAGACAACTGCTAACAGCTATAAAAGAGGAAATCGACAGCAACACAATAATAGTGGGGGGCTTTAACACCTCACTTTCACCAATGGACAGATCATCCAAACAGAAAATTAATAAGGAAACACAAGCTTTAAATGAAACAATAGACCAGATAGATTTAATTGATATTTATTGGACATTCCATCCAAAAACAGCAGATTACACTTTCTTCTCAAGTGCGCATGGAACATTCTCCAGGATAGATCACATCTTGGGTCACAAATCAAGCCTCAGTAAATTTAAGAAAATTGAAATCATATCAAGCATCTTTTCTGACCAAAACGCTATGAGTTTAGAAATCAATTACAGGAAAAAAAAGTAAAAAACAGAAACACATGGAGGCTAAACAGTACCTTACTAAATAACCAAGAGATCACTGAAGAAATCAAAGAGGAAATCAAAAAATACCTAGAGACAAATGACAATGAAAACACAACCATCCAAAACCTATGGGATGCAGCAAAAGCAGTTCTAAGAGGGAAGTTTATAGCTATACAAGCCTACCTCAAGAAACAAGAAAAATCTCAAACAATCTAACCTTACACCTAAAGGAACTAGAGAAAGAAGGAAAAACAAAACCCAAAGTTAGCAGAAGGAAAGAAATCATAAAGATCAGAGCAGAAATAAATGAAATAGAAACAAAGAAAACAAGAGCAAAGATCAATAAAACTAAAAGCTGGTTCTTTGAGAAGATAAACAAAATTGATAAACCTTAGCCAGACTCATCTAGAAAAAGAGGGAGAGGACTCAAATCAATAACATTAGAAATGAAAAAGGAGAAGTTACAACAGACACCGCAGAAATACACAGCATCCTAAGAGACTGCTACAAACAACTCTATGCCAATAAATTGGACAACCTGGAAGAAATGGACAAATTCTTAGAAAGGTATAACCTTCCAAGACTGAACCAGGAAGAAATAGAAAATATGAACAGACCAATCACAAGTAATGAAATTGAAACTGTGATTAAAAATCATCCAACAAACAAAAGTCCAGGACGAGATGGCTTCACAGGTGAATTCTATTAAACATTTAGAGAAGAGCTAACACCCATCCTTCTCAAACTCTTCCAAAAAATTGCAGAGGAAGGAACACTCCCAATCTCATTCTATGAGACCACCATCACCCTGATACCAAAACCAGACAAAGATACTACAAAAAAAGAAAATTACAGACCAATATCACTGATGAATATAGATGCAAAAATCCTCAACAAAATACTAGCAAACAGAATCCAACAACATATTAAAAGGATCCTACACCATGATCAATTGCGATTTATCGCAGGGATGCAAGGATTCTTCAATATACGCAAATCAATCAATGTGATACACCATATTAACAAATTGAAGAATAAAAACCATATGATCATCTCAATAGATGCAGAAAAAGCTTTTGAGAAAATTCAACACTCATTTATGATAAAAACTCTCTAGAAAGTGGGCATAGAGGGAACCTACCTCAACATAATAAAGGCCATGTAAGACAAACCCACAGCAAACATCATTCTCAATGGTGAAAAACTGAAAGCATTTCCTCTAAGATCAGGAATGAGACAAGGGTGTCCACTCTCACCCCTCTTATTCAACATAGTTTTGGAGGTCCTAGCCACGGCAGTCAGAGAAGAAAAAGAAATAAAAGGAATACAAATTGGAAAAGAAGAAGTAAAACTGTCACTCTTTGCAGATGACATGATACTATACATTGAGAATCCTAAAGATGCCACCAGAAACCTACTAGAGCTAATCAATGAATTTGGTAAAGTTGCAGGGTACAAAATTAATGCACAGAAATCTCTTGCATTCTTATACACTAACAACGAAAAATCAGAAAAAGAAATTAAGGAACTCCCACTTACCATTGCAACAAAAAGAATAAAATACCTAGGAATAAACCTACCTAGGGAGACAAAAGACGTTTATGCAGGAAACTATAAGACACTGTTGAAAGAAATTAAAGATGATATCAACAGATGGAGAGATATTCCATGTTCTTGGATTGGAAGAATCAATATTGTGAAAATGCCTACACTACCCAAAGCAATCTACAGATTCAATGCAATCCCTATCAAATTACCAACGGCATTTTTTACAGAACTAGAACAAAAAATCTTAAAATTTGTATGGAGACACAAAAGACCCTGAATAGCCAAAGCAGTCCTGAGGGAAAAAAACGGAGCTGGAGGAATCAGACTCCCTGACTTAAGACTACACTACAAAGCTACAGTAATCAAGACAATATGGTACTGGCACAAAAACAGAAATATAGATCAATGGAACAAGATAGAAAGCTCAGAGATAACCCACACACCTATGGTCAACTAATCTATGACAAAGGAGGCAAGGATATACAATGGAGAAAAGACAGTCTCTTCAATAAGTGGTGCTGGGAAAACTGGACAGCTACATGTAAAAGAATGAAATTAGAACACTCCTTAACACCATAAACAAAAATAAACTCAAAATGGATTTGAGACCTAAATGTAAGACCGGACACTATAAAACTCTTAGAGGAAAACATAGGAAGAACACTCTTTGACATAAATCACAGCAAGATCTTTTTTGATCCACCTCCTAGAGTAATGGAAATAAAAACAAAAATAAACAAATGGGACCTAATGAAACTTAAAAACTTTTGCAAAGCAGAGGAAACTACAAACAAGATGAAAAGACAATCCTCAAAATGGGAGAAAATATTTGCAAACAAATCAACGGACAAAAGATTAATCTCCAAAATATATAAACAGCTCATGCAGCTCAATATTAAGAAAACAAACAACCCAATCCAAAAATGGGCAGAAGACCTAAATAGACTTTTCTCCAAAGAAGACATACAGATGGCCAAGAAGCACATGAAAAGCTGCTCAACATCACTAATTATTAGAGAAATGCAAATCAAAGCTACAATGAGGTATCACCTCACACCAGTCCGAATGGGCATCATCAGAAAATCTACAAAGAACAAATGCTGGAGAGGGTGTGGACCCTCTTGCACTGTTGGTGGGAATGTAAATTGATACAGCCACTATGGAGAACAGTATGGAGGTTCCTTAAGAAAATGAAAAATAGAATTACCATATGACCCAGCAATCCCACTCCTGGGCATATACCCAGAGAAAACCATAATTCAAAAAGACACATTCACCCCAGTGTTCATTGCAGCACTATTTACAATAGCCAGGTCATGGAAGCAACCTAAATGCCCATCAACAGATGAATGGATAAAGACGATGTGGTACATATATATAATGGAATATTACTCAGCCATAAAAACGAACGAAATTGAGTCATTTGTAGATACGTGGATGAATCTAGAGAGTGTCATGCAGAGTGAAGTAAGTCAGAAAGAGAAAAACAAATATCGTATATTAACGCATATATGTGGAACCTAGAAAAATGGTACAGATGAACTGGTTTGCAGGGCAGAAATTGAGACACAGATGTAGAGAACAAACGTATGGACACCAAGGGGGGAAAGTGACGGGGGGGTGGTGGTGGTGGTGTGATGAATTGGGCGATTGGGATTGACATGTATACACTGATGTGGATAAAATGGATGACTAACAAGAACCTGCTGTATAAAAAAATAAATAAAAGAAAAAAATTAAATTATGTAAACTTACAATGAAATATTATACTAAAAACAAAATTAATACTCAAAAGACATCACTTCCTAATTATTTCACTACATTTTACTGTGGTCAATACTCTCGTTTATGTCTATTGCATTTGTATGGTGGAAATAGTATGTAACGGTGTTACTTATAGTATGTAACGGTGTTACTTTGTATCTCTTTCTGATTCTGTATTCACATTAGTAGCTTGAAATCGGTCATGGTGGGAGTATTTACGCAATGGAAATAGGCAAATACTACTAATAAAACATCTTTCTCTCTCTCTCTCTTTTTCCTGGAGTGCTGGATACCACTGCATGTAGGTCTCTATGTGGGTGGTTATTCTGCACTAGAAGTACAGATGTTAAAAGACCTCATTGACCTAACTCTTTAGGCTAATAAACTGAGACAACTAATTTCAAGACACATCTTTTTTTTTTAACTTATTTTCTTGAAGTACAGTTGTTAGTTTCTGCTGTATGGCAAAGTTATATATATATATATATATATATATATATATATATATATATATATATCTTCTTTTTCACAGTCTTTTCCATTGTGGTGTATTATAGGATATTGAATATAGTCCCCTGTGCTATACAGTAGGACCTTGTTATTTATCCATTCTATATATAATAGTTTACTTCTGCTAATCCCAAACTCCCAATCCATCCCTCCCCTACCCTCCACTCCCTTAGCAACCACAATTCTGTTCTCTATGTCTGTGAGTCTGTTTCTGTTTCGTGGATGAGTTCATTTATGTCATATTTTACATTCTACATATAAGTGATATCACACAGTATTTGTCAAGACACATCTTTTATTTTTAATTGTTTGTGAAGCAGTGAGAAAATTCCAGAGGAATTAAAGTCATAATAATGTGGTATTCATATACAGTCTTGCCTTCTCCATCTTTGTGGACAGTACAGCTGCCTGACATAGAGGATAAGGATGTAGACTCCAGAGCTAGGCTGCCTTGGCTTTAAATCCTACTTCTGTTACTCTGTACTTACTTGACCTTAGGCAGATAACCTCTCCGCAGGCCAGTTTCTTCATCTGCAAACTGGGGACAGTGAAAAGAACTTACTTCATATGGTTTAATGAAAATTAAATTAATACGGTCTACAATAAAGTCTGGCTCAAAGTAAGCCTGAGATAAATGTTATAGAAAGAGATACATTGTAAGAGGGGTTTATCCGCTATCCTGATCAGTAGCAAATGCCCAATTACTTAGTAAAAAATCATAAGAACAGCAGTTCATTTAAAATTTTTTTTTCACAACAAATGACCAAGAAGCCTGGGTTGATTTTGTGGAAGCATTTCAAGGGAATAGCCTGTTAACTGTAAAATATCCTTCAAAATGATAGCATACTTATACTTCTAGCTCAAATCTCCACTGCAAAAATCTTCATTGCCATGTGCTAATTTTTTTATTCCTTTTGTTTTTACTGCTACTAAATACAATAACCCATGAATTCAACTCAGTAAGTGATTTCCACCATATACTCTGAGCAGTGTCTCTCTTTCTTATCACAGACCAATATTCTGGAAAACCAAAAATGTCTCCCTGCCCAAGCAAGAAAATCTTCTAGGTAGAAAGACTCAGTTACATATTAGACCTAAAGGGCTACTTTTCCAATGTTCTGTATGGACAGAACACTTCCCACACATTTGACCAAAATAAAATGACAAGAGGTAGTTTAGTGCACAGCACAGTTAAAGCTACAACAGGTGGAAGCAGACCGCACGGACACTACTGGTCCTCTTGACACGTGTGCTCTGGAACAGATTCTATTGACAACTCTGTGCCTCAGTTTCTGCCTCTGAAAATGCAGATAGGCACCCCGGCTATATTGGCTGTTGCAGGGATTAAATGAGTTACTTGCAAGGTGTTTAGAGCAGTGCCTGGTACACAGCAAGTGATCAATAAATGAAAACTCTAACAATGACTACTTTTGCTATTCGTGTATTTCATAATACCCATCACTCAATGTTATTTCAGTCAGATAGTCCTGATTTTCTATGTCAGCAATTTATTATAAACTTTTATGAATTTTCAATTCTATGATAGTCGGAGACTAGAAATGTTAATAGACACCTAACTTGATAGATTTAAAAATACTGTGTTTTTTTTTTTTTTTTTTTACAATGCTACCCTCTCTCAAAAGAGCTTTTTCGTGATGGTTTTACTTTGCTTTTCCAGATGTAATTACTCCAAATGGCTTGAATGTTAAGAAATTTTCAGCAGTACATGAGTTTCAAAATCTCCATGCCATGTACAAGGCCAGGATCCAAGATTTTGTTCGAGGTCATTTCTATGGGTATGCTTTTCTTCACTGAAAAAAAATTAGCGTGTTATGTTAGGGATCTGGGGTATAGAGAAAATAGGGTTACTAAAGTAAATGTTTATCTTTTCTAGTCCCCTTTGTACTTTAACAGAACTCATGTGTACATTTTGTTGCTGTTGCTTTATTTCATTGGAACCTGTTTTGTTTTGTTTTAGTCATCTGGACTTTGATCTTGAAAAAACGTTGTTCCTCTTCATTGCTGGGAGGTATGAGTTTTCAAACAAAGGAGCTGACATCTTCCTAGAATCCTTATCCAGGCTAAATTTCCTTCTGAGGGTAAGAATGCTCTAGAACGCCATACAGTATTTTTTTATAGGAGGACTTTCTTCTGTGGGAAGTAAAGAACTGTCTGGCTTCTTAAATAGATTTCAAAAGAATATACGATTTTGAAGACTTAAAATGACAGCCTTATTCTAAAAGTGACTTTGGTCTTTCAATTAACATATTAGGATTGCCACACTGTTCGCTTGTGTATTTGTCTATGATGTCAGGTATTTTTTAAAGAGAGCCACAAGCTTATCACATATGTGCTATTTTTTTTTCAAGAATCATAGGAGCAAAATTTTATTGGAAATGCTTCTAAAAGAATATTTTTATGTTAATTTTAATTTTTTCAATTTTTATTGAAATATAGTTGATTTACAATGTTTCAGGTATACAGCAAAGTGATTCAGTTATATACATATATAAATATATATATTCTTTTTTTTACATTCTCTTCCATTATAGGTTATATATGTGCTATTTTTAAGACGACCATATAGCATCCCTTTTCCCACCTGTCCCCAAAGAATTTGTAAACAATTGAAAGATAAATATAGAGAAATCAAGCAAACAGAGAACAAAGAGTATAAAACCTCACCTTTTTTAAAACCAATAAAAACTATAATGGAAGATATGGCTTGGGTGTATGGCATCAATAGGCTTCCTAATATTGGACCTTGGTATTAAACTTCTTGGTATTAGACACCCAATCACAGGCAGCTCTGGCCATTGCCATCCTCCCCAACCAGAGCATGTCTTCAGAAGAACACGTGCAACACGGCTGACAGCCAAGCAGTCTTCCTCTGTAGAACGGGGAAGACACTCACAAAATCTATTCTTATCCCAACTCACTTGCCATGCCTCTTCCTTGAGATTGAAAGTCTTGAACTGTGAAACTAGGAGAGGTCCCACCACAAAGAAACATGAAGGAGGGAAAGGAGATTCCCATCCCAACAAGGTGGAATCATTTTTTGCTCAGGAGGGTGGGGCTTTATAGGTTCCGAACTAATCCAGCAATAAAACCTGTGCAAATAGAAGTGCCATGTCATAGCTACTGATGAAAGTTATTGGCTTATATTCGAATCCCATCACATAAAAATATAGAATAAGTAACAGGAAAATAGGGGAGACTAGTGTCGAAGTCCAATCTTATTGAGATACTGAGACAATCTAAACTTTCCTGAGCTCCGTACTGCTCTCCAGTTCAGTTTTTATTTCTTGGACATAGATTTAGCCTTGCCTTAGAGCAGACATTGTACCAAGTATGCTAAAAGATTTACTAAAACCACATTAATAAAAACCCAAGCCTGTAAAATAGGATTGAAGGTCAGAAAGATTATTCAAGAATAAACTACAATAACCTTATTTCACAGTATTTCCTGATACGTATCTATTCAACAAGCTTTACAGATGGACTCACAACTATATCAAATATGTATTGTGTTTAGAGACACTATTAATCAATTTATCCATACCTTTATTAATTTTTCACTTTATTCTTAGATGTCAAGAAAAAGCCAGTTTCTCTTTTTCTAGACATCAAAGACAATTACAATCTTTGGAGAAATTAAAAGAAGGCATTCTCTTTCCATATAGTACATTTATTCTTTAATGGCACATTGGCTACTTGTGGGGTGAGTTTTCTATTCTATGGCTCCTGTCAATGTTCAAATAGAATATCAGGTCCTAGAGGGCAGAGACCACAGATTAGATGGTAAAGTGTCTCACATTCAGGAGTGAGTCATTTCAGAATACAAAAGCATTCATCTGTTCACAGTTTTAAGTTTATGCTTTCATTCCCATAGCTGTTTGGCATGTCATTTCCTTCTGAGAAATTCCAGGTCAATGATATTTATTGGAATAGGAAAAGTAAGCAGATTGTAAAGCCAAAAAAACACCGGTTGACTCCCAGTTTTGCCAATAACCTCTGATAGGAGCTCAGACAAAATTTTGAAACTCTTGTGCCTCTCTTTTGAAACTAATGAGGAGAGTGATAGCTATTGTGCAGTTACTACCAGGCTTGGGTTAAGTTATGCATTTAAAGCACCCAGCACAGTGCCTGCCACACCAAAAGTTCTGGGCATATGCTCGTTCCCTTACTTTAGGGCTAAAAAAACCAAAATGCAACATCATGAGAATCAAGACATTTAACAGAAAAATGTAAATAATCTATTTGTGCAAATCCATGTAAATTAGCTATAAGAAATAGAATAAACGCAAACGAAATCCTCATTAACTTTCCAACCTGAAATTTTAAAGAATATTAGCTCACATTTATGTTATTTTTTAAACCACAGAAAAGCACAGTGATATCAATAGCAATTGCTCTATATTTTAGATGATTGATGTCATGAAAATATTCTATGTGTGGATTTTTAAATTGTTAATTGACAAATCTTGATTGAATGCCATATTTAAATTAAAATTTCTGAAAAAGCCTCAAGACAGTGGGTGTAATTTTTTTGTCAATCATAGATAAGTATTCTTTTTATCTCAAGATATTCAAAGCACTCTTTTTCACAGTGTAAGGTCCATCTGTCACATGGTTTATTTTATCTTTGATAGTTGACTCTGTTGTGTTTTCTAATCCTTTATTAGATGCATAAAAGTGACGTCACCGTGGTGGTGTTTTTCATTATGCCTGCCAAGACAAATAATTTCAATGTGGAAACCCTGAAAGGCCAGGCAGTGCGAAAACAGCTATGGTAACCTCACATCTTGTACATGTTCTCAAGCAATAGACCTAAACGGATTTTTTTAAGTGCATGATTTCTGATCTATTTCCTTAACCTGTTTTTTTTCATTAAGATTATTATAGCACACATACTACTTGGTTCTCTTCTAATTGGGCTACTAAATGTTAGATTACGTCATGCCTATAAAACTGTGTTAATATAGAAACATTGGAGTGAGCCACCATGGAAGGATAAGGCCTCTATAGCTATTTTTAAAGATGGGTTGAATTTAAAACAAAATTTTATTATGGAAATGTTAAAACATATGCCAGAGTAATGAGATTAGTATAATGCTCCCCTACCTGCCCACAGCCCAGATTCAACAATTATCAGCGTATTCCCGATATTACATCGATACCTCCATCCACTCCCCTTCCCTTCCCCCCACCCTCTCCTGATTATCATCAAGCAAAAAAATGTTACATTCTCTGCACTGGTCAGGGTGTTCAGCTGCCTCAGCTCTGGAGGTTTTAACTCAGGCTAAACTGGCAAATAGGAAAAGAACAGAAGAGGTGATACAAAAGAGACCTGTAATTTCAAAGCCTGCACTGACAGAACAACAGCACTGTCATGGCAAAGAAAGACTTAAAACGGTGACATTGTTTAAGTTGTGAATCTTTCTGCTCATACAGGGACACTGCACATTCTGTGAAGGAAAAGTTTGGAAAGAAACTGTATGATGCATTATTAAGGTAGGTGCTTGGAACACTGAACACTTCAAACGTTTAGGGCTTCACTATTCAGACTTAACCATTTAGACATTGTACTTATTTTGTTCCAACTATAAAGGAATTAGTAGCCTTTGAAGATGTTTTACATCATGTGAGCAGATTTTGTTTAATCCTTCATCTGACAAATATTTGTAAACAGTTTGCACAAATGAGAACATATTTATATATACAGATAGGTTCTAGTTCAATGGAAATCTGATTAAGGGTTAATATGTCAGTCTGAAGCTGAGGGAGATTTCATGAGGTTTTTTTTTTATAATTTATTTATTTATGTTTGGCTGCATTTGGTCTTCGTTGCTGAGCCAGGCCTTTCTCTAGTTGCAGCGCGCGGGCTTCTCATTGCGGTGGCTTCTCTTGTTGCGGAGCTCGGGCTCTAGGCGCCTGGGCTTCAGTAGTTGTGGCGCACGGGCTTAGTTGCTCCGCGGTATGTGGATCTTCCCAGACCAGGGCTCGAACCCGTGTCCCCTGCATTTGCAGGCGGATTCTTAAACACAGAGCCACCAGGGAAGTCCTTCATGAGATTTTAAGTCAAAATATATATTGACTTCATGTATATTAAATATATATTTACTTATATATTAGATTAACATATATTTATTAATTAACATATTAATTAATGTTAACTAACACATTTACTTAATAAGTAATATATAGTATTTAAATAAATAATAAATAAAATATATAAAATGTATAAGTAAAATAAAATCTAAATAAAAAATCAAATTAAAATGTATTATAAAATAATAATATGTACAAAATATATGGATTTTGTTACAATATGAAGAGAAAGCTGTGTTGTCTCCTGATGCATGGTGGCAGGTGTGCATCATTTCTTGTTACCGGTAAAAATATCAACTTATAGGTGGACAAGTTATGGCCACTGTAGAACACAGTACTTAGGGGTGGGCAAAATACTACGAGAATGTCCTCCTGATCATCAACATGAATGCTTTAAAAATTAATTTCAATTTTCTTTTATGTCAGCAAAGGTGCTCTTTTATAAAACTTCCTCAAACTTTAGGAATTTGTGAGCTTCATCAGGAACCTATGTTTGCTTTACATTTATTTTTAAATTGCTTGAAATGGTGTCTAACACATAGGAAGCACTCAATTAGTGCCAGCTGTTTTTATTTTTATTATTAAAACTGTTTTCCCCACAGAGGAGAAATTCCTGACATGAACAATATTTTGGATCGAGACGATCTGACAATTATGAAAAGAGCCATCTTTTCAACTCAGGTAATAAAGGAAAAAGTGCCCATCGCTTCCCATAGTTGTTAAAGTCCATTTAGATCAATATCTTAATGTATTGGAGTGGGCTGATTTGGGAAATTTTTAAACCTGAGAGCTAGAAAAGTCATTCTTAGGTATTTACCTAAATGACGCCTTTGTAAGTTCTCTTTCTTCAGTGTATTTTCAGGACTCCTTTAAAAAAATCTCATGGAACTTGTCTTTGTATCTATTTAAAAAATTCATTTGGAACCAATATGTCCAATTGAAAAACGATGTATATTGCAATGACACCAAAAATACCTCCTAAAGTTTTCAAAAAGCATAGAATTCGGAGTCACTATAGAGAAAAGGTGAATGTTTCTCAGTCGAGTGGAATTATTATAAAAAAGGAAAGGTGAGCGTGTTAGGCTTGTACGGGAATCTTGTCAATAACAGCGAGGCATCAGAGGACTGCCCCCTAGTGGGAACCGGCAGAGTAGCTCATCTGGAGTCAAGCTTCCAGGACACTTATTCCATATAAGTCCCAGGAGCGCTCAAGAAGTCTAGGCTTTTCATAGAGTGGCTGCAGGTGAAAAACACAAGTACCGTGTGTTCGCAGTATGGGAAGGAAGTTCTTTACCCTGTTATCCTCCTCTTAGTGGCATGAAAGACCTTAGTGGCATCTCAGACCAGAAGGCATAAAGGTTGGATATCATGTGGCCAATGACTTACTGTTGAAATTAGTCACACTTGCTAATTCTTTTCACAAACTGACATTTTCTTCTCTCTGTTCCTTCAGCGGCAATCTTTGCCCCCGGTGACGACTCACAACATGATTGATGACTCCACAGATCCCATCCTCAGCACCATTAGAAGGATCGGGCTTTTCAACAGCCGTACAGACAGAGTCAAGGTACAACCAATTGTTTACATGGGGCACTTAAAAATCATACAGAATAGATTTTTGAGAATTTATTAGAAGCATCCCTTTTTGGTTGTAACGTCTATCAGAAATATTGTAAATAATATTTTGTTTCCTGTCTTGAGCAATTAAAGAATGACTATTTTTGTATCATTCTTAAAAATTGAAGACTATTTATGGCTTTGAGTTGTAATTTAGCTTTCATTTTCATTGTACAATACTGTCAGTAAGCATCAGGAAATGGCCTCATTTTTAATGAAACACATATAGTCTAAGAATTGCTTTAATTAATGAATCTCTGAGATTAACATGAACTGTCTTTGTTTCTTCTTGATAAAGTTCAACTTAAAAGCAGAGTATGAGGAGCTTCCAGTTTCAGAGAATGTGGCTAATGATGGTTTTATGTAATTTTCTACTGACCAATTCATTCTTTTGACTCTTGGGTTTCTATGATGACGAGGGACAGGGTTAGGTACATGAATAAGACTTGGTTTCTGCCACCGTGGAGCTTAATCTCTGTGATGTTTACTGAGGGCATGTCATGTTCTAGGCATGGTGCTAGGCATGGGAGACAAGGGTGAACGTGTCAACAGATAATTGCTTATCCTTACTCACTTCCATTCACCAGCATTCAAGATCAAGTTGTCACAAGCTTTTACCAATCTTTTCAAAGGGAAAGGTCTCACTGTCCCTTCTTTCTTTCACCTTTAGCAGATCGTATGAGTCCCTTCATACTGGCCTCGAATATAGATTTTGACCCATTCTTACTTCTTTTCCTTCAGATTCTAAGGGTTTTTCTGGGATCTTATTTCCTCCCACATTCTTAGGAAATGTGCCCTGTTTACCCTTCTTCATACTGTAGGCTTACTAGCTCCTTCCCTTGCTGTCTACAAATATTTCTTAAATTTTTCCACATGAAAAAACAAACTTTGCCTTAACCCTGTCTCCTCTTGATGTTTCTAAATGTTTTTCTACTCTTACCTGCAAAGTTTCTTGGGAAAATATAGTGTATTCTTAAATGTATTTCTCATCCTGCACTCACTCGTTAATGTAGGTATGAGTGGATATAATGGAGACAAATTAAGAACCTACTGCAACAGTACAGGTGAGGGATGCTGAGGGCCTCTTCCAAAGGCCTTATCAGAAGTGCTGGAGAGAATGGAATGATGGGAGAGATGGTCCTGCAGAAAGGACCATACTTCAGTGACCAGTGGACACTGAGAGTGAGAAAGAGGGAGAAGGCAAGGCTTCAGTATGTAACCCATACTTTCTAAAAACTAAGGAAATGCTTCAAAAGAAGTTGGTTTGAGGGTCATGTCACGCATGGAGTTCAGTTTTTGATAGATTGAGTTACGTGTGAGATAGTCAAGTTGAGATGCTTAATACGTACTTGGAAATCATAGGTCTGGGGTTTATAAGGACAGTTGTGAGGGGAGCTATTGGCGTGTGGGCAGTAGTGGAGACCAAGGAATGACGACCTTGCCATGCTGGAAGACGAGGTGGAATGAATGAAGAAAAGTGTTGACCCAAGGAAACCTCAAGAGTTAAGAGGGGGGACTTCCCTGGTAGCGCAGTGGTTAAGAATCCACCTGCCAATGCAGGGGACACGAGTTCGATCCCACATGCTGCGGGGCAACTAAGCCACAACTACTGAGCCTGCTCTCTAGAGCCCGCGAGCCACAACTACTGAGCCCACGTGCCACAACTACTGAAGCCTGTGCGCCTAGGGCCCGTGCTCCACAACAAGAGAAGCTACCACAAGGAGAAGCCTGCGCACCGCAATGAAGAGTAGCTCCCACTCGCTGCAACTAGAGAAAGTCCACATGCAGCAACGAAGACCCAATGCAGCCAAAAATAAATAAAATAAAAAATAAATAAATTAAAAAAAAAAGAGTTGAGGGGATTAAAAAATGAAAGTTCAGGAAAAGAAAGAAAGGGAAAAATATCTCAGAAATCAAGGCAGGAGAAATTTTCGTAATAGTAGGAAGAGCTTGTAATACAGCATTAAGTGATACAAGCTGTTTATAAAATGTTCTATATTGTGTTAACCCTTTATTTCAAACATATTCTACACACCCACCCACCCCCATATTGTGTATACTGCCCTGTGCCATATAATTATGGGTGATTTTTGTTTCTCATTTGTGTTTGTGAATTTCCAAATTTTCAACACCTAGTGCACCTATAATAGTCAGGCTGCACATTTTCCCCTGGAAATGCAGGACTGTATCTGCCAAGGATGCACCACCCTTTATGTTTTTCAGCAGGATTGGATCCACAGAGTGTGTCAACACTTACTTGGCTTCATTCTCATGTAGTTTACCCCAGACTGGTCCTTCTCAATTTTTTGTCTCTTGGAAAGAAAATAGTGGGAGCAAGAAAGCCTCTTATTTCCCTGTCGATTTCTGTTTTTCTCAGAACCTTTCATGTCACATCCATATCTAAATTTGCGAATCTTCCTCTCATGATCTATCTGTGCCTGGCACTTATAATGTACAATAAATACAGATTGAATTTTAAAAAAGTGTGATAACAGTGAGGCAATTTCCCAGGAATGGACGAGTAACTTATTTCCTAAACATATTAAACACTTTCATACCTCTGTGTACTTGCTGATATTATTTTCTCCTTCTGAAATAACCTTATCTCTGTTATTTTAACAGTTCTTTTGGGATCCAACCTAAAAGTCATCTCTTCCTTACACTTTTCCTCAATATACATTTGTCTACTCCAGACAGAACAATTGTTGCCTTACCTGTATTCTCAAGACACTTTCTATCTTCTGCAATTATAGGAATTATCACATTGAATTCTGTATATTTTAATTTATGTGTCCATTTCGCCAGAGACTGTGGGTTCTTTGAGGCAGTGATCATGTCTCACCTATTTTCTAAGGTTTTTTCCTCTGAGAAGCAGACACTGAGACAGGAGTAGATATGAAAACACTTATTGGCAGAAATGCCTGTGAAGGGTAAAGAGGTTGAAAGCAAGAGCAGGCAGGGAGGTGCAGCCAGACACAAGGAAGAAAGAGCATAAAAGGAAGGATGAGATAGGAGGAGCCTTAGATTGCAGCCCAGTTTTTAAAAAGTCTCAGCCTTATTATCTTTTTTTTTTGCAGAAAGAAAAGTCAACTGTAATTAACAAAACACTAGAATTCATAAAAATTAACAACTACACAAAAAATGTACACACATAACCACACTGTATATAGTGACTCATAAAGGGGAAAAGCAATGGTCCAAAACCACCCAATATGGCTTGTCAGTTAATGGAAGGAAACACACACACACATACACCCGACACGTGCGTGCTTATGCACCCACAAAAACAAACAAAAACAGCTTTCAACAGTACACTCAAACTACAGCTAACACAATTTCAGAATTATTATACAGTGCTTCCTTTCTTTTTTTTTAAGATTTTTTTTTTGCTGTGGGTCATTTTTAAAGTCTTTATTGAATTTGTTACAATATTGCTTCTGTTTTTTATGTTTTGGTTTTTTGGCCGTGAGGCATGGGGGATCGTAGCTCCCTGACCAGGGATTGAACCCGCACCACCTGCATTGGAAGGCGAAGTCTTAACCACTGGACCGCCAGGGAAGTCGCTACAGTGCTTCCTTTCTTAATACTAAAGATTCTTATTTGGGTGTGTGTGTGTTTTGGTTTACTGTTGACTTACTTTAAGTATCTTAGTGTTCTTACATACATTTTCCTTTATTGAACAACCTTTTCTTTGTGTTTCATCTTCATGTGTCCGTTCCACCTACCAGAAGTTTCAGGTTGGCAGGCAGATGGGTGCCTTACTCTATGAACAATTCAATGCAATGTTTTTTTTTTTTTTTTTAATTTTATTGATTTATTTATTTATGGCTGTGTTGGGTCTTCGTTTCTGTGCGAGGGCTTTCTCTAGTTGCGGCAAGCGGGGGCCACTCTTCGTTGCGGTGCGCGGGCCTCTCACTATCGCGGCCTCCCTTGTTGCGGAGCACAGGCTCCAGACGCGCAGGCTCAGTAATTGTGGCTCACGGGCCTAGTTGCTCCGCGGCATGTGGGATCTTCCCAGATCAGGGCTCGAACCCGTGTGCCCTGCATTGGCAGGCAGATTCTCAACCACTGCGCCACCAGGGAAGCCCCAGTGCAATGGTTTTAATAGGGATTTCCATTAATAGGGATGGGGATTCCCCAAGCAAAACTTGCCGATTAAAGGAATCACCCAGTGGGCAGAAATGGGTTGGCGCTAGTACCCATCCCTGCTGGTCTTACAGGCTAGGAGCAGCCACTATGATGGATGCACAGGTGAGGCACTTAGGGCCGTCAGTCAAGATCCCCAGGCCAGGATCTCTTGAAGGAAATCCGAGTGGCAAGTTCAGGGCTGCCACACACATCTCTAAAGGTATGTGAAGTCCTTTACGACTGTACTCACACTGCCTAGCTTTAAATCTCTGACACTTATTCAATGTGTAAGTTTACTTAATCTACCTGTACCTCAGCCTTCTCATTTGTGAAGTGGTGATCATATAGCCCCACTCATAGAATTGTTGGGAGGATTAAATAAACCATAGGTACCATGTTTAACACAGTCCTTGGCAGAGAGTAAATGCATAATAAATGTTAGCTTTTTTTTATTAGTGCTAGGCCAGTCCCTGGCACATCATACTCCATATATTTTTAGAAGTGTGAATGGAGTTTGATTAGAGTAGAAGACAGAGGATTGATCTTTACCTGCAGGATTTGATAAAGTGTTTTATAAAAGAGATGATACGTTAGCTACATCTTGATAGATGAGCACAAGTTCATCAGCAAATAACAGAGGGGTGGGCTCACCAGGCCAAAGAAGTAGATAAAAAGGCACAGAAATATAAAAAAGTCCATGACTTATGTAGAGTGAATGGAGAAGAAAGTTGGTCTCATACAAATTGTGTTTATGCAGTTAAACTCATGAGCATTTTCAGATATTCACTGATTAATATCATAAAGCAAACACACACAAAAGAAATAAAAGAATAGCCCCTTTCTAACAATATACACTCAAAAGCACTGAGATAGACTTTGGTCAATTCAGAATTAGGTATTTCATTTTATTAATAGCATCCTTTAAAAGCTTGACAGTAATTCAGGGCCTGTGCTAATATAAGTACCTATTTGATCATCTGCATATTTATACATGGCTATAGAGTGGTTCTTAACTTTCCGACTGGATTGACAAGTTTTTTATATGAATGTGACCATTTGATTCAGGAAGCGTTGCAGATTATTTTAAACTTGAATTTATCATCCATCCTGCCTCGGTTGCAAGGTATAGTGAGAAAAGTCTAGATGGCAGATTTCAGGTCTGGACCCTGTGCTGCCATGCTGTGAAAGTAAACTAACTTCCTGGGACCTTACTTCCCTCCCAGGATAAATACAGTCTGACAAGTCTTTGTTTATTTGTTTTATCCCCACTGATCCAAGGACTGCTGGGAACCAGGTGCTCTGCTGGGGGGCTTTGCATACAGGATCTCATTTAATCCTCCCTGTAACCTTGGGCTGACCTCTGATATCCTTTCCTCTGCCCTGAGCTTCTGCCATTGGCTGTTCTAGGACCCAGGGCAGCTGTTTTCTTATTTTAGTCGTGCTGTCGTTCTCTTTGGCTGGGAACAAAACGAATGAGCCATGATGTTTTCATGTTCCAAAATGGGCTTTGGAGAGTACAGATTTTCCTAAGTCTGGAAATGCCAAAGTAGGCACAATGCCTTTTAAATCCCCCTTTGCTGATATTTACCAACAGAGTACAATGGGCTTCTGACTTGATGGTTGCCCAGACTCAGTCAACTGTCTATGTCTTTGGTCTCTTTTCCTAGTGCAATATTTTATATGTAATAGGAATTAAAATTATGTTTTGTGGAGGAAAATATTTTATCCATTTTTGCTTTGCCAATTTGTGATTCTTGTGATTGAATAAACCATCATTTGTAGGTACTGGTTTTGGACATTTTTACCATTTTATTCCTTCTTGAGTTTAACATGTCTGCTATTTATGGATCTGCTGAGATATAACCAATGTTTCTAAAGTCTTAGCTTCCTTATTTCTAAAATTAGGACAATGAGAATGTCTACAGTCCTCATCACACAATGTTGCTAAGATTAAATCAGGTAATATGCATGAAAGTGACTTATATAAAATATTAGACAACTGTTGTTGTCTAATACTTTTGTTGTTGTTGTTAAAAAAAAAGTTTCTTTTTCCTCTTCCTTTTCCTCTCCCTCTTTCTCTTTCTCCTTCCCAAACAGTTCAGTTCTAAAGCCATTAGGTGGGGCAGCACCACAAGGTAGGCGTCTACACTGGAAGGGGGGGCATGCTGGGGTAGTCCATAGAAAGGAGTCAGAGCCCAGGCAAGGTGGGGAAGGTCCACGCAGTGGGGAGAGACACTCACAGCAGGTGTCAGAGCCAGAGTGGAGTGAGGGAGAGGCCATGGAGAGACTAGTTAAGTGGAGGGGGATTGTCTGAGTCTGTTCAGGCTGCTGTAGCAAAATACCACAGACTAGGTGTCTTCTAAACAACAGACATTTATTGCTCACAGTTCTAGGGGCTGGGAAGTCCAAGATCAAGTTGCCAGCCTGGCCATGCTCTGGTGAGGGCCCTCTTCCTGGTTCATAGATGGCAGCTTCTCACTATGTCCTCACATGGTTGAAGGGGCCAGGGAATTTCCTGGAGCCTCTTTCATAAGAGCACTAATCCCATTCATGAGGGCTCCATCCTCATGACCTAAGTACCTCTTGAAGGCCCCACCTCCAAATACCATCTGTCTTTGGGGGTTTAGGATTTCAGTATATGAATTTTGGAGGGAACACAACATTCAGATCATAGCAGGGATTGACCCAATAAGTATTAAATTAAAGAGAATGAAACTAAGTATAGGTGTGTGTGTGTGTGTGTGTGTGTGTGTGTGTTGTATGTTGTGTCTCTCTGACTGCTGAGAGGGCCTGTAACACGCCAATAACAATGAGCACATCTAACCCAGGTCTTTATATCATTCTATACTAAAAGGAACCAGGACTCACTGAAGAAATTGTTACTTCTAGGGCTGTGGCAGGAAAAGTAAAAGATGAGCCTAGAACTTCTTCTTGTGTCAAAAAATCAAAGAAATGCTCAAAGAATGATGGAGATCTGTCAAAAGTTTACAGAAACGAGTTTGAAGGGGCTCCCACTGGCCAAATCAGGCACAATTTAAGTATCAAAATAAATAAAGGTAGCAATGAATTAGAATACATTGAATAACACAAGGAACCATGAATCCAATACAAGTATAAGTTTATTGAGGAATGGGATATTTATATAGTTTCAAAATAACTCTCCCCAAATACTTACTAATAACAAAGGAGAAACAGAAGAAGATTTTACAGTGGAGAAGCCAAAAAGACATGACTTTAATCAAGAGATCAAAGTAAACATCAGAAGTAATGAATAAAGTGTAAATCCCTTGCCACCTGATGAAATGCAGTGAGAAGAACAGAGTATCACCTCTGTGCTATATCTACCAAAGATGCATAACTTACTCTAACCATGAGGAAGCATAGGACAAGCCCAAACTGAAGATCAAATTTCAAAATAACTAGACTGTAGTCTTCAAAAGTGTTAAGGTCATGAAAGCCCAAGAAAGTCCTCGAACTCTTCCAAACTAAAGGAGACTAGAGAGAAGTGACAACTAAATGGGACATGTGACTGTGAACTGGGTCCTTTGGTTTAAAGGACAGTATTTGAACCACTGGAGAAAGTTGAATGGGATTTAAGGATTAGATGGTAGTGATGTATCAATGTTAATTTTCTGATTTTGATGCTTATAGTGTGGTTATGTAAGAGAATGTTCTTTTTTTAATTGAAGTATAGTTAATTTACAATGTTGTGTTAGTTTCATCTGTATAACAAAGTGATTCAGTTATATATATATATATATATATATATATATATACACATATATATATATATATATATATATATTCTTTTTGGATTCTTTTCCATTATAGGTTATTACAAGATATTGAGTCTAGTTCCCTGTGCTATACAGTAGGTCCTTGTTGTTTATCTGGTTTCTATATAGTAGTGTGTATATGTTAATCCCAAACTCCTAATTTATCATTCTTCCCCACACCACTATCCCCTTTGGTAACCATAAGTTTGCTTTCTATGTCTATGAGTCTATTTCTATTTTGTAAATAAGGTAATTTGTATCATTTTTTTAGATTCTACACATAAGTGATATCATGTTTGTCTTTATCGGATTTACTTCACTTAATATGATAATCTCTAGGTCCATTCATGTTGCTGCAAATGGCATTATTTCATTCTTTTTTTATGGCTGAGTAATGTTCCATTATATGTGAGTGTGTATGTACATATATATATTAATATATATATGGTATGTATATATATATAGATATATATCTTCTTTATCCATTCATCTGTTGATGGACATTTAGGTTGCTTCCATGTCTTGTCTATTGTAAATAGTGCTGCTATGAACATTGGGGTGCTTTTCAAATTATCTTTTCAAATTAGAGTTTTCTCCAGATATATGCCCAGGAGTGGAATTGCATGATCATATAGTAACTCTATTTTTAGTTTTTTAGGGGAAATGTTCTTGTTTGTAGAAAATACATGTTAAGTATTTGTGGATGATGGGCATCCAGTTAGCAATTTATACACAAATGGTTCTTGAAAAAATATTAATTCTCTTCACATTGTACTTGTAACTTCTCTGTAAATTTGGGATTTTTTCAAATTATATATAAATACATATATACATGTATTTATATATAATTATATATATAATTCATATAAAATTAAATTTTAATATAATTTTTAAAATATATAATTTATACATAAACATATATATAATTCTCCTATTTCCCCATTTTATGAAAGTTCTCACCAAACCAGTTTTATGTTATCTGTCAGCCTCCCCCCATAGCTAAGTAAGTTATTAAAAATAATTTCTAATAAATTTTTTAAATCAGATTTTAAAGTACTGGGATAATAATATAATTTATACATTATAATTATATTATAATTTATAATTCATCATTTTAATAAATAGGAGAAATAGAACTCATTCATCTAGGTGACTAGTTAAGTAGCTATTCTATTCACAACTTTCCAAGTATAGCTGGCTGTCTCTGCTCTCCGCCTTTGCAGAAAATTATAGGCTGTGCAGTCCAAGAAAGGACTCATACCAGTGCACGAGAGCCAATTGCTGAACTTTCAGAAATGCTGTAGGCCAGTTTTAAACATAATCATTGTGTAAAATTAAATTACATAAACTTAAAAAAAATCAATTATGCTAAAAAGAAAGGTAATGCTCAAAACTCATTGCATCCTAGTTGTTTACTGCATTTTCCTATTACCTATGCTCTTGAGGTTATTTATGACTATTGTACTCACATGGTGGAAATGTTCTATAAGGAGGTACTGCTGCTCTTCCCATCTCCAGTTCAGTGACATCACATTGGTAGCTTGCAATTGGCCCTTAGTTCCATTTCACTTGGCTAACTCATGCCTGGGGCATATAAGGGTAGCTCCCCTTTTTCCTGCTCAAGGTGGGAATAAGTTGAGAAACAAGACAAGGACCAGCAGTCAGAGAACCAAGTAAAATCTTTATTGTCAGTAAAGTCTGGGTTGGAGGAGTTTAGCATGAGAACAAAAATGGATACAATAACTCCCTATCCTCTAATCTAGGCCTGGGAACCTGAGGGAAAGTTAGTACTCAGAATAGATATTTACAGAGAATGGAGAGAGGAGAAAAAAACACCCGGACATTTTCCTTTTTCTTTTTTCTTATCTCTCTCTTTCTTTCCCCAGAATCTAAAACACAAGGATTCTATAGTATTGAAATATTGAAATAACAAAACTGTAGGAGATTATTGCTTTAATTTCTTCTTTCTTTTTTCTTTTTTCTCATTAGAATTTTTCTTTTTCAGGTGATTTTGCACCCAGAGTTCCTATCCTCTACCAGCCCCTTGTTACCCATGGATTATGAAGAGTTTGTCCGAGGTTGTCATCTTGGAGTATTTCCATCATACTATGAACCCTGGGGTTATACTCCAGGTATGTGACATGCATAGATTGGGAAGTGTTTTAGATTTTATTAGTATATTATTTTATGCACATGTATGTAATATTCTAAGTTGATATGTCATTTCTAAATGATATGTCATTTAAAACTACAAAACCAAAACCTTAGTAGAAGTGGTTGGATCTATTCCAGGGGTCCATTTTATGTTTTGTAGCTCCTGACCTAAGAATAAGGACATAATACATAATCTTTTATGTAAGTATAAGAGATTGTGGTTGGGCATATTTTAGGGGGTATCTGAATTGTTGCCTCATTGCATTCCAAAGAAAAAGAATGTTTTATAAAGATTATATCTTCACCAGTCCTATCCATTAATATGAAGGAGAAATTAACTGCAAGGAGGTTAATATGAGACACAATTTTTGTTTCTAAAATTGCTCTAAAATTTATTTCAGAATTCTTTTTTTTATGAAAGGATATATGTATCTTTTAATTAGATAACACATTCATATGGTTGAAGACACAAATAGTATAAAGAGATGTACAGTGAGAAGTCATCTTCACACCCTTGTCTTTCAAAAACGAGGTACTTTTAACATAGAATGCCGGTTCAGTGGTAGGTATTATGCCCAATGACATAGTTCAGTTCAGACCCTCCACCTGCCCCCCTTTCTGTTCGGATGGTGGATTCTCAGATCCACTATCTATTTTTCTTTTCTGGCCCCTACTAGCATGGTTGCCATTAGCATCAAGAGCCATCAATTTGTATTTGTACTGAAATGCCTAATTAAAAAAGAAACAAGTACTTTAAATATATGCCAATGCAAAGAAGACAATGATGGCTTTTCCATCTTCTTGGTAAACAGCGATTTTCCTCCTAGTATAGATATAATTCCATTTATAATTGTAAAAGAAAAGGCTCAGAAAACATTTTTATTTATAATGAATACATTTTGCCTTCTGCATCTCAATGTCATGATAGGCCAAGTAAAGGGCAGAAGCAGTCAGGGTTAGAGAGGTCATAGACTGAATTATGAAGAAGATTTTTTTCTAATCTTTACATTTTGATCCCAGAATTTTAGTATAGAATTTAAAATTCTGTATAAATAGGATACTATAATCTTTACAATAGGAGTGACATGAAGGCTCTTCATCTTTTGACATAGGTCCTATTCTATTGTTCTAGGCTCCACCAAGAATAATTTGCCAGCAGCTGTAAAACCATTAGAACTTTTGGGGGAAGATTGAAAAAGAATTATCCATTCTTGAAACATGACAGAGAAAAGTTATTGATCTAACTCCTCCAGCTACGTCTCTTGTAGTTCTAAAAATTGTTCTCGGCACAAATTCCACTTTTGTGAAGGCAGTGTCTTCTTACCTATGAAATGCCCACATAGTTATCTTAAATTGCTTATAATAGAGTATCTATCTTTTGAGATACATTAAAACAATTCACTTGATGAACTTAAAACTTTGTTATAGGCTCTTATTCCTATTATTTCTAGGAAGTAACATAATTTACGATTGGAAATATTGAGAGCAAAGAAGTACAAAACCAAAGCATGAGTGACCAAGGGAATGTGGGAAGTCATTTATATTGGGTAAAGAGAATGTTATCTAACTTACAGCAGCCTTTCTGCCAGAATATCATTTTATAGGACAAAGTTAAACTTAACATGAAATGATAGAGGAAATATATTTAGTGTGTTAAGATATTGGACAGCAAATGTGTTGTAAAAAATAAGTAGATGGAAAAAGGGGTGTGAGAAATATGTACCCTATAGTGAATGAGTCATTCTCTGTTTTAAATTAACCCAAGGGGAATTCCCTGGTGGTCCAGTGGTTAGGGCTCCACGCTCTCACTGCCGAGGGCCCGGGTTTGATCCCTGGTTGGGGAACTAAAATCCCACAAGCCGCATGGTGTGGCCAAAATAAATAAATAAATAAATAAATCATAAATTAACCAAAAGAAGTTGGCTCCTCCTTATTTATAGAAACAGCAAAACCTCTGGTGGTATACATTTGGCATTAGCATATTAGATACCTCTCTAACTTTTTTTTACATAGTTGTTTTATGTTGTACTAACTCTCACTCCAGAAAGTGTTAAAATCTGTGTTTTGTGTTTTGAGAAAACCCAGTGAAGATGAACACTGACCTCATTAAATTCACTCAATGAACATATACTGAGCTTACATGGGTCCCTGGCATTTTATTATATGGGTGTCAATGAATATTTAATAAAAATAAGGATCTGTGAAGTTCCATAGAATTGTAGGCAAAATTTTTCTGGGGAGGAGTTCCAGAGTTTTCATCTGATTCTCAAATGGGTCAATAATCCCTGTCCCACCTTCCTCTCCTCTACCATCTTCCCCCAAATTTGGAAACCACTGTTCTCTAGAGCTAAACCAAGAGGAAATACTTGCAGAACAGGAGAACATGGGTCACGAGGAAATCTCTTTTTATCCACCCATCCCCACTAGCCAACCAAGAGAAATTCCATAATAAAATATAAATTTCATGTTAACAATTCAAACATCCTTGAGTGTGTTAACACGTCTTAAGACACATCTGATATTGTCTAAAAAAAAGGTTTTGACTAAAAGGTGGTAGAGGGTTGAAAGAAACCATGGGTTCGCTGAGCACCCGAGAAAGTGGAAGGGGTTGGTGGCAAGAGAGGTGAATATGATTGGAGGAGATGGTTCTTTCCAAAACATATTTACTTACCCCGTAAACTTGCCAAATACTTAGTGACACAAGCTTAGAACAGAGCAAAAAACAAAGCCAGCTGGAATGAGAGAGGCAGTATAGGGTAGCAGTTCTGAGCAAGGGCTCTGGAGCTGGGCACCTGGCTTCAAATCCCAGCTCTACCACGTTGCCTGGCTTGGTGAAGTTGGAGAAGCTATTTAACCTCTCTGTGCCTCAGTGTCTTCATCTGTAAGATGGGGATAATGGTAGCCTCACTTCATAGGGTGGTTGAGAAGATTAAATTAGTTCATGCATGTAAGGAGCTTAGTACCGTGCCTGGCATAAAATAAATGTTGCTATTACTAGGTGGACTGGGGCTTTTCCTTCTCTGCGTGTGTAAGAGGATATTGTTGCTGGTTTGAAGCCAAGCCTTTGTCTCTTTCCCCTGGCAGCTGAGTGCACTGTGATGGGTATCCCCAGTGTGACCACCAACCTCTCCGGCTTTGGGTGTTTCATGCAGGAGCATGTGGCTGATCCCACTGCATATGGTGAGGCTTTTCATCATGAACCCAACTGGGGGAGAAGGGACCTCTAACCAAACAAAGCACGGGGTCTTTACAGAGCCCGACTCTAACGCTATCCTGATGATTAAACTTTTTATACTTCTTGTTTAATTAAAAGTAGATTTTATTATATGGTCCATAGAAAAGATTAGAATGATATTAATATTGAACATATTGCTCAAAAGACAAACTACAAAAGGAGTGTTAAACTTGGACAAACATTGCCTTTTCACCTTTTTATTTTTCTGAACTAATTTGGTCCTCTATTACCTAGAAGTGATAATCACAATAACCATGGCTTTGGAGTACATGTATTGATCAGCATAATTATTTTATAAGTTCCATGCCAAGTTATCAAAATTCACATTTAAGATGGCAGATGGTATCACCATCTATATGTCCATGCTGCCTAGCAGCAAGAAAAGTTAGAATGGGCTGATGCTCTGCCTGGACATTGCCGATTCTCTGGTCTTTTAGAATTGCATTGTCACTGTTGTCTTTCCTTGGTTGACAGCTCTGGTCCTCACCCGTGGCTGCACGGTGGGGACACTGGGGAACCTAAAAAGCACTGAGACCCAGGTCTCACCCCGGAGATTCTGGTTAGTGAGCAGCCCCAAGGACGATCACTGATCCGAGGTATCCCTGTACTGCCAGATTTTCTTTAGCAAGATCTGTATTGTTGGCTGTGTGTTGGTGACAATTGTGAGCCGTTAGAAGGAAATCACAGGAGGAATACAGTCTCAGAAGGGAAAAGATAAAGCAGAGGCAGTAGGGGAGTCAGGGAGTGGATAATCACGCAGTTCGTGATAGACCCTAAGGAACAGGAGTAGAAGTGCTTTAAGGTTAGCCTTATCTTGACTTGTGCTCTGGCTTTTGTGCCCCTCAGGTATTTACATCGTTGACAGGCGATTCCGCTCACTGGATGATTCTTGCAATCAGCTGACTCAGTTTCTCTATGGATTTTGCAAACAGTCACGCCGCCAGAGGATTATTCAGAGGAACCGAACCGAGAGGCTTTCAGACCTTCTGGACTGGAGATACTTAGGCAGAGTAAGCAAGTTTATGATACACACAGAGGACCCCTTTAAAAATCCCACTGGACTATGAAAGAATTGATTCGAGTTGTAATCTGAAAGGTCAAGTCTGTATCATCATTGTTAAGATCTCAGTGATGTTTTCACGTACTTAATATGAGTACCTTTGAGCTTGATATGAATTCGCGAAGTCCCAACCCCAATTTTTCATATTTAGTTTGAGACCAGAACAGCCACTCCAGCAGCATCTAGCCATGATCTTACTAATTATTCTATCACCAGGGCTTAACTTGATGCTTCACAGGTTTCATGAAGATGAAGAAATCAAGAGAAAAGTCCCTATTTTGTTTCACTCTAAGAGATAATATGATCACATTCCTCAGCTACAGTGGGGGGTGGAAATAATCTTGTTTCTCAAAATGACAGGTACAGGAAATACCTCCTTTCAATCCTGCCATTAGTTTATAAATACTCAGACGTTCATATATCTTAGCAGTGGATGATTTAATAAAAACTAAATTGACTTTGCCTTCACATAATGTATCTGCTTAGATACTGCTCAACTCTGGCTGACAAATGACAGATACGGCCACCAGCTGAGTATCTACACACACTAATGCCAGTAGACACGCTCATTTCCACCCAGGAAGATTAATTTTGCTGTCTTCATTTTACAATGAAAGCAGGATGATAAGCCCCTTAGAAGCTATGTTTCTTACGTAAGGTCGGAAGCAGGATTTAAAGCCAGTGTGTCTGATTATTCAGGCCCCATCTTTTTCTCCACGCCATACTGCTTCTGTATAGAGTAAAACCAGTGTTTTCAGTCGCCTTAGTGCTCAATTCAGAGTTCAGTAAAGCCAGTATGTCCTTCCCCTCCAATTTTTTTTTTTTTAAGATGTTAGCTATGAGTTTTTCTTTTTCTTTTTTTTTTAAAATTTATTTATTTATTTATTTATTTTTGGCTGTGTTGGGTCTTCGTTTCTGTGCGAGGGCTTTCTCTAGTTGCGGCAAGTGGGGGCCACACTTCATCGCGGTGCGCGGGCCTCTCACTATCGTGGCCTCTCTTGTTGCAGAGCACAGGCTCCAGACGCGCAGGCTCAGTAGTTGTGGCTCACGGGCCTAGTTGCTCCGCGGCATGTGGGATCTTCCCAGACCAGGGCTCGAACCCGTGTCCCCTGCATTGGCAGGCAGATTCTCAACCACTGCGCCACCAGGGAAACCCCCCTCCAATTTTTGATAGTATTTCTTTACTTATTCCCTGAAAAATGATAAAGCTATAAACTGTCATATTTTTTCTGATTCTTAAATTTAGGATGAATAAAATCTGCCACTTATAAAATATATATATATATTTATAAGTAGGAGAATAAGATTTTATATAACAACTTGGTTATTGAGATATAAATATATAAATATACATCTTTTTTAACCCATGGATTGGTTTTCTATCATAGTATTACCAGCATGCCAGGCACCTGACATTAAGCAGAGCTTTTCCAGATAAATTCCACACGGAAACCACATCGCCACCAATGGTAAATATTTTATGTGTTGTTTATTTGTTTTGAAAGCTAAATGTCTTACCTATGGTAAGTCCTAACAATACCTTTTATTTGGAAGTAGCTAAATTCACAAGCTATTGTAGTTTTTCATAGTGTTGCTACAAAGCAAATAGAGAAACTGACAAAAATCAGGCCAACTCTAAGCCCTCAGTTCAGAGTTAGCTTATACACAGGCTGAGCAGTCAGCTAATTCATGTCACTGGAGAAGCACTTTCATACGAAAACTCTCCTTGCCTTAGTGCCTGAAACCTCTCTTAGACATCCATTCTTTTGAGGGTTGTCAAAAAATAAACTGGCCTGCTCTCATTGGAAGTGAATTTGCTATCCAAGGAGATGTTTAAATGTAGGGTGACGACTTGGCAAGAGTAATAGTGAATTCGAGCACCACAGGAGAAATTGGACTAGATGAGCATTTAGATGAGCATTTATGCGTGGAAATTCAGCAGTGCCCACCAGGGCGTCTTCCTCTAATATACCCTTAGACATTTATATTCTTGAGGCTAGAGCAGATTACTTGTCATCACATTCACTTAGAAGGAAACACAGCTTGAAGTAGGGCAGTATCAGGCATTTCTCTTCAGTGGAATTAGTCCTTACAGCAGTCTACACAGCGGTCCAAGAGCTAAGCTTCTCTGTTCCCTACCCATCAGGTGAAAACTTAGGTGCAAAAGATGAAACATATCATTGACTATGAGATCCATTTTAGCTTAGTAGTTCCACACCCCACAGGACCCAACATCTCATGTAAATCCTCACAGATAAGCGTCTATGGTCTCCACAAGGAATGTGAGCAATTACAAGAGTCATCAAATTCAAGGATTTCCAAATACTAGAGACCTTCATCAAGTATTTATAGATCCTCCAAAAGCAGATGTCATTTTCCAATCAGGAGTCACTTTCACTATAAACAATTTTGCCTAATACCTTATATTCCACCTCTATTTGGTGTCTGGGGACCAGATCTAGAAAGTTAACCCAAGGGAAAATTTGCTCATAGAGAAAGTGAAAGAGTTTTGTAAATCCCTCAGTATACAAATTCCACTTCCCATGTCCATGATTCTAACAGAGTGACTTGCTTAGCTTATTTAGAGGTGGTCACTGCCCTTGATGATAATTCAGCTGTATTCATTCATTTATTCAACTAATTCAAATAATAAGTATTGAGCTCCTATGCTCCCTAAGTGTAGGACTCAGCTCTTTTTTTTTTTTGGTATTGCTTTCAGGTAAAGTATCTGAGCCTTGAAATGACTGTAGATGTATGACATAATAATGTCTAAAAATAGTTGAAATTCAGAGTGATAAGTGCTGTAACAATTTTATACATGTCTTCCTGATTGATGAAGCATCTGCACTCCTAGAGAGCAGGGATCATGTTTTTCATCTTTGTTTCCTCCTGCCCCATAGGTGGTGCTTAGTATGTGTTTATCAAATGAATTATCTCAGAGCATCTTAGGTAGAAGGGCAATTGATTAAAACCTAGTGATGTTTGCTCATTAACTGAAAATAAAAGGAACTGGTTGAATTTTAAGGTCAGTGAAGTGGCCTGACTTCCAGGAATATTTCTAGTGGGTGTTGTCCATGGAATATCCAGGCTGCTCATGTTCTGGAATTTGATTGAGCAAATCTGAAAGATGACATAGAGACTGATAATCTCAACAGATATTAAAGGCTCTGGGATGATCACAGCCCTGGAACCACCCTTTGCTCTACCACTTACATGCCGTATGACCTTGGGCAAATCATTGGCCTCTTGGACCCTCAATTTTCTAATGTCAGTCGAAAGAACAAATTGGTCAGAGATTAAATAAGATCACAGGTATATAGCCCCTGGCACATTTCAATGCTTGATAAAAGAAAGCTATTTATTTAAGCAGTCTCTCTTGAGCTTGGTTGGACCAGAATCAAAATAAATCAAAGTTAATAGCCCCTGAACAGACCAAAAATCCAACTGTGTTTTTTATTAAATGCACGTGCCAAGTGTGTACCTCACTGAAAAATCAAAAAGTCATTCTAATGTTTTGTGTCTTATTTTTGTCTTTGGCAGACAGAAGGGTTTAAATATCCCAGGCCTTCCTCAGTACCACCTTCTCCTTCGGGATCTCAGGTCTCTAGTCCTCAGAGCAGCGATGTGGAGGATGAGAATGAGGATGAAAGATACGATGAGGAAGAGGAGGCTGAAAGGGATCGGTTAAATATCAAGTCACCATTGTCTCTGAATCATGTTCCTCGCGGGAAGAAGAAGCTGCATGGCGAATACAAGAACTGAATTCCACTCTGGTCGAACAGGCTAATGTAGTGAGGACATAGAAAGAATGATTATTGAAAGAAATGAAAATGCCACATGTTTCATTCTCTTCTTCTCAGTATAACAATGGGATTTATTCTCTGCCTAAAAAGTGGAGGAGATTAAGTGAATGGCAATTTTGTAATTTATAATAAAATCCAACTCCTTTTGCCCCAGTCAGTTCAGGCTCTAGGAAGAGTGTTAATTAAAGGAGGAAGACTGGAAGTGTTTTTAAAATGGTTGTTTTAAGCAATAAGAATTTTCATTTCCTAATGCTGATTTTTTAGTTATCATCACCATAATCCTTGGCTTAGTGTTTATACAGCTTCTATACCTGCTAAACCAATCTGCCATTTCCCCCACAAAGGATCCTGATCTTAGCTATGAATGTGTTCTACCTTTATATTTAAAGTAATTTGGTCTTTAGTGATTATTTTTATTTTTCACATGAGGCAGAACCATGAATTTATACCTAGCTTTGCAGACAATCAAAATCCATAGGACAGTAGCTATCCTAAATCCAGATGTTGATACATATTAATGCATATGTACAAGGTCACTTCTCAAACTAATGATCGGGAGATGTTACCATGTGTACTGTACCATCTGACTGCAACAGTTTTTTCTATCGTTTAAAAGGAAAGCCTTTTTGAAAACTTGGTCAATCTTCCATAGGTGATAAATTGTTAAATCCATATGAATAAATATATCAATATTTAAAGATTTAACTGCATTGATAATGTTTAAAATTCTTTTAGACATTTAAATAAGATAATATGTGCAAAAACACCTACTATAAAATAGTGCCTTATGAAGGATAACATTTAAAACTATCTTTTAAAAAAATTAGCAAAAAGAAAATAGAGTCTACTTATAATAAGGACAATGTCTCTGAGACATTGTTGAATGATTGTAGTTAAACATATTAATGTTTGAAATGTAGTTAAACCTAAATCAGCAAAAAAACAAAAAAACAAAAATACAAAACCCAAACCCCACATTCACTTATGGATTGTTTTTTCCACAACTGAATGTTGTTACATTTAGATCACAGTGAAAACCTTGGTTGGCATATTGGTTGGTCCAGGTTTGTAGGGGCTCTAAAGAAGTTTAGGTCTTCTCAGTGCTGGGTTGTTGATGGCAATAAGGGAAGAGAAACAATGACAGTGTGTCAGATGGTGCAAGACCAGTGGAAAACTGCACTCCAGCTCTATCACCCCGTTGTTAGGGGAGAGTAGAAGAATGGCGGATACAAGCAACAACTCAGGTCAAAATGGAAGATTGTTGCAAACTCCCCTAATTTAGAGGTTTGTAAGGAAGGAAAATAAATTACCTAAAGCCTAATCCTTGAAAAATGCCCAATGGATACCAATTAACCCAACTCTCCAAGCTCTGCAGAGGAGATCAGAAATAGATTTGTATTACAATCCAAATACTCATTTGCTGAAGTGCCAGAAAGATCTCATGATAAAATGGGTTTCACTTTTGCAATAACCATGAAAATATGTCCCTAATAGAGTGGTGCAATGTGTGTATTCAAGTGATACTCTTGATTGGTAACTGGCTGATCCACGGCTACTGAAAGCATGAGCTATACAGAAGCTATAACTTCTTAATACAAAACTTTAAAATTCAAGTGTTTTTTTTTAAATGGAAGAATAGTTCTCTGATTAGAAATGAGTACAAATGGTATAGGACACATGGAAAGGACTGATTTGTAAACACCTGGCTTCGAGTGGCATGTGTAAGAATCAGTTTCTACCCTGCACTTGGTCCTCTATTCAGACAGCTGCTGCCACCTGACTCCAACCCCTTGCTCCAGTCATTTAGTTGTCCTTTCCCCAAGACTGACAAAGCCTGGTGTCTAGTTGTTCTTTCCCCAATATTGACAAAGCTCAGTGAGGAACAACCAATAGGATTGTTAGGTGACTGTGTGTCTAGCACAGCACCTTATACACAGTAGTTGCATAAATGAATGGTTTTATTGGGAGAAACATAGATACAAAAAATTGATGCTCTTAAAGTATGTATAAAAAAAGAAAAACTAATAAATAATAAATAAAGAATGTATGTATCCATAAATTGGAGGACAGGAACTATGGAAAATTGTGTGTGCTTGACCAGCTGACAGCAAGACTTTTTTATGCATTGTACCACCCTTCCTTCCATGGTAAGGGCTAGAGTGAACAGAGCTGGCTTTACATATACAGATGGGAATATAAAATATTACAAGTGCTATACTAGTAGCTTTCCAGGACACAAGGAGGCCTCAGAAGAGGGATTGGTTAAGTGTACTTGAGGAGATTCAAAGCAACTTCCTAGGATGATCCTAAATTTCTATGAAGTAATGTGGGAGATACAACTGCCCACTTCACATTGTGGTTGTAAGGATAAAATCAAATTAGACGTGAACATTTCCTTAAGGGATTTATAGTCCAGTAGGAGGAGACAAACAGGTTACATTCCCAACTCCTCTTTCTCCTGAGGCCAAGGTAAAATAATGTAACTCAGGGTTGGTAGGATATAGACTTTTATTTCTCATCAGCAGGTAAAGAAGAAATGCTAGTTGGAGGCTGATTTTAACCTCTCACCTTCTCTCCTTGCTTAGGATCACTATGGTGGGGGAGAGGAGTCATCCACTGGGGAAAACCAGGGAAACAGAGAGTCATTGAGAGCCCACCCTGGAGGCCACGTAGCCACAGGGGAAGAAGGCTATAGAGGCAAAGAGGAGAAGAGCAACTGGAACGGGGTGAAAGTGGCTGCAAGTCCTATCTGGAGGTGGGGTATTCTAGTACATGGACATGCACAGGAGGCAGATATTTTCCAATTTTAAAAGACAAGCCATACAATGTGAAAAGTTTTGACCACTGATCACTTATTCATTTCAGTTTTGAACAAGATAGAAATAAAGAGAATTGCAAAGACACCCCCGGAGAGATAGAAAGTTATAGCAAACCGGGCATATGCAACTACTGGGTTAATGTGCACATCTGTACGGCAGAACAATGTTCAGGAAATTCAAGTACTTGTAATATTGTAGCTGATATTATAACAGCTGTTGGTCATTTAGACAGCTTTTACAAACTCTGTTTTAGTGGGAAATACTTGAGATTGTTCTAGTTGTGGAAGAATTACTTTGTAAGATAGACTTTAAATGTATTCTGGGACTAGACATAGTATTTAAGCAGTCCATATGTACAAGTCTATGTCAGGTGAGTAAATAATTCTCAATAAACTGGACATATACACTGTCTAGAAAATCCACTTTAAAATCAAACAATAATTAATGACAGGCACCTATTATAATGCCACATAGATTATTTTATTGCTAGCATATTATTTTTTTGGCAGACATCAATGTTACATTAACTTGAATACAGTTTCATTATTCAGTTATGAAATGAGATACAGACAAATCTTATAAGCAGGGTTTTGATTACTTAACACAGTAAAATTGTAATTCCAAGTTACAGAGACATTCACATAATGATATTCTTTAGCTACTGACTAATAGCTATATACTGATGACAATAAGAATGGAGAATACTTTCCACTTGTGACATTTATCAATAACAACTCTCAAGTAATTAAGTCAAAAATAATGAACATGATGGTCGTATTGTAATTTCAAATAAATATACTATATGCTTGCTGTAGGTATGTGTGTATTTTATTTTTCAGATAGTACTGAACCCTAGTTGAGTTTAAAAAATGAATAAATTAGGCATATTACCATGCACTTTGTATCAGGGTGCCTTTATGTTATGTTTTTATGTCAAATAAAGCCTAGAGTTCTAGTCAATTAGAGTAAGCAGTGTTTGAGTCTGTTTAGCCATGGAAAATGGGTTACCTCTAAAAAACTGGTTTGTTTCTTTTGTACAAAAGCAGCGTGTGTTTCCATCTGCTTATTTCCCAGTAACTTTTAGATCCTTGTTTCTAAACTGAATTCGGGGAGATCCCCAGAGAGCACAAGGGGGAGCTTCCAGCTGTAGAACCTTCCACTGGCTCCAGTCTTACCAAGGGTCCCCTCTCTCAGCAACCACACCGCAGTGTCTGATCACAGGGCTTCTTCCCTGTCATCCCTTCCCACTTCCCTTCCTGACAACTTACCTCTCCTGGATACGAAAAGAATCACACTCTACTCTTTCCCATCTTGCCATGCTTCCCCGCCTCACCCTCCTTGGAGGTGAGAAAAGGGGGAAAAGGAGAGGAGATTCCCTGCTGAGTGATAAGACAGTGCAAGTGGGTAACAGAATGAAAAAAAGCAACTAAGAATGATTAGATCAAGATGGGTATCTGTTGTCACAAAACGAAAGAACACTCTAAAGAGTCTTCAACCTAATAATTATAAATGGGCTAAAAAATTCGAGAGTAAGACACAAGGCGATCTAAACAGGACCTGAAGCAATGGAAGAAAGCAACGATGTTCTCACTAAGAACTCAACATCACTTTAGCTTCTGGAAGAATAAAACTGGCTGCACATGTTCCTAAGATTACAAATGAACATAAAAAGGGTCCACAGGCTTTATTCACATGGTTCATGTTTTCAACAAGAATAGAACTATAATTGAATGGAATCTGGTATATTTTCACCAGTTTAGCAGACTGTCTTCTAGGAATCTGGCTTGATCAAAGTTTTCTTCTCCAGCTGTTAGGAAAAAAAATACATAACATAAACATGTATCCTGTGTTTTATAAGAAGAAAATATAAGATGAAGAGAACCTCAGGAGATAAACATTTGCCCCCCTACATTATGTCAACTCAGGCACTCTGCTATGGAAACCACCCCCAAATTGGATTTTGATTGATTTTGTTTCAAAAATTTCCCCCTCAGCTTGGGATGCATTGAAGAATTCACATCTGACATGTGAATCTCTACAGTGAATTTAACTATTACATGGTGTGTTTGGTAGAAATCTGAAAAGGCCACATGTCTTGCTCTAAATATGCCTCATGTCTAAAATACCCACCAGTAGAACCATTCACTTGCATCAAGGTACTGTTTCTGTATTTCCTGTTAAAATGCATTTTAGCTGGGAAAGATGACAGAGGAACACATTTGCACATATTCTCTTACAAGTTGAACTAGACGTCTGGGGTGGAAGTAAGACAAAAAGAAGGGACACTTGTTAGCTGGGCAGGATTGCAAAACTTCAGAGCAGGAGGAATCACCTCTGGGGTGGGGATAGCGGACTGAGATGACAGCAGATTCCTGGGACTAAAAATGGGTTGAAGGGCTGAAACTGATGAAGTGGAAGGGAGAGGAAACTGAGGATGGGGAAGGGAGAGGAAGCTGCCAGAGGCAAAATTCCGTTCCTCATTTTATGTAAGGTCATCTCTAGAGAAAACCACTTTCCCCTAGTTAGTTACAACATGGTTGGAATATCTGAGCTACGGTTTAACCTGAATTGGTAGCAAACTTCAAAATATTGCAGATAATCAGTTACTCTATTTTTAAAAAAATTTTTATTTTTCTATTTTTAAAAATTTTTATTGGAGTATAGTTGATTTACAATGTTGTGTTAGTTTCTACTGTACAGCAAAGTGAATCAGTTATACATATACAAATATCCACTCTTTTTTAGATTCTTTTCACATATAGGTCATTTCAGAGTATTGAGTAGAGTTCCCTGTGCTATACAGTAGCTCCTTATTAGTTATCTATTTTAAATATACTAGTATTTAAAGGAAAGGAAAAAAAAAAAAAGAAAGGAATCATCCCTGTATATCCTCCATTAAGATAACAATCCACTACTTAAAATAATAATCCACTACATAAAATAAGTCCAAATAATACCTAGGGACTTCAGAATAAAAATATTAAAGGTGACTAATGATTAATCTATCATATGGGAATCCAAAACTTTCCCATCCATTTAGACTAAAAAAATTTTGTTTCCTCATTTCATCATCAGAGACAAGCCACTTCGGAAACTTCAATAATTAAAAACTTGAATTTATTTTCCAACAAAGACTTGAAATGGAGACCTATAGTCACATTCTTCTGTAAAGTTTCTAATGAAGATCCCTCTCCTCCTCTTTAAAATTAGCTCTACCTTCTCCATTCCAGCTCACATCTTCCCAGCAATTAAATCTCAGACTTCACTAACAATCCATCTCCACCCTCACTGTCCTCCTACTGACTTCAAAAATCAGTAAGAGGGACTTCCCTGGCATTCCAGTGGTTAAGACTCTACCCTTCCACTGCAGGGGGCATGGGTTCCATCCCTGGTCGGGGAGCTAAGATCCCGCATGCCTCGCTGCGCAGCCGGAAAAAAAAAAAAAAAAAAAACAGTAAGAGTGCCAAATGCCGAATTTAGAAAAGATCACCTTGGATGCAGCATCTTCTACCCATGATTCAACTCTTTCTCACCTTTTCATCACAAGAATTCTGAAAGCCGTGCCAGCAAGCATCCACCTTCTCTTAACTCTGCAGTTTACCTTCTTTTCCTAAATTCCCTTGAAACAAGGTTTCAGAACGGGCAAGGCAGCAGCAAATCACACCACTGGGCAGGGGCTGAGGAGAAGACTTGTGAACCGTGATTTAATGACCCTTCCTACCCAACACAATCTTCCTTCTCCTTTGATTTCTGTACTCTGACTAAGCATTCTGCTATATTTGATGCTTCTCATCACTCCTTTCTTGAAACTTTCCATCCTCGACTTCTTGGATTCTCTGTTATTCTGGCTCTCCTCTTACCTTTCTGCCTGCTCCTTTTGAAGTCCCTTCACTGATATGATTTCCCCCCTTTCCCTTGATCTCTGGGTATTCTCCAGGGCAAATCCTTTATTATCTGCCCTTTTCCCACTACATCTGAGGCCTAGGAGAGAGTTCCATTTTCATGCTTCCAACCTTTATAAACTGGCTCTGAATTTCCAGTTGTTCCCAAACCTGACATCATCAGAATAATGTGGGTGAACTTCTTAAGGATACAGATTCTGGGGCCTCACTCAAGTAGTATGGAATCAGACTCTCTGGACCTAAGGCCAAGAAATCTGTATTTTCAGCAAGTTCTCCAGAGAACTCTGATGGAGCCAGTCCACATATGGAGAGCAGAGAACCAGTGACCTATATACACCTTTATCCACTGGAATGGCTCCGTCACCTCAAACTGAACCTTAATTATATCCACAGGAATTTTCATTTGTCAGTATCACCATTTTAAACTCACACAAACACTTTAAAAATGTGCTTGACTCTGGATTCTCTCTTTCGTTTTAAAATTTTATTGAAGTATAGTTGATTTACAATGCTGTGTTAATTTCCTCTATACAGCAAAGTGACTCAGTTATACATATATTTTTTTCATATCCTTTTCCATTATGATTTATTACACGGTATTAAATATAGTTCCCTGTGCTATACACTAGGACCTTGATTTTTATCTGCTCTTCCTTCCGGTATGCCTCAGGGTTGAGCCTCCATCCCCACTGACCTCATCAGTCCACTCCTGAATGACTGCCTTAGTTTCTCACTGACCTCATCACTCTGGCCTTTCCTCTTCAACACCATCCATCTGAGAGGTGGCAGGGCATAGCTGAAAGAGCTACAGCATCCCACAGCCCTGAGTTAAACTCCCCGTATCACTTTTTGCTGTGTAAACTCCCCATATCACTTCCACTCTATGTGGACCTTAGGAAAGTATATACAGCTCAGAAGGGTCAGTTTTCTGAGCTATAAAGATTAGCTTTAATATCTGACACACAGTAGATGTTCTCATATTGTAGCTATTGTAACTGCTCTTACGGTTACCCTATAAGCAATAACCAGTTTCATCTTCCTTCACCATGTCCTCTTTCTGGTAAAAATCCATGGACCATCTGATTGATTCTCAGATAAAGAATAAGTTACCCCCTGTTCTTCATCCCAGTACTAGTATGTACCTGCTATGTGATAGTGGGCAAGCTACTTAATCTTTCTGTGCTTCTGTTTCCTCATCTGTAAAGTATAGATAATGACAGTGGGTAATCCTAGGAGGTAATTCATTTGTTATGGATTAATGAATTATTAATAAATGTATTAATCCGTATCAAGTGCTTGGAACAGTGCCTGACCCACTGCATTATAGTAAAACCCTCAATAATTATTAGCTAGAGGGAGTAGTAACAGTAGTGGTAGTCATAGCTATAGTATGGCCATGACTCTCACAGCCTACTGTCCTACTGACTGTTCACCCTGCCTTTTCACTGCAAAGGCCATTCTCGTTCTTGCTTTTGTTTAATCCATTTTCTTCTCTACCTGCCACAGTGCCTGGCACCTAGCAGGCATAAATGCAGATTTACTGAATTCAGTATTATAATCCCCTCCACTCAACCAAGTCAGCTGCGGACTTTCTCTGATTTCAAAAGACCTCTTTATCCCACTCTCTTCCATTTGCTTCTCATAGGTTTTTGTTTTGTTTTGTTTTGTTTTTTTCACAACAAAGCCATAAGCTAGAAGCCAGAAAGAGCCCCCTGCTCTCTTCCCCTCCCTGACGGGGCCCGTCCAATAACAGGCAGGGAGCACATAGGCTTTCTCCGCTAGCACAAGTGTCAGAGCCCAAGGCCAGCAGCTATGCTTTGACCACCAGACTACTCACTGTATTTTGTTAAATACATTTTAACACTTAAATTATGTCATAAATATGGCATCATTACAATTTTTGAGAGGGAAAAATCTAGATCTGTTGAATATGCTTTGATGACCTCTATTGTTAATGCTAATAGAAAGTACGTACTTTGTTTCATTTGGCTCTTAGAGCAACCTGCCCATGGATGTCATTATTCCATTTTACCCCTAATGACACTAAGGCTCAGGGTCACACAGCTAGTAAAGCAACAAGGCCAAGATTTGAACCCAGTCCTGTTATACTCCAAAGCCCTGGCTAATGTGCAACAAGATGCCTTAATGCAATTAGTGGTTTTAATGCTACATGGATAGAGAGCCTCTATTTGAAGAACACACCTAATCCTGGCATGGAAGAAGCTATATAGTGTAGTGCAAATCACACAGGCTTAGAATCAGAACTAGCCCAATCTCTTAGGGTGAACCATAAGAAACTGCTGTGTTTGTAAGTAAAAAATGAGTGATTTTCAGCTATTCCATTTGGTTCAAACTTTAATAGCGAGTAACTGGATTTGCGATTATATAAACCTCTTTTGGCCTCAGTTTTTTCAAATATAAAATAATGAAGTTGGACTTTCTGGAGTTCTAACAGAAATAAAAGCTCCAATAGGCTATGGATTATGGAATTAACATGAAATCCCCCAGTCTCATCAAGGAAATGTTTTTACATTCTTGGGAAACACTTTAACGAGCAGCATGGGAGTCTTAAAATAATAAACATCTCTGTGAATTTCTGGTGGTGTGGGCAGCCGTTAATTATTTTTTAAAATCTGAATAAATAAAAGCAACTTTGTTGTACTCAACACAGAATGCCCAAAGCACTCAAAGCTTCCCTGTCCTGCAGTTAAAAGAGGTCACTATAATTATACCTTCTTGCGGTTTCTGCAAGGAAGCCAATAGCACAGCTACTGCCTCTGGAAGAGTTAGTAGTTGGGGATTTGGGCTTCGTCTTTCTGGAGAAACGAAAAAATAAATACAGATTCTATTAGCATTTAAATATTCATATAGATAAATCCTATTCCAGTATGCTATAATACTAGAAAATCTCTGTGAAATACCTCTGTGATCCCTCAGCAAAGAGCCCCTTACACAGAATGATTTTTACAAGTTGAAACATTTCACACTTCCCTTAGACATTGCTTACAACTGGTTATGTTGTGTATTACAGGGAATGGAAGAAAATTTAAACTATATACTACAGAGAATTTCATGAAAGCAAGGAGGATTAAGATAAAGAACCCATGAGAAATTTCCCTCTCAGAGCTTAAAATGGGATGTCTGGGTGGAAAGGTTTAGATGGGACCCTGCCTGGAGCCTGGACTATCTTCTCTCTTGTTCCTTCCAAAGCAGTTTGAGAAAATAATCTACATTCTTGGCCACATGTAAGTCAATTATTTGACTGAAGGAGAATCTGCAAAATATTCAAAACTATTTCAAATCTAAGTTGACAGAAGACAAACCATCCTGATTCAACACAAACCATGATTTTCAATTTGGGAGCTGCTGAAGTGGGAAAACAAAACTTACCCTCCCACGGTAAAAAAAAAAGGTTAATTACACTGCAGGCTTGAAGAAGGTAAACAAAAATTTGATAAGCACCTATGTGCTCAACACAGTGTTTGGTATTTTTCAAAATGAGTCTACTTGGTATTTTTAACAATCTTGAACGTTTATCAAAATGAATGGTATTGTTAGTTTTTAATCCAATGAATGGCATGGAAAGGTTTATCATGAAACATAGTCTCTGGCTCCGTCCTTAACGGCCCCCACTTCTTCACTATTTCTGGTTTTGAACCTTTTGTTAGTTCTTTTTAGTAATATAATAGAGCTGTTTGAAGTTTTTAGGCAAATCACTATTTTAATAATGATGATGATGATGATGATAACAACATTGGCAACAACAACAGCGTTTAAGAAAAATCTTGTAAAGATCATGCCCTAAACGGGAGGCCCATTTCTCGGGCAGGGCAGGCGCACAGCTCTCATATCCATCCTGACGCCCGGGAGCGGAACCCCGGCCCCCGCCGCCCATCTCCATCCCGGCGGGGCGTTGCGATCCCCAGTTCCGCCGCTGCCAGCGGGGCCGGGCGGGGCCGGCTCTCCCCCGGGAAGGCCCACGGGCCAGCCTTTTCGGAGGCGGAGCGCGCCCCTCCGGTCCTGCGCGGTCCTCTGTAGCCCGCGGCCCCCTCACCCCCGCGCACTCACCGGGCGGCGGCCGGTCGGCGAGGTCCTTCCTCCGGCTCTGGTCGGAGATGAAGCGGCGCCCCTCTGCCAAGGCGAGACACGGGCTCAGCGCCCTCCCGGCCCGATCGATCGGGGTTCCGGGGCCGGGAGCGGGCGGGGCCGGGTGCCCCCGGTCCGGTGCGCGCGGGACTGCCGGGGTCGGGGCGCCGGCGCGGATGAGGGAGGAGACCACGGGTGAAGCCCGCACGCCCCCCGCCCCCGGGCCCCCGAGTGCGCTTCGGAGGGGGGGCGGCGATCTCGCCCACCAGCCAGGGCGGGGCGGTGTGTCCCCGGAAATCCCAGTCTCCCTTTGGGCAGGAGCCAGCAACCCTCCGGTTTAGGGTGGAGGATTTCTGATAATCCTCCCCCCGCCCCCCGACCTTTCTCCTTGATTAACTGAGACCAGGATGACCTCGATTATTTATGGGAACAAACTCGATAGGATTCTCTCCCCACAACTCTTCATCTATCCCACGGATTCATGCACCCCTACGGATCTCCCTCTATTGCTGTCGGAAGAGCAAAGTATTTGGAACGTACGTGCACCCTTCAGGTAGAGCATAGCTTGAGGAGTCCAGTTCCTTCTCTCAAAGAGTCTCTATAACCCGGGGAGAAGAGGAAAGCAGTTAGTAAGGCGTTGCTGCCCAGCCCACTATTAGGAAAAAAAAGAAGGGAGGGGAGGGAAAGAAAGAAAGGGAAGGGAAGGAAGGAGGGAGAAGATAGAAGGAAAGAAAGAAGGAAAAGAAGGGAAGAAATAGAAAGAGAGAGGGAGGAAGGAAGGAAGGAAGGCAGGCAGGCAGGCACACAGCGCACGAAGGAGTCCCAATTTTTGCGTTTGATTACCTGCGGAGCACTGTTGGAATTTCCCATGAAAGAAAACACCAGGAAAAGAGCCAAGGTTGTTACCACCAGACTTCTGAATCCCTGTATGAAAAGATCAAAGAAAGTCGTTTCTGTGCCTATAGGATCTTCTGCTTCCTTCCCTGGCGCCTGGACAATTACAAATCCCTTACTTTTTGCTATGTTCTGTTTTAGCGCTCAGAGGGTGGGGCAGAAGGGGGTTCCCCAGTTTATAGTCTAGTTAATCCATAAAGAGTTCTTTTTTAAAAAAATTAATTAGAAATATATTATTTTTATTATTTAACCCAAATGGGGATTTGGGCGAATTAGTGAAACTTTTTCTTTGTAAAATCAAGTGATTCTGATATTTTAAAGGCGTAACGTTTAACTATCCTTTAGCCTCTAAAACACTTATTAAACATGAAAGAGGTAAAAAGCTATACAGCTTTTTTATAAAATAGCTAAAAAATCTCAAATATATAAAACCTTTACTTACCTTCATGTTCTACACCTTTCCAGAAGCTGCAATAACTGTAACTTAACCTCTGAGTTTTCTAATTTTGTTCTGAAGGTGGGGCTTTTAAATCTTAGTGTCAAGGATCCCTCCTGATTTTGCATAGAGCTGGTGTCCACAGGGACTTCCTGTCAGTCTTCAAGATTGAGAGGATCTGATGACTCCTCCAGGGAGATTCAGTTGCAGGAAGTAGAGGAATGATTGATGGGTGAATATCATTTACTGTCCACATCAGCCAGGAGATATTCTGAAAATATCAGCATCATGACCTTTGATTTTCCTATTAGGTTCCCAAGGCAGTATTATTATTGAAAATGATTAATAACCCCAGGCAGAATCAAAAGTAAATGAACAAAGTAAGAAAACTTGTCTTGGGTAACTAACAAGCTATCAAGCTAACACCAGTGAGTAAAGATGAATCATTTGGGTAGAAATGAAAAGGTTAGGGAATCTCAATGGAATTTGACGTCATTCACTTAATTATCCATTCAATTATTTAACAAATATTTATGGAATGCCTACTATGTAACAGACATCCTTCCTTTTAGTTCAAGGGACACAGCCATGTATTAAAAAGACAAGTCTCTGCTTTGATCATGCTTATCTTCTAGACAGGGGGAAAACACTCCAAACCGGTAAATAAGGTAATTATAGAATTTTATAATGCTTTATAAAGAAAAAGTAAGCAAAATGATGTGATAAGGTAAGTGGTGGGCTACTTTAGGGAAGCTAAAAATAAAAGGGGGTCTGGAAAGATAAGGTGGAGTCAGATATGGGATAAACTGGGGTGGGAATCAGTATTGCTGACATTCTCAGGCAGAAGAAAAATACAAAATCTTGGGATGGCAAGGAGCTTGGCTTGTTTGAAGAACAGGAAGGAGACCAATGGAGCCAAAGTTGTGTGGGTGTCAGGGGAGGACACTGTAAATTGAGGTTGGAGAGTAAGAAATGGCAACTTGGTTATAAGCAAAAGATGATGATGGCTTAGACTAGGGGAGTCCTTGCAAGGAATGGAGAGCTGTAATGAATTTGGGAGGCAGAAAACATGGACTTGTGGATAAACCGTATATGAAAGTTTAAGAAAAATAAGTCAAGGATGACTCTTAGATTTTTGGTTTAATCACTGGGTGAATGATGAAACTCTTTATTGAAATTGGAGAGACTTCATAAAGAAGCAGTTAAGAGAGGGAAATAAAGAGTTGTCTTTGGACATATTAAAATCAAAATGTATACTAGACATCCAAGGAGAAATGTGAAGTAGGCAGTTGCAGATGCAAAACTCTAGAGCTCAGCAAACAGGTCACCAGCCTATAGATTATTTTCTAAAGGCAGGAATTATCAGATTTAAGAATCTTGAGAATTTTAAGGATGGAAAAAATTGGGATTGAAAAAATACTTAGGGAGTGAATGGAGTTAAGAAGAGGAAGAGGGGCTTCCCTGGTGGTGCAGTGGTTGAGAATCTGCCTGCCAATGCAGGGAACACGGGTTCGAGCCCTGGTCTGGGAAGATCCCACATGCCGCGGAGCAACTAGGCCCGTGAGCCACAACTACTGAGCCTGCGCGTCTGGAACCTGTGCTCCGCAACAAGATAGGCCGCGACAGTGAGCGGCCCGCGCACCGCGATGAAGAGTGGCCCCCGCTCGCCGCAACTAGAGAAAGCCCTCGCACAGAAACGAAGACCCAACACAGCCAAAAATAAATAAATAAATTTATAAAAAAAAAAAAAAAAAGAAGAAGAGGAAGAGATAGAGCTCTGAGAACAAACCTACAGAGATTGAGCAGAGGGAAAGTCAGCAAAGGAAGCTGAACTGAAGCAGTCGGAAAGAAAGAAATTCCAGGAGAATGAGGCCATGGGAGCTGGGAGACTATCCAATAACATTGAAAAGTTAAACTGATGTGAGCTAAGAAGTGTCTGCTGGATTTGAGAATATGATGGCTTTTGAGGATAGAAGCTAGACGGGGGTGGGTTGAATAGGATATGAGGAAATAAGGACAAGTGTGGACAACCTTTTTAGAAATTTCACCAAAAGGGGGAAAGGAAAATGAACTTTTAAAAAAGATATGTGAGTGTGGTGGAAGTGGGCTATTTTTTTCTTTTTAGCCTTTCAGCAAATCTGAATCCTTTTAATTTTAGGGAACTTCGGAAATTCCCTAAACTATAAATTATGATTCTTGGTGGGAGGCAGCATCTTCCTTGTATTATAGAAGCTGAAAATGCTAGACGCTCTTTCCCAGCCTCCCTATCGGGTAGAGTGTGGGCATGAGGCAGGTTTCACCAATCAGATGTACCCACTCTTCTGGAGCTGGGGAGGGAAGAAAGTGGGGAGCAGGAGAAATACTTTCTGGTGCAGCACTGGTTGTAGGATGCTTGAGTTTGTGGGGGCAATAGTGGCTACAATGCTAGTGACAGACACCAGCATCCAGTGCTAGAGGAATAGTGATACTAACTGCACTGTCCTTTTAATAAAGTCCTCTTTTGCTTAAATCAACCAGGTGTGTTGGTTTCTTTTGATGACCATTTGCAGAACATGTATGCTGATGGGGATGATCAGCAGAGAAGGAGAAATTGATGATGTGGAAGAGAACTGCAAAAAAGGGAGTTTGTGGAAGGCAAGAAGAATAGGACCCAAATTTGTCAATATCCAGTTGTAACAGCTCTATACACAGGCAGACAGTGAACAAGGACCAGAGTGGCCACCATATGCTAAAGTACCATGGATGAGAGAGATGGTCACTTTCTTCGGAATGTTAGAGCAGTGCTCCGCAGGTATTAATGCGCTTTTGAATCACCTGGGAATCTTGGTAAAATGCACATTCTGATTCATTATAGCTGGGGTGGGACCTGAGAGTCTGCATTTGTAATAAACTCCCAAGTGATGCTAATGGATGCTAGTCTACTAATCCTTGGACATTTTGAGTAGTAAAGCTTACAGGATATAAAAAGTGATAAGAAAAACTAACGCTTAGAGTCTACATGGCTGGGAGAATGGCTAACAATAGAAACATCAGGGATAATGGAGAGGGACTAGATGAGTTTAGTTTGGGACTGAAGTTTGAGGGGTGATGCTATCTACCAGTAAGTACTTGTCTAAGAGAGACTGGGGTTTGGGCATTTGATGTTTGGAATTGACGATCATGTGCAGCCAAGAAAACTGAGATCTTGTTAGTAAATGAGAATGAAATATAGAAAGTAGTTTGTAAGTAGAAACTTGAGGAATATTTACTCCCTTTAAAGAATAAGTAGAGCAAGAAGGAGCCAGAACCATGAATGTAGTGTTTTCCACTGTTTTAGGAGAGGAGGAAGATAAAAACTAAGGACTAAAAGGTTATCACCATATCTAAAGAAAATCAATATTCCTTTAAATATTAGGTTTTAGGATTTTAGAATTTAATTTCAAAAGATTGTAACAACTTCCAAAACAAAAAAGCAACAGAAGAAAGATTATGCATGTGTTTATATTTTAAAAGAATTCATAAGTGAAACCCACTTATTAGGTTACCCTAACAAACAACTAAAATGTCTTTCCCCCCTCTCCATACCAAAAACACACAAAGGTTTTAGAAAGAGGGACAGGAAAATAAATTGCCAATCAAACTGTGATTTGCATTTACAATCTTAAGGAAAAAATAATTAACGTGGTTTGTCTATAACAGTTTCGCTAATGAATTCACAAACAGATGTTTTACGTCAAAGCTGCCATTTTCAGCATAATATGCACAAGTGAGCAGAATGGCTTTGACATATTATCAATATTGTAGTCTTATCAAAAGTAACATGCCAGAATGTGTTTGTTCTAAAAGGGCATTGACTCCCAATCAAATGTTTTTGTTAAATTCACAATATTTTAAGATTTTTACAGGTCTAAACCTAGAGATGGGCTAAGAAAAGTTACTTATTTGAGAAAAAAACAGTTGTTGCATAAAACCAGTAAATTTTATTCTGCTGATATGGTTACCCGGCAGTGGGTACTGGACAAATTGGATCCAAAACCTTTTTTAAAGGCATATTTAATGGAGATCATTTTGCCTGCATCACTGATGTTACCTGAATTCTTCTAGTTGACTGGAGCGTGCCCAGGCCCCATTTAAAAAATACTGTCACAGTTTAAACTGCATTCTTACAAGGTCAGTGATTATTGTGTTCACACAGAAAACAGCTATCTTTTTAAAAATTATTTTTAAACTTTATTTATACATTATTAAATCGAAGTTGATTTACAATGTTGTGTTAGTTTCAGGTACACAGCAAAGTATTTCAGTTATGTATATATACAACTTTTTTTCAGATTCTTTTCCATTATATGTTATTTCAAGATATTGACTATAGTTCCCTGTGCTATACAGTAGGTCTTTGTTGTTTATCTATTTTATACATAGATAGTAGTGTGTATCTGTTAATCCAAAATTCCTAATTTACCTACCCCCCCCTTCTGCTTTGGTAACCATAAGTTTGTTTTCAATGTCTGTGAGTCTATTTCTGTTTTAAGTTTGTTTGTATCAGTTTTTTAGAAATCACACATAAGTGCTATCACGTGATATTTGTCTTTCTCAAACAGCTACTATCTTGGGTAAGATTACCTGGACAATATGGCTATTGAGATACTCAAGTATCCAAATTACTCTCTGATAACAGAATAGAGGGTTTTGGTACAGGATGATGAGGTCATTGGGTTCAAGTCCTACTTTGGCTTTATTCTCTGAAGGCCAGTCAGCCCCATAGGCCAGTTGTCTCACAAAGGGGTGGAAGAAGTAATTTCCCCAAAGGGCTACCGGTTTTAGGAGGAGATTTAGGGACACTGAGAAGGCCTGCTATCTAAAGTAAAACTCCCCACTCATTGGCGAGTGTCTTTACCGTCCTTTACTTAAGGCTTTGAACTTCAAGAATGTCTTTTCGCAAACCATGTAAATATCACAAAACAATTGGCAGGTTCTAGGAGAGGACAAGGAAGGGCCAGCTGTTTTGGCCTAGTCAGTCAAACAGAGGTGACCTTTTAATAGGTCTTAGAGCTGGTAAAGGTAAGACCATGAAAAAGTGTCAGTCGATGAAGGATTTGGGGACGCCATTTCTATGTCCAACCTCCTATATGGATACAAGTAGCAGAAGAGCAGAAGTTGGCACTTTTCAGCCCAGAGGACAAGGTTAGAAAGATGTGCTGGATACTGTATTTAATAACAGATTCACCAGACAATAGTCAAGACTTGCAGTTTAATAATTGGATTCAACAAATACTTATTGGGTACCTCAACTGGTAGATTTGGCCAGTGGTTTTCAGCCTTACTAAAGTATAAGATCAAAACATTGCAGACGTTAAGTGATTTTATTTAAGTCACAAATACTTAAGTATTATATATTCCTTCCATGTAGAGAAAAAAAATTAAGCATTTCTCCACTAATTTCTAAATTCACTGCTCACTTTTTTACCTGAAGTCTATTTCTATTTATGATTACATTTGAACAGTTTGGATATGGAAGATGTGACCATTATATAAAAAAGAAAACTGGGGCTTCCCTGGTGGCGCAGTGGTTGAGAATCTGCCTGCCAATGCAGGGGACAAGGGTTCGAGCCCTGGTCTGGGAAGATCCCACATGCCGCGGAGCGACTAGGCCCGTGAGCCACAATTGCTGAGCCTGCGCGTCTGGAGCCTGTGCTCCGCAACAAGAAAGGCCGCGATAGTGAGAGGCCCGCGCACCGCGATGAAGAGTGGCCCCCACTTGCCGCAACTAGAGAAAGCCCTTGCACAGAAACGAAGACCCAACACAGCCATAAATAAATAAATAAATAAATAAAATTAAAAAAAAAGAAAACTGCATATAAGGCTAATTTAAAAAACACGAGGTTATGACCCAGCAATCCCACTACTGGGCATATACCCTGAGAAAACCATAATTCAAAGAGTCATGTACCACAATGTTCATTGCAGCTCTATTTACAATAGCCAGGACATGGAAGCAACCTAAGTGTCCATCGACAGATGAATGGATAAAGATGTGGCACATATATACAATGGAGTATTACTCAGCCATAAAAAGAAACGAAATTGAGTTATCTGTAGTGAGATGGATGGACTTAGAGACTGTCAAACAGAGTGAAGTAAGTCAGAAAGAGAAAAACAAATACCATATGCTGACACATATATATGGAATCTAAAAAAAAAAATGGTTCTGAAGAACCTAGGGGCAGGACAGGAATAAAGATGCATACGTAGAGAATGGACTTGAGGACACAGGGAGGGGGAAGGGTAAGCTGGGACGAAGTGAGAGAGTGGCATGGACATATATACACTACCAAACGTAAAATAGCTAGCTAGTGGGAAGCAGCTGCATAGCACAGGGAGACCAGCTCGGTGCTTTGTGATCACCTAGAGGGGTGGGATAGGGAGGACGGGAGGGAGACGCAAGAGGGAGGAGATATGGGGATATATGTATGCATATGGTTGATTCACTTTGTTGTACAACAGAAACTAACACACCATTGTAAAGCAATTATACTCCAATAAAGATGTTAAAAAAAAACACAGAACACGAGGTGGGTTATTGTGCAATGCTAAAGTTTTAGAACTTCTTAATAAAAATACATCTGACCGTTGTTATGGATTGAATGTGTTCCCTCTAAATTCGTATGTTGAAACCCTAACCCCCAACGTCATGGTATTTGGGGGTGGGCCTTTGGGAGGTAATTAGGTTTAGATGAGGTTATCAAGATGGGGCTCCTCATTAAGGGATTAGTGTCCTTATGAGGAGAGAGATGAGAACTTGTTCCTTCTCTTTTTCTCTGCCATGTGAGGACACAGTGAGAAGGCAGCTGTCTGCAAGCCAGGAAGAGGGCCCTCTCCAGGAACTGAGTCTGCCAGCACTTTCATTTTGGACTTCCCAGGATGCAGAACCATGAGAAATAAACATCTGTTGTGTAAGCCAGTTTATGGAATTTTGTTATAGCAGCCCAAGTTGAGACAACCACCAGTTAATAGAAAAGTACCCTTTTATTGAGAAGACAAGTGTATTTACAATATTCAATTGTTAGATCATATAATCTGTGAGACTTTTAAAAGCAGCAGTATTCCAGGAATTACAATTTATAAGGGGAAAAGGAAAACATTCCAAATAGGTTTCTGTTACAGAAAATACATTTGAACAATGCCAGAAACACTTAAGGCTAAGTAGTATTAGACCTTCTCCTCCATCTTTATAGCAATAATCAGAGTATGTTTTTTGTCACAAAGACAGAAGACTAATATTGGAAAGGAAGAAACAATATGATGTACAGTCCTTTCTGTCAGAAGACAAGTATGTTTAAAAATAGAGCCTCATCAATGGTTCTGAATAAGAAACATACAATGCTGCCAAGCAGTCCCAAACTCACATTTGAGATAAACTGTGGACTCATTTAAAACTGAAAACTGCTCCAAGCCTCTCACTCTTACTAAAGGACTGGGAGATTATCACATCCTTTACACATTTCTAATAATGCTTTCTGAAATAAGATTGCTGAAAAAGAGATCTCTGTTACAGTGCAAAGAACATTTTGATAGAAATTCATGTCTACAAAGGAGCTAAATAATACAGATGTTCCATACATTAACAGATACTGTTCTTGCTTTAAAAAGGTAGAATTATCTAACCACTGTAAATAATATGGGTCAGTCAAAAATATGTATAACAGAGTCCTACAGGGCAACTTGTATAAGTCAATCCCCAAAATATGTATATATTTGACACTCTCCAAGTGAGGATATTACTTTTTTGAAGAACATTAGACACAACACTAGGTTTCTTATTATTCCATGAACTATTGAGGTAGGAGTCTCATTTTGTCAATATCATCTGTTTTCACAGATTATAAGTCAAATGCCAGTACCAAAAAGACAGTAATCCACAAGGCTGAACCATTAGACTATCTACCAAGTCCTTCCTTCTTTAGATGAGCAAGGTTGGGACTTCTCTGTGCATCAAGAGATTTAACTAAAAATAACATAGGCTGTAATATATTTTGTAGACACATTTGTCAATAAAAATCACAGATTTCAATTATGATTTTATACATTAAAAAGCTTTGCAACTGTTAAAAAAAAAAGAGTAAATAGTATAATCATTAGTGGTAAAACAAATAGTACTACGACTCTTGAAATGTCTTCCTACATCTACCAAAAGGGTGCCACCTTGGAAAACTACTAATGAAGAAACAACTACTGTTTCCTACTGCCTGTCAAGCAGCAACAGTAGAGAAGACAACACATCATTTTTGTAGTGTCATGTTTTTCAGAACTATAGCCAGTTTAATTACAGTAAAATAATTTAGTATGTGAACTCAGATATTCTCTCCATGAACTCAAATGAAGAGTGATCATATGAAACACACATTATGCATATTGATTTTTATGTTATGAAAAAGCTGAAAATAAGGGAAAACTTGGCTTATGTAAATAGCCCTTAAAAAATAGCTGTAAGTTTGACCTTTTAACATGGTACATCTTAAAGTAAATATTACCAGTAGTTATTTTATGAAAAGCAAAATAATAAATCACCGCTAAAATTTAAAAAAGAAAAGAAAAAGAAAAACTGGATCACAACATGGAAATATCCATTTGGGTTGCATCACGTAGTATCTTAAATAACAAACTATTCAATGAAATGAGCTATGTAACAGACTCCTTCATCACCAAGAATGCTTTTTTTGTTAAATGCTTACATGTCATGAAAGATAAAGATGCTCACGTGAGAGTCCCAAGAAGTATGAGGACTTCCAGAATGTGTTCCTGAAAGAAAAAGTGCTGAGTCAGCTATAACTTAGAAACTACAAGCTAGTAAAGAATGACCTTTGCATATTCCAACAAAGAATATCTAGTTCAGATTTCCATCTGGCTTTAAAATATTAAGATTCAGAAGAACCACAAAAGTTTTATTTTAACCATACGTTTACCAAAAAAAAAAAAAAGAAAAAAAAAAAGAAAAAAAGTGATTCATACAGCGACACTGGGTTTTCCTGGTTTTAATATATTACGATGACATAATCCAATCTAACTCATGCATCACTTTCAGAGACACAGTGCAACTGGAAATATTTTCGCTGTTGCAGAGGACATTACAGTTCTAAAAAGCAAATGCCTATGGGTGTGCTTGCATCTTCAAAATAAAAAGAAAAGAAACAGGCACTACAGTTCTCTAAGGATGGCTGTGTTTCACACATTGTGGAAAAACAGTAAGAATCCCCTTCAAGAGTTTCAATATGCATTGTAACATAGATTTCATCTCCTTCGGTTTGCTTGCTGACTTCTTAGATGGCTTGGTTAGAAGTCTGTTTTCACTGCTTCTTTGTTAACTGCTGTTGCTACTCTGTAGGCTATACGTTTTAAACTTCTGTAAGGAACATTACAAGCTATTTCATGTAATTTAATTTTGTGCTGAATATTCTTCAAAGGATTTTATAAATAATACAATATTTTAAATGAGTCTTCAATTCACTTGTTGTTATACCATATTGTTGCTTTCTCCGACTTTATCTACAAACTGCAAGAAGAAAAACAGATAATTAAATGAAAGCCTAGAGCACTATAAAATATTACATCAACACTTCAAATGTTGATTAAAAAACCCAGCTTTATAAGATTTGTGGAAATTTAAGGTATGACTGACAACGATTAATCCAGTACTACTCACCACCATCTTCTGACACATAAATGTATATAAAAAAATTTTTTTTTCTATAAGTTGTTTCTGCATGACATGTTACACATATGACTTTAAGGGTGCAATACAAGAAACACAACGCAATGAATAAAAAAATTGGATAAGATGAAGTTAACGCTGCTAGCTCAACAAAAAAAGTAAAAAAATAAAAAGCTGAAATGTCAGCCATCCATGCATTAATGAACCCAATAAGATATTAAAACTGACCATTATTGTGGATCTCTTCTGGGCCTATGTAGTCTTTGAACAAACAGATTTAGCTCCATTAAGTTCAATAATTAACAACAGCTACTGACTAAAAATACTTTAAATGTGTATTCTGGACTTCAGACTGAAAGTGGCAATGACGTTAAAAAGAGACTTAATGATGCAAGCATAAATCGATAATTATGGAACATAAGTTTTAACACACATTAATGTAAGTGGTTATTTACTTTGGTTACTCCACCCCAAATATAAAGCAATTGGGCTTTCTTCAGCATTCCAGATGGTGATGCAAACAGATGTTGAAACAAAGTAATTAGTGAAGGTATTAAAAGTTACATAACCCAAGTGATTATATAACACTATCAAAATCTAGCAATCATCTAACCCTTTCTTTCATTTCATTATTCACATTTTTACTTAAGCATTTATTATAATGAAGTAATAATAATAGGAAACATCATTTATAGTATTGGATGTCCATTTATGCAAATACTGAAGAATCCTTAAATTAAGGACATGATTAATGATTACAGCTCTATAACTAGAAGTTGTAGTACATTCAAAAGACATTCTAAGTATAAACAACATTGACTACTGTTATGAGTTTTGGGGATTAATGCAAATGAAATCAGGATATACCCCTATAAGCCTAGGTTCTAGCATCTTATATTATCGCAAATAGGTGATTGGCACACTGAAACTAAAAGTTGCTCTCAAAGCACTCATGGATTCATTAGAATTTTACAGTAAATTTAGGTGGAGAGAAAGCACAACATTGTATCTCCAAAGGTAACTTCAAAAAATGTCTACGTTATCTGGGCTGCAAGGTTCTGATTTGAGGATGGAAATGAGATTAGGCTTATAGTGGTACCTATTTTTAGTGGGTAAGCCATCCTTTAGCTCTTTGAGAATTCAATAAATGCTATGAACTACCTCCCTAGAAGCATCTACAAAAGTCTGCAAACAACTTTAAGAAGTTGATTGCCCGCCCTGGAAAAAAAGATTTGACAAGACTGTTCTAACTGTGGACAGAGCTAGGAATGGAATTTTATCATCTGACTCCCAGTATCACAGTGCTTTATTTAATTGTCTTAAAGCACTCCATTTGGTGATACAGTCTAAGAGAGAAAATATTTGTAAGAAATAATGGTGTCCTTTTATATTATTGCTTCTAAAATTAGAGATCATATAAAAGTTAATTGAAAAGTGCCTTGAACTCTCAAAGAGAAAGGCAGCATAGCATATCAATCCAAGTTACATGAAAAAAGAGAGAACAACATTAAAAATGGATACAGTGAAACCAAATTTCAGGTTCTATAGGTTTAGCAATGATTATTTTCTCTGGTATTCATGGTAACCACGATCTATGCGATGCAACCATTTATATCATAATAAAAAACTTATCAATCATGTATCAATTCCTCAAATTTCTAAAAAGAGCATCAGAGAGCATTTATTTATCTTTAAAATTTTTATTTTATTTAAAAACTTTTAAAAATTATTGAAGTATAGTTGATTTACAATGTTGTATTAATTTCTGCTATACAGCAAAGTGATTCAGTTATACATATATATATGTGTGTGTGTGTATGTGTGTGTGTATATATATACACACACACACACATAGACATTCTGTTTTATATTCTTTTCCATTATGGTTTATCACAGGATATTGAATATAATTCCCTGTGCTATACAGTAGGACATTGTTGTTTACTCATTCTATATATAATAGTTTGCATCTGCTAACCCCAAACTCCCAAGCTGTCCCTCCCCCAAGAGAGCATTTATTTTAATGGTTTAAAAAACATATTGTTAAATATATGATTACTTACTGATCTAATTCCAGGTAAATTCAAGAGTGATCCAAGGACTGGCACTCTTCTAATAAATCCAACAACCACAGGAAAGAAGCCCCTGGGAGAGGCGAAAAAAGTTCTTAGGATGAACACATTCTCTATTACCAAAATGAACCGTTAGCCATGTAAAAAGAAAGGATCCTGTTAAAGTTTTGAATGTTTTAAGAGACTTCAAAATTCAGTTATTTCTTACCTCTCCCTGGATTTGATCCCTTCCTTAGTTGTGCTCGTAACATTCTGCATAAACATCTATAATGGCATTACTATTACATCCTACTGGTATCTTTACAGTCTATTTCCCATATTAGAAATGAGAGATTCTCTAAAGCAGATTTGGCACTTAATAATGTTTGTTTCCTGTGGGCAATATGGTGCTTGGCAGATAGAAGACAAATGATACACTTTTCTTGAATAAATAATTAAACCAACTTACTTGAAAGTATTTTCTCACATTGCATACTATTCTTTACTGGGTAAGTGGCATTTGTAAAATATTAACTGATCAAAACCTCCCATAATGTATTTGGTCCAAAATTTTCTAACATCTACATGCACTAAAGAAAGTGTCATCAAGTGACAGTAACTGTACAGCATCAGGTCTACATATTAAAATGCTGGATCGATCGATCTATCTACCTACCTGTCTGTCTATCTATCTATCTATCTATCTATCTATCTATCAATCACTGTGTGGTTGATGAAAATACCAAACATAAAGAGAGTGCCGTAAAATGCCAACAAAATAAATTTTATTGCATTGAAAATACTTTATAAAATAATTTATACCCTGACATAAGCAATCATCTGCATCTGATAAACACATCTGGGTTTCTGTAATAATTATTTGACATAAAGGTTTACTGAAAGAGAAACAATAAAATAAAATGGTTGCCTTACCTGAACAAGAGAAAGAATCCATAAATTTCGAAGATCATGCCTATCAAAGGCCAACCAATCAGGACTACAAATACACCACCCAGGAAAAATCCTGTAGCTTTCATTTTATGTTTTTGGAAGAAGAATCTGAATGTTCTTTCTAAACCAATTACAAAAGCCAAGCCAGCCACAAATAAAACCTAGAAGAGGAGGAAAACGTAACACAGAAAAAGCAGTTAAATGCACTGCATATGTTTGAAGGGGTAAGGTCAAAGCTAAATATGAGAAAAAAGACATGTGGCTTTTAATGTGAGCACCTGGCCAGAGAAAACTACAACGCACACCAAGAGGCAGAACCACGTTAAACCTGTAGTTGTATCCCACTCTGTTCAGTCCTCTTCTATCTTGATTATATGAAGAAAAGAGAAACAAAGAAAGATTAGGTGTCACCCAGCGGCATCTGCATCTGCAGTGGTTTCCCCAGCTTTAGCTAGATGGCGATGGCTTAGTCAAGCAGATGAGCGGCAAGGGAAGAGAGGGAAGGTGCCCGTAAATATGTCTTCCGAAGGTACTCCTGGTTCTGAAAACTTGATCAGGGGTGATAGGAGTTCCTATGGACGGGAGAAAACCTGACATGGCCCAGTTGGTAGTAGAAGAAACCACGCAAAGCCAGCAAGAAGATCCTAGTTTTATTAATTCCGGAAATCTGGGAGCAGCAGAAATGAAATACAGCCATGCATTCTCAAATGTAGTTTGTATGTTTTCAGACAATGGACAAGAGATGGTGATTGACTAAAAGCCTGCGTTTTCCCAGGTTTGATTCCCAAACACTTGCCTTTCTTCATAACCATTCTTCAGCGAAAAATATTTCACAAAAATGTTTATTAAGCCTATTGGTTAAGCTTCACGTTCTGAGATACCAATGCTGTTTATATTATTGTTTATTAAAACATTAATTTTGAACAATCGTTACCCTTTACATTTTCCAATGTCCAATTAAAAGCCCAATGTTAACATACACTTCAAAAATATTTTCTCGCTATTCAGTGACTTTATTGCCCTCTTGAAGGGTTATTATTTATTTCTAGAACTCTTGCACAGCCTTCCCACATGCACAACAGAGTACACATTCCAAATAAACAATATACACACCTTTCTTAGCAGGTCAATTATTAATATATTTTTTAAAGGTTTAAGTAGTTTTTAAAAATCTGTTCATTTTATGCTATTTAAGCAAATGTTAAATCTCAGATGTGTAAAGTCAAAACATTAACAAACTTACCAAGACATGGGTCTATCAAGTCATCTATTTTGAACTATTTGAGGCAGTCTTGATTTAATCTATTGTAAATCACATATCAAACACTTAACAGAGCAGTTATGGAATTAGAAAACTTCATTAAGCATTTATCTTTTATTTAAACAGAAAGCTGACAGGTTTCACCCCTGATGAAATCAGAGAATGTAACAGGAGTCTTCACATGAGTAACAGTGAATTATTTCCCCCCAATTTCATAGCAGGCAATAATTCATTAGTAGTTAAAATTTCCTTATGAATTAGTTAAAATATATATTGAAAAACTCACATTTCCAATAGCCAGTAGTGCTTTGTCAAAAAAGAGAATCATTCCAAAGAACAGGAAAAACACTCCAAATCCTGTTAATCCCATTCCAATTTCTGCAATATAAGTTATATGGTTAAGGGTAGAGCAAAAGTAAAGTTACATTAAGATCCTCGTAAACTAAGCAAGAGAAAATTTTCAGTTTTTCTTTTGACTGATATAAGGAAATAGGACCCCAACATTGCAGGTTGACTTACAATGACATTCATTAAGATCCAGAACAAATTAAATTAACAACAGAAAATTACTCCCAAAATTTAAAATATGAATGGGAATTTCTAATCCTTATATGAGAGAGAGCATTTCTCACAAACATACCCATAATAGAGAAAGACAAATCAGGAATCTAAACCTTTGGTTATATTATTTTTTCCCTTCCAAGAGCCCTTCTGGCATCAGACATAAGTATGTGGGTTCACTTTTGTCTCCTTTTCTCCTTTCATATTCCATGACTAGTATTTGTATGCACAATATCTGCAGTTCCTTCTTTCCCTTCTGAAAACGAATTCCTTCCTTAACCCACTGGAAATGCTATGGGAGGTCAACACAGACTGCTTCTCACAATGACAACAGGAGAGATTTTGAGAGTCAAGAAGCCGTCTCCTCCAAAGTTAATTTTCAGACTTTTAACTTCTTGACGGCTTATTATAGATTTATCTTCTACAAGTCTCTCTCAACTATGCATCCATTCACATATTTAGTCTAAGAGTCCAAAAATCACCTCTCCAACATTTCAACGAAGACTGTTTTACCTAATATTAATATTCTGGGTTTTTACTTTTTCATTCAAAAACAAAGAATTGTTGATCAACTCCTAAATGCCAGCAACTGTTCTAGGTACTGAGTATAGAGTGATGGACAAAGTATAAGCTTTTAAGTCTATGGTTACTCTTTATACAAAACTAATATTTTATTACCTTTACACTCCCTAGACTTATCTTTATGTCTGAAGAGTCTTAACTTTCTAAGGTTACAGTTGTACTATTCTGTTAATGTTACAAAGCACAATCCACGAAATTAGTTCCTTGATCATTTCAGTTTTGTTTTCAGGAAACAGTCACCAATCCTTATTTTACCTAGCAGCACTATCTGCATAAAATAATAAATCAGACTGAAACTGCCATATTTTGGGAAACACAATTTTAAATACACAGTAGTGATTTCTGATCTGTTACTTTTTTGCCTCGGCTCCAGAGAGCTAAAATCTAAGTCACAGCTACTTAAAAATTTAAGCATGTAAAATGTTATGATGAGTTGAAAATTTATATCCTATGCCTTTTTCAACATCCTTCACCTCAATTTACAGTTAACTCCTGCCTCCCATTCCAGCTGCCTTGTTCTCCGAAAGTTAGTCTAAAAGAATTCAGGTACCTGTCCATAAATACACTGGTAAGTGTATTCCACGGACACAAATTCTCATGAAAATTGGAGGCTCATACCTTCATGCTTAAATGCTTTAGGAGAATTTAACCAAATAACTGTTTAGGTGTCAGACATAATTTCCTACAGGAAAATATGGACAAAAGAGCAAGGAAAATTCCATTAAATAACTATTTAGTAGTTAGGATTTAGTCACTGGCAGCTGAGTTATTTAAATACAACTCATTTCTATCTTTTCACAAATTGTCCTAATGATTACGTACACATTTTGAGATGTTTGTTCATCAGAAAGGAAACTATATGGCAATATGCCTACTATGTATTGAGAATTTACCATGAATTGCCCATTACGAGGTGCTTTTCGTATCTTATAGAACTTAATCCTCCCCATACTACTGCAAGGTAGGCATCATTACATTATTCTAGAGATTTTTTTTTCGCCAGGTTAAATATGTTTGATTAAATGAAATTCAAGGGCACTGGAGTAGGCTGAACTTCTGGGAGAAGCATCTTTAGGTTTAACATAATTAGCTTGTTACTAACATAACTAAGGAGATGTCAGTACAAAATTGACTGCAGTGAAAAAGGACAATGTCTGTACATGGTTTTATCCTTAATGAGATGTTTATACAAATATGTCATAATTCCTTTAGCAAAACTGGGGGGTTAAAAAGTAGCACCAGCCCCATGTTTCATGTGGGCAACTGAAGACTCAGATTAATAATTCACCCTTGATCACAGAATCAGCAAATGTGCGTGTGGAGGGGGACAGGTGCAGGGAGGGACGGGGGTGTGGTGTGGAGTCCGGCTAGAATTCAAATCCAGTCTTCAGGCTCCACATCTTACAACTATCACAGGGGAAACCCAAACATTCCCACTACTTTATCCAGTGTCGTACAGAAAGAGAGGGTTGCCTGTAACATTTTTGCCAAAACGGACACTAGCGTGTTATTGCCCAATAGTCCCTGATCTGAATGGGTCAAAAGTCTCAAACTGACCTCGCTGTGTTATTTTCTCCCCTCCAGAATTCCATTCTTGCTTATGCCTATGTATTCACAAGCCCTCTGGTTATTAAAGCCCTACTTGGAGCTGCTCGTTCACCACCAGAATCATACCCAGTAAAATAAACTTATCTTCCTCTGTGCACTATCAAACCTTCATTTCCGCTCGCGCGCGCACACACACACATGCATGTTTTTAAAGCATAATCTGATAAAAGCAGTCTAATAAGACAAATGTATCTAAAATCAAAAGCTTATTGTAGAAATTTGATAAGGAGAGATATTCTTAATCCAGTGACAATCACTGTTAGCATTTTGATATCTTATTTAAGACATTTTAAGGCAGCATTGTCTTTCTTACTATGCCCATTCCTTTCAAAAAGTAAAAATGTCACAATAAAGAACTCAACTGAACACCATGGTAGAATTTCAGGCAATGTGATATAATGAAGTAAAGATTTAGAGGCAGCATAGGAACTGCCCCACTCCAGCCCCCTCAATAAATCTTGTGGGTTTTTTCTGGGGTGGGGTGAGGTAGGGGGTGCTACTATAGAATTCCCTAAAACAATTATGAATTGCTATTTACTATGATCAGTACTTGGTCTGGTACTTCTCTTCCAGAATCAGGATCCCAGAATAATTTTGGCAAGTCACTTGAATGATGGCTGATTCCTACAGTTAAACACACACACAAACACCATTTGAAATCCAAAGAGCTTTTGGTTCACTAATCATTTTGTGTTCTGATCCATTGTCTTATCTAAAACACTTGGCAAATGAGCAGTAAAGAGTATAATTTCATCCTCCTCGTCAATTTAATGAAGTGAGGAGAATGCTTCCTATTCTGCCCACATTCTAACCCAACTCCCTTGTTCTGGTTTTTGGAAGGATGTAAATCAGGCACTTGTCCCTATTAGACTTCAGTAGAAGAGAATCTCTACACACAGGATAAGTAGTTCATATATTTACCTATGTAATAATCACAGACTAAGATAGGAAAGTTAGATAGGAAAACTACGTAGAGATTAAGTACTTCCTCTGAGTAATTAGTAGTATTAGAAATAAATCCTAGCAATTTATGTACACAATTCTGCTAAATTCTGGGTTTCAATTGAGAGGAACAGAGCACTGCATCATAAAGAAAATAGGCTCTGAATATTCTACACAGTCTCTCTCTCAAAAAAAAAAAAAATCAATGCACAATTCTAAAGGATAAATATCTACTGTTGAAACTATTTTTGCTATGGAACAATTTCACCATTCTAAGATAGATTTCAAATAAGCTTTATAGCAAGTCTTCTTAGATGCTAGTAGGGTACCGTGAAAAGAACAAAGGTTTTTGAGCCAGCAGACTTGGGATCAAGTCTTGTTTCTGTCACTTCCCTCATGATTATACACTGAATTTCTTTTGAGCCTCCTTTAATTTATAAAAGAGACATATTCCTCTTTGCTCTACAGGGCTCTTGAAAGAATTCAGGATAACGATTTATATAAAAGCACATGGTAAACTGAAATAAGATGCTTTTATACAATTACATAAAATGGTTAATTTTATTACAACAGTAAACCAAAACATCCCACAAAAAACAAACAAAAACCCTAAACAAAAAAGGACTATACTTATATTTTCTCTGATCAGAACAGGCAGACCAAAATGGGCATCCAAGGTGCAGACCCAGTCCAATTCGAGGAAGGGAGGGAGCTCGATTCGGGTGGCAGTGTGTGCAGGAGTTATTAGCAGCTCGGTGAAGTTCAAGTTAGCCATGATTTGAATCCAAACCTTACGACTCCACTTTAAAACAGGGCATTTTTAAAGGAAGTTCTATTTTTATTTCAACAGACTGTTTAGTTCTTAAAATCTTTAAAATTCAAGTAAGTTATTCAGAATAAGAAAAACAAAGGCGTGGCAGATAAAACAAAGTGAGATAAAAAGTCCATCACGACCATCAAAAGATAGGAAGCATAGGGTTGGCAGAAATGTAAATACAAAATTATTAAGATTGACAAAAAGGGATAGAAAAGTGGAAATTTTACATTGATAGAAAATGAAAACAGACAGCAATGTTAATCTTAGAGATAAGATAGGCCTGGAGAACTCTGTGGCAGGCAGAAAGATGCTAAAATAATAAAACATGCCACCAAAGCACAATACACAATATTAACGAAAGAAATCGTTTAACTGAACACAGAGTTTACTATTGGGGAGACAGTAGCCGGTAGAAAAGTGAAGTTGTTTCAAGGGACTTTTAAAAGGTTGCTTCCAGTAGTGGCAAAAGACAAATACTCAAAATATTTAAGCGTAAGCACATTTTCAAAAACAGCCTATCATAGGTGACATTTAAAACTCGGCCTCCCAAACAACCAGCAGTAACTTGTAGAGGACCCCAAGCATGTCACGTGCAGAAATATCCCCAAGAGTGGGCCGCGGGCACAGGGCATCAAACTTTCTCTCGTGGCCACCCGCGGGAACAAAGCGCCCATCTCCCTGGGAGTGAGAGCTGCGCTACCTCGGTGCGAGACAGACGCTCGGCGAAAGCTCCCCCCTCCCCAGCTAGGGCGTCTCCCCAGACCCCACCGACTCTCCCCCCAGGCCAGGTCCGCCACCGCGAGTCCAGCCCTCGGTTCCTCCAGGCAGCCCTCCAGACGCCCGCAGCCCTAGCTATGTCTCGCAGGCCGCCGCCCCCATTTCGGAGCTTCATTCATTGACCCGGGCGGGCGGAGGGGCGGGCGGGCGAGACCCAGCCCAAGGAACGGGTGTCCGGGGCTCGAGGCGGGGCCTCGGAGCAGGTACTTACTCTGGGTGTCCGTTAAGGAGATCATGGCTGCAGGGGTGAGGGCGGCGTCGACAGCACCTCGGAGCGGCCAGGGTGTGAAGCAAAGTCGAGAGAACGAAGCCGGGAAACAGCCCAGGCGAGAGCCGCCACGTCTTCCGGAAACACGCAGCCGCCCCCACCCCATTTCAAAGCCGTTTCCCATTGGCTAAGCCTGCTCCCAACATCAACCAATCACCTGTGGCTTTGTTCAGTGGCGCAAATGGTGGCCACACCCCTTGACCAATAAGAGAAGGATATTACTTGCAATTGGTTGAAAGGACCGACCCGGAAGGGTGGATGCTCCTGGCTGGAAAGAAAGGAAAGCCTGGTGGCGGGAAGTATTCGTTGGGGCGCGTCTGAAAGCGGTGCGTAGCGGACCTGAGGCCGGGGCGTTTTGGGGTCGGAGACCGAGGAGGGGAGGATGTTCCTTAACCCCCTGGGGAGACGTTCTGGGGTAACTCCCGTTACCGCTTTGAAAGAGCTAATATTCCTTTTCCTGGCTGATGGGGAGGCCGGCTCACTTCCTTCCACCAATACATTGGCGGCGGAGAAACAGGGGCCCTCGCCCTTCTAATGGAGCTCTCTATCATCGCTCAGCTCTAATGGAACTCGGTCCTTTAGGGGCACGTTCCACTGCCGACCGGTCTTTATCACCAGCCTTATCCATGCAGGAGGCTTGTTTATTTGCAACCACTGTTTATTGGGAAACGCCACTGGGAACGCCTAAGCGTAAGGGAGGGTACTATTAAATTGCTGTTGAGTCTAAACGCAGGGGGCGAGGAGTTGGGGGATGTGTGTGTGTGATTTAGCCTCTGGTACTTGGTGTCAAGCATGCATGACTGCCTGAGACCCTGTAAAATATTTCCTGAGGATGCTTGCAAAAGTTCAGGTATAGCAAGTAAAACCACTGAATCATGGAAGTAGTAATTAGTAAAAGTTCATTGTGTACACACCAAAAAGACAGTTTGCCAACTGGGAGCACTCAAATCGAAACATGGAATTAGGCTCAGGGCTATATTGTTATAAAGCAGCTTGTTTAGTAAGGACTGTTTATTCTTCACACTGATTGGTTATAATATTAACATTTTCTTAAAGGATAGGGAATTGATTAGTGGTTACCTTATAGCAACCTTGGGAAACAGTTGGAGTTTTGCTTCTGATTTCCAGAGGCAGAAACAAAAAATGCCCCAGGTCAAGTTAGTCTTTCAAAATAAGCTAAATTAAGCTTTGTTTGTATGTCTGTGCTGGTTTTGTCTGCCCAGGAAATTTTCAAGACTGGTCTCCGTTTGTTTTGGATTTTAACAGTGCCTAGGTATACTTCTGACACACATGCTATAGATAGCTCATTAATTTTTGAACCTATTTTATGTTCAGATAGCTTTTGCTATTAAATCACATCCTTTGGGGAAGGAGTTTATGAGCAGTTTTTTAACAGTATAGTCAAAGGAGTCGTTTAAAATAGTGGGGCAAAATGGTTGTAGATTACATCCTTTCATAAGTATAGAAAAAGCCTCTGCTTTCAATCTCAGCAAACCTGAGCCTGCACTATATGCAGGGCACTGTGCTAGGCTATGTGGATACAGATGTGAAGGGACTCAATCCCTGCCCCCCTGGAGAACCTTACAGTCTAGAGAAGGAGAATTATATTTCCACAAAATGGTGAAGACATATTCATATCGATAAAGAATTAGAAGTTCTTGGTTTACTCCCCTCCTTCAGTATCTTTTAGTGGTGTGTCCCTTCCAAACTTCTTAGCAAGGTAAAGAAGACCCTACTTATTTTTCCAGCCTAGTGGTGACTACAGAATTCTACATGAGGAAGGGCATAAGGTCAGCAGTTTGAGTAAGAGTAGGGTGATGCTGAAGCTTTGGAGAACATTCTAAGTTAGTTTTGGAAAATATTGGTTTTCCATATCAGAGTTGGGAGAGGTGTTCCTGGAGATTATGGACAATCTAAATAAAGTTCCTACCCTCCAACCTCACCTCCTTCCACTTGCTCGTGTGTACTCTTAAGTTTTAGTCTTTCAGAAATATTTTGAGTTCCTTAATACAAACCAGGCTTTTTCTCCACTTCTGACCTTTTCATGTTCTCTCCCTCTGAAATCTCACCCCTCTGTAGAATACCAATTCCTCTTTTAAGATTGAGTCTAAATTGTAACCCTTTAAAGCAAATATTCAGTAAAATGTTAAATGATTAATTTGAATATTATGTTGATGGGTTTTGCTTCATCTGGGGTATTTGAATCTATCCAACTTGTTATTTGTAAAATAGCTTCCACCATCCCAATTTTAGAGACAGGGAAAGGGGCTGAGACGAACAAGGTGTTTAGCTTTGCTAAGATCACACAGTAATTTAGTGGTAAAGCTGTTTAACCTCAAAGCTTTGCTCTTTTTTTGTGACATCGCTTTGTGTCTGGTGGATATTTGTTCAGTGTTCTTGACGTCATACTTGTTATTATATGTTTATGTGACTTTGGACACTTCTCTGAAATCTAGAGAATTTTCCATAAAAAAGTAGAGTGGGAAGAAGCATGTAGTCCTTATTGAAAGGTCACTGCAGTATATAGTTTACTTTCTAACATTTTTTGTGCTTAGTAATGACAGATTATCATTGAGCATTATCAACAGTACTGTTTTTAGAAAGTTGTTGCTCTGATTTTTCTTTCACTTTTAGAAAGAAATTTTGGCTCTCCAGTTCAACTTTAGAATGGCATCCGTTTCAGGTTAGTGGAGATGATTACATTTTGTAGTTCATTCTGTTCTCTTTCTAATTGCATGTTTTTCTCTGTACCTTCACCTCAATTTTGCTGTGAACCTTAAACTGCTCTAAAAAAGTCTTAATAGAAATTAATAAAAATAAATTTTAAAAATACTTGTTTTAAAAATTCTGATTATAGAAGTGATGTCTTTTCAGATTTTTTTTTCATTGTGGGAAAATGTACTTAATGAAATTTACCATTTTAACTGCTTGTAAGCATACAGTTCAGTGGCATTACGTGCATGGCATTACGTGCATTTGCATTGTTGTGCAGTCATCACCATTATCCATCTCCAGAACTTTTTCATCACTCCAAACTGAAGCTCGGTACCAATTAAACCCATTCCTCCCTTCCCTGCAGGTGACACTATTCTGCTTTCTGTCTCTGTGAATTTGACCATTCTAGGTACCTCATTTAAGTGGAATCATACAATATTTGTCCTTTTGTGTCTGGCTTATTTCACTTAAGCATGTCTTTGAGGTTCATCTGTTTTGTAACATGTATCTTTTTAAGGCTGAATAATAGTCCATTGTATGTATATACCACCTTCTCTTTATCCATTTGTCTGTCAGTGGACATTGGGTTATTTCACTTTTTGGCTTTTGTGAATAATGCTGCTACAAACATTGTGTACAAATATCCATTTGAGCCCCTGCTGCCAGTTTTTGGGGGTGTATACCTACAAGTGGAATTGCTGGTTAACATGGTATTTCTGTGTTTAATTTTTTGAGGAACTACCGTACTGTTTTCCATCGTGGCTATACCATTTTACGTTCCCAAAAAGCAATACATAAGAGTTCCAAGGAATGATATGTTTTTTGATAGCATTCTGGGAACTTAAGAAATTATCAGGTAGACAATATAAATCATTTATAATCTCACTAGTCAGGTTAATACTGTAACATTTAGATGTATTGTTTTTCAACAAAATTTTTAATATTTTGTACATAATGTTTGGTAATGTGATTTTTAAAAATATAACGTAGATATAGAATGTAGACATATTGTTAAGTAAATTCTATGTTGTAAATATTCTATTTTTAATACTGTTCTGTATTTTATTGTTTTGAAGTGACATTAAATAATTAACACTTTTAGTGTTGGTGTTGAACTTTTAGTCTGTCTCCATTTTTAAAATGTAAAAAAGGTTGCGTTGAACATCTTTGAATCAAAAACTTTGTGTGCGTCTCCGATTATTTCCTTAAGATAAGTTCCTATAAGTGGAGCTATTTGAAACATTTTTAAAGTATAAAAGAAAAACTTCCATTTCACCTTTTCCAGGCAGCTATTCTTGGTATTTTGGTATATTTCCATCCATTGCTTGTTTTTATAAACTTGGCTAGATTCTATTGTGCTTATTAGTGAGGTCTTGCTGACTATTCAGTAAAGAAGTGGATGGCAGGAGTGAGGAACTTATTCTATGGTTATTTTCCTGTCCTTTGTAGGATATAGTGAATATGACCTTTGCTACATACTAGCACTAACAGTGGGGTAACAAGATTAGGTTCTTTTCAAACTTTAAAGAAATGGTTTTCCTAAGTATGGCATCCTCCCATCCACCCCTAAAAACTTTACAATTTATTTAAATATAAATATGAAAAAAATAGTGACATAGATTTTGGCTTTGTCTCATGACTCATTCTCACAGCTTAAGGGTTAATAATAAATGGTAACAATTTAAGTTATATTAAATGCTAATCCAAATGTTCTTTACTAAGAGACAAAGGTGAGGGTTTCAGAGATGTTACGGAACCTTGCCTCAGTTCGGTATAGGTATTTTTGGAATGCATAAATGAGTTATTCTACTTAACAAGACTTTAAGCTTTCTCAGTAGGCTATGATTTTAAAATAACTGAGTAATGACATAGATAAATTTTATTTAAGAGGAGATGCTTATTTTGAATCATTGCCTTTACAATATTGTGCCCCTTTCAAATAACCCACCTCTTCTATTGTTCTACCCACTTGTCGAACTATATTTGAAATGCCTCTGAAGTTGCCTTCAGACAGTTTGTTGATTTGGATTTGATGGCTTCCCTTGTGGCAAATCACTTTCCTTTCGTTGTTCATTTCAGTATGGGATATTGCTAGAAAATGTGCTGTTTCTGAAGACTGGTACCTCCCTTGCATCAGCTGTAAGCTTAGGAACTCTGGAGTGTGATCCGTGCTCAATACTATGTGCTCTTGAGATATATTATAGTAATAAGCCCTCTTTGTTATGGATTATTGAAATCTTTCACTTTTCAATCTCATCTCCAATAATACAAGTCATGTGTTGTCCGTGCTGGCAATAGAGGTGATATAATTTTGAACAAAAATATTAAAAGACCCTGATTTATTACAACTAGCTCTATTTTCTTGTACTCTTAGTCAATCAGGACTTTATCTAAGGTACGATGATACTGACTTTGTAGCATAGTTTGACATTAACATCTCTGTGACGTAGGATTTGATCAGGAGGCAGAGCCACTATGAGCGATATAAGGGACTGACTGTGGGGATTCTACTTGGTGTGAATATGGGAAGTGGTTAAGCTGTTTCTTTCTGTCTGTTGCCTGTGTGTCTGGAGCTGGGCCCAAAGTTGGCGGAGCCAGCAGTTAGGAAGAGAAGACGCATATGCAGTGGGGAATGCCCACAGAAACTGCTCCCCACGAAGATGAATCTTACCGAAACCTATATCAGTCTCGTATTGCCTCAAAGCCTCCAGTGTAGGTGAGGCAGGACCTGTCGGAATGCTCACGTCCTTCCCCGTGGAGTTGCATATGACCTGGCTGGGTGTTCAGAGAAGCCAGGGGAGGAGAACCAACAGGATCTAGAGGAGCTGCAGGCCCTGCTGTTTCCCTACGGATATCTAGCAGCAGCTGGAATCATGGGCCCAGCTGCTGCCCCATGCCAGTGAGGTCACCAGGCCTGACCTTGCACTGACCTTCTTAAATATGGAAAATATGGCGACGGCTTCACTTCCACCTTCTACATCGCTGGCTCCCCAACATGATACAGCTGTCCCTGGTCCAACCAAATATACACTGATCCTCTCCTCCGAAGAGGACAGGAATTCTTTTTATTCATCTTTGGGCGATGCTCATTCCTCTTCTTGCTGAATCACATCCTTCTTGATAATCTTCTCACTTCAATCCTGAGATACGAGGTTAGCGACTATTAACACTTTTTTATTTTAGAATTTAGGGGAATGGGAGCAGGAACATCAATCAACCCATCCATCCATCCATCAACCAACCAACCAACCAACCAACCACCCACCAACAAGAAAAACCCAAATTTGGCTTATACAGGAATATCAAAATAAGGGAGAAATGCTGATAGCTATTACAGTTCTTGGTTCTCACCTGATCATGTGGTCACAGCTATTATTTAATAACTGCCTTTTCAACTTCTCATTCCATAGCCTTTTGTTCTCAGCAAGCACCTCACCTGGTCATGGGGCCTTGCCTGGTGGGATTTGCCTTAGCAGTTTGCTTGTAATGAGTTTTGGTAGTTTTCCATTAACTCTAATCAGAGGACATGGGAATAGCAAAAGACAGCCTAGAGGATCCCCTGCGTTCCAGACACACTTCTCCTCACCTCTGCAGTGTCACAGCAATCCAATTCCCTTTAATAGTCAGGATCACTCACCCCAGCCAGTCCAGTAACCCCCTTCTTGGCCTATTGATTTCCTGTCATGAGGAATGCAAACTGGCCAAGTGGTAGTCAACTTCCAGTTAAATGGAACCGTTGCTTTTTCTCCTGGTAGAAGAGTTCTTCCTTGCTCACTGAGACCTCTAGACCAGCAGAGTGCAAAGTTTCAGGGATGGGAAGCAAACACTTCACTAGTGGATCCTGGCAGTGGGAAGAGCAGTATTCACTGCTTTGATAGGTAAGCACACTTATCTGCCTTCCACTTGGTCTTTCCTACCATAATCGTCCTTACTCTTGGGTCAGGAGACCTATGTGTGAACTCAGCCAGTTGCTGAATATATCTGTTCTAATTATGCCTGCTGGAACTGGGGAAGTAACCACAGAGTAGGTTGGAGGACCTCCTAGCCCACTGTATGATGCACCCAAGCAAAACTGCATTGATCATCGGCTTTGCTGAAGTCCAGTCCCTAGTCTGACTGGTGGATCACCATGGCATTTTAGTTCTCCAGGAATTATCAGTTTAGAGTTGATGTCTGGTAATTTCTGAGAAGTTATTTTCCTTTTCCCAATACACAATTACCTTGATAAGTTTCTCTGGAGAAGGATAGTGGAAAGATTTACCACATACATTTTTAGCTGTGTAGGAGAGTCCTTTTTCAAAGGGCCCCCACTTCCACTTTATACAAGGGACTCTAGGTCTATAAACTGGCCATTTCTGGGAACTGGTTGAAGGACTAGGGCTCCGTTGCAGTGATTCAGATCAGGCGTGTGTTTACCAGAATCAGGCCTTTGTATTCTGCCTGGACAGATCAAGTCCTCTATTTCCATTTCAGACATCACGATCAGCTAGCTACTGCCAGAGATCTCTGTGGGTCAGACTGTTCTACTCTATTGCCCGGTGTGGCAGCCACATCTACCTTTCCTCTGGTCGTGAACTGAATTGCCAGCCTTTAGCCCCCATGTCTTAGAATCCATCATTCTCATTGATTCAGGTAGTCTAGTTCAAAGGCAGTACTTCCCATGGTCATTCCTGGCTTACAGAGAACAGCCACTCCAGCCCTCTTCCCGGATGCTGGGGCTCCCCTCATGAATGCATTTCTTTCAGGCTTGGTGAAGGGAGGATCCTCTGGGTCCTGCTGGGGGACCGGACCACAAGAGAGTGGACGATCAACCCACCTGATAATCCACTCTAGCACTCCCATCTCCCTAAGCCTCAGGTTTCCCTCCTTTAGAGCGTACCCAGGAAGTCCTAGCCTTTCCACTTCATTGGCACCTAGACCTGTGTCATTCCACCCCAACTTTCTGATATTCATCTTTGGGACCAGCTAAGTAAATTATTAGAGCCACTCCTGGCCACTATATTTAGCACACTAAATCTAGAATTTCTTTCTTTCTTTTTTTTTTTTTAAATTTTGTTGTTGGACTATGTCCTGTCTTTTTTTTTTTTTTTTAAATAAATTTATTTATTTATTTTTGGCTGCGTTGGGTCTTCGTTGCTGCCCGGGGTTTCTCTAGTTGCAGCGAGCGGGGTCTACTCTTCATTGCGGTGTGCGGGCTTCTCGTTGCGGTGGCTTCTAGCTGTAGGCGTGCGGGCTTCAGTAGTTGTGGCACACGGGCTCAGTAGTTGTGGCTCATGGGCTCTAGAGCGCAGGCTCGGTAGTTGTGTCGCACGGGCTTAGTTGCTCTGTGGCCTGTGGGATCTTCCCGGACTAGGTCTCGAACCCGTGTCCCCTGCATTGGCAGGCGGATTCTTAACCACTGCGCCACCAGGGAAGTCCCTAAATCCAGAATTTCTTATTGAGTCCGCACCAGTAAATTTGGCTTCATTCAATATTGTTTGCTGTCCACCTTGATTTAGTAGCCTTAGGACCTATTCCCACGTATACGCTCTAGTTTCTGGTGATAGATATTGGCAAATGCAACTCTTTTGGTGTGTTTCATGTTTTCTCACGGTTCACATTTGTATACCTCGTCCTCTGGGGCCTCGTGGGTCTTGTAGCGCTGGGAGGTGGCGGGGGCAGATCCTTCGGGTGATTAGCGTGCTCTTGCAGGGCGTCTACCTCAGGACAGACTGCAACAGGCAGGAGGAGGCTGTTTCAGAAAGGGGAGGGGGGCAAAAAAGACTTGGCAGAATTAGTGGCCCAAGATCCCCTGCTTCGTTGGAATCTGCCCGTATGTTCCCATCCCGATTTCAGGGTCTCACTCCTTCCAAATCAATGTCCTAACTTTAACAGAAGAGTCCCTGCGAGGTTAGGAATTCAGTTTGTATCATAATTCAGCCACCTGCAGAATTTAAACTTGTTAGTATTCAGTAATCTCAGCCCTGTAGCTCCAGGAGATAAGGGTTTTGTTGAGGACAGTCATAGAAACTTTGAGGTCCCTTTATGGACATCCTGCATTTCTCTCATCAAGTGCTCCAGCATACTTGGAAGCAACCAACCAACCCCATTATTCTTACAAAAATGTTCTGTGACAGCAAACACTTGGTCACCCAGAGCGTTGCCTTCTCTAGATACTTAATTACTGGTGTCTGTAGATGATAATTTAACTTCGTCTACTGCATGCTGTGGAATACCATTATCGCTTCTACCACTGCAAAGAGGGGTCATTAATGCCCTTAAATCTAATCAGATCAGAGACTCAATTCCAGGTGGCCCAGAAGCGATTCAGAGAACCCATCTTTAAGCTTCTGTTCCTCTGGGACAACATTTGGCATTGGTTAGGGTTCCATCAGAGAAGCTGAATCATTATGAGTGATATAAGAGATTTATGCCAGGGATTAGTCTCTACATGATCATGGGACCTGGTGAAGAAGTCCATTGCTAGTCTGGAAGTCACAAGAGCCAGCAGTAGGGACAGGAAGATGGATGTGGCATGTGGGAGGATAAGGAAGAGCTGAAACTCACTAGGACCAAAGGGAACCCGTGTGTCATTGGGACTCATGTGGTGTGTCACTGTCCCCAAGGCTCTGACCTCCAGGCTGCTGGTGCCCTGCGGAAGAACTGGTGCACTTGCTGCAGAAAGTTGCATGTGAACCTGGCCAAGGGTTCAAAGAAGCTGAAGAAGCTGTGGGTAAACCTGCCCCTGCGTCTGCCCCCTGTCAACAAGGTGAGCCAGCGGATCAGCGACAATGGGAGTGAGCTGCAGCAACACCTCACCTTATGCCAGCCTCCTGACTGTAAACCTGACTGCTGTTTCATTTCCACAGACTTCCCTGGTGGCCAGCCCTAACCAAGGATCACGCAGGCCGTTGGTACAATACAAAGCCACCGGAGCATCCTATTTTAAATCATAACTGTAAGATTTCATCTCATGAAAAGGCATTAAGACTGGACACTGATTGGGAATTCCCTGGCGGTCCGATGGTTAGGACTCTGTGCTTTCACTGCCGAGGGCCAGGGTTCAGTCCCTAGTCGGGGAACTAAGATCCCACGAGCCATGCAGCATGGCCAAGAAAAAAAACAAACAAAAACAAAACAAAAACTGGACACTGATTAATGCCGGCAGATGTTTTAGAAAACACCAATCTATAAAATTTTTCTAGCTTCCACTGATGTGATGTCAAAAGAAATCTCACTTTGACTTTAATATTTGGACTGATTAGAGTCATAGGTTAAGGCTTCTTTATAAGTTAGCATGCTGGCCTTGTAATGCCAATTCCAGTAGCACGCTTGATTTCTCTCTTTACTGTTACATCATTGTGTTTATAATCACCGACTCCTTACCATGTCACAGTATGAACCCAAATATGAATGTTTTTGTAAAATGATAGCTAAGTAGTTAGGGTATGACTTTTAAATAATTTCCTCTTGCTTCAAAGTCTGGTCACTTTACTGAAATGATTTAGGAGATGGTTGGACCACTGCCCTACAACATAATAAAAAAAACATTATTATTGATTAAATGCTTAACTGTGTGCCAGGTACGTGTTAAGAACTTTCAATATGCTATCTCATTTAATTTGTTATAGCAGTTGTATGAAAGCTAGGTATTAATATTATCCCTATTTTACAGATAGGGAAATTGAGGCTCAGTTAAGTATAAGGTACTTAGTCTGAGGTCACTCAGCCAGTAAGAGGAAGACCTAAGATTTAACTCGGGTCTATGTGGCTCCGAAACACATGCTCTTAACCACTCTGCTATACTACGATAAGTTTATAATTTTGATGGCGAGGAGTACCCAAAAATCAATAATAAGGAAACCTAAAGTTGTGATTAACTCTGTCTGGTCATTATATCTTTTTTCCTCCCTCGTAGCTCTAAGTGAGGAACTGGATTCTATAACCAGTGAGCTACATGCAGTAGACATTCAAATTCAAGAACTTCTGGAAAGGCAACAGGAGCTTATTCAGAAAAAAAATGTCCTAACAAAGAGAATAAAGCAGTGTTTAGAGAATTCTGATGCTGGGGAGAGCAGCGAATGTGATTCTTCACCTGCCTCTTGGAATAAAGAAGGTTTGCTCTTTTTTTGTTGCTTTTCTTTTTATCTTTGCCAGTTTTGTTTCTTCTCAGTTCTATGAACTGGAATTAAATCATTGTGCCTGGGTCAGTGCTTTCTAGTAGCTTAAGAGTTGAAACTGGCCATTCCTTAAGTGGCAGGGGAACTTGGAGGCAGACCATTCTTTACCCATGTTCTTTTTAAATGAAGCCTTTATTATTGAGAATGTATTATTTTGTCCAAATATGGTTTCAGCAACATTAATCGGTGCTTGGAAAAATAAGATATTTATTTAACTCAATTTTCTAGGTTTTAACTAGAAAAAATTAACAATTGAGAAAAAAATTCAAACTCCTCGTTAAAGTGTAGTTCATTCTCCTGCCCTAGTGAACAAACCTTTCTTGATTCAGGATCTTGCCAGGCATCTTGTTTATCATTAATTGTGGAATACTATAACTCTCGAAAGAATTGAATTGCTTTTGTGGGCCTTTTTTTCCAGTGTTCATTTTTAAACAAGATATTTACACCAAAAATTTCAGGTAATCGTTAACTTTGTTCATGATAGTTGAGTTTTCTATGATGCTATGAATTTCCTGATGGACATGCAGACTGTTTTTCAAATATCTGACCAAGAACCTTTCTCCTCTGTAAGTTATTTATCACCGGCAAATGTTGTCATTTTTTTCTGATGTACTTTTTCTTATGATATATCATTAAATTGATTTTGCTTAGCATCGTGAATTAAACCGATCTCAAAATTATTATTATAAAAGTTAAATTGTCCATAGTATTAAAAGTCTTATATATTGATCTGATTCTTCTCTATTATAAAAACGGCCATTCACGTTTGTATCTCATTCATAATCCTGAATAGTTCTAATCTATCTGGTTTGTTTTTCTCTTTCTAGATTTCCCGTGGTCTGGTAAAGTTAAAGATGTTCTGCAAAATGTCTTTAAACTGCAGAAGTTCAGGTCACTTCAGCTGGAAACGATTAATGTAACAATGTCTGGAAAGGAGGTATTTCTCGTTATGCCTACAGGTGGGGGAAAGAGCTTATGCTACCAGTTACCAGCGTTATGTTCAGATGGTGGGTATTAATCAACATTAATTTAACGTGAAGAAACATCGTTTCTCTGAATATATCTTTAAGTCTTTAAAAAAAATGTCTAGCACTATATTTGCCAAAATCAAGTGCATTTTTGTTTGATTTATCTCTCCACTAATAGACATTTAAAGGATTCACCTAGAGAGGGAATGTTAAAGACTCTGAGAGTAATTCATTCTTTTATCTGGTTCCTGAAACATCATTAAAAAACATGTTGTAGGAGAAAAAGCACTAGAAAAGGAGTCAGTAGGCCTGGAGTCGAGCCCCAGGTCTTTGTGGAGTGTCTGCTGTGGTGTTAGGCCCTGGAGATACTGGAGTCAGCAAATGTACGTGGTCCTCGTTTTCACACAGCTCAGTGGCCAGCAGTGCTTTCTCAAACTTTAATGTGCATAAAAATCAGCAGGTAATCTGATCAACATGCAGATTCTAATTTAGTGTGAGACCCAAGAGCTTGCATTTCTGACAGGCCCTCCGATGACACTGATGCTGCTGTTTGGGGACTACCAGGGGTATAGAGCAGGGTCAGCAGACTTTTCCTCGAAGAGCCAGTCAGTAAATGGGAGAGGCTCTGCGGTCCGTGAGGTCTCTGCCGACTGCTCAGCTGTCAGTGTAGCAGGAAAGCAGCCACAGACGATAGGTAAAGGGATGGCTGTGGCTGTGTTCCAGGAAAACCTTATTTACAAAACAAGCAACCGGCCCTTAGTTTGTTGACCCCTGGTCTAGAGAATACAGCTTAATTGCAAGCAATTGCATTAAGGGTTTTGTGATAAAGGTTTCAATAGGGAATTAAGGCAGTGCAACGATCTCGTCTAGGGGCTGTTAGGGAAGGCCTGAGGAAGTGGCATTTTTTTTTTATTTTAATTTTTTTTTCATTGAAGTATAGTTGATTTACAATGTTGTGTTTCAGGTGTACAGCAGAGTGATTCAATTATACATATATATGTATATATATTTTTTCAGATTCTTTTCCCTTATAGGTTATTACAAAATATTCAGTAGAGTTTCCTATGCTCTATAGCAGGTCCTTGTTGGTTATCTATTTTATATATAGTAGTGTGTATATGTTAATCCCAAACTCCTAATTTATCCCTCCCTTACCCTTTCCCCTTTGGTAACTACAAGTTTGTTTTCTGTGTCTGTGGGTCTGTTTCTGTTTTGTAAATAAGTTCATTTGTATCATTTGTATCTTTTTTTTTTTTTTTAAGATTCCACATACAAGTGATATATGATATTTGTCTTTCTCTGTCTGGCTTACTTCACTTAGTATGATAATCTCTGGGTCCATCCATGTTGTTGCAAATGGCATTCTTTCATTCTTTTTTATGGCCGAGTAATATTCCATAGTGTGTTTGTGTGTGTGTGTGTGTGTGTGTGCGCCTAAAAGTGAGAGAACATGCATGGTGTGGGGTGTTCAGTAACCTGGAAGCATTTTAGTGTGGCAGGCAGTAAGGGGCAAGACGTGGAAAGATTCTTTAAAGATATTTTAAAAACTTTTCCTTAGATGAGTGGAAAGCTATTGAAGGGTCTTAAACAGGTAAGAGACTTGTCAGATTTGTGGTTTAGAAGGATAATTCCAGCAGATGGAGGAATTCCAGAAATATTTAGGAGGTAGGTTCAGTAGGACTTGGTTTTCACTGGATACAGGACTAGGAGAAGAGATAGTCTAGCTGCCCAGATTTGAGGCTGGGACAGATGGTGAAGTTGTTCACTGAAACAGGATACATTGGAGAAAGAACTTATTTGGGAATGGAGAGGGAAGGTGATGAATTTAATTTGGGGCCTGTTGAATTTATGATGCCTGCAAGATATCCAGGTAGAATTGTCCTCTGAGTAGGAGGATGTTTGAGTGGAAAGCTTGGGTCTGAGAGATCTGAGGTTGCTGGGTTGGAGGCTGTTAGCATGCAGATGGCTATTGAAGCGAATTATATCATCCAGAGCAATGTGAGAAGAGAAGAGCGCCCAGAACAGAAACCGGAACACCAAGAGTTTAGGGATGAACAGAGAAAGAGGGCCTTACAGAGAAGGCTAAGACAGAGTAGCAAAGTGTAGGAGGGTAGTCAGGAGAGTATGGTGTTATCAGAAGCCTGGAGAAGGGAGTATTTCAAGCAGGGAGTAGTTAATAGTGATGACTGTTGGGAAAAGGTCAAATAAAATAAGGACATGGACTTAGTGACAAGGGACTCAGATATGACCTTGGCTAGAGCAGCTTCAGTAAAATGGTTGGGTGGAAACCAAAGAGCAATTGTTTGGGAGTGAGTAGGAGTGAGGAAGTGGAACCAGTGAAAGGGACACTCCTGGGAAAGAATTGCTATGCGGGGAAAAAGACAGGGGGTCCTGAATTAGGTGTTCAGGGTTTCTTCAAATTTGAGAGAGACTTGACCGTGTTTAAACGTAATGAGGGACTTCCCTGGTGGTCCAGTGGTTAAGACTCCGCACTTCCATTGCAGGGGGCATGGGTTTGATCCGCGGTCGGGGAACTAAGATCCTACATGCCATATAGGGTGGCCAAAAAATAAAATAAAATAAGATAAAATAAGATAAGATGATAAGATAAAATAAAATAGTAATGAGAAGGTGCCAGTAATGAGGGAGAAAGTGAAAATACAGGAGAGAGGACTAATTGAGAGGGTAAAATCCTTGATAAGGTCTTAATCTTGAGTATATTTTTTAAACTGGTCTGCTTTCTGCCCTAGATTCTTTTAAGGAACAAACTACAGAAACATAAGAACGTAGGATTTTAACAATGTAGAATAGCTTTTGAAGCTGCTGCAAACAATTTCAGTTCTCAGAGAAAGGGGATATATTACGAGAACTTGAGTCAGTCAACAAACCGTTCACTGATTTCTGATCCGACTAAATTTATCTGGTGCAGTAAGTGAATGGATACTCATGTAACTATCATTCTAGATGATAGAAGTTGCTATGTTTTCTTTGGAAAGCTAACTGGATAGTATTTGACTTGATTTATATCATTTTACTGAGATTACCAATACTGAATGTTAAAAATGAGAGTAAATTCAAAATGATAACATCTATCTATATTTTTATAAGACTGATAGGGTGAGAGATTTCTGTTTATCTTATATCTGCTTATTTGGCTTATTGTTTATTCGTATCCACCTCCTTTATTAATGAGGGTAAGAAATAGGTGGTATATTGCTAAGGCTGCATTGAAAATCAGTCCGAATTGATGGGCAGGGCCACAAGTTACAGTAAAGAAGGTAAACTCATTCCGGTGGTGATGTAAAATTTAAAGTAGATTTCTTTCTCTTTTAGGTTTTACACTCGTGATTTGCCCATTGATCTCCCTTATGGAAGACCAATTAATGGTTTTGAAACAATTAGGAATTTCAGCTACCATGTTAAATGCTTCTAGTTCTAAGGTATGTGTCTGTGGCTTTTATTGTATTTTATTTTTAATTTACACTCTTCATTGAAGTAGGAACCTTAGCTACAATTGAGTTGCTTATAAAATTAAAAAACTGATAACTGTTTATGTTGGAGTCGAAAATTACTGCTCATAGGTCAGTTCTAGCCCACTGCCTATTGTGTGTGGTCCGTGAAGTAAGATTAGTTTTTATATTTTTAAATGGTTAAAAAAAAATCAAAAGAAGAATAGTATTTTGTGAAGTGTGAAAGTTACATGAAATTCAAATTTCAGTGGCCATAAATAATGTTCTGTTGGAACAGAATCATGCTGGTTCTTTTATGTGTAGTCTGTGACTGTTTTCATGCTGTAACGGCAGAGTTGAGTAGCTGTGATATGGACCACAACACCTAATATTTTCTATCTGGCACTTTACAGGAAATATTTGCTGACTGTTTTATAGTATCCATCCTAAAATAGGGAGCAAGAATTTCTTATTATGCAATATAATTAAATACAAAAAATGAATTAGTAACAAGATACCCAACCCCTGTGGAATTTCTTCTGTTTGGGAATGGACTCTCTTACCTTTATCTGTAGAATAAAGCATTTCCAAGGTGTTTGTTTTTTAAAAAGCATATTATTGAAAATTTTAAAAATATACAAAAGTAGAGAGAATAGTATAAAAACTGCTATGTATCCGTTAAGTACCTTTAACAGTTATCAGCATATGACCAATTTTTTTCATCTATGTACCCCCAATTTCCCTTCCTGCCCACCCTTGGTTTATTTATTTGAGACAAGTCCTAGACATCATATCATTTCAGTTGTAGCTTCTTCTTCAGTGTGTATCTCTAACATTTTAAAAAGGTAACTACAATGCCATTATCACATCTAAAAAATTTAGTATTAGTTCCTTAAAACCATCAAATAAAAAGATTCAGATTTCTGTCTCATGAAATGTTGTTATTTTTTTTAATCACGGTCCAGATAAGGTTCATGCATTATGTTGTATTGGTTGATATATCCATAGGTTTCCCTTATTTCTTGTTTGTTTCCCATGCAAATTATTGTTTAGGTTGGTTTTTTTGTTTGTTTTTTTGTCCTATACTTTCCTATATTTTGTCTCTTCCTGATTGTATTCTTGTGATGTTGTTTCACTTGTTCCTTTTAGTTAGATCTAAAAGCTTGACTGTATTTGGGCTTTCTTTTCTTTTCTTTTTTTTTTTGGCAAGAGTATACTTTCCCCTGGTATCACTCAGGAGGTATATAATACCCAGTTATATTTTTGTGACATTAGCTTGATCAGTGGGTTCAGCTTATGTCTGCCTGCTCTATAATTATCAAGTTCTCTATCACCTTTTCATCTAATGGTTTTTAGCAGCCACCGATGATTATTGCCTACCTTAGAGCATTATTTAATTAGGGGGTTACAAGATGGTGATTTCTAATTCTCACTTTTTCTTATATTAGCTAGACTTTTGCTGTAAAAAAGAACTTTTTCCTTATTAACTCTTTGCAGATTGAAAGTTCTTTCCCTTTCTTTACCAATTTTCAGAAAGAGTTGGTTTTCCAGCATTCTCTGAAGGTGGTCAATAAGTTCTTTTTTTTTTTTTTTTTTAAAGAGCTATTCTTTTTTTTTTTAATTAATTAATTTTTTTTTTTTTGGTTGTGTTGGGTCTTCGTTTCTGTGCGAGGGCTTTCTCTAGTTTTGGCAAGCGGGGGCCACTCTTCATCGCGGTGCGCGGGCCTCTCACTATTGTGGCCTCTCTTGTAGCGGAGCACAGGCTCCAGACGCGCAGGCTCAGTAGTTGTGGCTCACGGGCCTAGTTGCTCCGCGGCATGTGGGATCTTCCCAGACCAGGGCTCGAACCCGTGTCCCCTGCATTAGCAGGCAGATTCTCAACCACTGCACCACCAGGGAAGCCCAAGTTCTTTTTTTTTTTTTTTCCAAGTATCACTGTAAACTTATGGATTTTTAACATGTTTGATGTCTTTTGATCCATAGTTATTATTCTTTTTCTATGGTGAAATAGTCCCATCTTTGAGTAGTGAGAGTCTATCTAAGGTGGCTCCTAAATCCAGCTCATAGCTTTTGAGTCTTTGCTTTCTTTTATAAGATAACTCTGTGCACATTTTGTATATTTCCTCCCAGCCCTAAAGTCAGCTATGTCGTCAAGAAGCCCTGGTTCTCCTAGTCTTTCCCATATAATTTTGTTTTATTTGAACTTTTGTGTCATTATAACTGCTTTCTCATTCACCAAAATGAATCTGTGGAGAACACTGCCTTCTCATATTGCACTTCTTTAAAACTGAAAAAGAGAGTAATAATAATGGAAAGTACAGTTGACCTTTAAACAACGTGAGGGTTGGGGGCCCCTAACCGTACACGCAGTCAGAAATCTGCAGGTGACTTGTAGTCAGCTCTCCTCATTTCAGGGATTCAACCAACTGCAGATCGTGTAGTACTGTAGTATTTACTACTGAAATCTGCATATAAATGGACCCATGCAATTCAAATTTGAGTTGTTCCAGGGTCGACTGTAGTTAGAAAGGTGCGATGATTACAAGTTCAGGCCATGTCACTACTGCTTGAAGAGTTGGAGAAAGAGAAAGGTATAAGTCCAGTTTTCTGGTTGCTTTCACTGATCGTTCATAGGATGTGAGGACAACCTTTTTTCCCCTTGCTTCTCCACTTATTCTGCCAGAAGTTCTAGTATTTTTTGGCACCTGCCCATTTCTGAGGAAATAGCCTTATGTTTGCTCCTCTAAGATTTCTGGGACATTTAGGACCAGCTGAAATATTTAATACACTTTGGCCATTTCTTAACAAAACTAGGAATATCTCGAGTTAACAAACTGCTTTGCTGGGATGATTGAAAGTATTTTGACTTTCTATCGCATTCACCACTTCTTTTGGTCCTAATTAGGTTAGAAGGAAAAAATACAACATCCAGTGTTCTAAATATTATAGAAAATAACAACAACACTAAGAACCTAATAGCTGTTAGTTCTTAAGATTTATTCTTATTACATATGTCAGCGGTCCCTGACCTTTTTGGCACCAGGGACCAGTTTTGTGGAAGACAGTTTTTCCACGGACGGGGGTTGGGGGGGTGGTGGTTTCAGGATGATTCAAATGCATTACATTTATTGTGCTTTTTGTTTCTATTATTATTACATTGTAATATGTAATGAACTAATTATACAACTCACCGTAGTGCTGACAGGAGGCGGAGCTCAGGCAGTGATGCGAGCGATGGGGAACAGCTGTAAATACAGATGAAGCTTTGCTCACTCGCCGCTCATCTCCTGCTGTGCGGCCCCGTTCCTAACAGGCCACGGACAGGCAGTGTTCTGTGGCCTGGGGGTTGGGGACCCCTGATATATATAATATATAAATATATGTATTTCATATTATAAAAATTTAATGAATAAGATACTTCATAAAACCTAAATAGATTATGAGTAGATTTGATAACATCATTAAAGTAGCTAGTTCACACATGCATGAAATGATTTCAAATATAATGTTAAAAATTAATAAAACCCACCTTTATCACCATACCTATTGCATTGAGCTTACATTTTGGCATTTATCGTGAAAAATTTAGAATTATGCCTTTATGGAGTAAATGCTTATTGGAGTGTCTTCACATTCATTTTTTTGTTCTCTTTTTTGTCAAATGAGATTATTCTTTTATCAGCAGTCTGGATGTAAGTAAATAACTGAAATGCTGTTTGCACAGCTGCCATGAAGTTTAGTACTGGGACATCATTTTGATTTTAATGCAGTAAAAACATCTGTTGCTAAAACAGCCCCAAGGCTGTTGCTTCTGAGTAATGAATGTCTTCATTTACCACTGAGTATTGCAGTCTGCTAGCTTAGCTCTACTATCATTGTGTCTGTGTTTCCTTTCAATAGGAGCATGTGAAATGGGTTCATGCTGAAATGGTAAATAAAAACTCCAAGCTAAAGCTAATTTATGTGACTCCAGAGAAAATTGCAAAAAGCAAAATGTTTATGTCAAGACTAGAAAAAGCCTATGAAGCAAGGAGATTTACCCGAATTGCTGTAGACGAAGTTCATTGCTGTAGTCAATGGGGACATGATTTCAGACCTGGTATGTATGTTGTATCTAGAAAACCCCTTGGTGCTAGGGACTCTTTTCTTACTCAGCTTTACATGATGGAAATCCCTGCTTCCATTAAAATTATCTTCTTAGGTAGTTATTACTCATTTTTTCTTGCCTTAATATAAAGGGAGTCAAGAGGCAGAATCTTTGATCTCTTTACCCCTCACCCCCATGGTAGTGTTTATTAGTCTAATTGCCTTTATCTTTTGAAATGTGTGCTTATTAGCAATATTATACCTTGCCATCTTTAGCCATAAAGGTTTACTGACCTCCAGATTCTCCTTCATATCTGTTGAGGAATTTGCATCTGCTTCAAATTTGTCTCTTTTAGTCATCCTTCTGGGTGTCTTTAGCACCCACTTCAGGATCTACACCCAACTAACTCCTCAGCGTTATAGTTCTATGGTATATTTTAGTAACCTTATTCTTTGCTTCTCCAAGAGAATCCTACAGTCATAGCCTGAATCAGATTACTCAGACGTGTTCTATGCAAAAAAATCTGAAAATTAATTAAATTGTTTGGGTTTTTTTGCTGTTGAGTTGTATGAGCTCTTTATATATTTTGTATATTAACTAACCTCTTACCAGGTATATGATTTGCAAATATTTTCTCCCATTCCATAGGTTGCCTTTCATTATGTTAATGGTTTCCTTTGCTATACAGAAGCTTTTTAATTTGAGGCAACCCCACTTGTTTTTTTGGGTGTGAGTTTTTTTGCTTTTGTTGCTATTGCTTTTGGCCTCAGATTCAAAAAATCATTGCAAAGACTGATGTCAAGGAGCTTATCTCATATGTTTTCATCTAGGAGTTTTATGGTTCCAGATATTACGTTCGAGTTTTTAATTCATCTTGAGTTGATTTTTGTATGTGGTGTAAGATAAGGGTCCAGTTTTATTCTTTTGCATGTGGCTGTCCAGTGTTCCCAACACCATTTATTGAAGAAACTATCATTTCCCCATTATATGTTCTTGGCTCCTTTGTAGTAACTTTATTGACTGTATATGCGTGGGTTTATTTCTGGGCTCTCTATTCTGTCCCGTTACTTTAGCTATAGCTTTTATTTGTATGTTCGTATATTTTTATTACTGTAGCTTTGTAATATAGTTTGAAATCAGGAAGCATAATACCTCCGGCTTTGTTCTTTCTCAGGATTGCTTTGGCTATTTGGGGTCTTTGTGGTCCATACAAACTTTAGGGTGGTTTTTCTTATTTCTGTGAAAAATGCCATTGGACTTTTGATAGGAATTGCACTGAATCTGTAGATTGCGCTGGGTAGTTTGGACATTTTAACAATATTAATTTTTCCAGTTCATGAGCACAGAATATCTTTCCATTTGTTTGTGTCTTCTTCAGTTTCATTCATCAGTGTCTTTTAGTTTTCAGTATAGAGGCATTTCACCTTCTTGGTTAAATTTATTCCTAGGGATTTTATTCTTTTTTGGTCTAGTTTAATTTCTCTTTCTGATAGTTGTTATTAGTGTATAGAAACACAACTGATTTTTGTATTTTGATTTTGTATCCTGCAACTTCGCTGAATTTGTTTATAAGTTCTACAGGTTTTTGGTGGAGTCTTTAGGGTTTTCTATGTATAATATTATGTCATCTGCAAATAGTGAGTTTTACTTCTTTCATTCTGATTAGGATGCCTTTTATTTTGTTTTCTTACCTAATTATTGACTAGGACTTCCAATCTATGTTGAATAAAAGTGGTGAGAGGGGGCATCCTTGTCTTGTTCCTGATCTTAGAGGAATAGTTTTCAGCTGTTCACCATTGAGTATGATGTTAGCTGTGGGCTTGTCACATATGGCCTTTATTATGGTGAGATTTGTCCCCTCTAAACCTACTTTGTTGAGAGTTTTTATCATGAATGCATGTTGAATTTTGCTTTTTCTGCATCTACTGGGATGATCATGTGATTTTTAGCTTTCATTTTGTTACTGTGGTATATATCACATTGATTGATTTGCAGATGTTGAACCATCCTTGCAATCCTGGAATAAATCTCACTTCATCATGGTGTATGATCCTTTTAATGTATTGCTGAATTTAGTTTGTTAATATTTTGTTGAGGATTTTTGTATCTATGTTTGTCATGGATATTGGCCCATAACTTTTCTTGTAGTGTTCTTTCCTGGTTTTGGTATCAGGATAATGCTAGCCTCGTAGAATGAGTTTGGAAGTGTTCCCTTCTCTTCTGTGTTTTGTAAGAGTTTGAGAAAGACTAGTGTTAATTCTTCTTTAAATTTTTGGTAGAATTTACCAGTGTAGCCATCTGGTCCTGGACTTTTGTTGGGAGGTTTTTGATTACTGATTCAATCTCCTTACTAGTGGTTTGTCTGTTCAGATTTTCTATTTAATGATTTAGTTTTGATAGGTTTTAGGTTTCTAGGAATTTATCTGTTTCTTCTGAGTTGTCGAATTTGTTGGTATATAATTGTTTACAATACTGTCTTATAATTGTATTTTCATAGTATCAGTTGTTATGTCTCCTTTTTCATTTCTGATTTTATTTAAATGAGTCTTCTCTCTTTTTTCTTGTTGAGTATGGCTAACAAGTTGGTCTATTTTGTTTATCTTTTCAAAAAACCAGCTCTTAGTTTCATTGATCTTTTCTATTGTCTTTTTAGTCTCTATTTCTTTTATTTCCACTCTGATCTTTGTTATTTTCTTCCTTCTGCTAACTTTGGGCCTAGTTTGTTCTCCCTATTTTAGTTCCTTGAGGTGTAAAGCTAGGTTGTTTATTTGAGATTTTTCTTGTTTCTTAATGTAGATGTTTTTTGCTATGAACTTCCCTCTTAGAACTGCTCTTGCTGCTTCTTGTAAGTTTTGCTATGTTGTATTTCCACTTTCACTTGTCTCAAGACATTGTAAAATTTCTCTTTCTTCATGTGTATCTCAATTAGCGTGACTACAACTAAATGCCTCCCAAAAGGCCTGTTCTTTTTCCTTCTATCTTGTAACTGGGAATCACTATTTGCCCTGTTGCTGTGCTAGATCAGAAACTTTTGTTTTTTTCTTGATCAAAAACTTTTGATTTGCTTCCCTTCTCCATGTCTTTCCCTCTTCCTCCCCGTTCTCCCAAGCAATTTCCCCTTCAGTCTTCCCTATCTTAGAAAATCACTTAACCACTCACACATTTACTCAAGCCAAAGTTTTAGCAGATCTGTTTAGTCAGGGTCTAGTCAGGAGACAAAAGCCATACCAGTTATTTGAACACAGAGAATTTACATTACATTATGTAAAGAATTGTTAACTAAGTAAAAAGTGATTATAAGCAGCTAACTGAAAAAAGAAAAAGAAAACTCTAAGGTATCATGGAGGTAAAAGCTAGAAGAAGCAACTACCATCCCTAGGGCTGGGGAAACAGGAAGAAAAGGTTGGGATTGATGAGGTTTAGAAACCTAGAGGAGGGGCCTTGTGGAGCTGACGCTCAGACCTATGGTAGGCCCAGCTCCCTGGTGCTGGTGTCTGTGGAGGCAGAGATAGGGTGGACCTGTGATGAAGTCGGTTCTCCAAAGCTTAGAAAACTGCCAACTGTATTCAGCTGCTGCTAAGTGGTGCCTAACCCTTGCTGGGGCGACATTCTCGAGAACACCAGCAAACACAGAGGAAGCAGACTGGAGGAGCAGCAGTCTTCTTCCTCCCCCAGCCTTGCACTTTGTACTTCTAGGGCCAGCCGGCAAAGCAGAGATTCCCCACGCCAGCACCACAAAGCAGAGTCCAGAAGGGTGGAGTTGGAGCTGAGAACAAATAACTTCATGGTGGCACATAGTCCTTGACTTATCCTACCTCTGCAGATCCGGCCCACCACCAAGTCCTGTCACCTCCACCTCTAAGTTGAATCTCAAGCTTGTCCACTTCTCTGTGTCTGTACTGCTATTTCTTAAGTCCAGCTGGGCTCCTTTCCACCAGTCTACTACAGTAGCTCCCTAGCTGGTCTCTGTTCCAGTCTTACCCTTTTACAGTTCATCCTCCACCCAGCAACCAAATCAAATCATGTTACTTCCCTCCCTAAACTACCCAGCAGATTCTCTTTGTACTTAGAATAAAATCTATATTCTTAACTGAGGTCCCTAAGACCATATGTGATCTGTCCCCTGTTTGTCTCTGCCCAATTTCCCCTCACATGTTATACGCCAGCTACAATAAGGTTATCATGATGACCACTTACCATGCCCTGATAATCAGATACTTATTGGTTTACTCCTTGCATTGTCTGATTTCTTTGCTTGAATTGTAGTTCCGTTTGCATAGCATCTTTGTCTTGTTCTCACTTTATCTCTGGTGCCTAGGTCTCTAGGTGCTTGGCACATAATTAAAAGTGTTCAACATATGTCAGTTGATGAATGGATGAATCGTGGACTCTTCCCCCCCCCCCACCATATCCCAATAGTCACTAGGACCTATGGGGTTCCAGTTCATGTATTTCAGTCTTTTCTTTCTGATTTATCCTCAGTGTCATGCCTTATTTCATATTCACTGTTTTTTGTTTTCCAGTCTGTCATTGCCACCTTTTAACTTGTCTCCCTTTCTTCAGCCTTTTGCTTTACTCCAGCCCATCCTTCACACTTCCACCAAAAGACAATTCCTGAAACATAGACTGTGTCCTTTATCTGCTTGAAAAATCACACGACTCCTCATTTCCTATAGGACAAAGTTCTAGCTCCTTAGAATCAACCAACTGTTCAGTTCATAGTCTTACTTAAACCTGCCTTTTTATACTCTTTGGAGTAACAGTATCAGTCAGGGTTTGGGCAGGGAAGCCGAGCTATTATGAATGTTAAGGGATAAGGGATTTATTTTAGGAAGCAGACCTTGCACAGTTGTGGGAGGAGCCGGGGAAGGGAAGGTCTGGAGGGGGAGTTGGAGGATCAGAGGAAAGTCACTGACTAGTCCTGGAGCACTGGTGTGGGAGCACCAACCGGAGCTTGTAGGGGAATCTGCAACTGGCGTGGCCACTGCCAAAGGGGCCGCACAGGGGGAGCTCAGGTGAGGTCTCTGGTTAGTTTCCTCTGAGTAGCCGTCACCTTCGTGGGTCTGCTGCCAGGCCTCTAGGGGGCCAGTGTTGATCAGCGAAGCCTACAGTTGGGAAGAAGGGCTGAAGGAGGAGTGGGGAAGAACTGGGACAGGCTGGCACTGGCTGGGCATTTGTCCACCATCCTATCTGCCGGGAAGGCCCTTCAGAGAGCGTAGCAGCTGCTTCCCTCCTGCCTCCCAGGCCTTGCACAGGTTCCTCTTCTGGTCCAGCTGTAACTTGGAACCATCCAGGGAATAGAATAGAGTTCCCAGCTGACTGGGGTTGACAGTAGGTCCATCTAGCACAGCACCCTGTGATCTAGCCCCTCTGAACTGCTCGCTGATACCTGAACCTACCGAGTGATTTCATGCCAGTGTGTTTGCCGCATGTGTGTATGCTGCTTCCTCTGCCTGATGTTTTCTTCTTCTTCCCTTCCTCCCGAACTTCTGCTGGATTCTTCCAGACCCAACTCAGATGTTATCTCCCTTGAAGCTTTCACAACTTCCCAAGCAGTTACTTTCTGTTCCCTGTTTTCATAGGAGTCCTCTTACCTTAGCACTGAGCCATTTCTCCCACATTTCTTTTTCACTTTTCTCCAAATAGTTTAAGTACTTAAGGGTGTACTCATAGACAACTTATCTAGTGACTTAGAAGTGTCTGATAAATATGAGCCCAGAACGGCTTTCCTGAAGTGGGTTATATAAAAACCAATGCCCTCACCAAGCGTTTTCTGTTCTGAGCTTGCCACTCTTGGATGATACCTGTGGTAGAAGGGTTTCGACTGATGGTCTTTTTCTCTCTCGTCAGTTGCCATAGATTCAAACACTATGGCTCCTCCCACTCTGCTTCTCGAATCCACTGTTCAGCAGGTGTAGACCAGTGCTCAGCTGATTGGAAATGTTGTGGTATTCCCTACTGAAGACACCTATGGCCAAGAACAGTGTTTCTGAAGAACCAGTTAAAAGTAGAGTAAAGCCTGTCTATCACCAAGGCTAGGGAGCAACCACAGCTTAGATATAGATGGCTGTGGAAGTAAAATTGCAGTCATCTTGATGATCTGGAGAATGTTAGAAGGTGTAATTTACTCCTTAAAGGATACGAAGAGGGCTACTTTGTATTTTTTTTTTTTTTTGCCCAGATTATAAAGCCCTTGGTATTTTGAAGCGGCAGTTCCCCAGTGCATCGCTAATTGGGCTGACTGCAACTGCGACCAGTCATGTTTTGAAGGATGCTCAGAAAATACTGTGTGTTGAAAAGTGTTTTACTTTTACAGCTTCTTTTAATCGGCCAAATCTCTATTATGAGGTATGTAACTTTTATGTCAGTTTATTTTGTGAAGGATTTCGGAAGAAAGGTTACTTTTTCATTATGTCTGTTTACATGAGTCACAGTTAATTATGTTTAAAAGTTTAAAAAAAATCAAGTGAGTATAAGCAGACTTACTAAAGAATGCTTTCTTCACATATCTCCTGTGCAATTTAATTCTTTGCTCCGTTAAGTAGAAAACACTGCCTCATTAAATTTGTGTACATGCTTTCTTATGCAAGGATGGAGAGAAAGCATGTATCAATACTAAGGACCCTAATGACATCTCTATAGAAATTAATTATGAAATAATGCAAAAATTAATATACCACTAAAGATTTGCTAATACTCCCTATTTAGATTTTATCTGATATACAACCTTGAAAGGTAAATAACCTCACAGCTGTTTTTACTTTCCAATCCTTTTAAGGATAGACTTAATATTTTGCTGAGCTCTTACTGACTAGTTGTTTCTGCCATGGTTTATGTTTTTACAAAAGTAGCATCAGAAAATTTAAAAAGTCTCTGTCTTTACAAGTTATTCACTGCTTCTGTGCCTCCTCATCTCTGGTAAATTCAAAAATAAGGATCAAGAAGAGTCTGGGAGGTGATAGGGTCAGATGGGCGAGTGAAAGAGTAATAGAAAAAAACACCATGCCCAAGAAAGAGTGGTGCCTTGAAAGTTGTAAGTAAACGACTGCATGAATGGTATTCATTAATTTACTTTTTAATAAGTTGACTTTTTTTTTAGGTTCGGCAGAAGCCCTCAAACACTGAAGATTTTATTGAGGATATTGTAAAGCTCATTAATGGAAGATACAAGGGGCAATCGGGTAATATAGAAACAAACCAAGTTTGAAGACTGAGAGAGAACTTTCCAAAAGTAGCAAATATTATTTACACTAATACACTGAGAAAAAGACTAGCACCAGAAATATTAATGCATGGCAGAAGATACTTGAAAATATCATGATAAAATTAATTTGCTTGGTGATCTTAGAAATCAGGTGTGGCATTTGCTAATTACACAGATTATAAGAGTCATAAAACTGATTTATTTTTGCTTATTTACACTTAATTGTGTTAAAGAGTGGACATAATGACATAATGTTAATTATCAACAGCACATATTTAGTAAGTATCCACTGTATATGATTGAAAGTTAAGCAGTGATTTTCTAAAGGAATATAAAATATAGTTCCTTATAGTAAAGGACACATTAAAGAAATAAACAGTACATACTGAAGGAGCTAAGTATAGATGGAGTTGAGAGTGCGTATAACATGTGTTCCAGGATTAATGTAGAGACAAGTGTTACTAAAGCAAAGAGTTGGTGTAAAGTAGCATTTCAAAACTATTCTGTAGATTTTCAGGAGATATTAATAGGGGCCATGGGTAAAAGGATTTCCAGGGTCAAATAAGTTTGAGAAAGGCTGCAGCTGTTTATTCCTCCTGCAGAGTCACAGGGTATATCAGCACCTTAGAAGTTCTGACCAGCCCTGCAAACAAAGAGACACACGTGTTTGTCTTTGTTAACCTTCCCAAACTTATTTGCACACGAAACTCTTTTCTCATAGCATGCTTGTTAATATCTTGTGGAGCTGTGAGGCATCAGTTTGAGAAAGACTATGTAGTGGGAGATAAAGTTGGAGAGAGAACTGAGATAATGGGAACCCAAACTGGTGGCTCCAGGCTTGTTACTGCTCTGGAGCAAGTTGGTGATCAGACTTTGAATTACACTGAAAAATCAGTATGTGTTCAGGGCCTTGGAATTTTTCATAATTCTTATTTTCCCCCATGCATTGTAATTATCAACCTCTTCAGTGTGTGAGTTAAAAATTTTCTAGGAATGTACAATATATATCTAACCATTTCTTTTACTACAGGAATAATATATTGCTTTTCTCAGAAAGACTCTGAGCAAGTTACAGTTAGTTTACAGAAATTGGGGATTCCTGCAGGGGCATACCATGCCAATATGGAACCAGAAGATAAGACCAAGGTTCACAGAAGATGGTCAGCTAATGAAATTCAGGTTAAGTAATAGATCTTCAATAGAAGCCCAATTCACCTTTGAATATATTTTAACTTGACTTAATTAATATATAAAATGTTAACACATTTTAGGTAGTAGTGGCAACAGTTGCATTTGGTATGGGAATTGATAAACCAGATGTGAGGTTTGTTATTCATCATTCAATGAGTAAATCCATGGAAAATTATTACCAAGAGAGTGGACGTGCAGGTATGTGTAATTCACATCCAGAAATAATTTTTTTTAATGTTTATTTATTTGGCTGCGTCAGGTCTTAGTTGCAGTGTGTGGGCTCTTTCGTGGCACGCAGGCTTCTCTCTAGTTGTGGCACGTGGGCTCCAGAGTGCGCGGGCTCAGTAGTTGCAGCTTGTGGGCTTAGTTGCTCCACAGCATGTGGGATCTTAGTTACCTGACCAGGGATTGAACCCGTGTCCCCTGCATTGGAAGGCAGATTCTTAACCACTGGACCAGCAGGGAAGTCCCCTAGAGATAATTTTTAAAGAGCTTTAAAAACACTATAAATGATGTTTAATACTGTATTTTTAATCTTCTTTATTGGCTAGTATTTTTATAACAAACAATGAAATCTTTTTTCTAGTTTTATATTTGCCTATGGAGAAATTTTATTTATGTTCTATTGGAGTGTCATGAATTATTTCTTCTCATATTTGCTAAAATAATTTTATGTCCATCTTTGCCTCCTGAGTTTTTAATTAGTGGTTTCAAGTCTATAATTTAAATAACTGGATTACTTATGGACACATTTTTAAGCTAGTAAGGCTGGTTACTGATAGATCTCTTTAGTCATTTTTTAAAAAATTTGAGGGCAGCTGTTACAAATTAACTTTCACAGCTCTGTCTGAAATTTCTAGATATATATTTAGACTACGAAATATTGCCAGCAAATTTTATATATTATTTTTGCATGTTTGACTTTTTAAAGTAATTATGCAATCTCAAGATTCTTCCCACTGCAGGTCGAGATGACATGAAAGCAGACTGTATTTTGTATTATGGCTTTGGAGATATATTCAGGATAAGTTCAATGGTGGTGATGGAAAATGTGGGACAACAGAAGCTCTATGAGATGGTGTCATACTGCCAAAACATAAGCAAGTAAGCACACACCTTTTTGTCACTTTTGTCAATTAAAGACAAGCACAATATGAAAGCATATGACATTACTTTGAGTCCTTACTCAAGTGAGTAAGTACATTAGTGAAACATCAAGTGCAAACCAGTAAAAGCAGATGTCTGAAGGGTGGGAACCAGTACATGAAACTGCAGGATGCCTGAATCTAAGAAAATATATTCTCAGATATAGAGAACAAAGTAGTGGTTACCAGTGGGGAGAGTCGGGGAGGAGCAATATAGGGGTGGGGGTGTGGGAGGTACTGCAACACAGGGAATATAGCTAATATTTTGTAATAATTGTAAATGGAAAGTAACCTTTAAAAATTGTATAAAAGTAAAAAAATAAATAAATAGTATCTTAAGTCTAAAAAAAAGAAAAAAGTCATTCTCTATCTGTTTGGGAAGGATAGCTGTTAACTTTTTTCTAAATGTTTGGTAGAATTCACCTGTGAAGCCATCTAGTGCTGGTCTTTTGTTTCTTGGGAGTTTTTAAATTACTGATTCAATTTCATTACTGGTAATTGGTCTGTTCATATTTTTTATTTCTTCCTCGTTCAGTCTTGGGAGATTGTACATTTCTAGGAATTTGTCCATTTCATCTAGGTTGTCCATTTTATGGGCAAATAGTTGTTCATAGTAGTCTCTTTGATCTTTTGTATTTCTGTAGTATTGGTTGTAACTTCTTTTTCATTTCTGATTTTACTGATTTGGGCTCTCTCTTTTTTTCTTGATGAGTCTGGCTAAAAGTTTATCAATTCTGTTTATCTTTTCAAAGAACCAGCTCTTAGTTTCATTGATCTTTTCCATTGTTTAGTCTCTAGTTCATTTATTTCTGCTCTGATCTTTATGATTTCTTTCCTTTCACTATCTTTGGGTTTTGTTTGTCTTTCTTTTTCTGGTTCCTTTAAGTGTAGGTTTAGGCTGTTTATCTGAGATTTTTGTTTCCTAAGATTATATCACTATAAATTTCCCTCTTAGAAAGCTTTTGCTCCATTCCATAGATTATGAATCATTGTGTTTTAGTTTTCATTTGTCTCCAGGTATTTTTGCATTTCTTCTTTGATTTCTTCAGTGATTCATTGGTTGTTTAGTAGCATATTGTTTAGCCCCTGCATGTTTTGTGTTTTTTTGCAGTTTTTTTCTTGTAGTTGATTTCTAGTCTCATAGTGTTGTGGTTGGAAAAGATGATTGATATTTTCTTAAATTTACCAAGGCTTGTTTTGTCGCCTAGCATGTGATCTATCCTGGAGAATGTTCCATGTGCACTTGAAAAGAATATGTATTCTGCTGCTTTTGGATAGAATGTTCTATATATATCTATTGAAACAATCTGGTCTAATGTGTCATTTAAGGCCAGTGTTTCCTTATTGATTTTCTGTTTGGATCATCTGTCCATTGATGTAAGTGGGGTATTACAGTCCCTTACTATTACTGCGTTACTGTCAGTTTCTCCCTTTTTGTCTTAATATTTGCTTTATGTATTTAGGTGGTCCTACGTTGGGTGTATATATATTAACAATTGTTATATCTTTTTGGATTGACTCCTTGATCATTATGTAATGTCCTTCTTGAGTCTTGTAACAGTTTTCCTTTTAAAGTCTGTTTTGTCTTATATGAGTATTGTTACCCCCACTTTCTTTTGATTTCCATTTGCATGGAATACCTTTTTCCATCCCCTCACTTTCATTCTATGGGTATCTTTAGAGCTGAGGTGAATCTCTTGTGGGTAGCATATATATGCAGGTCTTGATTTTGTATCCATTCAGCCACTCTGTGTCTTTTGATTGGAACATTTAGTCCATTTACAGTTAATGGAATTATTGATAGGTATGTACTTATTGCCATTTTGCTAATTGTTTTGGGGTGGTTTTGTAGGTCTTTTTTGTTCCTTCTTTTGCTCTCTTGTGATTTGATGACTATCTTTAGTATTATGTTTGAATTCCTTTTTCTTTATTGTGTGTTTATCTATAATAGATTTTTGGTTTGTGGTTACCATGAGGTTTATATATGGCAATTTCTCTCTATATATACATGACTGTTTTAAGTTGCTGGTCTCTTAATTTCAAATGCATTTTAACAATCCTGCATTTGTACTCCTCTCCCCCACAATTACTATTTTTAGTCTCAGTCATCTTTGTAGTCTTATTGCCTATCATATAAAAATGACTCAATATTTTTGAAATAAGCAGCAATTAGACTGTGATAGAAAATGGCATTTCTTTCCTATGGATGCCACAATAATCTAGTTTAAAAAATGAGAAAATGAAAATTTCCTTAAAATATCTAATATCCAATATCCCCCATGAAGCATATTTTGGGGTTTACACTCAAACTGATATGTAAAATACAAGAAACTGCTATCAGGAAGAGTCTATTAATATAGGCATACCTTGGAGATATTGCAGTTTCAGTTTGAGACCACTGCAATAAACTGAATATTGCAGTAAAGCAAGTCACATGAATCTCTTGGTTTCCCAGTGCACATATGTTATTTTTACACTATACTATAATCTGTTAAGTGTAAAATAGGATTATGTCTATAAAAATAAGGTACATACCTTAATTTAAAAATTATTACTAATAAATGCCAACCATCATCTGTGCCTTCAGCAAATTGTAGTAGTAATTCAGACTACTGATCACAGCTCACCATAACAATATAATAATATTGGAAAAGTTTGAAACATTGTGAGTATTATGCAATTGTGACACAGAGACATGAAGTGAGCAAATGCTGTTAGAAAAATGGTGCCAATGGACTTGCTCAATGCAGGGTTGCCACAAACCTTCAATTTGTAAAAAACACGGTATCTGTAGAGCACAGTAAAGCAAACTGCGGTAAAACAAGGTACGCCTGTAGTTGTGAAATACTGAATCTCAGACAATTTTTTAAAAGCAATGTCTATTAACAACATATGGAAAAAATTATTATACGTGGTGGGCAGCATAATGGTCACCCAAAGATGTCCACATCTGAATCCCTGGAACCTGTGAGTGTGCTACTTTACATGGCAAAAGGGAATTAAGGTTGCAGTCAGCTGATCTTAAAATAGGGAGATAATCCTGAATTATTTAGGTGGGCCCACTATAATCACAAGGATTCTTAAATGTGGAAGGAGGCATAAGATGTCAGAGTGATGTGAAGACTTAACCCACTGTTGCTGGCTTTGAAGATAGAGGAAACGGGGCCATAAGCCCAGGAATGCAGGCAGTCTTTAGAGTCTGGAAAGGGCAAGGAAACAGATTCTCCCCAAGAGCCTCCAGGAGAAATCCAGCCCTGCTGACACTTTGATTTTAATCCAGTGAGACCCATGTCAGCCTTCTAACCTACAAAAATGTAAGATAATAAGTTTGTGTTGTTTTAAGCCACCAAGTTTGTGGTAATGTTATGGCAGCAATAGGAAATTAATACAGTATATAACTCTGTATTTTAAAATAGGGATTCTTAAAAGTCTATTAATTATTTGATAATTTGTATCTCTGATGTGTTTGCAGCTGTCGCCGTGTGTTGATAGCTCAACATTTTGATGAAGTATGGAGCCCAGAAACATGCAACAAAATGTGTGATAATTGCTGTAAAGAGACTTGTGAGTTGTTTTTTAAATCCTTATAGGCTAATATTTATATGTAGGAGTGCATGAGGGCAATATTAGACACCCAAAATGGATTTAAAAGAATAAGCAAGGTGTGAATAGAACTTCCCAGATTCAAAAGTGACAACACAAAGTTTTGAAACAGAGGCAAAATTAAAAGCCATATGTGTATGCATTTATTTTATGTTGCTCCACTGAGGACATGTTAAATTTTTAAGAAATGAAGGGAAAAGTTTAAAAACCTTCTGAATAGAAATAATATTTTAAGTAAGAGAACGCTAACCTCCTGTGATAATCTCTAATGCTTTATAGTTACTGATTGGAAAGAGAAATTTAGTGCAAAATAGAGACTATAGCATATCATTTTTGATCCAGATAATGGCTAACCACTCATAAGACACTAATTTAGCAGTGTGTTGGTGCTGTCTTTTCACTTTTTAAAATCCTGTGTGTATGTGTATTATTGGAAGAGCTGGACTAACCCATTCCTCATTGAGTTCTGATGCCTTGGTCAGTGAAGGTCACAATTTTAACTTTGCAGCTAGAGAAAATTATTTATGATTATTTGATTACTTTATACTGAGCAAATTAACAAGAGCCTGATACATACATCGGAGTGCTAGTATCAGTAATTGGGAATAACTGTCCACGACATTCTTGTCATGAAATTAGAGTCCCTAGGAAGCCATACCGGTTGTCAGAATATTGCTTAATGAGCACGTATCAGGTAACATGAAGAACAGACTGACTGGCCTATGAACACCGCTAAGTATTTGTCATAATCATGTTTGGCTGACACTCTTTGGTTCCTAGAGCATACCCAAAGGCCTTCTGATAACCAGATTATTTTCTTTACATCACTTAAATCTCACAGTGTCTTACAGCGACTATAGCTTAATCTAGTGATAAGAGACTTGAGCAACAGTCTTAGTTCAGAACATAGAAACAAATCAGTGTTTAGGGTGGCTCACACTGGGTGAAGACTTATTTTTTAAACCAGTCTAACCACTTAGGACAGCCTCTCCTTGCCCTAATTTTGAAATCCCATTCACCTGTAACCATGACTTTCATTATAGCATTTGAAAGAACGAATGTAACAGCGTACTGCAGGGATCTAATCAAGATCCTGAAGCAGGCAGAGGAAATGAAAGAAAAGCTCACTCCGCTGAAATTGATCGACTCTTGGATGGGAAAGGGTGCGGCGAAATTGAGAGTAGCAGGTGTTGCTCCTCCCGCACTCCCTCGTGAAGACCTGGAGAAAATTATCGCGCACTTTCTTATACGGCAGTATCTCAAGTATATACAAACCCATTGCTTGCCCTTTCATGTTGTCTTTATGATTCTCATTTTTAGAACTGCAGCAGAACAAATGGTTTTGTGGTTGTTTCATAAGAACTTTAAAACGCTATGCAAAATTTACCTAGTAAACAAATTCAAACTTTGATTACTGTATGTCAAAAAAGCACAAAACTAAAATACTTTTTATAAAGATAAACTGCATTTTTATACTAAAAGTTTTATATTTCATATCAATGTTACTTAAAATTATTGCACTTATTTTTTTTTTTTTTTATAAATTTCAGTTTGTTGTCTGCAACTTGTCAAAACCTGATTGTTGGCCTTTATCTTCTGCAGAGAAGACTACAGTTTTACAGCTTATGCTACCATCTCGTATCTGAAAATAGGACCTAAAGCTAATCTTCTGAACAATGAGGAACATGTTATTACCATGCAAGTAAAGAAGCCCACGCAGAGCTGTTTCAGGGTAGTTATTAATTTTTAATTTTTATATATTTGAAAAAGACATTAAAGCCTATGGGATGCTTTTCTTTAACTAGTACTCTCCTGGGTCCAGTGGAGCATAAGAAGAGATTAAGTCAGTTTTCTTCCTGGAATCTGGGTATAGAAGAGAGAAAACCTACTTTTGTGTTCTGTAGAGGTATTAAGTAGAAGAATTTAGACTAGCTTTTTAATAGACTAGGGGTTTCCAACCTTTTGGGATGTGAAGACTCCATTTAATGTCTGATGTTATGAGGCACCCTGCCCTTGTTTGTGGTCACTATTGGCTGAGAAGTCTGCCTGCGCAGCAGAGGTTGAAAAGCACTGTCACAAACTAACTGCTCTCAAGCCTGCAAAAGCACACCAGGCACCAGTGTGTCTAAGGACATGTCAGGTGTTCTTTACGGTCTTGACAGCACAGCCCCTTCTATTTAAGATGGGGCGCATACTGGCAGAAATTTGAAGATAAAAAACAAGACCACTGGACACTTAATTAAAGAGGTGATAATAGGACTATTGAGATTATTAATCTCCTGAGAAAATGGAATAGCTGAATTTTTACGAGTGTTTGCCTTGCTGTTGTTTTGTAGGCTGAATCACCTCAAAGTTGTCATTCCGAAGGAGCTGATAAAAAGAGGGAAGAAAAAACTCCAAGTAACTTCCAGAAGAAGTCGGTGAACATGCTTCAGCAACCTGATTGTAAGATTACAGGGGCTAAGAAAAGAAAAATTGATAATGCATGAGATGAGTGCTTCTGAATTTTCTAAGAAAATAGTTTATGCATGTATACACCATTAGTTTTGTAGTTAATCAGAAGTTTAATTTTAAGACAATTTCATTAATATTTTATTCATATGGAGCTATATTTTCAGAATTTATTTCTTAAGTATTGAAGACTTGAGAATTTGAGACCTTTTGAAATTTTGAGATCATGAATTGTATAAATTTACAGTATGAAACAAGGGAAAAATAAATCATTTTAATGTAAAACCCTTTAAATGTAAAATACTTAAGAGAATAAGTTCATATAACTATCTTAAGCTCTTTATGCCTTGCCATAACTAGTTGTATTTTCTTCTTTTGACACAACTGTCTTTTGATAACAATGTTATTATTATACTGAATATTTTATTAAATAAAAAAGGAATAAGGTATCCATACAAATAATATTAGCAAGTATGCTACACCTCTATTGAAGTAAAATAAAACTGTAAGCTTCTGGAAACCACAGCCCTGCTTTGACATTTCACAGAGAATGGCTCTGGTATATTAACCAGACCACACTGTTGACTAAGTAGATAACAACATAGTTAAATTTGCTCCAAATCTAAATCACAAATGAATGTGTCTAAGTTTAAAACACAGAAATGAATACTTAAGACTTAAGTAAGTGGTCAGTTTTATGTTTGTTAGGAAAAAAATATATCTATAAATAAATGATTTGAACTGATTTCATCTTTAGAATTTTATTTTTAAAATCTTCGTATTTCTGTATTTTTAACTTCAGATGGTCATCATTAAATCAGTGCAGTCAATTTACTTTATTGGCATGCGACTTTTTTGTCTTATTTGGAACTCGATGTAGCCCTTGAAATGCCCTTTTTAGTCAAAATAATCTTCTATATCAATATTTGGATCTAGTAGATCTTCTCCATACGCTGAAAGATTCATCTGGTTTAAAATTAAGTTTTCAAATGTTTCTTCTAAATCAGTTTCGCCAATTAAGACCGCTCCCATCATTCGCCCATTCTGCAGGACGGCTTTGATGTACTCTTGTCCTTTGGTACACCTCAGTATTAATTCATGATCTAAACCTAAGCCCTGTGCATTGTATTTTCCCAGCAATACAACCTATATAGAAAAAGACAAAACAGTTATTTTAGTGAGTATGAAAAAGAAACATAATATGCAGTTCTTGTGTGTTTTCGTAGAATGGCAAATCTAGTCACGAAAATTTACAGCTAAAAGTGCCATTCGGAGGAGCCCAAAGAAAACACTTGCATGGCATGCATTTACTCTACAGATGACACTACCATACAATCTGTATGAACATTAAAAATACCTAGCGAATATACAAATATGTAGGATGTAGACTACATTAGCCTTGAGTCACAATTTAAAGATTTAGTAAGAAGCTGAATTTGATCTTTCATGGGCAAATTGTTTAGTCTCCCTGAACCATATGTATATATTTGTATGTGTTTCTCCTTATCGGTAAATTAGGAGGAAAAATCCTGCCTCAGAGTGATGTAAAGAGGATTAAGTAAGATAATAAGTAGGGGGAAGTACCTGCTCATTCTTGAGTATGAACAGCTGTTAGTTCCCTTCACAAAGGAGGAGTGAATTGCAACTAAAACTCAGAAATGCACCAACAGGGAACAAATCTGGAAGAGATTCCCCCCGCCAACCCCTCAAACTATAAAATAATATAGTCAGAAGGTAGGTAATGATTATCAGATGATTAGTGATTAAGCCCAACAATAATAACCAGATATAGATTTGCAAGAAATGAGGAAATTTGTCATTTTTTGTAAAGTGATTAAAGCCATATAAGTTCTTATTCATGTGAGAAAATCAGATGACCATAATTAGTTATAAAACTAACAAGCAGAAAAGGCACTAATTTGCTTATCTATCTTACCTTATAGTTAAAAAATTTTGTTACGTGAGCGAAAAGTTCAAAGCTGAAATCCATGTCAGTAGACTCGCCTACACTAGCTGCGGCCATACACTTTGCTGCATACCATCCCATCTGTCTAGCCTGGGTCCACAGCCTCATCTGAAATAAAAAAAGGTTATGCAATTTAACTTTTTATTATCATTATTTGAAAAATATTATCACCTTAACCTAGTAAAATTCCTTAAAGGGGTTCAGTGCTTGACAGTCCTTGAGAACAGTTAGATCTAGCTAGTTAGGTAATTGATTGAATCATCTTTGCCACAGAAGCAATCAGCCATCCACACTAACCAACTGATTCTGGTGTTTGATCATTCTTATACCTCATGTGTGGTAACTAATGTCTTTTTGTGTGCAAAAAATAATAACCATAATCATGGATATGAGCTTTAAGCATTTCTGGTAGAAGTGATAGATTTTTAAAAAAAATTCAGTCTCCTCTCTAAACAAGGTAGGGTCTGATGAAGTAAGAGGCAGCCTACGGTAAGGGAGCAGAGTAAACTGAGCACGGTAACAACTAGAGAACGGCCAACAGAAGTGGCCTGCGATATTACACTGCTGCACTGTTACCTCATGTATTCTAGCCTCCGAGTCCCTTTAGTTTGTGTCTCGGACTATATAAAACAAATTAATTAGTGTACTTACTGCTTCTGCAAATTAAGAGATGAAATTTATTAGATTCACTCAAAGTAAGAAACCCCTGTTTATTTTTGGACTTTCCTGTATCAGAGTATGAGGCACATGAAGGATATAATAATATACATATTCCCTAGATTCAACCCTTAGAGGGCTGAGATGTTTAAAAAAAAAAAAAAAATCCCACGAACTCCAATTCCGAATTGAGTTTGGGACAGATATGCCATAAAAACAACATTGGATGTCACTATAGAGAAAACTAAAAAACAAGCTAGTTTGAAGCATTTTAGAATTATGGCTGAAATCGCTCTCTTGTTGATGCTATCTCTGATGTATGTTAAAACGTACTAAATAGTAAAGCTGCTTCTTAGAATACATCTGGTTCTTCCACTACTTCACACTCCACAGTTAATCTGAATAAATATCCCTACCTGTAGAGCTGGTCTTTCACCAAGATAAGCGTTGACTGGCTCTTTCATCTGTTAACATCTACCTCTGTCTCTACTCCTACTAAAACCACCCCACCTCTGGCCGCTGAGTACCTTCCTCCAGTACTCCTGCTCCACCATTACAAGGCAGGCAACACTGTCGGGGCAGGAGGAAGTCTAGATCCAGTTAGAAGGGGTTGTTAGGCTGAGGAATTCTGCTTACTATGGGAACAGTCTTTCAGTAATAATTCCCACGGGGATAGGATCATCAGAAACAGAATGTATGGTTTATAATCTCAGTTTGCTACTTTTTAATCCAAAGCTGTGCTGCCCCAAATCATAGTCACTAGCCACATGACTACTTAATTAAAAGTAAAATTAAAATTCAGTTCCTCACATTAGCCACATTTCAAATGCTTAGTACACACATCGCTAGTGGCTACCTGACTGGACACTGCAGAAACATAGAGCATTTCTGTCATCACAGAAAGTTCCACTGGACACCACTGATAACCATCTGAGCATGAAAAACAAAGTAACAATCATAATTCTCTTTAAATTAAAAGACATCCCAGTCTATTCCATCACTATATAATAACTTACCAAAAGGGAAAAATTCTAGTGTTCTTTTTGTTTGTTGTTTTTGTGACAAAAAAACTCTATGATAGCTTCCCAGTTAAAGTACAAAAGTTGGAAAACCAGAAGGCTGGATATGCTGGTAGCAGTTCCTTTATTTTCAGATGGAATCTCTGATAAAAACCTGTGACCACCTATGCCAGCTTACCTGCTGCCAGACTGGGCTAGGCTGCCAGGAGGCCGTGCAGATGTCACCTGCAGCATAGATGTCAGGAAGGGACGTGTGCATGTGATCATCCACCTTCAGGCCACCGTCTTTTCCTACATCAAACTAAACAATGTTCCTCATAAGCATATGGGGTAAGAAAAAGGAAACGTGACTTTTTCATTCTAAAGTAAAAGAACAAGTCAAATTCTACACGTTGATATGCTGATCTTTAATGAGAAAAGCTGGCTAAACTGCAAGGTTTAGACAACTAAGCTGAATTTCCAGGCACTCAAATTCCTACTAAGACGAACCCATAAAATTCTTGGAACTTCAAATTCTTAAAATTCTTAGAACATCAAAAATTGCCAATAACCATATGATGACCCCACCCATAGTTACAAAAATATTCCTTAGTTTTTGTAAACTTCAAATGCTAAAAAGCATAAAATACAAGCTGGCTTCTCTAAAAGAATCACTTTTAAGAATTCATAGGAGGTATCAGTTTCTTACCAACATTTAGATAAATTGTGCATTATGTCCCCTTAATAATGACACTTAGGCTGGGATGTTAACTGCTTAAAGACTTGAAGCAGTAAAACAATACTGCAAATCAAGACATGGATATAAACTAAACTGTTTTCAGTCATCTTAAATTACAGTTCTGTGCCAAAACAATGAACAATTATTCATGCCTGAGAATTAGAGATCTTCATAAATAATACTTTAAAAATGTTCACAGTGGGACAAAATTTTCACCTTACATTGTTGCCACAGAGAAAAGGTTCTGTATTTGGTGTAACTCCTGTAGCACTGACAATGAAATCACAGCCATATATCTTTTCATTGGTCAATTCCACATATACAGGCCATATCTCTTAAAATAAAAAAAAAAAATTATTCTCAAGTGTAATCACCACTGTCTATAACATTATGTGAATATAATGACTAGAAGAAAGAAAGAAAGAAAAAGGCAGGAGATGACTTTAAAACAACACCTCTTAATATTTATAGGTACATTTGCTAAAACAATTTTTAATGTCATCAGTGCCATCTTCTTATTTTGGGTATAATCGCAAAACCATGGCAGGCATTCTAAATATTTTTCCTTCAAATTTAGACACAGAAATTCTAACAAAGTAAATTTAAATTGATAATACTTAATAAAGATTTTTAAAGAAATAATTTATAAATAGATTATACTCCATTGAGAGTTTAGTCCAACTAGGTTACTCACTTTTCAGTGTTTTCCCTTATTATTCACATTCAAACTCTAACACTCTCTTTTCCTATGAAAACATTCAAAGAATTCAGAGCAGTGGGATATCCCATACCGTCGGTTTGGGTGAGTGTATTTCTGAGTCGTTCTCATAGGAGAGTAGAATAGGAATTTTAAGAGATCTGTGCCTTAGTTTCAAATTTATAGATTTCATTCTGTTTGATTTTGAGGATGTCACTTCACCTTTCAGAGTATCAGATTTTTTTAGTTTTTATGTTTTGTCTTGATTCACAAGATATTCTGATTAACTCACCGCGTTATGATGGTCAAAACATAATGAGCCCTACGTAAGATGTTAAGCTTTCTACCATTTAATTTATTAGAAAATGTAAAGAGCAGGTAGTGAAAACAAAATGATTTGTGTTATTAAATTATGGTTTTATTTTTACTTTTCACATTTAAGTTTTATATGGAAATATGAAGCTGTTTTCTAAATATTATAATAAAGCAAGATTAAGTCTTCTTTTAAAATAAGTGTTTATTTTTTTATTTCATCACTTACCTTTGTCAGCTATAACTAACTGATTATGATGGTCTCTTGGAAAAGTCAAGGACTTTTTCTTAGAAATTCTAAATTCTTCCTGAAGATAGATTTTCTTTACTTCACACATAGTTTCAATGTGAATTTTATGAGAAAACTAAAATAAAAGAAACACTGGTCACCATAATACTTCTAGAATGAATGATCTGGGTTACTGATGATGAAGAAAAAATTTATAATACACTTATAAAAACATAGAAAAAATAATTCTTATGAAAGAAAACACACTGAATGCCCACAAGCATGCCTCTCAATTTCTGTTTGAAAGAAATAAGCAGAAACTCAGTCAGTACTTAAAGAGATCTAGTAGTTGAATTGGCAGGTAGCACCAAGGGCATACTTTTTACTATGAGCCTCCCTGATAACTACACGTATATTTCTTTTAAATTACAACTGTTACAGACTAAAAAAGGAAAGTTGATATATCCCAGATTGTTATATTCCAGAATCTTAGTAAAATGCCAGTTAGGTAGGAGATACTCAATAAATGTTCACTGAACTAAACTGAAGTTCCCAGGTTAAGAATACCATTAATCTTAGGACCTGAAGGTGCAGGAATAAATTACTTTGTGTAATTTCCATCACAAAAATTAGATACACTGTGAAGCCAGCCCCCTTCCAACCTACTGAAGGCTGAAAAGGTATCATACACAGTAATAAGGCCTGCATGTTTCTTACAATATTTAAATATCATAGCCTTTTAACAACTACTAAAAAACTAAAATATCTAGTAAATAAAATGAGTAAAAGCAAGTCATCTGCTTATGCAATTAGGATATTAAATGTGTATTTCATTTAGAATCTATCTAATAACCTTTAAAATATTATACTACATCTAAAGTGACCTTTGAGAAAAGATTAATTTAAAATGACAGGTGTATTCACTGAAGTCCCTGTATGGAGATCTCTGTCTCTGGAGAGTTCAAATGGGCCAAGTGGCACTGAAGCCCTTTCCTAGCACCATGGATTTTAAGGAAAGCAACCTAGCAATTCTTTGACTATATACTTATAACCAGTCTTTAACAAACAGTTCAAGAATTTAAAATTGCATTTAGATATGTTTAAACAGTATATGAAAACATACCTCTTTTGTTCCTTTAAGATCCAACCCTTCATGCCAATCAGGTCCCAAGGCACTGCCTATATTACCAGCATTAGCTTTGGTTTCTGCTTCCTTTTTCCTTCCTGAAGGGATAAACTCAATTCAAAATCCAAATGATATAAAAACTGCCAGGCAGAGAATTACATTTGTGTTCAGAAGTTTTTAGGCAATGTAATAATTTTCACACATACATTCATACAGCAGGACTAAACTTATCTATATTAATCATTTTAATCATAATTTTAATATTTTGTGATATAGAGCTATAAAATGGATAATCTTTCAATCGAGTGTTGTGTATAAACACTCAAAAGTGTTTTATGGATGTTATATACACTGGTTAATATGAAAGGTAAGAAAATTAGACGTCAAATTTTGAAAATTTTGTCAATTTTTAGTACCCCCAAAACTTACAAAATTCTTGCTCAATTTTATAAGCCAAAAGTTTAAAAAAATAAAAAAGCTCTTTTAAACTAAAAAACTGTATTTGTTTTTAAACTCACTGCATTTTTAATAAAATTACCTTAGGTATTGTCCAACTGGAGCATCTGTCCGCAAAGATGCAGATGGGCTGGTTTATTTAATTTACTTTAAATTGCCAGTTTTAGTTATACATATTTTTCATATAAAATACATCATACACATATATACACATATATAAATATATTTATCTTATAAATATTTCATACATATATATAAATAAAACCTTAAACATCACATAAGGAAATAGAAATATCTATATTCCTATCCCCAAATAAAATCTTTTCGCTAAATTTTCTTATAGCCTTTTTCTATATGGTTAAAAAAATAAAGTTTCATCCGTGAATGAATGAGCTAGATGCTATATTTACCTTCAGTTGTATATCTGGTTCTTTTTTGTGCAATTTTAGCCTCTGGTTTTTCAGCAATGAGCTTTGAAGTCAAGAATTCAGCTGCTCCTGCATCGAAGAAAGTATTCCCAATAGCTTTATCTTTAATGGCCCAAATTACTTCACAGCCTTCAATTTCATACCTAAAAGAAATATGAAAGTTACTTGGAAGAAAAAAATCTTTGTATCTACAAATAACAGTTATCTCTTAAGGCAAATGTAAAGAAAATATTTTAAGGCAAACTGAGAAAGAATGATTATAAAGAGGAATGTAACACTTTTTTAGGATAATAAGTGCTAAGTAGAATAAATAATACAAGAAATTTAACCAGTTTACTGAAAAAACATATGTGACAAATATATGTACTGAATATCAGGTAAAATTTCATTACAATGAATATCACTTCAAAGTGTTCAATTTCTACAAGATAGTTATATGAATGTCCCCCAGGGTTCCCAGGAGTGAGCAGGGTCTTGCTTATTACCTAGTTATAGAGTAATCAGTAATGAACGGATAGATGTTATAGATGTTATATAGCTACAATATTGAGAACAGTTGACTTCTTTGCTAACATATTTTATGTATTCAAAGCACATTATGGAAGGACACAGAAAAAGGAGCAAATGAGAGATACAAACTAAAATCTTAACTTTGTTATAACAGAATAATTACCCTGCAATGAATTCCCTTCACCTCAGAAATTTCCAAGCCATCTAGCCAAAGAAAGATCCAGTTCACAGAAAAATGAAGGATCTTAGAGGAAGAAAGGAATGGCCAAGGAAGCCACCTTCCATTACCGTTCAGGAGGTAGCCAGAGCTCCTGAGCACCTGCAGTTTTATCTCTAGGTTTGGACACGGAGAATGTAATTTTCTTAATATTCATTCCACAAAGTCCCTGAAGTTCATTATAATTTATCTGCTATTACTACTTGTTTTGGTACAAATGAATTGGGACAATCCTGGACACACAGTATATATGGTCATCCTAACTACACTAGGATTTTATTTGAAATTGCAATGGTAATAAGAGTGTACTGATGTTATTAATTTTTAACATTTATTTATGGTAAAAAGTACTGCCATCTTTATATCTCAGACTGATATAAGTTAGGTTACATGACTTTTCAAGGCTGATCAGTAAGCAGGTGATAAAAGAAAGAAGGTTTAGTACATCTGACTCCAGATCACCTGATGTTCATGCTTTCTGGCATATGGTAAAGGAGTCCCTTGCTTTCTCCAATGGGCCTTTATTTTTCCTCCTCTCCTATGCCAGCAAAGAGTATTTATAGTTACTAAATGTCAGATTATCTGGAGAACATTTTATCTTAACACTGCTCAGGTCGTACAGCATTGCTGATGAGCAGAAAGCAGAATACACACACATTTGGTGATAAATTTTATATGTCAATTTACATACAGGCACACAGTTACCATGAAATGATTTCCTTAATTTTTATAAATTAGAAATTTCTGTAATTACCATTTTTTTTTGTATTTTAAAGTAGTACAGCAACATAACACATATCAGAATAGCTTAAAGTACTGATGCTAGACCAGCAAGCCATCTTTACTATAAGTAGTCACCATAAGTAACTCCTGGATGTGCTGTTCCTCACAAGACACCCTCTGATCCTCTTACCCTATGAACTTGTCCTCAGAAAGATGCATAAGCATGAAGGTATCATCACCCATAGGGGAAATACTGCTTTCATTTTTAAAACCACTCTTAAAAAACAGACAACAGTGAAGTATTAAATTTTGTGAAATTATGAAAAACTATGTCTGTTTGAAAAAGAAAGGATTAACCTACATTTGGAAAGAAGAAAAGAGATAATAACTGAAATAAAAGTATACTGAAGAAAATCAACATTAGCCTCAGTGGGACACGGGGGCTATTAAAAAGCAGAAAGAGTTTGGATATGTCATTTTTCATCAAGAGAAGACAAAGGCCTAATCATTCAGTAAACCTAAACCGAGAGAATAGCACTATATGGGAGCTTTCTTAAACTACCAGAGTTTACTGAATATAAAATTACGTGTTTTATATCCAAGTATATGGTCTTTAATCTTCAACCTAAAGAAAGTGAGGAATAGGATTAAATGTTGTGAGACTCTGAACATTTTTGAATGAGGAAGATTTTCAATGTGAATAATAGTAATAATAATAATAATAGTATTAAGTTATACTTTTGGTGATAACTGATGGAGAAAATCTGTCATGTGTACATAAGGATTTGAAGCCCCTCTTACAATAAATCTATGCCTCCCTCCTCTTGGCCCAGTTTGGTCTTGACTCCCTAGTTTTTTCTCTGCATTTTTCCATACAATGCCACAAACTTCGTAATTAAAATAATGACTGCCACACCTAGTACTCAGGCAATCCAACAACTCTTACAGGTTTCCACTGGGATTCACCATCCTCTAAAAAGGAGGGGCAAAAACCTAGTCTCAGAGTTGGAATGAATGAAAGTGAGAAAAGACAGGGCTTTGGCAGATTCCTTATTTTGATATAAATTTGTCCTCTTTGTAGTCAGACCCAACTTTCTGGCCTGAAAAATATCTAGACTATTCCATGTCAGCCATCTGCTGAAAGATAAAAATCACAAAGAAAGTGCATCAATGCTCTGTAGACCACAGCAGGTCCTCAATGTTTTCCAAACTTGAAATATCATCTTAAGATGATAGTATTTCACATTAAGGTGTTCACAATCCCCAACTTCCAAAAACCAAGAGCTAGGAGTACCACATACCCTGAAATAGAACTCACAGACACTTTGCGTTTCATCGGCCAGACAAGTACCACACATGAGTGAAGCAGGATGGGTATAAGCAATGAAAAGCAGCGGGGATTATCACCAGAACTCTCTAAAGGTGCACACATTTAAACTGTTCTCCAGTATAGTACATGCTTCTAAGAACACGTGTACGGGCCAAATCTAGACAGTCATCAGTGTCTGCCCCTTTGAGACCTAAAGCATTCCCGAAACTCCTATGTTTTATGAGGTCAATTTTGCAACTATGAATTCCATGAAAGCTAAAAAAATAAAGTGGATTTTTCCCCTTGAAAATGTATGAAAAACAATTATATTTATCTTTGATTTTATGATAACAAGATGTCTTCTAGTCTGTCAATAATCACATGAATCACAGAGCAATTCTTACATAATATTCAAATATATGTACTTACACTAATTCAAGTGCAATACCACCGTTCCCTATGATCATTATTCTCTTAGCTTTTGTAAGCTGTTTCTGAAATTCCTGTATCAAAAAGAAAATGAAAAGAGTGTTTTGTAATAGTGGGCAACGCCTGAAGCAAGAGGCTTCACTGATAATAAACCTCACTTTCCCATTCTGCCAGGACGCACCATCCCAATTAATATAATAAATGCTCCCTCCATGTTTCACCCCAAACTGCCTTTATAGCAAGGCCTCTTCCTGACTTTCCTTGCCTTTTATGTCGCTACATTCAGAATTGCAGCAAGAGCCTCTGTCTTTAGTTTGCCACATTCCCAACTATTTGACCAAATCAATTAGCAACATGACACTGATCTTGACCCTGGAAACAGGATTCTTCCTTTCCTTCTAGTCCCTCAATTGACACTTTCCCTGCAGTTACTCAGCACCTGGGACTTGCAGGAACGAGAAGCACAGCAGCACAGTGGTTCAGAGCACAGATCTAGAGTCCCTGGCTCTAGCAGTTACTAACCAGGTGACCTTGGGCAAACTGCTTAACCTCTCTGCACCTCAGGTTCCCCAACTATAAACGGAAATAAGAGGTGAGTATATCTCAAGGTTTCTGTAAGTATTAAGATGATAGAGATAAAGCTGTTGGGAGTAGGAGGCACATAATGTCTAATATTTATTTTAAAATGTGATTATGTTATAAGACAGCTAATTGATGCCTCCACCTCCCATCCCTCCCTCCCTCCCCCCCCCAAAAAAAAAGATCACAATGAACTTGGAGAGAAAAAAAAATACCAGGGGTCATTCTTATGGTACTTTCTAAAGTAGCGAATAGTCCCATTGCTTCCAGATGACATTTGAATCGCTAAATTCCACCTCCTACTATGTCAGGTCACCATTTCTATTAATGGACCCCAAAACTTATTGTAATGTACAATACATAACCACTGAATTGACTTCTTTAAATTCTAAAAGAAAAAACCTGAAGTTAATTCTCCCTTGTCCTTCACTGAACACAGCAGGTAATTAAAGACCTGTAGAGAGCAGTGGGCAGGGAGATGAATGCAATGAGTTTAGATTATACTTCTGATAAACTTAACAGCTACTTTAGTATAGCTAAATTTCTTAGTCTCTCCATCTCAGCTGCCTCTTTGCAGAGTGGCAGTAATGACTGTCACACAGGATTATCATGAGGATTCAGTGAGTTCATATACGTAGACGACCTCGCTGGAACACAGTTATGAACTCAATCTTTGATGATATGAACCTAAAATGTTTACAAGAACATAATCCAGTTCTTCTAGTATTGTCTAAATTCCTAATTATTTAAGAATAAACTGAAGAAAATACTATCAATTTTCAAGACTATAAAATCTTATCATGTAAATGTACAATTACCACTTCATGGGACAGAACAACGAGCTTGAGGTAAGACAATAGTATTGTGACTAGAAAACAAGAAGGTTTTTGGCAATGAGGGTCAATGAACCCTGAAATAAATTACCAAAAGAAGTTGTATAAGGTTCTGAAGGTAGAATTTCACCTTATTGGGATAGTTTATCACTGTTCTTGAGCAGAACAACAAACCAAGTGTCTTCTTCAGTTCTAGGATTCTGTCATGATTCTGTATGACAAAGATCTTCTGAATACTAATTTCTTTGCTGAGAAGTAAATTTTGGACATGCTTTATCTTTTGAGAAAAAGATCATTACATCCTTTAGGATGCAAATCACATACTCCCGATCAGAGTAAAATAATGAATGTGCGTGCAATGTAAGTTGTAACCTTCAGCGTAGACATTATTTCTGGGATATCACATAATGGAAAGAACATGAAATAAAAAACAAGATAAATTATCCACTAAGACTAAACTCAAATTGGCAGTAATAAAACATTGTAACTACTTTCTGGTTTATGAGTCATGAAACCTTTCTTCTGCTGCTACAGTTTAGGAATTGACATTATAGGTGGAACACTTTGATTCAAATGTAGAAAAAGTCTAAGAAACCTTCATGTTTCTTTCCCATGACCCAATGTCAAAATGTTACCTGAGCACTGTCTGTATCACGGATTCCTAACACATAAGGATTTTCTTCACATATCAACTTTGGTTTAGCTCCAGCACACAAACAGAGCTTCTTATAAATATGCTGATCGCCATCTTCAGTTAAAATGCACTGTAAAACCATAGAGCAACGAAGAGAAGAGGGGAAACATTTATAAATAGGTACAACCGCACTTTAAACATTCAATAAGACAAAAGCAAAAAATATATTAAGGTTGCCTCTTGGTGGCACTCAATACTTTGTTACAGCAATGACAAAGCTAACTAAGCATAGGAATGCATTCTCTAATCCAGTGATTCCTAATCACTTTAGAACCATGAACCATTTAAAAAATCTGATGAAAATTAGTCCTTCTCCCATGGAAAAAAAGGTACATTCCCACAAAATTTTGGATAAAACCAAGGGAATCTCATGTTTGGAAAGGTATGTTGACCTTAGATTAGAAAGGAAACATTTAGAAAATTTCAAATTGAGCATTCAGATGAACATTTCCTTGATGAACATTCTGATCTCAGTGAGAAGATACTGTAAGAAGATCTAGTGATTCTAATCATATCAGACCTTAATGTCTGTTATGGGTACCGGGGAGTAGTGAATGGTAGAAGAGGTCACAATACATCTTAATCTGAAAAATCAGAAGTGCTAAAAACAGTATTTATATTCTTAAGTACAAATAACAATCACTTTACCAGCAAACTTCATGCTGTTTGGGGATTATATTTTTATATAAGTGAAAAACATGTTAACCTTAAATCCTAGCATGTACTGGCTTTAAAGTTAATTTATATTCATTTTGAATTAATGAATTTAGATGAATCTAAAAATACATATCAGAGATCCATTGTTTTTGTTCCTTAATATTGAATGAATATCTACACAAAAGTAGAAGCATTTAGAAAGCAGGTATACATAAGCGTGTGCTACTATGAGAGATGTCAGACTTTGCTGGAATGGTTTCGGGGGCTAACCTTTGTGCCATATGTCTGATTTATAAAACTTGCCAAATAGCATTTACATACCCACTGAAATATTTGTTACCCATTTTAACTCTTCAGCTACATAACAAATACATAAAACCAATAAACCAACACAGTATAATCATACAGAAATGTTACACAAGTCTTCCTTTAGATAATCTGGTTAGAATTTTAACTAATAGAAGTTAGTTATAGGCACTGACCAAATTTAAAAAATTATTTGCATTTAGCTACTATAAAAGAAACACAAAAACTTTTCATTGGCTACTGTTAAATTTTTGGAAGTAGAGACGAAGGTAAAACACATCGTTTCTAATTCACTAAAGAATACGAAAGATGGATGACAGAATGCAGACATGTATGTTATGTAGGACACTTTTCAAATGCAACGTGTGGCACTCTGATTCATTCAAATGCCCTAATATATAAGTTCCCTCACAATTCATTAGTATACTTTTGAGCCTACTCAATGAGCAATCACTGACATGGGTGTCTAATGGAACAAGTACTACCATTACAAGTATTAGGAACTAACTGCGGTGTGTAGATTCAGATTTGTAATATTTTTCTCATAAAACTCAGTACTTTTTCTTACTTTTTTTTTTCCTGTCAACTTATTTGTTTCAAATGTGACATGTGTGCTTTCTCCCTAAGGGAGAATTCAAATGTGAGCTGCTTTAGAGAAACAACTACAAACCCTACTTCCTATCTTGCCTAAAGCTCATCTGAAGATACTGTTAATCATGTGACACTGAGACTTCCTGACATCTGAGACTGAGGTATTGCCTTTCCTGAGACTGTCTTAGTTTGGGCCTTATATCATTTTGGACTATTACAACCACCTTCTAATTTGGTTGTTGGCTACTGGCCACTTGCTCTATCCCAGTTCATCCTTGACACTGCTGTCAGATACATCTTCCTAAAAGAGTATTTTAGCATCCCTGGCTCCACTTAGAATCTCTTTACTATTTTTTCCATTGATTATAAAATAAACTCAATTTATTAGCATGACATAAAAAGCTCTTTACAATCTTACTTACTTATTTCTCTGGGCTAGTCTGCCAATCTCCTTTACTTATCCACACCCCAACCCCTTTGACAATCTCACTCTTCCACATGTCCCTTTCCTTTCTCTGAGTCTCTGAACCCGTAATGTAATCTCTTCTTCCTGGAATGTCCTTTTCCACCTGGAGAGCTCAATTCACCTATCTTTAAAACATAGCTCAAATATTACTCGATCTGGGAGGTCTTCCTAAATACCTACCATCAGAGCTTTGATAATATTTCAACAACTGTTTTCTTCTATGGGCATACATTAAACGTATGCATGGCTATACTCCCTATGACACTGAGAGCTACCGGGAGTAGGTTCCTGCTATTACTGCTATTGTATCTCGGTACTTAATGCAGTGCCCAAAACACAGCGAACCCTATATAAATGTTAATGCTAATTTAAAATGTAAAACCTAAAATGCCAGGCTAAACTAATTATATGACCCCAATAAACTCACAAAAAGCATAAGTTTTTCTAATACTAATGGAAATCAATGTCACTGAAATTTACATGCTAGAGACTTGGGCGGTGGTGGAACAGGTGGGGGGTCAAAGGAAGGCAGGCAAAACCTCACCAAGATTTAACAATGGCAAATGTCATTAAGAAAAAAACCCTCTTACATGTTCTTTGCTGTTCAGTTGCTTTACTCCAGATTCTATAACCTTAATGTTGGGAAAGCGATTTTCTAACATGGTACTTGGTTGTTCTTCAACATCAAATTCTTCCAGCACTTTAGAAACCTGTATTAGATAAAAGAAATAAAAATGTATACTTAAAAAATTTTTTCCTTTCAAGAATTTTAAATAATAAAAAAATACTTTCATTTCTTTTTATACACTATTTATTTTATATTCATAAAACAAGGAAGTCTGCCAACTGCACTATACACAGTGGAAAGAGGGCCAGACTCCACATTTTAAGACCTAAATTCAAATACTAGTCCTACCACTCTTGGGCAACTCAGAAAGTCACTGAGCCTCGGTTTCCTGGCCTGGAAAATTAAGGCTAACACTACTTACTTCTGTATAGTGTAATCAAACAGCTTATCTATTTCTTTATCCTTGTAGCTCTCTCTTTCCATTGACTAGCTAACCTTATTGTGACCTAGTCTTTGGACTCTTCTTTCCTCTTCTCCAAAATCATCAGCATCCTCCTGGACTCACTTTCCTTCCTATCCCACTAAGACTCCATTGTGGATCATTTACTTCACCTTTTCCCCAAATCCTTTACTTCCTTGCTCTCTTATCCTTAACCATTAATTACCCTGAAAACGCCCAAGCACAGACCAAATTACTTGCTTTCTCTAGTCCTATACCCAGTCTGCTACAGAAGTACCACACACCTTTCAGACTGGTATTTGGCCTTAAACACTGCATGGAAATGCTACTGCATGGCTATAGCAGTTCTCAAACCTTTTAGTCTCAAGACCCCTTCACACCCTTACCAATGATTGAGGACCCCAATGAGCTTTTGTTTTTTTGAGTTACACCTAGCAATATTTGCTGCATTAGGAATTAAAACTGAGAAAAATTTTAAAGTATTTCTTAATTCACTTAAAAGTAACAACAATAAAAACATGTTACACTGATATAACATACCTTTAGTGAAAAATATTTTTTTCTAAAACAAAACAAATTGAGAAGAACAGCCCTGTTTTATACTTTTGCAAATTTCTTTAATATCTGGCTTAATAGAAGATAGCTGCATATCTGCTTCTGCATTCAAACTGCTTCTACCTTTAAACCACTGCAACGTTGTTTTGGTTGAAGTATCAATACACGAAGAGAGTTCAGCCTCACACAGATATGCAGCCCTTTCAGATAACGGTACATTCTTCTTGATGCCACACTAAAACTCAACAAGTGATGGTTTCTTAAAGATTAGATGAAATGTAGAATTTGAAACCATATCAAGAACTTTTCATACTGTGACTGTGAAATCCATTAGTTTATCCTGCACTTTGAGCGGATCTTGGAACATCACACATCAGTCGTTTGGACAATACTGGTTCATTAAGTTAACAGAGATCTTCCAAATACACGTTTTATATCAATAAATATAAAAAAAAATTCATTATTATCAACAACTTCATGAGAAAAGTCTAAGTACTATAAGGCTCACAGTGAAGAATGAGTTTTCCAAAAATCTAATTTTTGCTTGAAAGCTCTAATTTTGTCATATTGGCAACAAGTACCATCAGTTGTTTTCTTAAAGTGACAGGCTCACTTCATTCATTTTCCAAAGATGAATAGCCAGTTTGTCAGCTGTTCTTTCAAGTAAAATTGATGTTCCATGAAAACAGTAGCTAGTTCATTGTACAACGGCTTTTCCTTGAGACAACGTTGTACTCGTTGTATGCAGAAGAGCTTTATGCATACATCACATTGCATCATATAGAATATTAAAAAGATGTGTACTCAGGAGTCAAGATTTAATAAAACTAACATGTTTTTTACTGGCTTTTATTTTTTTCACTAACTGTGTGGCAGTGAAGAACAAAATGGCTACAAAGGTAAGTAGCCAGCACTGCTTTTATACCATCAGTGCAAACGTCAATATAGTGAGAAGAGCAATAACATCTTGGTAACGTATTCCATTCCGTCAGTGACTTTTTCAAACTTTCACCATTCTAATATTCCCTGAACTTACTCTATCCTCTTTATTCTCAGTAAATCACCTTACTTCTAGGCACAAAGAGACCACTAAGAGCTCTGACTACTTCTTTCCCACTATCTAGACATTTCTTTGCTAGTGTCCACCTTCCCTGACCCATTCCCACTATTTCAGAGTCAATCCATTGCTCTGTGCTCCATATCCCATCGCCTCTCACCTCCTCAGGACTCCTTCCTTGTTATGTATTCCTTGCTTTCCTTCATCTTCAGGCTTCCCTACAGGTGAACAGGCTCAAGTGTTTCCCACCGTAAAAGAATAAAACTCAACTTAACGCTAGACCTTATGTCCTCTTTTTGCTGCCACTCTATCTTTTCTACCTTTGCAGCCAAATTTTTCAAGAGAGAAAAGTTTATGCTAACTGTCACTTTAGAATTTCCTCCCATTAATTTCTCAAAACAGTATAAACTGTCTCAAAGTCATCAATGATTTATACTAGAAATAGCTACTTTTGAGCCATCATCTTACCTGACCATTCCACAGGATCTGACACAACTGACCACTCCTCTTAGTTGAAACTTTTGCCTTCCTTGGCTTTAGGGTTACTGCTCTTTCACAGTTTTCCTCTTAGATCTAAGACTAAGAAGTAGGATGGATGGCCATTTTTAAGTTCCCCTTTCTCTCTGACCTCTGCTTAGTGTTCCAAGGACACCACCACTGGGCCCATCTTCTTCTCCCGGCATGTGTCCTTCCTGGGAAAGTGCAAGCCAGGCCTGTAGCTGCAGCTGACACTGAGACAACGGTGAATACTAAATTACCATCTCCAGCTCAGTCTTTTCACTTGCTCTAAATGCTCCAGCAGCTTGGCATCATCTAAATTTAGATAAAGTGCAATTTCGCATCATGGCCCACAAGCCCGTCACGACCTGGCCCCTGCCTGCTGGCTCAGCCTCGCACTCCACATGCCAGCGGTGAACTGGTCCCTGTTGGGGCATGTTTCATAGTTACACATTTTCATGCACCGTGGCACATGCCTACCTCCACTCGCTCTCTTACAAACACTGTAAAACCTTCTTCAAGTCTCAGTTTCAATGCAACTTCCAATGTAAAGCCTTCCTTGATTCGCAAAAGGCAGGCTTTGGCACTCCTTCACAATGTTTTCTATGTATAAAAATAAATATGCATGTATTGGAATATGACCTCAATTTTTTTGCCTCTATCAGGATAATGATCATGTTGTATGACAACTATTTCTTGCATATCTGTTGTCCCAACAGAAAGTAATCATTCTGAGAAACTGACCATGAGGGCCCTACAACCAAAGTGCCTAGTTTCAAAACCTGACTTTATGCACCTCAGAAATTTACCTAACCTCACTGTGACCCATTTACCTCACCTGTAACATGGGGATAATATAACAACCTGCTTCACAGGGTTAAGAATTAAATACATTAATATATTTAAAACATTTAGAAGTATAGCATAATAAGCACTCCGTAAATGTGAATTATTATTATTATTAATCCTTTTTCTCCTTTAAAAATTACACAAGTCATGAATATGTGCTCTTTTTAACACTAAACAAATAAACAATACATAATAAAGATTAAATATTAAAATCCTTCTTTACCGCTCTTTAAATCTCACTTTCCCCTTACCCCAGGGATAACCACTAGTGACTTTTTGATGTATGTTCTATACTTTTAATCTCTATAGCCTGGGTGCCTAGCACACTGGTTGGTAAATAATCTAGATGCTCAATAAATGATAAGAAGAATGCAATTTCTGACTTCTAAACACTAAGAATAACTGACATTTGCAATATTTATTTTAATTCACTTTCACACAGATTAGTACATCTTAAGCTCACAACCTTGTTAAGTAAGCAAGGAAGATATTATCCTAACGATGCAACTCAGGTACAGACATTTGCCAAGGTTACACAGCCAGTAAATAATAGTTAGGCCTAGAACCCAAGTTCTTTTCCTTCTATTGTACAACACTTAAAAAAAAAAGATTGGCAAAAACTAAACTCAGGTCTTACAACTCTGGGATCATTACACCAAATTAAGTCTTCTGTAAAGACATTAGAAGACTCAGCTATACATCTCTCTATTATGTATGTACTCTTAGCCGTAATTGAATATATACTTTTTTCTTTTAGAAATTAAGAGCCATAATTTGTTCTCTGGTTCTCCCAATCCCATAGTTCTTTTGGCTGTACCAAAGGTTCTAAGATATCTTACGTATCTCTAGGCAGGTTATAAAGAGCAACATATGGCACTAAATTACCCTTGGTCTTAGGGGCTTATGTAAATCTTACGGGTTTATATATGAGAATGGGGTAGGTTAACTGTATATTGATCTCTTCCCTGGGAGACAATATATAAAGAACTTTTATAAAACATACTTCAAGATTGGAAAGGTGTGTTTGTGGGAGATGGGTAGGGAGAAGGTTGCTTTTCCTCTTTAACATCAAGTCTCTAACCTTTATATGAATAAATAAATCTTAGACAAAATACTGAAAGAAAAAAAAGATACAATCTATTATCAGAGTATTATAAGGGAAAACTTCTAATGAATCAAAGACTATGTTAATAGTCTTCATTGCAGTGTGGGAAGAAAAGATTTATGTTTTTCATCTTTTTATTCATTTATTTTTTGCATAGGCATTATAATATTCACAATTGTAGCACTGTAGTACATCTATATAATTTATAAATATAATATTAAAATATGAGCTCAGAAGTTTTTAACAGGTGAGGTACAGGATCAGAAATGTTTGGAGACCACTTTTCTTTGATACTATGACCCAAATGTTCTCAGACTCCTATTACAATGTTATAACATGTGTAAAATAAACTCACGAACTACAAACTGTTCTGAGATGCTTGTGACACATCTGAAACATTAATTATCTGCAAGTGTAAACCTGGCTCAAAAGCACTCTTCTTCTGACTCGTAAATACACACACATATACACACACACATTTATAATAAAGATACACATGTATATTTGCATAAAGATACACATGTATATGTGTGTAACATCTTTCCTCAAAAGATAAATTTTCTGAAAAGTAATTCTGAGTGGGGAAGAAAAGATGGGAGAGAAAAAGAGAAAACTAGAAATTCAGTACCATTCCAGGTGCTTTTGGTATTCAATATGAACAATTTTAAACTTTGAGCTATGATTTTAAAATGAGTATCAAAAGAACATTTGTCATTTTAAACAATTAAAATACTACAATTACACTAACTGCTATTTGAGTGATTGTAGTTTTTAAAGAGTAATACTAAGAAAGTTATATAAAGGTTCTTACCTGCTTGAAATTTGTAACTGCTTTAATAACAGGAGAAGCTGTGATCAGGAGAATATCTTCTGATGGAAAGTGAATTGCCAACTTATTAAAAAAACAAGTAGGAAAAATATGATAAATAACTAAGCATTAGTACATATGGCGTGGTAGGGTGAGACAGGGATAATGCAATTTTAATAATGTAATTAACTTAAGAAACTAAAAACTCACTGTTCTTCCTCTAAAGGTCTTGGTCATATTTATGGGGTAGTGGTGAGTAATGTTCCACTCTCATATTGATTAAAATGAAAAATACATTTACACTAAACTCAACAATTATCATGCAGAGGATGAGAAGGAACTATCTTCTTAATTAACAGTTAAACCAACTTCTGTTTATTATAAAATAATAATTTCAATTGCCTTTAGTAGAATGAAATTAAGCAAAGCTTCAATAAAACGTTTAAAAGCTTAGCACCTTTCCCAAGTACTTCTATAATATTTGACAATATTATCACTCTCTCCATCTTGCTTTCCTCTGTATATTCTGTAATTTATTTCCCCACTTTCTGTTTCCACTATTATGCTACTAAAATCACCTTGAAGTTAGCCTTCCAGTCTCGTATTAACCAGCTTCCCCTGCTCCAAACACATTGCAACTAATCACCTTTCAAAATTTTTCATTTGATCTTATTACTACACTGCTCAAAATCATTTGACTACTTATATAAGTCTTTGTTAAATTCTCAGCACGATTTATAAGATCCTTTATGATCAGGTCTCTACCAGCTTTCTGGCTTCATCTCTGGTCATCTTCCCCAAGCAGCAAAGCTTAAACCATACGCTTTAAGCTTTGCTGCTTCCAGATGGTGCCACGCTTTTCCACCTGAGATTACACTGTTGCCTCCCTTTGGAAAGTCTGCCTTTTCTTGTCTACTTGGTAAACTTTTTACTCATTCCTCTATATAGGCATAACTCAGAGATATTGTGGGTTCGGTTCCAGACCACTGCAATAAAATGAGTATCTCGATAAAGAGAGTTGCATGAAATTTTGGTTTCCAAGTGCATATAAAAGTTATGTTTAGGGACTTCCCTGGTGGTGCAGTGGTTAAGAATCCGCCTGCCAATGCAGTGGACACGGGTTGGCCTGGTCCGGGAAGATCCCACATGCCACGGAGCAACTAAGCGCATGCAACAGAACTACTGAGTCTGCGCTCTACAGCCTGCGAGCCACAACTACTGAGCCTGCGCGCCTAGAGCCCATGCTCCGCAACAAAGACAAGCCACTGCAATGAGAAGACCACGCACTGCAACAAAGAGTAGCCCCCGCTAGCCGCAACTAGAGAAAGCCTGCGCGCAGCAACGAAGACCTAATGCAGCCAAAAATAAATAAATAAAAGTTATGTTTACACTATAGTTGCCAATATTAAGTGTGCAAAAAAAATGTGTTCTTAAAAAATGTAATGCCTTAATTAAAAAATACTTTACTGCTAAAAAATGCTAACCATCCTCTGAGCCTTCAGCGAGTGGTAATCTTTTTGCAATAGTAACATCAAAGATCATTGATCACAGATCACCATAACAAATAGAATAATAATTTAAAAGTTTGAAACATTGCGAGAATTATCAAAATAGGACACAGAGACACGAAGTGAACAAATGCTGTTGGAAAAATGGTGCCAATAAGGCTTGCTAGAGAGGGTTGCCGCAAACCTTCAATTTGTAAACAATGCAATATATTCAAAGTACAATAAATCGAAGGGCAATAAAATGAGGTATGCCTGTACTAAGACAAAAGGACCCCTCCTATAAGAAAGGATACTTCTTCCCTAATCCACTCCTTACCAACTCCACAGGTACCCCTAAGGTAGTGAACACATCGATGAAATGATTTATTTACTTACCTACTTTTACTTATTTATTTATTTACATGACTCACTAGGCTGTGAGTCTCTAAAAAGGAGGTACCATACTCTGTTTGTATTAGTCTGATCAGCCCTTAGTACAGTGCCTGGATTATAGGTGTTTACTCAAGAGAATAAATGAAAACTACACATCCAAAGATTAAAAGTTAAGGGAAAAAAACCTCTTCAATTTCTTATGACATCAGTGATGTCATAAGAATATGACATCTGTTTACTGTTTACCAACAGAATAATCCAGTCCCTCTTGGAATACAAGTACATGTATATATGTGGTCTGATTATTCACTATAAATCAGAAAAGCATACCCTCACTGCATTTAATCCCTTGCCAGTTGTTTTAAAAAACATTACTAGAGATGATATCTCTTCTATCTTGGGAGTCCAAAGTATAGGAAACTTACGTAAGGGTTTCTTTATCATTCAGTTATGATGCACTCAGGACTTGGGCAGCCGTGCGGAAGCGGGATTCAATCAGCTAATTAAGAAAGGGGGCTGAGTTTTCTAACCATGAACTAACTAGTCGTAAACCCCCCCTCCTCCCCATCGGCTTTGACAGCACTAGGACCAGAGCCGGGTTCAGTCCGCTTTGCGTTTCCCCTAACAACTTGCTCGCCATCGCGCCTCCCTCCGCCGGAAGCGAAGCCTGCGAGGTACTAAGGACATCATCTGGGGCCACGACACAGTCTCTAATATCTGGGAGCAAGAAGGAGTGAGAGGGGAAAAAGGAAGCGGCTAAAGAGCGACCTGGAAAAAAACCAGGAAAGGTGGGCGGGGAAGGAGCCTCAAGCGCCACCGCCTCCGGGACGGAGCCGCCTGCGCGCCCCCCTTACCTGCTCCGCACAGGTGACACCCGCGATGCCACCCCCGACCACCACGAACTTCCCCGCCGTCGGGGGCGAGCACGCCGCCTCCATGCTCTCGGACTTCCAGCGGTTTTAGGACTACAGTGCGGAAGCTGGAAAAGTTTACAGGCCGCGAGAGGGAGTGGCGCGGGGAAGCCCCTTTCGGCGCCTGCTCCTGAGAATCCGAGCTACGGGTGCCCGGGAACTCACACTTAGTCTCTTCGCGCTTCTCCGAGCTACGGGTACCCGGGAGCTCATACTTAGTCTCTTCGCGTATCGGCCGGGGCTGCGTTTTCTAAAGCGCAGAGGCGGGTTGGCAATTCCGGGGTTTTGCGTTACTATCGCCACAGCTGAATGTAGTTTTTCCACGAAACTTTGGTAAAGATAAGACAAAAACCAAAGTAAAGTAGATGGGTTGTCAAAAGAGGCTTGGCAGGTTGTTTAAGACAGCAGTGTTGTCACGGGGCAGAGCGTTCTTAGAATAAATGAAGTTCTCACTGTTCGTTCCTGCGGGAAGTTAAACACAGCCCCAGCTCTTAAACTCTTCCTGGTAGAAGGAACATAATCCTTCCCTACCCTTAACCTAGCAAGATAAGATTTTATATTTTGGAAGCACATTCTTCACTGACACATTAATCAAGACAAAAGCAATACTACTATTGTTTTCTAAGAAGTTATTTCCATTTACAATTTTGACCTCAGCGAAAATTTCCCATAGTATATAGACTTTCTCGCCATTTTGCCAAAATAAAAGAACATTCTTCCCAAGTTTTCAGTAAATAGCAGCATGTGTAAAGGCTGAATTAAATATTACCAATCTAATTTTTAAAAACGTTTTACCATATTCATATTATTACAGTATTCACCATTTAATTGTTTTACTATTTACTATTACCTTTGCTGTCTCATATAATATTTCCCCTGGGGGTTGTACTATAAAATTAAGAAGGTACTATATCTCTAAATGGCTCACTCAAAAACTGGCAATTATCAATCCCCCTTTAATTCTTTAAAACTCTGGAAATAACCAGCCTATATAAACGAGAAAACCTAACACATCTAATTACAGATATTTACTGATAGCTCTAATAATTATTGTGTTTTGATTTACTAAGTTAAATAGTAGGCACTTTAATAAGTGATTCTAAGTCCAATTACTCTCTCAGGCAAGCAAACAAAGCATTTCTAGCGAGAGGAAATTGGACTTTAAACCCATATAGATCTAGTCTTGTTTACTTCTCTTGCTTCTTTATTTTCACACGATCTCCCTCATCTCACTGTGCTCTAGCTAGATTGAACCACACTTGCAGCTTCCAGGATATGGCATATTCTTTCGTTTCTGAGCATTTGCACATAACTCTTTCTGTAATGCTCTTTCCCAGTAATTTTCCCTAGCTAAATCCTCACTGACCTTTGGTTTAACTAGCCATCACCTCCCCTAAGAAGCTTTATCTAATGTCCTCCAGACTGAGCTGGGTACCTCTTGACTTAAAACACTTTATTTTGCCTCTTACAGGTCGGATTTCCCCTCGCCACACCCCAATCATAAACTCCTTCATCTCAGGGATTACTTGTCTCTCTTTGAATCTTCAATTATTCGTGAGTGTCCATGTAAATGTGCTGAATGAATTAGTAAGTGGTTGGAGCATGAGACTGCCCTGAAGTCCCTTAAAAATGTATTAGATCCTCTGGTATATTATGACAGCTATTTCCTCTTTGTGGAGGGCAAAGAGAAGAACAGACTGCAACTCAAGTTCCCAGAGGAAATGGAAAGAGAGCAGATGTAGATGAGAGGGAGGGTGGCCCTGGGAAAGGAAGCAAAGCAGGGGGAGGCTCCTCTCTCAAAGGAGAAGGAATGGTGAGACTCTACATTTCTCCTTTTGAAAGCTGGCCTATGTCAGGGAAGGATAGTGTTAAGACTCAGCTGCCTCCTTCACTGGCTTGAATATTTAACTTTTAGAGATTCTAATGGTTAAGGAAGAGCACTAAGAAAGAGCTAGCAATGCATCCCACTTTATAGTGTTGATTGATTTAGATAAAAATGCACTCTGAGTGTGGAATGGGTTAAATGTAAGATATAGGTACCTTTGGAACATGGATTCCTCAGGGAGGGCAGGAATGGGTAGGGGTTGGAGAAGAGGTGACTGCAGAGAAAGCTGGTCTAGAAATGAGGGAGGCTTCATGCCAAGGGGCAGGAGAGCAGCAGAGAAGCCAGAACGTCTGCTCCCTTTTAACTCTTTTTGGGATGCTTAGGAGTGAGCAGCACACCAACTTAGTGGTTGTTTTGGAGGAGTGAAAGAAAGACCAGTTTCCTGCTAGATATTCTGGTGTACGCTTAGAGGTAGAAAAGAACAGTGGGCCCTGGAGTAGACCAGGACAACTTCACGGAGGAGGTAGGGTTTATACCGAACCTCAAAGGCCCAGAAGCATCTGGATAGGTTGAAAGGAACGATCTGGCAACCCAAGTGGGAAATATCTCAAGTACCAAAAGGTTCATGGCTGAAGTGAGCATGGGAAATATAGGACACGGTAAAAAGAAAGGGAAAAACAGTGGTTGGGGAGTTCAGGATTCATCTGGAAAAACTGAAGGAGATAAAACGCTCTTTATCTCACTTCTACTTCCTTAACTTTTCTTAAAGGTCATCTCTAACTTATAAAGTATTAAGTGAAAACCTAGCTTCCCATTCTTCACCATGCTGATTCCAAAAAAATGTCTAAAATAAGAGGGTTTAGATTAATTTATTGAGCTGACTGATTGAAAACTGGGAAAGAACAATGAAATTTCATGCAATAGTTAATGATTAATGGCTTTTGAATCAGATGACCTAGGATCAAATATGGCTCTAGCATTTTCTTAATCATGGGATCTTTAGTGAGTTACTTCTCCACCTGAGCCTTAGTTTCCTTGTTGGCAAAGTGGGTGTAAGATCTACTTTGTAGCAGGTGTGGAGAAAAGGGAACCCTCCTACACTGTTGGTGGGAATGTAAGTTGGTGCAGCCACTATGGAGAACAGTATGGAGGTTCCTCAGAAAACTAAAAATAGAATTATCATATGATCCAGCAATCCCACTCCTAGGCATATACCTGGACAAAACTAAATTCAAAAGATACATGCACCCCTATGTTCATAGCAGCACTATTCACAGTAGCCAAGACATGGAAACAACCTAAATGTCCATCGATAGATGAATGGATAAAGATGATGTGGCACATATATACAAAGGACTATTACTCAGCCATAAGAAAGAACAAAATAATGCCATTTGCAGCAACATGGATGGACCTAGAGATTATCACACTAAGTGAAGTAAGTCAGAAGGAGAAAGACAAATACCATATGATATCACTCATATGTGGAATCTAAAATATGGCACAAATGAACCTGTGTACAAAATAGAAACAGACTCACAGCCGTAGAGAATAGACTTGTGGTTGCTAGGGGGAGGGGAGGATGGAGAGGGATGGACTTGGAATTTGGGGTTGGTAGATGCAAACTATTACATTTAGAATGGATAAACAACAAGGTCCAACTGTATAGCACAGGGAACTATATCCAGCCTTCTGGGGTAAACCATAATGGAAAAGAATATTAAAAAGAGAATGTATATATGTATAAAATTGAGTCACTTTGCTGTACAGCAGAGATTGGAACAATATTGTAAATCAACTATACTTTAATTTAAAAAATAGATAAAAGATCTACTTCGTAGAGTTGTTTTGAGGTACGGATGAGATAACATATTTAAACTTTCTAGCACAGTAGGTGCCGCAGTAAGATCAATGGTTAAGTTGTCTGCCCTTAGGAGGTTGAACAGTCTATCTCTGCTCAAAAGATTTTATTGACATTCTTAACTTCAATGAGATTAAAATGCTTTTAACTTTCAAATGTCTATCTCTCATGTCATTACTCTGAATCTTCAAACCTGAAATTTCTAAAGCCTCCTGGATATCTGCTCAAGGTTACCCCAGTGTCCTCAAATTCAGCATGAATCTAAACTGGATTCATCTTCTTCTCAGGATCTCTTCTTTGTTTTTGTTTTATTGAAAAAGCTGAACTTTCTAGGGAACAAGCAAAGTCTTCTTTCTCACCACTTTTCCTGTGAACATAGTTTTCTTATCCTCTAAACTAAATGCTTGTCTGGCCTCAGAGCTTTTCTGATCATTCTTGGGTGATTAAAAAGTCCAGTGCTGCTTAGTATCAAAACTCCAAAACTTTAACTCATCTAGTTAAAGTTTCACCTAACTGCAGGCAGTCAAGGTTGCTTTCTTTTTGCTTTCTTGTCCCAGCTCTTCTCCCATCTAGTAGCTGATGTTTTAAGCTGCTTTAAAATTGGAAGGTGGGCAAAGAGTAGGGGAAGAAAGATCTTACCTCACTGTACGGCTATGAATCAGTGGTGTGCTAGAGCCACTGTCCTGTGAGAGCTGATTGTTAAAATTTCAGGAATTGTATAAACTGATTGTTAACACACCATTGTTAAATATTAAATTATGTAAACATATAATTAACTAAACTATATTAAAAGAAAGGTAATAAATACTCAAAACTCATCATTTCCTAATTATATTACCATTATCTACTCTTGAGGTTATTCACATCTATTTTATCCATATGGTGAAAATATCATACACTGTTGTACTACTGCACATTTCTTCCCAATGCCTCATTCAGTGATGTCACGCTGATTGCTTGAAATTGGTCATGATGGGTGTATTTACACCATGGAAAACGGCAAATGATACAAATCAGGGATTGTTTTGTTGTATTGCCTAGACTTAAGAAAGTAATGGAGAAAGTATTAATAATGCAATTAAATGAAAATTGCGTTGTGTGTGTTGTTTTTGTGGCACATTGTGAATAGCACAAAAATCGAGGAAATATTATTTCAGCTTTCAAAAGCTACTATCCAATTCAGCAAAGACATTACAGTTGTCATAGATGAACAAGTGAAGTTTGACCTATGTCTTTGTTGTTCATTTTCATCTTACCAGTTACCTTAGATGGAAATATCAACCAACATTCAAACTACACTCATTAGTCAATTGGTATTATAATTTGACTTGGGAACAAGAATTCTGCAAAATCTATGAAAGTGTTCTGAGAGAATCAGTTGGCTATATGGAATTTACAATAGAGAGTATTGCATATTTATTATTATTATTAAAACTTAAAATAAGTGCTATACATCTTTATATCAGTAAAATTTGCTTTATATATATGTACTTTTTCAGATATGTATTTATATGTGTGTGTGTATTTTCTTTTTCAGAGAGCCAGTTGTTAAACATTTACCAGCACACTACTGGCCATTGATGCCCTGCTGGTGTGACTGATAAATGCTGATTCTTGGACACTGAGAACAGACTGGTGGTTGCCAAGGGGGAGGGGGTTGGGGGAGGGATGGATTGGGAGTTTGGGGTTAGCAGAGGCAAACTGTTACATATAGCATGGATAAACAACAAGGTCCTACTGTATAGCACAGGGAACTATATTCAATATCCTATGATAAACCATAATGGAAAAGAATATTAAAAAAAGAATGTATACATATGTATAACTGAATCACTTTGCTGTACAGCAGTAATTAACACAACATTGTAAATCAACTATACGTCAATAAAACAAAATGAAACAAAATGCTGGTTCTTTCACTTTCCAAATGGGCATGCAGAGTCCCACCCATCACTGGGGATCTTTCACCTGCAGTTTCTGGGTCAGCCCTTCTCTAGACTCAGTCCCTCTTGAGATGACATAGGGTTCACAATGGGCCCTTGGGAAACTCACTTATCCTTTTTTTTCCAGCAAACCCTGAAACTGCACACTAACCCACCATAGCATCTGTCTTCTCTCTGCCGTCAGACCACCTAGGTAGCCACACCTCCATGCCTTCAGCTGAATGAAGTGTCCTCCTGTGTCCTCCAGACTCCAGGGGATACCTGTAGAGCTCTCCAAAGAGAAGTCTTCCTCACTTATGCTAGGCACAGGGACTGGAGAGTGAGGTGAATCCCCTTCCCTTCTCCTTAACTGTGTGCACTGTGAATGCATTGGGGCTAGTGGGGCTAAGGGCAGAGGCTGTTTCCTACAGCATACCTACAGCCCTCTTCAAAAGGATTCTTATTATAGCCTTCTTCTAGTCATCAAAGAATTCTTTACATTCTCGTATACAGCCTCAAGGAATATGATGGGCTAATGCCGGCAAATTTTTCTTTGTAGCAGGTCCCTACTTTATAATCGTTAACATGGTCTAGTACCTTAAAGGCATTGGGATGTTTGGTACCTATTATATTGTCCTTAGCTTTGGGAGCTGAATTAACACCACCAATCACATTTAACTCCATGAGACACTGTTTTTGTTTTATAAATATCAGAGTCATGCCATTTAGAAAACTGGAGGCATTTCTTACACTCTACCCCCTGGCCCCCAAATTCAATATACCAAGTGCTACCAACTCGGAAGTGTCTCTGCTTCCTCATTTCAGTTTTGATTGTGGCTGCTCTGTCTTAGGCCTTTCTTCCTCCATTCTCTGCTTCTAATTGATCTTCCACGCTGCCATAAGCGTTACCTTACTAAAAGGGAAATGTGGTTGCTCTCCCTTCCCACCTCTTTTTCTTCTGGAACTTTTCCAGTTCCCTGAACACATCAAGATTTTCTTTTCTCTATTCCAGGTTTGCCTTGTCCCACCTATAGAATCTGTGAATGGCGGGCTCAGATGCCACCTTCCCCACTATTCTCAGGCAGAAATAATGTCTATAGTAGTTTATTACATTTAACAGTGTTTATCATGTTGGAGTTGAGTGTGCCCCTATTGAGCTCCTCTTTGAGGAAAGCGAATATTTTTCTTTTTCTTTATTTCTTTTCTTTTCTTTTTTGGCTGCACAGCATGTGGCATCTTTGTTCCCCAACTCCCAACCAGGGATCGAACCCATGCCCCCTGCAGTGGAAGCACGGAGTCCTAACCACTGGACCATCAGGGAAGTCCTGAAAGTGTATGATTTTTCTTGCCTGTGCCTCTAATCCCAGCACTTAGCATAGTGAGTTAAGCAGCATATATTCAATAACCGTTTCTGGAGGTGTCAGAATTAGCACTATAGGCCTGATCTTACAAAGACTGAGTTCTCATAGTATGGTTAGATCCACCAGTGTGAGGTATGAATTTGCCTTATGAAATATTCCTGTTCTTTCTTAAATAGTTTGCTGTGATATTTCTAGATCAAGTGTTCTGGGTAGTTAGGTGTTATGGTCACCCCATGGTATCAGGATGGAACCTCTGCTCAAAATTTGGTTTGGATGTCAAGATTTGATGATCACACACACATATATACAAACCATGAGTAAATGGAAAGGATTATTACTCACATAATGAGGTTTCCTGAACTTTCTGGAGAGAGCTGGGCAGGCTCTCAAGCTGATCTTTCCTTGAGAGGCAAGGAAAGGAGACCAACTTTGCTTTTATTACAGTTAGGGGATTGGGCCTGGGTGAAGGTTCGGCACAAGTGGGCCAGGTTTTGTTGTGGTTTAAATTTCTTGCCAGTGCCAAAGGTGGGCACACCCAATTCCCTCAGCTTGCCCCTCTGTGGAGCAGAAGGGGAAAGGGTGAGGCTTGAAAGCAGCCAAACATTGCAAGTGGAGTCAGGCTCTTTATTACAATAGCTAGCCTTCCTCTTTTGGTTTCCAACTCTATGCGATAGGTTTATACAATTTCCAAACTCTTCTCAAGCTGTACAATGGAGCTTCATACTTCAATTTCAGTTTCAATCCTTATCACCAGAAGACACTCTTATTAAATTATAAGCACACAAGGCAATTCCAGAGTCAAATATAAATTCCTTTTTATCATCCACATCTCTTTTGTACTATAGAAAATTGGGAATTCTCTTTAGCCTTTCAAACTTTTTGAGTCACAATTAAAACTTCTAAAAGATGCCCTTTATAGTGTGAAAGGTTATTATAACACAACTTGCATGTCCTTTTCCATATACTCTAAATAACAAATATTAGGTTTCAGCCTTATAGGTTTCATGCTATTTTTGAATAAAATGTTTCCGCTTAAGTTCCACAGCATTTGTTAATTGCTATGCTTTCCACGTACAAAATTACTGTGACGGCACTTGAAGGAATTATTATTCAATTATTTTTATGATTAATTATTTTCCATTTTAGTATGTAAGGCAACATTTTAATATCAGCCACATTGAAGATAGAGAAATTCTGATTGTTTTCTCAAAAATAAATAAAATACTTTCCACAGCCAATTATTATATTAAGGGAATAGAAACAAACAACACTGTATTTATACTTGTTTATTGAATTCACTAATATTTCTCATAAAATAAATGAAGGTATAAAGAAGGTAAAGCATATTTTTCCCTCCAAATGAGAAAAAATGTTAAGTTATGCTATCAAATGAATATGGTTAATTTACTTCAGTTGATATTAAATACTGAAATTAGAAATTAGGTTGTATCTCAGTGAATTTTATCTGTTTTGAAAAGAAATAAACCTCTGTTGTTTAAATAATACTGCAAATACTGCATTATCCATTCACTATATTAACCCAAGACAGATTTATATGAAGTTAAAGTAAATTTCTCCAGTCTTGAACTTATTTTTAGGTTTATATGAAACTTCAGAATTTTAGCTGTCAAAATGATCTTTAATACAATTCATACGTGGTTAACAACAATGATTCACATTGAACGTGCTTGCCCAAACACATCAAGCTAAAAGTGGAAAGAAATTCTCATCAGTAGACTTGGGAGATACAAGTTAACCAATGTCTGATTTGATTCAGGCCAGATCACTTATTGTATGAATGACATTTTGAAGAACAGTTGTGTAAAAAAATTTTTGTATAACACCAAAAAATCTTGTTCTTATTGTGGCTGTGAAAGGTAGTCATGGAGGGAAAAAATTTGTCTCAGGAAGATGCAGCATTTGTTTAAAGAGACGTATCAGTTGGCTGTGTTATGATTCATTTTTGTCATCTTTGAAGTAATCTAAAGTTTTATCAGTTATAGAATAGTTACAGCATCTGGTGTTTGTAGAGAATCGGACACCCATTTATTCCCTCTTTTCTTTGACTCTAGCCATCTGCCCCAGGAACCTACACTACCTTTTTCTGTATTTATCAATGCTTCCATTGAAAAGGAATGTTAAAGTCAATTATCAGATGGCCATGACTCATGGAATCATAATGTAACTACCTTCCTCACATGCAAAGATAGTTTAGAAATATGTCAAAACATTTTACAAACCTAACAGTTTTGCAAAACACCAATAACTCTTTTAACAATATTCTTATTTTCCTTTTACATCTCTCAGTCCTTTTTCTCTCTTTCCTGTGATGATCCATTTTCTTTTGCCTGACCCTAAATGCACTGTTTCTGAAAGCTCCATCCTCCATGAAGTTCTCTTCCCTTTCTATACTGCCTTTATCAGCACATCTCTTCCTGGTTGCCTTTGGAATATACATTCTTCCCTTCTTCCTTACTAATAGAAACCCAATTTTGTTTGAATTGCCAATATGCTACCTAAAAATATTTGTCCTTCCAGACTCTTTTGCAGCTGAGGTGGCCACATGATACTGTTCTGGACCATGAGTAAGTGGGAGTCATCCAAAGATTTGGGGAAAGCCTTTGTTCTCCTGAGACAGGTACTACTAGTTTCTCCTTTTCCCTTCCTCCTTCTTCCTGTCTGGAAGGTGGATGTGAGATTAGGGGTACAGCAGCCATCTTGTAACCACAAGATCAAAAGTATGAAGATGAAGATATATTTGCTAATGATATAGAAGGAAGAGATGGAAATATCCTTCTCTAAATGCTTTATTGAGCCACTTTTTTTTTTTTTAATTTTATTTATTTATTTTTGGTTGTGCTGGGTCCTCATTTCTGTGCGAGGGCTCTCCCTAGTTGCGGCGAGCGGGGGGCCACTTTTCATCGCGGTGCGCGGGCCTCTCACTGTCGCGGCCTCTCTTGTTGCGGAGCACAGGCTCCAGACGCACAGGCTCAGTAGGTGTGGCTCACGGGCCCAGTCGCTCCGCGGCATGTGGGATCTTCCCAGACCAGGGCTCGAACCCGTGTCCCCTGCATTGGCAGGCAGACCCTCAACCACTGTGCCACCAGGGAAGCCCTGAGCCACTTTTTAAACTCTGGCTTGCCTACCTCCAGGCCTCTTGTTACTTGAGACAAATAAATCTCTATATGTTTAAGCCACTACTGGTTTTCTGTGCTTATCGCTGAATATAATCCTCACCTAGCCCCCTTTTATTTAATTACTTTAGGACAGAAACATTTGATTCACTCCAATTACATCCTATCTTTAAAGCCATATTTATTCCTATTACTCACCTCTGATTTCCCTTCAATGTGCTACTTGAAAGTATACAAAACTGAAGGCACCATTCTGGATCATTTGCAAAGCCAAATAAATGGCTTTTAGTTCAAAGGAGTTCACTGATTTATTGTGACATTTCTCACTGTGATTTATCTCCAACATTTTGCTGTAAGCATGGTGTAATTTATAATTTGGGGGCCTCACTGACAGTTTGATTTCCATACTCCATTCCTGACCACACTGGTGTCAATTTGTGTTAATCACTCCTGCAGAGGGCATGACATATTTTATCAGACATAGATTTTGATTTGTTACCCTTTCTACACTGAGGCTGATTAGCAGTGAGCAGGAAGTAGGCCACTGCGCATGGCCATCTGATAATATATATTACCTGTGTGTCTACTCTTAGATCTATACCTGCATATTTCTATTTATGCCTAGATCTGATTGGGATATCAAATAGCTATATAAATATAACTGTTTCCAAGACAGTGGCTTTGTTTTCTTCCCAATTGTAATGGATTCAATTTAATGATTTAACACCGTCAATTCCTAAATCTGAATATATTTCTTCAGTTTCATAAATTTGTATTAACCAAAATTAGTCAAATATGCTTATAAGCATGTTTTACTTTTATAATGAAAAATATAATCAAATGACTTAAGAGAAGTACATTTAGGTTAGGCAAATGCAAATCAGTATGACCATTCTAGTGTCATTCACAAGTTTTTAATTGTTACATTTATTCATTCAGCAAATATTTACTGAGCACCTGCTACGTGTCAGACATTGTTCCAGGCACTTGGGATATATCAGTGAATAAAACAGACAAAAATTTCTGCCCCACCAGGAAAAGACAGATAATAAAATACATTTTAAAAATGAATAAATAAATAATGGGGCTGTATGTTAAAAAGCGCTAACTGTATGGAAAACAATTAGAACAAGAAAAGTGAGATCAATAATATGTGCTGTTTACAACGTTAATTAATGTCCATAGGTAGGTCTCATTGAAAAGATGATATTTGAGCTAAGACACGAAGGAAGTGAGAGAGTTACGTGGATGTCTGAGAGAAGAGCATCTAGACGATGGGGCAGGGGCAAGGTGGCAGGCAATAAATGCGAAGGCCCTAAAATAAGAACATGTAGGGTAAAACCTAGTTCTTTCCTTCTGTCTTTCTCTCCTGTGTTCTGCCACACTCACACAGAGTACCTCACTTCTAACACTTCTGGTCACCAAGTATGTGGCATTTTTTCCCCCACACTCAGCAATTCTCTGTGACATCAGCCGGGAGCCCTACAATTTTACTGAAATCTAACACTATTTGCCTGGAGAGAGCATCAGATCTCACAGGCTCAGGGCTCAGTCCCACAAGACTCTCCCTCCCTACTTCAGCTGCCAGTCACAAATAGTAGATCCCCAGGTCACCCACAACTTCTGTCCATTTGGCTACAAATCGGAGGTTCCCACGACCTCTCCTGAGGACTAATTTTCTAGAATGGCTCATAGAACTCAGGGACTTACTTACTCTTACTGGTATATTAAAGGATATGATAAAAGCCACAGATGAACAGCCAGAGCAAGAGATGCATAGGGTGAGGTCTGGGAGGGTCGCCAAGTATAGGGGCTTCTGTCCCCATGGAGTTGGGGTATCACTCTTCTGGTGTGGTGTGTTCCCCAACCTGGAAGCTCTTGGGACCACTGCTCTTGGGATTTTATGGAGGGTTCCTCAGGTAGGCATGATCAATTATTAAGTCCATTTCCAGCCCATCTCCCCACTCTGGAAGATGAGAGGTAGGGCTGAAAATTCTGAGCTTCTCAACATGGCTTGGTATTTTCCATGATCAGTCCCTGTCCAGGAGCCATCCAAGAACCCTCCCAGAGTCGCCTCAATAGAACAAAAGAGGCTCCTGGTGTTCTTAACACTTAGGACTTTACAAGGGTTTCGGGAGCTCTGTGCCATGAACCAGGGGCAGGACCAATGTATATTTTTTATTGTCTCACAAACCCACATGCTCATCAAAGGGAAAGTAGATGACTTGACTCCATTCACCCAATGGAGTTTTATGTAGCAATAAAAACAATTCAACTTTGATGATATAGTATGCAACAAAATGGAAGAATCATAGCAATAAGTGAAAGCATTGAGTCCTCTCAAATTACATACAGCCTGAAGCTCTCTTTACAAAGCTGAAAACAATTAAACACCTACATGCATGTATGAATGCACACACACACACTCTCTTTAGAATTATACATAAATGCAAATCTATATAAAAATGAAAGAGGGTAACGATCAGTAAAAGATTCACAATGAGCACGAGACTCAGGTGGACGGTTATCTTGGACTGGATGAGACAGGAGGTGGGCTGGTGGGGGAAACCGCATGGTTAGATGTAGTTTATTTCAAGGTTCTAGGTTTTACAAATAAGAGCTTACCATGCACGGACAATGTTGAGACCAAGTTGTGAAGCAGGGAGTACGATTAATCTAATTCTGTGTTTCAGAGGTCCACAAAATCAAATTTTTTTCCAAATGAAGGATTTCCTAAGAGTGTTGTTTTCCACATTTTAAAAATAGAGCGCAGAAAACAATTATGGCGGACCATGCCTGACTTATCAGTGTTCATGGCCAGGAAAGGACTCGTGCAACGGTGTGAAAAGAACACACACAATGTGTTTGATGTTCAGAGAGACATAAACTGAATGCACAGAATCTGAGGGGAGCTTCTGTACCGTACAACTCAGAGACATAACTGTGATCTCAAAGGTTGTTTTCAGAGGCAAGGATGGTGGTGGGTGACCAGCCACACGTGAATCCATTCCAGTACTTCACGCTGCTATCTGTTTAGCTGCAGGTCCTAATTTTCACCAGAACTTCTGCTGATGCTACCCCAAACTGGCATTACTACTACCAGAAGCATTGTCCTATACCAGGGGTCAGCAAACTTTCTTCTGCAAAGGGCTAAATAGTAAATATTTTAGCCTCTGCTGGCTATAACTATTCAGGCCCGTGGTTGTAGTTATGAAAGCAGCCATAGATAATATTTAAGTGATTGAGTATGGCTATGTTCTAATAAAATAAATTACAAAAACAGGTGGCAGGCCACATTTGGCCGGCATGCACAGTTTGTTGAACCCCTGTTCTATACTATCCATCCAATGACGAGTCTCTTTACCTTATAGTAGAGGGATATCCATACAACATGCTTACCAGCATGGTAAGATGGTATTTAGGCCAGACCTTAGGGTTTAATGAGTTATCTCCCAACAGTTGCCACATCTTCCAATGTGAGAAGAAACAGAACTCTCTGGTCCACACTACAGAAATCTTTACAGTGGACTTATTAACAAATAACACTATCTCCATTGTTGCAAATTTGGGATGAGGATTTGAGGGAAAGCAAGCTCTACTTTTCAGAGTTGAAAGGAGGTTTCTCAGTTTTCTCTGGAGAGTGGGACTTATCAATGCTATCAGAACCCAAGGTGCCTTTCTGGGGGTGATCTACAAACTCTGTATACACATTCTCTGCCAGTGTATTTATACATTTGAAGCTGTTTGAAAACAAAAGTAAGCTGTCTTCTGCCAGCCATTCAGACACTGTTTTAGGATAGCTTGTGGATCTTTGAGGCTCTTTGGACATTTTTTTTTTTTTCATCCTATTTTTTAGAGTGCATAACAAGCTCACTTTTTGCAGTGACGCAGCTCTGTCTTATCTGTAAAAAAGAAAACAAATCCCACAATAAAAGGGTAGCCAAAATATCTTCATTGCCTGCTTTCCTAATTCATCTGCCCACCTAGAGATTTTATTTGGCAACTTACGGGACCAAAGTCTTCAACATGATACCGACCACACTGGACTTTCATCCGCAGAGAAAGGACCGGGTGACTTGCTTCGTGAACAATTTAGTGAATTGTTCTAGTGTTCTTCTCTAGTGGATTCCCCAGCAAAGTGCTGAGGAGGCCGGGGAGGCCGCGCGCCCCCAGGAAGTGTGGGTACAACATGTCATGTGGAAAGATTGTACTAAAAGTTAAGAAATCACATTCAGTATTGGGAGCCGAGCCAGGGTGATGGCAACGGCATCAAGGACTCTCTTCACCGCTGCTGAGGAGGGGTAATGACCTTGAGTAGATACTTACTCAAAAAAGAGATATTGTTTCTTAATTTAAAAAAAGGTGGCTGATAGAGACAAGCAAAAGAAGACTATGTTTATGACCAAGGGGCAATTATTAGTGTTTTGAAAACCTTTCTCTATGGTTATTTAAGTCCATTTGTTGTACAATCACAGTTATTTTTGAGTATGTTGGGCAAGACCATCTAAGTTAGGGGAAAATTACTTTGCTTAAAAACTTACCAGGGGGGGCTTCCCTGGTGGCGCAGTGGTTGAGAATCCGCCTGCCAATGCAGGGGACACGGGTTCGAGCCCTGGTCTGGGAGGATCCCACATGCCGCGGAGCAGCTGGGCCCGTGAGCCACAACTACTGAGCCTGCGCGTCTGGAGCCTGTGCTCCGCAACAAGAGAGGCCGCGATAGTGAGAGGCCCGCGCACCGCGATGAAGAGTGGCCCCTGCTCGCCGCAACTAGAGAAAGCCCTCGCACAGAAACGAAGACCCAACACAGCCGTAAATTAATTAATTAATTAATTAATTGAAAAAAAAAAAACTTACCAGAATAGTTAAGGTCCTGGAGAAAATAATCCTGATAAATAAATAAATAAAGCCCTAGCTACTGGGGGTCCTTGACAGGGAGTTGTCACAGAATTTTCTAAACATTTCCCTACAACACCTCCATCAGGGAATCCTTCAGGTTGTCTCCCAAACATTCTGAATGTGTGTAGACCCCTGCATGGCCGCTACCACCGCCCTTATCCAAGACACTGAAGGTCTCGGGCCTGGACTGCCACAACAGCCGTCTGGCCCCGCTCTTGCTTCCTGTGCGTAGTCCTTTCTCTAGGCTGTGGACAAATCCATCTTTTAGAGGCACAAATTTGATCGAGTCATTTCTCTGCTCACATCCTCCGATGGTTTCCCATTTCCGACAGGAGACAGTCCTATCTCCTGGCTGCGCAGACAGCACTGGGCGAGGCCTGTCTCTGCTCAGTGCCCCGGCCTCCTCCCACCCACTTCTCTCCTCCGTGGTCAGAGCTCATCCTGCTCCCACTACCTCAGTCTCCTTGCCAGCCTTCAAATGCACCCTGCTCGCTGTCTTCCACCCTAGGGCTTTTGTGCTTGCTGTTCTGGCGTGCCTGGAGGGCTCTGTCTTACATCTTTACCCAGTTGCTCATCTGGATCTCTGAATTTAAGCTCAGGCATTACTTCTTCAAGGGCTCTCCCAGACAATCCCCCCAAACAGAGGCCTCTGGACACTCTCAACCCCATCCCTCTGTTTGCTTCTCTTCATGGCTTTTATACCCGCCAAAAATTACCTTGGGAAACCGTTCCATAAAACCTTTGGATGATCCTGCCAGAAGATGAGGAGTAGAGATGGGAGGTAGGCCGGGGGTGAGGGTAAGGGGTAGGTTCAGGCAGGGGAAAGGGGTGTCTTGGGACATTGGCAATGGGATCATGTTTTCTTTTGAGAAAAGTTAAGATACATAAACTCTTCTTATTTTTTCAGAAGTGTAGTTCTCCAAGGCTTTGAACACTCTAGGAGATAGTTTATACAGATTGCAACAAAAGAAGGAAAAAGAACACGCAATTCTCTGCCACGTTATTTTAATGCTCTTTCCCACCTGTTTGCTAACTTAATGTCAGCTCTTGAGAGGCAGTGGAGTGCTGGGTTCTGAGGCCTGGCTGCTGGGTTTCAATCCCTGCTCTTCTGTCTCCCAGCCGTCTGATCTGGAGGACATTAAAGCCTGCCTGTGCCCCAGCGACCTGACGAATTTGTTGAGAGGATTAAATGAGTTAATACACTTCGGAGAATGGCCTGTAGCACATAACGGACAGTCAGTAAATGTTAACTATCATTATTACCAGTAGAAAACAACCCTGCCTCTTGGGGCTTCTTAAGAGAAATGAAAGGTTGGAATTTCCATTTCCACTGTGGATGAGATGACTGGAGGGATCAGAGCACTTCCTGCCCCACTGCCTCCCACTTTTGAAGCAGCTCCCAGATTTTGTCCACAGAGCTGCAGGATGGGCAAATATTTTTGTGTCCATCCTTTCCTCAGACTACTTACACACTTGAAAACAATGACAGAAATCTCACCTTCGGAGGCTGAGGAGCGGTACAAGTAATATCTGAGAATTACCAAATATTATTTGGGTAGGAAAAAATTTTCTAACTGATTTGGTTGCTAAGTATTCACATACACACACACTATACACAATTTACACTTTAAAAAATATACTTATTAAATAGGCCTAGTAAAGGGAAAAGAGTTCCTCTTAATCTTATTATGTTGACTTGCTTATTTTCTTCTTTCCTTTAATCAGAGCTAACAAAGTAGAAATTTAAACTACTTTGCTTATTTTTATATCCTTAGTACCTAGAATAGTATTCAGTCTAGAATAGGCACTCAACAAATATTTGTTGGAAGAAAGAACTATAATCTCAGCAATTCTTTGTGGTCAGTGCTATAATTATCCCATAGCATAGATGAAAAGACTGAGGCTAATGAACTTGTCCAAGATCGCAACTCATCAGTGCTGGATCTGGGTCCAGCTGGTGCTTTTAAGCATCCCAAAGCATTTGTATTATGTCTCCCCGTTTAACATATCAATCCAAACTATGTTCTGCCCTTCATCTCAAATTCCACCTGAATATGACCACCTCAGCACCTGACACAGTCCCTAATATTTCACTCATCCAATTCAGCTAGCAAGTTAGTGATAGAATAATTGGTAAATGTTGGTTTTCTCACATCAGTCTACTGTTGAAAAATGTTAGTGGCGCCCTGTAGAAATGAATGTTCCTGTCTACAGCAATTCTGTGCTTCCAAGTTTATTCCTGTTTTGATATCATCTTTTCTTACGTTTTCCAGCCACACAGGAAACTGAACTCATGCTCAATGTATTAGCATCTTACTTTACTGAATGAGTAAACCAGTAAGTAATTCTTTGATTTACAAAAGACTTGCTAAAGCACAAAAGTAAAAACTGAGAAAACTGAGGGTCAGCTAGCTAAGTAAACATGAACTTATTAACTGAGTTCTCCTGTAGTCTCTGAACATGATGTCTTAGTCAGAGCCCTGGCCACATAAGGGTTAACTGTTAAGAAAAAAGAAAACAAGAGAGTAAGGAGGAGCCTCTGGTTCCAACTGACTAATCTTTTCTCTAACCTGTTTTATGCAACCCTCAGAACTGTAGAAACTTTACGGAAGGATTAAAACTTATGTAAAACAAAGATCCTTTTATTTCCAACTCTGATTCTCTGGAGAGCAAGAAGCGCCAGCTCAAATGTGTGCAGAGCTTTATTCATATTGGTTACTCAATACGTAATTTTAAAAAATCTGATGATCTTACAGTATAGAGGCAGCAATGAATGAAGATGATGGTGAATGCTAAGGTAAAAGGAGTTCATTTATTTGGGTTGTTGTGGGTTGCAATTCAGTCACTTCTGCTTGGAAAAAAATAAGGTAGGCTTAATATTGGGAAATATAAGACTCCTTGGGTTTTCTAATTACCTTGTTTATAATTTCCTGATAGTGACAATTCTATTTAATTCAGGATCGTGTAATAGTAACACTATTACTTGTTCACAGGTAAGCATGTGGAAATATACTTTGATTTTTTTCTAATATGTAGTTACCAGTGGTTTCGAATATTTGAAGTGAGTCTAAATGATCCAGACAATGTTTTCTTCCTGCTTTTTCCAAGGTCTGAAAATTCCACCTTTGTTTATCCAGTTCCTCCAAGTCCATTCTTCAAGTTTTGATCGAGCCCCATGTTCTCCATATACCTCTCTCCCTCCCCTGAAATCCTAGAGCACTAGCGGTCTATATCACACACACACACACACACACACTTCATTGGCATTTTCTTTCAAAATTCAAAAATGAGAAAGTTATTTTTTTTAAAGCCAAATAACACAAAAGTGTAAAAAGACAAAATCAACTTGGTGCATATCCTTTTACATTTCTTTCTATGCTCATGTAAAAAATATACAGAATGTATATAATTGTATGTATTTATATACATATGCTCCCCACTACTCTTACTCACATGAATAGGATCATCATTATATACATGACCTGACTTGTTGCTCGTTCATTTAAACTGTGTACTCTGGATATTCCTCTGGGTCAGCACATGTATCTCAATCATTCTTGGCCTATTTTTTCTTAGAAACATGTCTATTTCTATAGAATAGATTTCCAAAAGTGAAATTGCAGAAACAATATGTACTGCAATTCACAACCCTACCATTTCTCTACCCCATTCCATTGAATGTTAAAATCTTTAAAATTTTGTTAATTTATTATATGAAAAAAATGAAGGTATTGTGTTGTTTTGAATCGCATTTCCTTGTCTACTAGTGAGACAGTATCTTTTACAAAAGCTTTTTATAAATTTTTTTGTCTATTTGCATTTCTTCTTTTATGAACCTCAGTTCATACCCATGTTTGTCTTTTCTTATCAATCTGTAGAAGTTCTCTTTTTACATTAAAGATATAACCCCCTGCTTCTTATATATATTTCAAACATTTCCTTCATCTTTCTCTCTCTCTCTCCCTCTTTTAAACCTTATTTATGGTATTTTTTTGCCTTTGTGTAATTTGTATTTTGATGAAGTCAACTTTGCAATTTTTTTCCATTATAGTTTCTCAGGTTTTTTTTTTTTTTTTTGTATTTTTGAAGATGTTTTTCCCAATCCTAACATCTTTCTACTTTAAAAAAAAAATTTTTTTTTACATTAAAATCTTTAATCTATTGCTTTTTAGATTTTAAACATGATATTTAGACAGGGCTAGCACTCTATTTTCTTTTCCAATAGAGAGTAAATTATGATATCAGTATCATTTGTTAAATAAACTCTATTTTTCTTGAAAAACTATTATTAAAGTATATATCAAATATTACATTTTCATTTTTACTGGCTCTAGGAATGGACTCAGTTTTGTACCGGTGACCTGTTTGCCTGTGTTTTTGGCTCATGATGTGCTGTTTTAATCAGACTAGTGTTACAGAAGGTTTTAGCATCTCCTGTAGCAGGTGCCTACCGTCCTTTTCAATTTCAGGGCAGGGCGGGGGCCGTCTTTCTCCCAACCTCAAGCCTAGAGAGCATGGCTTTAGGAAGTTTGTTCCGAGTGCTTTATATTTGTCCTCTGCAGTTTGGAGGACACAGGGGACTGGTGTCGGACTCCTGCTTAAGATGTTTAAAAGGCAAAAGGCTGTGAGCGGATCCGCCTGCCAGGAGGTGGAAAGAAGAGAGGGCTACGTTTAAAAAGGCCCCAGTCAATGGCGGGTCAACCAGAGCTTGTTTGGGGCTGGCTTAGATCTGGACTGATTGGATTATATAGAGCGTTGATGAGACCTCAGCAGAAAGAGGCTAAACTTGTAGGCTGCACATCAAAATTTGAAGGAGAAATTGTGCCTGACTAGTCAGGGGAGGTGCATTTACCCTGCCAAGCACACTGCAAGTGAGAGATGGTGAATGGAGGGTGGGATCGCCCAAGACCCACGATAGTGGCCATGAGAGAGAGTCAGTTTTAAATATCCGTCCTGGCCGAAGGAGGCAAGGATGACATTTCCGGTCTCATTAACTCCTCCCATACAAGTTTCAACTCTGCAGGAGACAGAAGCAGCCTTGTTCTACTGTGGGGGAAGAGATGGGTGTGTGGGCGTGGGGAGAAGACGGCAGAAGGCGATAGAAAACAGAAACAACCTGGACCTTTCTCCCAACCGCAGCATTTGAACAGGTTGTAGTGGAAGGAAAGAAGCCTGAATTTAAGTAAAGTTCCAAGTGAACAAGATAGTAATCTGGAACTGAGCTTTTTTATGGGACTGAACATGTCCAGAGGGCTTTAAATTTTTTTCTTTTGAAAGTTAACAGAAAGTAGCATGACCTGTCTCAGGTTTCACTTAGTGTCAGGAAGAGAACTGGCCCAGTGAAATCAAATTTGATAGGCAGTGGAGGGGGGAAGACTAAGGTTATTTTCTGCTATCACCATGTAAATCCCATTTGTTCAAGGTGCTTGCAGTTGCAATCTGTTTCTAATATAAATATTGTTTGGGAGCACAACAGTGGCTTATTTCAATTTTAAACTCTTTTTTCGATAACACCTCCTTTTCAGGAAACGATGGCCTTCTCCTTAGAAAGACTCCAGGATACTGTTGCTAGCTTTTCTACTTAAATATTTTCTACAGATACTTAGTATTTGCCTTTTAACCTAACAGATTTAGCTTTAGAGACATGTCATCAATTCCATAGGATGAAAATTGGTAAGGACGGTCAAAGCACAGGAGTCAAATTTGGGCCACTCTATAACAGGAGATTTTTTCAGTAGAATTTATTATTGACAGTAAGGATGATCATAATTTCAGACATGTGTATAGCATTTTAAATCTTCAAAATAGCCATTTTTTTCCTTATAAATCAGGAAATAAATAGGATTACATGTCCCGTATTTGAAATGAAGAGAGTAGAAATTGTCTTAGGAATTACTTAATACAGATACTTAGAGGCAGGATGAGGACAAAATGAAACTCAAGCTTGACAACTTGAGTTGTTCAGTTACTTTGTAAGCAATAGAGGCAGCAGGAGCTACCAATTACTGAAACTTACAATATGTCAGGCTCTCAGACTGGCACTTTACATCAATTATCTCATTTTTTATTATATGCCAGGTGGAAATCTAATCTTTTTAGGGCCCAGTGAGAGATTTACATATCTCCTATTTAGTTGGTTCTAGGAAGCCTAAGGAGATTTACCTAGCTGGTCCCTTGGCAGTTTCTGAAGCTTCAGAGATATTTAGGTCACTTGGATTTCAATGTTAGAATTAATTCAGATGTGGCAGTAGCAGCTTGGGTGTTTCAAATTGTCATCCAAATATACACTGTAAATGACAGTGCAGGAATAGTATGGGAGAATGTAGACTGGATTCTACATTGGCTTGGTTCACCAAGATTTTTGTCTTACAAGTTAGAAATTTTTTGATAGTAATAATCTGTAGTTTCATCTATTTTATGACAATATAATACAGTGATTGAGTGAGACAGTGTATTTTTTTTTTTATAACACAAGGTCACATGTTTTAATTATTATTTATTTATTTTTGGCTGTGTTGGGTCTTCGTTTCTGTGCGAGGGCTTCCTCTAGTTGTGGCAAGTGGGGGCCACTCTTCATCGCGGTGCGCGGGCCTCTCACTATCGCGGCCTCTCTTGTTGTGGAGCACAGGCTCCAGACGCGCAGGCTCAGTAATTGTGGCTCACGGGCCTAGTTGCTCCGCGGCATGTGGGATCTTCCCAGACCAAGGCTCGAACCCGTGTCCCCTGCATTAGCAGGCAGATTCTCAACCACTGCGCCACCGGGGAAGCCCGAGACAGTGTATTTTTATTTGCATTCTAAAATGGGGAAACAACATATGAAACAGGACTATGAAAACCCATAGGAGGCACTTTGTTTTGAAAAAAGTCCTCGTTTCTTTTCCTACCCACTTTCTTCCTTTTATCTCTGTGTAGGCGAGATTTTGTTTTTCTTCATTGACTAGTGACACTTAATGTCATGTCTGGTTTATAAATTCCTGTTCTTTATGCTGTAAATCTTGTTGTTAAAACCCATGCTAGATGAGGCCAGTTGGTAGGACTACCTATATGAATTCTGATATTTATTCAGAATAAGTAAATTCAGAAATGTCAGAAATACACACTTGAGTATATCTTTGAATCTGCTCTTCTATATTTTGTCATATTTACATGGCAGAATAAGTTGTTTACATACGTAAGGAAGAGAGCAGAGGGTAAACTCTATTTGAAGTGTCTGTTTTCCAGTTGGGACACTGATCATTTGCTAGATTGGATCTTAGCCTGGTAATGTCTCACTGTATCTGGAAATTATGGTCACATTTGTGGATTTTCTAAGGTTAAATTAAGTTTTAAATATATATTCCTAGAAAAGGCTAGAAAGAAATGTGTGTAGGTGGCAATAATACCTAAGCTTTTCTGGGGCAAATTTCCAGATGAAAACGTATAGTAAAATGTAACTATTGATTATAACTATTTTTTATACAGGTAAACATTATCTCTGAATGCCTTCCTGTATTATAGATGGGAAAACAATTTACCTCAGATGACTGGTCACAGAGACCAAGCTCATTTTTGGTTGTAAAGCAGTGCATTATCCATTTCAGGTGATTTAGCTCCTAAATTCAAAAATACCAAAAGGACAACATATACTAGAGATATACGAGATTTAAAAGATTTTAAAGAGCCTCAGCACGTCATGTCTTAAGATAACCACATTTAAGCATACGTTAGATTGTTGTATTATGGTGTTTACAATGATAAAGTACAAAAGGGTCTTTTCTACTTGTGAATACACTCTAGAAGACCAATCCTAAACTTGCAGATTTTAACAGTTGTAGCTATTAGACTTTCCTAAACGTCTTGATCTGGGTTTACTTTTTTCTTATTTTTTACTCAGAAGTCTTAGAATCAAGGTGAGGCCAAATGTGAAGTAGTGAAGTAGTATAATTTTTTTTAGTGCCTCATGCTTTGGTCATGCCATATCCTAGAATTTAATTAATAATAATCACAGCTAATATTCGCTAAATGTGGTAGAGACAGGTATAATTATATTCTAAGTGCTTTTCATGAACTATATCTATCCTCATATCTCTGCCAAGAATGAGGGAATTGAGGCTAAAAGAAGTTAAGAGATGTATACAGTGTTTTGAAAAAGAGCTGTGATCCTAACAAAGGTCGGTCAGCCTGATTCCAAAAACCCTGCCCTTCCTACTATACCAGTGGCCTTACCATAGTAGTTTTCAGTGTCCTGTTGACTTTTTGCTCTTCAACATCACAACAGGGAATTTTTTAAAAGCTTAATTTTACTTTAATATTATGACATTTGAACACATTTAAACAATCTCTCCTGGTACAGACAGATACTAATCCTAAACTCAAATTCAAATAGAACTCCAGAAACTGAGTTTGAATTTCTAGGAACTCAAAGGGTTTGGTTCTGTTTCATAGCCTCTTTTACTTTCCGTGTCCTTTCTGCAGCAGGGGTTCTGGAACAAGAGAGTTCCTAAGGATCCAATACTGTCTGAGGAAGCCTGAGGACATTTCAGAGAAACAAATGGTTTCCATTGTCTTGTTCTTTTCTCTGCTTTGTCCTGCTAGCATTCTCTACCTTGTCGATCCAGGTTAACATTTAAGATTTTTATAACCAAAGTACAATTGGTGCTTTAAATCCTGCTCAGGCCTAGCTGTTTGCAGGCAAATGGTTGCAGATGTATGTAGGTCCCAAAGCCCAAACACAGAAATTGTAAGCTAATCAAGACTCCTTTATGCCTTTTCCCGCCCTGCTCCTTCTCCTTTTTCTTTTCCTTACAGCTCACCTTGCCTCTTCCCTTATCATTTTTCGTGTCTGCAGCTGCCTAGCCCATTCTCCTAGGCCTTTGTTCTCAGCTAGCTGTTAAGTAACTTCTTCTAGGGCAATAGCGATAGTGATAAGGATTTCCCTGTCAAGAGGGATTTATTTGTCTTTTAATGAGGGACTCTTGAAGTAAAAAGTTTTCAAAATGCAAAAGAATGAATTTCAAATTGTAGAAAGTTTGGGAGCTTAATTTGGGATAGGAGTTCTGCTCCAGACTGGTTGCTTGTTCAAATAATTCATATTTTGAAAGTGGAAGTATGTATTCAATAAAGGAAGTGAATTATCGCAAACCAGAATACACTTTTATTACAGTTGTAGCTGGGACCACAGCCTCCTAGCCTTCATGTAAGCTCACACTAATTATTTCATCATTTCAGTTACGTAGACCCTATGTTCACATGTTTATATGATAATCAGGGCATTATGCCTATGAAGATGAAGAAGAGTTTTTTTCATCTAAAAATCTCCAAATTTTAATTAAGTTAAAACAGTCGTGATAGTTTTTTCTTTGTTAATTCAAGTATGGTTGATTTACAATATTGTGTTAGTTTCAGGTGTATGGCAAAGTGATTCAGTTTTATATATATATTTATTATGTAGTTACATATATATATTTTTTTCAGATTATCTTCCATTATAGGTGATTACAACATATTGAATATATTTCCCTGTACTCTACCATAAATCCTTGGTGCTTAAGAAGAGATTTTTAAAAATTTAAGTCTACAATTTTTAAAAATTTATTTATTTTATTTTTATTTTTGGCTGCATTGTGTCTTCGTTGCTGCGCGCGGGCTTTCTCTAGTTGCGGCGAGCGGGGGCTACTCTTTGTTGTGGTGCACGGGCTTCTCATTGCGGTGGCTTCTCTTGTTGCAGAGCACGGGCTCTAGGCGCACGGGCTTCAATAGTTGTGGTGCGCAGGCTCAGTAGTTGTGGCTTGCGGGCTTAGTTGCTCCGCGGCATGTGGGATCTTCCCGGACCAGGGCTCAAACCGTGTCCCCTGCATTGGCAGGCGGATTCTTAACCACTGCGCCACCAGGGAAGCCCTACAATTTTTTGATAAACTTAATTTTCCTTTTTATAATGCCTGTCCATGATTTCAATTTAAAAAATATTGAATTTATTAATATAGAGTTTGTTATATAGGTGGTAACATTTCCAGCTACTTAAATTCTATCCTTTTAGAAATTTTCGAATTTGCTCTCACTCGTAATCTACTTGCAGCACAGGTAAACTCTACCAGATGTGTTGTTTCTATATTGTCTGCTATTTCCTTTTTAGGATTTGTGTGCCACTTCTTACTGATCATAACTGTTGTTCTAAATAACAAGGAATGTTCCCACAGGGAAGAAAGAGGATGGATTTCTAGAACCTGCATCTTGTATGGTTCTGTCAAATTTTTGTAATTCTAGATGCAATTGTGCAGAACAAGTGTCTTGCATCATTGGTCATTGGAGCAGGAAAGGTAACCGGTGATACACATCCTATTTAGGATTTGGGTAGATTATTCTCATTATCCTATTTCTGTTTTTGTTTCTTTGAACCTTTCCCTACATCGTTTTGTGCCCACTTTTATTACCCACCTTTATCTCCCCCCTCCCCCCCGCTTTTTAAATCCTTCTGGTTTGCTATTAATAACAAAAGTACCCACTGTGACACCATATCATTCGTTTGTTTGTGTGCAGTTATCATGGCTATAATAGTTACCACTGACTGAACCCCAAAATTGTGCCACGTACTTTGCGCATTTCATTCCTAGTCTTTAATAAAACCTTACAATTATTATCTTTGTTTTACAAAGGGAGTGTAAGAAGTCACACTCTATCAACTTCATCACTGTGTGATATCAGAACTTTATATTAAAGTTTACTCATTCATTTGCATGTTCATTATTCATGGAACACACTCATTCAGCCAGTATTTATTGAGTACCTGTTATGTGCAAGGACTGGGTTTAAATATTGTGGGGATTACAGAAGTAACTCACATACCCTTGTCCTAGATTTCAGGCTAGATGAGGAAATAATACCTGTGCATACATAACCAAAATACAAGGTAAACCTGTAAACTTCTTCAAGGTATTCTCTAAACCCCAGCCACTAAAATAGTATCAAATACCAACGTGAGCTCAATGGACATTTGTTGAGTGACTGAGTGAATGTTTCAATAAACTGATATCGGCAGAGTAATACAGATAAAAGTCTATGTAAATTCAGAGGAGAGGCTCCTTGGAGACTGTGGCATTTGAACAGAACCCGGGTGTAGACTCCAAGAGGGTGAGGGGAGAATATCGAAAGGTGAGCAAATTCTATGAGCAAGGGTGTAGAGGTCGGCGAGTGTGAGGTGTGAAATGTAATCTGAAGTTCCGTGGGAGGGACCTTCATGGACTGGCTACTGGATTTGGGCTTATTCACTTGGCAGAATTTTCATTTAACCATAAAAGAAAATTTTCTTAGTTGTATACAGAACAAAGAAATGAGTCTCAATAGAAAAGTCAATATGTTAAGAGGTTGGAATTAACAGATACACACTACCATATACAAAATAGATAACCAACAAGGACCTACTGTATACCACAGGGAACTCTACTCAATATTTTATAATAACCTGTAAGAGAAAAAAATCTGAAAAAGAATATATATATATACAAAATTGAATGCCCGTGCACCACAACTACTGAGCCTGTGCTCTAGAGCCTGAGTGCCATAACTACTGAAACCCGCTTGCCTAGAGCCCGTGCTCCGCAACAAGAGAAGCCGCAGAAATTAGAAGCCCGCGCACCACAAGGAATAGCAGCCCCTGCTCGCCGCAACTAGAGAAAACCTGCACGCAGCAACGAAGACCCAACGCAGCCAAAAAAAAAAAAAAAAAAATTGAATCACTGTGCTGTACACCTGAAACTAGCGCGACATTGCAAATCAACTATACTTCAATTAAAAAAAAAAGAAAAGTCATTATGAAAATCTCAGCTGGATTAGGGAGAGGGGATAAAGATAAGCTACAAGTAATCTTTCAGTATTGGAAATTTTTAATAAGCGTATTAGATTTTTCAAACTTTCTTTCAGTTGAAACCTTAAAATACAAAATAAAGTAAGACAAAGCTATCTGATACTGGGTAAAGATTTTTATCCTCAAAAGCAAACAAGTTCTTTATATTCTGAACACGTATTTCTTGCCCCATTATTCTTTTGCCTGACCTGTTTGTCCAGTTCTCAGGCAAACTGCTTTGGCAGAGTCCTACACAAAATAGGCCACAGTGGAAGTAGGAAAAAAAGATTTTTTGTTTGGACATGAAGTAGAGAAATTGCCTGGGCTTTGGAGTCTGATAAACCTTGGTTCCAGTCTTGGAATGACCCTTATTAACTGTGTGATCTTGGACAAGTCAGCTCATTTTCTTTTACAGATACTATCCTTTATTTTGACAGATGTGGCTTGTTAGGAGAAGGCAAAGAAATTCCTGTCATTCTTTTTTTAAAAATATTTATTTATAATATTTATTTATTTATTTGGCCGTGCTGGGTCCTAACTGCGGCACGCAGGATCTTCGTTGCAGCATGCGGGATCTTTGTTTTGGCATGTGGGCTCTAGTTCCCTGACCAGGGATCGAACCCAGGCCCCCTGCATTGGGAGCGTGGAGTCTTAGCCACTGGACCACCAGGGAAGTCGCTGTCATTCTTATCTATTCTTACAGAATGAAATTTTTGTATCAGCCCATTTTTTATTCCTTAGTTTCTATCAGTAACTTGTATAACGATACCTGCCTGATGGAGTTTTGTGACGATTAACAATACAATATATATAAAGCGCATGTAGATGGTACTTAGAAAATAATGACTTTTCCCCCATCCTAATTCTGTCCTGATTTCTTGTTTTCCTGACAGTGTTGTGAAAGGAAGATAAGAGATTTTACAGATGCCTTGGACTGGGGGAAGTGGTATAACATAGTGGCTAAAAGCACAGTTCTGGTACCCACCCCGCCCCAAAATTAGCATGTAAACTCCATGAGGATGGGGGATTTTGTCTGTCTGATTTACTGGGGCATCCCCAGCACTTTACAGAGTGTCTGCCATATATTAGGTGCTAAGCAAACATATGGAATGGTGAATAATTGGGTTGATATCTTGGCTCCACCATGGGACTTGGTTTGTATTTGGTACAAACCGAGGCAGAAGAAAGTGAAGTGTTTTGCCCAAGGTCAAACAGCCTCAGTTTCTTCATCTGTAAGGTAGAGAATAATAATAGTATTTTTATTGAGCTATAATTGGCATATAGCATTAAACTGGTTTCAAGTTTCACAACATAATGATTCGATACATGTATATATTAAGAAAGATGACCACCATAAATCTAGTTGACATCCATCACCATACATGGTTACAAATTATTTACTTGTGATGAGAACTTTTAAAGTCTGCTCTCTTATCAACTTTCAAACATACAATACATTATTATTAACTATAGTTAATTACATCCCCAAGGCTTTATAATTGGAAATAACAGTATTCATTTCACAGGGTTTTATGAGGAGTAAATACATGTGAATGAGTTTAAAATAGCATCTGGTACATAGTAAGCCTGCCATAAATGAAGCTCTAAATGGGGAGGCAGTGGGGCTTAGCAATTAATGGGTACCAATTAAATCATACCAAGTACAAGCTGAGATAGATAAACAGATAGGGACATTCAGAGGTAGGGTAGAGTCTCTGTTATTAAAAAAACATATTAACTGCTCCCTCAAGCACCTTTCTGACCTCTACAGTGGGCAGGTACCGCCCCCTTACAAAGTGTGATCCAATGCCACGTCAGAGGGAGAAAGTGGAAGCTTCCTCTACAAGGAAAAAGGAAGGAAACAACATTTATTGCAGGGCAGATTTGCAGCCAAAGTCTTAGCTATTTTCATCCCTGACACGATCTCATTTCATCCTCACTGCCTATCTCTGAGTTATTTATTATTCTTTTCATGTCACACATGAGGAGACAGAGGTTCAGAGTAGGCACCCAAGTCTATGTGACCCCAGGCTACACAGTCCTCCTACCACAAGGCACTAATGAGGATATACCTTCATTAGCTGTCCCATACTTCCCCTGAGGGGCTTTGCTGTGGAGCAAATGCAAATCTCCCATCTTCGGCTGCATGGTGAACAGCAGCAAAATGGTGGTTCCCTCCTCTGAGAAAGAGAAGGATTTTCTACCCATGTCCCAGGAGAAATGTATATATCTTATCTTTTCTAAGACATAAAAAAGACTTTGGATCAATAATAATGCATCAAAACTCAAATCTCTGGTCCATACTGTTGTTCATTTTTTTTCACTTCATAAGCATTTCTACACTGTCATCATGAAGAAATAGGAGGTTTGAAATTATCAGAGATGCTATTGACACCACCTATACAATGAAGAAGAGGTGAAGAATTTGATTGCAATTTTTAAAGAAGCTACCATTGTTTACTTCAACCCAGCACAGGTGTATTTCATGTCATTAGTAGATGCCCAGAAGTAGAATGGGCCTTGGAAGCACAATGAAATTTTCCACCAGATCTTGTTACTCAGTGATTTCTTTAGCAACCAAAAAAAAAAAAAAGTCACTGTATTATAAAGGATTCCTCCCTAGGTATAATAAGAAAAACATTAGCTGCTATATGCTATATGACTAGCTGTCACAGCATAATTTAATTTTCTAAGAAATTACTGCGAGTTGTCCTAATTCCAGACAATATAAAGTGTGACAATTTTTATAACCTTAAGGATACTAATTGCAAGCCAAATGATATAGCTATTTTAACTTATTCACATGTAGCCTCACAGAAAAACATCTGGCTGTTAATATGTAAACTCTAAGCTCCTGTTTGGCTCCTAAATTGATAAACCTACTCAGCACGAATACTTAATCCATTTCTCTCCTGACTGCCCAGAACTCTCAAGTTTGATTGTCATGTCTGAGCATCATAGATAAATTTCTAAAGTGTTCTGTGTCTTTATTTCTTCTGTTGGAAATTCCACAGAACTCTGACTCACTGTGTTCTTCGATATCTCAATGTGCACTGTTAATAAATGTTTCAAAGCAAAGACTTTTCAGTCAGTGGAAATATTGTCCAAATAATGTAGGTTAAAGAGCAGCATGGAGGTGAATGGCCAATGCATATGTTTTCACAAAAATGATCAAAAATTTAAAATTTCCAAAGTTTTAGCAATAGGCAGAGATTTGAATTTTGTTTATGAAATTTGTTCATGAATGAGATGTATGTTATAAATCAATAATAAGGGGGAAGGAACATATGCTAGAATATGTAATTTTTCAAATGAAAGAGCACTTTTCTTTCAATAAGTTGAGAAACATGACCATTTGCTCCTGTCCCACTCCACCAGAAAAACCATTTTTAATGGAATTTACTCAGTGTTACTTGTTATGAAAATTTAGAATTTTTATTTTAATAATTATTTTATGGAATTTAATATTTAATTGTGTAATACTATGTTTAGTTTATTTGGAGGAGGAATTCATTTCCCAAAGGGTTTAGTAACTCAAATCAAGAAAACCATAATTAATATGTTCTGGTATGATGATACATTCCATAGCAATTTATCAATTATTTTTAGTTACGTGGTAAAACTCCCCTGGGATAAAATGATAGTACTTGCTTCTTCCATAAGTTGTATGATATGCTTAGAAAGCACAATTGTGTAATCCAGGGGTCCCCAAACCCCCCAACCCGGGCCGTACAGCAGGAAGTGAGTGGCAGGCAAGTGAGCAAAGCTTTATCTGCCGCTCCCCATCGCTCCCCATCACTCACATTACCACCTGAACCATTCCACCCACCGAATCCATGGAAAAATTGTCTCCCACGAAACCGGTCCCTGGTGCCAAAAAGGTTGGGAATGGCTGGCTTAATCCATTGTCAACCAAAAGATGCTGGTGGTAAATAAATATCAAGTTATTTTCAGAAGATAAGAGCAGTTAAGCTCTATGCCAGCACAATATCAAGGACAGAAGATGGAAAATCCCAAGTAGCCTAACTTTCTCCAGAATGTGTAGATAGGCTTAATCTTCTTGATTGTGAAGTAGGAAATTTGTGAAATGGAGAATGACTAAGTTTCAGTCTCTGCCCTTAGTTAGGAATCTAGCAATGCTGAAGAGAAATGTGTCAGTCACACAAATAATACAACAATAATATAACATTATAATAGAGTATTTTAATATGAATAAAATAGTAATAATATGATACTTTAATATCAGATTTCTTTTGAATCTAAAAGATATCTTCAAAGTGTGGTTAGAGCTCAGTGGGTGGAGAAATCATATTCAGTAGGGCAATGATGAAAGATTCTTGACTTTGTCATTGAAAGATTTCAAAAGGCTGCACTGGGGGACATTCATTCAATTTGGAGGGAACGGAGGGAAGAGTCAGAGCCTGGAAAATAAGAGAAAATGTGATGACATCAGTTAAACAGAAACAACTAAAAAAAGAGTTTGGCAGAGTGTATGTATAAGAAATGAAATGATGTGGGGTAAAGCTGGAAAAGAGGATAGGGGTTACTTAATGGAGGGACTTGAATGATAGGCTAAAATAATTGATGTATTTTTGTAAGCCTTTGAAAATTTTTGCATAGAACAACTGATATAATAAGAAATGTGCATTTGGAAACTTATTCTGGTATCGATGTATAGAATGGCAGTAAATATTGGAGGTGGAAAACTATTTCAGCAGCCTGTTGCAGGGATCCTGGCTTGCACAAAGAAGGCTGGAGCTACGTTACTGGCAATGGGAGAAGAAAGAAGAGACATATCCTAGTAGCAAGGACGTAGAGTACACTTGTCCTGGTAACTAATTGGAATGTGGGGAGCAAGGAATTTGAGCGATCGGTGATAATTTCAAGATATCAAGGCTGAATTACAGTGGAAGAATGGCTATGCTGCTATTAGATATATTAGAGTCAGGAGGACAAGTAGGTTCATTAGGGAGGATGAAAATTTGACTTTGGTTATTTTGTTTTGGTAGGCTGTAGATAAAAAGTCACAAAAGTTTACTTCTTGGTGACACTCCATGTCCAAGACAGATCAGTAGGAGAGCTCTTCTCCATGAAGTCACTCAGGGCCCCAGCCAGAGGGAAGCCTCACCAGCAACGGCTGCAGCAGAGTAGAGAAAGATTGAAATTTTTCACATAGGTTTTTTAACCTATTGTGTCAGCCTAGATGTGACACACATCATTTCTGCTAATATTTCATTGGCCAGAATGTGCCACATAGCACCACCTGAATGCAAGGGTCTGAGAACTATATACTCCCTTGTATGCTCGGGAAGGAGAGGATGTCGGTGAGCACTAATAATATCTACTACAGATGCACTGAGTGTAAGGAAGACGGATTTTTCCATAGTTTTGGGTAGTGTGTATGTGAAAGGGAAAATAATGGGTAGAAAAAGAATACTTTCTCCTACATTATATGAAAAGCTCTCCCTGCACTCAGCCAAAGGAGCTTTAGACTCACAGGCTTTTCTACTGTTGACCTGAAGGTGTTATTTCATCTCAGCATAATATTACCAGGTAATGATATTCAGGCTTCAGAAAAGTAAGAGGCTTATTGCAGAATGTCCTCTCACAATGCTTCAAGAGAATTTCTGGAAGTGCTAAATGCAGTATTAATAAATAAATTCTTTGTTCTGACTCTGTATTGCAACATGATCGATATAGGAAGCATTTTTATTTCTAAATCTTCAATAAAATATAATTTGTAGCATGGACATAAATATTTGGAAGGTTACTCGAGAGTACTTATGATTTCAAGCACCACAGGCACAATGAGATGAGTTGGGATAAACTTAGTCACCAAAACTTACTGTTGCTATTTCCAGTTACATCGATAAAGAAAAACTAATCATTATTTTCACAAGGTATTTAATTATGAGGAGCCAGGGGAAGTATTTGGTACATAAGGCATTCCCAACCTTTATATATTTAGATTCCTACTGGCCTATGAATACCAACTAAGGAAATAATGCTGAATTTGTTCAAATGTTTCACCTTGATAATGAACGTAATGAGTAAACTTTAGAATAACATCTACTCTTAATGTCTATTGTATCAATGTAATAACCTCTTTCCTTCTCAAAAGTCTCCTGGTTGGAATAAGTGACATAGTAACCCTAACTCTATCCAACTCCTTAGCACCAGAGGTCGTTAGGTTACTATACATTAATTCTTCTTGTTTTATATCTAGGAATTGTGTACTGCTGTATGCAATGTCCTTGAAAATCATATGCGCTCATTAAAATCTCATTAACACTTGAAAGATAGATTGGGGAGTTGATATAGATGTGAGATGCAATAAAGTGTTACTTAATGTAGACTACTGTGGGAAAATTTTTAAATAAGTAAATTTAAGAGATTGTAATTTAATTGTACCTTACTCACTTTAAAATGTGCTCATATCCACTTTGAAAGAGGCTAACAATTGAACATCACAAATAGGAATTTATGTACTCATGTATTTCAGTATGCAATTCATGACATAAAATCACTCTAAATAACATCTTCTGTCTCTATACACTCCAAAAAACCCCAACAAACAAACAAACAAAACAACAACAAAGTCTATAACCTGGTGATCTAAGGCATACTTCATAAGGGGAAATTTTAATGTAGCAATCAAGTCAATGAGTCAGATTCTCACTAAGATTGAGATGCTTCCTTTTTCTATTTTTTTTTTAAATAAAAGCTGAGTGCCTTTAGAAATGCATAATGCAGCATGATAGCAGTTTATATGAGTTAATGCTACTTCCAAAAGTATGAAACTCAGAGTCAGGGAAAAGCAGATACCACATAAGAATCTGACTTAAAGCAAAACATTTCACTTCATGTTCAGTACTTCAGCTTCCTTCCAAAAAAAGGGCATCAAACACGGAACCTCTGCCAAAAATGCCCAGTTAATTAAACTATGAAAATAAGTTGCCATGGAGTACATAATTTCCAGAAGTCTATAGTCTTTTTTTTTTCTTTTTTTAAACAAACTTATTTATTTATTTATTTATTTATTTTTGTCTGTGTTGGGTCTTTAGTTGTGGCGCACGGGCTTAGTTGCTCCGTGGCATGTGGGATCTTCCTGGCCCGGGGCTCGAACTCTTGTCCCCTGCATTGGCAGGTGGATTCTTAAACACTGCACCACCAGGGAAGCCCCAGTCTATAGTCTTTTAAATGAAGATATAGTTAATAGGAACACAAACTGCTTTTTCAGTACCCTGTATAAGAATATGACTAAGATTTGCTGAAAGCCACTTAGAATAAAGGGCATATACATTTAATAAAAGCTCACTGATGATAACTCCCAATGAAACCCTCAGGGACATTGCTTTTTAAAGTTTTAAGTTACCTCTTAGTACCAGCAAGTACAACAAAAAACAGAATTAAACAAAAATATTTTGACTGAATCAGGAGAAGGCTTTAATTTACTGTTTTAAGCAGCATTTTATTTCATTTCAGAAATCTAATGCAAAAAGGGATTGCTTAACAAGTGTACTACAATTGCTGGTTTTCTAATGTTTATAATCAGAACTTTACTATTACTTGTTTACAATTTATCAAGTTTCCAGTAACCATTTTCCCCTTTGTTCTCAAACTCAGGTCATAAAGGTACAGGCCAAAGTAACGACTTTTTAAAATGTTTTAAAAATAAAAATCTACAGCCAAAATATTTCATTTTTAAAGACTGTCTTTTTATTATGGGATCTTAATTTGTATTAAATTTAAACAATTCTTAACATGGCAATTTATATGTCCTGGTGACAAACATGGGACACAGAGATTCATATATTCACTCCAGAAATGAAGAAACACTGTTAAAGTCTATAGCAAATCACTAGAGTATTTATACAATAAGAACTGTGAGGTGCACTGACCTCTAAAGGGAGTAAGTAATTCAGTGGTTCTCTCTTTAAAATCTCAACTGTATTCCTCTTGCCGTATGTATTGGATCCCACCTTGGTAGGTGAGAAAATGGCGCCAAGGTTGTTGCTGGACCAAACTAAAAAATTTTCCAGGCATTGAGTTGCACAAGTGGCGGTGTTGCATCTCCGCTTTTCCATTTGACGACTGGTGACATCGAACAAATATGAAAGGTTAGAGACCTGGAGTCAGGATTGGGTACAGCTATTATGTATGTGACACCAAATATCTCATATTGATGAAACGTAGAGGAGACATCTTCACATTAATAATTCAATGTTTTGATTTGCAAATATCTGGATGATTGACAGAGCTTTTGGACACCTTGAAGATGCAGCTTGGAAATCATATAGCAAACCCTCCATTATAGGCAGTGTTGAATTTCCCAGTGTGATCCTTTCTTTGGAAATTCAGAATATATTCAAGATAATAATGATAATGTCTTTGTCTTATATGCTTTTAAATACTGATTAATCTATTGCCCAATTTAAAAAAGGACTTAGAAAGTAAAATATATATGTAATCTGGAATATGTAGACTTAAAATATATATACATTCACTTCCTGCATCTTTCCAATAATAATTAAGTAGTGTTAGTTAATTTTTGTTGCGTTTCCTGGGATCATTGAATTAGTAGTGTTAAGAGAAATGTCAGATATTATGAAGTCTCAAGGGAATCAATTTTATCACCTGTTCAGGCACTTTGACTATTGTAGTGTGGGAATTCTATTACTATTAGCATAAATAAGTGGAGATTACCATGTTCCTGCCACCTACTAGGTTCCTATGCATTCAACAATTTTAATGATAGAATTGGTTTAAATGTTAAAACAGAAAGTCTTTTTATGTCAATGGTATTAATATTCATCATATTCTTTCCGCAACCTGGAACAACTGCATAATAATATTGTGGATAAGTCAGAAATGATAATTGTGAATAATTTGTTTGAATTTTAACTTCTGTTTCTATTTACAGAATTTGCATCAACTCTATATTTTTATACCATCTTTTGTTTTAATGTGCTCTCATAACAGTACTGGAAATAGACACAATTTTAACATTGTTTTTTGCTGGTTGTTAGGAGCACTAGGGATATATTTTAGTTTTCAGCTCCACAGAAACCAAAATATTGGTTAACATTACGTTAAGTGTAGAGTGGGAGAGAGATACAGGTATGAGGCTAAAATCTCAATATCCAGAAGCCAGTGGATATACATAATTTGAGGCAAAATTGCAATGGTTTTGATCTCAATGTGTTTATTTTGTATGGGGAGTACTTCATGAATAGTTTGTATAGAGATAGCCTAAGAGTAAATATTTTAAAAACGCAAGTGAAACTTTATGTTTTTACTCTCAGATCTTCTCCCACACAGAAAATTTTTCTTGCAGCATTAAATGACCTGCTATCTGTTGCATGTGAGTGTATGTTGACAAACCAATTATTCAGGCAAAGGAAACCCACTTTGGGGCTGAATTACCTGGTTTGTATATCAGTCTTATTCGTATTATCTATTTAATTATTTCTTTTGCATGTATAGTACACATGGCCAATATGCATGTCCAAAGAATGATTTAATGCTTTAAAGAATTGAACCAGTAACTCATACACTGAACATTCAATTCTAAAAGATGATAAACTTTTCCTGAAAAACAGCAGTAATTGGAATTTGACCCAAACACTTCAAACTGATAAATTTAAAGCAATAAAGGAAATATGGATCAAATTGAGAAGTTTCAAAGGGATTTCTGGAGACTTCCCTGGTGGTGCAGTGGTTAAGAATCTGACTGCCAATTCAGGGGACACGGGTTCAAGCCCTGGTCGGGGAAGATCCCACATGCCGCGGAGCAACTAAGCCCATGCACGACAACTACAGAGCCCGCGCACTGCAACTACTGAAGCCCGCGTGCCCAGAGCCCATGCTCCGCAACAAGAGAGGCCACTGCAATGAGAAGCCCGCACACCGCAATGAAGAGTAGCCCCGGCTCGCCGCAACTAGAGAAAGCCCACGCGCAGCAATGAAGAACCAACGCAGCCAAAAATAAATAAATAAATAAACAAATAAATATATAAATATATAAATATATATATGTATATATATAGTGAATCTATTTTTTAAAAAGAAGGGATTTCTGTTCCAGGATATGTTTGGCAAATGCCTGGAGCAGAGTGTGAAATACTCTATGTGTTAAATGTCTGATAATTGATAATTGATATGTCTGATAATTGGTCTCAAAGTCTGTAATAGGATTTAAAATTATTCTAACTAAAATATTACCTTCTTTGAGTTAGCTAAGAGGGCCATCATTCTACTGTAAAGAAAAACTAAGAGCTTTTATGTTTGTTGGTTTCATAATTGTGAACCTGCTTTCCCAAATAGGACTTTTCATGTAAATATGGTAGTCAGGATATACAAGATTCCACCCAAAACTAACGTTAAAATGGAAAAAGTTGGCTGAAATGGTTAGTGAAAAGCACCATACTCCTATTTTCATGTGTATTTTCTTCATTGACTACCAGGCGGACATGGCCTACCAGCCTACCCACCAGCTAGTTAACAAATACTAGTTTAAAACTACTGACCGGGCTTCCCTGGTGGCGCAGTGGTTGAGAATCTGCCTGCCAATGCAGGGGACACGGGTTCGAGCCCTGGTCTGGGAAGATCCCACATGCCGAGGAGCAACTGGGCCCGTGAGCCACAACTACCGAGCCTGCGCGTCTGGAGCCTGTGCTCCACAACAGGAGAGGCCGCGATAGTGAGAGGCCCGCGCACCGCAATGAAGAGTGACCCCCGCTCGCCGCAACTAGAGAAAGCCCTCGCACAGAAACGAAGACCCAACACAGCTAAAATAAATAAATAAATAAATATTAAAAAAAAAAAAAACTACTGACCACTTTTACACACATGCACACACACACGGAAATTCTTGGCTTTAAGAGAGTTTAAACAGTGATGTTGACTATAGGCCAAACGTTAACTCTTAAACTGTCTCTCCTTAAAAACATATCAGTTTCAAGAGTTTTTATGTTTTAATTTTTTGGCCGCACTGCACGGCTTGCAGGACCTCAGTTTCCCCACCAGGGATTGAGCCCTGGCCATGGCAGTGAAAGCCTGGAATCCTAACCAGTAGGCCACCAGGGAACTCCCTCAAGAGTTTTTAAATGGATTCCTTATCCCAGGTCTTAATAGTTATCTGTGGAGGTATGTGAGTTCCTGTAGGGAACTCATAGTAAATCCAGAATGAAACCCATGTAATTATACTTTTGGTTGCCCTCTGATTATCTGCCAGGCCGATAGTTACTACTGAGTCTGAAAAAGTTGGTGGGCAAATGTGGGATCCTTTTGTCTCACTCATGAGTGTAAAGTAACATAACTATGTTTTGATATGGTTTGTAAAGTTTGTTACCTCTTAATTGAAAAAGATCTCAAGTGAGATGATTGACTTTGTGAAAAAAATGACATTGAATAATAAATCTTCATCAGCTTTATTTTTTTAAAGGTGTTTAAAATTTGAGATGTTTCCTACATAGGCTTTCTCAGCTTTTTATGAGCTTTATAGAATATTACATGGTTGAACAGCTCAAGATATAAAATTCTTCCTCCTCCTTAAAAAAAAATGACCACACCATACTGATTCCAGGAAATTCAATTTCCTGAAAAAAATTGATGAATGTTTTATAAGTATTTCTAATAATAATTTAAAGTAAGAGATTGTACGACTAGCATGAATATATAATTTGTTAATAAATAATGTTACATACTATTCTATTTCTGAGCAAAGTTCACCTCATAATAAATGAATATCCTTAAAAACATACTGGGTAAAAATACTTAGCAAATGAGTATATCTAATGAAAGAGAAGATCAAGATATAGACAGAAATACTAGGTAATATTGCTAATTTTCCTGTCATCATTCAATTGTTCTGCTAGTATACCAGAAACTTCATGGCAGTTTTAAAGTTATTTTTATCCAGGAGAAAACCAATTGAAAATTACAGTCAATTCTGAGAAGAACATCCTGTAAGCTAGATAAGCCCTAAAATGAAAAGAAAAAAATCTTTCGATGATTCTTATTATTTATTATACATAGGTGCTTTAGAAATCTTTCCATATCACCAAAGACCTCCATCTCAACAAAAAACACCCGGAAGGAAAATAGAAAAGATGCTGATAATTCTGTGAGAAGAGTTCTAATACGACTTAAAGCAGTCTCTTCAAAAGTAACCTTATTCTCCTTGGTCTTTAAGAGAGTATAAATTCAGTTCTACAAAACTATATGGAATCAAAACCAATTTAGGCACAAATGAATCTCATTATATTATTTATGACATATGCATGAATTTGGACTTAAGGATCTTTTAAATAAATGGAGAATCACAGTTTTAAAGGCTTTTCATTTGAAAGCTGTAAATACTACAAACGTTTTCACCCTACATAGGTTTTAGACTTCCTTAACATTACCATTCGAATGAAAGGACACCTTTCAAAATAAGCTTTTTAAAAAAAAAATCTTGATGCACATGCTACCTATTGAAAACATTTTCGGAGGTATTAATTTACATTTAGAGCATCTTGTAAGTAGTCTCATGAAAAATAATATTTTAATTATAATTCTCTTTCATTAACAGAACAGTTAACAATATAGAAAGAATCCCCCTAAGAACAAATGGCTTTTTAACTAGAGCTTCTAAATTTAACTTCTTAGCAAATTTAATTTGCCCCTTTATTATTTCTATATATTTAAATTTCCAGAAAGAGATGTAAAAGTTTTGGATATTGCCAGAGCTGAGAAAAAAAAATCTATATAAACATATAAACATACAGTAAAATTCCACCTCGTAGTAGATACATATATGCTTTAAATTTCTCTAGTTTGTTTGAGAATCAGGTTAGTATAGCAGAAGTTACTACCTTTTGGGTTTTCTTGCTTCATGTTTTGGCTTTGCTCTTCTAAGTTCCTACAACATATCTCTGTCAAAACTGGAACTATCCATTCCTGTCTGACAGAAGTTTCATCAGAGAGATTTATCAGACTGACATTATTCTTTAAAGAACACAGAATTTAAGGAACAGTTGAACAGCTTAATGTACTATTCTTTTTTTCTCTATTTTGTATTTACTTTTTAAAATAATTAATTAATTTATTTTTTAACATCTTTATTGGAGTATAATTGCTTTACAATGGTGTGTTAGTTTCTGCTGTATAACAAAGTCAATCAGCCATACATATACATATATCCGCATATCCCCTCCCTCTTGCGTCTCCCTCCCACCCTCCCTATCCCACCCCTCTTGGTGGTCACAAAGCACCAAGCTGATCTCCCTGTGCTATGCGGCTGCTTTCCACTAGCTATCTATTTTTAATGTACTATTCTTGAATATGATTTAGTCAGAAATCACATGGCACAAGGGCTATTAATTACATAGCTGTATTTAATTCTAATTTTCTCATACTTTGCAAAGAAACCAGGATTTTAAAGTTACTAACCTTTCAATGGGTGTACCTTCCAGATGGTTTAATGCAACAAAGAGCTCAACGAGGACTACTGGCAGTTTCCAGATGCCCATTGCTTCTCAAATTTTCTGAAAAGAATAATTCAGAATTGAAATCAAGAAATTTATTATAGCTCTGATTAATGGAATATTAAACTAGAGCTTACTTTTAAAAAATCTTTTTTAGAACATAATTTCCAAGGATCATACTTTTATTGACGTAGTCCCTTAACAATTTTCAAATATTTTCAAAATTTTCCCTTACCCAATTTCCTTCTTGAAACAATCTGGAAAATTAATATTATAGAACATTATCCCTTTAGCCCTTCTTTGAAATAAACCATGTATTTAATCCCAAATTTGTTCTAATGCTAAATAAATAATACTATCCCAGCAACAGAAAATTCCTTACCTTTTAATGTCTCAGTGTCAGCAATATCAGAAAATACCTTTGTTAGCAAGGAAGCTTCATGAAAAACACCAAGCTTGCATCCACTGGAGCATTTACCCCCCGACTTGCTAACCAGTAATCCAGCTCTTATATACCCTTCACACCTTTCCCAGCTCTGACATCAGTCAGTTCAGAGAGACTCTGTCATTAATTTCCATCCCTATAGATAGAAAGTACCTCATAGACAGCAGAAGCAGATGGGTCATTATTACATGAACACATCAGTGAATGTTAACGTAGTAGATACAGAGTATCTTGGTGGAATTAATGGTGTGTCACACACAGCAGAAACTTGAATTTGCCATCTTTGTAAAGTACCAGAGTGGATTTTCAAGGACTAAAGAGAAGTTTCCAGTAAGGAATTGGTAAAAAGAAGCGATTAAGAATATCAACAATATGCTTATATGCAAAGAATGAAGCCAGGGACATTGAAGTGTCTACCTAAATTCAAATAATGCTAGGGGCTTAATTCCATGAACATTCAGTAGCAGATTGAGATATAAGGGCAAAAGGTACATAAGAAAAGACACAGAAGAGAACTGAAGCCATTTATAATGAAGTGGGAAGAGGAGGGTTAAAGGCATAAAAACAATTTTCAACCCGTAAATTCATTTGTCAGCATTTAAATAGAGACACAACTGTAGCCAAGCAGTTTTTTCACTGACTTTTTCTATTATTACATAGAAACATCACAATTATTTTGAAGGAAAAGATTTAATTTATTTTTTATTTTTTCCAAATTGTTCTTTTTTTCCTGAATTTCTAAGTCATATTTAAGTTAATATTCTAAGTTATGACAACTTAAGATCATATATAGCAGCTAAAACAAATTCCAACTGTCAGTGAAAATGTACATGTCTGTATAATCTAGAAAAGGTGGAAGTTCTCCAAGTAAAATTTTAAGTTCTCTGACTTCATATATTTCTTTAAAGCTGAGTAATATAGTTTGAGGGTGTTTAGTAGAGATTTTAGGAGGAAAGAAACTGTTTTCCAATCCTAGTTTTAATTAACAATGATTCTGAAATTTTAGTATTTCTGTAGAAATTACTGATATTCCAAAGGGAAATATAAAATCACATGTTTTTGAAGAATAATGATTTCCCATAAGAAGATAATTAATGTATTTAACAAAGTGTATATAATGATATAGAAATAATACAGAGACCCAGAGATGTTAAGTAATATGTCCTATGTCACACGTTTAGTTTGAGTTGGATCCTGGACCAGAACTCAGTTTTTCTGATCCATGGTCTAGTGTTCATTTAGACCAAAATGCCTGCTTTTAACCTACATATTTATTTATTTTCCTAATTTTTTTCCCTCTGAGATGTTAAAGATGACAAACATACATTCAAATATTAATTCTTTCACCGTCTGGGAAATAAATGTTATAAGGAAAGTAATGTTCTACCTAAGAAAGGAACAGGTGGACCTGATATTTTTAAGGACTACCAAATGCCAGGCACAGTTATTTAGATGATATGTGAGACCTCACTTCATCTGCACACCTCTAAGGTGGGTATCATTTGCCCCAATTGATAAATGATGAAACTGAGATTCAGAGAATATAAATTACTTGCTTAAAGTTGCACAGCTACCCAAGGACAAAGTGAAATTCAGATTCTCCTCTCTCTGTCCCACGACATTTATTGCTTTGTTATAAAGGATCTCTATTCCCATAGACTGAATTACCAATTGCTTCTTGTGAATTTTGTATTTTATTATAACTCTTTGAATGATTTTGTTATAGCTAGACCTGGCCTTATGTTGGTCTTGTATAACGTTTGGGTAAAGTCAACATCGACCCCAATCTCAAACAATTTTAGGTCTTACATGCTTCCTATAGCAATGAAAGTCATGGTGGTAGTGGTGATTTAGATCATCTTTATGAGGCAACTCCATTATCAGATCCTAAGCTCCTCCCTACAGGACAAACATCACTATCACTCATTTTTATATTCCCTCTAGCCTTGCTAGTCAGAAGTGCGAATAAGGTGCTGGTAGCTTTGGCATCACGCAGGAGCGTTTCAGAAACACCGAATCTCAGGCCCCATCCCACATCTTCTGAATCAGAATGTGCATGTAAAAACAGATCTCCTCAGTGGTTACATGCACACTTTTGAGAAAAAACTGTCCTATTGTACATTCCATTCACTGATCGATTCAGTCAGGAGTGATTAAGGACCTACTCTGTGACAGGGGACATTCTAGGTACTAGAGATACAACAGTGAACAAAGCAAAGTTCCTGGTCTCATGCAGCTTAGAGCCTGTGGAGGAAACAAAGATAAGCAAGTGAATAAGTAAATACGCAATTACAAACGGTACATACTGTGGAGAGAATTGACATGGTGGTGAGAGAAAGAAAAAATGGCGGCACTTAACTTGAATCCTAAAGCATGAGAGAAAACCAAGGAAAGAGTGCTGGGGAAATGTTCAAGGCCAGAGAAGCAGCATGTGCAAATGCAAGTGGAAGAACAAGAAAGTGGTAGAAGGATGATGCTGGAGACAGAAGGAGGAGCCCGAAGATGCAGGGCTCAGAGGCTGAGCTGACTTTGGATTTATTCAGAGGCCAATCCAAAGCTATTGAAGGGAGCCAAGCAGGGGTGTGACTTGTTGTACTCAGCACCTTTAAAACATCAGCCTGACTGCTGTGTGTGGAATGGATCAGAGGGTGGCAAGAGTGAAAACAGGACATCTGTTGGGAGACTAGGCAGTATTCCAGATGAGAGACGATGAAGCCTTGGACTTCAGAAGACTTAGAGAAGTAAACGGCTTCAAATCATATCTGGGGTCATGACATGATGTGGAAAGGATTAGGTATGGGGAACAAATGAGAGGGAATTGAGGATACAGGTGAGTGCCAGGTGAGGATATAATACATAATATGAATGAATGGTCTTCGTATAAAATTTTTAAAAAGTAAAAGATGTTTTAAATGTCTTTAAAAAAATAATTTCTAGTTTGACCAAATGTGTGTGTGTTCACAATTTAAAACACCCCAACGGTATTACAATCAAAACAGCAGCCCTCTGCCTACCTCTGAATTTTGAGCAGGAGGAAGCCCAATTGGTGGGCCCATGGGTGGCCTCATACCAGGTGGAGGAGCCATAAGGCCTGGAGCTGGGGTTGCTGGACCAACAGGTGTGGGTGGAGTCCCCTGCCTTGGTGAGTCCTGAGTTGGGGCTCCAGCAGTGCTGGCAGGAGCAGCCACTGCAGCAGCGGCTACAGTGCCTCTTCCCTGGAGTCATTACTTGTTGGGATGGCCTCCCAACCCCTCGGACAGGACCTGCTCATCCAGCAGGAGCCTGGGGAATTGGAACATTAGCTGGTACACTTTAGTCATCTGCCTTGCCAACCCCAGGGCCTCTTGTAGTTCCAGCAAGTGGTAGCCAAACAATGTCAGTATATTTGGGGGTTTACCCTCCACAGTCACAGAAACCAAGTTCTCTATGTGGCAACCCCAGACTCCAAACCTGCTTTTCTTCATGCTCTGGCTGCTTTGCATTCTTTAACCTGATCTCCTTGATCTCATCCCTGTCACAGAGGATCAAGTTCATATGTTTGTCAAAAGCCTTAAAGATGCCAATGAAGATTTGGCCATCTTGCAAGATACATCTCAATCTACAGTTAACGCACTGCAGCACCTTGCTGCTCTTTCCATAGTCATGGTTGATGTTCCCCCAAAGATAATGTCCCCTGGAAAGTTTCAGGATCCTTGAGACCTAAGGGAAGGCTACAGTTAGAGCTATGACGCAGGTTCTCCTACAAACAAGGCAAGCTGGGGCAGAAGCTTCAAAGAGTAGATAGAGCATGGGGTTTTTTTTTGTTTCAATCAGCTACCTGGCTATTCCAGTACAGCTTTACCCACCTCTTGGTGTCTCAGGCAAGAATGTCCATGTCAATTTTGCCTTAAAATCTACCATGGGTACTTGCTGCTGCTGAGATCTCTGCGGGCACAGTGGACACTCTCGATCGCTTGGTGAGGTTGTCCTTCTACGTGTGACTTGAACTTCCACCTCTGGTACGTGCCTGTTCTGTGGTCCGTTTCAGGTGTGAGCAGTCCCTGGCCTGCTCCATTGCACCGCTGGCTGTTCTTCAAAACAGAGCATTAGGCATCACTGGCTGCTTCACTCTGCTCCTCCAAAAGTCTTTTGAGGATTAGATTTATTAGTTTAATCTTATATATTTTTTTCTCACTGATTTTCCATATCTTTAATTTTTTGAACGTCTTAGAAATATCCTAAACTTGATAGGCTAACTTTTCCATTTAAAAATCAACTTTGACAATCATATATTTTTTTAATTTTCAAGATCTCTTGCCTTTTGAATAGCACCTCGGTTTTGTTTCATTGATGTAAAATCCATTCTTATCTACGAGGATACTATTTACAGCTTTCTCTCTCTCTCTCTCTTGTTTTTTTAATTCTTGTCCCTTTGTGGTCTCTATTTCCTTCAGTTCCTTTTTGTTTACCTTTGAATGTTTGTTTTGGTCTTTGTATTTCTTATTGGAGCTTTCTTTAAGTATCTGATGATCCTTAGCTATCCCTTTATTTATTTTTATATTGTTGTTTTACATCTTTATTTAAGCACTATAGAAATAAAATAAACTGCACATACGTAAAGTGGACAATTTGATTGGTTTTCACAAATTTATACACCCCTGAAACCATCACTGCAAACCATCACCACAACCAGATGTACAGATGTTTCCATCTTCCAAAAAGTTGTCTTGTGCACTTTTGCAGTTTATCCCTCGTTCCACTCCTTCATTCTCCTCTATTCCTTTACCCCCTCGCTGGGCAACCACTGATGTGCTTTTTGTTCTTATATATTTGTTTGCATTTTCTAGAATTTTCTATGAATGGAATAGTACAGAATGTACTCTTTGCCTGGCTTTTTTTTTTTTTTCGCTCAGCATAATGAATTTGAGATTTCTCCGCCTTCTATATCAATAATTTTCCTTTTTATTGCTGAGGAGTATTGCTTCTTGTTAACATTGCTCTCTTAGCCTTATGGAGACTGAAACATAAGTCATTATATCTCCTCAGGTTTTTTCCCATCTTGCATAGATGTGTAGCTGTCTTCTGCCTGTAACTTTTCTCTCTCATTCTCTTTGTCTTGGTGGATTCATATTCTTTTTATCTCTTTGCTGTCATTTTAAGATTGGCGTGATTAAATGAAGTCTAACATTGCATGTTGATTCCTTCAAGAAGTATTCCGCGGCTTGGGAAGATATTTAGAATTCTTTCCTAACAAGCTTTACTTTTTATCTTTATTTTTTTTACATTAAAAAAGTATTGTTCATTCCCTGTTTATAGGCTTCAAACTTAACAATTAATTTTTGATTATAAAAATTTAAAAAGGAATAAAAAATTGAAAGATATGAACTAGTGATAAATAAAACAAAAGATACAAAATTGTTAATATATACAGTATTTACATATGAAAATAGAACACAGTAACAGTTTTTGTGTTAGAGTTCCAGGTTATGACTGATTTTTCTCTAAGCATTTTTTATGTTACTACATAGTTTTAAAACTGTCTCCTTAATGGATTGCCAAATATAGTGTGAAGATGGTATCAGTGTTCTAAATTTTCTCAGAAATGTGTTTTAAATCTGTGTTACATGGTGTCAAATAATTCTTCTATTATTCCACTCCACCATGAAGATATAAGTAAGATTATTTTCTATGCAAAAAGCTACAAATTAGCAAACTGGGTGATTTTCTGACACACACTCTCTCACCTCTTTTTACCACAGAATCACTTTGCTGGAAAGTAATTTAGAACTGCCATTGTTTTCACACCACACGTAGTCATTCTTTCCTGCCATCCTTTAAAATGCAGCATAGGAATTTTTAAGTCCCTAAAGTGAAAAATGCCTTTTCCAACATTCCCTACACATGTCCTACCAGATTCAAAAGGCATGAATAGTATATTTGTTTGTTTGTTAATTTATTTAATTTTTATTTTTATCAAAGTATAGTTACAATTTTATAGTTTCAGGTTTACAACACAGTGATTCGATATTTTTATAGACTATATTAGGGTAGGTACCATGTGCACCTGAAAAGATGCAAATTCTGCTGTTTTTGGATGGAAAGTTGTATGAATATCTATTAAATCCATTTGGCCTAATGTGTCATTTAAGGGTACTGTCTCCTTATTGATTTTCTGTTTGGATGACCTATCCATTTATGTAAGTGGGGTATTAAAGTCCTTTACTATTATTGTATTACTGTCAAATTCTCTGTTAATATTTATGTTATATATTTAGGTGCTCCTATATTAGGTGCATATATGTTTATGACTGTTATATCCTCTTTTGGATTGACCCCTTTATCATTATATAATGTCTTTCTCTGCTTTTTTTTTTTAATAGACTTTGTTTTAAACTCTAAGTAGTCTGATATAAGTATTGCTACCCCAGCTTTCTTTTGATTTCCATCTGCCTGTAATATATCTTTCCATCCCCTCACTTTCACTCTGTGTGTGTCTTTAGTTCTGAAATAAGTCTCTTGTAGACAGAATATAGATGGGTCGTGTTTTCTTAATCCGATCAGCCACCCTATGACTTTTGATTGGAGCATTTAATCCATTGACATTTAAAGTGATTATTGATAGGTATGTACTTATTGCCTTTTTGTGAGTTGTTTTCTGGTTGTTTTTGTAGTTCTTCTCTCTTCTCTTCTTTTTTTAGTCGCTTCCCTTGTGGTTTGATGATTTTCTTAAGTGTTATGTTTGGATTCCTTTCTCTCTCCCTTTTTATTTCTATTGTAGGTTTTTGATTTGCAGTTACCATGAATTTCATATATGTCAACATTTAACTATATCTACTTGTTTTAAGTTGATAGTCATTTAAATTCAAACACATTCTAAAAGATATATTTTTTGCTTCCCCTTCCCCCCACATTTTGTGTTTTTGATGCCATATTTTGCATCTTCTATGTCTGTCTCTTAACTGTTTATTGTAGTGATAGTTGAGTTTACAATTTTTGTCTTTTAACCTCTGTTCTAGCTCATTTAAGTGGTTGATCCACTGCCCTTACTATACCTTTGCTGTTACCAGTGAGATTTTTCTCTTCCTATATTTTCTTATTTGTTATAACATTTTCTTTTTCACTTAAAGAAAACCCTTTAACATTTCTTGTAAGAACAATTTAGTGGTCATAAACTCTTTTAGCAGAAAGCTTGTCTGGAGAACTATCTCTTTTTCAATTTCAATTCTGAATGGTAACCTTGCTGGGTAGAGTATTTTAGGTTGTAGGTCTTTTCTTTTCAGCGCTTTAAATACATCATGCCACTCCCTTCTGGACTTCAAAGTTTCTGCTGAAAAATCAGCTGACATCCTTCTGGGGATTCCCTTGTATGTGACTCTTTGTTTTTCTCTTACTGCCTTTAAAATTCTCTTTACCTTTGACTTTTGCCATTTTAATTATGATACATGTTTGTGTGGGTCTCTTTGGGTTCATCTTGTTTGGGACTCTCTGCTTCCCAGATGTGGGTATCTGTTTTCCTCTTCAGGTTCACGATGTTTTCAGCCATAATTTCATCAAACCCATTTTCTGCCCTCTTTTCTCTCTCTTCTACTTCCAAGACCCCTCTAGTGCAAATGTTAGTATGCTTGATGTTCCAGAGGTCTCCTGAACTATTCTCATTTTTTAAAAATTTTATTTTTCTTTTTACTGTTCTGATTGGATTTCCACTATTGTATCTGCCAGGTCACTTACGCATTCTTCTGTATCACCTAGTCTGCTGTTAATTTCTTCTAGTGTATTTTTCATTTCAGTTATTGTATTCTTCAACTCTAACTGGTTCTTTTTTTATATCTTCCAGTTCTTTGTTGAAGTTCTCACTGTGTTCTTCTATTCTTTTCCCAAGTTCAGTTAGCATTATTATTATTGCTTTGAACTCTTTATCAGGTAAATTATTTATCTCCATGTCATATGGGGTTTTTTTTCCATTTTTTTTTTCTTGTTCATTCATTGGAAACATATTCCTCTGTCTTCTCATATTTCTCTGTCTCTATGAAATTAGGTGAAACTGTTACCTATCCTGGTCTTGAAGGTGTGTCCTTGTGTGGGAGAGTCCCTATGCAGTCTATCTGTGCCCAGTAGCTTTGGTGGGAGAGATGGATCTGAAGTGAGCACAGGCTGTGACTTCTCCTGGGTTGTGCTGGCAGCCACCACATTGGTGGGAAGTAAGGTTGGAGTCAGAGGGGCTAGAGCTGGAGGCAGGTGCAAGCCAGGGCTTCACCTAGGTTCAATGGTGGTCACTGCCCTATTGTGGGTGGGTCTAGGGCCCTGAGGCACTGAGGCTGCACTTCTTAGCTGTCTCTGGGTCTCTGCCTTGCTCAGAGGCAGGGTCAGGGCCCAAAGAATTTGAGCCACACTTCTGGCCTGGCTATAGGCAGCGCTGGCCCTGAGCTGGCTCTGCTTCTTCCCTGGCATGTGCACACGCATTTGCAATGGTGATCTTTGCCCTAGTGGGAGAAGTGCTGGAGCAGACCAGGCCGGAGCAGGAGTTCAGTGCAGGCTGGAGTGCACACCGGGGCAGTTCTGGCAGGCTGGTCAAAGCCCCTGGCAGTTTTCAATCTGATGTCTCTGTGCTGGGGCTGAGAGCAAGCACGTTTGTTATGCACTCTTCAAGAGGGTGCAGGTTCTGACCAAATCTCTTCTCTTCCCTTCCTACCGAACTCCATGTGGTTTATTCTTTACAGCCTTGGTTGTAAAAGAGCTGTTCTTCAGGTGGTTCTCAGCAAGAGTTGCTCTGTATGTAGTTGTAGCTTTAATATGTTCATGGGGGGATAGGAGCTCAGGGTCTTCCTACTCTGTCATCTTGATCCTGTCCCCTCATGAGAAGTATTTTGAAAAGAGACAGGAGCCAACCCCATTCCTGCTGAAGTTTAGGGGAGTATGAACAATGCCTTCTCACTCAGAGCTTTGTTTTTTTATGCTTTTGTGGTGAGTTCAGTGTTTAATGGCTTGCAACTTTATAATTTAAAAGTGTCTCAAGAAACTCTCTTAATGAATGCTTGGACCAAATTTTGGTAATATTAAGCAGTAAAGAATAAATGTTATTATTAATATAACAGAACTAATCCCAAACATATTTATTATATTAAGAAATACATGGGCTTACCTTACTTACTAAAAGAAGGATATTTCAGATAACCCACAAAAGAAATCCCAACTGTATGCTCTGTATAAAAGACATACTTTCCGTCCCGTTTTAATATCTTGAAAAATGATGCATTTTTAAGGACGTCTAAGATCCTGTTAATTCAGACATATGGATTAGGAGCTTTTGAAAGGCCTGATGTTCCCCCCAAATCAAAACAAAATAAGCACACAAACAAATGAACAACAATCTCTGACTTAGAAGAGACTGTCAGGAGAATTTAATTTACTCTCCTTTAATGCTTGAATTATTCATTCAATAATATTTGGAGCATCTATTGGGTACTAAACTCTTAAGTATAGTCTAGTTTGGAATTTGGGCAACTAAATAAAAACTAGCAATGATGTTTTCAACCTGCTGGAAAAAATACCACAAACTGACTTAAACAACAGAAATTTATTGTCTCATTGTTCTGGAGGCTGGAAGTCTGAGATCAAGATGTTGACAGGATTGTTTCCTTCTGAGGGCTGTGCTATATCTTTCCCCACCTTCTCGTAGTTTGCTGGCAAATCTTTGGTGTTCCTTGGCTTGTAGAAGTGTCACTCTTATCATAGTCTTCATTTCCATTTGAATTCTCTGTGTGTACATGTCTCTGTTTCCAAATTTCCTTTTTTTTTTTTTAATTAAGACAACAGTTATATTGGATTAGGGAACCAGACTACTCCAGTATGTCTTTGTCTTAACTAATTACAACTCTAGTGACCCCATTTCCAAACATGGTTACATTCTGAGGTACTATTAGAACTTCAACTTATAAATTTGGAGGGAGGGGAAATAATTCAACCCATAGCAGTTGTTTTCTAGAAATTCTGCAAAAATTTTTGTTTGTGTGTTTTAAATTCTCTCCTCTAACTCAATGGTTTTCTTTCTTTTTTTTTTAGTCTTTCTCAGTGGAGGAGTTTCTTTTATTGTTTTGTGGTCAAGCAATATGTTCTGTGTTATTTATATTTTAGACTTTATTAAATTATTTTGTGATCAAATATATGGTTAGTTTTAGTAAAGCTTCCATAAGCACTTGGAAAAAGCTGTATTTTCTAATTCAGGTACAAAATTCAATATATATCCATATCACCTCCTTTATTGAAAACATTATTTAAGTCTTCTGAATCCTTTCTTATGCTTTTCATTTTGCTATGCCTTGGACGGGGGGGAGAAATAAGTTGCTATTATTTATTTCTCTCCCTGAATGTCTCTGCCTATGTATCTTTGCATCTCCTGAATTTCCTGCTTTATGAAATTGCCGTACTCCCATTGGGTGCATAGAAATACATAACACATCTTCACTGTGAATTGTTCTTTTTAGTACCTTTAACATGCCTTTTGCTCTGAATTTTACCTTGTCAGATATTATGATCATGACTTCTGCTATTTCTTTTTTTTTTCTCTTTTCTTTTTTGGATATCATTGTCCATTCTTTTAGTCTTTCTGAATAACTTTGTATTTAGTGTGTCTTTTATACACAGCATAAAGTGGGGATTTGTTTTGTGAGTTATCTGGAAAAAAAATCTTTCTTTTAATAAGTAAGTTAAGTTCATGTATTTCTTGATATAATAGATATGTTTGTTCTTAGTTCTGTCATATTAATAATGACATTTATTCTATAGTGCTTAATTTATCAGACTTTGATCCAAGCATTTTATATATATTATTTAATCCTTACACAAATCCTCATTTTTAAATATATGATGAAACTGAGGTACAGAGAGGATAGTAACACACCCAAGGCTACAGAGGGAGTTAGTGGTAGAGCTGGGATTCAAATTTAGTCTAGTTCCTGAATCTTGTCTTTTATTGACTGCATTATATAACCTCTTTATTTTGTACTTTTTATGCTAACTCTGGGTAATTAATTTCCTAAAATTGATTTTTCAATTCACAAATTATCTCTTTCATCTGTATCTGATATGCTGATACCCATTCCATGTGTTTTTAATATCAAAGATTAAGTTGTTTCAGTTTTAAATACTTCTTGGTCATTTTTAATAGTCATTTTAGGTTGATTTAAAAACAGTGCATTTATTTTGTTTTTAATCATTTCATAGATGGTCAGTCAATATTGTTTATCTGATTATCTCAACATATTTTCCTTGGAAATTTGGTCTGTATTTTGTTTCTGATGACTCTCAGTGGCAGTGGCTTGATTTGTGTTTATAAGATCATATGTTCTTTTTTTTAAATTTTTTTTTTAGATTAATTTATTTATTTTTGGCTGCATTGGATCTTCGTTGCTGCACACAGGCTTTCTCTAGCTGTGGTGAGCGGGGGCTACTCTTGTTGCGGTGCACGGGCTTCTCATTGCAGTGGCTTCTCATTGTTGTGGAGCATGGGCTCTAGGTGCACAGGCTTCAGTAGTTGCAGCATGTGGGCTCAGTAGTTGTGGTGCATGGGCTTAGTTGCTCCATGGCTTGTGGGATCTTCCTGGATCAGGGCTCAAACCTGTGTCCCCTGCATTGGCAGGCGGATTCTTAACCACTGCGCCACCGGGGAAGTCCAAGATCATATGTTCTTCAACTAAATCTGTGGGAATCCTAAGGGCCCATATTGGGGATATTCCCTTAGAGAGGATATGGTTTATTTGCCACCGTCCAGAATATGCTGACATCTGAGATCACTTAAGCTCCAAGGAGGGTCAAGGTAATACAGGAGACTCACATTAGCTTCCAACGTTGAGACAGACCCAAAGCTTAGGACTTCAAGATCTCAGGACTCCTATTACTATTTGTTCCCAGAGAGACTTTCTTTCACTTACTGTTTACTCATGGCTCTCTGCTCAGATTTCATTTCATTGCCTCCCCCATCACACTCAGATTTCCTTTCCTTCTTGTGAGCTTAGCCATGGCTTAAAAATGTTTGTCTTAATTTGTCCAGGCTCTAGTTGTCTTTTAGTGGGAGGGCCCTTCAGTATAACGTCATACTACAAAAGCAGAAGTGTGTATGCATATTTTAAGGACTTCCAATCTATATAGTCAAATTGCCCTCTAGAAAGCTTATAATAATTTACACTCCATTAGCAGTGTACTAGGATACACTTTATTCTTAAGTTTGCTAACACAGGATATTGTTTAGAAAAAAAATACCCATAAATCACAAGAAAAAGGAAAGTAGTATCTTTATATTAACGTAAAAATTTTTTTTATTTCATATTGGAGTATAGTTGATTTACAATGTTGTGTTAGTTTTAGGTGTACAGCAAAGTGATTTAATTATACATATACATATATCTATTCTTTTCCAGATTATATTAACTTAATTTTTAAAAATTACTAGTGAAGTTTAAAAAAATTTAAGTGTTTCTTCTGGTCATTTATGCAATTTATTTTTTAATCACCTAGACATATGGATTTGTATATCAGGATAGGTCTGATCTGGTTATAGAAAGTCTTAGACATGGATTATATAATCCAAGGAGAGCATGTACAACAAGAATAAATTAAGACAAAGTATATCTTAGGAAACATCAAGATTTATGAGTCATTTTGAGGAGTAGGGGCCAGAGGAAGAGATGGGAGTGCTCAAATATGACTTATTGGGAGAAAAAAGTGATGTCAGAAATCAATGAAAGAGAAAGTCCAAGAAGGAAAATCTTGGTATGAATGTCACATTATGCAGATAAATAACATAGGATGAAGACTAAAAAATAGAAATTTGAGGTCAGCCAGTAAAAGTTCACTGCTGACTGTGGTGCATTCAATGCTTGGTATGGACAGACACAGTATAATGGCATAGCGTGACAGTCCTGAAATGTTACTGATATAGATCACTGGATCTTAACATATTGAGAATCAAGCATCCTTTTAAGACTCTGATGGGGAAAATGAGCCCTGTTTTTCTGGAAAATGTAGATTTGAACATGCAATTTAAATTTTGAGCACAATATCTAGAAATTCATATTCCCTCTGACAACCTCCTTTATATAGATTCCTCTACTGTAGCCTCATGGCAGACTTTTGATCATAAAGGCAAGAAGAAAGACAGACCAATAGCTTCAGGAGAGATTAGCGTTAGGTTAAGATAACAGGTCAAAAAAGGCCTGGCACTTACTAACTACATATTCAATAAATGTTTTTTGACTTTTCAGTAGGATAGGAGAGTTTGGTAAGATGGGAGAGGGAAAAGATAATTGTTGGTATAGTGTCCCCAGAGAACTGGGAGGCAATGGGATTGTGAATATAGTGGAGAGGATAGTCTTATGGGGATGAGGGAAGCAGACATTAGAAATGTGTGTTTTTCAGAAACTGCTTTGAGTCAGGCATTATGTTAGAACATGTTTGTACAATACCTCACTTAATCTTTAAACAACCCTGTGAAGTAGGAAATGTTAGCTTTTACAGATGAACATTTGAATGTTTAGAGAGATTACATAACTTTTTCAAATTCATGTTAGAAAGTGGCAAGGAGAAGAGTCTAACCTCCATGTGTCACACAACAAAACTGCCACACCTGGTACGGTTCTACAGAAATTAAAGAATTAATTACTATCGCTAAGATTGGACTTGGAGGGGAGGGAAATTTGGGAAATTGGAGTCTCTATTTTCATTGTCAAACTGTTACCGAACTCAGGTTCAGCTGTTCGCAGGTTGAAAGCCAATACATGAGAGACGAGTGTTGGTGGGAAAAGGAAAGCTTGCTTTATTCAGAAGGCCAGCAACCTGGGGAGAAGGTGGACTTGTGTCCCAGAACCAGCTTCGAAGATTCTGCTTGGCCATGAAAGTTTTTAAAGAGAAAAAAGAGGAAAAAAATCTCAGTTAATCACTGAAGTAGGGAGTCAGATTCTTTACCATCTTCCATAGTGTGCAGGCTTGTTGACTTCTTGTGATGTTTCTTTAGATGCTATCTTGTTCATGCAGTCAGCTCACAGGGTTACTGAAGGGGAAGCTGGAGAAAAGATCTAGTCCTCCGTTAATTACTTATTCTTCATTCCTACTTCTTCAATCTAAGAAAAAAATCAACAGGTTAGACAAGGCATGGTGTGATCAAAAGATCTGAGAGGTGTGCTTGGGTGGGAGATTGGTGAAACGTGGAGGCACCTGGTATAAAGGTTAAGTTAAAATACAGCTTTGCTAAAGTGACAACAAAAAGGGCCTCCTGCAAAGAGCTGCTTCCTGCAAAGGGCTGCTTACAAAACGGCAGAATGATCCACTGAGAATGACCATTAGCCTGGCCTACTCCTCTCTACTGACTTGTCAGCACTGTCCCTTAGATGCCTGGATGGATGTCACACACTCCTGCAGCCCCTGGGTCCTGCATCCTGCCCACCTCCAGGTCTGACAGCATTGGAAGCTGGGATTGACGCAAACCTTTGGGAAAGAGTCAAGTTGTTCATAGGAGATTTTCAAATATGAGCTAAATGAAAAGGGAGAACAAAAAGAACATAAAAGATCCATCAGAGCAATCATGTATTATTTCTTACCAAAGCCACCCAGCTTTGATTTTATTTTTGTTGTTAGTTTGTTTTTTCCTAAGACCACCCAGTGAGTACAGAAAGAAGCTGTGGAATTGTCCATGTTGTAGAAGCCTTAGGACTAACTTTTTTCCCCTCTGTACAATATTACCGTCTATCTTGGTTCAGCAGATTATTAGCTCTTTGAAACCTTATTTACATTTTTTGTTTTGTTTTATATTCAGGAACACTTCACAAATAATATTACTTTTGTTGTTTGTATTTGAGTTTTATTATAATTTGATCTAAAGCTAAGTAACTTCCAAGCTAAGTTGATATGTGATAGAAATTAACTGGTTCCAAATAGTCATTTTTTGTTGCTGTTGTGAATACTGTGGTTGGATATAATTATAGAGATGAGTTTTAAGGGATAATGTGTATAGTCAAAAGAACTCTGGTTTAGATTTGATTATTTAAGCAGATCTGATAATAATTTAAGAGTGATACCCTGTGATTAAGTTGTAACACTGCTCAGAGAAGTGGCATATGATTAAGGTTGAAATCTAGCTATTTTATATTCACTGTTAAAAAAGTTTAATAACCTATGCCAAAAATTCCTTTAAAGATTAGTGGTTTCCCTCTAAGTGTAAATTGATTGGTTGACAAAATTGCCAAGTTCACTGAGATATTTTTACCTACATCCACTCATACTCCTCCCATCCCCACTCCCATGGAAACAGTCAAACAACCAATGAACCAACCAAACAGTAGAGGAACAGGGAAAGAGTATTTTTATTTTAATGTGTTTCAGCATAAATGGAATGAAGCTATTTGTTGCACTAGACTTTTGGCTGTGGGTGGAAAAGCCAACATCTATGTATTCTGAAAACATACGGTGAGTTTCAGAGTCCCACCACAACAAAGTGTTATGTGTAAACAACAGATGACAGACAAAAAGGAGTGTTTACCTGTGGGCAGCCATGAAGGACTCATTCATAGTGAGTGATGTTTTTGGACACACACGCAGCCATAAGATCACCCTTAATAGGAAGACTCAAAATGTTCAATTTAGAGATTCCCTCAGTCAGATGACCTAATTGAAATCAGATGAAGAGAGAGAGATAGGGCAATGATCCAGTTACTGGGAAAATAGAATAGGATTAGTTGGGATTTTACTGACACTACAGAAATGGAGCCACCAGACTAAAGCCACTTAGGGCTTAGAATTTCATCTAATTGCTACCATGCACCCCTCCTAATCCTTCCTCTCTTTGCATTTCCAGAGATAAATTCAGTTTTGGCGATGTAGGTCTGGACTGAAGTGCTTGGTGAAGTACAATTCTAAGCTGTCAATCTTTGAAATAAAACAGCAAACCTTCCTTTTACAGACTATCCTGAAATGCAAAGGGAGGAAAGGCCAGGAGGGGTGGATGATACCAATTAGACAAAATTCTAAGGGGTTTGTCATTAAAGCCCTAAGGAGCTTTAGTCTGGTAGCTCCGCATGCAATGGAGGACGTTATGCTACAGGAAATAATCAGCCAGTCACGGAAGGACAAATAAGGTGTGATTCTACTTATATGGGGGCACCTAAAGTAGTTTAACTCCTAGAAACAGAGCAGAACGGTGGTTTCCTGGGGCTGGGAGCAGGGGGAAATGGAGAGCTACTATTCAACAGGTATAAAGTTCCAGTTACACAAGGTGAATAAGTTCTAGAGATCTGTTGTGTAACATTGTGCTTATATTAACAATACTGTATTGTGTCCTTAGACATTTAAGAGGGTAGATCTCATGTCAATTGTTCTTACCACAATAAAAACAAGATAAAGCAAAACAGAAAAAAAATAAAATAAAAATAAAATGTGGACTGTTAAAACCAAGACAAAAACAAATCAAACAAAAACCCAGCAAGCGATTAAGAGGCCGATGGCAATTGGAGACCTGACATTTTCCGTAACAATATAGGGATCTGAGGGCATCTTGAATCCCTTTCAATCTGTCCTACAGATTTTGTCCCAAGATTTTAAGTCACAGACTGTCAAGACTTCTTTGAAACCCAGGAGAAAAGCTCCTAAGGCCAAGTTCAAATCAATACAAAGACCCAAAGGCCAAGGGCATGTTGGTGGGCTTCCATGACATTTGTCTGATCTCAGTTATTTGGGGACATAAGAAAGCCTGGTGTTGGTGCATTTCAAATAGTCCCTTGATTCACGGTTCCTTCCAAATCTTTTAACGTTTTCCAGTAATGTTTATAAGTATTGTAAGGCATTTTAGAAAGTGCAAGACACCAAATGTGTGTTGTTTGTGGAGACACTTTGAACTCTCCTGAGCTGGGTGAGAGATTTCTTTAGGTCTGAGGCCCTGGAATATGTTGTAGGTGAACTAGAGACCACACTTTGAGAAACTGCACAAATGAAACGACAACTTGCTTTTCATTGTCACCACACCCTGAACTCTGTGACCTCCGGGCTTGTACCTCTCATGTTATGGATGGAGCATGGTTCACTGTGTCATGTAATTGTCTACATGTCTTACCTATTGGATTGTAAGGTGCTTCAAAGTGAGGGCCACTGATTGCTAACTTCTCATTACCCAATGCCTCTTAGCAGAGTGCCTTGGACACATTTAGTCACCTTGTTATTTTAGTGTGATGTCATATGTGTTTCAGTTTTTCCCAGATTCTTATTTGCTATTAATAGCGTTTATTTTTTTGTTTGTGGTTGTTGCTCTAAACTTTAATTTTTTAAGTATAGGTATTTTGTCTCAAGTTTTATGTTTAGAAATAACTTTTTCTCCATCATAGCCTATAAATGGTCATAAAAATTTCCTGCTAGAGCTTCTTTGTGCATTTCATTTGAGATATGGAATGAAGGGAGAATTTAATTTTTTTCTTATAGTAATCAACTATCTCAAAGAAAAGTAACGTTAATAAATAATTGAGTTGAATGGATAATAAAAATAGAGAGACAAAGAGTCATATGGCTTGATCATTTGTGGCTTGATACAAGACTCAGTGAATATTGGGCCTGAGGACAAGGAATGATATATGTAAATTCCTACTTATTCTGGCAGTCTGAAGACATGTTACACTAACGCAAGACCAACCATTCATTTAGTCATCTTTGATTTGGTTGAGATTTCTTGAATCCACATTTTTGAACTGCCTAGTAGTAGGTAGGTAGTACACGTTCCAAACTCAGCACCAGCTGGGAATTGTGGGTATAAAAATATGGTAAAACCATAGGCTGGGCAACAGCTGAGATATACCCACATGAAACAAGAAACATTTCTGATCAGTAAGAATGGTACTTACATTCTAATGGTGAAGTACAGACAATTATTGCAAATGCAGGTAGAAAAGCTCATGAAATGGTCTGAGGTTACTGATTCACTTCAATACCCAACCCACTGCTTTGCACCCTTTGTACCAAATAAATTGCACTTGAGGAAACAGATCAATTTGGGCTAACTTATGTACCAACAATGAAGTTTTAAGCAAGTTTTCTTCAAAGTTGTTTCCTTTTTAACAATCAACTTTTTTCCAATTCAAATTACCAAAAGAATTACAATTCTTCTGTACCTTAAAACACTCTTCATCTTTCAAAATGATACAGTCTTGACAGATGGGCTATAATTAGTGGCTTTTCCCCCTGTAGTTCAAAATAAGTCTGAACTTGGGATCAGTCATATTACTAAGAGCTTCCCACAAGGAGTGAAGGAAATGCTCTACCTTACGTAGGTGGATTTACATTGCAATTACCATAAAATACAATGAACCTACTATTAATGTCACAATGGCATGTGTATGGCTTGCTAGCTCATCTTGTTTCCAAATGAAGTGTATTGGAAAATGTGGGTGTTTCTTTTCCAGTGGAGTGGAGCAGACAGCCTTGGGTATATCTTTGCAGATTCAGAATATACAGTATCTGATGATATTGGAGTTTGGGTCACACAACAAGCCAAATTCCAGGCAAAGGGAAACTGCTTTGGAATCTATAACTAGTTTCTTGCTTCGTTTTTTAAAATAACTAGATATTTATCACTGCTGGGAAGATGTTTATACCAAATGTTTTGCTGAAACTGGGTTAAAAAATAGTCATATATGCAAATACCATATGATATCACTTATATGTGGAATCTAAAATATGACACAAATGAACTTATCTATGAAACAGAAACAGACTCACAGACATAGAGAACACACTTGTGGTTGCCAAGAAGAAGGGGTGCGGTGGAGGAGGGATGGATTGGGAGTTTGGGGTTAGCAGATGCAAACTATTATATAGAATGGATAAACAACAAGGTCCTACTGTATAGCACAGGGAACTATATTCAATATCTTATAATAAACCATAAAGGAAAAGAATACGAAAAAGAATATATATATATATACAAGTTTTCTTCAAAGTTGTTTCCCTTTTAACAATCAACTTCTTTCCAATTCAAATTACAAAATTTGAATCACTTTCCTGTACAGCAGAAATTAACAACATTTTAAATCAACTATACTTCAATAAAATAAATTAAATAAATTGTCACATATGTTCCACATATGTTTTCTTTGGAGGTCATATCTTCTCAATACAAAGTCACATAGTTGGCAGTTACAATTTGATTTGACCGTACAGACTATCAATGCAAAGTCTCTTAAACATAATAATTCATCCTTGATCTACATCCTGTGCTCAGCAAAAATGTGTCTGTGTTTGATGGCCCTTCAATACATACTCCCCTCTCGCCATCATTTCATGGAAGTAGGTGAATTCTTCAAAGATCAAGGCACTGAAGTTCATTTGTGGAATAGCCTATTTCTAAATTTACTAGTTTACCAGATATATTGTTTTAAGGATTAATCAGCATAAGCATATTAAATGGTTCTGTATATGCTTTCCTATAAACATAATTTATCGACTAGATTAAGTGAATATGAATATTTTCTTTTTGAATACATTCAAGTACCCAATGAAAAACATTTTACATAAATATATTCTTCATAAATGCATTCTCCCTAATTATATTCTTCATGAATATATTTTTCACAGCTAAGAATATTTTCAGTGAATTTATTCATCTTTATTATGCTTTTAATACTAACTTAGGGTGGGAGGGAGACACAAGAGTGAGGGCATACGGGGATATATGTATACATATAGCTGATTCGCTTTGTTATACAGCAGAAACTAACACACCATTGTAAAGCAATTATACGCCAATAAAGATGTTAAAAAAATACTACCTTATTAGAACTTATTCTTAATATATTTATATTAATATTTATTAGAAAATTTATTCAAAAATAGTCATAAAATCACCAAATAAGCCTAGGACTCAGCTTTTGACAAATTGAACATTCCTTAAAATGTATTTAATGAAAGTACATGTATATTTAAAAACAATATTCCTTATAAAAAGTTTTAGTAAATTTGACAAGTTTGGTGTTTGGTAAATTGACATTGTGACTGACCTCAGGTTTAATTCTCTTATCAGTTCATTTACTTAAGAAAGCATAATTTGTGATTATCTTTCATGACTTGGAATAGAAAAATACATCTTAGCTTTATATTGTTCATTCAGTCTTGCTTACTTGGCTTCTAGGATGATATAGTGAAAACTAATTTAAAATCAATTATAATTTTTAACAGGATACTATGAACCCATTCTCACAAGTGATAATGATCCTGAATTGTTCAGGATTAGCTGTTTACCTAAAATGAATGAGCAGAGTTCTTTATTGTCTGTGCTCAACGGAAAAAAAGATGTCGTGGTCCTGCTTGCAAATAGACGTTACTGCTTCTCTGGTTCTAAAATTTTAGAAAAGGCTGGACTGTTCTCAGTCTCTAGACCAATATGTTTACGTCATAAGCATTGGTCCACCAAATTGTAATAATTTAGTTTTCCTACTGCAAGGAGGAGGTAGATTCCATACGAATATGCTACTTTCAACAGACATTTAGCCTAGATTTTCTGAGATTTAGGTGAAGAATGAATTGAATTTGAACCATGAAAAGTCATATTCCCAGAAAATTCTATGGTTGTACTTAACAAGACCAAACACAAAACCAAAACAGATCAAAACCAAAACAGCTTCAAATAACTGAAGGTTAAAAATTAACCTGTTTCTTTGAATGTGCCGTTAATGTTTTTACAATAACTTTTTGGGGTAATGAGAAGTACCATTTAGCTCATTTACTCACTGTCTCCTATGGAGTGATTACTCTGTGTTTATATGAATATGGATTAGGAAAATTGTTCTGCACATATGAGCTAGGGATTTTGAAGAAAGAATCTTTATTCTCAACACTGATTTTACCAAGAAAAGGGGGGAGTGGTATTGCAGTTAGTTATTAAAGAAATAACGGGGGCTTCCCTGGTGGCGCAGTGGTTGAGAATCTGCCTGCCAATGCAGGGGGCATGGGTTCGAGCCCTCGTCTGGGAAGATCCCACATGCCGCGGAGCAACTGGGCCCGTGAGCCACAATTACTGAGCCTGCGCGTCTGGAGCCTGTGCTCCGCAACAAGAGAGGCCACGATAGTGAGAGGCCCGTGCACCGCAATGAAGAGTGGCCCCCGCTTGCCGCAACTGGAGAAAGCCCTCGCACAGAAACTAAGACCCAACACAGCCATAAATAAATAAATAAATAAATAAAATTAAAAAAAAAAAAAAAAGCACTATGAGGATTCAAAATCCCCAATATGTGCCATTTAATAAAAAAAAAAAAAAAAAAAAGAAATAAGGAATAGGGTTTACTAACGTCTGAATTCAGTATACAAGAAGACTCACTCTAAATCTAAAAGCTCAAACTGTTACCTTTCCTTTAAAAAAGAAAATCCTTATTTGTATATAACTTGAGTCAAATGCATTGTTAATTTTGCATTGAGTAGGACTTTAATTAATCTGTTCATTTTCTCTTGTCTTTCTCTTAGGCATATAATTTTCTGCAACTTTCATTCAGATAAGTTACTGTATACTAGGAAGGATCTTAAAACATTTTCCAAACCAAATGTATTTGCCTCTTTGGTTTCTTGTGTACTAAAATTCCTAACATGTGAGCTAGTCCTTTTAATTAAAAAACTTAACAAAGGGCCCCTATTAAAATATGAATCTGCCTGGGAGGAGCATATTAAATTCAAAATTAAAAGGTGGTAATGTATCAGTATGAATGTATTAACTAGATTAGTTTCATAGCAACTAGAAAAGAGTAGAACCAAGACATAAAACACTGTGGAAAGTGAGTCAGGTGAAGCACTATAATTCATACTTCTGTGAGGCCAAGTATGGGGTACACTGTGGGTTTATGGTATGGTGGGTAAGGGGAGGGAAGTATTCCTTGGATTACATCTTCTCTCAGGCTTCCTATAATGCTAAAACTGCACAGCTCTCTCATTCTAGGAGTTCTGAAAGGCAGCACATGGAACTGTTTAACCCCTAACATTAATGCTACATACAAATAGTCACTCAGTAAGTGAGATTTATCTGATTTTTGAAGATACATAAATTCAGTTACGGAAATGCCAGTTTTTACTGCTCAGCGGTCCTTTTATCAGATTTACACTGCTGGTGAAAGAAAAAAGTTTGACCCATATTATCCCTTTGTTTTTTTTCTTCTGTCAGTTCTCACACCTTATCTGTATGAAGTTGCCTATGTGTAGACAGAGTAAGTGGCCAGGTAATGGATGTGATTTGAAAGGTATTGCAAAATTTTGTGCTATTCTATCCCATGTCCCTGCCAATAGAAATGTCCATTATCGACATTTCTTCAACGCATGAGATAACCAAGGTGAAATCTTTCTCCTTCATTTTACAAACATATGCATTTTTTCCCCCCTCTGGGAAAGAGGAAAAGGATAAGCTACTTCCTAATCAGAATGGTGTCTTAGGTAAGCAGGTGTTACACTGGAAAGTAGCAAAATGAGGCAGTCAAGGAACATATATAAAGAGTTAGGGGAAAGGGAGAAGAGAAAAAAGGGGCTGAAAAATATGTTTTCATAGAAGTTAGTCTTTGATCTAGCCTGTCATCTCTCATATTGATTAAGGAGAAAAAAGGTGACAAGGGCAATTTGACTCTCTGGAGATGACAGGTGTAGGTCACGTGGGTGCACACGTGCATGTGGGTTTCTCACAGCGTGTATAGGTGTTTTAGCCGTCCTGTTAGTCCCTAGGTCTATTTCAGTGAGAGTTGCTCTGTATGTAGTTGTTGTTTTGATGTGCTTGTGATGGGAGGTGAGACCAGTGTCCACTTACTCTGCTATCAATCTCTTCTGAAAAGTTTTATAAATTAAAAAAAGTTTATTTAAAAATAGATGATTCTACCTAAAATGTTTTATTTTAGATCAATATGTTTATAGACAAATTATAAACTTTATGATATTTGGTAGTATTAAGTAGGAAGGCAAATTTTTGTCATATATGTCATGTTATTTGTCATGTGATATACACTCCTTATTCTAAATTAATACTGAGAAAAAAGCGTGACCTGTTAAAAAATAAATTCAAAGATGACATTCTGTTGTATTTGGCTTCAGAGAGTCATACATTAAAATGTAGATTGGTGTTTAATTATTATATGTGTTAAAGTGTTAAAATAAGAAAAAAGCTGATATAATGTTTGGAAGTTTTACACTTTGGAGTTTAAAAATGTTTGGAGTTTAAAAAATTTTAAAAATCAATAAACTTAGTATTATACTGTTTGTATTTTCTTTAGAACTGAAGAAATAAGATAATAGGTTTTATGTCATTATTTGCAGATATTTCTAACTAGATGAAAAAAGAGCATCTAGATACCATTCTTCATTTTATTCTTTCTTTCTAAGAATTGGTTTTGATACAATGGAATCATAAAATGAGGTACTATGCTGTTGGAGGATGGAGGGGACGAAAAGTGCCCACTGAACTGAGAAGGCATCTTGAGACCGAAAAACAAGGCAGGCAGCTCCATATAATCAATGGATCCATTTATTATAGGGCAACTTACTCACAAGGCAGGATCTATTGGGATCAGGTGACAACAATCCCGAAGCATTCACATCTGCACTCTGCACCACCGAGGAGCCGTTAGGGCAGTTTTATAGTTAACCTAGGGAATGGGGTGAGTGCTTGGAAAAAGGGTGTACATTCCTAAGTCAAGATTTGTGAATGGGGGGACTTCCCTGGTTGCACCGTGGTTAAGAATCCGCCTGCCAATGCAGGGGACACGGGTTCAATACCTGGTCCAGGAAGATCCCACATGCTGTGAACCAACTAAGCCCATGCGCCACAACTACTGAGCCCACGCGCCACAACTAATGAAGCCCACGTGCCAAGAACCCGTGCTCCGCAACAAGAGAAGCCACTGCAATGAGAAGCCTGTGCACTGCAGGGAAGAGTAGCCCCCGCTCGCCGCAACTAGAGAAAGCCCGTGCGCAGCAATGAAGACCCAATGCAGACAAAAATAAATAAATAAATAAATTTATTTAAAAAAAAAAGATTTGTGAATGGGTAACTAGTCTCATGGGTGCTGGAGGATACGTCAGGGAAGGTTTTCATCGTTTTGGAGAGACTAACAGAGCATAGAGGCCACCTGGTCCTAATGATTATTAAACAATATCTATTAACTACAAATCCCTTGACGACAGAGAAGTGGTTTACAGAACGGTACAGTCCTGAGTAGGGTCAGTGGAAAGAGAGAAGAAACTCTGAGGGCTCAAGATGGTGTCAGTTATTCTAACAGACTTACACAGGCAAATTTTAGGGACTTCCCTGGCAGTCCAGGGGTTAAGACTCCACACTCTCAATGCAGGGGTCATGGGTTTGATCCCTGTTCGGGGAACTAAAATCCTACATGCCATGGGGCCGATATTTTCTTTATGCTCCCCATTAGGTTATATTTTAACATCAGTGCTTTTCATGCTTTCTGTCTTTATCCAATGGTCTATTAGAGGTATAAATAAAACAGTGTATGACCACAAATAAAGATAGTTTAAAATTGTCTAATGTTCGAAACCAACATGCTGACAAATGGTACTCAGCTGAGTGGTAAACGGAGGAGAGGCTAGTCCAGCCCACACTCATCTGATTAACACTAGTCCTGAACATCTTGCTTGATATTTATTCAGAGCTCCAAACTGTTCCCTTTATATAACTTAAACAAGTGTTTTACTCACTAATACCAAAGTACAAATGAGAATTGATACCCTTATGGCTGGAAGCACATGGAGCCAGTTGGGAAGTTCTGAGTAGCAACTCTGGATGCTTCCCGCTCGAACAGTCAGTGGCTCTGGTCAGGAAAGTTACAGATGCCTCAGGCTGTTTTGCTAAATTAAAGTCCAAATAATCAAAGGGAAGGGAAAGAAAGAGGAGACTGACAAAGGTTCTTAGTGAAAGCAAAATAATTAGAGAACCAAGGAAAAAAAAACAGTTAAGAAAGTTGTTAAGAACACAGCATTAACATAGATTAGAAATGTGTTACCTTCTTATTACGTTTTTAAAGAATCAATTCCAATGACACTTGTTCTTTTCCCCTATATTTTTGTAACTGAAAATATATATAATGATCCTTGTGGAAAACAGTACATAACTTTCCAATGGAAAAACAAGACAAAATCAATCATAATCCTACCCAGAGGTAACCACTATTAAGATTCTAGTTTTGGTCCTTCAATATTTTATCTAAGTGAATACAACAGTGAACATACACACCACACCAGTGGAGAGGCAGCTTAGGTACTGGATAATAGTCTCTAGGGCCAGACTGCCTGGATCTGAATCCTGGCTCTGACACTTACAAGCTGTGTGACCTTGCACAAGTTACTTGACCTCTCTGTGCTTTAATGCCCACATCTTCAAAGTTGGGATAATATTATTTAGGTCATAAGGTTTTTTTTTTTTACCATTCATTCTCTTTATTTTATTATTTTATTTTATTTTATTTTCTTATTTTTTTAACATCTTTATTGGAGTACAATTGCCCCACAATGGTGTGTTAGTTTCTGCTTTATAACAAAGTGATTCAGCTATACATATATATATGTCCGCATATCTCTTCCCTCTTGCGTCTCCCTCCCTCCCACCCTCCCTATCCCACCCCTCTAGGTGGTCACAAAGCACCGAGCTAATCTCCCTGTGCTATGCGGCTGCTTCCCACTAGCTATCTATTTTATGTTTGGTAGTGTAAATATGTCCATGCCACTCTCTCACTTTGTCCCAGCTTACCCTCCCCCCTCCCCATATCCTCAAGTCCATTCTCTAGTAAGTCTGTGTCTTTATTCCCGTCTTGCCCCTAGGTTCTTCATGACCATTCTTTTTTTTTTAGATTCCATATATATGTGTTAGCATACAGTATTTGATTTTCTCTTTCTGACTTACTTCAATCTGTATGACAGACTCTAGGTCCATCCACCTCACTACAAATAACTCAATTTCGTTTCTTTTTATGGTTGAGTAATATTCCATTGTATATACGTGTCACATCTTCTTCATCCATTCATCTGTTGATGGACACTTAGGTTGCTTCCATGTCCTGGCTATTGTAAATAGAGCTGCAATGAACATTTTGGTATACGACTCTTTTTGAATTATGGTTTTCTCAGGGTATATGCCCAGTAGTGGGATTGCTGGGTCGTCTGGTAGTTCTATTTTTAGTTTTTTGAGGAACCTCCATACTGTTCTCCATAGTGGTTGTACCAATTTACATTCCCACCAGCAGTGTAGGAGGGTTCCCTTTTCTCCACACCCTCTCCAGCATTTATTGTTTCTAGATTTTTTGATGATGGCCATTCTGACTGGTGTGAAATGATATCTCATTGTAGTTTTGATTTGCATTTCTCTAATGATTAATGATGTTGAGCATTCTTTCATGTGTTTGTTGGCAATCTGTATATCTTCTTTGGAGAAATGTTGTCATAAGGTTTTATGATAACAATGAATTGGTAACTCTAAAGCTTCTAAAACTGTGTCTGGACAACAGCAAGTAGTATATAATATGTATATATATATATATATATATTTTTAAAGGAATTCCTTTATTTTTATTTATTTATTTATTTATTTATTTATTTTTGGCTGTGTTGGGTCTTCGTTTCTGTGCGAGGGCTTTCTCCAGTTGCGGCAAGCGGGGGCCACTCTTCATCGCGGTGCGCCGGCCTCTCATATCGCGGCCTCTCTTGTTGCGGAGCACAGGCTCCAGATGCGCGGGCTCAGTAGTTGTGGCTCACGGGCCCAGTTGCTCCGCGGCATGTGGGATCCTCCCAGACCAGGGCTCGAACCCGTGTCCCCTGCATTGGCAGGCAGATTCTCAACCACTGCGCCACCAGGGAAGCCCCTGTATATGTTTTATTATTATCTCCAATTATATATAGTTTTACAAAAATGGTATCACATTGTATGTAATATATTAGGGTTTGTGTTTTTCTAATCTGGTCATAGCCTTTTAGGACAATCTGCTTCTAAATGCTTTTCTTGTATGTTGGAGTCTTTGAGAGTGTCCAATCAATAAATACCAATAAGTACCAGTGGCCCCCCCATCCTAACTGTGAATCAATTGAAAAATAAGAGACACGTATGACACACAGATTCCAAAACATCACTTCTAGCACTGACAAGCTGATGTGAGGGCATGTGGCTTATTTCTGCTGGCAAGCAGGCTTTCTTACAGTTAACCTCCAAATAGATCAACCTCCCCACGTCAGCCTTCTCCACATGGAGTGAGTGAGGGTATGGAGAGGAAGGACATGTCATGCTCATGGAATTCCATCTGTATAGAAGGAAATAATAAGAATGAGAAATAATAATATTATCCTTTTCCCTTTTTCTCCTTCCACCATGGAAAAGTTTTCCTTCTGATTTTAATGTACTGTTTTTACTCTGCTTGTTGAAGCATTTTAGCAAAGCACTTAATAGTAATTGAGACTATGTATCTCGAATTTCTTTGGACATTTTCCCCACATATAACTTAAATAAGAAAGCTGGATATACCTTGGTAAGTGAAGATTTGGTGACAATGGCTGTGTTTACCTGATGCGAAAGTAGTTGGTTAATATATCTGACCAGTTAAAAATCAGTTGATTTGATGACAAAATCTCATTTGGTATCACATAGAGATTGCAGGGTCTGCATATGTAATGTCAAGAGCTGGCCAATTATGCAAACTAGTTAAATCTCCTGAGTCTTCTATTACTGAGAATAAAAAGAGCATTAAGGATTGAAGGTATAATATCAATAACATCAATAGGTACCCTTCACTGAATGTTGATTGTGTGCTAGCATCATATTACATATTTCTTATGTATTATCTTATTTAATTTTATTGCAACTCATCGTTGTTGTCGTGGTCACTTTCATTGGGCCCTCCCATCCTCTGATCCTTTCTGTCCTCCGTGGGACTGACTTCAGAAAATTAAAATTTCCAGGTTCCCTTGCACCTGATTTCCAGTTAGGTTGTCAATGGGAGGTATTGGTGTGAGACTGGGGTTGTAGAGGGGAAAAGTCATTTCTCCAGCTCCATGCATTAAGTGGTACCTCTGGCAGTGGCTGTGTGTCCCTAAGGGCTTGAGCTCCTGCAGATCAGCCCTTTTCCCTTTTTGATACATTCTCTGGAGTGAGAGAGACTTGCCACTGACATAAATCTCTGGGTTGCCCACCGTCTGCCCAGTTTGGCTTTTTAACTCTTCCGATGCCTTTAGAACTAGTTTCCCATAATTAAATCCTCTATTGAACTACCTGTCATGGGTTCTATTTTCTTGTCTGAACCTTGACTTATGTAAAGATAGAGATTATCTTCATTGTATGGGTAGATTAAGTGACTTGTACCGAATCACACAGCTAGTTTAAAAACAGGCTTTCAAACCAGTAGTGCCTCCTTTTGAAGCCCAAGTCCTTAAATTACTAGGCTGTATTGAAATGATATTCCAAGTGAATGTCCAAATAAATAGTTTTCATGAATTGCTTATTTTTATTACTTAGTTCAAATTGTCTGCATGATGGCATGAAGCAGCTATTATTATACTTTAATTGTCTATCTCTCCCATTAGCTTGTGAGACTGCTTGAGAGCAAGCACATATGTTATTCATCTTTGTATTCCTAGCACCAACTACTGTGCTTGGAATGTAGTAGAGCCTTAATAAATATTTGTGGAATGAATGAATAATAATCACTGCCATTTACAGAGTGACTATTTCATTCCAGCAAGCATGCTAGGGGTCTTATGTAAAATTTATAACTCAGTCTTCATAACAATCTTGCAAGGTAGGCATAAATATTCCAACATCATAAGTAAGGGAAAATAGGCTCAGAGTTTAAACAATTCACAACTAAACTAGAATTAAACCCAAGTTAACTGGGCTTTAAAGTCTGACCTTTTGACTATATCTAGCTGCTTCCACTAGTATGAAGTAACAAATATATAAATAATTGGGTTGGAAGAAAATCTAACATCTTATTGGATTTCCAGTTATTAGAGGAACTTCATAAACAGATGAAGTCTTATCTCTATGAGAAAAAAGAGGAGTTCAGTATTTTCTTGCCACAATTAAATGAAGAAACAAGTTTTTGTATCTCAGACTATGCCTATGCAGGCAAAAGGAAGAGAAATTGGGATAATAATCTGAAATATGAAATGGTTTAAATTGCCAATGTGGAAAACATTGGCTATTCCCATAATTACCTAATCATTCTCTAGAGTTACTTGGCATGAGATGTAACCCTGATGATCTTCACAACTAGCTCTCCTAAAGACTTTTAGAAGTCAGATTTTAGCTTTACTTTTCCATGTCTTGGTTTATTATCCAGCACGAGGCAGTACGTTTTCCAAAGTAACTGGGTAGGTATTTTTATTGCTGGATCGCTGGTGATGGTTTTCACTTGTGTTTCTGTGTGTTCCATACTTTGCTTTGCATGGTAAAATCATATGCATGAGTCTATGGCCCAGTTAAGTTTCTCCCTTAGTTTTACCAGAGTGATGCATTTCTAGTAACTCCTCTGAGCTTGGACTTAAAATAATACCTATATTTGTAAGGCTGATTTGCAGAATCCATGCCTTATTCTTTGATTTCTGATGAAAAGTAACTAATAGAAGCAAAATAATTTGGTAGGAATCATACAAAGAGTCATTGTTAATTCTCCACGTGCTTCTTTGGCACATACTTGCTTGGTTTGGTATTGGTTGAAATTATTTCAGCTGGATACCACCAAGAGGCTGTTCTCTTCTTGCAGAGCTAGGAGCCATTTGAAGATTCTGGAAATAAACAATTTTCATAAGGTCTTTGCTGGCGTGACCCTGTCTTTTTTCCCAGGGAAAGGATGTTCTCCTAAATCTTCTTCATGTATGTACTACTAGTTTTGCCATGATAAAGTAAAGCCTTTATTTTGTTAATTCAATAGGAGAGATTAATATAAAATTAAATGTAGGCATTTTCCCAGGTGATTTATAATAATAAAAGCTATGTCTATGTATTTAATACTGGGGAAAGAACACAATAAGACCGTTTATTTGTTTGCTAAAACATTGTATTCTCTTGTCGTTGAGACATGTCATTAAGGGCTGGAAACCAAGGGGTGTCAAAAACCCCAGAGGTTGCTGTTCCATGGGTGTAGAGTTTCAGTCATGCAAGATGAAAAAGTTCTAGAAATCCACTAACCAAAGTGTGCAGGGAGTGAACAATTCTGTAATGTGCTTTTACCACAATTAAAACAAAAATAAAAACAAACACAAAAAGCACAGTCGTGACCAGTAGACATGGAAGAAACCCAACTACATTTGTGCTGAAGAATTACCTGCTCCCATTTGAATGTCGAGAAGGAGTTAGAGAAATAAACTGATTCTCTACTTCATAAAACTGCAGCAAGGCGTTTTCATTAGCAGTGGTGACTGATGGAGATTGTCGGTGATGCTGCGATCCCAGGAGCAGAAGTCACCGTGTAAACAAAGCTGTGCTGACAAAAGGGGACTGTTCATAAAGCTGACACTGGCGCGGCGTTGAGAATATGAAGAAACAACGTGTGCATTCTCTGATTTGGGGCCAAAGTGTTCAATAATGATTGTGACATTAACTATTGGAATTTACAAATTTTAAGTAAAAAGAATAGATCTTATTCATTCATTTATTTATTTTCCTCCGCTAAAATTTTTCAAAAGTATCTGAAAAGCTAAAATGTTTTCACTGTATAAGCTGGCAAATTAAGGAAAGTTTAGTGTGAATTGAATCGCATTTAATTCTTTCCAAGTGCTTAGCTTGAAACACTACAGTGAAAAGACAACTGTTTAAAAACTTCTTTCAGGGCTGGAAACACATTTTGAAACAAACCTTTGAGGCATGATGACAAAACCTGCACAATATCACAATGCATAGAAGGAAAAACAGAATTCCCTGATGTGGTGATTTTCTGTTACCAACTCCAACTTCTATGCCTCCTCAGGTATATAGGAAAAATAGGCATTTAGAATAGGCATGTTTTTAGCCACTAAGATGAGTGAAGACAACTTTGATACCAAGAGGAATATATTCTCTCCCTCTCTTATCATTTGACTGGGTAGCTATATTGAGCTATAATATATTGAGATATAAGCAAGCGGGAGCGGGGGGAAGAAAAAACGTAAGGGAGAGAGATTGAGTCTAAATGTACGAGAAGGAAAAACTGAGAGCAGTTGAGAGGTTTATGATAAAACCAGAGGTATTATAGATGAAGACCAGAAAATAGCAGTTTCCACTCTTTTGAAAAATTATCCCATTCTATGGGTTTTTCTAAAACTAGTGTTATGTACTTGCACTACACTTTAGGTGACTTGGAATTTTATGGGAGGGATTTCAGCTTGAGTTCATTTGTATTGTCATTCAGAATTGCCTAGAGTGGTCTCTCGTAATTTTCACTTATGACCTATGGATTTTTTCACCACTTACATACCAAACAATTTGTATTTGATCATACACTGTCCAGTTCTATTCCAATGTGTTTTATTGAAAAGTTTTACCTTTCCCAATAAAAGTATAATTTCCCTGGGATCTGGGTCCAAGTACCTTTCACAGAGCCTTATACTTCTCTACCTAGTTTATATTGTCTTTAGGACAACTTGTCTGTCTTGTTCACTGCTGAAATCCTGTGCTTAGCACAATGACTGGCATATAGTAGACTTCTGATAGATATTTGTTGTCTTCATAAAAGAATGAGTAAAGAGAATTAAGCTCATACATAATTGTTCAGTGGCTATTGCCTTAATGTGTACAGGGGAGTGGGATTCAGGTTTTAAAAATTAGTGCCATTTGGGATATTGTTAAATGGATATTGTTCAGAGGATTTTAATCAATTAACCCTGGGGATACTGTTAAGATAGCATCTGGCAACTTGAAGTAGATTTACTAGATTAAATATAGTCAGAGTGAAATGCTTTGGTTTTAGTACAAAATATTGCCCTAATTTCAAGAAACAAAATAGACAAAATCTTTGACAAAGAGTTAGTAGAATTTAATAGAGTTTAAATCATCTTTTTGTTTTACATATAAAACATTTTACATATAAAAATGTGTACCTATATATTATATATACACATAGACACACATATATCTGTATTTATTATATATGTATACATATAGGTTTCCACTACTATGTTTGATCTTCTCTGAAACCTCACTTCTTAACTTGCAGGATTCTTTTCCAGATCATAGAATTATTTGTTATTTTTACTTAGGCGATTTCCATGATTAAAATTCCATGTCTCCCCAGGTTTCCGTGAATCAGCAGTGCCCCAGAAAGCGTTTCCCTTCCTGAGACTCCAGGGAAGTCTTGGAACACAAAGAACTTGAAGACGGAGCCTGGCCAAATAGAGATTTTTGAGCCTTTGTAAGCTTGCTAAAGCAGATTATTAGTACAAACAAAATCAAAGTCTGTGTGTTCCTAAAAGCATCATTTTCATGTAAGTCCAAGGAGCTCACTTCAGTTTTATTTGCTTTGGCTAAAGAAATGAAAAGCTTTGTTTTAACCACGTGGACATTATTTTGCAAGGGGATCATAACAAATTGTTCTAATCTTTAATTTCACTAAAGAGTTACTACAGTGATTTGATGTAACTTTTTCAATGGAAAATTAACAACTAAATCTTTTCTAACCTCATTGTTTTCTAGATATGAATCAGAAGCTTCCTAGGTATTTTTGTAACATTTGTAACACAATGCATTCTGATTCTGTTATTCAGATTCAGTGCTTTCTTCAAAAGAATGACGCTTTATGACTTTGTCAGCAATTTAATAGATTTTTGTCTTCTTAAAAGAATAGAACTAAGAAATATCAAGATTTAAAGCATAAATACCTTGGAACACTCAGAAGAGCAACATGGGAGAAACTGAGAAAAGAATTGAAACTCATAGAATAAGATGTCTTTCCAAGTTGAAGGTATGGACTTGCTTTGTGTGGGTATATGTGTATGTACCATATATATATTTTTAAACTGAGACCTTGTAAAGTTGCTTATATCTTCGTGTATTAATCTAATAATAATGTCATACTACCTGATATATTGATAAATTCTTGCTTTCATGAAGTTGGTTTGTAACTGAGGGTGTCTAAATAGGATTATTGATTCAGGCAATTTAATCAGAAATAGTTTTGAGGGATTTAAATGGAAGACAGGATCTTAAACACTTTCAAGCACACATTATATTACAGTAGGATTGAATTTCCTGGATCAAAGGCCAATTTAATGTTCACCCTTCTGGGGCTTCTAAGTCAGAGGAGTATGGAGGTCTCTCCTGGAAAATGGTTCATTGCACAGAAATGCTTTGTTGATCTGTATTCAGTGATGCCCTCACAATGACCCGCTAAAACAAATGTTTACTTCAAGCTTTGGCAACATACCAATCATTCTCTATAAGAAAAATGCCCATTTTGTTAGCTGTTTTTGGTATTCTTGACTATTTCAGAGCAAATTCTTTTTGCATAGCCTCAAAGCTATTTTGCCTTCAAACAAAATTTAAATTTATTTTAAACCAAGGAATCTGGATAATTGTCTTGATTCCACAGCTAGTGCCTGCAAGTGGTTTCCAAACTATGACACTGCCACCAGTTTCCTTCCTATCAAAAGTTTGTTTTCTCTTTATACAGGTGTAGGAAAGATCTACACATGTACCGGAAAGGGGAGAATCATGATATAGAGCTAGAAAATTACTTTTGCCTGAAATGTTCTTTTAATTATATATTTTAAAAATCCCCTTAAATTATTCCTAATTCTCATGTCCATCTCCTAACACTGAGGGGTTAAAAATAAGGACTGAGGCCCAGGTTTCCTAGGTTTATGTCGAGTTCAACTACTGACTTGCTCTGTGACCTCGGAGAGGTTGCTTAACGTCCTTGTGGCTCAGTTTTCTCATCTGAAAGGGGTAACAACAGTACCCATCTCATAGAATGTTTTTCTTTTTACATCCTTCAAACAATGACTGGAATATTGTAAACATTCAATAAATATTAGCTATTATTATTAATAGCATTTGTGGATAAAGGTCAAGTATTATTTATAAACAATTGGTCCTTAATTTTGTATGACTGGAGTTTGGCAGGACTAGATATTGATCTGAAATGAGATAGCAAAATACTGCAAGCACAAGTTTATCAGGTAAAAGTAAGAGACAATCGCTTCATAATTAGCCGGGTTTCTCTGTTTCTCTGACCTTAGACATATGCTCATTAAGCAACATTTTTAGAAGATATCAAAGGACTGTCTTCAACAAATTTGCTTCAAACTCTGGGGCATTATTAAAAGCTGGTAGGACTAGCTTTATAAATATAGAGGTTATTTTGCACTAGACGTGAGTCACAATAGCCACTGGTTGCTTTCACTCTATGAAGAAAACCATACAGGTTAGGAAGCCCATCTAAATGTTTCAGGAAAAGCACTGGGGTCATGATTTACCTAGTTTCCTCTCTTAAAATGTTAAATAAAAGAAATTATTCTCTCAAACATGATTTGTACTTTATTTGATAGGCCTTGCTTGCTTTTAAATATAAAATCTGAATTATAAAACCATGTGAAAATTGTTTACTCTCAACAATGTGCTCTGAAAAGATTTACAGTGTGTTGAGAGACAGAATTTCTACAACTGGTGTTTAATATAAAAGGATAAATAGCTAGAGATATAGCTATAATATCTTGGCAGCTATATAACGATATGAATTTTGACTCATATTGAGCTTGATATTTAAATTTCCCAGGTCTTTTCCACATACATTTCTATTCAGATTTCCCCAAACTAATTGGTGCAGATAATTTTTGGTTTAGGTGTATTTAATCCTATTGAATTTCATCTTATATTCAGCTTACTTTCAGCAGTGACTACTTCTTCAAGATGTTTTTGAATACTGATTCTGTCATTCATTCAATAAACTTGTACTGGATGCCTACTGTTTGTGAGGCATTTACTAGACCCCGAAGATACGAAGGTAAATAATATATGGATCCTATCATTGAGTTGCTCACAGTATAGTGAGGGAGGAGGTTATAGGCATCCAAACACATAAATAACGTGCACTGTGGGGAATTCCCTGGCAGTCCAGTGATTAGGACTCTGGGCTTCTACTTCAGGGGCAAGGGTTCAATCCCTGGTCAGGGAACTAAGATCCCGCATGTCACATGGCACGGCCAAACAGATAAATAAATAAAGTCCTTAAAAAAAAAATAAAGTGCACTGTGCTGAGGGCTGTAATAGAGGCAGGCACACAGCAGGGTGGGGAGATAGGTAGTGAGTGGTCAAGGCTACCTGGGAAGTAGAAAGACAAGGAAGACTCCACAATAGAAATAATGATAGAGTTGAGTTTTAAATATTGAGCATATATTTATCAGATGCACAAGGTGAAGAAAAACATTGCAAGTGGAGGACCACCTGTAAAAGAGATGTAAAGTGGCATGGTGAATTAAAAGAACTATAAATAGAACATTATGTTTAGGGACATGCAGCAAGAGATCATAACAAGGTATATACGAGGTTTTATTTGCCATCTAAGAAGTAGGGATTTTTGTTTATGGGAAGCCACTAAAAAGTTTCAAGAAGTGGAATCACATGCTAAATATGCATTTTATTCATTTGTTTGACAAATATTTATTAAGCTCCAAATTAGTGGTGGCAGGAGGTGGAAGGGAGATTGGAGGTGGGAAAGACTAGAGGAGACTAAAAAATGATTGCAGTTGTCTAAGATAAACTTTGTAAACATTTGAGAGATTTCAGCATCTGGGTGGTAGTTAAAGCCATGGGAATAAGTGAGATTTCCTAGGGAGAGCGTATATAGCAAAAAGTGGAGGGTATGAGACAAAAGCCTGAGAAGAGAAGACTGGATAGAAAGAGTCTAGAGATAGGTGGAGGTACAGGTATACATGGGGGGAGGGGAGGGAATTTCAGGAAGAAATGAATGATTAATGATCTTAAATGACTCTGAGATATCAAGTTAGCTGAGGACAGAGAAGTACCTATTGGATTTGGAAATCAGGAAGTTGTTTATGACCTTTTATAGAGTAGCTTCAAGAGAGGCTAGACTGTAGTAGACTGAAGGGTGAGTGGAAGGTTCGTGTAGGCAATGAATCTAGACTATTCTTCCAAACAGCTGGATGGTAGCTGGAGCTACCATCAGGGATGAGGGAAGATTTTTAGGACAGAAATGTCTTGGATATATTTATAAGTTAGTGGGGAGAGAGACAGTAAAGAGTATGAGGATGAAAGTAGAGGAGGGGGTCAACAATTGATGAATCAGGATCTCAGCAATGGGAAGAATGGATTCCAGAGCATGGCTGGAGGGAGTTTCTTATACAGGAGGAGGGATACATCCTTTTAAGATGGGAGGGAAATTGGAGGGATAGGGAGGGGTAAATTTGAAGGTGAAGTTGCTGAGATCATTTGCTGGTCGAGAAGAGCACGGGGCTAAGTTGGAGACTGACAAAAAGAAAAGATTGTGAATAATCTTGAAGGGAGTGTACAAAGTGCAGTATAAATTGTGGGGTTGGTTCAAGATTGAGAAATTGGAAGATGGAGGGGTGAGGATTTTAGGGATATGAGTGTACTGGCTGGAGAGTGAATCGAATGGTCTCTCAGGATGGAAGTGTCATCAGGAAATGGAAAAGCCCTGTGGCATAGGATTGGAGACTACCATTCAGGTTGATATAAATATATTTATCTATAATTTGTTGATTTTGAAGCATTAATCTACCTGACTTTGCTCCTTTTTCAAATCCCTTACTAAGACCTAAATCTTTTCACTTCCAATTTAATAAAACTATCAAAAATTTAACTTTTTAGTAAAACCATACTAGTTTCTGCTGATCACAATAGTTCTATCTGTTAAATTGTCCTTGAGTTTTTTGTTACAGATGGTGTCAGCCTGACTGCTGTCTGGAATTATATCAATACCTAGGAAGTGTGATTCAATATGTGGAAATTTATTGTACTGTATTCATATTTGTTTATCATAGCAAGTACCTGTTTATCATAGCAAGTTTAGAAATGTTTTGTATGGTTTATAATTAAAATATTGCTTTAAATAAATTAACTGGCAATGAGTAGCAATAGAATGTTGTATAAATTGCATATTACTTTGTTCAAGAGAGAACTTAAGCAAATTTGCTACAGAAATAATGTCTTTGTGTAACGTCACATTCCTTTTTAAAAATTAACATACACGTATTCTTTTGTACTACAGAGAGTGTTGCAATGCTGAAGATCAATTTAAATCGTTTGCTACATGTTATTTAGAATGATTACTTGCTTCTGTGTATGTATAAGACGTGCCCATAAAATAATGAGGCTACAAATGACCTACACAATTCAATATCACTAATCAATTAGTCCCACTTTGGATTTTCAAAGAGAGAACATAGTATGGAAGACCAGAAGAAGAGATCACTTTAAAAGCTTCTTCCAAATACAAGAGTTACTTGAGGTGGAGACAATCAGTCTTTTGGTAGAAGATATTTTGTCAACGGGTGGCAAATGTACAATTTAAAAATAAATTTTTCATATGTTTTCTTGCACTTTTTTTCTCCCTAGATGTTTCTGTTGGCAATAACATGTGCATATGTATCCAAAACACTATCCGGATCTTATATGAATTCCATGCTCACACAAATAGAGAGACAATTCAACATCCCAACATCTCTAGTTGGATTTATTAATGGAAGCTTTGAGATTGGTAATGAATTATTTTTCCATTACTTCTTTTTATACATTATTTTATCCAGGGAGCTAGTCTGAATTTTACTCTCCTTATTTTCCGCTTTGTACCATTTAACTGACTGAATGTATTTTCTAAAATGACTTAAATAGCCTAGCTCACTTTCGAATATGTTGAGAAACAATTCATTTCAATATTATCCCTGAATAATGCTTAAACATCTTCACATATCCCATCATGGGACTTTTTATTCTAATAGTTAAAATTTTTTTATTCCAATAGTTCTTTGGTTAGCTAGCATGAGTAGCAGAGTGTTTAGAGTACTAATATTTAATCTATTATTTGATAACCCTTAGGGCTTGATTTTCATGTTTAGAAGATATCATGGGAAACAAAGGAATCTGTTTTAAAAAAAAAAAAAGCAAAGATTTTTCTTCTCCTACTGTTTCTGGGAGGTTGACAATTCTCCTTTCTAAGTGCAGAGGGAAGAAGAAACGGCTTTCACATCTCGCTGAATTTATTTCAGAAACAGCCTTTAGGGAAGAATAAAGCCTGTTCTTAGGCTCTGATTTTTGTGGCTGACTGGGAAGATGTGAGGACAGAGAGAAAGAATGAGGAAGGGAAAGATTTCTCTTGTGAACAAACCCGCATAGAAATACAAATGTCACTCCTTTACAGTTTTGTAATGGCTTTTACTTCCTTCAAGATGCAAGTTGCCTTTAATATTTTTAATCAGTATCTGAAAGAAAAATTAGGATGGGATAGAGGCAAAACTGAAACAGGTGATGCTTGATCTTGTCTCCTAGTGCTCGGCTCTCTCAGACCTCATTCTGTGCCACCGGTTTGCTGGCTATGGAGATCCTGGCTATGGAGTCAGAAGTCACTCCTTGTACAGTCCCTGTGTAAACTCAGCTCACAGTCTAATGGAGGGCATAGGTGCAAAATAATTTAACTGAATGCAGTAAGTTTGGTGACATAGGTATATGCAATGTCCTATAGGAACACAGAAGAGGGACACAACCTCACTTAAGGAAGATAGGCTCTTGAAGTAAAAGTTTTCCAGGTGACGAAACAGGGTTAGATAAGTGTGAAGAGAATTCCAATAGAAGAAGAAGTGTAATGTTGAAACAGCATGGTAGCTTGTGTAGGGAGGAACGTTCAGCCCAGTGTTATGGACTGGCCACGCTTCAGGTGGCAATTCCTAGAATATAGGTCTAGAGAAATGGGCAGGGGTGAGAAATGGACTGTTGGAGAGCTTCGTGTGTGTGTGCTATGGAACTTACCTTTTATCCTCTAGGTAATGGAGAGTCACTAAGAGATTGGCAGAGGTTATTAACATTTCTGTGTCAAGGACCTCTTTGGCAATCTGATGCCATATAATCTCAGAATAATGTAATTGTGTAAAATAAAAACCATAAGGGTACAAAGGAAGTCAATTATACTGAAATAAAATTATCAAAATATTAAAAGCAGCTTATATAATAATACTTGTACTTCTTACCATCACATTAAATAACAATATCTACACTAATTTTGAAGCAATCATCAGTGTCAATAATATTTTGAAGTATCTGCAACAACTGTAATGTCGTATGCAAATACCTGTAACTTCTGTTGGTGATAATTGATGACAAAATCGTACATACTGTTAATACTAATGTAGTTTGTGTCTACTTTCACAGTCAAAGGAAATACTAATGTTAAGTTACTGAAAATAAAGATGTAATTTTTTTTCTCACTCAAGTTCATGGAACACCTGATTTCTATCCATGGACTCCTTTGGGGTTTATAGACAGCAGGTCAAGAACCTCTGTTAAAAGACATTGTGAAACAGAGCCTTCCCTCAGGGCAGGGGTTGTGTCCTATCCATTTATTATTTCATGCATCCCTAGCACCAATCCCAGTATTTCAGATATTTATTATACAATAAATACTGGATAGTCAATGATTGGGTGAGGCTGTTAATTTTAGACTTTGTTCATACTAATTGAAATATTCATTTTTCACATCAATTTTTTCTAGGAAATCTTTTGCTGATTATATTTGTGAGTTATTTTGGAACTAAACTGCACAGACCTATAATGATTGGTGTCGGATGTGTGGTTATGGGCCTAGGGTGTTTCTTACAATCACTACCTCATTTCCTCATGGACCGGTAAGTACTGCAGTCTCTGATGACTTTTTCAGGTGCAACTTTCAGCTGCAGGAAATAAGCTTGGATTTCTTTCTAGGAACAATGCCCCTAAAGACACAGAGCACTGTAATAGAAACTGCAAGGTTCAGATTCTGTTCCACCCGCCTGTTTTGTGCTCTTGGCTGCCTGGCTTCCACTCACATGTCTATTTATGAAATAGAGATTTGGGACAACTCTTTTATGGAGTTGAGTTTGATAAAAAAATTCTTAGGACCTGGCAAGATTTGGGATTACTCCTTTCTAGGGACTATTTAGACACTTCTAATTACAGTTGAGTTTCTGTTTAATTATGGGTCACCAAAGGATAGACCAGTCTGAAGGTTGATTTTCATTTTAAATTTTTATCAAAGTAATATGTGTGCAAAATTGTGAAAAGTAAAATTATATTGAAAAAAGCATTGTCCCCCACCCCTTCAACATTGCTCATGATACTCCTCTCCAGAGGCAACCACTCCCGACTCTTTTAGCTCTTTCTTCTTCTATTTGCTTCCATATTTCTAAGTAAATGTTTATCCTTTTAGTTTTTGATACTTCAGTGTTATGCAATATACATATTGACTTCCTACTATAAAATCATACTCACTAATCCATGTGTGTGATTATGTAAATATTTTTCATATTTCAGCTGAACCATGCTGTTATTTTCCCTTTCTTATATCACTTTTTATTTTCCCTGGATTTAATAATTGCCTCATTTTATATTTGATTCATTTTCTTTTTATTTCTCACGAATCATCACCAAATTCTTTACTGGTAGGACAACGTCTTCTCAATATATTCATACATATCAGAGGGTTTCATTTTTGTCTTTGAGATATCTCTCCTGTCATCATCAATTTTCCATCTGCAATCTGAACTGGGAACTCTCCAGGCCTGCCGCATGGCTGCTTCCTTGAAATTTTCACTCACCATTCTCCCTGGGAATTTGTCCTGCCTCTTTCTTCCATTCAGTTACTCACTTCCTGGGTAGTAATATCTTCTCCTTTCCTTTTCATTCTTACTCTTTTTGTGGCAAATGTCATCTAACAGGTTTCTGAGAAAGTGTGCAAGGAAAGTAATAATTTTAAGACCTTAAACATCGGGAAATATTCCTATTCTACTCCCATACTTGGTGACAGTTTGGCTGGTATAAAATTCTGGTTTGAAGTTTTTTCCCTAGGGATTTTGAAGACATCATTTCCAATACTTTCTAGTTTCCGGTGTTAACTCTTGAGAATCCTATACCATTCTAACCCCTGTGACCAGTTTCTTTTCTCTAGGAGCTGTTGGGATTTTCCTTTAAACTCCAGAATTTGAATTCATGATAATCATGTTGGTATAAATGATTTTCCGTTATCGTGCTAGGTGCCTTCAATCTGGACATTTGTAAAAGTTGCTTGTATTGTTTCTTTGATAATATCCCCCCTTCTTCCAACCCTCTACTTTCTCTTTCTAGAACTTCTACTTGTTCTTGAATATTGTTACATCCTGAGTTAAGCTTATAGTTTTCTCATCTTTCCTCTCCAATTTTCTATCTCTTTACCTTCTTGTTACTTTTAGGGGAGATTTCTAAAGATTTTTTTTTTTGATGTGGACCATTTTTAAAGTCTTTTATTGAATTTGTTACAGTATTGCTTCTGTTTTAGTTTCCTGTTTCTTTGGCTGTGAGGCATGTGGGATCTTAGCTCCCCAACCAGGGATCGAACCCACACCCCCTGCATTGGAAGGCGAAGTCTTAACCACTGGACTGCTAGGAAAGTCCCTGGGGGAGATTTCGTTATCTTCCAAACCTTTGAATGGATTTCTAACTTTTGCTATCATATTTTTAAGTTTTAAGGACTCTTGTTCTTTGAATGTATCTTTTTAAGGAACATCTTGCTCTTATTTTAAGAATGCAATGTCTTTTCCATCTACATTTTCTTCATCTGTCTTCATGTCTCTGTCTCTTTCAAGTGTACAGTTTTTTATTTGTTTTGTCTTTGTCTTTATGTTATAGGCTTCCTTCATATATCTGGTGGTCCTTGGTTAGCTATTCATATTTGAGAGAGAGGAATAGCAACAAGCTAACCAGAAGTTCCGTGGTACATGTGTAGGACTTGGTTGTTGGAGGACTTCTTCACAGCACAGGGACTGGATGTTTTAGAGATGGCTCAGAACTGTCCATAACTTGTCAGTTAACTCAGGCAGGGATTCTCCAATCTGTTGCCTGAGACATGGCAGCTTGGCTACCAGCCAGGTGGGAGTCTCTTTTATCAGTATGTAGATTTTTCTTTTACTTAATATCCCCAGTTTTTAGTATGGCCTCCTATCCTCAGTGTGCTTGTTTTGACTCTCTGCAGTCTAAGGCCATGTTCGTTGGGATGGTGAAGCGTGTCTATTATAAGGGTTTAAGTGCTCCTTATACACACTTTAAACCAATCCTCTGATTTTTTGGATCATACCCACTCCTGCCTTTAGAAGTATCTTGTATCCTGCCTGAAACTTTCCAGGGATATGTGGCACATGTTTGGTTGCTCCCTTGCAGGCACTTAGGCTTGTGTTTCTCATATTTTCTAGTTCAGTGACCACTCATCTGCTTTCCCATTTTCAAAATCTTTATCTTCTTGTCGAATTTCCAAAATCTCTTTGTCCTTGTCAAATCTTCCATTTTCTTTATCCTTGTGGCATTATGCCTTTTCCTTTCCTATTTTATAATCCATCAACTGTCATTTTGCTGAAGTTTTGGGGATGAATGAACTTTGAATGAGTTATTAGGTTTTAGTGGATAAATTAAATGAAAATGATATGTTATCTTCTCAGGTATTTCTGAAGGGATCAGAAGTTTTCAGGCAAAGAGTTTTCACCGTCCTTTTAGTTCCTAGCCTGTCCAAGACAACATCAAGTAATATTCAGCTATTATTTACATTTCTTTCCACTCTCTGCCAAAGGTGTTATTTTTTTTTGTCTGAAGCTGGCAAGTCTCATGGGATCATTGGTATGGAGACAGAAGCCTTTGTCCACAGTTCACAGCCACTCTGTGACCATGACTGGACAATTGTTCAAAGGGGAAGGCATTTTGACCCTTTTTATTATGTTCTATAGCATAGAAATCAGAATTGTCAGTGACATACAAACATAGCACTCTTCAGCTCATTTGGAACTCAGAAGGGCAAGGTTGTTTGTGTGTGTGTGTGTGTGTGTGTGTGTGTTTTGTTTTGTTTTTGGATTTCTCTTATCTACTAGAAATATAGAAACCAGTCCAGCATAATTTCTAACAAAGAGAGACTTAGCTGGACATATTTTCTTCCATTATTGCAGCTTATAATTTACTTTCTGAGAAAGGGCATGGGATCTTGTGGTAATTTGCCTAAGATAATATAGTCACAGTGTATTAACCCTTTTGTTCTTATGAGAAGAGAAAAACTCATTACATTGCACTGTCACAGTGTTTGAATCTCCAAAGGTCTCTCATTATGATGGGTAAATGTTTTGTTTTTCTTGGGGATTGATGAATGCATGAAGGGATTATTGTTTGAATTCTCAGAAAGTGGGTATATTTTTTATGAGCAAACCTCAGAGAATCCAAAGTTGGAAACTTGTTTGTTGTGTTGTTTTTCCTCCCAAAGCTTTATCTTCTTTATTATACTTCATAGAGTCTATTATTTTTCTTCCTTTTTGTTCCCTATCCACAGTAATTATTTCCAGGAAATGATCACCTAAAAACCATAAACGTTGATGTTAGGTAATCTAAAGGATAGACCATCCATATGCAGATAAGTGAAAGCTGGCTGTCAATGAATTACACATTTTCATGAGTGGCAAGTTCTTTTTGATGATAGCAATCTATGATGATTGGGTGGCAAAGATGAAAAGACATCTGCTTTCCTGGGTTTGGATGTTGTATCTTAAGTGAAGCAGGAGCATCTTCACATGCTCACATTGTCCTCATTGGCTCCTTAACACAAATGTGTTTTCCCTGTGTTCATACAGATACGAATATGAATCTACAGTTTCAGTTTCTGGTAATTTGTCCTCAAACAGTTTCTTGTGTATGGAAAATGGAACCCAGATTTTCAAACCAACAGAAGATCCATCAGGTTGTCTGCTTCATTTTATTACTTTAGTTAATTTGTAACTGAACACTTTCTGTGGAGGGTCTTTGAATGAGTTATTGGGTTTGGTTAAGTAAGGTAGAGGAACAAAAAGATATTTTTTCCCCTCTAAAGGATTTTAGAGGGGATCACGGAGGAGAATAGGAATGGCTAATAATAGAAAATGTTATGCCTCTTATATTTGAATATACCTATTAAGACTGCCTTGTCTGTTCTTTAAAATGGTTATTTAAAAATCAGTCAAAGACATCCACCCAAGGGCCACTGTAAAATTAATTCCTTAGAGGAAAACATCTTAGAAGGAAGGGTTTATACTGATGATTTGGTCTATACAATTATCTAAATAGGAAACAGAGGTAGAAACAAAGTTCAAAAGATTTGTGTTGTATTATTATATTATATTATATTATTTTATATTTATATTTATTTTTATATTATATATATTTATATACATAATATATATAAATATATATAAAATATATATATTTATATTCATATTATATTATATATTATATTATATTATATTATTGATATTCTATAGCAGAGAAAGCAGGCAAGTATGCTATAGTTCTGAATACTCTAGTCTCTTTCTACTGAACTAGGAACTTGTCTTTTTTGCCCAGTTGTCCCTCTTTTCCAGAGACTACTTCCTAATCCAGCGCGATAGTGTACAATAATGGTGTTTCTTCCAGGTTCTTGCAGTCCCAGGCACCAACATACCTGCCTCTGCCCCTTCATGTGCTAAAGGACCTGTGTAATCTGGTGATACTTAGTCTACAGGTGACCCTGTTAATTTACCTCAGACCAGAACTTCTTTCCCTGTGATGGGCACATTTTCAGACTGTATTCATATCAGTGGAAGTTACAGTGGTTCCTTAGGCTGGGAATTTCACTGCCGGCATGGAATAAGAGGGAATCAAAATAGTTCAAATGAGTATAAGAATAGCTGTCTCAGAAACTCTAAATCAAAGGAACCCCCTGGGGAAACAAAAGAAAACAGTGACATCAGCAATAGCCCACGTTCTCTCCTTGAGTTGGCTTTTGCCAAAGAATGACTCAGGTCCTGTTTCCTATTTTTCCTAATGTGCATTGTAGTAGATAAACAAAACCTTCCCAGTTGGGTGTATCTCCAGGGAAGTGTGTTGATTCCTTAACCACCTGATATTCTCAGTTTTGCCCTAGAGGAAACCTGGAGTTTGCCTATGATCTATAGACATAAACATTGTGCTCATCATAGATAAAAATATGAATACCCAGCAACGGATACTATGATTTTCTGGACTGGGAATGACTGAGAGATAGCCTCACACGAAATTTTGAGACTCAGCTGTGTTCAGCACCCTCACATCTGTGGGTGGCACAGTTTACTAACCATCGGGAAAATGCAAATCAAAAACCACAATGAGATATTATCTTACACCTGCCAGAATGGCTGTCCTTAAAAAGGTAACAAATAACAAATATTGGTAAGGATGTGGAGAAAAGGGAACACTTGTACGCTGCTGATGGGAATCTAAATTGGTGCAGCCACTATGAAAAGCAGTATGGAGGCTCCTCAAAAGATTAAAAATAGAACTACCATAAGATCTAGCAATTCTACTCCTGGATATATATATATACATATCTCAAAAAAACAAAAACACTAATTCAAAAAGATACATGCACCCCAATGTTCATAGTAGCATTATCTACAATAGCCAAGATATGGAAGCAACCTAAGTGTGCATCAACAGATGAATGGATAAAGAAGTCATGGTGAATACATACACAGTGGAATATATTACTCAGCCACAGACAAGAATGAAATTTTGCCATTTGCAACAACATGGATGGACCTGGAGGGTATTATGTTTAGTGAAATAAGTGAGAAAAAGAGAAATACTGTATGTTTTGACTTATATGCTGAATCTAAAAAATGAAACGAATGAATATAACAGAACAGAAACAGACTCATACATGCAGAGAACAAACTAGTGATTACCAGTAGGGAGAAGGGTGGGAGGAGGGGGAAAATAGGAGGAGGGGATTAAGAGGTACAAACTACTAGGTATAAAATAAATAAAAGGATGTAATGTACAATGCAGAGAATGTTGCCAATGTTTTATAATAACTTTATATGGAGTATAATCTATAAAAATATCAAATTACTATGTTGTACACCTGAAACTAATATAGTATTGTTAAGTCACTGTATTTCAATTTAAAAAGAAGTTATTTGGTGATCACAGTATACAGTGGGCTCTATAGAGAAAATGTGATTACTACTCAGTTAAATATTTTTCATTTCTATAAAGTAATTAGAACTGTAGAGAATTCAAAACTCAGTGAGCCTCTTATGTAAATCTTATAAATATAGTCTCAATTCTAGGGAGAGATATTTGTGTTTTTTCCTCTCCTCAAAGTTAGTATATATATTGGGTAGCACTTATAACAGCCAACTAAGTTTAGTAGTTGCTGGTAAACTAACTCTCTGGAGGGAAAATAAAAAGCCTTGATTTTTAGTGTTTGTCAATTTCTGTGGTGTAAATACTCTCATCAAACTACCGGCATGTTATCACTGAATACTGAATTGGGAAGAGATGTATATTCTCATCTCTCCCCAGCCAGTAGGAACTGGCTCCAGTGTACCACTTATTGTTGGCCATACCTAAGTACTCTGTCAGAAAGTGCAAGAGGGATGGCCCATGAGTCATCGCTGGCATAGTAAATTGTTGGCATGGTGCCATGGTCATGTAAGAACTGTGAAATGCTTACTTACCAAAAACTTAGAATTAAGTATTGCTAATATTTCACTACCAAAACACTAATGTAATGTCTTTTTTTCTTTTAATGCAGAGTGTGTGAAGGAAGTTAAATCATTAATGTGGGTGTATGTACTAGTTGGAAATATTATACGTGGAATTGGTGAAACTCCCATCATGCCTTTGGGTATTTCCTACATAGAGGATTTTGCCAAATCTGAAAACTCTCCTTTATATATTGGTGAGTTGGAAAATCTGCCTTAGCCTCTTTTCAGGACAGTAAGCTCCTTGAGCATGGATATTAGTTATTAATTTGGATGCTTAGTGATTTCCAGAAGGATGAACAGAGAGCTTTGGCACAACTGGCCATCATTTAAAGTTTGTTGAATGGAGCAATTATGGGCTAACTCCAAATAAGCCGCTTTGCTAAATCTGCTTTTTTACTATTGAAAATGCCATTAATCTAGTGCCCCTGGAGTTCTATTTGACTCCTCCATTCGCTGGGCACCACTCTATACCCAATCTGTTAAGAGATTTAGCAATGTTTTATCCAAAATGTCTCATATTCAAAACCTTTCTCACTATTTTCATTACTTCTATTTTTGTTCAGGTCTTCATCACTTCATGTATAGGTCATTATAACTTCTATATTGGTCATTTTACCTGTAGTATTTATAATCAATTTCTTATAAAAATTCTTGCAGTATAATTTTTCTTAACTATTTTAAATGTCTTCTCTTTCATGTTGATGAAACATACTGACTCTTTATCTATTAAATATGAGCTCTCCACTTATTACTAGCTCTGAACTCAGTTTATCTATTTAGTTTCCTATATAGTTTCTCTTTATCACAATTTCTTTATAATAGCCAGGCTGTTTCATATTTTTTGCAAATATCTGTCTTCATAATTTTGGATATGTTTCCTGAAAATTCATTTTCTAACATCTATCAGTATCTCCCACAATAGGCAACTTAAGATCCACCTTGTATGTTGTCTTACAATCTCCTGAATATTCTTAATTTATTATGCATAACTTGCTTATATTCCTTAGTTACTCCATCTGTTGTTGGTTATAAAATCATAACTTTGAGTACAGGGACATTTTTTCTGTTAAAGTAGAAATATCTTTTTAAAACCAGAAAAGTCAAAGTGGGTGAGAGAAGATAGTAACAGAGCTACATGTAATGAGGAGATTAAAATATTTAGGAACGATTATCCCAAGCAACTTTGGGTGACTTTGATGACTCACTGATTTTGCAATAATCTTTTTCAGTGTTTTTCTATTCAGTCTTTGAAATCCATTCACATACTTATATTGAAAGATTACAGAATGCTCACCTGCAATAAATTAACAAACACCTTGTTAAAATATGTATTTCTTTTTTCAACAAATATTAGGGTGTATAACACAGAAGCAATGGATAATCTCTACATGTATTAAGATGAATAAGACATTGTCCATATAAAGTTTAGTATGTAAATAACTACATAATTATAAATCAATAAAATCTGATAAATATGTGTATAATTAAATTTGAAAATTGCAGTAATAATTATTAATAATTAATAATCCGTGTATAATTAAATAATTATAAGTCAATTAGCTATACATCAAGAAAACAGTTCCATGTATGGCTCTGGAGTTTAGGAGAGAACATAAAAGCTAGACATAAAATTTGAGAATCACCTATACAGAGACAAAAAATAAAATCAACAGGGAGAAATGAGGTTGCCATAGGAGGTCAGATGCTACATAGTGAGGGGCCCTAGGATAAAATACTAGGGAATGCTTCTACTTAAGTGAATAGAGTAAGAGGAAGAAAACTCAAAGAAGGGATAGTCATAAGGGACAAGACTAAGACAATAAATGAATGTATAGTTTTGTAAGTCTTCAGAGGAAAATGTCCAAAGAAAGTTGACCAATTAAGAAGATGAAGACCACTGGTAAGTGGCCAAGAGATCACTGAGGCTACCTGCGAGTATTTTGAGTAGAACGTGAAAGGATTTGAGTAAAGTAGAGGCAGAGTATAATGACAGGAAAGAAATCAGGGTGAATTTGAGAAATTGTACCAATCACTGGATGTGGGGGAGACTGAACAAATACACAAGAGGGAGTGTTTGGTTGAGCAAGACCTCAGAGAAAATAGAAAGGGTTAGTGTCTCACAGACATAGAGAACAGACTTGTGGTTGCCAAGGGAGGGGAGGTGTAGGGGAGGGATGGATTGGGAGTTTGAAATGAACAGAGGCAAACTATTATATACAGACTGGATAAACAACAAGGTCCTACTGTGTAGCACAGGGAACCATATTCAATATCCTGTGACAAACCATCGTGGAAAAGAATATATATATATATATATATGACACTTTGCTGTACAGAAGAAATTAACACAACATTGTAAACCAACTATACTTCAATGAAATTAAAAAAAAGTTTTGAAAGGATTAGTGTCAAGAAGTCAGGTGTGTACAACATGGACTAGCCCATAAACCGTGGAGAAGGCAGAGGCAATCGGTGAAGACATATTTTGAAGTAAAGAGGAAGAAAGTTGAAGAAGCTCGAGCCTGGATTTTCAGTAAGCAGGGAGGGCTGAGCATAGACTCAGAATTGTAGACAAATCATGAGATAGCTGATGATAATGGTCCAGAAGAGTAAAAAGTCAAGTGAGGATGGAGGGGACTGATGGAAATGGAAGATAAGAATGTGGACGGTAAGAAAGGAGATGACGGTAAGGGGGAAGAGAAGTATCAGTAAAAGTGAGGACAGAGCCAAAGGAAGTTTCAAGTGGTAGATTTGGGAGTGAAGCTTTTCTGAGGAGTATGCCACAAGATATTTATCATAACATAGTATTTCTTTAAAAATCATCCAAAAATATGACTGTGGAAGGCAACAAAAGAATTTTGCTCTACACTGTGACTTTCTCAATAGTAAGATCTCAGCTGTAATACTGAAGGAACCATAGAATCAAAATATCCACCCATGATACAGTAGTGATAATTCTATTCCAATATCGGACACAGTAATAGTTTACTCACAAGACACAACAAAACTCACCAAAAAAGGCCATCACTTTAACCAGTCTCTAATACCACAAGAGAAACTGGCTTTGAATCATAATGGGGACAGTCCCACTAATCTCATCCTTGTCTTAGCAATTTATCAGGTCAAGTTGAGATTGTGGAGATAGGCTGTCATAGAATTTAAAGATTCCCATTTCCTTAGTTTTATTTCAAAATTATTATTAAGGAATGAAGTCATACATAGCACACTGATAATTTTAAGTAAGTTAGTCTTTCATAAGAGAAAAGGAATATTTTCATCTTGGAGAAGGGCGTTTGCACACAATATGGTCACCCTGCTGCAGCCAGTCGCTTCTAACTGCAGATCTTTACCTGTAACCATGTGTGAAAGAGAATTTGGAGGCTTAGAGAAAGTGTCTTCAAATTAGGAGGCTCCTTTTTCAACATTTAAACAAACATCCTTTTTACTTATACGTACACCAAATTTAATTTTCCTACAGATTGAACACATAAGGCAAAAATATCTAAGGTAAAAACAATTCAATCTTCAGACTCTTCATGGGATTAGAACTCTTTATGTGGGTGTATAACTTTATATTTTCCTTTATTTTTAGGGTTTATAGAAACAGGAGCTATCATTGGTCCTTTGATTGGACTTTCGTTAGCGTCATTCTGTGCAAATGTTTATGTTGACACTGGATCGGTGAACACAGGTAACTCCATAAAATCTATTTATACAGTGTCTAGAGTACACAAAGCAACATTGGGTATGTTATCACATTTAATTGTTGCTTTACCTGACCCTCAGTTAGATAGAATCTCCACTTTCCAGGTGACCAAATTGAAGTTGAGGAGTTTAAATAATTTTCAATATTTCAAACCAGTGAGCAGGAGAGCAAGATACAGTGCTGATCTTCTGACTCAAAATCCAGTGCTCTTTCTACTGCACTAATCATATTTCTTGTTTTCAAAAGATTTAAGCACATAGGTTTAAATTTTTTTTAAATCAAGCAATCATTTGAGGATAACGAAATAGAACTTGTAGCTCTTTAATATGTACCTATTTATAAATTCCTTACATGATAGGACAGATAGTCAAACTAGCTTATTGCTAGACAGTATTGTAACACCACATATTGTCAGACAAGTTTTATCAATGTCTGAATTATATGCAAATTCTGTACTTGGATAGAACCTGACAATTATAATTGTAATAATTTTCTATAGTTCAGAAAGGAAATAATGACTCAAGCTAATAAAAAATGTGTATATCTCTTTACAGATGATCTGACCATAACTCCCACTGACACTCGTTGGGTTGGTGCATGGTGGTTTGGCTTTTTGGTTTGTGCAGGGGTGAATGTGCTTACTGCCATTCCTTTTTTCGTTTTGCCCAAAACGCTTCCAAAGGAAGGACTAGAGGATATTGCTGAGACCGTTAAAAATGACAAAGAAGAGAAACAAAGCGAAGTCAGGAAGAAAAGGGTTGGAATCACTAAAGGCAAATATAAACATTTTATATTTTACAATTTATATTTTACAATTTACTTTTTATTTTCTGTAGTCGTGTCTGTATCTTAGTCTACTACAATATGCTAGGCTGAGTTAAAACAATTTGTCACTGGCAGTCAGCAGTCAATAATGTCTAGCTGTGCTACTACAATAATGTTTTCCCATGCTACCACATGGGAGTGAATGATATAGTTTAGAACCTGACTTAGATCAACATTTATATGAAATTTTATGTCAATCTGGGTACTCAATAAATAAATAAACAAATAAATTAGGTCCCATCTGCCTTAAAAAATCTATTTTACAGAGAGCATAGGTCTAATTAAAAAAGAAACTCAAACCAAGAACAAAAGGAGGAAAATATATACGCTAATCCAAATAAGTACCATATAGGTCTGAAACCAAAAGTATTAGCTGAGTTGTGAGCTTCTTGGAAGTTAAGGCAGAAAAGAAGAAAGGCACCTCAATTATAGGTCATATAATTATCTATATTTGAGAGTGGAAAGGATAACAATTCTTAAAGAGAAATTGTTGCCCAAGTAACAAGTTGTAAAAAAAAGAAAAAAATTATATGATGTACAATACAGGTAATATTGAGTCACATAGTTGTTTTCCAGCAAATTCAGGAGCATATTTCATGTAACAGGTTTTTTTTTGGTATAGATCTGCAATAAAAGATCAAAGCATAATTTACAGAAGGTGTATCTATGGGAAACTAAGTAAGGTAATCTATGTATAGTATTCAAGAATACTCGTTCTCAAACTTGGCCATATATTGGAATCACCTAGGGAATTTTTTAAATTACTGATGCATGGAAATTTTGCAGTATTACCCAGAGGTCTGATTTAATTAGTATAAGGTATGGCCTGGGCCTTGGAATTCTTAAAGAGTGTCCATTTGGAAGGTGGTGGGGGGCTTAGTTTCCTTACCTCAAAGATGGGGATAAAATAGTATTTATTATTATAAAGTTGTTGGGCGAAGGTAAAAGGAGTTCCAGCACATATTACTATTATTACTGCTTACTAGTATTAGTATTATTATTGTTGATGTTGCCACTTCTACCATCACCCGTAAATTATAATATCAATTTGCACAGAATTTTTAGCAGTTACAAATTCACTTAAACCACAATTGAACATAATTTAATACTTCTCATATCATTAGGAGCCAATTCAGAATCTTACAAATTCTCAGAGTCCTTACGATTATATTCACAACTCTTCTCAAAGGGCCGGTATGGACTGGTAGGGAATTTTAACACAGAATATCATTTATAGTCTGCAAGATAAACTAGGAAAGGGCTTAACTTAGTATATGACATCTAGAAAAGAAATTGAAACTACTGAGACTCATCTATTAGGACAGTATGTCAACAAACATGCATGACTTCAAAAGCTCCAAAGAGCTGTGAACACAAGTCACTTCTCTGCCATGTACTTTATTCATAAATATGAATTCTACAACTAGAATTCATTTCTTTGCATTAAACTATGCTTCCTCCTCTTCCAAGTTGTTTACTGATTGATACTTTGCTAGATTGGATTTTAGGCTGTTTATTAAGCAAACCAGGATAATACACAATAAGTAAGGAAATCAAGACAGAGAACATGAAGATAGGAAAAGTGAAAAGAAACTATAAGCGAGACTTTGACCCGAAATGGAGACAGTGTGACCTAGAACATTTGCTAGAGCTGGCCACAAATTTGGCTCTGAGCTTTGTCTGTCCACAAAAACAGGAAAACATTTTGGTTAACTCATTTACATGGTTTTTAGTATATAGCAAATGAATCAGGATCTCAGGGAGCGAGACCTGGGGGTTGGTATTTTAAGACTGTGAACTGTTAGAAGCAAAGAAATGCCTAGTACTTGAGAAAATTCACATGTCATGAATTTCTACATCTAACTACATTTTAAATGTTCAGGAATGATTAATCAATATTTGAGTGTGAACTTCTTTATCAAATTGATTTCCTTCCTGACTTTAGAGGACAGAACAGGAGAGCAAGCATCTTTCATTCTAGATGATCTCTAGAGAAGAGAGGATATTAGTACAAGTAAAAGAGAAGGATAAGAAAGAAATGGTGTGAACTAGGACAATATTTTTGTCATGTAATAGTTATACTTTTTCCTTAAGACATGTTAGTAACGGCAAAACGACTGTGTTCTGATTCCTTCCCACTCAGCTGCCTCACTGTCTTGCAGAAGCTACCAAAACAATGATACAACTTTAGCTTTCAAGGGGCAAAAAGAATCAAGAAACACATGTGCATTATAAAACAGAAAAACATACTTTAGAGGGGAGGTTGATGTTTCAGAAAAAGTCAGTCATAAAATGCAAAGGCAAGTTTGTATGACACTGTTGTCATCCTTTCCTTTCAGATTTTTTACCATTCATGAAAAGTCTTTTGTGCAACCCAGTTTACATGCTTTTCATACTAATAAGTGTGCTGCAATTCAATGCATTTGTCAATATGATCTCCTTCATGCCTAAATATCTGGAACAGCACTATGGAAAATCAGCTTCAGATGCAATCTTTCTCATAGGTATGTTTGTTCTTCTTTGCAATTGTAGCCCACTTTTTTCCCCATGAAATGGTGAACAGTGTGATGATGGGTCTAGGCAACTCCTCAATTGAAATCTGTTAGGATATTTTTGCCTCTGGTAATCTCCCCCCATCTGCTCTCCAGGGAAATCAAGAGAGGGTAAGGAAGGGAAGAAGCCAGAAAATCCTGGTTTTCTTCTTTCTTTGGCTCTTTTTGTAGTCAGAATGCAAATCTGAAATATTTGTGGAAAGTTTAGGGAACGTACAAGTTAGATACAATTTTCAGATTGGTAATTCATTTATGTAAAAAGGAAGACAGAGTTAACTCATTAGGAATTTTGTTTCACATCCAGGTTTTACTTTTTTGGCTCCAATTCATGAATTCTGTGGTTTCTAACTTAGTTCCCTGGCTCCCTTGGTGTTTTGAGACGTCTCTGCAGCCCATACATTCTGATTTTCCTGCAACCACACTAACCTCGGTGGTTCTACTCCACCCTGAGTTTCTCCTGGCATCTTTTTTACTGTTTTGAAAAGAGAATTTCCAGATTACATGTACCCACATCACCTAGAGTGTTTGTTAAAAGTTCAGATACCTGGGACCCATCTCAAATATACTAAATTAGACTCTCTGGAATGGGACTTGAGAATGGATATTAAACAAGCTCTCCCAAGAGTGTGATTCAGTGAACAGACCCTGGCACTGTGAGGATGAAGCCTAGGGCTGTCTTTTCCCTTTCTTTTTCCTTTTTTGGGGCGAGGATTGGGGGAGGGAGAGTGCTAGTCAGTAGTAGCAAGACATTAAATGTAAAGACACTTGACAATCACAGGCTCAGCAAAGTATCTCTAAAATACCTTGAGCTGAGTCAAATTCTTAACAATCAGAGTGGTAATAAAAAGCTGCAGAATCATACAAATCATTCTATGTATGATTATATAATACTGTATATGTTATATACAAATCATTATATATATAATCCCACCCAAAAGAATGGAAAGCAATAAATGACTGGTCGACTTTGACTTGTCACTTCTACCTTGATCCTAAGAAAAGAGATCTAGATCATGATCCCTGCATACAAGAAATTTACAACTTACTGCTATTAATTAAATGAATGACAATGATAACAGTCTTCCAAAATATATTTCGATGTTGTGGGGCATTTAAAAATCTCTCTGTATGTAATACATAACTAAGTGGGGATAAATTTAAATTAGCCTTTTTCACTATGAGTTGGACCTAAGTGGTTTTTTATGTGAGACATATTAGATAAATGTGTTATATTTTTTCCTTTGCTAAGTCATTTTGTACATAATATTTTACTTGCATTTATAGGTATTTATAACTTACCTCCAATATGCATTGGATATATAGTTGGTGGTTTAATTATGAAGAAGTTCAAGATTACTGTCATACAAGCTGCCCACATAGGATGTTGGTTATCCTTAATTGAGTATCTTCTCTATTTTTTGTGTTTTCTCATGATCTGTGATAATTCTTCAGTTGCTGGCATAACCACCTCTTATGAAGGGTATGTTGTTTTCTAATGAATGTCATACTCTTTCAAAAGTTAATAACATATTTTCTACAGTGATTACTCATGACCAGATTATTTGCTAATTGGAGTTAATGGCAGGAATTTGTGGTCTTTCTCCATCTTATTAAAGAGGTTGGGAATATATCACAGAGTTAGTGAGCTTATGATTGCGTGTGTGTGTGTGTGTGTGTGTGTGTGTGTTTGTCTTTGTGATATCCTAGTAGATAGTAAAATGAATATCACAGAAACTAGTTATGGTTTTAGGTTGTATTAGGATGTGTTATCAATATATTTTGTACAACCATAAACAGGTAAAATTAAGAGTTGACTATACAGTCTCAATCACCTTTATATGGTTCCACGATGGGCTTAAATTTAACGTAACTGAATCCTAATACATGATATATCGATGCTTATATAAATGTATATATTTTATTTGTATAGGTATATCTATGTTGTTGAATGGTTTTAGATTTGCATTTTGAGGGTTACCTGGGTTCACAGGAAGGTTTTGCATAGTGATATGAATTTTTAAAAGTCATTTGTAGGACATATCTAGATAATGGAGTGATGAGTTGAAATGAAGAGCATCCTAAAATGGTCCCTTTAAAATTACCAAGGACTATACGATTGGAATAATATTAAATACATAATCATAAAATAATTTTATATATTATCTTATTTGAGTCTTGCAAATTCCATTTAAGATAGCTGTTGTTATTTTCATTTTACAGATGAAGAATTGAGATTCAGAGAGATTAAATGACAAAGGGAGGTCATGGAAAACCTCTTCAACTCCATCAATATATAAGAATAGAATTTAAAATTGGTAAAATCTTAAAGATTATCTCCATCTCCAATTATCCTGATTCCCAGAGCAAATATGTAAAAAGGCATAATCTAGTCATGAGTCAGGACTTTAATTCAGTTTCTAGACTCCCATGCTAGCGTTCTTTTCATCATATTATATTGAACATAAGAAAAGTAATCTTGTTAGACCTTTAGATCTGTTTTTAAATTGAAGTATAGTTGATTTACAATGTGTTAGTTTCAGGTGTACAGCAAAGTGATTCAGTTACACACACACATATATATAAATATATATATATTCTTTTCAGATTCTTTTCCATTATAGGTTATTACAAGATATTGAATACAGTTCCCTGTGCTATACAGTAGTTCTTGTTGTTTATTTTATATAAACTATTCATTTTTTATATAATTCTATTTATTTTTTATAGTGTATATCTGTTAATCTCAAACTCCTAATTTATCCCTCCCTTCTTTCCACTTTGGTAACCATAAATTTGTTTTCTGCGTCTGTGAGTCTGTTTCTGTTTTGTAAATAAGTTCATTTGTATCATTTTGTTTAGATTCCGCCTAAGTGATATCATATGATATTTGTCTTTCTCTGAGTTAGACCCTTTTTAAAAAACTTTTTTTCCCTGGTTTTATTGAGATATAATCGACAAAAAAATCATGTAGGTTTAAGGTGTATAATCTGATGATCTGATACATTATATATTGCAAAATGATTATCACAATAAGGTTAGTTAACACATCCATCACCTCACATATTTACAATTTTGCGTGTGTGTGTGTGGTAAATTTTAAGATCTACTCTCTTGGGAACTTTAAAACATATAGCATTGTTAACCATAGTCATTAGGATGTACATCGTATCCCCAGAACTTATTCACCCCGTCTCTGCAAGCTTGTCCCTTGGACCACGTTTCCCCATTCCTTTTCCTACCTCCCAGCAACCACCAATCTACTGTTTCCGTGAGTTCAGTTTTTTTAGATTCCACAAATAAGTAAGATCATATAGCATTTTTCTTTCTCTGTCTGACTTACTTCACTTTGCATAAAGCCCTCAAGGCTCATCCATATTGTCGCAAATGGCAGGATTTCCTTCTTTTCTACGGTGGGTGATATTCCATTTTGTGTGTGTGTGTGTGTATATATACATATACCACATTTTCTTTACCCATTCATCTGTCAATGCACACAAAGGTTATTTCCATGTCTTATTATTGTGAATAATGCTTCAATGAACACGGGAATAGAGATATCTCTTCAATCGTCTATTTTCATTCCTTCGGATAAATACCCAGAAGTGGAATTGCTGGATCATATGGTAGTTCTATTTTTAATTTCTTGAGGACACTCCATACTGTTTTCCACAGTGGCTCTATCAATTTACATTCCCACCAAAAGTGCACAAGGTTTCCCTTTTCTCTACATTCTCGCCAGCATTTGTTACCTCTTTCCTTTTGATAATAGACATCCCCTTAAACATCCTAATAGGTATGAGGTGATATCTCATTGTGGTTTTGATCTGCATTTCCCTGATAATTAGTGATGTTGAGCATCTTTTCATTTACCTGTTTGGCTGTTTGTATGTCTTCTTTGGAAAAAATGTCTATTCAGTTCCTCTGCCCATTTCTAAATTAGATCATTTGGTTTTTGTTATTGAGTTGTATGAGTTCTTTATATTTTGGAAATTAACCTCTTATCAGATATATGATTTGCAACTATTTTCTCCCATTTCATAGGTTGCCTTTTCATTTCGTTGATGGTTTCACTTTCTGTGCAGCAGCTTTTTAGTTTGACATCATCCTCCTCATTTATTTTTCCTTTTGTTACTTGTGCTTTTGTTGTCAAATCCAAAAAAATCATTGCCAATACTGGAGTCAAGGAGCTTACCCTTTATGTTTTCTTCTAGGAGTTTCATGGTTTCTGGTCTTAAATTTAAATCTTAATCAATTTGAGTTGATTTTTGTGTATGGTGTAAGATAAGGATCCAGTTTCATTCTTCTGCATGTGGATGTCTGGTTTTCCCGCCACCATTTATGAAGAGACTTTCCCAACCCTACTGTATATATTCCTGGCTCCTTTGTTGTAAATTAATTGACATACATGCATAGGTTTTTTTCTGGGCTTTCTATTCTGTTCCATTGATCTATGTGACTGTTTTTATGCCAATACCATACTGTTTTAATTACAATAGCTTTGTAATATGGTTTGAAACCAGGAAGTGTGATATTTACACCTTTATTCTTCTTTCTCAAGATTCCTTTGACTATTCAGGGTCTTTGTGGCTGTAGGATGGGCTCTGTGGCTGCCCAGGCTCTCTGGCCAGGCTTTCTGGATGCGTAGGACTGGAGGCTATACTTAGCAGCTGGGTGGAGCTCCATGGCCAGGGTGGCCTGTTGACTGGGAACCCAAATCAGGCAGAACTGCCAACCGAACTCTCTGGCCAGATGGGGTCACCACTTAGCTCTGCAAATGGGCAGAGGCACTAGCTGGGATCCCTGCTTGGGCACTGCTGCAAGCAGGAATGCAGTTTACCAAGATCTGACTGCTGGTTGCTGTAAGTCCTGCCCCCCTCTCCTTCTCCAGTGGTCAAACCCCACAGATTCTCCCAGTGATCCCCTTGTGGAAAGATCTGAGTGGGCCTCCTGGAAAGCATTCCACAATCTGGGGGCACTGGGCTTTCTTTTCCCACTGGAGAAACCATAGGCTTAGGGGGGCTGTCTTGATGTGGTGTTGTACTAGCCTGGGGGAGGGGCAATCTGCTCAGAGTGTTACTGCTCCTGTTATCCTTCTAAGGTCATCCTTCTCGGTCTCTGTGGCTCAGGAGGTGCTCCAGCCTCACAACTGTGTTCTGGGATTTTCACAGTGGTGTCTTGTTTATGGATAGCTGCTAATTGGTCTTCTTGATGATCACTGAACACCTTTTATACTAGAAGAATGTATTTGTTTACTCAAGTAGTTATGTTTCTGGAGCTAAATGTATTATATACATTATAAATTGCACTTACAGACTTTGCTCTTACAGATTTTGAGCACTTGAGATTGTTTTTATAAAATATGATCTCTCTTGTTATTTTCCACCATGTGGACCAACACTGGGTCATTGTTCATCTTCATTTTTGAGTTCTAATTAATACCTGGAAAAATACTTTCTGCATAGTAGGTGCTCAGTTAATGCTTGTTTATTGGCTTTTGTTTACCTGAAAGAGATCATTGAAAAACTGGCTGTGGTCACCAAAGTAAGGTATATTTTCTTGCAGTTATAGTATCCAGGCCATACATTGACAGTTGGCAGATTTCTGCTTCTATTTTGGGGAGTAGAAGAAATATAATTGGGAACTGAGATGAAAAGAAAAAGAAAATGCTCTAATATTCTTTCAATATCCATGGCATTATTTTAAATCATTTCAGAGTGCAACAAGATTTACATGTGGGAAATGTCATCCTTGCTGACTGCAACATGGATTGTAACTGTCCAGCTAAAATATGGGACCCTGTATGTGGAAACGATGGTTTGTCATACATGTCAGCTTGTCTTGCAGGTTGTGAGACATCCTCTGGAACAGGAATAAACATGGTAACACATCTTATTGGCCTTTTATACAGAACTTTTGTTTTATGCACTGCATTGGCACATTCCAACGATGAACCGGGTCCATATTTGACAAAAGTAAAATTAAAGTCTTTCCTCAAAACCAAATTAACATTTTTTTGTGGAAAAAATAAGTTACTTTCTATGTGCTCACTAAATTTATCTTTTACTTCCTAGATCTTATTTGAAATCTTCTGCATGTCTGAGCCCTGATCTTTAATTTCATAACAGTTGACATTATTACTTAATTTCATTTAAAAATACTCTAGACTGAAAAAAAACCACTCTAGACTGAGATAAAGTAGGCAGTTTTGCTCTCAGTTAACCAGTCAATCTCTTTGCTGGGTTTTTTCTCTTTTTTCCTGTGTATATGTACACATGCACTTTCTGTATTTGTACATCCTGACAGGTTTTTAAGAAGATAGAATTGGGCATGTTTTCTTGCCTAAAAAATGTCACAGAATGTTGGTTGGTAATCAAAATAAAATACAAATTTTGATTTTTTTTTTTTTTCTATTGCTGGGTCAAAACATATACAAAATTCTAACGTTTTTAATGGTTATTTATTTATTTATTTATTTAAAACATCTTTATTGGAGTATAATTGCTTTACAATGGTGTGTTAGTTTCTGCTGTATAACAAAGTGAATCAGCTATATGTATACATACATCCCCATATCCCCTCCCTCTTGCGTCTCCCTCTCACCCTCCCTATCCCACCCCTCTAGGTGGTCACAAAGCACCAAGATGATCTCCCTGTGCTATGCGGCTGCTTCTCACTAGCTATCTATTTTACGTTTGATAGTGTATATATGTCCAGGCCACTCTCTCACTTTGTCCCAGCTTACCCTTCCCCCTCCCCATATCCTCAAGTCCATTCTCTAGTAGGTCTGTGTCTTTATTCCCGTCTTGCCCCTAGGTTCTTCAGAATCTTTTTTTTTTTTCTTAGATTCCATATATATGTGAAAGCATATGGTATTTGTTTTTCTCTTTCTGACTTACTTCACTCTGTATGACAGACTCTAGGTCCATCCACCTCACTATAAATAGCTCAATTTTGTTTCTTTTAATGGCTGAGTAATATTCCATTGTATATACGTGCCACATCTTCTTTATCCATTCATCTGTTGATGGAAACTTAGGTTGCTTCCATGTCCTGGCTATTGTAAATAGAGCTGCAATGAACATTTTGGTACATGACTCTTTCTGAATTATGGTTTTCTCAGGGTATATGCCCAGTAGTGGGATTGCTGGGTCGTCTGGTAGTTCTATTTTTAGTTTTTTAAGGAACCTCCATACTGTTCTCCATAGTGGCTGTATCAATTTACATTCCCACCAACAGTGCAAGAGGGTTCCCTTTTCTCCACACCTTCTCCAGCATTTATTGTTTGTAGATTTTTTGATGATGGCCATTCTGACTGGTGTGAGATGATATCTCATTGTAGTTTTGATTTGCATTTCTCTAATGATTAATGATGTTGAGCATTCTTTCATGTGTTTGTGGCAATCTGTATATCTTCTTTGGAGAAATGTCTATTTAGGTCTTATGCCCATTTTTGGATTGGGTTGTTTGTTTTTTTGAAATTGAGCTGCATGGGCTGCTTATAAATTTTGGAGCTTAATCCTTTGTCAGTTGCTTCATTTGCAAATATTTTCTCCCATTCTGAGGGTTGTCTTTTGTCTTGTTTATGGTTTCCTTTGCTGTGTAAAGCTTTTAAGTTTCATTAGGTCTCATTTGTTTATTTTTGATTTTATTTCCATTTCTGTAGGAGCTGGGTCCAAAAGGATCTTGCTGTGATTTATGTCATAGAGTGTTCTGCCTATGTTTTCCTCTAAGAGTTTGATAATGTCTGGCCTTATATTTAGGTCTTTAATGCATTTTGAGCTTATTTTTGTGTATGGTGTTAGGGCATATTCTAATTTCATTCTTTTATATGTAGCTGTCCAGTTATCCCAGCACCACTTATTGAAGAGGCTGTCTTTTCTCCACTGTATACTCTTGCCTCCTTTATCAAAGATAAGGTGACCATATGTGTGTGGGTTTATCTCTGGGCTTTCTATCCTGTTCCATTGATCTATATTTCTGTTTTTGTGCCAGTACCATACTGTCTTGATTACTGTCACTTTGTAGTATAGTCTGAAGTGAGGGAGCCTGATTCCTCCAGCTCCCTTTTTCTTTCTCAAGATTGCTTTGGCTATTGGGGTCTTTTGTGTTTCCATACAAATTGTGAAATTTTTTGTTCTAGTTCTGTGAAAAATACCAGTGGTAGTTTGATAGGGATTTCACTGAATTTGTAGATTGCTTTGGGTAGTATAGTCATTTTCACAATGTTGATTCTTCCAATCCAAGAACATGGTATATCTCTCCATCTATTTGTATCATCTTTAATTACTTTCACCAGTGTCTTATAATTTTCTGCATACAGGTCTTTTGTCTCCTTAGGTAGGTTTATTCCTAGATATTTTATTCTTTTTGTTGCAATGGTGAATGGGAGTGCTTTCTTAATTTCATTTTCAGATTTCTCATCATTAGTGTATAGGAATGCAAGAGATTTCTGTGCATTAATTTTGTATCCTGCTATTTTACCAAATTCATTGATTAGATCTAGTAGTTTTCTGGTAGCATCTTTAGGAATCTCTATGTACAGTATCATGTCATCTGCAAACAGTGACAGCTTTACTTCTTCTTTTCCAATTTGGATTCCTTTTATTTCTTTTTCTTCTCTGATTACTGTGGCTAAAACTTCCAAAACTATGTTGAATAATAGTGGTGAGAGTGGGCAATCTTGTCTTGCTCCTGATCTTAGCGGAAATGGTTTCAGTTTTTCACCATTGAGGACAATGTTGGCTATGGGTTTGTCATATATGGCCTTTATTATGTTGAGGTAGGTTTCCTCTATGCCTACTTTCTGGAAAGTTTTTATCATAAATGGGTGTTTAATTTTGTCAAAAGCTTTTTCTGCATCTATAGAGATGATCATATGGTTTTTATCCTTCAATTTCTTAATATGGTGTATCACATTGATCGATTTGCGTATATTGAAGAATCCTTGCATTCCTGGGGTGAACCCCAGTTGATCATGGTGTATGATCCTTTTAATGTGCTGTTGGATTCTGTTTGCTAGTATTTTGTTGAGGATTTTTGCATCTATGTTCATCAGTGATATTGGCCTATAGTTTTCTTTCTTTGTAACATCTTTGTCTGGTTTTGGTATCAGGGTGATGGTGGCCTCGTAGAATGAGTTTGGGAGTGTTCCTCCCTCTGCTATATTTTGGAAGAGTTTGAGAAGGATAGGTGTTAGCTCTTCTCTAAATGTTTGATAGAATTCGCCTGTGAAGCCATCTGGTCCTGGGCTTTTGTTTGTTGTAAGATTTTTAATCACAGTTTCAATTTCAGTGCTTGTGATTGGTCTGTTCATATTTTCTATTTCTTCCTGGTTCAGTCTCGGAAGGTTGTGCATTTCTAAGAATTTGTCCATTTCTTCCAGGTTATCCATTTTATTGGCATATAGTTGCTTGTAGTAATCTCTCATGATCCTTTGTATTTCTGTAGTGTCAGTTGTTACTTCTCCCTTTTCATTTCTAATTCTATTGAGCCTTCTCCCTTTTTTTCTTGATGAGTCTTGCTAATGGTTTATCAATTTTGTTTACCTTCTCAAAGAACCAGCTTTTCATTTTATTGATCTTTGCTATCACTTCCTTCATTTCTTTTTCATTTATTTCTGATCTGGTCTTTATGATTTCGTTCCTTCTGCTAACTTTGGGGTTTTTCTGTTCTTCTTTCTCTAATTGCTTTAGGTGTAAGGTTAGGTTGTTTATTTGAGATGTTTCTTGTTTCTTAAGGTAGGATTGTATTGCTATAAACTTCCCTCTTAGAACTGCTTTTGCTGCATCCCATAGGTTTTGGGTCATTATGTTTTCATTGTCATTTGTTTCTATGTATTTTTTGATTTCCTCTTTGATTTCTTCAGTGATCTCTTGGTTATTAAGTAGTGTATTGTTTAGCCTCCATGTGTTTGTGTCTTTACAGATTTTTTCCTGTTATTGATATCTAGTGTCATAGCGTTGTGGTCAGAAAAGATACTTGATACAATTTCAATTTTCTTAAATTTACCAAGGCTTGATTTGTGATCTATCCCAAGATATGATCTATCCTGGATCTATCCTGGAGAATGTTCCATGAGCACTTGAGAAGAATGTGTATTCTGTTGTTTTTGGATGGAGTGTCCTATAAATATCAATTATGTGCATCTTGTTTAATGTATCATTTAAAGCTTGTGTTTCCTTACTTATTTTCATTTTGGATGATCTGTCCATTGGTGAAAGTGGGGTGTTAAAGTCTCCTACTATGATTGTGTTACTGTTGATTTCCCCTTTTATGGCTGTTAGTATTTGCCTTATTTATTGAGGTGCTCCTATGTTGGGTGCATAAATATTTACAATTGTTATATCTTCTTCTTGGATCGATCCCTTGATCATTATGTAGTGTCCTTCTTTGTCTCTTGTAATAATCTTTATTTTAAAGTCTATTTTGTCTGATATGAGAATTGCTACTCCAGCTTTCTTTTGATTTCCATTTGCATGGAATATCTTTTTCCATCCCCTCACTTTCAGTCTGTATGTGTCCCTAGGTCTGAAGTGGGTGTCTTTTAGACAGCATATATACGGGTCTTGTTTTTGTATCCATTCAGCCAGTCTATGTCTTTTGGTTGGAGCATTTAATCCATTTACATTTAAGGTAATTATCGATATGTATGTTCCTATTCCCGTTTTCTTAATTGTTTTGGGTTTGTTATTGTAGGTCTTTTGTGTCTGTCCCTAGTGGCTAAGGTTTGTTCAGTGGGTTGTGTAGGGTTCCTGGTGGAGGGGACTAGTGCCTGTGTTCTGGTGGATGAGGCTGGATCTCGTCTTTCTGATGGGCAGGTACATGTCTGGTGGTGTGTTTTGGGGTGTCTGTGGCCTTATTATGATTTTAGGCAGCCTCTCTGCTAATGGATGGAGTTGCGTTCCTGTCCTGCTAGTTGTTTGGCATGGGGTGTCCAGCACTGTAGCTTGCTGGTCGTTGAGTGAAGCTGGGTCTTGGCATTGAGATGGAGATCTCTGGGAGATTTTTGCTGTTTGGTATTACGTGGAGCTGGGAGGTCTCTTGTGGACCAGTGTCCTGAAATTGGCACTCCCACCTCAGAGGCACAGCCCTGATGCCTGGCTGGAGCACCAAGAGCCTGTCATCCACATGGCTCAGAATAAATGGGAGAAAAAAAAGAAAGAAAGAAAGAAGAAGATAAAATAAAATAAAGTTATTTAAATAAAAAATAATTATTAAAAAAAATTTTTTAAGTCATAAAAAAAAATAAAAAGTAAAAAAGAAAGAAAGAAAGAAAGAAGAGAGCAACCAAACCAAAGAACAAATCCACCAATGATAACAAGTGCTAAAAGCTATACTTAAAAAAAAAAAAAAAAAAAGGACAGACAGAACCCTAGGACAAATGGTAAAAGCAAAGCTATACAGATAAAATCACACACAGAAGCATACACATACACACTAAAAAAGGAGAAAAAGGGAAAAAATATATATATGTCATTGCTCCCAAAGTCCACCTCCTCAATTTTGGGATGATTCGTTGTCTATTCAGGTATTCCACAGATGCAGGTACGTCAAGTTGATTGTGGAGATTTAATCCACCGCTCCTGAGGCTGCTGGGAGAGATTTCCCTTTCTCTTCTTTGTTCGCACAGCTCCGGGGGTTCAGCTTTGGATTTGGACCCGCCTCTGCATGTAGTTCGCCTGAGGGCATCTGTTCTTTGCTCAGACAGGACGGGGTTAAAGAATCAGCTGATCTGGGGGCTCTGGCTCACTCAGGCCGGGGGGAGGGAGGGGTACGGATGCGGGGCGAGCCTGCGGTGGCAGAGGCTGGCGTGACGTTGCAGCAGCCTGAGGCGCCGTGTGTTCTCCCGGGGAAGTTGTCCCTGGATCACGGGACCCTGGCAGTGGTGGGCTGCACTGGCTCCCGGGAGGGGCGGTGTGGAGAGTGACCTGTGCTCGCACACAGGCTTCTTGGTGGCTGCAGCAGTGGCCTTAGCGTCTCATGCCCGTCTCTGGGGTCCGCGCTGATAGCCGCGGCTCGCGCCCGTCTCTGGAGCTCGTTTAAGTGGCGCTCTTGGTCCCCTCTCCTCGCGTACCAGGAAACAAAGAGGCAAGAAAAAGTATCTTGCCTCTTCGGCAGCTGCAGACTTTTTCCCGGACTCCCTCCCGGCTAGCTGTGGCGCACTAACCCCTTCAGGCTGTGTTCACGCCGCCAACCCCAGTCCTCTCCCTGCGAGCCGACGGAAGCCCGAGCCTCAGCTCCCAGCCCCCGCCCGCCCCGGCGGGTGAGCAGACAAGCCTCTCGGGCTGGTGAGTGCTGCTCGGCGCCGATCCTCTGTGCGGGAATCTCTCCGCTTTGCCCTCCGCACCCCTGTGGCTGCGCTCTCCTCCGTGGCTCCGAAGCTTCCCCCCTCCGCCACCCGCAGTCTCCGCCCGCGAAGGGTCTTCCTAGTGTGTGGACACCTTTCCTCCTTCACGGCTCCCTCCCACTGGTGCAGGTCCCGTCCCTATTCCTTTCTCTCTGTTTTTTCTTTTTTCTTTTGCCCTACCCAAGTACGTGGGGATTTGCTTACCTTTTGGGAGGTCTGAGGTCTTCTGCCAGCGTTCAGTAGGTGTTCTGTAGGAGTTGTTCCACATGTAGATGTATTTCTGATGTATTTGTGGGGAGGAAGGTGATCTCAGCGTCTTACTCTTCCGCCATCTTGAAGCTACGCCTTCCAAATTTTGATTCTTATTGAAACCTGGGAACATAAGAATTCAAAAAGGGTTGACTTTGTTCTGTTTGTGAAATAAACTATATTTTTTGAAACAAAACTTTGTTTATTGGTTAGTAAATATTTCAACTGAGCATTCTGAAACAAATTTTATTTGTCATATTTAGCATGTGGCAAAACAGCATGTGTTTCTAAAAAGCATGACTTTAAGGCAACAGAGCTATTGCAAATTTACTCAAATTTAGAAAGAAATACGCTTTTTCGGAAACCACCCTTGTATGTTTTGTTTCACGAGATAATCCTGAGACACTATAAAGGATATGAGAACAAAGGGAACAAACTGTCTATCTTGACCTAATTGGGAATGCAGAAAATATTTGAGATTTGTATTCAAAAGTTTCCTTCCTTAAATAGGATAATATATTATTTTTGACAGGTGTTCCAAAATTGTAGCTGCATTCAAACACCAGGAAATTCATCTGCAGTTCTTGGGCTATGTGACAAGGGACAGGACTGTTCCATGATGCTCCAGTACTTTTTAATCTTGTCGGTGGTCAGCAGTTTCATCTATTCTTTATCTGCCATCCCTGGATATATGGTTCTCCTGAGGTACAAGAATTATTTTCTTTATTTAGATTTATTTCTGGTTATTTAGTAAGGGAGCTTTTTCTAAGAAAGCCACTTGAAGTCCACAGTATCTAAGAACCTGGTGCTCTATATATACCATTTATTAAGATTTTCCCATCAAGCATTGTTGAATTTTAAAGTTAGCAATAAAAATGTTCATCTGTTGGTATTTGCCTCCCTATCTTTCCTACCTTATTTCTTAGAGTTAAATTAGCGAATCTCTCATTGTTTAACACAAGAAGAGACACATTTATATTTTAGGGTAAACCATATGAAATGATCATTTTCCTAGGTACAGAGTGGTTGACTAGCTGTCATTTCTTATAGTTCAACCTATAGGACAGCAGAGTTTAAAGCTGTCGGAAGTCTCAGTTTCACCAATTACTACCCACAGGGCAAAAGGCAGGTCAATTGATCTTTCTGAGCTCCTTTTATCTTTAATTAAAAAATGGATATATAATGAATGCTCAACTGTCTTATAAGGCTACTGTGAGACACAAACGTTGAAGGGCTTACTGAAAGTAGGAAATTGCAGAGCTAGGATTCAGACTTAGGTTTATTACCTGTATTTTTCCAATTACAGCAGCTTCATGCCTTGTAAACAATTCTAAACATGCCTAGTAAACAAAGTGCATTGTTTTCTCTTTTCTTCATCTTGAAGCAGAGTTAAGTTGATCATAATTCTCAGTTCATAGTTTATCCTAGGTGAGGTAAGGTTTCCCTCTTGTTTTATTTCACTTTATTTTAATTTTTTTCATTCCATTCCCCACTTCCTATCACCACCGGCATCTATATTAATATGATAGACATATGTTCTTAAATACATACTTTCCTTTGTAAAATATTAAGTTTTTTTGTGTATTGTGTTTTATATTCACACAAATAGTGTTGTGCCATAAATTTGTTTTGGTTCAAAAGGCACACGGATACATAAATTCACGAAGTACTGCTATACACCAATAACTTATGAGTTACAAGTACACCAATAACTTATGAGTTATTCTCGTACCATCAATGCACGGGAATTTCTACTTCCTTACAGCCTCACCAGCACTTAGAATTATTGAACTTTCTGACTTTGACTCTTCCAATGGGTGTAAAATGGTAGCTCACTGATGTTTTAATATGTGATTTCCTAATTCAATGAGTTTAAGAATTTCTTCAAACTTTTTTCTAGCTATTAATGCTTCTGCTTCAAGATGCTTATTCATTATTTTTGCCCATTTTCATTATAATTCCTATACTTTTCTTGGTGAATTATAGACATTAATCTAATATTGTTTACTTGATACAATTATCTTTTCCTGGTCTCTCATCTTTCCTTTGAATTTTTTCATAGTATTTTTTATGAAATTAAATCCTAAATTTTGTTGTACTGAAATCTAACAATTTTCTTGCCTTAGAGTTTGTGTATTGGGGAGTCATATTTCAAAAGGGTTTCCATATTCCTAATTTATAAAAGTATTCCCCTAAATTTTATCCTACTAGCTATACAGCTTTACCTAGTGCTTTAAGTCATCACAAGTCTATCTTTATGTGTGGCTCAAGGGAGAGAGATATTCAGTGTTATTTTTCTCCAAAAAAAAAGTAGTTTTCCCAGCATCATAGCACAAATAAGAGGTCTTTTTCCCACTGATTTGTGGTGCCATCTTTATCATATTTAAAGTTTTTATATAACATGGGCCATTTTCATTCTTATTCTGTTCCACAGTTTATTTGTTCTCATACCAGTGACATTGCATATGTTAATATCTCATACAGTAGCTCTTCCTCACCCACCCACCACTTTCACCTTCACTCTTCCTTTATTCTTTTCTTCCTAAATTGATTTAGGTATCAATGCATGGATCTTTATACTCACATATGAATTTTGATTGTATGGATTCTATATATTAATTGGAGAAACTCTGACATCAAATATTTGTGAACATGGAATATTTTTCCATTTATTTAAAATTTCCTTTATAGATACTACACACACACACACACACACAATATATATATATTATATATATATATATATATATACACACACACAAAATGGTACCATGTACAATTGCAAATATATATGTACCCATATATATCCAAACATACATATATGGACATGTACTTATTTGTAATTTAACATGGTGTTATTTTCTTTTATATTTTCTAGTTGGTTATTGTTGGTTTAGAGGAATGCTGTTGATTTTTTAAAGTTTACTTTTTATCCAGCAACTTTTCTTAATTGTTCTAATAACTTGTTGATTTTGTTAGGTTTTCTATGTAGAAATATGTTCACATATGGAAAGTTTTATCTCTTCACTTCCAAACCTTACACATATTAGGTTTTAAAAATTTTCTTACAGCATCAGCTTGGACCTCCAAATGTGTGTTAAACTATTTGGTGATAGTGAGTATTCTTGTTCTTTTCTAATTTTAATGGAAACCATGTAAAATGTTTCCATTAAATATGATGCTTGCTATAGATTTTTAGTATGAGTTTTCATCTAGTTTCTGAGTTTTTAATAATAGAATCAGTATTAAACTATCAAATATATTTTTCTTCATCTAGGAAAAAATTTACATATAGTCTTCCAACTCGGTACTTTTAGTGTAGTGGAAAAAAGTGATAGATTTTTTTCTACATTGAACTGCTTGCATATCTAAGAAAAACCATACTTAATCACAATATATTTTTATATATGATTTGATTTAAATAATAATTTATTTAAAATTATTATATCTATGTTGATAAGTAAAACATACCTTTTATTTTCTATTCTTTTTTGTTTGTTTTTTTGGAATCTTTCTAGGCCCACAAAATGAATTAATAAATTTTCTATTTTTAAACTTCTGGAAAAACTTACATTAAATATCTGTTTGTTGAAAGTTTTATGAATTCACCTGTAAAACTATGTGTACTTTGGTCTTATTTTGTCAGTGATACTTGGTTATTATTTTCATTTATTTAATGTTAGTGTCTATTCACATTTTCCATATCTGCTTACACCAGTTGTATACTTGTTAGTGTATGGTGTTTATAACATTCTTTTATCATTCTGATAGTCTCTGATATATCTGAAGGATTTTCCATTTTTTTCTGTATTTTGTTTATTGCATCTTCTTTATTTTTTTTCTTGATTATTGTTGCCAGAGGCTGTTTTATTTTTCTTTTTTAAAGAACCAGTTTTTGGTTTTGATAATCTTTATTTCATCTATTTCTGCTCTTTATTTTATTTATTTTAAAATATTTTTCCTTTTGGGCTTGCTCTGTTTTTCTTTATCCAACTATTTGAGTTTAACACTTAGATAATTTGCTCATTTTGATTAATGTAAATAAAATCATACATTTCCTTGCAAGTATTGCTTTAGTTATATCTGAACTAGTATTTTCCATGAAGTTTACTTCTAAATCTTTTGTAATGTCTTTTATGTTTGCTCCACCAAACCAAAATTTATTTATGTGTTATATAATTTCCATATCTATGAGAAATTTCTATAGGTATCCTTTATTATTGTTATTTCATTTTCATGTTCAGAGAATATAATCTGACAGATGTGGGGTTTGGGGGGGAAATATTGAGGCTTTCTTTGGGGCATAATGCATGTTCAATTTTTGAGTGTTTCATGTGTTTCTGAAAAGAAAGTGTAACTTCTGCATTTTGGATATACAGTTTCCATATTTCTTGGATTGAAGTTAATCACTGTGTTATCTAAATTTTGTAAATCTATGCTTGTTTTTTGTCTGCTTAATTCAACAGTTTTTTGAAGATGGATGTTAAAATCTTTAAAAATTGCTGATGTGTTTCTTCCTATAATTCTGTCAGTTTTTTAATTTATATATTTGGAGGCTATACTGTAGGATGTAAATGTGTCTTTGATCATTATACTTCTATTATTAGCAGCACTTAATTTTCTTCTTTATCTTTTAGTCATTTCTTTCAGGCAATTCTATTTTGTTTCTTATTAAAATTGCAGTACTGGCTTTCTTTTGGTTCACTGCTTCCTGTTACACCTTTTTCCTTCCCTTTCTTTTCAATCTTCAATCTTCTATTTCACTTTATAGACAATATGTTAGATCTGATTTTGTAATTTCAGATTGGTGAGTTTAACCCACTTATATTTATTGTAATTAATGTGATAGGGCTCTTTTGCCACTTTATTTCATATATTCTATTTATTTGACTTTTTGCTTCTTTCTTTGCTTTCCATTGTATTTATTGGATTTTCTTCTGCTGCTTTAAAAGTCATATCTTTCCAATGGCTAGCCTGATTATTGAAATTCTTAGCTACATTTCTGTTTTACTTATCAATTTCAAAACTTTTCAGTAATAATATCTACTTTCTATTAAGATGAATACTTAATCATGCTCTCAGCTCTCTTCATATCTTTACTCTCTTCCTCCAGCTCTTGCCAAGATCACATTGTTGAATTTAACACCTGGATTTTTATGGATGTACTTATGCTTTTCTCTATTTTTGTGGAATCTTCATGGATCTCCTACCATGATGGTAGAGGGATGCAAAATCTATGCTACTCTGCCAGTTTTTAAGAACTATTTTAATTTCTCTCAGCATTTTCCCATAATTTGCATTTTAATTTTTCTTTCTTATTTCTGGATTCTAGAAATTAATGTTGTTATTAATGTCAAATAGTGACAGCATTTGGAGAACAGTTTAAACTGTTTACAATTTCTTAGCTATAAGGATTTCATGCTTTTGTGAGATCATAAGGTGGTATATTAGAAATAGAGGAGAAAGAAAAATTCTTCAGTAAAATTTAAATGCCCTATTTTCTGTATTAAATGGTAACTATGGGAGCAAGAGGGTCATGCTAGGTCTCCTGGCTTTTCTTACTTCCTTCTCAGTAAAATCCTTGATGCTGTCTAAATAACCTACGTGTTAGATAGATAATGACCAGATCAACTGTATCTCAGTCTATGACGCTGAAGAGTTATTTGAATTGGTAAAATACTTATGCCAAGAAAACGCCAATAATATGATGTTTTTGCTAAAAATGTACTACGTCCTTTTGTGAAGAAAGCTGCTTTCATTTTCTCGGCTTTGAGTTAATCAAAGAAGGGAAGGGAATACAGAGGAACTCTCCAAGTGAATTCTTGGAGCAGGTAGCCATGCTGATGCTGAAGTGAGTGGAACACAAGAAGTGCCATTGGGGAATTATAGTCTTCATTTCTACTCATAGGAATTTCAGGCAACAGTGAAAACATCAGGGAATTTCTGGAGAGAATGGAGGAATCTGTGCCACTCCTGAAAAGATACCAAGTCACTTAAAATATGTTTGCTTTGGATTTTTTTCATCACTTTCCTTTGAAAATTTTTATTCTGGCTTTCTTTTCTCCTTACATTTATTTTTTAAAATTCTTTGCTTTTCTGTATTTTGTTAATACAAATAATTTAAATACACCTAGGGTTGCATTGTTATTGTTTTAGGCTAAAGTTTTAACCATTAGAATCAAGAAATACTATTCAAGAAGAGGATACTGGGGTAGAAATCAACTGATATGAAACATTTTCTTCCTTGATAACTTTATGATAGAAATGAATGAGCAAAAAGTGATGGATAAAATGCCAAGGACCAGAGGTGGGGCTCCTGTGAAGGTTATGAACTGGATAATCAGGCCTTGAATAACCAAGACCTGAGCAGGCAGGAAAATTTTCTAAGGCTCAGTGTGTTACTAGCACACAAACAGTTCTTTTAAGAAACTGTGGTAGATTTTAAATGTCTATTTTTTAAATTTATGAATTCATTTATTTTTTAGGTGTATCAAGCCTGAAGAGAAGTCTCTTGGTGTGGGATTACATGCATTTTGCACAAGGGTATTAGGTAAAAATAGTTATTTTTCCCAACATCACATCAGACCACTATTAAATACTAAGTAGATGAAATCACTCCCTCAGAGTAACAGTCTAACAAATATCCCTTCTGCTTGTAAACAGCACTTTGTAGTGTGAGAATGAACAACAAAAAGAAATAGAGAACTTCTCTTTTTTATTTGAAAAAGACCTATCTGACCTTAATTCTACTTTTCATCAATTGCTTTTTATCAATGCAATTTGAAAAGCAAAGGAACAGGAAATGCTTTGTTAAAGTATAATGCGCATGTGATTGGCCCAAAACATTGCAGAAAAAAAATGTAAAGAATCATTAATTCAGTGTTTTTCTCTACTGATGATATTTATTTTGCATTTATCCTTCAGATTACTTATTTTTTATAATCTAAAAACTTTACAGTAAAAGTAACTTCCAGTTTCTAAAAGTAAAATTTAAAGCAATAGATGTATATTTTGTTAAACTTTATTTGTTCTACGAATAAAGTTAAAATGTTTCCAAACAAAACAATATATCTTCTTACCTTGCTAATGGATTCTTCTTTCTCCCTTTTAATTGTAGCTGGAATTCCCGCACCTATATATTTTGGAGCTTTAGTGGACTCCACATGTTTACACTGGGGTACTTTGAAATGTGGTGAGTCAGGGGCATGTAGGATATATGATTCCACCAACTTCAGGTAAGGATAATTTTTTAAATTGCTTTCTAAGCATAGACAGTGTGTAAAATGGTACCATTCATATCTAACATTTTCTTTGTCAAGGGACTAGATTACTTTTGCCTTTGTTTCCAGAATAGATAGTGGTACTGTATCTCCAATTCTTATTTATATACTAGAATTTTATTTCCTCAATATTTGCAAAGTACTTGATAAATATAAGCATGGGTGGCTTTCAAAAGCTTGTTCCTTAAATTGGTTGCAATCAATATATTGTTGAAGGTCATGGCTGTACAGAAGCTACCTAACTAAATTATATTACACTCAAGTACCCCCATTTAATCCTACATCATTTCAACATCTTACTAGGTTAAATCCTTACTTCCTTTCACTATCCACTTCTGATCTCTAAAATGGTATTTTTTCTCCCTTATTAAATTTCACTGACACTATATTCTTCACGTCTCTTAAAGCTTTATTTTTTTTTTTAATAACAGACCTGATTTTGAACAAACCTCATATGATAATATTAACCTGTTTTTTAACAAAACTCTTCCATTTTTCTCTTTTTATTTTCACATTCTTTTCCATTTGGAGACCTGGATTTTGTTTAAATTTGTATTAATCTCTCCTTATGGGGCAGTAAGAAAACTCATTTTCTAAAAATGATTTAGCATTATTTAAAATAGTCTAAGGTCTTCTCTTGATCAATAAAAGGATGTATGTCAAGAACTGTGAAGAGAGCAGACAGAATGAGATTCATGTTTTCATCAGTTCCCCTTTCCCCTAAAGTTCCACAGGGGTAATATGGAGGTGGGCACAGATACCTACTGTGCATGCAATGGGTTTGCATCACAATTGAGGAAAGCCAAGGATCCCTAGTGTAGGTTGGCCTCATCCTGCTGCTTTGATTCCTGTTGATAGTAGCTTTGATTAAATGCTATTTCAGACAAAATTATTATATTTGGTACCATCCTCTGTCAGTCAGGTGAATTAGAGTGACCAATGAAGTGTACTCATGAGAAAATTCATCCGAAACTAATACAATGTAGAAACAAGAGTTACATGCTGATGGACAGTTCTTCATGAGTTCCTTGAATTTTGGCATATCTTATCAGCAGAGGCTTTTGTTCTGAACTATCTTTTCAAAGATGTTTGAATAGTAAGTGACCTTGGAAGATAAAAATGGTCTTTCCCTCTGGAGCAGAGTTTTCTGTCCAGGATGATAAAGGTAACATCTCCCTCTGGGGCAAATGTTGGCAGATTTGCTTGCAACCCATTTAAATGATAGGGATTTCCTAAACTCAGGATTGCTTAGCTGTGACCCGAACCCAGTGTGTGCATCACCTGGGTCTCCTGTGTCCCCACTTCGGGACTTGGGGGGTGAAAACTAACCTGAGCATGAAGCTTGTGCTGACTGCTGTAAAAAAGTCCTTTGTCTCTGACCAAGGAGTCTTGTATCTTCTGCCAGTTTCCATGCAGCTATGGCAAGCTAACTTGTTAGCTTAAAATCCAGGTAAGATCTAGGACTCTTTTACAATTCTTGAGAACAGAAATACTGATTAACTTAAAAATTGGCCAAAAATGTAAGGATGATCACTTACATTTATTACCATCTAATGAAAAGCGGGGAAAGGATTAAGGAAAATTTGATGGAAATAAGGCATAGGAAAATAAAAACACACAAAATAATTGAAAATAAAGCCTAAATATACCAGGTTTCGCAGTAAATGTAAACCAATTGAACTTGCTTCTTAAAAGATAATGCCTTTCATATTGAAGTTTTCCAAATTCCAGCTACATGTTGTTTACAAGAGACAGCCTAAAAATATAATGCAAAGAAAGGTTGAAGATAAAGTCAGAAAATGTATACCAAATATTAAATCAAGCTTCTGTGGTTATATTAATGACTGTAAGACAAAGTAGAATTTAAAGTGAAAAGAATTAATAGAATTAAAGAAGGGTATTACTTAATAATAAAAAAAGCACTTCACCAAAAATATATAACAATCATGAACCCATATAAATCTGTCAACATAAACTCAAATATATAAAACAAAAATTCACAAAATTACAAGAAGAAATCTACAATTAGAGTGGAAAATTTCAACACACTTCTACAACAAATGAATATAAAATACAGATGAAAAATTAGTGAGAATATAGAAGATTGAACCATCCAATTGTGCAAAAATTATCAATTAGTAGATATATAGTGATTTTTTTTAACCCAACTAACAGCAACCATAGGAAAATGATGCAAACCTCATTGTAAAAGAGATTTAAAAAGAAACCCTTTTGCACGTTATTGCTGTGATAGTAAGGAGGGAATAAGATACAGATACACCCAAGAACTAGACCAAGTGATCTGCTCCCTCTGTGATTATTCCCAGTATCACTATGAAAAGAACTAGGAAAGGCCTAAGAACCTGGGGGACTGGGAATAGCAAAGGGAAAATGATCAAATTTGGAGGAGTAAATACAGAGAAACAGAACAGCAAAGAAAACCAAAATAAACAAAGAACAACAACAAAATACTCAAGAAGAGCTTGTAAACTGAAATGTTAAAATACATGAATAAATCCAACAGTAAGAAAGACAAGCACATAAACTACCAACTGAAACATGACTTTATTCCAGATTAAATTTAATCTAATGTAAGAATCTGACAAAGACTTTAAAATAAGTATGTTTAACCAGCTCGATAGGTTTAAAAATAATAAATTGATGGCATAATACCCGTTAAAAATGAATAAGAAATTATGAAAAATTCTAGCAGAAATAAGAATATCAAAAAGAACTCTTGGAAATATTAGAGATTAAATGGATAGCACTGAAATAAAAAGAATCCTAAATACGTAATAAATTTCAAGTCCACATAAGAATTGGTGAAATGGAAGAGAGTACAGAAGAATTTATCTAGAATGTAAATCAATGATTTGAACTGATTAAACAAAAATGAACTACATAAGTAATGTTAAAGACCAATTAGCAATTAAAGGATATATCTCAGAAATTTTCTAGAACAGAGAATAGAGGAAATGGCAGAGATAAATTAAAGAATTAATGGCTTAGAATTCATTAGAATTTAATAGAGACATACATTTTCAGATCAAAAGTGCACTTCAAATGCCTAATGGAATAAATTAAATAGACATATCAGAGTGAAATTACAAATGCTCAAGATAAAGAAAAAACATAAACACTACCCAGAGAAATAAACATGTGGCTTATAAAGAAATAACAATTAGACCAATAGCAGATAGGTCATCAACAACCATATATCCTAATATCTTTATGATCCTTATTGCTTTGGGTTTGGGTTGAAACAAAAACACAAACCAGAGAGCAAAAAATTGGCAAATGTGACTACATATAAAATTTAAAAAAATTTTTGCAACAGAAAACACCATAGACAGTGAAGAATGATAGAACACAAATTGGAAGCATCCGGAGCTCTCATACACTGCTGGTGGTGAATAAAAACTATTGAAAAGAACCTTTGGGCAATATTTACTAAGCTGAATCCTCTAAGATGCTTACACATATTTTAGAGAAACTCTTGCTCACATGCACAAGGAGACATGGCAACAAAGGTATGTTGCAGTTTTGTTGATATTTAAAAAAATTTGAACAAAAGCGTCCCACAGGAAAATGGATAATAAGCCGTGGTGTGTTTGTTACCGAACTCAGGTTCCGTTGCTCACGACTCAAAAGCCAACACACTGAGAGGCAGTGCCAGCAGAAAGGAAAGGTGCTTTAGTCAGAAAAGCTGCCAAACTGGGGAGAGCGTGGACTCGTGTCCAGAGAGCAACTCCGAAGATTCTGCTCAGCCAGGACAGTTTTTAAAGGAAAAAATGTTGGGGGGGGGGGCGCGGGGAGGGTGGGAAGAATCTCAGTGAATCATGGAGGCAGGAGACTGGGTTCTGCATCATTCCCACCGAGTGCAGACTGGCTGACTCTCTCTTCGGATGTTATCTTGCCTGAATGATCTGCCTGCAGGATTGCTAAGGGAGCTGTTGGGAGCAGAGAGCTAACCATTCTTTTTTTTCTTTTTTTTAATATTTATTTATTTATTTATTTATTTATGGCTGCTTTGGGTCTTTGTTTCTGTGCGAGGGCTTTCTCTAGTTGCGGCGAGCGGGGGCCACTCTTCATCGCGGTGCGCGGGCCTCTCACTATCGCGCCTCTCTTGTTGCGGAGCACAGGCTCCAGACGTGCAGGCTCAGTAGTTGTGGCTCACGGGCCTAGTTGCTCCGCGGCATGTGGGATCTTCCCAGACCAGGGCTCGAACCCGTGTCCCCTGCATTGGCAGGCAGATTCTCAACCACTGCGCCACCAGGGAAGCCCGATTCTTTAACTATTTAATTCTTCACTCTTACTTCTTTTTAACTAGGAAAAGAATCAACAGGCTAGGCAAAGCATGGTGTGCGTTAAAGAAAGCGTTAAGTCAGGAGTTAGTTTCAATTGTTTAGTGATTTCGTTCCTGTAATTAGGGTTTTAAAGTTAGAGGGAGACAGCAATGGGTAAACAGGAAAGGGGCAGAAGAGTTGTTTTCATGTTCATACATCACAATGTTGTTCAACAGTTAAAAATAAATGATGTAGAACTACATGTATAAGCCTAGTTTTAAAATGGTGGGCTGATAGAAAAACTTTCAAAATAAACAAATAGTATTATGCCAATTATTTAAAATGTAAAAATACATACAATAATTGTATAAATTATGAATGGATACATGCATACTTTGTAAAGCTATAAAAATAAACTAGGAACAAAATCTATAAAATTCAACATAGTGTTATACCTGGGACGGGTTAGAATGTAGTAGGATCACAGGAATCAAATATTTTCCTTTAACCTGGTCTGAAACAAAAATGGCAAAATTTAATCATTTAAAAAACCTGGATGGTGAGTACAAATATGCTTAACTCTTTTTTTCCTGCATTCTTGAAATGTTACCTAATAAAAGAAAATTTTAGAAGTAGAAAATGAATATAAGAAGCAGAAATTAATAAATAGACTACACACCATAGAGGTAACCCCCAAAAAGCTGTGCTTTCTAAAAGATTGAAATATAATAATAACAATAATCTGGAAAGGCAAATAAAGAAAGAGAATAGGCACCAATAAACACTATTAGGAACTAAAAAGGAAATATAAGTACAGATACTTAGGAATTTTATACACAATAATTTGGAAACATGTTAAATAGAGAGTTTTCTAGGTAAATACGTATTATCCAATTTTATTGTAAATATATAGAAAACATGAATATTTTCATAGCCATTTAAAATATTTGAATCAGTCAAAAATTCTCATCTTCCAAAGGCATCAAGTCCAGAAGCTTTTAAGGCAAGTATTACAAACCTTCAATGAACTGATGATTCCTGCATGATACAAGTTATTCCTAGAAACGGAAAAAGAGGGAAAATTTCCCAATTCATTTTACAAAGCTAGTGCAACCTTGATATTGACATTAGACAAGTTCAGTATAAGGAAAAAAGTATAAGCTGATTTTACTTGTAAATATACATGCAAAAAATTAACAAGTTGAATCCAATAAGGTATAAAAACTAACAAATAGAGTTTGTTATAGAATTATAATAATAATCTTGGATATTCTGCTAATTACGTACAGAAAAATGATTTAGTGATATTTTACAAATTTACAATTAAAACTCTGAGCAAACTCAGAAGAGGAGAAAGAAACTTCCTTAACCCGATTAAGATCACCTAAGAAAACACAGGAGTAAATATTATAATTAGTGGTGATTCTTTGGAAGCATTCTTACTAAATATTGAAATAAAACTGCTATCCCTGTCAGTATTAAATTTAAGTTGAGGAGTCTATTCAATGTAAAAAGATAAAATAAAAACAGTAACAAAAGATTAGCGAAGAGGGAAATAAATTTCGATCTTCTGGATAAAAAAATCCCAAAACTCATTTTAACAAACATTAGCATTCATAAGTGAGTTCATGAGGTTCATTCATAAGGTTGACGTGCAAAACAATTAGCTGCTGCTCTCCTTATGAGAGTAAAATATTAATAATTAACAATATGCAAAACTATCTTTGTAACTTTTAATATGTTTTAACTCTTTTTGATAGATACATCTACCTTGGATTGCCAGCAGCGCTAAGAGGATCAAGCTATATTCCAGCCTTTTTAATCCTCCTTATTTTGAGGAAGCATCGTCTACCAGAGGAAAATGCCTCTTCAGAAACTATGCTTGAGGCCAAGTTTACAGGGAAGGAAAATGAGGGCAAAGAGATGGATCAAAATTCCAAAGTTTTGAATGATGATGAATTGAAAACTAAACTATAACGCTCTTTCATATCATGCTTCGCAGAATTGGAGAACACACTACAACTTAATTGTTTTTAAAATCAATAGAGGTACTTACTGCAGGTAATTTTTCCTTGTCTTTAAGAACCTCAACATTTTTCTTTACTCAAGGTAAAAAAATGTTCACTGATGGTATTTCTGAGGCAACAATGGCATTTGAGATCTTCCTCAGAGGGACATTTATAAACAACCTTCAAAACAGGATATTAGAACCAGCTTTATTTTTATGTTAAATTGCTAAAACAGCAATTTCTCTATTCACTCATGCAAAATAAGGGCATATTTCCCACATCCTTTCCAAATGATTCTAAAAATTTCCTATTAGGAAAATCTAGTTAATTCCATTGAATTTCTGCTTTGATATCAGGATTATTTAGAGACTGAAATTCTTATCTTCTTATGTGAATATTTAAGTATTTTATTCAAATTCATCACTTCATGTGAAAGGAGAGTGAATCTTTTTAATCTATTTTGGAATTGTTCTTTACCTCTTCCTATTCATTCCAGACATGATTCTTTTAAAATAGATTACTCACTAATATGCCATCACTTGATTTCAATTCATTCCCTGCTTTTTGACTCATGTCATATATTTGCTCATTTTGTTCAGAGTACTGACAAACTTAATCAGGTAATTAAAAATCATGTAGCAAAGATTGTTGGATTTTTTTTTTTTCAGCAATTCAAACCTGGCAACTGAACTCTCTCTTAAAAACAAATGTCTAAGTCAAAGTATGAAAGGTAAATATTAGAAAAACACTAGTCCTTTTTTTTTCAGTATTTTTTAATTAATTAATTAATTAATTTTTGGTTGCGTTGGGTCTTCGTTGCTGTGCATGGGCTTTCTCTAATTGCATCGAGCAGGGGCTACTCTTGGTTGCGGTGCGCGGGCTTTTCATTGTGGTGGCTTCTCTTGCTGCAGAGCATGGGCTCTAGGTGCGTGGGCTTCAGTAACAGTGGCACGTGGGCTCAGTAGTTATGGCTGGCGGGCTCTAAAGCGCAGGCTCAGTAGTTGTGGTGCAAGGGATTAGTTGCTCCGCGGCATGTGGGATCTTCCGGGACCAGGGCTCGAACCCGTATCCCTTGCATTGGTAGGCGGATTCTTAACCACTGTGTCACCAGGGAAGTCCCGAAAAACACTAGTCCTTAAAGGCTGTTTGTATTGCCAGATATTATCCAAAAAATCAGTTTCCCAGATTCAGGAGGCCTCCTTGGTCTAATGTTTATGTCACCCAAGGTGTCCTAAGTTAGAACACAAACACGAATTTTCTTTACATCCTCTTAGAGAATGAAGTGTTTAAAAAGTGGCTTCTGTTATGGAACTGAGGTTAATAAAATTCAAGATGTACATTTAAAACTAAATCTACCCTTATTATTATTTTGTAGCTTAGGGATACAGTAAAAGTATGAAAGGATTTTAGAGACACAAGAGGCCTTATGGATGATATGGAGTTTCTGGTTCAAGAGAATAGAATGAACAGCCATGTTTATCTACTTCCTATTCTCCCTCCCACTGACAGGACAGTCAGTATAGATGTAATGTTAGAACTCCCTTAAGGGTGAAGAGGATGTGGAGAGGGAGGATTGGAGAAGTGGGTGTCAATATACTCTGATTATTTATGTGTCATATAAAGGGAATGGGAGTGTCTCCAGGGATAGAACAGGGTGGCAGGAGCTGTCATTCAGGATGCACTTAGAAGGAGCCTGGGATGTAGGTAGGAACCTCTGAGTTGAAAGTTCAAAGAATACAAGTCAGACAGAAAATAGACCACAAGCTAGACAGGAAATAGGCCAGTTAATTGAAGGACTGTCTACGTATACTTTGCAGACCAATATGATTTCCTGAGAATTGGATGCATCATTTAAGGAGAAAGCAACAGAGAGGACTGGGTAGAACAGGTTCGGGGGGAAGATTTAAGAGTTAAGTTCTCTGCTCGCAAAGTCTGAGACTTCATCAAGACCGTGATTCAAGACAGGAACAGTGTTGACACTGGAGAGAGGAGCTAAAACCATTGGAAGTGAGGAGTTCCAACTCAGGGGAAGTGTGGCAGATGAGGGACAGTTTTGTGTTAGGATCAGATGACATGAAACTCAGAGCTGCTTTATTTGGGAAGGGAGGAAATGGGGAGAATGCTATGGAAGCTAAAAGAGGAGCAAGGACTCACCCTATACCCAGAAAGTTGTGAGAAAAAGTCAACAGCTACCACATGAGATGCTTATGGGGGAAACATCGTCCTCAGGAGAAACCCAGATTTTGGTGAGGCTGCAGCCGTGAAGAGAATGCTGGTTTATGCGTTTGAGAATATGGACAGTTTTGGAATTCCAAGGGACAAACTGAAAAGGGGCAGATTTCAAAATTGGAGTCTGAGAGAAAAAGTTGATAATTAGAGGTATATGGAAATTAGAGAATGAAAATTAGAAGAAGGGGAACGAGAGATCATCTGGAATTCTGGGACTTTTTAGGTAACTGACATAATGAGGTTAGTCCTGATAGATTTCAAGGCAGATAGTGTTGGTGACACTGTGAGTGTCAAAATTAGGAGGGATCATGACTGGGCTTCCTCATGACCCCTTGTCATGGAGGCAAACTGGAGAATCAAAATCTTACTTGAGTACCTGTGGCTCTTTCTTGACTTCTGTTGATGGGTTTAAGTTGATCAGAGAAAGCTGAGTCTTAACTCTGTGCAGAGTTCACCCACTTGAATACCCTCAGTGGAGCAGGGTAGGCCCAGAGAGACATGATTTTGGACCCAGTGTCTTGGGCTCACTCTTATCCCCTGCTGGGAATGATGGCATTTTACTCTAGGGTTCTCTTTTGACACTTCTTGGTGGAGGAAAGAAAATCAGAGAAACTGAGTATTGGAGTGCTCTGTGACCTCTCCTGACCTCTGTTGTTCAAGTCCATGAGGCCTGGGGAAGTCAGTTATTTTTCTGAGCATTTGTCCTCCCTCAGGATAGGGTAGAAGTAAAGGCATAGCAGACGGAAGTAGAGGAGAGAAACAGCAGGAAAACTGGTAGTGGGAAGTCTAGGATCGTTCATTGTCTTATTTAATATTGTGAGGAGTCTAAGTTTATGAAATTAGAAATGGTTTAATATATTATTTATAATTCTAAATATAAGCGATATTTATGGGAACTTTAAAAATAAGTACATAGAAAAACCACAAAAATTGGGAAAAAACATAAAGGGAAGGAGAGGAATTCTTCATATTTTATAGCATGGAGTTAAAATATATTTTAAGCTTAATAAATTCAGATAAAATTGGCAAACACATCTTATCAGAACTGCTGAGAAGTGGTTGTCTCTGTAGTATTGGAAGCAGGAAGAGAAGCAAAGAACAATGCATTTGCCTTTCATTTTTGTCCCTTTTGTACTCTGATTTCTTTTCTCTTGTGCATGTAAAATACAATGAAAAAAATTTCATAAAGAATACACATCAGCAAAAACAATAATAATAAAAGAAATAAAATAGGGCATTTTACAGAAAGGGAAGAACTGAGTCCTCCAATTGTGAGATTTTCAAAGGTTCTCCAATGGGTGTTTATTTATTTACTTATTTTTTTAGTTTATTATTTTTTAACATCTTTATGGGAGTATAATTGCTTTACAATGTTGTGTTAGTTGCTGCTGTATCACAAAGTGAATCAGCTATATGTATACATATATCCCCATATCTCCTCCCTCTTGAGTCTCCCTCCCGCCCTCCCTATCCCACCCCTCTAGGTGGTCACAAAGCACCGAGCTGATCTCCCTGTGCTATGCGGTTGCTTCCCACTAGCTATCTATTTTACATTTGGTAGTGTATATGTGTCCATGCCACTCTCTCACTTCGTCCAATGGATGTTTATTGAACAATTTTTTTCTCGTTTCTGTCCTTGGTTCTAGAGGATATGTGTCTTGGTGTGTGTATATAAGGAAGGTGGTGATGAACTAAGTTGTAGGCTATAAAATTCAAGTGGGTGTCATTTTATTAGGGTGAATAAATATACACAGAAAACAATGACAGAATGACAAATAACAGCACAAGGTAATTTCAAACCGTGTGGACATATGGTGACTCACTAAGTAATCAGAGTTTTTTTGCAAAAACTTCCCATTCTGTTTTTGGGAAACACTGCAGAAACATGCTAATTGGTAAGGGATTTCTTTCCAAAAGAAGAAGACAAAGCTTTCTAGGAACACATTTTGCCCTTTTTCCTTCTTCCTTCTGGAACTGAAGCTATTAGGCCTCAAGGAGGAGCAAGAAGCCATCTTGCCACCAAGAGGCAAAAGCATAGGGATGAAACATGATGAAACATGGTGTTGCAGGAAGACAGGGAGAGCCCGGCCACCAGCAGGGGCAGGGCTGAATTTTGCGGGCTTTTAAGTTTACCAAATTTGAGAGGAAGGCCTATAAAAAATTTCAAAATGATGAATACAAAATAAAATTAAAAGTGATAATTTACTTAGAATGAGAACAAAAAATCACAAGTTCCATGTGATATGCTTCCAGACATGATCATGATTTTTTTTTTAAAAAAACCCTACTGCAAACATTAGAGTTTAATGGGAAATTTAATTTTCATAAAGCTTTGCTGCTGACGTTGGGAGTGAGAAGGAAATGGTTACTATTGCCATTTCTATTCAACATTATGTCCTAGCCACGGAAATGGGAAGAAAAAGAAAATTTGTAAGGATAAGAAAAGAAACAAAAAATAAAACTATCATTGACATGTTTGTATTGCAGAAAATCCACAAGTTACTATAGATGAGCTATGAACATGATTAAGTGAATTTTAACAAAGTTCACTGGTTACAAGGGCAATCCACAAAATCAAATGCAGTTGTTCATATATCAGTAGCAGTTAGGAAATGATATTAGTAAAGCATATTATTTAGTGTAGCATCAAAAAAACACAAAAAACAAAAAATAGAACCACATTGAAATCCTAGCAATAAATCTTATAACAGGTGTCTAAGACCTCTATCCCCAATACTACAAAGCAGTATTCAGAGAAACTAAGACCTACATCATGTTCATTTATTGAAAGATTTAATATTTTAAGGATGCCGGTTCTCCCAAATTTTATCTATAAGTTCAGTGAAATCTCAAACAAAATCCCAGTACTTTTTGAAATGTGGATATTAACAAGATTAATTTGGCCTTTACATGGAAATGTAAAGGGCCAAGAAGAAATCAGAGCAATCTTGAAGGCTAAAGTTGGAGAAGCCCAGCGCCAGATATTAAGACCTATAAAGCTAAAGGAATTAAGCCAGTGTGATATTGACACCGGTCTCCCATCCCTGGTGCCACTCTCTTCCTTGCAGAGACCTTCTTCACCCCACGCAGAGTCCAACACCATGCGGTGCTGGGCTGCTCTTTTCCTACCTGGAAACCCTTCTCACCCTATTCAGGTTCCAACACCTCACATCCGGCCTTCATTCTGCTCTCCCCCACAGTGATGTCTTCTTCACCCTATTCAGGTCTGACACCCATGACAGGGTGCCCCATATGTGATGTCCCCCTTATACTCCTGTGATGGTTGGTGCTATGTGTCAACTTGGCTGGGACACAGTATCCAGATATTTGGTCAAACATTATTCTAGATGTTTCTGTGAAGGTATTTTTTAGATGAAATTAACATTTAAATCAGTAGACTTTGAGTAAAGCAGATTACCTTCCATAGTATGGGTGGGCCTCACCCAATCAGTCGAAAGCCTTAATAAAAAAAGACTGACTTCCCCTGAGGAAGAAGAAATTCTCCCAGCAGACTGCCTCTGGACTCAAACTGCAACATCAACCCTTCCCTGGGTCTCTAGGCTACCCCCTACTACCTATCTATCTATCTATCTATCTATCTATCTATCTATCTATCTATCTATCTCTATCATCTATCTTCTCTTGGTTTTGTTTCTCTGGAAAACCCGACTAATAGACCCTTCCTTGGATTCTGACACCTATGCTGGACTATCCCTCTTATGGACAGTCTCCTAACACTGCTTGGACTCTTGGGCTCTTACACCCACTCAGGTTCCTGTAGTTCCCCTTAAACAGCTTTCCTCCACCCGCACCTACCTACATACTTACTTTCTTGGCCCCATCTAATGGCTCAGGATTGAATTATTCTGGAAGGAAAAGGACAAGAGAAGGGAAGGGAAAGAAAAGAGAAGACCAGGAAAGGATGAAGGGGAAGAAAACAATTTAATATTTGATAAATTTTAGAAAGTGAATATTATGTTGGGTGTTATGTATCCAGAGAGTAGATGCATATTGCCAAGTGTATTTTACACTAAGCTCACCTATGTCTAGGTCGAGATTAATAAGTGCTATTACACAACATTGTAGCCTTGAAATTTATGTTGATTTCCTATTACCTCCTGCTCTAGGATGAATAGAAACAAAGAGCTTCTTTTATTGATTGTATATTTAAAATGCTTTTGCATTTGTTCAACCACATAGCAGGCATAAGAAATCTTGGAAGTGATTTTAAAATTTATGAACGATGTATCTAATTTTTAAATTTATTACTCGACAGATTTGTGGATCCAACAAACAACTGCCTGAGTAGATTATTTTTATGTTTTTAAACAAAGCACTTACTTTCCTTTTAACTGTTCTCAAATTTATAGCCTGATATATATGTATGTGACTTATATATGTGACTCATACAGGACACAAATTATAGAAATGGCCCAAGTAGTACTCAGAGCTTTATTATAAACAAAGCTATTGAAGTAAAGCCTGGTGTGTAATAAAAACAAAATACGAAACTTTTCTTGCAATGAGCCCTAAGAAAAATTCAAGCAAAGGTTACTTTAAAATAAAATGGAATAAAATAAAAAGGAAATCACAAGCCTCTTCAAGCCCTCAGATGTCTGTAACTCCTATCTGTATGGCTATTAGCATAACTGATACCATCTTGAGCACTAACAGTTTCTCCTGTCCTTCTGCTGACTCTACCCAGGACTGGACTGTACAGTAAATCACTTCTCTGTCATGAGGGGATTCATGGTTAATAGACACTGTTTAATAATCATTAGGAACAGGTAGCCTGTATGCTCTGTTAGTCCCCAGTGATGAAAACCTTCCCTGACATATTCTCAGCATCCACAAGACTAGTTACCCACTCATAAATCTTGACTTAGGAATGCCCGTCCTCTTTCCAAGCAACTACCCCATTCCCTAGGTTAACTAAAATCATCCCAGTGGCCCCTTGGCAGTGTGAGTGCAGCTGTGAATGCTTCTGGATCGTTGTCTGCCCAATCCCATCGTGTGAATGTTACCCTATAATAAACTGATCCATTGATTATATGGAGCTGCCTGCCTTGTTTTTCAGTTTCAAGATGCCTTCTCAGTTCAGTGGGCATTTTTCATTCCTTCCATCCTCCAACACTGTTGAAGTCAATTTCTAAATAAAATAATAACTTAACATATCCTAATGATATATCAAACTTGGTAGATTCAAAAGACATCCTTCACAAATTCAGAAAGATACATGCACCCCAACATCCAGAGCATAAAAAAAGAATGAAATCTTGCCATTTGTGACAACATGGATGGGTCTGGAAGGTATATTATGCTTAGTGAAATAAATCAGATAGAGAGAGATAAATATTGTATGTTTTTCCTTATGTGAGGAATCTAAAAATAAAACAAGTGAATGAATATAACAAAACAGAAACAAGCTCACAGATACAGAGAACAAACTGGTGGTTACCACAGGAGAGAGAGGTGGGGGGAGGAGCAAAATAGGGGAAGGGGATTAAGAGGTACAAACTGCCAGTTATAAAATAAATAAGTCACGAGGATGTCGAGTACAGGGAATATAATAAATATTTTATAATAACTTTGTATGGTGTGTAATCTATAAAAATATCAAATCACTATGTTGTACACCTGAAAGTAATATAATATTGTAAGTCAACTATACTTCAATAAAAAAATACATCCTTCACCAATATCATTTTTGATAACTAAACGAAATGACAGCAATAGAAATTATGAAAGGAGGGGAAGAGAGAGAGATTCTTCCCATCAGTAAAGATATACTGTGCTGAGTTTCTTAGAATGGTTAGTATGGGGGAAGACATATTTAAGTGGCTTTAATATGTGTGGAAAACCTCATTCTTTTCATAACTCTGCATGTTTCCTTATGACCTGGGAGAAAAATCCCTTGCAGACCCAGCATAGTATACACCTAATAACGTCTAGCAAATTCGCCACATTGGAAATATTCTTGTAGTCATCCCAAATACCAGATGTATTTGCAAGATTATACCTTTTCTTCTACCTTTATTCTTAATGGCATTATTTGTTATTTTCTTATCAGTTGTCTAGAGACTTTATATTAATGGACAGATCATAAGAATATGGGAGATATTGCTGGGTGAACATCGCTAGAACTCTTTATGCACAGGTGCTAGGGATAAATCTTTGGGTAAAAAATCCAGCGTAACAAAACCAGACTCACTGTTTTAAAAAAATTTCCAGTCAGTCTTAAAAAAATTCAACTGAGAAGATAGAAGGAACTCAATAGAAACAAAATAAAAGCCATCTTGCCTGATGACTTGGCCCTGTGGAATGAGTGAGTTTAGGAAAGGTCTATTTCAGAATGATAGCTGTACTTAGAATTGTTTACCAAATAGATAATTTCCTAGTTACTGGAGAATCTATTGACTAGCATCAGGTGAGGGAAAGGAAGAGAGGTACTCTTATATAATTCAAATAGGTCTTGAAAATTCCTAAAGTTAACTGAAACACACTTTCTTTTACTTTATTCAAGGGACTAAAAGTGAGACTTCTGGTTTCAGCTCAGACATTCAGAGAGCAGGAAACAGTATTGCATCCATACTCTTATAATAAGAAAAAGCTGGAAAAAATGTAAATTACAACTTTTCTTGAACCCATCAGTGAGCTGAGGTTAGTGGATAAACAGCTAACTGGATAGCTAGAGTCAGGATCCCGCAGGGGGAAGCAGGATCTGAACATTTACTGACTTGGGGCAGAAACCACTTAATACCAAATAAGTCAGTACAAGATTCAGATAGAAATTTTTAATGAGTTGCTAAAGACCAAGTGTAGGTTGGCATGAGAAAGTGAAGCCCCTGAAGGTGGCCAACAGAACGGGGGGTCACACCTCTTGCAGCTGATTCCTCCAGAACCTCCACCAGCCACTCAGGGGAGGTTAGAGAGGACACCAGGGGTGCCAGCTGGGGCAGAACAGCAGCTCCTTTTCCCATTCTGCTCAGACCAGTCTCCCCTTTCTCCTCTAAGGAATGGAAGCTTTTCTCTTCAGTGGGGATGGTCAACAAAAACTGTAGCTTGAGGGTGCTGGTGAAAACTCCTACAGCTGGGAAGGGAAGCAGGAAGAAAAGCTCCACTCCTGGGAGAGGGGCATGTCACCCCCAAACGCTGGTTTACCCAGTCTGCCTGTCTCCCTCCTCCATACCCACGTCCACCCATGGTAACAAGCATACAGGGACTTCGTTGGTGGCACAGTGGTTAAGAATCCGCCTGCCAATGCAGGGGACACGGGTTTGAGCCCTGGTCCGGGAAGATCCCACATGCCGCGGAGCAACTAAGCCCGTGCGCCACAACTACTGAGCCCACGTACAGCAACTACTGAAGCCCACACGCCTGGAGCTCGTGCTCTGCAACAAGAAGCCACCGCAATGAGAAGCCGGTGCACCGCAATGAAGAGTATCCCCTGCTCGCCACAACTAGAGAAAGCCCGCGAGCAGCAACGAAGACCCAACACAGCCAAAACTAAATAAATAAATTAAAAAATATATATATATTTAAAAAAACCAAGCATACAGTAAAAATAAAAGTGGGATATATTGGGGAGAGTGGCAAGGGACAGATTGTTTGTGGGTAACAGGGCAAAGGGAGAACCAAATCCACATGGGGAGTAGACCCTAAATACAAGGTTTCCCTAGAGGAATTTGAAGGCCTTGATGCACTGAGGGTAACCATAGCAACAACAAACTTCAAACCCAGCCCCACTCCTGATGGAAACCCCATGCTACAGGCCTAGTAGAAGGAGAGATGTGCTCACCTCCAAGTAGGAAAAATATGTACCTCCGTATCACATGTCCTATACTACATTTATGACCTTCAACAAAAAATTATGACATAAAAAGGTAATAAAAAACACAGTCTGAATAGGCAAAGCAATCATCCGAACCAAACTCAGATATAAAACAGAGTATAGACATATTATTAGAATTATTAAACAAATGAAGCCTTTTTAAAGATGAATGTGACTCAAAGGAACATTTTTACAGAGGGTTTAAATGTATAGAATCATTATTGGTAAGATCAGTCTTAAACAAAATGGGGAATAGACAAAAGATTTTTGGTGCTAATCATCTCACTTTTCTGTTACCTTTGCTCTTGCTTTCTGAATATCTTCATTGTTTTCCATTTCCACTCCTTTCAAAAACCTATTGCTTTAAAATGATTGGAATCTCACTTCTACTGTGAAGCACCTGATAAATATATGATCTCTTCCAATTTAAACAAAGTCTCAATTCAAAGGTATAAGCTTCTAAGGATAGAACTTGAAACAGCCTCGAGTTTAACAATGGAGACTGGTTGGGAGTCAGAGGTGTGTCTGTGGGTTTTTGTTGTTGTTGTTTTTTAGTGATAATTTTTAAATTTCTACCTTTCAACTACTTCTACCGACACTCCCTTTACAAAACATTTTAGTCTTATAAACTATGACAGTCAGGTTTGGAGTTGGTGTTGGCAAAATCACACTGCTTGTCTAATCATCTTCTCATCAGGTTAGTTCTTGGTTTCCAGGTGGTGAGCAAGTCTACTTAGGAAGGGTAGAAGGCACACAAGAGGAAAGTGACAATGGCCACTGCCAAATTTGTTGTGATAAATTCTCAATACTTTTATTTGGAAGGGGTAAAATCTCCAGAAATATATATGTTGAAATTGAAACAGAGAGACTAGCGTGGTCCCTATGAATGAGACACATGAACATTTTTTATTCTATTATAGTATTGATTACAGTGTATATTATCCTACATTTATATGCCTATTCTCCACCTCATTTGTGGGCTCCCAAAGGGCCAAGATTCTATTTCATAAATGTTTTTTATCTCTGTGCTTAACATGTAGATGGCAGTCAAAAACCACTTTTATGACATTAAAAAAAAGTTTTTTTGTTGAAAGATATTGAAGAAAATATTCAAAACATCAGAAATCATCACTCCCTATCCAATGACTTAATACAGCTATTTTTATTTTTGCACATTGTTTTTAGTTCTTATTTATAACATTCATGTGACTGGCATTTTTGGAGTTCATTTATTCATTCACTCATTCATTCTTTCAAAAATAATTGATAAAGCACCTATTTGTCTGGCACCAAGCTAGATCCTGGGAATAAAATAAGTCGGTAAAATGAGTTCACTTCCTACCTTCCTAGAGCTTATGACTAGCGGGGGAGACAGACAGTTATTAAATAATCATAATAAATGTAAAATTACCATTTTGATAAGCACTGCATTACTACAAATATATTGGAAAAATTCTCACCAATGAAGAAGTCTGAGACATTGAAGGAATGGTGATTAAGCTTAGATCTGAATGCTGAGAAGCAGTTACATGGAAAAAAGAGTATTTCAGGAGAGAGAAACATCATGATCAAAGACCCAATTGCATGAAAATGGAAGGGAGTGTGAAGACATGGTGTAAATAAGGAGACCTCAGTCTGGATACTCAAGTCTTTCTTCAGAGCAGGAAGGCATTCTTCCACTAAATCTCTGATTAATGCTTCTTTTCCAACTCTGATTGCTTCCTCAAAAATAGATTTCTTAGGTTGGTGTTTTAGTTTGTCCTCTAAGTCACCTACCTTTCTTTCACAAATTGCTTCTTTACCTTTTTCTTCCACATTTTCATAGATTTTTCAAAAGTATCTTCTTTAACACGGATTTGGGTTTTTGGCCATTGTCTTCTTTCAATTTTATCCAATGCATATTTTAACTACACTCTTGTATTATTTTGCTTCCTTGAAAATTTTACTTATCATATTCTTATCTCTGTTGAATTTTTTCCCCTAGGTTCTGTATTCATGTTTAATAAATGCCATTGAATTAAATATTAATATTTATTTTGGATTCCTGGTTCTGAAGTAGATCAAATAATCTACTGTATATGTGTTAATGTTCCTTTCCTTCACTGTACATATCACATATAAATATAAATTTATTCTTTTAATTTATATAACTTTATAACATTTTATACTTTAATCTTGTTAATGTTCTTCTTCCCCTTTAAAGTGTAAGCTCATCAAGAAAAAAAAGGGAGAAGACTCAAATCAATAGAATTAGAAATGAAAAAGGAGAAGTAACAACTGACACTGCAGAAATACAAAGGATTATGAGAGATTACTACAAGCAACTCTATGCCAATAAAATGGACAATCTGGAAGAAATGGACAAATTCTTAGAAATGCACAACCTTCTGAGACTGAACCAGGAAGAATTGGAAATATGAACAGACCAATCACAAGCACTGAAATTGAAACTGTGATTAAAATTCTTCCAACAAACAAAAGCCCAGGACCAGATGGCTTCACAGGCAAATTCTATCAAACATTTAGAGAAAAGCTAACACCTATCCTTCTCAAACTCTTCCAAAATATAGCAGAGGGAGGAACACTCCCAAACTCATTCTACGAGGCCACCATCACCCTGATACCAAAACCAGACAAAGATGTCACAAAGAAAGAAAACTACAGGCCAATATCACTGATGAACACAGATGCAAAAATCCTCAACAAAATGCCAGCAAACAGAATTCAACAGTGCATTAAAAGGATCATACACCATGATCAAGTGGGGTTTATCCCAGGAATGCAAGGATTCTTCAATATATGCAAATCAATCAATGTGATACACCATATTAAGAAACTGAAGGAGAAAAACCATATGGTCATCTCAATAGAGGCAGAGAAAGCTTTTGACAAAATTCAACACTCATTTATGATAAAAACACTCCAGAAAGTAGGCATAGAGGGAACTTTCCTCAACATAATAAAGGCCATATATGACAAACCCACAGCCAACATCATCCTCAATGGTGAAAAACTGAAACCATTTCCACTAAGATCAAGAACAAGACAAGGTTGCCACTCTCACCACTATTATTCAACATAGTTTTGGAAGTTTTAGCCACAGTAATCAGAGAAGAAAAAGAAATAAAAGGAATCCAAATCGGAAAAGAAGAAGTAAAGCTGCCACTGTTTGCAGATGACATGATACTATACATAGAGAATCCTAAAGATGCTACCAGAAAACTACTAGAGCTAATCAATGAATTTGGTAAAGTTGCAGGATACAAAATTAATGCACAGAAACCTCTTGCATTCCTATACACTAACGATGAAAAATCTGAAAGTGAAATTAAGAAAAGACTCCCATTTACCATTGCAACAAAAAGAATAAAATATCTAGGAATAAACCTACCTAAGGAGACAAAAGACCTGTATGCAGAAAATTATAAGACACTGAAGAAAGAAATTAAAGATGATACAAACAGATGGAGAGATATACCATGTTCTTGGATTGGAAGAATCTACATTGTGAAAATAACTATACTACACAAAGCAATCTACAGATACAATGCAATCCCCAGCAAACTACCAATGGCATTTTTCGCAGAACTAGAACAAAAAATTTCACAATTTGTATGGAAACACAAAAGACCCCAATAGCCAAAGCAATCTTGAGAAAGAAAAAGGGAGCTGGAGGAATCTATAGTACAAAGCGAAAGTAATCAAGACAGTATGGAACTGGCACAAAAACAGAAATATAGATCGGTGGAACAGGATAGAAAGCCCAGAGATAAACCCACACACATATGGTCACCTTATCTTTGATAAAGGAGGCAAGCATATACAGTGGAGAAAAGAAAGCCTCTTCAATAAGTGGTGCTGGGATAACTGGACAGCTACATATAAAAGAATGAAATTAGAACACGCCCTAACACCATACACAAAAATAAACTCAAAATGCATTAAAGACCTAAATATAAGGCCAGACACTAAAAAACTCTTAGAGGAAAACATAGGCAGAACACTCTATGACATAAATCACAGCAAGATCCTTTTTGACCCACCTCCTACAGAAATGGAAATAAAAACAAAAATAAACAAATTGGACCTAATGAAACTTAAAAGCTTTAGCACAGCAAAGCAAACCATAAACAAGACAAAAGACAACCCTCAGAATGGAAGAAAATATTTGCAAATGAAGCAACTGACAAAGGATTAATCTCCAAAATTTACAAGCAGCTCATGCAGTTCAATATCAAAGAAACAAACAACCCAAATCAAAAATGGGCAGAAGTGGGGCTTTCCTGGTGGCACAGTGGTTGAGAATCCGCCTGCCAATGCAGGGGACACGGGTTCGAGCCCTGGTCTGGGAAGATCCCACATGCCGCGGAGCAACTGGGCTCGTGAGCCACAACTACTGAGCCTGCGCGTCTGGAGCCTGTGCTCAACAAGAGAGACCGCGATAGTGAGAGGCCCGCGCACCGCGATGAAGAGTGGCCCCCGCTTGCCGCAACTAGAGAAAGCCCTCGCACAGAAACGAAGACCCAACACAGTCAAAAATAAAATAAATAAATTAATTTAAAAAAAAAATGGGCAGAAGACCTAAATAGACATTTCTCCAAAGAAGATATACAGATTGCCAACAAACACATGAAAGAATGCTCAACATCATTAATCATTAGAGAAATGCAAATCAAAATTACAATGAGATATCATCTCACACGGGTCAGAATGGCCATCATCAAAAAATCTACAAACGGGGAGGAGCTTCAAGATGGCGGAAGAGTAAGACGCTGAGATCACCTTCCTCTCCACAAATACATCAGAAATACATCTACATGTGGAACAACTCCTAGAGAACACCTACTGAATGCTGGCAGAAGACCTCAGACCTCCCAAAAGGTAAGAAACTCCCCACATACCTGGGTAGGGCAAAAGATAAAAGAAAAAACAGAGACAAAAGAATAGGGACGGGACCTGCACCAGTGGGAGGGAGCTGTGAAGGAGGAAAGGTTTCCACACACTAGGAGCCCCTTCGCGGGCGGAGACTGCGGGGGGTGGAGGGGGGAAGCTTCGGAGCCACAGAGGAGAGCGCAGCTACAGGGGTGCGGAGGGCAAAGCGGAGAGATTCCCGCACAGAGGATCGGCGCCGAGCAGCACTCACCAGCCCGAGAGGCTTGTCTGCTCACCCGCCAGGGCGGGCGGGGGCTGGGAGCTGAGGCGCGGGCTTCGGTCGGATCGCAGGGAGAGGACTGGGGTTGGCGGCGTGAACACAGCCTGAAGGGGTTAGTGCGCCACAGCTAGCCGGGAGGGAGTCCGGGAAAAAGTCTGCAGCTGCCGAAGAGGCAAGAGACTTTTTCTTGCCTCTGTGTTTCCTGGTGCGCGAGGAGAGGAGATTTAGAGCGCTGCTTAAAGGCGCTCCAGAGACGGGCGCGAGCCGCGGCTGTCAGCGCGGACCCCAGAGACGGGCATGAGACGCTAAGGCTGCTGCTGCCGCCACCAAACAGCCTGTGGGCGAGCTCAGGTCACTCTCCACACCGCCCCTCCCGGGAGCCGGTGCAGCCCGCCATGGCCAGGCTCCCGTGATCCGGGGACAACTTCCCCGGGAGAGCGCACGGCGCGCCTCAGGCTGCTTCAACGTCACGCCGGCCTCTGCCACCGCAGGCTCGCCCCGCCTCCTCCGTACCGCTCCCTCCCCCCGGCCTGACTGAGCCACAGCCCCCGAAGCAGCTGCTCCTTTAACCCCGTCCTGTCTGGGCGAAGAACAGACGCCCTCAGGCGACCTACACGCAGAGGCGGGTCCAAATCCAAATTTGAACCCTAGGATCTGTGCGAACAAAGAAGAGAAAGGGAAATCTTTCCCAGCAGCCTCAGGAGCAGTGGATTAAATCTCCACAGTCAACTTGATGTACCTGCATCTCTGGAATACCTGAATAGACAACGAATCATCCCAAATTGAGGAGGTGGACTTTGGGAGAAAGATATATATATTTTTTCCCTTTTCCTCTTTTTGTGAGTGTGTATGTGTATGCTTCTGTCTGTATAGCTTTGCTTTTATCATTTGTCCTAGGGTTCTGTCCATCCGTTTTTTTTGTTTGTTTGTTTTTTTACTTTTAAAAATTTTTTTCTTAATAATTATTTTTTATTTTAATAACTTTATTTTATTTCACTTTATTTTATTTTATCCTCTTTCTTTCTTTCTTTCTTTCTATTTTTTCTCCCTTTTATTCTGAGCCGTGTGGATGACAGGCTCTTGGTGCTCCAGCCAGGCGTCAGGGCTGTGCCTCTGAGGTGGGAGAGCCAATTTCAGGACACTGGTCCACAAGAGACCTCCCAGCTCCACGTAATATCAAACGGCGAAAATCTCCCAGAGATCTCCATCTCAACATCAAGACCCAGCTTCACTCAACGACCAGCAAGCTACAGTGCTGGACACCCTATGCCAAACAACTAGCAGGACAGGAACACAGCCCCATCCATTAGCAGAGAGGCTGCCTAAAATCATAATAAGGCCACAGACACCCCAAAACACACCACCAGACGTGTACCTGCCCATCAGAAAGACAAGATCCAACCTCATCCACCAGAACACAGGCACTAGTCCCCTCCACCAGGAAGCCTACACAACCCACTGAACAAACCTTAGCTGCTGGGGACAGACACAAAAAACAATGGGAACTACAAACCTGCAGCCTGCAAAAAGGAGACCCCAAACACAGTAAGTTAAGCAAAATGAGAAGACAGTGAAACACACAGCAGATGAAGGAGCAGGGTCAAAACACACCAGACCTAACAAATGAAGAGGAAATAGGCAGTCTACCTGAAAAAGAATTTAGAATAAAGATAGTAAAGGTGATCCAAAATCTTGGAAATAGAATAGATAAAATACAAGAAACGTTTAACAAGGATCTAGAAGAACTAAAGAGCAAACAAACAATGATGAACAACACAATAAATGAAGTTTAAAATTCTCTAGAAGTAATCAATAGCAGAATAACTGAGGCAGAAGAACGGATAAGTGACCTGGAAGATAAAATACTGGAAATAACTACTGCAGAGCAGAATAAAGAAAAAAGAGTGAAAAGAATTGAGGACAGTCTCAGAGACCTCTGGGACAACATTAAACGCACCAACATTCGAATTATAGGGGTCCCAGAAGAAGAAGAGAAAAAGAAAGGGAATGAGAAAATATTTGAAGAGATTATAGTTGAAAACTTCCCTAATATGGGAAAAGAAATAGTCAAACAAGTCCAGGAGGCACAGAGAGTCCCATACAGGATAAATCCAAGGAGAAACATGCCAAGACACATATTAATCAAACTATCAAAAATTAAATATAAAGAAAAAATATTAAAAGCAACAAGGGGAAAACAACAAATAACACACAAGGGAATCCCCATAAGGTTAACAGCTGATCTTTCAGCAGACACTCTGCAAGCCAGAAGGGAGTGGCAGGACATATTTAAAGTGATGAAGGAGAAAAACCTACAACCAAGATTACTCTACCCAGCAAGGATCTCATTCAGATTTCATGGAGAAAGTAAAACCTTTACAGACAAGCAAAGGCTAAGAGAATTCAGCACCACCAAACCAGCTTTACAACAAATGCTAAAGGAACTTCTCTAGGCAGGAAACACAAGAGAAGGAAAAGACCTGCAATAACAAAGCCAAAACAATTAAGAAACTGGGAGTAGGAACATACATATCGATAATTACCTTAAATGTAAATGGATTAAATGCTCCAACCAAAAGACATAGACTGGCTGAATGGATACAAAAACAAGACCCATATATATGCTGGAGAGGGTGTGGAGGAAGGAGAACCCTCTTGCACTGTTGGTGGGAATGTAAATTGATACAGCCACTATGGAGAACAGTATGGAGGTTCCTCAAAAAACTAAAAATAGAACTACCATACGACCCAGCAATCCCACTACTGGGCATATACCCTGAGAAAACCATAATTCAAAAAGAGTCATGTAGCAAAATGTTCATTGCAGCTCTATTTACAATAGCCAGGACATGGAAGCAACCTAAGTGTCCATCAACAGATGAATGGATAAAGAAGATGTGGCACATATATACAATGGAATATTACTCAGCCATAAAAAGAAATGAAATTGAGTTATTTGTAGTGAGGTGGATGGACCTAGAGTCTGTCAGACAGATTGAAGTAAGTCAGAAAGAGAAAAACAAATGCTGTATGCTAACACATATATATGGAATCTAAAAAAAAAAAAAAAAAAAAATGGTCCTGAAGAACCTAGGGGCAAGACGGGAATAAAGACACAGACCTACTAGAGAATGGACTTGAGGATAGGGGGAGGGGGAAGGGTAAGCTGGGACAAAGTGAGAGAGTGGCATGGACATATATACACTACCAAACGTAAAATAGATAGCTAGTGGGAAGCAGCCGCATAGCACAGGGAGATCAGCTCAGTGCTTTGTGACCACCTAGAGGGGTGGATAAGGAGGGTGGGAGGGAGGGAGATGCAAGAGGGAAGAGATATGGGGACATATGTATATGTATAATTGATTCCCTTTGTTATAAAACAAACTAACACACCATTGTAAAGCAATCATACTGCAATAAAGATGTTTAAAAAAAAAGTGTAAGCTCCATGAGATAGTGTAATTCTTTGTTTTTGTTTACTGTTATATTGCATTTTACCTGTCAGATTTTTGACTTTCGATAATTGGTAAAGAAATAAATATTCAAGATAGTGCCTTTATTTTCTTTGCAATGTTTTAAAACACAACTCTGTAATTTTCTGTCTCTTTTTTTAATGATACAAGATCCCATCAGACCTGTCACATAGTAACCAGCTGTGGGTGATTTTTGAAATTTCTGCTTTTGTGATTAATGAATCTTTTCTCAGGTTTACTGTTTGAGAATAGTTTAATGTATATAACTTCCAGTGTAATTCCGAGATTCTAGTAAGCATTCATGTTGTGTGACTTTGGTATACTCAGGAACATCTCCTGTCACGTGGCTTGTTTTTTTGTATCTCTTTATCAAGGGCTCTATGTGAATTTTTTTTTTTAAAGGAGATGTCCTGGCTGTATCACAAATGTTTTGAATCAGAATCTCATGTGGGTGTATGATTGTGGTTTCTTTTAAAAAAATGTTTCACAGGTGATTCTGATGACCCGCATTTTTTTTTTTTTTTTGCTATTCAGAATAAAAACTACAACTTCTAGCATTCACTATAATAAAGCTGCCATCACTAGCAAATGCAGTATTCAAATATTTGTCCTCATTCACTCTACTTCTTGTCCTACTTGTGAGGGTGTGAAAGATCTCTGTGCTCCAAACACAAACACACAGAAAGCCATGCAATTGAGAGACAGTTGGTAAATGACCCCAAATGACAGTTGGTGCAGACTCCATTTCTGCCAGAGAGCAGGCAAACAAAAGGAAGACATCTTTTAAATGGGCTTTGCTTTCTCAAGTTAATGTCAGCGTTTCTTAATCCATTTCCATGGGCTTGAAAGAAACTTAACACATTCTGTAATATGTTGTCTGACAATTGCAGCTTGGAAATTTTCGATTAGTTCTATTTCTTCAGCAGTATTTTAATGAGAGGTTGGAAGAAGATGTATCAAGTGCTGATAGTCAAATTAGAAATTAATAAGGTCTGGGAAATATATGACTTAATACATGAATGACAGATGTCATGATAGCATAAGCCCTCCATCACACTAGACTTTAGGCTTGAGTAACATGGTCCAAATTGGTTTTGGTTCTTGTTTTAAAAAGAAAGGTATTAAGCTTTTCTTCTTATTTAGGCTATTAATTTCTCTCTTCCTTTTTCACCTCTACCTATTTTCTAGTCACTGGTTTTATTGCATTACAATTACCTGAGCAAATACTTTTTCTTCTATTACATATTAACCATACCTTTCACTTTAAATTTGTATGGATCTTATATTCTAATCTTAACCACAAATGCATAGCCACACCTTAACAGTGAGTACTCCCATTTTTTTCCCATTTATAGTTTGTTCCATTGTCATAAATTCATAGGTGATTCATTGTTCCATCATTAGTATAGAATGTGAAAATTGTCAGTGAAAGGACCAGGAACTGCTCAAAAATAACATCCTACTCAATTAATACAATGTTAGTAGAAAACACAGCGGCAGAAGAATTTTTTTCTCCCCTTAAATATGTGTTTCACGGTCCACTCCGGCATCACTACTTAACGGTTCTAAGTTCGCTTCATTCACGGATTTTCTTTCATTTTCTGATGCCTTGATATCTTTTCCTTGATATTTTTTCTTCATAACAGAAATTAACACAACATATAAAACAAGGGCTGGGAGTTTTAAGCCTGTAGTCAAGCCAAAGAAAGTATTTCTGTGAAAAGAGAAAAAAAGTCAGTTTTTACTTGGAATTGGGTAAAACACTTTACAGTGTTGTTCTTCAGTATGCAGAAGGCCTTAAAAAAATGCTGTTTGAAATCTTGCATAAAAATATTGAAGTAGCAATTTCAGTGATTCTTTTGATTGGAGCATAAGAAGTTTGTGATTATTTTTAAAGGATTATTAACCCACAGAAACTAAGGATGGTTCATGATCTGCCCAAGTGCTATCCGTAAAATAGGGTATATTTGGAATGTTTAACTTTCTCAGAGACAGATTAGTTCATGTGTAATGAGAACAGATTATAAACGAAATGAACTGACTGTGAGATAATCAGATTGAATCCATTTATATTGAACCAGGAGCCAATGTTTACCTTATAGGCTTGCTGTCTACGAAGCCCTGCCCTGTGGTCTACTGAAAATTTTTCGCAAAGCCACATACAATTACCTAGTACACATGGTCTATTCCAGGGATTCTCAACTTTGATTGAACATTAGAATCACCTAAGGAGATCTTAAAACTCCCATTCCCCAGGCCACACCCCCTGACCAATTAAATCAAAATTGAAATAAGTATTTCAAAATAGAAATTAACATTTTTTGGGAATTCCCTGGTGATCCAGTGGTTAGGACTCCATGCTTTTACTGCTAAGGGTGCAGGTTCAATCCCTGGTTGGGGAACTAAGATCCTGCAAGCTGCATGGCACAGCCAAAAAAAAAAAAGAAAGAAAAAAGAAATAAATATTTTTTAAAGCTCCTCAGGTGATTATAATGAGCAGGAAAGATTGATGACCACTGACCTGGTAGGTTGGGAAGCACTCGCCTCATAACATTATTAACTAAATGTTGAGAAGCTTTATGCAAAGATACTTTGAACAATTATTAGGTTTAACTGAATGGAATTAATTCTATAACTTTGAGTTGTTTTCAAAGTTTGGTAAATGGTAGCTATAATTCCTAATATTATTATTACACTGAAAATATCTCATTCTTTAGTAATTAACATAGTCAAAGGAAAAAATCAATTAATGAAATATATTTATGACAACTTACCCATATAATGTGGAATTGTATATCCGACAAGACCCTTGCTTCCAATAGTTGTTGACAGACCACTTCATACAAGCTCTATCAATCAGAGCCCCAAAATATATAGGAGCTGGAATTCCTCCTGCAACATGAGATGAGAAGATGTCAACCCAAGGAACATGTTTCAAAGGAAACAGTGATATTCCACACTGATACATTTTGGATTATGTAGAGATTAAAAATTTTGGAGGACTTGTCCATTGATTTGGCCTAACTCTACTCAAGAATCGAGATTATGAGGAATCTCCAAAGCTCAAATCACATACAATAGCATAGACATCTTTTATCTACCCTCACCATGCCAACACACATAGGGAAGAAGGAAGATTATATGCCTGTACATTGTTCTTCTTATAATGCCAATTAACTTAAGCCTGGTTGGTAAAAAGGAGAATGTTGTCAGTAAAACATAGAAGTTATATTGGTTCATATGTAATTTTTCTTAGGCAAGGACAGCTAGAATAGCAGGAGTAGAGTTATAACTTCACAGGGAAAGGGAAAATCTCTCAGCTCAATTGCTGCGAAGGCAAGAGATTTTTTCAACTCGATTTTTAAGTAAATTAAAAGGTGAATGCCAACACTAGGACCTCCCCCCCAGAGAAGCACAGGCCCAGCTTCACTGAGTGCTAGGCTCCTGGTAGGCTGTGCCTTTTTTTTTTTTTTTTTTTTTTTTTTTTTGCCTCAGGGCTCCACTCCCACCTTCTTGGAGTCATGAAGCATTTTCTCTCCATTGATTGTGTTCATTTTTAATACCTCCTGAAGCAGCCTGGGCTGTCCAAGGGCCTGTGGTGCTGAATTTTGCTTCTGTTGGTGTTCTGATCATAATGATGCCTAGGTCTCTCCAGTGGCCTGTACCTAACCCAGTTTTTATTGGTAGTGTATGATTTTGTAGAATTTGAGGATTTTCAGGAACACACATGTTGTCTTATAGCAGAAGTGCCCATATGCTTTTACTATTTTAATAAACTCTGACATTGACTCCTAGTTTTAAGCATTGGTAACTTGACCAAATTTTAGAGATATGCTAATTTTCAAATTTTATATTGTTACATAAAAATGATAGTGATTCATAGTTTACAGTTTTGCCAATTCCATTTACTTTTAATCGGTCTCAATTTTCTGAGAGTGAGAAATCTTAGAATGTCAAGGAACTGGGGTCTGAGATGAATATATCTGAGGAAAACTGGTACTGAGAAACTGGATTAGGAATTCACAGGTTTCTACAAATCTAAGCCATTCCTTTGAAAAATGAAAAATATGTGCCAACAATTTATTTTTCTTATATAAAAATAGCACTGGTTTGATCAAACTTAATGAATTAAATGTTTCAGGTAACAAACTTGGTCTTATATTATTGAAATTTTAAAACTTCAGATAACTTGTTTTCCAAATACCTATTTCAGTTTAATATACCTTCCACAATTTACATTGTATTCAGACAGTTGTTTGTGACTGGACATTTGGTCCTCAGTATGTATTTTTCCCCTAGAAGAGTTAGATTCCATTGGGCCATATACTGGACGTATCAAAATAGGATGCTCACAATCAGAATAGCAAAATTCCTTTTTTTCTATTTTACGTCTCTAGAGGAACTTCTTCTATTCTCAATCTCATTTCATCATATCAGAAGGAGTACTAGCTCCCCAAATTCTCTTTCTATCTGCTAACTTCTATGGCTTAGATTCTAGGAGTGAGGCATCTCCATTGGATCTAGAGGAACTGCCAGGATTGGACAGAGAGCTACAAAAGACAAGATAGAAACTTTAATGCACATAGCTAACTGAAAGAAGGCAGTCTGAAAAACTACTTACTGTATGATTCCAACTATATGATCCTCTTCCATAAAGTTTGCACTATTCCTGCCAGCTGGAAATAACTATCCTCTTTAGAACTCTTAACACTTTGTAGCTCACTCACAGCCCTTATCATCCTGCAGTACCTCCATCTTCTCCTTCTCTCCCATACCTTTTATATTTTCTCCTTTTACCTTTGAGGATCTGTGATTTTCTCCCAAATATACTTCTTGGACAACTGCTCCATTGTAATTTGGCCATAGTTATGCTTCTTTCTTTTGCTTGCAAGAGTCCCAAGGATTGACGCCCTCCCATTTCCTTTTCTTTCAGCCATCAGTGGTTGCCTCCAGGCCATGATCAGTTGCCTACCCCAATTCCTAGAGAAATCATGTCCTTTTCCTACTTCCCAGGAATAAGCATATAATGTTAACAGGTCTTAAAAAGAGGTAGCACAGGGGTTAGTTTAGAAGTTGTTAAGCTAACAACAGGAAACTGTATGGTATAAATGGCAAATGGCAACAAGGGGAAAAGGATAATTTTCTAAATCTTGTACTAATCACCTCATCTGAATATTTAGAAATAGGCCTTTAGCCTCTAGATTCTATAGTATTACTATTTGACAGCAACAACAAAAAAACACAACTTCCTGAGCTTTCTTTCATTCAGAGCACTCCCCATTCCAAGATGCTCAGTTCTAGAATTTTAGTTCCCATGAAACCAAGCAGAACCCTGTGGGCCTCCGCAAGTACAAAGGTCCCTCCATGTCCCCTGCCTCTTGTTTGTAGAAAAGATGAAGTATCCCAGGCCTTCCTGAGTCACAAAAGAGCAAGCTCAAGCAGTTAATGATTAGGACAGCAGAGTCACAGAATCTTTCCAGTGTCTGATGTACTTCCCTGAGTTGTTTTGCAGATACCATAACTGCCACCAAAGAAAAAAAGCTAACCGCCTAATGACCAGACTATAGCCATGCCATAAATTGCTCCATCTATGGCTAGCACAATTCCAAGAACTGGCTTCAGATAATGGGATTAACATTATTGCTCATGATAATCTATATTTTGTGGGCATCAAAATAACTGTAGTTTACTCTGCCTGTATATGTAAGTGGGCGACTAAAATTATCAGCAAAAAGATACTACAGATCCATGTCGACATCTTCCACTTTAAGAATACAGTGCCCTATGTCGGCATGAAATTATAGAAGATGGACTTTCATCCCTAATCCCATGGAATGGAATGATGTCTGACAAGCAGCTCTTTTGCTCCTTTTCTGTTTGTCTATTTCTGTTCCCCTTAAACCTTAATTATAAAAATCAGATCACTAGGCAACATTTAACCTAACTCCTGACTTGTGCTCTACTTAATGCACACAGTGCCTTGCCTAACCTGTTGATTCTTTTCCTAGATTAAAAGAAGTAGGAATGAAGAATTAAGTAATTAAAAAATGATTGACTCTCTATCCCCAGTGCCCCCTTAGCAAACTTGCAAGCAGACCACACGGGCAAGATAGCATCCAAAGGAAGATCAGGAGTAATCAGCAGGTCTGCATGAAGTGAAAAAATGATGAAGAATCTGACCTCCTACCTTAATAATTAACTGAGATTATTTCCCCTTTTTCCCTTTAAAAACTATCATGGCTGAGCAGAATCTTCAGAGATGGTTTTGGGATGAGTCTGCCTTCTCCCTAGATTGCTGGCTTTTCTGATTAAAGCAACTTTCCTTTCTACTAACACTTGCCTCTCAAATATTGGCTTTTGAACAGGGAACAGCCAAACCTGAGTTCAGTAACACCCATTCCCTTTTGCATTTTAAATTTCTATTAAAGGTTATCTGCCCCAGCCTTAGAGGACTAGTCTGAGGGACTGTGAAAGTCCTCATCTGTTGTTTTACACAATCTCCCAGGCCTCCTGAGCTGTTTTGGGCATTACCTCCCTCAGCATAGAAGGAAGGTCCTGCACTCTGCATATGGGAAGAAATATTCCTAAGTCTTAAATTAAATTCTTGGAGACCACTGATCTTTGTTTTAGAAAGGATATAATACAAATATGATGATGCCTTGTTCTTACAGATTGATTCTAAATAGAACTGACAACGAAATTCTCTTTTAGGTCATTTAGTTCTCCTTTATCCCATTATTTTTCATTTACCACAAACATTAAAACGATATTTTACTTATACCTTTTTAAAGAAACTTTCTGATAATTGGAAATCAATTACATCCAGTCTTTGAGCTTTGACATGAAAATTTATACCTGGAATTTATCATCTACATATTTATCATACCTAGTGTTCGAATAGTTAGTGAATGGAAACCCATGGCAAGTGATTTCAGTTCAGGTTCAACATTTCTGAAATAAGATAAAGGCAAAGCAACATTAAGCATCTCTAAAATACCAGATTGAGCTAAATATTAAAGCATTTCTCAGTGTTGTTCTTCATGATCTAATGAAAATCCTCAAGTGAAGAGTGGATATTATTTAAAGTTATATTTTCAGTTGTTTTAGAAGGCAAACATCTGAATGATATTAACAGTTCTTATCTCTTTGCTTATTCAATGTGTTACAATTTCAAGACAGTTTTACAAACATTTCCACATTTGATCCTTAGGAAATCCTGAGATAATGGTTGGAATAGACTTTATGATATCTATGAAGACAGTGATTTCTTGTGATCTGTTTAGTTGACACCTGCCATATGAGAGAGCAAATACTTTTATGTAGGTCTTGGTCTGAGCAGAACTCTTTTTACTACTTTATTTCTATCATTGCTGTTAACAGAAAAGTTGACTAATATGATTCATACACTACATAATATAACCAGGAAGGTCAAAAAAGATATCTGTATTCTACTGTCTAGTGTATTTAAATGTCTTTTTAAAGGTAGCAAATACACTTGTATCCTCTCTTAAAATTTAACTCACTTTTGCATTTAGAAAGTTATTTCCACAATTCCATATTTCTATGTTCAATGAGCTGATGATACAACCAACTCTGTAATAACCTAATACATATCAAGCAAAATAAATTACCTGACTGCAGTGGCAAGATGGGGGAGGGTGACTGAGGCTCAGAAGTTCTGTTTTTACTGAAATATTGAATTAACTGATAAAAAGGTTTATTTTTTTTTCTTGAATGTATGTGTTCAGAGATAAATAAATTTAGTCATTCAACAAACATTTGCCATGTGCCTCCTAGGAGACTCTATGCTAGTCTTTGCTATTGATATAAAGAGATAAATCATGTTGCATAGTAACTAAATGCCTTAGATAAGTCATTCAACCTCTCTTAGCCTCAGTTTCCTTATCTGCTAAGTAGTCTTATCTTGTGTGTTGTGAGGATACAATGTAATAAGCTAGCCCGCTAGCTTTTCTTTACACAAAATTGCCCCTTAACCCTTGTAGGAGAGCTACCCTTGACTGAGATTCTCAAAAGTATTCAAGAAAGCTTATAAAAGTAAACAGGATAAAAAATTAAATTAAACATAGCATAATAAAAATTAAACACAGTGGAGTTATGTATTAAGAGAGAAAATGAATGGAAAGGGTTTTTTCTCTGCTTTTGCAAAAGACAGGGACACTTGCACTAGCCGAACTGAGGACACAAAACACTATCCTTGAGGGCAGTGAAGCCATGCCAGTAAGTAGATGAGGTCATGTTATTCAAAGAGGTGGTTTCTTCCCTGAGGAAATTGTCATGAGGGAATCAGCCATGACAGTTAACTAGTCCAGTTAGCTGTCTCTCTCAAATATCAGATTTCTTAAAAGGGCTTTTGGGAAGAGAGAGAATACAGTTTGTCCCTGGTTGAATTCTCTGTGACAAGTGCCTGAAGTGTCACTTTTCATTGCAGTTGATTTTTTTAAAGGATGCACTTGGCTTACAAGCCAGATGCAATAGAGGCAAAATTGAGATGTTTGTTATCAACTTGTAGTTTTACCCAGGTAGAGGGCTAGTGTGGAAGAGAATTGAGCGGACTTGGGGATAGTGATAATATCTTCCTGAAAGGGAACTTGAAATCTTAGACAACTCAGTGGAAATGACAGACTTATGTGATATAATGACACACAACACACATACACACATATACAATGACAATCACACACAGTCCTACATTCACATGCACGCACACTTACAGACCCTCATGCTCATACTTACATGCACACTCTCAACACACACACACACACACATTGTTATCATGTAAAATATTGGTCACTGCAGCATGAGTCCTACCTCAATCTGATATTGATCAGCTCTGTATTTTGATCAACATTTCTCAGGATGGATTCTCCACAAAAAGCACCTCCTATCATAGCCTTCTGTTTTCCCTGATTCTGTTCTTGCCTCCCAAAGACATATTTTCCACCCAACAGCCAGAGTGATCTTTTAATTGGATAAGATAGTTGTATAATTCTACTGGTCAAATCTCTCTGCTGGCTTCTTAATACAATGAGAGTAAACTCCAAAGTCTTTACTGTGATCCACAGGGTCTGTGTTATCTGGACCATGCGTGCTCTCTCATTGTACTTCTTACCTCTTTCCTCTTCGTACAGTCCTCCTGATCTTGTACGTGTCAAGTATGTTCCACCTCAGGACTTTTACCTCCACTGTTACCTTCCCTGGATTGCTCTTCACCTGTTCATATCTGCATGATTTGTACCCTCAATCTTTATTCAGGTCTCATCAAATGACTTCCAATGGAAGGTATCTGAATTAGTACTGCTTCTCCACCCCCCTTCTTTCTTTGCTTTTCTTTTTTCCTTTTTTTTTTCCTCATCAGGTTATTCTCATCTATGGTCTCCCCTTTCCCACACTGGGAGCACATCAAGTCAGGTTGTGACAGTGGAATGGGGATCCTAAAGCAGACCCTGCCATTGCAATTTACAGAGACAGAGGGTAATTAAAACCCTAGTTAGTGAAGATGAAGTGCGCCTCCTTCCTCACCAGAAATTAGTGATGGAGGGCTCTGCCGAGGGCCTGAGCAATGTACTAAAGACTTGGCTGTTAGGCTTCTTAATGTTTAATTTTTTTGGATGCATGGTGATTAGCTAATTGCATTTTACTGGAGATGCAGGCCCTTGACCTGGTAAGGCTGGAGGTTCAGATGCTTATGGAAAGTTGTGGTCTAGTTTGGTGATCCATCTCTTTCAATGGCTCAGACAGGTGATTGAATAAAAGCCCCAGAAAAGCACTTGGTAGACTAACCACACTTTGTAGAAGTGAAGTAGGATGTTTATCATGCACATCCAGATCATAGCTTTAGCCTCAATTATTCTATAATATGTGGATTTCTTCACAACTTAACTATTCTTGCAGAGAGGGTAGCTTTTACTAAGAGGAAAGGTGCTCTTATGATGAGTCGTCTTCCATAACTCCTGTCCAATTTTTAAAGATTCACAGGGTTGGTTGAGCTTTCAAATTCTTGGGAGGGAACAGTCTGAAACTACCATCTCTTTAAAACAGTGTTGTAAAAAAATGTTTTTGAAATTATTTTGAAAAAAGTTTTTGAAATTAATTATTCTTGCAGAAAAGTTGCAAGAATAGTACAAAGAATTCCTTCCTCATTCCTGTCACCTGTATTTCCAAGCATTAAAATTTTATTACCTTTTCTATATTTTTACTCTGATTTTTTCTTCCTAATGCTTAACACTTCTTTTTTTTATGTATTTACATGCTTATTTATTTATTGTTTCTTCTCCTACACCCATCCACTCTCCCATCCCTCACCCCCACTGAAAGCTAATGGAAGGAGGGCCCTTATCACTTTTGTTCACAGTTCCATCCTTGGCCCCTAGAACCGTGCCTAACATATATACTGAATGTGTAAATATCAACACTCCTGCTTAGTCTAGTTTTAATAATAGCCTTATGATGTAAGCATCAGGAAATCATTAATAGACTGAAGTTTATATTTTTATTACACAGTCTACCTCACAAAAGTTCTCTTTCAATAAAATCAAAGGTTGGTGAGAAATCAATAAATGTTTTTGATAAATGGTAATGTTGATCTTATCACTTTCTTATTAAGATAAAATTATCATCAATGTTGTAACAGTTATCTCTAAAATTCTCATTCTCCTCATAAAAAATTTTAAATTAAGAAGCCTTGTTGAGATGCAAGCTAATTTGGAGTTTTGAGACAACTTCCTGTAATTTAATTAATCTGTAATTTGGCAAATATGGAAAGCTTCTCCTTTTGAGGAGACAGTATTTTATGTTAAGGTAGAGCTTTATCTGTGGAATAAATTAGTATAAATAATTTGACAAGATTTAAGGGTCATTGTGGAATTTAAACAACTGTAGTCTCAGTTTATAGCTTTATACTTATTTTAAAAAACATTAATACATTTGTTTTCTTTCCCTTCTATGTCACGCTGTTGGCTGACAGTGAACCTGTTGCTAACTACTTATGTCTTAAAAGTATAACTAGAGGTTAACCCAGATCACCATATTTACATATATATTTTTTAATACCTACATGCAAGTCTTTATATGCTTTCACTTTTAAGTGATTGAATGATTAACTTCACCAACAGGCCTTGTATTACCTACTCCCTTCCTAACCCTGCAGTCTTACCTTGTGCCATCTGTCTCACTCAGTACGTTCCAACCAACTGGCTTCTGTTCACTCCTCAAACACATCAGTTCTTTCCTGCCTTGAGGCATTGGCATATAGCCCCTCTCCCTGTAAAGTTCTTCACTGCTAACTTTAACATACCCTCTAGACCTTTAGATTGTGTCACTTTTTTTGAGTATTTTCTGAGTCCTCTTCCTCACAGCTCCTCACCTCAATCCTAAATTTGTTTTTCCTTTTTATTCCCTTTAATAGCACTCTTTTTTTCTTAGTAGTACTAACGACAATTTGTAATTACGTGTTTATTTTTAAGCTTATTTGTCTTACATAAGTCTTTCCTGTTATACTCTAAACTGTATGAGAACAGGTACTTTATCTGTTTTATTCACCATGTAGTATTCTTCACCAAGTGTGGTCTAAATATTTGTCTAATCAGTGAAGAAAAGAACGAATATTGCTCATGCATTTTTCTTTTCTCTACGAGGGTATTTGAGAGACTAGGTCAAAAGCCATTCTTTTAGCTAGGATTAGAAACTTTGGAATATCATAGACTGTTTATATTATGTGATCTGGTTCCCAAATTTTTTTTTCTTCAATGGAATCAATAGGTGATTCACTCTGACAGGCCCAACAGGGTATAAGGCATCTCGAAATGAGAAGTTCTTTTAGAATCACGGCGGGGATTCTTTCACATTGAGGCAGTTGTCGATCAGTCTCTGTCTTAAAATTCTCATTAAGAGGAGAAAGTACGGAATCTAGATTTTGTAGTGGAAAAGGTCAAGGCAAAATTATTATTAATTATGGCAGTGAAGTATCACAGTAATCCTAAGAAAATGCACTCTTAGAAAATTTAAATGTAACAAAATATGAATGTGGGTTCCAAATATATTATGGAAAAATATGCACATAATTAGGTGTGTTTATAGTCTAATATATGTAAAACTGCTTTTAAAAAGTCATACTCACTTAAAAACCAGCATGATATTTGAGGTGCTTCCCAATGCAGAAGAAAAATAGATAAATATTTGCACTACTATATAAACGTAAAATTTTCTTGTACATTGATCATTTTTGGGGCATTCACCCAACTTCATTGAGTTATTTCTGCTCTGGAAACCATTTACTTCCACACAACTACAGTTATGAAACATCTGAAAAATAGTTTTTGAAATATGACAGAATATATTTACAAAATATGACTGGGCTATAAATATATTCTATTATATTTAAAGACATCTCACTCATCTAAGCTAAAATATTTACAGTTTTTAAAGAAAACATTCTAACAATACAGCTGTTTAAGAATTGAAAGGCAAAATAGTTTCCTGGATTCCTTTCTAGACAAGAAAATGTAATTTACTATTAACTTTTCATACATCCCTAAATTAAAAATTAGGAAAGAATAGAAAAAAGTTATGTCTGAAACTCTGTAAATTATTTTCTCATCAATATAAAATGTTTAAATATTTCTCTACCACTCACTTTTATTTTCTATAGCACACCTACTTACTCTCTTTAACAATCTCTACAGAGTGTTAGTGACACTCCCTGGGTAGGATTGCCTAGGGAATCCAGAAAATATAGTAGTTTTGGAGGGGTCAAACCTGGGTCTAGAGCCACCCATTCGAATGGGGCAAAGTCCAGGGCAAAAGGGACCAGGCATGGATGCTAGAATTCCACTTTGGCCAGCAAATACAACATCCGATTGCATAATGACAGATTATAGGATAGATGATGCCATTACCAGAGAGGTTCAACACAACAGAATACCCTAAAGGTTAGAACACAGCTAGAGAAAATTTAGGAACAAGTGATTTTAGAAATTTAATTTGGCAAGCAGTTTATGTAGCTAGATGGCTTTAATAAATTCTGTTCTGAGTATAGGCTAAACTAAAGTTTAAGGGAAGTTTGAACCCATTAATGCTAAAGACCAATTACTGAAGGAGGAACTGGGGAAGAATTTGAATTCATACTTATCTGATGACCAAGCTTTACTTTTTTTTTACTAAGAATTGTATAGAGAAATTCTTTATGTAGTGAGCCTATCAGCCAATAAAACCAAACTTAAGTACAAAGGGCATTATTTTGAGTGATTAAGAAGGGATGACTTATTACTAAGAATTTGGTAAAAGAACTCCGCAGTGGTCCCTAAATGGTAAAGTATTAAGAAGATGATGTCTCCATAGTAGACAGAGCTCTCTTTAGGATTCTAACGTCATGTCTCTTCCAGCCCTTCACTCATGGACAAGGTGGGACCATAGATTGAATGGGGCACTCTCAATGAAAGGCACTATAGCCATGCATATGAGATATGGGTTTTTAAGTTTAGTCTTTGGGCCATTTTTGTGCGAATTTATGACGCAGCTTCAAAGAATCTAGGTTCTTCAAAGTTCTTCAAAGTTCTCAGTGACCTTCATTAATGCAGTTAGTAGGACTATGGCAAGAAAATGATGGTAAAGTTTGAAAATCAAAGACAGGAGGGTGTGGTAGAGAGCAATGATCATAGCTGATAATATTGCTAATATTGGTGATAGGAAAAGGGCCCAGGAAATGGGTCCCCAACTTTGTGAGATATTCAGTGGATTGGAAGTAGAATAGTGAACACCATATCTGATGCCCAGCTATTGGAAGTTACTTGGGGGATTGGGGAGAACTCATAATTTGCATGGAAGGGGATATTTTGAGTGAAGAAGACAGTGGCACTTCTATGGGAGATGTTAGCAATAGTTAAGCAGAATATTAAGTTATCCTGTGTAGGAGAAGTGCCAACCTTGAAAAAAATCAAAATTGGAAGCCAAAAATTGGACAGTCAAGTGAGCATGAAGCCTTGATTAATTTCTTGGAAAGTCAAAACGGTATTGAGCCTCAAGATAAACTCTCCAGAATCTATATGCAAGATTGCATATAGATGGTTGTCCTGGAAAGGCACCTAGATTGACAAAGGGTTGGCTCAGGATTTTCCCCTAGCATCTGAAGGGTAAAGTACTTCCAACCTAATGGAAATCATATCCTTTAGTCAAATGAGGTGCTTCCTAGAAATCATAAATATTTTTAAATTTCAAAAGGTCATAGTCTTATAAATGCAAGAAGAAAAGGTGGGAGTAATCTCATGAGAATTCAAGCAACAGAAAAACCTGTTGTGTCTCAAGCAGGATTTTATGTGAGGCTTTGTTTACACATCACAGCCATCACAATGACAGGCAATAATAGGAATCTTTTTCTATCTTTTTACTGGTGACCTTAGTTGTAGAAACATTTGGTAAGTAATTATCAAAGTTTAAGTAAGTTAAATCAAATCTGCAGTTTTGATTAAAGAGAAGAAAGTAAAAAGTAATACTCACAACAGACTTTTTACTGCCACTTGAAGATTTGCATCCTGCTAAACAAGGTGATATGTAGGTTATTCCATTGTCCCCACAGAGTGGTTCCCATTGACTTTGATCACAATTGCAGTCAGAGTTGCAATAAGAAAGTGGTACATTTATATGAGATGCCACTGGATTATTTCTGGAAATATGATAGACATATATCAGAAAGAGAGAGAAAAGAAGAAGAAGAAGAAAGAAGAAGAAGGAGAAGAAGGAAAAGGAGAAGAAGGAGAAGAAGAAAAGGAGGAGGAGGAGCGGAGGGAGGGGGAAGGGGAAGGGGAGGAAGGAGGAGGAAGAAAAGAGAAGGGAAGGGAAAGGAAAAGAAGGAGGAGAGATGAAAAGGAGATGAGAAATAAGGGAAAGGGTTGTCTTTAAATTAAATAGAGATATTTTGCTTGTCCAAAATGGCAAAGTTTATTTTTAGTGCTTATTAACTTTTTCACCCTTTATCTTTACCCAGACATGATTTATGATGTAGAAAAAGTAAAACATATAAAAGAAACCAAAGAGGATAGGTAAAACATAGACAACAGGTCTTTGTGATTCTATCAAAAAATTACTCAAAAATCACTTCATTTTTCTGAGAATCGGTTTCTGTTCAGTAGGGTAATGGCGTTAGACTAAGGTTCTTCCCAGCTCACTGTAAAGTCTCATGAATCTGTGAATGTTAATTAACTAGTTTGAATTTTTAAATCTATATTTTAACTACACAAGGAAAGAATTCAACGTGGTCAAAGCAGAATCCTTAAGGATCAGTTTTTAAAAATCAAGAATAATAGAATCAGTTGAGAAAGACTAGAAAAACTTCATATGCTTTTTAAATGAAACCATAACAAATTTTATAATGATTTACTGTAAAACATCGTTGTATTTATAAAATATAATCTTATAATATGGCTAAAATTATTAAATGGATTATTCATATAATTAATTTTCTGCTTATAGATTTTTTAAAATTATTCTTTTGTTTTTTGGTAAAAATCTTGATAAATTATCTTTGAATGAGAAAGTAATTTTCATGAAGAAAGAAGAAGGTGGATTCAGAAATTCTGTAATCAGTGATTTTACTAAAAGCATCTAATACCTAATCCTGCTTGGGGACACACGATGGACAGGGAGTGATTTAGCATAATGATTAATGACTCAGTCCAGACATTGCAATCAGACAGTCCTGTGTTCACATTAGGTCTGCCACTTCACAGCAATGTGACTACTCTTTCTAAAATTAGATTTGCCATTTGTAAATCATAAATCCTCATAGAAATTTTTTTGGAAAAAAGTTAATTTAGCTGTTCTCAAACTTTCTGTTCCCAGCAGCCTGTCCATTCTTGAAAAGTATTGAGGACCCTAAAGGTTTTTGTTCAAGTGGGTTCTACTTATTGATATACATACTCTACTAGAGATTAATAATAAGAAAAATTTAGTACATGAGAATGCGCAAGCACACATATCCTTAGCCAACAGACTGATATTATCATCACATATCTTGTAGCCTTAGAAAATATCTCTATACAAGCACAGGGAAGTCTGTTCAATACTCTGTAATAACCTAAATGGGAAAAGAGTTTGAAAAAGAATAAATACATGTATATGTATAACTAAATCACTTTGCTGTACACCTGAAACTAATACGACATTGTTACTCAACTATGCTCCAATATAAAATAAAAATGAAAAAAAAAAGAAAATATCACTATATACTCATTAGAAAATGAGAATGAAAAAGAAAACTACTATCTTGGTATTAATATAAAAATAGTTTAGAATTTGTTGACCATCTGCAAAAGTCTCAGGGACCCCTGTAGATTCTCAGACCACATTCTGAGAACCTCTACAGTAATTCATACTCTAAAAACTTACCCCAGTGACTAGCATTTCATAAATGCTAAATATATTGATTCTGTTAATAGCCATCACTTAGACTATGAGTTCCATGAGGGCACTGAGGTATCCTATAAATTTTTTGACCTTTAAGGAGGCACTCAGTGAAATTTTATGGAATGAAAAAAGCCCATAGAACACTAGCTGCCTTCTTTTGAATAGATAGCACAATTACTGTGCTTGTTTCAGGGAACTGGCTTTAGGTTAAAGCCTGTATGCTTGTGCTGTGAAGTAGCATTGTTCACTGTATGACTTCAGACAAGTCACAGTTTCTCCAGGTCTCAACTAACAAAGGAAGAGGATATAAGAGGGTTGGGCTGCATAATCTCCAGGATTCTCTTCCCTCTAAAGTTCAATGTTCTAGGTACTCTGTATTTTGATATACCAGAGTGAGTGGTGGTCAATAGGAATATTCAACAACAAACAGGATTAGGAGGGAGTGGGGAGATAATTCAAGATTAAGTTGGCAAGCCTCCAAGAATAGGATGATGTTTAGGTAAGCAAATGTGGGAAGATTCGACAGGTTCTAATTGACACCTCATAAGACCCAGAGTTTAAAAGCTCAAAGCTAACAATAAGCAGTGCTAAGGAGCATGGTTACTAATGGATCCTGTGATCCAAGGATCTTTGCTTGTTGCTTGAACGTGAACCTTCCTAAACTTAAATTGTTGGCTATATTCAGGAGATGATGAGAAATCTGCACAGGAATCTTGCCCTTGATTTGGGGTAGAGACTGTAGTACTAGGTATACTGCACAATGTGTGATAATAATGAAAAGTAAAAGTTTTCTAGGTCTAATATGCCATTATGTATAGAGTATTTATCAATTCTACTGCTAATGAAGACAATACCAGAAGAAACAGAATTAGCTTGCAAAAAAGGAGAATTCAGTACAATTTACTGGTTTTCTTATAAAGATAATTGTTAAACATCAAAATTAACTGCAGATAAAGATTGTTCAGTCACTTTTGGAAAATGTCATTTATATTTCTCTCATGATTCATCCGAGATCATAGTGGTTAGGATTAAGAGTTTTGGAGTCAAAACCTTCAAATCTGAGTCAGAATCTTAACATTGTTAGCCATGTAATCTGTGTATCTTTCTAAGCCTTGCTTTCCTTGTCTATAAAATGGGGATAAAAGTACCCATCACTCATTGTAAGCACCCCATAAATAATAACTATTACTATTACAAACTATATGGCTTTTCTTTAAGGAAGGAAAAAAAAGAACTTTTTGAGATCTTAAGAAATGAACGTTTTAAGAATTTATAAATTGAAATTTCTCTCAGTTAAAAGTTTAGTTAAATTGCCATCTGCCTTGTTTGCCTTACTTTCTTTTACATTGGATGGTTTATATATTGTGCAATTGGTATATTGATATATATACAAACCCATCATAGGTCAAGGTTAGTCCAGCAACTGATTTGTTTTCACAGATTAGCGCAAAATTTAATAGGTGAAATAGGAAGGACAACATATGGCTACAAAATGAAAATTTTGCAATTCCAACCAAGGTAAATTTGAATTTTTTAATGATATATCCTCCTGTAAACATTCCAGATGCAAAAGTTGGTATGGTTATGAATCCTAGAAGTAAGAGAAAAAATGTAATTATATAAATATGGTTATTCTGAATGTCTTTACACATGAAACACTGTATATCAACCAAAATCATCCTATCTTATTACTTCTTAAATAGAAGGCTGGCAGTCCAGGATGGAGGTAGAGGGTCAGTGCACCATGTGGGGGAGATAAAAATAATTTCTTCCTGCCAATGCTGAAGGTTTAGTTTCCTCAGTAGCAAAAGTCAGTGACTGAGAATATCTGTATGTCTGAACATATGTTTTTTATAAGGTGCTTTTTGTCCCCTCCCGGAAAACAACAATAAAATATCATCTTCCTGACTCTGAGACTTTTATCCTACCATCTAAAATCCTTTACATTTCCTTTAAATGAAGAGTTCCCATCCTTAAAAACTGACTACAAATTTGCCCAGTAGTTTAGATTTGAACACTTAAATTAATATCTCTTCTTTATTCATCTAAACACACACATACCCTAAGACGATAAACAGGTCTATAAGTGATGTTAAAAATAGTTGATTCCTCTTATAACTTTTCCATTTCATTGTCTTCCAAGATTGATTAAAGATGAAGATCCCTCTAACAAAAAAATTAGGCTGAGAACTTTATTAGGAGTTAAATTTACAGTTTTAACTTTTATCTTAAGTTCAACAAGCACATCCTACAGAATTATTTTTTTCTTGTTTACTTATGACCTATTCATATATCACTTGATAAATTCAGCTTAACTTATCAAATATTGGGTTTCTACAATGTGCTGGGCCCTGTACTGGGTATTCTACTGCTCTTAAGAATCTTATATTATACAGGGGGTAGGGAAAGAATAATATGAGAAAACCTTTCCTTCATAAAGAAGTCTCCATGTGTCATTGGAAACAGATATTGCAGCAAAAAACCTCTCTAAAATACGAGATTTGTATTGAATTATATAGATACCAATGATGTGTTTAAATTGATTTTTCTCCTGGAAACATCAATGTCCTATTTTTTGTAAGTATCTGGGTCCTGATTCAAAGTCCATGAAGGATAGAAGTATAATAATTACATTACAAAAGGATTTGCCTCAGAATCTCAGCACTAGATTATAAGATCCAGTTATGCAGATATCATATCTACATGTTCCATTCACATGTCACTTTTCCTTCAGGAATTCATCTCTTCAAAAATAACATGAGCTGTAACTTCAAATGCAGAGCAATGATGATATCACAAGACCCATCGATTTGATAAAATTTGAAAAAATAAATGAAAATTATATTTAATAAAATGTGAAATTGCCTTCACAACAAAATGTCACTTGGAGCTCAGTGACTTAGTAGCATAGCATTTATCAAGCAAACATAAACAGGTCTTACCAAACAAAATGCTAGTCTCAGATGCTGACTGGCCATACTGCTGTTCTACATATTTGAAGACATAAGTAATAATTCCAATATGGCTGCTGGCTTGTAGCAGTGTCAAAAATAATGTTATAACATACAGGGGATTGGTAAGGATGTTTTTCAAGGACTGGAAAAAACCTATAAAAACATAAAAAGAAAGAAAATATTATAATGCAGCTTACATATATATTAATATCTTACTTGTAAATGTAATTTATATAAGATTTAAAATTCCATAAATATATAGCACAGAAAGTCAGAATACCCTGCAATCCTACTAACAGTTTTTTTAAAAATATTCTTTCAATTTTTTCCATATGTGCACTAATATTTATTTAGTTAGTTCATTTTACTCCAAAATGGGATCAAACATACATGCTGTTTTAGTAAGTGCTTTGTTCACCTCGTATTTGGTTATTCTTAGCATTCTACCATACAACTGCATACATCATTAGTTCATTTATTCATTCATTTAGCAAACGTTTGGTTTTTAATTGGGTACTAGGCAATATGCTAGGCACTCAAGAAACAAAAGTGAATGAAATGCCATGTCTCTTTTTTATTAGCACTTAATAATATAATCATTATATTAATAATATAATTATTAACTGGAAATTTATCTTAAAGATAGTATAATCCGAAGCTCACAGAAATAAGAAGACTAAGGTTCAAAAATCATATAGTTCAATTTAGTACCAGGATTCAGATCTCTTGTTTCCTGGTATATAGCTTTTCTACCATAAAATCCTGCCTCAGTAAATCTGGCAGTATTATCCATCAGCTTTCTTAAAGACATATTGTGTCTCAAGTGACATTATGACAACAGTAGGGCAAAAAACCCATGCCTACAAACAAGTGTGTAACAAATCCGTAACTTCTGTACCTAGCAAGAATTATGTGATCTGGGTCTATGATCACCAGGTTAACCAGCTGTAATGAGAGTTCAAAGTGGAAGAAACCACTTAGAAAAACAGTGGGAAGTATCAGAGTCTAGCAAGACAGAACCAGATATGGTTACTGAGATATGGATGGTGTGGACTTTGAAAGATCTTGTGCTGTAGATCTCTAAAGGTTTCCATTAGATATGGTCAGAACCAAACCTTCTATCCAATGGTAACTAAGAAATAGTTTCATCTGCTTATAATAACAAGAAAAAAGATTAGAGCAAAGGGCATAGAAGGAGAAAAAAGAAGATGTAGGGAAATGTATAGCAGGAATAAATAACATTTTAAATTGTTAGGTCAAAATGCTAAACTTCTCTCCATGGGACTCCCCAATCAGGAAGGACGATTGACTTGTGAGGCATTCTAAGTGAGTTGTGATGTTTGATCAAAAGAAATAGGGTATATGGGCTCACCAAATCATTGATTTTTTGAGGTGAGTGAGAACTTGGATGTCATCTGAACTTCTACACAATCATGATCCACTATATATACTCAATAATCGGATCAATAAACAACTCATTAAGCTGACCATCTCAGAAAGAAATTGTTCATTTTTGGACAATTCTCCTTGTTTACAAATTGTTTTGTAATGAACTGATATCTTTATTTCTTTCTAACCAACTAGTCTTGTTTCTACTCAAATTAGATATTTTATTTTCTGACTAAATGTTCTTAGTTATTTCATCCATTCCTAATAGCACATAATTAAGAACCTCTTTACTATCTTATTTTGGTCACTATCTTACAAACACAGTTGATAACACAGATGATGTTTACAATCGCCCTATTTTTGCATCTTCATTATCCTCTCCATTTTGGGGGGGCTCACAGTCACCCATGTTCCTTATTTTTAGATAATCCGCTACTTTTTATGGATTTAATTTGCTGCAGTGTGAAAATAGCATAGACCAAATGAAAATTTATTGGAATGGTATTTTTAGTGTGCGTGTTAAATTTCAAAGACTCCTAAATCAGTGGTGTGCTGGTAAATGTTTAACAACTGATTCTTGGGAAAACAACGTTGATTTGAGTATTTCCCAAGTTCGGTAATAAATGGTTGTAACTTCTCCCATCATGGCCAATTTCAAAATACCAATGTGACTGAAAATTTAAGTCTTCTCTCATGAGTCAATACAAGTCACACCATTGCGTTCGGATTAGAGTGATGGAGAGGAGAAAGTAACAATAAAAGGAGTGAGGGGAAGAACTGATGAGAGGGAGAAATTGGGCTCCACCTGACAAGCTCTAATGTCACTTCAACTTCAACTTGAAAAGGTTGTCAAGGTTCAGGCATTGCTCTGCTTTGACTCTTACTATTCCACCATTTCTGTGCAATCTGAAAACTGCACTATTAACATTGTTTCAACTATCTTGCTCTGACTGCTGCTGGATCCTTCCCCAAATTACTGCTCCTAAATTGTTCTCCATTAGCCCTCGGGGCTTATGTTTGAAAGGAAGGGCACTATCAAATGGTGGAGGGCTCTTATTCACATGACTGATTACAATAACCTTAACTACTACTGTTGCTTGTACTTCATTTTTTAATATTTAGGTAAGCAATTTTTTTCTATATAATTACCAAGAAAATAATCTTACTCTATCTAGAGAGAAACTTCCTCTGATTTCCTTCTCCATACTCCATGTCTCCACCTAAGAATAGTTAAGTTGCCCAATTTATAGGCACTCATAATTGTTTATATAGGCACTATATGGCAATTGTCTATATATTTTTCAGTACAACCCCATTATATTGTAAATACTTGGAAAACAGAGGCAATATTCTATTACCAGGGCATAGTATGCTTCCTGGTACTATTTGTGAAAGGAAAGAGAAGAAAGAAAGAAAGAAAGAAAAGAAAGAAAGAAAGAAAGAAAGAAAGGAAAGAAAGAAAGAAAGAAAGAAAGAAAGAAAGAAAGAAAGAAAGAAAGAAAGAAAGAAGGAAGGAAGGAAGGAAGGAAGGAAGGAAAGAAAGAAAGAAAGAAGGAAAGAAAGAGAAAGAAAGAAAGAAAGAAAGAAGGAAAGGAAGGAAAGGAAGGAAGGAAGGAAGGAAGGAAGGAAGGAAGGAAGGAAGGAAGGAAGGAAGAAAAGAAAGAAAGAAGAAAGGAAGGAAGGAAGGAAGAGAAAGAAGGAAGGAAGGAAGGAAGGAAGAGAAAGAAGGAAGGAAGGAAGGAAGAAAGAAAGGGAGAGAGAGAAAGAAAGAAAGAAAGACCTTTTAATCCCCATAGTTTGTACTATGTAATTTGGAAATGAATATATACTCTTTGGTTTACAAATAACAGATATTTTTAGCCTTTGATTGGTTTCTCCATGCTAAAGACCACAAGCCTAATCCCCGTCTCTTCAGAGTTGATATGTGTTCAGAAAATATTTACAAATTTTAGTAGGAATCTTAGAAGAATAATTTAGCCAAATTTAGTAAAGAAGAAAGCGAACTTTATTTAGATGACTTGAGTATGACTTATTATTTTGGAATATTCACCCCTCCCTTTCACTGGGATTAACAATTCCAAATTGACTGTAAATGTGAAATACTTACCAGCTACAGTTCCACTAACATTTTGCCCCTGCTTGGTCAAATGAGCCATTTGACTCTTTTCCTCATTTTGCACAGGCAAAGATACTGAAGCTTTTTTTTCTTTCTTTGGTTTATCCAAATTTTTGGGCAAGAAAAAGAATGGTATAGAAGAAATAATGGACATTAGTCCAGCCACAAGGAAACCAAGCCACCACGCACCAACCCAACGAGAGTCCTTAGGAGTTATTCTGATAGTGCCTAGAATAAAGAATTAGAAGAAGCCAGTCAAAAATCATTTTGAAATGCAAGAATTTCTGGTAGTAATTTTAATAATTGCTGTCCTCCATAGATGAAGAAAGTAAATGATGTTTCATCAATTCTGAGACATTCTTTTCTTTTTCTCACACTTTTATCTTTGAAATAAGGGTAAGTCTAACATCTAATGACATCTTACAATTGCTCTTGTCCAGGAGTCAGTCATGACATTGTTGTCATTGCCTGAGCCTGTGTGAACTTGGTGGCTTTTCTGGTGACATGACAACAGCGGCCACCATTGAACAATTGAAGCCTGCAAAGTATTTAAGGGCCATTTATGGAAAGCATGATACTCATTGTCTGAAAACTTCTATTGACACCATCTCTTGAGGTCAAGAAAGCACTAGCAATGAAATTTACAACACTTCGCAAGAAATTCTCAGAGCCAATAGTGGGTTTTTTCCCCCCTAGAACCTACATTTCCAATTCCTTGACAGCACAGAGGATGATAATGGTGAAGATATACGTATAATGAAAATCTGAGTTTAAAATTTAGACTCTAAATTTTAGGGATAATTTAACCATTTTATTTCAATAATATTTCCCTTTAAAGCTGTGTGAGTGCCATGTATGTGCTATATCTAAACAAGTATAAATGAGCTGTTTCAGTAAATATAAAGTTTCAGTATATATTTAAATTTATAAATATAAACATTCTAATAAGAAAGCACCACACACACACACACACACACACACACCCCATAGATATTTGAAGCAGAATAATGGTGTTGTTACTCTTTGATCTATAAGAAAACTCTTTAACGTGAGAAAACATTGACTTGATATATAGAAATAAATTATTAATTATATTTACTGAAGTGGTTTTCAAATATGCACAGCTCTGAGTTTAAAATTGATTTACATGTTCATATTATTCCATAATCAGCAACTCTGACAGACTGCAGAAATGATTGATAAAACCAGTGACTCCATCTACATGCTAAGTACTTATTCATCATCCGTCAGAAATGTCATTTTGATAACATTTTTTTGTGTTCTATCCCTGGTGTACACATAGGAACTAGAGGTCATAACCTGGCTAGACACAGCCTGCCAAAGTGTTTTCTTTTGTTCACACATTGTTTTAAAAATTGAAAACTTCCACATGAACATCTGGATTCCAGGATTTTCTTGAAAACCAATCAGAAGATTTTGTCAGTGCTGGATCCAAATTTCTTCATGAAAAGAATAGGTTGAGGCTGAGCAGTATATGTACTTTCAGGTGTGTGCAGAGGTCAGTTCTTCCAAGTTTAACCACCACACCGAACACTCTTTATTCACTTATGTTATCTCGTTGGCTCCTTTGGCATTGGAGTTTGCCAAAATGTACTTCACAGTATGTTTACATCATACCCATAACTGAATAAGAGAAGATATAATAAGGTCTAGACGTTCAGTGCTAGAAATGGGATCACCATGGACCTAAATACTGTGAGTAGTGATTTCTGACTATAGAAAAGAGGTTACAAGTCTATCATTCTAAAGACTTTAACCACTTATTTCTGGGTGCTTAGTGATAAAAACAAGGATGAACCTGGAAATGAATGAGTAGAAACACTTGGAATGTGAACCTACTCTAATTCACACATCCAAAATAGAAGACATAACACATTCCATCAGGTCCATGTTTTAGCTTTATATTAAAATACTTTCCGATTGTGGTTATTGTTGGTCTGCTGTGATGTCTACTCTATGTAGTCCTGGTGAAATAGAAAATCAGATTTGTTTATTTCTAAACACAAATTACTTATCATACGTTAAGACAGACATCATACAGATATGTTCTAAAAGAGACGGAAGATAAGTGGCACAAATATTTATGGCTCATTGTGACAAGGGCTACAATAAAGGCATGCTCTTGGTGATTAATAGGGACGCTTAACTTGGGGCCAGTAGGAGGTGGTGAGTAAGACGTCTCTGAAGAGGAGCCACATATTGGAAAAGACTTTAAGAACTATGCAAATAGAGACGGGAGAAAGGGTAAATGTGGGGAAGTGACATTAGTAGGCACATTGAGAGACCTGCAATTAGTTTGCAATTATTTTGGGTGAAGTAATCTTAAGTTGGTTAAATTTTCTTATTTTGTGCTTAGTTGTAAAAGCCTGATGCAGATAGGAGCTGAATTTTATTTTTATTCTAGTTATTAACACATTACCTATAATTAACTTTTGACAATTAGTCAGCAAAGGGCCACTGAAAGAGTGAATTCAGTTATTTGAAAGAATGGTGTCATGTACTTGAAAAGCATTATCATGTTACCTTGTTCTGATTGTACTTACTCAGATCTACGTATCCAATATCCACATACATTTTAGAAAACAGAGATACCAGTAAAAAGCCAATGATTGGACCAATCATTGTTACTGCAAACAAATTACCTAAAAATATTACAAAACATTTTTATCAAATGCCAATAATACATGGTTCTTATTCAATTTTTTAAAGTAATACAATACAATATATTTCTCTAAATAATTTTTTAAGTAAAAGAATGAGTTTAGGAGCACTGTTATTTCAAGGTACACCCAGGAAAAGTAACCATAAAATCTAATATTTTCTGTACATTACCTAAATAAAAAGAAGAATGTCCTTCTTTAGCAAAATCATCGATGTAAGAAATCCCCAAGGGTGTTATGGGCGTTTCCCCAATTCCACGAAGCATATTACCCAATAGAATATATATCCACATATGTGACCCAGATTCCTTTTCCCCACCTACATAGACAAGAGAGTGTTTTATCTTAAACATTAATTTTAGCATTCCTGTTGAAAAGCCAACTAACTTAACCCTTTAATTATTCCATTTAAGATTTTTTTTGCCTTTTTTCTAATTATAAAATGATTTATAGTCACGTTACAAAATTTGACAATACAGAAAATCACAAAGAAAACAAGTAAAAATTATCTGCCATCCCTCCACACACAGAGTACCACTTCTAATGTTTGTTTATATCTTTCACATTTTTAGTGAACATAAAAATATGCATAATATTCTTTATGTTCTCATATCAGAATTTTAATGACTGCATAATAGTGTGCTGAATAAGTTTCATCATTTATTTAATCAATTTTTTCTATGTACTCACACAATATTTCTAATTTTTCATTCTGTTAAACAGGGATGCCATGGCTATAATGGTAAATAAATCCTTCTGCACATTCCTGATTATTTCCTTAAGATAAAGCCATAAAAGTAGAATTGCTGATTTAAGCAGATGTGCATACTTTTGTTCTTTACCATATTGAAAATTAACCTCCAAAAGAGAAATTTATACACTCCCCATAATACATAAAATGTGTCTTTATCCTCTACCTCATTTCTTTTTATTTTTAATCTTTCCTATCTAGTAGGTAGGAAAATCTTTAACTAGTACTATAATTTATAATTAAAACTCATGATTTGTGTTATAATAGGTAAAAAATCTTTAATTGGTGTAATAATTTGAATTTTTCTTAAAGAGTAAAGTTGTTTTAACATATTTATACCACTTCCTCCTCTTTATATTAATTGCATATATTCTTTGCCAATTTCGTATCAAAATATTCCTCTTTTCTTATTACTTCTAGAAGGTCTTTATATATAATATATATTAACACTATGATTTTTGTCTTACATACATAAGATGCAAATGTTTTTCCTATTTGTCTTTTAAATCAATTTTGCTAATGGAGATCACAATCGTTTTTTAATGATGTGATTAAATTGTTAAATTTTATAATATTTATTAGTGACACTAATATTCACTAGTGCCAGTTCAATTCTTACCTTTTCCCACTATCTCCAGTGATGTTCTATTGAGTGACAAATTTTGATTAATCAAACAAGTTGATAAGCTTGATGTTGAATTCTCTGATGGATTAATAGGGGTGTCTTTAGAATACCTGTAACTGTAAGAACATCACTATATTTACTGAGCATTTTCACTTTTCCCAGAAATACAGAGGAATTTTCCCCTTTATTTGCACCATTCTCTTCTCCAAATTATCAGGATACTCTGTCAGTTTCTCAGCTTATATTTTAGGAGTGGTGATGGGTAACAGTGAAATGGGAGTGTTCACTAAGAAATATCATGCAATACTCCCCAGGCAAGGTGGAGTACCATGCTGCTCTCATCCTAGGAGTGCTTATATTCTGGTCAACATATGAAATATCTTGGTTTCATGCTTTTAAAAAACTGCTAAGTGTATTTATCAATCTTTTGAATTATCTTCAAACATGGTTACAATCTAAAATTTCAAAATCAATTTATAATCACACACAGTCATATGCCTGACTCTTCAAAACTTAGTTTAAAAAGTTCTAATCCATTTCAATTTGATAAGGAAGCACTTAATAGGAACAATAGAATGGACTTAGAATATGGACAAATGCTGATATTTAAAAATACGTGAATGGACCGAAAGGTATTATGCTTAGTAAAATAAGTCAGGCAGAGAAAGACAAATACTGTATATTTTCACTTACATGTGGAATCTAAAAAAAAAAAAAAAAAAAAACAAATATAACAAAACAAAAACAGATGCACAGGTACAGAGAACAAACTAGTGGTTACCAGTGGGAAGAGGAGTGGGGGAAGGGGGGAATATAGGGTAAGGGTGGTTAAGAGGTACAAACTACTAGGTATAAAATAAAGAAGGAGACCTTCAAGATGGAGAAGGAGTAAGATGTGGAGATCAACTTCCTCCCCACAGATACATCAGAAATACAACTACATGTGGAACAACTCCTACAGAACACCTACTGAACACTGGCAGAAGACCTCAGACTTCCCAAAAGGCAAGAAACTCCCCAAGTACCTGGGTAGGGCAAAAGAAAAAAGAAAACACAGAGACAAAAGAATAGGGACAGGACATGCACCTCTGGGAAAGAGCTGTGAAGGAGGAAAAGTTTCCACACACTAGCAAGCCCCTTCACTGGCAGAGACGGAGGGTGGGAGGGGGCTTCGGAGACACGGAAGAGAGCGCAGCAACAAGGGTGCAGAAGGAAAAGCTGAGAGATTCCCACACAGAGGATCAGTGCCGACCAGCACTCACCAGCCCGAGAGGCTTGTCTGCTCACCCACCAAGGCTGGTGGGGGCTGGGAGCTGAGGCTCGGGCTTCGGAGGTCAGATCACAGGGAGAGGACTGGGGTGGGCTGCGTGAACACAGCCTGAAGGGGGCTAGTGCACCACAGCTAGCCGGGAGGCAGTCTGGGAAAAAGTCTGGAGCTGCCGAAGAGGCAAGAGACCATTGTTTCGGGGTGCATGAGGAGAGGGGATTCAGAGCACAGCCTAAACGAGCTCCAGAGATGGGCACGAGCTGCAGCTATCTGCACAGACGCCAGAGATGGGCATGAAACGCTGAGGCTGCTGCAGCCACCAAGAAGCCTGTGTGCAGGCACAGGTCACTATCCACACCTCCCCTCCTGGAGCCTGTGCAGCCCATCACTGCCAGGGTCCTGTGATCCAGGGACAACTTCCCCGGCAGAACACATGGTGCCTCAGGCTGTTGCAACATTACGTCAGCCTCTGCCGCTGCAGGCTTGCCCTACATTCCATACCCCTCCTCCCCCAGCCTGAGTAGCCAGAGCCCCCGAATCAGCTGCTCCTTTAACCCCCTCCTATCTGGGTGGGGAACAAACGCCCTCAGGCAACCTACACACAGAGGCGGGGCCAAATCCAAAGCTGAACCCCAGGACCTGTGCAAACAAAGAAGAGAAAGAGAGCTGTGCAAACAAAGAAGAGAAAGAGAGTTGTGCAAACAAAGAGGCTCCCAGCAGCCTCAGGAACAATGGATTAAATCTCCACAATCAACTTGATGTACCTGCATCTGTGGAATACTGGAATAGACAATGAATCATCCCAAAATTGAGGCGGTGGACTTTGGGATCAACTGTAGACTTGGGGTTGCTTTCTGCATCTAATTTGTTCCTGGTTTTATGTTTATCTTAGTTTAGTATTTAGAGTTTATTATCATTGGTAGATTTGTTTATTGATCTGGTTGCTCTCTTCCTCCTTTTTTTTTTAATACACAGATATATATATATATATTTTTTCCTTTTTCTCTTTTTGTGAGTGTGTATGTGTATGCTTTGTATGATTTTGTCTGTATAGCTTTGCTTTTACCATTTGTCCTGAGTTCTGTCTGTCCATTTATTTTGTGTTTTTGTTTTTTAGTATAGTTTTTAGTGCTTGCTATAACTGGTGGATTTGTTTTTTGGTTTGGTTGCTCTCTTCTTTCTCTTTCCTTTTTTTTTCTCATTTTTAAATTACTTTTAAATTTTTTTTTTTTAATTTTATTTATTTATTTATTTATGGCTGTGTTGGGTCTTTGTTTCTGTGCGAGGGCTTTCTCTAGTTGTGGCAAGTGGGGGCCACTCTTCATCACAGTGCGCGGGCCTTTCACTATCGTGGCCTCTCTTATTGCGGAGCACAGGCTCCAGATGCGCAGGCTCAGTAATTGTGGCTCACGGGCCCAGCTGCTCCACAGCATGTGGGATCTTCCCAGACCAGGGCTCAAACCTGTGTCCCCTGCATTGGCAGGCAGATTCTTAACCACTGTGCCACCAGGGAAGCCCTACTTTTAAATTCTTAAATTTTTAATAATTATTTTTTATTTTAATAAGTTTATTTTAATTTCTTTCTTTCTTTCTTTCTTTCATTCGTTCTTTCTTTCGTTCGTTCTTTCTCTCTCTCTTTTCTTCTGAGATGTGTGGCTGACAGGGTTTGGTGCTCCAGCAGGGTGTCAGGCCTGTGCTTCTGAGGTGGGAGAGCCAAGTTCAGGAAATTCATCCACAGAGACCTCCTGGCTGCACATAATATCAAATGACAAAGGCTCTCCCAGAGATCTCCAACTCAACGCTAAGACCCAGCTCCACTCAATGATGAGCAAGCTACAGTGCTGGACACCCTATGCCAAACAACTAGCAAGACAGGAACACAACCCCACCCATTAGCAGAGAGGCTGACTAAAATCATAATGTCACAGACACCCCAAAACACACCACCAGACGTGGTCCTGCCCACCAGAAAGACAAGATCCAGCCTCATCCACCAGAACACAGGCACTAGCCTCCTCCACCAAGAAACCTACACAATCCACTGAACCAACCTTAGCCACTGCGGGGAGGCACCAAAAACAATGGGAACTACAAACCTGTAGCCTGCGAAAAGGAGACCCCAAGCACAGTAAGTTAAGCAAAATGAGAAGACAGAGAAACACACAACAGATGAAGGAGCAAGGTAAAAACCCACCAGACCAAACAAATGAAGAGGAAATAGGTGGTCTACCTGAAAAAGAATTCAGAGTAATGATAGGAAAGATTATCCAAAATCTTGAAAATAGAATGGAGAAAATACAAGAAACATTTAACAAGGACCTAGAAGAACTAAAGAGCAAACAAACAATGATGAACAACACAATAAATGAAATTAAAAATTCTCTAGAAGGAATCAATAGCAGAATAACTGAGGCAGAAGAACGGATAAGTGACCTGGAAGATAAAATAGTGGAAATAACTACTGCAGAGAAGAATAAATAAAAAAGAATGAAAAGAATTGAGGACAGTCTTAGAGACTTCTGGGACAACATTAAACGCACCAACATTCGAATAATAGGGGTCCCGGAAGAAGAAGAGAAAAAGAAAGTGACTCAGAAAATATTTGAAGAGATTATAGTTGAAAACTTCCTTAATATGGGAAAGGAAATAATCAAGTCCAGGAATTGCAGGGTTCCATACAGGATAAATCCAAGGAGAAACATGCCAAGACACATATTAATCAAACTATCAAAAATTAAATACAAAGAAAAAATATTAAAAGAAGTGAGGGAAAAACAACAAATAACATACAAGGGAATCCCCATAGGGTTAACAGCCAATCTTTCAGCAAAAACTCTGCAAGCCAGAAGGGAGTGGCAAGACATTTTTAAACTGATGAAAGAGAAAAACCTACAACCAAGATTACTCTACCCAGCAAGGATTTCATTCAGATTTGACGGAGAAATTAAAACCTTTACAGACAAGCAAAAGCTAAGAGAATTCAGCACCACCAAACCAGCTTACAACAAATGCTAAAGGAATTTCTCTAAGTAGGAAACACAAGAGAATGAAAAGACCTACAATAACAAACCCAAAACAATTAAGAAAATGGTAATAGGAACATACATATCGATAATTACCTTAAATGTAAACGGGTTAAATGCTCCAACCAAAAGACATAGACTGGCTGAATGGATACAAAAACAAGACCCGTATATATGCTGTCTAAAAGACACCCACTTCAGACCTAGGGACACATACAGACTAAAAGTGAGGGGATGGAAAAAGATATTCCATGCAAATGGAAATCAAAAGAAAGCTGGAGTAGCAATTCTCATATCAGACAAAATAGACTTTAAAATAAAGACTATTACAAGAGACAAAGAACGACACTACATAATGATCAAGGGATCAATACAGGAAGAAGATGTAACAATTGTAAATATTTATGCACCCAACATAGGAGCACCTCAATACATAAGGCAAATGCTAACAGTCATAAAAGGGGAAATCAAAGTAACACAAACATAGTAGGGGACTTTAACACCCCACTTTCACCAATGGACAGACCATCCAAAATGAAAGCAAATAAGGAAACACAAGCTTTACATGATACATTAAACAAGATGGACTTAATTGATATTTATAGGACATTCCATCCAAAACCAACAGAATACACTTTCTTTTCAAGTGCTCATGCAACATTCTCCAGGATAGATCATATCTTGGGTCACAAATCAGCCTTGGTAAATTTAAGAAAATTGAAATCGTATCAAGTATCTTTTCCGAGCACAATGCCATGAGACTAGATATCAATTACAGGAAAAGATCTGTAAAAAATACAAACACATGGAGGCTAAACAATACACTACTTAATAACCAAGAGATCACTGAAGAAATCAAAGAGGAAATCAAAAAATACATAGAAACAAATGACAATGAAAACACAATGACTCAAAACCTATGGGATGCAGCAAAAGCAGTTCTAAGAGGGAAGTTTATAGCAATACAATCCTACCTTAAGAAACAAGAAACATCTCAAATAAACAACCTAACCCTACACCTAAAGCAATTAGAGAAAGAAGAACAAAAAACTCCCAAAGATAGCAGAAGGAAAGAAATCATAAAGATCAGATCAGAAATAAATGAAAAAGAAATGAAGGAAACGATAGCAAAGTCAATAAAACGAAAAGCTGGTTCTTTGAGAAGATAAACAAAAATGATAAACCATTAGCCAGACTCATCAAGAAAAAAAGGGAGAAGACTCAAATCAATAGAATTAGAAATGAAAAAGGAGAAGTAACAACTGACACTGCAGAAATACAAAGGATCATGAGAGATTACTACAAGCAACTACATGCCAATAAAACGGACAACCTGGAAGAAATGGACAAATTCTTAGAAAAGCAGAACCTTCCGAGACTGAACCAGGAAGAAATAGAAAATATAAACAGACCAATCACAAGCACTGAAATTGAAACTGTGATTAAAATTCTTCCAACAAACAAAAGCCCAGGTCCAGATGGCTTCACATGCAAATTCTATCAAATATTTAGAGAAGAGCTAACAACTATCCTTCTCAAACTCTTCCAAAATATAGCAGAGAGAGGAATACTCCAAAACTCATTCTATGAGGCCACCATCACCCTGATACCAAAACCAGACAACGATGTCACAAAGAAAGAAAACTACAGGCCAATATCACTGATGAACATAGATGCAAAAATACTAGCAAACAGAATTCAATAGCACATTAAAAGGATCATACACCATGATCAAGTGGGGTTTATCCCAGGAATGCAAGGATTCTTCAATATATGCAAATCAATCAATGTGATACACCATATTAACAAATTGAAGGAGAAAAACCATATGATCAACTCAATAGATGTAGAAAAAGCTTTTGACAAAATTCAACACCCATTTATGATAAAAACCCTCCAGAAAGTTGGCATAGAGGGAACTTACCTCAACATAATGAAGGCCATATATGACAAACCCACAGCCAACATCGTCCTCAATGGTGAAAAATTGAAACGATTTCCACTAAGATCAGGAACAAGACAAGGTTGTCCACCCTCACCACTGTTATTCAGCATAATTTTGGAAGTTTTAGCCACGGCAATCAGAGAAGAAAAACAAATAAAAGGAATCCAAATCAGAAAAGAAGAAGTAAAGCTGTCACTGTTTGCAGATGACATGATACTATACATGGAGAATCCTAAAGATGCTACCAGAAAACTACTAGAGCTAATCAATGAATTTGTTAAAGTACCAGGATACAAAATTAATGCACAGAAATCTCTTGCATTCCTATACACTAATGATGAAAAATCAGAAAGAGAAATTAAGGAAACACTCCCATTTACCATTGCAACAAAAAGAATAAAATACCTAGCAATAAACCTACCTAAGGAGACAAAAGATGTGCATGCAGAAAACTATAAGACACTGATGAAAGCAATTAAAGATGATACAGATGGAGAGATATACCATGTTGTTGGATTGGAAGAATCAACACTGTGAAAATGACTATACTACAAAGTAATCTACAGATTCAATGCAATCTTAATCAAATTACCAATGGCATTTTTCACAGAACTAGAACAAAAGATTTCACAATTTGTATGGAAACACGAAAGACCCCAAATAGTCAAAGCAATCTTGAGAAAGAAAAACGGAGCTGGAGGAATCAGGCTCCCATACTTCAGACTATACTACAAACTACAGTAATCAAGACAGTATGGTACTGGCACAAAATCAGAAGTATAGATCAATGGAACAGGATAGAAAGCCCAGAGATAAACCCACACACATATGGTCACCTTATCTTTGATAAAGGAGGCAAGAATATACAATGGAGAAAAGACAGCCTCTTCAATAAGTGGTGCTGGGAAAACTGGACAGCTACCTGTAAAAGAATGAAATTAGAACACTCCCTAACACCATACACAAAAATAAACTCAAAATGGATTAAACACCTAAATGTAAGGCCAGACACTATAAAACTCTTAGAGGAAAACATAGGCAGAACACTCTATGACATAAATCACAGCAAGATCCTTTTGGACCCACCTCCCAGAGAAATGGAAATAAAAACAAAAATAAGCAAATGGGACCTAATGAAACTTCAAAGCTTTTGCACAGTAAAGGAAACCATAAACAAGATGAAAAGACAACCCTCTGAATGGGAGAAAATACTTGCAAATGAAGCAACTGACAAAGGATTAATCTCCAAAATTTACAAGCAGCTCATGCAGCTCAATATCAAAAAAACAAACAACCCAATCCAAAAATGGGCAGAAGACCTAAATAGACATTTCTCCAAATAAGATGTACGGATTGCCAACAAACACATGAAAGGACGCTCAACATCACTAATCATTAGAGAAATGCAAATCAAAACTACAATGCGGTATCACCACACACCAGTCAGAATGGCCATCATCAAAAAATCTACCAACAATAAATGCTGGAGAGGGTGTAGAGAAAAGAGAACCCTCTTGCACTATTGGTGGGAATGTAAATTGATACAGCCACTATGGAGAACAGTATGGAGGTTCCTTACAAAACTAAAAATAGAACTACCATACGACCCAGCAATCCCACTACTGGGCATATACCTTGAGAAAATCATAATTCAAAAAGACTCATGTAGCAAAATGTTCATTGCAGCTCTATTTACAATAGTCAGGACATGGAAGCAACCTAAGTGTCCATCAACAGATGAATGGATAAAGAAGATGTGGCACATATATACAATGGAATATTACTCAGCCATAAAAAGAAACAAAATTGAGCTATTTATAGTGAGGTGGATGGACCTAGAGTCTGTCATACAGAGTGAAGTAAGTCAGAAAGAGAAAAACAAATACTGTATGTTAACACATATATATGGAATCTAAAAAAAAAAAAAAAAAAAAAAAAATTCTGAAGAACCTAGGGGCAGGACAGGAATAAAGACTCAGACATAGAGAATGGACTTGAGGACACGGGGAGGGGCAAGGGTAAGCTGGGACGAAGTGAGAGAGTAGCATGCACATATATACACTACCAAATGTAAAATAGATAGCTAGTGGCAAGCAGCCGCATAGCACAGGGAGATCAGCTTGGTGCTTTGTGACCACCTAGAGGGGTGGGATAGGGAGGGTGGGAGGGAGATGCAAGAGGCAGGAGATATGGGGATATATGTTTATATATAGCTGATTCACTTTGTTATAAAGCAGAAACTAACATGCCATTGTAAAGCAATTATACTCCAATAAAGACATTAAAAAAAGAAATAAGTAAGATACAAAGATGTAATGTACAGCACAGGGAATATAACCAAAATTTTATAATAACTATAAATGGAGTATAATCTTTAAAAATAATGAATCACTATGTTGTACACCTGATACTAATATAATTTGTCCATTATACTTCAGTAAAATATATAAATTAAAAATACTGTGGTACCCTGTGAAGTCTGAGGGCAACTTACTGTATGCCAGGCATTATGCTCAACTCCAAATCACTAGAAATAAAACACACGGTTTTTTTACTTAAAACATCTTACACCCCCTAAGGTAAACATATATGATCAAAGATATGATAAGGTTAATATATCAGGTCCTGAGTTGTCGTAAAGGAAAAAGGGATTATCAGCTTGGCTTGCAGGTTGGGAAAGGTGTGGATTAGAGAAGACTTCACAGTGAGGATTCCATATGAGATGTGTCTTGAAGATGGATAGGGGTTTAATAGACAGACAAAGAAGGAAAATCATTCAAAGCTGTAGAAACACTATGAACAAAGCTATGACATATTATGGCACATTTGGCAAACTGTAGGCCTAGAGTGTGGTCCTCAGTCATGGGAAGCAGTGTATAATGAAGCTAGGAAGATAGTCAAGGACCAAATCAGTGAGTGACCTGTATATGCAAATGAGCTTAGATATGCAAATGAGCCTAGATACTAATTCATAAGCAAAAGGCTTTCAATACTTTGACTGTTACTAACAATGAGAAATACATTTTGCATCACAATCACAATACATGGCTATCCACACACACACTCACAAATTTATGTACAACCAAAACAAGTTTCACAGAATAATATTTATCCCCGCTCTCATTGTGTTTTCTTCTATTCTATTCTATTCTATCCTATCCTATCCTATTAAAAAATTGTTGGTCTTAATAATCTTAATTGATTTACTGGTCCATGAGTGGTTCAGGATCTGAAGTTTGAAAAATCCTGCTCTAGGATACGGGACTTCCCTGGTGGTCCAGTGGGTAAGCGTCCGAGCTCCCAGTGCAGGCGGCCCGGGTTTGATCCCTGGTTGGGGAACTAGATCCTGCAGGCTGCAGCTAAGAAGTCCACATGCCGCAAGTAAGACCTGGTGCAGCCAAAATAAATAAATAAATATCAAAAAATAAAGAAAAATACTGCTCTAGGATATTGGGAGTTTTAAGTGGGAGTAAAATAATTAGATTCTTATTTTTTAAATCAATACTGTAGTATAGAATATGAGTTAGAATGAAGTTGAGTTGGGAGGCAAAAAGTCCAGGCCAGAGATGATAGAATCCTCTATCAGGTTAAGGGCAACAACTATGACAGATAGCAGGCAGAATAAGCAAGATTTGGTGAGCACCGGTCGTGTGTATTGAAGTAAAGAATAAGTCTAGGATGAGACCCTTGACTTTAGTTTGAGTTCCTCTGTGGCTAATAGAATCATTGCTGAAAGAGTGAATGTGAAAAATCTGAGCTGGTTTTGGCACAGGGATGAATTCTGTTCTGAATATATGGATGCAAAATGTTTGTAGGATGTTAGGTTGGAGATACCCACGAGGTGGTTGGTTATATAGATCTTGAGTATAAGATAAACTCACTGTGTACAGTGATAGTTGCATTTAATGCATGTACTCCACACAAATCATGTAGAATGAAAAGTGAAGAAGATTGAAGAGGAAGCTTAGGCAATACTGACCTTATGGTGTCAGTAGCAGCAGGAAAAGATGGGCATGATGGAGAAGCCAAAAGGAGAAAATAAATCAAGAGAGAGTAAGATGATGAAAATAAGAAGGAACAGCACCAGGAAGAAGAAAGAACTTATGAGGGTCAAATAGAGTAATTAATATAGTAATCAAAAGGCATGGCTGTTGGCATTGATAATGAGTAAGTAATTGATATCTTTAGCAGAAACTGCTCATTGGCTCTCAATATCCATTCTTCTCTCCTTCTATGGTAACAGAACCTGGGATCTTTAGCTGGGAAGGGGACGCCTGAAGTAAAGTCTATTTTTCCCAATGACTTTCTATCTGAATGTGAGGTGTAACAAAGTTCTGGCTAATGTGAAGTCGGTAGAAGTGTTATGCTTCTGAAAATATTTCTTAAGTCTCAGCCTGTGTGCATTCTGTTTCTTCTTATTCTTCTTCCCTTCTATCCTGTTGCAAGGAACAACATTGCCACAATTTAGACCGTGAAGTCAAGGCCAGTCAAGGGCTGGGTTGGCTACATTTTTTTATGTAAAAAATAAGCTCTTATCTTATTTAAGCCATCACTATTTTTGGTTGTCTGTCATTAGTATCTGACTCTAATTAAAACTACACAGTGACTTAGGAAGAAGTCTCAGTGGAGATGGTAGTGGGAAAACCCATACTGCAGTGAGTTGAGTGGTGAAGTTGTAAGCAGCTTTTGGCCGGAAAGAGGTTTCTGCAGGAGGTCCCTTTGTCTTGTCACTTTAGCAAAACTACATTGTAACTAACATTTAAATCAGGCACCCCATACTCTACTCATCACCAACCCAAGCACACCTTTCAAATCTTTTGATCACACAATACCTTGCCTAACCTGTTGGTTCTTTCTGTAGATCAAAGAAGTAGCAATGAAGAATGAGTAATTAACAGATGACCAGATCTCTTCCCTAGCTTTCCCTTCAGTAATCTCATGAACAAACTATGTGAACAAGATAACATCTAAAGAAACATCACAAGAAGTCAACAAGCCTGCACACAGTGGGGGATGGTGACGACTTTGACCCTCTATCTCAATGATTAACTGACATTACTTCCCTTTTCCCTTTAAAAACTTTTATAGCCAAACAGAATCATGGGAGTTGGTTGGGGGGACATGAGTCCACCTTCTCCCCAGATTGTTGGCATTCTGATTAAAAGCAACTTGCCTTTCTACCAACAATTGCCTCTCAGGTATTGATTGTTGAGTGGTGAGCAGCTGGACCTGAGTTTGGTAACAAAGACTTATTAAATATTATCAAAATCTTGTAGGCAAAGACATGAAATACATATCATACTAAAAAGTCACAAAAAGCTTATTTATTTTCTGTGAAACTACTCATTTATTGCTATTCATATTTTAATATCAATGAGAGTCATGGTAGATAAAACAATTTAATTATTACATAGAAAATATACTCCATTTCTACACACACTTAGTGGATATTCTTCTCAAAAGGGGACGGCTTATTTAAAAGGAAAAAAATGAAATTCTACCTTTAATTTACAAGGAAATGATCATTGATGGCATAGAGCCACTTACTATCCCATGAAGAAATGAGGTAAAGCAGTCAAAATACTTCCAATTCCCATAACGAAGCAACCAATTCCGATTAGTTTTGGTCTGTGTGATTTGGCTCCAAAGTAACTCACAAATACAATCACAAGCAAATTTCCTAGAAAGAAAACAAAATTATTTTGATACGCTTGATTATAGCAAACAGTGACTGAGTCCAATTTTGTGTTCAGTAGAATGGAAGGCCACAGAATGGATACAAATAGAGCATAAGACATGGTAGCATTCCTCAAAGATCAGGTAATTTTTTTTTTTTTAAATAGACTCTGTCTTTTATTTATTTATTTATTCATTAAGTCATTCATTCATTATTTATTTATTTATTTATTTTGGCTGTGTTGGGTCTTTGTTGCTGTGCGTGGGCTTTCTCTAGTTGCGGCGAGCTGGGGCTACTCTGTTGTGATGCGCAGGCCTCTCGTTGTGGTGGCTTCTCTTGTTGTGGAGCACGGGCTCTAGGCACGCGGGCTTCAGTAGTTGCAGCACACGAGCTCTGTAGTTGTGGCACGTGGGATCAGTACTTGTGGCACGTGGGCTCAGTAGTTTTGGCTCATGGGCTCAGTTGTTCTGTGGCATGTGGGATCTTCCCAGACCAGGGATCGAACCCGTGTCCCCTGCATTGGCAGGTGGATTCTTAACCACTGCACCACCAGGGAAGTCCCTGGGTAATTTAATTAAGATGACACTCACTTACCTTAAGCCACTCACTATAAAGTTGTATGGTGTTAATAATAAGCAGAATTGACTTTAGATAAGAACTAAAGTACTTGAATTACTTGGTGATATTAGCGAAGCAAAATTTTATGAAGCATTTGGAGTTGAGTGGGTTGTACTGGAATGGAGAAAAATGGACAAAAATACCTGAGGGAAGGTATTTATTCATGCATTTTTCATTCACTCCTAGAAATCTTTAAATTCTTATTAAGTACCTGTCATGGGGTTAGAAGCCAGAAATAGAGGAAAAGAATAAACAGTGCATGGTATCTGCTCTAAAAGAACTTACCTACCAGTGACAAAAATAGATAAATGGACAGAAGTACTCTTAGACCACAGAAAGGGGAAGCTTAAGTTAATTAGAGGTTTCAGGAAAGTTTCCCGGAGGAGAGGTCACTTGAGATTTAATGTTAGCTATAAGTTATTTAGATTCAAAAGAAGAAGAAGAGCAATCTAAGTGGAGGGGGTCATGACCAATTCCAGTCCATCTGGAGCTACAAGTATAATAATGAACAGACAACAACCAAGAATTACTGAACATTTGATGGAAAAAAATAACATTAAATAAAAGCACCAAACTGAACCAGCAGATAAAGTAACCCATGAAGAAAACAGTTAAATGAGGAAACTAAGAAGAGAAGACATTTTGAAAAAATCCAGTTAGTATCTCTAGAGGTACAAAGGTATGTTGCATCCATAAAATAAGAACTGGCAGGCTAAAAATAATAAGAGAACAATAAAGTATTGTTGCAAATTTAAAATACTATACAGAAATGTACACATTGGGACCTGATACAATAAGATGAAAGATGGCATCAGCAAAGACTGATGTAGTTTCAAGAAAAAAAAAAAGGTTGAATTTTAGAAAGAAAAACTTAAAGTGAAAAAATAACCAGAAAATTTAATATTCATATATGTTTCAGAAGAAAATAGAGGGGAAGGAACAAATTTAAATATAGAAAATAAATTTCCTGAGCTAAAGGAAGGCCTAAGGCATCAGATAAAAATTTCTACATTTCTCCAGCATAAATAATGTAAAAGAGACCATCCTAGGTATATGTTGGTAAAATTTCTCAAATTCAGGTATAAAGAAGAGGTCCTATCAGTGCATGACAATGATACTGGTAATGATTTCTCACGTATAATATTGTGTTATAACACAGTAGATAAATGTTTTAAATGTTCTGAGAAAGAAAGATTCTAAAGTTTTAATTTCATACTCAAATTATCAGTTGACTATGATAGTAAAATAAATACATTTTCCAACATGCAAGTGCTCAGAAAATATGTCTTATGTTCAATTATTTCTGGAAAAAAAAACTACTTGAAGATATACTCCAGAAAAACTAAAGATGAGACTTGAAGTCATAAGGTTCAAGAAATAGTGTTAAGAAGGAAACCAGTAAAACTTATAACCATGTCCAAATAATTGCTTTTAAATAGCTACAAAGTTTAACAAAGATAATAAGAATCAATTCCTCAATATAAAGAGATATAAAATGAATTAGAATTTAAAGCTAATCACAGTCTAATACTAAAGTTCTAGATGGTTTCATTAAACCTAGAAGGTGGAAAAGTGAAGGATATATATGGTGTAATAGCCTCTGAATCATGAAAAGCCAGAATTCATGACAAAAAGATAGATGGGTCTTCCTTTATACAATTATTTTTTAAATATTCAATAAACAAGTATATTTTTAAAAGGTTAAAAGATAAAGAGCAAACTTGTAAAAAATATGTGTAATCTATACAACAGACATAATTTTTGAATCCCTTCAAATCATTAAAAAGTGGGGGGAAAAGGAAAATGGGCAGAGGTAATCAGCGACCAGTTCATAAAATAAGAGAAAGGAATGTTAAATAATTATATAAAACCTCACTATTATTGGAGAAATCCAAATTAAAATGAAGACAACAAAACAATATACTCAATGTTCTAAAAAAAATAAAAGACTTTTAACCCCAAATTTTATACCCAGTTCAACAGTGGACCCTAACAAAGATTGCTTCAAAATTGTTCTCCTCTCCTCAAATCATCAGAATCATAATCCTCTCTCCAACTCTTTTTTGCACTAGGGCATCTTGAGAAAGAGAAGTTTAAGCCCTGCAAAATATTAGTTTGCAGGCAATGAGCTTGTGTAAATCAGGGTTTTTTAACCTCTATACTTTTGACATTCTGGACTAGGTAATTCTTTGTTTTGGAGGCTGTCTTGTGCATTGTGGGATGTTTCAAGGCATCCCTGGCCTCTACCACTAGATGCCAGTGGCATTCCCTAATCCTCAGCGATGACAACCAAAAATATCTCCAGATATTGCCAAATTGCCCCTGGGCAGGGGGTGGGGATGGGGGCAATTTACACCTGGTTAAGGATCAGTGGTGTAGAGCATATGTGAACACTTTTTTTACCTCTGCAAATCTCGTTACTAAGTAATAATCAAAACAGAAACAAAAATTACCCATTTCAAAGCTTCCATCAATTAAGCCAACAGTAGAAGATGATATGTCAAATCTCCTTTCTATTTGAGTGATGGAACCTTTCATAATGATTGCACTTAGTGTCTTAGAAATAAAGCTGAGTGAGAGGGCTGCCAAGAACATCTAAGAAAAAGCAGAAGGAAAGGGAAAAATAATTAATCATAAGATCACATAATGCTTATATATGCATAGAATTAAAATAGCTTTTCTTCTTTACTTAGTAATATTTTTATCGTAAAAAGCATACCCACCTTTCTTCTATTCCAGTTGGTACTTCTTAGTCCTTTTAACATTAACATCACTGTACTGATAAAGCACCATTTTCTTTCTTCCTTTCTTTTTAAAGCCAATTTAGTTAGTTATTCCGACCGTGCTGCACGGTATGTGGGATCTTAGTCCTCAACCAGGGATGGAACCTGCACCCCCTGCATTGGGAGCACGGAGTCTTAACCACTGGACCGCCAGGGAAGTCCCTCATTTTATAACTTGGTTACAACATCAGATTATTAGAGCAGGATAGTCAAAGTTGTTATTTTTTAATTAATGTCATTAGCTGATTTCTAAGAAGCTAGATAGTGATGTGAGATGGCCATGGTGACAAGCTATTCTTTAGTCCCAAATGAATAGCAAAGGCGAACTGTGAGGGGAGTAGCTAGACATTCTCAAAGGTAGTATTTCCAGGAAGTCAGCTGAAAAAATTTTCATTTATAAAACCTCGCTAATGGAGAAAACCAAATTAAAATGAAGACAACAAAGCAATATAGTCAGTGTTCTAAAAAAAATAGAAGACTTTCAAGCCCACTGGTTATAGATGTTTTATTTTCAATTTAATTTTAACAAAATTTATTTATTCATCTTTCTTACAGCCCACATTTATATCCATAGGTAAATTCCTTTTACATCCAGTATTAAACACACTGCTATATTTGAAATGGATGACCAACAAGGACCTACTGTATAGCACAGGGAACTCTGCTCAATGGTATGTAACAACCTAAATGGGAAAAGAATTTGAAAAAGAAGAGATACATGTATACGCATAACTGAATCACTTTGCTGTACACCGGAAACTAACACAACATTGTTAATCACCAATACTCCAATATAAAATATTTATAAAAAGTTAAAAAATATATATCATCCTGTTATGAACTGCATATTAGTGTCTCCACCAAATTCATATGTTGACACTCTAATCCCCAAAGTCATGATATTTGGAGATGCGTCCTTTGGGTGGTATAGGTTTCCCCCACTATCCAAAAGTAGAGCGTTCCTTTGAAATTTTCATAAGCCAAAATGGTGAAGAAGCAATTACCTTAGGACACACCTTGCTAACAAATGCACAAGATAAACTGAGATAAAGCAGAGATGCTCACAGACACAGTTCAAATCTATGGCAGCTTGATGCTGAGATCCTGAATGCAGTTCCCAGGGAAGGAGATTAGAGGTGCTGCTGTCATTGCTCGAGGTGCCCACTGCCTCTTTAATGGCCCGCTGCAAAACAAAGGCTAAATGCTATTTTTGCTTTTCACCATTTTTTTGTAAAAGCAAAACTTCTCTTTGGAATTCTTTCAGTTAGCAAAAACAGGTACTAATGTAGGTCTTTAGTAAATGTGAATGATGTAAAGCGAACTTTTGGAAAGCAGGGTACACCTATAATTAGGCCATGAGGGTGGAGTCCTCATGGTAGGATTATTGTCTCTCCCTCTGCCGCCGTGCGAACATAGCAAGAAGATAGCCATCTGAAAACAAGGAAGAGGGTTCTCGCCAGAACCGCCAACCATGCTGGTACCCTGATCTCAGATGTTCAGCCCCCAGAACTGTGAGAAATAAATTTCTGTTTTTTAAACCACCTAGTCTGTGGTATTTTGTTATAGCAGCCCAAGCTGGTTAAGACAGGCCCGTCTCATTACCTCCTACTCTACCAAGTGTTAGGCACCATCATGTTTAGAATGGATCATTGCATTAGCCTCCTAATAGACCTTTCTGCTTCCGCTCTTGGTCCCCTACAGTCTCTTCTCAACACATTAGGTAGGAAAGGTCCTTCAAAATGAAAAGTAGATCATGACAGCATTCCCTGTTTTTCATCTCACTCATCTATTTAGTCTTCCCAAAGTCCTCCAAGGCACAAAATGGTCTTTCCTCTCCCCTGCTCCATTTTACCTTTGAATCTCATCTTCTGTGACTCTAGTCCTAGGTCATTCCCCTACAGCAACCCTAGCCTTCTTGCTGTACCTCAAGCATTCCATGCTTATTATATTGTTCCTTTGTTTTTGCTTTTCTTTCTGCATGTAAAGCTTTTACCCAGAGTCACAGGATCATCATAAGATTTAGCAATCCCACTTCTGGGTATATATCCAAAAGACTTAAAAAAAGGATCTCAAAGAGATGTTTGCACATCCATGTTTATCACAGCATTATTCAAAATATCCAGGAGGTAGAAGCAATCCAAATGTCCATCAACAGATGAATGGATGAGGAAAATATGGTATATACATATAATGGAATATTATGCAGCCTTAAAAGGAAGGAAATCTTATCACATGCTACAACATGGCTGAGCCTCAAAAACATTATGCTTAGTGAAATAAACCAGTCACAAAAGGACAAATATTGTATGATTCCACCCATATGAAGTATTTAAAGGAGTCAAAATCATAGAAGCAGAAAATAAAAATTCAGCTCCCTAAAACTGGAAGAAGACAAGAGAGAGTATTAGTATTTAGTAAGTATAGAATTTCAGTGTTGCAGGATGAAAAAGTCTAGAGATTTGTTGTACTACAATATGAATATACCTAATACCACTGAACTGTACCTTCAAAAATTGGTTAAGATGGTAAATTTAACATTATATGTTTTACCACAATAAAAAATGCATTTTCCCATTGAAAAAAATGTGGGTGGTCTTTTGCTGAGAGAAGTAACATGTCCCACTGGATATGTTCAAAGTGTTACTGGCTGAAGGATAATGGTACATTACTACATAATTTCATTTTTTTCTCATAACTTCACTGTGTTGTCCCCTGATCTGTGAAGTTTTATACAGATGTAGAACTTCTTGGTAAACCTTCCCTCCTCCATTCCTCTCCCCACCCTTTAATTATTTTAAAGTTCTGTTCTTTTATATAAATATATATATATAAAAATAAATAAATCATATATATATAAACATATATATTATATATATGTGTGTGTGTGTGTGTGTGTGTGTGTGTGTGTGTACAGCCATGGGAGAATTTTTTAATTTATTGAGTTTGTTGCCTCCTTTCAAGAGTGGTGAATGAAAATTTCTGGTGATTCTTGCCTGTCTGCTTTGTTTTACATATGGAAGCTCCCGTTTCCTTGTCTCTGAATATTCAGTCTTTGTGAAGCCTATCTGGGATGGAGAGGCAGCAATCTTTAGCAGTAGGGTAGTTAATAGTTAATCTGCATATGTGCACCTCACTTCTTCATGGGTGTTGCCAGCCACTTGAGACACGGTTCTGCACCATATGCCCGGGAGGGCATCCGCCCACGCTCACTACCTCCTGCCCAAGGTAGATGTCTCTGCAGTTTGCTGCTTGGACTAAGTGGGGGAGGGTAATTTGATGATCAAGGGAGATGTTAAACAAGGAAAGAAGCATGTTTTCTCTGATAGAGTGGAATACCCTATACAACAACCTGTCGGTTGTCCCTGGGACCTCTCTTGATCCCATTATCAGTGGCTTTTGCCTTTGAAACACGCTTGGAGCCATGCCCATTTTTTTTCAGGTTTCTTTTCCTGCAGTTGTCTTGGGCTGTGATTTCTTTCTTTAGCCTAATTCTTTCTACTTCTTACTTTTTAGAAAACTCTCATAGTTTCTGGTTTACAGAATGTATCTCTTCTTGTTTTCTAGCACATCTACAAGTTGCCTTTAATACCTTTTACATTATTTATTAAAATTGGAGGGGGGAGGAGGTGGCTTCAACCTTATTATTCTGTCTGCCGTATTGAACTAGAAGTCAAGTTCTGCCTTTCCTTCTCTAATAAATAGAAAAAAAATGTTATCAGGCTCCCTATCAAACTCAGATGCCTGACACATAATGAGTAAGTATTCAATAAATGTTTTTTGGTTGTTGAATAAATTGTTATTCCCCAAATTTAGGTTATAAATCTGGTACAGAGCTTACATGTAGTGAAACCTCTCATTTCCTAGTTTCCTCAGCTTTTAGATGGAGATAATTACAGTAAAATTGTTATGAAGATTAATTAAAATAATATACATAAAATTTTTGGCACATAGTATTGAGAAATGTCTGTTTTTATTACCACTCTGAGCTATCATCATTCAGCTTTTGGCTGTAAGTTCGGTCAAATAAAAATAGGACTCTGATCATTTAGCCAAACACATTTTTTGTCAGGCACTATTTCAGGTGCTGCAGAATCAGTAATGAGCATACTGGCAAAATGATTTATTGATTATTAAAGAAATACTGAGGCAAACTTTTATTTAAATCCTTATCATCAGAACACTAATTGGTAAAATCAAAGAGGAGGGAGTTTCATAAAGTAACAGAACATCTCAGTAAGCAGATACAAGCATAACCAGATGTAAAACCTGTCCTATATAAGAGCAGCTTTCTAAAAGTTCAGAGAAAGATTTTGTAATGTCCATGTCTTCAATCTTAAAAGGAAGATTAGCTCAAGACAAAAGAGAGACTCAATAAAGTCAAAATTCGTACAGTATAATCCTAAATTGGTTTTACAAAGAAGAAAACGGTAACAGATGCAAACACAATGGCTACAGTAGGATTCCTCCAATAAGCTAGGATTTTAGAAGGATATGAAATGAGTTAATATAGACAGATTTATAAATGTGCTTTCTTTTACTCTAACTATAACCCTGAGAAATGGGCATTTTTAACCATGTTCCTAACGTGAGGCTGAAGTTCAGAGAAAGAGTGATATGATGATTTTCTCAGAACATAAAAAATTAAATAATAATAAAACTGAAATCTGCAATGAAAAATATTAAAAGACCAAAGCATAAGGATAGAGAATTTAAGATTGAGAGATTTCAAAACAGAGATACGAATGTTCACAATCAAATAGATTTTAAAATATCACAGGCAGAAAGACACAGCTAGCATTGAGATAAGAGGTAAAGTCTATATTTACCTGCAATCGTGGCAGGTCAGTCCTTTGTTTATGATGGCAAAAGTCTTAGAATTAAGGTCAGAAGACAGTTCCAAGTTTCTACATTGCCGTATGTACAACCATGATTAACTCAGTTAACTCATAGGAACCTCAAACAAATTTACTCAGCAAACATTTATTGAGCAACTACAATATGGCAGTTCCTCCACTAAACCTTGGAGTTGAGACAGGCACAGAGTAAGAAGGGAAGTAAAAACAATTAAGATGTAATAAATGCCCCCAAAGAACTAATATTTCCCTGGGCCAATAAACAATTAATGCCAGTATAATAATGTAATGAGTACTGTAATTGCTATACAGTTTTAAATTTATGAGTACACAGAAAAAAGTGATTAATTCTGTCTACACAGGTCAAAGTTTCTATAGATGTGCTAACATTTAAACTAAGTCTTTAGGGGTTAATAGAAGCTTAGAAACCAAAGAAGAAATAAACATTTAAAACAAAATAGGAAACACATGAAAAGCCCCAGAGTAGTGAAAGAACACAGATCATTTGAAAAACAGAAAGAATATCTGTGGGTGGAATATAAGGATAGAAGTATGCCAACCATTGGGAGATCAATCTGCATTTTTAAATGTGATGTAAGGAGATTAAATTTTAGAGGGCTAATTCTGGTAGCCATAAGGAAAATGAATTTATGGCAAATAAATTAATTAGAAAGCTGATTTCAGAAAAAAAGATGAGCAGAGATGGGAAGAGGGGACTAAAAGGTTACAGACACACTTGGAAGAAGTTTAAGAGGAGAACCAATAAGACGTGGGAATAATGGAAAATAAGTATTCTGATTTTGTTTTATAGTTTGTATAATTGTATGTAGTAATACTATTATTTGGGATGAGAAAAAGAGAAGTCTTAGGGTTAAAGACAATGAAATCACCTTTTCAAAACTCAAATTTGAGATGTCTAAAAATAAACATCTACCAAATAGACACAACTAAGGCAGGGTTTGTGCTCAAGAGAGAGTTTTGTCTGGAAGTAGTTTTGAGATTTACCAGGGGATAACTGTACAATTAATCCGTATTCAGGCTTATTCCATTAAAAAAACTCCTCCTGCCCCACTGCATCCTCACTTTTCCATAACTCTCTCTCACTTTTTCCAGTCAAAACTGAGAGTTGTTTACTTTTGCATGAATCAGATCTTATTTTTTGCATCATTTTTTAAACTATCCTCAGCAGGCCTAGGATACTTTGGCTATTCCAAACTTTATTTCAGGGTTTTGCTTCAAATTCTTTTCTCTTTTTATTCTACATACTCTTTCTGGAAAAACTCATAAATTGTCATTGTTTTTATTGCCACCTAAATGCTGATGATGCCAAATCTATATTTTAAGCCAAGCTTGCTTTTGCTGAGGTTTAGGCTGCTGTTCCAAAATGCCTGCATTAGTGCTCCATTTTGGTTTTAATGTCCAGATTGCATCCTTTTCTTCCTCCCCTTTCACCTCCTTTCCTGTGTCACCACTTAGAATCTACTCTCTTATATATCACATCCAATCAGTCCCCCAAAGCTAAATATTTACTCTTGTAAACATCTCTCTTTTTAATATGCTTCACTTTATATTCCTACCTCAAATGACCATCATCTTTCACCCAGAATACTACTATTTCTAACTGGTGTCTCTTTCCTCACTGTCAACTCTTTTTTCACACCACACCCAGGGTGATTTTTAAATACTTATAACTATTTCCACTTCCAATGTAGCTGAATAAGTTCCCACTGGACTGATCCTGCAGCAAATAACCATTGTAAAGTCTGAGGGGAAAACAAAAAACACCCAAAGGCATGGGAGAGCAAACAAAAGCAGTCAGATTCTGGACAGGGGTTGACCCTTAAAAGAAGGAAATGCCTAAGGTTAATTTCTCATTCTTATGGCTTTAAGGTGAGGTCACAGTTAGCATTATTCACAAAAGCTAAAATTCTTTTAGAAAAATCACAGTCCTTGTGGCCTGAAGAATGAGAAAGAAGAGTTTAGGTTAAAATATAGGGGAGAATCTCATAAAGGAGAGATCCAGAGAATGGGGAGCCCCAAATTCTGCATATAAACTGTCCACATTTTTGACCTCTGAACTATTCATGAACAGGGCAACTCAAGTTAGCCCTATAGATAAAGTAATTTAATTGAGATTTGAACTATTTCCTAAGAGATAGAGTTTGCAGTTTCAGGTCAACAAATTTAATTGCCTTGTAAAACAAACAAAAAATATCAACACCCTTTGGAAGAATGTAACAATGTTCAAAATTACCAACATATGAAGAGCCAAGAAAATGTGACCATTTCTCAAGAAAGATAACAGTCAACCAAGACTAACCCTTAGATTACACATATGTTAGTATTACTGGACAAGAATTTTAAAGCAACTAATCTAACTGAGCTCTTTGATGTAAAGGAAATTTATCTCACAATGAATGAAAATAGAAAATTTCACACACAAAAGAACTGTAAAAAGAAGCTATAAGAATGAGAAAAGATACAGTATCTGAAATAATATGCATAATCAAGATGTTAATTTATGCCACATCTTCTGGATAGGTGTTGTGTGTGTTCTCTCTTTGTTATCTATGCTTTCCTATGACGTAAATCTTAGTAAGTCTCCAAACTTTCCTAAACAGAAACTATCAATAGTCAATATAGCTTTCAAAAATATTTGATAGCAGAGATAAAGATGAAGGTTTGCATCAGACATCCTACAGAAAACTTAATATCTCCCCATCCACTGGATATTTCTCTTTCCAATTAATACAGGAAGGATATGAATGTGAATTATGTTATGTGGAAGCTAATATTTGCTAGGACTGTTCCAGGTATTCTAGAAGTATTATTTCTAATGCTCACAAAATCCTTGCATGGTATGCATTGCTCTCTTCATTTTACAAGTAAGAATAATGAAGTTTAGAGATGCAAAGTTATTTAACTAGGGGAATAAGGCTAAAACTGTAGCAGAACTGTGATTTGAACACAAGTATTTCACACACGAAAAGCAAAACAGTTCTTGGATCCAATATACTAATCCACTTTTCCTTCATCTCTTTATTTTCCTAAGTCAGATCCTTGTTACTTCTTACTTGGTTTATTTGTAGTATTCTGCCTGCTTTCCTCCATTTGCAGCAATGGGAATACTGCATGTAATTTTATTTTTCCAACTTTATTGAAGTATGATTGACAAATAAAATTGTATAAATTTAATGTGTATAACATTGCAATTGACATATGCATAAATTGTGAAACGATTAGAACAATAAAATTAGTTAGCACATTCATCACCTCACATAGTTACCTATGTTTTATTTTTGTAATGAGAACATTTAGATATACTCTCTTAGAAAATTTCAAGTATATAATACAATATTGTTAACTAGAGTCATTATGCTGTACACTAGATCTCCAGAACTTATGTATCTTATAACAGAAAGTTTATACCCTTTGACCAACATCACCCAATTTCCCACACCCTCTGGTTCTAGCAACCACCATTCTATGCTGTTTCCATGAATTCAACTTTTTAATACCTACCTCAGTGACACCTCTTTAGTGAAGCTGTATATTGCCTAATAGGAATTTGGTTTGTATCTCTCTTATATCTAGTGTAAATATATAATTTATCATATAAACTGGAATAACTTTTAGAGCACAGTAAGTGGTAAAAAATAATTAAGCTTAGAACAGTTTTTGAAATTTTATTGATGAATAAATTGCTTGTTATTATTGTTCTAATTTTTTCAAATAAAAAACACATATCCAAGTAAATTGAAGGAAACAATTTTTTTTCTTTTCATTGCTTACTTTAATATTTAAAAATAATACACAGTATAATTATTCTTGGTGGATATATTAGTATATTTTTATGTATGCCAATATGTATCCATGTATATCCATGTATTTTATTGAGTTTCTTATGAGTATCTCCATTACTATGTCATTATTATTTTTCTGAAGGATAATTTTCAAATTATTCTTAGACATTTTAGTTTATTAAAAAATTATCTGAAATCTTCATCAAAATTGCATTTTATGATTACTGAATTTGAAATTGTCAACATTTCAGTTGACTCTTCTGTGTAGATCATAATATTTTTAATGAAGAAAATATTCCCTTAATAAGCCCACAGCAAATTGTGCTAAGTGGAAATATTCTCAATTCCTTTTTTAAAATATTTACCTATGTACATTTTTTATTCTAAATATCACAGGTGCTATCATTTTTGCCTCTTTAGAGTATCTTTCTTGAAAAATATTTATATAAGAAAAATTTATGTTTTTCTTAACATTTGCCAATTTTTGTCACTGGAAAATTATAGGTATATTCAGTTACTTTTTATTCAGATAAAGAATATATGTTTATCCAATTCAAATAGTACATGTATTAAAATAATTTTTCCGTATGTCAATATATTCTAAAATACAATTTTAGAATTACAAAATTACATTTTGTACATTATATGATCTCTAACCAATTAATTTGTTCAGCTCTTAACATTCTGTTTGCAAAAATTGTGATTTCAATAATTGCAATATACAAAAAATTTTTTAAATGGAAGTTTTTGACTCTTCATTAAATATTTTTATCAAAGAATTCAAATCTATTTTGAGGAAAGTGCAATGATAATTTACAGAATTAATTTATGAATATGTCCAATGTCATTGAAGGATACTTATTTTTATAACAAAGATCAGTTTCTTCCCAAAACTTTTATATTCAATTATTCACATATGTATGTAACTGTTGATGACAGCTTCAATTCAACTGGTAGAACATCTCAGACCGGACACAATTATGAATTATAAATTCATTTTAATCAGTTCTAAAAACATTCTGCTCCATTATTTTTTTGTTTTAGTAAATTGTTTTTTACTGTTATTCTCATCGTCCAGTAAAATTTGTATTTGTATGAGCACCACAAGAAAACATATTTTATTATTAATGTTGAATTTTTAAGTTAAATATATAATAGTGCTTACAAAATAATATTAGAAATTTCACCTTTGAAGGAAGACCTTTCAAAAGCTTTACTTTGATCCTATGAATTGAGTTAAAAACAAAATCAAACTGTTATTGATTAACTGATTTTCTATTTGAAACATCTTTAATAAGTTAGTATTCTTAGGAATGGTAAGAAGTCAGGCAAACATAGGATGAGTGTATACACTAATTAATATGTGTGGAAATTTATTTAATCCTTCATTGTTTTCACATTATTATTCTCAGAGCTCTTACTTTTTAAAACGTGTTTATTTTTCATGTCAATTTGGTGTTATAAGGACGTTCTTTTAGCTTGTTTAACTGGGATGCAAAATTATTTTGACTGAATACTATAAATTACATTTGATCTTTCTTTGCTTTCAACAACCTGTTGAAAACTACCTCTAACATCTTTTCTGCCTTTCAAGTATAAGTTTTACTGTCTTTTAATTAATCTTCTTTTTGAGGTAACTGGTTTATAATATTATATTTTATAACATTATGTAAGTTTCATGTGTACAACATTATATTTCTACTATATACTACAGCATGCCAACCACTAAAAATTTAGTGTCCCCTTTTACCCATTTTGCACCACCTTGCACCCATTTTCCTTTGGTAACCACTACTTTGTTCTCTGTATCCATAGTGTTTGCTTTTGTTTGGTTTGGTTTGTTCATTTATTTTGTTTTTAGTTTGTTTGTATTTCATATTCAGCATATCAGTGACATTATATGGTATTTGTCTTTCTCCATCTGACTTATTTCACTTAGTATAATACCCTCAAGGTCCATCTATGTTGTTGCAAAGGGCAAGATTTCATCTTTTTAATGGCTGAGTAGTATTCCATTCTATATTCATACAACACCTTCTTTATCTATTCCTCTATCCATGAGCACTTAGGTTGCTCCATATCTTGGCAATCATAAATAATGGTGCCATGAACATAGGGGTGATATATCTTTTTGAATCAGTGTTTTTGTTTTCTTTGGATAAATACCCAGGAGTGGAATTGCTGGATCATATGATAGTTCTATATTTAACTTTTTAAAGAAGCTCCATCCTGTTTTCCAAGTATTACATTCTCACCAACAGTGCCCAAGGGTTCCTTCTTCTCCACATCTTTGCCAACATTTTTTATTTGTTTTTTTTTTTAACAATAGACATTTTGACAGGTGTAAGGTGATATCTCATTGTGGTTTTGATTTACATTTCCCAAATAATTAGTGGTGTTGAACATATTTCAGTGTGCCTGTTGGCCATCTGTATGTCTTCTTTGGATAAATGTGTATTCAGCTCCTCTGCCCATTTTTTAATCAGGTTTGTTGTTGTTGTTAAGTTCTATGAGTTCTTTATATATTTTGGATATTATCCCCTTATCAGACATATGATTTGCAAATATCTTCTCCCATTCAGTAGGTTACCTTTTCATTTTGTTGATGGTGCCCTTTGTTGTGCAGGTCTTGAGTTTGATATAGTCCAATTTGTTTATTTTTGCTTTTGTTTCCCTTGCCTGAGGAGACATATCCAGAAAGTTATTGCTAAGGCCAATGCCAAAGAGTGTATTGCTTATCTTTTCTTCTAGGAGTTTTATGATTTCCGTTCTTACATTTAATTCTGATCCATTTTGAGTTGATTTTTGTGTATAGTGTGAGGTAGTGGTCTAGTGTCATTACATGTGGCTTTCCAGTTTTTCCAAAACCATTTACTTAAGAGACTATCCTTTCTTTAGTATGTTCTTTGCTCCTTTGTTATAAGTCAATTGTTTGTATATGTGTGGGTTTATTTCTGGGCTCTCAATTCTGTTACATTGATCTATGTGTTTTTTTAAAATACCATACTGTTTTACATACTATAGTTTTGTAATATACTTTGAAATCAGGGAGTGTGATACCTCAAGCTTTATTCTTCGTTCTCAGGATTCCTTTAGCTATTTGGGGTTTTTTGTGGTACCATACAAACTTTAGGATTTTTTTGGTTCTATTTCTGTAAAAGATATGATTGGGAGTTTGATAGGGATTGCGTTGAATCTATAGATTGTTTTAGGTAATATGGACATTTTAACAACGTTAATTCTTCCAATTCATCAGCATAAAATATTTCTCCATTTTTTTGTGTGTTGTCTTCAATTTCATTCATCAATGTTTTAGAGTTTTCAATGTACAAGTCTTTAACCTCCTTGCTTAAATTTATTCCTAGGTATTTTCTTCTTTTTGTTGAAATTGTAAATGGGATTGTTTTCTTGTTTCTCTTTCAGCTAGCTCATTTGTTAGCATATAGAAACACAACAGATTTTTGTGTATTGATTTGCATCCTACAACTTTAATATATTTATTTATTATTTATAATAGCATTTTGGAGGAGTCTTTAGGGTTTTCTCTATATAAAATTATGTCATCCACAAATAGTGGCAGTTTTACTTTTTCCTTTTCAGTTTGGATACCCCTTTTTTCTTTCCTAATTGCTCTGGCTAGGACTTTCAATACTATGTTGAATAAGAGTGGTAAAAGTGGTCATTCTTGTATTGTTCCTGATCTTAGAAGGATAACTCTCAGTTTTTTACTGATGATTATGATGTTAGCTGTGGGTTTGTCATTTATGGCCTTTATTATGATGAAGTACTTTCCTTCAATACCCATTTTATTGAGGATTTTTTTTTATCATAAATGTGTGTTGAATCCTGTCAAATGTTTTTCTGCATCTATTGAGATAGTCATATAATTTTTATCCTTCATTTTCTTAATGTGGTGTATCACATTGATTGATGTGCAGAGGTTGAACCATCCTTGCATCCCTGGAATAAAAACCACTTGATCAGAGTATAGGATCCTTTTAGTGTATTGTTATATTCAGTTTGCTAATATTTTGTGGAGGATTTTTGCATCTATGACCATATGAGATATTGATCTGTGTTCCTTTCTGTGTCATCCTTGCCTGGTTTTGGTATCAGGGTAATATTGGCCTCATAAAGTTAGTCAAGAAGTGTTCTCTCCTCTTCAAATTTTTGGAAGAATTTGGGAAGGATAGGTATTATATCTTTTTTGAATTTTGGGGAGAATTCATTTTTTGTTTTGTCTTTTTTACGTTTTGCATCTCTGCTTTAGATTTATGTTTCATGGTTACCATGAGGTTCGTTTAACGTATCTCATAGATAAAATAATCCTTTTTCTGCTGATATCACCTTATCTTCATTTGCCTATAGGAGTCTGTCCTTTTCCTCTTCAACTTTTATGTTTTTGTTGTCTCAAATTACCCCTCTTTATGTTGTGAGTTTGTTACTAAATTGAAGTAGCTATAGTTATTTTTATTACTTTTTTTCTTTAACCTTTATGCTATAAAACCTATTCTGATATGTAGTTGCAATTTTCTGATTCTATTTATCACCTTACTCAAAGTTTTGTGTAGTTTTGCCTTTTTTGTTTCTGGTAAAATACCTCCTTTCAACATTTCTCATAAAGCAGGTCTAGTATGATGAACTCCCTCAACTTCTGTTTGTCTGGAAAAGTCTTAATTTCTCCTTCATATCTGAATGATAACTTTGTTGGATAGGGTATTTTAGGCTGACAGTTTTTTTCTTTCAGTATTTTTAAAATGTCATTCCACTCTGTCCTGGCCTGTAGAGTTTCTGCTGAGAAATATTTGTTCCTTTATAGGTTACCATCCATTTTCCCCTGGCTGCCTTTAAAAGCCTTTTTTGTCACTGACTTTTGATAGTTTTAATATAATGTGTCTTGGAGAAGGTCTTTTTGTGTTGAAGTAATTAAGTATTCTCTTAGCTTCATGGACTTGCATTTCCAATTTCTGCCCAGATTTGTGGAGTTCTCAGGTATTATTTCTTTAAATAAACTCTGTTCCCTTCTCCCTCTCTTCTTCTTCTGGGATATCCATTATCCTAATATTTCCCTTCATGAAAGAGTCAGATAGTTCTCAAAGAATTTCCTCATTTTAGATCTTAATTCTTTCTCCTCTTTTACCTGTATCATTTCTAGATTTCTACCTTTGAGCTTACTAATTCTCTCTTCTATATAGTCTGCTCTATTTTCAATGCTTACTAATGCATTCTTCATCTGGTTTGTTGAGTTTTTCAGCTCCAGAATTTCTCTCTTTTTTTTTAGAGTTTCAATATTTTTGGTAAAGTATTCCTTCCATTCATTAATTTTATTCCTGAGCCTATTGAACTGCCTTTCTGAGTTTTCTTGTAGCTCACTGAGTTTCTTCATGACAGCTATTTTGAATTCGCTATCAGTCAGATCACAATACTCCATGACTTTAAGTTAGGTTTCTGGAGAATTGTTACCTTTTTGTGGTTCAGTGTAACTGTGGTTCTTCATGGTGCTTAATGAGTTTTCCTCTGCGATCACATTTGAAACAGAGAACACCTTTCTTCTTTAGGTAAACCTTTTTTTTTTTAAATAAAAAACTTGATTCTAATGATTTAACAGGTTAGAAATTAGAGGACTTTCTTTTGTTTTTCAGTAGGTGACGGTATAGCACAAGTTTTGGTTACTCTTACCTGAGCTGCCTCTGGTATGTTTGAGAATGAGCATTTTCCACCCTCCAACACCTCTGTCAGAGGTGTAGCCTGGTACTTTCACTGTCACTGCTTGTGACTTTGGGGTTGTTGGTGCCTTGCTGCTGCCAGTGTCACCACCTGGGTCACTGGAATGGTGATGCCTCCACGTTCCAAGATCTCATGAGTTACAGGCTCCTCCACCACAGAGGGAGGGAAAGGGTGGCTTGGAAGCCGGGTGCCTCTGCTGTGTCCAGATTTGTCAGATTCATGGGTGCACCTGCTGTGGTTGGGAGGTGTGTCCCAGAGTTATGGGCACCTCCCAGACTAGAGGAAAGCATCGCAGTTTCTGTTGCCACTGCTGTCCAATTTCCTATGGCTGCGGGCACGGCTATGCCTGGGAGGCTGGAGCTGTATGTACTGCCTCCCCTGATGCTGTTAGGTTCTCTGAGACTGCAGGCTGGGCAGCCATGAATGGGGATCTGGGATCATAGGAACCGCCTCTGCTGTGCCCCAATTCCACCTCCTCTGTGTATTCCAGTCCACTCAACTTTGGATGTACAGATGTGTGGAATTCTCTGGGGTCCTGGTGTGTTGGGCAGAGTCACCTTTGTTAGGCTGTGGATGTTTTACTGGTTGTAGATTGAAGGGGATAGAAAAAGGGAGAATCTCACTTTACCATGATTCTGATGTCACCCACTAATTAGTCTTAATTTCAGAATATTTGTAATCTAAAATTACTGTGCTATTTGCATTCCTGAGATAAATTGTTTTCTTCTCATCTTTAAATTGTAAAATTGCTTAGAAGAATTCCTAGCTAGAATGCTTTGTGAATGTCATTATTATTAGATCTCAACTTCCATAAGGTTTAGTTTAATTTTGAAATGAAGGTAAGCGTTATAGAGTTACTATACTACTTCCAAACAAGATTGGAATACAATTTATTGTATGTTTCAGAAAAACTAGGTTCTAGATACATTGTACCTCTTTTCTTTTAAACCTGGCTTTATTTCATACCTGGATTTCATATCTCATATTTTTCCCCTTCTTTCTTCTGATACCCCCCACCCACTGCACTGTTTTCTTCTTAGCAAAAGTAGAAAATTATTCATTGATTATCTGGTGTGCATGTGATGCAAGAAAAAATAATGTATTTTGCAATCAGAAGGTCTAGATCCACTTGTCTTTTTCTTAACTTACTAACCTAACAAAGATGAAAAAGTTACACAATTCACTGAACTTCTGGTTCCTAATCCATTACAAGATAATATATAAATAGTTACCTTATTTATGTAATAGGGTCACTGTAAAGTTCAAAGGAAATTATGTTCATGAGTTCATGGATATGGTTTTGAATATCTGTCAATGTACCAAACATGTTTGGAATTTGGAAGGGTACTATAGATTTATCCTCTCTTTTTTTTCTTATTAATATAAGACTTGTTTCTGAAACTTTGCTTCATTCACACTCTTCAATTACTATATTGTTCTTTGCACTAGTGGAAGAACAGGAAGAGTGTTGAGTGCCAAAGCCCTTCCTACCACCTCTATAAGACATATCATAACTGAGTTAGAAGCAAGTATATTATAGAGTGAAAAAATTATAAAGCCCTTGTCTAATACCCAGCCCAAAGATTTAATTTTTATTAAATTTTAACCTTATGCCTTAAAAATATTTCCTTGTCTTTGTAAGTCTACATCTCTTTTATTTAATTTTGCTTTATATACTTTTAATACATTGAGACAACCACTTTTTAAAAATTTTTGATATTTGATATCTTTCTTCTCTTTTCTATTATTTACTAATTACAGGCAATTATATTCCCTTAAAATTCACTGTGGACAAATAAACATCTTATGGTTAATTCCTTTTGCATTTTTACAGAGTTTATTATTTTAATTTTCTGTTTATTTCCATGCATTTTTATTTGATTCATTTCAGCCAAATTCTATGTATTCACTGACATAATCCCTAGCTTTTGGTGATATCCTGGTAGTTGCCTATGTGATTAGCTTTAGTGCTTACAAATTTTAAAGTGCTTTATAAAAAACTAACTTCTTTTGGCATAAAATATTTCCTTAATCATTTAAATATATATGAATTCTGGGAGAAAAATGATAAATAGATAATTTAAGAATATCTATATGAATATGCCACACCAATGCATATTATAATTAAATTATTAAAAGTCAAAGACAAAGAGAGAATTTTTTAAGAATCAAGAGGAAAGCAACTTTTCACATAGAAAAAAACCCACAGAAGACTATCAGCAAGTTTTTCAGCAGAAACCTTGCAGGGCAGGGGAAATGGGATGATATATTCAAAGTATTAGTAAAAAAAAAAACCAACCCTACCAGCCAAGAATACTACATTGAGCAAAAGAAACCTTCGAAAGTGAAAGAGAGATAAAGACTTTCCCAGACAAACAAAAGCTGTGGGAGATCCTCAACACTAGACCTCCCTTACAAGAAACGCTAAAGGGAGTTCTCCAAGTTGAAATAAAAGAATACTAGACAGCAACATGATACCATAAGAAAGCATAAAACTTGTTGGCAAGGTATATATAGAGACAAATACAAAATACTGTATTACTATAATAATAGTGGGTAAATCACTTATAATTCTAGCATAAAACTAAAAGACAAAAATTTTTTTTAAATAACTACATGAAAATATTTTAAAAGATAGATAAGTAGATGTAAGCTATGACAGCAATAATGTAAAATATGTGGAGGGGGAGAAGTTAAAATGTAGAGTTTTTATGTGCTATTGAATTTAAGTTGTTATCAGCTTTAAAAGACTGTTATAACTATAAATATTTTATATATGCCCCAAGGTAACTACAAACAAAAAATTTACAAAATATACACAAAAGAAAAATAAAAAAAGAATCAAAACATATAAGCACAAAAAAAAAATCAACAAAACACAAGGGAAGGAAATAAGAGAGGAAAAGACAAAAGAACTACAAGGCTCTCAGAAAACAATTAACAGTGTGGCAATACTAAATCCTTTCTTATCAATAATTGCTTCAAATATAAATGGCTCAACCCTCCCAATCAAAAACTATAAAGGGGCTGAATGTATGTTTTTTAAAAAAAATGTTTTTTCTATGTTTATTGAGATCAACATGTGATTTTTATTCTTCCTTTGTTAATATGATGTATCACATTGATCGATTTGCAAATATTGAACCATCCTTGCATCCCTGGAATAAATACAACTGGATCATGGTGCTATGACCCTTTTTATATACTGTTGGATTCAGTTTGCTAATATTTTGTTTAGGATTTTTGCACCTATAATCATCAAAGATATTGACCAGTAATTTTCTTTTTTTGTAGTGTCTTTGGTTTTGGTATCAGAGTAATAGCGGCCTCATAGAATGAATTTGAGAGTGTTCCATCCCTTCAGTTTTTTGGAATAGTCTGAGAAGGATAGTTACTAATTCTTGTTTGTATGTTTGGTAAAATTCCCTGATGAAGCCATTCGGTTCTGGACTTTTGTTTGCTGGGAGTTTATTATTATTATTATTATTACAAACTCAATTTCACTACTACTGATTGGTCTGTTCAAATTGTCTATTTCTTCTTGATTCAGTCTTGGCAGGTTGTATGTTTCTAGAAATTTGTCCATTTTTTCTAAGTTATCCAATTCATTGGTATGTAACTATTCATAGTATTCTCTTACGATTTCTTGTATCTTTGTTGTATTGATTGTTATTTCTCCTCTTTTATTTCTTGTTTTGTTTATTTGGGTACTACCTCTCTTCTTCTTGATGATCCTGGCTAAAGGTTTATCAATTTTATCTTTTCTACAAAAACAGCTCTTGGTTTCATTGATCTTTTCTATTGTTTTTTGATCCCTATTTTTCCTCCTTGATCTTTATTATTTCCTTCCTTCTGCTGACTTTGGGATTTGTTTGATTTTCTTTTTCTAATTATTTTAGATGATAGGTTAGGTTGCTTATTTGAGATCTTTCTTGTTTCTTAAGGAAAGCCTGTATTGCTGTGAACTTCCCTCTTGGAACTACTTTTGCTATCAATACATTCCATAGATTTGGGAGTGTTGTGTTTCCATTTTCATTTGTCTTGAGGTATTTTCTGATTTCCTCTTTGATTTCTTCTTTGATTCATTGGTTTTATAGTAGCATGTTATTTAGTTTCCACATGTTTGTTCCTTTCCCATTTTTCTTTCTGAAATTGATTTCTAGTTTCATACCATTGTGGTCAGAAAAAAGGCTTGATATAATTTCTATCCTCTTAAATTTGTTTAGAATTATTTTGTGTCCTAGCATGTGATCTATCCTGGAGAACATTCTATGTACACTTGAAAAGAATGTGAATCCTGTTGTTTTGAGATGTAATGCCCTATAAATATCTATAAAGTCTAACTGGTCTATAGTGTCATTTAAGACCACTGTTGCTTTATTGATTTTATGTCTGAATGATCTGTTCATTGATGTAAGTGGGGTGTTAAAATCCCCTACTACTATTGTATTATTGCCAATTTCTCCCTTTATGTCTGTTAGTATTTGCTTTATATATTTAGATGCTCCTGAATTGAGTGCATATATGTTAATGAGTATAAAATCCTCTTCTTGTATTGATCCCTTTATCATTACATAATGCCCTTGTTTTCCTTTGTTATAGTCTTTCTTTTAAAGTCTATTTTGTATTGCTACCCCTGCTTTCTTGTTGTTTTTGTTTGCATGAAATATCTTTTTCCTTCCCCTCACTTTTCAGTCTGTGTGTGTCTTTAGCTTTGAAGTGAGTTGCTTGTAAGCAGCATATAGAAGAGTCTTTTTTTTTTTCATCCAGTAAACCACCCTATGTCTTTTGATTGGAACATTTAGTCCATGAACATTTAAAGTAATTATTGATAGGTATGTACTTATTGCCATTTTATTACTTGTTTTCCAGTTGTTTTTGTAGTTCTTCTCTATATGTTTTTTCTTCTTTTTGTTTCTTCCCTTGCGGTTTAATTTGAAATCCATTCATGATAAAAACTCTCATTAAAATGGGTATAAAGGGACCATATCTCAACATAATAAAGTCCATCTATGACAAACCCACAGTTAACATCATACTTAATGGTGAAAAGGTGAAAGCGTTTCCTCTAAATTCAGGAGCAAGACAAGGATGCCTACTCTTGCCACTTCTATTTAACATAGTATTGGAAGTCCTAGCCACAGCAATCAGACAAGAAAAAGAAACCAAAGCCATCCAAATTGGAAGGAAAAATTAAAACTGTCACTATTTGCATGATTCTTTATATAGAAAACCCTAAAGCCTTCACCCAAAAACTGTTAGAACTAATAAATGAATTCAGCAAAGTGTCAGGATACAAGATTAACATACAGAAATCTGTTGTTTTTCTATATCTAATAACAAACTATCAGAAAGAGAAAGTTTTAAAAATTCCATCAAAAAGAATAAAATACCCAAGAATAAACTTAACCAAGGAGGTGAAACAACTATGCTTTGAAAACTTTAAAACACTGATAAAATTGAAGATGATACAAAGAAATGAAAAGATATCTTGTGCTCTTGGATTAGAAGAATTGATATTCTTAAAATTTCCATACTACCCGAAGAATCTGCAGATTTAATGTAATCTTTATCAAAATACCCATGACACTTTTATAGAACTAGAACAGGTAATCCTAAAATTCATATGGAATCACAAAAGACCCTGATTTGCCAAAGCAATCTAGAGAAAAAAGAACAAAGCTGAAGGTTTCACTCTCCCAGATTTTAGACAATACTACAAAGCTACAGTAACCAAAACAACCTGGTACTGGCACAAAAACAGACACATACATCAATGAAACAAAATAGAGAGTCCAGAAATAAACCCACACATCTATGGTCAATTAATCTTCAACAAAGGAGGTAAGAATACACAATAGAGGAAAGACAGTCTCTTTAACAAATGGTGCTGGGAAAAATGTACAGTTACATGAAAAACAATGAGATGAGAACACTTCCTCACACCATACACACGAAAAAATAAAATGGATTAAAGATCTGAGTGTAAGACTTGAAACCATAAAACACCCAGAAGAGAACATAGGCAGAACACTGTTTGACATTTTAAATTGTAGCAACATTTTTTTTGTTTTGGTTCTGTCTCCTAAGGCAAAAAAATTAAAGCAAAAATAAACAAATGAGCCCTAATTAAACTTAAATGTTTCTGTACATAAAGGAAACCATGGATTAAAAGAAAAAGACAACCTTTGTAGTTGGAGTTAATATTTGCAAATAATATGACTGGCAAGGGGTTAATATCCAAAATATATAAACAGCCCATGCAACTCAATATAAAAAATAATTAAATAATTGGCAGAAGACCTGAATAGACATTTTTCTAAAGAAGACATACAGATGGCCAACAGACACATGAAAAGATACTTAACATCACTAACTATTAGATAAATGCAAATCCAAACAACAATGAGATATCACCTCACACCTGTCAGAATGGCCATCATCAAAAGGTCTACAAGTAATAAATGTCAGTGAGGATGTGGAGAAAAGGGAACACTGTACACTGTCAGTGGGAATGTAAATTGGTGCAGCCACTTGCAGTATGGAGGTTCCTCAAAAACTAAACAGTATGGAGGTTCCTCAAAAAACTAAAAATAGAACTAACATATGATCCAGCAATTCCACTCCTGAGTACATATCTGGAAACCTCAAAAACACTAATTTGAAAAGATATATACACCCAATGTTCATAGTAGTGCTATTTACAATAGCCAAGATATTGAAGCAACCCAAGAGTCCATCAACAGATGAACAGATAAAGAAGATGTAGTGGGTATACACACACACACACATACGGATATTACTCAGCCATAAAACAGAGTGAAAATCTGCCATTTAGAGCAATGTGGATGGACCTAGAAAATACGCTTAGTGAAATAAGTCAGACAGAGAAAGACAAATACCATATGATATCACTTATATGTGGAATCTAAAAAATAATACAAACAAATGTATACAGCAAAACAGAAACAGACTTACAGATACAGAAAACAAACTAGTGGTTACCGGTAGGGAGAGGGAAAGGAGGAGAGGCACATTAGGGGTATGGGATTAAGAGATACAAACTGCTATGTATAAAATAGATAAGCACCAAAGATATAAGGTATAGCACAGAGAATTATAGCCATTATCTTGTAATAAGTTCTAGTATAGTATAATCTGTAAAAATACTGAGTCTCAGGTATATAGAGACTACATACCTAAAACTAATATAGTATTGTAAGTCAACTATACTTCAATTAAAAAAATAAAAATTAAAAAGAAACAAGACTCAACTATGACTTATGTATAAGAAACTCACTTTAGATCTAAAGACACACAAAGACTGAAAGTGAAGTGATGGGAAAAGATATTCCACTCAATTGGTAACCAAAAGAGAACAGGGGTGGTTGTATTTATATCAAACAAAATAGACTTTAAGTAAAAAATGTCACAAGAAACAAAAAGGACATTATATAATGATAAAAGGGTCCATTGACCAGGAAGATTTAATAAGTATCTCTATCCCTATCTGTCTATCTATCTATCTACCTATCTATCCCCAACATTAGAGTACCTAAATATATAAAGCAAACATTGACACAACAGAAGGGAGAAATAAAGAGCAATACCATAATAGTGGAAGATTTTAATACCTTATTTTAAATAGTGGATAGAAATAATAAGGAAATGGATAACTCAAACACCACTGTAGACCAAATTGACCTAAAAGACATACAAAAAATGTTCCACCCAATGACAGTGAAATACACATTCCTTTTAAATGTACACATATCTTTCTCCAAGATATATCACGTGTTAGGCCACAAAATAAGTTTTAACAAATCTAAGAAGATTGATATCATCCCAAGTATCTTTTCTACCCACAATGGAATGAAACTAGAAATCAATAGCAGGAGAAAAACTGGAGAATTCACAAATATGTAAAAATTAGGCAACACCCTCTTGAACAACAATAGGTCCAAGAACTCAAAAAGGAATTTAGAAAATATCTCAAGACAAACAAAAATGAAATCACAAAATACCAAAACATATGGGATGTACAAATACAGTATTAAGAAGGAATTTCATAGTGATAAACAGCTACATAAAAAAAGAAGAACGATCTCAAATCAGCCACCCAACTTTACATCTCAATGTGCTGGACAGTGATTTCATTCTCACATGTACAGCAAGATGACAACAATCTGGCCAAAGCAAGTAAGATTGCCTGCATGGTCCCTTGCAGCATATGTGGAGAGGTTTCGAATTAGCAAGCTGACAGTGTGTATAAAGTGTGTTAATTGCTGCCCAATAATAAAGACCAGAGAAACAATAAAAATAGTAGTAGCTAGCATTTATTGAGCACTTACTATATACCAGACATTGTTCTCGTGTTTTACTTCTGTTAGTGGATTTATTCCTTACCATAATTCTGTCAGCCAGATGCTATTATTTCCCTTTCACAGATGAAAAAACTTAGATATAAAGAGGGCAAATGACTTCCTCTAGGAAAAATATATATATTTACAGGTTTTGGAGATTAGGACCTGGACATCTTTGCATGCCATTACTCTGCCTACCTATGAATATATTAGGTAGCACGGCAAGGGGGTCTTAAGGTTGCAAATGGAGTTAAGGCTGCTAATCAGATGACCTTGAAGAGATTATCCTATATTATCCTGGTTAACTCAATGTAATCCTAAGGGTCCTTTAAATGTGGAAAAGGGAGCAGAAAAGTCAACGTCAATGTGAAAAATACTTGATTGACCATCACTAGCTTTGAATATGGAAGAGAGCTATTAGTCAAGAACTTTGGGCAATTTCCAGAAGTTGGAAAAGGCAAGGAAATGAATTGTCTTTTAGAGTCTCCAGAAAGGACACAGCTCTGCCAAAGTCTTGATTTTAGCTCAGTGAGACCTATTTCAGACTTCTCAACTTCAGAATTGTATGATTATTACAGAACTGTGATAAATTTGTTCTGTTTTATTTTATTAAAGACATACATATACATACACACCTATACATAAGTGTGCATTTGTATGTCGGTGCCAGGTGGTGATAAATGCTATGAAGAAAAATCAAATTTGGTTCAAGAGTTATGGATAGGAAATGCTATTTTATATGGGGTGGTCAGGGATGAGGTAATGTTTAAATAGAGATTTGAATGAGATGAAAGAGCAAGATATCTGGGAGTCAAACATTTCAGATGAGGAAAGAGCAAGTGCAAGCTTCTCCAAGTCAGAAGTGCACTTCACATCTTGAGAAATAGCAAAAAGTCTAATAGGCCAGAAGAAGGTTAGCCAGAGGAAAACTGTGGGGTAGGGATACTGTTGGTGGTTACAAATGGGATGGTTATCCTAATGATTTCCGGAAGGGGAGTGGGAATGAAGGTAGAATGGGAGACCTTTTACTTTTGCCCTGTTATTTATGTTTTTTGATGATGATGCACTACTTTTGTGTTTTTAAAGAATTTTCATTACAACACAGTGGTACAAGAAACCTGAAGCACAGAAATGACAAGTGTAAAGATGAACAATGTACTGGAAGGGTTTATATAACCTACTTGGTTCAGTTCAAAAATTGAGGGAAAGGGGTAAGAAAGAATCAAACTATGCTGTTGTTATTCTAAATTATTATCTATTTGCACTTTTACACATTTTTACCTGCTGAGTCTGTATACCCACATCAGTAACAACGTGTATTTGTGTGTGTGCAGGCAAATATGCTTGCTTGAAACTCAATTATTCGTTATAAAGGGGAATTTTTAGAAGTACAGAATGAGGAAGATTATTAAATAGCCCACTTACAAATCTGTGCTTACCAGAACATCTTGAGGGCACTAATATTATGGAAACCCACAGGTACTTTAGCAACATGGAGTACAATTGAGCTCATGGGACTTGCAATCAGACTGCCTAATTTCAGACCTTGGCTCTACCACTTTCCAGCCTAGGGACCTAGAGAAAGTCATTCACCCTCTAAGTTTTTTTTCATGTGTAAAAGGGAGATAATAGCATATGGCTGACTGAATTGTGGTAAGGAATAAATCCATTAGTAGAACTAAAATACCAGAGCAGTGTCTTGCATTTAGTAAGTGTTCAATATACTATTACTGTTATTGCTTCTCTGTTCTTTATTATTGGGCTGCAATTAACATACTTTATACACACTGACAACATGCTAACTCGAAGATTTTCTCCAAATATGCTGCAAGAGACTACCCAGGCAATTTTATTTGCTTCAGCTAGTTTGTTGTCACCTTGAATGCATGTGCAAATGAATCACTGTAACCCTCCATGTTTAAAAGCGAAATAAGCCAACACAACCTACTACGCCTAGGCAATAGAATGTGGTCCAGTTGCATTAGCCAGTATTTTCTCCAGGTGACTGCTTTTCTGTTTAAATATTACTTAAATATTTCATCAGAACTGATTTTACCAATAATCTCTGAAAAACAAACAGACTTCATGTTCCCTGGACAAAGTTAAAACAGACTTTATATAACATGATTGCAATTGAATCTGATCTCTGGTCTTTATTCAGCTAGATAAGACTATAACTTTGAGGAAAACATTTTAAATATTGATCAAAGTCAGCCCTGATTGATTTTTTGATTTCCTCTAGTCTTCTCTATGGGGGTTGAAAGGCTTTGATTTAGTTTTAAGAGTTTTCCATTTACAATCTAGATGACTTCACACAAACTTCTCAACTTCCTTGAGTCTTGGTTTCCTTGACTCTGTGCTCAAGGATTGCTTTTTCCCGTCTGTGAAAATCGCAATACAGTCTATATCATTCAGTGTCTCACTGTTTTGTGACAAAAGCAAGAGACAGGATTATCACTTTTACCCACTTGCATATGGAAAAATTAAATGGCTTTCCTAAGTCATCAACTAGGTCTTTGGGCTAGGTCTTTTAGTTCCTTCAGACTATATTATTTAAGTTAATAGAATAACAAATGCTGTTCTTTAAAAAAAAAAAATTAAATAGGTCAAGACCACAAAGTGATTCACAAGACTGATAAATTTTCTCTGTTTATAGGTTAAATGTAAGAATTTTTTTTTTAACATACTATCCATTACACAGAGACTGCTTTTATTTTAATCACATTTATAAGTATCTTTTTGTCCATCAAGAATCGAAGAGAAGATATCAAAATCTTTCTAAATTTTCAACATTAATAAATTCTTAACTAGAAATGTCACCAAAGACCTTTTTTTCAGATTTAAAGATTGATTTATATCAAGATGTATATCATTGTGTTAATATTTTAATGTATGCTTCAGTCGAAAACTCTAATTTGAAATATAATGTTCTTTTAAAAAACTGGCTGCCTTTTCTTTAAATCAAAATTCTCCCTTTACTTATTTTAGTTTGAAAACATGAAACGCATTCCACCTTGAATCCATTGCAGTAGTTTCTAGTTTTCCTTTTCTCAGAATGTTGTGCCTCTGCTGTCTTACTCAAATGTTGATTTTGATCCATCATTGAACTGCAGATATCATGTGAATGTTTTCAATTTTTGTCGATGTTTCGTTCAAAATGATCACCTTTTTGGGGAGGAAAGGTATAATTTATTTCACTTTAACAATTCATAAATGAGAAAAACCTCAAGGTCAACATCAATCAATCAATAATTTCACTAATATTCATTCAGGACCTACCATGTCCTGAGCACTGGGACACAAAAGGAAACACACACTCACACACACACTCACGGACACACACACACACTCACACATATACAAATTTCTAGCTTTAGCGAGATTGTAATTTAGGAAGATAAATTTACGGAGGGGAACTTGAAACAACAAATAAATAATGTACTATAGAATCACACGCTAGATTAGATTAAATAAATTATTAACAACTACCTATTAGAAATAAAATTTTGTTATATTTTCTGTATATCTACATTATAAGATTTAGGAAGGCAAATAAGTGTTTAATTCATCTTTCTGGTTTTACAAAATGCCAAACAGTACCTTGCATATAGTAGATAGTCAAAATGAATAGAAAAATAATGTAATTAATTATAATTAGAGTGGCCTAAAAAGGTTTCAGAGAGAAAATATTAATACCTCTGGAACCAGGCTCAAAAAGCAGAGAAAGTTTGGATTTGTTAAAAAGAGCTTAGTGTACTCGAAGTACCTGGCAGAGGGACTGTGGCCGTGCTTGAACTTACCATCACCATGATTCCACTTTATTTTAATTTTGTTTATTTATTTTTGAAGAGAGAGTATATTTGAAGTTGAAAGCACAAAACATCAAAAATGACATATGGGAAAACTTCTTCCTCTAACCCTCATCCAGTTTCTCTTTCTGAGGAAGAGTATTATCAGCTTTCAATGAATCTTGTCCAGAAATACGATATGCATTTTTAATTAAATACACAATATTTTCCTTTTTTAACACAAATGGCAGCATACCGTTACTACAGTTATCTGCCTTTTTGCTCTGCTTTATATACTTAGCTTTATATTAATATGGCTTACTCAGTTTTCTTATGGTTGTAGGGTATTCCATTGTGTATAGTTTATCTACCTAGTTTTATGTTTAGGTAGGATCTAATTTAGGTTAGGTTGCATCTAATTATTTCATATTAGAAAAATTTCTTAATATGTCTTTTGATTTATGTGTGATCATTTCTGTACGATAAAATTCCTACAAGTGGAGTTTTGAGGTCAAATGTAAGAGGGATTAAAATTTTGAGAGTTATTAAGCCCCTATCTTAAAGACTAGTAAAATGAATCAACTTATTTCTTAGATTTGCTCTTTTTTGTAGAATAGTGTGTCCTTCACTGAGGTTTAGAAAATGTATTCTTATTTATTCATATGTGCATAATACATATTTATGTAGCAAAAATACCTATTTATGTATAGAAACAAGCATAAGCATAGATATATGATTACTAATAGGGCACTAATTATACAGTATATTTAATACATGTTCTATATACAGTTGATTCTCATTATTTGCAGTAGTTGTGTTCTATACAGTTCTTGCAAATGCTGAATTAGCAATTACTAAACATTGCTCCTAGGGGAAATACAGGGTTTGGTTCCTGTTTATCTGTGGTCACAACATTTTTGTCAACCAATCAATACATAACCTTGTTTTATGTCTCCTTCCTGTTAGACACCTTATTTAACTTGTATTATTGATCACAAACATTGAATCTGTGGACAATAGCACTTTGCAGCTCAAGCCTGAAGGAAGCTTATGTAATTCACGTATCTTTTCCATCAGGCACATCACAGCTTTCTTGAACTTAGGAACACTAGATAGCACTTCAGCATTATGCTTGAGAGTCATTTTAATAGCAAAAGCACACAAATGCAAAAAATGGCTCTAAGTAGACTGTGAAAAGGTCACTTGTTTATATTACAAGAGCAAAAACAAGAAAGCAGAGCCATATCTTATATCTTGTCCAACCTCAGCTGGGAACATTCATGTGGGAGAACTCAAATTTTTTACCACTCTGCAGGTATGTGAATGACCATGAAAAAGCAGCAGTATTGATTTGAGGGTTACAAATCCATTTTAGTGAGTAGGAAAATTCACAAATACAGAATCCACAAATGATGGGGATCAACTGTATATTCTATTCATTAATTCATGCAACAAGAATTTTTATATATATAAAGTCCATCTATATACATAATGCATATTAAATGGCTAATGTACAAATACAAAAATGATAAATATCTGAAGATATTATCACTTGTGTGTATATGAACGTATATAAACATACATATGAATGCAGAGACCCACACCCATGTACATGTAAGTGAATCCTAGTTATTCTATACTTCTGGCATGTGGTCCGTATATACCTAGACCTGTTCAGTTACTGAGTGAAGTGGAGTGAGGAGGGAATCAGTAGTTTGGTCCCAAAGTCACAGGCAACCTTTTGATAAATTTTATGTCATTTTTACATGAACACCTCTTTCTGTATCTTTGTTCAGGACTTAAATATTAGGAAATCATTTTTACCACTTAATCCTCTGAATTATTTGAAAGGTGGATACCTTGCACCCTTTAACTTTAGTTTTTTGTTTGTTTGGTTGGTTTGGCTACTCAACAAACATTCCTGAATGCTATGATCTCACCACTCCTATCCTTGTTGATTGCAGTTGATTAAATTATTGTCCTGTCTCCCAGCCTTCTCCCTTTCCTATGCATATCACATCCATCCTTAGAATCTTTCAGAGGTCTCTTGTATCACACAAAATAAAACTCACGTATAGTATTTGATATTCTTCCCAAACTAAAACCAGCCTTTGTTTTTAGTCTCAATACACCCATAAACACTTTCCACCCTATGGAACCACTGTCCCCAGAAGAAAGGTCTCTGCCCACCTGTATGTTTCTTCTTAACCTGTAATGTTCTTCTTCATCTCGTTTGTAATTCTGCCCCAACTCACCCCTCTTAGATATTTTCCCATTGTTACTCCCAGTTGAAATAACCTTTCCCACACTGCTGTTCCATTGGACAATATCCCTTGTAATGTAGTCATTCCTTTTCCCTGTATTTCTACTACTTTCCCAGACAGACTGCTAGACCACACCTCTCTCCTACATATTGGGGAAAAGTATCCAGATAAAAAGTTGGAAATGTAGGCACTTTTACCTTATTTCTGAAAAAGATTAAATTATAACAAATCACTACATAGTAATTAAAAGGTTGAAATATCAATTCAGGGTTGACTCTAAACACCATATTTTCCACATCACCGTGGCATTTTAAGCCTGACTTGAAGACATTTAACAATGTTTTCTCTGGACATATTTTTTTTCTCGGAGTTCTAAACAGCTAACATGTAAATGAATTTTGGGGATGCAATAAGTTTATAACATAAACCATGATGTTCTATAAGACAGGCATTCAGATGTAGTATTGCAACTCTTCCTTGAATAACAGTACAGTCCAGTTCTGCTCCCTTTTGATTGGGGTGGAGCAGGGGGAAGAATCTCACCAGCCTCTGCTTATCTGAGCAAGCTTTTTTTCTATTTGAGTGATCATAGAAAAGCAGTGCAATCCAAGTGACCCAGGTTCTACCATGTACAATACCTGTGGTACTAAGGAGGGAAAAAGGGAAAACAGCATTTACCAACTTCTTAAACGTTTTATGGTTCTGTAAATAATTTAATAATTTTTAATTAAATAATATTAATAATAATTATAAGGGTAGCCACCTTCCTGAGTTGGAGAAGGGAACTAATATTTTTGAGTCCTTAGTTTGTGCAAGAAACTGTGCTGAGAATTTTTTTCTCATTTAATCAGAGATAAAATCATCTAGAAAACCTCTTCTTTTGACCTCCTCTTGAGTTGAAACAAGGAAAGTTGAGGTGAGTAAGTGGCTATGAGGCACATCCCATTTCTTGATGTTTGCCAACTAACTCTCCAACCCACATTATTTTTTCAGACTTGACGTTCCACTTGAATAGAAAGTAATAGGAACGGGATTTCAGTCTTTATTTTTAAATTATAAATGTCTGATTTTCTGTATTTTATTTTTAAAAACATCAACCTGAGGCTCAGCTACCTCTAGAAGGGATAGTTAATACGTTTTAAAGATTTAGAACATAAGGGTGTAGAAGACACATAACATAAAATATGTAATATTTATCATGTCCATCAAAACAATTTTTTCCCTTGAAATTTCTGGAAGTTTCTCACATATAGGAAACATTGAAATTCGAGAATCTCAAAGGTTCTTACCTGGACTTAGGATCCTACAGCAATGGCCACAGGTCCATCCCTTTATCTGTTGTTATAGTCTCTTGTTAAATAGTTAGCTGGTTATTTTTTTTTACAGTCCGATGATGATTAACTACCTTCTTAGGTCATTGTCCCAGGCAAATAGAAGAAAATTAACTACTTATCCTAAGAATCTCCTCTGCATGCCTGTAGTTTAAAGATTATGTTAATAATTTCTCAGAATTTACAAATTACTTGTATGTAAAAGTTCAAAAATTAAGCTTTACTTCTGAGAATAATTTACATTTGCTTACTCAATTAAGTTGTTTGCATATTTTTCTTTAAAAATACAAATACAACAGATTATCCAAAGTGATAAAACAATTCCACATAGAAAAGACTGCAAGGCAATTTTAAAAATTTGTCTACACAAGGACCTACTGTATAGCACAGGGAACTCTGCTCGATGTTATGTGGCAGCCTGGTTGGGAGGGGAGTCTGGGGGAGAATGGATACATGTATATGTGTGGCTGAGTCGCTTTGCTGTGCTCCTGAAACTGTTACAACGTTGTTAATTGATATACTCTAATATAACATAAAAAGTTTAAAAATAAATAAATAAAATAAAAAATAAAAATGGGGAAAAAATTTAAAAAATAAAAATCTGTCTACAGGTTCCTTTAGCATTCAGAAAATCAAGTATACTCTTTTGTTTGATATTTGGGTGCAATTCTAATATGATGTGTCTGGATACCGGATGTCCCATATGGAATAGTAAAGTGCCAATTCATTACAAGACAGGTCTTCTAAGTGACAACATTTTTAAAGATGATGAAAGTCAAGACTACTTTGCATAATAGATGTCTTATATCAAGGTATACAGAAAGTAGGTCACATTATTTCTTTCTATTCACTTGGTTTTTAGAGACGGGGAGAGCTTGACACAATTGAACATTTTCTTGGGGTTCTTGAAGTTTCATGCCCTCATTTGTTCATTCAGTAACTCAAACGTTTTTGAATCCCTGCTATAACTCTCTACCTCAGATATTGGGCTCTGTTCTGGAGGTGTACTAATGCAAATAAAATTCATACCCTTCTTCTCTCACATGAATAAATAATGTATATTATATATGTTTTATACATATATGTTATTTATTCATTATAGTTATATATAGTATACATAATATGTATGTAGAGAGAGATGTATGTGTATATATATATGGCTATTATACATAGATAGCAATGTGAATGTATATACATGTACATAGATATGCACATACACATATGAATATATATACGTACATACATATATAGCAATGTGAAGATGCATATGTGAAAACACAGTTGTCCCTTATCACTCCTGTAGGACAATCCTTGATACAGCTGCAACAATATTTATTTAAGTCCTATATCTCAGTTATTTGATAAATTGGTTCGATCCTTGGAACTGTTGGAATCATGGGAAGAATCAGAGACTGTGGAGGGGAAAGGTTAGGAAATATTTAATTTCTCAATTAAAGGGAACTGAGGAATGAAGACCTGGGCCTGGGAAGATTAGGATCCAGTCATCTATAGCAGACTGGGGCCCACACTCAGGAGATTCTGATTCAGTTGACCAAAGATTATGATGTTTTAATAAGCACTTCAGTGAACTTTTATGTTATGCCAGATTTTGAGAACCACTGTAGCAGAGCTAGAGAACATTTTCAGTTGACTTTGTGAACTTCCTTTTCATTCAGAGTAGGGATATAGTCTAGGGGTTCCAATGCTATTGATTTTCTCTTTAAATTTCTGTTCTACCCAAGTCACATCACTTTGTTTTGAGACAGCTGTGTTGAAAGAATGAAGGTAAAACAGTACAAATTAGTAGACCCTTTTTAATCCCTAAACTAAAGCTTTCTGTTGAAATTCTGGAGTGCTTCCAGAGGTCAAAGAGCATTTGCTCTTCTTCTTATGTGACTGTTTTAGGTACTTGAACTGTTCTTCTTGTGTGACTTGTGGAAGAATAAAAGTGGTCAGGAAAGACGTTGCAACAGCTCTTTCAAGATCAATATTATGCTAACATCCATGAGTCAATAGAATTGCAAAATTTGCTAAAAATAATCTTATTGGTATTTACTTCAGAGATAATCATACCAGTTCTGATGATATATCATGGTCTTTGAAATCTGATAGATTTTGATGCCAATTTGTCTCTGCTACTTGCTAGCAGTATGAACCTAAGTAGGTTATCTAAACTTTTCTGAACATGAATATCCGTATCTGTAAAGTAGGAAGACAATACTTGGGGTAAGGATTAAATAATGTATGCAAAGTGTTTTGCATAGTACCTGACAAGTTACAGATTTGATACCTAGTAAGATTCATTGTACGACATTAGTGTATTATAAATACTCGAAGCAATTAATTCATATGAAATGAGTAAAAATAAAATCTTCATGACATGTACCCAGCAGTTTTTATTTCCAGAGTACTCAGAGGGGTCCGCAGGCATTCTTGAAGGGGGAGACTTCAGGCTCAAGGACAACCTGCAGCTGCCTCCTGCCATATTTCTCTTAGTAATGGTCAAGAGGTAGCCCCGTAAAACAACATTGTAAATCAACTATACTCCGATAAAATTAACTTTAAAAAAAGAGGCAGCTCTGGGAGGCTGCAGACAACTCCTGGAAAGAACCTCACATCTTTCTACCCACTAGAGCCCTGGTATCGTCATGATTGATCTTATTGTGGCCATCATTTCTCTTGTGTTGGTCACCACAATGAGAAGGGAGGGATTCCCTGATCACTCTCTTCAGCTCCTGTCTAATCCCCATATGGCTCTGCGCCCTCCCGTATTTGCCCTCATCTCCTATCCCTCTCCCAATCCTGAACTGAGATACTTCTCTTGAGATGTTTGGAACTCATGTTTAATCACAAGTAGAATTCCCTCTACCTTCAGCCTCTTCCCTGATACATTTTGCTTCACCTTCTTCCTTTAACTTAAACCTGGCCCTTCCCTGATGACATTGCCTTTCAAAGCTGCTGTGATCAATAGGGGCTACATTGTTCTCCATTTTGCTCCATACTAGATGCCTTGGTCTCCAATTTCCCTTACTGTGCTACTTCTTTTCTGTTTTCACACCCTCTTCTCTCAGAATCCATCGTTATGAATCTCATATCTAAAGACTCTATCACTTCTTCTTGGTGGAATCATCTACCAGTCCTTGAGTCACTCCCACTTCTTCCAAGAGTTTTAGCTCTTGGTTCAAAGCCAATCTTTCAAAATATTCCTGCTGTCATAATTATCGGTAATTTTAATGACCATGAAGAGAATCCTTCTAATTCCCTGACTTCTTAGCTTTTCAACTTTCTCTTCTTCAATAGTCTTGCTTCTACTCACTCCAATGGACATATCCTAGACTTTGTCACATCAAAACTGCAACTTCTCCATAATACAAGTTTCAAGAATTGGAGTGCCACTATCTATCTTGCCAGCTCACACACTGTAGTACCCCGGATGCTTCCACTGACCAGGATCTATCTGACCATTGACTGATTTTACCAGAGGTTTCACTGTGCCTTATTTCATGTTGTCATTTCCCTCCATATCTGGGTTAAATTTAATGGTCATGGTAATCATTTTCTTCCATATATCTTCAAGTCATTTGTGACCCTGGCATCATTTTAATTGCTTGACAAAACACAACCTGGATTAAATACAACTCTCAGACTACTCTGTCCATTCATCCATGCTGCTGAACGTGATTGAAGAAAAACCCTCAGCCGTGTTGACTTTAAATTTAGGATCATGAAGTTCAAATGGGTCTTTCTTGGGCTTAGGTATAGTGTTGCATTTTCCCAATCCATGTCGTCTTGCTTTCTCAGTGACTATCTTTTGCCTTCATCTCTCTCCTCAAAACTCTAACACATCTTTTCCTATCTCCACCTTCAGCTGATGATGATTTCACTAACAAAAATGAAGATCAAAATTTCCCAAATCTTCTTTCACCACATCTGTCTACCTATAGCATCAGTACCACATACTCTGCCTTGATGAACTGTCTATGCTCTAACTAAGGCCAGCCTCCACTTGTGCACCAGATTACTTCCTCTGGCATTCCCAAGGATAGCAGTTTTTCCTTTCTAGAGAAGTGTTCCCCTCAGCATATCATCATGCCATCACTTTCCCATCTTCAAAAATCCCTTTTGATCCCATTCCTTTTCCTGGTATTAACTTTATTTCTGTGCTATTTTTACATTAAAAAAAATCTTCTCACAATGCATATGTATAATTAATGTTTTCCATTCCTTTCCTCATATTCTCCCTTGTGGACACTTCAATCAAGTTTTGCCCCCAACTCCTCACTCAAACTACTCTTGCCTAAGTCATAAATTACCTAAACGCTACATGTAATGGTCTTCAGCTGACTTGACCTATTAGCAGCATTTTTTCAGAGCTGATTACTTTCTCCTCAGGACACCATCTTTTGTGGTTTTCCTCTTAACTTACTACAATACAATTTAATGCAAATACAATTTAATGTTTTGACATATGTATTCACCGATGAGACCAAAATAATGAACATAAAAGTCACTCCCAGAAGTTTTCTCTTGCCTTCTCTACTATTCCCCATCCTAGACCAAGCCATTGATCTGCTTCCAGCACTATGGATTAATTTACATTTTATAGAATTTTACACTAATGTAATCAAATTGTACGTACTGCTTTTTGTCTGACTTCTTTCATTCAAAATAATTATTTTGAAATTCAATCATGTTGTGTATATCAATAGTTTCATTTCTTTCTATGCTCATTAGTATTCCAAATATGAATATGTCACAATCTATCTATTTACCTGTTTATAGAAATTTAAGTTGTTTCCAGTTTGGGGTTACTACAAATAAAAGTCTTATGAACATTGGTTTATAAGTATTTTTGTGTACATATGCTTTCATTTCCCTTAAAAAATACCTGGTAGTGGAAGGCCTGGCTTATACAGGAGGTGTGTGTTTAAGTTTATAAGGAATTGCTAAACTGTTTTCTAACATAGTTGTATCATTTTACATTCCCATCAATAGTGTATGAGTTTCAGTTCCTCCACATCCTCACCAACAATTGGTATAAATAGTCTTTTTAATTTTAGTCCTTTTAGTAGATGTGTAGTGGTATCTAATTGTGGTTTTAATTTGCATTTCCCTAATAACAAATGATGTTGAGCATCTTGTCATGTGCTTATTTGTTGTCCATCTCCCTAAATATAATTTTCATTTTGAGTTGTTTTTCCTTGTGAAATGCTTACTCAAATCCTTTGCCCAGTTTTTACTGGAATGTTTGTCCTCATTATTGAATGGTAAGAGTTCTTTAGATGTCTTCAAACAAGGCCTTTCTTGGATAAAGGTTTGCAAACATTTTCAAGAGCAAAAGTTTAAAATTTTGATAGAGTCTAATTTATTTTTTCTTTACAGTTTGTGCTTTGTGTGTTCTATGTGAGAAATCTTTACCAAAATCAAGGTCAACGAGATTTTCACATTTTGTTATAGAGATTTTATATTTTTAGCTATTACATTTAGGTCTATATTCTATTTTGAATTAATTTTAGTATAAGGTGTGAGGCAAGGTCAAGATTCATTAATTTGTCCATTGTTATCTAATTTATTTAACATCATTTGTTAAAAAGATTATTCTTTCCCTATTAACTTGACTTAGAATCTTTGTAAAATATCAGTGAAACATAAGTGTGTTGGTCTATTTCCAGACTCTTTATTCTATTCCATTGATCAATATGTCTATCTACACATCAATACCATAGTATCTTGATTACTATATCTTCAAAAAAAGTCTTGAAATGAGATACTGTTAAGTCTTCCTACTTTGTTCTTCTTTTTCAAGGATGTTGTGGCTATTTTAGGTCCTTGGCACTTCCATGTAAATTTTTTGATCTGCTTGTCAATTTCTGAAAAAAGCCTCTGCTGGAATTTTGGTAAGGATTGCAGTCACTGTATAGATCAGTTTTGGTATAATTGGCATCTTAGCAATATTGAAACATATAATTCATGAACATGGTATATCTCTCTTTTGTTTAAGTCTTGTTTAATTTCTCTCAGCACAGTTTGTAGTTTTCAGTGTACAAGTCTTTCATATCTTTTGTCAAATTTGTTAAGCATTTCATATTTTTATACTATTATTGTTTTATTTTAATTTCAATTTCTGACTGTTCAGTGACAGTATATAGAAATAAAATTGATTTCTGTATATTGGACTTGTATCCTGCAATCCTGCTAAACTCACTTTGTAGTTCTAGTGGATTTTTTAAAATATGTTTCTTAAGATTTTTAACATATGTTACCATGTTCTGTGCAAATAAAGACACTTGTACTTCTTTCTTCCTTTCCAATTTGGATGTTTTCCACCCCTGCCTTAGTGTACTGACTAGGACTTCCAGTGCCCTCTCTGGGCTCTCATATCACAAAATAAAAGTGGTGAGAGCAGGCATCCTTGCTTTGTTCCCAGTGTTAGGGGATAGAATTTTCAGTATTTCACAATTAAGCATGATGCTACCTGTACGTTTTTGTAGATGTAGGTTAAAAAACTTTCCTGCTATTTCTATTTTTTCTGAGTTTTTTTTATTCATTAACAAATAACTTAACATTCAAGAGTCAATCAAGGTAATTCACTCCATCAGTAGGATACAGAGAAAAAAATCCTTAAACTTACATCATCTCAAAAGATGAAGAAAAAGCATTTGATGAAATTCTTCATTCACTTATGATAAAAACACTTACCAAACTATGACTAGAGCTTCCTTAAGGTAATACAGAGTTTCTACCAGAATACCTATATAATTATCATACTTCATTACATTTTTATTGGACATCAAGGTATTGAGGGATAGGGAGAAAATAGAGGGTCCAATAAATTGGAAGTCCAATGAGTTAGGAGAAAGGGTATTTGAGAGAAATTGAGGGAATGAGATGAAGGGAAAAAGTAGAAATTTAAATACATTATTTTGGAGCAGTTCCAGGTGATGACAAATACCAGAATATGGCTACAGGATGGGGTGACTGCAGTTGAATAGAGGTGTGCATTTTCCCACTGCTCAAAGAGGCATAGAAATTCTACTCAAGGCTTCAGGGCAGTGTTGTACAAATACACCTTCTGTGATGATGAAAATGTTCTATAAGTGCATTCTCAAATGCAGTAGCAAGTAGCTACACATGGCTATTAGAAACTGAATTTTTAACTTTATTTAATTCAGATTTAAGTCACCACATATATCTAGTGGCTACCTTATTGGACAGCATAACTTCAGGGTGTCAATCTGTACTCTGGTGGAGCGAAGAAGAATGGCCTTTTCCCAAGACTGTCACAAAATCTCACTTAAACAATTCCTAAGCCTTTTACCTTGAACCTAACTCTTTCCAAGGACCAAAATACCAAATCATTAGGCTGTTAAGGCACAGAGGGGATAGGAAATGCTCTATTACTTCTAGTTTCATATATGATTTCCTTCTTTCTCCTCTATTTTCTCCCTTCAATTTCCTGCTGTCTCTCAGGATCAAGGATCAAGCACAATGTCAGATATTATAATCACTCAATATGTGGTAGCTATTATAATAGACTTTTCTAATTATAAACAATATCATAATGAACATCTTTTAATGTAAATATTTGAAAACATCTATGATTACTTCTATGGTGTACTATTCTAGCACCAAAATTACTGATTCAAAGAGTGTAAGCTTTTAAAAACTCACTTTTCAAATAGCTTTCCAGAAGGATTCTATCAGTAACAGTCCCTCCATATAATATTGTACTTCTCAATTTATATCTGTCATATCTTTTTTTCAATCTTAGGTTATTAGTTGCAAAATGGAAACTCACTGTTGTTTCATTTTTCACTTATTTGATTATAGAACATATTTATGCTAATTCCATAAGACCTGATGATAAAGTCCTCTAATATATTTCATATGACCCAGGTATTATTTCCTTCATCTCTTTCTAGTTATCTTTGGATCAAACTCAGAATAATATTTTTTCATCCTCAAATGGCAAAAATGAGTGTCCTCTTGAACAGCACCAGTATAGCATTTGGTTTTCTGTAATAGGAATCCTGATTAGCCCTATTTTCTGGTATATTCTTAATACTACAGGCCACACAATAAAGATTTTTTTTCTGGAAATTCTAACTTTACTGGATAATTCTCAAGTTATTTGCTCTCACATGATATAACAAAGACCAGTCACAATTCCCAACATTGTCTTTGGAGCAACAGAATTACAGAATTCTCCTGTTCTCAACTACTGCTAATCAAGAAGCCCCTGAAATTCCAGTTGTGACCTGACTTCCTTGAATCATCTTGTCCATTTTCCTCAGGCCTCTCTAAGTGTGTCGTGTCCCATGGACTTCATGGCTTCAGATGTTCTCTTGGATATCTGTAGCTGCCTAACAATTTTCATAACACAACACACTGGCTAGTGTAATCAATCATTCCAGAAGTGAGGACGAGAAGAGGTGGTAGGTTTGGGAGTAAAGAAGTCCTAAGTAGATGGGAGCTGACGTTATGGCTACAAATCAGAAGCACATCCCAAGACCCAAGTGGAAATTACCTGTATAGTACCGATGATTGTGAAATTCTTCAGCCAGTAGGTGGAAGCAGACTCCTGTCTGTAAAGAGGGAAACTATAAACAGCTCACATATCTGAGTAGTTATTTAGCACTTTGCAGTAAAAGCAGCTTTCATTCTCCAGGAATCTGCTCTTTCTTGGGCAATATTTATGCAGCCACTAATCCCTATTCAAAGGAGATTAGGAGCCTTCACAAGTTTAACCCATGCCTAGGATATTACAGTATTTTCTATGCAACTTCAGGTTAGGTGAAGTAAACATAACAAAAGACTAAAACATCATCTGAGTAGGTTTTTAATGCTAATAAGTTAATCATTTACCTGGTAAATGAATTCTATCCTTACCTCATTCTCCTAAAAAGACAGTGCTATTTGACTTAGGGTCTGGAAGGCAGGATTGGACTAGGAAGGGCAAATCCACAGAGAAGGAGGTAAGTGGGAGGGCAAATGTGATTTAGTAATGGGGATGATGTTGATACCTATCAGGGTTCTTGGCCTTCCCCAAGCAATAGATATTGATAAGAGGCCAGACAAAAAATTCAGGCAAGGCTTTATTGGGGCTCCTGCAGTGGCAGGGGTGAGTAAAAAACAAATAACAGTTTCCCTTGCTCGCTCCCCTAGAGGGGAGAGCTGGTTCATTACATGGGGTGAGGGTAGGGGGTGTGTCCAGGGGGTCAGGTTGAAGGGGTTGCTTAGGTGGTTTGCCCACCCCTTTGGTGGTGTTCTGTGCAGGGGGCATGGGCAGTACCCTGCTTTTGCTCCTGGCTCTTCAGAAGTGGCAGTTGGTTGTTTTTGGTCTTTTTGTATCTTGCTGTCCATAATTTACACCAACTGTGAATTCACACAGTTTTTAGTCCCTTATAGTTTCTTTGTATTCTGCTGTTTGAGGAGCCTTTTGTCCAGGTGGAAGCACTGCGGCAAAGGGTCCCAGGTCCCAGGTCCCAGCCTGTCTCAGTGTGACCTATGAGCTCCATGAGGGCAGGGATATATCTACAATGTTTGCTTCAAAGGCTAAGATACAGTTCCGGATACCTAGTGGATACCCGTTAAATATTTGTTAATAAAATTGTGAATAATTAAATAGACATTTGAATGGTGTCTCTTCTCAGAATTTGATAGCTCAGCAGTATCCCTTGTAAAATGTAGGTAATAAGAAGTTGAAGGGCAATGGAGAACGATGATGTGGGAGGCTGAAGAATGATCCCAAAAGATATCCACATCTTAATCCCTGGACCCTGTGAATGTTAACTTATATGGCAAAAGTCATTTTACAAATATAATTAAGGATCTTAATGTGAGGAGAGTATCCTGGATAATCTGGATGGGTCCTAAATGTAATCAAAAGTGTCATTTAAGAGGCAGGTAGAGGGAGATTTGAACATGGAGGAAAAAGGTCATGAGTCAAGGAATACAAGAGGTCACTAGGACCTGAAAAAGCAAGGAAACAGATTCTCTCTCTTCTGAGATTCCAGAAGAAACCAGCCCTGCTGACACCTTGACATCAGCCCAGTGAAACTAATTTCAGACTTGTGACTTCAGAGCTGTAAGAAAACACATTTGTGTTGTGTCAAATCACTAAGTTTGTGATACTTTGTATTGCAGTAATAGGAAAATAATACAGGTGGTAACTGTCATCTTCATCCCTCATCTAGTCAACATCATCTGTCCTAAAAGGAAAGACACAGCCAGTGGGATAGGCAATGTCAGAGAAAAAACTCTGATATTGGAGTCCCAGCCAGGTCAGCCTCAGGGTAAAGGAGTAGAGTCCTTTAACACATAACTAAATTTTGGAACACGATTACAAATACATTAGTAACTTAAAGGCTGGGGAAAGTCAACTTTATTTCCATATGTTGAGAAATATAGGCTTGAGCTGATCTCTGATTATTTGTGTCATCTTTATACATTAGGAACTTTTACATCAGTCTTGGGATTATGGAAAGTAGCTGAATACTGGAGACTGAATACAACCTACTAGTGCTGAAGACTCAACTCATTCAACTGACACAAGTTTATTGAGTAGTACTAATATGCTAACCAATGTACGCAGAGCTGGGCATCTACACAAACAAATAAGTTATGTTCACATCCTCAAGAAGCTCACAGACTGATGGTAGATAAAATGAATGACCTTGGGGTGTGCTGCTCCCTAAGTAATACTCTTGATCATGCATGGACAAACTATCCAATCCTTAAATTTCATTTAATGCAGTTCAAGAGTCAGTAAAACGTTCAAACTAAATGCTAGAGGATTAAGAATAGCAGGGGCTGGGGGTGGTCTTATAGTAATAGCTTATTGATCATTACTTTCTGTTCCTCTAGATCAGTAGTCAGCAAATTACATACTGAGGACCAAAATAACCCCTTGATGGTTTTCTCAAAAAAATGTTTTATTGGAACACAGCCATGCTCATTCATTTATGTATTGTCTTTGGCTGCTTTCATGCTACGATGGCAGAGTTAAGTGGTTGTAACAGAGATCATGTGGCCTACCTCAAATGTATACTGTCTGCCCTCTTTTTAGAAAAAGTTTGCTAACCCCTGCCTTTGTGAATTTTATCCCTTTCTAGCTATTGGTGTTACTCTCTATGTTGGGCTCCATATCAAAACCTATAATGAGTAAAAAACTATATCAATTATTTGGTGACTAGACTCAGAGTGGAGCCTGAGACTGACCTACATTCCACTCTCTTAGTCAAATTTTCTGTCTAAGGACTCCGTCTTTCCCAGGTTAATGAGATTAAAACCTACCTTATCCTTCCATGACCCAATATAATAACAAGCATGGAAGTATTTTCCTTATAGGTCTTCCCACTTGCAAAAGGCACATACACATAGTAATGTCGGGGTAATTTCCTCACAGGCAAATTAAGTTTGAGACATCTATGGTTAAATAGAAATGTGTCCAACAGACAGCTCTAGATTAGAAATGCCACTTTTAGGAGACATGGTAGAAAAAAATCTTTGAATACAAAAGAAATCACTTAGGGGAGGGTGCAAGTATGAGTATAAAAAACGTAAATTCAGAAGAGATAGAAATGAAGGAGAAGCTGAGAGCAAGCAGTCAGAGAAGTAGGAGAGGGTCCAAAAGAGAATGCAGTCAGGGAAGCCTAGAGAGCTGACGTCATCAAGTAAAAAGAGTTAAAGGTATTGAGTGCTGAAGAAAGATTGAAAAAATGGCTAAGGGACTTCCCTCGTGGTCCAGTAGTAAAGAATCTGCCTTACAATGCAGGGGCCGTAGGTTTGATCCCTGGTCAGGGAACTAAGATCCCACATGCCATGGGGCAACTAAGCCCACACGCCACAACTACTGAGCTCGCATGCCTTAACGAGAGAGCCCACGTGCCGCAAGCTACAGAGCCCACGTGCTCTGGAGCCCATGCACCACAACTGCAGAAGAGAAAACCCACATGCCACAACTAGAGAGGAGTCTGCGTGCCACAACGAAAGATTCTGCCTGCCTCAACGAAGATCCCACGTGCCACAACTAAGATCCGACGCAACCAACAATAAATAAAATAAATAAAAAATAAATCTTAAAAAAAAGAAAAGAAAGAAAAAATGGCTAAAATTCATATATTGAGTTGGAAACTTTGTTATCTGGAAATTGGGTTATAGTGTATGGTAGGATGATTACGTATTGAGCTTGAGCATATCTTGGCCATCTTAGAACATGGCAGCATTGTAGCAAGAGTGTAGATTTGAATCCCAGGTCTGCTGTGTACTCTCTGTGCAACTTTGTCGAAATTTGTTAACCTCACTAGGCCTCAGTGTCCTCCTCATTTCGAACACAGGGATAAGAGTTGTACACACATCTGGACTGTCCTGATCAGTAAATGAGGTGCTATATTTACATCAGTTAGCACAATGCCTATGCATAGTGATTAATAAATACTTATTAATATTCTACAGAAATATTTTTGGAAACCTAGCTACAGTAAAAGAAGAGGGATGAAACAGAAACTAGAGGGAGCTGTCGGAACTAGAGACTTGTTTTACTTTCTCTTGTCTTTTTTTTTTTTTTTAATATTTAATAGCTGGAGAGAAAGGAACTTACCTTCTAGTGGGAATATAATGTAGGAGAAAAGCTGAAAGCTAGAGCAGTACTTTATTTCACACCCAGAGCTTTTATAAATTTCCTGTGTCAATTTCTTGAGCAGTCTACAAGTTGGAGGAACAGGAAGCATGGAAATAGCAGGAAAAAGGAAGAATGCAGGTCCAGGGACTCATTAACAGCAATGGATGTCCCTGGCTATTTGGGAAATGCCTGAGGACTGTAGAATGTTTTGATGAAGGCAAAGAATGAGTGCCCCTGTGGTGAGGGTGACTGGATTCCCTGAGGTACAGCAAAGTGGGGAGGAGGGTAGGTGATGTCTAAGTACCGATACAGCACTTGCCCAACTCCTTGGTGATCACGGCCCAGATTTAGAATGGCAAAGACTCCATTTCAGAATTGCAGTAAACTATATACTTTCAAAACGGCCAGGGTTCTGGCAGGGTGTTTTTTTTTTTTTTTTAATATGTGTTTCTGAATAAGGCAAAAACAGATGCACTTGTTCACCTCCTGAATACTTTTCTGTCTTGGAATTGGAATCTTTCACTACTTTGGATTTTGCTTATGAAGCATGGAGTATGTTCCAATCACAGTGGCCTTAGGCATGAAATAAATCAATGCCTGGATTTTTAAAATGTGGATTTAACCCAAGCCAGACCTGGCCTAAAGCACTGTATAACCTAAGATTTAGTTGTACTGATGTTGGAGGCTGAATGCTAGAAAATGCAATCTATTCAAGGGTCTTATGCATAGATGCACCTGAGTAACCTCAGTTGTAAAGTCCAATTAATTGTAAATAATACCTTAATAAAGCCTTTCTGTAAAGAGTAACTCATGTAAAACTTTGGGTAAAATGTTTGTTAGCTTCCAGTATGTGACATCTATTTACATATTTTTCAGGGACAAATTGATTCTTTTTTAATGGAGAAGAAGTCTTCTACATCTCTAGATTTTTCTCCATTGTCCTTCCTACCTCTTTCAAGTCTGGGGTGTTTCATTCATTCAATCTTTGGGTACTTACTCTGTTCCAAGTTCATTACAGTGGAGAATAACAACTATTCCTTGACACTTTGTGGAGCTTGCAGACAATAAATAAATTAACAAAAAGATCTATATTGAGGAGTGATAACTGCTATAAAGAGAAATGAGTAAGGTTAAGGGGATAAAGAGGGCCAGTGCATACTATCTTAGAGAAGGTGGTCAGGGAAGGCCGCCAAAAAGCTGATGTTGGAACAAAGAAGGAGTGAGGGATCAAGTCCTAGGGGGAAAAATATTGCAGGCAGAAGACTCAGGAGGTGCAAAGACCCATGACTTAGGGGCCGCTTGATGTGTTGAGGGAACAGAGGGGGCCCAAGTGGAACAGAGTATGGGTAGAATGAGAGGAAATGAGATTTGAGAGGCAGCTGTGCTTAGTTGATGGAAGGCCCATGAAAACATTAAATATATAGAATCAACAATTATATGCTATATTAGTGTGAGTGCTCTATTTACAAAGTTATCAGAGTTTCTCAGTTTTTATCCCAGCCTCGTCCACCTTGAATTTCCAAGTCTTTGATTTTCAACTCAGGTTGATCAATGGCGGGCCTGGGTGAGAGATTACAGGACGTCAGGTGCCCAGCCAGCAAGCTCAGCACAGTCAGTAAGTAACTGGATGTTTTCGGACTATGAGACCTTTCACTTCTGGGGCCCTCATCCTCCTATCTGTTCACTAACAATTTCTGAGATGCCCTCCAGTGCTGATGCTCTAATTACCATGGTGATAGGTGCTCTGTGTTCATTAGCCAGCCCTACTGCTGTTACAGGGTTTTTTGCAGGGTGTGAGCTACCAAACATTCTTCTTTCCCCACAAATCAACCGTTTTAGCCAGCCCAGAAATCTCAGCTAGAAAGAAAAAGGAGAAAAGAAAACAACAGGAGAGGAAAACTAATTTTGTTATTTAAGTACAGGAAAAAAATTGTGGAATGGAGGTAAAATTTGATTTTATCACAATCAAAACTGAATATCATGAATATGGCATCATATCACGGTCTCTGCTGGTTTGGGACTTTAAAAAAGTTTCAATCAGGTTTGGTAAGTGTCTAGAACACTGGACTAGACATCAGAAGATGCCGGGTTTGGCTCTTGCTCTACCAATACCTGACTCTACGACCTTAGCAAGTAAGGTTAACTTGTGTAATCCTCTTATAGACAGGCTTTTCATGTATAATGGGAAAAAACATTATCAATCTTTATGTGAAATTAAGAGAAAAAATATATGGTAAAATGCTTTATAGACCTTAAAGAAATGGACAAAAAAAAGAATTATATAGAGGGACTTCCTGACGGTTCAGTGGTTAAGACACTGCACTTCCACTGCAGGGGGCACAGGTTCATTCCCTGGTCAGGGAACTAAGATCCCGCATGCTGCACGGCCAAAAAAAATAAATAAAAGAATTATATAGAAATGATAGAAATGCTGCAAGATAAAATACATATCTAAATTAAAATTGAGGTGTTTTTGGAAAAGTGATTTGTAGAGTTCATCAAATATCTAGCTGCTTAGGTAATAGAAAATAGTGTTTCCTTATTGGTTATGTTTTTTCAGTGTGGTCAAAATTTCAAAGATCCAGAAAAACTTTAGAGCACTTAACCTATTTCTATTTCCATATTCTATTTCATTCTAGTCTATTCTTGCCAAATTCTTCCTGCAGTGAATTCAATAAAGAATATAGAAATTTCAGGAAGAATTATGTAAGGTGTGATTTTATTAATCTTGTTCACAATTCCTAAAGGAAGTTTATTTTTCCTATATCATTAGTTCATTCATTTATTCAACACTGAGTTTGTAACATGTGTCCAGTAATATACAAGATGGTATAGATTAATAAAACAATCTCTACCATCAGTCTGTACTGGGCCACTACCTGCTACTTGGGGGGTGCAGTGAGGCTGAGGGCCAGGGAAAGCTGACTAGAGGTGACTGAACTAAATCGTCATCGAGGAGGAGGAATTAACAAGGTCCTTGCTCAGACGTGATGCTGCTGGTCTGTGGGGCTAGTTAGAAGTGCAGAATCTCAGGCCTCACCCCAGAACCACTGAATCACATCTGTTTTTCAAACAAGATCTCCAGGTGATTCACAGACGTAATAAAGTTTGAGAAGCCCTGAGCTGGGTGAAAAGGTGAAAAAAAGGAGGAAGTGTTTTCTAGGCAAAAAAAAAATAGCAGGTCTGAACAGCACATTTAGGAAACTACACGTAGTATAATACAATGGACCATGGGATCTAGTGAAAAATTTGAGTGAGAGTTTTTGTGGGAGATGGAGTGAAGAGGTTGTCAGGGACCAGATCCTGAAAGGCCACATTTTACCAAGGATGTCTGAGGTTTCCTGAAAATGTTGGAAGGCTACCAGATGATTTTTTAAAATTAATTAATTAATGTATTTTATTTTTGGCTGCATTGGGTCTTCGTTGCTGTGCGCGAGCTTTCTCTAGTTGCGGCGAGCGGGGACTAATCTTCGTTGCAGTGCGTGGGCTTCTCATGGCGGTGGCTTCTCTTGTTGCAGAGCACGGACTCTAGGCACACAGGCTTCAGTAGTTGTGGCGCACGGGCTTTGTTGCTCTGCAGCATGTGGGATCTTCCCAGACCAGGGCTGGAACCCGTGTCCCCGGCATTGGCAGGCGGATTCTTAACCACTGCGCCACCAGGGAAGTCCTTACCAAATGATTTTGAATAGCAGATTTAAATCATAAGCAGATTTAAATTTTAGATGTATGACATATATATCACTGGCTTTTCTATCAGACAAGAAAAAAATGACATAAGAAGTATCAACTTTGAAAAGGAGTCAAAATAACGCTCTTTCATAGATACTCTGATCACCTCCCAAGAAACACCTAGAGAATCAATTGAGCAAACTAAACAAATAATGGACTTTGGTAAAGAAGGCCAGTTAAAATATTAACATGAAGCTCCTAATAGCTTTGCTAAATCTGTTACACAGAAAGTAGAATAAAAGATCCTAAATAATCTTTTAGAAAATAACATAGGCAACACTGTAAAGCAATTATGCTGGAATAAAGATGTTAAATAAAAAAAAAGAAAATAGAAGAGAATAAAACATTCCAAATTATATTAACAACATAAATATTGAAGACTATAAGTAAACTTAGTAAGAAATATTTGGTGTGTATATATTTTTTTAAAGTATAAAATTTTATTGAGAAACATAAACTATGTTGCTAATGGGCAGACTCAATGTTATAAAAATATCGGTTTCTAGGGTTGGTGCTACGAGATTATGTGACACTGTGATTTATAATAAGAACAGAGCTCCTAAAACCATTGGAATTTCCTAAGTGATAAAAGTGATAAAGTTGAAAGGGGCATTTTTGTTCTTCGTAACAAGCCCCTTTCAACCACCTGAGTTTATGTTAATGAGGTAATTTTAGGAAAGTCCCTAAGGAAGTGGGGCTGGTTGCCAGGGGAACCAAATACTTGAACCACTGCAACTTTCAGCCCTGCCTCCCCACCACCTCCAGGGATGGGAGAGAGGCAGGGGGTTGAGTTCATCACTAATGGTCAATGACTTAATCAATCTTGCTTACTTATGAAACTTCCATTAAAAAAACCCAAAACGATGCGCGGTTTCAGAGAACTTCCAGGTTGGTAAACCCTTGGAAGAGCTGGGAGGGTGATGTACCTGGAAAGAACATGAAAGCTACATACTCCTTCCCACATACCTTGCCCCATGCATTTCTTCCATTTGGCAGTTCTTGAGTGGTATCTTCTCATAATAAATCAGTAATCTACTAAGTCTTCCTGAGTTCTGTGAGCTGTCTAGGGCATACCTCATTTTATTGTGTGTATGGTCAGGCCGCTCACGGTGGCTGTTCTCTTGCTCTCTGTACATCCCGGGCTCGACCAGTAAGCGCCTGTTTCACCTACACCCTACTCACTTGACTGCCTTTCCTATATACTTGCCGCAGGTTTCAGCCAGTGATGGCTCTTATCAAAGGGGCAGTAAGGGGCGTGCCCCTCTGCTAGTTTCCCTGGTAACTGACGAGCCAACCTGACATCAATTCCCCCTATAATTGGCAATCTCCCCCTCCCCGCCCCGGAAACAAGACTGCCGCCATGTCATGCCCTCCGTCTGTTTCACTGGTTGGGGTGTTGTGTCAGGACCTTGCTTCAGAGAGGTAAGCTTCCTCCGCATCCGTTAAACCATTGATGTCTCTGCCACTGACTTCGGGCTCTTTCTTCAGTCTTGAAGCTGGGCAAGTACAGGTCTTGGAGGCCTGCGGGGGTGCAGCCCAACTTGTGCTTCACAGATAATTGCGTCTTTTACAAATTGAGGGTTTGTGGCAACCCGGTGTCAAACAAGTCTATTGGCTCTGTTTTTCCAACAGCATTTGCTCACATATGTCTCTGTGTCACATTTTGGTAATTCTTAAAATATTTCAAATGTTTTCATTATTTGTTATGGTGAGCTGTGATCAATGATCTTCGATGTTACTACTATGTATGACTTGCTGAAGGGTGCTGGTTAGCATTTTTCTAGCCATATAAAATATTTTTAAATTAAGGTATGTACATTGTTTTCTTAGACCTACTGCGATGGCACACTTAATAAACTATATTCACTTTATGGCTGTGGTCTGGAACCGAACACGCAATATCTCCGAGGTTTGCCTGTATTGAACCTGAAGCGGTGGTTGTGGTCATCTTTGATTTATAGCCAGATGGTCAGAAGCACAGGTGATTGTCCTCTGAAGGGGGGGGCCCAGTCTTGTCGGATGAGCTCTTAATCTGTGGGATCTGACAATTACTCCAGGTAGATAAAATTGAGTTAAATTGTAGGACATCCAGCTGGTGCTGGAGAATTGGTCGGTGTGCAGGAAAAAAAAAAAAAACCCTGCTTGAGAAAAATGAGGTTTTCTTTTAGTTTAAATGTTGTATATAGTACAGAGAAGAAACAAGTAGTTTTTTTTCTCTCTTTTAGATTAATAGTCTCAATTGGATATTTTTGGAACCTGACAAAATAATCCTAAACTTATTCAGAAAAAAAGAATGAACATATTTAAGAAATTTTAGAAATGAATCATACGAAGGAAGACATGAGTTGTCAGAAATTAAAATGTATTTTTACATTTTACAGATATAATTCTCATATAGAGTGACCCTAGACAGAAACAGTACCTTAGAACATGAGTGTATTTGGTGATAGGGTCTTTAAAGGTGTGATTAAGTTAAAATGAGGCCATTAGAATGGGCCTGAACACAATTTGTCTGGTTCTTATAACAAGAGGAGATTAGGACAGAAAAAGAGACATCAGGGATGCATATGCACAGAGAAAAGACCTTGTGAGCACAGTGAGAAGGCAGCTGTCTGCAAGCGGAGAGCCCTCAAAAGAAACAAACCCTGCCAAACCTTGACATTGGGCTTCTAGCCTCCAGACTGTGAGAAAATAAATTTCTGTTGTTTGAGCCACCCAGTATGGTATTTTGTTATGGCAGCTATAGCAAACTAATACAGCTCCCAAATTAGAAAAATAATTATTTTACATGGGACACAGTAATGTGTTATCTTATCATTAATAAGATAACTACCAAAACAAACATATAAGCAAGTCTGTGAACACAATCTCTAAAAGAAGAGATATGACCAGTACACATATAAAAGTTTTAACTCACTGGCAAAGACATGAAAATCAAAACATTGAGATGCCATTTTTAATTTATAAAATTGATAGATTAGTGAAGTTTGAGGAGAGCTAATCTTTCAAATGCTGTTTGTGTAAGACTCTACTGTCTTTGCCTTTTGGAATGCTGTTGGTTAATATGTTAGAAACATTCTATCCCTAGGAGTCTATTTTAAATAAATAAATAAAGATAAGGAAAGGATGCATGCATGAAATTTTCCTTGTAAGTTTGTTTATATAGCAAAAAGATTTAGAAAGTAAAAATAATTTATTAATAACTTAAGTCTTAAATCCTTAATTACATTAGAAAAGAAATCTTGGACTTGTGGGTAGGAGATGAGATAGGAAGTAAAAACTTCTTTTAGTTAAAATTTTTTTAAAAGTTTAGCTTTATTGATCTGTAATTGATGTATATCCATTCATGTGTGACACACACGTAGTTGTTTTCATATCTTGTCTATTGTGAATAATCCTGCAATGAACATGGGAGGGTAGATATCTCTTTGAGCCACTGTTTTCATTTCCTTTGGATATATTCCCAGAAATGAAATTCCTGGATCATATGGTAGTTCTATTTTTAATTTTTTGAGGAATCTCCATACTGTTTTCCATAGTGGCTGAAAAATTTGTACATTCCTACCAACAGTGTACAAGGGTTCTCTTTTCTCCACATCTTTACCAACACTTGTTAGGTCTTGCCTTTTTTTGATGATAGCCATTTTAACAGGTGTGAGGTGGTATCTCATTGTGGTTTTGATTTGATGGTTTCTCTGATGGTTAGTAATGTTGAGCACCTTTTCATGTATCTGTTAGCTATTTGTATATCTTCTTTGGAAAATGTCTGTTCAGATCCTGTGCCCATTTTTTAATCATATTGTTTGTGTTCTACTATTGAGTTGTATGAGTTCTTTATATATTTTGGATATTCACCACTTATATGATTTTCTTCCATTCCATAGGTTGCCTTTTCATTTTGTTGAGGGTTTCCTTTCCTGTGCAGAACCTTTTTAGTTTGATGTAGTTCCACTTATTTATTTTTGCTATTGTTGTGCTTGCTTTGGGTGCAAATCTAAAAAACCATGCCATGACTAATTTCAAGGAGCTTACCCCAATGTTTTCTTCTAGGAGCTTTATGGTTTCAGGTCTTACATTTAAGTCTTTTAAATTTAACATTTTAAATGTCTAATCTTACATAAAGAGAGTCAACAGACAGTATTTATTATCTGATTCTTGGAATTTTTAAAAGAGAATATCAAAGTATATTTTTATAATTTTGGGATAACCAATGGCAGAATATTTTTCAGAGTGCGAAAGAAGAGGCTATGACTTCTATAATTCTGAGAAATAAAAGCAAAAAGATAGTACATATAGCATATGGAAGAATGAAAGGAAAACATAAGGGAAAAAATTTAATGAACAATATAGCAAAAATAAAGCCAAACATTACATGTGATAATTAAGTATCTTATTAATAGACAAAATTTTAGATAAAGTAAAAATAAAATTCAATTCTGTACCATTAACAAATATCGAACCTTAAACAAAACACAGGAAATTTTTAAAAATAAAGCTAGGACCAAAGATGTATCAAGTAAACACAATAAAGAAAGCAGAAATGGCAATGTTAATTAATTAAGAGAATTAGTTTATTTAAAATACAATACAAAGAAAAATTATTAACTATGACAAAGTTTTAAAAATCAAATATATGCATTATAAGGATACAATATTTATGAAACACAACATTCAATTCTACAAATAAACCTTTTTTTAAAAGTGGAAGCAATTCACAAAAACTCATTCAATTGTAATTGGAAGATCTTGACTCTCAAGCCTTGAAGAGAAAACAGGAAAGAAAATAAGTATCAAAAGATGTGAATGGTATAAAATTTAATTGGTTTGGTTTGGTAAATATATACCTAGTATTATCATCTGTAATCAATGAACATACTTTATTTTTAAAATCTGAACATTTTCACAAATTGATGATGATTTGGCTTAAACCCTCAAATTTCCAAAATAATAAATTGAATAGGCTACATTCCCTAATTATAAATGTCATTAATCTAAAAATTAAAAGTTTAAACAGAAATATCTGAACACAGGGAAATTTTAAATCATTCTCCTTTTAGAGCAAATGGGAATTTTGAATCAAATAGAAAATCAAGAATGCATTTGTAAACAGGAAAACATCATTGGTACTACAACATGGCAAACCTTTCTGTTACAAACAAAGCTGAACATTGACATATTAAAATTTTTATTACTACGCTAGAGCATACAGTTGTAAGACTACAAATTAAGTATTTAGGTAAAGAGTTTTTTGAAAAGCATGCCTAAAGAAAGCAGAAGGAAAAAAAGTAAAGTAAAATACAAAAATTAAACAATTAAATAGCAAATCACAAATGCCATTTCTCTGAAAAGTCCAATGGAATAAGTTCCTGGCAAGCATAATATGCAAAAAAGACAAACCCAAATACACAAAATTAAGAATGGGAAAAGGGTATAATAATTATCTTAATTGCTCTAAGTTTATAGTATTAAAAATGTCTTTTAAAAATCTGGAAGATTTTTATAGAAAAAATACAAATGTTGAAAGTTGAATCAGTAAGCTGATTTTTTTTTTAAAGCTAGAATAACCAATCAACAACTTTTCAAGGATTATTTCTCAAAAAGGATAAAAACATTTTTTCAAATGTAAAAGGAACAGAAAATTCCTATGTTGTAAAATCTTTTCCAGACATTTAAAAACAAAATAGTTCTCTAGTTAATTTTATAAAACTGCATAATCCTGACAGAAGCTGATAAAGATAGCAAAAGATTTTACAAAGAGAAGGATAAACTTGTGTTTTCCAAATATATTGTACTGAAAATTAGTTAGGTCCAAGACTTGTTAATAAAACAGTGGATTCAATGCCAAATAAGTTTGAGATACACACCCCGTTTAGTAGACTGGCAATGTACCACATCACATTAAAGAATCTGAGAGATTCGGCAATCATATGAGAGCTATCATTAACTCATTATATTCCCAAATTATTCAGACATAAAACACTTTTAAACATCACACTTATTAATATTTAAATATGCTAATGTGCCCCTAATGCCTCATTAAATATGTTTTTCCCTCTTTTTCATTTTTTTCTAACGGTAGGTTTCATGACTTCAACAGTAGATGGCATCGGTCATGATCATAACCACTCAGGCCTTTCCTAGATTTAATGGTTGCAGAGTTGACTATAATTGTCATCATTCTTAACAATGTAAAAGTAAAGGTACAGCTAACAGAAAGAGGGAGATGGGCCAGAGTTTGGAGACATGGAGGGAAGGGAGGGAACCTCTAAGGTCTTCATTTTGAGAAATGGGGAAACATGTGATACTCAATGTTTATTGAACAAGAAATGGAGGTATTGGTGTGACATTTGAGGAACTCAGAATAGTGACCCCAGCATGTACAGGTTACAGGGGGAAGAACAACAGGGCATGAGTAAGTGACATTAGTTCTAATCTATCAGAATAGAGAGTCAGTAAACATTGCCCACGTTAATAAATCAAGAAAGTGGTATGTGCATATTATTTAAAGATACTGGAAGTGACCATCAGAAAAACCAACAAACCAAACTGGTTAGAAGTAATTCCCTTTGAGGAATGGAAGTGAAGGTGGTGTGAAGGACTGTTACTTCTCATTTTAAATCATTTTGTACCATTTGATTTTTTTTTAACCATGTGCGTGGTTTAGCATGCTAAAACTTCTCTAATGTCTATGTACAAAATTTGATTTTCAGCGAAGTTAGTGGAAGACAACAATTCAGGATCTAGATTAGTATGGGGATAACGTTGCTGTTTGAATTTGATAAACCTCAGTTTAAATCTTGGCTTTACCAGCCGTGAGAAAATATTGGCTTTGCACAAGTAACTAAAACTCTTTAAGCTTCCTCTGAACATACCAGTACTTATACCTAATACATAAGGTTATTTTGACCTTTGAAATTGAGATAATGTGTCTAAAGCAGTCAGCACACATAAAGAGAGTGCTTAATATTTGTTATATCTAATAGTTATTATAACAATTATAACTGTACATGTTACAGTCAACTTATTCTTTCAATCTTCTTTTATGTCTGAGTCTATGAATTTATAATAAGTGGAGATTTCTTAACTGCTCATGGTCACAAAAATTCTTCCAGCTGTTTTTAGAGGTTTCAGATTGTTTGTTTTTATTACCTGCTTTAGAGGCATCATGATGTAATGGAAGAACCCAGCATTAGTTTGACTGCCTCCACCTTGGGCAAGTCTTTTAATCCAATTGAAGTCACTCCACTTATAAAATGATATTGCTGGAGTGTTTCCTGTCTGAAGGTTAGAGTGAATCATATGTTCATTTGAGGTGCTGGTCACCTCCAGGGGTCATGACTGTATAATAAATGAATAAAGTGGTGCAACTGTGGGATCCCACATGTCCATCAAGGCCTTACCTCTAATGTTTGGCCCTGGGGCTGAGGGAATTTTTTGACCTCTGAAATGGGGTTTGGTTTCTCAAAAAAAAAAAAAAAAAAAAAACCTCATGTGCTTTCTGAGGCATGAAAAGCCTGCTTACTTCTGTCAGCTGAATTTACTCATTTAAAACGTCAAGGTTCCTTTTAGTAAATTCACTTTGCCACTAAATGATACCCTCATATGCCATACAAATGAGTTTAGTATGTATAATTCCACTGTTGAATTAATGGTTATGCATAAAAATATGCTTTTCATTAACAGTTGGTGCTTTTATGAAAAAAATCATTTTAAATATGCTTTATGCTAATTTTTATTTTTCAAGTCATTCGAGAGTACATTGGATAGGATCCTGTTTAGAAATTTACTTGCAAAGAAGTTTTCAGGATGTTGCTACAAAAGCTTTGAAGAATAAAGAGGATGTGGGAGACAGGATGAGGAACTTGAATTTCAATTATATCTCTACAAAGAAAACTCTTGACAAGTGTACCCACTCACCCGTTCAGTAAATATCCGCTATGGGTAAGACTGATACTGAGATGACAAAAAGGATTCCTGCTCACAAGTTAGTACAGCAGCAGCAGGTCTGAAGTAGGCCTGCTGGAAACAAACCAAGTCTATTTTCATTTTTAAAAATAGTAAAATATGAAATAATCTGGAACCACCAATTCAAATAAAATGGCAAAATTAATATGTATTTAAAGGAAATTTTCCCTGCTCTCCATCCCCACGCTTTTCATCTCTAGTTTTTTCCATTCATCATATTCTCAGGACTGGTACGTAAGGGGAAAATTTATTTGATCCTTCCACTGTGTGAGTAAGGCGACTGCATTTCTTTTTTATTTATTTATTTATTCATTTTTGGCTGCGTTGGGTCTTCGTTGCTGCGCGCGGGCTTTCTCCAGTTGCGGCAAGTGGGGGCCACTCTTCACTGTGGTGCACAGGTTACTCATTGCGGTGGCCTCTCCTGTTGTGGAGCACGGGCTCCAGGCGCACGGGCTTCAGCAGTTGCAGCACACAGGCTTCAGTAGTTGTGGCATGCAGGCTCAGTAGTTGTGGCTCATGGGCTAAGAGCGCAGGCTCAGTAGTTGTGGCACACGGGCTTAGTTGCTCCATGACATGTGGGATCCTCCCTCCGGGGCTCGAACCCGTGTCCCCTGCATTGGCAGGCGGATTCTCAACCACTGCACCACCAGGGAAGTACCGTGACTGCATTTCTGAGCTGGACTTTTTTGTTGGACTCAGGCTCCCAAGAAATACCTCAAAGAGACTCCTTGTTGGGAGTGCCCTGTTTGTGTGTTCTAAAGGCTGCTAAGAATTGTGGCATGATTCCAAGATTCCACTGCAGGGGAGGGGTGGATCTACCTAAGTTTGCTTTTCTTGGGAAGGTCAGACCCCTTCTAGGGTGCAGCAGTGGTAGAGGAAGAAAGACATAACACATAGTAGAGCTGAAGATTAAAGATGGTGGACTGCTGAATCTACTAGTTCCAGTGAGAGCAGGACCAGGAAGCCAGTGAACAGGAAATGCCTGGCATGGCTTTTTCAGTTACAGAGAAACAGAGAGCTATCTGGCAGACTGTACCAGTGGCACCACCCTGCCCAGAAGCCTTGTGACAGATGCCAGGGAGACCACCAAAAGGGACCACACCATCACTCACGCCATCACTCTGTGTTCCTGTTATAACATCTCAGTTTATTGTAGACTTTCAGAAATTCACTTTCAAATATATTTTAGGACCACATCACAATCATAAGTCTGGAGCTGCTTATATACATTAAAATATGGGCAGTATTTAACAATATTTTTTACTCCATTGAATTCATAGAAAGACAGGAAAGCATATTAATATTAATTTTATTACTTTACAACTATGGTCACTTAAAATCTCACACATAAAGTACATGCAGAAGAGTTAGTAATGGTAGAAGAGTTAGTAATTCAAAATTCGAATCCTCCAAGATCATTTGCAAATATACATTTCTATATCAATTATTGTATTTCAAAAGAAAGAAGGAGCTTAAAACGAAATCTTCCTCTACATGTTCTGACTCCATCCTAACATCATCATTAAGGTGATATTTGAAGGAGACCAAGATGTCGTTTAATTTTTTTAAAGTATTCTCTTATCCTAGGCAAGTATCTCAGTTTAGAAATTACTTTACACATAGCCATTAAACTATAGCGACAATTGTTCTACTAGGAGTACAGCTAATATATCAATGGGCACAGGCAAAGTTAAGCGGAATGAGTAAATAATATAAGGAATTTGTTTATAAATTAAAATATTTAAGATTAACTTTACCATCTACACCTTCTGTAACATGATTAATTATATTTGTTATCAGGTACATTATCTAATACTTAGGATCAAAAACAAAGTAGACATCTTTTTGAAAGGAGAAAGAATTTACACATTTAAAACCCTTTTGATTAAAATTTGTTTGCAGAATTTCCAGAAATTGGAAAACATGGCTTCAAGTCATCATTTGTCTAAAGCTGCGTTTCTTTGCCTGGCCAATAGCTGGGTTGTAGCAAATGATCACTCGTCGTACAGTTTTCCTTCCTGATTCTTGTAGACACCATTGTTCTTTCTCTCTTGGTTCTGAAGCGTCTGTGTTTTGAAACATACTTTTTCTTTAAAGTGAAAAGTACTGCAATACTTAGGAAAATGGACATGGTGCCAAGGATCATGGTTAGTCCCAGATACATGTGTCTAGAAGAAGAGAGAATGTCCATCTCAATTATTGCAACTATCCAACTTTAAATAAAATGTAATAATATAATCCAAAAATATCAATATCAATAAAACTATCATGAGGATGGTTTTAAGAGTGCAGATTCAGTGGCTATAAAAGACCTTTCTATGAACATTTGACAGACTATTGAAGGCAGTAAGCTAATATAAAGCAATTTTAGTAGTACCATCATTTTCAGTCCCTGATAATTATATAATCCGTCCCATCCTCTCTGTAAATTATTTCCTTAGACCAGGTAACTATATCCCTGTTTGCCCAGAACAGTCCCAGATTATGCTAGTGTTGTCCCAGTGTAGTTTTTAATAGTGCCCCCTTTCACTCTCAAAAGTACCCAGGTTTGCATGATAAATTATGTGGTTACCCTCCCCTCGAAGCTTGCCCAAATTCACTTCTATGGAAAAACTGCAAGAAGGAACATTAAGGGGAAATCAGAGCTCTCAGTAGAGTAGACTGACTTAAGAACAAACCAGAGGTTTCAATCCATTTCTTCCATGAGTAGCCTTTAGTTCTACATTAGATTATAAGACACAAAGGTTTAAAAGGACAGGTTAAATGATTCATGCTGGTTACCTTGTATGTACACTCATAGTCTCTGATTGAATTACATTGTCTTTGCACTAAAATACAGCCTTAGTAAATGTGAATAAAGTGCCAATTCTCCTCATAGATCAGGTCCCTTTCAAAGACCAAAATAAATTTCTCACATAACATCAAAGCCTATTAAATCAAGCAAATTTATTTGAGATGGTCGGCTAAATTCACATGCAGCTTCCAACTTACACAGTTCAGCACCAAGTTTATTTCTCTAGAGAATACTCAGCTGGTAAATTGAAAAAAAAAAAATTCCTTCTTGCTTTTAAGCCATTGAAGTATTGCTTTAAGCAATAAGGAAACTAAATGTTTGATGAATTGAACTGAATGATACCATAGTGAAAAAAACCATGCCCTCAACCCCATACACGCTCACACACACAGAGAAAACCTTTTACTTTTATGCATTTCAAGTACTGGAATAATTGAACATCAGTTTGGCAATAAAAGCCGGACAGATTTACAGCCAAATCCAACTCTTGCCCAGAGGAATTATATCTGACGTAAATGGGACAGTTTGGCTCAGTTTGAAAAAGAATAGAATTAAACCCCAAATGTGACCTAGATTTAAATGCTTCTGAGTTTCATGGAATTAACTCACTTGTGTGCACAAACTTTGAAAATTCTACTCTATTCTGAAATCTTATGTCATATTTTTTTAAAATGATTACTCATTTAAAATGGGAGTCAAGATTAAGAATGGGGGAAAAACGAAAGATCTAGCCAAATAATCAGATAATAATAGAATTATTCTATAAAACAGAACACACTTCTTGATTAGACTCTCCTTTTCCTTACAAGCAATGAAACTACATGAGGATTATTAGTGCCAATTGCATTGTGCAAACCTGGGATGTGGTAGCTGTGAGATGTGGGAATGAGTTTGATACGGTACCTAAAAGCATTTGAATCATATAATCTGCAGGATCCTCTACTTCCACATCTTTTAAATCCCCATTTGAGGCATGAAGTATCAATCAAAACTCCAAAATATACGGGAGCTGGGATTCCTGCTGTGAGAAAAACAAATAATTGCTACTAAAAATATACGCATATCTTTTTGGTTAGCCTATAATTAATGGTTCTCGGAAACCACAGTCAGTCCAAAATTCACTGCTTTGGAGATGACAGGGCATCTGTAGAAAACCAGAATATGTCACCCCAAAATATGCCTCTGGTATAAAGATTATTTTGAGCTGACAATTTTGAGAAACAGAAGTCATAGGAGAAGCTCTGAAGACACAGCATAAGTTTCCTTTTTGTAAGGAAAATGTACATTTACGAAGGAAAATATTTGCAAGGGTCTCTCCCTTTCTGTACCAGGATGAGAAGAATTCCAGATTCAAAAAAGAGCTAACTGACCCTATTTTGCAGAAAATCCTGTAAGCGAGAAGACCACATAGATAAAGATATCTAACAGTCAGTTTAGATTATTTGGTATCTTAAATAAAAATTCTCTTTATATACATTGTCCATCTAAATAGATTATTTGCCACTGAAAAACATTTAGGTGATAACTAACTTTACATTGCTCTTAATAACGTGAAGATGTTCCTCAAGATTCAAATGCTTGCCATCTTCTGTATGTTTTAAAATTTTCATAATGGCAAATTCAAACATTCACAGAATTAGAGAAGATGATGTAATACAACCTCATGTACCGTCACTAACTTTAACGATTATTAATATCAATATTTTGCCACTCCTGTGTTATCTCTCTCCGGTCCCACAACCCAACGTGCATCCAGAAACTATTTTTTTTAATATTTTAAGAGATACCTCAGATATCACATCATTCTCCTTATATGTATTTCAGAACACATCTCTGACATTTTAAAAAATATATCACTCTGCCATTTAACACATGACACATTTTATAATTTCTTTAATCCTGTCAAAAACCCATATTCAAACTTTTCTGAATGTCTTCAAAGCATTGTTTTAGAGTTGGCTCATTCTAATCAGGATTCAAACCAGGTAGGCAGGAATAAAGAGGTAGACATAGAGAATGGACTTGACATGGGGTGGGAGGGCGAAGCTGGGCAAAGTGAGAGTAGCATTGACATATGTACACTACCGAATGTAAAATAGTTGGCTGGTGGGAAGCAGCTGCATAGCACAGGGAGATCAGCTCTGTGCTTTGAGATGACCTAGAGGGGTGGGATAGGGAGGATGGGAGGGAGGCTCAAAAGGGAGGGGATATGGGCACATATGTATGCATACGGCTGATTCGCTTTGTCATGCAACAGAAACTAACACAGTATTGTGAAGCAATTATACTCCAATAAAGACCTATTTAAAAAATTTTAGTTGATGGCTCTTTATATCAGCTATTTCCCCAACTTTTTTTTTTCATACTAATGATTTTTGAAGAAAGACATTTGTCCTATAGAATATGCCACAGTCCAGATTTGACTGATTGCTTCTTCACGACGTCATTTACTTTGTTCTCCTATCCTTCATTTTCCCAATAACCTGGTAGTTAGCTCCTGCATAGACTCAGGCAGGAACAAGGCACAGGTGGTTCTGTGTGTTCTGGCAGAAGTCACATGCTGTCTACTTGCCACTCTTTGTAATGTTAAAATGGACCTGAGACTCAGGCTATGCCCTCCATTATGAAGTTTTTCATCCATTTTCACCTATAGCTTTCAGCAAATATTGAGGAGGTTGCAAAACAGATGGTTAAAAATTATATTATTCCTTGTGTAAAATTATTTAGGATTTTTCTATAAAAGAGAATTTTCCTTCATGACTATTTATTTGATTACTTCGAAATATAGTTCATAGAAGGAAGGCAGGATAAATGCTCAATTCTTTCCATTTATCAGTTTTAAAAATAATGAATTGGTGCCCTAGTATTCTCCAAAATTATTTAGGTATCATTACAGGTTTACGTCTTTTTATATATTCAATGTATTTCAAGACACGGCAGATATTATAATGATTAGTTATGTTATATATTAATTAAATAATAATATTGTTTATATTACATATATTATTTTCAAATTATCTCACCTTAGGCCAAGCTCCTCAAATTGGTCCTGTGTCCTTTTGACATATCCCTTTGATAGCTTTCTCACTTTCTTGCACAAAAGTTGTCCCACAATCATATTGTGCATTTTCTACCCTAGACCTTGGTCAGTTCTCCAAGGTGCTGTGGTTTCTTTATTGAGGAATGATATTTAGATAGCACAGAGATTCATTGCTATGGGTGCTCATTTCTCCTGGGTTAAATAGATTCTAGATTTTTCAGGAGACAGAGTTATAAGATACACATTATTTTAAAATAAAGCTATATGAGTTCATATTAACATTTTAAGTTTAAATTAAGAATGAGTTTTACTTAAATTTTTTATTTTATGCTTTTATCGCTTTTCTATTATGGTGAAAATATTGATTCCTAATGATATTAACATAATATCTTATTTACTTTAATCTTAAAATATACAATAGTTTTAACATAACAATGCCAAAGTTAGTATTAATGACAAGACCATAAAATGTACTGAAGCAATGGGGATTTGGTAATAATTCTATTTTCCATGTAGTTTAAAGTTTTTTTCTGTATGTTATGTCACCCATATAATATAGAGTTAGTTTTGGTTTGTTTTAAGAATTTCTTTGGTTCTGTTAATTTAATTATTTTAAATTATATAAAAGTTTTGCATGCTTTCAAATTAAAAATTATGCAGCAGTTACATTTACAAAGTCTCATTTCCATCCTGTTCTCTCGCCCCTTTTTCCTTTCTTCCATAACAGGTAAAGTTTTTAAAAAATTAGTATTAGTTTTTAGTTTATGCTTCCATTGTTTCTTTTTGTTAACAAGAGCAAATACCTCTGTGTGTGTGTATAATATTTCCACCTTTCTATACTTACACCAAATGCATCATACTATATACGTTGTTCTACATTTTGCTTTCTTTCGCTTAAAAGCATATCCTGGAGATCACTTGACATGAATTGTGTCCCTCCAAAATTCATATGTTGTAGCCCTAACCCACAATGTGATTGTATGTGGAAAAAGTAATTAAGAAGATAATTAAGGTTAAATGAGGTCATAAGGGTGGGGCCCCAATCTGATAGGAATGGTGTCCTTATAAGAAGAGGAAGAGACACCAAAAGTCTCTCTCTCTCTCTCTGTGCGCTGAGAAAAGATCCAGGGAATGAACTGTGGGAAAATGGCCATCTGCAAATCAGGAAGAGAGGTCTCACCAGACACCAGCCCTATTGGCACATTGATCTTGGACTTTACAGCTTTCAGAACTATGAGAAAATAACTTCCTGTTGTTTAAGCCCCTCAGTCCAGGGTGTTTTGTTATGACAGCCAGTACTGACTAATATACTTGGTAACATTAGAGAGAGATTTTCCCTATTTGTCCATACAGCTGCATAGTATTCCATTATGTGGGTTTACTGTAGTTTATTTAACCAGTCTCATACTGATGTACATTTAGACTGCTTGTAGTCTTTTACTATTATAACTAATGCCACAGTGATTGAACATCCATAAGATTAGACTTACTTCATACTTTTGCTAGCACATTTTTGACATCAATTCCTAGAAGTGGGATTGCTAGGTCAAAAGATAAGTCTATATGTAATTTTGTTAGTTATTGCCAAATATCCCTCTCCAGAAATAGTATGATTTTCACACCAGCAGTGTATAAGTGTATCGATTTTCTATTTGTATTGTAATACATGACAAACAACATTTGATAATTTGCCTATCTGATAAGTAAGAATCAGTATCAGTGTAGTTTTAATTTGTACTCTTCTTATTATGAGGGTCCTTGACCATCTTTTTATATATTAAGAGGTATTTATATTTATTTTTCCATGAAATGGTTGTTTATATCTTTTACCCCATTTTCTCTTAGAGTGTTGATCTTTTTGTTCTCAGGACTTAGGTGTTCTCCTTATAATAGAGATATTAGCCACCTGTCTGTTATATAAATTGAAAAAAATTGTATGTAGTTTGTCATTTGCTTTATGATATTTTTGTCATTTTCAAGTACATATCTTTTTTATTTTTTATACAATTTTGAAGGTTACTTTCCATTTATAAAATATTGGCTATATTCCCCATGTTGTATAATATATCCTTGAGCCTATCTTATACCCGGTAGTTTGTATCTACCACTCCCTCACCCCTATATTGCCCCACGACCACTGGTAACCACTAGTTTGTTCTCTATATCTGTGAGTCTGCTTTTTTTGGGTTATATTCACTAGGTTGCTGTATTTTTTAGATTCCACATATAAATGGTATCATACAGTGTTGATTATATTTTTGTTTTTATGGAATCAACTTTATGAATTATTTCTTTTACTTGAGATCTTTTTCACACTGTAGGTTATATCTATGTTCTCAAAGGGAGGTAGATAGACTAATTACAGCCAGGGATGTACTTCAGGCTCAATAGCCTTTTTTCTAGATAATCTCTGTTTTTATATTGTAGAATTAGAGCCAGCCATGATGGCATAAACCTCCATTTTTGTTGTTTTCCCAATTTTATCAGGATTATATTCTATCTTCACATATATCCATTTTTATATCAAGATTTATGTAAACCACATTTATTTAAATCTCTGAATTTGTTTTTCTTCCAGGTAGTTCCTCTCTGTCAAGTTACAGAGGAACATTTACAATGGTTTTTACTATCTTCTTTAGAATATAAACTCTTTAAGGACAAAAACCTATCTAACTTAATCACTCTGTTTTTTATGGGTTTTAACTAATGAATATTGAAAAATCTGGTAGTCAGAAGAAACCATTCCTATTACATTTAACAAATTGTGAATTCAAATCCACACTGCTTTGATTGTTTGAATGATCTTTCTACCAATGATATATCCTAGCATTGAGAGTAGCTCAAAAGAATTCCTTCCATCTAATAACTTAAAAAATTATATTTAGACTTCAGATTTTCTTACTGATTCAATTTTTGCTTTCCTCTCAGAGGGCTCTTTTATAACAGCAATGGATTTTTTGACACTAGACCCGTGCTAGAAGGGACAAGATTGTTAAAAAATGTCATTACTCTTATAAGATCACTTTATCATGGGTACAACATTGGTTCTCAATATTTCTGAAAAAAAGGAAGAGAGTAGTCAATGAAAAGAGGGAGGGAAGAAAGATATGAAGGAGGGAAGAAGATTATAAGAACAGGGATCTACTACCAACATCATTTAGTTATGTGTCATAATTCTGTAAAAATATTTAGAAAATTATTCAAAATACACTTGTAATGGCTACCATAACTAAAGCATAGATTATACTTACCAAGAACTCTTACTGCTAAGGTGTAGATACCCAGGGCAAAAGACTTAAGTTGTGGCTTAATGCACCTAAAAGATCAACAAAAGCATTATGACAAAAAATATAATAGTACATTAAAGCAAATAGTAATGTCAGTGATAATCTACTGAACACACATGAAATGATGTTAGAATTAAATAGCATTTATGGAGAACCCACTAGTATTCTAGCATAGGGAAAGCAAATTATGTAAAAGCCTTGTTCCATTATATGCAGTGTATTGAGGAATTTACAGTTAATATTTCTAAAAGGTAAATCATTCTTACATGACATATTCAAATGGTGTTGGGTAAAGTAAAATCAAATTTAATCAGTATAATAACAAGGACTCACTGGGAAAAAAATTCTAAGAAATTATAAGAATTTGAGGCACAGTAAAGGATTAATAACCTATAACTAGTTTTTGTGGGTTTTGGTCTAAAAGCACAGGACCCTATTGACTCAAGTTGAATCAGAATCATTGTGACATGCTTAGTGTTTTTGCTAAATAGTGGGGACCTGAATTTACCAGTCAAGTACAAGAGTACCTAAAATAACAAGACCATCCTTAATATGACTGTATAACTTTAACTGATGGATTGACCTATAGATTTTAAATGTAATAATCATGAGGATATATAATAACTACTGAGTGTTAACCATGGTAGTAAGTTCTTCATGTATATAGTATTTAGTCTCTGCTTTAAAAGTGTCAAAAATTACAACTCTTCTCCTTGAAGCAAATGACATTTCCTTCTGACATCAAAATAAAGTGTGGTTCATTTGAGGGACTGGTGGTGAGGAAAATTCTTCCTCTATTGGCCTGTTTATTCACTTGGCCCAGGTGACTACTTGGCACAAGGTAAGCAAATGTTGGAGAAATAGATACCCATGAAGAATGATCCTGGTCTGAGAATTCTGGGGCAGTGCTTTCCCATCAAACCCATGTTTCCATTTGAAAGCATCAATATCTCATGTTCTCCTTAAACCCTTTTACAAAAACAGATTTGTGGATGTTAGATCCTATCTTCTGTAGATCTTTCCTAATCAATTTCTATAACATAAGTTGTGGGAAATTAAAGCTATATACAATATTTTGATTAGTTTCATTTTAGAAAAACTTAATATTCATCCTTTGATATATGAATTAATTTCAAAGTCACCTAATCCATCTCATAAAGATTGATTTACAATAAAATTTGGTTTTTCATGTTTAACAATTTTATCGAAATTTGTAATATCTTTAGGTGATTTCGATCAGTTGTTTAACAGTAATACTTGCAACACTAATTCAATGAGGAGGAAAATTTTATCACTGAAAATACTTGTTACAAAATAATTTTTTAAAATTTGAATTTACTTATATATTTTATCGAGATCTAGGATAGGAGAGCCAATAAAAAATGTTCAAGCATAAATTATAATAGAAAAACTTCTATTCAACCACATTATCTATATAAAAATCTAAAGTGGGAAAAGCATAAAAGTAGAACAAGTTTCCTGAGAGAGCTGTAAGGAATCATAATGATTCCACAGAGCAGAGTTTGAAATCACTGCTGTAGATGATCACAGTATGTCATATTAAAATTGGGGCAGGGAGAATCAGTGTTCACCTCAGAAGCAATATGTATCCAGGTATCCCGCCTAGAGACAAAGTATAGGACGTGATGACTGAAATTACAAGGAAATACAGAAACATTTTGGGACATCCATTTTCTTTTTGACATCTGCCCACCATGCCTGAGGAATTTCCTGATTTTGAGGCGGCAATTCCCACACAGGTGCAGTTATTAAATATCTGTAACACAATAGGGAAAAATCCAATTATTGAGGTAACTTGTATATAAAATTAAAGACAAGTATTTATTTTAAAAGAATTTATAGTATACATTTATTACATAAACAATGGGGAAATTTTTATTTTTCTGTGTTAGAATATATCAAGCAAAGCAAAATCTAGAGAGACAACATTTCATTATCCAAAGAGCAGATGGTCTACAAACTATTGAACCTATAGAACCATCTCCAAGCAAATCCCACCAAATCCAACAGTACCTTATGTTCTTCTCTACCACTTCTAAGCCACCATTTTTGCTTGCTTTGATTATCGCAATGGTCTCTCAATGCTCAACATGTTTCTACTCTCTTTTCCACAATAACCCAAGTGAGCCTTTAAAAATAGCAGTCAGATTGCATCACTATTCTCAACCTTCCAATGACTTCTCATTGTACTTGGATAAAATCCCAAATCCTCATAGTGGCTTCCACACTATCCATGATGCAGCTCCTGAATCCCACTCTGATCTCATTGCCGAATGATCTTCCTCCTCTCCCTCTAATTCAGCCACACACATGGGTGCCTATGAGGCTTTGGCCAACCCTCAAACATGGTGAGTCTACCCAGGCCTCATGGCCTTCCTATTTTCTCTGCTGGGCAATTCTTCTAGGGAGTTACATGGCCAGCACACACACTTCAGGTCTCTGGCATGCAGTGTTTTCAATAAATGGAAACTCTGGTTAAGAAAAATCTTCCAGTGCAACTAGAGATTACCATATTAAGTGAAGTAAGTCAGAAAGAGAAAGAGAAATGCCATATGATATCACTTATATGTGGAACCAAAATATGACACAAATGAACCTATCTATGAAACAGAAACAGAATCACGGACATAGAGAACAGACTGGTGGTTGCCAAGGGGGAAGGGTTTAGGGGAGGGATGGAGTGGGAGGTTGGGGTTAGCATATATAAGCTATTATAATATAGAATGAATAAACAACAAGGTCCTACTGTATAGCACAGAGAACTATATTCAATATCCTATGATAAACAATAAAGGAAAAGAATATTTTTTAAAAAAAGAATGTATATATATGTATAACTGAATCACCTTGCTGTACAGCAGTAATGAACACAACATTGTAAATAACTACTTCAATTTAAAAAAAAAAGTAAATCCAAAGTAAAAGAGAAAAAGGAAAGAAAAACCTTCAAGCAGTTTGGGCCAAAGAGTAGTGGCCAAAGATCGGGCTTAGGGGGAGGAAAGGAAAGAAGGAAGAAAAGGAAGGGAAGGTGAAAACTCAGATTTCAGATGGGTGGGTGGTCTTATATCACTGTTGCTAGAGACCAGTCCTTTCTGCTCTGAATAAAATGTCAAAAGTAACAATAAACAGAGAGAAAATCAACAAGGATGAATTTGTCTACAGAAGTGTTTGCCTAAGCATTCTTATCTAGTTGATAAAAATACGTAAATATATGTGTGGTTTAATTTTCAGCCCTCTAGGGCTGTCAAATACAGGCAGATTTCATCAGCCACAAGTATAAAGCCATCCAATCACTGTGCCATATACACAACGAGTGTAAGGAAGAGTCTGTGTTTGGGACAGGGATGTAAAGGTGTGATTAGAGGGATGAGTCTATTAATGATTGAAGTACATAATACTCTGCACAACTGGTTTCCTACCTATAGTTCCAACCTCATCTTCCTCTTACATCCTACAGGAACCATCCATTCCAGGCACCTACTCTTTTAATCATTACGCACATTGGCTTGATATCTCGGGCAGAGCTGTCCCAGAACCATCAACCTCCTCACAATTGGATCCCTGACCCCTGGGTCTAGACCTTTTGGGCTAGACTTCCTAATACTGGCCTCTATTTGCCCTGTCCTCTAAAACCTGCAAGGACCAAGGGTCAGGAGAGATGGATCCCAATGCAGATGTTATTATATGATCTTGTGACTGAGACTTGCTCATTTGAAGCTAACATTCCTTATAAGCAAAATGAGAGAAGTAGATTATATAATTACAAAGTTCCTCCAGAATAATGAATATTTCATTATTCTAATTCTGACGCTAATTCTTCCAACAACTCTAGTTCTACTAGCGATGCTTATATTTCCTGTCTCCACACAAAAGAACAAGGGCAGAGTCAAAGCCAGGGATTCGACCGGTGTGGTCTGCTCCTAGGTTGGTCCCTGAGCCCCCATAGGATTGTATAGTTAAGCATTGTCGCAGGCCTGTGGGCACACACTTTAGAGAAGATGTCTTACAGTAGTCTTTCCACTCCCGGTGGAGGTTTGACAACCAGCAAGACAAGCCGATGCATATGTAATTCCATTTGCACCACACATGGGTTCCCATTTTGTCTCTGAACATTTGCATCTTGAGTTGCAATCTGAAAAGAGAGCTCGTTCATGATAAGAGACAGGTTTGGTTCTGAAAAGAAATGTAATGGTATAAAATATTACCTCTTAGTAGGTAGCACCCTAATACTTTCAAAAATCAATGTTCTTCGGTGATACAAATGGCACTGCCAACAACGTTTGCTTTGGGGGAACACAATTGTCATCAGAAATGCCAGCTTCTGATCATTAAATGTGAATCCACTATTAAATAGCTTTCTCTTGAAAGTTATCTTTCTAGGTTTACAACTTCACATGATATCCAGTTCTTGGCTGATGGCTTTTACTAACATCTACTGACTCTAGAATCTTCTAATATTTTTCTATGCAGTGATGTATGAAAACGACTAACAAGATAGAAAAGTAAAGTAAACCTTAAGAGCAATTTATGACATTACTCTTATTATATATCAATATAATAACAAACTTATATAATATTCCATCTCACAGAACTACTATGGATTTTGTCACCTCAAATGTAAAAGCAAAAGACCTTTGAGATGTCTTCTAGCAGAATGAAAGGGTATTTAACTAGGCCTCCTAAGAAGTCATCCAGGAATATGTCATCTTATTCTCTTCTCTAAGGCATTAAGTTTTAACTGAGACTGTGTTGTAGTATCTGAAAGTATAAATGTGTCTTTGAAAGCCTAGAATCAGGCCACTATGGACACTGTAGGGCTGAGATTTTAGAAGGTTAGAGCTGAAAGAACTGTGGGTGTGATCTAGGCCAACTTCTCACTGGGCAAATCAGGAAAGTCAGGTCCAAAGTAGGCAGATAATTTGCTCAAATTCACATTTGTTAGTGACAAACCCAGAATTAGAACCCTTCCAGGCCTCTGGATTCTACATTTTTGTCTTGCATCAGACTTATTCTCATCATTGCAGAAGAAAAATTTCTTCCACTATCATATCTAAAGCTTATCTATAGTGTTCCTGTTGAATGTCCAGAATCAAAACAGCCTTGTGGAACAAAGAAACTCTGGATAACCCCTGGAGAGCACGTTTATTTTATAAAGCCAATTCTTTTATATTACTGAAGGTACATTAAATTTATCACTTAGGGCAATCTTGAAGCAGAAATTAATTGCATATATGTTTTATGTAGGATGTGTTGACAGTAGAGTTGTTATTTAAATTTTTAATTATGAGTTTTATCAAATATGCCAGAATGTTTATGCTCAAATGAGATTTTTCTTTCAAAATAGCCATGTTGGGAGGGGAGAGATTTCCCCAGTGATGTTGCCTTTTCTTTGGCTCCTTCCAATAACAAAGCTGCCCTTAAAGGTTAAATCTTTGCCACTGTTGAGAATATTCTAAAAAGACATGGAAAGCAATTTCAAAAGAGGAGTTTTAAACAATGATAGCATTATTGCAATATAGTTATAGTCTTTTGAGGTGAATTGCTTTCAGTGGCTAGTACTCAATGAATAATTATTTTGTTTTGTTTAAAAATATTTAATCTTTTATTATCATCTGAGTATACTTTTAATGTAAATCTCAAATTTTTTCTGTTGTTGTCTACTTACATATTTGCTTTGGCTTAAAGATAGCATAATGTCATAGAAAGAACATTATACTTTGAGGAAGTTACTTGACCTTTCTAATCTCAGTTCCCTTTAAATGAGGGTAAAAAAACTTCATAAGGGCATCTGAAGGTAGAAGTGAGATAGTAAAACTAAGGTGTTTTCTAAATTGCAAAATATAAAGTACTTTACCACTGTCCATCCACCATGAAGATCTTAGGGATAGTAAAAGATGGCACAGGGCTTCTACTCGCTCCAGAATCTTCTTGCAGATACAACTAACATTCTTAATCTACATTGCTCACTGTTACCAAGGCAACACTATACTCCATTAAGTCAAACTGTTGCTGTGATAACTCCTAGAAGCAACGATGTATGAACTTTGCATTCATTAATTTTCCTGAACATTTTAGATGGCAAAAGTATAATTGATGTTCACTTAACAGCAGGGGAAACCAGGGTAATGAAGAGGATGGAACATGAACACAAGACAGATAGATAAATGTGGAAGGAAGCTGGAGAGCAAGCAGTGAGCAAGAAGCAACTGAACCATCAGAAAACAGAACATAATTTCAGGAGTGTTGGCCTTTGAACCACAGGCGGAATTTTAGGCAGGCAGGCAGATACAATCAGGGAGGCTGGCCTGGCAACTAGTAGCAGCTCAATAATTTTTTTTTAAACAAATAATGTATAGATAGGTGGAAGGATGAAGAGAACTGCCTCTGGGAACTGAGGTTCAGGGTAGAGTGATAGCAAGGACTCTTGAAGGGGAAGGGTGAAGTAGTTTTAAGACCCAGCCTTTAGACTCTGGAAACTAATCACCCACCCCAGGCAGGATGGCATAGTCTGAAAACGTCAATAAATATTCTTGTGATCAGCTGCAAAGAGCTAAAGAGAGCTGGAATGTGGGTCACTGGGTTGAGGGATAGCCATTTTCTCCTGAAATTTCCCTTGATTTGAGTAACAGAGACTATAAAGCGTGGCACAGAGACCATTCGCGTTATCTAGGTGTTCAAAGAAAAAAAATACAATTGTTTCCATGAGTGGCACATCTATTTTGTGCCAGGTAAGTACTAATCACTTTCATGTATATCATCTCGCCTTACCAAACCTTAAAAGGCAGTTATTATTTCTATTTTTAAAATGCAAAAATTGAGGCTACGTTAAATAACTCACACAATGTCACTTCACTAAGAACGGGCAGAGGCAAAATTCAAGGTCTGTATTTTCCACTATCAGGTTGCCGCCCTAAAGTAAGATGTGGATTTAGCATTCTTTATATTTCTCTAACACATTCAAATTCAAAGGCAATGACAGATCTTGGTGATAATAACAGCTTACATGTCATAAGCATTGTCCACTATTCCATAATATCCACTATCCCATAATAAAACATTAACTTCTTTTCTTAGTTACAGTGCTTAAAAATTAAATTATCTTATTTTGAAACTCTATCAATAATTTGATTAAACAAGGCAATCTCCTCAGATTACTTAATGAGTGAACATACCCTTGGTAGGAGACTGTTAGTCCTGCCACATCAGAATTTTCACAGCCCAATGCAAAAAGGGAAAGGAATAGGAGGTACCCAAGGACAGATGATCCCAAGTAGAGCTTTGCGGCTCCACACACACTGATTCTGAATTTTTTCATGACTATCCCCCCAGAGAATATTCCAAAGGCCACTGCAGGTATATTGATGAGCCCTGAGGAAAAAGAAAATTTTGTGAATCTCAAAGAAATGTGAGTACACTCACACAAACTTTCTAAGGGATTATACAAAATTATACAATAGTTTCTGACTTATTATTAACTACTTGGTTAATTTAAGTTATAGAAATATAGAAATAGTTAATAATTAGTTAATAGTTACTCTCCTATTTCAAGATGACTAAATTATAACATGATTTCAAAAAAGATTAGTAGCACATTTCAAATATACTGTCAACGTGATTCTCCCTTTCAAGTTCCCTAGGATCTATAAGCTGTCCATGAAGGGCCAGTGTGATGGCGAAGTTCCTGAACAGCATATGAGATGTGCTTCTTGCCTCCCAAAGCTTCTTTTCTTTCATCTTAGGTATTTTTGAGTCATTTAATGAGGTAGAAATATCACATTGATTTCTTCATTGCACACTTTTTCCACTCACACCGTAAAAGGTGTTGCTCTTACTGTGTTGGTCAAAAAGTTCATTCGGTTTAAAGTAAAAATAAGACATTTTTCATTTTCACCAAGAACTTTATTGAACAACGTATTCAGTAACCGAACAAACTTTTTGGCCAACCCAATAAAATGTTTACCATCTAAATATTCCAACTGGAAACATTAGCTGTAATTTATCCTAGCACCTACAATTTGTTTCAGTTTATTTTATATGATTTCTCTTGAATTTAATATTTATGTTTATCCAAATATCAGGAAAGCTACAAGCTAGTTTATTATTATATATTTTAGTATTATTAATTACTATTACTATTATTATTATTATTTCAGCACACTTGTTCAAGTTAAAGACCCTATTCTTTGTTGCTATCCCAAACAAGAGTTATGAGGAATGTGTAAACTGTTTCGAGATGCTCAGCAGAATTACGATATAAACTGGAAACTTTGATTCCCATACAGGTGCGTGAAAAGAAAGCCTTAGCCATTAGGATGAAACAGTAATGAGTTATAGTAATAATAATACTTTAGGATGTTTTTAAAGCTTTTTTCCCAGTGAAGTAAAAGTCCTGGTTATATCATGGACCCTCACAATATTACTCTAATGTTAGAAGAAATAAGTATTAAGATTTTTATTTTACAGAGAGAAAAAAATGCAAGAAAAATTTACATATTCATATAACCAGTTGGGTGCAGACAGAGAAGTAAAATTAGCCATCCTTCTTGGGCATAATAAGAGGTTTTTTTTCCCCTCACAAATTAAGATAGTTTTCCATCACCTCACAGATTTTTAATGTAACTTTACTTGATTCTAGAACACATCATAATACAATTCTAAATTTACTATGCTAGCTTAGCCACAAAAATAATAATGTTTTCTCTTATGATCATATTTTCTCAATTCTCTTAATTTTTCCTTATTTGTCTGTGTAACATCTCCAAAAATTGAGAATGATAATCATTGTCAATGATAGTCAGTGTTGATGTATCTTGTCTACTACTTCCTATCTTATTTAATCAAAAACTTTCAAGAAATTAAGCAAAAATAAATAATTGCAATCTGTGTATTAAGAAGGAAAAGGAAAGATCATGTCCATGTAACTTCATAGTGATAGGAAAAGCCTAAATGAAAGATTCAGCTGTCTAATCAAAATTCTTTCAGTAGAAATTGGAACGGAAATTTTTTAAAAGCCCATACCCTTAAAAAAAAAAAAAAAAAAAAACCCATTTCATCTCATACTTTCCAGTCCCTGACTTTGAAAAATTTTTGTTGTTTATTTTTCTTTCGTTTTATTTGCAAAATTAATTAACACAAGAAAATGCTATTTCTAAACTTTAGAAAGAATGTGACCAACATGTACAAACATGTACAGTAAAATAAATTTTCATTGGATCAGTCGGCCCTTGAACACTTTAGGGAAATTTCTGTTTATTCTTTCCTCCATGTCATATCAAATGCTTTCTCTGAGAGTAGAAGGGAAATGTGTCTTTTTTGTGCCTTTCCCATATTTTATTACAGAAAGGGTCATTCTCCCATAATCCAAAGAAGAAAGCTGAAGGAGAAAAGAGAGAGGGGTAGGAAAGAAAAAGCGAAGAAAGGGAGAAAACATATTTGTTGAATGAGAGCTATGTGCATTTACAATCCATTTTATATGTCTTTTTTCATCTTTATTTTAACCAGTGATGCATTTCTTTTCACCATCTACAGAAAATCAAAACAAGTGTTAGGGATGTTGAATAATTTACCCACTTCCCTTACTCTGCTGTATCCCATACTTAATAATGTAAAATTACAGTGCACTCAGGAAAGTATCCTAGTTATAATGATGTGGAATTACTAAACATTTTTACTTAGCTCTCACAAAAATACTTGAATTATCTATAGATATGCCAGAAACTATGAGGAATTAGAGTTCCAGGCAACCTTTGATAGATGGCTCAAAAAATTCTGATGATGAGTTTGTTTGGATCTCAGAGTCCGTTTCAGTATACAGAGTAGGGTCATGATTAAAAGAAATCAATCAGCCACAATTCAAAAGATAATTATTAATCAGATTCTTCCTGACAGTTTTCCAAAAATAATTATGCCAGTGAGGAAATACAACTCAGAAGCTCAGGGGAAATAATTTTATTCCTGGCTATATCATGTATGTATGTATGTATGTATGATACATATGCATGATATTGGGTAGGCCATTGAATCTCTCAGAATCTCACATTCTTTCATCTGTGCTAATTACTCTTAAAGATAATTTTACAGGCAAAACATATTTCATTTATTATCTACTTAATAAAGGAATGAGATTACATGTAATTTCATTTCTTTTCTAAGTAACTTCCCCCCCCAAAGGCCCTTAATTTTCCTTTATGAAATGAACTTTTCAACCGGAAAATTTTAAAGAACTTATTCATCATTCTAGTGGGCGCAAAATCAAAGGCCCCCAAATCTCTAAGTGTTATGTACATGTTGAATAATAAGAAATAAACATATACTTAAAGGTATGTTCTTCACTACAATTCATGGGGAGAAGATGGTCTCTTCATTTTGATAAATGAATCTTGACCTCCTTCACATAACACAAAAATACTTTGTATTATGTGAAAATACTTTGAAAAAAATACCTTGAAATGGATTATAACCTAAATGTGAAAGTTAAAACAATCTACTAGGAGCAATAGTAAGAAAACATTTTCATAACCTTGGGGTTTGACAAAGATTTCTTAAAACAGGCTCAAAATAGCACTAATGAAAGAGGAAAAGATTAAAATTGGACATGATTAAAATTAAGAGTGAAAAGGCAAATTGAAGTCTGTGAGAAAATGTTTACAAAACATATATTCAATAAAGAACTTGTATCAAGAAAAAATACAGTACGCCTACAAACCAATAAGAAAAAGATTGACAATCCAATTAAAATGGGCAAACGACTCAACAGAATTAACAAAAGATAATGAAATGACCAAAAAGCCTGGGAAAAAATGCTCAACATAGTTAGTCAGCAGATAAATGCAAATTAAGCCACAATAAGATACCATCACACCCAATAAGAATGGTTACAATGAAAAAGACTGACAATACCAAACATTAGAAGGATATGGAGCAATTGGAGCGTTCTTACACTTCTAATGGGAGTAAACATTTGCACGACTCTTTTATGAAATGTTTTGGCAATATCTGCTAGATCGAAACATATTCCCTATGATCCAGCAGTTCTACTCCAGGATATAGCCAAGACAAATGAGTGAATCTGCCTACCAAAATACGTGTGGAATGTTCACGCAGTGTTACTTATGATAGCCCAAAGCGGTAAACAACCCGAATGTCCATCAACAAGAAAACAGACAAACTGTGGTATATTTATGTAATGGGATATTACACAGCAATGAGAAGAACAAACCACCACTACACGCAATAGCATGAATGAATCTTGTAGATTTCACTTCCATTGATAAAAGCTAGATACAAAAGAGTACATAACTTATTCCATTTACATAAAGTTCAAAAACAGGCAAGACTGATCGATAATGATGGAGTTCAGAATAGTTATTAACTTGGAGAAGAACATTGGGTAGAAGAAGTTTTGAGGGAGCCTTCTGGGGGACTGAATTGTGCTACGTGTTCTGGATAATGATCACCACACAGATATATACATGTAAACATTTATCCAGCTGAGCTATACATTTAAGGTCTGTAGACCTAACTGTTGCTTATAAGTTATGTCCCTAAACACAAAAGAAATGTTAAAATAAAAAGAATGTCAAAATTTCATTCCTCTTCTAGTCTTCTTAAAGTCAGTATAAAGCTTTGATTGGCATGGATGAGGTGTGGGGTTAAAAAAAAAGCCCTAAGATATCAATATTTCTTCAGGTCAACCATTAAATAATAAAATTAAATTAATTTGAACCAATTAATGTTGAAAGTAAAATTCAACAGTGATTATAGCCTTCACATTTAGAATTTAGGGGAAGGACAGCAGTTCAAAGAGTCAATTAGAATTGCATCTGCTAAGTGCCCATTATCCAGGATTATTATAAGAAATTTATACATCCCAAAATATGCTCAGCTGTTTCCTCACACACACCCCCACCCTGATCTCTTTCAGAGATAGATGAATAGAGCAATTTTTAAAATATTTTATGAAGAAGAAATGATTTTAAGCCATTGGAGTCTCCTATCATAAAGGAACATGTCCAAAGGAATAGAATATGTTTTATACTTTGAAACAGTAGCATTAAATAACACCTTTGTGGACTAAAGGAGCTGATCCAGGTTTTAAAGTATCCAATTGCTTATAGGATGGTGGTTATATATTTGGAGATTCTGGTTCTTCTTCATTCATCTTCTCATTTTTTTTTTTTTTTTTTTGCCCTTGAATATGTCTCTTATTGGCTGTCCTGCTGTGCTAGAGACACAGTCCTTTTAAATAACCCAAATGCCAGGAATCAGAGAAGTCTTTCAACTCTGAGCAAACACAAACTTTGTTTTGCAATGCACACCTTTTAACCTGTCTGAATACTTACCTTTTGTAATCCTAGAAACTTCAGGTAAAATGGCCACTGTTATGAGGTTTCAGCTACACTTGAAAGACAAATATCCAGTACTAACAATCTCCTAATAAGATGCATGTTTGGTCTATGTGGTATTCTCGTGGTCATTCACACATAGTTCTGAACAATTTTTGCTACAGAGTCGTACCACAGACTAAATATTTTACTCTGCTAGATTTTTTCGCTTACTTTTTGAAATGCCATAAATTACCTTCAGTCTAAATATTGGAACAATTTCTCGAAAGTTACTAAGGATTAACAAGACACAGCTGATATTGCCTATTGGAAAGCAGGAAGGACAGAGAAGCATACCGATAACAAAGTTGGCCTTAGAGGATGACTGCCCATACTGTTGCTCAATGTACTTCGGTTTATAAGTCACCATGCCAAATAAGGAATTGAACTGAACGGTGCTTGCACACAAATACAAGAAGTACACTGGATTTCCAAAAAGACTCTTCAGTGATGGCAGAAAATCTGTGAGACAAAAATAGCATGGAGTAATTAAAGACAGTGTCACACTTGGCAGAAGATACAGCCATGGCATCAGGGCTTAGAGGCTGAGTGTCATTGTCATGGTTCTGAGGAGCATTTATAGCATGGTATACACACGCACGCTAGATATTAAGCCATTGGCACAAGACAAGGCTGAGTTCCGGCCAGGCTCAGATCCAGACATAGGCACTCACTTCTACAGGCATAAAATCTAGATTATAAATTAGAGTGTCAGACAGGAACAGATTCCTCTCATGTGGGTAGAAAACACGAGGGATAAGAATACTCCCTCACCATTGAGCTGGGAGTCATGGACAGGACATTAAGAACTTGAGTTTTCTGGTCTCTCTCCTTCCAACTTGGGTCATGGGTGCAGAGAAGGGAATATGAAAGTTATCTCCAGTTAATTATTGTTAGAAATGAGCTTTGGCATTCTCCCTTCTTCTTTTACGCAGCCAAACAGAAATGTGAAGATTTTCTATAAATGTCAATATTGCTGGGCCAGTTGAGGGGGACCAATCTTTCTCATGGCCACCCATTTCCACGTGGAGGGAATTCACTAGAACACGTCTGACCTTTGGCCCCATGCTGCACTCACTCCTTTGATCACTAGTGGGACACATGCACACTGGTGCACATTTTCAAGTGGGTGGATGTCATCTGTTAAAAGGCCACAAGCCCTGAAGATTCACTCTTTTCTGTCCACCCAGGTGAATGTGAAACAGCCCTCCCAGGGAGGGGCAGTTGCAACGTCTACACTGAGGAGGTGTAAAGGTGGGGACGGCAGCAAAGAAGGTTACCAAGACTTTGGGTCAAGTTCTTCAGTCAGTTTTCCAGTAATAAAGCTGACTTTTTAATAATCTTCATTTCTGCTTCCTATACAGTTTCTCAGTTTTTTTCTGAACACATGAAGTGGAGAGAGGGGTATTATTTAAAGATCGCCTATAATGTTTCAACAGGAAAATGGAAAGTGTTTCAAAATCAAGGAGAATCTGGCTCACCTCTTGCCATTTCCATGATTTTTGCTTTTTCTCCAAGAGGTGTTTGGTAGTCCGTGTGATCATCCATAATAAACTTAGATTTCTCAGAGGAGGAATTGGAATCCTCTCTGCTCCGGGGTCTTGGTAGACTCTTTGGTAAATACCAGAAAGGCACAGCTGCCAGAAGACTTATGCTTCCTGCTATTAGATAACCAAGCCACCAGGCACCCACCCACTGTGGATCCTTTGGGGTGATGGTTATATGATCTGAAAAAGAGAGAGGGTGGCCAAAGAGCATATACAGCAAAGCTAGTGTGTTGAAGAGTCCTCTTTTTTTAAAAACAAAAAAAATCCAAATGTTACTTCTATCACATCATAAAAATACCTAATAATTCATACATGATAACCTTTTCTAATCTGAACATTATTGTTATCTTGCTTTTTGAAGGAAAGAGGGTGTTTTCCGAGCATGATTATTTCTCCTTTTGTTTCTTTGATTAAAAGTATAGAGTCTACATACTAGAAGGGGTCTCACTCTGCTCTGGGCTTCTGTCTGGACCCATGACAGGAAAAAATCAACATGTGAGAAAGAATTATGAGGGCTTAAAACCTTCTGCCAGCTACCCCACATGAGTACCACTTTCATCTGATTTACGTATTGAATGTTTGTCTAAGACTTTACTGGAAGAAAAAGTTATGCCCTATGCCCTCTGGCCCAAATCTAGTCTGAGCCACTCAGAATGTTATTTATTAAATGATGATTGAGAATACTTCAGAGCTATTCTAGGTCCAAAGCAAGATTTGTATATGTAATTAAAACATCAATATCTAATCATCATAAAATTTTATTTTTGATACTATTTCTTATTTGACTAAAAGGTAAGCATTGACAAAGTGTTTTAACCAAATCAAGTTTTTTTTTCTATATAAGAACCTATGAAACATATTATTATACTCTACCTCTATAACATTCTATGAGAATCCTTTGACAACTAGGCTCAATTGGTACTACATTATACTCAGTACAGTGTTTTAACTAGTTTACCACTGCATGTGCATTGCTTCCCTTTCACAATTTTTCTCTGTACCACTCATCACACCAACACTTTCTTATCTATATCAGTCTCCACGACCAGATTTTAAACTTCATGAAGTAAAGGAACGCAACTATTGGGTTGGCCAAAAAGTTCGCTCTGGTTTTTCCATAACATCTTACAGAAAAAGCCGAGCGAACTTTTTGGCCAGCCCAATATTTTGTTCACTGTGGTAGAACATCACTTGAGATAGAGTAGATGTGAAATAAATTTGGTAGTAATAATGAATAAATGAATAAATAAAATTTTTGGAATGCATATTCTAGTTTATTTGATTAAAAAAGGACAACTAGCCCAAGAGTTTTGCATTCTTTTTTAACACATAATAATCATTTATAATACACACTAATGACAATGCAGTTCCAGAATTTATAAAAATGAAACTTGTTTTCTTGTTTTTTAACTGCCTTCTAGGGTGTCTTTAAAAATACCAGATGAATTTTATCTATGTCAAGGGACTACATCTTATATAAGGAAAGAAACAAATTAATAACTATGGAAAGATGAGGCCTCCATTTATTCCCTCCACAAGCATTCGCCCAGAAGGAAAGTTAGTCTCACTATAATATGCCTTCTACTAAAAAAGACTTGTACATTAAATAAGGAAATTTTAGTTGCCAGAAACTTTCAATCTTTGGCCTTTCTGACAAGTCCAGAAATATGTTATCAATTGATGTGACTGCAGTAAATGTTGATTCACCTGAAACCAACAAGAGCCAACAAGTAGCCACAGTTGTTAGTCTTAACTAAGCTGGAATGCCTTTGAACTGGGAAACCAGAAGTGGAAACTGATACATCCGAATAACAAACTATGGGTCATCCGGTTCTAATCACCACCTATTTTTCATATTCCATACACATACAATCATGTGTGATGATTGTATCAGTAATAAGTTTTCCATGGATTATTTCCATTTTATGAAAGACTATCATCCTGTCATTTTATAAAAAGGCAATTTGATATTTTCTATACTATTCCTATTAAAAAATTACAGTAACTAAATAAAGTAAATGAATAAATAGAAATAAACTCCCTTACCTAGATTTACAAAGCCAATGTCAACATACAGTTTGGCACATAATGAGCCTAACAGGAAGCCAAAGATTGGTCCTATAATTGCAACCGTCTGCACACACCCTGCACCAAAAAAAAAAAAAAAAAAAATGCAATTTCTTTGCTCTTGTAAATTAATTTTTAAACAAGAAATGTGCATAAGATCCAGTTAGTCACTGAAAATATTTCCTCAGCTCTTCCCTTAAGTGTGCTTGATTTGTCAATTTTTCAACCTCATTGAATTGGAAATAAGTCCTCCTCAGTGTTGGAAGAAGAATGAACATTTTTAAGGCATTAATTATCTCTTAGTAAGAAAATAACACTAAGACTCTGAAGAAGTTAATTTCCCCAAATGGAGCAAATTTTACTCCCTAGGATTAGATTCCCCCTAGTGATAAAAATCAGAATTATACTATTTTGACAGTTTTTCAAAAACCTTTTATGGTCAGTTAAGCATAAAACTTGTTTTGACGTTAAAATTGATTTCTTCCACGTTAATGAAATGTGCTTGCATTCAGAGCTTCTGGTGGGACCATCTGCAAGTGCAGTAACTATGCAGCCAGCAAAGGAGCTAGACTTGGGAGAGGGGAGAGGTGTCCTCTGGAACGCTCACAACGCACCTGGGCAGCTTTCACAGGTAGGTGGAGCAGAGCTCCCAAATGACACCATTTCTAGTAACCAGAAAGATTGCTCTTCCTTGCAAAATATCTCCCATCTGCCTTTCATTTCATCACTGAGCTTACGCACATATCCCTGGGAGAGTGATTTAAATTAACTGGAGGAGTAAATAGCAGTTACCAGATCCTTTTCAGAATAGAAGAGAGGGCAAAGGAGAGGGAGCAGGCTCTGAGCTCCTGGACAGGACGGGGACAACCTGACACCTGTGTGCATCTCTTGGCCGCAGTCTTTCCTCTGGTCCCCAGAGTAATTGCCTAGCATGTGCCATGGAGCTTCTGTTCCAATTCTAGGTCCTAATCTATGCTGCAGTTTTCCATTAGAACTGGTGCCCTGTTTTTAACTACAGCATGCTTGGATATCATCAGAGAGCTCTGGAGTTCTGTGTGAGTAGCCAGGGCAGAACTATACCATGGACCTACCTACAGCGCCCTCAATGAATTTAAATCTTGTCCTTCTGTCTCTGAGGGTGAGACTCTCAAAGGGTCAGAACCCCCCAAATCAAGACTAATGTATGAAACAGAACAAATTGAGCTTCCGAGACATAAGAGGCACTCAATAAATGCTGCTTCCATTCGTTTACCTTTGGAGTTTGCTATCTTTTGGGTTTTGTGATTTTCGCTGCTGGTTTATCTGCTGGGGTCTGTCCAGACATACGGTTGGCTCAGGCCTTGCTCTTGTCCTTCTTCTGTATCCATGAAGATACTTGCACGAGTCATATATCACAGCAGTTGAGCTCACAGATATTTTCTTTTAATCTGATATTCTTTCCCTAATGCAATAGGTCCTTCTAACTGAAGTTTCTTCGCTATCCAAATCCTCAGTGTGGACTTGAGAAAAATGTGAACTGAATAAAGGAGTTGGATATGAAGTATAAAACCTTCCACACCCTATTTAGTTGAGAATGAAGTTGAGAAAACCAGGTACCCTGTATCCCAAGAAGATGAATGAGGTGGGCATTACCAATATAGAAAGCCGCATTGTCCTCATTAGCAAAATCATCAAGGTAGGCAATGCCTAGAGGCTGAATGGGAGTTTCTCCAATGCCACGAAGAAGGTTCCCCAGGAAGACATAAGCCCACATGGAGGAGCTGGCATCAATTTCACATTCTTGAAAAGAAAGCAAATGAGGTTGAAATTCGATCACTATCGAAGTTAAACATTTATTCTGCATGTCTGCAAGTTGTCCTAAAGTTGCATTAGAATGCAGAAGTGAAATTTGCCATAAACCTAAGTTGATAGGAGTTTGAGCAAGATATTTTAGGCAGTGTAAATCCCCCAGAGACCAAGGAAATCTATTGTTTCTTGTTCCTGTCCCCTTATTTCTTATTTTCTTTCTTTTTATTTCATATTTAGAATGAATTCTTTGAATTCCTACACTCCAGTAACATTCAATATCCTGTCTGGGACAAAATACAAAAATTTGAACAAGGCCTTTCTCACCTTAATCTTCAAACTTTTCTATTTTGCAACAGAAATCACTTGTAATTTTATTGCTGAACAAGTTTTATCTGAAATTCAAAATTTTATATGGGTGATACTTCAAATTTGAACAACATTGCCTACAGTTATAACTGTTTGATAGTGAATGGCCATGTTAAGGGCTCACGTTTCAGAAACAAATTTATGTAAAAATTTAAAACCTTATATGCCTTAGTTGTATAACTATTCCAACAAAAAACCTTTTGACAGTATTTTTAGAGGGAAATTCAAAGCTAAAAATTTTAAAATGCTTTCATAAAAGTCATGTCTTAATATGAACATGTGAAGTAGAATAATTACTCCCATATAATAAATTAAATATACTTTGAAGAGTTTAGTGACTTTAATAAAGGCAATAATATTAACCATCTCTAAAAATCACCACTTCTGGATGCTCCCTTTCTGCAAGGCACTGGGCTAAGTGGTTTGCAGACATTTTCAAATTGAATTCTCCTAATAATCCTATGAGGCAGGAGATATCTTCTCCTCTAGTAACCTTGAAAGTAATTTTTGAAGGTAAAGTATGGGTTATGAAGAACTGGGGTGAACTCTTTTGTATAGATGAGTCAGACTCTGTGACAGAAAAGATTACTATGTAGTCATGTTGCTTTTAGTTCTGATTCTGCCTCTTCTAGAAATGTAGCCAAGTGACCAGGGATTTTTCACTTATCTTCTCTGGATTTCTATTCCACTCCCCAAAATATAATGGGGACTCCTTTTTAAAAATTGATTCCAATGTCAGTTCCAGCCCTGACATTTGTGGGGTTCTTTGCTTGTTGGTAGAGGAGTCTTGTAGATAAGTGTAGACACCTTAGCTTTGTGCTTTCCAGTACAGCGGCTACAAGCCACATGTGGCTATTGAAATTTAAATTAATAAAAATTACATGAAATTAAAATTCCATTTCTCAGTCACACTGGCTATATTTCAAGTACTCAATAGTCTCATGCAACTAATCGCTATTGTACTGGACAGTATAGATACAGAACATTTCCATCATCACAGAAGTTCCTGTGGAGAGCTCTGCTCTAGGGTATTTGGGTGAAATGGGGTTTGTGCACAAAGCATTTTTGAGAAGAGTCCTCTATTTACCCCACTAACCCCTTTAGGATAAGCCTTGTGTCCGCTATGTCTAACATCCGCGTAAATCTATGACTTTAAGGGAGCAGGATCTCATCTAAAGGAAAGAAAAGGATCAAGTTGTGAGTCTTATACTCTGTACCTGCCTAATAACTGGTCTCTTTACATTAAAAAATTTTCATTCCCCACCCTAAACCCTATGTCCCTCTTTTTAACATTAAAGGCTTAAATATTTCCTAATTAGTTGTATTGTCATTGATACCATGTCTCTCCCCTGACTGTCAAAACCAAGAACAAAATAAAATATCTTCAATGACTGTACATTGTGTACAGGTGAAAGTCCAAATTCTTTAGCTCATCTCCTTGCCTCTTTATGTGGACCTGAATTAAACTTACTATCCATTATATTCTTATATAAACAAGCCCTCTGTTCTCATCCATTGATTTTTATATGCCCTCCTGAATTTATCTGTTACCTTCTTTCACATTTGCTTTTTCTTCTGGAATGCTTTCTTTTCATATAGCATGACAGGGTAAATTTGTTGACATGTTTATGATCACCCCACTTTCACCCCTCATATTTCAATATTTCTTTTAATCTTTTGGCCCTTCCCTTCATTCAAACAGCCAGACTTCTCAGGTTCATTGACCAGGAAAAGGACATCTCAGAAGAAAGCATTAATGAGGATGTTAGGGGAGTGAAAAGGTTTTATGGTGTAGATAAAAGATTTAGATGAGTAGCAGGTATATAAAGAAGGAATTCCACACTGCCTCTGTAGAAATGGATTCCCCAGCCTAGGGGTAGCAAGTAAGATGAGGGTGGCTGGGAGGAGGTGTTGAGCATATTTATGCTAAAAGGCTATGGAGAGAGGATTTGATCACCTGCCAGTGCAGCATCCCAGAGACATGGCAGACACCTGTGGGTAGATTCATGGACTCCATGAGTGAAGAGAACCTGTGCCACTGTGGCCAGGAAGAACTCAGGGAGGTAGCAAGATCCCGAAGATGAGATGGCTGCACAGTATAGCTAGGCATCCCTGCCCCTGCCTCTTCACAGGGTTTCCAATGCCTAGAGTAACACAGAAGAGATGGTTCCCATGCTCCCAAGGGGGGCCCACACATAGCCTTGCTTTGCAGTATGGGTCAGCCATGTGGAACTCTGGATATGCTAACGAAATTCCCCAAATCCTCTCTTGTGTGGAAAGTAGAATTATTTCCATGTTTCCATGATGGTCACTTTTGCATCAGAGAGAGCCACTGTGCTAAAAAGGACACGAACATGGACGTAAGATGACCCCAAGATGACATGCATGAACAAGCACTGTGGCCAGAGGGATTTTAGATATTTAGGCTGACAGGACTACTGATAACACCAAGACCTCCCCTCCCATAATTTTCGCCTTTACTATAATGTAAAGCTCCATGGAATGTAAGCAACCCCTGGGAACATGGATAGAGGTTAGGGACAAATTGACTGAGATTATGTTTTTGCCATTCTGATGAAAAGGGGCTGAACACAGAAATCAAGTTGAGTTTGGGGGAAAAATATATTTCTTTTACATCTGAGCAACGGGCTGAGATTTGTACATGCTAAACTAGTTTTACCCTGTTTCACAGCTTGCCTTGTTTGGAACCACTGGAAGCTTTGCTCAGTCACCAGCAATTAATGCCCCATCTTTCCATAATATTTGATTGTCTGCATATTTTCTTAGGATTTCATCTCTGCTTTATATTCTAGGAATTTTTATGGCACTATAATATCTCAACTTAAGTAGTAAAGCTTTTGACAGCAAAAAATCACATAGATACTTTTTGTTCATATTAAAGCACCTATAATGTCTTTAAAAAGAGCTTGTTTAGTCAAGTAAAAAATAATCATCTTACCATTATTTATTTTGGATTGTGATTTTTCCATAACTGAGATTGGTAATGGACTGTTTGACCCCAGGAAACATGGAGAGATGCTGAAAGTGGAATTGGAGAAGGGAGAATACCTTTCATATCTGTACCTGTATAAAAAAAGCATTTTCTTTACTATGAGCTCATTTAACATCATGCTAAAAATATTATATGTGTACTACTTGACTCATTAGGGGACCTGGTTGAGTTTACAGCTCTCGCAGAATCTGAATCACTAAACCAAACTAGCATTTAGTTCACAGATATTACACCATATCTGAACCAATTACCCAGTGTCATGAAAGAAAATAAAAGAATGATTTAGAGAGGCTCATTTTAATATAAAATAATGACTGTAATCACCTACTCGATTGGTGAAAAAATATCCAACACTTCATAAAATCATGATTATCTCTAAAAGCAATAATTTAACAATCATGGCCATTGGCACACTGTACTTAGAGTTGTAAATGTAGTAGAACACCTGAAATGTGGTTTCTAGAGAACTGATAATGATACATGGGCTTTTTGAACCATTTTTCCGGACGGTATCCTTTTCCTCTTCAGTTTATTAATCTGGCTCTAAGTTATTTCTAATTTCACCCTTTCCTCTGTTTATAAGGTTACCATAGCAGCTGGATTGAAGAGCCAGTGCCAAATGGTAGGGCTGCGATCATTCTATCTACGGCCCCCCAGTGCCATACTCCCTCTCAAATTATCCTTTAGGAGCCAATTTCTTCGCTCTACATGCACCCTTCAGAGTAGAGGTACCTGATAAAAGGACATCACGTCACCTTGATTCTCATTTTGTTCAGGCACTATGTGACTAAAGGCTAATAATCATAGTGATGTTTGAAATATCAGTAGTAAAAACCTATTCAGCATGATAGGGACAAGATGTATTGAGTTATTAACATATTCAGATTGATAAATCAGTTACCTTATTATCAGTGTTGCATAACATATACCTCAATGGGTCTATGAACCCCACTGGAAAAGTAAGAACATTTTTGTATGTATGTATTTAAGGGAAGGGGTTCATAGTTTTTGTCACTTTTATCAAAATGGGTCCTTGACCAAAATTGGTTAAGAACCACTTAATGAGGATAACTGTTTTTTAATTTCTAGCTACAGAGGAGAGCATTTAGTATTAAAATCATGGTAAATATAATTTTCTTTCTTTAATATACTTCTAGAGATACCAGAGACTATTATAATGCCTAAAGACTCTTTAAGATGACTGTCAATAGCAATTATGTAGTATTTTGAAAATTTTTAATTACTTGAGCTTTCGGTTTAATCTATCAAAAGGCAGCCACTGCACACATAATTATTTAGATTTTGAATAAATAGAATTTTATGTAAGTGCCGCCTTTGTCACTAATTACTATATATGACACTGAGAAAAATCAATTAACCTTTCCAAATTTCGGTTTTCTTAGTTGTAAAATGGGGACTATAGATATGGGCTGTGCCTATTTAGGCTCTATTGGATGAGACAAATGATTGAACAGGGGACCAATGGTATAAATGATTTTAAATCAGGGATATTAGTTCTGACCTAGCTTCCAGCCCCGACTGACACAATCTTGATGCATGAAGTTCTACAGTAGCCTCCTAAATAGTCTCTCTGCTTTCACATTTGCCCTTCCTGAGTTATTTTCCCAATCTGTAGTCACTGTGTCCCTTTAAAAATATGTCAGATTGTGCCATTCTGCTCAAAACTCTCCTCTGTCTTCCCATCCCTTTCTGAGGAGGTAAAGTCTTTGCAATGATCTGTGTCCTTACTACCCGAGGTGTGGTCTGCAGACCAGCAGCATCAGCTGAATCTCAACCCCAACCCCAGAGCTACTGAATCAGAATCTACATTTTACCAAGAGCCTCCAGTGATTCCAATATCCATCAGAGTTTGAGAAACAACCTTGACGTCTCCTCTGTACCCCCTCACACTTTCCCCTTGCTCATTCCTGCAGTAGACCACATGCCTGACTCCCTCCTCCTGCAGGAATGTCCCATTCACTGTTCATTTAGCCTGGAATCTTCTTCTCCAGATGTCTGTATGGCTCTCTCCTCATCTCTTTCAGCCCTTCACAAAGGTCACCATCTCGGTGAGCCATCCCCTGAAAACCCTACTTTAAACTGCAACGCTCTGCACACACTTATGTGTCTCCCTGGGTTATTTTTCTCTGTAGCACTTAACATTTCTGGCATATCTCATTATTTGTCTGTTTATTATCTATCTCTTCCTAGTAAGGTCCGTGAGAGCAGAGATTTTTGTCACTATTCTATCCCCGTTACCTAGAACAATGATCAATACATATTTATTAAATTCATGAGTTAGATGCGTAAAATAGCTAGTGGGAAGCAGCTGCATAGCACAGGGAGATCAGCTCAGTGCTTTGTGACCACCTAGAGGGGTAGCATAGGGAGGGTGGGAGGGAGGGAGATGCAAGAGGGAAGAGATATGGGGACATATGTATATGTATAACTGATCCACTTTGTTATAAAGCAGAAACTAACACACCATTGTAAAGCAATTATACTCCAATAAAGATGTTAAAAAAAAATTCATGAGTAAGATGAACTAACACACATAAGGCTGAACACAGTCTGTTGGGGGTAGTCCCTCAATAATTGATATCTATAATTAATATTATGTTTAGTTGCACATTGAGGGTATGTCTGCTAGGCAGACAGAGTACACTCCTCGTTGACAGAACAAAAATTACATTTTGGACAAGTACCCAATTAGTGACTAATGCTGTGAAAGGTTGGAAAGAAGTTATTGTAGAAATCCTCAGTAGACAGCAAACTTCATGAAGGAAAGAACTGTGTATGGGGGTATTTTTATTTCATTTTGTTTTTTCCCCATTACCTGGCACAGTACCAGGCAAATGGCAGACATTAAATAATAAATGAACAAATATATCTTTCAACATATAAAAGGTGGTTGAAAAGAATCTGTGTTTGTTTGGCACCTTTTGTCAGCACTAGTCTGTCTGGCTTCTCTTAGCTATACTTCTCCTTCTGGTTTTCTTGTATTAGTATATTATATTTGCATCAACTTGAAGTAACACTATTATTAATCTCAATGCAACACCTTTGAGACAAATCATTGCTATCTTTGGTTAAAACCAGTTGGCTTAATTATCTGAGGAGGGTTGAAAACAATACACAACAAGAATGACACAGCTCCTAGTTATGTCAGGAAACTTGGTAAGCATTTTACCTGTGTCATTCCATTTAATATTTGCAACAACATTACAAGCTAACTTATTTTTAATACCTGTAATACCTATTTTAAGGTATTATAAACTGAGGCCTAGGAAGGTTAGATGACATGCCCAAGGTCATGTAGAAGAGCTACTGATGCACTGCAGAATGAGTTAGGTCAAGGGTCAAGGTTTTATCTAGCCTCTGAACCTACTTCAAGTTTTAATATTTTTAGTAGTGGAACTCTTTTCCCCCACTCTGAGAGAACTGTTGCATGGAAGTTCAATGACTAGAACAGATAACACAGCTATGGATCAATCAGGAGTTAGTTGGATTGGAGACCCTTTTCCTCAGCCTTCTCCTTTGTCTCCTCCTTACCCACTGGCCACATATAACACCTTTGCATAACCTCAGTGATCTAAGGAAACTTCTGCCCTGTGGAAAGGAGGCCAGATAGGTGTCCAAAGAGTAGGCAGAAGTCTTGAAGCCACAGATCCCTCTTCATGTAAAGACAAAGGGGCCAGAGAAACCACCCAAATAGGTAGGAAAGATCCCACACAGAGGATTCTGTGAATTATCTTTACAGATTGGACACAGAAGTCAAAATCAAATTATATTTATATAAGTGACCTGGGAATCCAAGAAAAAGTTTGGACCAGATCATTTCTATGTCTCTCCAGATCTAAAATGTCATGGTATGATGGTCTAGAGTGGACAGTCATCAAAGAATTACTTGATATATAATTTCCTAAAACATTCTCTTGCTTTAAAACCTCTTGGTAGTCACTTGGCTCAATAGACAATGGGCGACCACAGAGGAGAAGCAACATGTATATGTGTGAAGAAGTCCTAATGCTGGTTTTAAGAATCCAGTTCTATAATTAGAAGACACCTAACCCCGAGAAGGTCACCAGACTCTCTAGGTCATGGTCCTTAGCTCTAAAATTAAAAAAAGATAAAATATGCTCTCCTGCCTCACAGGTTGTTGTAAAGGTGAAATGATATGACAAAATCTTTGGAAATACTAAAGTTGTATGCAAGAACTAACAAATTACTAACAAAAGTATCAACAGTAAACTTCAGGGTTAAAGAATACAAGCACCCCACTTCTACTGAGAAAGTTCTATGAGATAATATTTGAACATCATGTAGTTATTTCAGTTGGTCATGTATCCCTAAGTCAATGATCTGCCAGTCAGTTGTACCATGATCCAGCATACTGTCTGTAGCATTCATTTATTACCCCCTTGACACTCATTTGACATTTACCACATAATTTATTACTTTCTCTTTACTTGTATATTTTGCCTCCACACCTAAGTTAAAGCATTTGAAAGAAGGCATAATCGTGAAAATTTCCCTTTAAATTTTGTTGACATAAATACATAGTAGGATATTGAAAAAATTTTTTACAGATTATTAAATCATAAGTAAAATTGTAAGCATTTTGAAATTTTGCCCAAAGTGGGTGTAATAAAAATAAGATATAAATTATCATGGTTTAAGACAGGAGTTATTTTCTTAAATTTAAATAATTAATTGTAATCATCATACAGTTGTTTGTTAAGGCAAGAAAAAGATGTTTGCTTTAGACTTACTGCTCCATGAAGAACTGAGGCATTGCAATGAGCAATGTTCCAACGCCCATGATTAGGCACCCTGCTCCAATTATTTTTGGCCTGTGAAGTTTGGCTCCAAAGTAGCTAACAAATGTTATAACTAAGAGATTTCCTTTGGGGAAAAGAATAAAATGTTCATAAGTTAGACAACTTAGAAAAAGTCATCAACATAACTAAATGACTATAACTAAATGAATGAATGTCTATGGCAGGTTTGGCAATGTTTTGTTTTGACTAAACCATCTCCCACTATCTTCCCCATCATTTCTCTTTCTTTCCTTTAATCTGAGATGACTGTTGAACTATCTTCAGATTCATTATTTCAATCATCTCATCCTTTTATCAAAATATTGATATTTTTATAAACAACCCTTCTACCTTGTTTTCATCCACCTTAATTATTTGTCCATTTAAAGTGTTTTATCAGTAAATCAAATTGTAGAAGGCTTCCTTTAGTTGTTCTCTTAAATTTTCCTTGGTGATTTTGAAGTAAACTTTATTACTCTTTCTTCATTTGTTCACATTTTCTATTAAAACTTCTATTGGTTTCCCATTCGCTCTTGAAACATACATCATATAGTATTGCTTTAGCTGATATTCCCGAAAGAAAAAACAAACACAACTGTACCTCACTTTATATGAAATCAAATTATGAAACGCATATTTATATACTTTTTATAAAAATATAAGATTCAAAATACAAATAAAAATTACTCCACATAACTTCAGAAATACATCAATTATATAAACTCAATGTATGCTCATAATACAAATTTTATAAAATAGAAAGTCTCCATAAATTATACCCATCTCTTTTTTTAAAAAATAATTAAAGAATACATTTTTTGAAGGTGGGACTTAAGCCTTTCTAAAATATCTCTAGTGAAGGATGTGATAAATTACTTTTAGTTGATGATGGTGTTAACTGATTAAACATCCTTTAAGGAAGATTTTCTAATGCCTTGCTGTGCACAAAAATTACTGGAAAGGAGTGGTGTGGGAAATAGAAACGTTAAAAATGCAGAATCTTGACAGCTCTAAACAGTTTCTGATTTCATGGATGGGGGAGGGGGATGCAGGCCAAGAAATCTGCATTTTTAATACTAGTTCAAATGTGTTGACGGAGATGGTTCCTGGAACACGCTTTGATAAACATTGCTTAGGGTCTTAGATTTCAAGGGGCTTTAAAGTTCTAGCTATTTGCATTTGGAATATTTAGTTTTTAAGGACTGTGGTGTTAGATAAAGTAAAACTTAGCAATTCTCCAGCGATTGATTGTGATGGCTGTTGGGTGGCCTTGCTTTGATGTTCTCAATGTTTTCAATTTTCCAGAAAGAGTAGTTTCCTTACATCTGTAAGCAATCATCTAATGTACTACTGTTTATTCACATTGCCAGCTTTAGTCAAGTGCAAAAAGAGCAGCAATTTTTATAGCCTTGAGGGCAATAACAATAGTGAAAAAAGCTTGCTCTAGTCTACAGTGGCTCCAGGAAGAATTAAGCTCTTTTGAATTTTCATATCAAAAAAACTTGAGTATGAAATTTCTCATTTGACATTTAAGTATTTAGTAGAAGAAATTTCGTACCATATTGATAATTATGTCTATAGTTTTGCTAATGTGTCACAGTAAATAAACCAAACTAAAGTGAAAGTTGACTTTCAGTTTATAGGTAATGTGTCCCCACCACCACCACCATTATCTCCCTCCCCAACTCCCATACCACCAACATGTCACAATAAAGGACTCATGTTTACAGGCTGTTTCTATGTTACATTAGTGGGTATGCCAAACACTACATAATACCATTTGAGCTTCTGTGATGTCTATAGAAGTTTTTGCTTCCTTTATTTAGTATCTTTTCTGAGTTCTCAGAAGATATACTTAGAAAATAAATAGTGATGTATAATCTTTAAAAAATCAAGTTGGATATCAATATTCTTTCACATCTACTACCACTAACTTCTGAAAAAGACAACAGGTCCAGAGAGGTTTACAAATACATTTTATCAAATTTTCAAGTACTAGATTTTCTTTCTCTCTTCCTCTTTTTCTCTCTCTTTCTCTCCCCACACCCACACACAGTACTTCAGATAACAGAAAAGAAAGCTACCCAACTCATGCTATAAGACCAATATACCCTTGCAATTCAAACTAGACAAGGACAATGAAAGAAGAGACCAAATGCAGTTTATTCTAGGAGTGCAAGGGTACCACCAAATAAGAAACAAATCTGTTAATTAAAGCTCTATATTAAATAATGGAAGAGGAAAAATTCCATGGTTATCTTGAGAGATGTAAAACATTAATATAATTAACCATTTATAATAAAAAATCTGAGCAAATTAACTTTTAAACTGTATCTATCAAAACTGCACAGCACAGATATTGTTTAATGGTGAAATTTTAAAAGTATTTTCATTAAGTTAAGATACAAGAGAAGGATGCCCACTGTCACGACTTCTATTGGACATAGTGCTGAGCCCAATGCAATAAGGCAAGAACAAGAAATAACAAATCTAATAATTGGAAAGAATGATATACAGTTGTCTTCTGTTTCAGACAATATGATTATTCAGGAAACTCTACAGCATCTATAGACAATCAATTAAAATTAACATAAATTCAGCAAGACTGCTGTATATGTATAACATTAGATGTTAATACTCTTCCAGTATTCCAGGAATTACTAAATAAGAAATGTAACAAAAATTCTTTTCACAATAGCAACAAAAACTTTAAATTTGTAGGAATAAATCTAACAAAAGGTAAGTAGTATATGTATAGATTATAAATATAATACTGAAAGCTATATAAAAGAGGCCTAACTAAATTGAGATACATACCATGTTCTTGGATGGAAAGACTCACTAACATAAAATTTCAGTTATCTGATTTGATATATAAATTCTATGCAATTTCAGTCAAACCAAAATTGGATGTTTCAGGAAACTATTCCAAGTAGAGCCAAGAAAAAATTTGATGGAAAAGTTGGAAATTTTCCTACCTAGTAACAGAGCTAATTATAAAACTATAATCAAGAAGACAGTCTTGTATTGAGTCAGGGATCAACAGACTTATGGAAAGATTTACACCTAAGTGATAAGTTAATATATGATAAAGAGGGTATTGCAAATAACTGGGTTAAGTATATATTGAATTAGTGCTGACTGGACAATTCATTATAATAATGTAAAGAGATTGCTACCTGACCTTGTATTTTAAAAAATTGTATTTTAAGGATATGCCTTTTCTGGTCCAGCACGTACGAAGCTAGAAGTATCCACTTCATCCTAACACCAAGTAAGAAGTTGAAAAATCAACAACTCTTCTTAGATCTGTCAGAAAGATGGGGTCATAGGGCAGACTGCTGTCCCCAAAATTGGAGAGACCAATAGGCAAATGCAGAGAATTGTGGCCAGCTGGAATAGAAATTCACAGCAATAAATCTCCTTGGGAACAAGTGTTATGGTAAGAAAAACCTGAACTATAAGTGACAGGAGGCTCAGCATCAGCAATTCTGAGAGAGAAAAACTCCAGAGGGACCCAGTGATTGAGGGCACCCACTCTCTTGTGAGTTTTACTTCAGGAGCTCAATTAGGTTCTCACAGTGAATATTGGAGAATAAAACTTTTGTGCTTGCAGCATGGGGAGGGGAAAGGGAACCATTTTGAAATACACCAGAGCACTCTGTTTTTCTTAAGAAAGTCTGCTTTTAGGGGAAACTAGTAACCAGAGTCTAACCTGCTGGGGCATTATCAGAGCCCAACTGACCTGGGGGAAGGGAAATACCCAACTTCAGCTGTTCTAGCTATCCTGTCCCATCAATGAGGGATAGGGGGACTGAGAAGCACATCTGAAGTTCACAGTCCAGAGGCATAGGCTCACTAAGAGCCTGAGACCCATAGGACTATAGAATACTTCCTCTCCCTCACACAATACCATCATATTACTAAAGGCCTATTTATAGCAGTTCCTTTTACTCAGTACATCATTTCTGGCTATGAAGGAAAAAATTATAAGACATACTGAAAGTAAAAAGAAAAACTTTTTGAAGAGACAGCAAGAATCAGAACCAGACATGGCAGAGATTTTGGAGTTGTCCGACTAGAAATTTAAGACAACTATGATTAAGATGCCAAGAGCTCTAATGGAAAAACTAAAGAGCATGCAAGAACAAATGGGTAATGTAAATCAGAGAGATGGAAATTCTGAGAAAGATCCAAAAAAAAAAAATGCTAGAGAACAAAAACATGGTAACAGAAATAAAGAATGCCTTTGATAGGCTTGTTGGTAGACTGGACACAGTTGAGGAAAGAATCTCTGAGCTTGAGGATATATCAATAGAAAACACCAAAACGTAAAAGCAAAGAGAAAAAAAGACTGGAAAAAAAAAAAACAAAACAGAACAGAATATCCAAGGACGTGGAACTATAAAAGGTGTAACATACAGGTAATGGGAATTCCAGAAAGAGAAGCAAGAGTCAAAGGAATAGAAGAAATATTTAAAATAATAGCGACTGAGAATTTCTACCAAATTAATATCACACACCAAACCACAGATCCAGGAACCTAAGAGAACAATGAGCAGGATAAATGCCAAAAAATCTAAACTAGACATATCATTTTCAAACTACAGAAAATCAAATATAAGAGATAATTTCTAAAAAAAAGCTCACCTTACTTATAGAGGAGGAAAATAAGAATTACATCTTAGTTCTCTTCAGAAACCATGCAAACAAGAAAAGAGTGTAGAAAAAATTTTTGAAGTGTTGAGAGAAAAAAACCCCACCAACCTAAAGTTCTGTACCCTGTGAAGTTATCCTTCAAAAGCAAAGAAATACTTTCTCAGACAGACAAATATTGAGGAAATGTGTTTCCAGTAGATCTACCTTTCATGAAATGTTAAAAGAAGCTCTTCAGAGAAAAAAATAATAATAAAATTCAGAAACTCAGATCCACATAAAGAAAGGATGAGCATCAGAGAAGAAATAAGTGATGGTAAATTTAAAACTTATTTTTCTTATTCTTAATTGATCTAGCAGATAACAGTTTGTTCAAAATAATAATATCAAAAATGTGTTCAATGATGTATTCTTATGTATGCATGTTTGCTTATGTATAAGTGAAATAAAATGAATAATAACAGTGATACAAAGGATGGGAGGGAGGAATTCAAATTGAAAGACACAATCTGCCAACACTCACATAGGGAGATATAGATAATCTGTACCTATATCTATTAAAGAAATTGAACCAATAATTAATATCCTTCCAAAACAGAAAGTACCAGGTCCATGTAGATTCACTGGTGAATTTTTCCAAACAGTTAATGAAGAAATTATAGTAATTCTCTACAGTCTCTTTCAGAAGATAGAGAGGGAACACTTCCTAATTCTACAAGTGCAACATCACCCTAATACAAAAACCAGAAAAGGCATTACAAGAAAAGAAAACAACAAACTAATATCTCTCCTGAACATAGGTGCAAAAATCCTCAACAACATATTAGCAAATCAAATCCAACAATATGTAGAAATAATTGTACATTAAGACCAAGCGGGATTTATCCCAGGTATGCAGGGCTGGTTCAGCATTAGAAAATCAATTAATGTAATCCATCATATCAACAGGCTAAAGAAGAAAAATCACATGATCATAGCAATATATGCAGAAAAAGCATTTGACAAAGCTCTACAACCAATCATGATTAAAAAAAAAAAAAAAAGAACCTCCATAAACTTGGAAGAGGGAGGAATGTCCTCAACTTGATAAAAAAAAAAAAAAAAAAACTACCAAAAAATACAGCTAATAGCATACTTAATGGTAAGAAATTCAAAGCTTTTCCACTAAGATCAGGCACATGGCAAGGCTATCTCCTCTCACCATTGCTTTTCAATATTGTACGGGGAGTCCTACTTAATGCAATAGGACAAGAAAAGGAAATAAAGGTATACAGACTGGGAAGGAAGAAATAAAACTAGCTTTGTTCCCATAAGACATGATCATCTTTGTAGAAAATCTGAAAGAATTAACAAAAGAATTCCTGGAACTAATACATGATTATAGCAGGGTTGCAAGATACAGGGTTAATACCCAGAAGTCAATCACTTTCCTATATGTCAGCAGTGAAAAACAGGAATTTAAAAACATGATACCATTTACATTAGCAGCCCCTAAAATGAAATAAGTACAAATTTAACAAAATATGTACAAGATCTATATGAAGAGAACTGTAAAACTCTGACTAAAGAAATCAAATAACTCAATAAATGGAGAGATATCCTATGTTCATGGATAGGAAGACTCAGTATTGTCAAGATGTCATTTCTTTCCTACTTGATCTATGCATTCAATACAATCTTAATCAAAATCACAGCAAGTTATTTGTGGATAGTGACAAACTGATTCTAAAGTTTTTATGGACAAATAAAATACCCAGAATAACCAAAAAGATATTGCAAAAAAACAAAGTTGGAAGACTGACACTACCCAATTTCAAGACATACTCTAAAGCCACAGTAATCAAGACAGTGTGACACTGGTGAAAGAATAGATAAATAGATACATGGAACAGAATAGATAGCCCAGAAACAGACTACATAAATACAGTTAACTGGTCTTTGAGAAAGGAATAAAGGCAATACAATAGAGCAAAGATAGTCTTTTCAATAAATGGTGCTGGAAGAACTTAACATCCACATGCAAAAAAAAAAAAAAAAAACTGAATCTAGACACAGACTTTACAGTCTTCACAAAAATAAACTCAAAATGGATCACAGACCTAAATGTAAAATACAAAACTATAAAACTTCTAGAAGATAACATAAGAGAAAACCTAGAAGACCGTGGGTTTGGTGATGACTTTTTAGATGCAACACCAAAAGCCCAATCCATGAAAGAAAAAATGGATAAGCTGGACTTTATTAAAATTAAAAATTTCTGCTCTATGAAAGATGATGTTAAGAGACTTAAAAGACAAACCACATACCAAGAGAAAATATTTGCAAAAACCATATCAGATAAAGGACTGTTATCCAAAATACACAAAGAACTCTTAAAACCCAACAATAAGAATACAAACAACCTGTTTAAAACATGGACCAAATACCTCGATGGACAGATCACCAAAGAAGATACACTGATGGCAAATAAACACACAAAAAGATGTTCAGCATCGTATGTCATCAGGAAACTGCAAATTAAGAAACAATGAAACACCACTACATATCTATTAGAATGGTCAAAATCCAAAACATTAAATGCTGCTGAGGGTGTGGAGCAACAAGAACTCTCATTTATTGTTGAACTCTCATTCCAAATGGTACAGCCACTTTGGAAGACAATTTGGTGGTACCTTACAAAACTAAACATATTCTTCCCATAAGACCCAGCAACTATGCTCCTTGGTATTTACCCAAAAGACTTGAAAATTTATGTCCCCACAAAAATCTGCACACACAGATGTTTATAGTAGCTTTCTTTATAATTGCCAAAACTTGGAAGCAATCAAGAAGTTCTTCACTCGATGAATAGATAAATAAACTAAGGTCCATTCAGAAATAGATTATTATTCAGTGCTAAAAAGAAATGAGTTATCCAGTCATGAAAAGACATGGAAGAACCTTTAAATGCTTATTGCCATGTGAAAGAAGCCAATCTGAAAAGGCTACATACTGTATGATTCCAACTATATAACATTCTGAAGCAGGCAAAACTATGGAGACAGTAAAAAGATCAGTGGTTGCCAAGGGGTAGGGGGTAGGAATGGATAAATAGGCAGAGCACAGAGGATTTTTAGGGCATTAAAAGTGCTCTGTAGGATACTATAATAGTGGATACATGTCATTATACATTTGTTCAATCCCACAGAGTATACAACACCAAGAGTGAGCCTTAACGTCAACTCTGGACTGTGGATGATAATGAGGTATCACTGTAGGTCATCCACTGTAATGAATGTACCACTCTGGTGGGGGATGTTGATAATGGGGGAGGCCGTGCATGTGTGGGGACAGGGGGTTTATGGGAAATCTCTGTACCTTCTGCTCACTTTTGCTGTGAACCCCAAACTGCCTTAAAAAACAAAGTGTATCTGAAAACATCTATGTCAAGTTGACTAAATACTAAAATGTAAAAAGCAAAAGTTTTAAATATTTAGAAGAAATTACATGGAAAAATATTTGAAACAAAGAATTAATATCTGCAAATATTAGTAGGTCTTGATAAGAAAACATTTTATTTTCTTGGAAACTCTCTGTCATTTTCGGAGAAAGAGTCCTTGTTACAAGAAAATACTTTACTTGGGAAGAAATTGAGTGTCCAGTAGGCAGATGTTAGATGATAATGCCAATTGATGTCAAAGGATAAATGAAATTGTTCTGCAAAAAAATAGAAGAATTTAAAGCTAGAGACAGAGGGTGGGAATGGGTCCAGAACTCTGGAAGGAAGGAATGTGAAGAGAGGCAAAAGGAGTAAATTAAAATTATGGTCAGGAAACCCACTTTTCTGGAAAACTAGGGATTGCAAATAACTAGAGCAAACCTGTGATGTTTGGGGTAAAGTTTTGCAATGGAAGTCAGAGGACTTTTATTGCATCTAATCCAATAAACAATTTCTATCCTTAGAATGGTCTGGAAGAATTAATATGAATTTAGACTCAGGGCCCTTTTTTACTTCCTGTGCAACATTAGTACTCTCTATTAAATATAGATCCTCTCAAGTTTTGCATTGGGGTCTGGGAATCTAAGAAAAATTTGGACCAGATTCTTCCCAAGTCTCTTCAGCTACGAAATGTTTTTATACTATAATCTAGAGTGAGCAATAATCAATGAATCACTTCATATGTAATTTTCTATCTGCTCATTTCTTCTTCTTTCTGTAAGTCTGATTTATTCTTTTGATCTGCACCCAGCTTTCTCTTCATACTTGTTTCTTCTCCTGATGCAGTGTTACCCTTACCTTGACACTCCATGGACTTTCATTCCATTTAGGGTTGTAGGCAGGGCAGTCATCAAGGAATAAATCAACTATCCAGGCCTCTCTAATTACTTTACACAAGGTAGTGATATGATCAGGTGTTTTAGAAACTTGTTACACAAAGTGCAGCCCATTGATGAATACCATCAACATCGTATTGGAGCTTGTTAGATATGCAGGATCTTATTTCCCTTCCTACAGAATCAGTCTATGCATTTTAACACAATTGTCCAGTCATTTGCGTGAACATTAATGTTTGACTAACACTGAACCAAGAAATCTTTTTCTGGTAGGGTGATGAAAGATGGATTTGGGAAGCAAAAGCCTGAAGGTAAAAGGTTACCTATTCACTCTTTTAATTCTTTCTCTGATATTTAGGGTAAGAGCTGATATATACAGTATGAACTTGTATCATCAGGCCACCCAAGATGGCTCTTCTTTTGCTCTCTGTACATTCCCTGCTAAATCAGTGCCTGCTTCATCTACACCCTACTCACACTACCGACCTTCCTGTATACTTGCCCCTTCAGCTAGTGATTGTTCTACATTTAGATCAGAACATCTCCACTAGGATAGCTTGTCAAAGCGGCAGTGAGGGGGCGTGCCACCTACTGGTTTCCCTGGTAACCAATGAGCCAACCTGAAGTCAATTCCCCCTGTAACTGGTAATCTCCCCCTCGTCCCTGGGAGCGAAGACTGCCGCCATGTCCTGCCTGCCCTCAGCCATACACGGTGGCTTGTTGCTCCAGGACCTTGCTTCAGACGTGTAAGTTCCCCCTATCCGTTAAACCATTGATGTTTCTGTCGCTAACTCTGGGTTCTTTCTTCGGTCTTGAAGCTGGACCAGCACAGGGCTTGCTGGCCTGCGGGTGCAGCCCAACAGAACTAAAAAAGTAATTGTTGAAGAGTTGAAATATATTCCTTCACTCTTCTGAAGGTTTAAGTGAAGCTGAACCTGGAGCCATTAGAGATTTTACTATAGCATATATTTGAATCTCAACAGGCAGAAAGGACTACAGAGACTATTAATTTTGTTTACTTCAAGACGGAATCAAAGCCCCTTAGTTTATCAACTCAGGAAGCTAAGTGGGATTACACTCTTTAAAGTACTTCCAAAACAGTGACGAAAATCACTTGGTCTTTTCAAGTTCAAAGTGTACAGTCAATGGCTAACCAAAGACCCCGGAGAGTAGAATTTTTATTGCCTGCTTTGCTCTAGTGTTCTTGTTAATAGAATCCCTTTATCTTCTTTCTAGGCCACTGGGCAGAAAAACCCCTTTTATAGTTTAACTTCTTCTTAAATCATTACAAGATATTTTTCTAGAGCTTCTTTGGATTCTTCCAAATTTTGAATCACAGGGCTTCCAGGATATATAACTGTTCTGTAAGGACATTTCCTACATACTTTTAACTCAAAATAGCAGCGGCATCTCACGCTCTCTCCTAGAAAAGTCTCACTCTGATTGAAAACTTGTGTGAGTCATATAATAGTGAACACCTGGGGCAGGAAGTTAATTGCTGTTTGCTGGGAGAGAACAAATTGCCTGTACTGTAGCACAAGGCCATGGCAAATTCTGTCCAAATAAGATTTTACAGATAGAGTCTGATCTTAGCAGACAACAAAATGCAGTGAGGATGTCATTTAGTCATGCCTAGAAACCTTGTACTTAAAAGTAAAGTCAGGCATCTGCAATACCTACCAATTTCAAAACTACCATCAATAACTCCCACCAGTGAAGAAGGGATATCAAACCTTCTCTCTATCTGAGTGATGGTACTCTTCAGGTAGCCTTCTGCCAGTGCTTTGGCAAAGTAAACAAAAGACAGGGCACCCAAGAACACCTGAAAAATATGACAGGTCACACTTAGTCTAACTCCAGCCTGACGCATGACTGGAAATTTACTAAACAGAGAGACAAAAACACAAACCACGAGCCAGGTAACAAGCCTGTTACCATTGAAGATTTCATTCAAGCAAAGTAATAGGCTTCTTCCCACCTCAAGCTCATGTAGAGTTCTAAAAATTCAAATAGATTTTCATTCATAATGTATGTTGAACTCCTTTTTTTCCCCTTTTCTCCCCTTCTCCCCCAAAGGACATTCAAAGGTGTCTTGGCTTTGAAAAGAAGATTCATTGCATGGGGAAGCAGAGAGAGGAAGGAGCCATTGAAAGGTAAGAAAATAAAACAAAAACCATAAACCAAATGCTTAACATCTTATCACAAGTCTAATACTCATTATTGTGTATTTCACAGCAATGGTTAATGTCCTAGCAGGGAACATAACAGACTGAAAAAGTAGAACTACTGTTCTTTGTGTTTAAGTTCATATTCAAGTTAAATTCATACTCAAATTCTTATTCAATGAAAAAAATATTTTTTTGATATCTGGCTTGTGTGTTTCACTAGACCTGGGTCTGTGATGGAGTATCCATAAGGCAGATTATATGAAAAAAAAACCAAAACACATGTGTATTTGTTGAGTGAATATTTGATGCAAGGAAAGTATAGGAACTTGGAGTCACGTTGAGCACCATTTAAAAGGGAACCCTGTCCCTTACTGTGTGGCCAGGAAAGTCAAAATTTTCATTTATAGAATGGGAATAATATGGATGTTTCATAGATTAAATGTTACAACTGTGCGTAGCATAACATCTGGTACATGGTAGATATTTAATAAATATCATTACCTCTCTCCTTTCTGTTTAGGAGGGGCATTCAAGTGAGCCAGGAAAGTAATATTTAGTAATTTAACCTACATAGTCAGGCAAAGATTGCTTTCACTGCCCAGCAAAGTGTGGTTTTCATAAATTGCATCTAAGATCACTTTTTAAAGCGGAAAAAATTTCTCACTTCTAGCTAGAGTGTGTAGAAAATAACTGGATCAAGAACTGAGAGCACGGACTCCACCAAATTCTCTGATCTCTGTAGTTAACCACTTATGATTGTTTATCATTTAATTGTTTGTTACCTTTAGTTCACCACAGCAGGGTTGTTTCTCCTGTGAGGAGGGATATTCTGTTTTAAAGGAAGGCCTCCCAACAGGTTGCATTGAATTTTTGCTGAATAACTGGATATTTTCTTTGGATGAAGTGTCCATTATGAAAACATTCCTTGACTCTGATCTGTCAAAGTTGATTTTTAAAGTAAAAAAAAAAAAAAAAAAAAAAAAAAAATTAATTCAAACCCATGCAGTTGATTAGATAATGTTTTTATTTCACAATAGATCACAATTCTGTAGACATAACTTGATGTGAAGTTCCCTCATTTTACCACAGTAAGTTGGCAAAGTTTTTCAATTAAAATCGACCAGGATATCTGATTAAGCAGTCCTGCTCTTGGGACTCTGTAGCCAGCATTCTTTCTCAATCCCTCCAGTTTAAGCCTCATTATAGCAAGGAATAAATTTAAATGTTGCCTTTGGAATAAATAACGAGGAAGAATTTTGCTAACTTTGTGGTCTTGCCAGCTTAAACCAGAAGCAAGCAGGAAAGGAAGAAGAGGAATTCAGCCATTTGAATATTGATTCATTAGAATTAAGTCTTTAAAGCCTTTAAATCTATTATCTTAGCAGAATGAATAGAAAAGATTGATGCCCCTGGTAGATGCCTATATCACACTGTGATTCTTATATGTTTGTAGCATCCAAAGTAAGGCTTAAAATAAGGCAAAAAAAAAAAAAAAAAGACCAATCTGTGTATCATTTTAGTCTGACAAGTAGGGAAGCAGCATGATTTATGCCTCAGGCTTAGATTTCATTCAGCCAAAAGTAGTCTTTGGCCTGCCTTAAAGTAAGAAAGATGCCTTCCTTCCTATGTTTAATTTCCCACCTTCCCTTGCCCTTACCAAGCCCTGGACAAGTTCACATAATCTGAACCTATTTTCTTTTTGTTCATATCAATATTTACATATCCTATGCACCCACTTCTTTAGGATTCCATATAGCTCAGTGCCTGCCTGATAAAGTAATCTAAGTGAAGGGATTTAAAAGTAAAATAACTTCTGGATCACCCTAATGTTTACCAGATGATGCATTTGTACATTTATAGAGATCTTCTGTATTCCCATCACACTAACTGAAAGAATAACATCAGGGTAAAACTTAATGTACTGTGGTAGAAGTTTAGAGTTATTCTGTCTGTGTGTTTATTATCTTGACTTTATATAATGCATGTTCTGTGTTTACTCAACCTCATCTTTCATAGTTTGAATTCATAGATAATGTCTCAAACTGAAAAATCAAGAAATAGCAGTATACACAATTTATTTTGAAATATGGAGCTAAATATCAGAAGAAAGACCTGAAAAATTTAAAAGTGGAGGGAGTGAGAAATGGGTTGAGAAGCGTAGGGCAAGGACCTGTTTTGTTTTTTGTTTTTAAACTTGTTATTAGACTTTTAGATTATTCAATTTCATAAACATGCATAAATTTACTTTTTAAAAATGGACAAAGGAAAGTGAGGAAAACAGAAAAAACTTTAAAGCCAAAAAGCTAAACAAAGAGCAGAGAATTCTAAACAAGAGCAAAAGACAAAGATACAGGAATACAGTATTAGTAAGATCTAAACACAGATGTTTAGGAGAATACAAAATAAAAATTATGCAAAATATATAGAAATAACTATAAAGTCTTGACAAAATGGATAAATTTCTAGCAAATATAAATTACCTGTATTGATACAAACCAGGAGAGAAACATAGCTAAGGAAGACATTAACAAAAATACTCTAAAACTATTCCCTAAATAAAAATAGTAAGGATAGATGATGTAACTGGAGTGCTTTATCAAGGAATACCCTTCAAGGAAAAATAGCAGATAATGGAAACAGATGCTAATAGTCTCCATTCATTTGACCAAGCCAGAATTATCTTGATAACAAAATCTCATTAAGACAACACAAAAAGGAAAACTGCAGAGCCAACCTAGAGATGCTAAAATCCTAAATAAAATACTAGCAAATACAAATTAATTAAAATTCTATAATTAAGATTTTTAAAAAATATAACAATTGATTAATTAGGAAGTTTGTTCACCTAAATCATCACATTAAAAATTCAAAATGTTAGGGCTTCCCTGGTGGTGCAGTGGTTGGGAATCCGCCTGCCAATGCAGGGGACGTGGGTTCAGGCCCTGGTCCGGGAGGATCCCACATGCCACAGAGTGGCTGGGCCCATGTGCCGCAGCTGCTGAGCCTGCGCTCTGGAGCCCATGCTCTGCAACGGGAGAGGCCACTGCGGTGAGAGACCCGTGCACCGCGGCGAGGAGTGGCCCCCGCTTGCTGCAACTGGAGAGAGCCGGTGCACAGCAGTGAGGACCCAATGCAGCCAAAAATAAATAAATAAATTCAAAAAAAAATTCAAAATGTTACATATGTATATCAAAACATCACATTGTATACCTTAAATATATACAATTTTTATTGTCAGTCACATTTCAATAAAGCTAGAAGAAATTCAAAATGAAAAATAATAAAATTTCAGTAGATGCAATACATCAGGTGATAAAAGTCAACAGCCATTCATGACTCAAAAAAAAAAAATCTAAGAAATTTAGTATATAGATATTGATACCAACAGCCAACTTCCAATATCCACTGAATCACTAAAACTAGGTTTTCAGAAAAATATTTTGCCAGAACAGTGAAAGGGTATTTGGGAAGCAATGGATTGAATAGGTCTCTTTACTACAAAAATACTGAGTACCTTTAATTAAAATCCTGGAGAGACTCATTGCTTATAAAAAATTTTAAAAAAATCAAAACAACAAAAAGACCTAAATGTCCAACAAATTATGGTATACTCACACAATGAAATCTTTGAAACCATTAGAAATTAGTGTAAAGAAGTAAATATAGTCATATAGAACTATTTTTATTACAGAGTTGATTTTAAAAATACAAGACTTCAAAGCAATATATATATAACACTCTATTTTATAATAGAAACACACATACATTCACAGGTGTGTATACATAGAAGCAAAGCTTCAGAAAGTTTATAAAGAATAGGTTAACACATTATTTCTGGCTGGTGACACTGCAGACGATTTTTTTTTAAATGTTTTGTGTATCCATATTTTCTAATTTTTCTATAATGAACGTACATTTCTTATACGAAAAAATATTTTAAATATAAAAGATATAGAAATATCACGAAGCAAGAAATACATACCAGAAAGATTTTTAAAATACAAAATAAATAACATCAAATTTATAGTGTAAAACGCAATTCTCTTCCACAAATTAAACTATGTAATACAAACTGGCCTACTGTTTTAGGAATTCAGATATATTATTTCTGTTCAGTCATAATATTAAACCCAGTGAACAGAAAATGCAAATAAATTGTTTAATAATAAAATACACTATCGGGGAGGGGACCTTCAAGATGGCAGAGGAGTAAGACGTGGAGATCACCTTCCTCCCTACAAATACATCAAAAGTACATCTACATGTGGAACAGCTCCTACAGAACACCTACTGAACGCTTGCAGAAGACCTCAGACTTCCCAAAAGGCAAGAAACTCCCCACATACCTGGGTAGGGCAAGGAGAAAAAAGAAAAAACAGAGACAAAAGAATAGAGACGGGACCTGCACCAGTGGGAGGGAGCTGTGAAGGAAGAAAAGCTTCCACACACTAGGAAGGCCCTTTACTGGTGGAGACGGGGTGGGTGGGGGGGAAGCTTCGGAGCCACCAAGGAGAGCGCAGCAACGGGTGCAGAGGGCAAAGCGGAGAGATTCCCACATGGAGGATCAGTGCCAACCAGCACTCACCAGCCCGAGAGGCTTGTCTGCTCACCCACGAAGGCTGGTGGGGGCTGGGAGCTGAGGCTCGGGCTTCGGAGGTCAGACACCAGGGAGAGGACTGGGGTTGGCTGCGTGAACACAGCCTGAAGGGGGCTAGTGCGCCATGGCTAGCCGGGAGGGAGTCTGGGAAAATGTCTGGACCTGCCAAAGAGGCAAGAGACCATTGTTTCGGGGTGCGTGAGGAGAGGGGATTCAGAGCACGGCCTAAACGAGCTCCAGAGATGGGCACGAGCCGCGGCTATCAGCACAGACCGCAGAGACGGGCATGAGAGGCTAAGGCTGCTGCTGCAGCCACCAAGAAGCCTGTGTGCAAGCACAGGTCACTCTCCACACCTCCCCTCCCGGGAGCCTGTGCAGTCCGCCACTGCCAGGGTCCCATGATCCAGGGACAACTTCCCCAGGAGAACACATGGCACGCCTTATGCTGTTGCAACGTCATGCCGGCCTCTGCCGCCGCAGACTTGCCCCGTATTCAGTACCCCTCCCCACTCCCCCCCACCCCTCGGCCTGAGTGAGCCAGAGGCCCCTAAGCAGCTGCTCCTTTAACCCTGTCCTGTCTGGGTGGAGAACAGACGCCCTCAGGTGACTTACATGCGGAGGCGGGGCCAAATCCAAAGCTGAACCCCGGGAGCTGTACGAACAAAGAAGAGAAAGGGAAATCTCTCCCAGCAGCCTCAGAAGCAGCGGATTAAAGCTCCACAAACAACTTGATGTACCTGCATCTGTGGAATACCTGAATAGACAACAAATCTTCCCAAAATTGACGGTGGACTTTGGGAGCAACTGTAGACTTGGGGTTTGCTTTCTGCATCTAATTTGTTTCTGGTTTTATGTTTATCTTAGTTTAGTACTTAGAGCTTATTATCATTGGTAGATTTGTTTGTTGATTTGGTTGCTCTATTCCTCTTTTTAATTACTTTTTTACTTTTTTTTTTAATAACTTTATATATTTTATTTTATTATTTTTTTTCTTTCTTTCTTTTTTTTTTTCCTCCCTTTTCTTCTGAGCCATGTAGCTGACAGGGTCTTGGTGCTCTGGCCAGGTGTCAGGCCTGAGCCTCTGAGGTGGGAGAGCTGAGTTCAGGACATTGGTCCACCAGAGACCTCCCGGCCCCATGTAATATCAATCAGCAAGATCTCTCCTAGAGATCTCCATCTCGATGCTAAGACCCAGCTCCACTCAACAACCAGCAAGCTCCAGTGCTGGACACCCCATGCCCAAAACTAGCAAGACAGGAACACAACCCCACCCATTAGCAGAGAGGCTGCCTAAAATCATAATAAGTTCACAGACACCCCAAAACACACCACCGGACGTGGTCCTGCCCACCAGAAAGACAAGATCCAGCCTCATCCACCAGAACACAGGCACCAGTCCCCTCCACCAGGAAGCCGACACAACCCACTGAACCAACCTTAGCCACTGGGGGCAGACACCAAAAACAATGGGAAATATGAACCTGCAGCCTGCGAAAAGGAGACCCCAAACACAGTAAGTTAAGCAAAATGAGAAGACAGAGGAACACACAGCAGATGAAGGAGCAAGGTAGAAACCCACCAGACCAAACAAATGAAGAGGAAATAAGCATTCTACCTGAAAAAGAATTCAGAGTAATGATAGTAAAGATATCCAAAATCTTGGAAATAGAATGGAGAAAATACAAGAAACATTTAACAAGGACCTAGAAGAACTAAAGAGCAAACAATGATGAACAACATAATAAATGAAATTAAAACTTCTCTAGAAGGAATCAATAGCAGAATAACTGAGGCAGAAGAACAGATAAGTGACCTGGAAGATAAAATAGTGGAAATATCTACTGCAGAGCAGAATAAAGAAAAAAGAATGAAAAGAATTGAGGACATTCTCAGCCTTCTCAAACTCTTCCAAAATATAGCAGAGGGAGGAACACTCCCAAACTCATTCTAAGAGGCTACCATCACCCTGAGACCAAAACCAGACAAAGATGTCACAAAGAAAGAAAACTATAGGCCAATATCACTGATGAACATAGATGCAAAAATCCTCAACAAAATACTAGCAAACAGAATCCAACAGCACATTAAAAGGATCATACACCATGATCAAGTGGGGTTTATCCCAGGAATGCAAGGACTCTTCAATATATGCAAATCAATCAATGTGATACACCATATTAACAAATTGAAGGATAAAAACCATGTGATAATCTCAATAGATGCAGAAAAAGCTTTTGACAAAATTCAACATCCATTTATGATAAAAACCCTCCAGAAAATAGGCATAGAGGGAACTTACCTCAACATAATAAAGGCCATATATGACAAACCCACAGCCAACATCATTCTCAATGGTGAAAAACTGAAACCATTTCCACTAAGTTCAGGAATAAGACAAGGTTGCTCACTCTCACCACTATTATTCAACATAGTTTTGGAAGTTTTAGCCACAGCAATCAAAGAAGAAAAAGAAATAAAAGGAGTCCACACTGGAAAAGAAAAAGTAAAGCTGTCACTGTTTGCAGATGACATGATGCTATACATAGAGAATCCTAAGGATGCTACCAGAAAACTACTAGGACTAATCAATGAATTTGGTAAAGTAGCAGGATACAAAATTAATGCACAGAAATCTCTTGCATTCCTGTATACTAATGATGAACAATCTGAAAGAGAAATTAAGGAAACACTCCCATTTACCATTGCAACAAAAAGAATAAAATACCTAGGAATAAACCCACCTAAGGAGAGAAAAGACCTGTATGCAGAAAACTATAAGACACTGATGAAAGAAATTAAAGATGATACAAACAAATGGAGAGATATACCATGTTCGTGGAGTGGAAGAATCAACATTGTGAAAATGACTATACTACCCAAAGCAATCTACAGATTCAGTGCAATCCCTATCAAACTACCAATGGCATTTTTCACAGAACTAGAACAAAAGATTTCACAATTTGTATGGAAACACAAAAGACCCTGAATAGCCAAAGCAATCTTGAGAAAGAAAAACGGAGCTGGTGGAATCAGGCTCCCTGACTTCAGACTATACTACAAAGTTACTGTAATCAAGACAGTATGGTACTGGCACAAAAACAGAAATATAGATCAATGGAACAGGATAGAAAGCCCAGAGATAAACCATGCTCATATGGCCACCTTATCTTTGATAAAGGAGGCAAGAACATACAATGGAGAAAAGACAGCCTCTTCAATTAGTGATGCTATGAAAAGTGGGCAACTACATGTAAAAGAATGAAATTAGAACACTCCCTAACACCATACACAAAAACTCAAAATGGATTAAACACCTAAATGTAAGGCCAGACACTATAAAACTCTTAGAGGAAAACGTAGGCATAACACTCTATGACATAAATCACGGCAAGATCCTTTTTGACCCACCTCCTTGATGAATAGAAATAAAAACAAAAATAAGCAAATGGGACCTAATGAAACTTAAAAGCTTCCGCACAGCAAAGGAAACCATAAACAAGATGAAAAGACAACCCTCAGAATGGGAGAAAATATTTGCAAATGAAGCAACTGACAAAGGATTAATCTCCAAAATATACAAGCAGCTCATGCAGCTCAATATCAAAAAAACAAAAAACCCAATCCAAAGCTGGGCAGAAGACCTAAATAGACATTTCTCCAAAGAAGATATACGGATTGCCAACAAACACATGCAAGGATGCTCAACATCACTAATCATTAGAGAAATGCAAATCAAAACTACAATGAGGTATCACCTCACACTGGTCAGAATGGCCATCATCAAAAAATCTACAAACCATAAATGTTGGAGAGGGTGTGGAGAAAAGGGAACCCTCTTGCACTGTTGGTAGGAATGTAAATTGATACAGCCACTATGGAGAACAGTATGGAGGTTCCTTAAAAAACTGAAAATAGAACTACCATATGACCCAGTAATCCCACTACTGGGCATATACCCTGAGAAAACCATAATTCCAAAAGAGTCATGTACCACAGTGTTCACTGCAGCTCTATTTACAGTAGCCAGGACATGGAAGCAGCCTAAGTGTCCATCAACAGATGAATGGATAAAGAAGATGTGGCACATATATACATTGGAATATTACTCAGCCATAAAAAGAAATGAAATTGAGTCATTTGTAGCAAGGTGGATGGACCTGGAGACTGTCATACAGAGTGAAGTAAGTCAGAAAAAGAAAAACAAATACCGTATGCTAACACATATATATGGAATCTAAAAAAAAAAAAAAAAAAAAAATGGTTCTGAAGAACCTAGGGGCAGGGCAGGAACAAATTCGCAGATGTAGAGAATGGACTTGAGGACAGGGGGAGGGGGTTAGGTAAGCTAGGATGAAGTGAAAGAGTGGCATGGACATATATACACTACCAAATGTAAAATAGACAGCTAGTGGGAAGCAGCCACATAGTACAGGGAGATCAGCTCAGGGCTTTGTGACCACCTAGAGGGGTGGGATAGGGAGGGTGGGAGGGAGACACAAGAGGGAGGGGATATGGAGATATACATATAGCTGATTCACTTTGTTATACAACAGAAACTAACACACCATTGTAAAGCAATTATACTCCAATAAAGATGTTTTAAAAAATTAAATAAATAGGTTTTAAAAAAAAAATCTCTCTTTGGCTGCAGTAGGAAGAGTGGATTAAGATAATCCAGAGTTCCTTAAGGACCCTCTCTGAATTGAAAAAGAAAATAAAAATATGTGTATATTGATGAGTGTTCTTTAATAAATGCAACACTATTAAAAAAAATAAAATACACTATCAGTTATACTAAAAATATCTTTAAAAATTCAAAGGGTCATATCTAGAATACTAATGCTAAAGAGGGAAAAAAATGTTGAAAATAATATTAAAAGCTTGGGACATCAAAACACAATGTCTTCTTATATTTACAGGTATTGTCACAAAAATCACTCTAACTCGAATCCAGAAGTGATAATAAAAACAAGAGAACACCTAGCTGATGTTGTGTTAGGGCAAAATAACATCCAGATTAAAATACTGACACTACATTGTTTTACTGAAAATACAGTTTCATCTTGATGGCTAATTTGCATATCCTCTCAAGTATAGTATGTTTCAAGGAGGCTAGGCTATGTTTTTGAGCACTGAGCTATTCATCCATCTGTGAAAAGAAGGGGAAAGGCGACGCTCAGTGACATGAATGGAGAGAGCCTCCGGGCTTGCGGGCACTCTCTCTCTCTCTCTCTCTCTCTCTCCCCCCCCTCATTAGCAATTGCAGAAGTAGAGTGAACGCAGTTATTTAGCAGGATTGGCCTTTGTCAAATCCTTACTTGTTCTCCCACCACTTGAACAGATTTCCACGAAGTTTTCCTCCAACACCCTGGGTTGGAGTATTACTTACTCTGGAGGCCAGAGAAAAATCAGCCAGTTTCTCTTCATTTCAGTTCCAAAAAATGGAATTCTCTGTTCACAGGGGTTTGGAAGGCAGTCCTCCAGTCTTTAAAGAGTACAGGTGCACTAGGAAGCTTGTCGTTGGATCGTGCAAATAGCATGACCTCCATGCCCTGATCCTGTAACAGACTCCGTCCAGCACTCAGCCTCCACGGACCCCAAAGAGAAAGTCAGAAAGGCAGCCACTCCCATCGCTGTCTTGTCTTGGTCATCTCACATGAGGAAAACCTCTGCACTAGCTTGTCTTGTGGACCCCAGGATGTCTCCCTTCAGGAGGGAAAATAACCTCATGGTCCTTTCTAAGGAGTATGTGTTGGTAGGAAGCTGATCGCCTCACTGCAAGTAATTGTGTCAGATGCAGATTTAGTAAGTACTGTTTATGTACCAGGTGATTTATATACTTTGTGCTAATCCTTAAAACAACTCAACAAGGTTGGCATTATAATTCTCATTTTATAGAAAATCATATGACCCAGAGCAGTTAAGTGACTTGTCCAAAACAACCCATCAGAATCACAATTTGAACCCAGATCTGAGTTTATCTGACTTCCTTAACCAGTATCCTCTCCCATTTCCACCATCCTTACAAGGACCCCTACAAGTTTCATGAGAAGTGTTATGGATAAGACACGTGCAGTGCAGAACATAAGGGTTCTTTGACTTCTCTCCTGTGAGACTCTGATGTGATCATCACAAAATACAAAAGCAGAGAACCAGATCTTACCTGGAGGTGGAGATCAGGCAGCCAGTTCCTCTCAGTGTGCCCAGCAAGAGGCTGGACCACACTCCACAGACTGAAAGAGGAAGCAGGTGGATCCTACAGCAGCTTTGAGCAGTTTTGTCAGGTGGGGAGAGCCTGGTTGGACACAGAGCAGATCAGCGGAAAGAAAAGATGTAGGGCATGGTCTCACCCGTGGCCAATCTCTTCTGTTTTCTCTTTCCTCCTGGCCTCTTTTCTCTGGCAGTCTGCAGGGAACAGACCACTCTGGCAAAGCCACTGACGTGCATCTCAGCTCCCAGGGCACAGAAAGAGCTGATGCCTTTGAGCCATTTCTTTGCAATTTGCTGCAAGTTTAAGGCCGCACGTGATAAAGCTTTCTTTATGGGAGAGAGTGAAGAAAGAAAAGACCACTTGTGATCTTACTTGCTGATTCCCAGAAAACACGACTCTGCAGGGGGCAGAGGGTAAGGGAACAGAAGCAGGAGGAGGGACGGAAGTTTGTAACAAAGATCTCTCCTTCTCCTTCCAAGAAGTTTTTAAGCCAGCCGCTCCTTGAGGACATCACTGGAATTCTTTTAAAAAAAAAAAAAAAAAAAAAAAAAAGCTCATGGACTAAAATCTCTGTATGGTTTCTTTTCCCATTGGGATTCTTTCTAGAATCTGCCGGGACCACAGATCTGGTGAGGACTAAGGCTCTGCAGAGTTTTTTCCAGAAAGGGTTAATTCTCAAAGAGACATGATCAGTTGCTCACACCCACAATTTCTGTGAATCTTAAAAGTAGAAAAAGAAAGAAAAACATTGAAATTTTGGCATTCAGTTGTTCATTCTACATAAATTCTAAGAAAAGAGAACTCCTTGAACTAAGACATTCTACAATTCAGTTAAATTCTTTTTTCGAGACTACCATTTGAGAGGATTTTGAGCAGTACTAGCTTGCATGTGGTTTACACTAATAAATGAATTTGCTTCCAGAATCATCCAAGGTCCACCATTTTCTTACATGGCTGTGACTATGGCCTGGTCACTTTACAGTCTTAACTTCTTCCTTGGTGAGCAGAATTTTTATTAAAAAAAAAAAAACACATTCACAAGGTGGTTTAAGAATTATATTATGTACTCAAACATACATTTCAAATAACAAAGTACTAAATGACAAAGTTATCATCATTACACATATAATTTCAGTTCACATAATGGTCAGGATCATTAATTAATAGTCAAATATTATTATAAGATATTTTACTATAAAAGAAAAAAAGATACAAGGAAAATAAAGAAATAAGAAATCTTTTAGTGAAGCAACTGTGTATCTGGAGTCTAAAAGACCAAATACTTTATTTTAGCCAACAGCCAACCTTTGCCATCAGAAATAGTGAGCAAACATCATAACAGGTCTTAGACTTTTCAATGTGTCTGACAGGTGGCCATTGGTGCATTGAAGGGGAGACACTGTTTACCAGCCAAAAAGCACAAAAGGCCTACTTTTTCTCAACACGAAATGCAATTTTACCCCAAGAGTGTAATTTGGTCTATTCCTAACTTTCTCAAATTCACTCTCTATCATGATTCCTTTTCTGACCTCTTCAGTCCATGGCTCATGTTTCTATTTTGAATGCGCATCATACTTATTTTATACATGATATTCAGAGTTTCTCATAAACAGCCTTGCAGTGGATTATATCCTACTTTCATACTATAGACCAGGGTTCAGCAAACTTCCCATAAAAGGTCAAATAATAAATAGCTTAGGTTTTGAAGGCCGATCTCTGTCACAGTCACTCAACTCTGCCACTGTGGTGTGAAATCAACCATAAATGAGTTAACCATGAATGAATGAGTTTTCTAGGGTTGTGTAACAAAGTACCACAAACTGGCTGGCTTAAAACAACAGAACTTTATTATCTCAGTTCTGGAGGGGAGAAGTCCAAAATCAAAGTGTGGGCAGAGCCGTGCTCCCTCTGAAACCTGCAGAGAATCCTTCCTTGGCTATTCTGTCTTCTGGCGTTTGCTGCCAATTGTTGGCATTCCTTGGCTTATAGGTTCATCACTTCAGTCTCTGCCTCCATTGCCACATGGTCATCTTCTCCTTGTGTGTCTCTGTCTTCTCCTGTTCTTAAAAGGAAACCAGTCATATTGAATTAGGGTCTACTGTAAGGACCTCATCTTAACTTGATTACAACTGCAAAGTCTTTGGTTCCAAATAAGGGCACATCCATTGATACAGGGGCCTAGGATTTCAGTAAATGCTTTTGGGGGGATACAATTCAACCCATAGCACTCATTCTCATTTGCTTCCTTATCTGAGGTAAGGATCACACAATCATTTTATTTATTTATTTATTTATTTTTATTGAAGCATAGTTATCTGGTTATACGTACAGTTATTTGGTTATATATATAACCAAATATATATATATATATATATATATATACACACACACACACATACACAGACACATACTTTTTGGATTCTTTCCATTATGGTTTATTAAAATATATTGAATATAGTTCCCTGTGCTGTACAGTAAATCCTTATTGTTTATCTATTTTATATATGGTAGTGTGTATCTATTAATCCCATATTCCCAGTTTATCCCTCCCCCTTCCCCCTTTGGTAACCATAAGTTTGTTTCCTATGCCTGTGTGTCTGTTTCATTTTGTAAATAAGTTTACTTGTACTATTTTTTAGATTCCACATATAAGTGATATCATATAATATTTGTCTTTCTCTGTCTGACTTACTTCACTTAGTATAATCTCTAGGTCCACCCATGTTGCTGCAAATGACATTATTTTGTTCTTTTTTTATGGCTGAGTAGTATTCCATTGTACATATGTACCACATCTTTATCCATTCATCTGTTGATGGACATTTAGGTTGTTTCCATGTCTTGGCTATTGTAAATAGTGCTGCTATGAACATAGGGGTGCACGTATCTTTTCTAATTATAGTTTTGTCTGGATATATGCCAAGGAGTGGGATCACTGGATCATATGGTAACTCTGTTTTTAGTTTTTTAAGGAACCCGCATACTGTTCTCCACAGTGGCTATACGAATTTACATTCCCACCAAGAATGTAGGAGGGTTCCTTTTTCTCCACACGCTCTCCAGCATTTGTTATTTGTAGACTTTTTGGAGATGACCATTCTGACTGGTATAAGGTGATACCTCATTGTAGTCTTGATTGCATTTCTCTAATAATTAGTGATGTTGAGCATTCTTTCATGTGTCTGTTGGCCATCTGTATGTGTTCTTTGGAGACTGTTTACGTCTTCTACACATTTTTTAATTGGGTTGTTTGGTTTTTTTGATATTGAGCTGTATGAGCTCTTTGTACATTTTGGAAATTAATCTCTCGTTGGTCTCATTGTTTGCAAATATTTTCTCCCATTCTATGGGTTGCCTTTTCATTTTGTTTATGGTTTCCTTTGCTGTGCAAAAGATTTTAAGTTTAATTAGGTGCCATTTGTTTATTTTTGTTTTTATTGACATTACTCTAGAAGATGGATCCAAAAAGATATTGCTGTGATTTATGTCAAAGAGTGTTCTGCCTGTTTTCCTCTAGGAGTTTTATAGTATCTGGTCTTACACTTAGGTCTTTATTCTATTTTGAGTTTATTTTTGTGTATCGTCTTAGAGAATGTTCTAACTTTATTCTTTTATATGTAGCTGTCCAGTTTTCCAGCACCACCTGTTGAAGAGACTATCTTTTCTCCATTGTATATTCTTGTCTCCTTCATCATAGATTAATTGACCATAGGTGCATGGGTTTACTTCTGGACTTCCTATCCTGTTCCATTGATCTATATGTCTGTTTTTGTGCCAGTACCATACTATTCTGATGACTGTAGCTTTGTAGTATAGTCTGAAGTCAGGGTGCCTGATTCCTCCAGCTCCATTTTTCTTCTTCTCAAGATTGCTCTGGCTATTCGGGGTCTTTTGTGTTTCCATACAAATTTAAAATTTTTTGTTCTAGTTTTGTAAAAAATACCATTGGTAATTTGGTGGGGATTGCATTGAAGCTGTAGATTCAAAGCACAGGATTTTAGGCTCTACACTACACTCTCCAGACCTGCCTTTTTCCTTCACAAAGCTACATTGACACATTGAGAGAGTGTCAATGGCTAGCAACTGGGGTCCTCACTTATTTTAAAGATCTATTTAAAAAGTGCATTGATATTGAGTTCATCTTTCCCTTCTTAAAGTCCCATATCTTTGCAAAATCTTTTCTCATCACTTCATTACACACAAACCTTTCCCTTCTTAAGCACTTTCTGTAATTACCACATACTGCCATTTAAAAGAGAGAAGACATTTTTTGTTGGGGTACAGTTGACTTACAGTGTTGTATTGGTTTCAGGTGTACAGCAGAGTAAGTCAGTTATTTGTATACACATATATATTCTTTTTCAGATTCTTTTCCATTATAGGTTATTATAAGATATTGAATATAGTTCCCTGTGTTATACAGTAAATCCTGTTGTTTATCTATTTTATATTAATATGTAGTAGTGTGTATCTGTTAATCCCAAACTCTGAATTTATCCCTCCCTGCTCCCTTCCCCTTTGGAAACCCTAAGAGAGAAGAGATTTAAAATTCATCAAGTGCTTACCTAGGTATCAGGTACTGTATGGGCATATAAACAATCATTATATTAATTCTAACAAAAAAATTTCTGCTGTACAGCAAAGTGATTCAGTTATATATATATATATATATATATATATATACTTTTTCACATTCTTTTCCATTATGGTTTATCACAAGATAGTGAACATAGTTTCCTGTGCTATACACACAGGATCTATATAGGATCTTGTTTATCCATTCTATGCATAATAGATTACATCTGAAAATCCCAAACTCCCATTCCATCCCTCCCCCATGTCCCCCCCTCCCTTTGGCAACCACACGTCTGTTCTCTATGTCTGTGAGTCTGTTTCATAGATAAGTGCATTTGTGTCATATTTTAGATTCCACATGTAAGTGATATTATACGGTATTTGTCTTTCTCTTTCTGACTTACTTCACTTAGTTTGATAATCTCTGGGTCCATCCATGCTCCTGCAAATGGCATTATTTTGTTCTTTTTTATGGCTGAGTAGTATTCCACTGTATATATGTACCACATTTTTATCCATTCATGTCGATTGACATTTAGGTTGTTTCCATGTCTTGGCCATTGTAAATAGTGTTGCTATGAACATAAGGGTGCATGTATCTTTTCAAATTATAATTTTGCCTGGATATATGCCCAGGAGTGGGATTGCTGTATCATATGCTAACTCTACTTCTAGTTTTTTGAGACATACATACTGTTTTCCATAGTGGCTTCCCCAATTTACACTCCCACCAACAGTGTAGGAAGGTTCCCTTTTCTCCAAACCCTCTCAAGCATTTGTTTTTCATCTTCAATTTCTTTCATCAGTGTCTTACAGTTTACAGAGTACAGGTCTTTTGCCTCCTTAGGTAGGCTTATTCCTAGTTATTTTATTCTTTTTATTTTGATGGTAAATGGGATTGTTTCCTTAATTTCTCTTTCTGATCTTTTGTTGTTAGTGTGTAGGAATGCAAGAGATTTCTGTGCATTAATTTTGTATCCTGCAAATTTACCAAATTCATTGATGAGCTCTAGTCGTTTTCTTGTGGTGACTTTAGGAGTTTCTATGTAGAGTATTATGTCATCTGCAAATGGTGACTGTTTTACTTGTTCTTTTCCAATGTCTATTCCTTTTCTTTCTTCTTCTACGATTGCCATGGCTAGGACTTGCAAAACTGTGCTGAATAAAAGTGGTGAGAGTGGACATCCCTGTCTTGTTCCTGATCTTAGAGTAAATGCTTTCAGCTTTACACTGTTGAGTACGATGTTGGCTGTGTTTTTGTCATTTATGGCCTTTTGAGGTATGTTCCCTCTATGCCAACTTTCTGAAGAGTTTTTATCATAAATGGATATTGAATTATTGAAACGCTTTTTCTGCATCCATTGAGATGATCATATGGTTTTTATTCAGTTTGTTAATGTGGTGTGTCACATTGATTGATCTGCAGATATTGAAGAATCCTTGCATATTATCATGGCATATGATCCCACTTGATCATGGCATATGATCTGTTTAATGTATTGTTGGATTTGGTTTGCTAGTATTTTTTTGAGGAATTTTGCATCTATTTCATCAGTGATATTGGCCTGTAATTTTCTTTTTTTGTGGTATTTTTGTATGGTTTTGGTATCAGGGTGATGGTGGCCTCATAGAATGAGTTCAGAAGTTTTCCTTCCTTTGCAGTGTTTTGGAGTAGTTTCAGAATAATAGGTGTTACTCTTCTATACATGTTTGGTAGAATTTACCTATAAACCCTCTGATCCTAGACTTTTGTTTTTTGGGAGTTTTTAAATCACAGATTCAATTTCAGTGCTTGTAATTGGTCTGTTTATATTTTCTGTTTCTTCCTGGTTCAGTCTTGGGAGATTATACCTTTCTAAGAATTTTCCATTTCTTCTAGGTTGTCCATTTTATTGGTGTATATTTGCTTGTAGTAGTCTTATGGTCTATGTATTATGGTCCTTTGTATTTCTTTGGTGTTGGTTTTAAATTCTCATTTTTCATTTCTGAATTTAGTGTTTTGGGCCCTCTCCGTTTTTTTTCTTGATGAATCTGGCTAAAAGTTTGTCAATTTCATTTATCTTTTCAAAGAACAAGCTTTTAGTTTCATTGATCTTTTCTATTATTTTATTAGTCTCTATTTCATTTATTTCTACTCTCATCTTTATGATTTCTTTCCTTCTACTGACTTTGGGTTTGGTTTGTTCTTCTTTCTCTAGTTGCTTAAGGTGTAAGATTAGGTTGCTTATTTGGATTTTTTGTTTCCTGTGGCAATCTTGTATTGCTATAAACTTCCCTCTTAGAACTGCTTTTGCTGCATCCCATAGGTTTTGGATCATTGTGTTTTCATTTTCATTTGTCTCTAGGTATTTTTTTTTATTTCCTGTTTGGTTTCTTCAGTGATCCTTTGTTTAGTAGCATATATTGTTTAGCCTCCACGTGTTTGTTTTTTTTTTTGAAGTTTTTTTTCTTGTAGTTGATTTCTAGCCTCATAGCATTCTGGAAGGAAAAGATGCTTGATAGAACTTCAGTTTTCTTAAATTTGCCAGGGCTTACTTTGCGGCCCAGCATGTAATCTATCCAGAGAATGTTCCACATGCACATGAAAAGAATGTGTATTCTGCTGCTTTCAGATTGAATGCTCTATAAATATCAATTAAGTACATCTGGTCTAATGGTCATTTAAGGCCTGTGTTTCCTTATTGATTTTCTGTCTGAATGATCTGTCCATTGACAAAAGTGAGGTGTTAAAGTTCCCCACTATTATTGTGTTACTGTCAATTTCTCCTTTTATGTCTATTAACGTTTGCCTTATATATTGAAGTGCTCCTGTGTTGAGTACGTATATATTTACAATTGTTATATCTTCTTGGATTGAGCTCTTGATATAGTGTCCTTCTTTGTCTCTTGTCACAGTCTTTATTTTAAAGTCTATATTGTGTGTCCTATGAGTATTGCTACTCCAGCTTTCTTTTGATTTCCATTTGCATGGAATACCTTTTTCCATCCCCTCACTTTCAGTCTGTACATGTCCCTAGATATGAAGTGAGTCCTTGTCAACAGCATATATATGGGTCTTGTTTTTGTATCCATTCAGCCAGTCTGTCTTTTTTTACTCCCTTGGGGGGTTTTATTTTATTTTATTTAAGAAAAAAAATTAAAATTGAAGTATAGTTGATTTACAGTGTTGTGTTAATTTTTGCTGTACAGCAAAGTGATTCAGTTACATATATATATTCTTTTTTATATTCTTTTCCATTATGTTTTATCACAGGATATTGACTATAGTTCCCTAAACAGTAGGAACTTTTTTGTTTATCCATTCAATCTATGTCTTTTGGTTGGAGCATTTAATCTGTTTAAGGTTATTATCGATATGTATGTTTTTATTCCCATTTTTTAATTGTTTTGGATTTGTTTCTGTAGGTCTTTTATCTCCTTTCCTCTTTTGTTCTTATTTCTTGTGATTTGATGACTATCTTTAGTGTTGTGTTTGTATTCCTTTTTCTTTTTTGTGTGTATATCTATTTTAGATTTTTGGTTTGCTGTTACCATGAGGTTTTTGTATAGCAGTCCATATATATATGTATATGTATATGTATACACACACATTATTGTTTGAAGTTGCTGATCTTTTAATTTCAAATGCATTTTAAATATCCTGCATTAGTACTCTCCTCTTCTCACAATAACTGATTTTGATATCATATTTTACATCTAATTGTTTTGCATATCCCTTAACTGCTTATTAAGCATACAGATGATTTCATTATTTTTGTCTTTTAATCTTCCTATTAGTTTTGTGTGGATGATTTCCTACCTTTACTGTATGTTTGCCTTTACTGGTGAGCTTTCCTATTTTGTAATATTCTTGTTTCTAGTTGTGGCCTTTTCTTTTCCTCCTAGAGAAGTTCCTTTAGCATTTTTTGTAAAGCTGGTTTGGTGGTTGAAATCTTTAAGCTTTTGCTTATCTGTAAAGCTTTTGATTTCTCCATCAAATCTGAATGCATGTCTTGCTGGGCAGAGCATTCTTGGTTGTAGGTTTTTCCTTTTCATCACTTTAAATATATTGTGCCACTCCCTCCTGGCCTGCAGAGTTTCTGCTGAAAAATCAGCAGATAGCCTTATGGGAGTTCCCTTGTATGTTATTTGTTGCTTTTCCCTTGTTGCTTTTAATATTTTCTCTTTACCTTTAATTTTTGTCAACTTGATTACTCTGTGTCTTGACATGTTCCTCTTTGGGTTAATCCTGTATGGGACTCTGCACTTCCTTGATATGGGTGGCTCTTTCCTTTCCCATGTTAGGGAGATTTGGGGCTATTATCTCTTCAAATATTTTCTCAGGCCCTTTTCTCTCTCTTCTCCTTCTGGGACCCCTATTATGCAAATGTTAGTGTGTTTGATGTTGTCCCAGAGGTCTCTTAAACTGTCCACATTTCTTTTCATTCTTTTTTCTTTCTTCTGTTCTGCAGTAGTGATTTCCACCAATCCGTCTTCCAGCTCACTGATACATTCTTTTGCCTCATTTATTCTGCTATTTATTCCTTCTAGTGCATTTTTCATTTCAGTTGTTGTATTGTTCAACTCTGTTTGGTTGTTCTTTATATTTTCTAACTCTTTGTTAAAGATTTCTTGTAATTTCTCACTCTGTGCATCCATTGTTTTCCAGAGTTCTTGAATCCTCTTTATGTTCATTACTCTCTGAACTCTTTCTTGGGAATACTGCCTATCTCCGCTTCATTTAGTTGTTCTTCTGGGGTTTTATCTTGTTACTTTTCTGGAACTTATCCCTCTGCCATTTCATTTTGTCTAAATTTCTATTTGTATTTTTATGTATGTGGTAGGTTAGTCATTTTCTCGACCTTGGAGAAGTGGTCTTCTGTAGGGGATGTCCTATATACCCCAGAATTATACTCCCCTCTCATCACTCAAGGGCCAGGGACCAGCTGGTTCCAGGGTAGGTTCTGACCTGTGTTTGCAGACTCAGTTCTGCAGGCTGCTTGATCATAGATTTCTTGCTTCTGTTTCTGCCACCCTAGTGGGTAAGGCTGTTGTAGAGCCATGTGCAAGCTTCCTGGTGGGAGGGGCCTGTGTTTGCCCACTATAGTGTGGAACTGGGTCTTGACCCTCTGGTGGGCAGGGCCGGGTCAAGAAGCATGTCTAGAGGCAGCCGTGGGTTCAAGAAGTCTTTAGGCAACCTGTCTGCTGATGGGTTGTGCTATGTTCCCACCCTGATGGTTGTTTGGCCTCTCAGCACTGGAGCCTACAGGCTGTTGGGTGGGGCCAAGTCTTGGTGCTAATGACCCAAGCAAGATATCAGCCCCCAGTGAGAGTCCATGCAGATGAACATTCCCCTATACCTCCGCCACCAGTGTCCATGTCCCCAGGGTGAGTCACAGCTGCCCCCCTCCTTCCCAAGAGACCATCCAAGACCAGCATGTAGGTCTGACCCAGCTCCTATAAAGTCACTGCTTTTGCTCTAGGTCTCAGTGTGTGTGAGACCTTGTGTGCGCCCTCCAAGAGTGGAGTCTCTGTTTCCCCCAGTCCTGTGGAGTCCCTGCAATCAAGCCCCACTGGCCTTCAAAGCCAAATGCTCTGGGAGTACCTCCTCCCGATGCCAGACCCCCAGACTACGGAGCCTGATGTAAGGCTCAGAACTCTCACCTCTGTGGAAGAACTTCTGGGATGTATCGGGTAGGCCAAAAGGTTCATTTGGTCTTTTCCATAAGATGGATTTAGTAGCACTTAGTTGTCTTTAACTTCATTCGAAACAATATTTTTAGATTGTATGTGACAGCTGTCATACCAGCATGCATTTAAAAAAAGACTTATCAAAATTGGTGAATTTTTGTGTAGCCATTTTAATATTGAAGATAGAAGAAAAAAAGCAACATTTTTGGCATACTCTGCTTTATTATTTTAAGAAAGGTAAAATGTAACTGAAACACACAAAAAGATATGTGCAGTGTATGGAGAAGATCGAACTTGTCAAAAGTGGTTTGCGAAGTTTCGTGCCGGGGATTTCTTGCTGGATGTTGCTCCATGATCTGGTAGACCAATTGAAGTTGATAGTGATCAAATCAAAACAATAATTGAGAACGATCAACGTTATACCACGTGGGAGATAGCAATATACTCAAAATATCCAAATCAAGTGGTGAAAATCATTTACACCAGTGTGCTTATATGAATCGCTTTGATGTTTGGGTTCCACATAAGTTAAGCCAAAAACACCTTCTTGACCATATTTCCGCATGCAATTCTCTACTGAAACGTAATGAAATGCTCCGTTTTTAAACCAAATTGTGAAGGGCTATGAAAAGTGGATACTGTACGACAATGGGAATGGAAGAGATCATGCAACAAGCAAAATGAACCATGACCAACCACACCAAAGGCCAGTCTTCATCCAAAGAAGTTGATGTTGTGTATGTGGTGGGATTGGAAGGGAGTCCTCTATTATGAGCTACTTCCGGAAAACCAAACAATTAATTCCAACAAGTACTGCTCCCAATTAGACCAACTGAAAGTGGTACTTAACAAAAAACGTCCAGAAATAGTCAACAGGAAACGCACAATCTTCCATCAGGATAATTCAAGACAGCATGTTTCTTTGATGACCAGGCAAAAACTGTTCCAGCTTGGCTGGGAAGTGCTGATTCATCCACTGTATTCACCAGACATTGCATCCTTGGATTTCCATTTATTTCAGTCTTCACAAAATTCTCTTAATGGAAAAAATTTCAATTCCCTGGAAGACTGTAAAAGGCACCTGGAACAGTTCTTTTCTCAAAAAGGTAAAAAGTTTTGGGAAGATGGAATTATGAAGTTGCCTGAAAAATGGCAGAAGGTAGTGGAACAAAAGCGTGAATACATTGTTCAATAAAGGTCTTGGTGAAAATAAAAAATGTGTCTTTTATTTTTACTTAAAAAAACCAAAGGCACTTTTTGGCCCACCCAATAATAATTCTCCAGTTTGTGGGTCGCCCACCTGGGGAGGGGGGATGGATTTGATTGTATCATGAGTGTGCCGCCCCCCCCCCCACGGTCTCATTGTGGTTTCTTCTTTATGCCTTTGGCTGTAGAATATCTTTTTTGGTAGGTTCCTTTTTTTTTTTATCAATGACTGTTCAGCAGTTAGTTGTGATTTTGGTGTGCTTGTAAAAGGAAGTGAGCTCAAGGTCCTTCTACTTCACCATCTAGTCTCCGATCTCTATTTGTAAACTTTTTGGTGATAGCCATTCTGATCAGTGTGAGCTGATATCACATTGTTGTTTTGCATTTCTCTAATAAATAGTGATATTGAGCATCTTTTCATGTGCTTATTAGCCATCTGTATGTCTTCTTTGGGAAAATGTCTATTCAGGTCTTCTGCCCATTTTTTGATTGAGTTGTTTGGCTTTTTTTTTTTTTTTGATATTGAGTTGTATGAGCTGTTTATACATTTCAGATATTAATCCCTTGTCAGCCGTATCACTTGTAAATAGTTTCTCCCATTCTGTAGGTGTTGTCTTTTCATTTTGTTGGTTTCCTTTGCTGTACAAACGTTTTTAAGTTTAATTAAGTCCCACTTGCTTTTTCTTTGTTTTCTTTTCTTTTGTTTCCGTTGCCTAAGGAGACAGATCCAAAAAAAGATTGCTACAATTTATGTCAAAGCGTGTTCTGCCTATGTTCTCTTCTAGGAGTATTATGGTTTCTGTTCTTATGGTTAAGTCTTTAATTCATCTTGAGTTTATTTTTTTGTATGGTGTGGGGAAATGTTCTAATCTCACTTTTTCACATGTAGCTGTCCAGTTTTCCCAGCACGAGGTTTTGAAGAGACTGTTTTCCCTCTGTTGTATATTCCTGCCTCCTTTGTCATAGATTAATTAATCATAGGCATGTGGGTTTATTTTTGTGCTCTCTATTCTGTTCCATTGATCTATGTGTCTTTTTTTGTGGTAGTACTGTGCTAATTTGATTGTAACTTTGTAGTATATTTTGATGTCTGGGGGGGTGATATCTCCAGTTTTATTCTTTTTTCTCAAGATTGCTTTGGCAAATCGGGATCTTTTGTGGTTCCATATGAATTTTAGGATGATTTGTTCTAGTTTTGTGAAAAATGTCATTGTTTTTTAAAATAGAATTGCATTAAATCTGTAGGTTGCTTTGGATAGTATGGAAATTTTAACAGTATTAATTCTTCCAAGCCAAGAGCACAGGATATCTTTCCATTTCTTTGTATCATCTTCAGTTTCCTTCGTCAGTATTTTATAGTTTTCAGAGTAGAGGTTTTTCACCTCCTTGGTTAAGTTTATTTCTAGGTATTTTATTCATTTTGATGCAGTTTTAAATGGGATGGTTTTTTTTTACTTTCTCTTTCTGATAGTTCATTATTAGTGTATAGAAAAGCAACAGATTTCTGTATATTCATCTTGTATCCTGCAGTTTTACTGAATTCATTTCTTAGTTCTAATAGTTTTGGGGTGGAGACTTAAGTGTTTTCTATATAAAATATGTCATGTGCCAAAAGTGACAGTTTTACTACTTCCTTTCTATTTTGGATGACATTTCTTTTTCTTGTCTGATTGTTGTGGTAGGACTTCCAGTACTATGGTAAACAGATCTATGTTAAACAGACATGGCAAGACTGGGCATTCTTGTCTGGTTCCTAATTTTAGAGGAAAGACTTTCAGTTTTTCACTGTTCAGTATGATGTTAGCTGTTGATTTGTCATAAATGGCCTTTAGTCTATTGAGATATGTTCCCTCTATACCCAATTTGATGGGAGCTTTTATCATAAATGGGTGCTGAATTTTGTCAAATGCTGTTTCTTCGTCTGTTGAGATGATCATGTGATTTTTAAATTTTATAACTTTTTATTTTTTAATTAAAAACTTTTTTCTTATAGAAATTTTAAATGTTACTTTTCATTTACAGTTATCAAAAAATATTTGTTGTAGACCCTGTTTTGTACAGTACATCCTTGAGTCTATCTTACACCCAATAATTTGTATCTCCCACTCCCACATTCCTATATTGCCACCCCCGCCTTCAAACTGGTAACTACTAGTTTGTTCTCTACATGTGTGAATCTGCTTCTTTTTTGTTATATTCACTAGTTTGTTCTACTTTTTAGATTCCACATATAGGTGATATCATACAGCATTTGTCTTTCTTTATCTGACATATTTCACTTAGCATAAGGCCCTCCAAGTTAGTATTTTCATCATATATTTAGGTGTTCCTGTGTTGGGTGAATGTGTGTTAACAAGTGTAATATCCTCTTTTGTATTGATCTCTTTATCATTATATAATACCCTTCTTTGTCTTTTGTTATAGCTTTTCTTTTAATGACTGTTTTGTCTGACGTGAGTATTGCTATTCCCACTTTCTTGTCATTTCCATTTGCATGGAATATCTTTTCCATACCCTCACTTTCAGTGTGTATCTTTAGCTCTGAAGTGAATCTCTTGTAGGCAGTGTATAGATAGTTCTTGTTTTTTTGTTTTTTTGTTTGTTTTTCATTTTGTTTTGTTTTATCCAATCAGCCACCCTATGTCTTTTGATTGTAGCTTTTAGTCCATTGACATTTAAGGTAATTATTGATAGTTATGTACTTATTGTCATGTTATTACTTGTTTTCTAGTTGTTTTTGTAGTTCTTCTCTGTTCATTTTTTCTTCTTTTTGTTTATCTTGTGGTTTGATGATTTTCTTTAGTTGTATGCTTCTGTTCCTTTCTTTCCAGTTTTTGTGTATCTGTTGTAGGTTTTTGATTTGTGGTTACCATGGGGTTCATATATTTTGACCTATAACTATATCTGTTTGTTTTAAACTGGTAGTCAAGTTCAAGTACATTCTAAAGATCTACAGTTTTTAGTCCCCACCACCTCATAATATGTTTTTGATGTTATATTTTACATCTTCATGTTTATCCATTAATTGTTTATTGTAATTACAATTGTTTTACAATTTTTTGTTTTACTCTTCATACTGGCTTATTTAAGTGGTTGATCCTCAGTCCTTACTATATATTTGCTCTCCTAGTGGGATTTTTCCCTTTTCTATAGATTCTTTCTTCTTTTTCACTTAGAGAAGACCCCTTAATATGTCTTTTAGGGTAGGTTCAGTATTGATGAACCCTTTTAATCTTTGCTTGTCTGAGAAGTCCTTTATCTCTCCTTCTAGTCTAAATGATAATCTTGCTGTGTAGGGTATCCTACGTTTCAGGTTTTTCCCTTTTAGCACTTTGAATATATCATGTTACTCCCTTCTGGCCTGCAATGTTTCTACAGAGAAATGGGCTGATAGCTTATGGGAATTCCCTTGTATATGACTCTTTTTCTCTTGTCACCTTTAGAATATTCTTTTTATCTTTAACTTTTGCCATTTTAATGGCAAACAGATGTGGGTCTGTTTGGGGGACATAATGTTTTGGACCCTCTGTGCTTCCTATACCCAGATATTTGGTTTTCAAATACATTTTCGATCCCTCCCCCCTTCTCCTTCTGGGACCTCTACAATGCCGATATTTGTAAACTTAATATTATCCCATAGATCTCTTAACTTTCTTCCATTAAAAGAATTATTTTTGCTGTTCTGTTTGGATGATTTCCATTATTCTATCTTCCAGATCACTTATGTGTTCTTTTGCATTACTTAGTCTGCTATTCATTCCTTCTAGTGGGTTTTTTTTACTTTAATTAAGTTTCAGGTGTACAACATAGTGATTCGATATTTTTGTACATTACACACAAAGTTATTATAAAACATTTACTGTATTCCCTATGATGTACATTACATCCCTGGGACTTATTTATTTTATAACTGCTAGTTTGTACCTCTTAATTCCCTTCACCCTTCTCCCTCTGGCAACCACTACTTTGTTCTCTTTACCTGTGAGTCTATTTCTGTTTTGTTACATTTTTCCGTTTGTTTTGTTTTATAGGTTTCACATATAAATGAGAACATACTGTATTTGTCTTTCTCTGTCTGACTTAACTTCACTTAGCATAATATCATCCAGGTCCATCCATGTTGTCGCAAATGGCAAGATTTCATTCTTTTTCTATGGTTGACTAATATTCCTCTGTGTGTGTGTGTGTGTGTGTGTGTGTGTGTGTGTGTTTATTTGTATCCATTCATCTGTTGATGGGCACTTAGGTTGCTTCCATATCTTGGCTATTGTAAATAATGCTGCTATGAATATCAGGGTCCATATATATTTTCATTTTCTTCAGATAAATACCCAAGGGGTGGAATTTCAGGACTATATGGTAGTTCAATTGTTAATTTTTTGAGTAACCTCCATATTGTTTTCCATAGTGGCTGCACCAGTTTACATTCTCATGAACAGTGCATGAGAGCTCCCTTTTCTTCACATCCTTGCCAACACTTGTTATTTCTTCTCCTTTTGATGATGGCCATTCAGACAGGTATGAGGTGATATCTCATTATGGTTTTGATTTGCATTTCTCTGATGGTTAATGATGTTGAGCATTTTTTCCTGTGCCTGTTGCCCATCTGTATGTCTTCTTTGAAAAATGCCTATTTGGGGCCTCTGCCCATTTCTTTCTTTCTTTCTTTTTTATTAAAGTATAGTTGATTTACAATGTTGTGCTAATTTCTGCCATACAGCAAAGTGACTCAGTTTTACACATATATATTGGTACATTCTTTTCTTATATTCTTTTCTATTATGGTTTATCCCAGGAGATTGGATATATTTGCCTGTGCTGTATAGTAGGACCTTGTTGTTTATCCATTCTAAATGCAATAATTTCTATCTACTAACCCCAAACTCCCAGTACATCCCTCTCCCTCCTCTCCTCCCCCTTGGCAACCACAAGTCTGTTTCTTATGTCTGTGAGTCTGTTTCTGTTTTGTAGATCGGTTCATTTGTGCCATGTTTTAGTTAGTTTCCACATATAAGTGATACCATATGCTATTTGTCTTTCTCTTTCTGACTTACTTCACTTAGTGTGATAATCTCTAGGTCCACTTATGTTGCCGCAAATGGCATTGTTTTGTTCTTTTTTGTGACTGAGTAGTATTCCATTGTATATATGTACCACATCTTCTTTATCCATTCATCTGTCAATGGGCATTTAGATTGTTTCCATATCTTGGCTATTGTGAATAGTGCTACTATGAACATGGGGGTGCATGTATCTTTTTGAATTAGAGTTGTGTCCATGTATACGCCAAGAATGGGATTGCTGGATCATATGGTAGTTCTACTTTTAGTTTTCTGACAAACCTCAATACTGTTTTCCATAGTGGCTGAATCAACTTACATTCCCACCAAGAGTGTAGGAAGGTTCCCATTTCTCCACACCCTCTCCAGCATTTGTTATTTGTAGACTTTTTAATGATGGCCATTCGGACCCATGTGAGGTGGTACCTCATTGTAGTTTTGATTTGCATTTCTCTAATAATTAGTGATGTTGAGCAGCTTTTCATGTGTCTGCTGGCCATCTGTATGTCTTCTTTCAAGAAATGTCTATTAAGTTCTTCTGCCCATTTTTTTATTGGTTTTTTTGTTTTTTTGTTGTTGAGTTGTATGTGCTGCTGTATGTTTTAGAGATTAAGCCCTTGTTGGTCGCATCATTTGCAAATATTTTCTCCCAGTCTGTACTTTGCCTTTTCATTTTGTTTATGGTTTCCTTTGCTGTGCAAAAGCTTGTAAGTTTGATTAGGTTCCATTTGTTTATTTCTGCTTTTATTTCTCCTGCCTTGGGAGACTGACCTAAGAAAACATTGGTATGATTTATGTCAGAAATGTTTTGCCTATGCTCTCTTGTAAGTTTTACAGTATCATGTCTTATGTTTAAGTCTTTAAGCAATTTTAACTTTATTTTTTGTGCATTGTGTCAGGGTGTGTTCTAACTTCATTGATTTATATGCAGCTGTCCAACTTTCCCAGCACCACTTGCTGAACAGACTGTCTTATTCCCATTTTATATTCTTGCCTCCATTGTCGAAGATTAATTGACTGTAGGTGTGTGGGTTTATTTCTGGGCTTTCTATTCTGTTCTATTAATCCATATGTATGCTTTTGTACCAATTCCATACTGTTTTGATTACTGTAGCTTTGTAGTATTTTCTGAGGTCTTGGGAGAGTCATGCCTCCTGCTTTGTTTTTTTCCTCAGATTGCCTTGGCAATTCTGGATCTTTTATGGTTCCTTATAAATTTTTGGATTATTTATTCTAGTTCTTTGAAAAATATCATGGGTAATTTGATAGGGATCGCATTAAATCTGTAGACTGCTTTGGGTAGTATTGCCATTTTAACAGTATTAATTCTTTCAATCCAAGAACATGGGATATCTTTCCATTTCTTTGAATCCTCTTTAATTTCCTTATTAATGTTTTATAGTTCTAATATTTCCTTTATTAATGTTTTATACTTTTATTAATGTTTCACCTTCTTGGTCAGGTTTATTCCTAGGTTGTTTTTTGCTTTTTTTTTTTTTGGTGCAATTTTTAAATTTTTTTTTTTTTTTTACATTCCCTTTCTGATATTTCATTGTACGTTTAAAGAAATGCAATCGATTTCTGAATGTTAATCTTGTATCCTGCTTCTTTGCTGAATTCATTTATTAGATCTAGTAGATTTTGTGTGGAGTCCTTAAGGTTTCCTTTATATAGTATTATGGTTATCTGCATATAGTGACAGTTTTAACTCTTCCCATCCAATTTGGATACACTTTATTTCTTTTTCTTGTCTGGTTGCTGTGGCTAGGACTGTCAGTACTATGTTGAATAGAAGTGGTGAGAGTGGGCATCCTTGTCTTTTTCCACATTGTAGCAGGAAGGCTTTCAGCTTTTCACTGTTAAGTATTATGACTGTGGGTTTATTATAAATGGCTTTTATTATGTTGAGATATGTTCCCTCTATACCCACTTTGGTAAGAGTTTCTTTCATGAATAGATGTTGAATCTTGTCAAATGCTAAATCTATTGAGATGATCATGTGGTTTTTTACCTTTCTTTTGTTAATGCAGTGTATTACATTGATTGATTTGCATATGTTGAACCACCCTTGTGAACTTGGGATGAATCCCACTTGATCGTCATGTGTGATCTTTTTTATGTGTTGTTGGATTCAGTTTGCTAATATTTTGTTGAGAATTTTTGCATCTATATTTATCAAAGATATTGGCCTGTAATTTTCTTTTTTGGTGGTATCTTTGTTTGGTTTTGGTATCAGGTTGATGGTGGCTTCATAGAATGTCCTTTGGAGTGCTCCCTTCTCTTCAATCTTTTGGAAGAGTTTGAGAAGAATCAGTATAAGTTCTTCTTTTTATGTTTGGTAGAATTCACTTGTGAAGCCATCTAGTCTTGGATTTTGTTTGTAGGGAGTTTTGGGGGTTTTATTTTTGTTGTTGTTTGGTTTTTTTTTTCCAGATTCTATTTCACTTCTAGTGATCAGTCTGTTCAAATAATCTGTTTCTCCTTGATTCAGTTTTGGTGGGTGGTATGTTTCTAGAAAATTGTCCATTTCTTCTAGGTTGTCAAATTTGTTGGCATGTAATTGTTCATAGTATTCTCTTATGGTTTTTTATTTCTGCAGTATCTGTTGAGATTTCTCCTTTTTCATTTCTTATTTTGTTTATTTGGGCCCTCTCTCTTTTCTTCTTGGTAAGCCTGGCCAGAAGTTTGTCAATTTTGTTTACCCTTTCAAAAAACCAGCTCTTGGTTTTATTGATTTTTTTTCTTTTTTTTAAATCTCTATTTTATTTATTTCCACCCTGATCTTTATTAGTTCCTACCTTCTGTTGATTTTAGGTACCATTTGTTCTTTTTCTAATTCTTTTAGGTGGTAGGTTAGGTTGTTTATTTGAGATTTTTCTTGTTTTTTTTTTTTTTTGAGGAAGGCCTGTATTGTTATGAACTTCCCTCTAAGAACTGCTTTTGCTGCATACCATAGATTTTGTATGGTTGTGTTTTCAGTGTTGTTTGTCTCAAGGTATGTTTTAATTTGATCTTTGATTTCCTTGTTGGTTTTGTTAGTAGCATGTTGTTTAGTCTCCATGTAATCTTTTTTTCCTCATCTCTTTTCCTGTGGTTGATTTCTAGTTTCATGACATTACGGTCAGAGAAGGTGCTTGAAATAATTTCTATACTCTTAAATTTGTTGAGGTTAGTTTTGTGGTCTAGTATGTGGTCAGTCCTAGAGAATGTTCCACGTGTACCAGAAAAGAATATGTATTCTGTTTTTTTGTTTTGTTTTGTTTTTTGTTTTTTACATGTAATGTCCTGAAAATATAAGTTAAGTCTAACTGTTCTATTGTATGATTTAGGATCTCTGTTGCCTCATTGATTTTCTGTCTAGAAGATCTGTCCATTGATGCGAGTGGGGTGTTAAAGTCTCCTACTGTCATTTTATTCCTTTATATCTTTTAGTATTTGTTTTTTGTATTTGGGTGCTCCTATATTGGGTGCATATATGTTGATAGGTATAACATCCTCTTCTTGTATTGATCCTTTTATCATTATACAGTGTCTTCTTTATCTTTCCTTATGGCCTTTGTTTCAAAGTCTATTTTGTCTGATATGAGTATTGCAACTTTCCACTTTCTGTTTGCATGAAATATCTTTTTCTATCCCCACACTTTCAATCTACGTGTGTCATTTGCCCTAAGGTGGGTTTCTTGTAGGCAGCATATTGTAGGCTCTTGCTTTTTTTATCCAGCCTGCCAGTCTGTATCTTTTGATTGGAGCATTCAGTCCATTGACATTTAAGGTAATTATTGATACATATGTATTTATTGCCATTTTAAACCTTATTTTCCAGTTGATTCTATGTTTCTTCTTTGTTTTTTTTTTTTCTTTTTGTGGTTTGATGATTTCCTTTTATTTTATGCTTGTGTTTTCCCTTTTTGGTTTTTGTGAATCTATTGTATGTTTTTAATTTGTGGTTGCACTGTTTTTCAAGTATGTTAACTCCTTCTTATATCTGCTTGCTTTAGACTGATAATCATATAGGCTCAAACACATTCTTAAAAAAAAAAAAAAAAAGAATCTACATTTTCTTACTCTCCTTCCCCACATTTTATGGTTTTGGTATCCTTTTTTACATCCTCATGTTTATCCTTTTGCTGTTCCTTTTGTTTATCATCGCTTTCACAAATAGTTTTTTTTTCTTCTTTTTGATCTGTATCCTGGCTTATTTATGTGATTTATTTTCCAATTATCATTTACTCTTTCCTATAGATTTGTGCTTCTTTTCTATTTAGAGAAGTCCTTTCAATACTTCTTTTAGGATGGGTTTAGTATTGCTGTATTCTTTTAGTTTTTGCTTGTCTGAGAAATTCTTTCTCTCTCTTTCTATTCTAAATGATAATCTTGCTGGGTAGAATATCCTAGGTTGCAAATTTTTCCCTTTCAGAATTTTGAATATATCATGCTACTCCCTTCTGGCCTGCAACGTTTCTGTAGAGGAATCAGCTGATAGCCTTATAGGGGTTCAACGGTAATTAACTACTTGTTTTCTCTTGCTGCCTTTGAATCCTCCCTTTGTCCTTAACTTTTGCCATTTTAATTATAATATATAAGTCTGTTTGGGTTCTTCTTGTTTGGAACCCATTGTGCTTCCTGTACCTGGTTATCTGTTTCCTTCTTTAGGTTTGGGAAGTTTTCAGCAATAATTTCTTCAAATACATTTTTGATCCCCTTTTCTCTTTCTTGTTCTTCTGGAATTCCTATTCTGCTCAGATTGACATGCTTTATATAATCCCATAGGTCTCTTATATTGTTTTCATTTTTTTCATTTGGCTTTCTGTCTGCTGTTTTGATTGGGTAATTTCCATTATTCTGTCTTCCAGATCACTTATTCATACTTCTGCATTATTCATTCTGCTGTTCATTGCCTTTAGCTCAGCTTTCAACTTGGCAAATGAACTTTCTAATTTTTCTTGGCTCCTCCTTATAATTTCTGTTTTCTTTTTCCAGTAATCTGCATTTCTGTCCATAGCCTTTCTTAATTCCTTCTGTATTTTCATTACTTCCTTTTAGAACTTGGTGTCTACTAGACTGAAGAGGTCTGTTTCATTGTTTATTCCTTCATGGGAATACTCTTGGTTTTTTAACTGGGAATGATCCTCTGCTTCATCATTTTGCTTATATTTCTCTTACTCTGTGAGTTTAGGAGAAACGATTATCTGCTGTAGTCTTAGAGGGCTATTTATACACAGGATTTTTCCTGCATAGCTTGTGTGGGTTTAATATTTTTTTGGCGTGAGAGCTGTTTTTGGCTTGGATGCTTGCAGTCTCTTTCCTCAGCGTAGGTGCGTGGCCCATGCATGTTCCCAGGAAGGCGCGGCAGCAGTTGGCACCCGGTCATGGGACCCTTGGCAATGGTGGCAGCATTAGGCCCCATGTGCTTTCAGGGAGCTGGGGGCAGTGGTTGGTGCCCAGTCGTGGGACCTGTGGCAATGGCGGCAGCAGACCATGCACGCTCCTAGGAAGTTGGCAGCGGTGACTGCACCTGGTGTGGGACCCTTGGCAGTGGCAGCTGTCCCTGCCTGCCTCTGGAGTCCGAGAAGGCAGTGGCGGCTTGTGTTCACCCCTGGAGTTCATGTAGGAAGTGCCCTGCCACCTGAGAGCACACATGAAGAAAGAAGCTCCTATGATGATCCCGCCCCTCTCCTTGCTTGCTCCCAACAATGGCACCTTGCCTCCCTGGCAAGCCCAGGCTTCTTCCCATACTCCCTCAGTTGTGGTGCACCACATCCTAGCCCCCTCAGGCTGTCTCCACACAGCCAACCCCAGTACTCTTCCCAGCGTCTGACCTCTGAAGCCTGAGCCTCAGCACCCAGCCCCTGCCCACTCCAGCAGATGAGCATTTCAGGCTGCGGAGTGCTGGGCAGTGGCACCAACCATCTGTGCAGGTCTCTCTATGATTTGCCCTCCACATCTGCTTTTTGTGCTCTCCTCTGAGGCTCTGAAACTCCCCCTCTGCCTAGCTGATCTCCCCACCAGTGAGGGGACTTCCCAGTGTGTGGAAACCTTTCCTCTTTCACAGCTTCCTCCCAGGGGCACAGGTCCCATCCTGATTTCTTTCTCTCTCTCTCTCTCTCTCTTTTTTTTTTCTCTTGTCCTACCCAGTTACGTGGAGATTTTCTTGTCCTTTTGGAAGTCTGAGGTCTTCTGCCAGCGTTCATTAGATGTTCTGTGAGAATCATTACACATGTAGAAGTATTTTTGATGTATTTGTGGGAGAAGGTGAGCTCCATATCCTATTCCTCTGCCGTCTTGATCCAATCTCCCTTCTAGTGTGTTTTGTATGTCATCTATTGAATTCTTCATTTCTTACTGGATCTTGTTTATATTTTCTAGTTCCCTGTTAAAATGGTCAGTGTGGTGGAGCAGCTGCAGCCAGAGATCTGGACTGCTTCTGGGGTGATGCAGAGTAAACACCAACAATAGCCACCACCCAATTCCCCCGGGTTCCACCCTGGGTAGGTGCTGTGTCCCACAGTCAACTCTTTTCCCTGGGCCTGACCACCCCAGATCCAATGCCACCCTGTGATGTCTTTTCCTTGGGCTTGATGACCCCAGATACAGTGCAACCCTGCGATGTAAAGTGAGCAGAGCCAGAACGTTTACTTGGCTCAGGTTGGGGCACGAGGCAAGGTGATTGTGGGAAACCCAGCCGCCACTAGAGCAGAACTGTCTCTGCCATGTGGGCTAGCCAGCGTGCACGTGCTCTTCATGAGCTTAGTCCAGACATTACACAGCCCTTCTGCTTGTCTCAGTGGTCCTCCAACCAGCCAAGGGGACTCATCTCCCTCGTGCAGAATCCCAGGACTGTGGTGCCCAATCTGTGGCTCTGTCTACTCACTCCCCAGGATGGGTGTCTGCCTATGTAATCTCCTTCTTTATCTGAGTTCCCTCCCAGGGGCACAGGTCCTGACCTGATTGCTTTTCTTCCCTTCCTATCCAATTACGTGTGTATCTTTCTTAGAATCTTGGTGGTACAGGAGTCCTTCTGCCAGTTTCCAGTTAGTTTTCAGTGAGAATTGTTCCACATGTAGATGTATTTTTAATGTGTTCATGGGGGGAGATGAGCTCCATGTCCTCTTATGCTACCACCTTGATCCCACCTACAAACATAATACCTTTTAATAACCCAATCACTTTCTTTCCTGAATGACTTCTCTTCTCAAACTTTCAATATTTCTTTCCCAACTTTCATTGTCAGCTGACCTTGACTAGGGAAGTCACTGATGAAACAGAAAAAAAATCAGGAGAGAAATATTGCAACTGCCTCACCACATTTACTCTCCACCTATATTTGTATTCATATTATCTGTCTTCCCTTCTGTTCCTATGGATGGTCCATGTTTCTAAGACCAAGCCTTCATCTATACTCCTCATTTAATTCCTCTTCTCTAATTCTTTTCCCACCAACTCAAATTAGTTTTTTTACTTCCACCATTCCACCACAACTACTTTCATCAATAACATCAAATGCTTCACATGAATAAATCCAGTGATCAATTTCCAGACCTCATTTTAATTGATCAATTAGCAGAATTGTATACCATTGATTGTGCCCTTCTCTTTAATCCATTTTCTTCACATGGTTTTCAGAACACCACACTCCCTTAGTTTTCCTCCTGCCTCAGTGGTCCTTTCCTCTTAGTCTTCACTGCTGGGGTACCCCACAGTTCAGTCCTTGAAATATCTTCTCTGCTCTATCTACATTTACCCCCTTAGTAACCTCATGCAGCCTCATGGCTTAAAGTACCATGTATAATATAAGATAAATGAAGTTAAGAAAAACTTTATAGCCCTAAATTTCAGTTAGGAGTTTTCAGTCTGAATTATATATATATCGTAGCTCTGGACAGAAAATATCTTTAAGCAATGATCAACCAAGTAGCAATAAGTACAACTAGCACTGAATTGGGGTCTATAAATACCACAAAAAAAAAGAACCATGGCTTTTTGATATGTGACTGTTACTAAGTCTGGGGACATAAGATGGGCCCAGAATAGCTTGTCATACTGAAAAGCAAGGCGACCTTGGCGACTAGATTGTGCCCAAAGGACTCAGGAGCCAATGTGAACAAGCTCCTGCTAGTCAAATATAGGAGAATTTGAGTATCAGTAAGATAATAACTGTAAGAGTTGAATTATATAGGATGCTTAAATTAATGAATTCATAACAACACTACAAAAAAGTCACATGGTCAACTTTGGATGCTTGTGAGGCACCACTTTAATACATTTAAAACTGGTGCTTAGGGGGAAAATTGCATTGATCCTGCCTTTCCTATTCAATATGTTTATTAGAATTATTAAAGTATAAAGACAAATCTCTCTATAGAAGCATTCCAAATAATAAACATAAAAGGGGGATGAGAGAATTATAATTTTCAAACCCTAAGGAATTAATGAATGCTCATAAATGATGAATAATATTGCAAAAAAGAAGCAGCTATTTTGAACATCTTTACGAAAGTTAGAAACTTGAAATATCACCTTTGAAAGAGCACTCCTCCCTAATTCCAAGCAAAACTAATTTTATCAAGTGTCAGTTTAGATCTAAATACCACTTCATAAGAAATACAGGGAAGAGAATAACATGTTAAATTACACTATGAAAACACAATCAGCAAAATCCAAAATGGAGAATCTCAGTAGGACAAACAACTCATTTTTTTCCCATCCAAAAGGTGCAAGGGAAAAAGGAGATGGGCCTGATTTAAAAATGGGCCAAAGACCTTAAGACACCTCACCAAAGAAGATATATGGATGGCAAATAAGCATATGAAAAGATGCTCCACATCATTTATCATCAGGGAAATGCAAGTTAAAATGACAATAATATACCACTACACACTTATTAGAATGGCCCAAATCCAGAACACTGACAACAACAAATGTTGACAAGGATGCGGAGGCACAGGGACTCACATTCATTGCTGGTAGGAATGCAAAATGGTACAGACACTTTGGAAGAGAGTTTGATGATTTCTTATAAAACTAAAGGTACTCATCCCATATGACCCAGCAATCACACTTCTTGGTATTTACCAAAAGGAGTTGAAAAACTTATGTCCACTCAAAACCTGCACACAGATGTTTATAGTAGCTTTATTCATAATTGCCAAAACTTGGAAGCAATCAGGATGTTCTTCAGTAGGAAAATGGGTAAACTGTTGTCCATCCAGACAGTGGAATATTATTTAGTGTTAAAAAGACATAGAAGAATTTTAAATGCATATTACTAAGTGAAAGAAACCAATTCAAAAAGGCTGCATACTATATGATTCCCACTATATGACGTTCTGGATAAGTCAAAAATATGATGACAGTAAAAAGATTAGTGGTTGCTAAGTGTTAGGGGTGGAGGGGAAGGATGAATAGGCAGAGCACAGATTATTTTTAAGATAGTGAAAATGCTCTATCTGATACCGTAATGATGGATACATGTCATATATCATATAATCAGACAGCTATGTGAGGTTTTCTGCTAATGATATGACCCAAAACTTCAGTCCTGAAGGGTCAGTGTTCTTCATGGTCCTGCCTTTATTGGGTTGCTCTAGTTTTCTACTTCATTTACTGTTTGACACAGAAGTACTAAAAGGCTCCATGGAGAATCCTCTGGGCTCCAAATACAATCTTGCCACTACTTTGTAGCAGAAATCTTATTTCAACTTAATAAATTGGGATCAATCAGTTCCTCTCCTGTTGACTCAGTGAGAGCACAAAATGGCCATGTGGTAGCATCAATTCCAGGTAATCGAAATATCATGTCCTCTGGTCAGAGTATCCCTCATTTGGAAACTACTTCCTCTCAACAAGCAAAACCAAAATTTTAAGACATGGGGAGAAAAATAAGTTGGTTATTAGATATAATAATGGGATAATTCCTGCTTCCACCCTTTAATTCAAATACCTATGTATTCTGGCTATAGGATAAACAGCAACATATACTGTTAGATGGTCAAGAGCATATACTGCATTATATCATACCACATCCCAACAGCTTATTTTCTTTCTTTTTTAAAATTTATTTTCTTGAAGTATAATTGATTTACAATGTTGTGTTAATTTCTACTGTACAGCAAAATGATTCAGTTATACATATATGTATACATTCTTTTTCACATTCTTTTCCATTATGGTTTATCATAGGATATTGAATATAGTTCCCTGTGCTATATAGTAAGACCTTGTTGTTTATCAATTCTATATATAATAGTTTGCATCTGCTAATCCCAAACTCCCAATTCATCCCTCCCCCTATGCCCATCCCCTTGGCAACGACGTTTCTTCTTTATGTCTGTGAGTCTGTTTCTGTTTCGTAGATCACTTCATTTGTATCATATTTTAGATTCCACATATAAGTGATGTCATATGGTATTTGTCTTTTTCTTTCTGACTTACTTTACTTGGTATGATAATCTCTAGGTCCAACCATGTTGCTGCAAATGGCATTATTTCATTATTTTTTTATGGCTGAGTAATATTCCATTGTATATATGTACCACATCTTCTTTATCCATTCCTCTGTCGATGGGCATTTAGGTTGTTTCCATGTCTTGGCTACTGTGAATAGTGCTGCTGTGAACATAGGGGTGCATGTTTATTTTTAAATTATAGCTTTGTCTGGATATATGCACAGGAGTGGGATTGCCAGATCATAGGCAACTCTGTTTTTAGTTTTTTGAGGAACCTCCATATCGTTCCATAGTGGCTGCACCAATTTACATTCCTACCAACAGTGTAGGAGGATTCCTGTTTCTCCACACCCTCTCCAGCATTTGTTATTTGTAGACATTTTAATGATGGCCATTTGGACCCCTGTGAGGTGGTACCTCACTGTAGTTTTGATTTGCATTTCTCTAATAATTAGTGATGTTGAGCATCTTTTCATGTGCTTACTGCCCATCTGTATGTTTTCTTTGGTGAAATGTCTATTAAGTTCTTCTGACTATTTTTCGATTGGGTTGTTTGTTTTATTGTTGTTGAGTTGTATGTGCTATTTGTATTTTGGAGATTCAGCCCTTGTCGGTCACATCATTTGCAAATATTTTCTCCCATTCTGGTTGTCTTTTCATTTTGCTTATGGTCTCCTTTGCTGTGCAAAACTTTTGAGTTTAATTTGGTCCCATTTGTTTATTTTTGTTTTTATTTCTCTTGCCTTGGGAGACTGACCTAAGAAAACATTGGTATGGTTTATGTCAGAGAATGTTTTGCCTATGTTCTTCTCTTCTAGGAGTTTCATGGTGTCATGCCTTATTATTTAAGTCTTTAAGCCATTTTGAGTTTATTTTTGTGTATGGTGTGAGGGTGTGTTCTAACTTTATTGATTTACATGAAGCTGTCTAACTTTCCCAGCACTACTTGCTGAAGAGACTGTCTTTTCTCCATTGTATATTCTTGCCTGCTTTGTTGAAGATTAATTGACTGTAGGTGTGTGGGTTTATTTCTGGAGTCTCTTTTCTGATCCATTGATCTGTATGCCTGTTTTTGTGCCAATACCACACTGTTTTGATTACTTTAGCTTTGTAGTATTGTCTAAAGTTTGGGAGGGTTATGCCTCCTGCCTTGTTCTTTTTCCTTAGGATTGCTTTGGCAATTCTGGATCTTTTATGGTTCCATGTAAATTTTTGGATTATTTGTTCTAGTGTTGTGAAAAATTTGATAGGGATCACATTAAATCTGTACATTGCTTTGGGTAGAATGGCCATTTTAACAATATTAATTCTTCCAGTCCAAGAGCATGGGATATCTTTCCATTTCTTTGAATCAACATCAATTTCCTTTATTAATGTTTTATAGATCTCAGCATATAAGTCTTTCATCTCCTTGGTCAGGTGTATTCCTAAGTATTTTATTGTTTTTGATGTGATCTTAAAAGGAATTTTTTTATACTCCCTTTCTGATATTTCATTGTTAGTATAAAGAAATGCAACCTATTTCTGTATGTTAATCTTGTATCCTGCTACCTTGCTGAATTCATTTATCAGTTCTAGCAGTATTTGTGTGGAGTCTTTAGGGTTTTCTATATATAGTATCATGTCATCTTCATATAATGACAGTTTTACCTTTTCTCTTCCAATTTGGATAATTTTTATTTTTTCTAGTCTGATTGCTCTGGCTAGGACTGTCAGTTCTGTGTTGAATAGAAGTGGTGAGAGTGGGCATCATTGCCTTGTTCCTGATTTTAGTAAGAAGGCTTTCAGCCTTTCACTGTTGAGTACTACATTGGCTGTGGGTTTGTCATAAATAGCTTTTATTATATTGAGATATGTTCCCTCAATACCCACTTTGGGAAGAGTTTTTATCATGAAGGGAGGTTGAATTTTATCAAATCCTTTTTCTGCATCTACTGAGATGATCATGTGGTTTTTTCTTTTGTTGTTTTGGTGTATCACATTGATTGATTTGTGTATGTTGAACCATCTTTCTGACCCTGGAATGAATCCAACTTGGTCATTGTGTATGATCTTTTTCATGTGTTGTTGGATTTGGTTTGCTAATATTTTGTTGAGAATATTTGCATCTATATTCATCAAAGATATTGGCCTGTAATTTTCTTTTTTTCGTGGTATCTTTGTCTGGTTTTAGTATCAGGGTGATGGTGGCTTCATAGAATGTCTTTTGGAGTGCTCCCTGTGCTTCAATCTTTTGGAAGAGTTTGAGAAGAATCGGTATAAGTTCTTCTTTGTATGTTTTGTAGAATTCACCTGTGAAGCCAGAAGTCCTGGACTTTTTTTGTAGGGAGTGTTTTTATTCCAGATTCTATTTCATTTCTAGTGATTGGTCTGTTCAAATTTTCTATTTCTTCTTGATTCAGTTTTGGTGGACCGTATGTTTCTAGAAACTTGTCCATTTCTTCTAAATTGTTGAATTTGTTGGCATATAATTGTTCATAGTATTCTCTTAAGGTTTTTTGTATTTCCACACTATTATTTCTCCTTTTTCATTTCTTATTTTGTTTATTTGGGTCCTCTCTCTTTTCTTCTTGGTGAGCCTGGCCAGAGGTTTTTCAGTTTTGTTTATACTTTCAAAGAACCAGTTCTTGGTTTTATTGATTTTTTTCTATTGTTTATCTCTATACTATTTATTTCCTCTCTGATCTTTATTATTTCCTTCCTTCTGCTGACTTCAGGTTTTGTTTGTTCTTCTTTTTCTAATTCTTTTAGGTAGTAGATTAGGTTGTTTATTTGAGGTTTTTCTTTTCTTTTTCTTTTTTTTTTTGAGGAAGGCCTGTATTGTTATGAACTTCTCTCTAAGAACTGCTTTTGATGCATCCCATAGATTTTGTATGGTTGTATTCTCATTTCATTTGTCTCAAGGTATGTTTTAATTTCCTCTTTGATTTCATCATTGACCCATTGTTTTTTTTAGTAGCATATTGTTTACTCTCCATGTATTCATGTTTTTCTCATTTCTTTTTCTGTGGCTGCCTTCTAGTTTCATGCCATTGTTGTCAGAAAAGGTGCTTGAAATAATTTCTATACTCTTAAATTTCTTAAGGCTTATTTTGTGCCCCTGTGTGTGGTCAGTCCTGGAGAGTGTTCCATGTGCACTTGGAAAGAATGTTTATTCTGGTTTTTTTGGATGTAATGTCCTGAAAATGTCAGTTAAGTCTAACTGTCCTACTGTATCATTTAGGATCTCTGTTGCCTTATTGATATTCTGTCTAGGAAATCTGTCCATTAACGTGAGTAGGATGTTAAAGTCTCCTACTATTATTGTATTCCCTTCAATTTCTCCCTTTATATCTGTTGTTTCATGTATTTGGGTGCTCCTATATTGGGTGCATATATGTCGATGGGTGTAATATCCTCTTCTTGTATTGATCCTTTTATCATTATATAGTGTCCTTTATCTTTCTTTACAGCCTTTGTTTTAAAGTCTACTTTGGCTGATGTGAATATTGTGAGCTGCTTTCTTGTCATTTCCATTTGCATGAAATATCATTTTTCATACCATCACTTTCACTCTATATGTGTCCTTTGCCCTAAAGTGGGTCTCTTGTAGGCAGCATATTGTAGGCTCTTGTTTTTTTATCCAATCTGGCACTCTGTCTTTTTTAAAATTTTATATACAGCAGGTTCTTATTAGTTATCTATTTTAAACATATTAGTGTATATGTGGCAATCCCAGTCTCCCAATTCATCCCACCACCCCCTACTGCTTTCCCGCCATGGTGTCCATTCGTTTGTTCTCTACACCTGTGTCTCTATTTTTGCCCTGCAAACCGGTTCATCTGTACCATTTTTCTAGATTCCACATATATGCGTTAATATACAATATTTGTTTTTCTTTTTCTGACGTACTTCACTCTGTATGACAGTCTCAATGTCCATTCACGTCTCTACAAATGACCCAATTTTGTTCCTTTTTATGGCTGAGTAATATTCCATTGTATATATGTGCAACATCCTCTTTATCCATTCGTCTGTCAATGGGCATTTAGGTTGCTTCCATGACCTGGCTATTGTAAATAGTGCTGCAATGAATATTGGGGTGCATGTGTCTTTTTGAATTATGGTTTTCTCTGGGTATATGCCCAGTAGTGGGATTGCTGGGTCATATGGTAATTGTATTTGAGGTTTTTAAGGAACCTCCATACTGTTCTCCATAGTGGCTGTATCAATTTACATCCCCATCAACAGTGCAAGAGGGTTCCGTTATCTCCACACCCTCTCCATCATTTGTTGTTTGTAGATTTTCTGATGATGCCCATTCTAACTGGTGTGAGGTGATACCTCATTGTAGTTTTGATTTGCATTTCTCTAATAATTAGTGATGTTGAGCAGCTTTTCATGTGCTTCTTGGCCATCTGTATGTCTTCTTTGGAGAAATGTCTATTTAGGTCTTCTGCCCATTTTTGGATTGGGTTGTTTGTTTTTTTAATATTGAGCCTCATGAGCTGTTTATATATTTTGGACATTAATCCTTTGTCCATTGATTCGTTTGCAAATATTTTCTCCCATTCTGAGGGTTGTCTTTTCGTCTTGTTTATGGTTTCCTTTGCTGTGCAAAAGCTTTGAAGTTTCATTAGGTCCCTTTCATTTATTTTTGTTTTTATTTCCAATACTCTAGGAGGTGGATCAAAAAAGATCTTGCTGTGATTTATGTCAAAGAGTGTTCTTCCTATGCTTTCCTCTAAGAGTTTTATAGTGTCCGGTCTTACATTTAGGTCTCTAATCCATTTTGAGTTTATTTTTGTGTATGGTGTTAGGGAGTGTCCTAATTTCATTCTTTTACATGTAGCTGTCCAGTTTTCCCAGCACCACTTATTGAAGAGACTGTCTTTTCTCCATTGTATATCCTTGCCTCCTTTGTCATAGATTAGTTGACCATAGGTGTGTGGGTTTATCTCTGGGCTTTCTATCTTGTTCCATTGATCTATGTTTCTGTTTTTGTGCCAGTACCATATTGTCTTGATTACTGTAGCTTTGTAGTATAGTCTGAAGTCAGGGAGTCTGATTCCTCCAGCTCTGTTTTCTTCCCTCAAGACTGCTTTGGCTATTCAGGGTCTTTTGTGTCTCCATACAAATTTTAAGATTTTTTGTTCTAGTTCCGTAAAAAATGCCATTGGTAATTTGATAGGGATTGCATTGAATCTGTAGATTGCTTTGGGTAGTATAGTCATTTTCACAATATTGATTCTTCCAATCCAAGAACATGGTATATCTCTCCATCTGTTGGTATCATCTTTAATTTCTTTCAACAGTGTCTTATGGTTTTCTGCATACAGGTATTTTGTCTCCCTAGGTAGGTTTATTCCTAGGTATTTTATTCTTTTTGTTGCAATGGTAAATGGGAGTGTTTCCTTAATTTCTCTTTCAGATTTTTCATCATTAGTGTACAGGAATGCAAGAGATTTCTGTGCATTAATTTTGTATCCTTCAACTTTACCAAATTCATTGATTAGCTCTAGTAGTTTTCTGGTGGCATCTTTAGGATTCTCTATGTATAGTATCATGTCATCTGCAAACAGTGACAGTTTTACTTCTTCTTTTCCAATTTGTATTTCTTTTATTTCTTTTTCTTCTCTGATTGCTGTGGCTAAAACTTCCAAAACTATGTTGAATAATAGTGGTGAGAGTGGACATCCTTGTCTTGTACCTGATCTTAGAGGAAATGCTTTCAGTTTTTCTCCATTGAGAATGATGTTTGCTGTGGGTTTGTCATATATGGCCTTTATTATGTTGAGGTAGGTTCCCTCTATGCCCACTTTCTGGAGAGTTTTTATCATAAATGGGTGTTGAATTTTGTCAAAAGCTTTTTCTGCATCTATTGAGATGATCCTATGGTTTTTATTCTTCACTTTGTTAATATGGTGTATCACATTGCTTGATTTGCGTATATTGAAGAATCCTTGCATCCCTGGGATAAATCCCACTTCATCATGGTGTGTGATCCTTTTAATGTGGTGTTGGATTCTGTTTGCTAGTATTTTGTTGAGGATTTTTGCATCTATATTTATCAGTGATATTGGTCTGTAATTTTCTTTTTTTGTAGTATCTCTGTCTGGTTTTGGTATCAGGGTGATGGTGGCCTCACAGAGTGAGTTTGGGAGTGTTCCTTCCTCTGCAATATTTTGGAAGAGTTTGAGAAGGATGGGTGTTAGCTCTTCTCTAAATGTTTGATAGAATTCACCTGTGAAGCCATCTGGTCCTGGACTTCTGTTTGTTGGAAGATTTTTAATCACAGTTTCAATTTCATTACTTGTGATTGGTCTGTTCATGTTTTCTGTTTCTTCCTGGTTCAGTCTAGGAAGGTTATACCTTTCTAAGAATTTGTCCATTTCTTCCAGGTTGTCCATTTTATTGGCATAGAGTTGCTTGTAGTAGTCTCTTAGGGTGCTTTGTATTTCTGCGGTGTCTGTTGTAACTTCTCCTTTTTCATTTCTAATTTTATTGATTTGAGTCCTCTCCCTCTTTTTCTTGATAAGTCTGAATAATGGTTTATCAATTTTGTTTATCTTCTCAAAGAACCAGCTTTTAGTTTTATTGATCTTTGCTATTGTTTTCTTTGTTTCTATTTCATTTATATCTGCTCTTATCTTTATGATTTCTTTCCTTCTGCTAACTTTGCATTTTGTTTGTTCTTCTTTCTCTAGTTCCTTTAGGTGTAAGGTTAGATTGTTTATTTGAGATTTTTCTTGTTTCTTGAGGTAGGCTTGTATAGCTATAAACTTCCCTCTTAGAACTGCTTTTGCTGCATCCCATAGGTTTTGGATCATCTTGTTTTTGTTGTCATTTGTCTCTAGGTATTTTTTGATTTCCTCTGATTTCTTTAGTGATCTCTGGGTTATTTAGTAACGTATTGTTTAGCCTCCATGTGTTTGTGTTTTTTACGGTTTTTTCCCTGTAATTCATTTCTAACCTCATAGCATTGTAGTCAGAAAAGATGCTTGATATGATTTCAATTTTCTTAAGTTTACTGAGGCTTGATTTGTGACCCAAGATGTGATCTATATCCTGGAGAATATTCCGTGCGCACTTGAGAAGAAAGTGTAATCTGCTCTTTTTGGATGGAATGTCCTATAAATATCAATTAAATCTATCTGGTCTATTGTGTCATTTAAAGCTTGTCTCCTTATTTATTTTCATTTTGGATGATCTTTCCATTGGTGTAAGTGAGGTGTTGAAGTCCCCCACTATTATTGTGTTACTGTCGATTTCCTCTTTTATAGGTGTTAGCAGTTGCCTTAAGTATTGAGGTGCTCCTATGTTGGGTGCATATATATTTATAATTGTTATATATTCTTCTTGGATTGATCCCTTGATCATTATGTAGTGTCCTTCCTTGTCTCTTGTAACATTCTTTATTTTAAAGTCTACTTTATCTGATATGAGTATTGCTACTCCAGCTTTCTTTTGATTTCCATTTGCATGGAATATCTTTTTCCATCCCCTCACTTTCAGTCTTTGTGTGTCCCTAGGTCTGAAGTGGCTCTGTTGTAGACAGCATATATATGGGTCTTGTTTTTGTATCCATTCACCAAGCCTGTGTCTTTTGGTTGGAGCATTTAATCCATTCACGTTTAAGGTTAATATCAATATGTACGTTCCTGTGACCATTTTCTTAATTGTTTTGAGTTTGTTTTTGTAGGTCCTTTTCTTCTCTTGTGTTTCCCACTTAGAGAAATTCCTTTAGCATTTGTTGTAGAGCTGGTTTTGTGGTGCTGAATTCCCTTAGCTTTTGTTTGTCTGTAAAGCTTTTGATTTCTCCATGAAATCTGAATGAGATCCTTGCCAGGTAGGGTAATCTTGATTGTAGGTTCTTCCCTTTCATCACTTTAAGTATATCATGCCACTCCTTTCTGGCTTGTAGAGTTTCTGCTGAGAAATCAGCTGTTACCCTTATGGGAGTTCCCTTGTATGTTATTTGTCATTTTTCCCTTGCTGCTTTCAATAATATTTCTTTGTCTTTAATTTTTGCCAATTTGATGACTATGTGTCTCGGTGTGTTTCTCCTTGGGTTTATCCTGTATGGGACTCTCTGCACTTCCTGGACTTGGATGGCTATTTCCTTTCCCATGTTAGGGAAGTTTTCGACTATAATCTCTTCAAATATTTTCTGTGGTCCTTTCTCTCGCTCTTCTACTTCTGGGACCCCTATAATGCGAATGTTGTTGCATTTAATGTTGTCCCAGAGGTCTCTTAGGCTGTCTTCATTTCTTTTCATTCTTTTTTCTTTAGTCTGTTCCGCAGCAGTGAATTTCACCATTCTGTCTTCCAGGTCACTTATCCGTTCTTCTGCCTCAGTTATTCTGCTATTGATTCCTTCTAGTGTAGTTTTCATTTCAGTTATTGTATTGTTCATCTCTGTTTGTTTGTTCTTTAATTCTTCTAGGTCTTTGTTAAACATTTCTTGCATCTTCTTGATCTTTGCCTCCATTCTTATTCCGAGGTCCTGGATCATCTTCACTATCATTACTCTGAATTCTTTTTCTGGAAGGTTGCCTATCTCCACTTCATTTAGTTGTTTTTCTGGGGTTTTATCTTGTTCCTTCATCTGGTATATAGCCCTCTGCCTTTTCATCTTGTCTATCTTTCTGTGAATGTGGTTTTTGTTCCACAGGCTGAAGGATTGTAGTTCTTCTTGCTTCTGCTGTCTGCCCTCTGGTGGATGAGGCTATCTAAGAGGCTTGTGCAAGTTTCCTGATGGGAGGGACTGGTGGTGGGTAGAGCTGACTGTTTCTCTGGTGGGCAGAGCTCAGTAAAATTTTATTCTGCTTGACTGCTGATGGGTGGGGCTGGGTTCCCTCCCTGTTGGTTGTTTGGCCTGAGGCAACCCAACACTGGAGCCTACCTAGGCTCTTTGGTGGCGCTAATTGCAGACTCTGGGAGGGCTCATGCCAAGGAGCACTTCCCAGAACCTCCGCTGCCAGCGTCCCTGTCCCCATGGTGAGCCACAGCCACCCCCCACCTCTGCAGGAGACCCTCCAACACTAGCAGGTAGGTCTGGTTCAGTCTCCCCTGGGGTCACTGCTCCTTCCCCTGGGTCCCAATGCGCACACTACTTTGTGTGTGCCCTCCAAGAGTGGAGTCTCTGTTTCCCCCAGTCCTGTCGAAGTCCTGCAATAAAATCTCACTAGCCTTCAAAGTCTGATTCTCTAGGAATTGCTCCTCCCGTTGCTGGACCCCCAGGTTGGGAAGCCTGACGTGGGGCTCAGAACCTTCACTCCAGTTGGTGGATTTCTGTGGTATAAGTGTTCTCCAGTCTGTGAGTCACCCACCCAGCAGTTATGGGATTTGATTTTACTGTGATTGCACCCCTCCTACCGTCTCATTTTGGCTTCTCCTTTGTCTTTGGATGTGGGGTATCTTTTTTGGTGAGTTCCAGTGTCTTCCTGTCGATGAATGTCCAGCAGCTAGTTGTGATTCCGGTGTTCTCAAAAGAGGGAGTGAGAGCATGTCCTTCTACTCTGCCATCTTGGTTCAGGGTCCTGTGTACTCGCTTATTTAGATGATTTACTTCCCAATTGTCATTACTCATTCCTATAGATTTTTGCTTCTTTTCTATTTAGAAAAGTCCTTTCAATATTTCTTTTAGGATAAGTTTAGTATTGCTGTATTCTTTTAGTTTCTGCTTGTCTGAGAAACTCTTTATCTCTTTTTCTACCTAAGTGATAATATTGTTGGGTAGAATATCCTGGGTTGCAGATTTTTCCCTTTCAGAACTTTGAATATATCTTGCTACTCCCTTCTAGCCTGCAATGTTTCTGTAGAGGAATCAGCTGATAGCCTTATAGCGGTTCACTCGTAATTAACTCTGTTTTTCTCTTGCTGCCTTTGAATCCTCACTTTGTCTTTAACTTTTGCCATTTTAATTATAATATGTCTTGGTGTAGGTCTGTTTGGGTTCATCTTGTTTGGGACCCTCTGTGCTTCCTGTACCTGGATATCTCTTTCCTTCTTTAGATTTAGTTTCAGCAATAATTTCTTTAAATACATTTTTTATCCCCTTTTCTCTTTCTTGTCCTTTGGGAACCCCTATTATGCTCAGATTGGCATGCTTTATATTATCCCATAGGTCCCTTATATTGCTTTCATTTTTTTCATTTGGCTTTCTGTCTGCTGTTCTGCTTGGGTGATTTCCATTATTCTATCTTCCAGATCACTTATTCATTTTTCTACCTTATTCAGTCTGCTTTTTATTACCTTTAGCTCAGCTTTCATCTCAGTAAATGAATTTTCTAATTTTTCTTGGCCTCTCTTTATAGTTTCTAGTTCCTATTTACAGTAATCTGCATTTTAATCGATATCTTTTCTTAATTCCTTCAGTATTTTCGTTATCTCCTTTTTGAACCTGGTGACTATTAGACTGAAGTGTTCTATTTTATTGTTTGTTCTTTAAGGGGAATTCACTTAATCTTTAAATTTGGAGTGGTTTCTCTGCTTCTTCATTTTACTTATATTTCTCTTACTCTGTATATTTAGGAGAAATAAATTATCTACTATATTCTTGGAGGGCTATTTTTATGTGGAAGCATCCCTGTGTAGACTGTGTGGGTTTAATATCTTTGGTGCAAGGGCTGTTTTTCGTGCGGATGCCTTCCACCTCTTTCCTCCATGTGTGCTGGCCATTATCCCCCTGATAGGGGGTGTGACTTGTGTTGTGGTGATCAGAGCCTGCACTGGCTGTTGTGCAAGAACTCCTCTTTGCTCTGTAATTGTCACAGCCCTTTTGGGGGCAGGTCTCCTCCTTAGTTGCTGGAGTAGAAGTCTCCAGATCCATTTCTGAACTGCGGTGTGAGGTAGGCGGGATATTGGAGCACTCCCACTGGGAGAGGAGCCACTGAGTATTCCTCCACCAGAGCTGTCCAGCAGGATATGAGCTCTGCGGTGTCTCTCTTTCACCCGTTGTGTGGGCTCACAAAGTTTACTGTTTTGGGCACCACCTTCAGCCCCGCCTCAACCATGGGAAGGCTGGCAATCGGCCCTAATATCCCTGAGACATTTTTTTCACAAAGCCGCCAGCATACATCCATAGGCTCAGATCCACTGAAGTCAGCTACCAGGACCACAGTAGTCATGCACCTGGACCTGCTGTGGGAGCAATGGAGGCAGCCTAGACCCTGGCCCAGCCCAGCCTTCATGTGCACATACCTACAAAACCCACAGCTTCTAAGGTCAGACCCATCCCAGCCAGGGAGCACACACTGTTCACTCGGATGTCCTGCAGGTGCTGAGTTTACAAAGCCATTGGTGGTGGCATAAATCCACATATCTCACAGCCACAGGGAGAAGGCTCAGATTTCAGCCCTGCTTCCTAAGTTGCTTGGCCCCTGGTGATCAGCTCTGATTTCAGCCCTGCCTCTGCGTGTGGTCGACCCACTGGCGCTTGTGCACTCTCAGGACTCGTAGAAGTGGTGCTGAGCCAGATGAGAGTGCTCGGCAAAAGAGGCTGCTGCGGCGGGCCCTGCCCTTCCTTTTGCATGCGTGTGCATTAATAATGGGGTTTCAGTGGCGACACCATGCCCACTATGAGGATGCAAAGAGTTAGACTGCAGTGCTGGGCCCTACCCCTCCCTTTGCACACTCCTTAACAATGGCGCTTAGCCTCCATGGCAGGCTCAGGCTTCTTCTGTGTACACCCCCTGGTTGTGGTGGTACTACACTCTAGCCCCTTCAGGCTGTCTCTGCACAGCCAACCCCAGTCCTGTCCCTGGGTCTGTCCTCTAAGGCCTGAGTCTCAGCATCCAGCCCCTGCCCATACCAGTGGATGCACTGGCTTGGGAGTGCAGGGTGATGACACGGACTGTCTGTGCAAGTCTCTCTCTGTTCTGCCTGCCACAAACCAGTTGATGTGCTCTCCTCCGAGCCTGTAAAGCTCCCTTTCTTTCCCAGCTGATCTCCACACCTGTGAGGGGGCTTCTAAGAGTGCAGGAACCTTTCCTCTTTCACAGCTCCCTCCCAGGGGTGCAGGTCCTGCTTCCTTTTTTTCCCCCCTTTCATCCTACCCAGTTACGTGGAGATCTTTCTTGCACTTTTAGGCGTCTGAGATCTTCTGCCAGCCTTCAGTAGGTATTCTGTGAGAATTGTCCCACATGTAGATGTATTTTTGATGTATTTGTGGGAGGAGGTCAGCTCCAGGCCCTTCTATCCCACCATCTTGATTGGAGCACCCAACAGCTTATTTTCAGTAGGCTGTTCCAACATTCTCAAGACTGGGCCTTTCCTGCTTTCCCCATTGCCACTGCTGAATTTTTGAAACTGACCTGCCTGTTTCATTATGGACATGAGCTTTCTTGATGTGGAACAGCTGTGTAGTCCATATGACTTCATTATCTTTACTGTGTTCCTCATTCTTTTCATGATTTGTGGAAGATTAAATTATAGCCACCGAAGTTGTCTACCCTCAAATCCCCAAGAAACTGTAACTATGTTAAATTACATGGCAAAAGAGACTTTTCAGATGTAATTCATGTTAAAGACCTTAATATAGGGAGAGAATCTTGGATCATTTGGGTCCAGTATAATCACATAAGTCCTTAAAAGCAGAGAACTTTCAAAAGCTGGAGACAGAAAGGATGCAGCAGCAGCTGAAGTTAGAAAGTCTCAGGGTGTAAGAATGAATCACATGCCATCACTGGTTTGAAGATGGGGTGGGGGCTGGGTGAGAGGAGAAATGCCTGGAGGACTGAGGTGACCTTAAGAAGCTGAGAGAGGTTCCCAGAGGACAGCCAGCAAAGGAATGGGATGTTAGCTCTGTAATTGGAAGGAACTGTATTCTGCCAACAAGCTGAATGATTCTAGAGACTTCAGAAAAGAGGCCAGGCTGGCAAACACTTGATTTCAGTCTTGTGAGAGACCCAAAGCAGAGAGTCCAGCCAAGCCCATCTGGACTTCTGACTGACAGAGTTGCGAGCTAATAAATTTGCCTTGTTTTAAGTTACCAAGTTTGTGGTAACTTATTCTGGCAGAAATAGAAAACTAATGCATAATCTTTATCTGCTTTGAAGTCCCTGAAGACCAGAGCCCAAGCCTTCCATGAATTCACCTTTGGCACCTGGTGGGGAAAAGCCAGTCAATTTGACAATGGAGGAAGGAGCAACCCCATTTCCTGAGTGTAACTACAAAGTATGAAGCAATACGTCCCTCCCCCATCTAGTTCTGTCTGGTCCCAGTAGCCCAGAGGATCCCAGACAGCACGGGCCACTCAACAACTCTTCACATCTGTCAGATTTCAGCAGAAGTGGACCTGGGTTTCCTCTCTTAAGCCAGCAATGATGTAAGAAAGAATGATCTGGCCATGGAGTGGTTCCAGGACTAAAAGAAGCAAGACTGTTGCTTAAAACTATCCTAACAGGCAGAAAGTTTTCTAATCATTTAAGAACTGATTACATTTTTTCTTTTCATTGGTCAGGGTGTGATACCCATTTCCTAAGCTCCACCTCATGTGGTTCAGTGGGCGTAGGGGTGATCTGTAGAGTTGGACCAAGTATGGATTAGTGTGACCAAGGACACGCTAATCTGATCTCTGAGGCTATTTCAGACAATGGCCTTGGCCATCCCTTTCCTCTGGCCTGGATCTCAGGCTCCATTAGAACTTACCAATCATCACCTCTCTTACCCCATCATGTAAATTAACCTTTCCTTACCTAAGGCCAGTTTGACAGTACCTAAACACAGGAAGGAGATGAAAGTTCAGACTGGACCTAGTTATGGTCTCCCTTCCACTGAGAGCCAGAGCATCACCATAAGAGGAAAGCCCTGGGAGAGGGATAGAATCCAGAACTCAAAAGGACATAGTCAATCTTGACCTGTTGTGCTGCGTGTAGTTGGAAGAATTTGTGTATGCAAAAAGGGAGAAAGAGAGGATTAACCAAGATGGCAGAGTAGAAGGACGTGCTCTCACTCCCTCTTGCGAGAGCACCAGAATCACAACTGGCTGCTGGACAATCATCGACAGGAAGACACTGGAACTCACCAAGGAGGATACCCCACGTCCAAGGACAGAGGAGAAGCCACAGTGAGACGGTAGGAGGGGCGCAATCAGAGTAAAATCAAATCTCATAACTGCTGGGTGGGTGACTCACAGACTGGCGAGCACTTATACCACAGAAGTCCACCAACTGGAGTGAACGTTCTGAGCCCCACGTCAGGCTTCCCAACCTGGGGGTCCGGCAACGGGAGGAGGAATTCATAGAGAATCAGACTTTGAAGCCTAGTGGGAATTGATTGCAGGACTTCGACAGGACTGGGGGAAACAGAGACCCCACTCTTGGAGGGTGCACACAAAATAGTTTGTGCATCGGGACCCAGGGTAAGGAGCAGTGACCCTGGGGGAGACTGAACCAGACATAACTGCTGGTGTTGGGGGGTCTCCTGCAGAGGCAGGGGCTGGCTCTGTTTCACCGTGGGGACAAGGACACTGGCAGTGGAGGTTCTGGGAAGTACTCCTTGGCGTGAGCCCTTCCAGAGTGAGTCTGCCATTAGCCCCACCAAAGAGCCCGGGTAGGCTCCAGTGTTGGGTTGCCTCAGGCAAAACAACCAACAGGGAGGGAACCCAGCCCCACCCATCAACAGTCAAGTGGATTAAAGTTTTACGGAGCTCTGACCACCACAGCAACAGTCAGCTCTACCCACCTCCAGAGCCTCCCATCAAGCCTCTTAGATAGCCTCAACCACCAGAGGGCAGACAGCAGAAGCAAGAAAAACTACAGTCCTGCAGCCTGTGGAACAGAAACCACATTTACAGAAAGATAGACAAGATGAAAAGGCAGAGGGCTATATACCAGATGAAGGAACAAGAAAAAACCCCAGAAAAACAACTAAATGAAGTGGAGATAGGCAACCTTCCAGAAAAAGAATTCAGAATAATGATAGTGAAGATGATCCAGGACCTTGGAATAAGAATGGAGGCAAAGATTGAGAAGATGCAAGAAATGATTAACAAAGACCTAGAAGAATTAAAGAACAAACAAACAGAGATGACCAATACAATAACTGAAATGAAAACTACACTAGAAGGAATCAATAGTAGAATAACTGAGGCAGAAGAACGGATAAGTGACCTGGAAGACAGAATGGTGAAATTCACTGCTGCGGAACAGACTAAAGAAAAAAGAATGAAAAGAAATGAAGACAGCCTGAGAGACCTCTGGGACAACATTAAACGCAACAACATTCGCATTATAGGGGTCCCAGAAGGAGAAGAGAGAGATAAAGGACCAGAGAAAATATTTGAAGAGATTATAGTCGAAAACTTCCCTAACATGGGAAAGGAAATAGCCACCCAAGTCCAGGAAGCGCAGAGAGTCCCATACAGGATAAACCCAAGGAGAAGCACACCGAGACACATAGTAATCAAAGTGGCAAAAATTAAAGACAAAGAAAAATTATTGAAAGCAGCAAGGGAAAAACAACAAATAACATACAAGGGAACTCCCATAAGGTTAACAGCTGATTTCTCAGCAGAAACTCTACAAGCCAGAAGGGAGTGGCATGATATACTTAAAGTGATGAAAGGGAAGAACCTACAACCAAGATTACTCTACCCGGCAAGGATCTCATTTAGATTTGATGGAGAAATCAAAAGCTTTACAGACAAGCAAAAGCTAAGAGAATTCAGCACCACCAAACCAGCTCTACAACAAATGTTAAAGAAACTTCTCTAAGTGGGAAACACAAGAGAAGAAAAGGACCTACAAAAACAAACCCAAAACAATTAAGAAAATGGTCATAGGAACATACATATCGATAATTACCTTAAATGTGAATGGATTAAATGCTCCAGCCAAAAGACACAGGCTTGCTGAATGGATACAAAAACAAGACCCATATATATGTTGTCTACAAGAGACCCACTTTAGACCTAGGGACACATACAGACTGAAAGTGAGGGGATGGAAAAAGATATTCCATGCAAATGGAAATCAAAAGAAAGCTGGAGTAGCTATACTCATATCAGATAAAATAGACTTTAAAATAAAGAATGCTACAAGAGACAAGGAAGGACACTACATAATGATCAAGGGATCAATCCAAGAAGAAGATATAACAATTATAAATATATATGCACCCAACGTAGGAGCACCTCATTACATAAGGCAACTGCTAACAGCTATAAAAGAGGAAATTGACAGTAACACAATAATAGTGGGAGACTTTAACACCTCACTTACACCAATGGACAGATCATCCAAAATGAAAATAAATAAGGAAACAGAAGCTTTAAATGACACAATAGACCAGATAGATTTAATTGATATTTATAGGACATTCCATCCAAAAACAGCAGATTACACGTTCTTCTCAAGTGCGCACGGAACATTCTCCAGGATAGATCACATCTTGGGTCACAAATCAAGCCTCAGTAAATTTAAGAAAATTGAAATCATATCAAGCATCTTTTCTGACCACAACGCTATGAGATTAGAAATGAATTACAGGGGAAAAAACGTAAAAAACACAAACACATGGAGGCTAAACAATACGTTACTAAATAACCAAGAGATTACTGAAGAAATCAAAGAGGAAATCAAAAAATACCTAGAGACAAATGACAATGAAAACACGACAACCCAAAACCTATGGGATGCTGCAAAAGCAGTTCTAAGAGGGAAGTTTATAGCTATACAAGCCTACCTAAAGAAACAAGAAAAATCTCAAGTAAACAATCTAACCTTACACCTAAAGAAACTAGAGAAAGAAGAACAAACAAAACCCAAAGTTAGCAGAAGGAAAGAAATCATAAAGATCAGAGCAGAAATAAATGAAATAGAAACAAAGAAAACAATAGCAAAGATCAATAAAACTAAAAGCTGGTTCTTTGAGAAGATAAACAAAATTGATAAGCCATTAGCCAGACTCATCAAGAAAAAGAGGGAGAGGACTCAAATCAATAAAATCAGAAATGAAAAAGGAGAAGTTACAACAGACACCGCAGAAATACAAAGCATCCTAAGAGACTACTACAAGCAACTTTATGCCAATCAAATGGACAACCTGGAAGAAATGGACAAATTCTTAGAAAGGTATAACCTTCCAAGACTGAACCAGGAAGAAGCAGAAAATATGAACAGACCAATCACAAGTAATGAAATTGAAACTGTGATTAAAAATCTTCCAACAAACAAAAGTCCAGGACCAGATGGCTTCACAGGTGAATTCTATCAAACATTTAGAGAAGAGCTAACACCTATCCTTCTCAAACTCTTCCAAAAAATTGCAGAGGAAGGAACACTCCCAAACTCACTCTGTGAGGCCACCATCACCCTGATACCAAAACCAGACAAAGACACTACAAAAAAAGAAAATTACAGACCAATATCACTGATGAATATAGATGCAAAAATCATCAACAAAATACTAGCAAACAGAATCCAACAACACAGTAAAAGGATAATACACCATGATCAAGTGGGATTTATCCCAGGGATGCAAGGATTCTTCAATATACGCAAATCAATCAATGTGATACACCATATTAACAAATTGAAGAATAAAAACCATATGATCATCTCAATAGATGCAGAAAAAGCTTTTGACAAAATTCAACACCCATTTATGATAAAAACTCTCCAGAAAGTGGGCATAGAGGGAACCTACCTCAACATAATAAAGGCCATATATGACAAACCCACAGCAAACATCATTCTCAACGGTGAAAAACTGAAAGCATTTCCTCTAAGATCAGGAACAAGACAAGGATGTCCACTGTCACCACTATTATTCAACATAGTTTTGGAAGTCCTAGCCACGGCAATCAGAGAAGAAAAAGAAATAAAAGGAATACAAATTGGAAAAGAAGAAGTAAAACTGTCACTGTTTGCAGATGACATGATACTATACGTAGAGAATCCTAAAGATGCCACCAGAAAACTGCTAGAGCTAATTAATGAATATGGTAAAGTTGCAGGATACAAAATTAATGCACAGAAATCTCTTGCATTCCTATACACTAATGATGAAAAATCTGAAAGAGAAATTATGGAAACACTCCCATTTACCATTGCAACAAAAAGAATAAAATACCTAGGAATAAACCTACCTAGGGAGACAAAAGACCTGTATGCAGAAAACTATAAGACACTGATGAAAGAAATTAAAGATGATACCAACAGATGGAGAGATATACCATGTTCTTGGATTGGAAGAATCAACATTGTGAAAATGACTATACTACCCAAAGCAATCTACAGATTCAATGCAATCCCTATCAAATTACCAATGGCATTTTTTATGGAGCTAGAACAAATCATCTTAAAATTTGTATGGAGACACAAAAGACCCTGAATAGCCAAAGCAATCTTGAGGGAAAAAAACGGAGCTGGAGGAATCAGACTCCCTGACTTCAGACTATACTACAAAGCTACAGTAATCAAGACAATATGGTACTGGCACAAAAACAGAAACATAGATCAATGGAACAAGATAGAAAGCCCAGAGATAAACCCATGCACCTATGGTCAACTAATCTATGACAAAGGAGGCAAAGATATACAATGGAGAAAAGACAGTCTCTTCAATAAGTGGTGCTGGGAAAACTGGACAGCTACATGTAAAAGAATGAAATTAGAAGACTCCCTAACACCATACACAAAAATAAACTCAAAATGGATTAGAGACCTAAATGTAAGACCGGACACTATAAAACTCTTAGAGGAAAACATAGGAAGAACACTCTTTGACATAAATCACAGCAAGATCTTTTTTGATCCACCTCCTAGAGTAATGGAAATAAAAACAAAAATAAACAAATGGGACCTAATGAAACTTCAAAGCTTTTGCACAGCAAAGGAAACCATAAACAAGACGAAAAGACAACCCTCAGAATGGGAGAAAATATTTGCAAACGAATCAACGGACAAAGGATTAATCTCCAAAATATATAAACAGCTCATTCAGCTCAATATTAAAGAAACAAACACCCCAATCCAAAAATGGGCAGAAGACCTAAATAGACATTTCTCCAAAGAAGACATACAGACGGCCACGAAGCACATGAAAAGATGCTCAACATCACTAATTATTAGAGAAATGCAAATCAAAACTACAATTAGGTATCACCTCACACCAGTTAGAATGGGCATCATGAGAAAATCTACAAACAACAAATGCTGGAGAGGGTGTGGAGAAAAGGGAACCCTCTTGCACTGTTGGTGGGAATGTAAATTGATACAGCCACTATGGAGAACAATATGGAGGTTCCTTAAAAAACTAAAAATAGAATTACCATATGACCCAGCAATCCCACTACTGGGCATATACCCAGAGAAAACCGTAATTCAAAAAGACACATGCACCCGAATGTTCATTGCAGCACTATTTACGATAGCCAGGTCATGGAAGCAACCTAAATGCCCATCAACAGACGAATGGATAAAGAAGATGTGGTACATATATACAATGGAATATTACTCAGCCATAAAAAGGAACGAAATTGAGTCATTTGTTGAGACGTGGATGGATCTAGAGACTGTCATACAGAGTGAAGTAAGTCAGAAAGAGAAAAACAAATATCGTATATTAACGCACGTATGTGGAACCTAGAAAAATGGTACAGATGAGCCGGTTTGCAGGGCAGAAGTTGAGACACAGATGTAGAGAACAGACATATGGACACCAAGGGGGGAAAACTGCAGTGGGGTGGGGATGGTGGTGTGCTGAATTGGGCGATTGGGATTGACATGTATACACTGATGTGTATAAAATTGTTGACTAATAAGAACCTGCAGTATAAACAAACAAACAAAACAACTAATACTAAACTTTCATTGGGTTATTTGTATGGAAATATGTTAATATAAGTGTTTCAGACATTACATGAAATTTCTAAAAATCTTATATGTTCTGGTATAATGTTATAAGTCATAATCCTAGTTATTACTTTAAAATGTATATCTCAGAAATAACTAATTTTCTTGTCAACTGCATTATTATGAACTTTCATCAAATCTTTAAAAAAAACAAAAAACAAAAAACAAAAAAACAAAAAAAAAAAGGGAGAAAGAAAATGTATTTATACAGAGTGTGAAAATCCCCTACTAATTTGATTTGCCTAAGATATAGAAATATAAATGATTAATGGCTGGTTCCTTTGATGGGGACATGGTTTGAAGCCAGAGTGAAGGGAACTTTGAATATAACAGGCTTAGACATTAGAATTTTTTTTCATAGGTAATCGGGAAATCAATGTGTGTAGATTGAAGAATTGACTCCTTGGGAACTTTGGGTAGAAATTGCCTTTTGCTTTTGTTTGTTTCAGAGAACTGTATTTGAGTGTTTTCAAACCATTCATTATTTTGTAAAGCTTTTTATATATGCAGACCAAAAACAATTCTGAGTCTGTACAACCAAATATCCTGTATATTGGGCATTCATAGACAATCTTGATAGGATAAATTGTAGCATTCATAGTATAAATGGCAGCACTGTGTATTTCACAGGGCCCTGAAGCTGACTATTAGAAATCTGGTTATCTTGGTTTTGGTGCTAACTATTCTATTAGAGAAAGGGCACAGCTTAGCTGCAGAGAGTTAGATGAAGATTAATGCAGCTAAGAATTCATCAGAGATAGGAAGAGGGATGTGACCATGGGAATAGAAGTATCCAGGAGTCCTTGGAAATTGTAGGAGGGCCAATGGATGTGTCATTACAGTGTAGGCTGGGTACAGGCTACTGCATTTGGATATGAGAAGAAAGGATGCCTTCAAAAGTGGATGGAGGACTTGGGTTGTACAAATGACTACATCAAACATGATACCACAGAATTATATTTATATTATACATTGTCTTCACATTGTAACATCCACGTTGATCATCTGTGACACAATTCTAATAACTTTGAGTATATATTTACTACAACATTTATATATATATATATATATGTGTGTGTATATTTATATATATATATATAAAACCAAGAGGCACTTCCAGTAATTCTGGCCAAAAAGGAGCATCATTATAGTGTCTAAGCTAAAAAATAATAAAAATAAATACAATTTATCTAATATTTTTTCTGTACAGATTCTACTTTATACAAAACATTTATCAGCCATTAACTGAGTCACAACAAATACTTGTGATAGGATGATACAAAGTATTGCTACATATATTAAGTGCAAGATACAGGTGAGAGGACAAGATTTATTTCAACTGCGAAATGATCACTTAAGTCCAACGCCTCACTCTTTTGTTTCTAAAAGTTGATAAATTTGGAAAGTTATTAACAAACATATTCAGGTTTGTTGAGAGTGATGAGAATTACATTGTTAAAAATTACTATGTACAAATGACATCCCTTACACTGTTACTTTGGTTGGCAGTTATTTGAAAATATTGCTTTATAGGAATACTAAATTAATCCAATACTCTCTGGTTTACAAATAATACAGAGACAAATATTTGGGACATGCTAATTTGAACTTTCCAATGAAAGTTTTTGTCAGGAGGAGGTAATGACTGATCAGAACAACTGCCCCATCAGGAATCAGAACACATTTTAACACCAAAAACCAAATCAAATTAACCAAACCAGCCAAAACCTCAAACACTCTGAATTCAAATTAAAGTTCTTTCAGTTGCATATCCTAATATTATTATAGAAAGCCAGGGAGAGTCTCGTTTTCATTATTTTGCATTGAGAGTTTCAGAATATCTATAAAAGCACCAATTTTCATTTTGTGATTCGTATGATAAAAAATCTGTAGGAAGAAAATCAGGGGGTAGTTGGATTCAGTGATATTTATTTCCAGTGCCTGTCAACTAACAAACTGTTCTTGTTGAAACAAAAATGGTATGCGTTCTTCTGTGAGAATGTATTAGGAAATGAACTGATATTCACAAATGGAAAAAAACCCCACCATTTAAGCAAATATAATATGGCAAAAATCCTATGCACATGTTTTACAGAGTATTAAATAGTGATTTTTTTTTTAAAACTAATGAACAAATTTATACTTAAAGTCAAGCCATTGAAACACACTGACAGGTGATATATAGATATGTCAGGGTTGTTATTTAAAGATAGCAATACTATAGTACTGGATTATGCTTATACATAGCTAAAATGAAATACCTGGTATAATATGGGTTTTTGAGTCATAAAAATAATCAGTTAATTTTTAAAAGAAAAGTGAGGGAAATTCTATCAACCAACAGCTGATATACACAAAGAAAACATCTTTAAACAATTACGTTTAATTTCACATTAAACCATCTGAATAATTTGCTAGTATATAGAAAGTAAAATTACTAGAATAAAAAAAAATCCTTCCCTTCAAAAAGTATTCAAGCAGCAGTTTCCAAGCGCTAGGGGATAGTTCACATTCCAAAATGTGTAAGTGCTGATTGTAATAAAGGAAGTCAAGATTGAATATGGATCCATTAAGTCCCTTTACTCCAGAGTAACAGAACTAAATTGGTTTGCCACAGAAAAGATGAAGCGGTGTCCTGGGATGATCCTTTAAGTTTTATGTAGTGTTCACTCCCAATCCACAGCTCTGCTTTCTTTTTTTTTTTTTTTTTGCTTTTTAGTACCATGGGCTGCACAATGAAACTAGGTGTGGTGAGTTAAAACTTGAGGTGAAAGGCATCTTTCTCCTTATTATAGCAGAAGAGAATTCGTGATGATTTTTCCTTTACTAATTTTGAGTTAGAGAAGGAAAATTGGAGATAAGTCATACTTTTCTCCTGTAAGTTTGACTTTGTTTTCTTTTTGTTTTGTTTTAAAGAGGAAAGAATTCCCTGCTATAGTGTCTGTTTCACTTGAGATAGGTATTTCTACTGACACAGAAAATTTAAAGCATTTAAGCTTTAAAAACATTTTTTAAATTACTTTTCTATTTGTGAATTTCAAATTCCAACCTACCATTTGATCAGTCCTGGCAGACGAATGTAGTGGATGTGGTTTATTGATCGGTCAGTGCTTCCTTTGTGAAAGTCAAGATTAATAAGATTTAATTTTTCTTAGTAATGAAGGTGAGTATTGGGGTTCTTAACTGTGTTAGAATTTAGTAAAAATAATCTTCATTAGTAAACCATTTATCTTAAAACAACCTAAACCATGACAAATCGCTGGATTTGTCATTCCTCTTTCTTGGGGTAATTCAGACTATAATTTATACCCTAAATCTAATTAAATTATGGGGACTACATTTATTTTTATTTCATGTATTATTGGACTCTTCATAAAATATTTTCCTCCCTGAGGCATGCAGAGAATTAGATAAATAATTAAATATAACTTTTTCCAGTTTTCTGTTACATAATAGTTCTGATTATATCAAAATGTTTAGCATCTCTATACCACAAAACATCATTTTGTGGGTTTCAATTGATTAAAAAATTTTAACAGCTTTGCTTCAAATAATCAAATTTAATATTCTTGGTAGTACTTACATATGATGATTTAATATTATTCTTTTTGAAGCATTTTTGTTTGAATTATTTGCATGATTAAAGAATCACTTCTTGATGTAAAACAATGAGGAAATCTGTCTGAACATGAACACGTTCAGTATTTATCAATAAGAAGCAGGCTTGCCTTTTCTTCTTTGCTTCACAACTCCTCAAGGAAGCAGAAATCCATGATACCAATGCCTGTCGATGTAATCAACCTTAAAAGTATGATATGGAGAAAAACTAGCTGCCTTTAGATGGGGAATTTGGATTCATAAGAGCCTTAAGCACATGTCAAAAGCCAGTTTTGTTTTCCATCTATACACCATTCCATATAGTTTATAGTCTTACCTGTACTAAAACAATCTATACCAGATCAGTATTTTTGAATCCGGATATTGAGTTCCACCAACTAAATAATGGCTTAATCTTCAGTTTTGTATCTTCAAACATATTTAGCAACAAAATGCTCAATTATTTTTTGTCACTCTTGTTAACCTGCTATTAGAATGATTTTGTAGTGTGAACATAAAGATCATAGTACCTAAAACTGGTACATTTCCCTCTGATTAGAAATGCTAATAAGCATAGTTTAATTCTGGAATGCTCTTCACCTAAAATGGTGAATTGGTCTCCTAATCTTAAAGTTCCATTTTGTTGGACAGATTAGAAAAATGGACTGACAGACAGTATCAGCAAGGTCATAGTTTTACTTCATAGAGAAATCACAAGAGAAATGAATGACTTAGAACTGGTTATAAAGTATTTTGCAGCTTGATAGGAGAGAGGGCAAATGAAAGGAACTCAGTTTGGTTTCAGAGTATATAGATATTTTAGTGCTCGAATACCTGGAGTTGAGCTATTAGCAATTGAAAATTTGTTGATTTTTTCCACACCCATTAGCTGATAATTATATGGAGAATTTGATTTACTGTAGATTATGAAAGTTTACAGAACTCTGTTTTACTGGAGCCTTCTGCCTGTTTGAAAAGGCAGTTTATTTCCAAAATTGCATATAAACCAGGAAAAGTATTAAGTGGGAATCAGACTTAGGATGGAAGAGAAGGACAGTAAGACCCTTACTGTGGTTTTCACTATTATTTTAGAAAAACTAAATGACAGGGACAGTGGAGATCCCCATGCTGATATGGAAGCACCAAAAATACCTCCTAAAGCAGAATAGAAATGATATTTTGAGTCTTTACTTCTCATTAGTTAGGAGTTGTTCATCACACAAATAGTTCACTTTTGTAAAGCAGTCGTTTCAAACTTTAGACTTTATTTTACAATGATAATTTTCATATCTTTATTACTTAGAAAATAATTTATGTTTTTCCATCATTTAAACAAAAAATAGGCCTGAGCCTCATGCCTTTTGCACAGCTTTTACCTTCAAAGAAAGTCCTCTGGGAAAGTGACAGGGGACATCAGGACATTGCAAATCAAGAGAGGCAGGGGTGTGAGGAAATTGCAATACGTATTATACCTGTAATATGAAGTCCGCTTGACATACCATCCATTGTCTTTAGTTTTACTGAGATTGCAATGGTTAGGATTTGTTCTGGAATTCCAACAAAATGGAACAGACATAATTTTGTGTTCTGTGTTTAGAAAGTGGATATTTTCTTAAACATAATATGAGGAAATTCCTTCACTTCTCAGATGAAGACCGATGTAGATAAATCCCTGTACAGAGCTACTGTCTTCATCTTTGACTAAGAGCAAAACCAGGTCTTATATAAATGACAAAAATAACTTATAGTTTTAAAATATGCTAAAGTGGTGTTTTCACCAAGGAAACAATATTCTCAAGGTTGGCTTAGATCGATAACCAGAAAGACATTCTATCAGCACGCTGGAAATGACATCGATGACATTCTTAGTATACCTGGTCTTTTCCTTAACAGAAAGCAACCACTAGCATCAAGGCCACCAAATTCCAACTTTTCCTACCATTAGTTTCATGGCTGTCCATACAATTCTTTTCCCTAAATGGGCTAGACATTCCTTCATTTGAAAGACCTGAGTTTATCTAATGGCACCTATAATTAGGCTCATAAAAAAATGTAGTAAATTGCAACAAATACACTGGCACCACAGGAAGTAAGCTCCGGAGTTGGAAGTGAACACAGTAATATTGCTGTCACCAAGGACGGGGAGCCCATCACTAGCAGAAAACATCTTTTCATGTCCCTTGGCATCCTGTGGGATGTACTGGGTGTGTATGAAAGTCAAGCACTTGAAGAATTGCCATTCCTTTTCTTGAACTGACTTTAGCTTTAATACACTGGCAATTTATCTTTCTTTGAAGAAAAATAATGATTAATCTGCCTAGACTGGTGAGCACAATTCTGGAATGAAGAGGTTCTTACTGCTTTGGCCATGATTATTTCATGTACTTGAAAACAACAAAACAAAAACCAGGTAGTGTGCTTAGACCTCTACTCTGGCAGCCAGGCGGGCCCCTACTTGGGGTCATGGAGCGTTGAGGAAGCCACCAATATACGGTTATGAATGTATAACTACTCTGTCGGCATTTAACTTGCTCCATACCTAGATTTTTTTTTCTGGACTTATATTTATTTTAGGGACATATGGCATTTGGAGCAGGGGGAAAGATTAGTTTTGTTAAGTAATTAGATACAAGAGGTATGTGAGTATAAATGCTTTTTTTCCCCCCCTTCTGTTATTTGCCATGGAAGGAAAATAAATTCACTGGGGAAATGTATTTGACTCACAGTAAGTTTTGCAAACATAGAGACACACAGGCAATACTAAAAAAAAATGGAAAACAACTCAGTAAGTCCTAAATAATGAAGACCTGATGTTAACTCAAAAAAAAAATTATTCTCATTATTTAGGTAGAATCTGCATCTATTTGATCCTTTTCATATTCCTACTTTTTGGGAAATTTGCCTTGAAACTATGTTTATTTTGGATTGTATTATCTTTGCCTTATTTAAAAAATGCCATGGATTATTGTATAATCATTGCTTTGGAAGGGAAGAATATCCATTTATGAGAAATGAAGGCATTTTTAATGTAAACACTCTTTTCTATGATTTGAGAGGAAATAAAAAGTAGAAATCACAAGCAAGATTTACTTGAAGCTAAGGTTGTTTAGATGATGAGCAGGCCAGGATATAGTATCAAAGGAAATGTTAGAAGCAAAAAGCGTTGGGAAGAAAGGGACACCAATTATAAACATTCCTCATTGTTTAAGAAAGTCTTTCGCTTGGTAGATGTGGATCCAGAAGTTACCCAAAAGTTAGCCAGAGTTGCTAGTGAAAAAACATTCTTTGCAGCATCCTCATTTAATTGGCATAAAATAACTGTATCAGATTATCATTTAAATTAGAACAGGTAGATGAGTGGGTGTTCACAGACCTCCATGCAAATGAACCATCCATCTCTTACTGGGCTTGGAGAGAGCTACAATGTATAAAAATGGTGATTAAAATAGAACTTTATAAAAATGTTTCCCTTTTCCCTTTAAAAAAAAAAAGAGTTGACTATCTACAGAAACAAAAACAAATCTTTATATTTACATCAAGATAACTATTCATGACAAATATAATAATATGAAATAAAATATTGAAAGTGAGTATCAACTTTTTAAATAGAGGTTTGGCTCACAGCATAAACAAGTGTAGATAAACAAACAAACCAAAAAAAAAAAAAAGACTGTCAATGATAGGGCCAGTCCCCCCAAATCCCTCGAGTCTTCCCTGCCAAAAGAAACATGACGACAATGGGCCAGATTACAGCTAGAAGCCGCCCCATCACACCGTGCATGCAACAGTACAACAGGGTCGTCCGTGCGACCTTTGCCACCCAAAAGCCAATCTTCACCAGTTGCCAAGAATCAGGCTTTCACTCTGTCAATAAACACCAAACCCTAGGTTGAAATGTTCCCCTTCACCTCTCACTATCTATCCCAGAGTGGGTTTCTGTTTACCGTCCTTTCTTTTTTTTCTTTTTCTACTGCACATTTTGCAGCAAATTAATTAAGACATGGGCGATCCCCCTTAAGAGCCATTTCCCAGGCCTTCTCTGGCAACCTTTTAGAACTGTAACCTGATGAAAAGACCTGACTTCAGCTCCTTCTGAGGTGTTTCTGTTTAAAGAATGCCATCCCCTTCCATGGTGATTTGATTTTAGGTGAGTGACAGACAGACAGACAGACAAACAGCTCCTATACATTCATTCAGCGACTAGACTGGAAAATGCCTCAGTCTTCCCGGTTTAAGGCTGGTGACTGACAGAGAGCCTCGAAGGGATGCACAGGCCCGTGGCCCTGTCCCCCAGCCTGCCAATCCCCTCCTTCTGCAGAGGGACTTTTACTGAAGCCAAGTAGAGGCAGGCGTTTGGGATGGCTGCCTCTTAAAGACTCTCCAGAGCGAACTTCATCCTGTTTGTTCACATGTGCTGAGTCGTCTGCTGTAGCAATGCTATGAACAACTAAAACCACAAAAGAAGTCTCTCTTTACATACACACAAATGTACATACACATGAGCATCCTTTCCATCTCTCTCTCTCTCTCTCATACACACACACATACACACACACACACAATGCTGGCAGGATGTATAAGAATTCAAACAAACAATGCTCTGGAACTTTCATCCCTCAGTACTAAGAGCAAAAGCTTCTTAGTCATAACCTACATTTGCTACACTGCTTCCCGGCTAAAGCTGCACCATCTCCTTTGGGATTTGTTTTCCTTTAGTTTTTCCTTTATGATTTATTATATCACAGTGACCACTATATATCTTAACATGAATGTTACTAAATCGTGGAGCCAGGAATCCTGGCTTTTTCGGTGTGTCTGCGTGTGTGTCTGTGAATATGTTTTACATGGATCTATGTGAGAGCTTATATACACACACACATGTCTACTTCTTCCTTTAAAAAAATCCTTAGAAGCTGGTGTTGTTGTTTTATACTGTGAAAGCTTCTCTGAGTGAGAGTTTTTTAAACCATGTACCTCACTGTAAAAATAAACACATAAAATGCAAAGAATCCCAAAATGCCGTAGCCGTTTGCCCATCTTCTCATATTTCTACAGTGTTGTGTCTAAGTGTTGTGCGGGCTTGAAAAGAGTCTGTGACAAGTCACTCTGTTTGGAAACATAGCTCATTCTATCCATTGTCACTGGTTTGGCTTTGGGGTTGGGGTCTCCTCTCCTCTCGGCTTCCCCTTTTCTTCATCTTCTTCCTTGATGGCCTGGATCTGTTCTGAGGGATGCTGCTGGGGGGACTGGTCCAGGGACTGGTCCCCTATGCCCACCAACCGCTGTTCCTCCTCAATGACTTTCTTCCACATCTTGTGGTTCTGCAAAAGGTGCTGAGTTATTTGGCAGTAGACTTTTCTCCTTTTGAAAGTTTTCTTTCCTGAGAAAACACCAAATTAGACTACTTATTTGTGTGTTGAGTCCATGACAGTTTTAACATATCATTGAGACGTACTGTGAACGGTATGTAATATCTGGTAACGTAACGTCCAATACAAGGTTTTGTTTGTGTCTTTTGGAGTTATTACTCTCACTCCATTCAGACTCTCAAGATTTTCCACCTAGATCATTGGAATAATTCCTTGTTACGTGTTCCTCTGCTTTGTCAACCAATTCAACTCACAAACGTCTACAATATTGATTTTTTAAAAAAGAAAGACAGCTTTGATAGTACTGTTCTGTTTCCTGTGGACTAAAAAATTAATTTCAAACTCCTCTAGCAGGGAGCTTTGACTCTAGTGGGAAAATAGAGAGTAAACAAACAAGTAAGGATAATTACACTGAGTTGTACAAAGTCTTTGAAAGGTGGCAGAAAGAGAGGGACATGACTTAGCTGGGAGGATGCTGCATGATGATGGTGGCTTGGACTAGGATGGGGACAATGGAAACGAAGATGAGTAGATAAATGTGAGATACATTTGTGAGGTATAATCAATCAGCAGGACTCGGCAACTGATTACATGTAAGGAAAAAAGAAGGGAGGAATCAAAGACAACCCTGAGCTTTCTGACGTGAACAGCTGAGTGGCAAGATGTACTGAGAAAGGGCACATTAGATGAGCAGACTTGAGGCGTATGTTGAACATGAAGTGTCTGGGAGACCTCCAAGTGGAGAGGTTAAGTAGGCAGCTATTCTTTTCTAAGCACAGGATATCATGTACCTTCATTCAAGTGACCATTTTAGACATAGGCCAAGAATTTGGAAGTTAGTTAGGCAGATTCTCACATTGGATTATAAACTTCTCTATGGACAGAAGTTTTTCCCCCTTTTGTGTATATATCTATCTGCAAAGCCCCAGACTTTAGTTAGTATTCAGTAAGAGTTTACTAAATGAATTATGTTCTCTCTAGTTTCTGTTCCAAGTACATGGTGAAGTGTTGACAAATGATTGATGATAAAAATAATAAAGGTATGAAAACGTGGTCCACAGGAAATTCTGATCTGAGACTACATTAAAGAGTTAACAGTACAAGTTACCAGGATGATCTGCAAGGAAATTTGTATTTATTTAATGAAGAAGTAATGATTTACCATGTAAAATCTGGAAGGAAAAAAAAAAACAAAAGAAAAAATAGTAACAATAACAAAAAAAAAGAAAGAAAAAAAGCCGATTGCTATGAGATGTGCCATCCACCAAAATTTTTGTGGAAGTGCTAATGATTCCTTCAACAGTTTTATTATTAAAAAAATTTCTTGTACCTTATAAGATGATAAGATCAATTTTTAAAACATAGTTCAGAAAAAGGACACCAAATTATTTTGAATTACTTTTGAACCATACAGACACATAAGGAAATTATTAAGTTGGACAAATGCCGGTGGGGGGGGCGGAAATGGATACAGGCAGACTCATAAGCAAGAATTTTTAAAAAATATTTACTATATTCATTATCTTATTCATGAGACGGACCCATCAATCAATCAGCTTACATTGATCACCTACTAACTGACAAGCAGTTTTCTGGATGCTATGGAAACAAAGACCAATGAGTCTCAGAGTTTGCCTTAAAGGAGCTTACCGTCTATAGGAGAGAGGGCCCAGAAGATCAAAACTGAAATACACATGCTATGTTTTATGATCGACCTAGATAAGTGACCAAGATGGCCTTAATGTTCCCCTCATCTTCACTAAACTTTAGATAGGTTTCTTCCAGACTCTATGATCCTGATCTAAAACTTGTAGTTGCAAATTCTTTCTCTGCCCCTTGGTAATGTAGATAAATCTTCTCCCAGCCTCTAGCCAGTTTGACAACCCAGGAAACATCTTTCTCAAGGACCTGGGAGCCAGTCCTTTGAAATGCAATTATTAAGAAAGATAGGGTCCCTATCACCGATCTCCGTGGGTAAGAAGGAGCCTAACTAACTTCAATAAGAATCACCAATTAGCAAACAAAAATGGCCTAATCACATTGACCAGCTCCCCTTTAAAGTCCTCAGTACTTTTTCCTTAGCTCATCCCAGTGTGTAAAAACTCTCCTGCCTTTGTTTTCAATGGAGTTGAGTCCAATGTCTCTCTCCTATTGCAATAGTCTTGAAGAAAGTCTTCCTTACCATTTTTAACAAGTATGCAGTGCAATTTCTCTCTGACACATCAAAGTATGGCAACATCAGGCATTCAACCTGTGAGCGAGTAGATAAGACTTTTGCCAAAGGACATGACACTTGAGCTGAGATGTAAATTATGAGAATTAAATACACTGGGTGAAGAAGGGGCTGGCAGCATTCTAGGTATGTGAGGGGCATGTGTACAGGCAGAGGGCATGGGACCCTGGAGCATAACACCAATTTCTTCAATTATAAGATTCTTAACAAGGGCAATATATACATAAAATAAAATTGAAAAAAAATCTGAATTCTTTCTATAGAAATCAATAAAATAAATTAATCCATTCAATTTTTAAGAGCAAACCTTTAAAATTACTTTTCTATCAAAGCTATCTCCTTGTCTATTATTTCTACATTGTTTTTATTGTAGTTAAGGTCAATTGAGAAATCTTTACATGTTAATATACTTTTTAACCTAATCCTTTGAGTCAGGAGAGTTATAGATGATCACTGGGTGAAGGATGGACTTGAATCAGTCAGCACATACTCTACTGCTCAAAGTGATTATTCCATCCAAAAGTTATACACATTCACGGTAGTGCATTCACAGGGAAGAAGCTAACAAAAGCTCAACTTTTCTCTTTTTCTTTTCAGGGCAGCCCCCATGAGAGCAGCTGTTCTCTTATTAATGCTGCTAAACATTAGCAATAAACCTCTCTGGAATTAAACTGAATAAAGTGACGTAGAAGAAAGTTTGTACCAAATAAATTTGCGTAGATTAGAGGCTGCAGGTGGTCTAAAACATGCCTGTATTGAGAGCCAAATTGTTCAGCACTGGAACCTTTTGAAATGAGAACAAAGATCCTTTCATTGCTCAAACTCTAAATGCAGCTTAGTACTTCATTAGAAACCTCTTAGTTTGCTGTAGGAATCTTTCAAATTTAATTATGAGGTGGGGAAAAAAGCCTTCTTTACCCAGGATACCATATTGAAATATTTTATTCTGTGCTTCCTGAGAGATCTCCAAGTTTTGCAAATTGCTGAAATTATCAGTGCGTATTTAATTTACATTTTTTTCTGAAATCTAAGTTTCAGGTTAAATCAAGTTAACCATCTCAGTCAATATGAATCCTGAAATTAAAATTACTAAGAAGAGCCAATAACAAAGGAGTTAAAACGAGGAGACCTGGGTTTCCTTTCTGGTTCTGCGGAATCCATCTACACCTTGGGTTGTCAAACATCTGAGCCTCAGTTTCGACTTTTGTAAAATGAGGCAGCTGAACTGGATGATCACTGATTCCCCTTCCATTTCTAGAATTCTATTATTCCATGTGGCCAATTTTTACTAGATACTAACAAACACTGCCCAATATTTATCATCATTTTCTTGGCTATAAAGGGATAGTTCAAATATAATTTTTCAAAAGCTATGGTTATCAAATCATTGTTGATGATGTTTTAAATTTTAACGTAAAGGTGACCAGTTGACTTTTAGAAGCCATTAGTAAACAGAATCCACAGAATTCTCATTCCTGCTTTAGTGAGCTTGATTAAAAATGGGAAGGTCAGTAGAGTAACACGTCAGAATCTGAGAGTCAGTATGGCCACCCAACCCTACAGAACAGAGGGAAATCGAATATTTGGTTGGTTGTTGTATTTGCTGCTAAAGCCAATGCTGATGAGTTGAGCCTGTTAAATCTCCTAACCTAGGTTCTTCAATTCTTGATGCCTAGATTATGTATGTGTTGCTTCAATGTATTTGAGTTCAAATAGCAGTCAAGTAGGGCCCACGGGAACAAAGCTTTTCCAGAGGCTAAGATGACCACACTTTCCAATAACATTCAGTGGAAAAACTGTCCAGTCTTTAGTCAGACAGCAAATTACCTGGCTCTTTGAATGAAAAAAAAGTAAAAATAAATATAAAATTCATGCATGTTTATTAAATGAGAAAATGAATAAATAATCCATGAATCCTGTCTTGGCTCCTACCTCTGAATCCCAAGATCAGCACAAAATTTTTAATAGACATATTTTGACAAGCATCAGAGGAATAAAATAAAATTACTTTGATAATAGAATATTGAAGGAAAACAACTTTTGGTTTTCCTCCCATTCTGTATAAAAGTTAATATATGGGTTAGACCTTAAGCAAAAGTCTGACCTAAAGCCAAACTTGCCCCGTCTCACCAGTCTATGGTTAATAATGAGTTCTTTATCTTTGCTTATGTGAGCTTACGACAGGGCACTTATATGAGGGCAAAATAGGTTAATACACACGTTAGAATATCTCTTTACCTAGATAGCCAAATGAACTAAGTCATGCATTTCCCTGACTGTGCTAAAAAAAAAAAAAAAAGGAAAAAATGATCATAATGTCTTTCATTGGTAATATTTTTGGTAAGGGCCTTGAAAAATATCAATATTAAGACTGAACTACCTTTATGAAGGTGGATAGAAACCACATACTATACTCCCATGAACATAGGAACAGTATTTGTGCAATATCACTGTAAGGGTTATTGGTTTTCCTAATTATGCTATTAGGGCCTCCTCCGTATGGCAGGAGAAACAGTGGAGAATATTTCAAGACGTGAAGAAAAATAATCTTGATTCTATAGACAATTAAGTTGAACAGATTGGAACGGCTACATGATGCACTCCAAATCAATGACGAGATGTGACCACTTCTCACTGTCACTATTGCCACTACCCTGGTCCAAAGCCACAGTCATCTCTCACTTGGATAATTTCAACAGCCTCTTAACACACTGCCCTGCTTACACCCTTGCTCTTACCCCAAACTCGAGAATATTCTCAATGCAGCAGCTGAAGCAATCCAGTTAAAACATAAGTTGAATCAACTAAGTAAGTCTTCTGCTCAAAACCTCTGATGGCTTCCCATCTTACTCAGAGTGAAAGCCAGACTCCATACTGTGACCTGCAGAGCCCTACCTTCTAACCCTCCATCATCTCGGTCCCTGCTCCCCACCCCCCTTCCTCTGCTTCAGCCTCCCAGCTCTCCCGATGCTCCTTGAACACGCAGCCAGTGTCCACGTCAGGACCTTTACACGGTTTGCTTTCCTCTCTCCTTGAAATGCTTTGTCCACATCTATTTCCATGGATCACTCCTTCCCTTGCTTCTTTCAGGTTTAAAAAAAAAAAAAAAATCTCTTATTTAGACCGTCCGTGGCTATCTTATCTAAGATTTTAATCTTTCTGCACAATATTTCATATCCTTCTTATTTTTCATTTTTATTTTTAAACTCTAGCATTTATCAGTACCTAACATATTACAGATTTACTGATTTGTCTTTCTTAGTGTCTGCTGACCCCACTGGAATATAAGTCTAAAAGGGCAAGGATTGATCGATTTTTTTTTTTTTTTTGGTCTGATTTGTTCATGGCTCTGTCTTTAGAACCTAGAAGAATGCCTGGCACAGAGTAGGTGCTTAATAAATATTTGATGAATGAATGAGTGACTACTACCTCTTACCACTTTAGCACCTCCCCCGAAGCAAGCCAGGAAAAGCCTATGGCTGGTCTAGATAGTACCTGAGATTCCTAAATCATTCAGATACTCTGAAAAATAGGCTTTGATTACTTAATTGTCTTACTTCATAACGGAGAACATACCTTTTTATGAACATGGTATTAGAATAGACTCCACAGTCTGTAATTTCCATTATCATGATATTGGGGAAGGGGGAGTATCCATAATCACTGCAGCAGGTGATATTTGGACTCAGCTATGAAATTCACGAGAAGCATCAAATTTATTGTGAACCTAAGTAAGAAAACAATCCTAGGAGAAGCACATTCGAGAGATATTCTATAACTTACTTGGAGATTCGCTATTTTTACAGGTTTCCTCTTCGTTTGGTGCTTCCTCCTCCTCCTCTGGGTCATCGGTGTCTCCTGACTCATCACTGTCTTCCACCCATTTCCCTGGCATCAGTCCTGCTGAATCATAGGAGTTGCAGAGAGGACCCACGATGTGCGAGATGAAGGATTCCTGAAGGTTGGCCAACTGAGGAGCAGAACGGTCCATGAAAGGGCTTATTGGTAACCCGAGGCTGGCCTCTTCATCACCCTAGAAATAGGAATGTAGCAGGAACAGTTAACTAGAAAGGCAAACGACAAGGAAAGTTTAAAATACAAATAAAGTCACCATTCCCTTGGCATCTAAAATTTGCAAATATGCAAGAACCCAGGCATATGTGTGAACTCTTTTTCTTTCCTGGACTGCTAAGAGATTTTCCCCACATTTCTAAGATTCCTATCGGACCGCTTTGTTGCCATTTACCACTGCGGTAATCTTGAGGGTTTGGTTTTTGATCAAGGGGAAATACAAGAAATGGTTTAATGTCTAAGTAGATGACCTTTCGTATCACACTAGTCATTGTTCCTTATATTAGAGTATAAGTTAGAATATAAATGCATCTTAAAAGGCAATGCTGGATATAAATATCCAACAAATAGATAATCTATCATGTTTTCCTTTTTTTTTTGCCTTGGCTGCCAGAAATTTTAAAGTAATTTATTCCTCAATTAATTAAAGTTGCTACCTTAACCCAGCTTTGGGTTGAATTATGTCTTCTGTGATTATATAGTTTCTGATATTCTTATTTATCTATGTTTAACAGTACTACTGTATAAGTGTTTACTTTGAACTGATTCATTTCTGGAAAAAAAATATCAGATTGTAAACCAGAAGTTACCTGGCAACATTAATGAAGGAATTATACCAAAATATCAACAATGGTTATGCCTATGTAGTGGAATTATTATAACTGGATTTTCTCTTTCCTTTACATTTTTTCTCTATTCAATATTTCAGGATTGATTATGAATTTATTCCGAGGAAAGGCAATACATTATTTTCTAGAAAACACAAACATTTATTTTATATATAAGTCCTATCTATAATGCTCAAAAAAGTTCTTTCTAATCTTTCTTTAAAAATGCCCAGGGAAAGGCGATTTATTACTTAATACTTGCAAATAACTTAGAGTTTTTATGCTTTACAGTTTAGTCCAATTTTTGTCATTTTTTAATCCTCTGATTAAAATTGGCCAGTGCCTTTTCTGATGGTAGCATGAATATGAAATAGACTGATCACGCTTTTACAGCTTTTGGAAGCTTTAGGGAATTTATGAGCAGCCTCAATATGGATTAAGAGAAGTAGTTAAGTTAGTTACCTGTTCATAAAATTCATTGACAATACCCTCTGTCCACTGAAGATGGAGCTCTTTAAACTTAGCTGGCCCATTGATATCAGCCAACTTTATACACATTTGACAAACCAGTAGACGATCATTTTCATTGGTCCAATCTATTCCAGCTTCATCATTCACCTGTTTGTTTGAGGGACAAAGTTAAAATGGGTTCTGACTCAATGAAAGCAAAAGTTGAACAGGAGAATAAACAACAGAATATTGATTGTCTTCCTACCATGTGGAGATTAGAATGCCAAGTAATGAGAAACATCTCAGCTGTTTCAAATAATGTTATTGGCTTGCATAAATTAATAGTAAAATAGCTCACCAAAAAAAGTAAAATAACAAATGATGGATAATTATCAATTATGGAATTGAAAAGAAATGCTATTTAATATTAACATAGGTTTTAAATTACTATTAAAATAATGTGGCTACAAATAATAAGAAATTTTGAGTTAACATTTGAGCATTTATGTTTGATGTATGAAATTCTTCAGGTTTTTGACCTTTACTACTGCCAGGTAATTTCTGTTAGCATTCCACAGAGATGAGAGCAAATTAAATCAAACAAAAACATAATGATAGTTAGAATTCTATTATTTCTCTGCAGTGCAAAGTATAATCATCTATACAGACAGCACCTCAACGTATCAGGTTTCCAGGTTGGGACCAATGCCTAAATATCCACTTCTGGTTAAACATTTCATTGCCTCTCATTTTCACATTTGACATATATGAGGTGACAGCAATGAGTTTTGTTCAACACTTTGATTCCATGACTTCTTTCAATGTGGTCAGAAAATGAAGACTGGTACAAATCTAGTTACCTTGGCATTAAATTTGGCTACAAAGTCAAAGTGTTTCTTCAGGTCAGTGGCCAAAATTGCTTCAATGACAAGGAAACGGAAATGCTTAAATTCCACATGGTCAAGGTTAACTAAGAAGTTATATTCCGGCCGGGACATGAAAAGATTCCACGCAGCAGCTGCGTGATGATTCTCCAAAACTGAACGATCATTATAGAGCACCGCCTAGGCAAAGACGAGAGTGAAGAGTTCAAGTTTTTAATTAAAAAATAAAAACAAAAATAAATGAGAATATGCAAAGCTTTTGGAATCCTCTTTTATTATGGAACACAGGAATGTAATCTTGTGACAGCTAGTTGTTAAGAATCACTTACTTATTGCTGTACATTGACTGTTTACTTTTCTTGGTTAAATTTCCTTTTTTGTAAGATAAAGTTCATTTCCTTGAAACGTTATTTCATTTCCTTGAAACTTTATTTCAAATTCTTGCAATTGAAGGGCTTAGAGTTAGCTTTTATCAGATTATTATTATTATTTTGCAGGGCACAGGAATTTAACCATTAAAATATGCAAATATACTAATATTCCTAAGAAGTAACTCAGTTACTTCCCACATCTAGAATAAGAGTGACTTCCTTTTAGTTAAATACAGATAACTAATACAGAGGAATGGAATCCCTGAGAAGCCCATAATTCAAAAGATTCTTACCCCACAATCAGCCATAGGAAATATCACCCCCTGTCTACTAATTGAAAGTATATAGTAAATATCTACTTGTTTGAAATTCTCTAATAATGCTGAGGGAAGCTGCAAAGGAAAAGGAAGTTGCCTAAAAAATGCTTGGAGACTAGTGTGGTAGATTGACGATGGAGGGGAAAAAGGGTATAAGGACAAAAAAGAAAGACCAAGGACATGAAAATTGATATTTTATGAATATTAATAAATATTAATTTATCATTGCTTGCTGATCCGTAATCATTAATCACAGTTGAGAGGCTGGGAATAGGTTGTGTTGTGAGATACCAAGTGAGGCAAGTGAAAATGCATGCATGTGTAGGAAAATTGAATGGTATATGGTGTTGGCAAAAGGATTTGCTTATCTTTAGGGAAAATATACTCTGGTGTATGAACGGCACAGTGAAAGAAATTAAAGTAAGCAGTGAGAAAAAAATCAGGATATTTGTATTGTATACAGATTGGAAGAAAATTCTAGACTAGTCTGTAAGAGAGGGTGTGGAAATGGATGAGAATGGGGAAAAAGACAAAAAGCAAACGTGACAAAAAAAAAAAAAAAAGAGTACTGGACCAGATTGGCCTCTAGGTCCTCTAGAAAGAAAAACAAGATCTTGGGATCTTTAGTAACATGGGTCCAGCTGATTACATCAAGGAGAAGCTTATTAAGTTTAATTATATAGATGGAGATGCCTAAATACTTAGTGATTAATATTGGACTTAAATTTAAGTACATGCCAAGATGAACTTCTTTAAAGTTACTGTTTTTGGAGTACTATGGTCAGGTAAAAAATTTCCCTTAAGTGAATGAAATAAATTGATTTTTAATTCTTCCTAACCAATAAAAATGCCATAAGAATAGTAATTGTTATAATGAATATATCTCAAAGGAATTGGATTTATATCCAAAGGAGCCTTACATTCTTAATAGTCTTAAAGTTATATCCAAAGAAACCTTTAATTCTTAAATTAGAGAACCAAGAAAGATTTGGTTCTCTAATCTTTTCAGAAAGAAACTTTTGTATAGGTCAGATTTTCTTTGTTGGGGAAGTTCATTAACATGAATTCAAGCGGTTTTTCTTCCTAAGAAAATTGAGAAGGGATCCCCATGGGTGATAAAGTTGCATATGCACCATTGATGACTTAGAACAAACCATGATATCTTTTCAAAATGAGCATGGTCTCTAAGAATTTTATCTCAGGGCTAAATATAAACAGGCACCAAGTGAATATGAGCTAAAGTGAAAGTCAAATTTATAAAATTAATTTTCTTCAGAGAAATCTCAAAATTGAATTATTTCCCCTGATCAAAATTGAAAGATTTACCTGAGGGGCACTAGTTGCAACCAGGAAAGCATTAGTCCTTCCCGGGTGATCAAAATCATGCATGGCTGCAGCCACATACAAGGCCATCAACTCCAAGGCAGGGATATTTCCAGACAAACATCCGTATTTATCATCTGGCACACTACACATTTTTGAGAATACATATCCCATATGTCCATGTGTAAACCCACTGTCAGAATCTGAGAAGAGACAATGAAGATAATAGAACTTTTAAGAAAGTATTAAACTGATATCATTTGTCTTGATTTCCTTTTTAAAAAACCACTCTTCTGTTCCCGTAATTTACAAGGGAGCACAGAGGGACTTCATACGTACCTGAATCGCTTGCTGATCCGTGATCATTAATCACAGTTGAGAGGCCGGGAATAGGTTGTGTCGTAAGGTACCAAACAGCGTGTAAGACATCGGTGGCATGGATTCTGTTATGGTCTGTAACCAATGCAAAGGAACAGTCATTCATCTGTGAACGCTGGGGTCCGAGGACCAAGAGTGCCACCTACTGGATAAAGAGTTTAGTCCTCTCATTTTAATACCCCAGTGTAAGACAGCCAAATATTCTAGGACAAATACTCTGTGGTTACTCTTCCATTCCTCGGTAACATCCAGAGTAACAAGAAAAAAACCCAGCAATAACATTCATTACACATGCAGATGTCTGAAATGAAAAAAATCTGTCTAGAGTCTACCAGAAACCTAACGTATGTAGGAAACTCACTCTCTGAATCCACTGTGATATTTACCCTTGTTCTTATTCCCATGTTCCTGTATAAAACTACACAGAGGACTGCAATAAAAGACCCATGATATACTTAACCTAGATCAGACCAATGGTCTGTACCACCCAGTATTTCACCTCTGATAAATAGCAACCAAATATAATTTGTGAACTGAACATAGTATTTTTCTTCTGTATCAAATGTAAAACACTGTGATAAAATGAATAACACATCTTTTATATGTATACTAAATCCACCAAGCAAAAGCAAAGTCAAAACCGATAATGTTCTCTGATCTAGAAATTCTAACTTGGGAATAAAGTGCTAGGAAATACCTAAAGAGAAAAAATTAAAACCTCTTTGTATAATAGCGTAGGGAGTTGAGCCATTCCGAAGAGTAAAAGCTAAGGGGGAACCAAATCTCCTAGTTATAATGTCATTACCATGGGAAGGGGTTCCTGTTTCTACATGTGCAGTCCAGCTTCTAGGGAACCATGACCAAAGGCCCACTGTGCTCTTGGCTCACCTTCTTTCTCTGTGCAATTTTCCCATGTTTTTCTCTTGTTTCTCTGGCCTTTCAAAATACTTCATTGACTGGTATGCTTTATCCTAAATATGCTATCTTTACACATTTTATTCCTAATGACCAACCATGATACAATTTCCTTCTCTAATGTAATAGATTACATCTCTGAATAATACTCAACAGATGAGAAGCAAAAACAGAAGAGAACAAGCAGAACGATGGTGGGAGTTTGAGAGAAACACCTGTTCCCTGGTCGGGGAAGAATGAAGAAACTATGACATCTGTGGTGTTGGTGGCACACAGGAGAACGTAGGAATATGATGCCTATGTTCCTACATTTCTGGCAACTATTAGGAGTCAGTCTTTAAGCTAAATCTTGGGTGAACACTCCAGGAACTCATTGAGGGGCTGTGAGGTCTTTAGAGGATGTCTTCAGAAGAGCTTTGAGAAGCAGACCTCCTAGGCTCCCAAGGGGTCAACAGCAAAACCTGTTCACAGTCATTGCCAGAGGTGAATACGGATATTACCTAGTTTCCAAAGAACAATTTTATTCAAACTGGAGTCTCTATTTCTGTATATGGACTATCTCAAGTGATTTAAGACGATTACATTTTATGTCTATACCTGTGCCATGTACGAAGTTGATCACGGTAGAAGTTTCTCGATCTATGACAGATCTCTGCTCTGACATTTATTACCTGTGTTACGGAGTGAGTGACTTAAAACTTTAAGTCTCATTTCCTTATCTTAAAAATAGGGAGACAATAGTAGTGCCTATTTCATAGTCCAATTGTGAGAATTACAGAAGGGAACCTATTTTAAAGTGGCTGGTATATAGTAAGCTTGCGATGGATGTAAATATCATTCACATAAAATACATGATTGCTCTTAAAACAAGATGACAGATTAGCACAGATGACCTGTTTTCTTTCAAAATCAATGCTGGGTTTGTAAGAATAGAATTGAAGAGCTAAAATAAAAACTATGCTAAGCCCTGGGGGAGGGAGAAGGCAGTGATGACCTGGTAGAGGAAGAATATGCAGCCTGGTCAGAGAGTGTCTGGGGCTATGTTGGGAGGGAGCTTCTGGGTTAAGTTCTTTTCCCTTGTGGCAAGCTGGGAAGATTACTGTGTGGATGTAATTGCCATTACCATTGCAAGTCAGGGAAACCTGCGCTTGTGCCCAGTATTACAAGGGTGGGTGGGTGTCAGTATCAGGGTGCTGGCCGAGCCTCTTTGGGGTGAGAAATAGACAATACCACATACAGGTGAACTTGTTGCTCTTGAGTTATCCTGCTTCCTGCCCTGTTCCTTACCCCAAGGTCCAGGTCCAGAAGGTTTGATAGGTAAGTTTTATAAACTTTCAATGAACAATCGAAATGATTTAGTGCTGAAAATGTACAAAGAAGAAAGCGGCCAAACACATTTTATAAGTCTAGTATCGTCTTAAAAAACTTTTTTCCTTATACATTTTTCGTTTTTTAGAGATTAGTATAATCTTGATTAAAAAACTAGGTAAAGACAGTATACAGGAAAGAAAAATTCCTCCTTTTACTTTTGAGTATAGGTTCAAAAGTACTAAATAAAACAATAGCTAACGAAGCCTAACTCCATTTAAATACATACATATACTTATAGATAGATAGATAGAGATATAGTTTGGCAGGTATAGCTCTAAAAGAATTATGTTGTCACTATCACTTAAGCAGGATGGAAAAACCATCTGCCTTTAAGTAGTCATTAACATGTTTGTTAAACAAATATTTACTTCGCACGTACTATGGGCAAATGCTGTGTCAAGTGCTGGTATCACTGTTGCTCTTGCCGTTAATTCTCTGGGGACCAGCTCAGGAGCAAAGACACCCAGGAAAGATGCTAGCTAGGTCAACACAGGGGATTGACAAGTTTCTGTAGGACATACGAATATGCTCAGAATGCTCTTCTTTTTCTGGCCCTGGAAGGCAACTGACAGGGCTAAGGAATGATATCAGAGCTCTTCTTATTTTATCATTATTATTCTCATCCTCTTCCTTCATCTCTGCATTTTGGACAAATCCCTTAATAATTCTCTCACCCACCAGGCAACCTCCCCTGCCTTTTTGACAACACATAAACATACGTGCATGCACTAACATATCGCCTGCCCTATGCTTTCCCAGAGCCTGCCCATCCCCCTCTGCTGTCTTGATACACTTGTTTTCTCAGTTTTTCCTCATGCCTCAAGCAGCGGGTTGAAGCGAGCTGGTATGGAAGGCTGGGGTTGTATGTAAAACTTATAGATTTTTTAGACCTAAATTTATAGATTTTCCATTGAAAATTCTCTATGCTCCTATTCACCAAAGGGTGAGGGAAAGTATTAATACTAAAGAACAGAAATGAGACTTGAAATTTTTTTTTTCTTTGGAATGTAGCTAACACTGTGATAGTTCTGCCCTTCTAGCTTGTTCCACGTCAACTCAGTATCTAGCTTTAAAACTGGTGGGCACATCACATATAGCTTAATCGAATTGAACTAAACTAAGTTGAGTAAGACTATTCTCATGGCTGCCATTAAATAGTACATGGTGGTGGGATGAATTGGGAGATTGGGATTGACATATATACACTAATATGTATAAAATGGATAACTAATAAGAACCTGCTATATAAAAAAAAATAAAATAAAATGTAAAAATTCAAAAAAAATTAAAAAAAAAATAAATAGTACATGATCGTAGGTATTTCTGAAGCATTATCTCCACTTCTCAAACTTGACTAATGAGAATGAGAGGTGCTAGGAAGAATATATTTTAGAGATGAAAGTCTTTGTAAATAGAAAATGCTCTCTTAAGAGTAACTTTGAATCCATGAATGAATATGACCTAACAATTTATCACCTTTACTAGCCAAAAATGCCCAACTTGAAAGGGATTACGAACGATATCAAACATTATTTTCTCTCTGTGCGATTGAATATAAACTATAATTTATCCTAATCTTTTTGGAACAAATATATATTTTGGTATCACATTTCTATCAGTGAGTTGTCTGTATTTATAATTTTACCCACTGCTGCTCCATGAAATTATCTATTTATCTATCTATCTATCTAATCTAGCTCATTTTTAAATCTATTAATAGACTTTTCAAATTTTAGTAAGCGTTCTGGGTACAAACTTAAAAGCTTTCATACCTTCCCTCTTCTCTTGGAAACTGTTAAAGGTGTACTTGGAACTGTAATAAAAATTTAGTTTCTAATATTTTAGCTCACTATCATAGTAAAGCTAATCTAACCCCATTTTGGTTACCCTTTGGCTTTTTTCATTTAGTTGTGTGGGTTTATACAGAGATATTAGAAATATAGCTCTCTAGGAGTAGATGTTAAATTAGTAGACATACAACAAATTTTTGCACATGCTAATTTTAAATAATGATAAACAAAGCTCTTAATAAACGTCCATACTAGTCTAAATTTACAACCCTACAACATGCAAGGTATTATTATTTAAAAGTGATCATCAATTAAGTTAAAACTTTTCTCTGAGAAGATATAAATAAATTCTCTTTATGGGAAGTGTCTGGGACTTCTAACAGAACAAGTAAAGTTATTATAACAATTCTTTTCACCTGGAATGAAGAACCTGCTATTTCAGGAAAAATATCTGTTTACTTGTAACATATAAATATGTAATAAGACAATATAAAAATGAATAATAAAATTTGGAACCTGAAAACTTCTTTTTACACTTAAATAAATACTGGTCAACTTTCTCTCTGAGTTAATGGTATACTATCTAGAGAAAAGTTAGTAGTTATATCAATTTGAACTCAATGGAACTTGGCGATAGCTGATTATATCACTAAAATATATTTGGAAATATAATATTAATTTGTAAATTTATTCTGATACTAGCTGTTCTTTAGTGTTTGCAGTGGCTTCCTTTCTTGTAAAAGCTTATTTATGCAATTCCTTAACCTTTGAGAAATCACTAACACTTAGGTCAATCCCTGGCATCCAACCAGGGTGGGCCCTGGGAATGTGGTATTAAGAAAGCAAGGCTTATCTTGAAATCCTTTCAAACTACCCCTTTTTCATATTTCTTTCCCCACTTCCATGGCCCCATCGGCCAGACTTTCCCACAACACCCAGTGCTCTTAAGTTCCTCTCTCTACTCCCGCTGTCCTATTTTGTCTGCATTTGGTTCCATATTCTCCAACAAATCTCACTTGTAGATTTAATTCTTCATTCTCCTTTTCTATCACACAATTTGTAGATTCAATAACTCATTCCTCATTTCTAACTCCTCATTCATAACTCATTCCTATCACACAACATCAACTGTGCATTTTCATCTTAATGTAGCATGTGGATGGCATTTTGAAAACCAACATCTTAATAATGGATCACTTGGTTAATGCACTACCCTACCCCTTTCCGAAAACACTTGTGTTCTAGTCTCCGTATAATTTTTATTTAACTTCAGCTCCTTGCAACTACAAACAGACATGGGATTCTAAAGTCCAAGGTATATAAAAGCAAATTTTAAACTTACAGGTTAAAACACAATTTAAGTAACACACACTCCAGCCAACATATTGATACTATTTTGACTAGTTTTCTTTCTGTACATTTATTTCCTAAAAGAGCTGCATGATTTTGGTACATTTTTGATTGGATTTACAGACATTTTCTCCAGTTCATTTATTTTGTAGCATGTAGGACAATGCTACTTACATGTTCTGATGATAATCTGAAATGCTACATATTGAAAATTTAATATCTCTTCTGTGTTCCAATTCCTCATGATTATAAATGACAAACTTATTCTCACAATATTCAAAGTTCAGAAGCTTGAACCCTTGGTTGTGTTCTTTCCTTTGGTCTTCACATTTATCTTGATTTTTAAAATGTTCCTAGTAATTTCTGTACAACCACTTCCAGATGTCTCTCCTATTTTATTAATTAGACCATCATCCTCCTGCCCCTCTACTCCCAGCCAGGTTTATCTTATACTGAAAAACTTTAATAGTTAGCGATTTAACTCTGTGGATGCCAGAATAAAGGTTGAGAGTTCACCCAGTGAGGGAGGTATATTATAAAATGAGCAATAAATTTAACATTTAATTATTTATTTAGCACACAGTTAAATTGGAGTTACTATGGGCAAGGTACTATTATAACCCCTTTAGAATTATTACATCATTTTATCCTCATGACAATCCTATGAAGCAGCCATTATGATCCCCATTTTACAGCTTAAGAAATGAGGCCCAGTGAGATTAAGTAAGACCCAGGGTCTCCAACAGCTGATATGTAAAGGGACCAGAATTCTAACATAAACTATTATCTCCTAATCACTATACCATGTGGCCATCCAGGGTATTTTCAATTCGTAATTCTGTGCTAGTAGCTAATAATTCAATACCCCATTACCCATAACAAATTCAATGGATTTTAAAAGTATGAATTCTTATACTTACAAGGAATTTCCCTGTAGCCAATCTCCAAAGCATGAAAATAATTCATAAATTCCCTAACTGGAATTTTAAAAGCTTCAAAGAGGCCCATGTCTTCAAAAAGTCTGTATGATACCTGTGAAAGAAAAAGACAAAGCCTTACAAAACATCCCTCAATGTGTATTAGACATAAAGAGAAAAATGGGGAAAAAAGTATACATTCCATCAACCATATTAATGTACTGCCCATAGAGACACTTACTGGGAACAATAAATAGATATTGAAGACCTCCATGTCCTAGCCCTTGTAGTTCCTGATAAGGGGTATATAATCTGTTTTTAAAGGTAGAGACATAAAACCCAAGAAACAGCCAACCAAAAAATCCAGTATACACTATAGAAACATATCAAGGTACTAAATTGCATGTGATATCAGTAATAAGAGAATAATACTTAGTAAACGGCTAATTGTATAATATATAAGTGCTAAATAAAGAATGAGAGAAAGCTTTAATTCGGACTAATTTTATAAATTAAAACAAAAAAGCTTTCTAGAGGATAAAGGATTCAGAGTTGTGCCTTAGTGAAGAGTAAGAGGACAGAATTATGAGAGAGAAAAGGTTGCCTTGGTTGAAATACACAGAGAAGAAAGATTTGTTCTAATCCAGTATGAATAAAAATGTTCAAACCATTTTTCCTCAATTGTCTTCTTTCTCCTTGGAATATCTATTCTCCTTCCAATTACTTTTATAGCTCTGGAGACTCAAATCAAGTAAATAGCTCTGGATGTAATTGGCATATTTGATATGCAAATGAGGGAGAAAGAAAAACATGAAAAAGGCACAGAAGAAGGTAATGGGGAGAGAAACGGTTATTCACATGGCAGAATGGAGTACAGCACCATTTAAAGTGGCCTCACTTTATGTCACAAAGGCACAGTACTCGTTATAATTCAGGAGACTCTAAGAATTATTCATCCTTTTTGTTATTTGCATTCCTTCTTAAAATTCTCTTGAAATAGTTCTTCTAAATCTTTGATATAATACTTCACGGTTACTCTTCTATTTTTTGTTACTGACTTTAAATCTGTTCAAATTCACTAATATTTTTTAATTAGATATTTAATGTTCATCAGTTACATATATTATGTATGTATTTGTGTACATATATACACAGGTATATATAACTAAAAAAGTGATTTATTCCTTCAGCATATGTCTATTGAGTGCCTACTCTGTTTAAGACAATTTTCCATCTACAAGGCATATATATAGATGAACAAAACAAAGAAGTTTCCCTTAAAAGAGCTTATGGTCTAGCAGGGTAGGGCAGTAAACCATAGACATAATTAGTAAGGTATATACTATGACTGAAAGTGATGTTATATGAAAAGAGAAAAAGGGAAGCAGGGATGGAGGTTCGGAGTGCAAGGGAGGACATGGCAATTGCTGTTTTAAATATGGTGGTTAGAAGAGGCACATTCAGGTGACTCTGAGCAAATAACTGAAGGAGATGCAGAGTGAGCTACAGGGATATCTGAGGAAAGAGTTTTCTAAGCAGAGGAAAAAGACAGAGCAAAAGCCCCAAGGTATGTTTGCTATACTCAAGAAACAGCAAGAACGCCAACATGGCTAAAACAGAGGGAACAAGGACAGGAGTAAAATTTAAGTTAGTTAACTGTAGAGTGGTACTGTGTGGGTTGCAATCTTGCTGTTTGACAGCCAGATTGATCATTATGAGGACTTTTACACTGAGTGAAGTATGGAGCCTTTGAAGAGATTGGAGCAGGGAAGTGTCTTTATTTAACTTAACGTTTTAAAAGGAGCACTGTGGCTGCCCATTGGGAACAGAGTACGTATATTATACGTGCTTTTTTCACTCTGAATGGCAAGTATATTTAATTTTTCCCCTTTTTCTGTGTTACATAAAATCTCCACCTCCTCTCTTTAAAAATGTAACAGAAAGTTAAGTTTGTGGTTTCTGTCATATTTCAAGCTAGTTCTTCTTTTAGTTATTTTCTCCATACTATTGCTTTAAACTATATTTGAGTTCTTGTTTATAAATACCCAGTGGATTTAACTATGCATGTTACTTCAATAAAAATTATTTATAACAATAACAGCAGCTGCAACTGTTGACATATATATGTGTGCGTGTATATATATATGGCATTTAATATGTGTGATGCCTGCTCTAAGTAGTTTACATATATTAATTATTTATATTAATTAATCCAAATAGCATCTTATGAGATAGATACAGTTAATTACTAACATTTGAAAGCAGAAGACACTAAGGCACAAAGAAGTTGAATGACTTGTAGAAGATCACACAGTTGACACATTATCAGACCAGAATTCAAGCAGGTTGCTCTTAACTGCTCCAAATCCTACCACCATTATTTGAAAAGCAATACTCTTAGGATTGCAAATGACTCAAGTTTCCTATTATTCTCTTAAAACATTTGAAAGATGAATTGAAAAATTAAGACAAGATATTTTAGAGTATGATTTTAAAATAGGAGAATTTTCACCAAGAAGCTGTTAAAAATCAACGGCCAATGATCCAAACTCGTGAATAAAGAAAAGTCACTGTTAACTGGGTAAATACTGGTAACCAAAAAAGGTAAATACTCTTCCAAAATCTGAATGATGTCCTTTTAAATTTGTTAAAATAAACATGATAATCATCAAAAAGGTAGGCGGCATGTTAAGGCTGAGAAATCATTTCCATTGCACGTATGTCTCTTTATAAGTCTTTTGAAGTGAGACTTTTTCTGTGTAGTCTCAGCCAAAAGGTGATTTCTTGGAATGTTCAAGTTAATTCATTTCAGCTGTCCTAAAGTCTCACTAAAGTGCAAAAAAATATGCCTTTACACAGTGAAAATTTCATGTTTTTTTGTGCTTATAAACTCAAATCAAAGGAAAAAAAACCCACAGCAAGGCAAATAAAGTTGTCTTTTCTCAAAGTTCAGTGTTTTGTATTTTGGAAAAATAAACAGTGACACAGTAAGGACCACACAGTTTTGTATTTAGTTTTGAAAGATAACTGGAAAACAAGATACAAAAATCTAATTGTTAATTATATCTAATCTTTCTATTGTCTACTTGTATTCACAACTTTTAGAAAACATCTTGTGGCAAAACTGGTTAAGTTGCACCCTCCTGCCCCACCACCCCCGTTCACAGAACTCCAAGGGGGTTAGGTACCTGCAATGTTATTTGGTACAGTCACTTGTGCTGTAAAACCAACTGCTATAATAACCACTTTCTACTTTCTCAGACTCTCCATTCTGAGAGTTTGAAAATATAATAAATAAATGAATTTTATGAGGGGCTGAAAAGGATTTGAAATGAAGGTGAAAAGCCTGGACTTCCGATATACAGATATATCAAATCCTGTGTCCAATCTGACTTTAGGTGAACAGTATATTTTAAGTCTTAGTTTCTTCTTCTATCAACTAGAGATTTAAAGAAATACCTGCATCCAAGTTACTCTGAAGATTAAGTTGTAGAGTTGTGGGAAGTCTGTGACACATATATCAAATACAAAACAATGTGAGATTTTTCTCTCCATCCCAGGGAACACACTCTCCAGTAGAAGAGAAAGAAGACTTCGAGGCCCACTGCCACATCTTCTTGTGGCACCATTACAGGCATATTTCCAGGTAAAATCACTCCCTCAGAGTTCTGGTATGCAATGAGTTTCAGAGAGTAGGATACAAAACCTCCCTGGAAAAGCCCCAAGGTGTGAGGCAGAGGTGGACCGGATAAAACAGCTACCCTTAAACATGCCCTCAAGATCAGCGAGCATAAAAGATGCTGAAGATGCTGCTCAGCATTGAGGAGAAAGAAAGAGAAGAAGAATGGGACTATTAATTTTCAAAAACATGCATGGACCTTGAAGATATTTTGCCAAGGGAAATAAGTCAGAAAGAGAAAGACAAATACCATAAAATGATTTTACTTATATGTGGAATATCACAAACAAACAAAATTAATGAACAAACCACAAAAAAACAAACATGTAGACATAGAGAACAGAGTAGTGATGGGAGAGGGCAAAAAGGTAAAGGGGGTCAACTATGGTGACAGATGGAAGCTACATTTTTGGTGGTGAGCACATGGTAGGATCTACCGAAGAAGAAATACAATGTGCACATGAAACTTGTATAATATCATAAACCAATGTTACATTAATAAAAAAATTTTTTTAACAAAAAAAAGAAAGGGCTAGTATCTCTTAGTCAAAGTGCAAAGGCTGCCACTCTGGTTCTCAATGTGTTCATGGTGAGAACAGAGGCCAGTAGAGGCAACAACTGCATGTTATGGAAACTCTGTAATTATTTTGAGCTTCACAAGCCATCCGTCATTTGAGCATACTTCTTCTGTAGGTAGCAAGTCATTATTTTGACACGTATCTAGTTTCCCTATTGGAATGGGAGTTCCTTTAAGGCAGGGACACATTTTTCTTCTTGGAGACTAGCCTAGCACTTCATGTTTGAGGAACTGAAGAGCAAGGGAAAAGGCCCCTCTAACTTCTTCCTTCAAACCTTCACGGATCAGGAACCCTCACCCCAAAGTTCTACACTCATACTTGCTCCGAGGTCTGAAGAAAGCCTGTCTTCATTGCATGTAGTAGAAATCAGTCCAACAAGTGATTTCTTTTCTGGTGTTTTGCAGGGAAGGGTTAGTGGCTCCAGTAAATGTGGGTCCTGAATTCTCACCTAAATCTGATATTAACCAATCTGGTAGTCTTTAGTATCTTTGCTGTGATATTTCTTCAATCTGTAAGAACTCACCTAAAATATTTTAAGATAAGCTGATAAATATTATTCCATCATCCCCATTAATTAAGAGTTTTGATAGGGGCTCGATAATAGAGCAAATCCATTTTGTTTCATTTTATTTATTGAGAACAAACATGTTCAAATTCTTAATTTTTGTATGTTTTCTTTCTCCTTCAGAGAAACAAAACGTTTCTTTATTTGGGAAACCTTGAAAGTAGTTGAGCTTAAGGAAAAAATACTTAAGGAAAAAAAAGGCTCGTTATGCAGTAATAGTTCGTATTCTGTATTTCTTGTGATACCTAAAGGTGTTTTCCATATTAAAATACAAAGAACTCTAACGTGTTTCTCACAGCACTGGAGGAAACATACTACTGCATAATATCTTATTTTTGATAAGGCGTTAGCACTAGACTATTCAAAAGTTAAAAAAAAAAATAGTCATTGGAAATAATCACAGACAATAAATTAGTGTTTATAAATTGGCAGCTTTCTTCTTGTGAGGGCTTGGGTCAGCTTTTCTTTTGCTGAATTCTATGAATTTAGGTCACTTCTCTAGCTTGCTTGTGTATCCCTGACCCCTCCATTTTGTCTTAGAAAATACATAATATTTTAATTGCAGAATATGATATTCTACGCACTTGAAGTTCTAATTTTTTTTGTTATCCCACCAGCAAGGAATCTACAGAATACTGGGTACTGAAATTTCCTTTCTCCACCTAATATTCACCACTGATGTTAAGTATGTACAGAGATTTAAACAAACAAGGAATTTTTTTTTACATTTAAAGTCATATGTATGAATGCATTTCTTACCTGACTAAGAATACGGCCACTTTTTCTTCCTATTTTCTCCACCAAATCAAAAATTGGAAAATTCCAAGTATTTAGCTGCTCCATAATTGAGTCCAAGTTATCCATGACAAGAGGTTCAGGAGCAAGAATTGGTTTGTCCTGTAATGAAGATAAAAATATTTTAACAGCGTGCAGTTTTTCTACAAAGCAATTTTCTCTTTCTGTGGTAAATTCAGTTCAACAATGGAGGTTACCTGAAATAAATGACTTTAGGGTGAATGAGTGATCTTCAAAAACAAAAAATCAAAATGAACAAAACATCGACCCCCCCCCCCCCAAGGTAAGGAGAAAAGGTCTTAATGCTGTTTCAGACCATGAATTTTACATTATTAAGTGCCTGCCTATTCCTGGTTCATACACGCTATAGAAAAATTAGATGTTTCTTTCATAAATTAACATAACTGCTTTTTAGTCTTCTGTGGAGTTCTTAAATAAAGATTCAAGTACTTCAGAACACTGAAATTGTATGCAAACTTAGCTCTATATTTTTATGTAAATTTTTCTGAGATGAGGATTCCTGGCTTATATTGAACTCTCAAAAGAAACACAAGTGGGGAGGGGAAGTAAATCATCCCTACTCTGATTGGTCCAATTTATATTACTGCTTCAAAATCAGCATTAATCCTGTAGAGTTACAATTACTACAATTTTCAGGGATTTTAATTTAATTCACGTGATCCATGGTCTCCAAAAAACACACACCGTATATATGAGAAAACATTTTTATAACTGGTCCCAAATGAAGACATTCTTAAGAGTTTATTTACCAAAAAAATAGAAAATAAAGATAATGAGGATAAGGAGATATATAAGTTATTTTATCTGACAATCTCTTTGATTTAAAAGTGTAAATGGTACATCAGGTAAAAGAAAAATGATAAGAGCAGCAATTGATAATCACATGACAGTCAACTAATTTCTACCATTGCTGCCTCCCCCAAACTAGCCAGACTCAAATGTATGCTTTTATCCTCTTTAAGTGGAACTTTTTAAACACACAAAATACTTCATCATTAAAAGATGTTTTAATGGGTAGCAAGTGTCAATGTAAACCTGGTTTAATTTAACAAGGAAAATAAATATTGGCTCACCTTCTAAATCAAGGAGGTACTAGAGAAGAACCAACAGAAGCCCTACGATAACGAATATATTTCATTTTGATTGCTTGATATTTATAAAATATTATTTTACTGATTGAAATAATTCATTTTCCTATGCATAGTTACATTTTTAGATTGGGTTAGGAAATATCTGCAATCAGTTGTGGAGATGAATACTTCTGTTTTTACTCACTAAATAATAGGACCGTTAAGATACCAGTAAGACTTGGATAGAGAAAAATTACGTTGATACATATAGGGAGGGCTATAGTACATGTATAACCCAAGTGACACAGATCTTCAAACCTAATGATTCAGGGATCTATTTCTAAGCCAATTCCTGTCATAGAAACCAATTTCTCAAGTAAATGAATGAGTTAAGTGATGGGGGGGTGGGCTACCAGGAATATCATGGCCTCGGGAGTATAGGTGCTGCAAGCTGATGTCTTCCTCAGAGGCTCGCTGGGGCACTCAGTCTCATCTTCGTTCTGTACAATATCACTGCTATCACTGTTGTTATTGGTTTCATAATCAGAGGTAACTTGAGTGGTGTCATCTGCAATTAAAAGAGAACAGCCTATTATGAAACTTGCAAAGGAAAAAGGGGTCCCATTTAAGCGAATATTCCTAAAATGCACATGGTAGATATAGTGTTTATGGAAATACTGCTCTCATGAGCTTACACACCAGGAATATAGGATTATAGGGTGGGAAAAAGCCCACATTTTTTAAATGCAGTAAAATACATGGAGTTATGATCTGTGATTTATAGGACATTCAATAATTCCTCAATAATAATGCTCAGATCAGTAGTTCTGACCTTTTAAAAATCCTATGACTTTCAAGTTACACCTTTTTTTTAATTGAAGTATGGTTGATTTACAATGCTGTGTTCGTTTCTGGTGTACAGCAAAGTGATTTGGTTAGACGTGTAGACATTATTTTTCAAATTCTTTTCCATTATGGTTTATTACAGGATATTGAATATAGTTCCCTGTGCTATACAGTAGAACCTTGTTGTTTATCCATCTTATATATAGTAGTTTATATCTGCTAATCCCAAACTCCTAATTTATCCCTCCCCACTTTGGTAACTTATGGTTCCCCCTTTGGTAACCATAAGTTTGTTTTCTATATCTGTGAGTCTGCTTCTGTTTTGTAAATGACTTCATGTGTATCATATAAAATCCTATGACTTTATATTTCTTTTTCCTTTATCCATGCCCCAACACATTAAACCACCTAGTAGCTGACTAGAACCTTACCTCTAGAATGGGCACATGGGTGGGAGAAATTGAGTTGACACCCAAGAACAAAGTGGTCTGTAGAACATACCAGCCATAGCATGTGCTAAAGAGCATGGCAGGTCCTATGTATCCAATCTCAATTCCTAGGGATCTGTGCTTTCTTCCGTCTCTGCCCCTCTCCACGTATCTTCCACTGCAGTCAGCACTAAACTGTGCTAACCAAAGGATCAGTCAGGTAATATCAAGTGTCTGAAGAACATGCTTCTGGGGTAAAGACCTCAGGAAGCTTCTCTTAACTGAATAAAGTGCCTGAATGAAGTTTATGGAGTGCTTGCTATGTGCCAGATCCTACGGAAAGCACTTTATTTGTACTAACACATTGAATCCTCTTAACAATCCTATGAGGCAGGTTTTATTGTGTTACTATTATCCTCACTCTGCAGATAGGAAACTGAGGCACAGAAAGGCTAAGTAAATTGCCCAGGAGCATACAGCTGGTAAATTCTGTCACCAGAATTGAACTCATGAAGTCTGACTTGAGTTCCTATACTCCTGATGAAGCCTAGCTTTTTTTTTCTCTCCTGTTGATTGTTTTCCATGGCCTACAAAATCTTTGCCTTTCCCTAAATCACAAAGATATCTGCCTGTGTTTTTTTTCAGAAGCTTTATTGCTGTAGCTTTTACAGTTAGGTCTGTGCTCTATCTCAGAATAATGTTTCATATGGTGTGAAGTAGGGAGTGAGATTCATTTTTTTCCAGCCCTACTAGATTGGAAAATTGGATCTTTGTTGAAAGTTCAATGACTGTATAGGTGTGGGTCTAATGTGGGGCTTTCTACTCTATTCCATTTGATTCTATTTGCCAATCCTTATGCCAGCACTACACTTTCTCCATTACTGTGGTTTAAGTCTTGAAGTCAGGAGACATATATCCTCTAACTTTGTTCTCCTTCTTCAAGATTGCTTTGGATAGTCTAGGTTTGTCATATGTCCTCATGTTGCTGGTGAATAATGGCTTTTGTTATGTAGCCTATTCCAATCAGGAGTATTTTGTAGGACATTTCCAAGGACCCATCTTTCTCCCATCTTTCTCATGCAACAGCTTTCTAGGTTAGAATCAGACACAGTCTGAAAGTGTAACTGACAAGTTTCAATCCCAGAATTTGCAGAAAAATGAAGAAGCACACTCAAAGGCCATAGCTCTGCAGGAGACCAAAGGTGATAAGGAAATACTCCCCTTATTCTATCAGCCTCAGTGGAGTGAGAGATGAGGGACATAGAGAAGGGAATATTCTCACTTCAGAGAGCTACAATATCAGATAACTCTACAATATCAGATAACTCTCAGAACACAGAACTCTCTTTTTGATTTTTCCTTGCCTATGTTCCCGGACCTTTGTCCATTGCCACAGCACACCATTCTCGTGGGCAAATAATCAATATTTATTGAGTATCTGTCAAGAAATGCTGGAGCAGATAATTAAGAAACATTCTTAGGTCACTCTATTATCCTAAAGTCTAAAGTTCATGAAAGCCATTTTTTTCTACCATGCAAACTTTCAGCAAACTTGGTTTTGTTAGCAAGTCCCTAGGATTGCATCAATAAAAACAAAATAATAATTATTACAGTAATTATGGCAGCAAACACTAACTACTTACAGTGACCCAGATACTATAATAAGTGCTTTATGTGCTTTAGTAATTTAATTCTCACAATAATCCTGTTTGGTAGGTACCGTTTTTATCTCCATTCTACAGATGAAGGAACCGAGACACAGAGATTACAGGTGAGTCAGAAGTTGAATCAGGATATAAACCAGGCTCCAATGCCTATTTTTCTGAACCTCTCAGTAATACTGCCTCAAGGAAAAAGTATGTTTTCTTGCCTAAGTTTACAGTGGTCTAAGCAGGGTCATTTCTCAGGGTGTGCAATGGAGATCTCCACAGAGTACCCTAAAATAGATGACCCTCCAATGTCCAAGATAAAATAACATTTCTGTAGAGTTCTATACATTATATAAAATGGCCTCCCATTTCAAATATGTGTTCATTTGTGTATAGATGTATAGAAACATTTTGGACAGCTTTGCATCAAAATTTAACCTATGATTAACTCTAGGTAGTAGGATTATGGACGATTTTGATTTCCTTCGTTGTCTTTTTAAATTTGTAATCTAAAAAATCAAAAACATAGGTTAACTTTTTGATCAGAAAAAAAATCAAGTAAAGCAATTTCCACTTTGAGGAACAGAATCCAATAAAGAATTACCGGTTCTGCTGGGTGTCCGAATGGCTGCCCCACTTCTCTCCAGGGGCCCATCAGCAGGAGTCCCTTGGGAATATGGTCTGCCACAGCTGAGAAATAATGGAACAGCTGTAAGTAGGTCCTTTCTTTTCAGAAAATCATAGACACACACCATGTACACATACGTTTAGATAAGTAATGATAATCAAATATTTCTACATTCTACTTATTCGTTTGATGGAAAGAAATCATTTTGTTTTATACATGGATGTCGATATGTAGGATGCTGTTTTTTGTGTGTGGGGGGATGAGAGAGTGCTGTGTCAATACAAAGGATCAAAAATTCTGTTCAACTCTCATGCTCCTCCATGGTCTAGACCATACCTGAGGTGAAACTACTGGCAATTTTTTTTTTTTTTACATTATTTAGAGAATCCTGGAATAGTCTGCTACCTTTTTACAGTAGTGATTTTGGAGGTGCCGATGTGTATTTGGTCAAAATATATCTTTCCCAATGGAATCCCTTTGTGTCTGCTTAAAAGCCTCATTATTAGATTTATTTCTATGGGTTATGAGATTTTATGTCCAAAGAGCCCTTTAAGAATAGATTGCATTCATGAAAATAGAATAATGGTAGATTAATTTTATTTTTGCCACAAAATAAAAATTATTTTTTTCAGATTGATCAGTTCCCCTGTTAAGGCTCTAAGGAAATGAATAAAGTAGACGTACATTTTGATGAAGAGTGGATGTAAAACTGACCACAAAGGTTGCTAGTTGAGAAAAACAGGCCAAGGGAGTGCCCTGTGGGTCACGGAGAAAAATGAAGGTACTAGAGAAGTGGGCAGGGTTCTTTAACAGAGGAGGCTGGAGGATGTAGGATACTTTTGCTTTCTCAACAGTTTTGACTGTTTAATAAATTACGAAGTAACCCCACGAATGGCCTGGCAAGTTTCCTCTCTCACTTATCTTATTTAGAGACTTTATGATTAGATTTTAATTCTGTTTTTCGCTTCTGGGTTCTTTCGTTCTGCCTAATATTAGAAAGGGTCTCAGAGAGTTTTTGTTTATTTGTTATTCAGCCACAGGTTACTCACTGTAAAAGGAAAAGAGAAGAGTGATATATTATAATTTAATATATTTAATATCTCATCACCTTTTCCCCCTGAATTGTGTTTATATGTGTAGTAAAGATAAGCATTTCCCGGTTAGAGCATATTCATCCAAAGCAAATTTATTTTTCAAGCCTTGAATGTAAGCAGAAAGCATCACACACAAAATATTTCTAATTATGAAATCCTATCAGCCTGATTTAGGGACTCAAACGAAAATGACAGAACCCAAGGAAAAAGTCCATAGTTGTAAATGATGGGCTTACATGTTCGGATGAAACTTGGTAAAAGTAGAGTTTATTAGTTTGAAGATTTTTCTTTGCAAGATAATACTTAAAAGGAACGTTTAAATGAGTAGTTCAAATAGACTACCTCTTTTGCCAAAAAACCAGCTTGTTGCATAGACATTACAGCGGCCAAGAGACTGGGATTCAACGCCAAATCCTCCAAGTTCAGCGGGGGAAACCACAATAATTAGTCATGTGTTTCTGGAGCTCTCTGTGCCTACATGGGTGGCTGCCTTGAAGGCAATAATAAAACATGGTTTGAATTATAGATTTATAAAGCCCAAACAAATAAAACACACACTACTGGATTTATAAACATTACTGAACAAGTAGACAGTGAAATTCCCTTGTTTTTCTCCAAAACCTCTTTTATAAAAATCCCATTACATTCTTTCTGCTAAGAATACAAAAAAATAGACTGTGGTGAGAAAAGCTAAGTGAGTGGTACATCTTTTCTGAACCTCTCTGTTCTTTTTTTAGGCGATTTATTTCTCACGAGTCTGGAGCTCACAGCGGGAGCGTCTCCCTAGAAACAAAGTGCTGGAAGCAGATGTCCTTGATGCTGGTGACTCCCCTGGGCTTCATCTTGGCTCGGGATGCACACCACAAAAAAAGTGTTTCTTGAGGGTGTTCCACCAAACACTAGCTCTAGGGGCAATTATTGGGTGTTAACCTAAAGAAATTGGTTCTGTGGTCAAATAGAGTCAGAAATCACCAGGTGAAACAAAACTCAAGAGGTTTTCCTTTTGCAGGACTTCTCAGAGCTTTAAATAAAGTGAGGTGTGTTGTGAATCACTAAGAGGAAACTATGATAGGCCTGTTTTACCACAGAGCATACTTTTTGGTGGGGAATAAAAAAAAGATGGGATTAACGTCCCGCAGAATTTTATTAAAAATGCTGTTATACAGAAGGCAGCAGAATAACTTTTGGATGGTGGAATAACTTTTCACTCTGGTCCTGGCCAAACAAACACACACAAACGATTTTCCCTTTGAAACTATTTGTAAAGAGAAAGGAAGGAAAAATAAGGATTATAAAAAGAAATAATCATTTAACATAGAATTTCTGAACAAAGGATCAGAGAATGAAATTTGTGAGGCTTAAATCTGAATTCATTGATGAAGCCTGGGTCTGTGACCCAACATTTGATATTAGAAGACTAACATGTAATTAATTTATTCAAACAGTTATCCTCATTAACCTTAGGGGAAAAAATACCATTTTATTCAAGGCACTCTCACGATTATAACATAGTTTTAAAACACTCAACTCTTTTCTACTTAAAAAAAGATCGTAATGCTTTAAGATCAGTTATTCAAGATAAAGCTATTACTGAAGAACAATAATATGTTAATCAGTAAGAGGAGGTATTTCTTTTTTAGTGACCATGTGGGCAAAGTAGTCTTATCACGCTAGACCCTTTTTTCTTATCCCCTGTAATAGACAACACTCTGTCATTTGGTTTCAATAGGACAGAGCAGGACAAGCAATTGCTTCACTGTATTCAGAGATCCATTTGGGTCCAGCCATAATGTGCCATGTGTTATCTGCATATTCTTAAAGTGTTAAAAAGGGAATTGCAAACTTAAGATAAAAAGAAGTACCTTTAAAATCAATATAAAATCCTCCCTGGAGAACAAGTAAAAAATATCCCAACAAAATATCAAATTATACCAAATGACTTGATATGAGTTTTGAATTATATGTTTTATGCATCCTCCATCAGCAAGCAGACAAAATACACGACTTATTATTTTGTATCATGTCCAAAGATTAGCTGTTTGGACTATACGGACTCTCAAATTTCTGTTAATGGAAAAGCACTGAAAAATTAAGTTTCTACGCCAGCCTATTCAACACAAATCACATTATTTGTACTTTCTTGTCAACTACTTTGGGCAACCTACACAGAGGTGCGTGGACTGGTGGTGAGTGTTCCTAAGAGGAAAACCAGTATTAGTTTTATTATTAGTTAAACTCCAGCTAACGATATGAATTCCTTACCTGCTACATATAACAGGTGGAGTCAGGATCTGAGGAGAAAGGTCAGGGGCACTCTGAGTGTAAGTTACGACCCTGTGAGAACTTAGGCCTTGTTTGGCAGTTGCATCGGCAGATTCTGGAAACTGCACTGCGGAAATTTTGCTGACTGGGCTGCTGGCAGGGGTCCCATGGAGAGGTGAGGAAGAGGGTGAGGAAAGAGGTGAAATTTTCACTAGGGAACCTAAGAAAGAAAGAGAGTTATTAAGTCCTAAATAAATGTCTTTGAAAGGCAAAATTGCAACTCCTTTTTTTTTTTTTAACATCTTTATTGGAGTATAGTTGCTTTACAATGTTGCGTTAGTTTCTGCTGTATAACAAAGTGAATCAGCTATACATATACATATAGCCCCACATCTCCTCCCTCTTGCATCTCCCTCCCTCCCACCCTCCCTATCCCACCCCTCTAGGTCATCACAAAGCACCGAGCTGATCTCCTGTGCTATGCGGCTGCTTCCCACTAGCTATCTATTTTACATTTGGTAGTGTATATATGTCCATGCCACTCTCTCACTTCGCCCCAGCTAACACTTCCCCCTCCCTGTGTGCTGAAGTCCATTCTCTACATCTGCATCTTTATTCCTGTCCTGCCCCTAGGTTCCTCAGCACCAGTTGTTTTTTTTTTTTTTTTTTTTTTAGATTCCATATATATGCGTTAGCATACAGTATTTGTTTTTCTCTTTCTCACTTACTTCACTCTGAAAGACAGACTCTAGGTCCATCCACCTCACTACAAATAACTCAATTTCGTTTCTTTTTATGGCTGAGTAATATTCCACTGTATATATATGCCACATCTTCTTTATCCATTCATCTGTCGATGGACACTTAGGTTGCTTCCATGTCCTGGCTACGGTAAACAGAGCTGCAATGAACACTGTGGTACATGACTCTTTTTGAATTATGGTTTTCTCAGGGTATATGCCCAGTAGTGAGATTGCTGGGTTATATGATAGTTCTATTTTTAGTTTTTTAAGGAAACTCCATACTGTTCTCCATAGTGGCTGTATCAATTTACATTCCCACCAACAGTGCAAGAGGCTTCCCTTTTCTCCACACCCACTCCAGCATTTATTGTTTGTAGATTTTTTGATGATGGCCATTCTGACTGGTGAGAAGTGATACCTAATTGTAGTTTTGATTTGCATTTATCTAAAGATTAGTGATGTTGAGCATCCTTTCATGTGTTTGTTGGCAATCTGTATCTCTGGAGAAATGTCTGTTTAGGTCTTCTGCCCATTTTTGGATTGGGTTGTTTTTTTGATATTGAGCTGCATGAGCTGCTTGTAAATTTTGGAAATTAATCCTTTGTCAGTTTCTTCCTTTGCAAATATTTTCTCCCATTCTGAGGGTTGTCTTTTTGTCTTGTTTATGGCCTCCTTTGCTGTGCAAAAGCTTTTAAGTTTCAGTAGGTCCCATTTGTTTATTTTTGTTTTTATTTCCATTTCTCTAGGAGGTGGGTCAAAAAGGATCTTGCTATGATTTATGGGATAGAGTGTTCTGCCTATGTTTTCCTCTAAGAATTTTATAGTGTGTGGCCTTACATTTAGGTCTTTAATCCATTTTCAGTTTATTTTTGTGTATGGTGTTAGGGAGTGTTCTAATTTCATTCTTTTCCATGTAGCTGTCCAGTTTTCCCAGCACCACTTATTGAAGAGGCTGTCTTTCTCCATTGTATATTCTTACCTCCTTTATCAAAGATAAGGTGAGCATATGTGCGTGGGTTTATCTCTGGGCTTTCTATCCTGTTCCATTGATCTATACTTCTGTTTTTGTGCCAGTACCATATTGTCTTGATTACTGTAGCTTTTTTTATAGTCTGAAGTCATGGAGACTGATTCCTCCAGCTCCGTTTTTCTTTCTCAAGATTGCTTTGGCTATTCGGGATCTTTTGTATTTCCATACAAATTGTGAAATTTTTTGTTCTAGTTCTGTGAAAAATGCCAGTGGTAGTTTGATAGGGATTGTATTGAATCTGTAGATTGCTTTGGGTAGTATAGTCATTTTCACAATATTGATTCTTCCAATCCAAGAACATGGTAAATCTCTCCATCTGTTTGTATCATCTTTAATTTATTTCATCAGTGTCTTATAGTTTTCTGCATACAGGTCTTTCGTCTCCTTAGGTAGGTTTATTGCTAGGTATTTTATTCTTTTTGTTGCAATGGTAAATGGGAGTGTTTCCTTAATTTCTCTTTCAGAGTTTTCATCATTAGTGTATAGGAATGCAAGAGATTTCTGTGCATTAATTTTGTATCCTGCAACTTTACCAAATTCATTGATTAGCTCTAGTAGTTTTCTGGTAGCATCGTTAGGATTCTCTATGTATAGTATCATGTCATCTGCAAACAGTGACAGCTTTACTTTTTATTTTCTGATTTGGATTCCTTTTATTTCTTTTTCTTCTCTGATTGCTGTGGCCTAAACTTCCAAAACTATGTTGAATAATAGTGGTGAGAGTGGACATCCTTGTCTTGTTCCTGATCTTAGGGGAAATGGTTTCAGATTTTCACCATTGAGAATGATGTTCGCTGTGTGTTTGTCATATATGGCCTTTATTATGTTGAGGAAAGTTGCCTCTATGCCTACTTTCTGGAGGGCTTTTATCATAAATGGGTGTTGAATTTTGTCAAATGCTTTTTCTGCATCTATTGAGATGATCATATGGTTTTTCTCCTTCAATTTGTTAACATCCTTTATCACATTGATTGATTTGCGTATATTGAAGAATCCTTGCATTCCTGGGATAAACCCCACTTGATCATAGTGTATGATCCTTTTAATTTGCTGTTGGATTTTGTTTACTAGTGTTCTTGTTGAGGATTTTTGCATCTATGTTCATCAGTGATATTGGCCTGTAGTTTTCTTTCTTTGTGACATCTTTGTCTGGTTTTGGTATCAGGGTGATGGTGGCCTCGTAGAATGAGTTTGGGAGTGTTCCTCCCTCTGCTATATTTTGGAAGAGTTTGAGAAGGATAGGTGTCAGCTCTTCTCTAAATGTTTGATAGAATTCGCCTGTGAAGCCATCTGGTCCTGGGCTTTTGTTTGTTGGAAGATTTTTAATCACAGTCTCAATTTCAGTACTTGTGATTGTTCTGTTTATATCTTCTATTTCTTCCTGGTTTAGTCTTGGAAGGTTGTGCTTTTCTAAGAATTTGTCCATTTCTTCCAGGTTGTCCATTTTATTGGCATATAGTTGCTTGTAGCAATCTCTCATGATCCTTTGTATTTCTGCAGTGTCAGTTGTTACTTCTCCTTTTTCATTTCTAATTCTGTTGATTTGAGTCTTCTCCCTTTTTTTCTTGATGAGTCTGGCTAATGGTTTATCATTTTTGTTTACCTTCTCAAAGAACCAGCTTTTAGGGCCTCCCTGGTGGTGCAGTGGTTGAGAATCTGCCTGCCAATGCAGGGGACACGGGTTCGAGCCCTGGTCTGGGAAGATCCCACATGCCGCGGTGCAACTAGGCCCGTGAGCCACAATTGCTGAGCCTGTGCGTCTGGAGCCTGTGCTCCACAACAAGAGAGGCCGCGTTAGTGAGAGGCCCGTGCACCGTGATGAAGAGTGGCCCCCACTTGCCGCAACTAGAGAAAGCCCTCGCGCAGAAACGAAGACCCAACACAGCCATAAATAAATAAATAAACAAAATTAAAAAAAAAAAAAAAAGAACCAGCTTTTAGTTTTATTGATCTTTCCTATCACTTCCTTCATTTCTTTTTTATTGATTTCTGATCTGATATTTATGATTTCTTTCCTTCTGTTAACTTTGGGGTTTTTTGGTTCTTCTTTCTCTAATTGCTTTAGGTGTAAGGTTAGGTTGTTTACTTGAGATGTTTCTTGTTTCTTGAGGTAGGAGTGTATTGCTATAAACTTCCCTCTTAGAACTGCTTTTGCTGCATCCCATGGGTTTTGGGTTGTCGTGTTTTCATTGTCATTTGTTTCTAGGTATTTTTTGATTTCCCCTTTGATTTCTTCAGGGATCTCTTGGTTATTTAGTAGTGTATTGTTTAGCCTCCATGTGCTTGTATTTTTTACAGATCTTTTCCTGTAATTGATATCTAGTCTCATAGCGTTGTGGTTGGAAAAGATACTTGATATGATTTCAATTTTCTTAAATTTACCAAGGCTTGATTTGTGACCCAAGATATGATCTATCCTGGAGAATGTTCCATGAGCACTTCAGAAGAAAGTGTATTCTATTGTTTTTGGATGGAATGTCTTATAAATATCAATTAAGTCCATCTTGTGTAATGTATCATTTAAAGCTTATGTTTCCTTATTTATTTTCATTCTGGATGATCTGTCCATTGGTGAAAGTGGGGTGTTAAAGTCCCCTACTATGATTGTGTTACTGTCGATTTCCCCTTTTATGACTGTTAGTATTTGCCTTATGTATTGAGGTGCTCCTATGCTGGGTACATAAATATTTACAATCGTTACATCTTCTTCTTGTATTGATCCCTTGACCATTATGTAGTATCCTTCTTTGTCTCTTGTAATAGTCTTTATTTTAAAGTCTAGTTTGTCTGATATAAGAATTGCTACTCCAGCTTTCTTTTGATTTCCATTTGCATGGAGTATCTTTTTCCATTCCCTCACCTTCAGTCTGTATGTGTCCCTAGGTCTGAAGTGGGTCTCTTGTAGACAGCATATATATGGGTCTTGTTTTTGTATCTATTCAGCCGGTCTATGTCTTCTGGTTGGAGCATTTAATCCATTTACATTTAAGGTAGTTATCGATATGTATGTTCCTAGTCCTATTTTCTTAATTGTTTTGGGTTTGTTATTGTAGGTCTTTTCGTTCTCTTGTGTTTTCTGCCTAGAGAAGTTCCTTTAGCATTTGTTGTAAAGCTGGTTTTGTGGTGCTGAATTCTCTCAGCTTTTGGTTGTCTGTAAAGGTTTTAATTTCTCCGTCAAATCTGAATGAGATCCTTGCTGCGTAGAGTAATCTTGGTTATAGGTTTTTCCCTTTCATCAGTTTAAATATGTCCTGTCACTCCCTTCTGGTTTGCAGAGTTTCTGCTGAAAGATCAGCTGTTAACCTTATGGAGATTCCCTTGTATGTTATTTGTTGTTTTTCCCTTGCTGCGTTTAATATTTTTTCTTTGTATTTAATTTTTGATAGTTTGATTAATATGTGTGTTTGCGTTTTTCTCCTTGGATTTATCCTGTATGGGACTCTGCACTTCCTGGACTTGATTATTTCCTTTCCCATATTAGGGAAGTTTTCAACTATAATCTTTTCAGATATTTTGTCAGTCTCTTTCTTTTTCTCTTCTTCTTCTGGGACCCCTATAATTCGAATGTTGGTGCATTTAATGTTGTCCCAGAGGTCTCTGAGACTGTCCTCAATTCTTTTTCTTTATTCTGCTCTGTGGTAGTTATTTCCACTATTTTATCTTCCAGGTCACTTATCTGTTCTTCTGCCTCAGTTACTCTGCTGTTGATTCCTTCTAGAGGACTTTTAATTTCATTTATTGTGTTGTTCATCATTGTTTGCTCTTTAGTTCTTCTAGGTCCTTGTTAAACGTTTCTTGTATTTTCTCCATTCTATTTCCACGATTTTGGATCATCTTTACTATCATTACTCTGAATTCTTTTTCAGGTAGACTGCCTATTTCCTCTTCATTTGTTTGGTCTGGTGGGTTTTTACTTTGCTCCTGCATCTGCTGTGTGTTTCGCTGTCTTCTCATTTTGCTTAACTTACTGTGTTTGGGGTCTCCTTTTAGCAGGCTGCAGGTTCGTAGTTCCTGTTGTTTTTGGTGTCTGCCCCCAGTGGCTAAGGTTGGTCCAGTGGATTGTGTAGGCTTCCTGGTGGAGGGGACTGGTGCCTGTGTTCTGTTGGATGAGGCTGGATCTTGTCTTTCTGGTGTGCCGGACCACATCTGGTGGTGTGTTTTGGGGTGTCTGTGACCTGATTATGATTTTAGACAGCCTCTCTGCTAATGAGTGGGGTTGTATTCCTGTCTTGCTAGTTGTTTGGCATAGGGTGTCCAGCACTGTAGCTTGCTGGTCGTTAAGTGGAGATCTCTGGGAGAGCTTTCGCCGTTTGATATTACGTGGAGCCGGGAGGTCTCTGGTGGACCAGTGTCCTGAACTCGGCTCTCCCACCTCAGAGGCACAGGTCTGACACCCAGCTGGAGCACCAAGACCCTGTCAGCCACACGGCTCAGAAGAAAAGGTAGAAAAAAAGAAAGAAAGAAAAAAATAAAATAAAATAAATTTATTTTTAACAATTTAAAAAATTATTAAAAAGAAAAAAAAAAAGAAAGAAAGAAGAGAGCAACCAAACCAAAAAAGAAATCCACTAATGATAACAAGTGCTAAAAACTATACTAAAAAAAAAAAAAGAAAAAACAAAAAAAAGAACGGACAGACAGAACCCTAGGACAAATGGTAAAAGCAAAGCTATACAGACAAAGTCACACCAAGAAGCATACACATACACACTCATAAAAAGAGAAAATGATAAAAAAATATATATATATATATAAAATAAAAAAACGAAGAGAGCAACCAAATCAATAAACAAATCTACCATTGATAATAAGCTCTAAATACTAAACTAAGATAAACATAAAACCAGAAACAAATTAGATGCAGAAAGCAAACCCCAAGTCTACAGTTGCTCCACTGCCTCAATTTTGGGTTGATTCGTTGTCTATTCAGGTATTCCACAGATGCAGGGTTCCTCAAGTTGCTAGTGGGGATTTAATCCGCTGCTCCTGAGGCTGCTGGGAGAGATTTCCCTTTCTCTTCTTTGTTTGCACAGCTCCTGGGGTTCAGCTTTGGATTTGGCCCCGCCTCTGTGTGTAGGTCACCTGAGGGCGTCTGTTCTTCACTCAGACAGGACGGGGTTAAAGAAGCAGCTGATTCGGGGGCTCTGGCTCACTCAGGCCGGGTGGGTGGGAGGGGTACGGAACGCAGGGCAAGCCTGCGGCGGCAGACACCAGCATGACATTGCAACAGCCTGAGGCGCGCCCAAAATTGCAACTCTTAAGCTTCACCTTGGACTCCTTTTAACTCAGTAAGGACCAGGAGAGTACTCAGGCCACTGGGCCAACCTCCTCTGTGTGCCACCATCTGCAGACAGGATGCACGGTGGGGGCATCTCCACAGCATGAAATACGAGGAATGAATCATCATGAAAAATCAGTGGCAATGCTGGCAAGTTCAGTTAAAGCCTTGGTGTCCTGGAGTAACTTCAAGACAGAAGGATATTATTATTATTATTTTTTTTTTATTTTTAGGGCTTTCCTGGTGACGCAGTGGTTAAGAATCTGCCTGCCAATGCAGGGGACATGGGTTCGATCCCTGGCCCAGGAAGATCTCACATGCCGTGGAACAACTAAGTCCGTGCACCACAACTACTGAGCCTGAGCTCTAGAGCCCGAGAACCACAACTACTGAGCCTGCATGCCTAGAGCCCATGCTCCACAACAAAAGAAGCCACGACAGTGAGAAGCCTGTGCACCACAACGAAGAGTAGCCCCCACTCGCTGCAACTAGAGAAGCCCACGTGCATCAACGAAGGCCCAACATAGCCAAAAATAAAAACAAATAAATATTTATTGGCATATAGTTGATTTACAATGCTGTGTTAATTTCAGGTGTACAGTAAAGTGAATCAGTTATACATATACATATATCCACTCTTTTTCTTTTTTTAGATTCTTTTCCTATATAGGCCATTACAGAGTATTGAGTTCCCTGTGCTAAACAGCAGGTTATTATTAATCTACTTTATGTATAGTAGTATGTATATATCAGTCCCAATCTACCAATTTATCCCTCCCCCACTCACCCCTGGTAACCATAAGTTTGTTTTCTACATCTGTGACTCTACTTCTGTTTTGTAAATAAGTTCATTTGTACAGTTTTATTTAAGATTCCACATATAAGTGATATGATATGATATTTGTCTTCTGCAGAAGGATATTATTTTCTCCTCCCATTTTTGTTTCTTCTTGGCATTCTGACCTGATGATATCAATAGTTAACAATTTCTCATGTGTTTGCCCTCTCTTGGGTTGTGAGGTTTTTAGCAGCAATAGGATCTGCCACTGTTTTCAACATTAATGTATCTGGAGCAGAGTTTTTTAGCAGGCATTGGTTGCTTAAAATATGTCAAGGAAGAAGATACATTTTTGAGAGGGAACTGGCTTTACTAACCATCCACGTTTTCAGTGAAACTACTTTTTGTGCGTCAAACAGTACTTTGATCAGCATCGTTTCTGAAGGAAACATTTAAAAATGGAATATGATCCATTTCAGATCAAACAAGAGGCCTCAAGCTCAAATTATAAGTGTGGATATTTTTGCCAAACTGTGTTTACTCTTGATTGTGAAAATTTTACAAAACGCTGGCTTTGATTTCCAAGTGCTGAGGTTTGAGGACGGGATGCTGTCTTTTGAAGTTACTCTCTCCTAACACAGAGAAGGCAGCCTGCACTAAAACTGAAGAAAAGAGAGAAAACACTTCTGAACAACTACCTGCTTACTAATTTTCATGATTGCCTGGCTGAACAATCTACTGTAAAGCAAATGAAATGAAATCATTAAAAGTCATTTTCCTGTTGCTCACCACTCCAGGGAAATGTACAGCCAGAAACATTCACATCATTGAATAATATGTGTGATGACCTGGCAGCTGGCCTACTTTGCTTCCAGTGCCCAGTTCTCTCAAAAGTTTTATTTGGGGGGCTTCCCTGGTGGCGCAGTGGTTGAGAATCTGCCTGCCAATGCAGGGGACACGGGTTCAAGTCCTGGTCTGGGAAGATCCCACATGCCGCGGAGCAACTAGGCCCGTGAGCCACAACTACTGAGCCTGCGCGTCTGGAGCCTGTGCTCTGCAACAAGAGAGGCCGCGATAATGAGAGGCCCACGCGCCGCGATGAAGAGTGGCCCCCACTTGCCGCAACTAGAGAAAAGCCCTCACACAGAAACGAAGACCCAACACAGCCATAAATAAAAAAAAATAAAGAAGTTTAAAAAAAAAAAGAAAGTTTTATTTGTCACACCCAGAGGTTTTCTGGTCCACTGATGGACTAGGCTTGTTGATGGACTTTTGTAATGTTTAAGTTTCTTGTTGGCACTGTTATTTCTTGTTTTGTTTGCTTTAAAAGATGAGAAATTGTACTCTTCCTTTAATTAAATGTGGAGGCCAACTACCCTTCCTAGTCCTTTTCTCAATATTTCTATTGATTTCTGATCAACAGATCAATCCCCTGCCTTATACTTAACAAATGAAACCACTTAGACTCAGGAAGATTAACCTTCCCAGGGTCACAGTGAGAGTAAATAGGAGAATATGGAGTGAGCCCAGCTATTCTTGGTAAACTGTGCTTTATGAGCCCATTGTTCTATCAGAAACTGCCCAAGGAGGGAGAAAAATTCATTACCTATAAGGCTGCCTTTGTTTTGCTCTTTACAATGACATGCCTTATGGTTTTTGTTTTTATTTCTATTTCTATTGAAAAGATTTAGCTATTTTACCAAAGACACCGATGAACCTTCTCATTACATAATTTCCTGAGCCAAAAGAATATTAAGTTCACTGGATTTTTAACTCAGAGTTTCCCACCCAACCTATAATTGTGTGCAGCAAGTACACAAGTTACAGGTGTGCTGTGAAGTACTAATGGTTGTAAATTTTTTAAAAAAGAAAGATCTTATTTGGATGCTCCAGAATAAATTTAATTTTTAATATTATCTCTAACATTCTATAATTAGATTTTCTTATTATAATTTTATAAAATAAATACAATTTTTCACCAAGCTCTAAATCCCTTCGCATTTCTCCACTGCTATAATAACATTATCATATTCACACATATTATTCCACATATATATGTGCTCTCATGTAAGAAAAGATGGAAAGGGCTAGTTTATTTATTTTTTAAAAATTATTTATTTATGTATGTATCTATGTCTGCGCCGAGCGGCATGTGGGATCTTAGTTCCGTGACCAGGGATTGAACCTGTGCCCTGTGCAGTAGAAGCACAGAGTCCTAACCATTGGACCACCAGGGAATTCCCAGGGCTAGTTTAATTTAGACTATTTATTAAATTAAGGCCGACTGAGTCTCCAGATAATCTTAGACAAGCAGCTTAACCATTAAGGAGCTGGATGCTGGTACAATGTGGTTTAAAGGATATCAAGGTATTTGCGCAGAGTATCTCAATGATTTGTTCATTTAACAAATACTGATTGTGTGCCTGATTCCAGGGAGTAAAGGATGCGGTAGTGAATGAAATAAAATCCCCTGTTCTTATGGAGCTTTCAGGGGAGACAGAAACTAGAAAAAGAAGAAAAGGAGAAGGAGGAAGAAGAAGGAAAAGAGAGGAGGAGAAAGAAAAAGTTGGGGAGTTCTAAGCAATATAAAGAAAAAATAATGCAGAGGGTAGAGGACAGAGAAGGACAGAATGCACTAAGGGTAAAATCTGAACGCTTGATGAAATAAGGAAGACATTTAGACAAGTAACGGGGAAAGCATGTTCCAGAAAGAGGGACCTACCTGGGGGGTGTCAGAGGATCAGTCAGGAGGTCAATGTGACTGCAGCTTAGCAACGAGGAAGTAGAGGGGCAGGGAACGTGGTCAGAGAGGTTGCTGGCAAGGCTGCGTGGGGCGCCCAGGTCAAGGCTAAGTTTTCATTGCTGCGTCTGAGACTCCTGACAGGCATTGCTTTAGGCAATTCCTTAATTATTCTGATAACTAATTGTGAGTTTTGGGATAGTTTTCTACCACTTTTTAAGAGTAGTTGAAACCCCGTGGGAACACCATCCATTTCTGTCTTGACACAATATATTTTCTGAAGGTAATTTATGAGAGGAGTGATTTTCTTCATTGCTAATTTTTAATAGCTGCCAGCTGATCCTCTCAGAGATGTGCAATTCACTCTTAAAACACAAATTTAAAAATCCACTGATGATTAGAGTTCTTGGAACTCATGGATTAACTAAACTTAAACAAATAAGCAGAACTTCAGACTCCAGACTTACTGCCTGGGATGAAATTTAAAATAAACCTTGTAACAGAGGAAAACCGCTTTGCTTTTGCAGTGCTGTTAGGCTACATATTTTGAACGCTCCTAACAAGCAGGGGTCTTGGCAACACCATGAAGAGCGGGGGTATTTTTATTCTGTAGGTGAGAAGATAAAGGTATAAACATATAAATTTCTTTTTTCTCAAGCCAAACTATTTCTCACAGTGTGCCTTATCATGGTTTACTTAAAGTTTTAAAAACAGAAAGGGTTAGGAATGCCGTAGGAAATGGCCATATATTTACATATATTAGTCTTCAAATAGATGGAGAGGTATAAGTGCAGATAATAACCAAATACTCTTTCTAGAAAGGAGAGACTGCAAATAAAATTATTTCACAGGAACAGCATATTCTTGTAAGTCTTCAAAAACAATTATTCTCTAAGATTTTTTAAAGTGTAATCATGTCTAAAGTTAGAGAGATGTAGTTTATGACCTTTGAAGTCTCACCCAACCTTCTGTTACACACACACATCTATACATTCATACACATTTTAAGAGACTCCAGGAAAAAGACACAGCACATGAAATACAAACTTTTGGATGATTCAGACCACCTTAATGTGAAATACTTAAAATTAAAACATTTAAAAATTAAAAATATGACTTTAAAAAGTTCTAAAGTACCAACTCCTTTGAGTAATTGCGTCTTTAATTCCTTGCTCCTGAGAACAGGAGAAAATGTGTATCAAGACACAAGGAACGTTGGGCAATCAAAAGGAGATGATAAATAATACTGGAGGGAAATGATTTAAGTGAATCCATTTGTTTGTGTTGTAAAACTCAGTTTTAGTTGAACGAAAAAGGGACTAGTATGTCTGATAAATACATGCCTCTTTTCCACGCCCACAGGAAAATAGACAGCCCTAATATTTTTCCAAAACAAAAAAGTATCTAAAGTACAGAGATTCAAAAAAAAAAAAAAAAATCACAATGCCATAATTAAAGTTCTCTCTCACTTCAAATTTTCCATAGCCGAAACTCAGTCTAACTTGTAGGTGTAGAGATATCTGTAATAGTTGTAATAGGATGATAAGAATCATAAAAATTATAGGAATCTGGAAAGGGACTACTCGCTGCAGATGTGATAAGCATGAAATTAGAGAGATTATAAAAGCAGAATGACAGAAAGGCATCTCGACATATTCAGTGACTCATAATAGAAAAGCAAGATTGAAAATGCAAATTAGATTTAAATCTCCCATTTTTAGGCTTTAATCAAAGGACTCCTATGTGATTTCATCCATTTATTTTATATTAGTAACTGCATAATAATTGGTTGCGTTTCAACTGTTTAAATGAATGCTGACTGATGGAACCAGAGGACACACTGTTTACTTGATTTGCGCAAAGAACAGATTTCATTAGTCCCGTCTGGAAACAGTTCATTTATCTTCCAGTGGTTCTGTTCTTTCAGTTTATGCTTGCATCCCCCTACCTCTTTTGCCTCCTGCTTCTTATTTTCCTCCTCAGATTCTCTGCACACTTTATTTAATTCCATTTCCTTAGACTCTTTGCCACATAAAGGGGCTTTTCTCAGCCCCTTCCCACAGTTTTCTTGAAAACTGGGTGGCAACCACTGTCACTTACATCACACCTACTTAGGGAATCAACCCCAACTTGCCATCTATGCAGGGAAACGAGTTTCCAAACAGAAAGGCCCATCTGATCAGGGAGAAGTATGATTGAATTTCAGCTCTCTGATTCTTGCTGGATATTTTTCTCCCTTTTGGCAGGCTTTCAGGGCTTTGTTTAGTTGAATTCAGCACGCATAGGATATAGGTTATTTTATGAACATTTAGCTCTGCTGTGACAGCAGTCTAAAGATGGCACAATGCAAAATCCCTTCCAAAGTAATCAATGATGGAGATTTTTTTATGTACTTTAAGGCTCTTGCCATTCCCGAGGCTCTCATCTCTACCATCTGCCTTGGTGGTATCTTCCGTGGACATTCTTTTCCTTTCACACTTTGCCCTTCTTGAGTGCAGGCGTATGAAGTCGGGGGCAGGACACAGAATATGAAGCTGTTCCTCACATCTGTCCCATCATTTTCCCTGTTATTTCCAGTGACTATGCTAACCATAAATTTCTATCTTCTTGACTTTACCATATTGGTTATTTTAAGAATTTTAATTTTATTACCTACATGAAGAAACTAAGAGACAGAAAACCAAATCCTTTCATTATCTTGTCCTCAGACAAGGAAAAGACCAAAAAATCCTAATATTAAATTATCTTAATTTGTCATCCTCAATTTTTTTCCTAGTAAGTCTTTAGGACAAAAGAAAGAATTCTGGACTAATTGTGTGGCCTTGGGCAAGTTACTCAATATTTCTGTGCCTCAGTTTCCTTATCTGAGCCTGTCTTCTGAGCTATACAAGAATGTAGAACACAAATTCATACTTCATCTCTCGGGTTACATATTATTATTGTCTAATATTTTAATTCTTTCCATTAAGAATCTTTTAAAAATACCCACAGATCTGGAAATACTATTACTTACACATATCATGTTTGTCTGGATGGAATCATGGTTTTCAAATTTATGTGTTCACCATTTTTATTAGATCTCAGACTTTTTCTCGGCAATTACTTTTTTTTCTAGAATACATTCATCATACATCCCTTTAGTTAAGATCTGGTAGGTGGTAAGGTTTTGACTTACCTGAAGGTATCTTTAACTCATTCCTAGTCTTCTGAGATAGATTTTCCCCACACACAATTTTAGGTTGACTATTATATTCTCTCAGAACTTTGAAGAAAATATCTTCCTGTGTTCTGACACCCTTTATTTGTGACAGTTCAGCTCTCAGACTGACTAAAAGGTAATGTATCTTTTCTCTGGCTAACTTTAAGATTTTTTTTCGTCTTTGGTGTTCTGTAGTCTCACTGTTTCGTGTCTATGTGTGAATTTTTTTAACTCTTTCCTCTCCTGCTGCTCAGATAGTTTATGTTCCCTATCCTCTACTAAAACTATGATCGTGTATCTTACACTAATTCCTTCTCCTATATCTCTTAAAGTCTTTTACATTTTCCAGTTTCTCATCTATGTTTCATTCCATGGAATTTCTTCACATTCTCTGCCTTCCAGTTTACTAATTCTCCCTTCAGTAGTCTTTTATGCCATTTAACCTATCATATTTCCCTGATTACATTTCCAAAAGACATTTAGCTGCCCTACAATTATGTCTTCCCTCATTGCTATTTTTTATGACCTCATGTTTTTCTTTAAACATTTGAGTATTTTTGTAGCACTTAAATATCTCTACCCTTTTAGAGATCTGTACAGGTTTTTTTTTTTTTTCTGTTTTCTCTGACTCGTGGTGCTTTCTTGCATGTTTACAGTGATCTTGGTTATAAGCTCCAATTTGTTTGAACTTGATACACTGGGGTTGCATGGCCCTTAACTGGTGATGCTCTCCTCCAAAAATTATCTGTACATATTTTTGTAGGGAGCCAAGGGGTCCTTCTGAACTAGAACCACTTTAGTGCCCCTTTAAAAGTCTCAGGTTTTATGTGGAATGCTCAAATTCAGTTCCTCCACCTTGCTGGGGTCCCAAATGAGTCTCTGCATTCCTGAGCTCATCTGCATTTGCCCTCAGTGCAATCCCAGTTTAAGTATTTGCCCACATTGTCCTGTTCCTGACTCTAGTGAAAGCTCAATTCTAATCCTCAGGTCATGAATGACTTGTAAGTTACAAAAAAGTAGTGAACATTTCTAAAGAGCAGAGAGGACCAGATTAATTTTTGGAAAATCAGATTACCTTTCATGGTTTCTTTCAGTAATGCAATGCCAATAAAATGGTACTTTGTGGAGGAAGTGTCTTCCTCCACTCAACAGTAGAGATTTAAGCCAAGTCAGTGTTTAAATGGTTTCAAGGAATAGTTACCAGTATAAAGTGGGTGATCAAAGGGGAAAGAAAGTACTAAATTTTCTTTTCTAGACGTATGAAACAACAACAGAAGTCCTTCCTTAAGTTAGCCCTTCCTTTTAAAATTAAGTTTATATTTCAAGGTGGTCTCTTGACATATTAGTGAAATGTGAGTACTGGTTCTCTAACCCTCACAGAAACACTGCCAATTTCAGGACTTCTGCTTCTGGCTATGATGCAGTAGTTTGTAGTAAATCCATGCTTCTTTGAGAACAAATAGAAAAGTTGAGTTAAAAATTTAAAAAGCGATCAAGGGAAGGCAAACCAATTCTGAGAGACTAGGTTTCAAAGAGAAGAGACCCTCAGAAGGGTGAGCCAAAACGCTGCGAACTGTTCTTCCATTCAGAGCGTTATTTACTGACCATTGGCATGGAACAAAAGGTTAAGGATCCAGGCAGAGGGATGCAGTTATTAGGAAGGCAAGCCAACAGAGCTTTTAGTAACATCATGAGGCTGATGACACAAACACTGGAGTTTGGGGCTGCCATGGCAGCCAGAACTTGAATGTCTAACAGCCCAGTGGGAAGAGGGCAGCTTTCCCCTTGAGCCATTTGGTGAATTCTTGAGCTGCTTGAAGATTAAGAAGCTAAGCAGGGAGCTACTGAAAATCTCAGTCGAGTTTTCTGCAACACTGAGAGGTGAAAACTTGGACTTAGAACATTCCAAGAAGGAGAGGTCAGAGTAGATACCCCCAGACTCTCAACTGGGATTCAAGGAGGGGGCCAATTTGGAGATGGAATCTGACAAAAACTGTATTTCAGTTTTGAGTCAGCAGAGATTCTGATTAAATGAGGTAATCTTCCCTCCAAATCATTTTACTTTCCTACCTGAAACTTCACTGATACCTAAACTCCTTACCATAGCTCCTGGGTCCCGTATGGCCTCTGTCCACAGATCTGCTTTCATCTCCCATTCTGCATTCAGGGCTCTCCCTTTCTTCTTGTTAGCTTTGCCAGCCATTTAGAATCTTAGGTTGCTGAGGCTTTCCCTCACCAAGTTGGGTCTTTATATCTCTTTTGTTATTTGAAAGTTTTCCCTCACTTCCTTATCATAGTCTTTAACACAGTATGTATATAGTAATAGCTGCCCATCTGTTTATAGTCTCCACTAGAATGTAAGTGAGAATTCTGTGAGAGGAGGAACAGGGTCTGTTTAGTCACTGCCACTTTCCTCAAATTAGTTCAGTGTCGGAGATAGTGAACACTCCACACGTACTTATTAAGTGATGCTTGAGGGAAGGGAGACGCTAATGCTTAGAAGCACAAAGGGTGCACTGACACCATCGTGGAAAACCCCATGCAGATCCTAGATGGGAGAGATCACATCAAATTTCGTTCTGTACCTGTTTGAAAGAGAAGGAAAACCTCCTATCCACGGTACTCTTGGGTCTTTTGGTTGCTGACGTGTGAGCTTTTTCAAAGGGCTTGCAAAGGTCCTGAATTGTATTTTCTCCAAATTTAAATACCTCTCCTTTTCTGTATTTCTATGTTTGGTGGGGAGGTGAGTGACACACAGTAAGAATTTGTTTGAAAAATTATAATACGTATAGTAAATGAAGCATTTCCTAGAATTTATAAATACCATACTTCTGGAAAATAATTTTCTTTTTTAACAGACACTAAAAATAAATTTGAAATTTGATAAGTACTTCATTAGCTTTTATATTATAAGATGATGCTTCCAGAGATTATCCTCAACAGTGACACTGATTTCCTACTCATTCAATAAGTTCAAAATAGGATATTTGGTACAGCTACCTTAAAAGAATCTGTATCATCATATAAAGTGGAAATTTAAGTAACTATAGTTGGTTATTGAGGCTTTTGCTTTTTAGAAGGGTCAAACCAAGCACACCTGAGTGTTTCAACACTTGAAGCTTCGTTCATTCCACGACTGCACACTCAATGAGTATGAGCTCTTTCTCCAATAAGTTACTTACCTGGTCGATTTTGCTTTTTAGCCTTTACGTGGTTAGAGGCAGCAACAGCATAGGATGAAGTGAAGGATCTGCTTTTGGTGAGAGTCATCATCACTGAGTTTTTCCAAGAATCTGGATTAATAGCACTATAAAGACAGGGTATAAAGAAAAATGAAGAAATTATTCATCAATTATTGGGGTGGACCTTACCAGAACCAACCATCATTTCCATAGTAGACTTTCCAATCTGAGTCATGGCCCAGGTTCAGTGACAGAACCACTTTACTTCCAAATGACAAATAAGGTTATCTAAATTCAATCTCTGCTGCAGGGATACAGTACACACTCTTTAAGGATTCTGGGTTAACAAAAGACAAAAGCTAGCTTTACTGTTTATCCAATTACTAGGTGTCAATCACCTTCTCTTTCTACTTCTACAATCATGTTCCTCACAGATTTTCTAAAAACATGGCAAGTTAACTAGTTAAGATGCAGGTGAACTTACATTAAATATGAATGGCATGATGCTTCCTTCTATACCTTTTTTAATTTATTATTCTTGGTGTAACTAAATTAAAAAATCAAGTGCTTATAAAATCATTCAAAGATAATACTCTTTGCAGTGTCGTGAAGGAAAAGGTTAGTAAGAGGTCTTTTAACCTACCATTTCTTTTACTGATGATACCCTGGAAAGAAAGGGATGATGAGCCAAATCCCCTAGTAGACACTAATGACGGACCTGCTACTAAACATACTGATGCTATTTACTAGGAGAAAGGTAATGACAGTGAGTCTTCACCTAGGGAATGCTCTTAGCCGGATATCCTTGGTCTGTCTAGGTTATTATTGTAAATAAATCTGGAATCAATAAATCTCTGGAAGGTTGGGATGGAGAACATTACAAAATGCCATGTAATTAATGGGATATACATTTTGGAGCTGTTCCAAACCAAAATTTATCTGCAGGCATTGCTCAAAACCTTACATGCTGAATCTGAAACAGAATCCATTGTAATTTGAGAGACAAAAGAATTTGGGAAGTCATGTGGACAATCTTGGACCGCTGCAAAGGAAAAGTGTTTGGTTTGTGTTTGGCTGACACCTGTGTGCTTTCAAGCATTAGTAAATTTGGTACTGGGTAAAATCGATCATTTGCATGAGGATAATTGGACCATTTGACCTTCGGCCAATCTTAGATTGGCACTGTAAGTGGATGTACCTGGTCTCTCTGGGTGACTTGTAAATAAACCTGAAATGGATGGAATTAAAGGGTCATGAATGGGTGGAGATTGTCATGTAAGCTGTATAATTAATGAGGTATAATTTGGAGGTGTTCTATATCCAAAATGGCATCCTCTGTGCAAGCATCATTATGTGTGCATTGCTTACAATCATGCATATTAAGTCCAAACCAGAACACATGCTAACGTGGAGTAAAAGGACTTTTAGGGTGTTGTACTACCAGTTTGAGACCTCTCAAAGGGAAGGATGCTGAGCATTGGTTGGCTACTTCCTCCATCCCTTTATTATTAGTAAGTTTAGCAATGGGAGAGATCTGTCATTTGTGTTGAGTCTGATTTGACATTCTGCCACTTGTTACCTCATTTCTTCTCTTTCTTTTTCTTTTTTCAGAGAGATTTTTCTTCAACTCGTAGACCCAGGTATTTTAAAACTTCATCTTTTCTCCTTATTTTAAATAGCATTTGAAATGTGGAATGAACTCCAGCAATTATCAAATACAATTAAGGAAAGCCTACAAAATAATATTTGTTTCATATCCTTCTTAGAAATCTCATCCTAGGCACTTCACAAATGCCTGGAATTTTGAAATAAAATCAAAGAAAACTTTGAATCTGAGATAGATAAGTACACCAATTATTTCCTTCTACCACTATTCTTTCAACTCCTTTTGCTGGATTGATTGACTTATAAGACTTAAAAAAAAAGAAAAAGACTGACTGTGAAGAAATTTTATGTAATGTATATGTGGCCTAGATGTTTTCTTAGCACATTGTACAGTAAATGGGTTGTGACTTTTCTATGTAGACTTTTAAAAGACCTTAACATTAGCTGAATTTATTTTTTAATATCTTAAAAAAGTTATATTATGAAAGCTAACTCAAAAATTGCCTGCTACTGTTTTATATTTCTTTAATAAAAACATTTAAAATATGCTCATTTTGAGAAGTTTCATAAAGTGCAATAATGGAGCATCTTTAATGTATGGGAAGTTAATGAACTTCAAGATAAATAAAATTCCACCTATATATCCTTTCTTAATATAATAAATATTAATTTATTAAACAGATATTATTAATAAAATATCAATATATGTATAGGTGTGTGTGTATACACACACACACACACACGCACGCATACACACTCTGTAATTTACAGGCACTTTCAAATGCACTGCTTTGTGTGATCCTTGCAATAGTTTTCAGCTGCCTATTGAACTTCACCGTCTTGATTCCTGTTTAAATCTCATGAATATGGAATGATTTGAATTCCAGAGAGGAAAATAGCTTGGGGAAACCTTTACTTGGTCTTCCCACACTAACACAGCAGGGGAAAACTATCTGTGCATCTGTTGTAGAAGATCTCAACCCTCCTCCACAAAAGTGGATTTTATAACCTTAGTTCTATCTATAAAAACTTCATCCTGGGTCCTAAAAGTCTTACCAGGTCCTAACAGTTCCTTTTACTGAGTTTACAGCGTTCTTTCTGCCTAATATACGGAGGCAGGGGTCAGTCAGTTCCAAGGCCAACATGAAATGATTAGAGTATGATTTATTTCAGACTTTTTTATTTCTCTCAAGCCTATTGTTTTTAAAGCACCTACTGGCATTCTTCCACCTAATTTTACTCCAATTGTGCCATTGTTCCCTTTTTTCCTAAGAATTCCTTCTGGTGAGTACCAAGGCTCTGGATACACATCTCTGAGGGATCGGGCCAAGATTCTGATTCTCAATCCAGTGTCTTTTCACCCAGCTGGATTTAAAACTACCCAGGAGTAAATCATCCAGCTGTGTACCTAAAGGAATATAAGCTGAGGACTGTTTCTACTTTTCACTTCCCACTCTTGTTCTTCTTTTGATCACTGCAGTCCTCAGGGAGCCTCAATAAAAAGACAGACATGGAAAGGAAGAAATAAAAGGGCTGACAGGGAAGAAACTTCAAAGGCTAAAACTCGAATCAGTCTTGAAATGAGTCAGCAGGTTTAGTAATAGGTCTCCTAAGTGAAGAGGTTTTAAATTTGGTGTATCATCAGGGCTGGAGATGATCTGAGGCTATCTTTTCACTATTTTCACGCACGACAAAGGATGAGTCAACCAAAACTAGCTGTATTTAATGGTGGTACCATTGCTACTTACTTACACATGGTTTTCCCTTAAAGGGCTCAAATTCTCTTCAGAATGAATTTTATTTCTTTATAATGGTGAAAAAGTTGTATCATTCTCAGATTTTATATCAGGACTTTTAATAGGATAGTGAAATTAAGGAAGAGTAAGTTAGACAGTGGAAAAAAGCATACCCAGGCAAGACATCTATTAGTATTTTTAGGACAAAGAGAATGAATGAGATTGTATGCTATTCCTTATCTATTTTGAAAATATTTGAGCATGAGTATTTATTTCATAAAGCAGAATGACAAAATCTTTAGCAGTTAAGCTCATAGAAGTTTTTGAAAGCTTCTTCCTCACGATGATTTCAATGTTAGCCCCCAATCTCATTTAACTAAAAGAAGAGAGAAGTAGGAGAAAAGAAATTTGATGAGAAGTAACAAACAATAACACAAAGAAAGGAGGCATTTAAGAATGCTTGAATGGATTTTTGGTAGAGTCATTCTACGGAGACTAAGTAAAGGAGCATTCTTGCCAAGGTGTGTTGGTAAAATAAAGATATACACTGAGAACACAAATTCATTTTCTTAAGCAATGAATATTTAACTATAATTCCCTACTACTTATCAGTATTTGCTGCAGTAGAAGTCGACAGTGGTCAATATTTTCATAGGAAAATATCATCAATGACTTGTAATTTTAAACTTTAGGTAATGTTCATGAAACAGATTGGGTAACATCCTCCTATGGTGATGCTTAGAAGTTTTACAAACGTCCAGGTAATAAGACAAAGTGGAATTATACTGATATGTGAAAGAAAGAATCATTCAAAATTTCTTCTGATTCTATAGGTTTATTAGACTACCAATAATATGTTAATATGGAAGAAACCAATTATGTTTTTAATCAACAAAGCAAGAGAAGTTAGCCGTCATTAAATTCTTAAGATTTGAAAGGTTTCCATTTCTTTGCCAGTCTCAGAATGGTGCTTTATTTATATTCAAAGCCAAGGTCAAGAGAAAATCACTTCTAATATTGCCATCATGTAGTTCAACAAAGATGTGGTAATTTTTCAGTCATTAGGTCATTAATAAAATTGATGCAAATGTTTCACAAACCTGAAATCATGTGGTAAAGGTGTTCATAACTATTATTCACATAAGGTATGCTATTTCTATTCTAAATAGAAAAGGACAAACACAGTAGCTCCCCCTGAAAGCACCTCTTTCATGATGATGTTTTCTTCAAAACTCTTTCTAGATCTTTGTATTATCTTTCCTTTAGCTTTGGTAACTCTGACTTTTCAGTCACTTTGTAAAATTATCACTAATATACTAAATAAAGTTTATTCTATTTTTATTGAGGTACAATTGACATGTAACATTATATTTGTTTCAGGTATATAACATAATGGTTTGATATTTATATATACTGTGAATGATCATCACAGTAAGTCTAGTTAACATCCATCGACATGCAGAGTTGCAAAATTTTCTTTTCTTCTGATGAGGACTTTTAAGCTCTACTCTCTTAGCAACTTTCAAATATACAATACAATATCATTAACCACAGTCACCATGCTATACATTAAATCCCCATGACTCATTTATTTTATAATTGCGTTTGTACCTTTTTGAACCCCTTGACCCATTTTGTCTACCCCTGACCCCCCACCTCTGGTAACCACCAATCTGTTCACTATCTAAACAAAGTTTAAATTACCAGCTGTTTGAAGATATTTAGGTGGTCTTAGAATGATGATCTATTTTTTGGTCTGATCTTCTGCCTTTGAAATAATGCTAGGAGAGCTGGTCTGGTGGGCTGGGGGAAATCTAACAATCATTTGCAAATGTCAGGTTGGATACCTTTGATTTAAAGATCCAATATAGATCTCAGTCTAGGTAAAACCTAGCCCACCTTTATTCTGGGCTCACCCTTTCCACCCAAAGTGACAGTGGCAGGCATCACCTGAAGTCACCGTCCCCATTTATACTTAAGGCCACACAACACAATTTAAGCCTAATTATCTGATGTTAATCCCTATACTGCTCTGGATTTAAACCATCTACCTTTTTCATTTTCAAAGCTGGCCTCCAGCCAACTATAATTGGCTGGGCCTCCCTTCCACTGTAATTTATAATTCATTTTTGGTAAAAAAAAAAAAAAAAAAAAAAACTTCTCCAAGACACATGAAACCATCAGGAGCACTGCCTAACCTGGATGAAGGTGCTTCATGCAGTTTGATGCTGGCGCTACGGTCCCTCCGTACTGGGGCAGGCTCCAAAGTGGGCAGACCCGTGGCTGAGGTGGTGGTTGTCCAAGTTGATGAAACTCGTCTCAGCAAACCAGGGGGCAAACTCCTCCTCAGGCGCTGGGAAGAAGGAGCGTTGATTTTATTACCAAGCATATTTTCTATCACTAACTTCTATATAATGAAACAAAATGGGTTTTTAATTGGCAGTGAATTTATTAAACTACATTGGTTGAATATCATTTATCTAAAATTTAGGCACTCAGAAATTCAATAAGAAACTCTGGCCCAAATCAATGAATATTGTAAAAATAACATTTTGGGGATCTTCATTTCAATGTTCACACAAATATGGGATTATGGGAAATGAGACTCAATTACCTTTGTGATAATTTTATAGTTATATTAGTTCAATAGGGCTTATACACCTATGCACACATCATGTTAGTTAGTTATTATGACCAGTAGATTTTCCTCAAGGGACACTCGTGTGGGACATGGATTAATTTTTATCATCTAGCACAATAGTAGTTGCTATATCAAAGTGTTTATTGATTTATTTTTAATTTCTGATCCACAAATGACAGGAGCTAAGGGTAAGAGTATAACTCACAAGATGTACCACCTCTCTTGTGGTTAACATGACTTAAGACAGGCAAATGGGTAAAGTCATTAGGACCAACTCCTCTTAATAGAAGACTCTGCTGGTCGACCTGTGATCCTCTCTTTGTTATTTCTTTTCCTACCATATCCTAAGTGGGATCTGTGGCACCATCAAGCACTCAGGCATGATTCTGAGCTCACCAGCATGAGCACGGGCCCTCTAACGAGAGTCTTAATCTTAAAAATGAAAGGGAAGGTAATCTAACACAACTACAGCAATAGTTATAAGAGGTAGGAGCTCAATCCATTTTTATTTGTGGCCAGTTACTCCAAGGAGAACAACTGTGTAGGCAGAGTTAACAAAGACTCAGCCTGCTCTTCCTGAAGATGGTAAAAACTCTGAGAAGTGAGGATATGGCACCTCGGGATTCAAGAAGACCTCTGATACTAAATAGTTTCCAAAATCTCTTAAAGATCTGGATATGCATCTTAGAACGTAATTCAATAGGAAGAGAAAAGGTTAAGCACTGTAAATATCAGCATTATTGTCTGTAAATCTGTCACTGACTTCATGTCTATTTTGAGGCCCAAGGGAATCAGTTACTCTCTCCCCATTCCTTTATTGTTATATCACGCTTAGCCGTATCTTTCTCAGAGAAGTAGATGTTCGAAGGAAACTTAAACAACTTAATTGACAAAGCTGTGTGAAGGACACTGTCCTGAATCAAGAGACTCACAATGGCAAGAACACAGATGTAACTGACTGACCACCAGCTCCAGAGGACAGCTGCTTGTTTACCAAATAAATAAGTGTGCTGGATGTACCTGAGACCACTGAAATTCTGATTCTCTTTTTTAGTCTTTAGCATGACTTGTTTTTAACTAATACTGAGGTCTAAACTGGGTGTAGGACCCTATTCCCTAGAGCTTACTTTTGTAAAACTCTTATATGTAAAAAGAAGAAAATATATGAATCACTAAGGCCATCTTTTACTTTAAATAATCTAAAATCAACTAGAACTTTTCTAAGTTCAAAACTTGTTGGGTTTGGGAAAGACATGAGGGTACTATGAAGGCTACCATGCTAAGAAATCAAAGAGCAAAGGAATCTTGTGTCTCAGAAGGCAATGAATTTTAAACAGAATCCACAACAACGGGAGCAGGGATTTTTGCCTGTTTTTTTTTTTTTTTAAATTTTTTATCACCACTGTATCTTTATCCCACAGAACAAATCCTGGTATAGAGAAGAAAAAAATTTCTTGAACGTCTGAAAAAAAAAAGGTAATGCAAAAAGGTAAATTTTTTTCATGACAGAAAGCTATCACGTGTAAGGATGGAAGTCTTTATGTTTACATTAGTATTACTTTGGTCACCATGACTGACAGACACATCTTTGGGGAGTCACTGATATGAATCTCCATGTGGGTTTGGGGTGACAAGAAAGAGGCCCAGGAGACAAGGGAAAGAAACAGTTTCACCCTTTCAGGAGCATGTCATTAATACCTACCTTGGGAATAGCCAGCTTGTCCTTTTCAGAGCTTTCCTCAGAATCAGAGCAGGTATAGTTTTCACTGAAGGAAACGATGGGGTTCACTCTGGGCTTGTGAATGGCCTGGATGGTGAGCTGAGTGCTGAGAAGGTTGCTCACTGCCCTCAGGGACGTGCACACGTTGGGGGGCAGAGAAGGGTCTGCCAGGAGGTCGGTGATGAGGCCGTGAGCCTCGCCCATCACGGCAATGTCCACAGTGATACTGGTTCCTGGAGACTGAGACACCAAACACAGGAGGTCGGGCGAGAAAGGCCTGAGGCTGGAGGCACAGGGAGGGAAACTGGGTTTTTTCTGAAAAGCAGACTGAAGTGACACTAGGGTTGCAGTAAAGTAACATTCAAATCACATTTCTGTTTCAAATTTTGCCAAAATTTGCCATGGCTTTTGCCATTTTTGTGTTCAGGGCACATTTTTACTGTTAGAACCTATGGAGGCACTTTGAAGAGATACAAAGATAAACACCAGTTTTTAAAAAATAGAAAGTTTCAGGAAACAAAAAAAAATTCATATTGATCACTCCTTATGAAGAGCTCAACATTTTAATGTATATTATTTAGAAAGTGTCCATTGATAGATGAATGGAAAAAGATGTTTTATATATAGACACACACACACACACACATATATATATATATATAAAATGGAATACTACTCAGCCATAAAAAAGAAATTTCATTCTGAAAAGCAACACTAATATAGTATAAAATTTTAATTTTAGTAATATTCTAGTGTAATATTTGAGCCAGGTGTGTGATAATTATTCAACTAATATTAGAGATAAGCACAAAAAGCAACTCAACTTGTTGTTCAGATTCACAAATTGTCCCTCTTCTTGTGGTTGGTAAGAACAGAAATTTCAGTTCTGGAATTCCGTGGCACATCTGTCCTAGTCTGCCAAACTGCCTATCAGATTCAGAGTTACTACTCTATATTTGCTAAAGAAATGAAGAGCATTAGAAACAGAGGACAGGACTGTTCCTCACCATGCTGGTCAGGCAGGAACGTAGGCAGGAAGGTGTGGGAATAAGGGAGAGCACGGGCAGGGTCAAGGTTAAGAAAGTAGGTGAAGCTTAAAGACGGCATGCAGATGACTGTTAATATTGGAATGCTACCACAGTATGAGGCACAAGGAACCCACGGAACTGTAAACTGAATAACACAGTGATTGGCGTGAGGTTCTGGAACTTGGCTACTTACATCCCAATCATGACTTCCTGACCCTACCACTTTCTAGCTGCATGATTTGGCAAGTTAGTAAGCTCTCGGTGCTGTGACTTCTCCGTCTGTAAAATGGATGTAGTAGAGTACCAACCTCAGAAGGTAATGATAAGAAGTAAAAGGGAGATTATAGGTAAAACACTTACTGTTGTGCTGTAAGCGAACAATTATAAGTGTTCAATAATGATAATTATATAAATAATAGTAATAATAATTCTGGAGTTTTTCAATAAGAGGCTATTAGACGTTTGGCTATGTATTTGGGAGAAAAAAAAGTTTAATCATTCTTTCACAACAGACTTAAAAATAAACTCCAGAGAGATGGAAAATTTTATAATCTTGGGATTAGGAAGACCATTAAAAATAATATAAATGGCATAAACTGTCAAGAAAATATCTAACAGATCTGACTAAATGAAGACATAAACTTCTCATAAGCAAATATGCCATAAGCAAAGGTAAAAAACAAATAGTCCATGAGAAAATATCTGCCACCCAGAGAAGATAAAACATATGCAAATAAAAGGCCTTTTAAAAAAATCAATACAAGATAAACTTGGAAAAAGGAAATGAATATACAATTCAAACAATATTTAATAATCAAATATACAAAAGCTACTTGCCTCCCGAATATTTAAGACACAAACTAAAGTAATAAAAACAATGTTTACTTATTAAATTGCAAAATAATAAAAGACTGCTAGCACCAAGTATTAGTAATGGTTTGGGGAAATGAGCAGTGAGTAAAAAATAATCCAATATTTTTGCAAAGAAATTCTTGCTGAGTCTACCAATTTATAGTTTAAATGTATATATCCTATAATCTAGCAAGACAATGTAGACATCTAGTCCAAAGAAAAACTACATATATACAAAAATATAAAGATAAGGTCAAAGGATACTGCAATGCTCTGATAACAATCAAAGAATGTGGCCATAAATGCATTATCAACAGAGAAATTGTTTTAAAAAGTTATATTACAAATATACTATAAAGTATAATATACTTATTTAAAAGATTTGGGTAGGTCTATAAATGTTTATTTGGAAGAATATTCATAAAATATTGTTTTATTTTTATAAAGTATGTCACAGAAAAAGTGAACATATATTTTTTGCAATCAGAAAAATATGATAATTATGAAAACACCCAACATCTGTGAAGGTATCTAGTCTTATAATAACTGTAAGCAAGGATAAATTATTCTGTAAAGCTATCATATAGAAATTATGTCTTTTCGTACTAGAATAATAAGAGTAGCAATAATAATAATGGTGGATAATAATGGTGACAGCTGATATTTATTCAGCACAGTCTACAAGGTAGGTACTCTTATTACATTCATTTTTATTAGTCAAAAATAACCTGCCAGGACTTCCCGGTGGCGCAGTGGTTAAGAATCCACCTGCCAACGCAAGGGACACGGATTCGAACCCTGGTCCAGGAAGATCCCACATGCCGCGTAGCAACTAAGCCCGTGTGCCACAACTACTGAGCCTGTGCTCTAGAGCCCACGAGCAACAACTACTGAGCCCGCGAGCCACAACTACTGAAGTCCACGTGCCTAGGACCCGTGCTCCGCAACAAGAGAAGCCACAGCAATGAGAAGCCCATGCACCACAACGAAGAGCAGCCCCCGCTCGCCGCAACTAGAGGAAGCCCGCGCGCAGCAACGAAGACCTGACGCAACCAAAAAAAAAAAAAAATTAATTAAAAAAAAAAACTATTTAAAAAAAAATAACTTGCCAAATAACTGAGTCAAAAATAACTCAGAATCAGATAGCTAGAGCATGGAAACGTCAGGCTGCAAACACAAATACATACTCTATTTCCACGGCTCAAGAGCTGAACTAGCAGGCCGAAATAAATATTGAATGTTTTCATTGTACGTTACTAAATATATCTGTAATTATTTATCGCTTTATTTAATCATTGTGCCATGTTTTTCTCTCTTTGTAGGTTTAAATATCTTCCATGAACCAACATGAAAATTTAAGTGTAATATTAATAGCTTTAGGATATATAATTATGTGTATTTCACATTTTTATTTACATTGTTAACTTAAAAAATGTTTGTGAGAAATGCCACTCAATTAGGTTAACATTCCCTTTTAGAAACGTATTTTCAAGTGCATCTCTAATTATTATGCTTCTGAAAAACTCACCCAGTGTGATCTTATGAAACAGTAATATTTATTCCTACCCATGTTGTTCTAATAATCTTAAACTAGTACATCACTGTACTATTTCCCTAAAAAATTAAATTTTAAGTCAAACTTTGTATCCAGGACATAAAATTTTAAGATGTTTTGACAATAAAATTAACAGTTTATGTTCTAATAGTTAATAAAGAGATTTTCTCAAAATGGTCTCAGTACATAAAACTTACAAATCTGAAGAAAAAGTAGAACGTGCTTATTGACAATCATAATTACATTTTAAAATAAATTATTGGTGAGAAAACAAATGCATCTTATAATTCTCTAATTTTATGTCTTTTTTTTAAAGTAATGGATGTATTTCTTATATACTCAGAAAAAAACAAATAACTAAAAATTTAAAAGTAACTTTAAAATAGAAACAGAACTGAAAACTCATCCTTGTAAGCCAATGTTAGTGTTACATAAGAACTTAGAAAACAAGCACATTATGTAATTCAATGTTACTTATACTGTAGCTTTTGTGAAAGCAAAGGTCTTCAAGTGAAAACAAAAGCAATACTCAGACCAAGCTGATTTGCTTTGTTGTGCAACAGAAACTAACACAGTATTGTGAAGCAATTACACTCCAATAAAGATCTATTAAAAAAAAAAAAAAGCATATTACCCATATTGGAATTGGCTAAGAAACCAAACACTTCAACTACTGGAAAAGTCTCCCTACTGTTATAAAGTCAGGTCTTTGTTTTATTAGTTTTATGATTTAAAAATTAAAATTGTGTAACAATTCAAAGTTGTATCACACATAAGAAGTTATCATCAGTTTTTGGCTCAAATAATGAAAGGCTTCAATGAGGCATGAAATCTAAAACCAACAATCAGATTTGTTTGCCACAAACTTGCCAAGGCTAACCACACACGAAATGATGAAAGACTGAAAGATAGATGGGCTGCTGTTTCAATAAACTGCAGGCAAATTATAAAGACCCTGGCACGTCCAGGGAGTCACTATAAAGGAATTTCAGGGGGAGAGGGGCTTAGGCTGATTGGTAGTGTTTTTTCATCATATGATACAAAATATGAAACAACACAGAGTGACTCACACAGAGGGTATTTCCACACCTATTCAACTTTCAAAATAATATAATTCAATTTCTAGGTATACCAAATAACACTCGGAAAAAATTTCATTTAACTGGTGAAATCTTAGCTAGTGATAATAAACACTAAAGGTTAAGTTTATAGTAAAGCGACTTTAAAGGAAAGTCTTAAGCTTACAGCCTGAAATCATCTTTGAGTTGAGTCTAAAACCACAGTTGAGTCTTTTTACGGTGCATATGATCAAACGAATCTTTTCCTTGAAAAGAGTGACCAAGCAATAAAAAACATTTTACTTTGCAGGCTCTCCTTATAATGGAAATACTTACATTTAACATTTAAGAAAATGCAAGTATAATTCCCTGGGCACTCTTTAAATGACAACAAAATTTGTATTGCCACCTCTAAATAGAAAATCTGGAATTGAAGTCTGATAAACAGTGGAGTAAAGTGCAGTTTTATATATCAAACCAAAAATAACTGATTCTTTTGGTAAATCCACCACTTTTCAAAGCACCCTGTTCTTTCAGCATCTTCCTTCCCCCCTTTATCTTCTTCCAGTCTACTTCACCATCTCCAGGATGTCCTACGCAATGCTGGTTGCTATGGTAACAATCTAGCTTGCTTCCAAGTTACTTTAATCAACATAAACCAAGGGCCAAGAAAATCTGGAGTCAGAGATAAGTTAAGGAAACAAAAACAAATACACTTAGAAATAACATTAGATGTAACGCCTAGACTAGGCATGTATCAATCAATTCAATTATAGAAATTTTGTTTTTACTGTCACTACTTATGTGGTTAAACTTTGAAATTACAGTTCTGGTATGATAAAGGGGAAAGCTTTGAAAATGTGTAGGGGTCAGAAAAAATTTGCACTCTATAAAGCGCATCTAAATTTCTAAACCACCATAAGCTGCAAATTATGAAAAATTTAGCAAATAAATCTATGTGGTCAAACGACTACTAGAATGTAAAACAAAATTATATATCTTTAAGGAACATGACAGATTATTTACTGCGGCACTGTGTTTGGGTTTCTATCAACATATTGTTCAGAAATGGAGAATTTCTAAAAGAAAAATATCATTAAGAAGTCTTACGAAATAACTACCGGAACAAGGTAAACAAAAACAAAGAAGTAAACAAACATCATTTCACTCCAAGAAAGTGAAAGTGCCCAAGCGGGAAATCAGAAAGGGTTTGGGAAAGTTGATGTCAACAGCAATTACTGATTCAAAATGATTAGGGAGATCATCTGGTATAGAGCGTGGGGTGAAGATAAGGCATCCAATTCTTGACAAATTTTTTGGGGGGCAGCACCAGTATAGTCACGTTATAGCTCTTCTCCCTATACATTTTGAAGCAAAGATTAAACTGATAACTTAATGAAATAGGTTAAATACATCCCTGCCCACAGGCAGAAGATGTAATAATTCTCAAGTATTCTGACTTCGTGAATCATTTGATGTGTCACTTGCTTTGGACATTAATTTATTCTAACTGGAGGAAAAGAATTGGAAGCAGCACAAAAGCCTCTCTTCATAATTCTACATGAAGCTCAAAGATAGGTTATAAACGCAAAAGCACTAGAACTGAGATAATTATCTCGATAACCTAGTTGAGATGCTTTATCCCTCAAATTAGGCCACTTTTTTTTGGTTCAATATTTTAAGTTTTATGATGGTTTCCAAAATCAACCATGGCTTTTCTCTAGGCGATACTGTATCCATTGGAGCCCTCGGGCTCTGCCCCTGCAAAATCAGAGAACTCGCCTTTATCTTTCTAAGATCCCTCCCAATTCTGTAAGCCTAAAGCATTTCTTTACATAACATACATACACACACAAACATCAAAGAAGAAGGAATCAAATAATTTTAAAACTTATTTCTTGGCTCATTAAGAATTTTAAATTTTTTTAAAAAGATTTTGATTTATGTACTTTTAAATTTTATTTTACTGAAGTATAGTTGACTTATAATGTTGCATTAATTTCTGCTGTACAGCAAAGTGATTCAGAGATATATATAAATAAACTCTTTTTCATATTCTTTTCCATTATGGTTTATAATAGGATATTGAATGTAGTTCCCTGTGCTATACAGACATAAAAAACCTTTTAAAATTATTACATAGACTTCAAAAAGTCCTTGTTTCACCAATTGCTAATCTTACTCAAGCTTCACCTTCTAACTTATTATTGAGTCACTGATGGCTGTTTCCCTCCTATGGTAAAATGTCTAACGTACACCAAGTACTTATGGGGAATAGACTATTTTCTAGAACTTCCATTCCCAATAGTTGAGTTGCACATTTGCCAAGTGTCAGTTTTGTTTGGTCCTAAATCTGTTTAGGCCAGTTGCAACTGTCACTGTAACTTACATATGCCAATAAAATATCTATAAACCAGTGATATGTGAGTAAACAATGGAATAATTTCTTCAAAAACTAAGTTGAATAATTTTAAAGACTTCATGAACAGACTCATAAAGATGAGGCCCCGACAATGATTTCTGTTAAATTAAGTAGGGGTGATATAACTGCAAAGATTCAAGAAGAAAATGATAATGTGCCTGAAAGATTTTCAACTCAGAATGCTTCCAAATGGCTGTCATTTCTACTGTAAAAACAAAAAACAAAGCAAAACAAAAACAACCCTGAACATGGTAGTCATATACAATGAAGTATGGGTGTGCTGCATGTAACATAACTTGGAACTCTAATCAATACAGTAAAAATATACCCAAAGAGAAACATTCTTGGCTCTTCATCACAAATGTGTGAAATCTACATATTCATATGTATCAAGTTAAAATATCAACATATTGCTAGAGATATGGAAAATATGTTATATTTTTATGATTCTCTGCTTTAAAAACTTTTAAAATTAACAGATCAACTACTGATTAAGAGGGCTCCATACTACTTTAAACCCAACACATTCTTTCACTTGAAATGAGACATAATTTAATAGCTACATTAAAGCTATGCACTACCACTCCTGGAACAAGGGATAAAAAGTGAAGTTTGGTTTATGAATTAACACGTGATGCACAAAAAGGTACAAGTGTATATTTTCCTCACGTATGTAATTTGGGAGGTCGTATATGTGAGAAGTTGGAAGCAAAGGTATAAAAAATTGGGATATAAGAGAGGAAGTTTTATTCATTCATCGATATCAAATTTTTATTTTACGAGGTAGTACATGGGGCCTTTAAGAACACAGGAGCTAGAGTCAGACTGCAGGTGTTCAAATTTCAGATCTGGTGAGAATTGGGGAAAGTCACCTATCTCCTTAGCTCTTGTTTTCTCATCTCTAAAAAGAGGGCAATCATAATGCCTGCTGTATAGTATTATTGATGATTCAATGAGATCAGGCACATAAAGACCTCAGTAGAGTGCTTGGCCTCCAGTACATGTTTGAAAAATATTATATAGCACCACCATCATTATTATTATTGCACTGGAAAAGATTATGTGCAAAAAGGGATGCATATGTATGTGTGTGTTTGTCTACTACATACACTGGGTCAGTAGTTTCTTTATAAATGAAGGCAGCATAGAGATATCATTTCTCTACTGACAAAACGAAACAAAACAACAAATGCAAAAACTTAGTTTCACTTTTTATTCTAGGTAAATATATTCATAAAGATTGTATCCCCTACTCCTATACACTCAGAGTAGTTCTGAGATTAATTTTAGGCTCTTAGAAAGTAATTGTACAGAAGTCCTGGTTTCAGTTAATCTGGTTGACTGCACTGGTATGATTTATAACACACTATGTGAAAGGAATTCTAAAAGTAGGCATCTTAGCTCCATTGTTGGAATTTTTTTTTTCTTTCTATTTAGTCATCTTGGGAGACACCCTGGGAGGCAAACACGGCATGGGAAGAACATTCTCAGGGTGAAAAGGGAATTGGGATAAGGGAGGAATAAACAGTGTAAGGGATGACACATAAAAGGAGTCACTGGGACTTTTCTTACCCAGCTTTGGTCCTAATGCTGGGAAAAGATGCCTGATAGGCTTTGGGGAGCTGTCTCATCCTACTTCTCTAAAGCAGTTTTCCACCCCTTGCCCTCCAAATCTTTCTCTCTGATACCAGGAAGCAGTCTCTTAGTCTAAATTCATTTAGAAGATGAGCTGGATTCAATAAATGATCTTTGGTGCATTACTGGTTCTGACCTCAGAGCCAGCAGAATTGCATATGTGTTTATACTTTCATAGGACCCATTTATAATTTTAGACTTGAAGTTGGTTGGGAAATTTTTTAAAAATGAAATCATGTGAAAATTTTGCAGTAACTCATTGTAGGCTGAACCTTGGCTAAATGTCATCCTAAGGAAGCAGATGTTTGCTTATTTTAATTTTCTGGCAGGGAATATGAGTTGACCTTTGGATTTTCTCCTTAAGATAATATGTATGTACAGTAGGAGGAAAACATACAGGGCCCTTCATCAAACTGCTCTCTAAAAACATCTCAGTTGGTCGGGGCCCATTTGAGATGTGAGACACAGCAAACTCCAGCAGTTACCAGAATTCTTAACTTCCTTCTCTTTTGATGGTCAGAGAACATTCCATGTCACCAAATAGGATGTAGTACATGGCCTTGTGTCCTTATATATTTCCCTACAATCTGTCTGCAAATAAGCCCCAAAGTGTTAAAATTGTCCCTCTGTTTATGTTTTCTAAGATCTTCCAGACACTAGCAAATTCACCCAACAACCTCAAAAATAACAACTATCACAGAATACTGTTTTATTATTTAGGCAATAAAACATACTTATGAAATCGCTTACACGAGTAAGCACCCGTATCTCTGAGAAGATAACCTTAGCTGCCTTTGATTTCCAGGCTGGTTCTCTCTGTTTCTTCTAATTATAAAAAGATGAGGTGGCTGGCAAAACTAGGAGGAATTCAGGTAATGGACCGTTCCCAGGACTGCTCACGCAAATGAACTGGGAAGGCTTGGTTAAGTATAAGTTGCTATGTAAATAAAAAGCATGATTATTTCTGTTAGTGGAAGAAACTGGATTCTCTGATTGAGCACAAGCTTGTAAATATTATAGAAAAAAATCAGAGTCTCTGAAATAAGTATGAACTCCTAAAGGTGATGAATTTTGATGGTTTTTTGTTTGTTGAATTTTAAGAATTGCTGTTAAACTTGAACTTGAGGTTTCTGTTTGCTTAGCCTAGAAACAATTTCAGTGAACAACAGATGGCAGTATTCTGCCTTTAAAAAAGAACTCCAGTTGTCTGAACATCTTTTTGAATGAGTGCTGCTTCCTCATTAACAGATAGTTTAGTTTCTTTTTTCATAGAAAAAAAGAAAACACAAAAACTAAAACCAAAACAAAACACAAAAACCTTACATAAGACTATTGGTAGAAAGTAATAAAAAATCTTAAGTTGTGTTATATCTCTCAGGATCATTGTTAAAGTGAAACTGGAACTACATCCTTAATAATTTTTGTCTCAATTACAAACATTTTGGCTCTGTTACCTTTCTCCATTTTTATAAGCTACCCAAGGTAAACATGACCCATTTTCATACACAATTTGATATAAATTTTTCCACGTGTAATTCTCTAGTGTGATTAAAATATTCATAAAACAAAACCATCAAAATGCACATTTAACACAAGGGTTTTGTGAGCCTTCACTGCCATTTTCTTTATCCCCACTGTGTTATCACCAGATTCTTTGCCACCTCGTGTGCAATGGGTACTTATTTGATGTTACTGATTTGCTTCCACTACTGTTGACCTGGAAGATCTTCCCTGCACTCTTGCAGTAGCATCCACTCTGGTTGCCATATGAATGCCTGTTGAGGCACTCCTGTACTTCATCCACTGGAAGCACCAAAACCAAAAACAAACAGCTGAAAAACCCTGGGAGCTCTAACTTCCGAGAAACCTTCCATCTCTGAGCAGTTCTCACATGTAGTCAGAGAACCTCTCTCACTGCATTTGTGACAGTTTTCCATTCAACTTTTGGTATGTGATCATTTGATGAAAGTTGGTCTTCCTCTTTTAGGCTGAAAGTTTTAGGAGGACAAAGGCAATGCTAATTTTTGTTTACCAGTTTAACCCCGGAGCCTCACTTACTATCTGGTACTTTTTAGGCACTCAGTGACATCAGGAATGAGTTAAGTCGTAAGTAGCATTCTCTAAACCTCTAAAGATAAGTAAATTTCCTCTCTCCAGTTCTATGTCTTAAAGAAATATAGAGACAAACAAATTATATTGTCCAAGGTATTTCCTTAAAACAAATAACTGAATTTTCTTGAAGCCACCCTAAAACATTTAACCATCTAGTACAATTTCATGTTCTAACCTTAAAGTTAAATAAAATATCAAGAATTGTTAGACTGTAATACTGAAATCATGAATAAAAATTATATTCAACAAACTGATTCTGGAATAACTACTATCCAGAAAATAGTGAAACGGCCAAAGAGAAGTAATAGTACTGATCAAAAAAAGCAACTCTACATTTTTCTATAATCTGCCACATGTATGAAAAGAGTAAGTACCGGATTGAGGTATATGGATTAATATTTTCTGGAAAAGACAAAAATCTTAAAAGGACTGGAGGTAGAAAAAGAATGGCCTTTTGGGGACAAAGTTCAGTGAAGGTCAGAGTGCTTCAGGTTGAAAAGCATGTTGTCTGTGAACAGCATGCTGACTATAGTTAATAATACTGTATTGTATATTTGAAAGTTGCTAAGATAGTAGATCTTAAAAGTTTTCATCACAGGAAAATAAATTTGTTAACTACATATCGTGATGGATGCCACCACTAGACTAGCTGTGGTGAACATTTAGCAACATACACAAATATTGAATCATTATGTTATACACCTGAAACTAATACAATGTTATGTGTCGATTATATCTAAATTTATTAAAAAAAAAGAAGAAAAGGATGTGTCTGGAGAGATTTGAGGGAACATATCAAGACAGGAAGATGAGCCAAATTCAACAGCTTTGATGACCTACTAAAGGCCATGAGAAACCCTGCAGGGTAGTGATGTTATCGGTATGTATAAAGGAAGAAGTCAGGCTGATTTTCAGGCTTTGGGCTTGGGCAGATGGGCCGCTAAGAATCTTTCCCTAAGTTATTGGAGAAGAAAGAAGCTTTGGTGTGGATTCCGAGATACGCATCTTTGAGTAACTCTGTGGTGTTCACAGGATGATTCCAGTTGCACTTCAGGAGGGACACCTGAACTGGAAATACACATTTGGGTATTGATGCCATAGACACGGCCATTTCCATAACACTGCCGTGGGAGTGTATAAGGAGAAAGAGAAGTGGACCGAGGGCAAAGCCATAATCAATATCAACTTTTAAGGGCCAGGGGGGAGAGAAACCCACAAAGGAAAATGAGAAGGAACAACTGAAAACTAAGAGTGTAGGGTCAAATGGGCCAAGGGAATGCTTTTGTCAAGAGGGGAGGAGTGGTCAGCAGAGACCGATGAATTTGAGAGATTAATAAATTTTGGAAAATATCCATTAGTTTAGTGTCTGGAAAGTCACTCATGACATTGGAGAGAACAGTCTCAGTGAAGTACTGAGGTTACGAGTCACACTGCAATCAACTGAGCAAGGAAAGGAAGATATGAAAATGAAGACAATGTAGACAACTCTTCTGTGAAAACTAGCTGCACAATGGAAGATAGAGATCTGTCCGCATCTAGAGGGAAAACAGGCTCTAAAGAGCTGGTGAGTAAGTAAGCAGGCAAAAATGTTGAAGCGGGGAGGGTCCCACTAGTGTGAGGGGTTTAAAATGCAGTAAAGACAATGGGATGATAAATGGATCAAGGTGCAAGAGAAGAAAGCAAAGGATGGGGCGACTAACCTTTCACAATAGGGCATCTTTCTCATGGTGACAGTGAGAGAGAAGAATGCTTGTAGATTTGCAGGTGAGAAGTTGGAGTTCTTACCCTTTGGCTTTTATTTACTCTGTAAATTAGTCCTGAGTCCCTGGTTGAGAAAGTAAATCAGGCAATGTTGAGGTTAGAGGTGCAAAAGAGAATGAAGAATGTTTGAAAGAGGAATGAGAAAGAGCTGGCTAGATTCTCTGGCGATCCTGAAGGTCCAGCTGAGTTTGGAGACCATGGATCCCAATATGTTTTCTGTGTACTTTCCAGGGTTGCTTGGCATGAAGTTTTACATGAAAAGGCAATGAACTGAAAACAGGAAGAGTCTGCCAGATGGGAAAGAAAGATTGGACAATTGGACTGGAGATCCTGGTGAGGTAGAAGAACAGGTGCAGGGTAGGTGAGAGAGCAGAAATGCTTGAAGAAGCATGGCATCAGAATGTGGGGTGGAGTGTTTGCATGAGAAAGATGGATGCAGGATTCCATGAGTGCACTAGTCTCTCAGGTATGGAAGGTTTCTGCTTTCTATTAGCAGAAAATAAGGTTGAAAAGGAAATATGAGGCTAGATTTCAGATGCCGATGAATGAAAGGCAAAGTTTTCTAATTCTGTCAGTTGGTCACTGAGTGATGAAAGACGTCTGAGAAGGAAAATGATGTAATCTAAGAGTGCACAGGGCTTGAGGAAGGTGAAGTTGTGGCACAGAGGGAGGGAGATTTGACCAAGGCTGCCACAATAACCACTGTGCAGAAACTGGGACACTTGCAGCATGAATAACCAATAAGGGAAGGGTAAGTAAGAGTAGCATCAAGGAGAATCAATTGCCCTTGTAATGTGATTGGATATTGGGACCTGAAAAATTGCAATCTATTGGTTCCTGTAATAGTTGTCTTTACTCTGTCCACAATATTCTCTCAGTTCCTTCTTCCAGAAATTTCTTCAAGTGCCCCTGCCCTCACAAAACAAAATGTGGATAGTTCACTTGTGAATGTATAAGTCCATATTGGGTCTGACCAATTATCTTTTAAAAAGTTTGCTTTTGGATTTATTATGGTAGTAACCCTTCACAACGTTAAACAACAAAGGGTTGTTTGTTGAGTGGATACTGTTAAGACCCCAAATTATTTTAATACAGCATTAAACACTTCATAAATGTATTTTAAAAACTCAATACATTTCAGTTTCTACAACTAATCAAAGATACCATCAATTAAGTAATAAGGCTTACAAAGTTATAAATAGATCAAATGTTAAAACACTTGTAAACCAATTTTTTTGGAGCTTAGAATGCATTTTTCTAGAGAAATAATACTATACATTGTATAGACTAATCCTAGGTTAGCTCACAAAAGTTTATACAACCACTTAATAATAGATATGATAGCATTTTTTCATTGTTCATTGCAAATGCACTCTCTTTAAATCACAGTGCGATATTTTTAGAGACAAAATACATTTTATCAATGGTGTGATTCTACAAACAAATGCTGGAGAGGGTGTGCAGAAAAGGAATCCTTCTTGCACTGTTGGTGGGAATGTAAATTGATACAGCCACTATGGAGAACAGCATGGAGGTTCCTTAAAAAACTAGAAATAGAACTACCATGAGACCCAGCAATCCCACTACTGGGCATATACCCTGAGAAAACCATAATTCAAAAAGAGACATGCACCCCAATGTTCACTGCAGCATTATTTACAATAGCCAGGACATGGAAACAACCTAAACGTCCATCAACAGAGGAATGGGTAAAGAAGATGTCGTCCATATATACAATGGAATATTACTCAGCCATAAAAAGGAATGAAATTGGGTCATTTGTAGAGATGTGGATGGACCTAGAGACCGTCATACAGAGTGAAGTAAGTCAGAAAGAGAAAAAACAAATATCGTATATTAATGCATATATGTGGACTCTGAAAAAATTGGTAATAGACGACCTTACTTACAAAGCAGAAATAGAGACACAGACATAGAAAACAAATGTATGGATACCAAGGGGGAAGGGGGAGGGTGGGATGAATTTGGAGATTGGGATTGACATATATACACTATTTTTTTTTCATGGAAATGTACATTCTTATTTATTCTTTTATTTTTTTAAACATCTTTATTGGAGTATAATTGCTTTACAATGGTGTGTTAGTTTCTGCTTTATAACAAAGTGAATCAGCTATACATATACATATATCCCCATATGTCCTCCCTCTTGTGTCTCCCTCCCACCCTCCCTATCCCACCCCTCTAGGTGGTCACAAAGCACCAAGCTGATCTCCCTGTGCTATGCGGCTGCTTCCCACTAGCTATCTCTTTTACATTTGGTAGTGTATATATGTCCATGCCACTCTCTCACTTCATCCCAGTTTACCCTCCCCCTTCCCATGTCCTCAAGTCCATTCTCTACATCTGCATCTTTATTCCTGTCCTGCCCCTAGGTTCTTCAGAACCTTTTTTTTTTTTTTTGGATTCCATATATATGCGTTAGCGTATGGTATTTGTTTTTCTCTTTCTGACTTACTTCATTCTGTATGACAGACTCGAGGTCCATCCACCTCACTACAAATAACTCAATTTCATTTCTTTTTATGGATATATATACTATTGATACTATGTGTAAGATAGATAACTAGTGAGAACCTACTGTATAGCACAGGGAACTCTACTCAATGCTCTGTGGTGACCTAAATGGGAAGGAAATCCAAAAAAGAGGGGATATATGTATACAAATAGCTGATTCACTTTGCTGTACAGTAGAAACTAACAGAACATTGTAAAACAACTATACTCCAATAAAATTTATTTTAAAAAAGGAATATGGAGGCACTGGGATACAGCCATTTCTGCCTCATTTATTCAACAACTATTAATTGAACATCTACTGGGTACCTGATACTGTCCACACCCTAGGGTTACGGAGATGAATAGGTCTGGGCTGCTACCCTCAAGCAACTTCCCGTCTAGTGGAAGACATTCAGGGGGCTGAAAGGGATCAGAGGATAAAAGAGGAAACTGGGGGAACCCCGTGGATGTATCACCACTGCCTCTGGTTATTAGGAGAGTGAAAGAAGTTGTTTCTCAACATGAAAATAGGTCTCAAAACATCCGACCATGTGGTTCTTTTCCATACAAACTTTGAAAATGGCTGCCCTGAACTGAGTCGCCATTCTCATCCATATCTCACCCCCAAGTAGGATTAAAAAAAAATAAAGCAATCCTCCAGAGAAGACAAGCATGAGAGGGAAGAGGAACTGGTTACAAAGATACTCATCACTCGAATACAGAAACCACTGATTTCGGGGCATTTCCCTCAAAATCTTCAGCCCTTGGAACTCTCATAGCTCCAGTACCCAAGTCTCAACTTGGAAACATGGATTTCAGGCCTCATCAGCTTCCCATCCCCCAGTAAACAGTAGGAAACCTGAAGCCCCCTTGCCTCTTAGAGGACTTGAGGGTCTCTTCCTGCTAACTGGTTTTAAGGGATGGGGTGAGCTGATCGGTGAATAATTTGGCATATAGAGAAGATTTGTGTAAACTATTAAAAGCTTATAATATCATTTCTTGATTTTCCAGAAGGCAACTCACAACTCTAAAAATTACATTATAAAGGGAGTGACTTGCAAAAAGTTTGAAACTAGTGCACAAAAGGTTAAGTAACTTGCCCAAAGTTACACAGGTAGTAAGTGGCAGAGGTGGAATTCCAATCCAGGAAGTCTGAACCTATACTATTAATCACATCGCTAAGCTGCCCATCAGTATTTTGGGTAACTGTTCCTACGTATGGTTATCTACTTTTGACGATATGCAAGTATCTTTGTCAATTTGCAACACACTGTTAGTTGCGCAAATTCTTCCTTCAATTAATTATCAACTTAGGTTCTCGTTATCAAGGGGAACTTATTAACGTCATCAGTAAACTCCAAGAATTCCTGGTATACTCCCTTCCTACACATCTTTTTTGAAAATCAAATGAGACTCTTCCCAGAACTAAGTCTTAGGGAAGACTCCACTATTAATATTTTTCCACCAAGAGAAATGCCATTTATTCCTTCTCCCTGTTTCTCCCACTTAAGCCAGATCTCTTATAATATTTGCTTCTGGAAGGAAAAACTAGTGGGCTTTTGTGGAGACTTCTCTTGCTAATAGAAAAGCATCTGTCTTCATTTTCCTTTTAGGTGGTAATGAAAGTAAAATTTTATAATGTATCTGTCTACTAGTCTGGGTTAATTACTTCAGTTTAAGAAACTGGTTTTAGTTATAATCTGATTATATTCAGAATGAGACATTCGGATAATAAATATGATTATCTTTGGGTCAGCAGACCCCGGTAGCTCACCAAGATATTTCATAGGCAGAGGGTGGGCAGGATTATAAAGATTTTCTATGAGAAGCGTTTCAAAACGATACCTTCTCCCTCACGTTTAGCAACAATGTGTTGCTGAGTCAAGGAGGAAGTTAGGCATTTGGTCATAAGTTGAGTCACTCAGCATTTATGTCACAGATTTGTTTTCTTCCTTGTGGACATAATTGCTAGTTCAGTCAATGCTCCCATATGCCATGAGTATAGCAAGAACAGCATACTAACGACGTACAAATGACTAACAATTTGTCGCGATTCAGGGCAGATTCTTTAAGACAGATCTACGCAAAGAAGACAGAATGACTGCAGGAATGATCTTTTAAGATTATAATCTTGTGAGACCAATAAAACTGCTGATTAAAAATGTGGGCTAATTTCTTTTTCTGGGGATCAAGAGGAAGGATCCAGGGAGAAACTGCTAGTGAATTCCTCCTCTTTGGCTATCATTTCAGTTCGTTTTAGTTTTATGTCATCTTAAAACAAGCAGATGAGAATGGAAGTATGGTACAGGAGCTCTAATTAGGATATCCCATAGAAACAAATAAGCAAAGTGTTATTCAAGCGAACACAGAACGGAAGCAATGAACACTTTCACATGCTAATTCTGATGGCAAACTGAAGACGAAAATTATTAATACAGAGTGAGGTCTTACTAAAAATAGCTTCAAACTGGCTTTCTTCTGGTTTCAATATTTCTAACGAAGAATTTTAACGTATTATAGTGTCTTTACCAACAGCCACACTCTAGAGAAGATTACAAGAGCTTCTCAGATGCCCATCAAGCAGGTCTAGCGGCTGTTGAATCAATCAACAGACTTGACAGTAACTCCAGGGACTATCGCAGCACTTTGACATCAAGGAGGAGATGTCCAGAGACACTGAGAAATGCCTCAATTCTGAGCTCTCTTCAAACCACATGCAGTGGATGTTGCGACGACTCTCGACTCTCTATACCATGGTGATTCCACCCCCCAGGGGCAGGAATTTGGTCAAGGATGGGTAGCCCTTAGTCGACGTGAGTCAATGAGACATGAGAGGAACTTTGTTTAGCGCTTCTGGGAAAGGAAATCCTGTCTCTCCAGAAGGAAGCGATGTTGCTGCCAGCAGCCATCTTTGGGTCGTTAGTGGAACCAGTTTGGGGATGGAGCCAATAGTGTAACAGTAGCAAAGCGGAGAGAATTAGAAAACCTAGGTCCATCACACAACATTATTAAGCCATGAATTCACTAATCCTGAAGACTTTTCTCCTCTGGCCTTCTTATTGCAAGAGACAATAATACTTCTTTATTACTACAGCTAGTCTGAATAAAGATTTCTTTTACCTATGGTTGGAAATAATTAACCCAGCGTAAAATTTTACCACATGTATATGTGACTACTAGATAAGTAGGTGGTAATGAAAATAAAATCTTACAATGCATCTGTCTACAAGTCAGAGTTAATCACTTTGGTTTAAGAAACTGGTTTTACTTATAATCTTATTATATTCAGAATGTTATGAGACAATAAAAAATATGATTATACTGGGTTCAGGAGAGCCTGGTAGCCCACTGAGAGCCGTGAGATTGAAGCAAGGGACACTTTCACTCTAGCCCAGGGCCTCACTTCTTTTTTTTTTTTTTTAACTTTTTATTTTATATTAGAGTATAGTTGATTAACAATGTTGTATTAGTTTCAGGTGTCCAGCAAAGTGATTCAGTTATACATAGTTAGGGAGTTTGGGATTGACATGTACACACCGCTATATTTAAAACGGATAACCAGGGCCCCACTTCTAACACCAGCACCCAGCACACTACCCACATCTGTGCCTTAACTGCAAATTGCCCCATGTCACGGACCTTATGTGACTTGTAATAATTGAAGCGCCATTCATAAAATCCTCCTGTGCAAACATACTCTATTACGTGTGTGTGGCTCTCAGAGGTTCTTGAAGAGAAGAATCCTTTCATATTTATTTTCTTCTCCCACAGTAACTTTAACCAGACTCAGCCAAAAGGTGCCTCATTAACTTAAACATAAGAAAATATAACATTTATCCAATCCTTTACTGGGAATTTTAATTTAGCTTTAAATAAATTTCTAAATATAAGTAGGATTTCATCATTCTTGATTTTTCTCCCTGTTGTGTCAGTGAAATATTCTTTTTTCTTTTTAATATCAGTTCCCTACCCCTGGGGACTTTTAATCTCATCCTCCTACCATGGACAGCCCATTTCTTCTTTCAATTTGTGATTTTTTCATTTGGTCTCTTTTTCCTACCCCTCTCCCTCCTTTCAACCTAAGAAATGGTTAGCATTTCCCCTGCTAATGAAATTGTTCTTCGACCCCATCTAAGGTGCTATTCATTCCTTTTAAATTCGAATCTATTAAACCCCTGGAAAAAGAGCTCTCTTCTCTCTTAACACCCTGTTTAAAGGTATTGAGTCTTCCACTCATGGCAATCTGATTTCTGTCTCTTCCTGATAAAATGAAATTCTCTATCCAATACAGACAATATCTTAATTACAATATCTCATGACAACATTCCTGGCTTTGTCTTACTTTGCCTGGCACTGCAGTCTCTTTCTCCCACCTTGGCTCTGTCCTGGCCTGGCTTTCTACAGGCCCTCTGAGAAGGGACTCTCAGCCTGCTTTGCTGGCTCTTCTTCCCTCCCTAATGGTTGTTCCTTTTTATTGTTTTTTCTCATCCTAATCTAAGCCCTTCCCTTCCAGCTCTCACCCTGCGTTATAATGAATACCCACCAATCTGGACCTCCAACGCCGACCATTTTTCTGGACCTCAGGCCTGGGTTCCTATCTAGACAGGCCCACCCAAAATGTCTCCTGATTATTTCAGACTCAACTTTTCCAAATAGAAGACTTCCTCTCTTTCTTCCAAAACTCTTCTTTTCCTTCATTTCCTATCTTGGCTATCAACAAAAGCACTCACCAAAACTGGATGCCTTGACTTTTTTTTTTAACCGATTTTTTTCTTTCTCATCTCCAGCATCAAACTGGTCACTGCATCTGGCAATTTCTACTAAAGAGTCTCTGTCAACTACTTCTTTCTTGAAACTCCCTTCATCCTTGCGTTAATCCATTTCTCATTATTTACATGAGGGTGTCTGCAGTTTTTTTCTTCCACTTTTTTCCTACCACAAACTCATTTTTTCCCCAATACAAAGACATGAATACGCTGCTCTCTTATTTTCTGCGATGGTTTTCCAAAGTTATAGAAGAGGATTCAACTTCTTGGTATGGCTTTAAGTGTCTTCAAATTTAACCTTTAACCCTCTTTTTACAGTTACATTTCCATATACCCGACTAATGTCTTTCCTCCCCAGTAATCCTGAGTTATCTCAAATATGCTACTGTCACCCCATGCCTTTGCTTATGGTGTTACTTCTGCCAGGAACTCCATTTCTCCAGTATATCGATATTAATGGTCAAGATCCAAACTTTAAAACACGAAAACATTTTACCTTCATTCTCAAACTGACACCACATTAATCACTTCCACCTCAAACCCTTCAGAGTACTTTGTTCCAACATCTATTTTCATCAACTGCTATTGCTAATTGTTTGCGACCAAATTCCTTGCCAGGTTGTGAATTTGAGGGCAAGAATGATTTCTTTATTCATTTTTTATATAATCTTAGTACTCAGCAGACTATAAGAGCTGAAACAACAGAATTATTAAATGAGTGAGTTCTGCCTTCTAACACAACAGGCTGTTCTTACAAATGGTTCTCGAACGTTTGGAGACCGGATCACTCAAATCATTCTGAAACGTGTGCTGCCACCTGGTCCTTAGACTCAGACAAGACCCCCTTCAAGTCCTCACCACCTCCTACTGAATATCCTGTTACTCGAGGCTACTGCCTGCCTGCGATAAACGCACCCGATTGACAGGCAAACACAGACTCCCATGAGCAATGAACAAAAAGGGAGTGCTGAAGAAAAGAGAAGCAGCCTGGGCTAATTTCCTTCCCATGTTCTCTCTGATTTCCATTAGTCCTTGACTACGCGGCTCACTGCTTATTTTCAGGGCTCCTTTTATGATTAGTACTGAAGCATAGATGCACTCTTGACACAAAATGGCTTGGCTTTGTAGTAACAGCACGTTTACATCATGGGAAAATACTAAGATAGAAGGAAAAAAATAAGAGTGAACAGATTTTGACTCATTACTAAAATAATAGTTTGATACTGTATACAGTATATGATTGCATACAATAATTAAATTCCTTTTATTTAGTGCAGGTTGATCATTTACACCTTTAAGGAAAGGTAATTCTGGAGGTCTAGAGTCACTCCTTCTGCTTCCTTAAAAAAAATATTATCTTTTCAGCTTTCCACTATAGTCGTCACATAAGCATGTCAGATGCTCTTCGAAGACGATATTGTTTCTTCCTTCAGATTTGGGAAAAAATTTTTTTTAATTTTAAAAAAGCCTCTTAAATCTTTGAGTAGATAAGATTCACCACCTTTCTACAATATAACCCAGCTAAGATTGTGAATAATTGCCTTTGTTTTGGGGAGACATGTTGGTATCCGTGCTGGGATGTTAGCCATAACCTGAAGATGCTATATTGAGAATTATGTTTGTCGTGAAGCATTTATTGTAGTAAATCTTTTTGTAAATATTAGTAATGATAAGGAATATTACAAGGGAGAAGCTGGAAGGGTAGAGCTTGTTTCAATGCAACTCAAATGCTCCTAACTGGCTAGCTTGAGTTTTCAAAAGAAGCTGGCAGATAAAGCCCTGACACTGACAAGGACACAGTAAGCTAAGGGCAAGATGACCGTAACCATTAAGATCATTTGTGTCTCTTTCCTCTGAAATTACACTACCCAGCTGCAATCTTCTGATACCCGTGTCCTCTCCTCAGCCTATAAATCTGCCCAGGTTCCATCTTTTAGACACACTCCCGTCTCTCCTTTGTGAGGACATCCCCCATTCTTCTTTAATCCCATATTCTTCCCCCAATCTCCATTCCCCTGTCAACTACCACCCAATCTTTCTACCAAATTTTTTGAAAGAACAAGTAGTATTCAGTGTCTTTATTTTCTCGTCTTCTGTTCATATGCCAATCCACTGAGCCAGGCTTCTAGAACAAAGACTATAACCGCTCTTGTTGTTACAGTGGATTTTAATTGCCAAATTCAGAGGATACTTTTCAGTCTCCGCGTTACTGGACTTCTTCATAGACGTTTTCGGGATTGGTGATGCTCATTTTCCGAAAATCTCTCTTCCTTCAGCTCCCATGCCATCATGCCCTTCCAGCTCTTTTCCTATCTTCTGAACAGTCTTTTTCTGTCTCTTGAATTTCTCCCTCACTTCCCATCCCTCTCAACATTTTAAATGCCAAGTCCCCATGTTTCACCTCTCAGCCCGTCTCTCTTCTAACTCTCTAGACTCTCTCTAAATGTGTTCATGCACTTTCATGACAGCCATACCACCTCTTCTAGATAATAACTCCTAAACCATCTCCGGCCCCAAACCTCTGCCCAGCGCCTTATTCTGCTAATGGACTCCTTGGAGACGTGCATTGTGGATCCTCAAACCTCGCTTTACCTGACTCTCCCAATCTGCTTATCTGACTGTAGAATCTCAGTCAGTGCCGCCAACATCCACCAAATCATTCACACTAGAAACCTTATCTCTTTCCTCACTTCCTTCATTTCATTAATCAGAGTCCTGTCACTTTAACCTCCTATATAGCTTCCCACTCTTTTTTTCACCACTACTACTCGAAGAGTACTTAGTTACTTACGTTTTCCACATGCTAAGTTTTAATCATATGTATCTTGACAAATGTAATTACTTCTGTTATTTCCCTGCCCTCCACTCCTCACCACTACCTTCATTTAGTTTATCCCTACAACTCCATTACTGTTTAATTCTTCCAAAAACACTTTTTCTGATTCCTCACTCTGTCTCTAGCTGGGGTAGGTATACATCCCCTGTACTCCTATAACTCCCTAACTATATATCAATTGTTGCATTTGAGTTGAAATGATTTGTTTGCATATCTTTCTTCACTACTAAACTCTGTAGTTTATTTAACTCTTTTTCTCCAGTGCTTATCACATTGTATGGTACCCACTAGGTGTGTAAAAACATTTACTGAATTAATAAACACAGTTATTTATTCACTGATGTGTTTGCCCAGGTAGACTCTCCTACTCTGAAAACAAAATAGTGAATACCCAATGTGAGCGTTATAATCTGTTTGGCTGTGATATTTCTCAAGAAAAATGAGTACACTAACATTGTGGTTTATTCATCAGCCTCTCATGCTAAAATGCTTAAGTTATTTGAAACCTGAACTCTCTGGGTGAAGTCAGTATGTAGTTTTTGAGTTGGAGGGGGAAAAGAAATAACACCTCTACCAGCCCCTCAGCTAGACTCATGGGACTCAGCCCAGAACAGCCTGACATCCTGGCTCCCCAACGATCTCTAACAAGGCACACATCTTGGCCATTTGCTGTAGGCGTGGGAAGGTTATGTCTGTGTGTCAGGATGAAGACGCTCCTGTGGTTTCTCCCTTGTAAAATGTAATTATGTTTTGGATCTCGGCATGAGCACTGAGACACCAGGCACTGAAAAGTTATACACTAACTGCTTCTCGTTGAAAAATGGTGTTGGTGTCATTAAAGAAAAATTGGATGGTGGTTTGACTGTAAGGTAGCTTGACAATTGATTATTCAGTTCTTTGTCCTGACACTGCATTAAAAATTGAGTGAAATCGATATATCGTTTTTTACTGTCTTTAAGCTGTAGCACTGCCCAATGTATGTAATATATTACTGAACAATCAAAAATTAATTTCATGATTAAGGGAGATAAATTAATGGAACATTACTCTTTGATAGCGGAGACATAAATGAATCATGGGCTTGCTGTTTCAGGACTTTGGGGGGACAAGTGTAATATGGTCAAAATGACTATCACCTAGAGTTATATTCAGGAACATATTGTTTTAATTCTGGCAATGTTTGGGCAAACCTTAACATGTTAGATAAGGGATGATGAATAATGACCATTGTATTATCAACAATGGCAATACTTATGCCTGGTACAAGTGCTCTGTACTTTCAGAGTGGATGGGGAGCTAGGACATGCAAAGTAGAACACTGCTATTAACACTATAGCTTTTCTAAGGTTGATTCTTGGGGAAACATGAACCTGACGTATAACAGACCTAACATGATTTGCATAATCTTGAGATTTAGGCCCAAGTATACCCCGTGTGAAATATGTGTTTTGTGAATATATTTCTAATCTAAATTCTATCTGAAAAACACCTTGGTGCTGCCTAGGGTGGAAGTTGGTGACTTATATTTACACCCCTCCCTTTTTAATTCCCAACAGCCTTCCCATTTGGATTGGGTTTCTTGACACCTTTTTTTTCTAAGAGTTACTCTCTGATGTTGGTTTCATATTCTTTGCTTCTAACCTCACCTCACCTCACAGAGCTGGGTCTGCTCATGGATACATACAAGATATTGATCACACTCCTCCATGTGCCCCCACCTCCTACAGTTGGGAGGGAAAGGGGATCACAGGAAGCTGAAAGGGGCTGCTTAAACTTCCATAATCTTCACCATCACCTCCCAAATCTTCCTACACCCTGAACCAGAAACTGAAATTAAAATGAGATGAACACATTCCCCAGCAACTCTGCTCGTACTGTTTATATTTGGAAAATATTCCATGGCCGAGCCTGTACATGCGTTTGGAGCAGGGAATGGTAAGAGCAACTGTATTTGTTTCATTTGCAACATAACAGGGCACATGGAAAACTGCTTTAGGTTTGTCCCCCACTTGAGCCCGTGGTCTTAACATCCATGCCCCCTGTTGCCACTGACAAGATGTCAAGAGATATTTCACTAAACTAAGATGATCAGTCTCATTGTAAGTACCCTGTTATCACTGCCAGTGTGGGTGTAAGACTGAGACTAGGTAACATGTATAGCTAATTTTTAAGCCTTTCTAGTTTCCAGCCTCCAATTCCCTTGGTATACTAGATGCTTCTCTTTTCAACCCAACACAAACCTACCATCATCAAAACTTCTACTTCTGAAATGTATCATATTTTGACTTCAGGTAAGAGTTAGGAAGAAAGTGACCTGGGTAATACAGCTCAGAACAATCTTAAAATACCACGTCACGTACCATGAGTAATATGAGTGACAGCCACAATCACAAAAACTTCCGCGGGTATAAGTACTTTATCCTTTTTTTCATTCTCAAATTGGCTGTAGAAATCAATTCATCCAATTAACTGTTACAGAAATAGGTACATTATAAAAAGAATATACTTGCTAACCCAGTGAATGAAAAGTTTGAGAAATGCCAGACCTTAAAACAAAGTAAAACATGATAACTTCTGGCAGTGGGAAGGGCTGATGATGAAGAGGACAGGTCAGCCTGGCCCAAAAGAGTGGTCCTGGGTCAGTTTCTGAGAGCAGATCCTGGCATTTCAAACCGCCTTTCTTTCTTCTATATATGGACCCACAGATTTTCTACAAGTTCCTTTTTGTCTGTCCCTCCAAATGGTGTGGGGATAACAAGGCAGCCTGGGGCAAGATGGTGAGGACAAAGCGGTTTGTATATATACATAGGACTGTTGTACGTTAGGTATTTTTCAGTCCTGGGATCCATTCACAGAAGCTAGGCTTTTGTTCTAGAGTCCATTGCTGCCATTTTAGACCCTTCAGGTGCTACTGAGGGTGTTTCTGAGGCTGTCAGGATCCACAAAAGACCTTCTGCAGAGAAGATTTTTTTGAATGATCACATTATAGTCCTAATTGAAGCTGAGTAGTTCATGGGTCCTCTGAAGCTGACAGTGAAACATGCCATTCTCCGAGCATGTGTCCCTTATCAGAGCCACTTAAGGTAACAGCATCCTACAAAAGGCCCTCTGGGGGTCTCTGAAGGTACAGAGACCTCATTACTCTTACAGTTAGGAAAAGCTTTAGACCACTTCTGGGAATGCAAATGAATGAAACCCCATGTGACAGCTGTAATAAAAGGCTCCTGTCTTTTTGCAAAACATTCAAATGCCATCTGGCAATTTCGTTGACGTCAGCAGGCACAGAAAAACAACTGCCCCACTGCCTTCTTCATTATTGCCTTCCACCCCCAACCTTCCTCTCCCCTCCTCCCTGGCAAAAAGCTCCAACTTTGAGTTACGGAGACAGACAGGAGCAGAGTAGCCTTTTAAACAGATTTTCTCTAGTTTTGGTCAACTCCATTTTCAGAAACAGCTTCAGCATCACAGGAGCAGTGGTATTTAGCTCCCAGCTCTCCAAATGCCAGTTAGAGGGTGTATAGATCATTACATTAAAAGGAAATTTTAAAGCCTTTTCTATTTGTGTTTTTGGACTCGAAGAACCTTTATTCCGAGACTAGAGGTGTTAAAGAAAACTATTAATCTGACTTCTGATTCAACACAGGTTCTCTTTGATCATTATAAATAAACATCCAGTGTTACACTGAGAACAAGTTTGCAGCCGTAGGGTGCAGACACTTGCTTGAGAACTCACACATCATACATACATCTTTCAACAGTTCACTAGAAGCTTAGATGGACAGATTTTTTTTTTCAATGTTTAAATCATATGATATAGTTATCAAGCTATTTTGTCTTAGACACGCTCCATGAAAAATAGACTTTTCTAAATTGTTGAACAAAAAGAAAATAGGTCAATGGAATGTTTGTACCCCCTGTCAAAGAAACATAGAATTATAGAAGGAACTCCATCGAACACGAATCCTTTCCAGAAGTCCTAATTAGAAAGGAAACCCCACCTTAGTATTTGCACACAGTATTGAAGGACATAGAAATTTTAAGTTACTATTGCCTATTATGGCTTTTTTTCTTAATTTACAAGGGAGAAGTTGAATACTCACAATACCTAGTCTGTTCCTGGAAATGAGCAGGCACTATTAACAGTAAAGAGTAAAATGGCCTCATTAAATAAGCCAATTAATCAGCCCCCTTTCAGCCTCCAAATTGTTTTACTTCTCAAGGTAAACGAATACACATTTGAATGAGATCCTATAATTTTATCCACATCGCTGGTACCTATTACTTACGTGGTCAGACCGTTATCAGATGAAAAAGATTTTTGAAAAACAATTTTACCTAGTAAATTAAGGATACGTCTATTAGGTAAGATGAACCACTCTTGGTATCGCTTAGATACATTGCTATAGACCTAATTTTCTGTCTTTCCTAAAAGTTTTGCTTTTTCATTTTAAGAAAAATCTTAAGCATTCTAATATTGAAAAGTTATAATTTTTCATAAAAATCCATTCATCACATAAGGTAGGCAAGTGATTATAAAGTACAGATATGACTATGTGGCTTCTAGGTTACAGTTTTGTTCAATCGCTCCCTCTTATCCATTAAACTCTTTATCCGGCTCCAGCTCACTTGAGGAATATGATACAGTCCCATTAGCAGAAAGAGCAAAGTTAGTAATGGACACCTGGGCTTTGGGGTTCAGTGGGAAGAAATAATGGGAGGGCTTTATAATTTGAAAATTTGTTCCCACTAACGCTAAAGAGGAGAGTGCCCCCCCAAACCAAAGCCTTGTATGACTAACTCTCCTCTCCCCACCATTTTCACCTTGACTCCTGCCATTCTTTTTCTTTTTATGAAATTTTTGTGGTTTCTTCCTCTCAAAAGGCTGTGGCTTGCCTCCTCCTCCTCCTTTGAGACTTTGCTCAGCAATTCCTCTCCTCCAGGAGGCTTTTGCTGACCCATGTCTCCTCTGCTTTGCAAATACCTTGTGCACAGACCCTCATTTTAATTCCTGCATGTGATGGAGCATGTCCATTTCCCCATAAAACTGTAAACTCCATCAGGGTAGGGAGAGAATTCTTCATCTGTGTATCCTCAGTGCCTAGCGTGGGCATGGTATGAAGTGTTCAACAGACAATGATGGAAGGAATAAAAGAAAGAAGAAACGGTCAGATAAGCAAAGAAACAGAAGAAAAAGGGATCAACCCAAGTGAAACCTGAAGTGCCATTACTAAAGAAAGCAAAAGAAAAAAAAAAATTCAAGAGATAATTTATTATGGCTGAAGGAAAACAGCTAGGACTTATTGAATATTGATTACTTGCCTAGCAGCATGCTAAACATTTTCACACATGACCCCATTTAATAGTCCAGAAAAACCTGAGACATGGGAATTGTTATTACCATTTACATATGAGGAATCAGATTCAGAGAGATTTTGTGAATTACTAAAAGCCCCTCATCTGGCAAATGGAGGTGGCAGAATGGAACACAGGTACGTGGACACTGTAGCTTTACAAGATATTTAATATCTTACACTGTTTTGCTTAAGGCAGAAGGGAGAATGGGAAAAGAAAGGAAGGAAATGGATAACCTATTGTTGAAGTTGAGGTGAATCTTGAACAGTCTAAGAATAAATCCATTAGACCATAAGATAAAAACTCAACAAGGTACATTTGGAAAATACCAACTTGAGGTTAAGCCTAAACTGCATTTCAGTTCCAAGACTTCATCTGGATTTCTAACAGCTCCCTAGAACAAAAGGTCATTAGTAGCTGCTGATTTAGAGGCAGCATCTTCACTGAACACATAAACTAAGCAAGTTTTTCAAAAACATCTGTCACTTGGTAACTCCTGTTTTTATGAGCTGTGTGTATCAGTTTAAGGATGGAAAATAAGAAATCCAGAAGGCCCTGGAAGAATCAGGCAACGGAAAATGTCAATTTAGCAAATGGAGAAAGAATGAGATCAAGGAACTATCAGGAGACTTGTACTTTCAAGCTTTTAATAATGGGCAGAAAGGTCTAACACACTTTCTAGAAAGTATTAAATAAAACATAGAAGCGAAGAATGTTCTGAGTGCCTTACCTAACCATAACTGCTTTTTAGGGAATACTGTTTTTCTTATAACAGGAAAATCAAGAGAATAGACTCTAAAACTGTCCAGAAAGCAGTTAACATGTTTTTAGAGGAAGGAAAGCAAGCATGCAAAAGATGAAAATCACCAGAAAAAGAAGATATTCAGAATTTTAGTGCCAGAACAGGTCTTATCTTGTCTAAGAACTAGTTTGAGTCAATGTAAAACAGCGCATATTCATAGTAATGTTTTGGGGCGTTATTCCTAGGGCTGTAATGTAAGAAAGGACAACAGAATTTATACAGCAGTCTAATAGTCAGTCTAAAGAAAAAGATATTTCAATCCAGCGTCTGGCATTCTACATCAAATTAGGAAGACCGGATGCTACCAAGGAACAATCAATATGTATAAAGTCTGTTAATGTGCAGAAGGGAGTTCTGATTTGGGGGAATAATGCTGCTAAACCTTACATAGATGGAAACATTCTAGAGATATAAGAAACTTAAGAATAGCACGTTCACATTGAAATCATCTTATGTTCTATTCCCTCCGAGGAACAATCTGGGATTCTGAGTCGTGTCATGCATTACTTGGTGAAATTTCCTGGGCAACTGACCAGAAGTCTAAAATATCCTCACAAAATTATCATGCAGTTTTGAGTTGATAACATTTTATCCCACTCGTAGTCTCTAATGAGTGAGTATTTCAGAGTTTGATTTCTAGGCTACCTCCCAAAAATGAATTTCTGGAACTGCAAAATGGAGGGTGATACTTTTGACAAAACTGTCCATCTGTGTGGCCGTGCTAGACAAGAGTAACCAGTCTTTTTCTGGATTCTCTTCTTGATGCTCCTCGAGAGCATCAAGGACTTCACCTCTTCACAAAGTAGTCCCTTGTCATACCGGAAGGCTGTGGTCCTTAGAGGACTTTTCTGAACCTGAGCTGAGACCAACCTTCAGTTCTCGTTTTGTCCTCATCAGTCAAACCTCTCTTGTACTTCACAGTTTTTCACAGAAATTAAGCTGCTCTCCTGTTCTATATTATACTAGAATTAATACATATCTCACACCATTTGTGTTTTCTCCTACTCTTTGTAGACTATAAAAATGAAAGCTGTTTTTTTCATTTTTTTGTAGGAACATTAGCAGCTTCTTAAAATAATTTCCACTAGTCGGTTTAAAAAGGCAAACAGAAATAATGGTAGGAAACTGAATAAAAATTAGCACTTATTGAGGAATTATCTTAGGCCAGGGACTAGTCTAAGGACTTGATATACCTTATGCCATTTAGTCCTCATATCACTCTGGCAAAAAAGGTACTAACATTCTACATATTTTACAGATGAGCTCATAGTTTAAATAACTTGCCCAAGGTCACATATGTAGTAAGTGATGGGGCCATGACGTGATCCCAGGTGGTCTCTGACTCCACCGTCTCCGCTCTGCTAACCATTATCCTCTATACTGTCTCCTTACTGAAATCCAACTTAGACAGATTCTTATCAATCTTCTCATTCCTAATGAAATCACCCATAGGAATTAAAGTAGGGCAAATAAAGCAACCCCTTGAGGATAGTCTAGAAATCACTGGAAAAATTATATACCTATACTTCATGACCTCCTAATTTACAACCATTTATTGAAACCATAAAAAACATGGGCTATTAATATATATATAGTTTGTATAATCACGAATTTACACCCTGAATGAAGCAAGGTAGGGGTAAGGGGAGTATTTTAGAATCTTGAGTTCTTTTGGGAGGTGCAGTGGGAAGCGGGGGAGTAATCCCAGCCTTCTGGCAGGGCTTGACTCAGTAGAATATGGATATGTTACAAGCAAAAACCAGTTTTCGGACAATGAGGGGGGAGGGAAAAAGGGAAGGATCAAGGAATAAGTCTGCAATTTTGAAACTTTTCTGCAGAATTCAAGAGTTCCTTAGGGGGTAGTTTCTCAAGAATAGTTTAGTTTTAGCGATTACTAAAATTATCTTTGTTCCCATCAGCATATTAAGACTGTGGGAGAATATTATTTTAAAATGTAATTCCTTTTATTCTTTCACCCCCATGTTCCACCATGAACTTCACTTTGCCACAGTGCACTTGTTTTCAAGTGCAATCAAGGATCACAGCAGAATAAATATTTCCACTTACAGACAGATGAGAGCAAACACAAAAATGAAAAAAGCTATAGTCCCCCAAATATTGCTATAAATGTCAATATGTACATCTGCAATGACTATTGTTTCAAATTCTAGGAACAATGGTGACAAACCATTCTCAGTTAAATAATTTACTATGTAAGTGTACATATTTGTATCCCTATAAGTTTATTACTTCAGTATTCTGGAATATTTAAAAATATAATTTAACAACAATCATAATAATATCCTAGAATGTGCTATTTACAAAATGACTCTAATTCTTTCCATGAAAATAATTTTCTTATATATCCATTTTTTTTTTTCTATATCCATTTTTAAAGCAACAGATCATAGAAGGATAGTTCCATTACATCTTAATTTGGAGGGCAAAGTCTTTTTATAAAAATGTGCCTTCAGACGTCTCTGACTCAGAGAATAGAGACTTGGTAAGAGGATGAAAAATTTTAAAATTCCCCAAACTAAATAATCCAAATACACACCTGTAGAATGCAGAATTAAATCTCTGAAAGGAGCTTCTCTTCTTTACCCTATTAGTCAATGAAGCTGTGCTCAATTTTAAAATTCTGGTGTTTCACAATTTCTCTATGGATTTTACATTTAGAAACATGCATGTACAAATGTATATACTACATGCTCAATTCCAAAGGAAGAAAAAATTGCAAGCTCCATCATGCTGCTCTATCTGCAATGTCTATAGATGTGTGTATTTAACTGGTTTAGCAACAAATTCTAACCTGAGGGAAAAGGCGTTGAGGTGGTAGGAGACATATTTGGCTCCAAGCTATGAAGCACTTGTCCTGAGTTACTTGTAACTGTATCAATATTAAAGAGTCACTTGTTGCTTGATGATCCTTCAGCAAAACAAAACAAAAACTAGAATGTTACCTCAAAATAATAAGAGTCTGAAAATACTGGGCAATAATAAGCATTCCATTTGGTATGAAATTTTTACCTGCTATTCGCAGTTAAATTTAATATGTTTGTCATGGTGATAAACTATTTCTAATTTGCCTTTATTTTGCTGGTGATGAAGTCCAATATTCTGAGTGCCTTTCATAATTTTAAAAGGAAATTTAGAAAGAACTGTCTTCTCTTTTTTCCCAAGCCCAAATTAGTTCATTGTAAGGAAGGTTGTTTGAAAAATCTCTGTAATAAACAAACCCAGAGGCTGTAATTTTCTTGACAGTGGAACCCTGCATTTGCTTCTGAAAGCTGTAGGAGGGCATGTCATTCTTCTTTCCATTTATCAGTCATAATTCACCACTATCTTTTATGTGCTACCGTAGTTTTGAAAATGACCAAAGCAGATTCAGGAGGTTAATTTATACCATTAGCTGTCACTTTTAGGAAATGCTTTCACATTGGCATGTTTGTCAGGGAAGCCACGTGTATTGAGTGTGTGGAGAAGGGTGGAGGAACATTACTTTAATACCAGGCTGTGCATTTATTCCTCTGACTTAGCACACACTATTGCTCTTGGTGTCACAAAAAATAAATAGCAAAATATAATTTGCAGTCATTTTTCTAGCTCCATGATCAACAGAAAAGAATCAGAAGGCCTTTGCCTGTCAAAATGCACACTAGTTCCTTGATTGCTATGATCATAGAGTTAAAACGACTAAATCCTTTTGGACCTTAGAATATTTTGAATGTTACCAGGGTGGTGATGGAGTTGAATTTTGAAATGACCCTTTCTTCTCTCTCACCCCCATCATCTTTTATTCATCCTTCAAAGCCATCAGCTTCTATGAAATTAGCCCTGAAGACTTCAGCCTAGACTGATTTTTCTCTTCAACTTCTACCCACTATAGTCAACATCAGACCATCAAAATGTTATATTCTGTTTTCTTAACTCTTATGTGTGCCTCATTTTTTTTCTAATCCAAATTTTAAGTTTTGAAAAAAGGCATTCCTCATATCTTTGCTACTTCCCCACAACTCCCCGTCCCCAAGTCATGGGCTCCTTACAACTGGCACAGAAGCCCCCAAGAGCTGGCTTATTACACAATAAATATAACATGAGTGCAGTGATTTTAATTTGATTGAACAGATACTTCTTCAGTGCTAACTACCCAATTTTAATTGGTCATACTTTTATATTACTAAATTTTTATCTAATACGCACAGTCTCATTTCTCCATCCCAAATAGTGAGGTGTTTCTTAAAGCTTTTGCAATTTCCTTTATGAATGAATCAACTCTAAGCCAACCTTTTAAGTAGGTCTTTTGCTTCCTGTCAAAGATGCCTTTGCCCACTTCATTTCTACCTGGCTCTTCAACTGCTTTCTCTGAACTATAGATTGAGTCTAAAATCCTGACTTTGATTTTTAACAAAGCATTACCTAAGGTGCAATGCAGAATCACTGTATATACACTGACTACCTAATAAAAGCCATTCAGAAATTAGCACACAGAAGTGGAATGTTGCTGTAAAAAGTCACGAGTATATGAAGCCAAGGGTTAGTGACCTGATAGCAGATGGTGAGGAGCTTGCCATTAGAGCCTGGAGGGAGGTGGTCCCTGTGATGCCGAAAAGGATCACGTGGTAACACTGTAGCCTCCAGTATCCCAGAAGGTAGACATTGAACCTAATGAACTTGTAGCTCTAGCAGAGAGGTTGGAAAACAGGATATGGATAGCATTAGCTGATTGCTGTGAGCTGTATTTTGACAAGGTAGGACAAGACACAGATGACCTCAGAAAAAACTGGTATCATTTGCAAGGAAGAAGAAAAAGGAATAGAAAGGGCCAAGAACAAAGAAGAGGCAACTGCTTCCCATTCTCAGATGGCAAAAGAACAGACTGAGAAGGACACTGAACTAAAATTGCCTGTTACGACTCAGCTTTGGTAAGAATTAATCAAGAATATGGTCATCACACCCATTGTTCAAACCTCTGAATGAAGATGTCTGAGAGCAAAATCAAATTAAGGTGGTAGTACTCAATCTATCCTTTCAGTGGGATAAAATAACTCAGAGAAAAGAGACTAAAGATGCTTTTCTCATGAAAAAGCTGCTAGGGTCTCCCAACAAAGCCTGATAGGCTCACACTGTCAGCATCTAAGTTGGGAGTGAGAAGGACAGAGAGAGAGAAAATCTAAGACATGTACCCAGAAAAAAAAAAACAAAAAAACACCAAAACCCTATAGATGTAGTGATTGGTATATGAAGCCAAATAGAATCTATTTTAAAAGGAGCTATGTTTTTGAGAGGGTTATACTACCAACACAACCCTTTAATTCCTAATGCTCTATGGGTAGTAAGTGATCAAATAGAGGCACTCAGCCCCGAAAGAGGGCAATGCTTCCCAATACCCAGTTTACAGGTGGTCCCAGAGGATAATCAGATTAGGAGAATTTATGATGTTGGAGCGGGGTCGGGAGGCGGGGGAGAGAACAATGGGCAGGAGCCTTCTGCCAGGAAGCAGAACCAAGGTCTAATAAAAAATGTATCTCATCCCAGAATATGGAACCTCAAAATTGCTTCCCAATGAGATTTTGGAATAGCTTCAGATCAAGAATGCCGTGTGACTTCCTTTCTTCCCTTTCCAAATGATCTTGTTTATTGTGCCGATCCTGTCCATTTTCCATCTGTGAGTGTGTGAGTATTAGTTGGGGGAGGGTGGGAAGGCTGATAACCTGTCTTTTACACTCAGAGATCTCTGGATCAATAGGAACCACATCCAAATATGATTTAGAAATGATTGCACAACACTCCCTGTTATGGGTTAAACTGTGTTCCCCCCAAAACTCATATGTTGAAGTACTAACCCCCAGTACCCCAGAATGTGACATTATTTGGAGATGAGGTCTTTAGGGTGGTCCTAATCCAATATGACTGCTGTCCTCACAAACGGGAATTTGGAGACAGACACAGGCACACAGAGAGAATGCCAGGTGAAGCTGAAGCAGAGATTGGGGTGATGCTTATATATGCCAAGTAATACCAAAGATTGCCAGCAAACCACCAGAAACCAGGTAAGAGGCATGGAATAAATTCTCTCTCACGGTCCTCAGAAGGAACCAACCCTGTGGATATCTTGATCCTGGAGTTATAGCTTTCAGAACTGTGAGACAAGACATTTCTGTTGTTTAAGCCACACAGTTTGTGGTACTTTGTCATGGCAGCTGGAAAATTAATACACTCCCTAATGAGGAAACTATTACGCGCTATGTGGACACTGGATAGATGGAACTTTCGGGTTGTCTCCCTTGAGAAGGACATAAGTGCATTTTTCTTACCCTGGGGAGAATATTTTTCTTACCCAGTGATGACTAGTAAGGCAAACTAAGGTGGTATGTGTCAGCTATTCCTAACCCCTCTCTCCTGGATACATGGAGGGATTCAGACTGCCTGGCTCTCTGCGGTTAGGTGAGGCCAGGCCACTAGTTATGGCCCATGAGTTAGGAGGAGAAGTGATGTGTACTGCTCTCAGGGTGTGGCTCTTAACTGTCAAAGTGAGAACCTCCTTCCCTCTGCCACTGTGACCGGCAACGGCCGACCAGCGGTCCCCGACCGTTTTGGCACCAGGGACCGGCTTCGTGGAAGACACTTTTTCCACGGACCGGGGTTGGGGGGAATGGTTCAGGCGGTAACGCGAGCGACGGGGAGCGATGGGGAGCGAGCTGCAGATGAAGCTCCGCTAACTCTCCCGCGGCTCACCTCCTGCTGTGCGGCCCGGTTCCTAACAGGCCACGGACCGCTACCGGTCCACGGCCCCGGGGGTCCCCTATCTTACACCATAGCTGCTCCACCATCTCTATCCTGAAGTGAGGACAGTACAGAACAGACCCGCGAGCCAAAGTATGATGGGCAACACATGCCAGAGAGAGAAATGACCCTCATGATTTTGAGAGCTGAGGTCTGTTTATCACTGCAGTACCAGCTTGTCTATCCTGACCGATCCTGTCCACGCATTAAAAATAAAAATGGTAAGGGAAACAGCTTATTTATGGAGGCTTCCTGGGGGAGCATATTTAGACGAATAATCTGCCTTGTGCTACTTTGGAGTAGTGTAAAACTCCCAGAGGAAGTGAAATCTGGTGCACAGGTAATCTTTAAGAATTCCTCTAACCCCATGAATCCTCAGTTATCCAGTTTCTCCCTGGAACAAGCAACGAAATGGGTGGCATTCTCATAGAACAACTCCTCTCGCACTCTGATAAATGTTCCAAACCCACATTTGTTACTAGCTTGTTTCCAATTTCACATACCTACTTTTGTCCCATCTTTTGAAAACTGCTGCTTCTGATATCTTTATATGTTCACCAAATTCTTCTTAATTATAAATGGAACCAAAGACTTTCCCCCCTTGTTTATGGTAAATAAAATGACAGCACATTTCCACTATATGTCAAATTCCATTTCCATAGCACATAATACAGCCACAAAACTTTAAAGCAAGAAGGGACATTAGCGATAATCCAGCCAAATTCATTATTTTTTAAATTAATAAAGCTGGAACATAAAGAAGTTATTTAACTCATCCACTAGAGATTATCATTTAAATGAAGTAAGTCAGACAGAGAAAGACAAATATCATATGATATCGCTTATATATGGAATCTGAAAAAATGATACAAATTTTCTCTTTACAAAACAGAAATAGAGTCACAGACATAGAAAACAAATTTATGGTTACCAAAGGGGAAACGAGGGGGAGAGATAAATTAGAGTTTAGGATTAACATATACACACTACTATATATGAAATAGATAAGCAACAAGGACCTACTATATAGCACAGGGAACTATATTCGCTATCTTGTAATGATGTATAATGGAAAAGAATCTGAAAAAGAATGAATTTATACATATATATATAAAACTTGAATATATATATATATATCTATATCTGAATCAGTTTGCTGTATACCTGAAACTAACACAACACTGTAAATCAACCATACTTCAATTAAAAAAAAAAATCAATAAAGGGGAAAAAAAGGAAGGTATTTAACTGGTCCAAAATCGTGCTGTTAATTAGGAGCTAAGCCAGTCAGTATCCAAGTTCAGGTCCTGATTCCCAGTTTTGTGAAAGTAATACAAAAACACACATGAACCCTAATGCACACTGATCCAAAAATAGAGTTCAGTAACAGGGTGGGAGGAGGAGGGGCTTAATGTAGGAAAACTTCCTTCCTTAGCATCCTCCAATGACCTTTATTACCTACTGGTTGAATTCCAAACTCCTTAGCAGGACAAACAAGGTGTGTCACAGTGGTCCCTACATAACCCACTGGTTCATCACTTTCCAACACTCTTGCCCAAGGATTACTTGCTCTGAAGGGCTGCTCTACCCTCTGCTCTGACCTTTCACTGGGCTCCCAAGCACCGCAGTTCATGCCTACTCATGTAGCTTCGCTCTAACAAGCTCTTTTTCTGTGATTCCTCGTTCGGGTAGTTCTTGGGTAATCTGGGGAGCGCTTGTTCCAGTTTCTACTTGATATCATGGGAAGGTTTAGTACCTTCCTCCTCTAAAATACTTCTGATATAATGTTAATGCATTTACCACAGGCTGTGCTTTATTGCAGGGTGCCACCTCCTATTCCCCTACTTTATTTGGGCAAACTCATCTGGTTTAGTTCATAAATTTCCAAATCTCTATCTCTAGTCTGACCCTTTCTCAAGAATTTCACAATCATATGTGCAACTGCCTCTTAAATGGTGATAAATTGAATCCATATCCCCAATCCCCACCAAAATTTGCTCCTCCTCCTGGATTTCCTAGCTCAATGATTGGTTGAATTACACCATACACCTAGTTGCCTCAATTAAAAAAACAGGGTATCCTTTGCCTGTTCTTTAATATATGGATAAATATTTATCAAGCACCGACTATGTGCCAAATATTTTGCTAGGCATTGGGAATACAACTGTGAACAAAGTATATATGGGTTCAGCCCATTTACAGGTTATAGTCTAGTAGTGAGATAAATGGGTAGATCAAAAATTATTACAAATTATGGTAAATATTATAAAGGAAACAGAAGGCTGTGGTAGTACATAATGGTGAGGTATGGGGAGGGGAGTAGTACCTAATTTAACTTAGAGGAGATTGTGAAAGAAGGCCTTGCTGAGGGCATGACATGACCTTCCTCTGAATTTCTACACTTGGTCCAGCCTGTATTTTATCTGTATTACTGTCATAGAGTCTTAATTTGTCTCCTGCCTCAAGTCTCTTGTTTTCAACTCGTCTATTAACTGAGTGCTACAAGAGTGACTTTTAAAAGTGTTGAACAAATGATTTTCTACCTATGTTGCTATTGTAATAATCTTTCTAAATTTGGATCTAATTATATAAGTTCCCAATCCAAGGTCCTTAAAAAGCTTTAGAAAAGTATCATCTCAAAATACAGGGACCTGTAAGATGTGAACTCCCTCAGTCTCAAGCCACTTCCTGCCTGGAAGTCTTTCCCCTGTTTTACTGAACAATGATTCGGCTAAAATTTACACACCTGGCCTTTGCCTGCAAAGTCCTCCACACCCCTTCCCTAATCTGGCCCCTAATCTGGCCCCTAATCAACTGTCAAGCCAACTCAAATGTAACCTCCTTTCTGCCAGGGATCCCCTGACTATTTACATCTTTCTTACAGGCTTCTATCATTCTCAGAGCGTGCTACCAGCAGAGTCCCAATCACAATTCACTCTATATGTTTCATCCATTAGACTAAGAACAGGGCAGTTTCATTTTTGTGTTCCTATTCCTAACGCCTTGCACAGTGTCTGCCATGCAGAAGAGACACAATGTTGAATGAATGACTTAATGAAATGATGAATGATGATGTGTATCTGTTTTTATTTTCAGGTGTGCAAGAATCATGCTTAATCTTGTATTTATAGCACTTAACACAAAATACTCAAAGACTGTATTCTGAATGAACATTCACAGGAACACTGTATAGATGTGTGCTATAATGGTAACGTAAAGATAAGCCTAACAAAAATTACAATAACTAATTGTAAACTCATGTGTGGCTCTAAAATTCATAATGGTAACATAAAGATAAGCCTAACAAAACTTACAATAACTAATTGTAAACTCATGTGTGGCTCTGAAATTCAACAATCTAAAAGTAGAAACTGGAAAGCATCTATTCATTCCATTTTTATCAACTTATCCTTTCTTTTATTCCTTTGCATAACTCTGTGTTACTCTTTCTGGGTTGCTGAATCTTGTATTCTAACAACTGGACACACTCCATTTGAAAAATGAGAAAGTCCACCTGTGACTATAGTAACACATGGCTAAGAAAGAATATATAATATTTTCATTATCACTGTCTTTAGGTAACTGACAAGAAAATTGTTTTCTGCTAGACAAATTATATTTTTGTGAATTCTCATGAATTGAGCCTACTTAAAATGAAGACTATCTGTCTAATCTCATTTCCACTGGTAAATGACTTCTTAATACCCAGAGTCAGTTCCTCTTTTCTGTTTATTGCTAGTAGAGGATTTAGTCCTTCCACATTATGTAAGACCAAGGCAATCTTTATTTCCTGTTTTCCAGATATCTTAATGCTTCTGCCAAGCTACTCATCCCTCTGTTTTTAATCAGTTTGTATATAGTACTGTCTTTATTTCAGGATGTTTACATTTTAATTTTAGTCAGTTTTGCAATTTCCTGCTAATCTAACATTCAGTAGGCAACGTAAAAATTATAATACATGAAATAGTACTCACAATTCAATTAATATACACGACTAATTTTATTCTCAAATTCCTTGCGTCAAAGTGATAGACACTATTTTACTCCAAACCACATTTTAAAAACTTAAAGATCAGTAATGCTGAAATTTAAGCAATTCTCTCAGTAACATTCATTTAATAGATTAGTATAATAAAAAGCTCAAATTAAGATGTGGCATTAGTGTCTAGGTGTGAATTCTTAGATTTGTGAATATATACAAGTGTTGACCTAATTTCTATCATTTTTTTTAATGCATATGAGTTTAGCTGTACATTAAAAAAACCCTTCTCTTCAATCATCAGGTGTGCAAGAAACTAAATGAAATTGTCAGATTAGAATTTGTAATTAGAGCTCATTTGTCAGGTCAAATCCAGTACTTTGGGCTTGAAAAAGATAGGAAGGTGAAAGAAAGGAATAGCTTCTCAGTGAAAATTGTATAAACTGCTAAGTTTTACAGAAATTTGTGACATGATGCCACTCAGAATAAAGTAGAAAAAGAATGCTTTTCGCATGGATGGAAGTCTGTAAATCACTCCAAACAACCTCAGAGGTTAGTATGTTATATATTACATTATATAATAAATTATATATATAAAATATATAAAAAGGATTCCCACTCTCCATCTATGAGGCCACATTATTACCAGTAAACAGCATCAGGTGATTTTTGAAGTTGCCTTTCTTTATTTAAAGTTTATACTTTTGTAATTGTTTATTTAATCAGAGCTCTACTTTCCTCTCTTGATTTTAATAGGAGCTTTTTTTTTTTTACAGCTTAATCTTAATTAATTTTATAGCTTAATTTTTAATACATTAGCCCTAATGAAATGGTTAGATAACTATTAAGGAAGCTGAAATTTACTTAATGTAAGTTCACTTTTGTTTGATGCCAAGTAAAAAGGATGTCAATTTATGAAGTCAAAATTCAATTTTAGCAAGGACAACTTAGTCTTCACTTGTTTTGCAAATATAGGACATGCGAGAGTAGTATTCTCATTGACAATACGCAAGAAATATTTTATGGATGATGTTATATTCATTCTCATAAACTATTTGAGAAGTAGGCATTCCAAGTGAGACAAATAATTTATCTTACCCATGTAATCAGAGGTGACTCAATAAATAATACATTAAATGACATTTACAGAAGCTTGGAAGGAGGAGATTTCCATTTTGGAGCTGGGTTATTATGCCATTTCTCGTCTATCAAAGAGATCTGTGTAATGGTAAACTCAAGCTAATCATCTCTTCAGTGGAATAGTTCATAAAGTAGCATCATCTCTCTTTGCCAAAAGATGATTGAGAGATATCTTTCTCTCATTGGGAAAGGACAAGGAAAGACAATGCTACCAATTAACGTAATCGGAATATTTCGACATAGGTGACTGTGTAAGTTGTTTCCCAAGGGAAAATGAGTAGTCTGTATTCTAGGGGATCAGGTGAGAGAGAAGGCCTGGGTCCTTCATGCCACGTAGAGTGATTAACAGGTGGTGGAGGTGGAGGTGGAGGTAGTGATGGTAGCAAATGATGATAATCGTGTTTCAAGCTACCATTTAAATAAGCATATTTATTCCAGATACTCTTTTGATTCAATGCCTTTACAATGTATTGTATCCACAGAACAACACTACCAATTAGATGTTATCTCATTTTCCAGATTAGAAAATCATGACTGCTAGTGGTTAAATATCACATTACAGCGTCATGTGTTTAATGGTGGCATTGGGATCTTTATGATGTCAAAGATCACTCTATTAACCACCACACCAACCTTTCCATCATGCCAGTTAGGGTGGAATTCTGCAGGACTACACTCTGAAGTTTGTAGTTCCATGAAATTCCAAGCAAATTGAATTATAACCTTTTGCTTTGACAGATGTGCAGCTTTCAGAAGACGAGGTATACACCTCCGTGGGCTGCTGTTGGTTAAATTAGAGGTTGTAGCCCTTATAGAGGTCTTCCAGAGTTCATATTCAGAAATAGTTTCTAATCCATCATAAATAAACTAACCTCCTTAACAATCCTGCTGCATACAAGGTAAAGTGGAAAGGTTAGAGCATTGTACAGGTTTGGAGTATTACTTCGTGCACTGTACAAAATAAATCTAATTTATGGAAGGCAGGCTTGGCAGCAGAAAATGCAGTGGCATATTTCAGTTGGCTGAAACCACAATTTTTTGTCAGAAAAGCAATTCTGAAATGTTTATTTCCTGCACATTTATAAGGCTGTTTGGAAAACACACCACTCAAAGGTTGACCTTTCCGTTATTTAAATATTTCTGAGACTCTAAATTTATAACCTCCATCACAATACAGCACTTATGGTTCTAATGAAAATTCAGGTTTCATAATTCCTTAAATAAAAATGAGTTTATCTGTTTTAAATGATGGTAACTAGTATTGGTATAAAAAGAACTCACTTTCTACCTTACCTGGTAGTATTTTGATGGCCTCATGACAAATCAGATCTTAAATATATCTTGGTGAGAGGTACTGTAGCCCAGTAGAGTCAAAAGTAGCCCTCTAGAGCCACACATATGTGGGATGAAATACAACCTTGCCTCTTTCTAGCTCTGACATTTGGCAAATCATATACACTGTTTTGTCTATCTCGTCATTTAGAAATGTGTAATGTGATCCAGAACTCTAGAATACGAGCTTCCTGAAGGGCAAAATCCATCCAGGGAACAGCTTCACCACTAACACGGTAGCCACACAGAGCAGGTGCTCAAAACCTGAGCTGAATAATTATTATTGGCCTTCTAGAATCGTTTTGGAGATTAAAATAAATTATGTGGATAAAGTACCTAGCCCAAGATGTGGCAAAAAGATACATTCAATGAATGTTAGAGTCTTTTTGCCATGGTTAACTCAAGATATGTTTTAAATATGTTATTTCAAATCTTTTATCTTTTGTAACAGCAAGCAATGAGAAATTACTTATCGCATAGGGAAAAATTACCAACAAAGTCAATGAAAAGAAAAGGCACAAGGAATCTCCAGCTCAGCACATTAGCCTAAGATGAACCGAAACCCAAGTTTGGAAGAGATGCAGGATCGACATTTTGACTGGTAATGACTGATTAGTACCAATCAATATAACATCGGGGGTGAGGGGGAGATATTAAATATTGACATTTCTGAATTTTGTATTTCATGCATTTTACAAAGATACTTCTAAGTAAAGCACGAATACACACTTAAACTACAGAACTGGAGTTTAGCAGCCATGATGGTAAATAGTTTTGTCTGAAACACTAAAATCACTTGCATATCTTATATATAAATGACTTTTCTGCTCAAGTAGTTATTCTTTCGAAAGATATTTATTATTCCGTGCTATGTGATAGAGTATGATATATTTCTATGTTCCTCCATAAATTTTAACAAAGAACCTTAAGAACTCCAAGTATGCAATCAATGCAGAAGGAAAATAGGGGAAAATGCAGAAAGAAGGACATTATTAATCTTTAGATAAATGTAGATTTAGTACTAGATAAAGATAAAGTTTCACAACACTTGAATCATTTATTTTTGGGTGGAAAGATTGGGTTTTATTTGGGAGTTTAGTGAAATGTTCTAAGCTAATAAAATATGCTGTTTAACTTTCTAAGATAATTTTGTAACTCCATAAAAATCATTCTAGAACTTTGTCTGTAAAGTTTTTTTCGTCCCAGGTCATATTTTTGTTCAAAATTAACATTAAAATTAACCTAAGAAAATGCTTAAGAAGTAAGTTAAGCAAGTTTATCATAGACTTGATTTCCATTACTTTCTAGGTTTCTTGTTTTTAAAGGCATTTCAATTCTCCTTCTCTAATATAACTCCTGTTGAAAATCTTTATAGAACAAAAAGGTTATTCAGACCTTGTTACAGTAGTAGCGCTACAATTTGGTAAATCTCATCACCATGTATAATCAGTAATAAGATATCTTTTTAAAGTTCAGCCTCTGTTAGAACAATTTGCATTTCTTCAAAAATACGCTTTCCTGAATACTGATTGGAACTCCAGTTATCCCCAGATTAAAGCAAGGCCACACCACAGCCAAACTTTGAAGTAGGTTAAATGAAAGTTCTGTGTGCTCTGATTTTACGCTGTACACCTCATTCACTCATTCATTGATTCAGCATTTCTTAAACAACTTCTGAGTGGCAGTCACTGTGGAAGATTCAAACAAGGCATAGCTCCTGAATATGAGAAGTTTGAGTCTGGAGGGAAATTCTGCATAGTTTTCTAAGTTCTATGATAAATACATGACGGATGAAAATGTATTATGGGAGCATAGTTAATGCTTAAATAAGGGTTGGTACTCAACGTTTCAACTGTATTGAAGAGGGATTTAACAAGATTAAGAAAAGGTATTTAAATTACAGGCAGAGAAAACATGCTTGTAAAAGTACAGAAAGGTGGAATAACATGACGCCATACAAGGTACAGGAAATGTGATCTATTTTGGAGAGAGAAGGAAGATGTTAGGAGAGAGCTAGAAGTCAAAAAATAACAGACTTTGTGGCCTTTTCCTGAGAGTTAATCGGGTGACACAATCAAGTTTAGGTCTTAGAATAATCATTCTGTGATGAGTGTAGAAGTAGCTTTAAAGGGCTAAATAGGGTCACGTGTGCAGCTGTGCATGCTGTACACTGCACACCCCCAGGGGGCATCACTTATGTAGACTGCACTGTGAATGACTCTCTTTGTGGTTGTGTAACTTACTGCCCTGATGCCAGAAGAGAAACCAGTATCAATCCTCAGTATTAACCCCCTGTCTTTCAACTCCAGTACCATCATTCTTTCCCCTTATAATCTCATCAAACATTCTTCTCATTATGCTTCATTCATACCAATAAATGGCCAATATCAATTTAAAAAAATGTAAGCTCCCACAATCTGTAGATGAACAAGCAAGGAGTAGCAGAGAAATTTAGCTCTAATTCTCAAATTTCAGGCAGGCGTGAGACAAAGGAGATTATTTTAGGCACTGAAATCCACTCACCATTCATTCCAACTCCTTTAAGTCAATGGTATAATAATATGGGCACCCTTCATATCACCTGAGAAACTTCCTAAGAGGAAGATTTCCTAGGTTCATCTAAAACTTGTCAAACAGAATCTCTCATAAACTCTCTAGGTGATACTGAATGGATATTACTAATCCAAGGGAGAAACTGCTTTAAAATTGCTCCCCCAAGTGGAAGTGACGACTCGACTCTACAGAATACAGTCCAGACCTGAGCTTAAAACTTATGGTACGCCTAGGTTTGGAAATTTCCATCAAATGAAGAGCACAATTATAAGATTCTTTTCTGAGGCACACTAATTGAGGAGACTGGGATTTCAGCATCTCTGGACTATTCATCACTGTTCAGAAACAAACAGGAAACCCACCATATGAAGTTCGTTCATCTACTCGAATAGAAACTGTTCTATGTAACAATTATTTAAACCACTTCATATTCAGGAAAACAATTACCTTATTTCTAAATCAATTTGAATTGGCTGAAATTTGTATTTCTTTCTTGTATTCAATCAAAATCTTGATTCAAACAAAATCACTTGTGCTCTATCCATTTGTTCAAATAGTATCTTATAGGACTAAAAAGAGAAGAAAAAAAAGAACTCACACTTCCTTCTATATCCATCACTTTTGGTGATTTGAGAAAATACACCTTTTCTCCCACACTGTTTCTGAATATTCTGATCTTCTGTGTGAGTGCATCAGCTTTCAATACCCCTCTTGAAATCTGGCATTCAGAATTGAAAGCAACACCGCAGGTGTCATCTGGCCAGTATAGATTTTGTTGAATTAATTCTTCTGCTCTGTCTGCCAAAACTACCGTTGCTAATGAAGCCCAAGGTTGCACTTGCTGTTAGAAAAGCCTTACAATGCTGGGCTTGAAGTCAACCCAAATCTTTAAGCCTTCTTCTTCGTTTGTTTATAAACAAATATGCAGGCACCTTCTTTCTTTCTTTTTTTTTTTTTTTAACATCTTTATTGGAGTATAATTGCTTTACAATGGTGTGTTAGTTTCTGCTTTATAACAGGCACTTTCCATACTGGAATTTAATTAAAATTTTATGTGTAAAATTTCATTTCCTCCTCTTCAGTTTAATCTTATTAATTTAGTATTTTAACTGGAGTTTAATGAGAATACATTCTATACCCTTATTTTGTCATTCACACATTAGCTACATATCCCATTTTTTAACGCCAAAATGTAAATGCATCCTTTTGTCTATATTAATCGTTGAAAAAAATCTGAAGATAAGGTGTTGCCTTAGGAGGTTTTAAAGTTCTTATTTTATTATTTGATTCTACTCTGCAAAAACTATTCTACTGTGTATGGAAATATGACAGCCCTTTTGTCATATATGAAAAAAAGAAAAGATGAATACACCATCTGTAACCCTAACTCCCACATAAATGATTAAACTTTTAAAATAAAAATATAGACAACATCTTTACCTTTTAAGCTGCTAAAATAACCGTTAAATATTTATATAAAATCTATAGAAAGTAACACTGTTAGAAGACATTGTAGCAATAGAAAATAACATCAGTTTCCAATTTTATAGTTTTTACACATGAAGTTAATTTTAAGAAGTTGATCTGGTGTCCCATTACAGGGGTGATTTTCTAAAACATGATTTTAAAAAATGTTAAGTCTGGTTAAGAAAACAAATCTATTTGGAATAGAATATTTAATGTTCATAAAATCTCTTGTATTCTTTTCTTAATCTCTCCAAAGAGATAATGATTTTATTTTTAATACAGGGCATGCTTATGACTACACTTAGGTATTTATGCTAACATATTTTTGGATACATATTAAATAATATAGTGGTCATATACCAGCGTGTTCCAAATGATATTAAAGTAGATATTACTTGATTACATATTTATCAATGTACTCTGAAAAACAAACAAAATGCATCTTGCTTGCCTCCTTGAAAAACTAATCTTGCCCATATTTCTTTTCATATTCTCTAATTCTTTCCCATATCTAAACTAATTTTTTCCATATTCTGTAAATTTCCACATGGTCAAATACTATGAAGTGAATTTATCTAAACACGTATCTATTAATGAGAAAAAAACTGTGTACATTATGAAAAAGTATTATAAAAATATTTCTAAGCAATCATCTATCAATTAGAATTTTTGAATCAAATATAGAGTTCCAGGCCAGTGTGGCTCCTCTCTCCCCTCCCCCTAGACTTTTTAAATGCAGGAGTGATCATGTCTCAGGCAGCACAGAGATCTGAAATTTATATAAGGACTTTAATAGAAACTTACGACACATGATCTGACCAGGCTTTTCACTATTTTTTGCCATTTATTTGGCTTAAAACCAATGGAACAAACTGAACTTGGCATTGCTATTTCTGTTCAAAAAGAAGAAAAATATATAATTTTACTAGTTCTTATGTTTTGGTTTTGGCACCGTGGCTTTTGTTTATGGAAAAAGACAGGAGAGTAAAATGCATCATTTTAACTTCACATGATAAATAATCATACCAAACTGAAATTTCCTTAAAAAGCATTTGTTCCTTTTTTTTCTTTCTTATTATTACAATGCAGACTGTTACTAATTCAGTGCAATCTTGAAAAAAGAAATAATATTAATATCGTCTTTAAATTACATTATAGATTTAAATGCCTGAGAATATGGTTTTTGTACATTGTTCACTGTATTTTGCTGCATGTTTGAAATAATTTATAATACAAAAAGAGAGAAAGGCGTCGACTATTTGATATTTAATGTAACACGGCATCTCATATGTTCTAACTAAGCACATAGTATGTATAATACACTGTTCATTCTGGGAAAATTGTTCACTTCCTATACTGCATCTACCAATTAAAATTTTCATGATCACCAGCACACAAAATGGTGAAAACAGAATTTCCTTTAAACACTGGAATGTCAGAGATATTACTCATATTCCTATTTTTCCTTATTAGTATTTGGCAGAAATTCACTCTAGCTAAAACTAGTTATCGTTTTAAAGTAGCTAATAATATCCATAAAGCACTTATCAAGAAGAAAACAAAATTGTCCTAGGATTAGATTTCACAAGCTTACTTGGTACACTGGAATATTTATTTTAAAAAGTCATACAAAGGCCTAAAAATGCAATAAACATGCATCATACTGTCATGTTTTTCAAGAACCAGAGAACTGTCAACCTCCCAAATCATGATGTTCAAAATCGAAGGACTTTCATGTATGTTTCTGACCTTCTCAACACGGCTGCAACTTCACGTCCTTATCTTGCTTTATGAAATGGTCTTTGCTCTATTTACTAACCCTGTTTCCCTTGGGTCTCTTTGTATCATCTTTGATAGACAACTTCTTTCCATTTCTCTGCTCGCAATCCTTTGAGAACTAGAGCTTTTACATCTGTTTGTACTTCTTTAACTTTCTGACTGATCACATTGGTTTACTTTTTTTCTTTGAATTTTATTTATTTATTTCACATTGGTTTACTTTTGAAATTTCTACTCCGTTTGTCTCACCCACAATCTCCTCTTTTTTTTTTCCCTCCCCAACTTTTTTTCTAATTGCTCTTTTAAGTGTGTATCACAGACACAGTGTAAACAACTATCTGTAGATTGGGGGTTAAAAGGACTTGAAAAGAAAAGAATACTGTTACAAAATTCTAAAATGGAAATAGTTGTAGAAATCCAAGTGTGAACTGTCACCAGAAGTATTTAACCATCATGCCACAAAATTCAGCAAGGAAATTATTTTGATTCAAGTTTGATAACCTGCAGATTTCCAATAAGAACAAACTTGAACTTGTAACACTCAAGAGTTTTCCAGGAATTGGTCATTACATAAGGCATCACCACAAAAGCAAAACCAAAATAAAACAAACAAAACCGCCCCCTATGATCTGGAAAATCAAACATGACAAGAAGCTTCTTTTTTATGACCTTCCTCACCTCACCTTACCTCACCTTCACTTCCTGCTCTACCTGATGGTTTGCTTTAGTCAAATATAACCTCGTCTTAAGTTTTTGTCTCCTATGAAAATCTAATGATATTCAGCACTATCTTTTTTCATCAGTTTTATCTAAGAAGTAGAGTAAAATTTTAAAAATCCACCCCCTAAACTTCCCTTTTAAAGTATGTTTTCACAATTAATAAAGAATAAGATCTTACTCTACGTCAGAGATTGCATAAAATCCCCCAGCATGAAATAAAATTATTTCTCTCTGTCAGGTACTTCAATTCAAAGACAAAATGGACAGTTCTCAAGTTAGCATATCTTTCTTCTGTTATTCCAGCCAAGTGGAAGGCAAAACTTTAGAGCTGCAAGTTAGTTTCCAAAAAGTCTGTATTTACTTTATAGGAACTCACAAGCAAAAATACTTGCATTAATTAATGAATTTTCTAAATGTTTACACCAAGATATCTGAAAAAAAATACAGAACATATTAACAGCGGAAAATGCAAAAATGGTCAGAAACTATCCGTAGCTTAAAGTGTCAGGTTTTATTATACTTACTTCCTTCAAAGTATGATTTCATAATTCAGTAAATTTGATTGTTGCTTAAGTTGTTTACAGCTCCTGCAGATAAATAGCTGTCATCTACAGCTGCTTACTTCATTTCTTTGTTTTGTTTCATATAATGTACCAGAAGGTTCTGATTTGGCAAAAACAAGCATAAGGCAGTGCACATGTCGGATGAATGATGTCCACGGTTCCCAGGATAAGAGGGTCATTCAATAAGTATTAAACAACATGTCTACTAATCTATAAACATGGGAGGAAAAAGCATAAATGCCAGTGGCAATTTTCCCTTTTATTTCTGTGGACTTGTTTGATTCCTGTTCACTGATGTCCTTTTAGAGAGACCAAGGCTTTAATAAAGAGTGACTTACTCAAGGTCATCCTTCTGTTCACCAGAAACATATGCTCTGCACAACCACTGCCTGGACAGAGCCACACCCTCTCAGGCTGCTCCCCTGACACTTGAATGCTTAAGTGTGGAAAGAGTGCATTTTCTTCCTCCTAGTTTTCTAGGACATGATTCTACTGTGAGTAATACTTCACAATGAAATGACTATGATTTTTTAAATTGCTATTTGTTAGATTTAAAGATGGAACCTGGGGAGGCTGGGGTTAGCAGATGTAAGCTTTTGTATACAGAATGGATAAACAACAAGGTCCTACTGTCTAGCACAGAGAACTATATTCAATATCCTATGATAAACCATAATGGAAAAGAATATTTAAAAAAGAATGTATATATATATATATATGTAACTGAATCACTTTGCTGTACAGCAGTAATTAACACCCCATTGTAAATCAACTATACTTTAATTTAAAAAAAGGAACCTGAAAGCTTGAAAGCATATATACTTGAAGAAGCATCTTCCCATTTTCCTATATGACATGTTGAAACGAATCAGTGAATATCTATTTATTCTCTTCGATATGCATGGCGAAGAGATTATGCCATAATCTCAATACTAGTTCTCAACCAGAAGCAATTTTGCCTCCCAAGGAACACTTGACAAGGTCTGGAAGCATTTTTCCTTATCACAACTGGAGGGCGGGGAGTCTGCCACTGGCATCTACTGGGGAGAGACCAGAGATGCTGAAGAAGTAATAAACTACTGGGTTTACCAGTTAAAGAGAAACACCATTTTCCTTTCTCTGAACAAAAACAAAGAAAAATGTCTCTGCGTCCTTTTGACACCATGGATGTTGTGGACATTTCCAAAATTATCCCTACCAGGACAAACTCTCTAAGACTGTGCCTTGTAAAGTTTCTCAATGCAAATTAAAGACATAACACTAAACTCTAACTAGACCAAAGCAATTTCACAGAATGAAGGGAAGGGTAACTAAAGGGTAAAATTTAAAACATCTAGAGGGGGGTTTAATGGACAAGATGGGTATGAAATACTCATCTTTGTTTTATTTCATATAATGTACCAGAAAGTTCTGATTTAACAGAAACAAGCATAACTCAGTGCACATGTCATGTGAACGATGTCCAGTCTTCAAGATAAGAGGGTCATTCAATAAGTATTAAACAAGCAGGTCCTTTCCTGCCACTAACGTACGTGATGACAAGGCCAGTCCTAACATGTACAGGGCCCAGGCAAATATTTGGTGTGTGGCCCTGTCCACATAAACAAAATTCAAACAAATTTCACAACACAACAATAAAAACAAAAGACAAAAAACTTTCCTTGGAAGGTTGCCAAAAAATGCAATTATTATTGGAACAATTTCTAAACCAGTGGCAACAGTTAGTAGATTAATATATGGAAAAGTGAAAAAGGAGAAGGAAATGCAAATTAAAAAACACTCTCTTTGCAGAAAAAGTAACATGGGCAGCCAGCTTCATCTAGGGCATGAATTATCCTCGGTAACACATTAGGCATTTGGGTGACGTAATAATGAACTCCCAACCTGCTCACATTAATCCCTTGGAATAAATTATGGGGAAATCTGGATGACTGTCCTTCTAAAATGTATTACATGGAGTTAACTTTAATAAATTTACATAGCATTATTCCAGGTATGCCTGGAAGGCATTTAAATTACTCTCACACTCTCTTTTATCAAAAACAAATGATTTAACCTAGAAAGAATTGATCTGTTACCAAATTAGAGCACTAGGAGGCAAATGTTTAGGTTCATGAACTTTAGTAGCTATTATTAACAGATCCATTCTCTCGAATACCCAAGTAGACAAGATACTGACTGATAATAACTTCCAATCGAAATTCATCCTTGAGACTTACTATAATCCCGCAAGAGCTAACTGATGTAGATAGATGCTGCTTATTCTAGAAGTTTTATAGTTTGGAGCTTCTAGCATGTGGTAGATAATTAAAGCCATGCTACTAAAGAGGACACAGATCATTTTTAATTTTTAAAATTATTTTTTAAAAATTGTATTCGGGACTTCCCTAAAGGCACGGTGGTTAAGAATCCGCCTCCCAATGCAGGGACACGGGTTTGAGCACTGGTCTGGGAAGATCTCACATGCCGCAGAGCAACTAAGCCCGTGTGCCACAACGACTGAGCCTGCACTCTAGAGCCCGAGAGCCACAACTACTGAGCCTGCGTGCCACAACTACTGAAGCCTGTGCGCCTAGAGCCCCTGCTCTGCAACAAGAGAAGGCACCGCAATGAGAAGCCCGTGGACCACAACCAAGAGTAGCCCCTGCTCGCCACAACTAGAGAAAGCCCACGCGCAGCAACAAAGACCCAACACAGCCCAAAATAAAATAAATAAATAAATAAAAATTTTTAAAAATAGATTTAAAAATTGTATTCAATTTATTTAAACTAAAAGAAATTAAAACAGTTCACCCATTTCTCACACTCCCCACCCCTTGCAGCCATCAGTCTGTTCTCTGTATCTATGAGCTTTTTATTTATTTTTTTTAGATTCCACATATAAAAGAGATCATATGGTATTTGTCTTTCTGTGCCTGCCTTATTTCACTTAGTGTAATGCCTTCAAGGTCCATCTAAGTTGTCACAAATGGCGAGATTTCATTCTTTTTTATGGCTGAATAATATTCCTTTGTGTATATATACCACATCTTCTTTATCCATTCATCCACTCATGGACACTTAGGTTGTTTCCATATCTTGGCTATTGAAAACAATGCTGCAATGAACATGGGGGTGCATGTATCTTTTTCAGTTAGTGTTTTCATTTTCTTTGAATAAATAACCGGAAGTGGAAATTGCTGGATTATATGGTGGTTCTATTTTTAATTTATGGAAAACCACTGTCTTCCATAGTGGTTGTACTAATTTACATTCCCACCAACAGTGCACAAGGGTTTCCTTTTTCCACATCCTCACCAACACTTGATATTTGTTGTCTTTTTGATAAGTCATTCTAACAGGTACGAGGAGATAACTCTTTGTGGTTTTGATCTGCATTTCCCTGATGATTAATGATGTTGAGCATCTTTTCATGTACCTGCTGGCCATCTGTCTGTCTTCTTTGGAAAAATGTCTATTCAAATCTTCTACCCATTTTTAAATCAAATTGTTTTTGTCTTGCTATTGAGCTGTATAAGCTCTTTATATATTTTGGATGCTAGCCCCTTATTAGATATGTGATTTGCAAATATCTTCCCCTATTCAGTAGGTTGACTTTTCATTTTGTTTTTGGTTTCCTTTGCTGTGGAGAAGCTTTTTCATTTGATATAGCTCTGCTTGTTTATTTTTGCTTTTGTTGCTTTTGCTTTTGGTGACAGATTAAAAAAAATCATTACCACAACCTATGTCGAGAAGGTTACCACTTACCTTTTCCTCTAGAGTTTTATGGTTTCAGGTCTTACGTTCAAGTCTTTAATCCACTTTGCGTTAATGTTTGTATATTGTGTAAGATAGTGGTCCAGTTTTAAGTGTTTGCATGCTGTGGTCCAATTTTTCCCAACACCATTTACTGAGGAGACTGTCCTGTTGTCTTTGTATATTCCTGGCTCCTTTGTCATAAATATATGTGTGGGTTTATTTCTGGGCTCTCTACTGTGTTCCATTGATCTATATGTCTGTTTTTATGATAATACCATAGTGTTTTGATTACTTTATCTTTGTAATATAGTTTGAAATCAGGGAGTGTGATGTCTCAAGCTTTATTCTTCTTTCTCAAGATTGCTTGGCTATTTGGAGTCTTCCATAGTTCCATACAAATTTTAGGAATGTTTGTTCTATCCTCTGAAAAATACCATTGGAATTTTGATAGGGATTGCATTGAATCTGTAGATTGCTTTTGGGTATTATGGACATTTTAACAATATTAATTCTTCCAATCCATGGGCACAGAATATCTTTCTATTTCTTTGTGTCCTCTTCAATTTCTTTCATTAATGTCTTGTTATTTTTAATATTCAGTTCTTTCACCTCCTTGGTTAAATGTATTCTTAGGTATTTTATTCTTTTTGATGCAATTGTAAATGGGATTGTTTTCTTTATTTCTTTTTCTGACACTTCATTATTAGTGTAAAGAAACACAACAGCTTTTTGTGTACTGATTTTATATTCTGAAAATTTAATGGATTTGTTTATTAGTTCTAACAGTTTTTTGATGGGGTCTTTAGGGTTTTCTATAACTGATATCATGTCATCTGCAAATAGTGATAGTTTTACTTTTTACTTTCCAATTTGGATGCCTTTTGTTTCTTTTTGTTTTTTTTACCTAATTGTTCTGGCTAGAACTTTCAGTACTATGTTGAATAAAAGTGGAGAGAGTGGGCATCCTTGTCATGTTCCTGTTCTTAGAGGAAAAGCTGACACAGTACAATGTCCACTGTGAGCTTGTCATATACGGCCTTTAGTATGTTAAGACACGTTCCCTCTATACCTATATTGTTGAGAGTTTTCATCATAAATGGATGTTGAATTTTGTCAAGTTCTTTTCTGCATTTATTGAGATGACCATAAGATTCCTACCCTTTATTTTGTTAATGTGGTGTGTCACACTGAATGATTTGCAGATTTGAACCATCCTTGCTTTTCTGGAATAAATCCCACTCGATCATGGTGTATGATCATTTTAATGTATTGTTGAATTCAGTTTACTAATATTCTGTTGAGGATTGTTGCACCTATGTTCATCAGGGATATTGACTTTTAACTTCCTTTTCTTGTAGTGTTCTTGTCTGGTTTTGGTATCAAGGTAATGGTGGCCTTATAAAATGAGTTCAGAAGTGTTCCCACCTTTTACATTTTTTGGAAGAGTCTGAGAAGGATTGGTGGTAATTAGTGCTAATATTTAGTAGAATTCACCAGTGAAACCTTCTGGTCCTGGTCTTTTCTTTGTTGGTCCTGGTCTTTTCTTCGTTGGAAGGTTTTTAATTACATATTCAATCCCCTTACTTATTATTGATCTGTTCAGATTTTCTGTTTCTTCATGATTCAGTCTTGGTAGATTGTATGTTTCTAGGAATTTATCCATTTCTTCTAAGTTGCCCAATTTGTTGGCATATAACTATTGATAGTAGTCTCTTATGATCCTTTGTGTTTCTGTGGTATTGGTTGTAACATCTCCTCTTTCATTTCTGATTTTTATCAATTTGAGTCCTCTCTCTTTTTTTCTTGGTGAGCCTAGCTAAAGGTTTGTCAATTTTATCTTTTCAAAGAACCAGATCTTAGTTTCACTGATCTTTTCTATTGCTTTTTTAGTCTCTATTTCATTTATTTCTGTCTATTCTTTATCATCTTTTCCTTCTACTAACTTGGGTCTTTGTTTTTTCTTCTTTTCCTAGTTCTTTGACATGTAAAGTTAGATTGAGACTTTCCCTCTTTCTTGAGGTAGGCATTTATCTCTATTAACTTCCCTCTTAGAACCGCTTTTGCTACATCCCATAAATTTTAACGTGTTATATTTTCATTTTCATTTCATTTTAAGCATACCAATAGCCCAGTGCCATCTATTACGTTTTTTCCCACCAGAATATTCAGTTAATTTCTTGTATTGTAATACAATACTCTAATGACTTAGAAACATACAAACCAGAATTTCATTGTCTAAAAAAATACCTAAATTATTTGAAGACTAGATAGATCACATGTAAGCTGTTTCTTCAATAAGTGGTCTTAAGTGTAATTGATAAAACTTGGCTGGTAGTATATATACATTAATATATATGTTAATATACACACACATACTAAATGACTACAGAATCTGCTAGTCTCTAGTGATAAATAGTTTAGTATATCAATAATATACTAAATACTAAAGAACTGGCTAGTCTCTAACTATTGATAAATATGGGCTTGCTGGTTCCTAGCACATTAAAGTGTTAGGAAGTTCGCAAATTCACAAATTAATCTTTTCCCACAGACCCTTAGCTAAGTGATAAGTAAATTATTGGCTCCTTCAATGCCCTTCAACCACTTTTAAGCTTTCAAAGGAGAGCAAATTTCTATTGTTTCTCTTAACTTCCCACTGAAAAACTTTTCTTCAAGAATTTAGAGGAAAGAAAAAGTAAAAAACATAATTGCCTTCTGAGCGTTTTATCCCCTGACTTCGTTTGGTATTACTGGAAATGCTGCCAGAGAAAAGAGTTCTGCCTGCTGCTGGAAGTTTATTTATCATTTAGCATCTTCCCTAATTTGGATGATCTACTATTTGAGACCACATACTTAAAAAAAAAAAAAACGAAGAAAATATCAGCCTGAAAGCTGTGAGCTGACAAATCATGTCACAGAATTATTGAGTAAAGAGTAAATAAATCAATTTTAATTAAATTCTTACTGAGCTTGAAGAGTTACATGCAATTAAGTGTTGGAATTTACTTGAAGTAAGATATGTATTTTTCTATATAAATATTTGATATGAAAGGTACACCTTATCATCTGTGATAATGCACATATAATTTTGGAAGATGACATCAAATTTGAGAAAATCTTTTATTTAGCAAGCACGTAGGAGGAAAGCCAGGAGAAGTTTAACTCTATCCTGGTAATGACGAATGCCCTCAATATGAGCTGATCATTTTTATCCTCTGGGTTAAGGCTGCCTTTAGGTAAAACTATATACTTCCTTCCTGAAGGCCAAAGTTATTTAGTTCATTTTTGACTCCTCGAAGGATAAAAACAGTTCCTGACATATATTGGTGTTTTTTGCATTAAAGTAAAATACGTTAAAATTTGTCTTGCAGGATACCCACTCACATCTGTCAAAGCCCACTAATTTCTACCAGGTATGTTCACACATCAAGTCAGTCCCGTTTTTGGAAATCTAAAACAAATGTACTCCATATATTTTCTACCATTCAAGGTTTTCCACTATAATATCCCCAAGTTTATGTACCCTTTCTCTAGCAAGAAAACTGAAGTCATTAGGCTCAAAGTATTTCTTTCATTTTTGTGCTATCTGTCCCTATTTCTTCTCTCCTTTTCTGGTATAGATGTGCCTACTTTCTTTCCAAAACTTCTTCATTTGTGCTTTTTGGTGGATCTATCCAGTAGTTCATTTGAGAACATGGTCAGTTTTTCTGAACTAGGGTGAATGGCGGAGTCTAGGGTGGGAACTGGTGGAGTGTGAGAAAAACACATAAACAGGTGTCAAAGGGACCAGCCCAAAGGACCACACTGGGAGAAATTGCATTCCCTTCCCTGGACTACACTATTTTCTCAGTCCTTAAATAGGTCACTATTGAGAATTTTCAGTGTTTTCTTCTCTCTACTGATTCTCTTTCTTTGCCATTAATAGTTATTAAGACATACATCCCACCTTAGCATAAAAATAAATTTTCCTCACTTCTGTTGCCACCTTTTTCTCTTGTTTTATTGAAGTATAGTTGATTAACAATGTTGTGTTAATTTCTGCTGTACAGCAAAGTGATTCAGTTTTATATATATATATATATATATATATATACACACACCTTCTTTTTTATATTCTTTTCTATTATGGTTTATCATAGGATACTGAATATAGTTCCCTGAGCTATACAGTAGGAACTTGTTGTTTGTCACCTCTTTCTTAATTGTACTTTACTTTTAAAACAAAACTCCTCCAAGAGACCTTTCCACTATCTCACACTAATTCTCTTCTTAATTTCTGTATTCTGCTTTCCACCTCTTCTTGACCAAAAGTGCATTCTCAGGGTTCACTAATGCCCTGCTCATCACTACATCCAAAAGCATTTCCTCCTTTTTTTGTTTTCTTGAAACTTTGGTTGTGGTCTCAGCCTTCTTCTGAGTGTAACTTGACAAGTATACTCACTACTTTGGGTTCTGCATTACTTCTTCCTCTGGTCTCTAGTGAGCCCATGTACATGCTTTAACTCCCTCCCCAGGATCCTCCCAGCCCTTACACTGAGTCTCCCTCAAGAATGAGCCTTTCTTCTGTTTTTCTCTTTTACTGTCCTTCTTCTGGAATCCATTGCCTAATGTAGTTTGATTATCACATAAATGATTGGCATTCCCTAACTGACATCTTCTGCTTTCATCTGGCTACAGAGCCCAGAACGGCACCTCAAGTATTTGTCTGAAATTCCCTTTTGGAATTGTCATCTTCACTTCTCTCTTAACACTTTAACACTAAACTCATCATCTTCCCTGTGAACTGGCCTGTGTTATTGGGACTCATTCTTCTTTTTTCTTTTTTTTCCAAAAAAATTGATGTATATTTGACTTAAAATATCTTAATTTCAGGTGTAAAACATAGTGATTTGATATTTTTATAGATTATGCACTATACGAAGTTATTATAATATCATTGACTATATTCCCTTTGCTGTGCATTACATCCCTATGACTTATTTTTTTTATAACTGGTAGCTGGGACCTCTTAGTCCCCTTCACCTGTTTCTCCCATCTCTCTTCCACCCTCCCCTCTGGAGACCACTAATTTGTTTTCTGTATCTTTGAAATTGTTTCTGTTTTGTTATATATGTTCATTTGTTTTGTTTTTTAAATTCAACATGTAAGTGAAAACATGCAGCATTTGTCTTTCTCTGACCTTGCTTCGTTAGCATAATATTGAAGTACTGGATTACAAATTCTAAACCCTCCTTACTTCCTCCTCATACCTGATCAATAAAGAATGACATTCCCTGGATCATTCTTTCACAGTAGTTCCTGCAACAGTCCCTAGGCAGTAAGTGTTTATAAAGCAGTTATAAAGAAAATTCACAGAAATCCAAACAATCCCACACTTTACCAGTTCAGACTTTTCCTCAAGCTTTTCCCTTTTCCTCTTTGCACTTCTGAAACCTTACTACCCAACCTTGAAGGCTCACCTGAGATACCACCAAATTTCCTAGTTCCACTAGGCATAAATAAATACTCTGTCCCACCTAAACTCTTATCACACTTTGTTTATATACTTAATTTTACATCTACCACTCTGCCTTATATGCAAATTACCTACTCAAGTATTGCTCTATTTCCAACCATACCTTGTAAGCTCTTGCAATGCAGTAAACTTGTCACTCAGTTTTTCTTCAGTGAGACCTACCACATAGTAAGTGCTTAAAAACCTGTCTTCAATTAAACTAAATTGAGATGGGATTTGAGTAAGGCCTTGTGGTAGTCGTAAAATATTTAGAGATCTGCGTTCAGATGCAGTTTGTCTGAAATTCCTTTCAAATGGCCGAAAGGCTTTAGACATATTGTCCAAGGAAATGGTAGCAAGATAAGAAGGGATCAATCATCTAGAACATAAATATACTGTCTTCCCCACCCCATCTCCCCCCCCCCCACCCCCCACAGTGGGGAATCAGAATTAGATAAGAGGTTACTACTTTTGTGCTTAATTGACTTATCTGGAATTTCCAAAGAATAAAGTATTCTGTTGTAATTGTTATCATTTTTATTTTTTGGTGTGTGTTTTTGCTTTTGACATTGACAATTTTTTTTTATCTGAGTTGAGGGTCAAGGGTGAGACAAAGGTATACCCCATTTCGAATGCTTATTTAGCTAGTTGAGAGGTTCAGGAAAGACCTTGATGCTGACAACGGTAGTTCATGCAAGAACTTTCTAGTGCCTTTGCTTTTCAGAATAATCTCAAGCTTCAAAATATAATCAAACTTTATTTATGAAAATATTTTTCATGTGTATGTGGAATTCTGAAGTTTTCTAGCTATGTGCAATAGCTGGAATTCTAAAAATTTTCATTCTGGGATTTTTTACGTTTAAAGTTAACATAAACAACGCTGTGCCTTTATGACATTATATTTCAATTTATAATGACAGAGTGACCAATCTAAACTTGAAGATAAATTATATCCAAATAGGTTATATGGGAGTATATTATATATTTTTTCAACAAATTTTAAAAACTAACACTACATTACTTTGAAAGGACATGTCCTCATCAAGTTGCTTGGTGTGTTCTAAGTCAAAATGTCTTTGGTGGCAATAATCAGAAACCACAGAGTTTCTTACTGGTGCTCATCTTTACTTTTGATTGGTCTAGAATTACAAAGCATCCACCATGCATTAATTTCATCATTTCATTGCCAATCTTGCTGAAAATTCTGATTTAAAATAGTAAATGTGTACAGAGGGAGAGTTGCCAGAGAAAATGGAGACAAGGAAGTGACAGTGAGGGAGAATGAGGCATAAATCCTTTTGGATAATCCTAATTTAATTGGACTGGTTTACATTATCTACTAATCAAATTGATAATGGACAAAAATAAAACCACAGCTATTAAACTCTCCACTAAAAACAACTGACTGACTTGGTTGTATTTTCCTAGTGACCGAAATGAAACTGTTGTCCGTGCAATCTTAATGACAGCACAGGTCATGTCAGCTTGGTAAAACACTTGGGAGACGCTCACATTTCACAATGATCTTTCATATACAGTATCACACAGTAAACTCTCTCTTAACCATATTTTTTAGTGGCAAATGAAACATGCAAGCAGCAAAGATTAAAATGTTCCACCCACTTAATTTTTTATTTAGCATGTTTACAGTCAGGTAAGCACAGGCTGCTAAGAGAGAAATGACTTTTACATTTCTCCACAAAATACCCTAGGAGGAGAGACAATTTTCTTAGTGTAAAACTCAGCCTTTATTCTGTCAGGCGAAGTAATTATGGAAGCAAAACAAATCCACATTGTCTAATTAGGTCATTAAAAAGCATAAATGCGTCATGGAAGCTTTTCTCCTTGCCTAAGACATAAAGTAAGACAATGAGAACAGTCTGGTAATATAGAAAGTTTTATAATTTGTTTCTTTTCCAAAATAATAGGTCCTTTCATCTTTCTATTTCCCTAAGATGAAGACAGTTCATTTAGAGACAAATCTCTGTAATTAGTTCAGGATTTACTCTCATTATATTTCAAAATATTTAACCAAAACCAGGAAGGTAGAGAAAAGAAGAAAATACATAGAAAAATTTTCAAAGGAAGGGAATAAAATCAAGAGAGTAGGTTGCTGATCAAACTGTATTCTGCAGAGACAAGATGAATATAAAATCTACATTCATATAAACACAACCAGTCTGGGATACCAGAAAGCTCTTCAGAGGAATATACTGGCATCTGCCTTTGGGATTTGAAACCTGACTTTAATTACAGCTAACTTAACTAAAAACAAATGGCATGATTCTTTTGTCTCTTCCTCTCTCTCATTATTATTATTTCATGAGTTTAGAAAACTCATGGCTCAAAGTGTTAAGAAACAAAATGCAAAAAAGGAAAGGAAAAGAAACCTACCTGCGATCCTCTTGGCCCTCGTTTGTGGTCCCATTCTGAATGCCCCATGAGCTGTAAGATAATATAATAATGACAGTAAATTAAATGATACTTATTTTACATGGCAACTATTTCTACTCTTTCTTTTAAAGAATAATGAGGCTTTTGAAATCTATGTTTTAATAGTAGGGTATTATATTGACCTCATGAGTAAATTAACATACCTGAAGTAATACACTTCTGGTTTGATAGCTAATAGTTCAACTACTAGTTGTTGTGAAGATATTTTAATATCACTGTGTGACAAAATGAGTCTGCTAATGTACAGCTTTATGGTTGTCAGGAACATTCTAGATCAATGTTAAACCACGTTAAGCTTTATTTTCTTACCATTAAGCTTCTAGTTTATTAAGAAAATATGCTACAGAAATCTACTAGTGTAGCTTAGTCTACTGTCAAGAATGACAAGAACCAGAAGTCCAAAATATTTCAATTATTTTAAATTCTGTTTTGATAATATCACAAAAATACGAGAGTTCGAAGGAGCAAAATTATTTACTGTGAAATATGCCCCCAAAGTCACGAAATGTAAATTTTCATAAAAACAGAGACTACAAAACATTATCAAGTCATTCCCATAGTTGTAATAGTCCTGAGCTACTTTGCTTCAAAGCACAATATTTATTTATTGAAAATAACATTTATCTTGAAGAGCATTAAGAAAATGCAAGATACCAACTGAGAGGAATAAAATTCCACTTCTCTGTCCAGTACACTCACTAGTCATGTGTACCAATGGAAGAACTCCTTACCACTAAGAAGCTAGCATGCTAACAAGACATCTATAGAACATACTTCTATACATTAACTTTTCTGTACAACAGCAGTGACTCTTCAGTAGCTATAACAAAAACCAAAGAAACTGATTACAATAGCAACAAAAAATAATATACTTCTGAACATTATTAAGAAATGTTTGATAACCATACACAGAAAATGGTAAAACTTTACTGATAAACATACAATGCTCCTGGTTAAGAAGAGTGAATTCAATAAAACTATTGTGTTCATTTTTACCCAAATAAATTTACAGGTTTAACTCAATTTCAATCAAAAGCTGTTTGTATTTTTTTTAAGAAAAAAATTGAAAAACACAAGCACCTAAATTTTATCTGAGAGAATGAACTTCTAAGAATCAAAATATTAGAAGAGATGAAAATGCCCTAGTGGTTATTGAAGTGTATTATAAAATTTAACTCAAATTATAGGATAATGATTTAAGACTCAAAATACAAATAAATGAAATGCGGTGGACAGTTCTGAAATAAATTCAAGTACATGTAGTAACAAAAGGTAAAAAATAAAATATAAAAATCAATGGGTATTTGATGAATTATTCAACAAATGAAAAAAGAAAAAATTGGAGCTGAACCTTACAATATACATAACTTCTATATAGATAAAAAGTTAAATTTTTAAAAGATCAAACTATAAGTATAAAATAGAATAAAATCAAGACAAATACTTAAACTACTTTGGAATATATAAAGATTTTCCAAATTAAAAAAAAAACACAGATGAATTTATCAGGCTGCATGAAATCTTCAAATGTCTGCACAAATGTCAAATTGGCAAAATATCTGCAGTAAATGGTAGGTAAAGAATAACATCTTCAGTACACTAAGAACTCTACAAACTTGAAATAAACACAACTCTAATAGATAACTGGAAGAAAGGATAAGGACAATTTACACAATAAATATCAAGTCAAGAGGTTTACGGGAAACAACTGACTTTGTTGGAAGTGAAAGAAATTCAGTATAAACAATAACAAAAAACTACTGTTGCCTATTTTTTAGCAAATTGATAATGTAGAATATTAGGTTAGGATTTAGGGAGATAAGTATACACATATATTGCTAGCATATAGCAAATATATATATTGAGATATATATGCATATATATATATATAAAACACTTATAAATATAGACATGTACCATGTATGTCAACTTTAATACATATTACATACTACTAAAAATTCATACACTTTGACCAGTAAATAAAATCGTAAGAATCTAGTAGTTATAATGTGCTAATCACTGTGTTATCCAACAAAGGGTAACTATTCAATAAATTATAGTATAGAAAAGAATATAATATAGCAATTAGAAATTGTGTCCACCTAGAGGGGTGGGATAGGGAGGGTGGGAGGGAGATGCAAGAGGGAGGGGATATGGGGATATATGTATAGTATAGCTGATTCACTGGGTTATACAGCAGAAACTAACACACCATTGTAAAGCAATTATACTCCAATAAAGATGTTAAAAAAAAACTGACCTGCAGAGCCTTTTAAAAAATTACATGAGAAATGCTCATGGTATAATAAGTGAAAAATACAACTACGTCACTTTAAATTACTCATTTTTAATAAGATAGTCGATTATTGCAAGCCTTAGAAGTATTACAATGATTTAATTATAGTTTGGCTAGCACGCAATTTTGGGTAAATTAGCCCAGATAATCATCACATAAAATTGAATGCTTAGTGGATATTTCTTTAATGCTTTAATTTCTTAAATTTGTAGATTTATTGGCAATACATCTGCTAGTAAATATTCATTAATACTAATTTAAAGTTAATTATAATAAGATAAAATACTAATCAACCAATGAAATAGTCTGATTCAGAAACATATAAATTAAGGATATTTAAGTAATTATTCACTAGAAGTATCAAAACAATTCTTGACAATTTCAACCACTGTCCTATTGAGACTTTGGGAATATCTTTCATTAATAACAGGGAGGTGAGATGCTTGCGTTGGCAACTCTAAAGAACTTGAGTACTAGACTGATAAATAAAAATGATTTTTAAGCAGAAGGCTTACCTTCTCCTCTCTCTCACTATTTTATCTAAATCTTCTCAAGAAAATAGGTTATAAAAGGCTGTTATGAATATTACCCTCTTGCTAGTGAATTTAAACGAACAGGGTAACTTGGTAAATTCTACCACGCATGAGTATCACAATTAAAAGAGGTAAATACATCAGAAACACGAATTTTCATCCACCTATATGAATTTAAGGGGGAATATCTGATGATGACAGATACTAAGTCAAGAACATAACATTTCTCCAAGATCAGAACTAAGATAAGAAAAACACGGGATTCACTGCCCTCTGCCATTAACTATCTTAAAGACAATTTTTAGTCAAAGAACAAAAACATTCAAAATGCAGACTCATTTGGGTCATCACTTACTACAGAAGAGAATTTGATAATTTACAAACCAGAACTTATAAACCTCCAAAAGTTTCACTCTCCAACCTTTTATTTTAAACTTTAAAATAGTAAATTTGCCAAATGTGTTACGTATCAGAGAGAGTTATTTCCTTGCAGTATACAATAGACTAATGAGAGAGATTTAGGCTAAAGGAATTCTATTCCACTGTATCATTATATATTTATATTATCTATTTAATACCATTATTATAATATATTTGAAAGTCTGAGTTGACCAAGCATGTGGTAATATTTCAAAATGTATTTTAAAATGATACTGCTGCTACTTTTTTCTAGGTAATAAAAAGTTACATAAATCTACATGCTCTGTGAAATATCCAAAAAATAAAAAAACTCTGAAATGATGAATAAGATACTGGAATGTTCTCTATTCAATAAGAAGAAAGGCAAAGGAAATCAACAAAGATTGTATTCCCTTTGGACTTGAGGAAATCACACAAGGGCTTTATCATTAAAAAAGTATCTATTGATACTTTTCATTTAAAAAATCTGAGCCAAAATTTAACATTACTTCAGTGTTGACTATACGGGGTTTGTTACAGTATTTTCTCACATTTGTTTTTTAAATGCAGAGAAAGGCGGGGAGGGCTGGATAGGGTGTCAGGACTCTACTTGTCCCATGATTATTGCATACCTGGCACAGAAAGGGGAGTATCAGCTTCATATTAGTACATGACAGCATTTGAATTTTTACCCTATTTACACAGAATTTATTTTACTGTCATAAGAGCACTGTCCTCAGATCATGGATCCAGGACTAAAATAAGCATCATGTTTTCAGTAGCCTTTTTAAAAAACTATCCATAGTATGATAAACTGCCTGACTTATTTAATATTACAGATTATTTAAATTAAAATGAAGCATTTGGCTGCTGGTAAGTATTCCTATTAAAGCAGAACCACAGAGCTAAATGTTTTAGAAGTACAGAGATACCTCCCTAGCCCTACTCTCTTAACTAACAATTAGGACAAATGAAAAAAATTGGTCAGTTATAATAAATAGTAAAGAGGAGAGCTTGCATAATAAGTCAATGAATTACAGAATTAAGTGCAAACTGATGTTGATGTTATATCAGTGAGAAAGTTGAAACATCCTTTGAGTCCACAGGTAGGATTAGCGTTAAGTTGCAGATGTCCATTGACATATCATGGGATTAGATAAAAGACAGAAATGGGTCACAGACAGTGAGAAACAGAAGTAGAATTTGTGGAATCATTTTTTTTTCTTTTTGCAACTGAAGTCATTTCAATGGACTACACTTTCAAGATAAATGAACAGCAGCATGATACCCAGGCCATTCTGGGAAAAGAGACAAAAAGTTTATTAACATGACATGATACTCTTTTTGGAGGAGGAATGCTTCTGATTTTATGATCAATTGAAATGTAAAACAGATGAAAGAGAGAAAAATTGAAACTAAAAAATGAATAATAAATAGGAAATTCAAATATGTTCTGGTTGATAAAGAGTACATGGCTTAATTCAGGAAGAAAAAAATGTTTCTCTCACCTTCTATAAAAATTACCTTCTTGGCTATTTAACTATGATTACTGCTATGGGTAATAACACTTTAATAAACATCTCACCAGAAGGTTTGAGGATATATAGGTCACCAAGGTTACGCCTACACATGGCAAAGAGAAGGAATTCTCCGTAAAACTGTCTATCTTTCCTTCTTTCTCAGCTCCCATTAATCAGGATGGGCAAAATGAAGATGCTTAAATTTATTCCTAGGAAATAAAATATACTTCCTTTCAGAGAAACACAATTTGCTATGTAAAGCATTTTGAAAATCCTAACTTCCTTGACACTAAGTCATTTTCATCCTTATGGAATAAATTCTTCTCTCTTTTATTTTTAATAATAAATGTCTACATCACAGCCTTCAGCTAACAGTATGTTACACAGTACTTAGTTCCAAGGAAAACAAAACTGCTGCCAAACACCGAATTTAAAAAGTTCACAGGAGAAACAAATGAGAAGTTAGCATGGAAACAAAATGGTTCTGTCCAAGCAAAGATATTTTTGATAATAGCATGAGAAATGCAGAGAGTTGAAAGTGTGTTTCTGTAGGTAAAATAGTTCCCTTTCTTGTTTATATTTTTCCCTGTGCTATGTTCTATTATTTTTTGTTTGTTTGTTAATATAAACATGAATACCTTTTTAGGGACTTTTTGGGCAAAAAAAAAAAAAAAATCCTCACCAGACCTATTACTGAAGGGATGCAAGCTGCAGGAAACCACAACTAGATGCAAAATTTAAAAAAAAAAAAAAATACTTTGCATGTATTTAAAGAGGTGAGCGGTTTTAGATATGAAAAAATGTAATGATGGAGAGTAACAGTCACACTGTTATCCTCAAGTTATTCTCAAGTAAACTATTCTTCTACTTCATTTGTTGAAAACCTACAGAATGGGAGAAAATATTTGCAAACAATACAACTGACAAGGGATTAATCTCTAAAATATACATACAGATCATGCAGCTCAATATCAAGAAAACAACCTAATCAAAAAATGGGCAGAAGATCTAAATAGACATTTCTCCAAAGAAAACATACAGATGGCCAACAGGCACATGAAAAGATGCTCAACGTCTCTAATCATTAGAGAAATGAAAATTAAAACTACAATGAGGTATCACCTCACACCGGTCAGAATGGCCATCATCAAAAAGTCTACAAATAATAAATGCTTGAGAGGATGTGGAGAAAAGAGCACCCTCCTACACTGTTGGTGGGAATGTAAATTTGTGCAGCCACTGTGGAGAACAGTGTGGAGGTTCCTTAAAAAACTAAAATAGAGCTATCATGTGACCCAGCAATCCTAGTCCTGGGATATATGACCCAGCAATCCTAGTCCTGGGCATATATCCAGATAAAACCATAATGTGAAAAGATACATGCACCCCAATGTTCATTGCAGCACTATGTACAATAGCCAAGACATGGAAGCAACCTAAATGTCCATGACAGATGAATGGATAAAGAAGATGTGGTGTATATATACAGTGGAATACTATTCAGCCATTAAAAAGAATGAAATAATGCTCTTTCCAGCGACATGGATGAGATTATCATACTAGGTGAAGTAAGTCAGACAGAGAAAGACAAATATATTACATCACTTATTTGTGGAACCTAAAAAAATGATACAAATGAACTTATTTACAAAACAGAAATAGACCCATAGACATAGAAAACAAACTTATGGTTACCAAAGGGAAAAGTAGGGGGAGGGATGAATTAGGAGTCGGGGGTTAACTGACACACACTACTATATAGAAAATAGACAAACAACAAGTACCTACTGTATAGCACAGGGAACTATACTCAATATTTTGTAATAACCTATACAGGAAAAGAATCTGAAAAAGAAAAAATATATATACTCATATATATATATATGAATATATATATGAATCACTTTGCTGTACACCTGAAACTAATAGATTTTAAATCAACTATACTTCAATAAAAAATAAATTACAAAAAGAAAATTACTATATTTTTGAAAACATAAAAATAATATATATACACTATAATTTATATATTATATATATATGAATATATACTCTGTATAGTACATACATGGAAGTATAACATAAAACCCTCTTTTTATGTAATCATTTATTCATTAAACAAATATTTATTGTGTGCCTATTATATGCAAGGAACTCCTCTAGACATAACCTATATACTAGTGAACAGACCAAGATTCATCTCTATTCTCCTGGCTCTTAAAATTCTAATGAAAGGAGATAGAACATACACAAATATACATATACCAGGTGATGATAAAGCTATAAAGATGCCTAGAGTAGCGTAAAGGATAGAGAATGAGAGGCAAATGGTGGGTCGGGGCTGGGAACAGAGCTAATTTTATTTAAGTAGATCAGGGAAGTCCTTTCTGAAAAAGTGACATTTATCACAGACCTGTATGAAGCGGGAGAGCCAGACACACAGGTATCTGGGGGATGGGCACGCGAGACAGAAGACACAGAGGTGCAAAGGCCCTGAGATGGGAGTACCAATGGTACAATTGAGGAGCAGCAGAGCATCCTTCACCTAAAATTTTAAAACAGTTGGATCTTTTAAATCTATATTTGGTATTTACTCCCTTCCTCTGGTATGAAATTGTCCAAAAAAGTTAGTCATGAACTCCGCTAATTAAAAATAACAAAGTACATTCTCTGGAGAAATACTCGTGGACCAGGGATTCTCCCTTCCCGAATCTCTTACTCAGTTTTATTCAATACAACAAGAATTTATGAAGCATATACGATATGCCACAAAGGCACCCTTGTATTAGTCATAGTACAATTTTGTTGTCTCTTTACACATGGGTTTTGTTTTTCAAGAGTCATAAAATGCATAAGGGCAGGGGCTGCCTTTTAATTGCAGTTACTATGAGAAGCCTGGGACTTTCAATTTCATAAGCAAATTAAAGCGCTTCTTTACCCTTGGCATGTTCCCTTTGGATTCTTCCCTTGGCATACTCTTTTCATAATCTCCTTAGTACTTATGTTTTCGTTCTCTAGGATTCTATGTAGGAAGATGGGCCTGGACTGCCCGCTCCCCTGCCCGCAGGGCCCACTAGACGGCAGTCCCCTGGCCTGGGACGATCTGTGATGGACAGTGTAGACCAGTGCAGCTCCCACCTAGTCCTTTTAGGGGAACTGCTCTTAATCCTTGATGTTTCTTTCCTTCGCCTCTTGTTATCAATGGGGGTCAAGGCTATATTGTGCTCTGCTGAAAAGGGAACTGAAAATCTGTAAATTTCATTATAAAGGAGGGTAGATCTTTTTCAATACCATCTCTATTGGGTCTTTTGAGACCCCAAACCCCAGCGAAGAACCCTGGAGGGCTGGGTGACAATGTGTGGGAGCCTCAGGGATTTTCTTAACAACTTTGGCCTATGGCCCAAATCAAACACAGACTTCCTGGGAGACTCCATCAGCCTCCTTCGCGTAAACCAGACACCATCAGCAGCCTCAGTTCTCACCCAGAGCCTAGCTTCACTACCACCACTTCATCACATCCCCCCACATGCTAAATCCATTCCACTCTACAAGGCATTATCAAGTGATGGGGGCGTTATTGAAGAGCCAAGGGGAGACCGGACATGATTACACCACACAGAATACTGCAAAAAGCCACTCAAATATCCACCAGGTATCTCAGAGGTTGTCACAAAGCATTTTTGTTTATTTTTTTATAGCTGCTACTACCTCTTGCCCTTTACTCCTGGCCGGGGGGGGGGGTGGGCGGGAGGCACGGGGAGGGAAATGAGTCTTTTTCAGCTTAAAGGTCTCAACCTTTCATGCCTCAAGGATCCTCCCCCAGAGCTAAATCTCATTTTTTATCATTCCCCAAATAATTTAGCTTTCTCCTATTCTCCCCATCTTGAATCTTCAGACAAATTAGCAGGAGAAAAAGGATTCTTTAGAACTGACCCTCCTTAGAAAGCACTGAGAGCCTGAAAACAGTAAAGCACTACATAGGACTGAAATCAAGGGATATTTTTTCCTTTCACAGTTGGTGATAACTACCTAAATTCCATTCACTTGGCAGAGAATAAATCCCTGATCCTAACTCAGCGTTCCAACCCAGCAGCCAGTGTAAATTTCATAAACACGGGGGAATGAGAAAACTTCAAACAGAAAGAAATTCAAATATTCTGGATTTCGAAATCCCAGCCTCTCTACTGTTAAGTCCTGTATCTTTTTCTGATAATGACGATAATGATGTTCCCACACTTTGGTGTAGAATGTTTCCATAATTCTATTTCTGTCCCTGTCATCACAATAACAATCACTACCCTAAACCTATATGCGGCTGTTGATGCTACAAAGCTTCCGTTATTTTTACTTAATAGATCTTGACTATCTTGATTACATGGAATTTTTGTACTTTTTATTGCTAATTTGTATTTTGGGTACTATGCTACTAATAATGCAATCACAACAGTATTGTGTTTAAGCAGTGTTCCCCTATTAGATATTTTATAAAGAAATGACAATACAGTAAAACACGCTTTTGAAATTCTGCATAATATAATTAGTACTTGGATAGTCCCAATTCATATTAGCGTTATTAAAGTTTGGTGAAGTATTAAACAAAGGAACTCCATTTAACTAACATTTTCAACACATTTGAACAGAACACTTTTGTTTCGAAAGAGGTTAACAGCTTTCCATGGAACACATTCTGAGGATTTTTTTTTTTTACAGTTTTCTAAATGTTTTTCTTAAACATTTTTTTTTCATTATCATAGAGGCATATAATTCTTACTTTATAAATATGGAAATGAGTAAAGAGAAGTGAACTTGAAACATAGCCACTAGCCAGTGGTTAAACATGGATTAAAATTCAGTTCTGCTGACTACAAATCATATACTTTTTCTACTGTACAACCTTTAACAATAAATAATTACTGAGTTCAAACCAAGTATCAGGTCTTGGTCAACTAAGTATATTGGTAAGGAGAAAGAAAAAGACATGGGATTTGATTTGTCTTCATGGAACTCATGGTGGTAGTTAATGTGACAGATTTATTTCTCCAAAATCCATTTTCCACTCCTAGTCTCCACCTCCTTTAAAAATTGAGGAATATGAGAAAAATTTAATTTCTTGGAAAATCCTACGTAAATACTATAAATTAATCATATTTTTCAATGTTGGCTATGGAATTACCTCAAAATGTATAGTAAATTATATGTCAGAGTTTAAGTTATGCCAAATTCTCTATTAGCATATCTCAGTAGTACCTATTATTCATTCCTGCATTCACTCACTCACTCTTTCATTCATACATCCTTTCAACAAATATTTATTGGGTACCCACAATATCTAGCCCAGTGTTCTATGTAAACATAGCAAATGTTGCTATTCCCAACCCTGAGGCACCACAGGATCTTGAAGTACCTTCTGAATCATTAATAAACTCTAGCACAGTAGTCAAGCATGTGGGTTCTAGAGGCTGGATTTGTTGGTTCAAATCCCACATCTGACATGATATTCAATCTTACTAGATACATAATCTTGGACAATTTACTTAATGTTTCTGTGCCTCAGTTTCTGTATTTCTAGCATTTAGATAATAATGGCATCTAACTCTAAATGAGTTATTACATAAAGAAGGCTTAGTATAGTATCTGGTACACAGTAAGTACACATTAAATCTTAGCTATTATTTTTATCATTTTTAATAATTACATAATTTTATTTAGGTGTTAATATATTCTAATTCTTTAAGAAAAGTATAATTCAAATGACATATATGTGATTACTTTTTATTAAGCTAGAGTGGGAAAAACCCATTCCCTGACCATGGCAACATCCAATTTACAAAATTTGATCAAATTTATAAGTAAAACAAACTTCATGCATCATTTCTCAGAGTAATATGTAACACGTAACGTGTCCATGAGGTCTACTGAGTCTACCGAATCAGATTCAGATTTATTTTCTGTGTAACAATTGGAAAATCCAAATTTTAACATCACTAGGTCCCCTTAGTGACAAGAGACATGGAGACATGAGATCTGGGGTGGCTTAATTTTCATGAGGCACATAGAATAGCAAAAGGCTGAGCATCGCAAATAAACATTTGAAAAGATCAGCTGAGGAAAAAGCTACTCGAGAGTCTGTTCAATATGGACAAGGCTCGTACCTTCAGGTGGATCTATTAATTGGAAACACAACGGAATTTCCAATGCAAGTGACAGGCCTGAAAAAACAAGCCAACAAAACTAAACAAGTAAACCCCTCAAATCCATGCAAATGTTTCTAAAATAACCACAATAAAATGTTTTTAAGTTCTGAACAGCAGAACAAAATGCAGTTTTCTTAGGAAATATTAAACAAGGCATTGTGGCTATACTTTATTAACTCTATCAGACTTACTTCAGGTGAAACCCAAATCTCTGAGCAGCATTGAACACAGCTATAAATCTGCATTTTACACTTTGTTAAACTACCGCTTGTATTATTTCTGCCAATTTGGGTAATTGAGCAGAAAGCACACATACAAAAAAGAGTTTCATTCATTATTTCTAGCTCTTCACCCGTGGTCTTTAGAATGGCTCTTCCTAATATTTCTCAGTTTCCCTATATACTCAGATCCCATTTATACAATGCCTTATTCAAGGCTCTTTTCCCCGGGAAGTTATTAAGACTCAGTCAAACCTCATGACATGAGGGCAACTTCATGAGACTAACCTATAAAACTGATCTTTCTTTAGAAGAAAAATTTGGAAATCCTAGGGAAAAATAATGAAATTTACATATAGCCTCAGTTGTGGCAAAAACATTAACAAGATTCATGAGGTCTTACATTTGGATAGCTTTAAGGTTTTTTTTCTTTTTCTTAATCAAACATTCTCATATATTGCATGTGGTATAAACAACATACAATTTCTTAAATTGTAGCATTAAAATTAATAATGTGTGCTGGAAAATGGGAAAAGGACTTTGATCTCCAAAACACTTACTTTTCTGGACCTATAAAAATATAGATATGTTACTACTTAGTTTTTAAGCTGTTATGTATAGCAACAAAACTAACTAAATCAGAGAAAAATTTCCACTTAAACCATCTTTCTTAGAAATGGTCTTAAAAATCAATAGCGTGAGTTTTAAAAATAAATCTCAATAATACACGACTTAAAAAATTAAACTTAATTTAAGTCTGATAAATGACATAAAGTACTGAATTCATTTTCATATGATTTCCTCTTAATGCAAAAGTTACTTTTTTCCAAAAATGTTTTTTGTAAAAAATATAAAGCCTTATTTTATTCAATGCTTAGCTACGTTTTTCATCAGTGCCAAAAAAACTTCAGCAAAATGACAAAATTCCACACATTTTCCATGCTACTTCTCTTCCCCAAACAGCCTCACTTTGGGGGGTTGTGGAGAAAAGGATAGATTGGCTAAGTGAACAGTATATGCCAGCCCCATTATATGTCCCTTGGGTTTCTTCTTTTTCCACTTAACTTGATATTGCCAAAACTACTTTAGTTCCACTTCTACGATATGTAAGTTTTAATAAAACATGTGCATCTTGTCCTTAGCTCCCTAAATGTGGCTGGAAATAATTTATGATAAAGCCTGAAGACAGTTTCTCAGCTCAAGTTTAAGGCAGAGTATATCCACATCCCCAAATTTGATATAGCTCCTCAATTCTTCATGGCTCCAAGACTCATTTGATACATTGAAAGTAATTTCATGGGTTTGTTTATACCACAACCAATGTTCTTTTGCAGAAAGAAAAGGTTTCCTTGGAAATTTATTCCCTTTCGGGACATATTACGCGGGTCCCTAGGGATGAAGAAAAAGAAACTCGAATATAAGATGATGTGGCGAGGAAAAGGGAAGGGGGGGGGAGAAAAAAAGGAAGATCAGAGCATGATGTAGAACTGTTTGTACTTTATGAACTGAAGGTGGGTAGAATTACAAGTTCAAAAAGGATTAATATGTTCTTCTCTACTTTGTTCTTACCTCAAGTACTAGAGCTGACTAATTCACTCTGTTTTTACCGTTTTCTTTTTTCTTTTTTTAAAGCAACTACTATGTACCAGAGCCTGTATTAAAGGCAAAACATAGGAAAGAAGAAGAACTTAAAAAGTGAATCTGGTGAGGAAAAAAACATGAGGAAAAAGACAAATAGCTACTTAACGATAATTATTTAAAAAAAACATGATTCTGGGGAATTCCTTGGCAGTCCAGTGGTTAGGACTCAGTGCTCTCACTGCCGGGGGTCTGGGTTCCATGCCAGGTCGGGGAACTAAGATTCCACAAGCTGTGCGGTATGGCCAAAAAAAACAACAGGGACTTCCCTGGTGGCGCAGTGGTTAAGAATCCGCCTGCCAGTGCAGGGGACACAGGTTCGAGTCCTGGTCCAGGAAGATCCCACATGCTGCGGAGCAAATAAGCCCGTGCGCCACAACTACTGAGCCTGCGCTCTACAGCCCGTGAGCCACAACTACTGAAGCCCACACGCCTAGAGCCCGTGCTGCGCAACGAGAAGCCACCGCAATGAGAAGCCCGTGCACCGCAACAAAGAGTAATACCCGCTCGCCGCACCTAGAGAAAGCCCGCGCGCAGCAACGAAGACCCAACACAGCCAAAAATAAAAATTAATTAATTAATTAATTAAAAACAACAACAACAACAAAAACATGATTCTGGGTTGCAGAAGAGGAAGGTTGATTAATGTATCAATTTACCACTGACTTTGTCAATTTGAATCAATAATATACAGTGGATGGTATTCCTGCTTTTTTGATTATTTATCTAAATTGAAAACTCCCTGAAATGTTTTTTGTGGGAAGGGGGCATCCTAAAGGAAGTATACAATAAAACATTATTTTCTATTAAACACATTTTATTTGCTTCCAGCCATGACCGGAAGTATTAAATATTTCACCAAGACACGTGTTTCAACATAAATTGTTATCTAGAAATAGAGGGAGGGATATAATTTGACAAATAAGATATTTGTACAGTTATTGCTGTGTCACAGCCAAAGTTTTTAATGAAACTGCCACAGAAAATACTTTAGTTTCTCATCTTTTGTTGAGGAATTTAAGACTTAGAATTGTGGGATTCAAAAATGATCAGAAAGTCACATTTGAAAATTGAGAATTATTGTCATTGATGGAAGTATTAGGGCGATTTTCCTGTTAGGCTACATTTCTTCTTTTTTGGAAGTGGTCATGGGGGAATGACTGTTCTAATATGGTTTCTGGCTGCAGGGTATGTACAAAATGCCCAAGATAGTATCCTTAGAAGATGACAAATTCAATTTTTCAGAATCAATAAATTACACAAGGTACAGTCACAGCTTTAGAAGTGTAGCCAAACTGAACCTCTAGCCTGTAATGTTTTTCCTCCTTCAAGCTACCGTTATTCAAAACTTAAAGAAAAAAACTTTTTTGCAAGTTCCATATATTCAAAGAGCTCATTAGAACCATAAACTAGACCGCTTAGAATAATCTAATTTATAATATATTACAAAAACACAATTTTGACTTCAAAAGATAAAGTCAATCAGAGGAGGCTCTAAGAGACTACCCTATGTGTTCAATTCGTAAGTCAGGCTAAGAAATGTTTTTAAAAATGCTTAAAAATTGAATCCATTATATTGGCAGAGACCTTATTTTCAGCCTCTCTCCTCCTTCCTGATTTAACAATACAGGTGCTGTTATTCAAGTTACTGTACATATTACAGTATATTTATTGAGTCTTTATAACATTGCTTTGTGGTTAAGATAGACTCTGGAGTCCAATTTCTTGAAATCAAACCCTAATATCACTCTTACTAGCTCCATGAATCTGAGTAAGTTATTTTTATCATTTCTAGGTCCAGTTTCCACATTGTAAAATGGAGATAATAGTAGTATTACCAAGTTGACATAATTTTTATGAAGATAAGAAGAGATCAGCAATGTAAAACCATTCAATGGCTTCTCATTTCATTTAGAATTAAATTTGAACTCACTGCTATAACCTGCAAGGCTTGAATGCTCTTTACTGTGCCCGGAATGAATTTTTCCATTTCTCAGCATTATTAGCTCACCCTTACCCTTCAGGTACCATTTCAAATAGCACTGCCTCAGAGATATTTTCCAAGACTAACGAATAAGCCACCCTTCCATCCATCCATGCCTCCATCCATGCCTCCATCCATCCAGCATCAGCCAATAGATACTGAGCACCTACCCTCAGCCAGGCTTGATACTAGGTACTGGAGTTAGGGAATAAACAAAAGAGGCCAGCCTTACCTTCATCTTCCCCAATTCTCTTCAGCATGACCATCTGTTTCCTGTATTTAATGGCAATCTGAAATTATCTTGCCTATTTATGTCATTACTTGCTTATTGTCTATCTCCCATTCTAGAAAGTGAGTTCGAGGACCAAAAATCTTTTGGTCTTATTTTCTATATGCACTGTACCTGGCAGCAGTTAAGGGACTCAATAAACATTTGTTTACAGAATGACTAATTAGTTTGCCCAGAAGAAAATTAAGTAAGAGAAGTTCACTAGTTAGGAATTTGAATAATGAGGAGTTGATTCAAAAATTCTATAGCTGGGAAAAGACTTCTTTGTCTTCAATTGCATTCTCCCTAGAGTTCTCTTGCTATTAAAAAAAAAAAAAAAGCATCTTGTGTATGTTTGTCAAATTATAATGAATAAAATGCCTACTATTTTAGTTTTAAGATTCTGTGGTACCCCTAGATGGAAATGGAGACATTCTGAGTTGCTGTATATCAGGATGCAAACAAGAGAACACAAGTAGTAAAGACACTTTGTCCCTTCACTCTCTAACTTATAATTTTCTTTCATCCCTTGCCTTATGTGGCCAAAGACTGCTAGTTTCTCATACCATATACGTCTACTCTTACTCTTCACACAAACCCAATTTTTGCAGAGATGGCAATGTGCCTAGCTTACAAACATTTCCTGACCTCCCCTCCCTTATAGATCAGGAAGCCATGGGACACAATGTTGGCCCATCAGATGTAAACAGAAGTCACTATGGGAAACTTCCAAGAAAGCACTTTAAAAGGGGGAAAGACTTGGTTAGCTTGTCTCTTTTTGCCCTTCTCCCTTTCTATTCTTCCTGCCTGGAAGTACTTTAGGATTCTGGAGATGAAGCAATGATCATCTGACCCAAAGTAACCAGGAGGAAGAGATAATCGCCTGTGCCCCAACATCCTGAAGCCATGAAAATGTCATCATTGAAATCAATCTGAGCAGACATGTACAAATGCAAACACACACACACGCGTATGCATGCATGCACATACTCTTATGGAAGAGGAGCAATAATGCCAGGCAACCAGTATAGACCAGGAAAGGCCTTCGAAGAGAAACAGATCCACACGTTAACTGAATTTGGATTCATTCCAAAGCAAAATTATAACATTCTAACCATATGTTTGGTACACAGAGGAATCATTTATGTCATTAGTTTGATTCCCATTATGTATGTGATACTTATATCAAATTCAGCCTTGTGAACTCAACAAAGATGGTAGAAATAACTTGTGGTTATCTCAGTTCCCTTTGTTGCCATACATCTGGTTCTTGAATAAAAAGTGACCATCACTATTTTATTTATTTATTTTGTTTAAAAAGGACAAATGCCCAGAATGGTGAGAACCAGGTAAAACCAGTTTGGAAAACAGATTAAAACAATGTTTCTGGGGAAAAAAAAAAAACAATGTTTCTGAAGTATGTTTTATAGAACCTGGTTTAGTTGTTTTAGGGAAAAAATCATTAGTTGTTAATAGTTGTTTGGGGGAAAATCATCTTAAAAGATTTTAGAAATATTGGGCTAGACACATGTTATTTTTAACACAGAACTTCACATGTCCTTTAATATTATGACCTCAGAGTGAGAAATATAGCAAATGAATTTCTCAATAGCCTCAATTTCTCAAATATAGTTTATCTCAGAAACTGAACTCATTTCTCAAAGAGCACCTGTGTGCCACAGAGCACAGTTTGGGAAATCATGAAGAATTTTGTTTTTCAAAATGTTTCAATTCAAAAAACTCAGAATTTCAGAGAAGAACAATACAAAAATACATACTTCTAGATAAGTCAAGACAATGAACATTAACCTTAAAATCTAGCATTTAGAATAATTTGTCTGCTTTTTGTTTCAAAAATAAACATGACACACACAATAATTGCATCAGGAAAGTAAAAAGACAACCCAGAGGGTTGCAGAAAATATTTGCAAATCACAAATCTGATAGGGGGCTTGTATGTAGAATACTTGTACAAAGAATACAGAATCCTGAAATAATACCAAGAAATTAACCCAATTAAAAAGTGGGCAAAAGGTTGAATAGACATTTCTTCAAAGAAGATATACAAATACCCAACAAGTACATGAAAAGATGCTCAACATCATTAGCTACTGGGGAAAAGCAAATCAAAACCACAATGAGATACCACTTCATACCCACTAGGATAGTTATAATAATATTTAAAATACACATGCACACAGAAAACAAGTATTGGTGAGGATGTGGAGAAAAATGGGAACCCTCATGGTAAAGTGGTACAGCCACTTTGAAAAACTATTTGGCAGTTTCTCAAAATATTAAACATGGAGTTACCATATGATCCAGCCTTTTCACTCCTAGGTATGTACCTGAGAGAAATGAAAATCTATGTTCACAAAAAATTTGAACAAGAATGCCCACAGGAACATTATTCATAATAGCTGAAAAGTGGAAACAACTCAAAGGTCCATTAATTAATCAATGGAGAAACAAAATGTGGTCTATTCATACAATGCAATTTTATTTGGCAATAAAAAGGAATAAAGTATTGATATAGGCTACAACATGGATGAACCTTCAAAACATTATGGTAAGTGAAGGAGATCAATCACAAAGGGCCACAAATAGTTGATTCCTTTTATGAGAAAAGTCCAGGACAGGCAAGTCGATAGAGACAAAATAGGCTACTGGTTAACTGAGGCTGGAGGTGGTAGGGAGGCAATCAGGACTGGGAAGTGACTGCTAATGGAGAGTAGGTTTCTTCTGGAGATGGTGAAAATGTTCTGGAATTAGACAGTGGTAATGATTGCACAACTCAGTGAAATGCAGAAAACCAATGAATCGTATACTTCAACTGGATAATTTTCATGGTATGTGAATGACATCTCAATAAATCTGTTTTTAAAAAATAAGCACACACACCTCTATGTACACACCCATTCCACACTAAGGAACTCCTTAAGGAAAAATCATAAGCATTAGATTCATCTCTTTTTAAATTTGAGGTGTATTATTGAAAATATTGCGGAATAGAGAATTATAATTACTTCTTTAGGTGTAAGATATTTTAACTGTATTAAACAGTAAATTTAAGCATGACTCGTTTCTAGTAGCAAGTGATAAGCCTGTGCCTGGTGACTGCTATTCCTACTACTAGCTACTCTGGAATTATTTAGGAAACTTTCCACTTATACTAGTTCTACCTGCAGAATCTGAACCAAAGAGAGATTTCATAAGTACTGACATTGTTTTTATTTCTAAATTGGCTCCAGAGGTAATTCTCCAGTAAAGAGATACAATATCTGACATTTCGGGATTTGTTATTTTAAACTGCTTTCACACAGTTCCTTTCATTTCTTTTTCTCTGTGAGCAAAATGCCTTTCAAAATACTTGAGGGTCAATAACAGCATTAATATGGGTATTTAAAACTTATTTTAATAATCTTCTTGTAATAATAATTCTTCAAATAATTAATGTTTGGACCAGTATGTGACCTTCCATATATATTAACATCAAAAACCACATGAGCCAATATTGCATGTCAAGAGCTGTTGGATGCTTTACGTACAATGAAAACAGAGATGGAATTCGGGCCATCTCATTTTAGTAGAGGAGAAAGACACATAAGCAAATTAAAATAATATATGAGCACACATTTGTTTCTCCTACTAGTGGCTCAGTCTTCACTGTGTGCCTGGCATGCATTAAATATTTTCCATGCATTATTTTGAAAATCCTCGAAATAATCCTCCTGGAGTAATATCATTTCCCCTCTTGTATAAATGATGGAACTGAGACATACGGAGAGCTCCTTACTATGTGGCATCTGCCAAAGGTCCCACAGCAAGAATGCGTACAGCAAGGTGTGCCTGTCAAACACTAGCTCTTATCCTCTACATTTTACTCCCCACATATCATGAATGAATAAGTTGCTAATGGAATCACAAATATGGAAGCAGTGAATTCTTCCTTGAGAGGTAGAGGCAATAGTGAGAGCTGAACTAAAGGCAGGATGCGATTGCTGTGATGGGTTTTTTGGTGTGTACAGGAAATTACCAAGGATTCTAGGTAGGCTGTGGTCAAGATACTCAGATCTTTGTAAATGAAGTAAAAGGGTTCAGAATATATTTTAAAGGCAAGAGGAGACATCAGACACTTTAAAGTAGAAATTATATGAACGTACGTGTGCTTTAGAAAAAGCCAAGTCTATAGACATAGTTGCAGATTGTTTGTGTGATGGGGCAATTTGTGGGAAGGAGATTAATGGCAAGATCACTTAGAAGACCCCTACTAAACACAGAATTAAAATAACATTTTCAACTTAAAGTCCATTCCCATTTCTGTCTCATCCCCCAAGGAAATGTTTCAATTGAAGATACATCTGACTTGGGATACAGCATCTCACCCTTTCACATTCAATGATGAAGACCATAAAATACCTCATCAGTGTTTTCACCTGAGGTTGCAATATTATCAACAGGTATTATTAACCAAAGAAAGTCAAAGCCTAATAAATTAGAAACCCAACAAAAAAAAAATAGAGAACAAAAGAAAAAGGGGGAATCTTGCTCTTTTCTTCCCTTAAATAGTTAATTTAAATCTCAACTGCAGCTTGAACACCTTTAAAGGATCCTTGAGCCATAAATTGTGCCCAAGCTCTAGAGTGGTTGACAGGCATTCAGATTTGCATGTTTTCAATTACACAGATGAGTGTAAGGGCTCTTCCCACTCAGAACATTGCACTTAAAGTGTGAGTGTGAATATGGATGAGACGATAAAAAAAATAATCTCATGACATGCATTACCCATTAGAGGTGGATCATACTCTGCCCATCAATTGGATGGCTCTGGGAAGAGTCAAGGATGAATGCCTTTTAAAGCTCAAGATAGACATGTTTTGATGAGGAGACCTATATGACGTATGTATTACTCACTAATTCCACAATTATTAAGCACTAACTAACTAACTACCAGATGCTGGGTTATAGAAGAGAAACAAAAACTAAATGAGTGTCCATCTCGAAGGAAATCTCATTCACTAGAGGGAAAGAAAGATGTAAATAAAGAATTTAAATATGTTCTGGATGAAATATGTCCTGGGTGAAAGTGCCGCCTTGCTGTGTGAACTCTGACTTGATTTTCCAGAAATAATAAAAACATTATGAAAAAAAAGAATTAAAATATAATATTATAACCCTTAAAATATCTGCTCCTCAAAGACTGTATAAACCATTTAATATGTGTTTTGAAGGTGTAAGAGGGTCTTGATAGAAAGCAAAGGAGGGAGATCAAGGTGTCTGAAGGATCATCCCAGGTGGAAGGAACACCACTGGCAAATGCTCAGAAAGTGACAGTACATGGATTATTTGTTCAGGAAAAGAAGACTCGACCACTGATGGCCTGTATTTAGGACGTACTAAAAAAAGGTGGGGGGAGGCAGTCAAATTTTGAAGGGCCTGAAATGGCAGGCCAAGAACTTGGAATATTTATACTATGGGTTTAAGACAGTCACTGCTTTGCTCAGATTTGTTCTTTTTTTTTTTTTTTTAAATCTTTATTGGAGTATAATTGCTTTACAATGTTGTGTTAGTTTCTGCTGTATAACAAAGTGAATCAGCTATGTGCTTACATATATCCCCATATCCCCTCCCTCTTGCGTCTCCCTCCCACCCTCCCTATCCCATCCCTCTAGGTGTACACAAAGATTTGTTCTTGAGAAAGATCCCATCTAAGAAAGTGTATAACAGATTGGGGTCAGGTGAAGGTGGGAGCCTGCATGAAGACCAGTTAAGAGATAATTTTATAATCTGGGCAAGAGCTAAGAAGGATCTGAGCCAACAGGAATGGAGGATATGGGGAAGAGGGAGAGAGCTTCATGGGGTAGAATTTGATTTACTTAAAGAACACGAATAAGGGCAGAGTTAGAAAAAGGAGTATGTTACAATCTATTCACTTTCCATACCGTACTCAAAACATCTGTCTTAAAAAAAATGCAAACTCCTTGATGGCACACCTAACTGCCATCCACTGAGCCTAACACTGTGCCTGGCACCTAGGAGATGCTCCTAAACTAATAAATTAATTCATTACTTAAATGCTGAAATATCAAGGTAATAATAGAACACGGACAAAAGGGTAATCATCTAGTGAAAACAGTGGTACAGTTTGAGTTCTAATATCTAGTGAATACTCTAATTGTGTCACGTTTGGAAGTTTCCTCAACACAGCATGGGACCCTTAATACAGTCTTACAGGTTGATTTGAGGAAGCTTCTATAAAGAAGAAACTAATACACGGAAACCCGACATCAATGTGCCTGTTCAACCCCAGTGTTTGTCTCTCATGTCAGTACTGCTCATATTCACATGGAATGCTAGTCATTTGCCTGTCATTTCTAACCACATCAGTGTCGTCAATTTTAATTTGTAAACTCAAGAGATCAGAGACTTTGTATAACTGGTTTTATACACAAAAAAGCACTGTTAGCTCTTAATAAATGCTGCTGATTATGGCCATTTAAAATAACTTCCAAAATAAAATTCAAAAATTCTCAAATCTCTATACAGCACATCTACTAACTACACAGTGTTCATTGAGAATGTGACAATTGCCTGACATTCATATCTGCAAAGTCCTTATCACAGATTTTGCCAGAGTTTGCCTTCTTGTTCAAAGCATCTATCGTTACTTTCATTTATAGCACTTCATATAACTGTTGATGACCCTAGATGAATAATTACATTGTTATTCAGAGAATATATTAGCAAATAAACATAAACTAGTTAAAAATAAAGTTCCTTAAAGTTTTCAATGTATTTGCTTCGTATTGATATTTTGTTGTTTGCTCCCTGTATCTATGATGAGGGCAGAGGCTGGAACCTTAAGGTAAAAATCTAACCATTTAGCAATCACAGGATACAAATCTATCAGACTTGGGCATGGGACATAAAATATTTTTTAAATAAGCTCTTATTTCATAGTTTCTAAAACTGAATAAAAATAGAAACCTAAGACATAGAATAAACAATTTAAAGATCACTCAAAATTTTCCATGTAAAACAAATCTTCTGATAATAATCTCTCTGAGTGTTCAATTAACTTCTTAGGTGTTTTAGAAAGTCCTATTCCTGTCAAAATAGTGGTATCATTTACTTAATAATGGCCCAATATCATAACTGACAATAATTCCCTACTGAAGTTATACCATTCAAATTTCAAATAAATTGTTATGGTGGATTTTTTTTCCAACAGGACAAATTTCACATTATCCTTTAACTCTAAGCTTTACTATATAAATGACCTTCAGAAATTCATTCCATTTTTCTCGGCTTCAATTTCCAAGTAAACAGGGGAGGGGGGGTGGCTACTTATCCATCTCATAGGGATTCTATGACAGAGAAAATGAGAGAATAAACACAAAAGCACTTTCTCATACAGTATAATGATTGTGAGTCAAAAACATCTAAATTGTGAAGCAATTCCTAAAACGACTGACTACATGTTTTTTAAGTTTAATATGTGGTCATGCATCAGAAATACAGGTTGATCTTTAAGATTACTCCTCTTCACATCAAATCAACATTATTTTGCCCTATAATAAGAGAACACAAAGATAATTGTTTATGACTTCTTACAAACTAGCCTGCAGGAACAAATATGGGAAATATGTTCACATAGATGCTGTTTTTGAACACAAGGGGCACTGATTTTGCTGAGATTAGTAGAACAAATATATTGGAGCACTTCTGTTTTGGAATGTCAAAATAAATAGAAACAGGTCTAACAGGATGAAACTAAGAGGAGATTGTGCAGGGGATCAGAAATATGTCCTGATAAGGAAAAACCCTGTTAGCCTTTGGGAACTTCAAGTGGCCTAGTTTGGGTGACATTTCCAAGGATCAGACCTTTGGATTATTACAAGAGAGAGTGCTTTTCTTGGCTGAAATCTGAACCAGACAATAATAAATCTCTTCATTCTCAGGATCCCGTTTCTGATGCTATAAGGTTTTAATTAAACCCAGTCAGACCAAATGGAGGTGTTTAAAAACATGGTCACTTTCTACAAAATGAACAGAGTATTATTCCAATTAATGTACACAAGATGAAAAGGCCTGGGGGAGGACTTGATTGATCCACGTTCCATTTTTTAATTTGTTGAGCTTAGTGAGGCATGTACATTTCTCTTTTTAATTTACTAATTAATTTTAACTTGAAAGGGGGGATTTTTTAAATGGGATTTTCCATCATGCCAAGTCTTAATCAAATGTATTTTTATAGGCATTCATATTTTGATTTGTAGACTCATTCAATCCTTGAAAAATTATTTTTGAATCTATTATTTGGTACTCACATTAGATTTATCTCATGAAATGTATACTCTGAGTCTTATGTCCACTTTCTGGAGAAGGGTGTGCCCATGAGATATGGTCAGTCAAGTTTAGCTGACTCCATAATTCCTTGACTACTATGGATTGTGACATATTTCATAAAGCATGATTTCAATATTCACACTTAGTAAAGGAAAAGATATAATAATAATAGTGTTCTCTAAATTTCACAGATTAACTGTGAGAAATGAATGACTAAAAACTTGTACCTCCTCAAGTTGAATTTCTCAATTTTCAAAGATGAAGTCTGAGCCTGAAATTATTAGATTTCAGGAACTTGTTATAAATGAAATAATTCATGTACAAAAGTAACTCAAAATGGGCAATAGTAAAATGGCAGTCCCTCCTAACAATCTGTTCAATTTGATGCATTTACCTTTACAGGCAAAGAAATGAAACGGATTATTTCTAGAGGCAGGCACTGAGCACTGAACCTGGGTCACAGACAGAATGGCCTCCAGACTTCTGAAAGCTAGAAGTCTGAAATCTACGTGTCAGAGGGCCACCACCCTCTGAAATCCATAGGGCAAGAATCCTTCCTTGCCTCTTCCTAGTTCTGTTGGTATACTAGCAATCTCTTATGTTCCTTGGCTTGTAGCTGCATCATTCTAATCCTCTGTCTTCACATGGCTGTCTTCCCTCTGTGTGTGTCTGTCTCTGTGTCCAAATTCCTATTTTTTATAAGGACACCAGTCATACTGGGTTAGGTCCTCCCAACGACCTCATACTAACTTGATCAGTTTTGTAAAGACACAATTTCCAAATGAAGCCACATTCTGAGGTACTGGGGGTTAGGATGTCAGCATATCTTTGTTGGGGACACAGTTCAACTCATAACATATGAACCTTAGTTTTCTCAAATACAAAATTGGGAAGATAGCTTACCTAATGGGGTTCTCAACCATTTATGGATGAAGCAATTTTTATTTCCTCAAAATAAAATATATACTTGATGAATGGTACTGACAGCCTGTGCTGAATGAAAGATCTTGATAAGAGCTGTGCTGCCTTCTGTGCTTTCTAGAAAAACCTGAGTAGGATCAATTATGTTCAGTGATTGACCATCTAATTCCTCCAGTGGACTTAGAGATAGAGGATGCCTGGATTAGATGATCTCCAAGTCCTTTCTAGCCATGACTTTGACAATTCTAGAACAGTTGTTAGACTCGCATGCTTATTACACAGATGAAATGAACAAAAAAAGAAAAACATCTGTCTTGCCCAAGAAATTTGAACATGAAAACTGAAAAAATCAGAAAAAAAATCATTCTCATAACTCAGAACACTTTTCATATGACTCTTATGAACACCTTTTCCAATGTTCTTCAGTTTTCAAAACCTGAGTTCATTCTCTGCATACCCTGTTTCTCCTATAAATATACCCTTCTCAGGGTACACACACTTTGGCAAATCAGAAGTGTCAGCGAACACCTCTTCGCCAGGTTTTATGATCCCAACTCAGTCTGCCTCTGCTGTGATGTGTGCTCTGGGAAGGTCATGGACCTCTCCCTGCCTCAGTTTTCCCAGATGTTAAATGGGGATGTTAACAAAAACACTATCAGGTATGTATAGTGAGCATATCTTACTTAGCAATAACTTACTACTAAGGTATTACAGATGCAATAAGGACTAGGAAGATAATAGCCATACCAAAGATTTTGAACATGATAAATATCATCAAGGTTACAAAGACTCGATAATAAAAGGAGATACATCATCCCAGCAGCAGCAGCTTCATTCATTTACCTTGGCTAGCCACTAGATACAACTTGTCTGTTCCCATACATGTAATTCAAAGTGTCATCACTCCTCCTGGGGCAACTGCACAGCAGCCACCATGAGAAAATTTCACAATATATTATTCAACACCAATGTGCTCGTGCAGATCACAAAACATAACTGTGTTCTTAATGCTAGTAGCTGGGGTTTGAGAAAGGGAATGAAATGAAAGCAGGGCAGCAATGAAAAGACCGAGATAGAGCAAATGAAACGAAACTCAATGTGACAAACTCCTAGGTTGCCAACTATTCCCAACCTCAATTTTTAGCAATTGAGAGTTACTACTCCCAATAAAAAGAATAACAACTATGACCAAAGGAAACTACTGAAGTTGTCAGAGCATTCCAAAACCTACAGACCCTTTGATCATTGGGTTTTATCCTGCTCAGAAGGACTTGGTCCATTCTCACAAACTCCCCACTTTCCATCAGAGCCTGGGCCTCAGAGAACAGAGTACTTCCTGCTGGGCAGGCAGAGCCTGAGAAAGTTTTCTGGGGGTGGCTCTTTTTTTTTCTTTCAAAGTTATACAGACACACATAAATTGTCTGCTTCAACATTTTAGTCACCTCAACATATGAAACGATGGGGTTTAAACAGTAAAATAACAATATAAGGGGGGAGGGCAGTCTTGCCCCTGGCATCAGGTATTATAAACATCAAGGAGTGCCAGTGTAAACCTTTATTCAAGAGACTGGCTTCTTTGTCAAGCAATGCCTTTCTTCCAAAACATCCTTGCTGCCATATGTCTGCACCCGGCCAGCTGCAGATCTAATAAGAAAGTTCTCATTCATGTTGTATAATGTTTTACAGGTTTGCCACGGGGGTCACTCGCTGTGAGTTCTTTACGTCAGAGTCGCAGCTCTAACAAACAGAGAGGGGAAAGATGCCAAGAAATGTAGGTTGGGAGGAGGGGAGGATCCAGAAAAAAGAAAGGAAACAGCGCATCAAGCTCACAGCCTTTCTATTTATCTTGCCCTCCTTTAATGCCAGAAGCAGTGTTTTTATTATTAGGGAAGAAAAAGAGAGGAAAGGGGGCAACTATTAGGTTGGATAAACATTATCATCAAATATAAGATTAGGAATGCCTAACTACCTCCCTCCTGACTATCTAATTTAGAAAGGGGAGATGCATTAGTCGTTTCAGATCTTGGGTGGCTATTTAATTATGTTCCTGTTGTTGTATTTATCATGTTAAAAAATACAAAGAAAAAGATGTTTCTTAATAGCCCTAAAACATGAAGATCTTATTAGGTTCATAATTTACTTCACTGAGGGACTGGGATACATCATTAATTAAAAATACTACATTATCTAATAAACTCATGTTGATATGAAATGAGATGCAACAAGTGAAAAAAATCAGTTTAAGACTGACACTAAATGTTTTCAGAAAGTAAATGGATGATAGCTTTTACTGAGTGTTCAGCCCCCCAAGAACCAAGCGCCTTGTTGTGAACTCATTAAGTACATTTGTGGGATCATTCATGAAACAGAGATCCCTCTGCCAGATGCAGAGAGAGGTTTAGAAGGCACATGACACACGCTCGTATTACTTTCTTATGTTGACTTGCTTTAATTGTAATACTTTTTTCCTTAGCAAGTTTGATAGGAAAGCAAATTTTCGAGTGAATTTTAGATCCTGGATACAGTTTTAAAACTTAATCAGAAGTAAATTCTACCTTTGAAAAAAGATAGAATGCAATCTCAAAAAGGAAATACTGCTGGCTCATTAAAATACAGCATCTGAAAGCAAACAGACAGGTGCCTACAGCATTGCTGACTAGAAGTCAACTTGAGAATAATAAATATCATTAGGGAGAAGAGTAATTTTATTGGAGAAAAATAGCATCAACTAAATAGAAGATAAGAAATTTCTACAAGGTACCTAAGCAATGTGTCATGGCAGTGAAGGTATGTATCAATCATCAAGTGTGATGTTCATTTCACAAGAAAGACCTCAGATAATAATCACTGCATGAAATGAGAGGAGAAGGAAAGGTGGCATCAAGAGTATCTAATATCATATTGGTGAATTTTATATTAGCATTCACAGCCTCAACGACTTCGAAATAAAGTCCTAGAGTAGAAGGCCATTTTCTTTTACTTGGAAAATTTCTTCTTATTATTTTTCATCCTTAGTATTTATAAATACTCAGAGAAAAAGCAAAAATCTCCAAGTGGGAAACTGTTCTTTGGCTCTTGGTACTGATAAGATAGCAATTTTTAGTAACTCATTTTCTTGTTTTACAGTCTTTTTATGTTGCCAAATCTCCTCTTGTCTCTCTTCCAATCATTTATTCTCTCAGACTCTGAGAAGTACTCTTTAGTGAGCTCAGCAGAGGGCCCAATCTCCCCGCCCCCCAAAAAAACCCAAAGTAATATTTTGCAAAGTCTGTCACGTTTTAATATCACTCTTCACTGTACTCAAATGCAGCCAGTCAGCACTAATGTTACATAACTGAATAGCAAAATCCTGTTAAGACTAATCTTATATGGCCAGTGACTGGTGTTACATTTTGAAATAGTGACTGTGACACTGAAGAGTCTTTGCTCTAAAAAAAAAGTTCCATGGTGCTTCAATGGAAGCATCTCAGAAAGGTATTTTTAAAGTCCTCAGTGACAAAGTGAAATGGATGATATCAAAAAGGCCCCAGAGAAATCAGGATGTTTCCACTCTGAATGAGTTGAAAAAGGAATAATAAAATGATTACTCTAGAAATCAACTTTTAGTCCTTCAAACTCCATCGGGTTGGCAACAATGAAAGTCTCTTAAATATAAAATTAAACATGATCCAGCAATCCCACTCCTGGGCATATATCTGGACAAAACTGTAATTCAAAAAGATACATGCTCCCCTATGTTCACAGCAGCACTATTCACAATAGCCAAGATGTGGAAACAACTTAAATGCCCATCGACAGAGAAATGAACAAAGGTGTGGTACATATATACAATGGAATACTACTCAGCCATAAAAAAGAACAAAATAATGCCACTTGCAGCAACATGGATGCAACTAGAGATTATCATGCTAAGTGAAGTAAGTCAGAAAGAGAAAGACAAACACCATATGATATCACTTATATGTAGAATCTAAAATATGACACAAACGAACCTATTTATCAATCAGAAACAGAATCACGAACATAGAGAACAGACTGGTGGTTGCCAAGGGGGAGGGGGGTGGGGGAGGGAAGGTGTGGGAGTTTGGGGTTAGCAGATGTGGGCTTTTATATAAGGAATGGATAAGCAGCAAGGTCCTACTGTATGGCACAGGGAACTATATTCAATATCCTGTGATAAATCATAATGGAAAAAAGAAAAAAGAATGTGTGTGTATATATATATAGCTGAATCACTTTGCTGCACAGCAGTAATTAACACAACATTGTAAATCAACTGTACTTCAATTAAAAAAAAATTCAACATGATGGTAATAACAAAAACGGTAAACTCTTAAATAATGGTTGCTACACAACATACTTTTCTAAGCACGTATATAGGTGACTCATTTAGTCCTCACAACAACCTTGTGAGGTCAGTATAGTACGATTCCCTTTATACACATGAGGAAGCTGAGACACAGAAGTTAATAACTTGCCAAAAGGTCCGGGACAGCTATGTAGCTCCATCCTCCTACCCACCAGAGCGCACTGCATAGAGGTTCTGAGAACAAGGAAGGGGTAAGAAAAATTAGCACTCCATAGGGGCCTTCTAAGATTCTGAAATGTTTACTTTTTATGCCCAGTGGTTGGTATATGTGTCTCTGTTTTATACTTAATTATTGTTCTTATTTTAAATAGTATATATACACTTACTATATATATATACTTAGTATATATAAACCTATATATATTAAATAGTATATATAGGTTTATATATAGTCAAAATAATATTTGTTAAGAATAATAAGTATATATAGTACTATATATAGTATATATATAGTACTATATTGGTTACATGTACTCTTTTTAATATTTGATATATTTTAAATTTAAAAATTTAATGTAAGAAAATAGCTATTATACAAATTTTAGAAGTTGGTATAAGGGCATCCTGACTGAATTTGAGATGTAGGAAATGAACTTTATCATCTTTTAATGAACATATATCATGATTTTAGTAATTTTTTGGTCACATTCTGAAAGATACCTGAAGATCTCCTGCTCTTCTAAGAAATAAACTTTGGCAAGTAACGACCTCTCTAGGCTGTGTTTTCCTCATTCAAAAACAAGAAAATTAAACAGATGATCATTAAAATTCCTTACAGCTTTAGAATTCTAGGGTGCTGAAGATCTGAACAAAGCTGTACCTGCTAAAAAAAAAAAAAAACTTGCCACTCAAATCTAAACACTGTGAATAGCACCAGAATTTGTCAAATCAGGAGCGCTGATGAAGCCTCATTCCACTGAATCTGTTTTCTCTTGGTCCCCCTGCCTCACCATCCTTTCTAAGGCAATCCCCTGGGACTGCAATGGGTAGTTCCACAAGTGAATCTGCCACCACGAGACCTGGGTTCAAGACATGGTTTCCCACTTAAATAGGCTTGAGACCTTAGATAAGTCATTGACTCTCTCTTCTCTTTACTAATTTGTTTTATTACATATATGAAAGACCTTGTATCAATGACATATACACGGAAAGTAATAACCCTACTATATATACCGTGTGTCTTCCTAAAGAGGGGTATGCAATTCAAATAACATTTTAAATCTGCCCAAGAGAATTTGGTGAATCATTTTAAGGCAAAGAACTTTTCTATGAAGTGAATCATCCACTGATTATTTTCTTTCATAATTCAGGTTTTAAAGACATTTTTCACTTTAAGTGATATACTCCTGCATCGCAGAGGTACTGTTTTCTGAAGGAAATCCCAAGCATCATACGCCCAGTTGGAAATTTATAAATTTCATTGTTGCTTTGGTCAATAGCTCAGGACATTCAAATGACCACATCAAAAACTATCAAGTTCTCGACACCAAAAATCAACATTTTAATGCAATGTTAAGAAAGACATCTATCAGGGTGGACTAAATAAGCCAATTGATAAAATGATCCAGGTTCTTTAAAAAAACAAAATTTAATTTTAATTAAGCTCTGTGCACCAAAATATTTTCCTGGTGAACATCCAGGAAAGTGAAAAAGAAAGAAAGAAGATTAAAGATGGCAACTGAGACAAGAGGAAACTAGCATTCTCTTCTCCTAAGCACAATTTTGTATGTTGTATGCATGGTCCCCTAGTTTCAAGAGGAGCCTACAGCAGACAGCTGAGGGAACCAGGTCTGATCCTAGAAGATGGTTGACCACCTGCCTGTAGCACAAGAAGCCGTGGCTTGTGATACTCAAGACGGATCCTGTGGGCACCAAAGTCACAGGGAGAAAAGTGGCAATTTTAAGAAAGATGTTGAACTCGGGAGTGAGGAAGAATGCTGCCACTTTAATGTATTGGTCTCAAAATAAGTACAGCAAATTATTATTCTTCATTCATTAAATGTTCACTATCTTTTGCCTAACCCTCTTCCCCAGTGTTGCTTGTACCCCAGGACTTGGTCTTCAGACAGTCTCCTTCGTCATGTACATTCAACCCCTTACAGATCTCATGGTAGCACATTCCTTTAACTACCATTCATATGGTGATGACTCTCCAGTTAGTATTTCTAGCCCCAACCTTCTCCCTGAATGGTAAGGTCATATATAGCTTCAAAGATCGCCAATGCGCCTTTGAAACTCAACATTTCGGAAATCAAATGTGTTATCCCTCCCCCAAAGTCTGCTTTTCCCTGCCCCTCCCCATTTCCTTGTCTCCCTTCTTACTATGAGGTACTGTCAGCCAATCATCAGTTGCTTAGGCCAACAACCTTAGCATCATCCTGAAGGCTCATACCCCATTTCCAATTAACTCAACAGTAAATTCCAGAGTCTCAACCTTCAACATACATCACAATTTCAGCCACACCTCAAAGCACTAAAAAGACTCTAACCTAGATGACTGCAAAGCCTGCACCCAGATATTCTCACGGTTTGCTTCCTCACATCATTCCAGTGCTCAGACAACAACAACTCAAAGAACCCTTCCCCTGACCACACCATGTAAGACTGCACCCTTTTATACTTTTATACTCTATCTTCTTTCCCTGCTTTCTTTTCTTCCTAGAACTCAGCATTTCCTGGTGTACTTAATTATGTTTCTTATCTGTCTTCTGCTGAAGTTCTCAAACTCTCACAAGCACCGGGAAGGTTTATGAAAAGGCAAATGACTGGGCCTCACCCTGCACAGAGTTTCAGATTCAGTAGGTCTGGGTGGGGCCTGAGAATCTCTATTGCTAACAATTCCCAGGAAATGCTGATACTACTGGTCCAGAGGTGACACTTTGAAAAACACTGCCTTACAGAGTATAAGCTCCTTGAGAGCAGGGCCATTATGTTTGGGGATTTTTTAAAGAAATTTATTCAATTTAATTCACAAACTTTATACAGCTTATTACAATAAAAGAAAACAAAGCAAAACAAAAAACAGTGAAAACAAGATACTTTCAAAGTCTGGGCCCTTCCAGCCTTCCAAACGTAAGAGTTCTGAAAGTTGTGTACACCAATTGGAAGAACAAAACAAAATTCAGAATGGTGCCATGACATTTCGTAAAAGGAATCAACACTGTATCCCCAGCACGTGGGAAAGCATCTGGCCTAGTACATATGGGTGATGCCCAATAGCATTGGTCGAAAAATGAATGATTAATTCTAGAATAAACCTGTTTTAATGTTAACAGACATTTCCATGGACATCAGATCCTAAATAATTTATACCAAAACATTCCTAAAACAAAATGTAGTATAAATACCCATGTGCATCTTTTTAAAATAACCTATTCATCAAACTGGAAACCTGGGTATTACCAATCATTATCAAACACACACTGATAATCAAGACAGTGACACACATACAATAATCACTAATTCCCAACTGAGTACTCAAATTTACTTAAACTCACTACCTTCTCAAAATGATTAGCTAAAATGCCTGATTGTTTCCTAACATCTATGGTTTTCCAGACTTTTTAAAATAATTTCCCTATTAGTCATGTCATCATTCCTCTTTCCTAACATAAATTCTCATCCCATAGCAGCTGGATTGTACAGTAGTTCCTGGCTCCAAAAGACATGTACAAAGTTAAAAAACCATGTTGCCTGTTTTCTTCCCGTCCAGCCAATCTGTTTCTAGAAAACTGCAGGTTAATCTGATGCTTATGAGCCCAAGATAAAAAGAAAGGCCCTAGAGAGACAGCCAGAAGTTGGTCAAGGAATGGATTTGAAGCAGAAGGAGAAGAAATATACCAAACAAAAAGGGAAAGGAAAAACATGCAGCTACACTTGGAACAAAGTGTGTCCTCACTTTTACGAGGAGCAAGGGCCTTGCTTGAGTCCCAGCTGTGGGTGGACGTGAAGAATTTTCCATCAGAGAGGTGGGGAAGGGGATGCGCCATGAGTCGAGACCCCCTCCCTCCCTGCCCTCCCTGGTTCTTCTCCCTCAATCTCGGATCATTGGCCCCCTTTGTAGCATGAGTCTCACATGGGTGGCCCAGAACAAGGCAGAGAACTCCTCACCCCACAAAACACACACTAGAACTTCTCAGAACAACACTCGGCTCTGGTTTCTGCTTGCCTTACTCTGATCACATTGCTCATTTTGCCACAGGGCTGTGAGCTGACAGTGGGGTGCTTTGGGGTTCAGGAAGCCAGGAAGCCAGCAAGCAGCAGAGGGGTCATCAAACCTTTGGCCAAATCCTAGAAATGACTTGGCAACTTGATCAGATACCTGTTGTCCTATTACCTTATGTTTTCACAAACATAGATGAAAACAAACCAACAGTCAAAAACACAATACTGTACAGCAAAAGCTTTCCATTCCATCGGTAGACATATGAAAAGCAATTAAAATTATTTCTCAAGTATCCACGTGTCTCTCTTGGTTGACTGTTCAAGGTGAATTTTTCCTTCTACGTTAGCTGTTAGCCAGCACACACCAGAGTAGAATTCAACCACTTCCTAACAACTGTCCAGTCGGGAAGTAATAAAGCCAATTCGAAGAGAAATTCAAGTCAAACAATTAGCCAGATCTGATGTTGATTTTAGCACCTGAATTTTGGGGGGAGCCATGATGTCATTGCCTCGTCGAAAACTAACCCTTCCAAGCCTCCGCATTACTTACAGAAAAAACTCCAATGTATTTAAAATGTCACTGGTGATTTTTCATGACCTTATGCCTCTACTCTACCTCTTCAGCCACTTCTCCTTGTATTCTGTGCTTCAGTGATCCTGTACTACCTGATTTCTCCAAAGATCTGGGTGGTTCATTACTGATACCAATGACGTATGTTGCAATGCATGGGATTTGGTGCTGAGCAGACCTAGGTTCAAAGCTCGGCTCCCTCAATGAATAATGAAATTATCTTGGGCAAGTTTCTTAAAAAACCCTGAGTGTCAGTTTCATTGTCACTCAAATGAGGATAAGGACACCTACCTCAGGGCACACTGGGAGAACTGAAGTGAGATAATGTCTCTACAGTTCTTAGTAAAGTCTCTGGACCACAGCAGGACTTATCCTCCTTACTCCTCACCAGGCAGGCCTGCTTCTGGTCATCTTTCAAAGTCTGCCTCAAAAGTCATTTCCCTGGTAAAGCCTTCTCTGCCTGTGTCCCCTCCATCCTGACCTCAGCCAGAAAAAAGTCACTTCTTCTTCCTCTGCTTTTCAAAGCTACACTGTACATACACCTCAATTACTCCAGTTTCTTTTTGACAACGCAGCACCTTTCTTTCTTTCTCATCTTCATTAATCAGTAGTAGATTCATAAAGGCACACATGTGCTGAAATTATCTTTGTGTTCCAAATACTCAAAATTAATACTTGCTACAAAGTAAGTTCTCCATAAATGCAGAGCAAATCAATGACTATAGAGATCAAAGGGAAAATTCATACAATGGGTTCTATTAGCACACAGTAAAAGATGAGTTTTCCATAGTATATCGCTGTCTGTTTATTACTGTATATATGTAAAATTGAGATGTACATTCCTGTTTTACTTGAATAAAGATTTACCAGGAACCAAATGCATGCCAGGCACTGTAGATATCAAAGTCAATGAGACATTCCCTCCAGCTGTGGCACAGCTTATGAGGTAGGGTGGCTAGGGACGCTGCGTGCACAATTCCAGGGGCAGCATTCAGACTCTGGTCACTTCAGGTGGCGTGTTAACACTAATCTCCTGACTCACTCTATAACATCAACCTTGCTTTAAGAGAGGGACTTTCAAAATAAAACCAGGGAGAGAAATAATAACCGTCTCTCTAAGTATGAGAAAGTCAAAGAACTGCTCTCTTAAGAAGCTAACTTTAGAAATTCCTATGCTAAACATACATAGAGCTTTCTATTCTATTTCTATTCTTTCTATTCTCATAAAGAAGTCAGTGAGCACTCCTAGAGTTATGAAAAGTGCCTATTCCACTTTCTTCTAGAGCAATACAGTCCAATTTAGTAGGTACTTGCCACGTGTGGTAATTTATATTAAATTAATTAAAGTGAAATAAAGTAAAAAATTTAACTTCTCAGTTACATTTCATGTCTTCAATAGCCACATGTAACTAGTGGTTTCCAGACTGAACAACATAGATACACAACATTTTCGTCATCACAGAAAGTTCAGCAGAACTGTGCTGCATCTAGAGAATTAAAATGAAAATGTTTCTTAAAAATCTGATTATGCCCTTCTGTTCACTTAATCCATTATTAATTGGATTGTCAGTCAGATACTATCTGTTACCAAAAAAGCAGTTGGTCACTATTATCCTTTACATGGAAAAGGAAAAAATATGGGAATATTTTCAGGTCTAAAACATCTGTTCATCTTTATTTACAGAGAAACACTCCAAACCACTGTTAGATTTTTTTTGATGGTAGCAGTTTGCTAAAATCTTAAAAAGCAGTCCTCTATTCATGATCTCTGTTGCTTTTGTTTTTCGTTTAAAGTTAGTTATTTTCTTAGGAATAAGAAAAAGGCTAAAGGTGGTTATACTTCAAGATCTTCTCCCAAATGGATCCTAATTTTTTCAGTGTTAAACATCCCTGGAAGCTTTAAGTCTGAACTCGCCAGAAGTTCAGTCATTGTCATAACAAGGATTAGAAAACTTTCAAAAAGTGTCCTATAGAGATGAACTTAGTCTTTATCCATAACATTTTCTGTGCCTATAATACATCTGAATAGTGACAAGACAGATCTCTCTTTGTAAGCGGTCTTCTGATGAAAGAGCAACCAGTCCTTTCTGAGAATTGAAACACTGGAGAATTTTGCCGGCAATTTACCCTTGTGAGGCAAATTTACTATATCTCTCAATTCTTAGGGAGACGCAAATATTTAGATATTCACGTAATGTAGAGGAATTGCCCACGCCAAGGAGAGACAGAGGAGTTCTCGTCTGTCTTCAGAAAAGAACACAGGAGAGTTGGTGTTTCTTAAAATGTGGTCTTGGACCACCCATGTTAGGGGTCCTTTTATCAGGAGGGTGTTACTAAATACAGACACCTGTGGGCCACTACCTAGGATCCAGGTTTATTAAGTCATGATCCTTAGGTTGGGGCCTGGATTCTGCATATGACAGGTTAGCAAGAGACTTGTGTGCACATTCCAGTGTGACATCCATTGTCATAGAGAGAAGAGAAAAGGGCCCTGCACTACGTATTCCCGACTTACTGAGCTTGAAGAGTGAAGAACCTGATATTTAAGGCAATTGCAAAGGTTTGCAACACCAGACCCACAGATCACACCCCAATGACTATATATATGTAAATAAGTATTTTATATATATATATATATATATATATAATTTTTTCCCCCAAGGATATCCAGTAGAATTAGGGCATAATCAATATTTAGTTTGCTGCAGTGAGGAGCTATAAGAAAAAGAGCAGAAAATCAGTAAAGAAGCTTATTTATGTCATCATAATGAGACAATAATTGAGAAAAGCATTGCACATATGAGCTCTTGGAGTCACACATTTGTAAAACCAAGCAATCCAAACACACTCTGAGTGCAAGTTTACCCTCCTGCCCCACTATTCAAAGAGCCACTGTAACCTCCAGCCTCCAACCCCTCCTTCATAGTATCTATGGCCAAGAACCGGGGCTAAGTCTCATTTTGTTAGTTCTATTTTATTCCTGGATCACTTTAGTTATTAAATTAAACCTGTTGAATGGATGGATGGATGCATCAATGATAAACAGGAACAATAAATGGCACCTGATGCTCTGAAAAAAATCAAACAACTTTCAAATTACTTGTTATTCCTAGTACCGCATTACAACATATGAAATAGAAGAAAGAACTCCTGTCATTGATGTAATCAAACTCACAACCTTGCCACTCACTAAATGCCTCTGAGACACCGAGCAACTCCTGTATTCTCTCTGGGTCTGTTCCCCATCTGTAAAGGGAGGGACAAGACAAGATGATCTTCTTGCTTTGAAATTCCATAATTTGTATTGGGAGAAAAGAGTTCCTCATCCTAGCTACAGCTTTCAGCTTTGCAGAATAAAATACATTTTCCTTTCAGGTAAATCCTTTCAAATAAAATTTATCTTGATGTAATTTGTCTTGGTGATTTATTAAAATTCCTACTAGGCCTTTGTAACTAGTCAAGCTTAACTACATAAAGCAAAATATAACTCAACAACTTAGAAAATAAAAACACTTGATTCTGTAAACATCTTCACTATTGAATTAATCACAGTGGAAAAAATTTGAAAAGTTTGAAGAAACCTCATTAAAAAGTAACCTGAAAATCCCATATGCTGAAATTACTGACTCAGTATAAACCAAAGACATTTGAAGTTTAATTTTTCACATATGTACATACATAGATATTCTATATTCTGGGTAACAACTATGTGGATTATAGTATATTTGAAATATATTAGAAGTAGAACTAGCCAGTACATTACATGATTATTTCATTAGCACTTTGAAAAATACAAATCCGGTGAATCACAGTTTACCTTTACATTTCCACTTATTTTAAGTGCTACTCTAATAAACAGGAAACAAATGAATTTCATCAATAGCTCACTAATTGACTTCATATCAAGCAAGACCTGGGGGTATTACTATCTATAAAAGCAGAGACTATACTGAAATGGATACTGATGTTAAACAAAATACTCAGTATACATTCTTTCCCCGGGTTTGAATAAAAATCTATGAGAAAAATGTCTTTTCTAATATTTCCATGATAATTATTACTATTTCTTCTACCACTACCTTAGCTGAGCACAGGTCAAAAACTTTCCTTATGGCCTCTTGCCCAGTGAACAATAGGCAAGATGTATTCTGAAGCAAATGGTGGGACTGTACCCCATCAGGGAGTATTGGGTACTCTGGTCTCGAGCCCTGAGTTAGTTAGAACACTCCAAGTATCCAATGGAAGGTCAGTTTATTTTATTATTTCCACTGTAGCCCAATAGTTCCCAAAGTTATAGCTGGGATGCTCAGAGCGCTAGCACTTTTAATCTGTGGTTCTCTAACTCAGCATACTGGGTGAGCTCTAGAACTTCTCAAATCACCACTTATAGAGGTTTTTTTTTTTTTTTTAAAGGTGGAGTCTTAGACATCCATCAACACTTGGCTTCATAAAAAAGGAATCAAAATATCACATATTTGACACATATTCTGAGGTCACGCATTCAGAAGCACATTTAACATGTTAGTGGTATAGGTATATCATAGTTATTATCAACGACCATTTCATGTGTATGTACTATGTGCCAGACAGTGTACACGTCCTCCATATTATCTCTTTAAATCCTTACAAGAGTCACGAAGATAGGTATTATTGAAACCATTTTATAGAAACTCAGGTTAAATCACTTGCCAAAGTCACACAGCTAGTAATGTTACCGAGTCCAAGCTCACTCCGCTCGCCACATGACAGGCCAATAAATTGGAGACAAGGTGTTGAGGCAAGGAATACGACTTTATTCGGAAAGCTGGCAGACCGAGAAGATGGCAGACTAAAGTCTCAAAATAACCTTATCGGGATTTGGATGCTAGTTTCTTTTATAGCACAGAGACAGGGAGGAGATGAGGAAGTAAAGTAAAAAGGCCGTAAGTTTTGCAAATATCACCTGGAATGGCCAGCCTCGGGGAGGGGATGTGTTAATTTCTTCTTTCTTGTAGCCATCCACAGGTGGAACAGGGTCCGGATGTTTCCCTGAACAAAGGCACTTTGGTTTAACATTCAGGCAGAGGGGCAGGGTTCCCCGAGGAAGGCCATTATACATAGACAATATCCTCTTAATGAACAAAAGCAGCGGAAAGCAAAGGTTAAAGTAAAAGAAACAGATCCAACATGTAGTCCGATCTGGCTCTTTTCTGTTACAGTAACACACTGAACTAACATTGGAAGCCACATTTCCCTCCAAAATCCACATTCTTAATACAATGCTTCACTGCCTCTCCAGCTTTGCCAGGATGCTTAACTCTCAATAAGTTTCTAATTTATCCAAGTGAAGTTCACACTTGATAAATCTATAATGGAAAAGCTAAAATAACAATTTTAGTCCTGGAAACTGAAGATCAGAAACTTTAAATGACTTTCACACAACTGTAAAGGTGATAGAAACAGGACTGAGATCCAGGTCTTCCAACTTCAAGGGTGTGTTCTTGTAGTAGCAGTAAGCTTAATGCCGTTGCGTACACTATCATCACATCTACTGTTATGAACTACTTTAAACACAACACAGAATTTAATTCACACATGTGGCATGTGGATTTCTTGTGACCAATGACTTTTTAGGAAATTTAATCAATTTGGAACATTCATATGTGGTTTATAAAAAGGAGACTATTCCTTTCAAAGTACGCTATTTCCCAAACCATATCAATTAGTTCAGAAATCAAAGACAGCACCGTAGGATGATTTGAAAATTAAAACACAATCAAAATATTTGGTATAGACTAAAGTATATTATTGACTTATTGGATTATGCCCTGAAATTTCTGATCTCCTCTTTGAAAAATTCAAACACAACAAATAAACATATGAAAAAGAAAACTTGACCACCATATTCAGGAGAGTACTGAAAATAAAAGAATAAGACTAGAAAGCACAAAGCCTAACTCAAACTTTTTATAGATGAGAAAACTGATGGTCAGAGATGTGAAAGGACTTACTGGGAGACAGTAATTCTCACCCTTAGCCACACACTGGCATCAAAGGGACAGCATTAAAAATACTAGTACCTGGGTCCCACCATTCAGGGTTTAATTAGTTTACAGTGCAGCATGGGCACTGGGAGTTTTACATCTCTCCAAGTTATTCTATCAATACAATAGAATGCAGCAAGGTTGACAGCCTCTGCAAGTGTAGAGACCTACAGTTGGTTAGTGGCAGAGACGGGACTTACAAACTAGTTTATTCAGACCTAGTTGTGTGCTTTATCATTACCTCTTCTCTCAAGTAAAACAAAGTAACAATACTTTGAAATTGATGGTATTATAATTCAGAAATACTTTAATTTAGTCGTATTCATTCAAGTCCTATTGACTGATTAATGGATCAAAATTGGTCTAAATTGTTTAAAATCACCCCGATAAAATCTCAGTGGAATCTGTACCTGATGTGTCAAAACTGCTCCCTGTCGTCCTAAGAAGGTTTAATATAATAAATACATTAATACAGTCTCTAATACAGGAGACATATAAGAAGGTCATCAAAATCTGGTCATAAAAACTCTGAAGTAATTTTTTAATGGCTATTTCCACAAATTCACAAGAAACTAATCATAATCAGCAGAACTACATCTGGTGGTTTACAAATTAAGGAAAATAATACAAAACCCATTTTGCAACCGTTCCAGGAACTGAAACCTTTATCCAGAGAAAGTAAATGACATTCATGACTTTTTTAGCTATTAGAAAATTCTAAGAGGATGTTACCAATAAAAGAGTTTATTTTCTGACATTCAAAAACAAGTTCTCATTAGCAAAATTTCAACACTGATACTTAAAGGACGAGAGAGTGACTACCATTCAAAGACTATGGTTTCTCAAGCAACCTAAGTGTCCATCGACAGATGAATGGATAAAGAAGATGTGGCACATATATACAATGGAATATTACTCAGCCATAAAAAGAAACGAAATTGAGTTATCTGTAGTGAGATGGATGGACCTAGAGTCTGTCATACAGAGTGAAGTAAACCAGAAAGAGAAAAACAAATACCGTATGCTAACACATATATATGGAATCCAAAAAAAAAAAAAAGGTTGTGATGAACCTAGGGGCTGGACAGGAATAAAGACACAGATGTAGAGAATGGACTTGAGGACACGGGGAGGGGGAACGGTAAGCTGGGACCAAGTGAGAGAGTAGCACTGACATATATACACTACCAAATGTAAAATAGATAGCTAGTGGGAAGCAGCCACATAGCACAGATAGATCAGCTCGATATTTTGTGACCACCTAGAGGGGTGGGATAGGGAGGGTGGGAGGGAGACGCAAGAGGGAAGGGATACAGGGATATATGTATGCATACAGCTGATTCACTTTGTTATACAACAGAAACTAACACAACATTGTAAAGCAATTATACCCCAATAAAGATGTTAAAAAATAAAAAATAAAATTGAACATGTGGAGAAACAGCAAAAAAAAAAAAAAAAAAAAAAAAAGACTACAGTTTCTCATGATCAAAATCATATGCAAATTTCAGTTTTTCAAGGTTGCTCAAGTTTTTCAAGTGTCGGGGAAATAGACAAAAAGAGATTACTGAGTGTTTTTTCAATGGAATTCTGGGGGGTTTCTAGTGATTCCTCTAGGGATTAACTATAAGAATGTGCATATGTATGTCTGACTGCTTTGGACTAAACTATTTTACAACTCTAGGGATAGACCTTAAGTTAGAGGAAACTGATAGCAATGCAAAAGTTTTCTGTCCACAGCAATGTAAGTGATTCCTGTTCATAACAACGCAAATTAATTTTGTCTGGTTGAGAATATAAATCACTGCAAGTTAAATCCTCATTTGAACTGGGTTTAATACCTTACTGGTTGCCTCATTAATCAATGAGCTAAATAAAATCTCTGACTTATGTTCATTTTATGTTTCTATAAACCTTGATTTCACTGTTGTGAAAATTATACTTTAACATAGGAAAAATGGTCTCTAGAGTCCATAATTATGTTTCAATCGGAATAAATAATAAAATGCATTATATCATGAATATTTGATCATTTCTTTTAGCTATAAGATTACTAGAAAAAAATGTCAAGTATTATTTCAGATTTTCCTTCTGGGTTTCAAGTTGATAGAAATTAAACTACAAACACCAACTCTTCAAACATTTTTACTGATTCAGTCTTTTTCTTTTTTTTTTTGAGCAAACAGTAAGAACCCTGTTAGACCTTCACTGGTTAACTTAATAGCAGCATCTGGTAATTTATTAGAACAAATCACACAATGATGGGTTAAAGAAAAATCCAAAACTCTTTTGAGAACGTTGATGTTATCCTCCATATTTATAATTATTTTATAAAGCTGAAAAACCTTTATTCCGAGCTTCATACTTCTTGTTGGATGTCTCTATCCAAATGTTCCTCACAACCTTAAGCTAAAATTCAAATGAATTCATCTCCTCAAACCCCCTAATCACTCCTGTCAAACTTGTCTCTTTTCTGCATTATTTCTTGTACTTCCCTCCTAGCCATCCAATCTCTAAGTATACAAGCTGGGTCCTTTCTGCAGCTCCACTACCAGTCGCCTTATCTAGAGTTATAACTCTACTCCCAGTCCCACTCCAGTAGTTGAGGACTCACCATCAGTCCCACGGTTTACGTCAATAATGTTCCAAAAGATTTCTCCACCTCCAATCTTTCCATCTCACATTTGTGGTCCTCGTGGATCACTGAGACAGAATGATTTATTAGATTAGAAATACAACTATGACTTTGGCTATGTGTGTTGTCCGTCCATGACAGGACAAAGGATCCCAAACATGAAAGGAAGATCCTCCAACAACTGGCCTTGTTTCCTTCTGCAGCCTCACTTCCCATCTCATGAGCCTTAACAACGAATGCCCCAGCAACAAACAGTAGGGTGCAGCTTCCCTGCATTTTCATTATTTCTTGCTTCTGGGCTCTTGCTGCCTTGAATATTTTTTGCTGTCTTCCTCCTATCCCTAACCTCCACCTTTTTGGCTATCTTTTTATACAAGTTTTTTTTTTTTTTTTTAAATAAATAAATAAATTTATTTATTTATTTTTGGCTGTGTTGGGTCTTTGCTGCTGCACACGGGCTTTCTCTAGTTGCAGTGAGCGGGGGCTACTCTTCACTGCAGCGCGTGGGCTTCTCATTGCAGTGGCTTCTCTTGTGGAGCACGAGCTCTAGGCATGCGGGCTTCCGTAGTTGCGGCTCAAGGGCTCTACAGCGCAGGCTCCACGGCATGTGGGATCTTTCCAGACCAGGGCTCAAACCCGTGTCCCCTGCATTGGCAGGCGGATTCTTAACCACTGCGCCACCAGGGAAGTCCCTATCTTTTTAAAAACACAATTCAAAGCATTATCACTGCCACTTCTATAAACAGCTTTCTAGGCCCTCCCCTATTTCAAGGATACAACTATTCAAACACCATGTACTTACTTTTATTATTGCACTAAAAAAATCCATTGTAATTACCTGCTTAGGTGTCTAGTTACTTATGGAACTGTGAGCTTCTTGAGGACACAATTCAGAACCTATTACAAATTTTTAAAGTCTGTTACACATGTTTGAGTTCAGCTCAACTAAATATTTAAGCACAGAAAATACATTTAAACAGTGCAAACACTATATAAGGTTACATCTCTTTTAGATTCCTGCCTAGACATTTTACATAAAAAATCAGAAAGAAAAATTATATAAGTATTTATCACTTACCATGCCAAATAGTCTTAGTGTAAAGGCTCTTCTGTTGTCATTATCAAGTAACTCCCCCAAACAACTAGTAAATTGATATACGAAACAAGAGATGTTATCCTACAATCTTTCCCAGCAACATTCACACCATCGGAGGGGCAGAGAGGTAGTGTAAGTGACACACAAGGGATTGTCATAAATATTACTCAGGTTATTTTTCTCTCAATCCTCACATGTTTTATACTTTCTTTTGCCTATCCTTTCTATCACATATTAAACTGTGATTTTTATCATGTTGGTTGGTAGACATTATTAAATATTTCACCAAATCCCCTATTTTCTCTGGTCTTACCTCCCTTAAGTATTTCTAACATACTATGTTAACATACTTTACTGCTAAAATTGCATAGATTTATGTTATGAATATAAATATATATGCATTGGATGACTATAAACACGGTTTGATTTTATGATAGTGGGACCCAGATATTTCAATAAATTAAGAGGTAAGATGTAAAACATGGAATACTGAGAATCACTGCTCAAGGGCATATATGTTAAAAGAGAAATTAATAAGTAGAAGAGGAATAGGCCTTCAGCAATAACCTTTGGTAAGGTGGAAATGACCCTATGTAATTAATTCTGGAAAAAAACCATATTTATTCAAAAAAAGCCTGAAAGACTAAGAATCTGGTGACTTTTTACTATGAATAATGCTACATAATTGAATGGATATGTTTATATCATGATAGACATTTTCAAAATAATGATACATAATATGCTTTACATTGAGTTTTTTCTCTCAGTAAACCGTTTTCTTGGAACCTGGAACTTCTGAATCTGCCATCACTCACTCTTAGGGTGTCAGGTCACCACCTAACATGCTGGAATTGAAATTTATTAAGTGATATTCCGATTTACTAAGCACTGATAATGGTAGATGTGGGCCTAACATACTCAGAAGTTCCTGGACAATCATTTTGTTTGGCTTAAAATATGCTATATTCTCCCTGATACTGCATTCCATAATTAAACTCATTGAGGATTGCCTGGTCCTAGCACAGGGCTTGACATGTGGCAACATTCAATAAGTATTTGTTGAATAAATGTATGAAGAAATCCAGACATAAATAACATCTATCACCTTCCTCTTCACTCTCTGAGCATGCTTTCCTTCTTATTTCATGGACGATATAAAAGTCATGTTATGGGCACTGACTCAACTTCAGGCCTTTCTCCCTACAAATATATACGCACCATATCCATCTCTGTTGTCTACTTCCTAACTCAGTGGAAACAGTGCCTGTCTTCAGCCCATGTTAACAGATCGGTCTGGGAGTTAGATTCCCTCCTCCTGCCTCTTCAGGTATCTAATTCCACCAGTGCTTTGCCTGAACCATCCCGCGCTGTAAATCTTTCCATGTCCATTTTCTCTCCCCTCGGTAAACACACTCAAGTCTCTCCCTTCTTTTTACAAATATAGATTTTTATCTCCAAACCACTTCCTTAGCTATTTTTCTCTTTTTATATTTCTCTTCATTACCCAGCACCTTGAAAAAATAGTCTAAATTAGATTTCTCCATGTCCTCACCTCCCATCTACTTCTCCACTCACTATTACCTGGCTTCTATCACTAATACAACATAATTTCTACCTAATTTACTAATTTCAGTGAGTACTTCTTTATAATCCATTTTAATTGATCTAATATCTTGTAAGCCAACAGAAAAGGCACATCCATTATTCAACTGAATTTGCTGACAATTCTGTGTAGCAACTTACAAAATCCCACAATTTGCTTATTTACATGCAAATACGATTCATATAACTGAATCTCAAAAGTATTCAAAAACTCCATGTCAAATCAAACCCCAAAACTTACAAAAAAATGATAATTAAATTTTTTCCTATCTGAATGCAGAGGGCTATTTAAGAATTTTTAAAATAGAAGAATAATGTCTAAATAGAATATGGTAGGGCTTTCCTGGTGGCACAGTGCTTAAGAATCCACCTGCCAATTCAGGGGACATGGGTTCGAGTCCTGGTCCAGGAAGATCCCACATGCCGCAGAGCAACTAAGCCCGTGCGCCACAACTACTGAGCCTGCGCTCTAGACCCTCGAGCCACAACTCCTGAAGCACGCACACCTAGAGCCCATGATCCGCAATAAGAGAAGCCACTGCAACGAAAAGCCTGCAAACCGCAACGAAGAGTAGCCCCCGCTCACCACAACTAGAGAAAGCCCGTGCGCGCAGCAACGAAGACCCAACGCAGCCAAAAATAAATAAATATAAATAAATAAATATATGGTAAAAAAATTGCATTTCAAAAATATATTAAGTAAATTATAAGGCAAGCACCACTCTATTATCACATAGAATAAGTAAATATCAATATTTAAAATGTTAATGAGAAGACAATTCACAAGAAAACACAAATGGCTAATAAACATAAAATGTTCAGCTATATAATAAGTATGAATTCAACAAATGAACTATTCTTTCTTCACCTATCAAAGTTGTAATTCAAATACAGCTCCCAATTCTAGTAACTGTTACTTAAGATCAGCATTATACTAATGGCTTCTAGAAAAGCCACTAGTATATATAATTTTTACTTGCTCTATTCATTTCTAGATTTTTGAAGCTGCACTAAAAAAAAAAAAGGAAAGAAAAGACATTTAACAATCAAAAGGAAAACATTAAATGCCATCTAGTAACAAAATAACCAGAAGATACAAAATCGTCAGGATCAGACATTATAAAACAATGGAGTGGGCTGAAATACCTATTGGAATTGTCATAGAGCCAAATCAGCCCTCTCAAAATAGTTCTCCTACCAACTTATTCATATCCAACTTTTTAACAGAAAAAAGACTATTTAGTTGAAAATTGAGCTATAAAAGCAAATACTTCCAGGATAAATAGTTCACACTAAGACATAAATGAAAACCTCTGGAAAAGAGGTTTTTAATGACAGAAACAGAAGGGAATGCAGTAGGAACCCAAAAATGACAGATAAAGTGGACTCTCTGTTAGGGGGGGGAAACAGATGGTTAACTAGAGGCCCAGAACACTAAACACAGGCTTTGCCCAATACCTAAAATTATGCTTTATGCACAGACTCTTTCAAAGGCCCTTGTCCTGAATATTATGCTATGGTTCTTGCCTAAAAGGAAGCAGCTGTGGACACAGATGTGGTCTTACTCTGTTATTCAAGCCCCCACTGGATAAAAGCAGGTTAATATAGCTTTAATGGTGGCAGATTAGATATTTGGCCCGTTTGTTAAGACGTAATTGAATCTGCGTTTTTGAGAACAGCTCTTGATGACGCACGATGTCACAAATCCAGCATAAGAATGGCAATTTAAGATCTGGTGACAGAATGCATGTGTACTAACATGAAATGAATAAAAAAAAAATGCTGCGTCTCTGTGAGAAAGACATATGTAGATAAATCATGATGGAATTTTATGTTTTGATTTGGAGCTATATCAGTACTTCCTTATCTTGAGAGGATGGCATCTTCAAAGAATAAAATGAATGTCCACATTTATGGATTTTGGATGCTTACAAAAAACAAGTACAGGGTAAAAATACTTTTAAAATCAAGATTTTGGGGGGGTATCAACTACATGGCTAATTATTTTAAGGTATTCAGGTTGATGAAAGAATCAGAAAGCTGATGATCCCAATGAGTTTTTATGTGGCAGAAACAGTAATCAATCCGAGGTAGTCCAATTCCAAAGCTACCACATCTTAAATACTTAATCTATGTTGCTTTCCAGGTGTTTTCCAAATTGCAAATTGGCTACTCTCATTGCTGTTCTGTCTAAATGGGTTCCTTTTAAATAAATAGTATGGGATAAAATGTAAAGAACTCTAGGCATGCATTTTTTCTGATCTAATTATTGTTTCCCCAATTCATTCCACCAATATTTATTGAGCATCTATTATGTGCCAGACACTGTTCTAGATGCTTGGGAAATAGTGAACAAAACCAAAAAAAAAAAAAAGTAACTCCACAATGGTGCTTTCTAGTGAAAGAGACAAAAGGTAGAGAATGAATGTAATAACGAAATTCTACCATGAATTAGAAGGTATTTAAGTGCCCTTGGAGGAAGCGAGAGCAGGATAAAGAGGATTGGTAGTATAGGTGGTAGGGGCTTCAGTCTGAAAGGGAGGGACTGATCAGGCTAAACCATACTGGAAAGGCAACACTGGATTAAAGACTTGAAGACACAAGCATGGAGGAAATGAGCTTTGAGGATATCTAAAAAGCAAGTGTTCCAGGCTGAGAGAAGAGCCTGTGCAAATACCCTCAGTGGGGATGCATAAACAATAGTATGAACAAGTGTAGCTGAAGCAGAGTAAGTGGGGAGAAAGGTAATAAGAGATGAGGTAATGACAAAGATAAAGAAGACCAACTGCATAGGACCCTGCAGGTGGTTGTAAGGTCTTAAGCGTTTACTCTGACATGAGGAGTCATTAGAGGGCTTCAAGCAGAGGCGTGACATTGACCGATGGCTACTTTACTGTGAATCCATGATAAGTAAGGAAGCAGAGAGCAGTGCTGAGAGGTTTCTGTAGTAATTAGGGCTAGGAATGATATTAGCTTGACTATCATTGTAGCAGTAAAGGTGGTGAGAAGTAGTCAGATTCTGGATTATTTGGCAAGTAGAACTGAACTGGACTTGCTAGTAGACTGGGACTGATGTGTAAGAGAATAAGACGAGTCAAAGAGGCCCCCCGCCCCCCGGATCTTTAACAGAGCACCTGGAAGGCTGGAGTTGCCACCAACTGAGATTAGGAAGGCTGCAGATAGAGCAGGTCTACAGGGGACTATTGGAAGTTTTATTTGGGATACATGGAATTTGAGATGTGTTTAGATATCTAAGCAAGAGGTCATTTATTGCTGCTGAATGTATGAGTCTGGAATTCAAGAGAGGCATCCAAGCTGGAGATATAAATTTAGACGTTGTAAATCTGAAACTTAATTTCTAGTTAACAGAATAAGAAAAGCAAAGTACTCATTGGTCACTTAACATATGCCAGGCACTACACCATAAACTTTCACATTCCTTATGTCATTGAATTCTTGTAACTCCCCTGGTTTTCAGACTAGACCATTTTACAGGCTAGTAAGTTAAATTGAGAAAGTCTAAGTAACTCTCTGAGACTAACCAACTTTCCTTACGGCAATGAATCTTGGAAGAGGCAGAACTTGGACTGATATATACGTGTTTCCATTAGCTATATAACCTCTTAAAGGCCCAATATGAATAGAAACGTATCCTACATTCTAGCTGTGATAAAGGAAAAAAGGAATCCAAAACGCAAATGCAGAACTGTGTACAGATACACCCTAGTGTCATAATATAAATGTCCTTAATAATGTGAATTGAGTTTAAAATTAAGTTTAATAATCCTTTATAAAGAAAGACTAAAAATACACAAAGTCTTTCAGGATTTGAATCAAAATGTTGAAAACATTTTACAGTTTTGTTTCTTAAATAAGTAAACTGTCTTCTTGAAAAATCACCTGTTTCTCACAAGTCACTTTATTTTGATATGCCAACATGAGCCCAAACTGTGTACACATATATGGAACAATAAGCAACCTATTTCTTCAAAACAGAATATAAAAATGGCTTATTCATTTGATACCATATTTTTTTAATTGTAAAATTCTCTCTCTTCCAAATCACTTGGCTTTAAAAGTTTCGTATGTTAGTTCTCTTGTACTTTTTAAGTATATTCAGTTACCCAAGATATAGATCCTCTTAGACCAATGAACCAGGTAAGAGTATCAAATGTCATTTCTGAAGATGATTATGAGCCAAATTATAAATTCTACTGTAAAATTATGACCACAGAAAACAAAATTTGAGAAAAACGGAACTACGAGATTCTTTATTACAAACTAGATATGGTACTCTGACAAAAACTGTTTCCAAAGTTTCCACTGATGAGATGATTAGTAAACATGTTTCATGTACTCATGTATACATTAACTATCCAAGACCAAGGGCTGTAACATCATAACCTCTATTCTTTCTGTTCATGGTGGCCAGATGCTCAAACAGAATTTTCAAATTTACATACAGATATTTTTAAAAATTATATATATATATATGCATACATAGTAGGCATACTATAACATAAACTACATATAAATGCATAGTTTATGAATTTACAATATAACTTTCAAGAAAATAATTTTAAATATAAATACTCACATGGGTTATGGTTTTATAGGAGAGGTGAACTCGGAGGACAAACATTGACTTAGCATTAGCATTTACAAAATAAACTTGTGGAGAACTCATATTTATTTAACCTGCTCCATACACACACACACACACACACACACACACACACTTATAGTCCCCATAGCTTCTGGACCCGTACCTACTATATATTATCTTGTACAGTTCAGAACATACTAAACACTTTACAAATAAATAACCGTGGGTCACTGAAACCCACTGGGGGTGCCTTAGCAGACACTGGAATGTGTATTTGTGAGGGCACCAACCCATGGCCTTGATGCCTCTCATATTCCCATTCAACTAGAGCAGCTCCACATACCTTTCTTTTGCATATGGCCACTCCATGTAATATTTTGTTGCAAAAAGGCTTCTGTTACTTACAACTTGGAAAACCACTGTCCTAGAGATGTCTTAATTAAAGATATTTAGAACTATTGAGGCATTAACGTTTCATATTTATGTAACAGAACTACAGAAAGAAAAGTGGGACCATCGACAGATTCACATTACTTTTCCGAAAGAACAAGGCAAAATAAACCTGCTTTGTATAATTTGACAGAAAGTTTACCATTTGAAGCGGTACTAAGTATTGATTTTACAAAATGCTGAGTTATTTTCAGTAATGTGCTAAGATTCACCATTGTGTTTGTTTACATCAATATAAATAAAACACTTGAGTACAAAAGGACCCTTTAATAAGGCCTTAGAGAAATACTATATATAGAAAGAGAGCTCTGTAATTTATAGAACATTCTTCATTAAGATCTCATTGGTTCTGGAAGCTGAGTAAGAGAGATTTGGTTATCATATGTAGTTTATACACGAGCAAATGAAGTTCAGTGACAAAAAATTATTCACAAAGGATTGCAAAGTTAGCAGTAGGAGTCTCCTATCTCTTAGCATCTCCTAGGTCCAGAGCCACAAAACTGGCCACATACCACATAGAACCCTGTCACTATGAGGAACTAATTAATGTGTTACAAATTTACTGTATTTTGAACTCAAGTGATAGTCCATAAACATAGGGCTATAGAACATAATTGGTGATTATACACTTGAAATGAAATCTAAACCTGAAGAATGGAGTTCTTCTTTTTGAGCTAAAACCTCAGACAGGCTTGGCCAAAGCTCTTGCATTTGTTAACCAAGAAGCAATTTCCCTGTGTAGTTACAAGGAAAAGAACTCTGGTGCTTCCGCTACTGGCATACACTCAGTGTACTAGGCAGAACAGAATAATGACCCCCAAAGATGTTCACACCCTAATCTCCAGAAGATCTGAAGGTGTTACCTTTTACAAAAGCAACTTTGCAGATGTGATGAAGGACCTTGAGGTAGGGAGATTATCCTAGATTATCTGGCAGACCCAATGTCATCACAAGTGTCCTTATAAAAGGGAGGCAGAAGGATCCATTAATAGGAGGAGATATGAAGATGGAAGAGGTCAGAGCAATGCGATGGAAGAAGGACTCCATTTATCTTCGTTGGTTTTGAAAGTGGAGAAAGAGGGTCACAAGCCAAGGAAACGGGGCAGATTCCAGAAGCTAGAAAAGCAAGGAAATGGATTCTACCCAGAGCCGAGAGAAAGGAATGCAGTCCTGCCAACACCATGGTTCTAGCCCAGTGTGATCCGTGTCAGATTTTTGACCTACAGAACTGTAAAATAATAAATGTGTGTTAACGCTGTCAAGTTTGTAGTAATTTGCAGCAATAGAAAATTTATACACTTAGCTTAAAGGATCTGTTTTCTTTATAAGTAAAGAGACATTTTAAAATTCACTCTAGAAGTATTTACTGAAAGTCTAAGATGTGTCAGGCTGAGGAACCTGGGATTGAAAGAAGACTAAGACATACTCTTTTCAGTTGGAAGTGAATAGTTTTTCCACGTACATGAATTGGCTGGTATGTACATGTTACTGTGGGTACACAAACATTTACTGCCTGTAGTATGGCAACAGAGTAACTAAGAAAAAGAAGAGATTTTAGAAATCACCTTAAGCCAATTATATAAGCCAAAGAGGAAACTGTAGTCCAGTTGGGCATTCATAAAGTGTGGCATCTACTTTCTCAGATCCAACTAGCACTTCTTTTGCTTAGTTAATAATGTAGAAGCAACTTGAAGACTTTCTCCTAAGATTCTGATATGAACAGTCCCTAAGTTTCAATTGTGAATCAGTCAGCCAAAGACCCTTCTGAAGATGATCAGCTGTCTTAGCATTTTCCTCTTAAACAAAAATTTTCAAGCTAAGGAACTGTTTTATCTTTTCTAATGGTAACTATAAATTATTACAGATTCCATTACATTTGAAAAAACTGCAGTTTAAAGATAATGGACCTCAGAATGGTCTATAAATTCTAATGAACATAAACAATTATTATTTTAAAATTAGAATCCAAAATAAGCAAAGCTACCACACATGGAAATGTATTGATATAAAAATTATGACACTTTCAAAATATGCATCTGAAAAACTTAGTTTCTTAATAATATCAATTATTCCACATGACTCTAGGCTCGAAAAATAGAAATTCAAACTAGATGACACTTTAAGAGAGAGAATGATCAATATGTATCTATATAACTTAACTATGTCTAGAACATTACCCATGCCTTCTCTTAATTGGTTCCTGACTGATGGAAATTTTTCTATTTAGATAGGAAATTGATGAGGAGAATATAAAAGCATTTCACAGTTTCAACTTCTGTACCTGAACTTACATCCTGCTTATTTCTAAAATCCATTGGCACTAAGAGAACAATCTTTCTGTGGAATGCCTGTGGAAACCCCAGGAATCAGAAACACTGGATTGATGACTATTTAATATTAATTAGTACTGTAAGCTAGTATAGTAACTAAAGGTTATATTAATATCACTTAGTATTCCAAACCAATATATCAATCTAGTAAACTTCATCTATCATCTCTGAGGAACTAAGAAGCCCTAAGCATAGTAAATTCAGAGGTAGTAATATTCTAGGAAGTAATAGACTAAACACAGATATGATGTATATGATAATGACTAAATGATGGTGATGATGATGTCGATGGGGACAGCCACAGCAGTTTGCTTCAAGCCAGTTGAGGAAAACGACTTAGAAGTATTAAGTATCTTTCACAAAGTCACACAGCTGGTAAGTGGTAGGGCTACGGCTCAAATCCTGACGAAAGCCAGGTCTGCTGCCTCGCAAACATCAGTTCTTAACCCTTTCGTATACTGCCTCTTATAGACAGAAGGGAATGTCACAGAATGAAGTACCGGATTGGGATTCTGGTATTTCCTCAATCCCTAGCTAAACAATATGGAGAAAATCAATTAACCACTCAATCTTAGGCTTAGTTTTCTTTATAGAAATTAGAAAGATTAGACAAGATGATGTCAAAATTCCTTTTATAGTTCTATAATTCATTAATTCATTCCATAGGTACATCCTAAATGCCTTCTGTTGGCCAGACCTCCTCTAGGTATTAAGGACACCACAGTGAACATAGCAGAAAAAGGCCCTAACTGATCTCACTGATTGAGGAAGGCAGACAACAGACAAACACTTTTTGGGTGTGTTGCCTCAGAGAAGATACTTTTGGTAAGGGATATTTGAATAGAGACCTGAATAAAATGAGAAATTAAGCCATAGGCATGTCCTAGGGAAGGGGCTTTCTAGGCAGGAGGACTAATTCCAATGGCCCCTTCAAAGCTTAACCAGGTTTAGCATCCTTTCAACTAGATATATTTTCTATATGATTGCTAGACTTTCACCTCAAGCGACAAATTTAAAATGATTTTTTAAAAAAAGATAAAAGTGATTAGTAGAATTCAGCTGATCCTTACTGTTTCCTAGAACCTTTCACCTATAAACTGAAAACACTTGGGAATAGAGCAAGTCATGTGATTCAGTAGAAAGTACCAAACTCCTAATAATAATTCCTACAAAAAATATAAGATATGTATATATATGTATATACTTATGTGAGGATAATCTTAGATTAATATGATTTTGTAAAGTTTCATTTACAAATAGATGAACAATTATTCATATTCCCTAATTTTTAAAAGTCCATTCCATACAATTGCAAAGTTTAACAAATACAGAGGTTACTAAAGTCAGAATAGAGGCTATAATACTATAAGAGGATGAGCCGCTTAAAGTTAGGCGAATTATTTAGCATAAGACTGGAATGATGACAGCTTAATGCACTAAATTTGATACGTCAAAAGCAACAATGCCGTCATTTCCATTACCATTATGTTCTCAAAACTCTAACATTCTTTTTCAATTCTATTACCATGGCATCAAACTAATGTGGATATTGTAAAATAGTCTGGAATGATCATTTAGAATACTTAAGATCACTACAAAATAGTTTCATTTTTGTAAGTGCTCCTTTGCTGTACTTTTCTAGGAAAATAAGAATAATAAAATTTAACAACTTCATTCTATGAATAAGTTCAAACCACTTCCACTGAACTAAACAGAAAATCTTACTGCATTTTAAAACCCCAAAGTTGATATGAAAAGGTTGTGGTAATAATTTTTTTTATCTGTTTAGAGCAGTAATACTGTTCACAGCTGGTTAAAATACTGAATCACTTTTTCCTTCATTAATTTAATTTCACAGATATTTACTTAGCACTTTTCAGGCAATAAACCACTGGCTTGGCACTGAGTAGTGTTCAGTAGTATAGTACTATAGACACTTATCTTGAAATAGATAAAGAAAATAGTACCTTTGGCTTAATGAATATTTTCTCATTTCTGATTTAATTAATCTACCTACTGTTTCAGGATGTTCGTACACCCCAAGGCAGAGAAAAGTATTGTTAACTCCGTGCTCAGAGAATTTAAGGAGAAAATGCCTAAGCTTGACCATAATCCCATGCTAATATTATTTTTCTCTTGTACCTGTAACACTTGTACATTTTCTACAGTGAAAGAATTAAAGCCTTTTTCACTTTAATCGGACTTTAAAAAAAAAAATTAGAGAAGTAAAGCCCTGCAAGTAAGATACAATATGCATGTTTTTTCAAGACTTTGAAGAAACCCATATGAACAAATAACTTGTTATACTCTTCTGCTTAGCAAACTGGCTGAAGAACAGTCCAAATAACAAATATAGAAAAAGAAAATCCTGAAAGAAGAAAGGAAAAAAGAATTTTAGACCATACCAAACAGAAAAATATTCAGGGTCGGAATGAAAAATGGTTAGGGGACCAAGTTTAGATTATGGACCATTTCCTTTTTTTTTTTTAGCTATACAGGCAAGCACTGTCTTCAGAGTATAAAGATTAATCATTTTCTTCTTTTAAACAATGTATTAAAGATTGCTTTTTATTATTTGAGTATCAAAACATATTGCCACCAGTCAATGGTAGCTTGCCATCAGTCAAAAATAACAGACAATACATATGTCAAATGAAGTGAATTGAACTAAATGTTAACTAGAATATTTTGCTCATGATGCATTCTGCTATATAATATATATATACAAAAAATACGGTTTCTGTTTTAAAGAGGTCCCTTCACTTACAGGAAAACTTTTCAATTTCTCTCTATATATTGGATCCCATTTTGATTAAAATATATTCACAAAACAGAATGACTAAGAATCGTTTGATTATGAGAATTTGTGTCAATTTCATCAGAGTGAAAAGAAATTGTGGTCTGGCTTCCATGGTAGTGATGGAGAGATGGTGGTCAGGGACACTAGCTTAGGTTCTAAGGCAGGCTCTGCGACAGGCACAGCAAGTGACTTAGGCAAGTCACTTCATCTTTCTAAGCTCAGTTCTCATCTGTAAAATGGGAATAACAGTAGTTTGAAATAGGGAGGATTATTGGGAGGACTGATGAACACATGGATAAAAAGTCCCATAGATACTTGACAATGGTTATCACTCAGTAAGTGTTGCATGTTGTTAATGATGGTAAAGGGAATGATGGTATGAACAGAAAGAATATATGCAGGCTGTATGCATTTGTCACACTCACTGAAATGTACAATTAGGATCTGCACATCTTACTGCACATAAATCGTATCTCAGTAAAATGACTAAAGAAAAAAAGAATACACATAAAGGTAGGAAAACAGGGAGAGAGAAAAGATATAGGCTACTTTGATTCTATTAAGCTGAACAAGTCTAACTAGAATGATTTGTATGAAAATGTTTGTCTTTGCATTATTAATCTAGTTATACAAATACTAGCATTGACTCTTAAATCTGTTTTATATATACAAAAAAATCAGTTTGTTAATCTCATTTTTCATCATTATAAATTCTGAAACAGACATAGGAACAATTTCAGGAATATTCCACAGTCAATTGGTAATTGCCTATCAAAGTCTCTATCTTTATTGCTTACCACCAACCATTTTGTAAGGGTCCGTTGAATGATATATTAGCAAAGATCACTAAGAATTAATAATCTCAAACAAGTGCATGGCAGCCAATGAGAAGCTACTGCACATCAAGCACAGTGCTGGCATTTGACATGCATTTTCTCATATAATCTTACCAAAAACTCTACAGAAGTAGATTCTGCAAGCTACCAACAAATATGAAACTGTGGAACAGTTAGGCTAAGTAAAATGTCCCAGGTTTTCTGGTGTCAGAGCATGGATTAGAACCTATGTCCAACTCCACAGGCTGGGATTTTGATCACTACTTTCCACAGGGCCAGAAGTGCAAAAAACACACCATGTGCCAATTTTCTACCTATACATCTAACACAAGTGTGATCTTTGGTCCATCTCTTGCGCGTGTCAGCACAAGGGGGCAACCAGTTACTTTAGATTCCTGTTTTTTACTGCTGTTGCTTTTTTGTGTCTATATTTAAAAGGAAGAGAGGGAAAAGGGAATGGAGAGAGAAAGAGGGAGAGACAGAGACAGAGAGACAAGGAGAGACAGAGGAAAAGAAACATTGTTTTCCACCATGATATTCTATATCAGATATACAAATATACAAAGTTTAGTTCTATTGGTTCTAAGTCCAAAAGATAAAGAAAAATTATATATTATAGTGACCTGGAAGGCCAAGACATTCTAATAAGCAGAATTCTGATTAGTCAAACACGCCTTCATCCATGGTAAAGAGGGTTGCCCATCTATACCACAAATGACAGAGGATGGCTTTGGGCTTTGAACTTCAGCAGGTTTATGAGTTTATCACTTCATCACTTCATTTATTCCTCCATTATGCATCCATCCACCTATTAAGTGTATCGAGTAGCCAGTGTCAGACATTCAGCTCCTGCTTCCCTCCCTCAGACAAGGCAGGCATGTGGACCAGCCCAGCAAAGCTGTCTTCATTAACTCAGAATCAGTCTCCACCTCTCACCACCGACTCCAGTCCAAAGGAAAGGGGTCAGAACCCTGGCACAGTATTTTTTAACCTCTGCTGGAGAAGTATGAATCAAATTCAAGGTATTCTTGTAGTCCAATGATCTAATGAGGCTAAAAATGATATAATTTATTTTAACATGCAGAATTTCTTCAATGCATTACAGAAATCCAACAGACTCAAATTTTCATCTTGATAGCAAAATGCCTGAAGAGTTATGCTCTCATCTTTGTTTTAATGATCAGTGAAATGTTGACCATTTGGTTTCTTAGCAAAGAAATCCAATTAAAAATTCAACAGGCACTCTCCTACACTGCTGGTGGGAGTATAAATTGGTACAACCGTCTTGGAAAGCAATTTGGCAATATGTACGGGAAGTTTTAAAGTATTCCTACCACTTGGCCTAGTAATTCCATTTCTAGGAATATTTGTAAAAAGATCTACAACTTGAGATTTTTTTAACAGTTTTAAAAATCTCATTATTATTTGTAATAGGGAAAATTAGGTAACACAAAATGTCTAATAAGAGAGTAAGTTATATCATAGCCATAGAGTAAATTGGCACATAACCAGCAAAGATGTTTCTGAACACTTAATACCAGAAAAAAAATGCTTGTGAAATAGACTGAAGTTTAAAAGGAATACTCAAAATTAAACATACTGAATTGTTGCACCTATGTAAAATATACAAAATGATGAAGATACATAAAACATTAACTGTTTATCTCAGAGTCATACGATTATAATGATTTTTTTCCTTTTCGTCTTTCTATTATCCTAACTTTCTAAACATTGAGCTTGTGGTTACAAAGAAATCCAAAATCTGAAAGCATTTCAAGTTTGGTTGCATGTTATGCTAGGTTCTAGGGATAAAGGTTCAAGCCTGAGCCCAGAGATATAGATTATCAGAGCATGTGTTAAAGACCACAGAAGAGCAGCAAAATGGGCAGGAAAGGCAGGGAGAAGACAGCAGAAACCCAAGCAGGCATGGAGTAAACACATTTTTGACAGGCCGAGTCGGGGCAAAAGATACCACGTGGAAATTCATGAAACGGTCTCTTTTCTGCTGTCCATTTAAAAGAATTCTCAAATTGAATGATTTTAGACAGAATGTATATTTAAATAAATAAATATTGTAGAATTTGTTTCTTTACAACAATCTCATGTGTGCTGAATCACTTAGGTGATAAAACTGAGTGGCACTGTACTGAGGACAGCTTGTCACCAGTGCCACCAAAACAGAGTTTTTCTGCAGTATTGTTTAAAATCTCATTTGTTCCAATTCTCTTCAGTTCATCCTTAATAAACACTAAGTGGACAGTTTTTTTTTTTCTCAGTCTAAATTCTCCACTATAGGACAAAATATTCTTAACTATTTCAATGCAAAATGATATGGATTGCTATCCACCTGAAGTAGAGAAGTAAATAAATGTCACTTTTTTTCATACTTGGTCAACTGAATTTTAGAAAATGTACTCCACAGTAAAGGGAAAGTTTATTTGTCATGTAAGGATAAAAAAGTTCTAGGCCAAAACTATATATATATGTATATATAGTCAGTCGTAAGATAGACACAGTCATAAGATATATTATCGCATTAAAAAGTTTACATACACAGCATGAGATTTCAGTCAATCACCCATAATTGTGCTTCTATGACCTCATTACAGTGAAATCAACTAGATCAAAAATTTGGCTGTGAATCTGTTTACATGATTATCAACGTTTTGATAAAATACATGAAACTTGAGCGTACAGAGTATTATAGTATCAAGAAAATAATATTTTAAAAGTTGTCCTTCAATAAAGTTAAAGGTCATGAAAAAAATCTATAAAGCTTTTCTTTCTCTATAAAGTTGAATGGGGTGAGGACCGAGAAAAATAAAAGGCTTCAGCCACTTCCAGAACAGCTGTACTAATGTCACTCATTTACATTCCTTCTCATCAGAGAGTAGCCTGAAGATGATTTAATCTAGATGGCTCAAGTGCACAAAACATACTTGCTTTTCTCAAATCCAAAATGAGCAGTTAAAAGGTGAAATGTTCCTACAGCATTGTGCATAAGAGTGAAATAATGAAATTGTCCAAATATCCATCTAAACAGCAAAGTTTAAACATATCATGGTACAGCCATACAGTGGAATACTCTGAAACCAATAAAAAGTAAATAGAGTTCAGGATGTGAGAGAGTGAGAGAGTGAGAGAGAGAGAGAGAGAGTGTGTGTGTGTGTGTGTGTGTGTGTGGAGAGAAAGAAGTGGGTGTACATTTGTGTATATTCATGTATGTATATGTATGTATAATGTATATGCATTGTGTTTGTGTATATATATATATTTATATACATATACCGAGAGAGAGAGATGATCAAGATACATTGTTAAAGTAAAAATCACACATTTTTCTGAATTTCCTGTAAAATTAATTCATAAAGTAATAATTAATTAATAAAGTTATTAAAGTAATAACTTAATAATACTTGCTGACCCATGTCTATCCAGGTGGCACTCACACACTTTGTACATAGTAACTCATTTAAGCCTCACAATAACCCTGTATTATTGGTTCTATTATTCTATCCATTAAACTGATGAGGAAACTGAAGCACAGAGTAAATTGTCAATACTGTTTCTTAGGTCATACAGCTAGTATTTTTGCTTGTAATTCTCCATTTGCCCCTCACCACATCTAACCTTCCTCCTCTGCCCTAAAGAGGCTGATTTCTATGCACGACAACACCGGGATTCCCGAGTCCACAGATTCTGTTCGGATTTAGCCGATGGGAGTGACCCTCAAAGGTGAGGGTAGGGCAAGGTGGTAGAAGTGGGGGCTTTATACCCATCCCCACTGCCCTCTCCTCCCCTGCTCACATCCAACAGGGGCTGTTTTCCTCTCCTCCTGACCATAGCTTCTGCTCAGTAACCCCTTTCTTACAGGTACCACTCTCATTGGGGTGGGAAGAGCTTTCCCCTCTCGCTAACCCAGGTTGTCTCACCATTCCTTGGTGTTTCCCTTAATATCTCCATAACTTGTCCCTTCTTCAAAGTCTCCAGACCCTTTGATTTCCTGCCAGGACCCTGGCTCATACAGTAGCAGAGACAGGATTCAAATTCAGGCAGTGTGGTTCCAGAATCTGTGCTCCATCTCTACCCACTACTGCTTCCTCACTATGCCTTCTGTAGTATTAAAAGACTACACATTAAATTGTCGATAGGAATTTCATCTGGGAAGCAGGATTACAAGAGAACATAAACTTCTATATTTTATAGTTCTACAACATTTAAATTTGATTTTATATTTTTCCAATACAAATGCAATAAAGTGTTACATACTAACCATTAATGAAATTACAACAATGGGATTTGATACCACTTACCACTACAGACTTCTCCTTTAAAGAAATTTGGTATACCTGTACAGTAGCCCTTTTAGGACAGATACCCACTTTGTAGTTAATTTTTTTTTTATGATTTTGACTACAGGGTTTTTTTTATGAAGTATGGAAAATAATTCTCTAGCATAGAAATCTACACAATGTGCTATATATTGATACTCTTGGGTTGCAAAAAAATCCGTGAATAGGAAAATAGTACCTTGCTATTTCTCCTATTGATAATGTGCCAAAGAGACACTGGATACTGGCTCTTCTGATAAGATGAGAACCAAAGGAGAGAAACATTTAATATTATACTTTTAACATTATACTCCAGAATTTAACAATGATGGAATCTTATAGCTTCCTGTGGGGCATTATTAATGTACAATAGAGTTGCCTCAGATTTCATCACGTCTGCATGATCAGACTATATAAGCAATATTTTATAGGGAACTGGAGACTAAGTCACATCCCAAGCTCTTTCTGCAAGCACTGCTCTGCTTAGACACAATGCAAAGGAGCCTTCTATTTCCCTCTTCCACGCTGCAAATACAACACTCTCATACCACTTCTTCAACACTCATGGAGAGTTTCCCACAGTGCAGAGGGCTTTAGGAAGAAAATGGAATTCAATTACTAACAATTTTGCCCCATAGCTAGATACTTCGGAATGCTTCCTTTCTGAACATTCAAGGATAACTGCTGTAATTTTGTGATAAGTTTAAAAATTCGATCTTCACTTTTAAATCATAATTAATAACAGATATATCTTCCTGACATCTACAGAGCTCAAGCAATGCTTTATATGAGCACCTAACATCAAATTAACTAATTCTATTCAATGGAAGACATCATAAAAGACCAATATTTCTCCTTCAATTCTTCCAATCTTTCAGTCCCTCTCAATGTGAAATGTGAAATCCATCAATTGCACTTGTGATAATTCCTAAAAGCCAAATCTAGCTTACCAGAAAAAATGCAAACCCAGAATTCCCCCACATGTAGGTACAGAAAGCCTCCAGATGTCACTCAAATCCAACTCTCCTACCAGGAATTTACTTATGAATGACTGCCAGCAGGGAATATACCAGAGCCCCAAATCCTTTAGTCTCTGTGACGTCAAGACCTCAAACATGTGGGAAAAATCCAGGTCATTCATTATTAGAGAGTAAATGTTGGCCATGTCTCCAAGCCATAGACGCTATCCTGCCATAAGACCCATCTGTCATCAACATCTAAATCAGTGAACATTACTTTCAGACTTGTTTTTACTAGAATAAAAGCTATGTAGGTTATAGGTGAGGCAAGACTTAGAATTAAAACTATAAATCTTAAGTAAATGCTGTATCTTGTGATCAAATACAACTGTACATAAAATAGTTCAGTTAAACATTAATATATTTAGGCATGAATTATTTCCCTTCCTCTACAGAGACTGGTGGAAAGCTACACAATAACTTTCCATTCTTTGAATTATATGGAATATATCAACATATAAGTTAAAACAAATGGTTAGTCTCGCTTATTTTCATGGCTACCGTAGTTTACTTATACCCAAAACAACATTTTTGAATTAAAATGGTAATAAGGCCCTGGCACAAGGATGGCCATCATTCTTCATGCCCACCTCAAGGTTTGCTCATATTGTTAGGAGCTGACTGCCAAGCTCGCTAGCTATGTTACTCTGACTATAGATTACAGCCAGATGAAATCTTCAATAGGAGTTTCCTATTAATAATTTAGTATTAATTGCTAGAAAAGACAAAAATGAATGCATTTTTCTCTTCTCTTGCCCATGCAATAAAATGAAAATGAAATACAGAAGTCATTAATGAAGGAAAAAAATGACCAAGATAAATAATTGTTAATAAAAATCCATACTTGAAAGGAAACAGAAAATAAGTTCATTTTTAATTGAACTACAGTTGATTTATAAGGTTGTGCTAATTTCTGCTGTACAGCAAAGTGACTCAGTTATACACATATATACATTCTTTTTATATATTGTTTTCCATTTATCTCAGGAGACTGGATATAGTTCACTGCACTATAGAGTAGGACCTTGTGGCTTATCTATTCTAAATGTAATAGTTTGCATCTACTAACCCCAAACTCCCAGTTCATCCATCTCCCTCTTCTAAATGAGTTCTCCCTCCTAAAAATGAGTTCATTTTTAGATAGCCATATTCAAATTCAGATTGTATAAGTGAATTTGGAATACTATATTTGTAAGAAATTCCCAAAGAATTTATTAGCTCCTGAAGAATTATTAGTTAAAAAATAGCTACTAAAATATAAAATATCTCCTTGACCCTGGATATTTCAGACAAAATAATGTGATTAAACACTGAGAATGACATTGCTTGCATTCAATGCTAAAGAAGCTAATTGTCTTAATAGCTTGTTCCTTTAAAAGAGATATTTGCCTCATGGGAATAACAACAAAGATGAATTTTTGAAAAGGTGAGTAAAGATTAGACTACTTTGGCAAAGCTCTGTAACTGCAGTGAAATAGAAGCTTTAAAGGTAAATGTTAAGAATTCTTATTCGCAGACAACGAACAACACTCTTGCATATATGGCTCAGATGCTGTGGCTGGTTTCATCAACTGAAGCAAGAAAAACTCAAAACTTCACAATCAGGATTGGACTGATCAGGTTGGCTGTGTGTTTGGGGAGTGGGGGAAAAGTGCATAAAAGAACATAAGGGTGACTGGGAGACAGGACAGTGAAGGGGCGTGATACTGCCCGTCCCAGAGTAAAGAAAGGGAGGGAAAGGTAGGATTGTCTTTGTTTTATTTTTGTTTCCTTGTTTTTGTGTTAGTCTGTGCATTTCATAATGCTCATTGGTAACTATGTGGGCAGTCGTGATGTCTGCGGGAAGAAATACACATGGTTGATTTTCAATTAGTTTTAGGTGGAAAAAATGTAAAAACACTAATTCCAATTGGTGATCTGGATAGCTCTGGCTTTCACTGTCTTTGAGCCATTTTACAACTCCTAAGTAACAGAAAATGATAGCAACGCAAATTACTGTCCAAACACTGATCCGAGTAGAAATGCATGCTCTGCCCATTGGAATGCAGTTGATTCCTGCCCTACAGATACTGATCAGTTTTGCATTTTTAAAAAATTGATTCCATCATTCTTTATCTGACTATAAATGTGGGATACTTTGACTTCTCCTCTGAATCAGCTCTCATATCTTATCTGTTCCCTCATTAATCAGTTAAGTGAAATATTTAGCATGTATTCATTTTATATTTGTATTAGTCATGATTTACTTCTTTAAAAAAAATTATCCTTTAGCTCTACACATAGGCATGTGCGCTCACATTCATAGACATATACACCAGTAAGATTTAAGAGTATCTACATTATGGGTGAATTGCAAGTACTTTTCCCAGTATACCTTTATGCATTTTCCAAAATTTGTTTAATAAGCATGGATTACTTCAATAATTAGAAAAAATATTGTTAAAAAAAAACCCCATAAACCTAAAGTAATCCTCTGACAGTTTCTACACTTAGAGCTAGCTCTCAAACAAACGTATGTTTTTAATATCTGTGATTAGGTGACCCACTCAAAAGCAGCCAGTTTCTAAAACACTGAACCGATCATTTTCATTTTTAAAAACATGAGATACATATGTACCAGGAACTAAGAATTGCTAATAGCAGTGACTGTGTATCACTATATCAATATAAATGTCAAGGCACTGTATTTTTAAAGGCCTGTCAGAAATAGGCTACAATAAGAATTTAGACTGTGGTATTTAAAAAAGAACAACTATACCTTGGATTTTATTTGGATAAACAATGAAATACCAATAGAACCACAAGCAGCAGTATTCAGGTATTAGTGGGGTAAAGCCCTTAATCTAGGTGTTCAGGATACAGTCCCCCAGTTGTTTCAAAGTACTCATCGAAATTTCTTAGATTATTTACTTTTTGCTAACCTAGAAAAAATGAATCTTTGCACTCCATAGCCTGCCATATTATAAAAGAAAACAAATGTACTGAAATTAGTATAGTAATAACACTTAAAGGTAGAGTTAATAAGGAAGTGTACAAAGGAAAAGAAATATCACAGGTTCTGAGGACACTGATTCCATAGCAAAGGTAGATAGGTAAATCCTTATAGCTTATTAATTTTCATAAAATACCAATATCAGCACAGAGATGACAGAAAATCGGTAACTTCATTTTGTATCATTATGAAACTTCAACCCATTTTCCCACTAAATAAATCAATATACTCGAATGGACTTTTTGTCTTATTCTGAGCACTCAGAGTAAAAATAGAATGCATTCTGAAAACTAATTAAAAATTAATCACAAAGGAGCAAAGCGATGGTTCAAGTACTGTTATGGGTTGTGTCCCTCCTGCACCCTGTCACAAAAATAAGACACTGAAGTCCTAACCCCAGTGCCTGTGAATGGGGCCTTCTTTGGAAATAGGGTCTTTGCAGATGATCTAGTCAAGATGAGATCGTTAGGGTGGGCCCTCATCCAATATGACTGCATCCTTATAAATAGAAAAAAATTGGACTCAGGGAAAGACACACACAGAGTGAAGACAATGTGAAGACACAGGGAGAATACTGCCTACAAGCCAAGGAACACCTAAGACCATCAAAACCTAGGAGACAGACACAGAACAGACCCTGCCCTCTCTGAAGGGACCAACCCTGCCGACACTTCGATCTCAAAATTGTATCCTCCAAAACTGTGAGACAATATATTTCTGTTGTTTAAGCCATTCAGTCTGTGGTACTTTGTTACAACAGCCCCAGGAAACTAATACAAGAATTGACATTTCATTGTCTAATTTCACCTGCTACTTATGATCTCAATAGAATACACTGAATCTTTGCTATTGCTTAGGCACATTAATAATGATTGACCAAGAGATTTTCTGAAGACTCATTCCTTCTTCCCAAATCACGCTCCATCAACAAACACACACGCACACACATACACACACAGAGATCAGGAAAAAAGAGCAAAAATAAAGAAATCTTTGAAAGAACAGTACTTTTTTAAACACAACTTACAACTCACTGGTCATTGTAACATCAATTATTATTATGAATGATGTTCCATTAACACCAGTTGTTTCTCATTTTATTGCCATACTTTTAAATATTAAGAACATTTCAAAATTTATGTTTCAGCTTAGACATCATAAAAAATACAATTGGGACAATGGAATAAAGAACAAAAGGTTAAAGACAGGGCAGAGAGTTAAAAGTAAATCAAAAGTTTTCTGAAATGTTTATTAAACTTAATGGAGCTCATTATCCATCAATAGATACCCATATTAAACTGAGAAAGGACAAGCACACTGAGTTCTATAGAGAAACCCCTTTCTCGCAGAGATCAAAGGTAGCTAAAAATCACATTTTCCCTTACCCCCAAAGATTGGAAACTATAAATAAAAGTGTCCTTGATTTGGGAGAATATATAGAGCTATATCTACCTCAGTTTCCTATGAATGGCTTACTGTTTAATAAGCAAAAATTAAAATGTCAAGTAAAATATCATTTAAAAATAAGAACAGACTTTGCTACTGAGTTATATACTACGCAACTACCATTAAGCATAAAATACTTCTGAGAAGTGGAAAGCTTCAAGGTAATCACAGTAACTAGTTCCTTGTTAGTTTTAAATCTGGGTGACAACTAGATAACTAAAAGGGACTTGGATTTGGAGTGGGGAAATACAAATTCACATCCATTATAGAATTCTGTCTGCATTACCTACTAAATAAAGAAATTAAGAAATCCCTAGGTAACATTTAACAAGTCTCTAATACACAGAAGATCTTTGAAAGTACTTCATAAAGAAGGCATAACTTTAACAAAAAAACCCTCATAGCTAAACCATGAGTCAAGTGGGTATGTGAACAGTAAAGAAACAGATAGTCTAGGAGGTTTTATTCAGCAAACCTAAACATTCAGCGCTCTCTAGACAAGACTTACATGAAAGATGAAGAGTGTTACATACTTTTTAAATCAAGGTTTAAGAAATCAAGATTATTCTATACATCTGCACTTGCAGTTCTATTTGGAGGATGAAAGGCTATGAGAAATAAAAGACGTTGAAACCGAGATAAATTTTACATACTATAACATTAATGCTTACCTTTCCCCCAATTTTTTTTTTTTTTCAGTTTAAAAGAGATTGAATTTTAAGGCATGCAAAAGGATGAATTCTCCATAGCAACTAAGCCAGAAAGTAGATTTTTAAATGTTATAGGAGAAACAGAGTAATATAGGGAGATACAAGAGGACGACATACATTTTTACATTTTAGTTTAATCAAACACATCAAGATACAAGTATCTCTATGTACTGAAAAGTCAAAGTTCTAATTCAAGCAATAAATATATGATGCTGGTTAATTCTCAAGCAGATAATATTTAAAAATTAATGGGTATCATTTTTTTCTCATTTTCAGGTCATTTTTCAGAATCTGCTCTAGCTTACAGTGTTTTAGGAGTTCTGAGATAAAGACTGATATCCGGGCATCAAACCTCTATATCAATGTGATATGAAAAGGATAGCTAAGAAAAGTAGTGCCAGAAACATAGGAAGTACCGCTTTCACGTTTTAAAAAAGTCAGGCAGAAACTTTTATTTGCCTAATTCCTACTTCATATCATACTTTGCACTTTCTAGGAAAAAGAAATCAAGCCTTTGCCTTCCACAGAAACATTGCTTTTGAAAGACTGGAAGCAACCAACTAAAAATTAAGCAATTGTTGCCAATTAAATCTGTAGTACAGCTGCACCCATTTAAAAAGAGCAGCTGTTGAAGAAATAAAAGTACATTCTCTGCATCAAACTACAAAACATTTTTAAAAAAATAGTGGCATTTGATTAAATGGATATTTATTAGAGACAGCTCCATATGGCTTTTACATAGATTCTTCTACGTAAACACCAGCTTCTCCTTTTACTGGAAGTTGAGAAATGCTTACCTCTGAAACAGACCTACTTAGCTCCCATTTTGTCCTTTGAGAAACAATTATTTTATTTTAATGTGTATTCTCTCCAGGCCAGCTTGAGTATGTATAACTGGGCTCTAATGTTTTCCATTTTTCAACTCTGTGTGCCAGAATCTGCTTCTCTTCATCTAAAACTCAGTTTTCTCATCCTCAACTTGTACTTGATTTTTTTCTTTCCCACATTCTCCAAAATAAAGCATTATCTGCTCATTTCGGGAAATACACACCTATAGGAATAGAGGGAATTTCTCTATGCCATGTCTGTCTTGCCAGTTATTTTGGAACAAAAATATTTGTGCTTCTGTATGGGTTAAAAATATTCTTCTATATCAGGTTTTTTAGAGCACAGGAAAAAGAACACATGTGCAATGCATAATTTTAGTCATTAAAATAACAAAATATTTTTCAGTTTCCAGCTAAGTGATCAATTATGTAGTCATCAGAGTCAGAGCAACAAGGAGAAGTAATGTAGTGCTTTCCACACTTGCCAGAAAAGAAGTCCTTTTGGGAGCTTGTTAAAAATATATATTTACCAGGTCACTTCCCTGGAGTTTCTGAATCAATCGTTTAAGCCAAAAATTTGGGTAGAGTTTGGGGGATTTGAGAAGTGATGCTGTGTGCAATAAATGGGATTCATCTTAATATAATGTTTTAAAATGATACAAATAAAGATTAAAATACTTCATGTATTTATTTTTTCAAGCTGTTTCATTGTGTTACTTTATATGTAACTTGCAAAGACTGGTCCCAGGGTTAGATTTGGTCAGGTTTAGATTTAATATGGCAAGAGTCTTCTTATCCAGGTGACCAGGACTGGTAATTGGTTAACAAAGAAAAATCAGCCACGCAGTTGAGTCATGTAGAGCAGAAAATCATTTAACCAAACTCAATGTACATATAATAAATATTCGGTTTTAACTTGAAATATTCATTATTCATACATTCATTCACCAATCTTTTATAAAGGACAAGACTCTACAAGATATAGGTCTCCTATTTGGTATCGCATGTCACCTTTAAAAAGAAGAGAACCTAAACATCTGTAATGCAACAAGGTTATTTGATCTTTACAGCTCCCCAAATATTTCACAATTACATCACCTACACCTAATTTAACATGTACGTTATATCCACTTGGCCTCCATCAAGTCTTTCAAAGAAACCATTTAACCAAGTTTTCATAAAAACAGCAACAATATTTTTTCTGCTTATACTTCAATAGTTAATATAATTTTAATTAAATTATGTAATTACAGTAGTAAGTATAAGTGGGAACAAACACAATTGCTGGAGCAGTAAGTATAAGTTTGGGAACAAACACAGTTGATGGGCATCAGTTTTTATTTTCAACAGAGACTGGAGAGCACTGGCTAGTTAGGTAAGCCGGTCAGGGGGAAGGTCAGTGAAGAGAATTTCTCCTATGGTTTCATTTAGTAACTCGAATTGTGTTCTGTCTTCACTGACAGTGCTAGTTTTGCTTGGTTAGCTTCTTCCCCCAGAATTTATCTTTGTAATAAGATGGTGGGAAATGTCATTCACAAATAGTCCTCTCTTTACTGTTCTCCTATGGTTTTTAAGCTGAATGGAATAGCTTCTGGGCAAATCATTGCTTTAAAAAAAAAAAAAAAGGAAGTTATGCAATCCAAAGTGAATATTAGAGGAAAACGTCTTTCCATGAGACAAAAATGGTCAATAGACCAAGTTACAGAAATTAATTCCTAATAGACCTGCAATTAATCAAGGCATTTCTTTAATAATCAAACTCTGTTAATTTTGCAAATACTTTATTTCTTTGAGAAATAACACTTTTAGAAGACATACTTGATTGTATTAAATTATACAATGCCTAGTACAAACAGCAGCTCATTTATAAGCAGAATACTTTTCAATCCTGGATGCTCTGGTATGTGACTGATAAAGAAGTTAAGGAAATAATTATAAAAGACTTGAAGTCAGAGGGCCCCTGTTACATAGCTAACAAATATCATTCAAGCAAGGAGATGTTCTATTACTTTGACTTGGCATTCTACCCTGTGGCTTTCTACAACTAACTGTGTCATTTTATAGCAGTGACACTAATTGTCAAATCCATCTTATTGTTTGGCCACTGACACATCTCCAAGAAGACCCAAACTGCACGTTCTCTTCAAAGATAGTAGGGGATTTGGCCCCACAGCTATTAAAATAAATGAGGCCAGAAAGCAAGAGCAAGCACTTCATGGACAGATGAACTCATCTCTATTGCCAGCCCTGTTGCCAAAAGTAAAACTTTCCTCAGATACTTGCTTTTGTCAACATTGATGAAAAGGACTCAGAAAATGACGATGAAATCTTGAGAAACCAAGCCTTTTAATCATCCAGGGACTTCAGGTTTAGAAAGTCTACCTTCTTGATTTTGCACTCTTGTAAACTCCCAACCTCTTTGCTGCACTAACACTAGTCAACTTAAAATCATTTGAAGACTTATTATACAAGATCCAACTATTAACACAGGAAAAAGGTTTCAAGTAATGGCGAAAATCTTCTAAGCAATCCCAGCTGCAGAAATCTCTGATCCAAGTGTCCTCAGTGTAATTTGAATCACTTTCCAACCACAGTTTTTGCCATGCTGGCCCCAGGAAAGCATTTTATACATGTGCTCATGTTTGATCATATCAAAAGACCAAGATTTGGATAATATAATGAGGAACCAAAATATTTTTCTGCAATGAGACTCCTTTTCCTTAACTTCTTTTTAACTCCCAACCCAGGGTAATTTTTCAATTCTGGCTCTCAACACCAGAGACATGAGCTGTGTCATGGTATATCTCAGGAGAACAAACAGAGGAATTTAAGTAGAAAGATATATGAACTTTGGCACTGATCAAGAAGGAGGATGGTGGCAGTATGATCACATTATATCCATGAAAAGAGAGGAGTCCATCAGTATCCCTCGCAATGAACCTTTGAGAGCACACTGCATTCGATACACTTCTCATAAAGGAAAAATGTGTTTTCAATGTTTTTCAACTTCTATTAACTGTGTCAGCTATCTTAAGAGAATGACTAAAAACTTTTTAAGAGGGAAGAATACTTGGAAGAGAAACCATACCTCAACTGTTTTTCCTAAGAAGTATGGTAGCATCACCTGAAAAATCATAGGTCAACCTCAGCTAATGCCATTTGTACAACAAAAGTACAGGTAAGAAACCTGGCCATAAGAAACTGAGAGTTTTAGTAAATGTTGAAAATTCACAAGTAAACATTCTTAAATGAGTGTAATTACTTTCAGCTCTTTTCTTAAGATAATGAGGAAAAATGCATGAGAAACTCAGAAGGCTGACTTTTCAACTAACCAAAAACCTAGGCAAAAATGCATATGCCAAAATTTTGACCTGGAAATGATTTGAGATTCATAAAAAGAGAAACTTTTTACACTAGAATTAATAATATTGAAATACAGCCCCATAAAATATTGGCATTTCCCTGGTGTTTATAAGGATATTGTAATATATAATTATTCCATTAAATTTTGTTCTGATTACCAAGAAGAAGAAATGTCATTCAAATTATATTTCAAAATAGGTAGTATATTTAGATAAAAAGTATTCTTTCCTGTAAATTTTTAGTTACAATAAACACTTATGTAATACATTTACAGGCAATTTTTAATTTTGTGGACTACATCCAATATTTACTGAGCTCTTGACTGTCAAGCACTGTGATACGTACTAAAAATACAAAAAAAAAAAGCAAGAAAGAAAGAAAGGGAAGGAAGAGGAAGGGAAGGAAAAGGAAGGGAAGGAAAAGGAAGGGAAGGGAAGGGAGGAAGGAAGGAAGGAAGGAAGGAAGAAGGGAATGGAGGAAAAAGTCATCAGGGGCTCACAGGAGGCAGTATGTGTAGTGGGTAGAGTTATGGGCTCTAGACCCAATATTTATTAATTATGTGACATAACCTAGGTGTTTCCAGAAGCTTGATCTGATGGAGGTGTATAAAATGCAAATAGCTACCTAGGGTGTTTAGGTCTGATTATAACTATCAATATATCTTCTTAGTATCTTCTTCGGAATCATTGCTCCTTCCAATTTAGCAGGCTGCCTCTAAACATAGCTCCCCTGTTTATTCACACAGACCAAGCTGTCAAAATCAATAAACCATCCTTATTCCTAAGAGCACTTTAAAATAAAAATTTACATGAAGCATAATTCCTAAAGGTAATTATCCCTCTCTCACAATTATCATTATGGACATTGCAACTGTTGACAGACTATTTTGGAAGAACATGAGTCATCTGCAGAACCTTAAAGGCTTACACATTTTATTTATTTGTTTTTAATTAATTATTTGAGAAACGAGCACTTGAGAGATTTCAAGAAGCCAACTTTGTGGTTTCTGGTGGACGATTAGATCTGGAAAGAACTGCTTACTCTGGTGACAAAGGAGAAAGGCAAGCTGTTGGAGAGATGGATCATGAGAAGCCTTTTCAAGCTCCATTTTTGGTTGTTATAAAGGAAGGGCAGGGGTAGGGGGGGGACTAAGAAGTTTCTCAGAAAGGATTTGATTGCTGTTTAATGGTCTCCTTCCCAAGGCTAACATACTCAATGACAGAGGAAAGGAAATCTTTCTAGGTTTCGTCACCTTAGACTTAAGAGTGTTTCTTTAAATCAAAAATATTTTAATTACTTTAAAATATACAAAAAATAAAAATAAAATAAAATATACAACTCTTTCACTCCCTTTAAAACTCCCCTAGCATATTGGACTTCCCTGGTGGCGCAGTGGTTAAGAATTCGCCTGCCAGTGTAGGGGACAGGGGTTCAATCCCTGGTCCGGGAAGATCCCACATGCCGCGGAGCAACTAAGCCCGTGCGCCACAACTACTGAGCCTGCGCTCTGGAGCCCGCGAGCCACAACTACTGAGCCCGCACACCTAGAGCCAGTGCTCCACAGCAAGAGAAGCCAGCACGATGAGAAGCTCGCGCACCGCAACGAAGAGTAGCCCCTGCTCGCCGCAGCTAGAGAAAGCCCGTGCGCAGCAACGAAGACCCAATGCAGCCAAATAAATAAGTAAATAAGTATATAAATTAAAAAAAACAAAAACAAAAACTCCCTAGCATATTGAGTTACATATGGAATGATACATAAATCTGCACAGGATTGTAAATCATGTGTGTATAAGCTATAAGGTAGGGCAGACTTGAAAATGAAGGAATATGCATTCTCTAAATACGCAACAAAAACACATGCTCATTTATTCTTGGCAAAATATTAAAAAGTGAGGTTCTTGGATTACTCAATCGTATATGCCATCTCTTCAGGTAGGATTCAGTTGACATAACTCTACGTGGCGCCTTAATTCATAACATGTTCAAAGACATTAGCTCAATAACCATTATTATATATTAATGTGTTAAGAACTAGCCATCCTCCGCCCCCAACCCCTGGCAAAAAAAAAAAAAAAAAAAAAAAAAAAAGGCTTCAAGCTGTGTTAGAAGCCTCTTTGCTAGAATTCAATGAATGGAAGCTTACATCTGAAATGAATTCCCTCAGTGGAAATGACATTGTTTCTCCTCGTCTTGAACCTCAGAGTCAAGTAAAGGAAATGCTAGTACCAAAATTTAATGATCTTAAAATAAAAAGCATTTTTTCCCAATTTAATATAAGCAGTGTTTCTCTTAGGAATATTTACAGCTAAAAAATGAATATTAATGTTTTAATAATAATTTAACTCATCAATCCTAACATCAGGTTTTGAACAGCTTTTAAAAACAGGTGTAACTGCTGTGTGTGTGTGTGTGTGTCTGTGTATAATCAAGAGGGAAAAATTAAGATATTAGAAATGAGCATAATTCTGAACAATGAAGTTTATACTAGAAATAATCCCTTTAAGATATAATTGTCAGATTTCAACACTAATAGTAGAAACTAGCTTTTTTTAAAACAACAAGGTCCTACTGTATAGCACATGGAACTATATTCAATATCCTGTAATAAAGCATAATGGAAAAGAATATGTATATATGTATAAACAAATCACTTTGCTGTACACCAGAAATTAACACAACATTGAATATCAACTATACTCCAATAAAAAAAAGAAACTAGTTTTTAAATATTTAATATCAAATACTTTGGTATCAGTCAATAAACAACAGGAAAAAATAGGATGCACAAATTAATTGAGAGTGGTATTATTTCTATCTACTGCAAGATGAAGGAGGAGCTTGTAGAAATCCACAACTAGAAATAAATAGATGTTCTCCTTGGGTAATTTTGAAAGCATGATATCTATTTTAAGTATATTTTTAAACAAACAGGGGAAATACCTCAATTTTTTTTTCATTATCAAGATGCTGGTTTAGAAAAAAGAAACACAAGTAAAGGCCAACACATGTGGATGTACTAAACTCCAGCCTTGCTCTATACCATGGACAAGTGATTAACCTCTATAAACCTCCATTTTCTTATGAAGAACGTGAAGGTAATAAAACAAATTTATAGAGTTGTTGTAAGGATCAAATCAAATAGTATCCATAAAGTTCTTTGCATGGTAAGAATAATTGAAAGCTCTTATTAATTCAATAAAACTGTTCTTTTCTGGTCAAATCTCAACCACTCGTATTTTTGGCACCTTTTTCTCCCTATGAGTACTTTAGTCAGCCAAGCATGTCTAGACTGGTTGTTTAAAACATAACTAGTTGTAAATACATACTGAATTCTACTTAATAATATGCATGCTGATAGATTTCAGGGAAGTGTACCCATATCTGCAACTTCCTTTGAAATGCATCCAAAAATGCAGATGCATTAGTGTACTGATAAAGAGAGTTGGATGGGTATGTGATTAAGCAAACATTATAAACTGTTAATGGCAGAATCTAGTTGATATGTACACAGGCGTTCAACATAAAGTTCTTACAGCTTTTCAGTATGTTAGACATTTTCCATACACAAAGTTGGGGGAAAAATAATTACCCATCACACCTCACTGAAACCTTTGAATCTTGAGAAATTCCAAGGTTCCATTCCACATAAAGGAATGGTGGGGAGTAATTTACTGCCTTCTTTCAAGTCAAAAATAATACTTAGAAGTTGTTATTAATCTATTTAGAATTTTACACAAAACACAGGAAGCCTGAGTTGTCTGGCTGATGTATGAACCACATGCATGAAATCAATGATTATTTTCCTTTTTCTCATGATGTAAAATATCATGTCAGCTGGTCATGAGATTTCCTCTATCTTAAACTGACACTGTTGAAGAACATACAAATAATTGATGGCACTAGAGAGCACGTGTTGCAGAAAAGTGAGTCTTTGCATTTTCTATATTAACTTTTAGGAACCAGGTTACGTGTCTTTAACTCTCAAAATCATGTCTCCACTGCCTTCTGCCCCACTTCCCTCCCTCTAAGCCCAGATCAGCAGGTGGACACCATCACTTGTTTTATGTTTAAAAGAGAGTCACTTTGCTGTACAGCAGAGATTGGTACAACACTGTAAATAAACTACACTTCAATAAAAAAAAAAAAAGATAAAACAAAGAGAAGATTCTAGCAGAAACTCAGGGTTCCTTTTTTTCACCTTCTGTATATCTAGCTAGATGTTGGATTATTTCTTTTGACTTGTGGCCTTAATGGTTCGCCTATCAGCTAGAAGTGCTGTTCTTTATGACTTGGTAAAAATAAATTACGTGTTTAACAACGGGTGTGTTATTTCTGATCAGAAATTGGAAGGCTGGAATCCCTCACTTGCAAACTGCATGATAATTATCATGACAATTAGGGGTATAAATCTGCTGGCACATAGTATTTTTTTGCTGTGGTATTTTTAAAATTATGGAAAAGAGATATTTATGGTGAGATATTTAACTCATGCTTTTCTTGTGGCAGCTCCAAATTTCCCAGGCAATCCTTAATCAGATGTAGAGTACTTTTTTTGCTCCAAAAAAGTATCCAATGGACTTTGAAATTCTTGCAAATGTCAGGAAGATGTTTTTCCTTTTTTGTACTCTACTGATGAGGAAGTGCTAAGTGTTTCCTGGAGAAAGGAATATTCTCAAAATGTAACTCAGCAGAGAGGCTATGGATGGAATGAAGGGTTGAAGGGCTGTCCCACCTGCACGAAACTCCTGGACAGTAGTACTAGGAGACACGGCAATTTCTCCATGCTCTGTTTGTTTGTTTGTTTACCTCATAGCCAACAATGACCCTGTTACACCAAAGAAAGGAATGCTCCGCTGCCACGCCACTGCTAATGGCAGAAAAGAATACAGGACATTCAGCAATTATATTCTTAATAAATTTCAATGTATAATTTAGTAAGTACTGACATTTTCAGCTCACAGATTCAAAACAATTTGATGGAATTTGCCAGGGGTCATAATCTTGTTGACATACCTTTTTGCTCTTTGGGGAAGAACTTTTCATCCAAACCCCAAGGCAGTGGTTTGAATCCCGGTGGACGCAAGCATATGTTCAAGAGACTCATAGTCTATCCTTCCTGGATAATTTAGATAATCATATGAAATGAATTCCCCTTCATGTCAACTTTATTCTCCCGCATTAGGTTCACAAGATATATGATGCCACAAGATGGAACAGGATAGGCAATGATCAAAACAGCCTAGTGATATGAAACTTGCCTTTAAGTTCCCATCTTTAGGGCAGGAATATCATTGAATTACTCATTATACTTAGTCAAGTTTCTTTGAATGTCTCTTGAAATTTTAATTTTTTTTACCCAAGCCCCGACAAACACAGGTAGGATCAAAAATAATTTCTACTAAGTAACTGACATGCTTTCATCTAATAAACAATTATGAATTACTAATTGATTGGGTCTTGCTTTTCACAGTTGCTACTAAGAAGTTTAGAGCAAATTTAGGCTACCCACAGAAACTAAGTAGGCTCTGATAATTTTTAAGTTCTTGTTCTTGTTACAAATCTCACTTCTGGCTCCATTTTTATGCCTGTTCTTTTGTTTTACTTTAGCACATACTTTTCATTTATATACTTCCTTGTTTTATTTTATATGTTCATATAAACAATGAAATGGTTGTAAATTTTTTTTAAAGAAACTTTTTAAAATTAATTTATTTTATTTTTGGCTGTGTTGGGTCTTCGATGCTGCACGCTGGCTTCCTCTAATTGCGGCAAGCAGGGGCTACTCTTCGTTGCCGTGCCCGGGCTTCTCATTGCGGTGGCTTCTCTTATCGTGGAGCACGAGCTCTAGGCGCACGGGCTTCAGTAGTTGTGGCACGCGGGCTCAGTAGTTGTGGCTCGTGGGCTCTAGAGCGCAGGCTCAGCAGTTGTGGTGCACGGGCTTAGTTGCTCTGAGGCATGTGGGATTTTCCCGGACCAGGGCTCGAACCTGTGTCCCCTGCACTGGCAGGTGGATTCTTAACCACTGTGCCACCAGGAAAGTCCAGTTGTAAATGTTTTAACAATGGATTCTCCAGAAGGAAGGGGTGTGTGTGTGTGTGTGTGTGTGTGTGTGTGTGTGTGTGTGTGTGCAGTATAACACTGATATAAGGATGTATAGCACATATTTTATAAGTAATAATATGTATACCATACTTTTTATTGTAGATTTCATATAGTCACTTGATTCTCAGAGAATAGTTTTGTTAGTTTTTTCCTAACCTCTGTATCCTTAGCCACCTACGGTTGCATTTATCCTTTTCTTTTTAAATTTAATTTTTTATTAGCGTGCATCTTCCCTAGTTCAATACTGTAAGATACAGCCATGTTCATTCTCCTTCAGTACTGTATGGTACTTACTTAGCTCACTGTTGGAAACTCCGAGGCAGATCTTCAAAAATTATAATGAATAAGTAAAAGACTGAATCCAGGATTTATATAGTTATAGATACACACATACACATATATATGTTGGATCAAAAATAGATAGCATTTAAAGATTTTTTTACTTCTCCCATGCCCCATCCCCTGCCTCTGGTAATCACTAGTCTGTTCTCTGTATGTTTGAATGTTTTGTTTTTTGTGTTTTTTTTTTTAAGATTCTGTATATAAGAGAGATTATGTAGTATTTGTCTTTCTCTGAGTACTTTCACTTAGTATAATGTCCTCAAGGTCCACCCAGGTTGTCATAAATGGTAAGATTTCTTTCCTTTTCATGGCTGAGTAATATTCCACTGTATATATATGCCACATCTTCTTTATCTATTCATCCATAGATGGACACTTAGGTTGCACCTATATCTTGGCTATTGCAAATAATGCTGAAATGAACATAGGGGTGCCAATATCTCTTCAAGAAAGTGATTTTGTTTCCTTAAGATATATACCCAGAAGTGGAATTGCTGAATTACATACTTCTGTTTTTAATTTTTTGAGGAAACTCCCTACTGTTTTCTGTTGTGTCTGTACCGATTTATATCCCACCAATAGTGCACAGAGTTTCCCTTTTCTCCACATCCTCACCAACACTTATTATTTCCTATCTTTTCTGATAGTAGTCATTCTAACAGGTGTGAGGTGATATCTCATTGTGGTTTTGAATTGTATTTCCCAGGTGATTAATGATGTTGAGAATCTTTTCATGTACCTGTTGGCCATCTGTATGTCTTTGAAAAAAATGTCTATTCAGATCTGCCCATTTTTTAATCAGACGTTTTTTGGCTATTGAATTGTATGAGTTTTTTATATATTTTGAATATTAGCCCTTTATCAGATATATGATTTGCCAATATTTTCTCTCATTCAGTAGGTTGTGTTTTGATTGTTGATGGTTTTTTTTGCTGTGCAGAAGCTTTTTATTGACAGTTTAATGTAGCCCCACTTGTTTATTTTTGCTTTTGTTGCTTTTTCTTTTGGTGTCAGATTTTTAAAAATCATTGCAAAGACCTATGTCAAGGAGCTTACCACCTACGTTTTCGTCTAGGAGTTCAATGATTTCAGGTCTTATGTTTACATCTTTAATCCATTTTGAGCTAATTTTTGTGTATGGTGTTAGATAGTAGTCGAGTTTCATTCATTTACATATTTTATTCTTGGCTGCCTAGTTTTCCCCAACACCATTTATTGAAGAGACTGTCCTTTCATCATTGTATACTCTTGGCTATTTTTTCATAAATTAATTGACCATATATGGCGTGGGTTTATTTCTGAGCTCTGTATTCTGTTCTATTGATCTATGTGTCTGGTTTTGTTTTGTTTTGTTTTGTTTTGTTTTGTTTTGTTTTTCTGCAATTTTAAATGATACTTTATTTTTAATGACTGTGTCCATGAGCTCATTACTAGTATAAAAAAATAATTGATTTTTGTATGTTTATCTTATATCCAGTGATCCTGCTGTACTTGCTTATTAGCTCAAGAAGGATTTTTTTTGGCAGATTTTTTGGGATTTTTTTATGAAGACAATCATATCATCTCCAAATAAGGATAATTTTCTTCATTTCTAATCTTGTATGCCCTTTATTTCCTTTTGGCTTGCTGTACTATCTAGAACATCCAGTAAAATACTGAATAAGATTAGTGAGAACAGAAATACATGGTTTGTTCTTCAATAAAAAGAAAGAAAGAAATATGTGGCTTATTCTTGATATTAGGGTGAAAATATTAATGGTCTTTAACCATTAAGTATAATGTTTGCTGTAGGGTTTTTTTTTTTCTTTTTTCTTTGTAGATACTCTTTATAAACTGAGGAAGTTCCCTTCTATTTCTCTTTTACTGAGGGTTTCATCAAGAATTGATTTTGAATTTTGTCACTTTTTTTCATCAATTGATGTGAACATGTGATTTTTTTTCTTCTTTTTCCTTTTAATACATTGGGTTACATCTCTGTTATCTTGTGTTAACATCCACTGATTTCCTTTTTTCATTCAGTCTGAGATCTTCCTGGTTCTTGGTATGACGAATGATGTTCAACTTTGTTAGGCCCTTCGGTGATATATTTTTATTTGTGGTCCCACATGCCTTCCATCACTTTAACCTCATCATATCCTAGGTTAGTGAAGCAACCAAAGCTGATTTTTCTTTTTTTCTTGTTTAGTGCCATAACTCCGTGGCTGTCTCCAGCAGCCGGTGGCTAAAAGAGTAGGTCTCTGCATGTGCTGCCAGAATCTTAAACGTTTACATAGAGGTCTTCACTGGGTTCAGTCACGGATTCGGTACAGATCGTCTCAAGAACCCCTTACTCTCTCAAGGCTGTGTGCTTGAAACAGCTCACCATCAGAGCTCCGGGTTCTCAGGACCTTCAAACTCAGACTGGAATTATACCACTGGCTTTTCTGGGTCTCCAGCTTGCATACAGCAGACTGTGGGACTTCTCAACCTAAGCCTGAGGGTCTACACACTGCAGGAAGATGAGAGCGCCTACGGCGGCCTGCAAGCCCTGAATCTTGCCACGAACCCTGCTGCCGCCGTTGTGGAATGCGGCTTCCCACGCCGCTGCCGGAAGAGGGCGGGAGTGTTTTGTTTTGTTTTTGTATGCTAATAACCATACTGTTTTGATTACTAGAGCTTTGTCATATAGTTTGAAATCAGGGAGGGTGATGCCTCAAGCTTCGCTCTTCTTTCTCAAGATTTCATTGGCTATTTGGAATCTTTTGTGATTCCATACAAGTTTTAGGATTATTTGTCCTATTTCTTTGAAAAATATCTTTGGTATTTTGATAGGGATTGCATTGAATCTGTATATCACTCTGGGTAGTACAGACATTTTAACAATATTGATTTGTCCAATCTGTGAGCACAAAACATCTTTCCATTTCTTTGTGTCCTCAATTTCTTTTATTACTATCTTGTAATTTTCAGTATATAGGTATTCTACCTCCTTGGTTAAATTTATTCCTAGGTATTTTATTCTTTTTGATGTCATTATAAATGGGATTGCTTTCTTTATTTCTCTTTCTGATAGTTCATTATTAGTGTATAGAAATGTAACAGATTTCTTCACACTGATTTTCTGTCCTGCAACTTTAGTGAACTCATGTATGTTCCCTCAATACCCTCTTTGAGAGTTTTTATCATAAATGGATGTTGAATTTTTTCAAATGCTCTTTCCATATCTATTAATAGGATGATGATTTTTACCCTTCATTTTGTTAATGCGGTGTATCACACTGACTGATTTGTGGATGTTGAACCATCCTTCCACCCTTGAATTATTTTTATATTCCAATCACAGAAGAGTTGACAATCTCCACTTATTAGGATCACAACACCCATAAAATTCATCCCACAAAACTCAAATATCATAAAATCAAATATTAAATAGCACAGAGTACGTATCATACTTGTGTCCCCTTTACCACCTTGCATAGCTATTATCAAGACACAGATTTTGCCCAATCTAAGGACATTAGAGATCAATTAGAAGTTTGTGACATTAGTATTTTACTTGTCAATTACAGCAATGCTGTGCTGGTATTTTTCTAAGTATTCTTGCAATCTTCAAAATAAGAATAAAAGCCAGAAGAACAAAATATTTCTTTTATATCTCGAAAGAAAGAATAAGTTAAATAAAATGCAAGTGATTAAAGCAAAGAGATTTAAGTTAAGAAAACCACCTGATTTTTTGAAACTCTATAACTTCTAGCATGAACTAAAATGCAAACTGAAGCAGTTAAACAATTCTTGTGCTTATGGTTTCTTGTCTCCGACTCACTCCACTCTTGTTTCTATTTCCATGCTTATCTAGCACTGGTCTCTTGCATTCCCCACCAATGGTTCAAAGAACGTCTGCTTTTCAGTTTCTTCCTTTATTAGCAGTAGAGCCTGTGTAGCCTGTGCTTTAGCTCATTTAAATCCTAATTTATCTTCAGACACACAAAACTGAAAGCATTTCTTTTGTCCACTATATACCAAGCATGTTTAAAGTTAATGAATCATTAGGCAAAGAGGCTGCAAAACATCTTTGCATCACTTTTCTCACTCTTTACTTCGATTTTGCCATAGAACAAAACTCACATGGAAAACTAAGTGTGAGCTCACTGAGGACACTAAGCCCAAGAATTTGGACACTTCACTGATTTCAATGTAGGAGAAAGGAGAGGAGCCCAGAAATTATAAAAGATATATAATATACATATATATATATATATATATATATATATATATATTTCCCTACATTTAGCATAAAAGTAGATGATAGGAAAAGGGGAACCTTCCCTCATCATTAAAGGACAGAACTGTTTTGTCACTTATTTCTGATCAATAGTGATCCAAAGAGCTTAATTAACAAATCATTAGGCTAATCTGGCCTGTGAAGATCCAAGCATCATAGCACACTCCCATCTACACACACACACACACACACACACACACACACACAAAGCAAAACATAAGTTTATCTGCTGTAGTAAGCTGAATAAGGGCCCCAAAGATATTACATCCTAATCCCTGGAACCTGTGAATGTTATCTTATATGGCAAAAGGGACTTTGCAGATGTGATTAAATTAAGGATCTTGAGATGGTGAGATTATCCTGGATTATCTGGGTGGCCCTAAATGTCATCACAAGTTTCCTTATAAGAGGGAGGCAGAGGGAAATCTGAGAACAGAAACAGAAGGCAATGCAAGGGCAGAAACAAGATGCTAAGCTGCTGGCTTTGCACATGGAGGAAGAGGCCAGGAGCCAAGACATGCAACTCTAGAAGCTGGAGGAGGAAGAGAAAGCAATTTTCCCCTAGAATCTCCGGAGGGAGCAAGGCCTGCTGAAACCTTGATTTTGCACCCGTGAAACCAATTTCATACTTCTGACCTCCAGAATTGTGAGAATAAATGTATGTATTGTTTTAAGCCACTGGGTTTGTGATCATTTGTTCTAGAAGCCATAGGAAACTAACACAACTACAGTAAAATACAAAAATAATATTTGTCACCTAAATCAACTTAAAGAGAATGAAAGTTCAAGAAAATACTAAGAAAACGTGCTCTCAATATGTATAATTAACACAAGATATGCATCTAAAATATATTTTTTAAATCTTATGAAATAATAAGACAAACCACATAATAAAGTAGGCAAAAAGCAAAACAGAGGCATTTCAGGAATGCCTCTAAATATATGAAAAGAGGTTCAAACTCACTAAAAATCATGAACATAACGTTATAATTAAAACCAAAGTAAATTTCATTTTACACCCATCGTGTTTGTCGGTATGCAGAGCAACTAGAATTCATACAGTCTGCTAGGGAAAATGTACATCGTTACACCCACTTTGGAGTGTGGTTTGGTTCTATCATGGAAAGCTGAGCAAGCACATACAACACAACTGGCAATTCACTCCAAGGTGTACACCTAGAAGAAATACTTGCACATACGCACCAGAAGCCACATACATTTTACTCTTATTGATAGAGAGTAATATTCTAAGCACATTGGGAATAATCTAAAAGCCGATCAAGGGAATTCCCTGGCGGTCCAGTGGTTAGGATTCCGTGCTTCCACTGTAGGGGGAATGGGTTCGATCCCTGGTCGGGGAACTAAGATCCCGCATGCCTCAAGGTGCAGCCCAAAAGAAAAAAGAAAAGCCCATCAATACGACAATGGATAAATATGCTGTGCTAATTACCTTCACACAATGAATTAATATATAGTGGGAAAATGAGTGAATTACAGTGATAGATATCAATGTACCTGAATCTCAGCAACAACACTGGGTGAAAAAAGTCATAGGAGCACACACACAGTATTTCAATATTATAATATTCAAAAGCAGAACTAAACGTTTTTAAGGAATTTATACGATAAAGAAAAGCAAGATGACTATCTTTACAAGGCTCAGGATATGGATTAACTGTGCAAGGGGGAGAGGAGGAAGGCCTCAGAGTAGAACTTCCAGGGAGCTATAAAACCACTGGTAACGTTGAATTTCTTAAGTTGAACAGTGGAATATGAGTGCTAGTCTTCAAACTGAGCACGTATACTCTTTCAGGTGCATGATATTCACAATTAAAAGTTTTTATGTACAAGAAGTCAAGGATACAACTCACCAGAACTGTTATAACAGCCAATTAGATACCATTTCTAAGATCTACCTCCCTGTTTGAATTGTACATTATTGACTGTTGAAAAAGCTATAGGTTTTACAACTACATGTAAGCTCACATACAACAAGCTTGCACTTAGTATCACTTAAAATATGTTAACAAACACATGTTGGTAAATAATCATTTATTTAAAATGTGAACTGTGAATCCGAAAGTATACAGTCTTTAGTACCTCTGAATAGTAAGCAGCTTATGTGCCCAAATACTTTGCCTCTCAATCCAAGCCAATTCCCCCAAACAAGATTAAAAGCTAACATTCCAACATCTTAAAAATTTCAGAGGAAGCCCTGATAAGAATTAGGCTTTAAACCGTTCTTTATTTTTTGTTCAGGGTACAGAGAGTCACTAGCTACTTACTGTTTTTCTGAGATATAGTTCTTAAGATGAGTTGCAGCTGTGATAATGTGGTCATTTAGATTAATAAAACCCCTGAAGAATGACTAGATTCAGAGAGATTTAACAACTGCAGAGAGGAGGATTTCATATGTAACTGAATAGTTTTACCTTTAGGAGAAAGAAAAAAAAAAAGTGATATCTCTCTTCAAGTTTCCAGATTTCCTACTGATCAGGGTTTGCATTAGGAGTGAAGGGACTAGCTGAAGTTGCTGGAATGTACAAAAGCTAACCCTCCATAAAACTGACATCAAAGATGCCAACTATCAGGCAGCGAAGATTTTACACTAAAGACCTTGAAAGAAATAGATGAAAAATACATGACATTGACTAGAGTTTGGTAAAGACACTTTGAATTGCCTTATGCAACTACGAAGGAATTCCTTTCTAGTTGTCATCCACTCTTCCAGGAAATATGTTTTAAAAAAATCAGATTCCTAAACCCCAATTCTGATCTCCTGAATCAGAATCTTTGAAGTTTTCCCCAAGAATTGCCTAAATTATGCTGACACATATTAAAAGGTAAGACTCTGCAAGGGTCTTTTCTTTTTAAAGTAGTTTGAGAACATGTATTTAAATGAAGACGTATTCATGTGTTGCTTTTCTATTTACTTACTTATTTATTTATTTATGCCAGCTCTTTTAAGCACATTTGTGTCAATTAGGCACAAGAATAATTTTGTGAAAATTCATGTTTAAGCAGCAGCTACCCTTTTTTGGTATGTTTCCAAGGTATTCCTTTATCTGTTTCTAATTGAGGCAGTCACTTAATGTTTTCAATAATCTACCTAGAGAGTGAGATACCGATATTTCTTAAAAAAAAATTATACTCCTTTGATTATTTGAAATGCTGATTAAAACATGCCTCCTGCAGTAAAACTGGTAAATATGGAACCATCCTACATCCAGTAACTGTTTACTGTTCTTTTTTTTAAGACATTAATAAACTTTAACATCTTCCTGGAAAAAAAAAGGGGGAGTTAGAGACGTATCTGTCTCTTTTGGTGTTAAATTTGGGGCCAATATTCACCAGGAGGAACATAAGGGCTGTTTATGGTCTGTGTGCTTTCTGACTAACTGGTAAAAAATATATACATTCTAAATGTTACCTTCTCACTTACTGAGTGCCAAATATAGTAGCTAGGAGACATATAAAAGATATTCAATAAATATTTTTTGAATGAGAAGAGAAGAAAAATAGTCTTAAGAGGAATACATATCACATGTTAAATATTATTTCAATATAAAAGCTAAAGTGCATTACTTCTTTGAACTGTGCAGCATTAAGTAAATAATACCAATTTACGTAGAATCCAAAAATGTAGAAAATGCACGTTTTTACTTTTAGTCCTGACTCTGGGATTTTAAGTATCAAAGAACTTGAGGCAATAGAAAAAAGATGGTTTCTGAAACTGTGGATTTGCCGCTCAGAAAATAACAGCAATGTTGCTCTGAGATGTAGAAAGGGATACCCGGAGAGAAGATGGGGTATGATCGGACATGACCTCCAGAAACTGGGATTTGTAGAGCAGAAGCACAGAGGAAAGGGGGTTAATTTAACCCAGTGGTTCTGTCTGGCTGCATGGTAGACCCATCTGGGAAGCTCTTTAGAAGCACCAACCCCTGGCCCTACCTTGGCACTAACTGATCTGGGAGGGAAGCTTGCATCAGTCATATTTTAAAAGCTCCAAAGGAGATTTTAATCTTTAGGCTAAATGGTTGAAAACCACTTGTAGGCAAATTAAAAAATAGATTGTTCTCTACCCGAAATGCACACTACAAAATTCTATGGAGATTTTAAAGAGTTCAAATGCTACACTGCTCTCCAGACCTGTTGACTCAATCTCCAGGATAAAGCCTGGGACTGGTGGCCAAAACAACAGATATTCATTGCTTCACAGTTCTGGAGACTAGAAATCCAAGATCAAGGTGCTAGCATGGTCAGTTTCTGGTGAGAGCTCTTTCCTTGGGTTGCAGACGGCCACATGGCTGGTGACCTCACATGGCTGGTCGGGAGAGAGCTCTCTGGTGTCTCTTCTTATAAGGGTACTAATCCCATCATGAGGACTCTACCCTCATCTAACTCTAATTACCTCCTGAAATCCCCATCTCCAAATACCATCACATTGGGGGTTATGGCTTCAACCTACTAATTGAGGAGTCTATAGCACTGCATTCTTAGTTTTCAGAATTACTGTGATATCTAGCCTAGGTTGAATTTGCAGATTCAGAAATCAGAGATTTTCATTTGATTTAAGGAGAAACAAGAAGAACCTTTCTACCACTTCCACACTCACATCCCTAAATTGTCCCCCACCCCTGTCTAAAATGCTTTTAAGTGAAAAAAAATATTGTAAACTATGACATGCTTTCCTGCCCATTTATATATTGTTATGACAGACAACACAGATTAGCTATTTAATAATTTGAGCTTTGTAATCAGATGGTTCTAGGTTCATCTCCTAATAACAGTGATCATACTTGAAAGCAGGAAGGCCCCTGGGACACCATCCTCTTCTTTAATGTCTGCCAGCTCAGATATCATTTTGATTCTTACCTCCCTCTTTCCCACTGAGCCTCAGAGCCCTTCTTAACCCAGCATTCCAACTCAAGTAGAAACAACACTCAAGATGAAACCTATTTTCCATGCCTACTCTAAAAACTCCTATTTTATACCATGAAGTCCATCAACAAATCTATTTCATTCATTAGATAATCCTTTGGTGTATATATATATATGTGTATATATATATATATATATATATATATATATTTTTTTTTTTTTTTTTTTCTTTTAAGTACTACCTGAAAGTTAAGAAAAATAATGGATGATACTGAATGACTGCTGTTATGCAAGTCGGAAAAAACAACCTGAGTTTTGTTAACACATGCAGCGGGGATAGAATAAACCAGGAAAGAGATTAATTTTTTCTAGCTTTATTGAGATACAATTGACACATAACTGTGTAAGTTTAAGGTGTACAACATGTTGATTTGATACATTTATATATTGTGAACTGTCTACCATAGTAGCATTGGTTAACACCTCCATCACCTCAGAAAATTACCATTCTTTTTTGTAGTGAGAACATTTAAGATTTACTCTCTTGGCAATTTTCAAGTATATGACACAGTATAATTAATTAGAATCATCAGGCTGTACATTAGATCTCCAGAACCTATTCATCTTATAACTTTGTACCCTTTGACCAACATCTCCTACTTCCCCCACTACTACTTGGCAACCGCCATTCATTCTACTCTCTCTGAGTTTGACTTTTTTAGATTCCACATGTAAGTAAGATCATACAGTATTTGTCTTTCTCTGCCTGACTTATTTCACTTAGCATAATGCCCTCAAGGTCCATCCATGTTGTTAGTAATGGTAGAATTTCCTTCTTTCTCATGGCTGAATAATATTCCATTGTATATACACCACGTCTTCTTTATACATTCATTCATAGACATCTAGGTTGTTTCCATATCTGGAATATTGTGAGTAATGCTGCAATAAACACGAGAGTGCAGATATCTCTTCAAGATCCTGACTTTATCTCCTTTGAATATATACCCAGAAATGAGATTGCTAGATCATACGGTAGTTCTATTTTTAATTTCTTGAGGAACTGCCAATACTGTTTTCCATAGTGGCTACACCAATTTACATTCCCACCAACAGTGCCTGGGAGTTCCCCTTTCTCCACATCCTTGCTAACATTTGTTATCTCTTTTCCTTTTTGATGACAGCCATTCTGACAGGTGTGAGTTGATAGCTCATTGTGGTTTTAATTTGCATTTCCCTCATGGTTAGTGATGCGGAGCATCTTTTCATCTATCTGTCCACCATTTGCATGTCTTCTTTGGAAAAAATGTTTGTTCAGTCCCTCTGCCCATTTTTTAATTGTATTGTTTGTTTGCTTTGCTATTGAGCTGTATGAGTTCATGTGTTTCGGATATAACCCTTTATCAGATATATGACTTGTAAATATTTTCTCCCATTTCATAGGATGCCTTTTCATTTTGTTGATGGTTTATTTTGCTGTGCAGAAGCTTTTTAATTTAATGCAGTCCCACTTTTTAATTTTTGCTTTTGTTGCTTGTGCTTTTAGGACCATATCCAAAAAAAAGCGTTGCCAAGACAAAGAGATTAAATTTAAGATATGACTTCCAAGAAGAGGTGGAGATGGAAGCATATTTAGAAAAGAAGAAGACACAACTTTCCAGAGTCATTTTTGGCAGGGAATGTCATTTAGAGCTCCCTGAAAGCCCATAAAAGAACAGTTCTGCCATGGGAATATCTATTTTGTCTGCCTTCATTCTTCAAACTGAGCTTCAACTTCAAATTTGGGGCAATATTTGCAATCACAGCACTGCTAAGTGGTTTTAAATAATTTCCTCTGTTTTGATTTCCTAAATAACTTACTATTTCCCTACTTCTCCCACAAAATATTTCCTTTCCAATGTCATCAAAAATATATACTGTGCCGAAAAATATTATGCTTCTCTAGACATTATCCAGTATGTAATGTCTTTTAAAAATATATAACAGCACCTGTTTTTATTGGAAGGGAATTTTAGTTGTTTTTAAACTCTAACAGTTCCTAAATCATTATTATCAACAACACAGTGTTTGAATTAGTTTATCAAGTTCAGAAAGAGTCAGTCAGTGTCTATGCTGAATAAGTACCCTGCAGATGTGTATTTTAGGCAGGTGACCATGGAGGCAATGTCAAAGGCTGAACAGGGGCGGGGAGTCAGAAGCTACAAACAGAAGCCCGTGACCACCAGCTAAGTGGGAGGTGACTAAGATGGGCTAAGGCTGAGGGAATAGAGAGGAGATGGCAGATATAAAACGGACAAGATGTTACAACATACGAAAAGTGAGGAGTGTAGTTCAGAGGACAGGCAAAAATGGATCTTGGACGTCACACCCAGGTAAGTAGCAGGACACTAACTGTTAGATTACTGATCTCCTGGCTACTAGGAAAATCTGAACACTTCAGTCACTCCCAGTCTTAAAGAACGACTTAGAAGTCGTTTAGGGTTAAACACGGACATATGTCTCAAAATCTGCCCAACAGATAAAAATGAACAATAACCATGAGAATGGTGTGGAGTGATCGCTGCTGTCTCATACTTCATGATTAACAGCTTTTAAGCACACCGTCACTGGGTTCTGAGGTTTACAGCCCCTGAGCACCAAGGATTTGGACCGACTTCCCAGTTCAGTGTGGAAGTGAGGGCTCAGATCATTAGACCACGTTAATGACACACTTAGTGACAAAGCGGCAGCCTCAAGGTGTGCCAAATAAGCTATTTAGTAACCTCTCCTCTAGGGTCATTTAACAAAATAACTCCTGCCAGAAAAGATGTTTGAAACTTTGAAAGGGTATTTAGTGGTCCTTCCATCCTTTGTGTAGAGAAATCCTACAAAATCCAATTACGGTGCTTGTCAATCCACCACTAACATGAGGCAAACAAACACTTCTTAAGTACTGGTTTCTAATTCCTCTCAACAGTGGCTAGGTTAAAAGTCATAAAAACAACAACAGTGAAATAATTCTCATAAATCTGGCATGCTGGAAGCTGCCTAATAGTGAAACAGGAAGTACAGGGCAAGACTATCAGTGTAACCTGAGATGTTAGGCAGACCTTTGCCTAATGTCAGTGTCAGGTGACTTACCTCTCACATCTTTAGGTAACAACAGTTAGCCGGAACTTACTAGGTTTCTGATTCCATGCCAGGTAATTTATCTTTATCACTTCATTTAATCTTTACAATCAATCTTATAGATCCATATGATCGAGGCAATTTTACAGATGACAAAATACGATCCAGAGAAATTAACTAACTTGCCCCAGACCACATGCTAGTACTGAACGTGATCACCTGCCTTTTTAATTTCCAGACAAAAGGCTAATGAGAATAAGCAACAGATACAAATGCAAAATATATATGTAAATGCAAAATGTAATTAAAATGCAAGAAGACAAGATTCTGAGACAGCTCTGAGTATAAAAGGGAATACTCAGAAATCAGTTGCAAATGAAAAATAAGTACCATTATGAATTTATGAGTAGATCCTAGTGGAACAATGTTGCTATTTTAAAACCTAAATAACACAAATTATTTTGCTTGAGCTTAAAGGACAAAATCACAAAGCTGGCTACAAAAGGCAGACTTGCTATTAAGTTAAATGAGTGTTTCAAGAAATGTTCTTATCTGTTGACCAACATTCCACTGTTCAATTAGCTCAAATATTCAGATTAAAGTGGATGTCCGAACAATGCATAAGAAAAGTTTAAAACCTAGTAAAAGATGTCAGAAGATATATTTCCAATGTTTTTAAGAGACAATCACACACTTAGAAAAAGTAAATCAAAAAGAGATTTTCAAAAATTCTCTTTTATATAATCAAGAGTAATAATCCATTTTTAGAAAACATTGAATGGGGAAATATCTAGGACTATAGGGTACCAGGAAAAGTGCCAGGCATAGGAAATCATTATACAAAGCTTTGTGGTAATGAGTGGGTGGGCTATATAATATTGTACAACAACTATACTTCAAAAAATAAAATAAAAAGGGGTTGGGCTAAACTATCTTTATAATTCATTTCAGAATTAAAGATTCCTAGATACACAAACAAGAGTGAAAGGACCACCGATCTCTTTTATCTGCTTCCTTAAAGAATCTCTTCCAGAGATCTCACATAATCATTTTAGCCAAGTCTATCTGCTATTTCTCCAATCAGAATTTTCTGAAAGATGAACACAACCAACAACTTAGAATTTATGTTTACCAGCTGTCTTCTTTTACTCCCAATTAGATAAAAATTGAGTATACTTATTAAAATAACACACAGGTCAAGTAGTTCAACAATGAAGAAAAAACTTTGGAAGGCACATTTAACAAAAGCTGCCCACTCAATAATGAGAAAAACAAAGAAGCCTCCAAAAAGCGAATGAACTGTGTGCCTATTTCAGCAAATTTTGAACTCAACTCTGGAGTTCAAATGACCATTTATTTTTTTACCCTCATAACCACAGGATGAGAAGCACACACTGAAGTTCTCATTCCACCATTCAAACTAAAATGACTGATGGAGAAAGACAGATCCCGTTAGTAACTGGAGCAGGTGGTGACCATTAAGGAGGAGAAAGAGGAAGAAACATTTTATCCTAAAATTCAAACTTTATCTCTCACACACAAAGCCACAATCAGGTAATCGTTAATAGACTGATTTCTATATTCAGATTGGATTTGTCTAGAGCATCTATTACACAAATACGGAGCCAGAAATACAAAAATAAACAAAACGGCCTCTTACTATGAGACATTTTAAAATAATGTACTAGTCATAATTTAGTCTTATAATAATTTCTTTAAAGTGACACTTAAAGTAAAAAAAAAAAGCATTCAGATTCAAAGCATTAATCATGGCCAATTATTATGTCACATTATAGTCACCTAAACACAACTCAGCACCCTTTATTAGATGGTTCACCAAATGGTACCTGTTCCTCTTATTGGATCATGTGAGAATTATTACTTCCCACTAAACAAGAATTCTTAATTACAGAGCTTTTTATTTTGGCTGGTACGCTTTATAAAATTAAAAAAATTTAAAACCTCGCTTATTTGTTCATTTACAAAAGGAGTTTCATTCACAGATCATAACTGTCAGGGTAAAGTGTTTGGGCTTCACAGAAACATCCTGTTGCTTTGCTTGACTTCCAAGAGTTTGGCTGTCAAAGATTGAACTGGGAGCAATTTCCCTGTTGCATAACACAGTTCAGTGTCCTGGACAGAGGGTGGGGCCTCAGGACTCCTAGTGACTATTCGGATGGATCTCTAGGGAACATGCTTTTCAAGAGGCAGAAGAGAGAAAAATAAATGGGCCAGAAGGTCAGGTTTTAACCTGCTGACTTAGTTCATTGGCTCTTTACACACAGCAATGGCCTCTATACAAATTCCATTTAATCATGGTTTCTTAATGATTTAAAATCTCAAAAAGGGAGATCTCAGATGAGTAATATTTTTGGCATATATCTGTATTATTTATCATGCTTTCTTCTTCTGGAACATTCCTTTCAATATAGTCTCTCAAGTTCTAAGAAGTAGGAACCACTTGTCCTATCTGCTTTCCCATGTTATCCATCTCCAGGACTTTCAACTTTATTGACTATTTTATTCAGGACATGCGGCCATTTTTCAAATTATAAATAAAAGTAGTACAGATATCTAACATTCTAGAACATGTAAGGACTTAGCTTGGGGGGTTAGTAGAAAGGGAATCATATCAGAGTTGTAGGCATGTGTAATGTTACAACTTAATATGAACAAGTGTAAAGGCTAGTCTATGCTTGAAATATCAATACATACACTGTAGAAATGGAAAATGAAATATCAATGAAGAGAAGACACTGGAGAGAAGCCTCCAATTTTATTCACTTCTATGTCCATAAAGGAAGGTTTGATGAACTAAGAAAAACACCCAGAATTTTTATAAGCTATATGTTGTTTCAAATTTCTAAAAAAAATTAAAGAGGGCATCATGAACCTAAAAACACAGAAGTAAACAGTAACACACAAAGAACCTATATGTCATGGCTAAGCTTTCAATTTCTTTTAAGGTTCTTTTATATTATCATATGTTATTAACCGCTTCTTAATAATACTGATATTTGCTTAATGGTATAAATGGAGTATGATACTTAATAGGTTCATAATGTGGTGAGAGCACTTGTCTGAAAATATTTGATTTACTCCCTATGAGACAAGGTTTGATGATAATTAGTCAGGCATGTCTGGAGACTTTTGAATAACCCATTTTAAAGACCAGAACTTATTCACACATGAGATACTAAGGTCTGTGCCCTTATGTTTCATTTCATTCAATGGCAGATCAGCCATTTATAGTCCTACAGTCCAGTCTTGAAGAACAAAGAAACTTTGCATTGCACACTATTCTGGTCTGAGCTTAGGGCCTATACAAAAACAAATAGGTTTTGCAAGTAATTATGATTTAACCCATAGTAAACATCTTACAATTATAAACATCCAGAATAAAATCTTACATATATGTATCTCATGGGCCTACCAAATTACACTGTCACTATAATGAAGTACACAAGGGAAAATTATGATGAAAATTAGCTGATTAATGGACAAATATTTCATTACACTCAATAAACTCAATATTACACTTATAGATTTAAAAAGCGAACCCTGAAAAAATAGTTCAGGTATCGGTTTACTAATTGGCAGTGGACTTTGTTAGGTGAATACATTGTTTTCTAAGTACATAAATTCCCATTTTGAAGGGGGTATATTAAATTTGTGGGTCTACTGAAATACCATTTAAAATAACACAGGCCTACATCAATGCAATTACATTTGTGTATGTTTAATATAATGCTAAGACCAATGAAAGTTCTCATCATTTCAAAGTAATTAATACAGGGCACACTTTTAGAAACAGTCACTCCAAGAACAGAGCCATCTAGTGGCAAGTGCAGAACCATGATTATTACATCAAATTACCAATGAACATAAAAGCATGAGTAAATATCATCATTAACAACCTAAACTAGGCAGAAATAAATATAAAATCGTTCTGCTTTTCAGAAAAGAAAATTAAGTGAAAAACCCAGCTATAAAAATGTATATACTCTTTATTTAGTAAGGTCCTTATTTGTAAAATTAAAGAGACTAAAACAAGAACTACATACACATGCTCACACACAAACAATACACACAGACACACACACAATGGAAGGAATTATGGTAGAATATTAACAGTGTCTAGGCCCGGGGTAGTGGGAATAAGTGTGATGTTTTGTCCCCTTCCTGATGCCTTTCTGCATTTTCCTCAGTGAATAAATGCTACTTTTATAATTAGAAAATATAATATTTCAAAATACTCTGGGCAAGTACTGAAACAAATGTAAAAATTAAAAACAAGAGTAAAGCCATTAATCTTTGAGAATATTTGAGGTTTCCCATTTCCTAATTCTACATATTTGTAGCTCTAGAGATTGTTCACTGATATACATGAACTGCTACCTCTTGATTTATTTATCATAGGCGTAGCTGATTCTTCATCTGGGAATAAATTACAATAGGCTTAGATATAAGGCATAGAGCTTTGAGCCAAAATTTGAGCAACAGATAAAAATTTAACATATTTATGTGGAGTTTTAAAAACATATATAAATTACTTACCAACATACTTAATACTGCAAATAGCACACTGAGGTAGAAAAGGAAAAGATAATTTTTTTCATTTCACAGATGCAGGAATGGAGATTGAGAAAGATGACATTATTCATCTCCAGCTCTGCTATCAATAAGCTAAAAGTCTTCTGACTCCTAGTCTATTGCTCTGTATAGTATAACAATTTTGATGCCTGGAACTTACACTACCTGTAAACTTCTTACATATTTCTTCTCAAAGGTCTGATTGGAGGCAACAGCAGCTCTTCTCATTCATATTTTCAGATGGACATAGATAATGTACTATAGCCGATAAAATTTATCTTGAGTATAATAAGAACACAAGTTTTACTCTCCTACAATGTGTTGATATTTTACCAGAGCTTTTTAACTAAATGAAGACCGAATTGTAAGAAAGCCTGACATAAATGTTTAACTAATGTAAATTGAGAATAAGGGGAAATGTTGAATATTGAAAATTTTTCAAATAATTTTTAAAAACATTAAAAAAATTTTAACCCAAACTAAAATTAATAATGAACCAAAGAAATCAGAATGTTGTGGATGGAGGGCAACCTTGAGGAGAAGGATACACTTCTGATAAAAGAACTGATCTTAACTCTAATCTTCACAAACAACCAAAGAGGAGTTTAGTTTTCAATCTTTCCGATGTTCAAAATTGATTTGGAAATTCTGGAGTTAAGTACTTGTCAAGTAATACTTTTAATATATTTTCTACCCAAAATTACAAGTCATAGGTGAGATCCAGGACTGGTGATAACTCTTGTTTAGTGGTGATACAGACTATATCTTATATTATATACATAGCACCCAAAGCAGAGAAATGCAGCAGTGAGAAGGCAAAAGTACTTCATCTCTTTTCCTGCCTTTAACATTCCTTTTATTCCTACTCTAATTGCTATTTTAAAAATCTTCTGATAGTATCTATATTTTGATATATTATACTGTAGATAAATAATAATAAATCATTTTTTTGAATAAGACAGAGTATTAAAAACTTGTAAACTGACATTTTGACACATACCTGCCTTTTGTTCATTTGGTGGACCAACTGGTCAAAGTTAGTTTAAATTTGCTACAAGGTTATCTGAATAGGAATTGTGGTTTTAAAAAATCATTAATCAATAATCATCGTCATCCCTTTTAATTTACTGGGTTAAACCCTTTTAATAGATTACTTATGGAAGAAATTAGGTAAAAATGATGGTTTAACCTTCAAAGCTGCAATCTTTTTTTTTAAAGCAAGTTTGGGAACAAATACATTTAATGCTTGGTAAATATACAGTTCAACTAGTGGGAACTGAAAAAGTAAGTGGATGTCTAAAAGAGAAGCCTACCAGTTATAAGGTTTTAGTGTGCTGCAGTAATCTTACTTTTCAAGATAAGTCTACCCTCTTATGCTTTATATCTTTACGTAAAAGTAACTAGAAAGAAGGAAAAGATGGAAGTAAATGTACTATGTATCACTGTTTCCAAAATTTAAGTTATTCACATAGCAATCACCTTCCTGATTCTACCATATTATGGACCAACCACCCATAATATAGTACACTTAAGTTGGAATTTTCTTCAATTGAATTTATTTTTTAAAACTTTATATCACTACTTAAATGGAGACTCAGTAACATTTTATGTAAGTAGAAAGGTGCCATAAAACTAAATTCAATGAGAAACAATGCCAGGCCGTTACATACCAGCAAGATGCTATTCCCTGAAAAACACTCTCAAGGCCTGTTTACAAAGGGAGATCAGTTAAGTGTTGGAGGGGTACTGAAGGCATACTAGCACCAAATTGAGATCTGCTCCCCTTCTTTAATCAGAAATATTTGAACAGAATTGAAAAGCAAATAACTTATTAAACACATAGTATCTATAAGGATTTCTAGTTGCATCTAAAACAATCTTTTATATGACCGCTGATATGGACTCTACATTTCAAGAAATACCATAGTATATTACACGAGACACAAATTACTGAGATAAAAGTTAAAGTTATAGTTTATCAAGAATGATGATGGTTAAACTAATAACACACTGGCATTCATCTGCTATCTGAGTGTCTGAGTAAGGACAGTGCTAGACGTGAATGGGAGCAGTGAGTCAAAAAAAGGTATGGACACTAGAGAACACCTCTGAGGTCAACTCCCACGACCCTACTTAAACTGATGAATGATACAGTCTCGAAGTTAATTCGGCCGAAGTCATCTTTTCAAGTAGCAGATGTTTTAAAGGGGTGTTGGTAATAATCCTGAGAAAACTACTAAAATTATTTTCCATATCGAAATATGAAAATAGCATCATTACGTGACTTCTACCCTAACAGTAAAAATGTTCGTGTTCCTCCAAAAGCTTGAAGATCTCTCTCATTACCAGGATTTAAATTTTTCTGTATCGCATTCTTCTTATAAACTATGCATGAGGTGCTTCAGAGAAGTACATTTCTCTTTCTTGCTAGCATCCTATTTCTCCAACCATTCATTTCCTCGCAATATTCTGCTTTAATAAATGATTCTGCCAAACGAGGCACTGGTTAGGAATTTGAAGGTGGAAGGAAGGAAAAGTTATTTTTTTTTTTTCTATTTCTAAGTGAGGAAACAGTGGCAGAGCGCTCCTGAGAACCACTGCAAGTGACTGGCATCCAACCTCCTTGTGGCAGAAATTTTAGCAGATTTTTGGATCCTTAGAGTCTACTAGGTGGCATCAGTACTGTTCCAACAGTGGCAGCAAAAGCAGCGGCCCCTCCCTCCAGCAACTCAGTATCAAATGCACTTTCCTGGCCTCTAGCCCTGAGTGGTAACAGCTTTCTGATTTGGGGGCAGCAACCCTTTTCTCCCTTTGGCATCAAGGTAATTGATTCCTTTCATTCAGTCTCTTGCTACTTATATTAAAGTGGGTTCGTGACTTTCTGAATGGGCACTACTAATACACAATCAAACCAATGTAATTCAAAGAGCTATTCTCTTCCTATCATGACTGGCATTAAATTGGAAAGTTGTGATGTATATATTTTGGTTAATGCTACCAAATCTTGGAAACAGTATATATTTATATATGAATATACACACAAACCACATTTAACACAAATGTGAAGAACAAACTCTAAAATGTAAAACAATCTATTTATGGTCAAATTATATTGATACATGATCTTTTCTTTATATATTATTTCACTAATAAGAAAACATTAAAGGGAGAATTGCTATATGATCCAGCAATCCCACTCCTGGGCATATATCCAGACAAAACTATAATTCGAAAAGATACATGCACCCCAATGTTCATAGCAGCAGTGTTTACAATAGCCAAGACATAGAAACAACCTAAGTGTCCATCCACAGAGGAATGGATAAAGAAGATGTGGTACAGATACACAACAGAGTACTACTCAGCCATAAAAAAGAATGAAATAATGCCATTTGCAGCAACATGGATGGACCTAGAGATTATCACACTAAGTGAAGTCAGAGAAAGACAAGTATCATATGTTCTCACTTAAACGTGGAATCTAAAAAAATGATACAAATGAACTTATTTACAAAATAGAAATAGACTCAGAAGACAAACTAATAGTTACTAAAGGGGAAAGGTGGGGGGGGAGGGATAGATTGGGAGTTTGGGATTAACATATACACACTACTATATATAAAATAGATAATCAACAAGGACCTACTGTAGAGCACAGGGAACTATGCAGTACTCTGTAATAACCTACATGGGAAAAGAATCTGAAATATAATAGATATATGTATAATTGAATCACTTTGTTGTACACCTGAAACTAAAACTTCACTGTAAATCAACTATACTCCAATATAAAATAAAAATTAAATTAAAAATAAATAATACAAAAAAAATTTAAAGGAAAAAAAAGAGCTGTATGTTTCTGAATCTTAGTAAAGACAGATTGTTTCCTTATTTACTTTCAGACAAGTATAGCAAAACTGGGGGAAGTACTATGAGTTTCATTCCAGTTCTGTCTTCCTTATAGCTAGTGAAAAATCCTCCCAGATTCAGGCAATAGGTTGAATGTCAATCACAGTTTTCTGCGTATATATTTTCCTTTGTTTCTCAGGGGGCATTAGTAGGAAAGTGGGAGAAAGATACGGGCCAGATGCCATTTCTAAACTATAACTCAGTTCACTCATGTCTATATAAACAGATTTTCCCAACATCACATATTCATCCCCAAATATGCTTTGAAGTTAATGTTTATAACAATTGATGAAATTCCAGATAAATCAAAGGACTATTTTTGAAAAAAATTAAAACAGTGGCAACAAATTCAATACTACATTGAACAGAAATGGAAATACCAGGTGGGATCTCTATATAAAAGGCCACCCATAGAAGGGCTTCAGGAAATATTAACAACCTTCAAACAAAGCTACAAAATCAGCAGGCATTGCCCTTCGGAATTCTGCAACAGCACAGCTAACTGGTTTATAAATCATAAATCCATCCATGTGAAGATGAGCACATACAGGAAGATGAAAATTCACTAACAGATTAAAATATCCAAATTCCTGAAATCCAGAAGGAAAAAAATATCTGGAAATATTTTTGAAGAAAAAGATGTCAAAGATCACATCTGTGAGTTAGTAAAGTTAATCTCCAACGGAATCACCAGAATAATCATAATACCCAACTGTATAAATGAAGAACACTGTGAAAACTTGTGGAGAAGATGGGGTCAGGAAGCAGCAATTTTAGGGAAATGAGAATAGCTCTTCTAAATGGTAATTTATCTGACATGTTTACTCATTTAGTCAGGGCATAGTTTAGAAGTTCTTTTTTTAAAAATTTTACAGCATTGCCATAAACCAACTATGACAAATTTAATGACATTGTAAGTTATTTTTTAACAGATATAAGAACTCAGATAATAAAATGCCCTAACCTTTAACCTGCCAAAAGTAGATTAACCCTTAGAATACCTTGGAATAGAGACATTACACCCTTCTCTTCCAGGTGTGTTGAGAGTTTATGAAACCAGTATTCCATTCTGGACCTACCACTTAGGTATTATAGAGGACAATATTGTAACTTATATATAATTATATAATAATTTATATATAAAGCATATGTATAGAAAATTATAGTATCTCCTAAATGCATAAAACAAAACATACATGAATTAAGGTGTGTATATATATGTAACATGTGTGTTATATGTATGCATGTACATATACACACAAACTCATACATATATACATACATTCCCTTAGTTCATGTACACTTTATTTCAATTCATAAGTGAAATACTGTAAGTATAATACTATTGGGAGTCCTAAAGAAATCTAGGCTGCCAATATAAATCTAAGGTCTAAATATAGAATTATTATTATTAAAAACAAAAGAAAAGAAATAAAAACATTCCCTCCTCAGAATTAGAAAATAGAATCCTTTCCTTGTAGTGCTCTCCATATTAAGAGGAGGATTCTTTCTTCACTCAAGTCCTTTATCAGAATTTACTTGAGATTTTATCCTTATGTGAATTTCTGGTTTTTTGCTTTTCTTTTGTTGTTTGTTCTTTTGTTGAAAGTAGATGCATCTCTAGGAATGAAGTGATTGAGTAGCTTTTATAAAAGGGATTAAAAGGATGTCCTGGGAAGCAGGCTATGGCATCCATAACTCAGGCCAAGGGAGGACAAAGCAAAAACTAAGTTTAATTGACAAAAGCGTCTCCATGCCCAGTCAGGGAGGGAGAGCATTTCCAGAATGGTCTTCAGCTGGAAATCTCATCCAAAAGTATAAATCCTTTGTTTGATTCTAGCTGGCAAATCCATACCTGTGACTAAGTGTGATTCTGTAAAGAAGGGAATTATAAAGGACCATTAAAATTTTATATTAATAAACTGAAATAACCAATACACTAGTTGCTCAACTACCATGCAATCCTTACCAACTCTACCCATGGACACACATATGGCTAATTGAATTTCCAGTTAAATTTTTGGTAAGGATTCTTTATTACCAATATATCAACAGTATGGTCCTAAACTTGTCATGTTTTTAATTGCTCCAACTCTGACCTGTTACTTATAAATTGGCTTAGCTTTACAGCTTTCAACTGAGGTTACGTAAGGTTTGTTTCACCTTACAGCACAGAGAAATGCATGTTTTCAAAAAAATTTTGGAAATATAATTTCCTAAGAAATTAACTTTAAGGTATAGACATCATGGTTCAAATGTTAAATATGCATATTGTATTAAATCCTCCCCAAATTTGTTTGCAAAATATCTCTTCTTTGATGATGTGATATATTACATAAGCAAACAAACTCCCAGAGAACAGACTACCAAATTTAGAAAAAACACTACTAAATTCAGTGTTTTAAAATTCTACCTGCTTCTGTATTTTACTTACATGACTTACTCTTGTCACTTAGCAAATTTATATGGGGCGGAACATAGTAAATGTCTCCACTTCTGTCTGTTCAGAAGTGTAGACTCTCTCTCTCTGCCTGTTGGAGAAGATAATCACCTACAAAGAGTTTGTCAAGGTGTCCTGAACATACTGTTTAAAGCGGCAGTTAAAGTTTAGTTAACCCATAATGTTTCATATTTTCCTCCAAGTGTTTTTCATCACAGGAAAAAAAAAATCATCTTTTGTGGTCAACTGCCAATTTCTTTATCATTGAAAATGTTACACTGATAGAAATGTTACAGGGATCTATGATGCTTTGATTGAGGAAAGCTTTAGATAAATCACACAGTAAGAGTTTCTAAAATGTGGTCAGGCAGATTCAAGAGGTAACATCTGAATGGATTATTCTACTTTCTATTTCTTTCTTCCAACATTTTCAGCATTTAAAAACACTTGCTCACCCCTTATGCCACAGAAGAAACAGGAGAGCAACAATTCATAAGATGTTTACCTATGTTTATAATTAGAAAGCTTACCAGTTTTAGCATAAACATACAGCAATGACAGGGGTTTATTTAAAAGCAGCTTACCACTTCTTAGTAAATGTTGAGTGCCAGAACATGCAAGATGGCTCACCCATGCATTCTTTCATCTTCATTTATTTGGCAAGCATCTGCCACTTGCCTACTATGTGCTGGGAACCCTGCTAAGCACTGTTCTTAGGCACGAATAAGATAAACCAAGTCTTCCTCTTACTGAGGCTGGAGGAGTTGGAGCGGACAGACAATAAGAAAATAACATACGACAAGTGGTAATATGAACAATTCAGAAAACAGAGTCAGGTAAAGACAGAGTAATGAGGGTCAGTGTGTATTAATGGCTTTAAATAAGACAATCTGGGGCAGACCCCACTGATGAGGAAAATGGGAGCAGAGACTTCAAGGAAATAAAAGAATAAACCATGTGAATACTGAAAGGAACAACAGTCCAGGTGGAAGAAACAGTTAAGTGCAAAAACCCTGAGGCAAGGACAGGCTCAGCAAGTTCCAACAAGGGCAAAGAGCTGATGTGAGGAGAGGAGAAATGAGGAAAGTGCTAGGAGAGGAGGTCAAGCACACAGCAGGCAGGCAGGTCACAGCTGAGCTCATTGGCTGCGTGAAGAACACTGAATTTTATTCTGAATGAGAGGTGAGGCAATCACAAGATTGCACAGAAATGACATGATCTGACTCACCTTCCAAAGGATTAGTTCTGGTGCCGTGTGATGAATAAACTATAAGGAGGCAAGGGTGGAAGCAGAAACCTTTTAGAAGGCTATTGCAATAACACAGGTAACCGATGATAGTGATTGAGACCAGGACGGTAACTGTGTAAGTGGTAAGAAGTGGTGAGATTCTAGCTATACTTTGAAGTTGGGTGGAATAGGATTTGCAGATAGATCAGATGTGGGATGTTAAGAGTAACAGAGGTGGGAAGGATGATGCCAAAATAGGTACCCTGAGCAACTGGACAAGTGCAACTGGATAATCAATGTATCAGCAACAGGGTTTCCTGAATATGATCCCGATTTAAATTCCAAACAAGAGCAAAAAGTATCTAACATTTTACAGGCTTTCCTCTCTGGCCTCTTTAACCAAAAAAGTTGAATTTCCTAATTTACTTAGTTCTTAGATACTCTGACAATTCATGATTCCCTCTTTCCATAGTTTCTGTTCCCTATATACCTTTACTCTAAGTGAAAGGATGGCTGGATGGATGGATGGATGGATGGATGGATGGATGGATGGAGGCATGGAGAGATAGACAGATAGACAGACAGGCACAGAGAGAGATCTATCTATAGTTACAAATTTGGGAAACAAAAGCCCATAAGCCTTCCACCCAACTTTCTTCAGGCTGGCTTTTAAATCCCTTTCATCTGCTAATTCAAACCAATGATGCGGGCAGGCACCGAATAAAAGGACCACAGTATTTTTTCTAAAGGCGCCTGAAGACAGAGGCTGTCAGCTCTTTAAAACCTTACCAAGACAGCACCAAGGAAAGCAGGCAGTCCACAGCACTGTGAGAAGAAACAACAGTGTCTTTAGCTGGTGAATAAGGTGCGTGCTTCCCTGTTTGGAGCTCATCACCTAAACAAGGTAAACTGGTATGAGCTACTGAGGGAGTGTAAGGTCAGAGGTCATCAGTGGCAGAGGTCAGGCGTGCTTCCTTTCCACGTGTTTGCTGTCGATGGCTGATGACCGTCATTAAGTTAAAGCCAAACGACCCTGAGCCCTTGATGAGTAGTTTGCTTCTTCCCAATCTCTGCCAGCATTTCCCCAGGTAAGTTCTGCAGATCATCAACCACATCAGATGCTCTGAGACTAAAAATGATTCTCTGATCAAATATATGTAGGAAATGCTCTGCCCCATAGTCCTCCTGTAGATATTCACAATGCTCCTTCGTTAAAGGTATTGTCAAGTCCCATGGTAATCAAACCATGAACTTCTTAACCAGCATTTGCCCAACTTATTTTACCCATGGGCAAAGAAAACAAGGACCTTAATTAGGACAATGAGAAGAGGATGGCCATTCAGAAACATACTGCACAGGAAAACTGTCAAAACTTGGTGAATGATTTAATGAATGGGTGACGGGAGAGGTAGATATCAAAGTTGACTTCAATTCTAATACCATCAAATTGATGACCAGGTAAGGGAGGGACTTATATAGTAAAACAATTGACTTCCAAATTAAAAAAAATTTTTTTGATTCAATTATACACAGGCATTTATGGATTGCTGCGTTCCATACATGAAAGCAGGCACCAAGAACAAGAATCATGAACAAGATAGAGACCGTTCTTGCCTTTGCACAACTTAGGCCATGTGAACCATTCCAGCTCCGTATGAGAACTCATCTAATAAGCATGGAGGACGCCCATGATTCGGGAGCAATAACATTCAACTGGAGGCTGGGAATGTGGGAAGCACTCCAAGAGGAAGTAATATCTCAGCTGAGCCTTGAAGGAGCATTGTTCACAGGTGATAAGAGAGAAGATTGTTCACACACAGGGAAGGACAAGGCAGATGCAGCAGGGGAAGGGCCCTGTCGGGCAGGTCAGAGCAAGGTAACAAGAAATCGAATGCATGTGAGTGTAGCACACAAGAGGAAGGGAAGAAACACAGAATTAAATAGTCTCTGTATTATGTTCCACTGCTAATGTATTATAGGCACAAATTTTCCCAAAAAATATGAAATATGAACATTTCCAAATGAAGTCCAACACTCTAGGGGTTTTTTTCTTTTTTTATCGAAGTATAATTGACTTACAATGCTGTGTTACTTTCAGATGTACGGCAAAGTGATTCAGTTTTACATATATATATATGTATATTTATATATATATTCTTCAACACTCTAGTTTTGTATGTGAGAAAAGTCTTCTAGACACCAGGGAGCCATGTAAGTGGTGAAATTAAAGAGAAAGAAATGAATCCCCTTTTGCTTTGGGTACTACCGACATTCAGAAAGGTCACTGGTCCTTTCTTCTAGAAAAGAAATTAAAAGCCAGCCATAGGTGAATTAGAGACCCCTGAAGAATGCCTAGGAAAGCTGTGAATACACTGAGGTCTGCAAACTTCCTGCAGACTGGAAGTTTAAGGTTTCTTAAATACCTGATATTTTACAATTACTTCTGCCCTCTACAGCCTTTTTCAAGTGATCAAGGCATGTTTCCTAATACTAGAATTTTTGCTGACATATTGGAAGGGATAAAAAGGTTCGATTTAAATTCTGGATTTAAGCGGCGAGCTTTGTAAAAATGACACACCTCTCTGCAGGTAATTGGGCTCTCCACCTTCATACTCTGACTCAGCTTGAATTAAAAACTGTATCCTGCCTTAAACATGTTCTCAAAGTCCAAGGCAGATACTCATGTACCCAAGTAAACATTCAATCTTTTTCTAGGCACCACTTTGCCGTTATGCTACACTTCTTACCCCCTAGCAAGACCTGATCAGCTCAAAATTTTGACATGCATCTCCCTTTGAAATAGAAATACATTTGACGTATTCACCAAACTATGAGCACATGCCCACCCTTGCCCAGCTACAGTCTATGTTTCACGTTACTCTTCTGAAAAGCAAGTCAGATCATGCCACTCCTCTGAGATCAGAATAAAATCCAAAGGCCTCAACATGGCCTCCAAGGGCCTCCACGGATGTCCCACTGCTTCGTCTATGACCACTTGTCACACCATTCTTGCCTTTGCTCCTAGGCTGCACCCTCACCTGTGACATTTACACTTGCCATTTTCTCTGCCTGGAACGCATTACCCTCCCCCAGATGTGCACATGGCTTGTCCCCCTGAGAGAAGCAGCAGTCGCCATATCAGTTCGATCTTTCTTGAACATCCTATAAAAAACAGTACACGTGCTCCATCCCTACCTAGCAAAAAACAACTCAGCCTGCTTGATTTTCCCTCACAGCACTGATTCCCCCTGAGACGTGATCTACTAGAATGAAACTGAAAGTGAACAGAGCATTTACCTATTTGTTAACTGGTTTTTGAAATGCTTAGAATAGTCTGGCACATAGTAGGCACTCAATAAATATTTACTCAAAGAGAGAGTTAATGGTCACTAAAAAGTTTTGACAGACCGAGAATCAAGGGATAAATAATTGGGATCTGGGACACAAACTTAAGGGCACTGCCCCAGCTACTTGCCAATCCTGTTCCCAGACTTACCCAAAAAATGAGATGATCTCCAGCAATTAACCCTCCTGGGAAGGGTTGGATTCGAGATCACAGTTTATAAGCAAAGCAAAGAAGTTGAAGGAGAGCACAGAATAATGTTCCTCCCACGCCCCATCTTAAAACAGTCAATACACTATTCTCCACTTGGGAGGCACTCCATAATAAATGACTGTCTGGATGGATGACCATTTTTATGTTACTGGAGAGGAAAGAGGAATAAGGGACATTTTCTCATGGTGTGAGCTTATGTGATTGGACAAAGGAAGAAAGCAGATATGTATTGTAGTAGGGGGAAGGGCAGGCTCTTCAAATTCTCACAAAGTACAAATCCCTTGTTATGCTTTGGATGGGAAGGGCTTCATTTCAGGCATGTCGGGGAGAAGGGGTGGAGAGGAAAGTGCTATTTTTAAGCTCTTTGGTAAGAATGGCTGTTTTTCCCTCTGATACTCTTGAGCCACCCACATGGCATGTTTCCACGCACCGCTGTCTGGATGCTATCAGAGGCGCTGCTTTGAGTGAGAGGAAGGGGTCATATGCTCATCTTCTCACATGCTGCCTACTGCTGCTGATTTTTTTTAAAAGCTTTGTGACCTAGAAAGGAGATGGACGGTATGAATGATGCACGGACTGCAGAGAGCATTGGGCGTCATCAGTCTATTTATACCTCCAGGAAGGAAAAAATGAGTACAGGCCAATGACTCTATACTCCATGGACTGAGTAGGCAAAGATCATCTGGAAGAAACAATAAACAACCCAGCAAGGAAGGCATTTATGCCGTCAGTGAGAAATAAAAGGTGTGGCCATATTCACATCTTCCTTGGTCTTTCCAAAACTTGTTGCGTCTAAAGAATTTCAAGTTGATCCCTGACGTTCCCCACTACTGTGGAAAGCATCCTGAGTCTTAGGGAAAGACACTGCCACCCACGTTTTAAAAACTGGCTTCACTCCATATGTGCATACATGCTCACATTTGGCTATAATCAGCAGCCACTTGGAAATGCTGTCAGTTTGGGGGAAATGTTTTTCAGGCTTAACAAAGTATTTGGAAAAGCCTTACAGATACTTGTGTGACTTAACTGTGAAAAGGGGGAAAAAAATGGAAAGATTTACACGGATTTGCACAATATGGTAGAGAAATTTTTTTCCCAAGGTATGTCATCAGTTCCTCTGAAATGGTTAAGTATTTCCAGGACAAAGCAGGGGAAAAGCACCCAGGCACAGCTGTTAACACTTTACTCCTGCAACAACTGGAGAATTTAATGCCAGGCTTCACCTCTAGATTTCTAGTTGTTTCTAAACGAAGCAGTGTACTGTGGGGTCCAATGGAAACGATGTTGTATAACTTACCCATCTTGCTCTTTTGTCACCCATTTAATCGTGCAATTTCTGCCACCTGGATTTGCTTTGGGAGTTATTTTACTAGCTGTGGTGATGGGTTTGCTGACAACTGGCGAGAGCATGAGATGTTTTCTAAGGCTGGAGATTAGGTACTTCTTAGTGTGAAATTTATTGATCCACATGGGCTCAAACCTGGAGCCTAAATTGCTTCGTAGAACATGAACTGATTTACTTTGAATACACTCAAGGTTCATAATAAAACACTTCCTGTTTCTTTTACTATCCAAGTCTTCTCACCATCTCTGAGGCAGACAATTTAAGGCAGGCTTCACCCTTTCCCTTCATTTGCTGAAATCACGTTTGGTTTTTAATTCACTGAGGGCACGCTGTCATTTCATTACAATCATGTCTTCCACAGCCTGACCAGTAAAGGGGGTGAGGCTTGAATTGTTCAGATCAAATAGAATTAATGCTTTCATTCTGTAATTTCAAAAACTCACGAGGCAACTTTTGAGCAGGTAAATGTCAATCATTTGTTGCCGAGTCAATGATATTCTTACACCCGCTGCTACATACGGGACACGCAGTGACTGATGGATAAAGTCAGTGAATTTAGCTAGAATAATAAACTTCCCTGACTGACTAGATTCCTCAGAATGTAAGTGGGCTGATAAAAACCAATACAACCAACTGGTTTTGTTTTTTGTGTGTGTTTCTTTTGCTGTTTGCATGAGCTTGCAAGTTTAAGAGGTATTGCTTACTTATTGTTCACATGTATCTGGTGCCAGAAAAGTGACTGGTGTGAGGCCTATTAGAGAAACATATTCAATGCACATGGAAAACTGATATTCATGACGCAGAGGTTGGGAGCTGCTGGGGGAGAAGAGAACAGGGAAAGCTGGGCAGAAATGAAAACCCAGCCATAGGGACCTTAAACAAAGAGGTACTTGATAAATATTCGCTGGTCAATTACACAATAGAGATGAAAGGAATTGCGGGATGTATCATCTTTGAAATCTCCTCTACTTGCATCCCACTACCAAGAATAAGAACTTAATTTTCATGCACTCAATAATTTTAAAGTTTTCTTGTCCTTTAACTTTCCACCACATAAACCAATACTGCCAGGTTCTCCCCTCCATCTTTTTCTTCTCTCACACTGCCACCAAGATCCTGCCTTTAAATGGAGATGAACATGGTACATCCAAGATCAGTTCTTCTTTTGGGAGGTTATGGAAATGCAGACCTTCGGGGGAGCACTGAATAATTTGGCAAATTTTCTGTGAGGCAGAAGAATGTTCCATAAGGAAATGTGCTAGGTGAGAAAAGCAGACCAACAATTAATGCCCACTTTTCCTTTAAAAAAAAAATTTTTTTTGTTTTCACGGAATAGTGTATTTTATGATTTCCACATGAATCCTTAATTTATGCTAAAGTATCTCTTGAAAATGGTGACCAATTACTGTGAGAAAAAGAAAGCTAAGGGATCTACTCAGACATATTTAACTTACACACAAGAAATGGAAGGAGATATTCTTGTTGCGCAATAAAAACAAAACACAGGAAAAAGCAATTACTGGCCAAATTTTGTGGATCACACAGATACTGCTTTTGGATTTCCCCATTTTATGTTTGTATCCTTGATCACACTGACAGTCATTATTCATCCCAGAAAATAATGAGGTATTTCCTAAGACGTTAATATTCACAAATAATTCTGGTATAACTATATTCTTAACTTCTCTTTTCACCCAAGTCCTCTCACATACATATGAAGATAGTCAAGGTAGGGGTGAGGACTTCAGTGATATACTTTAACAATATCCGTACATAGGATAGAGTAAGATTTCTCTCCATGTTAAACGCCCCTCAAATCAATTTCTATATAACTTCTTGCAAAAGGAAATAAACAGAAATTAATGTTGACAATTGCTGGTCGTCAATTAGTGCTGACAACTGAAAACAAACCAAAGGAGAATGAATATTAAGAAAAACATTATGTTCTTGTAAGTTCAACAAATCTCTACAGGAGTACTTCAATGTGGAATTTTGACTCATTCAAACTCGGCTCATTGTCTTTGATGAATTCTAAATGATGATCATGGAAAAGAGGATCCTTCAAGCATGATATACAGCCGAGGATAACTCAACCTATTTGCTGTGACACTGCCTTTTTCTTTGACATTATCAGTGGGCAAGATGGTTTTAGCATGTGTTTTTGTTTCCCAGACATTAAGTGCTTACATTTATTAAGTATAAGCATATACGTCAAATTCAATGTTTCCAGCTGAAATAATGATTTCGAAAGATGCATAATCACACATCTTAGGATTTTTTAGTTTTAATTTCCAAAGTGCTAGGTTTGACTACATGTTTTCAAACTGCTAATTAACATAACATAACTGCTAATTAACATAGAATTGGCCTACAATTTCTAATTGTTAACACTTTGCAGTGTTGTTGACTAAATATTTCCATTTGTCCTCCAACTTTTCCACCATATGGCAGGATTGTACTTCTCTATTTCCTTGATGTTCAGTGAGGCCATGTGAGGTCAGGGAAATGTATTCGCAAGTGGCATGAATCACTCCCAGGATGAAGTGCTAACAGCCATTATGTGATTTACCATGTTCTCTTGCCCTGTGATTGGGGAAGCACATGTCAGGGGGAGCTTCCTTTGGAAGTAACTGTAATAAGCACAGTCTTCCTGCCAAGACACATGAAAATAAGAGGAAAGTCTCTTTTGTTATAAGTCATTACAATTTTGGTGACTTGTTACCACAACCTAACTTAGCCTATCCTGACTACTACACATACCTTGTTGTGATAATATCGCACACACTGGAAGTTCGAAAAAAAATTAAAAAGAAAAACAATCTACATTAAACAACTGTAAAAGCCATTGTAATATGGAATATGGAGTGTCGACAGTTAAATTCCATTTTGATGTAGAAATGCATGTCTAGAAATTTTCAAATGTTATATCATCTAGAAAGTTAACAAGTGGTTCAATATTTAATAATAAATGAGAGGAGTGGAAGGGGATGGAGGATCCAGAGGTGAGAAAAGCATCCAGATGGAGGTGCTAACCTAGGAAAAGTAAAGAAATGAGAAGACAAGGAGATTTTGGAGCATGGAAAATAGTTCCAAATGAAGCTATGCAGATTGCAGGGCCTTGTACACCCTGGGAAGGAGCAGGAAAACATATGCTGTAGACCTGCAAACACTGTAAGCTTGTAAGAAAATGCACTAGATGATCAGATCTATAATTCTCAAAGGTTTCTCTCTGTAGTTTGAAAGCAGGGTTTGAAGAGAGGAGTGGGTGGCAATAGGAGGATGAGATGAGGCAAAAAGAATAATTGAGAAGAACACATTACTCAACCTGCTCAAAAATATCCCGTGAGTGACCACACTCCTCATGTGGTACCAAACATTCTCCAACATCAGGAAACAGAGGGCAGTGGTCAAGGCCCCAGTCTCCAGCTTCAAGTTCAACTTCTGCCAAATACCAGTTGTACAGTGTCGTAGTTTCTCTCCCCATAAAATTCTACTTCTTGGGCTTATCATGAAGATTTAAATAAAATAATAATATATGTAAATGCTTATTTTAGCAAAGTACCTGGTTCTTAGTAAGGATTAACAGGTTAATCTAGTCCGTTTTATGACCATAACATAAATAAGCCATTATTGCCTGATACCATATTTTTTCATTCTTCCTCTATTAATGATGTTGCCTTTGACTTGTCTTTCCCCAGTCTCCACCTGCCAAATTCCACTCACCCTTCAAGGATCCAACTCAAATACCATCTGCTCCACAAAGATTTTTCTGAATGAATGCTCCCCACCTCTAGGAAATAAAAGTTTCCAATTCTGAACTAGAACATATTTTCTAACTGCTTCATGGCACTTAATTATAACCTATCTGCTGGATAAAAGATACATAAAATAAAACTTATTTTTCTCAGGTATATTATATTTTTCTTTAGCTAGTATTACTTCTTATCTATCCAGGTATATTTCCAAAGGTACTTAGTTGTAATGCCTTGAATGTACTGATCTTCACTGTTGAATAATTTAAGGAATTAGATTCAATTCTAATATAACCGGATTAAGTTTAATAGAATATATAATATTTTTATTCACAAAGTTCAGAAACAAAAACTATTTCACAAAACTGGTAATTTTCTCCTTCCTTTTATCTATAAATAATCAAAGATTAGATAGGGTGACTGTTCTAAAATCCCGTGGCATGTTGATGATAAATCCTAAAAGAAAATTCACAATCTCTGACGGAAAACCCCTAATTCCTATATTCCAGGAGCAGAAAAGGAAGAAAGCTAATCTTCCACAACTGTACAAATAGCATTCTTCACTCCTATAGCCCTCAAGATGTCATCTGGCAGAGAGGGATCTTCATAAACAGCTAGCCATTGAAAAACAGTTTGTTTTTCCCCCAGATTCCACCAACAAATAAACCCTTGATACCCTTTGTGTCTGCTGTGATAAACAAGCATTCAAGAGGTGTTGAGTAAGTGATGGGACTTATTGAGAAATAGATTTGCACTTGAAAAGCAACCAGTCCAATAGTTTGATCAGTGCATCCTGAAAAATATACGGCCTGGCCCAGGCCTCTTTGGTTAAGTGATCAAATAAAATCCAAAGGGATTTAGGGAACAGTTCCTGCTTACCATCCTGATTGCAAATTTTCTAAAATAGACTTTGACCTTTAATCTCCATCCCATGAACTTTTTTTAGAGCCAGCCGAGTAACCTGTGGGATTATAGAGCCATCTCACCAATTTCTTTTCCATTACAAATGACTTTGGAATTTAAGTCTTTTGGAAAGTAAAGCTTAAAAATGATGTCCTAAATACTCCTTGTAAAACATAAAAACTGGGCAGTATCATAGACACATACATCACTTTAACTTTTCATACCTCACCACACATGTTAACTCTTTCAAATGTCCCTTGTGTAGGTACTCTCATATTCATGAGAGTCAAAGCTTAATTAGATTTCTTTGGATCTTACACTATACTATGATTTGTAAATTTTTGTTATTTTTATAGAATGCCCAAATGAAAATAATCAAAAACAACTAAGCCAAAAAAAATTGATTTTGAAAGCATATCCAAATAACTAGGAAAATTATATTTTATGTATAGTTAATTTAGCAAAAAAAAATGTTGTCACAAAGCAGAGTTCTATTAGATAGTGCTAGCTGTCTGTCCCGATTTTTTCCAGGCTGACTTATGCAACATCCTGATGTTTAAAACTATCCTGTCATGGAAAATCTGTCTCAGGGGTGCGGGGCGGAGAGGAAGGGAGTCCCATTTTCTTTTTAAAGTTATAATTCGAAACAGATAGTTAAACGATATAATAAACTTCTTGTACTTTGCAAACACTTTAAATTATGCACTGCAATACATACTGCAGTTATTTAAAATAGATAACCAACAAGGTCCTACTGTACAGCACAGGGAACTCTGCTCAATATTCTGTAATAACCTAAATGGGAAAAGAATTCGAAAAAGAATAGATACATCTACACACATGTATAACTGAATCACTTTGCTGTATACCTGAAACTAACACAACATTTTTAATCAACTAAACTCCAGTATAAAACAAAAAATTTTTAAAAAGACTACAAGGTAAAGACAGTAATATGCATTTGAAAGTAAAAACTCAGCAGATGCTCCTTTTTGCCCACAGCATTTACAATACTGTAATATCAAAATATTTTGCTTTGCAAGATAAGCAATCAACAATACTCAGTGATCTGAATATTTTTTAAGTGTAATACTTTATACATCCAATAGAGTTTTTCTTTGGTTTTCTCCCAATGTTACTGTAAGAAATTAATGATTATTAAGAGATGAAAAGATTTGCCTTTCCATTAATGTAAGGACTCACTACTGTGGGTATAATAAAACTTCATTCATGCTTCACCTCTTGCTATTGACTAGAAGATAAGCTGACAAATAGATGAAATTCATATTGGATGTCATATATGAATGTTAGGACAAAAATAAGTTTTGAGTATTTTTCCAGTTTGATCTTAGTCTCTCCAACAATTAAATCTTACTGCTCTTAACCCTTTCCTTCCAAAACTACCCGAGACGGATAAAGCTTTTAAAGTCATATCGTCATTTTATGGACGATTATAGAAAAATTACATTTTCAAACTAAGGGGAGATTTTAATTTTTTAACTTTTGAAGCTGACTTAAAGGCAAAACATATTAAGTGACAAGAGAGAATACAAGAATCGGGGTCTGGCTCAGTGATTAAAAGCAGTAACTCAGCTGCAAGCAAAGCACATCATGTCTGGACTGTAGTTGCGTTAACAGGAAACATGCTAACTCAGTTCATATCCTATGTTAAGAAGATATGACAGAAAGCTAAATCACTCTACCATTTCTACACCATAGTACGTGTCTGAATGCACACCATATTTATCCATACTGAATTCTGCATTGCCTTTGAGATGAATGACTTTGGAACCGTATTTTCTTCTATTACTAACACACTAAGTGCAATGTCAACATCTGAAGATAATTATTTCTGTGTCTTCACATAACCTTGGAATGTTGAGAAATGTATTTGGCTTCAAACACAGCACAACAGCCATGACAACTCCGCCTTAACAATATATACAGCAGACTTCTTTAAGGGAGAATTATTACATGGTTAAAACCTTTATAGTAAACACTCAAGATCAGGTTGTGCTAAAGATAAACTGAAATTTTAGGAAGGCTCAACACCTGTGGAGAGTTAGGCGCTTCCTTAAAAGAGAAACAGGAGTAACTTGGCGAACTCTGGAAAAAATGAAACTAATTCTTTCTAGCAACGTTCTCTACATCCAATAATAGGACGTCTTCATTACTACGTGGAATCAGCTATAGGAGAACTTAAGAAAAGTCTTCATGGGAGCAATACTCTTGCATGGGTCTGCTTTGGAAGACAACTATAGTAAAATAATTACCCGTTTGACTGGTAGTCTTATTGGGGAAAACAATCCTTTTTCTTTATGTAAAGGAGGGTTAGCTAAAACTGAAACAAAAAGCTTTAATATAAGGAACACAGCGCTAACCCTCAATTTAGTTCACTTCAAACTTTTGAGTTGTGGGCTCTTTCAAAAGGATATCCACCATGATAAAATGTAAGCTGTGTGACTGAGTGCAAATCTTCAGTTTCTACACTAAGCCTACCGCCTGTAATCTTACTAGCTTACAGTAAGGACACAATCAGTATTTGTTGAATAAATGAGTGAAGGCTGAGTGAGGTACAGGACTGGTTCCCAAATGCTGGCCAAGACAAAATTTCACTCACGTGTAGCAAAATTGGAAAAATAAGGCCTGAAATTTTGTCATCAGGCATCTATCCATCTCCAATACTAAAGCTGATTTACCTCGCCTCACCCAACATTCTCAATTTTTGTTTTCAAAGTCCAGACCTGGAATCAACACACAAAGGAATCACACAGCATCTAGCTCAAAAAAATGTCATAAATTTCACCCGGGGCCCCAGGCAGAAAAGAAAGAAAAAGGGGAAGAAAAGAGCAAAGTTGCAACACTGTAATTACAGAAGGGGAAAGATTAAAAATTATTTCATCTATCCTGCAAAGAAAAGTGCTGTCCTAAGGGAAGAGCTCATTCAATTCTATTTCATCCTAAACCTTGGTAAGACTGCAAGTGAAGATTAATTTGCAATTATATAGAAAAAGTCTGAATATTACATATAGACTCTGAAGAACTAGTTCCTGTTTACAAACATGCATGTGATCTTTATCGAGAATTTAAGCCACTCTCGGTCTCAATCAATTTCATTCTTCCCTTTATAATAGAATAAGATATATTTTTTTTCTGCAAAATGCCGAGTCGCTGAGAACGTGTGCCTCATGGAACTTAGACCAGGCAGAGTAAAGCAGCACTTACTCACCGTCCTCAGGGAGCAAAGGTGACTAGAAACCAAATCCTAGTGATGAAATCATATGGCTCTCCTGATAAATGCCCAGTTCCTCTGACTAAATATTTCCCTCCTTAATCCCAGCCACTATAACTGCCAGTCATTTTGGGTCTGTTATTCCAATATGAAAAATCTGACTTAAGCACCATAAAAGTCTTGGGAAAAAAAACATTTTTGAACACTGGTGGGCTCAGGGGACTGATAATGGAATATGAACCTTTCACCCCTAAAATGGTTTCTTGGGAACAGAAAGCAGCATATTTTTTCTGTAATAACCCTCCCTGTGCCCCCCATTCTCCCAGGTGGTGCTAAAGCATCCAGCAGCTGCTGGCTGTCAGTGTCGCTCCATCGTCCTGAAGAGTCTTTTGAATGATCAGGATAGACTAAGAAAGAAATCTGTCCACCCCAGTGCTTGAGAAAATTTGCATATAATCACCTGGAGATTTGTTTAAAATGCAGAGTTTGATTCAGTGATCGAGGGCAGTGACTGGGAGCCCGCATTTTTAGCAGCTCCCAGGTAACGTTGATGCTGCTGACCCAGGAACCTACCTTTGAGGAGCCAGGATCTATCCCACCTTTACCTACATCATGGAATTTGAGGGACACCACAAAAATCCTTCCGCACCAAAAAATCTCAATCTTGCCCAATACCAGAAATACACACACACACACACACACACACACACACACACACACACACTCACAAGGTGAGAGAAAACAAATTCCAGTTTCCCTTATTTAAGTTATTGGTCCAGATCCAACATCGCATTATATCAAGAGTGGTCACAGGGAGTTTGGGATTGACATGTACACACGGCTATATTTAAAATGAATAACCAACAAGGACCTACTGTATAGCACAGGGAACTCTGCTCAAAATTCTGTAACAACCTAATTGGGAAAAGAATTTGAAAAAGAATAGATACCTGTATATGCATAACTGAATCACTTTGTTGTACACCTGAAACTAACACAACATTGTTAATCAACTATACTCCGATATAAAATAAAAAGTTCCAAAAAAAAGTGGTTACACCATACTTGTGTCCTGAAATCTGACCCTTTCTAGCTTTGCACCTACACTACAATAGAAAAGCATCTGTGCAGTTCTCACGGGATCCTTACAACAGCTACAAGCTGAGCAGAGAAGATATATGTAATTACTATTTCAGAAAAGGAGAAAATAGATTGGTCAATTTGAGCAACTGACTCATGACAACTCATAACTAGTATGACTCAGATCCCGGAATCATACTCAGATTTTGTGACCCTCCCCCAAGTCTAGAGTCTAACCAATTTAACATTGCCTTTCACATCGCCAGTCCTCCCTAGTCCCAGCCAAGTTTTCTTTGATGTTTATTACACTATTGTTCCCCTAGTTGTAGAACAAACAAAAAAGTTGTATCAGTGTTGTATGGGGTTGTTTGGGGTTCGCTATTTCAGAACAATCTGCAGCCTAAATGACTTTTTTTTTTAATCTGGAAAAGAAGCCTGGATTCTGCTGGACAATACAGCTGAAGAGACAAAAAGAATTAGGATTCTCAAGATTTGATTTAACAGCAGAGTGATATTTTTGATCAAGCTGAATACAAATGCCAGTCACAGATCATCAATGTTAGTAACTGAGTGAAAATGCTCCACAATCAAGAATCTCACAGTGACTCCCCAGTAATAGAGAATGCAACTGGGATTCGCTCTGAAAGAATGAGAAATGAACAGTACTGCCTGCCTGCCCAGGCAACTCTCAGAGGGACGTTTTCTCCGGAGTGTAAGTTGAATAGCCCGGACCGTTTCTGCTTTGTTAGCTGCTGGACCCCAGCACCCAGAACAGCGCCTGGTATATAGAAGATGCTCCATAAACATTCTTTAAATCAAATGAAGAACTGAAGTCTTATGATAACAATACACAATGTAATAAATATTAAAACGTGTTTCAAAATGCTACTCATTTCTTTCTTTCATATTAATGTGAACTAAAAGTTGTTTTAAATATTTTAAGCCTTTGGACAACTAGAGACACTCTGTTCTTCATCACCTGATGAAAAAGTACTCTTTAATATCTAAAAGATGTAATCTCAATGCAATATATCCCACACCACATAAATACTATATGTAATCAAGTAAGAGAAAGATAGCAAATGACTTATATTTATTTCAAGCCTACTCTTCATGTTATCGTGGGAATTTAATTTCTGATTTTCCTTTAGATCTTGGGTCAATCAGCATTTCATGAAAATCTATCATAGGCTCTTCAGAGCATGACGTACCTCCCTTTCTTAAACATCACATTTTATATGTATTTACTTTACCTGTGTTTGCCACTGGGCTACCCTCTCTCTGAGGACAGGGATTGTGTCTGGCTTTGCTCACAACTGTATCCATCGCCTCTGCCTGCTCGTGAGCCTTACCAGACTAAAAACTAGCAAATATCCTCTATAAACAATTCTCAACAGCCTCTCTGGCCCTTCCCTCACATAAAGATGAGTATAGAGGTTTCTTCGATAGTTTCAATAGGACCACACAAATTCAAAGCCTCTAGGGAAGTTTGATGGAAACACATTATAAACTTACAACATCACAAATGCATGTTCCCCTCCTGGTCCATGGACGATTTGGGGCACATGCCCTAGTCATGAACAAGAATGGGTAACAGATAGTCAAGGCTGGAGTATGAGACAGAAACTCAGCTGAAATGCAGAAAAGGAGAAGGTCACGTCAATATTCAATATTCCTTTGCTGAGTTTACAAATCAACAGAGATTAGGTACTTTATTGACATTTCACAAGAACATCAATGCTCTACATTCTTTTAACAATGTAGGAATCTCGAACTTCCTACGTGAGACATACTGAGTTTAAGGAAGAACAAATCAAATTCAAGTTAAATGAGAACAGAGCTCAGGGTGAAAAAAATAATTGATCGCCCAATTTTTCTATAAGCAATTCTTACGCAAGAATTGCTTATAGAGTGGAGGTCAGAGCGGAGGAGACAACCATACTTAAAGCACTGCGACTGTCTAGGAATTTCATCTGTACACAACCCATCTATGAAAAATTCCATTATCTGTTAAGTCATTAAATAGAAAACATTGTTTTCATGAACAATGAATTTGAAGGCAAAACTGTAACAGAGAAGACATATATTTTATCTAGGTAGATACAGAAATCTTTCTTTCCAGCAGCCATTCACCTAAATCTGTCTTTCCCGTAGCCCATACTTTCCTCAACCTTACTAAAATTACATTTTGTGTACTTATTTTTTAAAATTTTTTACGCTGTTCTTAGAATTCTGACACTGAAATATGGTACAATATTTATTAAAAGTTTACTTAATTGGGTTTTAGATTTATTAAAAACCGAATTCCAGGCTAAATACATTGGAAATAAACAGCTATCCTGAGAAAGCAGTGTTGTTTATCAAAAGTTTCATAATACTATTTTTCTAAAGTCATCCTGCATATAGAGACCCTCTTCAAGCAGATCCAGAAGGTAATAACATATCACCACAACTGATATAACTTCTAAGACTGTATGCCACTGATGTATCCTATATATTCCAACCTTCTTTTTCCTGCTTCATAATGGATGCTCAGACTTGCACACTTGCCTCTTTTAATAATAGGAATGCAAAATCTCCAATGTTTCTAAGGTGCAAGGTTTCTTGTCTGTCCATCACGGCCCCCACCCACTTCCTCCTCCTTCATAGAGTCCCAATTGGTTGAGGCATCTACCACTTTCTCACGTAACCCAAGTGTCCCAAGTCTGCTCTGTCCCACCAAAGGTCAGGCTGGTCAGCGAGTGATTCCATTGCCCTTTGCAGGGAATGGTTCAAAAGAGGTTATTCCAACTAATACGCTAAGAGGATGCTTTTCGGGGCTAGCTGGGAAAGTTCTGCCTCATCCACACCTCATCCTCCTTGTGCTTGGATATGAGGCCCCAGAAACACATCAGCTCCATTGCTGCCCACCAGAGGTGGGCAAAGTTAGAGAATCCCAGGGAAAATGGAACCAGAACTCGTTGATGAAGTCAACCCTGACACCTTCTAGACTTCCATTTGTGAAACAATATACTTTTGTTATTATCACATGTATCATTTTGGGGTTTTCTACTTCCTGTACACAAAAGCATACTAAAAGATATATTTTAATTATTTAATAACCATTCAACTAAATTTCTAAAACAATTTTAACTAGCAAATGGCAGAGTACCAAATTGAATATGGCTTTTGGAATATAATGTGGGTTCTTTTTTTTTAATAAAAAGTGTGGCTTAGAAAGTAGGTTAAATAAAACCAAGGAATAAGCCGTCTGAATTTTTATGATAACATGGAAAAGGGGAAGAAGAGAAAAATAATTGAAGCTCTTCCTTTTTTTTTTCTTTAAGAAATTTCCCAGCATCTCATATAATTCCAAAACCATAGTGAGACTTCGACAGCTGTTTGGAGAGTAAATTCTTAGATTTTTGTCACAGAAAAGAGTACCTAAGTATCTGGTGAGCTGCGAAATTGGACAGATCCGCCTCTGTGTGACTTTGGGCAAATCATTCAACCACCTAGGCCTTAGCTTGTTCATCTGTAAATAAAAACATCTTTTCTAAGTTCACGTGTTTCATCAACATTGGCACACTATCACTGCTTTTGGGGGAAAAAAATTGCCAAGAAAAAAGACACTGAGCTCATAAGTGACTGCATGTTAAAAGTGCTTGCCGATTAATACTTGAAGTCAGATCACCAGGCCACATAATTTCATGTGTCTTAAAAGTTTGCTTTACTTCTCAGCAAACAGCAACTTATGAACCTTATAGCAGTCGCATAATGTATTATTAAACTAATGTATAAAATGGAAACACTTTCTTTCAAAAGGTTTATCTACAACTGAAAAGGTAAGGCACATAGATGATCTTTGATTTCATGATTTCTCTTAGTTTATGCTCTTCAAGTGAATTTCAAAGACCTGAAATATAATCTAATATCATGGAAAATTTAGACCTATTATAGCTACTTATATGTCCAAATAATGGTGGTGTTTTGTTTTGTTTTTCCCTGCCCAGTCACTATCTGACAGGCACAGTGTCCTAACACCGAGTTTATCTGATTTAAATTAATCCTCGGGACTTCCCTGGTGGTCCAGTGGTTAAGACTCCACGCTCCGAACGCAGGGGGGCCCGGGTTCGATCCCTGGTCTGGGAACTAGATCCCTCATGCCGCAACTAAAAGATCCCGCCTACTGCAACTAAGACCTGGCGCAGACAAATAAATAAATTTTTTTTTAAAGTTAGTAGAATGCTCTTTAAAAACAATTAATTAATTAATTAATTAATCCTCACAACTCAAGTGTCTCCATCTTAAACAAAAAGAAATAGTCTCAGAAAGACTAAGTAAATCACTTTACAGTCATGGATATAGAAGAATCTTTCATCTCCACCATTATATAGGGCATCTTCATCCTCTCAAATGATAAGAACTTTTTTCTAACCCCACACGAACCTACCTGGCAGAACAAGATTTCAGTGAACAACCACAAAAATATCATCTTAAAAACTTTTATGGAGAAACTATTTTCAGAAAATAAAGTAAACAAAACCTTTTTTTTTTGGTTCACTGATTTTGCTTCTGTGAGCCTAGTGCCTTATATTATGTGTGAAGGGCCAGGCTTAGCTATAGAGAGAATCTCCATGCAGCCTCATTTCCTTCTGTATCTTCTGTTTTCAAAACGTAAGATCAAGCTACCTGGTTTAGACAGAATTACAGAATGGCAAGCAAACCCATATGCCAACTTTTATATTAGGGTGGTAATGTGGACGGGTAGATGATGTTTCCTTCCACAAACGAGACAATCTGAGGGAGATATTATTACTGAGAATTAAAAGGATAGCATAGAGAGGTAAATAAAAACTTCCGATGAATCCAGAATATTTTAAGTATTGTGGCAACAAGGACAGCACAGAAAGCATGACTTGCCTAGCATCAAGGAGTAAATCTGCTTCAGTCCTGGACAAGAACACAGATATAAGGTAGTTTTCCCACCATAATTATCCCCGCCCACAGAGCAACAATAGAAAAAGGCCATAAATATTAACTTTGCTACAACACAATTCTTTCAATAATTGTGCTTATATACATATTAAAAGTAGGGAACAGAGGTGCCTAGGGGCTCAGCAGCAGCCAATGCTTATATATATAAAACAGGGACCTATTTTTTTTCAAAATACCATATTTTAGAATAAAATGTTGAGTTTCTATGAGTAGCCCATTTCAACTGTGTTCACTTCCATGGTCTGGCAGCACAGTGCTTTTTGACTTTTGCTCTCATGTAGTAAAGTAACACACCCTGACCCCAAAACAAAGGATGAAAAATTGGAGTGATAGTTCTCCAAAACAAAATGGACAATTTTCTTTCAAACAAAAGAAAATCTTGTAAAAAGGCAGAAGCTCATTTAAAGCATGGTGTGTATCAAGAACTAGGGAATTACATCAAGTGATTATTATCAAAAAGTCCCTTGATTCAAAAAATATCTGCCTAAAGGATCTAGTCTGTGAATCTGCTACACAAAGGAACCATGAGTGCTTCCTTCCTCCTAGAAAAGGTACCTCCATGGCACAGAAGAGAACAAGATGAGCATTCATTTGATACATTCAAAGTGTTCTTGAATAAAGACATCTTTGCTGGTGTCTCAGTGTATGTGGGCATAAACTCTGATGCATTAGGAGAGGCAGTAAAAACACAAACCATAAAAGGATCTTCCTAGTATAACATTTAAATGTTAGCAGTAAAAGTTCCCAATTGTATTCTCTTTATTCACTCATCATTGGTATGAATACCATCTCCTAAATTTTCAGCAAGATCGCCCTCTTCTACCTTTTAAAGAAGGTTTTCAGGGGCTTCCCTGGTGGCGCAGTGGTTGAGAATCTGCCTGCCAATGCAGGGGACACGGGTTCGATCCCTGGTCTGGGAAGATCCCACATGCCGCGGAGCAACTGGGCCCGTGAGCCACAACTACTGAGCCTGCGCGTCTGGAGCCTGTGCTCCGCAACAAGAGAGGCCGCGATAGTGAGAGGCCCGCGCACCGCGATGAAGAGTGGCCCCAGCTTGCCGCATCTAGAGAAAGCCCTCGCACAGAAACGAAGACCCAACACAGCCAAAAAGAAATAAATAAATTAATTAATTTAAAAAAAAAAAAAAAGGTTTTCGTTAGAACATTTGCCCAAAGGTAATCGAGTAACTAAGTTATATCAGTGTAAGGTTTACCTTCAGCCCATTTTTCCCCAGCATCAGGACAATAAGGGGTCCAAAATTCCTCACTGTATTTTTTACAGTCCCTTAAACGAAAATACATATCTGTTTTCTGTTCTTTTTCAGATAATTTGCTCTTTTCATAAAGAAGGAAAAAAAGCAGGCGTGAAGAGTAGCTTGGCAGTTAACCATACATTCAATTAACAGGCCCTGTTACTGTTATCTCCGAGTCAGACATGGAAATTTCCAAGACTGTAACATCAGCCAGGCCCATTAGAGGGAGCTACAGGGAACATTAGTTTCAGGACTTGGTATTCAGATGAACCATTGACAGAAAATGCAAGTGCCCCAAGAATACTAATACTAATACTATGGAAAGCCTCAAGCCTCTGGGATCTTGACTCCAAGACACCCATAGATCACCATACCCCTGCATGGCCAAGACCCATTTGTGCTCATCTGTGCCCATTTGTGGTAGAGCTTAAACATGGGAGACTATCGGGGCATCTGTTCTTCTGAAAGCAGCGATGTAAATTGCTTACCAGGATTTGGAACACCTGGATATTCCCTGACAGTTTCCTGACAGCTTTTGCTGCCTTTCAAACTATGCAAGATGATGCCACCAAGTGTACACGGAAGAAATCCAGAATGATTTGGGAATGGGTGGCATCACTAACTGAAATCTTGACATACAAGAATTGTTATTAATTTTCTCCTATATTAGTAAGTAGTTCATCCTGTGTGAAATGCTTAAACATCTAGAAAACCAATTTCTTAAACTAGTAGCTTTTTTTTTTAGTTTCCATATTTGAAATGATTTAATCACGTTCTGCTTTCCAAACCTTGAAATCAGACCCTGTGTTAAGGATTCAACAAATGCTCACATCGTATTGCAAAGAAATCAGATTCTGCCTTTTACTGAAGACAGTTAACTGATGTTGAAGCAAAATAACATCTTCCTAAACATTACATAAACTTTTCCATTTAGGGGGAAAAAATCCATTCTTGATAATAACCAAGGAATTGTATTAAAAATCTCAAAGCTGGGACGAAGTGAGAGAGTGGCATGGACATATATACACCACCAAACGTAAAATAGCTAGCTAGTGGGAAGCAGCCGCATAGCACAGGGAGATCAGCTCGGTGCTTTGTGACCACCTAGAGGGGTGGGATAGGGATGGTGGGAGGGAGGGAGGGAGACGCAAGAGGGAAGAGATATGGGAACATATGTATATGTATAACTGATTCACTTTGTTATAAAGCAGAAACTAACACACCACTGTAAAGCACTTATACTCCAATAAAAATGTTAAAAAAAAAAATTTCAAAGTGAATCACACTATCATTTCTCCAAATGTTTTAGTACGCTTTAGTTTTCTTTTTCTTTGATTTTCTTGATGGTGAAAGTTGCCCCATTTAAAGATAAGTCACTGTAAGGCTAATAAATTGTCTATGGAGTTCTCATTATCGCATATGCTAAAACTACCTCATGATTCTAGCAGAATTTTAACAAATGACTTAACACATTGAGATGATTTAAATCATCACTTCCTTTCCCCTTTCAGGAGAAGTTGTGGTTGATATCACTTTTTAAAAATATTGATGCTGCACCAAGCCCGGTGCTAGATACTTTACATACAGCATCTCAAACTCTTCCCAAAACATTAAAGACACTATAACCATTTTGCATCTTATAGATGAAGAAATCAGGGCTTTGGGAGTTTAAATGATTTGTCCCAAGGCCACAATTCTAGTAACTCGCAGAGCCAAGATTAAGTCCGTCTCAATCCAAGACCACATGAGAACCCACACTCTAGCCATACTACTATTTTGCTACTCGTCACATAAGCACAAACGTGCACATTACCCTTGATCATTTTAACCACTAAACTGGAGTCACAGATACTACTAACAATGATATATCCTTCATCAAGTTTTGAAATTTTCGTTGTATAGATTTTTTTATGGCTGAAAAGATCAGAGTTTGCCCACCTGTTTGATGATTGCACATGGGGTACGATCACCTGATTTTCTGGGAAAAGCACTAAGACCACTGTCCTAGAAAAGCTGGGCCATGATCATGACCTGCCCATTGATTATGTGTATGTTTTGGAGCAAGTCTCCAAATTACCCTGTGACGAGTATCTCTGATTTACAAGTGACATCCATAATCACCCTCTAGATGTTTGCAGCTGTGTTTATGATTCAGATAGCAAGCCTAACACTTCACACAAAAGCCCTCCCAGAAGCCACACTTAGAACAGCGAATATGCATTCCAATATTAGTATGATTTGTTGTTGCAGGGCTAACAGTATAGAAAAATGCTAGAGGCCCTTTCTTTGTGATAATGCGACAGGTAAAAGATGTGAGAATTCAGTGGGTTATTTAAAAACAAGGAAAAATGACACCAGGGGCACAATTTATGGAAAGCAATCATAGTCTATTAGGTCAGAAAATTCCAATCCTAGATTTATGTTTGATTATATTTTCAAATTGCATGCAATAGATGTTTTTTAAAGTGCAGGATCAATACTGGTTGGCTGCAATGTCAACTGATTTGCTTCTCTTCTGTTAGAGGCAAATACTTCAGGATGAAATGTCAGAAAGGTTATTTTGGTTGCAAAAATTGTAAATGCTTATTCCTTCCCAAAGGTCAGATATTTTAATGAATCTTGAAAGACAATGAAACAGCATGCTAAGCCATAAATATTTTAATTTTCAAACCCATGTTTAAGCAGTCAAGTCACCTTAGAGGAGTTCCTCTTTTTAACTGTAATGCCCTCTTGAAATGCTTTTGTACAAATATGTTTACTTGAGGAAAGCCACCCTAGCAAACAGTTAAATACCATATGCTACAAGTCATGGAAAAAAAGAGTTTAACTATAGTTCACATAAAACTGAGACCTCAAAGGAAGGTTATTTTGAAAATGTACACAAATAAATTTTTAAAACATTTGGGGGCGTTTTGGAGTTCAAGCCTATAACCATAAGCCAAGATGCAGCAGAGCTGGCATTTGGATGCTGGACTAACATAAGAGAATCAGCATCTAGGATATATGGAACACAGATTTGATGCTTCAGTATTTGAAACAAAATGAGAAATTGAAATGATAGAGATAAAAATCAAAAAACAAAACATCAACAATGACACTCACAAAAAAAGTAAACACAAGAGAAATAACAACCTATACCACAGGAGTACAGATACCATAAGAAAATATTATGAACAGTTATATGCCAACAAAATGGACAACCTATATGTTTTTAGAAACATATAACCTGCCAAAACTGAATCAAGAAGAAATGATGATATGAATAGACCAATCGCTGGAAGTGAAATAGAGTCTGTAATTGAAAAAACTCCCTGCAAACAAAAGTTCAGGACCTGATAGCTTCACTGGGGAATCCTACCAAGTGTACAAAGAAGAACTCACACTGATCCTTCTCAAACTCTACTGGCCAAATATATCAACTTCCTCTTTTACAATCCCTCCCTACCAAAGCATCTTGCATGTAGTAGGTGCTCAGCAAAGTGTTCTCTATTTTCTCATTTAAAGTGAGACTATTACATTACTCAGGATAGTCTTCCCACCCCACACGTTAGTTGGCTTAGAAGAGCGCTTCTCAAACACAGACATGACCAATACAATATTTACAACTAAACCGTCTTACACTCAAAATGCTCTTCATCTCAGAAGGCCCATACTTCTATTCTCTCAATTTTTTAACCAATTTTTAAAAAGGGCTGTTACGTTGCAGCACTCTGCCAAGGAATAATTTGAGACAATGGTTAAAAGTAAGATAGAACAGCCCAAAAAGTAACCATTTAAAGAAAAAAGAAAGAAATCGGAAGTCAAACTCCCGTATGCTATTTTTCTGACCTATGTTCGTCGAAGGCAATATTAAGAAATAGAACTTAATTATACCCTAAACCATTACTTAATGAAATGCTTATTTGTACTATCAACCAAAGTCATTTTTCTCAAAGGTCCTAATGGAGGATTCAACTGGCAGAATTATAACCAGAGGAGAAGAAAGAAAAGGGTTCTAGCATCAATGTTATTTAGAGTCAACCAATACCACAAATCCCAGTTACAACATTTGCCTATTAATCTTTTCATTTTATAGATGAGATTACATTTTTTTAAAGTTTTTTTTTTAATATTCCAGTAATTAAACCCCTTTTGATGATGCTCATTCGACTACTTTTGAAGCAGAGGAACAGAGGAATCAATTTGCAATCTGAACTCTTAAATGCACAATGACCTCACTCCTTTTGCACATATCTGGTCCCATGCTTTGGAACATAAAAAAAAAAAAAAAAAACACCTCCAAAAATGTACGGATTGTAATTAATATACGCATCAATTATATCCACCTTTCATCTTCTCGTCTGTATTAAAAAGCAAAATATGCATCAAAATTTCAATAATAAACATTCAAACAAGATGGTTTGATTTGTGATGTTTCTTCACAATTGAACAGATTACAACCAGAAGCCAAAATTCTATGGGGAGGACACAGTCCCTCACCAAGTGCTTAGTAATTCAGAGTTAAGGATATAAGTAGATGAGACCGAGACCACTGATAGGATGTGGAAACAGTTCCTCAGATGCATCCATTTCTGTTTCAAGAAGATGAAGAAATTCTTTCTCTGAAGAGTTTGGGAGGATTACAGAATATTCTAGATTATAAAAAACTCATGTTATCTAATACGGCAAAAGAAAAACATATGAACGGGACTTTTTAATTTTCTATTTAGATAATCTTTCTTTACTTTTTAGTTATTCTACCCAATGTGGAAATATATACATTAGATGGTTAAATTTATTAAATAAAAATTTTAAATACCTGTCTTCTATGAGAAAAATGTAAAATTACTAAAACTATTTTATTGTTTTTTCAAAAAAATTATAACAAAATTGCTGAAACCAAACAATCTAATGTCTGAAACTTGGTAGTATAAATACAACAAAGGCAAACATTGTGACAAAACGAGTTGAAAGGAAGGCTAACATCTAGGACATACCTAACCAGAAGAAAAGCATATATCTGAAGTCACAAGAATGAGATATCACAAGAGAAATATGCCTGTAAAATATAAAGTAAGTTCCCAAGGCTACACCATAGCTATCTTCTATTATATTTTCCAGTAATATTCACTTCACTCATCCTTAAAGAGAACCTTTAGTGTACTGATATGAGCCTCAAATACTGTTCGTATATGAAATTCAAAGGTACACAACATTTCCACCCTTCTTAATATTTCCACCCAGCTAGAGATCAGGGAACTCTACAGATTTTCTCTATAGGTTTTCTATAGGTTTTCTCTGATCAGAAAGAACTATAGGTTTTCTCTGATCAGATCCCAAAACCATACAATACTCAACCAGTCTTTATCAACTATTTTTGTTGGCCTACATATAAAGAATTCTTAATAAGTTACTAAACCTAAGTTAAAGGAATTTGTCAAATTTGGGAAAATACCGTATCACCCAGTGTTCCTTGATCCCTTACTTAAATAAGATTTCGAAACCAGCCTGAATAAAAGTAAACCAATTATATAGATTTTTTTTACTCCATGCAGTCAAATGACAGCCTTAAAAATCTTAATGAAATTTCCAGGGATTGTCACTGCCCAATCCCTGTGAGGATATGAATGCATAAGTTTGATTTTAGTGAATGTGAGTAATGGAATCTAATCTTTGACCACATACAGTAATTCTTCGTACGGCACTCCTGCAAGACCCAGCACCAGTACCCATCATTAAGGGGAGCAAACTACCATAGACCCTTGAACGCAGCGGTTAGGGGTACAGATGCTCCGCACAGCTGGAAGTCTGTGTATAACTTAGAGCCAGCCCTCTGCAGATTCAACCAACCGCTGACCATGTGATACTGCAGTATTTACTGTTTTAAAAATCGGCGTATAAGTGGACACAAGCACTTCAAACCTGTGTTGTTCAAGGGTCAACTGTACTCCCATTATTGGACTCTCTAGTTGTTATAAAGTTTTCTCCCTTAACATAGAGTTAAAATATGCATGTGACTTTCATTCTATTGGTTCCACTTTTGCATTCTAGAGCAATATACAAACGTGTCCTTTTTTTTTTTTTAATGGCAACCTTGTAAATAATTGAAGACAGGTGTTTTAGTTCCCTTAGTCTTCTCTTTTCTAGCCTACACAGTCCCACTTCCTCTGTTTTCTATATGATTTCCAGACTTCTGTCTCTCCAGTTTGTCAATGCCCTTCGTAAAATTATGGTGTCTTGGACAGAAAACAGTATTCCAACTGTGATCTGGCCAGTGTTAAGTACATCAAAGATATGACTTCCCATGATGTAGGCACTTCTATTTATACTGCCTAAGGAAGGCTTAAGGGTTTTTTTCTTTTCCTTCTTTTTTTCTTTTAAACAACTGCATCATACAGTTGGCTCATATTAAATTTGTAGTCAAGTAAAAGGCTCCAGATGTTTTTCACAAGCTGGAAATTTTCATGTTCAGTTCTCACATGCAGCCAGCAACCACTGACTCCAGTAACAAGCAGAGAATTCATAGGTATAGCTGTCTGACAGAGGGCTCAATAGCTGGATAATCCACTGTATTTTGTTATAAAACCTCTTCCAGTTGCCATTCTCATTGCTTAAGTTTTTATCAACTGAATTAAGTATCTTCCCTTTGGGAATGTCTTGAGTATTCAAATACATATTTATGTATATTATTACTTATGTCGTATTTAATATGTGCTGGTCACTGTTCTAAGTGCTTTAAAAATTTTAACTCATTTCATCTGGATAACAACTCTCTCAAGTTGGTACCATTATTATACACATTTAACAAAGGAAGAAACTGAAGGGCAGACAATTGAAGTAACTTGCCCCAAATCACAAAGCCAGTAAGAAGTAGAGCTGGGATTCAAAACCAGGTAGTCTAGAACCAGACTGGGGCACAGAATCATTATATTATGCTGCCTCTTGACCCTACATACATGCTTAGAAAAGCAGGCACTGCGTCAGACACTTGGGAAGCAAACAAAATAATATATCATCATATTTCTATGTGTGTCTTTATCTCCATTAAATAGATAATAGATAGATAAATAGACAGACAGATAGAACTACATAAGCAACATAGAAATAGGTCATAGACATTCTGAGCATAACTTTACAATGAATCCAAAATATAAAGGTCTCTTTTAGGGCTGTTGAAAGGTTTACATCAATTAATATCTATAAAGCATTTAGAGTAATATCTGGCCCAACCTGATTGCTAGCAATTATATTTATATTATTTTATTAATAAATGTCAATTTTATAAATGTATTTTAATACAAATATACATATATAAACTCATATTTATAAATTACAAACTTCCTTAGGGCAAGGAAAAAACAGATTTTTAATTAAATCATAATGAGACTTTATTTTAAAAAGTGAAATATTCTCTTAAATAAGGAAGAGAAGTATGGTGAAAATTAAAGCAGGGAGGCTATCAGAAACACTGCATGATAAAAAAAAAAAAAAATCAATTTCTTTAGCACCCATCCTCTGGTGGAAAGAACTCCACTAGCATTATGTATGTCACCAATTTGTTTGAGGTTTAAAGATAAAACTACTCTAAAAACATGCATTACCACCAGACATTATGGGTCACCTAAACCAATCTAGGAGCTTACCTCTTTAAGTATTCTAAATTGATATTTTTTGGCAACTCATGTACGTTCCTGCTAATCCGAGGTTATCTAAAACATGTGGTTTTTAAAAAATTTATTTTCTTTCTTTCTTTCTTTTGGCTGCATCAAGTCTTAGTTGCAGCATGCGGGATCTTCGTTGAGGCATGCAGGATCTTTCGTTGTGGCGCGGGTTCTTTGTTGCGGTGTGCCGGCTTCTCTCTAGTTGTGGCCTGCGGGCTCCAGGGCGCGTGGGCTCTGTAGTTTGCGGCACACAGCCTCTCTCACTGAGGCACGCGAGCTCGGTAGCTGTGGCACGCAGGCCTAGTTGCCCCGCGGCACGCATGCGGGATCCTAGTTCCCGGACCAGGGATCAAACCCACATCCCCCGCATTGGAAGGCAGACCCTTTACCACTGGGCCACCAGGGAAGTCCCTAAAACATGTTCTTTTGCTAGTGCTTTCGAATGATGGACACAGGATCCCCTATAGACTGTCATTTTTGGTTAGGACTAAGGGCTGCATACCAGTAAAACTTGAAGTATCTCATCACTAGAATTTCCTGAGCAAATTAGTCCTCATTCGGCTTTGAAGTGTGGTTGCTGTACTGTGTAAGGAGTCAGAGCAGAACATGCAGGCCACGATGCATAGGATTCAGGATGGAATTCTACTGTCATCACATCACGATCCACTGTCTTGATACGGCTATTCTGTTGTTGGTATTCTGGGTTTTTTTTTTTTGGTTATAATCATTGTTAATATTTATCAAAGTTTGTTGCTGGCTGTTTGGTAGATGAAAACCTGCTTATTTTTTCTATGATTTTCCAATTAATAGATAGTCTATGCATAGCAGTTTCAATGTAAATCATCCATAAGGCAGCTGTAAACATTATTCCACATCACCCCACAAGCAATTTTTATTTTGGCATAGGTAGGAGAACGTCATTGTTGATTCATCCGTGAGTTTATGTTAGTAATTGACAACGGTAGGATTTTTTAATAAAACAAACTCCTAAGCATATGTTCAAATTCTTAGCTTAGAAAGTCAGCAATTTACATATGCTCCTCCACATCTATTTGTACTTATCGAATTATTTTCCTAGGGAGATAGAAACTTGTGATCAGGCAAATCAATTAAAAGGGGAAAGGAGGGAGAAAAAGAGACAGAAAAAGCGAGAGGTCTACTTATGTAAATTATCCCCCCAAATGCAAAAGGGACAAGATGCTTTGCTTCACTCCTGTGGACTGATCACTACCTACCTGTTCCTTTCTCGTCTCTGTCCTTGCCCTTCCTCACAACTAAGAATGGACCACCTTGTTTTACAGTCATTCTGTAATACAGCAAGAACTAATATGGTTACTGTAACACTCTTAAGAATTTCAAGCATACAGAGTGAAGTCAGTCAGAAAGAGAAAAACAAACATCGCATATTAACGCATGTATGTGGAACCTAGAAAAGTGGTACAGATGAACCGGTTTGCAGGGCAGCAATAGAGACACAGCTGTAGAGAACAAACGTATGGACACCAAGGGGGGAAAGCGGCGGGGGTGGTGGTGGGATGACTTGGGAGATTGGGATTGACATGTATACACTAATATGTATAAAATAGATAACTAATAAGAACCTGCTGTATAAAAGAATAAATAAAATTCAAAACTTAAAAAAAAAAGAATTTCAAGCAAAAAAAAAAATTATCTATCCTTTCAAAGTTTTACTTTGGTAATACCTATTGTCTCTGAATTCTGTGTCTACAATTATGCTAAAAAATGCAAAAATCCAACACTTTCTACTGCTAGTTTGTTTCATCTCTCACCAGCTTCCCCCTCACTGAAAGACACTGCCACTTCACCCTTAAAACGAACACAATGTCTCCACTCACATCTTAGTTATTTCTTACTAGGTTATCATGATAGGTACTGTCTGCTCTTTCTACACGGTTAGCACCCAAAGGAACCAAAAACCCACCTTCTTCCCCCACCTTTACCAGCACTAGCCTTACCTCAGCATGTGTTCGGGCAGAAGTGCTTATTATCTCAGCCAGTGGGCCCAGCATATCTCCAGGAGGTTACGAAAAGCTGGAGGGCTGTCTTTGGCCCACTTGCTACAAATGGAATCAGATTTGTAACAGAAGACACATACATGCAGGTGTCACAGGGAATATGAAAGCAAGGGAGAGGCAAAACACAGATCAGCCACTCACCGGCACTAAAACCTTACGCATGAGAGTCCACTTAACCTTTATAATTATTTCTAAGCCAGAATTAATGATTCTGAAAGTCTGTTTTGGAAGGAACACCTTTGTTTGTCCAGGTGCATGAGGTTGTTTCCCTCTGCCACAGAAAAACAAGTTCAAGGCATTATGAAAAGTGTGCACTTAAAAAGAACACTTTCATCTCAGCTGTCTGTGTGCTAGGAAACATTTCAGGATTAAAGTCTCAAGAAAGAAGTCAATCAAGGAAGATATGGGCATATGAGCGTGTACACTGTGTCTATGGGAGGGAGGGAAGGAGGGGTATTTGGGGTGGGGGGGAATGGAGTTCCTGACAGAGATGTAACATCTAATCATCATTATTTTCTGTAACTTTCATATCTATGATAATACAAAAATTTATAGGGCTCTATCTTTTTTTCTGGCTGCACCACGCAGCATGCAGGATCTGAGTTCCCCAATCAGGTATCGACCCCTTGCCCCCTGCAGTGGAAGCTCCGAGCCCTAACTACTGGAACAGCAGGGGAGTCCCAGGGCTCTATTTTAAATATGTGTATATTTCATATGTATGTATACTTTACTAAAAATTTGATAAATATGTATAAATACATTTTGATAAATAAAAAGGCCACTTTTTTTTTTAAGAAACCTGACTATAGAGAGTGGCATTATAATTTGGTACTGTATGAAACCAAACATAACTAAAATCAACCCAGGCTTCACTGGCTATATATTCCAGTGATTTCTAGCATTCCATGACTAATTATCATGCAACAAAAATTTTAAACTATTACTGTTAATTATATAACAAATTAGATAAAGTTATCGGTATTGCAAAATTACGATCTCTAAAAAATGTGTGTTATATTCTGACAGTCATAACCGTAAAAGACAGGAAATTTTTAAAAGGTAAACACTAGACTATTAAATCAGATTTCAAAAGTCTATAGTAATTTAAACTTAATCATCTTTACAGTTTTAAGAATTGTCTCCAAGGCAGGAGATAAATATGCTAGTAACTCAGACTGGCGTTTAAAATTCATATACTCCTAGACATATAAAAATATTCATATATGTCTTCCCTTTGGGACAACTTAGCAAAATGGGCCTGTTTTTCTTAGAGGGAGGAGGAGATAATAGCATTGGTAAATGGGATATTCTCTAAGTATTCACAAAAGTCTAGCTGGAGCTACTGTCATGTCCTTCTATACACATATATGTTTTACAACATGACCTTGGTGAAAATAGTCTTTATTAAATTATGTGGGGTTTTTCCTGACAGAAAATATTTTCTAAAACAGGACATAGTACATATTATAATGGGTACCCTCATCGATAATATGCAGTAGGACAAAAGGTTTATCTTTATTAAATGTATTAGTTCAGTATTTAACCTAAAATTTACATTAGAATTCTTTCTTCTAATACTATGTCTAATTACCAAAAAATGCACTCAGGGGCTGGACTGTCATTTTAATACACTGGCCAAAAAATTATTGCTGCCCTAAAATCTAAAAATAAATACAGCAATAGCTCTATCTAAAAACACAAGTGAAGTTGAGACTTTTCAATGATTGTTACTTGGGAAACATATGCTATTATATTAGTAAAACTTTATAATTTAGGTGGGAAAGGAAAACCCAGCTATGACACAATCTGAGCCAAATTATCCTAGACTGGCTATTCTCAGAGCTTGGATTTTCCAAATATTTGCCCACTCTTGATTTTATGTTGCTCATTACCAATCTATGTTTTTAGGACTTCAAAGGCCAACTATTCCAAGGAGCAAGAAGCTAGACAGACATGAAACTTGGATGCCACGCTTAGGAACACAGAGTGCTCTGGCCCAGCCACAAAACCAAGCCTCATTTCACCTCGCCCACTTCCTGTTAATAGCAAAGGTTAGAAACAGATTCTGTTCCCAAGCACAAAAGTCAGCATGTCTTTTTTTTTTTTTTATTACCAATAAAACTGAGCAGCGCACACAGGTACAAGTGTTTTATGCTATTTGCTTATTCTCTACCAGAGTTATAAACCCTTAAGACAGATGGCAGTATAATTGTTAAATTCTACAGATTAACTTGGCCGCAATTAAAGCAACAAACCTCACAGCCAATAGAATATTCTCAGTCTTCAGTTGTTATACCTGGTGTGAACACAGATTTACATCTGATAGTGACATGTATAAAAACATTAACTAATTTGATCATCAACATTAGAGCTACTGTTAGTAGAAAATGTTTCCTGAACAACGAAACATGAAAATTATATTTACACAAAGACAAAATAAATGGTGGAAAGGTCAACTTTTGAAAAAAATAATACAAATATATGTGTCTAAAAATCAACACCATAATATTTTAAGGTGGGTAATTTAACACTTTGACAATTTCTCAACCAGTGGAGCACATAAGTTCATCTAATATAACTATTCTACTGAACATATCATTACTATTATGGTTTTACCATTTCAACATCCTCTATTTTATCCTGACCAAACCCAGTTTCCACTTATGCTTAAACACCTCCCATGATCAGAAGAGCATTTATTTTTGTCCCTAGCTTGCGACAATATTAAACAAGTCTATCACTCATATACCTGCCCTTCCCCTATTCCTATTAAAGGAGAGTCCAAATGCCTGTCAGATTTAGGACATATGAATGAAGGGTGAGACAGTCATGCTTCTATTGCCTGATAACTTATCTGGAATCTGATAGCAAAGTGGAATGACTAAACCTTAACCCAGAAGTATCCAGAAGCTTGTATTTCTAAAGATAAACCTGAAGCGCATCCAGCATGGGGACTTGCTTTAGCACCAGGGCAGCCAATCTTCAGGGACTCTGCTCCATATAACAGTGAAAAGCAGAGCTTGTGCTATGACCTCAGCAATGCTTATGAAAACTCCTGTAACTGAGCCTTCACCTGGCATCCCCCAGGGCCCTGGGATACAAGAAAAATTGCCTTGGATGCCCCCAAATTCGAGTCAGATCTTTACGCTTGACTAAGATTCCAGTTACTTATAATTATCAGTTGAGTTTTCAATCTTCTTGGACATTAGTTTATTCCAGGGTGGCCTCTATCCCATATCATGTCAACCTCAGCATGAAGCTCAGACCATGCTTGCGTGTTAAAAATAATGTAAGACTTGCAAGCAAGCATGCATGAATTTATGAGACTTGATTGAGCTTAGAGAATGGAGCTCTGAGGGATTTACACATTGCAGTTTACTGCCAACTCCTGATCCTGTCCTTTCTCCTTCTCTTACTCTTTTGCAAGTTGCCAAGAAGACTCCAAAATATTCTCTCTCTATCACACAGTTTTTTCTCTCTTCTCTGAAGCCCTAGCTCCCTCTGACATCCAAGCCCTTTGGGGACGGGTGGAATGAGAATAGAGTGATATTTTCTCCATACTTGCAACAGTATCTAAATATTTTTCCATACTTTTTTGTAAGAGAAATTTTGGTGACAGTTGTCAAGTTGGTAAAATATTCTTCACCTGATTTTAAAAAGTTCCTAAAACTACCCTCACACCACTATCTTTCTTCATGAACATTAACCAGATGGCTGAAATTTAATTTCAAAGAAATTATTTATTAAATATGGTATTTAGGATATAATAGTGTTCAAAATAAATAAACCTTTCATATTTCATCATAAAAATGAAAAACACGTGACTTTAATTTTTGTCAACTCTGACAATTTGAAAGTGCATCCGCTTCACTTGCTATAAGAAAGAGACATGAGGGATTTCCCTGCTGGTCCAGTGGTTAAGACTCCGCACTCCCAATGCAGCGGGCCCGGGTTCAATCCCTGGTCAGGGTACTAGATCTCGCATGCCGCAACTAAGATCCCACATACCACAACTAAAGATCCCGCATGCCGCAACTAAAAGATCCCGTGTGATGCAACTAAGACCCGGCACAGCCAAATTAATTAATTAATTAATTTTTTTAAAAAAAGAAAGAAAGAAAGAGACATGAAAAAAGTTACCTTCAGGGTATAGCTCTTCCCTCTCAATAGCAACCCCAAAGGAGATGTCACAGAGTACTTTAAAAACCACCGCTCTCGGATTTTTGAAAGAAAATTTCTTCCAATTTTAATTATATACTGTAAACCATTACTTTAAAATACAGAATACTTAGTTTCTTTAATCCATAATCCCATATACAGAAATGTACCTGGAAGAAATAATCAGAAAAGCAAACCAGGGTTTATAAAAATATTTACTTCAGTATCATTTACCCTGACAAGATATAGAGATATTCGACCAGTCCAACAAGAGAGAAATGCTTAAATAAAATGACACATTCACACAGTGACTATTAAGAAGTGAACAAGTGATAAAAGTGATGCAAATTGATACAAGTATAAAAGTGATAAAGTTTTCATACTTTTAACAATGTAGAAGATGGTCAGAAAATATCATTAATTTAAACATATAGAAAACCAATCAATAAAAACATTACAGGGACTTCCTGGTGGTCCAGTGATTAAGAATCCGCCTTCCACTGCAGGGGATGCTGATTCAATCCCTGGTCCGGGAACTAAGATCCCACATGCCTGTGGGGCAACTAAGCCAGCGCACCACAGCTACTGAGCTCGCGCACCTCAATGAGAGAGCCCGCGTGCCGCAAACTACAGAGCCCACGCGCCACAACTAGAGAGAAGCCTGCGTACTACAACGAAGAGCCTGTGCACCACAACGAAAGATCCCACATGCCTCAACGAAGTACCCAAGTGCCCCAACTAAGACTCGACACAGCCAAAAAAAACATTACAATCTTAATTATATAAACTACGAAAACACTGAAAAAAGGAATCGGCAGAACTGATAAATATTAGTGATGGTCATTTTCATTTTGTGGTTGTCTATTTCAGAAAGGATTTAAGCTAATGAACCTTTTTCAAATGTAACTGCATTAAATAAAATGTAGACAAAATGTATCAGGAAAGTGGATGACCAGAAAATAAGCAGAGGCATGCCAAGGTGCTGCCAGGGGTGAAGTTAGTTCACAAAAGTGTACCCCACAAGTTTGGTGCCCAGGACCCAGGGAGACCACAGCTGAGCACTAACAGCCAATGCAATCAGTTACACGATGCCCACTCCTCAAAGCATCAAGAACAGTTAACCTTTAGTGGGTGCCTATTATGTGACAAGCTTTGTGCTCAGCAATTTACATGCATTATCTCAGTTAATTCTCCCAGTACCTCTCTAATTGAGGTACTGGGAGAATTATTATCATCATTATTATCATCCCCACTGTGCAGAAGGAGATATTTTGGAGGGTTAAAAAAAATATGCTATTAACCTTATCAGCAATCCTGTAAGGCTTGATCTTTAGGATCAAAAAGTAATGAACATTTTACAATCAATTTTCAGTTTCGGATGCACCTGAAACACACACCGATAAAGAATTAAGTTGTTTTAAACAGCATGTACAAGAGTACCCCTAAATTTGGAGGAAAACCTGTAACTTTAGAAAATGTTATTTAGTCTACTATTCCTGGTACATAATGGCTGCTTAATAAATGATTTTTGAATGTTTAATTCTGGCCTTATTTTAAATCATAACCATTTAATCATACACACACCCACACACTCAACACACACAAAAGGGGGTTGTATGCATTTATTCTTAAATTTCTGAATTTGTCTTAAATTCATTTATTATTTCATTTATTGATTGAACCACTATTGATTCTTCCCTGAACACTTAAAATGTATTAAGTAGCTCTTGGGAATAAGGACAATAAAGATAGCTCACAAGAAAGCAATTCAATCTAGTTATCAATTATTCTGCAAAGGAAAACAAACCTAATGACAGGGTTGTTGTTGTTTTTTTAACATAATTTAGACCACTTACTGTCAGATCCTGAAATTCAAAGGGGCTGATGTTCACAAGACTTTCAATCCCTCATTTTTTAAGTCCCTCATTCCTTCTGTGTCCACCCACGATTTCACACACATTCACACATCACCTTGGGAAATGCTTCTGCAACTAAAATTCAGACGGTGCTATGGGTATGGTTAGGCCATGGATGTATACCTTAGATGAGCAACTGTGATTTTATATTTATAAACGAAATAGTGATGGGGCCCATTGCATATTGGTTTGAAATCTACCCAAATGACTCCTTCTGGATCAGAGTTTCCAAAGGCAGGTAGTTATTACTTCCTTTTATACATGAGGAGGTTAAAACCCACAGATATTGAATATTATATCCACAAGCTAGTATGTGTCCGAGTTTGAACTAAACCTCACTTTGTCTAACGCTGAAGCCCATGTTGCCTCTCTGTGTCCCCAACTCTCTTCCCATCTCACGAGCTTCACTCACACTGAGTTTACAGAATCTCAGAGTCATCTGTCACCATGTCACCAAGGAATGAGGAATTCAGTGAGGGAGCTGAAGACTTATTCAGAGTGAACTCAATACTTTATCATAAAAGGATCACCTGGTTTGGGGGTAAAATAAGCATAATCACCCCTATGGGAAACCTGATGGATTGTAGCTGGGCCGCAACTACTATTCAAACACGTGTTTTACTTGTCAAACTAAGGATCAATGCCAAACAAGAGCCAAAAAAGGAGCGTGGGAAAGCCTGTGGGTTGGGTTAAGGGTTAGGGAAACAGCTGCTATGGGCACGATACAAAAAAAAAAAAGGGAAAAATAGCAAGAGAGAAATTAGCAATAAATAGAACATAACTATCTCTACATTCTGTGGTTTAGAGAGAAGGTCTTTAAAGAAAAGATATTTCGGAGGGTTAAAAAAATTTGCTATTAACCTTATTGGCAATCCTGTAATGTTTGATCTTCAGGATTAAAGAGTAATGAGTATTTTATAGTCAGAATTTTATTATGTTTGACATACTTTTATATATGGTTTATATTTGCTTATGAGACTCATTTTTTTTAAGCCAAACTTTTGCTGTTAAAAAGAACACCTGCTGCCCTCAATTCAAACCATGAGAAAAGATAGCTACTGGAAAAAAAGAACATTAGTTTGTGTCTCTACTACCTACAAATATCTATACTTGATCCAAAAGAAAAATGATTAATAAGTGAATCTCTATCTTTTAAAAATGTATAGTCTCTGAAATCTGCATGGTTCATTCATTCAGCAAATATTACCTATTTTGCCAGACACTGTGTTTCTCTGTATTCAGTGAATAAAAGAGAAGGTCCACCTAGAGTCCAAACAAATAAGGCTTATGAAAGCAAGTACCTGATAAACTTCTAAGCTCACAGAAGAACCAGGCTGACCAACCAGGGAAAACAATCTAGAAGAGATGTCCAGGGAATTATTTGATAATTTTTTTATAAGGAGGGACAATGCATATACTTAAATTTGATTACTTGAGAGAGATCTTAAATTCTGCTACCACTAAAGGGTGTCAAGTATAAACATACGGAAGAAATGGATACACTCTCACAATTTATAATTCAACGCAGACAAAATGCCAGTATGAGGCTGAGGTGGATTTTAAAAACCTACAGTAGAAAGGCAAACTTGAGACTTTTATGCCATGACTTACAGAAACTGTATCACTGAGGCTAACAGGACCTCTTCGACTCATCTTTACTTATTTATTTTATTTATTTATTTTTTTATTTTGGCGTGGTGCGCGCCAGGCAGGGTCTTAGTTCCTGGACCAGGGATTGAACCCGTGCCCCCTGCAGTGGAAGCACAGGGTCTTAATCACTGGACCACCAGGGAAGTCCCAATTCATCTTTATGTTGACTACGTCAGATCAGAAGATGTACAAGATATTTCCAGTTATGTGATTTTAAATCTATACTTATCCCCCCAAACGTACCTCTACCCTCTTTCTAGATATTTGTGTTTTCAAGAGTACTTCTTTTCTACAAATCCCCAAGAAATTGTGTCCAAGAAATTGTGTCCAGTTCCATGGCCATCTGTAGAAGGATGATTCCAAAATCTGTACTCTAGCTTCAGTTTGGTGTCTCATCTACAGCCCATATCCCAGTTATTTTCTGAACCCTTACTCAGTATGATAGGCATATAGTTCCATGTATATAGCTGACCACTGAACAACGTGGGGGGCTAGGGGTATTGTCCCCATGCAGTCGAAAATGGGCTATCCCTACCTCGAAAAACAAAGGAATTGATAAATGACTCACCACCCAAAGGCAGAAAGCTCAGTTTGGATAGCATCATTTCTTTTGATTCTACATAGTGTGATCTCTAATTAAACACAAACTTTTCCCCACACTTAATTAACTTAGAGATCTGTAAACCGAAAATACAGGTACTGTATTTATTTTTTTTTTAATCCAAGTATAAGTGGACCTGCACAGTTCAAACCCGTGTTGTTCAAGGGTCAACTGTATTTACCTTCAGTACTTTCAGTAGTTTACAGGTGCTCAAGCAGCACTCATTATTCTGACATCGGGATTTCTACTATCAGCCCAGGTTTCCCCACGCATCACTTTGAAACTGGTAGCTCCATCAGGTCAGAAGGCTACTTGCACAAGATACAGTTACCGTAACGACTGTGCTGGAGTTGGACTGTAGTTTGTTCTACAAGAGGAACAAATCAGCTGTCATTGACTCCTCTTGCATTCCTGTTAATAAAGCTTCTACAAATGAGGAAGCCTGGGGCAGGTGTGAAAACGAAACCAAATTCAAAACAGAAGTAGTAAATTGGGCTCACGATTTCTGACCTACTCCATACTCCTGGACTGCACTTCTGGGCCTTACTTTATGTCTTGTTTTCTTGACATCAGGAATGAGACCAATGCCTTGGACCATGAATTCTGAAATATATTCCCTTTGGGCAAGAGGTACAGGAAATGCATGTTCATCTGGAATAAAGTGGATTTTCAATGCTCTGGTTCCATTGTCATTTTTACACACGGCAGAGTATCTTACATACTACGCTGGGCAAGGCAGGAATTACTGTCCCCGCTAGACAGATCAGGAAACCAAGGTCAAGAGAATTTAAGAAACTGCCCAAGGGTTCAGCTTGGTTTGCTTTGTGACTTTCAGACCCACATTCTCTACACAGCCATGGTGTCTTCCTCTCACTGTAACACTTGGCCACACAACCCAGATGACCTAGTATTCTTTTCTGATTATTTCCCTGATTATTATTTTATGGATAAGACATTTAAAAAGCTTGTAGTAAGTGTTTGATGTGAACCAAACTGAAATGAAATAAAGGACCCCTATATTTGTAAAAGATAAATATATATATTTATAAAATAAAAAACACTTTCTCAAAGGCCTGCACCAGCCCCATAAACAAGGTATAAATCCCTTGCTATTCTCTCCCACAGCAATCAGTATTCTACATACCTTTAATCACATTCACATACTTGTAATTACTTAAGATATTCCTACTAAACTATAAAATCCACCAGGGCAACATGGTGTTATTTTGTTCATCATTGTATTCCTAGCGTGAGATGCAACTGGTGATTCAATGCCTTATTACTGAACTGAATTGTGTCATATCTGCTTGATGCCACATAGGTAGTATGAGTTAATATATTTATAGACTTTAAACAGGTATTCCCTCAAATTACAGCATTTGATCTTTACAGCTATTATGATGTTGTTTAATATTAACAGAAAGAAGGGAAATCAAGGCCAAAATGATAAATCCCATTCACCTGAGTTGGAGGAAAAGGATGGGTAATACTCCTTCTCACTCAACAATGACCTTGAGTTTAAGCTTCAGAAAAGGAATATGAGAGTTAAGGAAGACAGAATAGTCAAAAGAAACAAAAAACAGAAGGACTAAACAAGATTCTTTATACAATACCTCATTTTCCACCTACAAAGGAGGTCCAGCATTCAAATGCTCTAATAGCAGTCCATTTCCTAGTGCCAACATTATTGTTCAGGTGGGTTTTTGTTTGTTTTTTCCCTCTCTTGGATATGTATCTAATGGTAATCACCTACAGATATATCAAATACTTCTCATTTTGGAACGATGCTGGGCTAAACATCAATTAAATCGAGTAAGTCGCCTGTGGAAAAAAGGAACACTAATAATTGTCTTAAATGTTTTCAAACTTAAAAGCGCTTGCAAGTAAATTAAGCGTGGGTGGTTTAGAAACAAGAGTGAAATAGAAAATGAAAGCTTTTATAGCACACCTATAATGTATTCTATTATCGTACTATTACCACAAAAATGCCACTAACACAACAAATACTTATTGCCCACTTAATGCATATTTGCACTCTGCTAGCTAAAGTGGAGCTAGGAAAAACAAGCATCAGGCTTCAAGAAACTGAAATCTACTTAGGAAACTACTAACCGGTACAGCACAATCTATAGTAATGTATTTAAGGGTAAGAATGTAACTAAGCGAACTATAAATAGGGCTGTAGCAGTTGTGAAGTTTTCATGAAGAATGTGACCTACACAGAGTATGTGGTATTTGGATAGGTCATGAAAGTAAGTTGAAATTTTCATATGAAAGCAATAAAAGGCAAAAAGAGGAAGAGACAAGTATAAACACTGAATTCTGTAGAGGAAGTTAAATGACCACCTGACAGAAATGAAGGTCCTTGGCGAATAACAGTGATACATAAATTAAAACACAGGGTAAAGAGATCATTAAAAGAACAGAATCTGGCTAGATTATGAAGGACTCAAAAATTAAGTAGAAGGGGCTACACTAGACGGGGAATAGCAGGAGAGAAACTGTAGTGCTTTTAGCAAGAAGGGGCTATTCAGAGCCTCTGTGTCGCACCAACCCATCCATGGGGCTCCATTCATGGTGACCCTGTGGTCAATGACCAGATGAAAACCACGCTTTCAAAGCTATGACTCAGACATCATAGCTTATGGTTGTAAGCAGGGGGAGGATACCAGAGACTTGTTAAGACATTATTTCAGGAACTCAGGGGCAAAGTGATAAAGGCTTAGACCCCCGCTTGTCAAAGAGGAAAGAAGACAAAGGTTAAGTCAAAGAATAACATCGGCATGACAAATGCCAATTTCTGACACATGCTACAACACGGATGAACCTTGAGGACATTATGCTAAATGAAATAAGCCAATCACAAAAAAGACAAATACAAATACTGTATGGTTCCATTTATATGAGGTAACCTAGAGTAGTCAGATTCACAGACACAGCTAGTAGATGGTGGTTATCAGGGGTTGGTGGAGGAGAAAACGAGGAGTTATTGTTTAACGGGTACTGTTTCAGTTTTTCAAATGAAAACAGTTCTGGAGACTGGGTAGTGGTGATGGTTGCCCAACAATGTGAATACACTTAATATCATTAAACTGCACGTTTAAAAATGGTCAAGATGGTAAATTTTATATTATGTGTATTATACCACAATTTAAAGTAATAATTAAAAGAAAAAGAAATTCCAAAATTTTGTGTCAGATTAAGGGAAGAAGTAGCAAAGAATTCCAAATTACTCTTAGATCACTAATTTAGAAGAGGGAGGAAAACTGAAATAAAATAAGGGGATCCAGGCTGACAGAGGGGAAGAGAGTCATAATTGTCAAATATGTTTGATAGGACCATCTAAATGGAAATGCTACACAGGCAGCTGGAGACAATAGATAAGGCTCTGTGGATGAAACAGGAAATATGCTGGTTTTTATTTTCGTGTCACCATGTTGCTGGGGGAGGGGAGGAAGGGCTTGGAATCAATCATCAGGTTCAATTCTGAGCCCTAGAATTTAACAGAGATGTTTTTAAAATATACCGTTATGTTACATTTTTTCACATTTTGATATCTTTGAATTAGGGTGGTCTTACAATGAACAGTGTCTTTTTCTTTTTTTAACATCTTTATTGGAGTATAATTGCTTTACAGTGGTGTGTTAGTTTCTGCTTTATAACAAAGTAAATCAGCTATACATATACATATATCCCCATATCTCCTCCCTCTTGCGTCTCCCTCCCACACTCCCTATCCCACCCATCTACATGGTCACAGGGCACCGAGCTGATCTCCCTGTGCTATGCGGCTGCTTCCCACTAGCTATCTATTTTACATTTGGTAGTGTATATATGTCCATGCCGCTCTCTCACTTCGTCCCAGCTTACCCTTCCCCCTCCCTGTGTCCTCAAGTCCATTCTTGAAATTGAGTTATTTATAGTGAGGTGGATGGACCCAGAGTCTGTCATACAGAGTGAAGTAAGTCAGAAAGAGAAAAACAAATACCATATGCTAACACATATATATGGAATCTAAAAAAAAAAAATGGTTCTGAAGAACCTAGGTGCAGGACAGGAATAAAGACGCAGACGTAGAGAACAGTGTCTTTTGATGAGAAACCATGGATGCAATAACAGAAGCTAACTTGATATAGCTTAGGGCAGGGTTTTTCACAGAATGGGGGGCAGGAACACTGTGCAGCCTCAGGGAAGAAGGAGAATCAGAGTCAAGAAAGACCCAAGGAGATTCAGATCTCTCTCCCTTTCCCGCACTCTCTGTATCTGCTTCATTCTTTCCGCAAACTGATTTTTCTCTGCTCCTTAGCCCTTAGGGGTTTTGGAAAGGGGCTTTTGCATTTTGGAAAAGACTGTCTTAACTTACACTTGGTCCCAATACCAAATTACTGGATCAGAATTTCATTGCCCAGCTTGAGCCCAATCGAGTACAGTCAAGATAACAGGGTCATGCCAAACAAGTGTGGCTTCCAGAGGATGGCTACTGTAAGTGTAGCCTGATACCCCAGTAGGCATCAAGTACCACTGCATCTCAGGGAAGAGGAAAGATGGTAACAGGACAATTGAATTATATGGACACCTTTAGTCAGGGGGGAAGACTTGAGAGTCCTAAGAGGCAAAAGACAATGGTCTTTCACTATTTAACTTTATCACATAAAATAGTAAATAAATATTAAGAAAAAGGGGTCAAAGTTACAACAGGGCAGTTTTTGACTCAAAATAACTGTCCTATAGCAATGTTTTATTAGTTTTGTATTAGACATAATCAATTTATGTTATCACTCAACAAACCTGCAGAGCTGGGATTTAATTGTTCATTTAATAGATGGAAAACCAAAACTAAGAAATTCACTAATTTGCCCACAATTTGCACCAATGTTCCTTTGGATTCAAAGCCCTTCTCTTTCTTTATTTTCTTCCCCAGCTTTATGAACGTATGATTGAGTAATACAAATTGTATATATTTAAGGTACACAACGCGATGTCTTGATATATATATACATTGTGAAATGACTACCATAACCAAACTAATTAAATATCTATCACCTACCATTTTTTTTCCCTCCTCTTTCTATTACACCCATCTCTTTGTATTGATTTGAATGTGGTGTGCTTTCTTTCATTCAAGGTATTCAAGTAGTGGCAAAATAAACATTTGTCACTAAAACTACTATAGGAATAATCATTATTTTGGGTAAGAAATTTATCTGGCCTCTCTGATGATTTCCAACTATAATAATTCATAAGTTTACTATTTTGGATTCAGTGACCTCATTTTGAAAGCATTCGTTATAAGCAAATATGAACACGTTTCCCATCTATTAAAGGTTTTGCAATCTTGATAATTTCAAAAAAGAAAACATATTCCATCTATTGCATTAAAACTGTTGGTAAGCATTTTTTAAGGAAAAGAGATCTGGTTCATCTTTAAGTAAGAAAGCTAGTAATAGTAAATATATTCAAATCTGACAAACAACATTTTCTAGGAAGAGCTGTAGAAGTGACCACAGTTGGTGAAATAGAGAATTTTTTTAAATTATCAACTATTTTTCACAGAACTAGAACAAATAATCCTCAGATATACATGGAACCATAAAAGGCCCAAAATTGCCAAAGCAATCCTGAGGAAAAAGAATAAAACAGGAGGCATAACCCTCCCAGACTTCAGACAATAATACAAAGCTACAGTAATCAAAACAGTGTGGTACTGGCAGAAAAACAGACATATGGGTCAATGGAACAGAATAGAGAGCCCAGAAATAAACCCACACACCTATAGTCAATTAATCTTCGACAATAGGTAAGAAAATACAATGGAAACAGGACAGTTTCTTCAGCAAGTGGTGCTGGGAAAACTGGACAGCCGCATGTAAATCAATGAAGTTAGAAGACATCCTCACACCATACACAAAAATAAACTCAAAGTGGCTTAAAGACTTAAATATAAGATATGACACCATAAAACTCCTAGAAGAGATCATAGGCAAAACATTCTCGGACATAAATGGTACCAATGTTTTCTTAGGTCAGTCTCTCAAGGCAATAGAAATAAAACTAAAAATAAACAAATGGGACCTAATCAAACTTACAAGCTTTTACACAGTAAAGGAAATCAAAAAAAAAAAAAAAAGAAAGAAAGAAAGAAAAGAAAAGAAAAGACGACCTACAGAATGGGAGAAAATATTTGCAAACGAAGTGACCGACGAGGGCTTAATTTCCAAAATACATAAACAGCTCATACAACTCAACAACAAAAAAGAAACAACCCAATTGGAAAGATGGGCAGAAGACTTAAATAGACGTTTCTGAAAAGACGACATACAGATGGCCAATAGGCACATGAAAAGATGCTTAACATTACTAATTATTAGAGAAATGAAAATCAAAACTACAATGAAGTACCACCTCACACCGGTAAGAATGGTCATCATCAAAAAGCCTACAAATAACATACTGGAGCGGGTGTAGAGAAAAGGGAGCCCTCCTACACTGTTGGTGGGAATGTACATTGGTACAGCCACTATGGAAAATAGTATGGAGGCTCCTCAAAAAACTAAAAATAGATTTACCACATAATCCAGCAATCCCACTCCTGGGCATATATCCGGACAAAGCAATAATTCGAAAAGATACATGCTCCCCAGTGCGCACTGCAGCAGTATTCACAATAGCCAAGACATGGAAACAACTTAAATGTCTATGACAGATGAATGGATAAAGATGATATTACTGAGTAATATTCCATTGTATATATAGAATATTGCCATTTGCAGCAACATGGATGGACCTAGAGATTATCATATTAAGTGAAGTAAGTCAGAAGAAGAAAGACAAATACCACATGATATCACTTTTAAGTAGAATCTAAAATATGACACAAATGAACCTATCTACGAAATAGAAACAGACCACAGACATAGACTTGTGATTGCCGGGGGCAGGGACAGACTGGGAGTTTGGGGTTAGCAGATGCAAACTATTACATATAGAATGGATAAACAACAAGGTCCTACAGGGAACTATATTCAATATCCTGAGATAAACCATAATGGAAAAGAATATTTTTTTAAATGTATATATATTTATATGTATAATTGAATCACTTTGCTGTTAAGCAGAACTTAACACAACACTGTAACTCAATTTTAAAAAAGTACAAATTATTCAAGGTAGAATGTTGCTTGTGGCTTCAAGCTGGGTAACTGGCTTATAAACGTAACAACCATTTAGACTTCAAATGATGAGAAAAAGACTGGTGCTCTGGGTCCCCACATCCTTCAGTGGTTGGATCTGGTTGGTTTGTTTTAATCTATCACTCATTGGATTTACATAGGATTTCATAGGAAACAAATGTTCTATTTCCAGAAGGAGAAAGGGAGGGAGGAAGGGGGTGGGGGGAGGGAGAGGGGACAAGGAAGAAGGGAGAGAGAGAAGGGAGAAAGGAAGAAGGAAGGAAAATATATGTCACATTTTTAGAACTTTCCAGAGTTCTCACTCTCAATGGATTCATCACTCCACTTTGAGAAATTATGCAGCAGAAATTAGATACGTACACATAATTAACATTATCACAGATTTTAAATTTTTTGTGACATTTAGAAAACTCTTTTCTAAATGTACAATGAGAAATGTATTTAATGAAATTAATATTGTGATAAGAAAAAGAATGGTAATAAATTATATAATCATTCAGGATTATATATTTTCCTTTAAAACTTATTTGTATAGCTTACAGAATAAAAACATGGCATATTTCAGAAGAAAATTCTAAATAAGGGAAAAACAAGAACAGATGCTACTTTAAAATAGTTATTTATAAATCCATTTAATCTTTGAAATAAGAAAAATGACCCTCATGAAAAGCAACTCTTTAACAAAAGCTAACTGCAAATTAAAATCAGCTTGAGCCAATTTTCCACAAAGAAAAATGTGGAAATAATTAATAATTATTATTAATAATGAGAGTTTTCTCACATCTATAAAGCCAAACAACAGTGTAAATACCACAGTAATACAACATCATTAAGAATATCAATTTTTTAACTATAATATCAGTTTTCACTTAAGGTATATAGGTGCTATACCAGTATTTTATAAAGGGAGACAGACACACATGTTTAATTTTTTACATGTCATCCCTACTGTTTTATAGATTTCTAAAGTATTAAGTTATACATGTGATTTTTCTAATCAAGTTTTACTCGTAAGAAAATACATTTTACTGTACTTCAGTACCAGAGGAATCAGAAACAAACTGAAATTCCACAAAAAATTGAAGTATTTTTTATATTTACTATTTGCTTTTCTTCATGTATTGAATAGTTACTAAGAATACAGATATAATGCTAGACACATGGAAATCACGTGGAAGTAATTTTTAAACAACTGTAATTTTACAGAAACTAAAACTCTAAACTTAAGTACTCCAAAAGCAATTAAAAATTTAATTCCGAGCAACAGAGTCTTTGAGTTGTAAGGAACGGGGGAGTGCAGGAATATCTTCCTGCATGTATCCAATCTAACAAATTAGGTCCAGTAACACTGCCAACCCCTTTCTTTATCTGGGAACCTTGGCAACCAGGTACAGGACATAACAACAGACCTCATCTTGCTAGATTTAGAGCTACTACATTTATAGACTAAGAATACCTACTACCTTTGCAGATTAAGAATACCAACTAATCCTATCTCCTGCCTCTATTGCCTTTCTAAAAATTCAGCCACTTAATTGGAGTATAATTACTTAGTTGCCAAAAAAAAGCTGTCAGTGAATACGTATTCTGAGCCCAGCCATGTACGAATAAAAAAAAAGGAAACAAGATTAAGTGTCTGCTAGACACTTGGCACTTTGGTAGATACTGTAAGCAAATTATCTTAAAGCTAAATAATAACCTTATGAAGTAGGACCTGCTATCCCCACTCCACAGATGAAGAAAAAGGTTCAGAGTTGCTAATCCACTTCCCCTAAGTCACAAAGACGGCGATCAGCAACTGCCTGGACCCCAAACCTTGTGTTATAACAGCGTAACTCCTGACACCAGTAAGGCAGAGAAGATGCTTAAGACAGGATGTCTATGACGTGGTCAGGGAAATAAGACCACACAACAGAGCAAGGAAATGCTAAAGTGTGAGGGGCTAGGAAGGCCAGTTCCAGTAAGTGAGAACGAGTTGCATAGGTTCAGGAGGTTTTGGGAAAGAGGTGGGTCTGGAAATAGGGCATGAAGGATGAACAGGCTTTTAGGAAGTGCAGGCTAGAAATTAGGTCATCCTGAGGGCTGGCAGAGGATAGAGGTGGGAAGGAAGCTGGCAGGCTCCCAGGAAACAGCGTGGACACAGACCACAGTGCATATAAAGAGAGCTAGCGACGCCTGAACAGCCCCAGAAGTAGACCCTCCCATGAGAGAATCGACAAAAAAATGAGGTAACAAAGATGGAGAGAAAATTCCTGCAGAAACAAGGAAGGATTAACAAGAAGTCGTGGTTTAAGGAGCCCGGATCATACTTCCTATTTCTCCTCTCCCATTTCCTCTATCACTTCTCTCTCCTTCGCTCCAAATTCAAAGCTTTACACTGAAAACCTAATTGTATATTCATCCTCTGAATACAAGTTTATCAGAATAAGAAGAAGTGTTGGGGAAAGAGATGAAGGAAGCCAGCAGAAAACTTTGTCTGTGAATCAGCAAGCAGTAGGAGACCATTAGCAATTCTTTGTCAGGCATTAACCTGACAGTAGACAAATACATATTCTTCAGAAAGGATGTATGTGCTAGTTCCCAACACCGACCCTCCCCTGCAAAAATTGTATAGGCTGCACAGATGTGGATGAGCAATGGTGTTTGGCAGGTAGCCAACAGCTCAAGGAATATGAACCATGCCTCTTAAGGAAAATAATTTAGATATACACAAATAAGGTGATCTGAGGTTGACAGTTCAAAGAGTTAAACCTTTAAGCATGGCGATTTCCATTAAAGAAATACTAGTCAAGCCAAATTAGTATTTCTCCATAAGACAAACAGTACATTTCAATACATTTATTTTGTAACCAATAAATCAATAAAAACTATGTAATGAGTGTCTATCATGTATGTAGTACTTTATTAGGTTCAATTCAGGATAAAGAAAAAATTAAGAGATGTGGTTCCTACCTCAAGGAACCTACAGTATTATATTTTTAACTTGGAAATCACCCAAGTTGTCTCATTCCTGTTCTATACGTACAATTATATGGCTTCCTACATAAGTGTGATTTTATTAAGTCCCGGACCCAATTAGTGTTAAGCAGGATGAAGCTCCAAAATTATAATTAAGTCACTTTTGCCAAAAGTTAACTCAGTAAAAGAGGGGGAGAAAATATTTCCCCTCTGAAACAAAGTAATAAACCTAATGAACTTATAAAAGAAACAAAAAATGTTATTAAATTATCACTGGAGTTTAAGAAAATAACACGTATTCCTATTAATATGGCATACGATTTCTCTATTTTAGTTTCTCCCAAAATTCTACCACTAGAATGCTCAGCCACCCTACATTTTTCTGTCTCTTAAATTATTCTTTTGCAGGAATCCAGCCAAATGATGTCATGTTAGATATGCAAACTTACCTGCCAAAAAGGGAGAAATTCCAGGAAAAGCCTTTGAAAGGAAATAATTCATTAGGGAGTTCAAGTAGAAAGCTAAATATTGAACTTTGACTAAATTATTAAATTTCAGAGTTAGAAAATGAAAATAAAAATTAGAGTGCCTACCATGTATCTGGTCTCTCTCTTGAAATAGATATATCTAAAAACAGTTACATATTTATATAATTGAGATTAAATTTCTGATTATCCCAAAAAATGTAAATAAAAAATTATTAGAATTGATAGTCCTCACTTTTTTTGTTGTTATTTAAAGCTCAGATTTGAAATAGCCCTGAAATAAAAATGACAAGTGATATTTTTTTGTCTTATAAAAAAAGACAAAATTTAGGTTGTCATACTTCTAATTTCCTTCTTTATCACAGAATTATCATTTTGAGCATTCTGATGTTGTGTCTTCATTTCCTTAAGGAAGCAACTCCAACAAACTCTTCCACTCATAACACAGTTGTAAATCCAGCTGTAATGGAGAAAAGGCCCCTGAATGGTAAGTACAACTGTGGTCACAGATCCTAAACTCTGTCCTACATGGGAAAGATGTATGGTCACCCTCAGGCCTCCATCTAGAGCTCACTGACTACAATTGTGAATAAATAAGGCCATGAAGTTAACAAGCGTGGTTAAGTGCTCTCCCTGCAAACTTACAATTCTTCCTTGCAGCAGAATCAAAGATATCTGCTAAATACTTAGGATAGCTAACTATCAGGGAGGGAAAAAAAGTTTAAAGAGGCACCCATAACAATATGGAAGCATGGCAGGTTAAGCCATTCACCATCAAGAAAATATCTCTATAAACATTTTAATGGTCTCTGAGGATGTTATTGTACTGCTGCATTTTAAAATAATTCAAGTTGATAATGAAGACCTTGAGCTTGCAAGAAAAATTTTAATTAAAGTCAGTGCGCGCTATGTACACACCCACACACTAAGAAAATGAAATAAATAAATTTGGTTCCCAATTTACAGCAACAATAAAAATCCATGTGATGGCATTCCTTAAGAAGAAAGAAAAATAAGCCATTACTCTACAATGAGCAGGAGTTACATGTTATCTCTCTGTTCCTATATAACTTTCTTTCAACAAATAATTTGCATTAATATATAAAACTTTTTTCCTCTTTGGAGTTTTAAATATAATATTTAAAGCTTGTATTTCCCAAAAAATGTGCTGACCCAGAGTGTCACATTATAAAGTGCTTAACTCTGATAGCTCAGAGTTAGGATCATATCAACGTAAATCTGTGCCTCTGAAGAGTTATTCTCTTACAACTAGGACATAGACCTATTTTTCAAGTCAGCATCAGAAAATACTTAATTTTTATATCCAGAAAAAACAAAATCTCTAATTCGAAAAAATACATGCACCCCAATGTTCACAGCAGCACTATTTACAATAGCCAAGACATGGAAATAACCCAAGGGCCCATCACACACAACTGGTTTAAGAAGATGTGTTATAGAAATACAGTGGAATATTACTCAACCATAAAAAGAAGAAATAATGCCATTTGCAGCAACATGGATGGACCTAGAGAATATTATACTTAGTGAAGTAAGTCAGACAAAGACAAATACTATATGATACCATTTACATGTGGAATCTAAAAAATAATACAAATGAATCTATATACAAAACAGAAATAGACTCAGACATAGAAAACAAACTTATGGTTATCAAAGGGGAAAGGAAGGGAGAGACAAATTAGGAATGTGGGATTTACTGTATAGCACAGGGAACTATATTCAATATCTTGTAATAACCTACAATAGAATATAATCAGAAAATATATATATACATATACATAACTGAATCACTTTTTGCTGTACACCTGAAACTAACACAATATTGTAAATCAACTATACTTCAATAAAAAAAGAAAATACTTAATTTTTGATAATACTGTAGAAATAAAAGAAAAATGGAATATCCATTTTATAAAAAGAAAAACAGGCCAACTATGAATGATTGGGTCAAAAATTTTTAATGTGTTTATAATAGAAATTATTAATCTCTATCATAAATTTCTTCCATAAATTTGGAATGATGAAATATTTTTCAAAATCATCACATTTAAAAATAAAAATACCAATGTCTGGGTACCAACTCAGACCATCAGATCAGACTCTTTGGGGATGGGGCTTGCTTGGTAAATAACTTATCTTTAATTTCCTGAAGGTGAGTCCAAGGCACAAACAGGGTCCAGAAACCCTGAACTCAGTTGCCCTGGAGGTCCTTTTAGCTCCAAACTGCTTAACTCAGAATCCCATCTTGCCACTCTCCCAAGAGTAGAACTGACACAAAGCTCCATAGACACTTCCTGAGCCTATCTCTGTAAACTTCCAAATGCCATCCATAAAATGCAGATAACCACCAAATTCCACCCTACTGTTGTCAAATTTAATAAGGAAAATGTACACTTCTCTAAATTTCCAAGCACTGCCTACATGTAACTTATGATACTATCTCATTTGTTGACCCTCTCCATGGCTCTATGATAAACACTGTGGCGCACAGGACAAGCAGGCTCAATTATACACCGACATCCCCCCCATGCCAAGGACCTCAATCTCACTTATAAAAATATTTACAATCCAAGGTGGAAAATATAAGTGCCATTAGAAAGTAATTGGTACAGTGCTATGGAGACTCAGGAAGGAGAAAGAACTTTCAACTGGGATTATCAGAAAATGCATCAGGAAGCAGGTAGAAGATGGGTAAATTTTTTATTTACATTGGTTGAAAATCAGGTTAGAGAGATGGGCATAATGTGATAACAGGAATAGAATCAAAAAATAGAGATTCCCCCTATCCATTAAACCATTGATGTCTCTAAAGAAAAAAGAAAAAATAGAGATCTATGTACCTATGGGAAGAGAAGGAGAGAGAGGGAGAGAGAAGGTGGCAGGGCGGGAGGGGAAGTGACAGCATGCAAGATCACACTGTAGGCAATTCAAATAAGCTAGAAAATTGATGTGACAAAGGAAGGAAGCAGTTTGAAAAGGCTGAAGGGTAGGAAGGGCACATGAGAGAGGGTCATGAATGCCAAATTTAGAGGTGTTCACTTTATTTGAAAGGCAACTAAGAATTACAAACTGCTTTTTATCAAAGGATTGATGTGATTTTTACACTAGCATGCGACAAAACTACTGTCGTGAGTAGAGTTGACCATGGGGAAGATACAGTGCAACAGTGCAAGGGATGAATTAATATTCAGAAAGCAAGGGGGTGGGGAGATCAGTTCAGAAGCTCCCGCAATAGTCCATTCAAGTATGTTGTGCCCATAAACTAGGACAGCAAGAGTAGAAAAGGAAGGGAAGGGCTTGACATACTGATTATCACTTTGAAGAAAGTTATACCCTGGAAATTCCGGTGATGCCTTTGCTGTCTAGTGCAATGGAAACAGGAAGCCTTCAGAGCCAGACAGAACTGGACTCAAATCCAGACTCTGCATCTGATAGACGGTAAAATCTTGGGTAAGTTACTTAACCTCCATGAGCTTCAGACAGGAACAATAATACGTATCTCTAATGCTGTAATGAGAATGAGTTGTGATATCTGAAAAATGCTTAGCATATTGGGGGAAAATTAACAATAGGGAAGACAGCAAACCAGTAAAAGAAACAAAAATGTGGATTAAGATATTAACAATTTTAAGGAGTCAATGAGCTTTTATACCAGAACTCAGCTACCATCCTCTACATTCATTAGCATCTGGCTGTCCCTCTCCTTCAGATAGCAGGAGACATTCTCCAGTATCTCCCTGGTTCCAGGTACCAACTCCTTATTTTAAAAACAGAGTTCAGGCAGACACATGACAGAACACAGAAACAGTTCTCCAGAAGGTAAAATGATACCTACAAGCCAGCTCTTGATTTCACTTGTGTTTGGGACAGAGAAAGGATCAGTGTTCAAAGTATCTACTGATGAATGTCTCAAAGCAGAAGTGAACATGATGGGACTCAGGGAGAACTCTGCAGACAATGCAAGTGGAAGATTCTGACAAAGCTTTTAAACTAGACAATGAATGTGCTCTTCCCTTTGTCCAATTCAATCATTCTTAAACAAAAATTGTGCCTCGTTTGGAATGATAAGACTGAAAATTAAGATGAATACACCATCGAGTGTGTAAAGCAGCCTTCAAAGAATATTTGTAAAAGGTTTGCCAAATATGATGAAGCCATCTTTACAACAGTTATGAACTCAGAATACTGGTATACTGGTTTTATAGATGAAAAATTTAATTTATCTCCTCCTGTTGGAAAAAAAATAGAGAAAAGCGAAGCATTGAATGCTCTTGAAACAAATGTGCTATTTCTGTCCATAGTTTTCTTTATTAACAGAGAGGTTTCTTTGCTTCTCTAGTAGAAAACAACTAAAATCATAGTATTTTGTAGCTTTTTGAATCAACTATTAAAATAGTCTGAATCCTGTATGTAATGACCAGCCAAGCAATAAAATTTCAATTTTAACCTCAAGTTTACAGGTTCTAATTACTGTGCTAAAACTGTCTCATGTATGCATTTTATTCTCTTCCTGTAATCTTTCATCTTTCCATGAGGAGATGACTGGTTAGGATCAGTTTGGGAAAAGTGTCCTCGTTAAATAAATGCAGTTAGGTCACCCACATTTGCTGTAGCTCCTTTGTCAGCTTGATGGTTTTACATAAAAGGTTTATGTTACTACCATTTTTTAAGTAATATAAAAATCTTCTTACTTGTACACCCATGTTCATAGCAGCATTATTCATAATAGCCAAAAAGTGGAAGCAGTCCAGCTATCTAGCAACGGATAAACAAAATGCTATCTACACATGAAACGAAATATTATTTAGCCTTAAAAAAGAATGAAATCCTGACACATGCTACAACACTAGATGAATATTGAAGACTATAGGCTCAGTGGGATAGGCCAATCCAAAAAAAAAAAAAAACACACACATAAATACTCTATGATTCCACTTATATGAGGTACCTAGAATAGTCAAATTTGTAGACACAGAAAGAAAAATGGTGGTTACCACGGGGGCTAGGGGAGAGATGGGAATGGAGAAGAGTTATTATTAATGCATAGAGAGTTTAAATTTGGGAAGATAAAAAATTCTGGAGATGGATGGTGGTGATGGTTGCACAACAATGTGAATATACTTAATGCCACTGACTGTACAATTAAAAATGTTTAAAATGGTAAATTTATGTGATGTCTATGCCACCAAAATTTTTCAAAATACAATAAAATCTTCCTCTAGCTAGCACTGAAACTTCTTAGAGATATTGGAGCTCTAGGAATGAATGAGTAAAGAAAAGTTTGGGTTCCAGAATAATATGTCCAATCATTGATGTGAAACAAACTTGTCCACATGTCTACTTTCATTCCCTTAATTTATGCATGTAAGAATCATTGTTCTCTCATAGACTTGGAATGAAGACCACTAAAAGAAAAGGCTTTTAGCAGCCTACATCATTTTAGGGAATGCAGAGAAACCTAGAGTACAAAGTAAGTACAGTTCTTTAGATGGCCTCTTTCTTCTTTTACAAAAACATTAGGCTTTTTAGAACTCAGAGACTCAGTAGAGATTTTCAAAACAGTATTGGTAGGATTATCAGAATAAAAGTTTTGGAGGTAGACATAAACTAATCAACTGATGATACAGAGTAAGGCACCTGAGATGTCTAAATTAAGAAAATAAAACAAGGTATTTTTATTACCATAGTATCACTAACAGTAAAAAAAAAAAAAAAAAAAAAAAAAAAAGTGAAATAACAGTAAAGGTTTTGCAAGTGGGCTCCTCCAGAATAATAGTAAGTTCCTCCTCCCAGGCTCCCCCTCCTCCTTCTTTACCCATAGGCTACCAGGTATTTTCCTACTTCCTTCTAAGTTGGTTTAGCCTTAGTAATTACTCATTTAGAAAGAGACGTCAGAGTTTCTGCTCTGGTCAAAAAAAAAAAAAAAGTTCTTAGAATTGGATAGAGATGGCCAGCACTCCTGAAAAAATGGGCATTCTCACAGACAAATGGATATCAGTAAGTTTCTATAGAATGAATTAAAGATTTGATTAAAGTTCAATAAGTATTCACCAAATCCTCTACTTGTTCTAGACCTCCCCATATTTAATCAATACGCTTGTGAACAACATTCCTTCACTGGCATTCATCTGAAACCTCACCTTTTCCAGAAGTGTTAAAATTAGCTTTGTTGGCATTTAAGAAAATGGGCTGATTCTCCTTTTCAGTGAATTGCCTATTTTAATCATTTTGAATTAATGAGTACAGTTTACAGGCTATCTTTAAAATAAATACCCAGTACACAATTATCTCTCAGTCAATTCCTAAAACACCTCTACAGGGTAGTTTCTTTTTACATTATTTTTATATAACAAAACCTAAATTTTAGAGATTAAGCATTATAATTTACCCAAAGCCAGACAGTTAATACATGGCAGAGCAGGGATTTGAATAATTCTAGGCTTTCTGACCACTTTATAGTAGTCAATGTTCCTTTTAAACTACAGTAAGGAGAACTGGTCAAAATGCTACAAATGCAGGAGGAGAATTCTGGAAATTATGCTACCAAAACCACATCTCACAAGACAGCTCATAAGAGGCAGACAACTCACTGAACTTAGAGCCACTCAACCCTTAGTATTTATTCTTTATTTAAACAGGAATTAGATAATGGTCTAAACTCCCTCATCACAAAATTATATAATTATTTCTAAACCAAATTTATAGGAACTTATAATTTCTCTTGTTAAATTTAATATTCTTATTTTTTTTCCCACTGTCTAAATCTAGCACAGTTTGAAATTTATATCCAATCACCCAAACTATGATCTATACCTTCCAGTTTCAGACAACTAGAAATTTAATAAATACGCTTCCTATGTTTTTTATTCAAGACCTTAATAAACTGCTGAAGAAGATCAGGAAAGGAAAGCATCCTGGCTTTAGAGATTCGAGTTATAAATTCTCCTGTCCTCTTTTTTACTCACCACCCAGACCAAATTTCACTGGCTTCACTGACAGCACCACATGCCAAAACAGAAGATAAGGCATCAATATGACCAGCTTTATCACGCCAGTAAAATTTTAATGGGTCCTACAGCTTCACCACTTTTAGAAAGGTCACTACAGGGGAAAACCAACTAACAGAGATAAATTAGCAAAATGGGAAACTCTGTAAATTAGAAGAGGTATGTTTTAACAAGTATATTTTTCAACGTTTATATTGGGAAACTCTGAGGGTTTTGGTGTAATGTTTGCAATGCTTGCTTTCTTCATTACAAAAAGAGTATAGGTTTTTTGAAAAAACTATTTAATAGAAGAATGTAAATTTTTTTTAAAAAAGAGAAAAGATCCTTTTTTCTTTTTAATAAATCCCACTGGTAATTTGTGTTATTAATTTGGCATTTTTAAATGTTTGTTTCTTGTCTTGAAGATTGCATTATTATAGATCTTTCAGGTTGTCAAATATTCTTTTCTAGTTCTTCAGATACACAGAGATAGAGATATACAGACAGGGATTCATATATTTAAAGACTACATTGCTTCATTAAATTGAAGAGAAATCCTTATGATTCATTCCCAAAAAATCATCTCTATTGATAATATCTCTACTATCTCATTCCTTATAAAACCATATAAATACTACACTACCAATCCCAAATTACTTTCTAAACATAACAGTGGCTACCATTTATTAAATGTGTCATATCTTGCAGGTTACAAATAGCATTTCATTTACCAGATCAAGCCTGTAAGATAGATTTTATTATCCATATTTTACAAATGAATATATTCAGTTTCAGAGGGATTAATCATCTTATGATTGCTTATAAATATTTAAGGTCAGACAGCTAATAAGTGGCTGAAGTAAATAGTGGAACACAAATATGACAACAAATCCTGCATCTTAATCACGGTACTGTACTTGAATCCCTCCATCAATAGACCTTGCTACCTGGCTATTTTCACACTTAGAATAAAAAAAATTAAAATTCAACTTCCATTTATTTCATCCACCTGTCCATATGGAGTATTAATAAAAATAAATGCACAATACTCTAAAGTTTTTCTCAATCTGGGCACTATTGACATTTTGGGTTAGATAATTCTTTGTTTGGGGGACTGTCCTGTGTATTGTAGGATGTTTAACAACATTCTTGGACTCTGCCTACTACGTGCACCTTGGTAGCACCACCCTCCTCAAAGTCCTGAAAACTAAAAATACCTTCAGATTTGGCCAAATGTCCCCTGGGGACAAAATTAGCCCCCGTTGATAACCAATGCAATACTCTATTTAAAACTTTGGAAACCCAGAGTAAGCAGAATAACTGACTCAAGTTCTGATATATTTACATTTTAAAGTATTTCTTCCATGAAGATTATAATTATAGAATTTGGCACTTCTGGAGGAATATGTAGAGTTCTACACAATCAAAGTGCTTTTCTGAGAGCTCATCTATTACACAAATCAATATGTAACTAAATTAGGTAAAAATATTTCAGGTGCAACTCTTTAGCGGTCCATTTCATTCCAATGGTAAATAAAGTAAACCTTCATTTATGGCCCAAAGTGGCACAAAGAGGTTTATTATTTATTCCAACTCATGAAAAAGTAATTCATACCATCTCTAATGAAGAGATATCCTTTTAGAACATTCAATGTTCTAGCTACTCTCTGCCCCATTTTTTATGATTTCCCTGTAAGTTACAAGCATGAACTCGTAAACTATAGAAAATAAATAATGAAGCATAACTTTATGGGAAAAAAATTATGAAAATAGTCTGCCGTTCAAGGTTAGAAAACCAGTAATTAAAGTCAAAAGTAAAACCAAATGACCTGTAAAAATCAAGGCAAACATTGCCTCTTGCAAGAATATTTCACTGATGTCAAATGAAACTCCTGAAAAAGGCCCTTACTCTAAACTGTATTTATTTAAATCTCTCCTAACAGGAACTTTACACAGGAAAGTAAATGCTCACTTGGTCCACAAATTAGGTTCATGCCCTTCTTGGATTAAGTCTATAGAGCTGTGATTTGCAAACCTTTTTTTTTCTCACTTCAACATACCTGATGGATGTGACACACACATCAGTAACTGTGGCTCACTACAGCATTGATTCAGGATGTGGGGAGGTCTCCCTAGAGAGAACGTATCAGAATCAAGGGCAGGTTAGAGTTTGAAAAAACCTACCCTGTGATAATCACCTTTGTAGAAGACAAAGGGCCATTGTTTCTGCCATCTCAAAGAGCCCTGTTAGGATGAAAAGCTCATTTCACCATTGACAGTACCATCTTATGTGGATAATATTTCCAAAAGCACCCATAATTTGGTGCATCAGATCTCCAGCCTTCCTTTGCCAGCTATATTTTAGACCTATATGGGGTGATAGTTATAAATCTGTCAAATTGTTTTAATATTTGTATTAAGTATTATGTACAAAATCATGTCATATTGCCGTACTGGTTCTTTTCCTACCTATGTGTTTTTTTTTCCTTTTTTAGCTAGACAAGTTAGTTTTTTTTAATTTTTATTTTATATTGGAGTATAACTGATTTACAATGTTGTGTTAGTTTCAGGTATACAACAAAAGTGATTCTAGCTATGGTTTTGTACTAAGGAGAACCTTAGGCATTATTAAACTTGCTTCAGATTTCTATTGTGTTAAAGATCTATTTTGAATGAAGACCATGTAGGTAAATGGAACTACTTAATTCCCTAAAAACTGACCAAGTTTTATATACAGTGTTTCTTCCTCCCACTTTCCACTATTCTAGCCATGCATAAATCACCAGAAGATATGTAATACAGCAAAAATGTTGGCTTTTTTCCTTGTTTTCATCTGAATCGAACAAGAGGAGAGTGTTCAAAGTATCAAACATACAATACAGATAGAGCTTCATGTTAACTCATGTGACGGTCTTCAAAGTTTTAGCTGACCAAAAATTAAATATATAGATTATTTTACTGACAAAGAAAAACAAGTTCAGTCTTAGTATGTGTTAAGGGTCTTCCTGTCAAGATGAGTGGTGTGTAGGTAGGTCTGTGACAGAATCACACAGCTTCCTCCTGATCACCCACATTTTGATAAGGTTTAGGTTTAGGACTGGTGTTTGGGCAAGTATACGCTGCAAAAAAAAAAAAAATGCATAAATTATTTTGGTACAGAAAAGGTGACAGTCACACTCTGCTTTGTTCCAGTTAGACCACATCTAAACTACTGTACAAGGTTCTGGACTTCTCCAAAAAGAGAGGAGCAGAGGGGAGGGAGGGAGAGGTGAAATGGCATGGAAGGGAACTTAGCTCCCCATCAGGGTAGAGACTAAGCAAAAGCATAATGAGGACCATTTGTTAGGGATTTCATAAATTTGGCTCTACCTTCAATTTCCCTCCAACCCTGTAACAGCAGCAATGCTTTCTAGGAAAAGGAACACATACAGAAACAAAAGAACTCTTCCAAAAACCCACTATGATATATAAGGACAAGTTTAGAAGAATACTGAGAGTGATGAAGATTTTACCAGGTGGGAATCTCCACCAAGTGGGCAAAGACTAGAAATCACATTGCAGTTATAGAAACTTGACCTAGAGTGTGTAGCCTAATTTATGTATGTGTAATTATCTATAAATTATATTATATAGAAATATATGCTTATATATATAAATTACATACATGTAATTATATATTATATAAATATAATGTATAAATTATATATGTTATATATTATATACAGAGACAAATCATTTATATATATATATAAAAACAAATCATTATAAGCATCTGGAATAACCCAGGAAAAACATCAAAGTGGAACCCAACCTGATAATTTCACAAGATTAACTGCTCTAGACTATCTAGACTGTCTCAACTGATAAAATAATGTTTAACTAGTCATAATTACCCAGCATTCACTTGTTTCAAGGAAAAGAATCTTGCCCTTGTAGTTTTAAAATGTGATGGGGTGATGACAGTCTATCATGGCAGGGATTCTCAGAGGGTCACCCAGAAGCTGCGGTCTGTGCTGACTCTAATCGGTCTATTTCCTTGGTAAGATCAGCACCAGGAGTACAAAGTTGTCTGCCCTGTAATACTGAGGACCCTATTTAAAGTCTAATCTGAAATAGGGTGACAGCCTTTGTGCTTATTAAAATGGCCAAGGCTACAACCTTTCTGTGTTTGCAGTTGTAGACTGAACACAGGAGGCTTCTGAGTCTAAAAAGCCATGTACATACAGAGCAAGGGAACACGGAGAGCAAATCTAACTCTGATACTAATATTTTTGTGAACGAATGAAATTGGGTGCCTTCAAGCAAACAAAAATCACATGAGGTTGTGAAAGTAACACACATAAATATGTCCAAATCAAACCCACACTTCATCCTCCCTTCCTCACTCAGAACCTAAAACAAACAAAAACTGCTCTTCTGATGCTTTTTCTCTCGAAGAACCGACAAGGGATTAACCTCCAAAATATACAAACAACTCATGCAGCTTAATATCAAAAAAAAAACAACCTAATCATAAAACGGGTGGAAGATCTAAATAGACATTTCTCCAAAGAAGACATAGATGGCCAAAACGCATATGAAAAGATGCTCAACATCACTAATTATTAGAGAAATGCAAATCAAAACTACCATGAGGTATCACCTCACACCGGTCAGAATGGCCATCATCAAAAAATCTACAAACCATAAATGCTAGGGAGAGTGTGGAGAAAAGGGAACCCTCCTACACTGTTGGTGGGAATGTAAATTGGTACAGCCATTATGGAGAACAGTATGGAGGTTCCTTAAAAAACTAAATATAGAACTACCATGTGATCCAGCAATCCCACCCCTGGGCATATATCCAGAGAAAACCATAATTCAAAAAGATACATGCACCCCAATGTTCATTGCAGCACTATTTACAATAGCCAAGACATGGAAGCAACCTAAATGTCCATCAACAGAGGAATGGATGAAGAAGATGTTGTACACATAAACTATGGAATATTACTCAGCCACAAAAAAAGAACAAAATAATGCCATTTGCAGCAACATGATGGACCTAGAGATTATCACAGTAAGTGAAGTAAATCAGAGAAAGACAAATATCATATGATGTCACTTATATGTGGAATCTAATTTAAAAAATGATACAAATGAACTTATTTACAAATCAGAAACAGACTCACATATCTCGAAATCAAATTTATGGTTACCAAAGGGGAAACGTGGGGGGAAGTGATAAATTAGGAGATTGGGATTAACATATACACACTATATATAAAATAGATAATAAGGACCTACTGTATAGCACAGGGAACTCTACTCAATATTCTATAATAACCTATATGGGAAAAGAATCTGAAAAAGAGTGGAGACATATATATATATAACTGACTCACTTTGCTGTACACCTGAAACTAACCTAACACTGTAAATCAACTATACTCCAAAAAATTTTTTTAAAAAACAAAAAAGAACAGCATTCACAATCTTTCCAGTTTCCCAGATTCACAACGTTAAGGACTGTTCATGCCCTTTGTTCACACCTGCCACCACCAGTCACTGACTAATCCTGCCGATTACAGCTCTTCATTTTCTCTTCAATCACCTTTCCTTTCCACCACCACTGTCCTAAGAAATCTTCAACGTCTGTAACCAGGACTTTTCCAACAGCCTCTTAAATGTCTCCTGTGTCCAGTTTGCCCCCATCTGATCCACTGTTATCAAAATCATGTTTAATCTGTTCACAGTAGTCTCTGGCTAAAACCCTTTTAATAACTTTCGGTGCCGACAAATAATGTTCATCTTCCCCAGCCTAATTCTGAAGACATTTCCGTTTTTCATTCCCCATGCCCTACCTTGTCTGTCGTATCTCTTAAAAACGTCCCACCACCCCCTTCCCTCTTCCCACCACAAAGGCTAGGCTATCTGTTCCACGTGTTGTTTCCAGAACACAACATTGCTCCACACCTGGCATCCAGCTCCAAAACAGGCTTTATCCTATCCCTCCCTCCTTCCCTCTGGAAGTCACGCCCACAGGAGAAAGATAGCAAAACATTCTTTTAAAGATCCGTTCTTATTTTCTTTTCTAGATATATTTTTTATATTGTACTAAAGTTCATTATAGTTAGCTCACTATCAACATAAACACATGAAAACAGTTGAACATAAATCAAAAAGGGAAGTCAGGAAGAAAAGGAAGACAGAACATTACCAGAAATCCATGCGAAGAGGGTGATGGTATTTGAGCAGTAAATTTAGCTATGACCTTTCTGGAGGGCAAAGTTCTCAGGACTTTCTGTATTTTAAAGCATTTATCACTTGCCACTGGAATCATTTGTTAATGTAGTATCTTTATTATAAGCTCAGGGAGGGGATGCAAGGGCAGTCCCTTTTGAACCCTCCCCCAATAATCCCACCCTCTTCAGCATGTTATGGGCACTCTTCAAACATTCTAGAATAAAAAACATGAACAGTGTAATGTTTCCAAGGGGAATTCTCATAAATCAGAGATCCGCAGTCCCGTCCTAGGAAATAACCATGCTAAAGGTGACTTTCCCACTAGGAACAAGAAGCATTTACCAGTAACTATTGGCACTCTGGTCTTCCTTAGAGCTAAGTTCCCCAGTGTAAATTAATAACCTGACATTCTGATTGATGAGTTATAGTTTTATTCTTAGTGTTTCTCAGCAATGGATAACCCCTAGTTCTATGGAAAAAGTGCATCTCTGACCTGCAAGGCTGAGAGATGAACTGCAGCCAAATGCAAACTTCAGTGCCAAACCCCCTCTCCACAGTCCCACCTCACCCCCTGCCCCGCCAGCATCCACCAACCCACAGACACTCAGCAGAGAAATGCCTACCAGTCTCTGTAGCCTTAACTCAACCATCTCAAACAGAATCTGCTAGTGCTAATCTGCCAACTCTCTTTGAACAGTAAAGACAGGGTACAATGCTTGAGTAAAGGGTATTTCGTTCTGTTTAACTACTTTCTCTGATTCTATCATATTTATTTCTGGAAACTTTTTTTTTGGAGGGGTTAAGTGAGACCCACAGTCTCTTTATTTTTTTAGGTAATTATAGAAACTGTTCGATATTCTCAAATTTATTTCCACAGAAATGTATAGTTCTTCAAAGAAGACATGTTAATAATCCTAGATGTGGAAGTGATTTGTGATTTGTTACACACTGCTTTCTTTTCCTATTCATTTATTTAAACAAGCAAAAGCAAACGGAAACACACAAAGTTCCTCAGTCTTAGACAGGAAATGCAAAGAATAATCAACAAATCCTGACAAGCAAGACTGAAATTAATCAATATTATACACAGAGTAGCTCAGATGCAGAAAAAGCAAAATACAGAAGCAACTCATTATATGTCTGCATATGAGTTATGGATAAAAATTTAAACTCTCCTAAAATTAAAATGCTTATATTTTATGTATAGACTATGCATAAACTATTAGAAAAATCATACTATGTATTAACAAGTATTTTGGCACACAGACTTCTTTCAAGCCAAAAAAAAACACTTTTTAATATTTATTACTTTGAAAAACAATCATTATGAAGTTGGTTTTTATTTGCAACTTTACTGGTCTAATAATCAGCAAGGTAGGTCCAATACTCTGCTTATATATGTTTTATAAAGAATTTTCCCTCCTTGGGCTTCCCTGGTGGCGCAGTGGTTAAGAATCCGCCTGCCAATGCAGGGGACAACAAGAGAAGCCACCGTAATGAGAAGCCTGCGCACCGCAACGAAGTGTAGCCCCCACTCGCCGCAACTAGAGAAAAGCCCGCGGGCAGCAACAAAGACCCAAGGCAGCCAAAAATAAATAAATATATTAAAAAAAAATAAAATAATTTTCCCTCCTTATAGAACCCAATTCATTTGCATGTTCATCTCAACTTATCACAGTCATGATGAGTTTTGTTTCCACCTTTTAAACAAAAATAGGCCCAAAATCCTTTGTAAAAATTGAAGCATGTTTCAGTACATGTGTACATATTTCAGCACACATGTGTGTGTATTTTTTCATAAAACCTTACTTTCAGGTAAAGTTGCAAAAATTGTGTGTATGCCCATCTATAATTACAGGGACCCATTTTGCAGGATCACATACCCATTGAACCTCCAATCTTATAAGAAACTTACACCTTTCCAGCCACCTGGGTGAAGAATTGGGAATGCACATGGACTATACTTCTGAACATGTTCTACCCAGTACTGAACATCACATTACCATTCATAATCATAAAACCACCTGGAGTTCCTATTTCCATGTCTGCAAGTCCAACAACTAGTACTGGGTAAGTGGCCCTCAAAGCACTCTGTGAACATATGCAGGGGAACAATGTCAAATGACTACATTTCTTTATAAAGTTTTGTTTTTCTGATTATAAAAGAAGTATGCAGGGTTGAAAATGTAGACTCTACAGAACAGAAAAATAAACAAAAATCACCCACGATACCCTCATCCAAACAACAACAAACATTTTGACTGCTTTCCTTTCTGCTATGCATTTGATTGTTGAAGTGAAAGCATGCCATATACTCCATTTTATTTCCCGATTTCCCTCTCCATTCATCAAAATATTTTCCCATGTGATTAAAAACTCTTCATTTCACAGGCTTGAAAATTCCTTATCTTTTGTGGCTTCCAAGCAGCATGGAAAATATTTCATAATCAGATACTACCCACAGTGTAGAGTTAAGCAAACTCTGAAAAGTTACGGTGCAATCAAGCTATCGTAATTTAAATATTTATATAGCACCTATCACTGAAGTGCTCTGTAGGTTGACAAATGGTCTGAGTTAATATGAAAACAAAATAGAAGCATTTCCTCTATAGGAAGGTCTGGGAAATACTGTCAACATGGCTTTAGATAAAAATGGGATTTGTCAGACTATTGAAAGACTAATAAAAAGAGAAAGCCTTGCATTTTCTTTGAAAGGTCTAATTGTCTGCCATATTAAACCTTAGGATATTATAGCATGAGTTATAAAGGTATGTTTAAAAGACAGAGCGTGAGGATGACACTTAAATGTGCTAAAATTATATTTTATTCAAATTTATTTTAAAAGATATTTATATAAGAATAACATTTCAAAACTAACTTTTATCAGACCAAATGTTATAAAACCCAGCAAACTAATACTTTATGAAGAGTTTAAGATACTTGATTAGAGTTTCAACATAAGGAGATCTGATGGTTTTCTGGAAACGCTCACCATTTGAACATCCTCTGAAAGGCAAAGACAGAAGGTAAAATTGAAAAGAAGAAGAAAAAAACAAAGGTCAACTCAATCAGATTTTTTTTAAAGCAAGAAATGCTTAATATTAGGCTCCTAAATAAAAGAGAAAACATTAAAGGAACTCTCTCCCTACCTTCCAAGAGATCAGCCAGTCAATACCAATCTTGGTGGCATTGCCTTCAATAGATATTTACAATCTTCTAACACTACCTCCTGGTATCATTCCCAGTCCTCCCTGGATTACTGCAATAGTCTTCTAACTGATCTCCCTTCTTCCATCCTACCACCTATTTTCACTCAGCACAGATTGCTTGAGAGATCCTACTGAATGTAAGTTTGATCACATCCTTTCTTCACTTAACCCTTCAATGAATGGCTTCCCATTCTGCTTGGAGCAACAGTCTTGCAATTACCCCCACAGCCTATTGATCTACTGGCCCTCCTCATCACCTTTCTGACATCTCCTCCTGTATCACAGAAGTGAAAACCAAAAAACTTCCTTTGATCAAGTTGGAGAATAACATGATCACCCCAAGCAGAATTTCTAAATTGAAACCAGTGGTGGTAGAGTGAGATGATACAGGATTCCTGCTCCTGTGGAGGTCAATCCAAAACAACCACCTCACTCAAGACTCAAAAATCATTCAGTGGGTGGGAAAATCTGGAAGAAAAGTGGTCTGAGTGTTGAGGCCCTGTGGAAGCTGGTATAAAGAGGGAGTAGCTACAGGAATATTCTAATGTGGTGAAATCAACACTCACTGAGGGCCACTGCTGAGCTAGCACTGAACTAGCTGCTTTCCATAGATTATAAGCAGGAAGTCCCTGTTATTTGAGAATAATGGTCTCATTGGCAAGTAACGAGCAAAAAAGAAGGGTATGACTAGAATGTCACCACAAAAATTTAAGCTAAAAATTTTGAGAAATAACTTCGTTTCTCAAAACAAAATATGGCGTATAATGGCAGCAAGAGCACAAATCAAGTTGCCGATGGGGTTATATGATACATGATTGCACAACTGACTCAAAGGAGTCATCAGCTATTTTTACAAACATGTTCAAATCCATCAATTTTCCTAAATATCCCCCTTCATCCTTTGTTACTCACATCTTTTTCTTCTGAAGCACCTGTCACCATCTTTGTCAAATATTTCTTTTTCCACTGTTAGCTTGTCTGAATCTCCAGGCTCTTCTGTAATTTAACTCTAATTTAAGCAACCGTCTAATATCATTTAACTTAAGAAAACCTGCATCTTTTGTAGACCTGCAAGTCTATTTTTTTTATCAAATGCAAAATTGTTTGCATTGTTTTGCATTATACTTTCTGACATTTACCAACAGCCTTCAATGATATGGCCCTAATGGGTAGGAATATTCTTGTTCAGTCACGGGGCGGGGCCGGGGGGGGGGGAATGTTTGACAAGAACCAATGTTCATTATTTCTATTAATTTAATCTTCACACTTTAAGAAATAGGCTGTAGTATTCCTATGTTACAGATAGGATTATTCAAGTTCAGAAAGTTGAAGGAACTTTACATTATAAAGCCTCAGCCTGTCTCTGTCCAGTGCATATACTCTTTCTACTTAACATTTGCAGGGCAATATATTTTTATTTAAGCTTTGTAACAGCATATGAGATAAGTGAAGAAATTGTTACTCCTTTCTCACAGAAGAAGAAATTGATCTGCAGAGTGTCAAATAACTTCTCTGAGGTATCCTCAATGGGGAAATCAAAGTGAAAATTTTATGAATGTCAGAGGTTGATTAACTATAATCTCTCTGTGTGTCTACGTATGTACGTATACGTGTATGTTTACATAAATAAATAAGTTTTCCCCATGATACCAAGCCAAGTACTTTTTAACTATTTGCTTAATCAGATTGCAAAAGTCCCAACTTTCTGTCTAGTTTTAGTAGACAGAAGTTTATAGTCCTGTGTTTCTTCACTGAGGCAACCAAAATGCTCTAAAACTCGATTTCTGGACCCTGCTCTACACATAACTAAATCAGAGTATCTGACCTTAGGACCTAGGAATTTGCATTTTAATAGGCTTCCCAGATCACTTTTATTCACACTAAAATTCGAGAACTATAGCATTGAAGACATATAGCAGCTCTATTTAGAAAGTGCCAGATAATGTGTAATGATAAGTAGGTGAGGTCAGGCCATCTCTACAAATTCTGAAAGCATCTGAAGGAAGTTTATTAATCTACTAATCAGAGGCATTTACTGTTAGAATTCATAGACAAGAGTTTGATTAATATGGCATTATAATAATTACATAAGATTAATTAGCCCCAGGGAAAAAGAAGATAAGAATCCAGGCATATTGAAATACTTAGAAGGTAACAAAGAATCAATGTGAAATAGAGAAAGTCGATCTTAAATAAGATATACTTACTTGCTGGCATTTTTCATCAATCTGGTCACATAAGAGGTAAAAGTTCACACAAGACTGCCCTAAAGGTACATTTATAAGTCAAAGTGATAAATGCGCTAAAAAACTAAAAATTAAGAATCGACGACTTGGAAAGTAATGAATGTCAGGAAAGTTCAGGAATAGCATTATGACCTCTGAAAAATGATCGAAGTGTTTTTGGTCTAAGCACAGATCCTAAGCCAACGCATGGCTGGACTTCCTGCCCAGCGTCCAGGAGTGACGCCCGCAGGGTCTCCTCTTTCCAAATCATAAGGAGTTCTAGATTTTAAAGGCACCAACATTATGTCTCCAAAAGACTATACAATAAATATATGTTTTTTAAACTGAGGAATTCTTTTGATTTTGATCTAGTCTTCTTTCTGCACAAGCAAAATACTAGCATTCATTTCTTTCACTTATTTGTTGTGGGCAGTTTCCATTTCTGAATGCCACTTTATTTTTTAGATAACTTACTTAATCAGTGTTCAGTTATATCTGGATCCAACATTCCCAACCGAATTCTCACACTTTTCATTGAGGACTAGTTAATGGCTTACAGAAGTTCCACTGAAAAGATTTAAAAGCTCTCGTTGTCATTCTCTGAAGGGGTGAAGAAGAGCTAATCCCATTATTATTCAAGTAAAAAGGAATGAGAAGTGTACAAAATGAGGCTACTGCCTTAATAACTGTGCTCTAATTTAGGTCCTGTTTATCTAGCAAAAACAATTTCAATGTAGCCAAAACAAGTCATTAAGAGGAAAAACAGACACTCTTCAAATGGTAAAGACATACAGTTAGCTTCCTGTCTCAAAATGAAAATAGAGTGGAAGGTTTTGCTCCTAAATTTTTTATTTTATTTTACATTTGACAAAAATGTCAAATAAATTTAGAAATGGCTCCTTTACCAAAAGAATATACCTTGCTTATTTCAAAAGGTGAATTAATTTATAACTAAATTCTCAGTTTGTAATTTATGTTTTCAAAGAGAAACAACATTCAGATTTTTAAAAAATAATATATTCAAAGATATCTCAAACTCTCCAAGTGTTCAGTAATGGCAGCCTTTCTAAAAGATCTATCTATGAGATCATTTGACATCCACAAACTAAAAGAAACTTATTCCCAGAAAACAAAGTCGGAAATAACTTTTATTTCTAAACTGTACTCCTAGATTATTTAAAGGCATGATAATCTGCCTAACATACTCAGAAGAGAAATGTCTGATTTCAGTGTGAGGAGATGACAATATCTCTATTAAGAATTATAACTACAGCAACAAAATATTCTTATTTGACTTAAAACTTTCTATTTTAACAAGTCAAGTTCTATTAAAAACTAGATGGACACACACACAAAAAAATTGACTGGATAAACTAAAATCTGTCATTTCAATAAAACCTTGTGAACTGTTGATTTTTAAATTCCTCTGGACTCTGAAATTATGCTACCAAACTTCTAGATTATTCAGCACAATTGGACTAGCGCTACAGTTGGATGACATGTGAAATAAGCTAATTTCACAAAGTCATCTCTGGAAGCAACAGGCTCAAATTATATTTTGTAACTGAGCACAATTAAAAGATTAAAAAAAGAGACAGTATTTACTTTACATTAGACTTTTCAGAAAATGCAGCGATTCAATAAGAACCTCTAATAAGGACACAGACTGACTGTAAAAAGGTGTAGCTGAACACTTTGTAGAAAGTGACAGACGGGAACAAATAACGTCAAAGTTGATTCTTTCTCAATTAATGTATTAGCTGCACATGAAAAAGACTTGAATTTTTATTTTTCTGAAAAATGTGCCCTAATTTCAGAGACCTTTCTAAAGTTCACACCACAGTGATCTTGGTGGTGGCTTTGGTTATTTTCAGTTGGAAGTGAGCTAAAAATAAATATCTAGGACTCATGCTGAACGTGGGATTTCCTACCATGAAAGGCACAGGCAAATTCAGCCCCTTATCTGACACATGGCAGAGAATATTTTTAAAGTAATAAAAGTACAAACATTAAAAATGTAAGTTCGCAGACTAGTGAATAGGCTATTTCTTTTCTTCTCTCTATAGAAGTTTACTTCAATGGGTTTAATCACTAGCTCAATGTCAGGAGATTAGGGGGATAAATATTTCAGATTAGAATCATTTCTTTCTTTTCTATCCATTTATTCCACCAGTTAGCGCCTACCACAAGCATGGCACTGGGCTGAAATTTTCTAAAGCAAATACTTATGGCTGACACAAGGAGGCCAAAAAGGTTGATTCCTTTTATAATGAGAACCGTTGTGATGTGAATCTGACTTCTTCAGTTCTTGAGCCTAGAAAGCAAATGTTCAAGGAAGCCTAGGCAACTCAGGGTGCCTCTCCCAACTTCCTGGGAGACTGTTGCTGAGTCGGGACCCCAAAATACTAACTCCCAAACAAGGGGATGTTTCATATCACAAGGACAAGCACTGCCTCCTGAAGACCATTTCCTAAGCGGACCTGTTAATTCCATCCTCTAAAATACTTGGTTTAAAAATAAGAACGATTTCCTTTCTCTGTGCTCAAGCTAGTTTAACAATGTCCAAAGGAGGCTGACTTCACAGGCCTCACCACAAAATAAAACATTGCCCCCCAAATAATACTGCTATGACTTCCAACTTCCATTAGGTTTATTTAAGTGGATTATACCTGAAGAGGAGGAAACACCTGCCACAGACATAGCATAAATATTCAGTTATTTCAACTTACTTCAGAAGGTGGAAAATTTCTATTAAAATCCTATTAAGGGGCTTCCCTGGTGGCGCAGTGGTTAGGAATCCGCCTGCCAATGCAGGGGACACGAGTTCGAGCCCTGGCCCGGGCAGGTCCCGCATGCCGCGGAGCAACTAGGCCCGTGCACCGCAACTGCCGAAGCCCGCGCGCCGTGCTCCGCAATAGGAGAAGCCACCGCAATGAGAAGCCCGCTCACCACAACGAAGACCCAACACAGCCAAAAATAAAAAAATAAATTAAATAAATTTAAAAAAAAAATCCTATTAAAACCACAAGCTTCTTGCATAAAATTATTTCAATATTCTGACAAGGTACTGCGGGGTGTAGGGGATAGAAAGGCATTCCTTAAATTTTTAAACACACTCTGAGAAGAATCTATTATGTTAAAAAAAAAACATGAAATAAAATGCATTTCTTGGAAAAAAATATATACATACACACACATACAGTACATTGTCAGAAGAGAAGACTGGCCAAAAAAAATTTACAAGACCAACCTCTACATTAATTTAAAGCAATTTCAAAATTAGCCAGGGCAAATGACTAGTTACATTCAAATACAAACTCTTTCAAGTAACAGTTATGATTACTATGGCATTTTATTCTCCAGCTAGCTACTTCAAGAAGTCTAAATTAATCCAGCTTCACCAGGAGTGAGATTGAGTCCACATTATTTCATTTTAGACAAATGTGCTTCTTTGTATATCTAGATTCTATTACCTTTGCTCTTTCTAGATTATTTCCTAAGTGATATGTAAAAACCTATGTATCTCACTATTTTTATTCTCTAATGCAAAGATAAATAATAGATCTTGCTTTAAAAGGGAGAAATTTATGAATCAAAAGTCATCATAAAGTCATTTATAAGTTTTGATTTATAAATCAAAAGTCATGATAAACATCACACAGATATAAACCAATATACGCAAAATGAATGCATACTTGAAAAAATAATTCTATACATCTCTGTACATAAAGGAACATGCTATATTTAAAAGTTGTTTTCTCATCACTTCTCGATGCAATGTTGGAACTATGACGACAGTTATGAATTCATAGAGCTTGGGGAAAGGAGATGGAAGGAAGGTGACATTTAAAAGTTCTTCTTTTCCATCTGTACATTTTTTTGAGTTTACCCGGCAGTTTGAAATCACACAGAGCTTCAAAAGCCACCTAATCTCAATACCTAGTTTAGAAATTCCACACTATCAAAATGTCCAGTCCTCTCTATACACAAAATGGAAGCATTTTCCTTTTGTATATCCATGAGAGTGGTGTTTACATAAGCAATAGTGAAGAATCATCAGCCCTTTACAGACACTGTTAGAATTTTCATCCATTAAAGCTACTAGCCGATGTGCGGCTTTAGTTTCCTAAGTTACCAAGATAACGACCTGCATTACAAACATAAGCACTTTCCTCTCTAAAGAGACATTAGATAACCCAATTACAGACTAATCACCATGAACACGGCTGATCACGTGTTCACACTGTATATATAAGCCATCCCTGTTAGCTAATCACACTTCGAAAGGCAAATTCATCATTAGCTGGAAATCCTGATTCTGTGTTACAAATCAAGTTAACAAAAAGCTTCCTTATTTAAGGGCTCTGTTAAACTCCCACTCCAATTAAAATCAACATATTTTAAAATATGTGCAATAATGAGAAATGAAGAAAAGAGGGAAAACAGACTGACATGCCAACTATTAGAGTGGTAAGTGGTACAAAAATGAGCTATCAAGACTACATACAAATGTGAACAGTTGTATATTAAGTGATATCATTAAATCTACATGGATTTTCCATTGTAACAGAAGAGGTGACATTAGTATTTAAGTACTTCACCTCTCTAAAAATGTCCCAAAAGGTAGCCATTAGCCACATGTGTCTACCAAGTACTTGAAATGTGGCTGCACCAGATTGAGATGTGCTGTAAGTGGAAAACACACACCACATATTTAGACTTTAGCACAAAAAGCAGAAAGCAAAATACCTCGCTTTTTTATGTTGATTTTCTGTTGACAGGGTATAATGGATTAAATTAAACAGTATTATCATGGATTTCACCTGTTTGGTTTTTTTTTTTTTTACTTTTTTATAAGGCTACTAGAAAATAGAAAATTCAGTACTTTGTTATATTTCTATTGGACAGCGCTTATCTATAATGTTTACAGGACTGTTTTCATCAAAGCCACTGGGTGACACTGTTTCTCCACTAAATTGATGCAACCGAAGCGATTTCCTGGCAGAGGAAAAAGTCTTGCACATACACGTACACACACACCAACGGACATCGTGTGCTCCTTATAACTATTCATATTCTTAGGATGAAAAAACATGAATACATGTAAGTAACTTCATCACTATCTTAGCAGGACTGGCAGTACTTAAAATCTGTAATAATCATTCAGATTCCTCAATAATAAATGGCAGCTCTAATCAAATCAAACAGACAGAAGCTGTTTCGTTTGTGACTTTTCCCAAATAGCTTTCCATCTTCTAAATGGTAATGTTCTTCATGACTTCCTCTAATATTACATCCTATTTACTTACATTTTAACAGATTCCTACAGAAACCATGCAAAATAATTTAGGTGAACAAAAACCACCAGCTGTTTTTGCTAACAAAGAAATGCTTTACCCATGTGCAGATGACTTTTCAAACCGAAGTCTGAAATCCTGAACATTTTTAAATCAATTTATTGAAAAACTAAAATGAAAACCAAAATCAATATTTACACCACCATCACACACTCTTCTTTGATGAGATAAAGAGTCTACAAAGTAGGACTTTGCAATGCAATTGGCATTCATTTCTGGGACAAAGTCCTGAATAATACATTCTAAAGGCTGCCTGGTAGGTGACCAGAAAATTCATTGTAAGGGCTCAAAAGAGTTTTGTGATATGTGTCCTCTCAATGGGTTTTACTCAGTCTTCTAATTCTGAATGAGAATTTAGAGTTGCAAATTACAAATGAAACGTAGGCTTAAAATGATCTGCCTTACTCCTTTCCTACTCTGTTCCCCCAGCGGCAGATTCAAGTCCAAGAGAGAATTGGATAAAAGCCAACATTTTGCCGCAGGCTGCTACATACTTTTAATGGACTCTCCCTCAGTTTCCTTTTCTCTAAAATCAGACTAATTCTAGTCTCCTAACTACAGCCTGCACAGAATTAAGCATTTTAAGATCACATTACAACAAGTTCATTACAGCCATAGACTACCTCAGGATAGGAGAACCATCGTTGTGGTACCTTGAGGTATAACATGTCCTAAATCCTATAATATTTTTACCTGTATTTCAGAAGTCCTATTAGTGTATACTACATTAATTTCCACTTCAAAGAAACAATTTTCCCTTGTCTTCAAAACCTAAACCTGCTCAAAATCTAAATAAAACATTTATATTTAACCATTATGTATGGAGGACCGTCTGAAAATCTGTGAAAATATCAACTTTTTCCCCAGAAAAATGAACAGATGAAGTTTTACATAAAATTTCAGAGAAGCGATGAACAGTTCTGGATCTAGATTTAAAACCTGCTCTACTCTATTGTATGCATTCCTTCAACAATTATCTAAGAGGTCATTTAGATATTTTACTGTGATTTCCCCTTTTCTTACGTTGATGTCTCATTACCCTAACCAGGCTCTAAGCTCTGCAGAGCTAAGGTGCTATATCATACCTGTGTGCAATCTGTATGCTTTCTAGCACAAGGCTTAACACATAGACAAAAATATGTTGATATGACTTTTTATAGGTTCACTGACCAAAAACTTTTATGAATAACATTAGCTAAGGATAGCATCTTTTAAAATAGTGTACATTTTGGGTGAACACGTACGACTAATATTTTCAACAACTGCTATCTGACAGATCTTTCTCTGAACTATAACTTCTGCACATCTTTAAGATTTTTCCCCCCAGAGATCAAACCTGTGTATCTTACATTGACAACAGTGCAAACATACATTCTCAAGTGCAAAGTTAAGACCATTCCCCAGGAAAGCCTTACGGAAAACAAAAACAAACAAAAAATACTCCTTTAAAAAATACTACCAATAGTAAAAGTATATACTGATAGGTAATTCCTACAAGGATTTAAATTTCTATATAAAGGAACTAACGGTCATTTGCATATTAACAGAGCACAGATTTAGGTGCAAGAATATGGAGGTGTCTGACTCTTCAGGCTCCTTCTGAATTATTTGACAGAGCTTCGCTGAAAACATGAATGTAGAAAATAAACGCAAATTGAGTTTTCAATCTAATATATTTGAGGCTTTTTTTTTTTCAAGACACAATTATAAATATCACACTCAGAAGAGAAAAGGGAGGCGGAGACTCCATGGAATAGGAGACACATGGCCAATGAAAACAATTCACCAGAAACACGTAGGATTATGTCTAATTTCGCAAAGCTCAAGAAACTTGCCCTGTGCAAAAAAGGTTTTCTGAAAAATCCAACTCCCACCCCTAAACCCCAAATAAACTCATTCTTTTGCTAGATTAAATATGCCAAGCTTTCAAGGAAGTCTACATAGACTCTACTGGGCTGTTACTGGCACAAACCATATTAATTGAAAATCTTAAAATGTAATATATAGGCATATTTCTAATTTTAAGGCTCATAAACACCCTACTTCAACATAATAAATGAGAACTTATTGAAAAGGGAAGTGAAATTAAATTTGGTGAGGCCTTTATTCACCTAGAGTCCTGAAGAGATTCTTCTCAGAGCTGTATTTCCTAACAGACTACAACAAATTCACACAAATGTCACTACAGATATAATGAATGTTTTTTCATGCCAGTGTCACTCACCCTTGCCTGCCTGCACCCCTCCCCTCCAGGCTTTTCAAAATGTATTTCATACACAGAGTCACTGTTCTGGTTGTTTATTTAATTAACATGACAGCCCAGCATACACAGCATTTCTTTCAGTTCTACAGTTCTAACTTTTTTACACTTTAGGCTCAATACAGAAAGAGTAAAATTACTGTTTGCCTCCTTCCAACCTCTGTAAATTTATATAGATTCACTGACTCTTTCTGTCAGAACAGTTTTTCAGTATGCTTTAAATGTCTATATTCACAAAGTAAAATCACAATTTTGTCCCTACACACCAAAAAATTCTTTTCCCTCCCCTTTCCCAAGGGATGAGAAAATCTTGTTTTTCCTTTTTAGGGTTTTCAAAAGTTGGCATTAATTAATTTTAATTCTGTCAGCAGGTCATAAATAATCAATATTGTTCTTTGTATAACCATGAGCAGAGTTATACTACTGAAATGTGATAGAAGCTACAATTGAATTAAAAACCCATGGTTGTTTCAGAAACGTATTCAGTTTGAGAAATGTTCTATTATCCTGAAATGTATTTAGGAGTTTAAAGGACAATACATTCTGTATTTTCAGAAGCAATCTATACTGTAAATGCAAGTAAGTTATACTTTTTACCAATGATGTAAGAAGGCCTACCATATGCCTACCATTGAAAACTACACCTACTACTATATTCTACTATTTTTGTTTTGTTGTTGGCTTTTTTGCTTGAAAATACCTTTCTTACATCACTGATGAAAAACTTGATTCTACTTTTGATAACCAACCACTAGACTCTTGCAAAAACTACTACATTCCTACAAAAATCTGCTAAAGATGTTTTTTGCTAAAGATGTTTAATTGAGAGCTGTAAGGACTTATGTCTGGGAAAATATTTTGATTTTTAATTACACAATGTAAAGTATATAGCTGTACATTTCTGACTGATACTGTACCCATCACAAAGAATTTTGTCATGAAGTGGTAAAACTGCATTAACAGTGAGAGGCGTACGGCTTGTGTTTATTTTATGTGAAACCATAGGCAAAGATATTAAATTCTTCTTAATATGTAACTATAATAAAATGGCATTGGTTTGGAATCTTTCTTAAATCAATGTGCATGGTGGTCCCAGTAATTAGAGGGGAATGTCTGGCCAATTGCATTCTTTGATGTATAAGGAGTATAGAGAGACATCCCTTCAAATACAATTTCCAAGTGTTAAAAATTGCTAAATTAAAATTTTATGTTTAAAACTAACATATTTATTAATCATGCATAATATCTAATAATCCAAGAAATTCCAAGGACCTTAGAGTTCAGAGGGCACAGTGATACCTGCTCAGGAAAGATACATACACCTTAATGGAACCATCTGCCTTCTTAACCGAAAAAGTACAGTTTGACTCACTGATCCACAAAATCTTGAGGATACTAGGCTGGTAGGATTGAACTAAAAGCCATGCAAATGTTACCAACTTTGTTCTTTCCTGAAGTAGATACCTTCACTTGCATCTCACAGATACACCCCACGTCCCATTAATTCTGGGACTGAAGACTAGATCTATGTCTCCTTTCTTTGGTTGAAGCCATCTTTATGATCAATGCTGCAAAACTCAATTCTATATGTAATAGCTGATCTACTGCCTTCAGTATGGTTGGGGAAGGGAGAAAGGGAGTGAGGGAGGGAGGAAGGGAGGGACAGAAATCCATCTGTCATTTGGTTTGCCTTATGAAAATTTTATCATCTATTCTCCTTGACCTTTTAGAATTGAGTCATTGCAGAGAGAGAGTTCCCAAGAAAGTGGCCACTATCATTCATCTGGAAAAGAAAAGGCTGGAATTCTCTCACCTTTAAACCTCATAATGAGCAAGGTCCAAATAAATTCTCAAGAGGCCTCTGCCAGACTCTCTGTGTTTTATGTACTCACACCTCTACTTAAAATTCACTTGTTGCCTGCGATTGTCTGAAGAGTAGACGTTCTTTCAGAAAAGAACTCCTAATCAGGTAGCCTTCAGGCCAGTGTTATATATGTGTTTTATAATTATTTTGATTCTTGACTTCATAAAGCATGCAGATGACAGTGGTACACTTTGCACCCTTAATGAGAAGTTTGTTTCCTTGTGGTAAAACAGATAAGCCATTTACTATATAGCTCCTGAACTTTTCACACAGGCTAACGTATGAGATATTGCCCTGTCTTATAAGATCCTAGTGCGTGTTAGTTCCCACCCACCCCCAACAATTATGCTCAGCAACAACCTAAATGAATCATATATAAAAACTAGCCTTAAGTAACACGTTCACACTCACCCATGCCCTCATTAAAACTTCCAGTGAATAAATTTCTGCTAAATGTAACCTTGTTTTTCCATCAACCATAAGAGATAGTCTCTCACTTTAGAAGAGTCTTCATAAACACAGCCTTTAAAAAAATAGCAGCCAAGAAAACTGACCAAAATAGATTACAAATATACATTTTCAACAGAAGTCATCAGCAAAACACGTAAAAATGCAGAGCTCAGTTAATTCCTTATAAGTCTGCAGATGATTCAAATCCTCCATTTATCAATTCAAACCAGAGAAAACCAATAAAAATCTACAGGTTAATTAACACCGCTGGTTAATTCCCCTAAACAACTTCTTATCTTAAATCCACCCTTAACTCCTTAACTTCTAAATGTTAATATGAAATTTCAGAAATTTAATTTCAGAGGCTAAACGATATTAATTTGGAGTCAAGTTATTTATGCTTAAATCACAGATTTGACTTAGAAATTTAGGTTAAATTTTGCAATGATCAGATCACATTTCCTTATAAGTTAAAGAAAAGTGTGTTCACAAAATATTTAAACGAGCAGTGTTTTCATTTAAAAGACATTCTCTAGGTGACTTTACAAAGAAATTAAAATGTTTTTCCCCCTCATTGGTTTACCCTTAAGTAGACAGCTTACTTTATTCTGGTGATTTCCAGATTTCTACCAAAACTGAGTATCAGTCAGTGGCCTGTTTTTAACTTCACTCTTAGAGTAAGCTAAACCCAAGAAATATTTGCTTTATCTAAACGAAAAGCTAAATAAGTACATTTGTTTTAAAATAAACACAGAGACTATGATGCTGTCATCCATTCTGCTAAATAATGTCAAACAACCACATTCTGTGGATTCAACTCCATTTCAGAAACAAACTGGCCACCACACCATATGGTGACTGCTATTTCTTAGAAATACCCAAATGATTATCCACAGAATAACCTAAAAAGAAAAAGCTTAGTATGTCTTAGGATACTCTCTCACTCCCTGAAGTTGTCCTAATAGTACCACAGGTAGGCATAAATTTAAATGGGAAAAGTGTAAATTTCCACTTGCTGTACATAAGCAGCTCTCTACCACCCCTACCCCCAAGTGTCAAATCAGCTTGGAGTAGAGAGGCAAATGCTGTATAGCAACTATACTCCATGGTCTCAAAACACTTCATGATAATAAGGAAATTGGTCCCCATAATTCACTAAACTTTTATTTGGGATAACTTCACTCATAATTCTAGATTCCTCCTCCTCCTCCCTGAAAGATTGATATTACTAGCAATTTAGAAATACTCTCCTGAATTAATGTTTCCTGTATAAATCCATTTGAATTTCTAAATATTCACTTAAGTATGTAGATACTCAAGAGATATGTTTTCTTAAGTTGCTACTAACAGCGCAGTCCATGATTCTGGCAAATTCTTAAGTTCAGACATATTGTTCCCCAAATTGAAGTTTCTGATGATAATACAAAACACATGAGCATGTAATAATGTATGTCCCCAAATCACACTTAAAAACAAACTGGGCACCACCAAACGCAGTCTCTTCAAGTAAAACGTACTGCAAGACCAGAAAGCGTATCAGCACCTCACCTTCAAGCACGCCTTGCTTTAACTGTAAAATATTTTTACTGACGTCCATAAACGTTTACCTGTCCCTTTAGAAGACAGAAATTTTATAAAAAGAAACAGAAAGAAATCTAGTAAAATCCTCGTTTTAAAAATCACCCATCGCTTAAAAAAAAAAATTAAACTTAATTCGAACATTTCTGCTAAAGGAGGAAAGCCTGAGGGCAAGCCATACGCAGGTGTAGCAGATCTAAAAAGTTGGCCCAGCTGTGGAAGACCCCGCAAAGCTCATCTAGTTTTATTACTTATTCGGGTTCCTGTTGTTCAGGTTATAAAATACTGTGTGAGAGGGGGAGAAAAACCCGCTAGTTTCCAACTAAGTCTGAAGTTAGAGCAGTTTTCTGGGCTATCTTTCCTTCTGTTCCCAGCGCTCGAATTCCCTCCACTTTGTGGCGGATCCCAAGGGTTTCAAGTTTTCCCGAGAGGTGAGTGAGAGGGGCTGCCAGCGCTTACCTGTTCCCTCGGGATGCAGGGCAGGGAGGTCCTCCGATGGGACTTGCTGCTGCAGCCCGACATCTCGGCGGACACCACGGAGCTGGACCGCCTCCTCCTCTTAAACACCGGGATCTCTTCCTTGGTCCCAGCGATCAGCTGGGACCCGAAATGCTCCCTCGGAGCCGCCCCCGTGGACTGTGGCAAGATTTGCTCCACGTACCTGGCCAGGAGGATCCCCAGCACTCCGGCCAAGTACGCCAGGTAAGGTCTCCAGGCGACCTTGAACCTCTCTAGGGAAATGAGGGCCACGGTCCTGACCGCGCTAGTCAAGGCGATCATGAGGACGCCCAGCCTCAGCCTCAGTACCAGCCATGTCGCGGCGGCCAAGCAGCTGAGCACCACCCCCGCGGCGGGGAGCGAGAGTAAGTGATCCTCCCCGACGCCCAGCCCAATCTGGACGAGCGCTTCCCCCCCGCAGCAGGCGGCCAGCAGCGCGACGGCCAGAGGCAGGCGCACCCCGGCGCGCTGGAGGTACAAGCCCATCCAGAAGAAGGCACACAGGAGACTGAAGAGCAGCGCCGAGGGCTGCAGCCAGGGGCCGAGCGGCGCGCCGCCCCCGGGAGCACCTCCCCGAGGCCCCGGGAAGACGCCCCCTTCTGCTCCCGGGGCCGCTTCCTCCTCCTCCTCCGCCGCCGCCGCCGCCTCCTCACTCCGCTCCAGGTCACAGCCGATCTCCCCGCGGACCAGCCTCACCAGCAACGCCAGCAGAAAGGACAGGGAGCCCGCGCACAGCGCCGAGGAAAGTTTCTGCGAGCGCCGGAGCGGCCGCAGCACCAGGGCGCCCCAGCAGCCGCGGCAGCCCGGGTCCCGGGGCGATGAGGGGCCCGCGCGACGGTGGCAGTCCGGGCCCGCCGCGGGGGCCGGCCTCGCCTCTGCGTGGCCGGGCTTGGCCCCGACTCGGGCGGCCTCGCCCGGCACGGCCATGGTGCGCCCTCTTCGCGGAGTCCCCGAGGTCCCTCCGACGCCCCCACCCCGCCACACACACACACACAGACACGCACGCACGCTCGCTTGCTCTCCTCCCAATCCCACCCTCGGAATCCCTCCTTCTTCTACCCAGGCCCGCGAGCACTGAAAGTTTCAGCTTTCGAATAACTCCTGGAGAAGGCTAGATGCTCCAGAGAGGAGCCTTCAAGTGAAAAGCTAGCACAGGCAGAAACGATCAGACTTCCTCTTTTTCTCTCTTGGGAAAGCTTTGCAAAATTCTCCGCTCCACCCCCACCCCCCGACTTCTGTCCTCCGGGGTCTCTTCGGACTTCAGGATTTTAAAGATTGCCCGAGGCGTCCTGCGCGCGGGGTCCGCGGCCGCTGCTGGAGCCGGGGGCGCAGGGCGAGCTCGGGGCCATCCCGGGCGCTGCTGCGCGCGGGGCCCGCGGCAGATGGAGGTCCCCCTTCTCTTCCTTCCTGCAGCTCTTTCTCTATCACTCTTTCTTTCTCCTCGGCCGGTCCTCCCCGGCCCGGCCCCAGGAAGCGAACCGCCATTCCCTGGGGCAGAAAGCACAGCCTCCCCAGCGTCTGTAGGTCCAGTTCATGGCAAAGGGTGGAGAAAATGGAAAAGGGGCTGAGAAATAACCAAGAAGTTGCTAAGTCCCGTCGGAGAGAGACCCAGTCCGAGAGACGAGCGGCTGCCGCAAGGGAAAGGAGGGAGGGCGAGCGAGCTGGAGAGGAAGGGAGGGTGAGAGGAACGGGAGGGTGAGAAGGGAGAAGGAGATTTGCTCTCTTTTTTTTTTTTTTTTTTTTTTCCTTCTTTTTGGTGCGAGGTTGGTGGTGATTTGCAATTTTGCAGAAGGGAAGCGAGTGGAGACGACTAGTTACAATTGTATAAAAAGCAGGCAGCTGGAGTGATCTGCAATCCTGCTTGCTTTCTTTAAGGCAACTCCCTAGGAAAGCTTTCCCAGCTCAGCTCCCGCCCCTCCCCCGGAGGAGGCGCTGCTCTCAGCTCCCGCGCTCCTTTCCCCGGAGCCGGGCCGTGCGGCCAGCACCTTGGCGAAGGGGTTGCTCAGACCCGTCCACCGCCCAGCTCGTTGCATCCGGGGGGCGCGGGGGTCTGCGGCTGGCCCTCACGCCAAGCTGACCAGGACGTTGGGGGAAAAAAAGGACTGTGCTTGGATACTCAGCAGGCGATGGAAGTCAACAGACTTCCCACTGTCGTGAAAAATGACAGCCACATCTACTGTCTGAGTGATTCAAAGATGCTTATATCAGGTACAACAGCAAACCAATTTCAGGTGGCATTGTAAGGCCTTGACTGCTCCTGCTGGAAGGTCTGTTTTCAACAGAAAAGCCAAGCTTTTCTGTTGGGCCAAATAATGGAAAATCTCAACAAGTTACCTAGACCGTAATACCATTATTTTAAAAGAAGGGGGAGGGGAGAGCATTTTTTAAAAATTGTTAATTTAAAAAAAAAAGGTATGAGAATAATAGTCAACAGTTGTTGTTGATGGTGGATGGTAAACTACATTGAGATTAAATGACCCTAGCCTCAAAAAGGTGTACAAAGTTAGGAAGCCCAAACAGTCAATCATGAAAGTAATATAAAGAAATCTCAAGAGAGGGGCAGTGAGAACAGGTAGGTCAACACTAGAAAAGATCTTAGAAGACCGTCTGGTTGTGAAATACTATGTCTACCATGAATAAAGCTTATGAGAAGAAAATCAGGACCCTAGTTATTGAAGTTTACAGGCTACACATTTCATGTGCTGTAGGAATGTAGTATTTGTGAAACTGAAGGAAATAAAATTAAATAAAATTTAAATTTTTTTAAAGCTAACTTTTTTTGGCAGATTATGAGAAATAATTCAATATCTGTTCAATGGACTTTTTTAAAGTCCATCAATGTGGGGAGCTAGTTTCTTTTTACACTTAACACAAGAATAGTCCACTCTTGTTCATTTTTAATATGGCTACCTTAGATGCCATTTGCCCTCAATAATAATAATAATCCAATTGTGTCTTAATTATCTGGACATTCCAGGTTAAAGTGTGTTTAGAGCCTGGAGTATTTGGATAATTGGCTCAATATGCCACTATTTTATGTGTAGAGATGAAGCAATATAAAGAAAAGGCAAAGGAGATACTTGAGATAAAATTAAATCATGGGATAGGGGAGAAGATGGCTTAAGTCTTAAGCTTAGCTTCATGGGAAACAGCCTGCTCTAGTTTGGGACAGGTATTAATATTAGTATTAGGGCATAAATGGATATGAGGAGCTATGATGATACAGCTTCTCTCCATCAGATGTCCAGAACCGTGTTTCCACATGCAAAACAAGTTGGGCAGCTAGTCAATGGCAGTGGACACCATCTGTTTAATAATTAAAGAAACAGGAGCAGCGATGTCTTTGCCAAAGACAAATGAGCCCCCTAGCCTGCACACATACTTTTTTGAGTTTCCTTTTTAGACGTATGATTCATATGCCAGCGCCTACCTGAAACATTTCAGAGTGAAAAGCCTTGATTGGAATATCATGCTAATATCCACTGGCATCAAAAATACCATATTAAAATGAGAAACTTAAAATCTGGGCATATATCAAGGTTAGAAAGAAAGGAATAGTGAGAATTTTAGAATATTTCCATTTTCACTGTAGTCTACCCCCCACAGTTATCTCAGTTCTTTAGAAAAAAACAATAAATCACCATAAAAACTGAACATGTAGGAGATGGAATGTAGATATTAAAGCAACATTGTGACGGAAAAAACATAAGAATGGCATTTGTTAATGGCCGCAAAACAAAAACACTAGATCTGTATGTTAAACAATGACATTCTTGAGGTGTTCAGTAGTATTAGAGAGGCAATATCCTGATTTCTCCCAATTCTCAACAAACATCACAACCAGAAAGTTATTTGTCCCACCAAAAGGAAAGAAGGTAGATTCCACCCCTCACCGGCATTACCATCCAGAATCTGGAGGCAGAGAAATGAAAACAACAAAATACTCTTCTTAGGTAGATGCAGAAAGCTGCAGTGCTCTACTACGTGAAAGAAGTGTCTAGCGTTGTGCGCAGCATATTAAATGAAATCAGACCCAACTCGTAAAGCGGACATTGAGCAACCACATAGAAATAGAAACTTCCCATTTTCTGCAGACAGTGACTGATGAGTTCTAATTCAAGAAAGTGACAACACAGCCAAAAGATCAGGAAAATGTGGTACACACAGAAAAAGAGAATAGGGAAAATGGAAAGAAAAATTCAAATTTGACTTGCTAAAGCCCTCCACTTAGCCAAAGCCAGGGATTGTGTTTTATTAGTACTTTGTGAAGACGATCTAGAAATTAACCCCATTGCATATCACTTGCATTTGGCCAAATATAGTTATCATTAAGGGAATTCTGTTAAATTCAAAAGTTTACACCCCACAGTATGGGTTCACTCATTCTCCACTACATACCTGGCCTCCGTGCATGTAATCCAATGGGTATCTAAAATATAATTTATCCAATACACAATTCTTAACTTCCAGCTCCCTCCCTGCCCTTCCACCACCAATCCCCACACACTCAACCTATTTCTCCTTGGTCCTCTCCCACCCCAGGAAGAAAACATAACCACCTATCTAGTTGCTCAGCCCCCCAAGGAGGGTATTGCCCTCCATTCCTTCCTCTGTTTGCCTTGCTCTAGCTCCAGTCTATTAGCAAGTCCACTTGATTCTTTCTCTAAAATACAACCTGAATCTATCCACTTTTCACCATTCCTCTTATAATGACCAACCCAGGACCCATCATCATCCCTGGCCTGGACAATTGCAATAACTTTCCTGGAGGAGGGTGTTGCCCTCCTACCACTCATTTTCTACACGACAGCCAGAGTGATGGTTTTCAAATGTGAATCCTATGATGTCGCTCCCTCCTTAAAACCGTCCAAAGGCTTCCCATCACACCTGCATGACCTAACGTCCCCCAACAGCCTGCAAGGATCTTTCCAAGCCACTCTCTGTGACTTCTCGTCCTATTCCAGTTCTACTTCACTATGCAACACTGTCTATTAGAAAGTTCTTCTACAATGGAAACGTACTCTGCACTTCAAATATGGTAGCCTCTAGCCATGGGTGGCTGTTGAGGCCTTGAAACATGGCTAGTGCCACTGAGGAACTGAGTTTGGGTATTTTATTTTATTTTAATTTAAATTTTAATAGCCTCACATGGCTAGTGGCTTCTGATGGAGAGTGCCTCCCTCACCCTCAAGCCATCTTTCTGTTCTTTATCATGTCAAATCAGGACCTTAGAATCTACAGATTTTCTCATAGCTGGGTCTTTCTGCTCCATCAGTTCTCACCTCAAATATTACCTGTTTACAGAGGCTTTTCCCCAACAGTCTTATCAAAAAGTCTTGGGACTCCATTTGCACGCACATGTTTTTCATTCACTCTCACACAGCCCTGTCTCATTATATTTGTAGCACTTATCCCTACACAAAATGGTCTTGTTCATTTATTTGTTTTCTTGTTCATTGTTATTGTTAAAGACAATCTCCGTATATTTTTACATATAATTGCTCAAGTGGGCAGATGCCTCAAAATCTGCAATTGAAGAGGTGGTTGCCCAGATTGAACCCACAGGCAAAATCATGCAAGCAGCGCTTTTCACAGAAAGTTGCTTTTTTAAAAATTGCTAGATAAGTTACTCATTTATAAGAGAAATAGGTAATAGTCAATGTTCTGAAAACTTTGTATTGCTTCTCAGATGAAATGTGCATCATCTACAACAGTTTTCTGTCAGGCACAGGGGAAAAGCCATTTAAATATATGCATTTGGTTAGCAAGTCAGCTGAGAAATCCAGAATTAGGAGATGTCTGAATATAAATTACTGCCAAAAAGTCATAGCTCACTTCATCATCTATGAGATAGCCTCTAACTATTCCAATTAACACTACTTGAGAGGTCGAATTTAAGTTAAAGAAAATTACACATTTTGGTAAGATAGACCTTATTAACACTAACTATTCCACATCTAGTCAGGGAAAAAAATGTAGAAAACTTGCATTTGGGGATGCATTTTCTCCCTCCCCCTCTGTGGAATGCTGCCCCTCTTTTTAATTCCCAAAGAATTTAAGTAACAGTTTTGGATATACAGTTGTGAACTAGTATAAAAACCCTAAAGAGTAAAAGCAAGATGCAAGAACAGGTTGCATCCACAAAGCTGTTATTCACAGAGTCAGATTGTCTATAGTAGTAAACCACCAGGAAGCTTCACTTCGTCTTATGTGTCCTCTGCTTCCCCATCGTCTGAGAGTTGGCCTTCCTGACATCACATTTTGGGTGTTAAAGGCTGGCTCTACCTTATCTAAACAAATCGTTAAGGAAATCAGAGTGCTTTAGGTACAGGGATTCGAAACCTGTTCACTTGGTAGCACATGCAGAAAACAATAACATTTTGTTATGCAGAAAACGATAACATTTTGTTGTCACGTTGGATTAAAGGGACAGAGCTTTTTGCAGATAAAGTCTTCAGGCCTGGAGCCTGAGAGATTATAATCTCAGGTACACCTCTAACCTTTGGCACTTTAAATGGGAATTTTCGAGACATCTAGTATTTGACTCACTAATAAAATGTGTAATTCAACTGTATTCTTTATGAAGGCTGTTAAAATAAACAGTGTAAATCCCAAGACCTTAGTAGCTTGCCAACTACAAGTCATAGTTCTTTATCACGTCCCCATAAATTCCCTCAGTTGGTCTGCAACACAAATGCATGATCTTTGTCTAGTTTAAAAATTTGGAAATGATACATACTAAGTCTGATTTATAAAATAGATGTGATCATGATCAGGCCTAGAATCCAAATATTTCCTACCATACCTTGATGTGTTCTCCATCGCATCCACATCCGTTTCTCTGATTGATAACATCAGTAACATCAGTAACTCTCTCCTCTGGACTTGCAAGTGTTGTTACTCTTTGAAAAGTGAACTATTCTGTAAAAATACAAATATATATTCTGTTAAAGTCTTACAAATAATGATAAATTGTGTGTATGTGAAATCAGCATACTTTTCACTTAATAGTCTCATATACGTATATATCAAAAGGTGATATTCCATTCAAAAGTGAAGACATGCTTTGCTTTACAGAATTCTTTGCACCCTCCGTGTCTCAATCCCAGTGGATTACAAGGTTACTAAGGAAGAAGGAACTCACAGGGTATAAAGCACATGAGTCAAACAAAAGAGTGTGAATGCATTTACTGTATATCTGTTTTTTTTACAGATAGCAAAATATTATGGATATTATGAGTAATAAGAGCTTTAAGATTGCTTATATTATTATTTTAAAGAGTTTTATTAAAATGGATTATTCCACTTCTCTGCTTTAGCACCGTCAGCAAAACACATTTACTTGAATCTTTCTGTGGTGATTCAAAATCTTGTGATATCTCAGAGCTATCTTTGTAAGTAGTAATTTTCAGTTGTATTTGTGCAGGTAAGTGGTGGAGGAAGGAAAGGACTGAATGTGAACTGCTTTCTGTTCAGTAATAATTACTTTTAAAATAATCCTAATCTCGGGCTTCCCTGGTGGTGCAGTGGTTAAGAATCCGCCTGCCAATGCAGGGAACACGGGTTCGATCCCTGGTCCGGGAAGATCCCACATGCCGCGGAGCAACTAAGCCAGTGCACCACAACTACTGAGCCTGCACTCTAGAGCCCACGAGCCACAACTACTGAGCCCGCATGCCACAGCTACTGAAGCCCGCGCGCCTAGAGCCCATGCTCCACAGAGAGGCCACTGTAGTGAGAAGCCTGCGTGCCACAGCAAGGGGTGGCCCCCGCTCGCCGCAACTAGAGAAAGCCCACGTGCAGCAACTAAGACCCAACACAGCCAAAAATAAATAAATAAATAATAATAATAATAATCCTAATCTCAAAATATAAGCAATATGTTGGCAAAAGCCTGAGAGTAATAAAGATTTACTCTTGTCTTATTCTTTAAGATCATTCACTTTAATTTAAAAACGAAATAAAAATTCTCTTCCACTGGACTCTGAATAGAGCCATACAATAATAGTGTAAAAAAATCAAAGAAATTAAAATTTTTTTGTTGGGGCAAAGGGTGGGCAGAGAGCATGTAATAGGGGAAGAGGTGGCAGGAATTTTCAGTAACATCATCTTCACGAGTGAATTACAGCCCATATTTACTATAATCTACAAAAATGAGCTTTTCTGTTAAAGGAACACCTCAAATCCTATTTTATGAAGAGGAATGAATTTTACTAAAATGTAAAAGGAATATGTAACAGTATGAAAAAAAAAAATCTTCTTTGGGGGGAGAGTTAGAAGGAAGAAAATACAGTGCCTGCCAAGTCAATTACTGATAAATGGTCCAAGACTGAGCTCTTTCTGACTTCGTGAGCAAATACCTCAGTTCTACAGCTGCCACTGATGTGCAGACCATTCTAAAATTTAGAACTTAAGGATGATTTGTGTTTTCAGTTAGAGAATATTTATAGAGAAAAATCTGAGGGTTGCTTGATAGAAAGGAAAATGTAAGTACAGGCTATTTCTTTTGATATTCCAATACCACTGAATTTTAAAGTTAGTTTTTACTTTACCCTCAGAAGTTATAATAGCACCCAAACTATTACTTTTTGTACATGTGATAGTAGGATGCCAGGACAAAATTTATATACAGCCCAGAAACATCTTTGGTCTACAAAATTAATCCTCTTTTACATGAAATCTACCAGTGTTTTTAAAGGTTAATAAAGCATTTTGAGCTTCCTTATCGTTTCGGAGGAAAGTTATAATCAGCCAAATGTCTAGAATTAGGCAATTGATGGAAGAAGAGATAAAAAGAAAGAATAGAGATAATTTACTAATTGAAAGTCTTCGCTGAATAATCCATCACCCACTGCTCTTTTCCTTTACAACCAACCTAAGGAGAAAGCATATTTAAAATAGAATGAAACTATAAATTGGAACCAAAACTCATTCATAAAAAGATTAAATTATGTAATTCTGGAAATATCCTAATACAACATCTATATTGTGCTCTGCAGCTTTTAAAGTAATCCAAATTAATCTTCACAATGTATGTGTTGTTTGTGAAGCTTATATTATTATCCCTATTTTACACAAAAGGGAACCGAGACCCAGAGAGACTGAGATCTGCTCGAGCTAATGAAACATCAATGACAGCAGAACCCAAATCTCCTGATTCTTGATTCCAGGGCTTGTTATTAATTGCCATAACGTATTCTCTAATATAATCTGAATCTAAGAAAATTTAGAGGTCACCATCTGTCTCTCACCTAATCAAAATTCTAACAGCTTGAAAATTTCCAAAGATGGGAAGTCCCACTACTTTTTAATTTTTAATTGGAGTATAATTCACATATCATAAAATTTACCTCTTTAAAGTGCACAGTTCAGATGTTTTTAGTGCATTCACAGAGTTGTGCAATCATCAATGCCATCTGATTCCAGAATATTTTCAGAACCCCCAAAAGAAACTCTATTCCCATTTGTAGCCACTCCTCATTCTCCACTCCCCACCACAATCCCCACACCTGCTAATCTACTTTCCATCTCTATGGATTTGCCTGTTCTGAACATTTCATATAAATGAAATTATATAATCTGTGGCCTTTTGTGTCTGACTTCTTTCACTTAGCATGTTTTCAAGGTTAATCCATGTTGTAGCAGGTATCAGTACTCTTTTTGATGGCTGAATAATATTCCATTGATGGACATACTGTTGCAAGTGTTCCTTTATATTCTAGATACCAGTCCCTTAAACCCCCAGAATTTAAAAGAATAGATTGCAACAAGAGGCAGCTCTCTCATCCTGTGTAATGATTCTTTCGTTGTGTACTTTAGTCAAAAACAAGGGGCCCCTAGGTAAAACAGCATTCCCAGTAAGGGGTGTTTAGTATATTTTGTGGAATGTAACTCAGCAATGAAAACAGACAAATTATTGATACACACAATAACTTGGATAAATCCCCAGGGAATTATGCTGAGTGAAAAAAATGAATCCCCCCAAATCACATATTATATGATCACTCTTACATAAGATTCTTGAGATGAAAAAGAAATTATCAAAATGGAGAACAGATGAGTGGTTGGCAGAGGTCAGGGAGGGGGTTGAGAGGAAAAAATATGTGTGGCTACAGAAGGGCAGCTGGAGGGATCCTTGTGCTGAATCTGTTCTATATCTTAACTATATCAATGCCAATATCCTGCTTCTGAATTTGTCCTATAGTTTTTCAAGATATTACCATTGGGGGAAACTGGGTAAAGAATACATAAATCTCTCCGAATTATTTCTTACAACTGCATATGAATCTACTATATAACAAGAAAAATGTGGGCTTCCCTGGTGGCACGGTGGTTAAGAATCCACCTGCCAACTCAGGGGACACGGGTTCGAGCCCTGGTCCAGGAAGATCCCACACGCCACGGAGCAACTAAGCCCATGCGCCACAACTACTGAGCCTGCACTCTAGAGCCCACGAGCCACAACTACTGAGCCTGCGCTCTTGAGCCCCTGAACCACAACTACTGAAGCACGCACGCCGAGAGCCCATGCTCCGCAATAAGAGAAGCCACTGCAACGAAAAGCCCGCGCATCGCAACGAAGAGTAGCCCCCGCTCACCACTAGAGAAAGCCCACGCACAGCAACAAAGACCGAACACAGCCAAAAATAAATAAAACAAATAAATTTTTAAAAAAGAAAAGAAAAATGTGTATTTTGCATTTTCTCTGACACTACTTGAAAGGGAATCACTACTATCTTTTGTGTGCTTAGGTATGTCATTTAAAAAAACTTACCATACTGGTTGTCTCTGTACTGTTCAGACATTGAAATTCTTTTGGTGTTTGGTTAATTTGTTTTGAAATAATTGTTATATATCATATAAAGTAAAAGTATAACTAAAAAATAGAAAATATAATAGTTTACTCTTTTAATTATTATGAAACAGTTTGTCCTAAAAAGAAATACAAGTATTTAAGTATAGTTTTATTCTTTGCTTTCAAAGATGATTAACATTGTTCACTATGAAATACACGAAATGGATGGAGCAGATAATAGCATCTTAATTGAATAAATATAGAAACAAGCACAGATGCCTCACTTAAGACACTCCACAATTCAGTCTGGATTCCAGGTCTGGTGATGCCATGATCCAGCAATTATGTATTTTTCATCTTGAAGTCAATGTAGCTAAAGAACACTGGAACTTGACCATTTATCCTACACTCCCTACATTTACAATGTTCTTTTAACTGGTAGATGTACTGGATCTTACAGAATCTGGGGCTATTTGTTACACTGCCTCTTAAATTCTTGCCTCCCCAAAAGCATTAGCTCCAAAAGGGCAATCTCATTTATGACTCTGGTGTGGCATGCCTTGAACACAGTAACTATGTTGTAAGAATATAGCAAAAGTGTCAAAATGCAGCATTTAAACAACAATCACCTGTAGAAACTGTAGAAAAGAAGTAATCAGTGTCTACAAATTATTATTTACTCTTAAATAATAGACTTAAATTTAGACTTAAATGCAAATACAAAAAGGAAAATGCTCAAGTCTATTATTTCTCCTACTGATATGGGGTTCACAAAAGAAGGCATCATCTGGGCTTCTCGATATAATCAATATCTCACATTCAGGTACTGAGAGGGAAGTACCATGTTAATTAATCTGAGTTATTCTCTGCCTGAAACTGTGAGGCATTTTTTTCATCCTACTGGAACCACAGAGCTACGGTAAATTTCCACAGAAATTGCAAATTACCTACAGACCTTAGGCTCAATGATTTCCTTTAACCAAAATCTAGAAATGGGGCATTTTGAGCTCTGTAAGAATAGTGATTGTGGAAGAAAGCAATGTGATTCTTCTTCCATCCCAGAAAAGGGTGACTCTAGATAAATCTAGGAATGTGTAACTTTTCTCTGATAATCACTCTCCTCTCCTTGACCTAATCTTTATACTGATTTTATTTTTTCTCTTCTTTTTTTCTTTTCTAAGGATCTTAGTCCACTTACTATTAGGAACAAATTGTACAGTCTTGCTGTGATTTTTGTAATTATAATGTAAAATTATGGGTGACACATAGCTAAATGGAGTCAGGAAAAGCTTTCAGATTATTCTAAATTAAAACAATTATTATCATTCACTATGTAACTTATTCCATTTCCTATCCTAAATATCAATTATTCTAGGGACTGAAGAAAAGCCCAGAAAAAAACCCTCAAAATACAAGTCATTTCATCACCATATATAAATCCTGGTGAGGGTCCTTAAATTAACCCTTATTATAAGAACTTATTAAGAAAGGGGATTTATCTCTCATATACAAATACATTTATGCCCCAATAAGAAAGTCCCTCTGGTATTTTATTTTGCTACTTCCTAGAAGAAGAGTTCGGGATACAATTTTGAATCAATCCACCTGAATATTCTCCCATAGAAATGTTAATCATCCTCCTGAAATTTCCATGCATATATTTTTTTTCTAGAACTTACTAAGAAGCCAATATTGCTACCCAACTGGAACCAGATTGTAGAACACAAGGATACATCCTTAACCTTATTAAAATGCCCTGGAATTTTTAATGAGCAGAAGTGGTCAGAACCTCAGTCTTACATCCCATCCAATAGATGGTTCTCCTACAGCACAGTGCTCTATAACTCAGGGCCGGGAGTTGGCTCCGGACAACCTTGGGATGGAAGAAGGCCACCTACTGAATCACCGCCACCACATCCTGCAGCATCTTCCATCCAAGTCTTCTCTGGGCCCACCCCTGCCGAACTCCCAAGGTCAGAAGAGATCCCAGCTTTAGAGCATTTCATTACAAGTTTTAAATTTCCAGTCTCTGGTTTTCATATTGCATTTCAAGATCAACATCCTTATTAGTAGAAGTATATTTTTTGCTTTAAAATTTTATAACACCTTTTTCCACTGAGAAATTCAAAGCAGGCTACTGAGCTTCACTACCACACAGGCAGAAATCCTTACAACATCTCTATGAAGGAGGTGTTAGATGAGAAAGAGAAAGAGAGAGGGGTCACCATCACCTCCTCTTACAAAAGCCCAATCCTCAATAATGAATGAATGAAAAGACATCTTGAATCCAGTGGTCACTGGGAGTAATTGGCATATAATTTCTCAGCTGCCTCTAAATTAAAATGGTAATCATTTAACCAATATATTAGGGCTGAAGGCTAAAATCAGTTTCCTCTTGCACCCAAACAGTAGAACTAAGTGGGGTCTGAACAGACAATTCTCCGTTACCACTTGATCATGGAAAACTCATACGTTATGCTCAGTAACTGAGGACTTCAAGTCCTGCTCACGGTTACAGCTGTCCTTCTCTGTCCTCATTGAAGAGGTCCTGACATGGGTCATATTTGATCTGATTTATTTCCTTTCCTCTGTCCTCAGGTTTACCTTACACAATATTTTTGTGTGTCCAAACGAGAGCATAAAATAAAGGCTAAAATAAAAGAAGGGATACTTTGAGTGATAAAAACAACAGAGTCCAGCTATCAAGATAAAATCATGTGACGTGATGTATAGTTCATAGCACAGCACAGTGGTTCTCTGCCTTATATCTATTGCTCCTCCAGTGTGTGGGTTTTCCCCACACTCTCCAGCAAGAAATTCTTGGACACCAACTGGGTGCCCTACAGTTCAACTCAATTCTGACACTACCCGGTGATAGCATCAGATCCCAAGGTTAATGGCTCAGTCCTGTAAGATTGCCCTCCCTCCCATGTCCCCTGCCCCACAGCCCACCTCACCACCACTTCAGAACCAGTCAAAAGCCCAGGTCATCACTGTGCTTATGACCAACCCACTGTAGATCAGAGGCTTCAATGACCTCCTCAGGTTCAGCTTATTTGCTAGAGTAGCTCAGAGAACTCAGAGAAACATTTTACTTACTAGATTACCACTTTGTTATAAAAGGAGCAGCCAGGTGGATAGATGCATAATGCAAGGCATGGGGAAAAGTCTCAGAGCTACCAGGCTCTCACCGAGCCACCACTCTTCCCAAATCTCCATGTGTTCACCCACCTGGAAGCTCTCCAAATCCTCTGCTTTGGGGTTTTTAATGGAGGCTTCATTACATACACGTGATCCATTCAATGATTCAACCTCCAACCCCAATCCCTTTTCTGGAAGTCAAGGGTGGAACTGAAAGTGCCAATCTTCTAATCACGTGGTTGATTCTCCTGGCAACCTGCCCCCATCCTTAGGTGAGGTCCAAAAGTCAACCCATTAACATGACAAAAGACACCTTTATAGATCTCATCACTTAAGAAATTCCAAGAGTTTTAGGAACCCTGTGCCCGAAACAGGGATGAAATCCAAATACATATTTCTTATTATAAATCACAATATCACAGCCTCCAGGAATATCAATGCACCAGATGCTGTCGGTTCCCCCCCCCACACCCCATGGTTGTACGCACCAGTGACTTCGTATTGCTGATCTCTAACTGGAGAAGTTTTCTGGTCGCAGAGAGCACTGTCTCATAGACGACGTGGCAGGCCGGAAGATGCTAGCCTGATAGAATGACCTCATAAGGTGCAGACAGCTGGGGAGCAGAGGGTGGCTGGGGCACAGCCTCCACCCCAGGACACAACTGGGGTTTCATTACACCTAAAACTTGGGCTGCTGCCTAGACACATTGGGTGTCTCATGCCAGTAGACCAGCAGGCAAAGAAAGGAGTTACTCTACTGATTATCATGAGAAGACAGGGTTGCTACTGCATAATGGGGGCAGAGAGGAATACAATTGGAACTCAAGGAATTTATTGAGGAGCCTCTTGGTACTTTCCATCGGAGGGGATAATAATCTGACAAGATCAAGGCAATGTAGGGCTGAGAGCCTCCAGAGGTAGCCTGTGATTCATCAGGCAGGAAACTTAGGCCAGTGGAAGAGCTGGCTGAGGGTGAGAAGACTCTAGAAAGGGTGGTAGAAAAGGGAGATTTGTTTTAGAAATTGTGTTTATGTGTGTATGTGTGTATTTGTGTGTATGTGTGTGTATGTGCAGAGAGTGAAAGAGAAAGAAAAAGAGTCTAGCTACCCCTTTATAGAATCTGTAGCAGAGCTGATTAATTTCAAGGAGGGCATGAGTGGATCTGGGTCGTGCAAGGGGTGGACTGTAGCAGATGTTTTTAGTGTCCCACTCATCAGCACTCCCTTTCCTTGAAAATGCCTACAGCCTCTTTTTGCAAGCACTGTGCCCCCCTGCCTGGGGTCTTTCTTTAGTCATAGGTTCATGCTTGAGCCACACGTGAGATAGGTGAGAAGTGTTTAGGAGTTAATGTCCCTGTAATTGATAAATTACACTCTTAATGTCCCTGTAATTGATAAATTACACTCTAATCTTCCTTTCACCTCAGGTGAAAGAGTTGAGGGATAGTGCTCTATGCTGTCTCTCAGCAGCTTCCAGTGAGATTGTGCTTCAGTTGCTTTCAATGAGATGGTTACCTGCTTTTTAATGCAACTGATTTCTTTTCCTTTCTTGTCTCACTTCCACATTCCCCTACCAGTGTGTCCTGGGAATTACTTCCCAAACAAACTACTTGCATTCACATCCTTATCTCAGGGTCTGCTTCTTGGGGGTCCTAACCTAAAACAATCATCTTTACTTTACTAAAATAAAATTCACAGATACCCACCTAGATAACTTCAAAAATCTATATAATCTCCCAGTTTTAATATAAAGGAGACACCTCATACCAGTTATGATGGTTATTATCAAAAAGACAGGAGATAACAAATGTGGTGAGGATGTGGAGAAAAGGGAACACTTACGCACTCTTGGTGGGAATGTAAACTGGTACAGCCACCATGGAAAACAGCATGGAGGTTCCTCAAGAACTTAAAAATAGAACGACCATATGATTCAGCAATTCCACTTCTGGTTATATAGCCAAAGATTTGAAACCATTATCTCAAAGAGATATCTGTACTTCCATGTTTGTTGCAACATTATTCACAGTAACCAAGGTATGAAAACAAACTAAATGTCTATCAATGGAGAAGTGGATAAAGAAAATGTGGTAATACATACCATGGAATATTATTCTGCCTTGAAAAGAAGTTAATTCTATTATTTGCGATGATATGGATGAACCTGGAGGACATTCTGCTAAATGAAATAAGCCAGACAAAGAAAGACAAATACTGCGTGGTATCACTTACCTGTGGAATCTAAAAAGAAAAAAAAAAGTTGAACTCATGGAAACAGAGAGTAGAATCGTAGTTGCCAGAGGCTAGGGGTGGTAGAAAGAGGGAGAGGCTGGTCAAAGGGTACAAACTTTCAGTTATAAGATGAATAATGTCTGAGGATCTAATGTATAACACAGTGACTATTGTTGATAGCACTGTATTGTGTTATAGTATACTTGAAATTTGCTAAGGGGGTAGAACTTAAATGTTCTCACCAAAAAGGGGAGTCATAAATATGTGAGGTGACGGGTGTGTTAATTAACTCCACGGGGGGAATCCTCAACATACACACATGGCAAATCATCAGGTTGTACACTTTAAATATATTACAAGTTTATTTGTCAATTATACCTCAATAAAGTAAAAAAATATAAAGGAGAAAAATTTGATAAATTAATATGCACTTCAGTATGTAAATTGTCAGGCATTACTAAAGAAGACATAACGAAATTTTACCTATAATATCAGTTAACATGAGCCCAAGAGAGACAAAAGCAGACTGACATGGGTGTGATTTATTGGCTGCCCAAATAGCCATGAAATGGTTCCATAAAATGGTAGACAATTTGGTAAATGTACAAAACAAAATATGATCCTCACTGAATACGCACTGTAGTTGATGTTAAACTGGAATAAAACGTTGGAAAGGAAATTTTAATCTCTTTAGTATATAAATTAAGGAAACCTAGAGGGTTCAGATCACAGACAACACTACAGCAAATCTACTGCTTAGTGGAGATATGTATAGGTATAACTGATTCACTTTGCTGTATACCTGAAACTAACACAACATTGTAAATCAACTATACTCCACTAAAATTTTTTTAAAATATGCTTGACAATGAAAAAAAAAAAGAATGATTTCTAGTCTACGGCAGTCCTGGACAATTATACTCATCTCCCCTCAACTCCTTTAAAGGCATCATGTTGGTAGCCTGAAATCAGCTGTGCTAGCAGTACTTACCCTGTAGAAATCTGCAAACACTACAAATCAGTTTTCCTCCCCCAAAGTGCCAGTTGTTAAACATTTATCAGCACAGCAGTGGCCATTAGGCTTGCTAACCTGGTGTAGGGGACAGATATTAGGCAGAGAAAAAACATCTCATTCTCAGGGGTTGTGGGAAGAAGGGAGACAAAATAGAGTGAGTGGGTAAGACACCAGGTTCTGTTTCTCTTCTCAATTTGTTGCTGAGCTTTAAATGGAGTGACTGAGAATGAAGGTGGAAGTTAGCAACAGGGACAGTTTTCTCCCCTTGTAGCAATGGAAGCCTTGAAGCCCCAAGGAGAGTGACAGGCTTCAGTCAGAGCCATGCCCGACATTGCTAAGGACAGATGTCTCAGAGGCACTTGTGGATGTTGGGTTTATCTATCAAGCTGAGGCCACGTTTTTGGTTTCCCCTAGCCTGTGTCTGGTGTTTAGGGGCCCCAGGAGTTTCCATATACCCCAGTGAAGGGCTACAGATGTGATAAGAACACCAGTAGATGAAGAGACTTGATATCAAATTGAGAGTGGGCTCTTCCATTCTGTGGGTAAAACTGCGAGGCCCCCAGGCTGCAGTGTTGAGTGCTTTCTTATTTGCCTGAAATAGTACATGAAACCACTCAACCCTCAGAATTCTCAAGTCTTAGAGGCAGATTGGGTGGCACTTCCCAATGGTCTGAGAGAACAGATGAGCTGAAGGTCACCGTGTGGATCTGAGGAAGCTTCTTCCCCAATGACAAGAAAATATAGCAAGCAGGTCTCATATACCTAGTCACCATTTTAGGGGGACAAAGACAGGGGTAAAATCTGAAAGACTGAGCAATTACCTAAGGAAATACAGTCATCACAAATGTCTTACTGAAACTAGCCCTCAAAGGGAGTTGAAATTTGGAAAGAATAAATGTTCTGCTTTGAATTGAAAGAGACAAATACTGTCCATTGGTAAGTTTTCAATGTCCGTACTCCCCAGTATGCTTGTGTGCGGAGTGGGCAGGTATAAAAAGATTAATGCAGTCGTTGATCCAGTAAAGGAGGTGCATTTTGCTTGCACAACCCTACTGTAAATGTTTGTGTGATCTGGCCATAGAAGAAAGAACTTGCTAACAATGAAAGCCATTTGAAAATGAGAAGATCAGCAACTTTGGGAATTGGTGATGTTCCTTCACCAAGGGTGTTTTAGCTGAGGATAGACAATCATTTAGTAAGATTTACCAGAATCAACCACCAAGCATGGGAAACGTGGAGATTGGGGGTGAAGTTTGCGATCAAATGTAACCCAGAGAGAAGCATCCAGTAAGTGAAAGAAAGAAGATTAAAATAAAGGAATGAAGGGACCATTCGTATTGATCAAAGCTGAATTCAATGGACATAGAACCCTAACACCCAAAGTAAAGTCTAAGGAAGCTCCCAATCTCCAAATAATGGAAAAGAAAGCAAAACGCTACTTATGTGGGTCTGGAATAGCTTTTACTGTAAAGACAGTGCTCCTCATCTTGTGCATAAGACCAGTGTCGCAGACAGGCTGTGAGCCTGTGGTCCTCTGTTTGCTTCTGAACCTCCCTCTGACCCATTGGACTCTTTAATGTCTACTGAGCCCATTCTCCAACCAATATTTTGGCTCCTTCCCCACTGCAGCGCTCCATTCAATAAAATATCTTGGATCCTGACTTTTTTATTTAAGTTCTGCACTTTGGTCACTTTGTTCCTCCCTGGCACAGCATTTTTGGGTGCCGTCTTAGTCACTTTGGGCTGCTATAACAAAAATACCATAGACTGGATGGCTTACACAACATTTATTTCTCACAGTTCTGGAGGCTTGAAGTCTAAGATCAAGGACCAGCTGATTCATTATCTGGTGAGAGCCCACTTTCTGGTTGCAGATGACCAACTTCTTGCTGTGTCCTCACATGGCCAAGGGCTGGAGAGAGCTCTCTGTGGTCTTATTCATGAGAGTTCCACCCTCAAGACCTAAATAATTAGGTCTCACCTCCTGATACTATCACCTTGGAGTTAGGATTTCAACATATGAATTTTGGGGGAACACAAACATTTAGTCCATAATAGACCCCAATAATCAAGTAAGAGGCACAGCCTTAGGACTCTTTTACTCCCAAAGCTAACTCAACTTTTCCAGATCCCAGGAAGGTTGACCTAGATAACTATTGAAAAGGTATTTTCTAAATAAAAAACTTTATTTCTCTATGTTCTCAGAGTCACAGTGGAAGGGCCTTGATTTACTACAAATTTGGTCATTTCTAGCTACCTTTAAGAAGGTTGGCTAGGATTATATTTTTGAAAGTCATAATCATCCTCATGAGAATGGCAGTAGCAGAATACATGGGGTTCCCAATTTTTTAAAGCATTTAGGCAAAAATGGTGACCTCTTTTCCTCTCAGGCACTATGGAAGTTTTAAAAGACGTTCATACTTGGTAGAATTGTTTTTGAACTTGGTTGGGACACATTGGGAATTAGAGGGGAAGAAAGAAGCAAAATAATACGTCACACAAATTGTCTTCTAGAAAAGCCCTTAGGAAACTTATGCCAGATTCTTTGGGAAAAGGAGGCTGTCAGAGACTAAATCCATAAATCAAATAGGAAAGAAAAGAATGTGTTACTGTGGGAAGAGAAGGAACAAGTCTGTACAACTTAATCTAATCGTGGAAGGTATTTCTCTTTATTTCACCATAAATACCATTGAAATGGAAATGAAATCGAGGCTACGTCATAATGTGGGTGGTGTCACAAGGGGAATGTCATCATTAGAGATGTGAACCGAGAGCCATGTGATGAGCACAGGGGATAACGGAGGGAGACAGAAAGAAATGCCAAGAGATGCTGCAGCAGCTATGATAGTTTCTAGGAAATACATTTTTGTTTTTATCATTATTTTGCCCCGTATTCTTTCATTGTAAGATCCTGTCTATCTATGCCCCAGACTGATATAGCCTGGAAAAATTAGATGATAAATAAACATTTTAAAAGGTATCCTTTGTTCCTTTTTTACTTTCATGTTAACTATCGATGTATCATCATATCTTTACATCCTGTCCCGTTAGTACCTTCTTCTAAAGAAAGAAATTGTGTATAATATTCCAGCGGCTAAACAAAAACCACAGGCAAACATCTAAACTCATAAACTGAAAATGCTTCAAAGAAGTAAGCATAAAACTTAGCATAAAATTTTCAGTTATAGAAGTCATCCTTTTACTTGGAAAAATAACATGGCTTAAAATAGACAAATGTTTCCCTTAAGAATCGACAAAAATACCCAAATTATATTAAGAAACATTCATCAAAGAACAACAATGGTAGATTCAGTCAGTAGATATCTGTGCTAAAGTAAAGAACTATAGATTATTAAAGAGGAATTACTCCCAAAATGATCTGAAGATTTCAAACCGGCTGGAAAGGAAGCATTATACAATGATCCAATCCCCAATATTGAACTCACCAATTCCCACAAATCTTTCTTTTTCATCCTATTTCTCTGATCCCAAATCAAGCCTTCTTAGGAAAGATCTTTTAAATATTCCAGAAGAAATGAACAATTCTTTACCTGAGTGTTTATTTCTCTCTTCTTGGACCGGGGCCTGAATTTGGTTTGGGAAAGAGGCACAGTTCAGATTTTTCCACAGGCCTTCTTGACCTACACAAGTCAGCTTGCTATAAACCAAACCCCTGCAGCTCTCCTATCCTGGCAGAGCTGGGCAAGCCATAAATATTTCTGGCAAAGCAGACCCTAAAACAAGACAAGGTTTTTTATTTCAAGATCACATAACATTGGTCAAGGTGGCATAGTGAGGCAAATAGCTACAACATATTTTTAAAGCAAATATGTGGTGATATAGAAATATTTCTCACACTAATCCATGTCAGTGATCTAGTTGAAGGCTTCAAACACTAGGCTGTATAGGATACGTTGTTTCAGGTGGGGATTATAAACGGCACTAGATTCTGTTGGATGGAAGGAAAAGGTGCCGATGTGCCCTGAGCCACTCAGAAACCCAGCTCCTACCTTGTCAGGCTTGAAGTCCCAGAGGCTTAAGAACAGACTCTGACCAGTGGTTTCCAAACTTCAGTGCATTTCAGAATCAACTGGAAGACTTGGCTGGGTCTTAGTCCCAGAGTCTCTGATTCATTAGGTCAAAAGGTGGGCCCCTAAATTTCTGTTTCTAGCAAATTCCCTGGCCCTGCTGATTCTGCCAGCTCCTGGACCACACTTTGAGAACTCTTGCATTAGGCTGACAGGGATATCACAGCAACCCTTCAAAGGAAAAGGAACTTTAATGCCCCATCGATACTGCAACTTCATGTCATGTTTACTTGTGCTAAATCCACTCAAATCTTGTAGCAGTCACTTACTTGGTGAATAGCTGATATTCAGTTTGTTGATGGATAATCATGTGTGCCACCCAAGTTCAGAATTTGAAAGGTAATTGGGAGAAGTCAGACTGAAGAGTAAATCACAGACCCAGAGTTCATACTTACTGTTTTCTCTCCCTATGGGTTTTATTACCACTCCCAAATGTACTGAATTGCAAAGAACCACAACTGATCACTAGCCTGCACTGGAAAGATCTGGTTCTAGTTGACATTCTTTTTTCTCAGAGTGGTCTCATATTCTTAGCTATTCCATTGGGTTTACTATAAATGTAGCACTAAGAGATGCTAGAATGTATTTTTTAAATGTCTTATTTTTTCACATAAGAAATAGGCAACATAAGATAATATAAGTTTTTGATGTACTTGGGCAGTGAGTACCGTGGTAGATTGTATTGTTTTTTCCAACTCCGCCCTACCCTTCCCTGTAAGAGGATTACATATTCCAGGTCTTTGCCTTGTGCTTGCCCTTCTCAGTGAGACCAACTCACTTTCTACCAGACTGATACTTGCCTTGGTCATGTGACTTGCTTTGGCCAATGGAGCACAAGTGGTACAAGGCCATGTGTTCTACCAGTATCCTTCCCTCTGCCATCAAACTGACATTTGCTGGGTAGAGACTGTTCTTCCAGCCTTGTTCTTGAATGAAAATAATGTGGAGCAGAGCCCCAGCTGACATGTCTCACAAGTGAGAAATAAACCTCTATTTTTCCAAGTCACTGAGATTTGGAGTTTATTTGACCGGACATGTAACAGCAAAAGTACAACATGAACACATACAACATGTAAAATAAGAGAGACACTTTAATGACCTCCTTTACTGAGAAAGTGGTCATGGAGAATACGGAAAGGATGGATGAAATTTACGTAGTCTCATTTGAAATTGATAAATCTGAGATTTAGAGACGTCAAATGATTTGCGTAAGGTTACACACCTAAGTAAACGGACTACTATTATTTTCAAGAAAAAGGAAGAGAAATAACAATAAGTGAGTGCCAGGGTGGAGGCAATGGGCCCATCTGTAGAGTCCAGTGAAGTCTAACAGACAGACATTAGAGTTCTATATTAGAGTTCTAAAATCAATTTCTGTTGGAAACTGGTTGACTCAAATTTAAAACTGTGCTTGCTAAACCAGCTAGAATTTTCATTATATGACAAATGTGGAAGACAATACATAGGTCTGCAGTGAGGCCCCCAGCAACCAATGCCCAGATCACTTCATAGATGTACAATCAGTGTGAAGCTGAATACAACAGGTTGCTGCCAGGAAATATTTGAATTATATAACAAACTTTCTTCGATCTAATTCCTTGTCTCCCCCCCCAAAAATGTCTGATATTTCTATCTCCATTTTTAGCTTGCTCAGGGGAAAAATATGCTGGTCAGGCTGAGGTGAATAGTTAGTTCAGTTGTATTTTTCATGGTATAATGGAATTGCCTTTTTTTGCCCAGCATCTTTCTTACTTTCTAACAATAATACATAGCATTTCCTTTGAAAAGTAATGAATCCTTCCCCTTAGGCCACACAATCAAGGTGGGGTTGACCTCATCTTCAGTCACAGGACCAGCTAACATGAATCAGTACATCCCATCCTCCTGGTCTGGTGATTGGTTCATGGATGGGTATGTGACTCTGTGGGGGCCATGACAATAAGATCCAGGGTAGCTGGGGAAGAGAGGCTCTCCCTTCCACACTGGATGTGAAGTCTGGAGCTGCAGTGGTAAGTTTTTAATAAAGAATAGTGATCATGTCTGCAAATGAATCCAACATGTGGAGGGAAATCATCCAAGACAGAGAACCAGCTAACTGTGATATTGTTTGAGCCTCAACATCAAGCCAACCAAACCTCAAACCTCCAGACTTTTTTGGTTATTTAAACTGATAAATTCCCTTTGTGCTCAAGCCAGCTTGACATTGGGAGTTTTGTCACTCAAGCTCAAGAGTTCTAACGTAGTATATTAACAAAGTTGGCATTTTTCAGCCTCTTATGAGTTTGGAAAATGCAAGTCAGCCTCCTTGACATTCACACACTCTGGGTGACTGACAAGATTATTTTGGCTGGGATGTCAAACTCTGAGACCAGGTAAACTGAGCAAGGTAAATGTCACTTCTAAGGCTTACTAATAGCCAACTGTTTTTCTCTTTCAAGGTTATCAAACATCCAATCTCATCTTGCGTTTTTTCTTTTCACTGTGTACAGATTATTGGGTAGCTTTATCCTACTTTATTTCAGAGATAAACTCGAAGGAAAAAATTCTTATATTCATGATATTTGGGGTTAAACCAACAGGTACTTAGTGAACAGCCACATTTGCCCAGCCAGGTGATAGTGCATTGTATCCTGGTAAGAATAACTTTTCAATAAAGAATCCTGCCCTGGTATGTCCAACATAGGGGCCAGAAACATGCCTGCAAGTTACTGGGTTCAGATTCTATCATTAATGATACCTAGAGGGTGTCTTCATCTCAAGGCTCTACGAAGAAAAGTATTATAAAAGTGGCATTAGAGTTTACTTACACTTAAGGATAAGTATATGTAACAAACTAGCAATAAAATTGAGTAGAGTTGGGAAATTCTTTTCCAGTTCTGTATTATTAGCTCAGTAAAACTAGTGAAGTGTCTCTGTTCAGGTCCCGCAGAGAGGAGTTTTCTTCAACTGTTGTCAATTTGTCATCCATATCCTCTTTACACCTCTGGCTCTGCTATACTGAGAATAATCACTTCTTTGTATCAAATTCCTTATAATTTATAGCAGAAAACTCTTTGTTTCTATCTTTGATTGCTTTTCAGATTTTCATATAGAGTCTTCCTAAACTGTACATAGTTCATTCTGAAAGCAGTTTCGCTCCTTGCTGTCAGCTAACTGGCTACTGCTAGTATTTATTATACAGGGACTGGCTTCTGTCTCTATTTGAGCAGCCCGGCAACTTTCTGTCTTCTCTGAGTGCTCTTTGTCTGCTGCCTCTGTGTCCTGCCAGCGCCGAAGCCGTTGCAAGGACGGGGTGTATATCCTACTGCTTCTGGCTGGAAGAATAAATTCCGGCTTAGGTCCAAGTTGAAAATGAACCTCCCACTCGGCAAAAGCATGGCCTCTAGGATACTTCCTGTGGACCCCGTTAAAAACCCCTTTGGCCGCAGCAACGTGGAGTTTCACAGTGGAACCATTTCATGCTTAATAACATGTTCTGCACTAGGCACCGTGGGAAAAACAAAGGCAGGAGGCCATGCTTCCTGAGTGGAGAAGTGCAAACTCCAGCATGGGAGACAAGGTTTGTACGTACACGGAAACACACATGCGTGTGAGTGCACACACACACACATCCACGCACCTTGCGACGAATATAACACAGCTTACAAGATTATGATGCTGACTGCTTATTGGTGAGAAGAAATCAAGGTAATTTTAATTAGTCAGAAAGACTTCACGGAGAAAGCCAAACTTGAATTGTGCTTTGGGCGCCAGGGAGGACTTGAGACTTTATATGAAGTCTGGACTGGCCAGAGGCGGGATTCTCTAAGTAAGTTGAGAACTACTAACGATCTAGTTAAAACACCTGGCCTCACAATCGCTTGTCATGATGTAGGCCACATGTGTATACACCAGATTCTTCTCCTTGAAATGCCTTATTTTGGCCCTGTAAAAATCCAGCCTATATCTTTTGACTTTCATCTGGTGATGTATATTTTTAGAAGTTTCTAAGGTTGTGTTTGTTGAAAGCTAACAGAACAGTGGTCTGTATTTTAAACATGATTGTCCTTGTGTGAAAAACCACTAAAGCTCTTTAAAAGTTTCAAAAGATATTTCATGTTTAAGCATCATCAACTAAGCAACTCTATCAGTTTTCTAAGTGAATCCATACGGGTGCAGTTTTCTTGGTTTATTAACTGATCTGTTGGTTAGAAGCCTTTATTATAAATCCAGTCATTCTGCAAATATTTCTCTAATGCATTTAAAATAAATAAAATCCAAACTTTGCCTTTTAGCACCAATAAAATCAGGAATGCATCAAAGCGAGAAATTCAAAGTGCAACTCAGTGTGCCTGTGAGAGAACACCGTTCAAAGGCACTGGAAAATGATCCTGGAAAGGTGTAATATTCCTATGTCAAGTCTATCTGCCCACAGCTTTAGATCATATTTGGAAAAAAAAAAAATCCCAGCCATTTGCCATTGATTTTTTAGAATGTGCTCATTCATTTTATTTGTTCCTTGAACTTATTTACAAATATTGTCTGCATCATACTAGGTCACTTTTAAAAGTGAGACTATCTCAAGGGTTTGTTTTATATAGTAGTGCAATAAAACAAGCACAATTTATACAATTTACTTAAATAGAAGTATTCTACTTGTAAAGTCTAAAAGTAGTACTTTCTACTTCGTGATTTTAACACAACAGCCTGATTTTACTCGGTCCAATGCCTTGATGAAAAAAACAGCATGGTGAGAGGGGTTAAAGGTGAACTTGCTACTCACTCATTCTAGAAATGACTAATTCATCATGCTGAAGGTAATCTCCCACAAGTCTATAGTATAAGTTTATTTTACCCATTTAGTGCTGATTTCAGCGTCAGCCTCCTCCTCCTTTCTCACGGACGCAAAACTGTAAATGAGTCATGAAAGGATGCTTCCTATGAGAATTATTTTTTTCTCAGTAAGAACGAAGGCCAAGGATAGCCTTATGCTTTCTTTCTAAAGTTTACAAGGCTTTTAACTAAGATCCTCTTGCTGAATAAGTTACTTTTCATTTACTCTAATTTAAGACATCTGTTTTTTTAAAACATACTTTCCAGAAAACATCTGGTATATTACTGCCTGCATCTACTAGTAGAATATAAAGTTAGAAACAAGGTAAAGCAAATTTAACTATCTTTCTTTCTTGTCCTTCCACAGTTAAAGCATCACTCTTATGTACAAAGAGAATTTCTAAGAATATTATCTACATAGTTAGAGATAATTTTTAGCAAACTGAAATACTGGTTTTGGGTACTGATTAGCATTCAAACATAAAATCTTTTCTATGTTTTATCATTGTAGTTCATTGTAATCTGACATTCGAAAACTAATGGAGCAAAATGTTTGTGCAAAACTTATTAAGTTCAGAATGCTGGGCCTATCATCCTTGGTATGTATAATCAATTGTGCAATAGGTCTTTTAGGAATATCTTTTAGGGATACATAAAAATATGCCAGTCAAGCTAATTGACGGACCCATTATTTGTAAAATTTCTTTTTTTAAATTGAGATATAATTGACATATAACATCAATTTCAGGTGTACAACATAATGATTTAATATTTGTATATATTGTGAAATGATCACCACAATAAGTTTAACTAACATCCATCACCACACAGTTACAATCCTTTTCTTGTGATGAGAACTTTTAGGTTTATTCTCTTAGCAACTTTCAAATATACAATAAAGTATTATTAACTATAGTCACCATGCTGTACATTATATCCCCAGGACTTATTTATTTTATAACTGTAAGTTTGTACTTTTTTGACTACCTTCACCCATTCTCCCTACCCCCTCACACCCTACCTCTGATAACCACCAGTCTGTTCACTGTATCTATGAGTTCAGTTTTTGTTTGTGGCTTTCCTTCATTTACGGAATGCTCAAGGAGCCCATTCTTGTGTTTCTGTTACTAAATATATGTACTCTATATTCTCCCCTTATAAAAAAAAGTACATATGAAGTTCTTGAAATTGAGACAATTTTTTTTATAACTTCTCTAAGGTATCAGCAGAAAACTTCACTTGAAATAGTAATGCCTTTTCCACTCAACCATACCCTTCATTTCTAGGACACTTTTCAATTTTCTAAAGATCAAGCTTCTTATGGCCTTATCTAAGAATGTGTCTGTGTATTAATGAACCACTTGTGAACTAACACAACAAATATTCTTAAAGGACCATTTTTTTAAGTAAAAGTATAACTCATATAAATATAAAATGAACACACGTCAAATATGTTATTTAATTCAATATTTAATGAGGGAACCAGGAAGATGTTACAACTAAGTCAAAGGAGAGTTTAAAGAACCATACGTTCAGCAATAGGGAATGCTAAAATGAAGTTACAAATAGATGCAAAAGTAGCCTATCCATAGGGCAACAATCAGTTGCATTCTACCAGGCACATTTCACTTGTACTTCTATGGATAAGAATCACTTGTGCTGTTATCAGTGTTCTAGAATTTACAGAGTTCTGAAATAGTTCAAAAACAATGAAATGTGACAATAACCAGGAAGGGTAAATAGACACACACTGTGGTAGGCAGAATTCTACGATGGCCATCATAATTGCTACCCCCTGGTGTTATTCCTATGATTATGTTATGTTACCTGGCAATATGGTTTTTGCAGATGTAATTAAGGTTACTAATCAGTTGACTTTAAGATAGGAAGATTATCTAGATGGGCCTAACTAATTACATGAGCCCTTTAAGAGAAGTTTTTCTCCAGCTGGTAGCAGAAGGGGAAGTCAGAGATTTGACATATAAGAAGGATGTGATATGCCATTGCTGACTTGAAGATGGATGGGGCCATGTGGAAGTGATTTGAGCGTGTCCTCTAGCTGCTGAAAGTGATCTCCAGCCAATAGCCAGAAAGAAAATGGGAACCTCAGCCATGCAACTGCAAGGAACTATATTCTGCCAACAAGCTGAATGAGCTTGGAAGAGAATTTTTCCCCAGAGCTTTCAGATGAATACTCAGCCCAATTGGCACACTGATTTTAGCCTTGTGATGTTAGCCCTAAGCAGAGAATCCAGTCACATTGTGCTGGACTTAATCTACAGAACTGTGAGATAATAAATGAATGTTATATTAAGCTGTTAAGTGTGTGGTAATTTATTAGGTAGCCAAAGAAAACTAATATACACACGAATCCTCTTTGCCTGTTTCACAAATACTAACCACAATAGTAACGATAATATTGTTAAATGTATAAAAAGAAGATAACTATCCATGCCTTGCAGATTTTCCCCTTAAAACTGGTATTTTTGTATTGTTAAGTGTATAAAAAGACAACTATCCATGCCTTGCAGATTTTCCCCTTAAAATTGGTATTTTTTTCTATCAGAAAGCTTCAAAGATTTGGAGACACAAGGTCATATTTGAGAGATAAGTTGAAAGTGGAAGAATTTTATTTACCTCTAATTTTATTAGATGTACTGTATATGGAATCCACAAAGGGAGCCATACCCGGAATCCATATTTTTTCTTTTCTCTCTGGCCATGGTTTAAAACTTAATAAACACTGCTTTTAAAAGTAGCTGACTACCAGTTTTTCTAAACACTGTCCTGCACTGATAAATACCTTTCTTTCTAAAAGAAAAGCACTTGTGAACATATTGACTGCAGTCCTCTCCTGGAAAGAAGGCAGCTTACTTTCTATCACCTGCAGAGGCATTGGAATGAAAGCATAATCATTTGTATTGAGATTCTGAATCACATGTGCCAGGTTTGAGGGCTTTCAACCTGGATTGGCTGGCCTTTGGAAGCAGGAAAACAGAAAGAGGAAATGTCCATGTTTGAGCTGGCATGTGCCATGCAACCTTTATCCAGCACTGACAAGTCCCTGCTGTTGGAAACCAGCAGAAGTTGTGCAGTTTGTCTGCAGATATTACCACAGGCCAAATAAGTATGCTGTGTGCATAGGGAATATTAAAGAATAGAAAAAAGATTAAAAATTTACAAATACACATATACACATTCTTAAAAATCAAGGTGTCTCATTCTGATTTGACTCCTGAAGCTATGACATAATACATGTTTTTAAAAATCAGGTGGATAGTTAAGTTCATCTCTTAATCTTTGTTATCATATTGCAATATGTCAGAACCATTATGCAGCCTCTTTGAAAGAGGATTACCTGTTTATTTTCCTTTTAGACAAATGGAATTTTAAATAAAGGTAAAACTCATTTTACTAACTGATTAAAGTTTCTCTCTCTCATGTCTTTTCTTTTTCTTCTTCTTTTATTAAGGTCTGGAAACATCACTTTCAACTTCTTCTATGAATATAAAACAAGGTGCATGAGATAGAAATATTAATAATTATGAGTAAGTATTTGGTGCCTCAACACAGCAGTTTTAGCCTTTTGAAACAAAATTAACCTAGGGAATTGCTTTACTTTTTAAATGGCATGTTTTTAAATGCCATGCATGCACTATGGTTGATGTATGGAAACATGCCCAGTTACAGATACTATATACACAGATGCGCCTCACTTTTTGCAGCGACGGTGCTCAAGAAAAGCTGTGTATATAAATCACACATTTATAAAATTGAAACATTTAGAAATGCCCTGGGGGGGTTCTAGTTCAAGAAACGGTGTATTGATTCATTTTATAACACAAATAATCATGCCCAGAAATTATCTCTTTTGAAAGGACTGTGCCTGGCATGTAATAAGTATTAAATCAGTAGAGAGAGGCAAAATCAAATTTAAGAAACAGGACTTTGAAAAGAGAAAGAAGTTTTAGCTATTTTTTTTTAAAGAAAAATTGCACTCAATAATACTAGCACAGTGTGATAATGTTAGCACGGTGTAATTATTTTTACTCTTTATTCAAAGAAATACATATTTTTTCTTCACTGACCCAAGGAGATATATATTATATATAATATATGTGTATGTCTATATATATATATACATATATATATATATTTTTTTAACTGACCCATCCTTCCATTCAAGAATGTCTAATTTAAAATTTGGAATTCTTAGCAGAATATCCAATTCTTATCAGTTGTAATTATGTTGAGTTGAAAGATAAGCAAGGAAGAGTATAGTATAGTATGTTTACCTATAAGCAGAGAGTTAAAGCAGAAAATTTTCTACACTGCTCATGTGATGAAGACAAAAATTAACTCTACATTTTAAAAAAAGTGTTTGCAACACATATTTGTATGCTGAATTATAATTTTTCCATTTTCCATTTTAAAAATTTGCTTGGCCTGATAAAGAAAAAAAAAAATTCAGGCCCAGCTGTGTATATTAGTTACCTATTGCTGCTCTAACAAATTACCACAAATTCAGTGGCATAAAGCAACACCAGTGTATTATCTTACAGTTCCGGAGGTCAGAAGTCCAAAATCATTTGCACTGGGCTAAAGTCAAGATGTCAGCAGGGCTGGTTCCCTCTGAAGTCTCTAGGAGAGAATCCCTTTCTTACCCTTTTCCAACTGCTAAAGGCCTGCATTTCTTGGCTCATGGCCTCCTTCCAAGCAAGCACTTCTCTCCAACCTCAGCTTCTTCTATCACCACATCTCCTTCTCTTCACTCTGGCCATTCTTATAGTGACCCCTGTGATTACAATGGGTCTCCCTGTATAATCCAGAGTAATCTTCCCATTTCAAGGTTCTTAATCACATCTGCAAAGTTCTTTTTGCCATGGAAGGTAATATATTATATTAACAGTTCTGGGAATTAAGACCTGGGCATCTTTTTTTTTTTTTTTGGTGGTGGGGGGGACATTATTTTGTCTACAACACTGTGTTAGAAGCTCATTTTAGGATATTAGTATCAAATTTGTTACTCTGCTTCTCCTTTTCAATGCACAAACAAAATGAATGATTTAATTCTCACCTTTGGAATTAAAATTAGTCTATAAGAATGTTCCCCGAGCAGTTATCGAACACATTTTATCTACCAGGTAATATGCCAAGTGCTTTGAGTGTATCTACATATTTAATCCTTACAACAAACCTATACTATTAATTTTAGCTCATTGTACACATGAAGAGATTGTAACACAGAAGTTCAGTTACTTGTTCAAGATTTTAAATCTAGCAAGTGACAGGGTCAGGATGACTGCAGAGCTTCTCCTCCTAACCCCAACTTTTTTTCTAGCTCTCTCAAGAAATTACCAAACAATTTACATGATTCTCATGTGCAAATTAAAAGTATGCAAACAATACATTAAACTGTATCGACTAAGATGTGGCCACATTTAAAGTAGTTACTGGAGTTAAGGTGAGACCCCTCCTTAGAAGGCTGATGATGTCTGTCTGTAACTGAGAGAGCATATCAGATGTTAATGGTATTAAATCAACTCTCTGCAGCTTAAATAGAGGATTAATCTATGAAAAGTGAAGACTCTTGAAGCCACTTTTGCATTTATTCATGTGTGTGCAGGGGTGGTTTGGTAGGATTTCAATACCTGAATATCAGTTAATCAAATTGCCTTTTTTTCCCCCAACACTACAAGCTGAGCAAAGCATTTTGGGGGTAGTAAAGATGAGAAAACTTCCCTTTACCAGGAGGCACCTGAGGGCAGCAGCACTCTTAGAGAAAAGACCATAAGCCACTTCTCAACCAAACACTGCCTGCAAGTTTTAAATTCCTAAGAACCTCATTAGCAAAAATCGTTTCTTCCTTTTTTTCCTTTTGCCAGTATTATAATTAAATAATTTAAATAAATAAATAAATATTTTAAATTTCATATTTATCCTTTGGTAGATTCATTTTTTCTCTCCCAGTTTTATTGAGATGTAACTGACATATATATGTTTAAGGTGTACAGCATAATGATTTGACTTACATACATCATGAAATGATGACCACAATAAGTTCAGTGAACATCAATCATCTCATAGAGACACAAAGTTAAATACATAGAAAAAAATTTTTCCTTGTGATGAGAACTCTTAGGATTTATTCTCTTAACAACTGTCATATATAACATATAGCAATGTTACTTATATTTATATTGTATGTTGTATTGCTAGTACTTATTTATCTTAATAACTGGAAATTTGTACATTTTGACTGCCTTCATCTAATTTCCCTTCTCTCACACCCTGCCTCTGGTAACCACAACTCTGATTTCTTCTCTCGGTAGATCTTAAAGCCCCATGAAAACCAGAACAATATCTGTCTTATTCATCACTCCACCAGAGCAACTAATAGCATGTATGGTGCCTATGTACTCAGTATTTATGGATAGATGGAAGGAAAGGAAGAAAGAAGTAAGGGCGGGAAGAAGGAAGAAAGAAAAAAAAAGAAGGTCCAGTCACTAGTTTGGGCCCCGATAAGAAATAGTGATGCATAGGCGCACATGAAAACGAAAAATGAGACAAAAGTAGTCAGGATACCTCCCAAGATTAGAGCCATAAGCCAGCTACACAGCAGGCAAGGTTGAGAAGGCAAACATCCATTGATTTAACTCCCTATGTGGAGCCTGGGTCATCCCGTTCAGAGTGGGGATGACTTCATAATGCATTTTGCGGGCCTCAAAGGAAAAGAGAAAATAAATTTTTGAAAGAAAGCATTGGGATAAAAAAGGCAGTGTGGGGAAGTTGGGCAGGATGGGAGAACAGCGTTGAATCTTCATTAAAAAGGCCTATATTTGATGTAACAGGATGGTAATTGTTTAGTTTTCCCCCCCATTGAACGGTAGGCAAATAAAGAGCATGGCTTGTGTCTTTTATCTTTGAAATTCAGCATTTAATAAACATTCAACAAATGTTAATTTGTTAAATTTAACATGATGAAAATGGATGAAGGCCATGGTGGAAATAAACCGGGCAAGATGGGTACAGAAGATGTGAGGAGCAGGTATCCAGTGGAGCTCATCAGGGTAATCATCCCAGAGAATTATGCTTGGCCCAAGTCTTAAAAGATAAAGAGAGGGTTCCCAAGCTAAGAAAGAAGAAAGAGTGTTCTTCTCAGATGATGTAGGCTGTGCAAGGGAGGGAAGGCTTGAGTGTATTCTGAGAACTACATGTGATTTGGTATGGAGGGGATAAATAGTAGGAGGATGTGGTTGGACTGGGGAGAAGTGACAAGGAAGATGCTGAGGCTGAAAGAGTTTGAGTCTTAGGCTAAAATCACTGGGGGAATATTTAAGGTTCATTAGGCAGCCAACATAACTGGATCACTTCCCCCAGCTGTGTAGCAACTGAATTGTAAAGGGGTCAGGGATGGAGATTCTTTGAGATCAAGAGAGAGGTAATTGCAACAGTTTTGACGAAAGAAATCATGAGCACCCAAGTCAATGTACTTCCATGGAGACCTTAGAGGAGAGGATGGTTGTTAAGGTGAAAGGTTAGACAGAGTCACTGATGTCTCCTAGGTTTCAGACTAGAGGATCTAGGTGATGCCATTCACTAAGTCAGGTGAGAAAGCAGAAAGAGCTTGAAGACACGAGTGAGTGAGTGAGTAAGGAGTATTGCTCAGATATATTGAGCTAGCGGACCTGCTGAAGATAACAACAAACAGCATTACTAACTGCTAGCTCTGTGCCAGGCTCTCTTCTTAGTGTTTTACGTGTAATTGTGAACTTCAAATGAGATGATGTGTATAATCATTTTCTGGGAAAGTGTAAAGTACAACATTATTGTGTGGATTAGTATTTATATCCTCTTTTCTATTTTTACTATATTTAGGAGAGTAAGGAACTAGGATTTTTTCCCCCTTTTTCTCTTCTTTTCTCTAGACCAAGAAAATTATACTGGAAAAGATAATAAATCAACAAAGTGTCATCTATTACTCTTTTTAGAAAAATGACTTAATGGGACTGTATGTTTAAATGCTTCTAAAATAATGCCTTCCTCTATAGTCAGTCTCAGGAATTGAAAATGTGTTATTTAAAAATTTTTCATCAATTCAATAGGTAAAATATTTGAATAGAAATTTTAAATTACTACCTCTTACTTTTGTTTATTTCTCCTAAGTGCGAATCTCTTTTCACTGATACACAGTTGACAGAGAGCAGCCCGATCACAAGCAGCTACTCCAGATGTTGTGCTTCTACAAAAATCAGCATCTTTGCATAGCATGAATATTCATCATTTCACCAGTTCACATTTGCAGTTCGTTATGTTTTTCAGTCTATACCACAGGATAAGTAGCTTTCAATGCTTAAGGAGAACCTAGTGTTCTAGAATTGCTGAGTTTCACATTATCCTGATAAACTACTCATTGGAGTTAACCTGGTATATTGGGTAAACTGTTTACCATGGAATGAGAAGCTCTATAGTAGAAAAAACTGTTGAATTATCAATGATTCAACAGAAAAGAATGCAAAATACTGAATACAGAAAAGAATGAATTCTACCTTTTCCTCATCTGAAGGCAAAGGTAATGAAAGTCCACTAATGCAGCAAATGAAATGATCTTGCGCAACCTGGCCCTCAGGAATGAAAGTGAACAGAAGAAAAGGCTAGTAAGATGTATTTCACAATTAAGCAACTGCAGAGCCTAGCCAATTAAATATATTGTTATTAAGAATTCTGAATTTAGAATCAAGGACCTAGGTTTGCACGCTACTGTGTTGCTCGTGTGACTTTGCACACCTCTGTAATCCTCAATTCCCAATCAATGTCCTATGGCATTTTTGTATTTTTCACACTTTAAATATGCATTTTAATGTTAGCATTATTATTATGAACACTGATAATTAGTACGATGTATATCATACAGTAAGTATACCAGTAATTTTTAATTACTCTTCATTGGATGACTTTATGTTAATGTTTTTTTGCTGAAAATGATTAAAATGAGAGCATGTTTTCTAACTGCATTAGTGAACTATCAAAAATACATGTCACTACTCTAATTTTTAATCAGCGTAATAGAATGACATACCAAAAGCAAACTCTTACTTCTTAACATAATAAATTTTAATGAAATATGATGATAATGGCATTGACACTCTACTTATGAAGTTCTGTTTATCAGATGAATTACCTTGGGAAAAAAATGAATCTAGTCAGACAAGACTTTCTTGGCCATCTTAAATAAAATAGATGGCAACATTCTCTTCCAAAATTATTTTTATTAGCAATTTTCACTACCTTAATCATTATATTTAATTGTTTATTTGTACATTTTCTGTCTCTCTCCAGTAGTGTGCAAACCACAGGAGAGCAGAGACTTTCATTCAATACTGTGTACCCAGTATCTTGACCAGTGACCAGCACAGAGGAACCCCTCAATAGATATTTGTTGGATAAATGAATTTCTTTCTGCTAGATATTGTGTTATTTTAACGTGTTTTCACATATAATTCACGTATTAACCCTTTAAGGACTTACCTGGTGGTGCAGTGGTTAAGAATCCACCTGCCAATGCAGGAGACACGGGTTCAAGCCCTGCTCCGGGAAGATTCCCATATGCCGTGGAGCAACTAAGCCCGTGTGCCACAGCTACTCAGCCTGTGCTCTAGAGCCTGCGAGCCACAACTACTGAGCCCTTATGCCACAACTACTGAAGCCTGCATGCCTAGAGCCCCTGCTCCGCAACAAGCCACTGCAATGAGAAGCCTGCGCACCGCAACGAAGAGCAGCCCCTGCTCGCTGCACCTAGAGAAAGCCCCCATGCAGCAACGAAGACCCAAAGCAGCCAAAAATAAAATAAAGGGCTCCCCTAGTGGCACAGTGGTTAAGAATCCGCCTGCCAATCCAGGAGACACAGGTTCAAACCCTGGTCCGGGAAGATCCCACATGCCACAGAGCAACTAAGCCCGTGCACCACAACTACTGAGCCTGCGCTCTAGAGCCTGCGAGCCACAACTACTGAAGCCCGCATGCCACAACTACTGAAGCCCGTGCACCTAGAGCCTCTGCAACAAGAGAAGCCACCGCAGTGAGAAGCCTGCGCACCGCAACAAAGAGTAGCCCCCGCTCGCCGCAACTAGAGAAAGCCCACACGCAGCCACGCAGCCAAAAATAAATAAATAACTTTATTAAAAAATAACAAAAATAAAAATAAATAAATTTTTAAAAATAGATAATTATAGTAGAAAATACTTAAGTAATGCTTTCTAGATGCTAGGCAGTATTCTCAGGACTTCACTCGAATAACATTAATTTCATTCTCATAGAACCTATAAAGTACCCCATTTCACAGCTAAGGCAATAGAGGCACCAAGAAGTTAAATGACTTGCTCAAAGTCATTCATCCAGAATGGTTGAACCTGGATTTTGACCTAGCCAGTGTGGCTCTAGTTTCCATGCTGATAACTACTGCCTTTCCATTTTTATCTTACATGTTACATAGCTAAGGCTGAGAGCATTGGATAGGAACTGTACTGTTTCCTTATATATGTTTTATATTTATGCTGTATTCATGTTTATCATTCATTAAAGAATGTCTTTTCATTATCAGTGACTGCTATAATAGAAAATGAATATGGAAAAATATTGCAGAAATGTGTTTAAAACTAGCCATGGTTAGAGTTACTAAATTGCAGAGAGTTAGAACTAAAGAAGACCTTAAATGTCACTCATTTTCAAATTTGTCATTTTACAAATGAGCAACTGAGGCTCTGACAGGTCAAGTGACAGTCTGTGGTCACTTAAAATGTTAGTTCTCATGCCAGTTTGAGGTTCTTTCTCTTGAGCAGGATGCTTTCAAATAAGTAGTCCAGAGGACATACTTTTTCAACCCCTCCCTTTCCTGCTTGCTTTTTACTAAGGAAGCATAGATTGCTATGGTGATAGCACTATATAAATAATAAATGGAACAGAAAATAAACCAGACAGAAGGGAGGAGGGCAATGGTCTCTTCACCTCCTAGTGTTTAGTGATTAAGCTGTGCGTCCTGTGGAGACAGAAACAATGACAGAAGCCATTTCACCGTCATTTATCAGTAGGTGCTTTCAGATTTTAAGATTATTGAACTTATTGTATTAACTATAGCTGTACTATTTATTTGAATAAAGAAATAAACTCTGCCTGCAGTAGTAATTTTATTTTTTACTTTTGTTGTTGTCTCACTTGAAATAGATGACAAAAGGAGACTTAACACAAACATTTAATATCCCCATGTCAGCTTTTGTAATGGACATTACTGTTTCATGCATTCACTCAACAGGTGTTTATCCCTTTCCTGCCAATGCCAAGGACTGTTCCATGTGCCCGATATAGAGTGATATTTAGATAAATAAATATAGAGTATACTCTCGGGAAGTAACAACCATCAGGAAAGATAAAATAGGACTGAGGGGATAGAGAAACTACTTTTGATAGGATGGTCCGAGCAGGTCCCTTTGGAGAGGCGACATGCAATAGAGCTGGATGGATTAAAGGGCTGATCTCTAAGAACATCTGGGCAAGTGTATGGAGTGTATTGGAAATAGGAACAAGCAGGAAGGCCAGTGTGACATAAGTGAGTAAGAGAGCAGGAAAACCAAGGCAGACACTCACTGAGGTGTCCAGGAGCCAGACTAGAGAGAGGCTTGGCGGCCACTGTAAGAATTTAGGAGTTTCTTATAAAATGGGACTGGTCCATTTTGGTCCAATAGCAGGCAGAGGTGAATTAACCTGACTTCAGATTTCTCAAGTTGAGTATAAAGTACAAGAAAAAATCCCATTGGCAGCCCAGAAATGATGATGAATTCTAAAGGCAGAAAACAAATGGCCGCTGACTTACAAAGAAATGTGAAAAGGCAAAGCATATGAGGTCTCCTGGACAGAGATGTCAGAAAAGAAAAAACCAAAACAGTTCAAACATTTGGAGCAAGAGCAAATAGTCACTTGGGAGCCCTGAAGGCGCTCCCATCCCAGAATCAACAAATGCAAAGAGAAGTAGACCATAGAAATTAATTTAGCAGCTGCTTTCAGATCACCTGGGGGAATTGTGTCCCTTACCCTCTTCCACTGCCTGTGTATTCAGCGTAGCTGGCACTGATTTCTTTTGGCTTAGGCTAAAACTTCAAGAACGTCTCTCTAAATAAAGTAGGATTACAGCTCCCAGACTTTGGATCTGAGAGAGATGCAAAGGGGAACTTGAAGGTATCTCAGAGCTGCTGCAAAAGATACAAGGGAGAAGGGAAGAAAAATACACCAAGAAACCCAGGCATAAAATACATTAAACCCTCCACTGCCCACATAAAGCCCTCCTTATATAGAATACTGTAGGGATAACTAGCCAATCTGCCTCCTCCTTGCACACATATCCTTAAGCATGTCTTGATTTTTGACGTATGTCATCTCTTTTTTTTTTTTTTACATCTTTATTGGAGTATAATTGCTTTACAATGGTGTGTTAGTTTCTGCTGTATAACAAAGTGAATCAGCTATACATATACATATACCTCATATCTCTTCCCTCTTGCATCTGCCTCCCACCCTCTCTAACCCACCCCTCTAGGTGGTCACAAAGCACTGAGCGGATCTCCCTGTGCTATGCAGCTGCTTCCCACTAGTTATCTATTGTACATTTGGTAGTGTATATATGTCCATGCCACTCTCTCACTTTGTCCCAGCTTACCCTTCCCCCTCCCCGGGCCCTCAAGTCTATTCTCCACGTCTGCATCTTTACTACTGTCCTGCCCCTAGGTTCAGCTCTCAGTCAGTCCCCCATCCATAACTCTGAGGGATGATGGACAGAAGTTAGAGGATGCAGAAATGCTATAATAAAATATTTCAGAGAAACGAAGCCAATAAGCCAATGTGAATTAAATTAACATCGGACTTCTCATCAGCAATACTTTCTGCTAGAAGACAAAGAAATGATGTCTTCAAAATTGTGATGGAAAAATTATTGAGAGTCTGCTTTTACATTTCCAACCAAACTGTCAATTATTGGTTAATGCAAAATAAAGGCCTTTTGTCTATATTCAAGGACTAAAAAATACTCTTCACTTATTTACCCTATAGGAAAAAGAAAAGCAAGAAAAGATCTATTCAAGCAGAATAATAAGGGACCTTAGGAAAGAAGATGATATGGGTTACAAAAAAATTGACAAGTGAATATGCCCAGAAAAAGCTAAGATGGTAAGAAAAAAAAAAAGTAATCTCCTAGCTTTGATGAATATTCACTTTCAAGTGGCCTGTATTTAAAGATATGGGGTACTATTTCCTTTTCCCTGAGTCCAATCAAAGTAATAAATTCTGCTGTGAATCTGCATACAAGCATACCTCAGAGACATTGTAGTCCTGGATCACTGCAATAAAGCAAATACTGTAATAAAGCAAGTAGCACGAATTTATTGCTTTCCCAATGCACATAAAAAGTTATGTTTATACTATAGTGTAGTCTATTAAGTGTGCAAAGCATTATGTCTAAAAAACAATGTACATACATAATTTAAAAATACTTTATTGCTAAAAAATGCTAACCATTATCTAAGCCTTCAAAGTTCTAGTCTTTTTACAATTGTAACATCAAAGATCACTGATCACAGATCATGATAACAAATATAATAATAATGAGAAAGGTTGAAATACTGTGAGAATTACCAAAATGTGACATAGAGACACAAAGAGAGCAAATGTTGTTGGAAAAAAATGGTGCTGATAGACGAAGTGTTGCCACAAACCTTCAATTTGTAAAAACACAATATCTGCAAAGCTCAATAAAGCAAAGAGCAATAAAATGAGGTATGCCTGTAATCATGATACTATAAATGGTATTTATTGACTTATAATCAACTTACAGGAAAATCTAGGAAAATAATTATAATTACCAAACTAAATGCAAGCTTATAAACTTTTATCATACAATAATAAGCTAACAAAAATCAGCAGGTGAAAGAAATGCCAAATGGGGGAAACAAATTAAAGATGAATTTCCTTGTCTTGTATTGTAGGGATTCAAATAAAATTTAATATCAAAATTGATGGATTAAAAAAAGAGAAGAAAAGTTACAAAATTAGACCAGAAGAATAAAATCATGCTAAACTCTGGTAAGATAATCTGGAAATAGGGTAGGATGAGGGTACTACCCTCAGTAGTATTTGTCTGTATGTCATCATGTGCATTCACTACTTTTATAATATATATAAGCTATTTTAAAAGTTTAGCTATTTCTATTATTTATTTCCAGTCCTTTTGTAAAAATTCTTAAGGCAAAACAAAGACTGTTTAACCAGCAATTCATCTTCTCAAGAAGAACCAGTTGGTCCTTGTGTACTTACTAGTATAAGCAATGTTGCTAAAAGCTAACTATGCTGACAGCATTCTCTCTTTTAACAAATGTTCTAAACCAAAAATCAAAAAATGGCATCCCAGGGAAGGTTTGGTCTGCAAAAATGTTTTATTTAGCCATCATAGATTTTGCTTGCTTATTTGTTCTTAACCGAAATGTCACTAACATTTAAAAATTCACATAAAATTCCATATGTCTGGCATATCTTGCAAACTCAGAAAGCTTTACAAATGTCATTTATAGGCTCCTCCTGGAAACAAGTGACTGGAACCTATAGACCCCAAAACCCATTGGTTTGGTTGGAGTGGCGATATTTAACTTATGCATTCATCAGAATCACTTGGAGGGCCAGCTCCGGGTAGATTGCTGGACCCCATCCTCAGAGTCTGTGATTCTCTAGGTCTGGGGTGGGGGAACCAAGGAATTTATATTTCTAACAAGTTCTCAAGTGATGCTGCAGTTCAGGGGACCACACTTTGAGAACCATTGGATTAGGCCATGTTCTCATGGTAGTCACCACTACCCTTAACCTTTCTGAGTCACTCACTTGTGTCATCTAGCCGGCCACTAAGTTTGTGCTTCCTGCTTCAAATCTTACTTGCAGTCATTTTTCTAATGAATAGGCAGTATTCCTCATCTGGGAAAAGCCCTTCCTTCAGAACTAAGGGGACTTACCAAATATTTGGTCTTATTTGAGCATATAGCGTAAAAGTAACCTTTGTTGTTTTTTTTGAAGCATTTTTATTTTAAAAAGTTATTTAAAAGAATAAAAATACTCTCTTGATTTTCTTTTATATATCCTGGCTTATCTTCATTCATGTAAAGCTGGATGTGCCAGACTCTAGTTGCCAATACATCTGGATTCATGGCCCTGCCCTGATCCGCCTCCTGGCAGACCTTGGGTGCCTTGGGTTACAGACTCCATTTGTCTATGCCTCAGCTTTCTCACCCACAAAAGGGAGGATGGAATATTTACGGTATGATGTCGGTAGGATTGATTGAGCTGATAGCCACAGAGCTTCTAGCTGAATGCTCAGTACCTATCATTGTAACTGTGAAGTTGAGGATTCTGATAATGGTTGTGTTGTTCAATCTCCATTCATGTAGCAAATGTGCATTTTTCTGACTATATAATAATAATATTACCAAGCAATATTGAACTTGTTTTGTATAGAAGGATTTCTGGTTTCTTGGTTTGCCACAGGCAAATTTAACACTTAATGAATCAACCCAGTGACAGTGGGGAACTCTAGTATTGCATAATAGAATGCACATTTGTAAAGAATCAGAAAAATAGGAAATAGCAGAAATAGCAAACAGAGATTGGCATAGAGCAATACAAATAAAGTTGGTGACTGCTATTGTGTATAACTGAGACCAAACGGTATGGACAGCCAAATTTCTCTCCATTTTACTTTTGTGAGCAGAAAGGTCGGGGAGAAAGCAAATCTGCCAGCCAACCTCATGGGTGTTCAGTAAGTGGCCAGGATATTTCAAGGACATGATAACAAACATTGGAATAATTAGTAATATCCAGATGTTTCAATTGTTTTCCAGACACAGACATATTGTGTGAAAAGAAATGGAAAAAACAGTGGAAGTGAGCGGGAACACAGGGAAGGTGGAGAAATATCAGAAGTATTTGAGGTCATGAAGCATAAATATGAGTTCCATTCTGATCTAGGGGGCATGACTTTTCAGTTTTACTTTAATTTTACTTTTGTTGAGACTAGCAATTTATAAGCTGCAGGGAATATGCTAAATAGCGACATTATTAATGCATCTTTCTTAAAGACCTTTAAAAGTATTTTAAATCACATTACGCATGTTAAGTCTTTGGGTAGAGATGCTACATTTGGCTTCCAAATGGCATTGTATAAAACAAAAGGCATAATAATAAAAGTCTCCTTAGAATTTGCTCATTTTCCTGCACCGCTGTGTTTAGAAAAGATATATTTCAAGCTTATCCAGCAAGACTATTAATGTTTAGTGTTTTAGCAATATAATTATCTGGGTTGTGTGGAATTACGAAAGAACACACTATTCTGAGGAAATTTCCCTCTATCTGGATTTGAATAGTACTTGAATAGGGCATCAAGACCATTAGAATCACTTTGTGACTAATTTACTCAGGCTGAGAGAAATTTTGATGAAGCTAAGTGCTTATTTTTACCCAGTGCTGAACATGGGTTGTAAATGAGAAGCCTCCTTATTAGACACATTGAAACAAACAAACAGCATATAAGAATACTAGTTGATGTATCAGAAGACCTGAATTGTAGCCTTGGCTCTACTGACCTTAATTTTCTCATCAATGAAATGAGGGTTTTAAAATAAGTGATTTCTAAAGACCCTTCCAGTAATAAAGTTTTTGATACTAAGTGGACATCAATTATTTTCAACGTATTTCATCAATTATTTTCAATGTATTGCAAATATGTAATGATGATTGTAAAAGAATGTAAGCTGACCTCCCTAAAACTAAGGTATTTATTGTACTTGGAAAAAAAGTTAATGTTCCTGTTTGCAATTCTAACTTAAAAGGACGGAGTTATCTAAAAATAACAACAAATGTATTGGAAGTTGAATAAGTCCTAGAAATCTGATGTACAACATTGTGCCTATAGTAAATACTATATTGTACACTTAAAAACTGTTAAGAGAGTAGTTACCAGTTGTGTTCTTTCCACAATAAAATAAATTTTTTTAATGATAGCAAATGCTGATAGCTTTTACCAAGATACAGATCTTTCACTATTTATAATAGTGGATGTGACAGAGATTATGGTAAAAAGAATTACAAAAGCCTCACCCACTATGCTTGCTTATTGACATCGCATATAGAATTATTTATTTTTTTTAAATTTATATTTTGGCTGCGTTGGGTCTTCGTTGCTACGTGCGGGCGTTCTCTATTTGTGGCGAGCGGGGACTACTCTTCATTGTGGTGCACGGGCTTCTCATTGCGGTGGCTTCTCTTGTTACGGAGCACAGGCTCTAGGGCACATGGGCTTCAGTAGTTGTGGCTCACGGGATCTAGAGCGCAGGCTCAGTAGCTGTGGCGCATGGGCTTAGTTGCTCTAGGGCATATGGGATCGTCCCGGACCAAGGCTCGAACCTGTGTCCCCTTGCATTGGTAGGCAGATTCTTAACCACTGCGCCACCAGGGAAGTCCCGCATATAGAATTATTGCTCACAACTCAGTCTTTTTTCTTCTTCAACAACTGTTCACAGGGGACTCCCCAGGAACCTCAGGTACAGACTAAATGTGACCTTGGCAGTGAGGAACAGGTGGCCTTAATGAAGTTCATAAAACTTGCTTGGAGATACCATTTCAAACGGCATGTCACCACATTTACTGGGTCGTGAAATAAATTTAGTGGGTTGCAACCAGAATTTGGAAATTAAATAGAATAAAAGAGAATTTTTAAAATCACAGTACACTACACAGGTATGTAAATGTATCTTTAGTTTTGCAAAACATTTTTCTTTTTCCAATACAGTTGCCCTTTTGTATCTGAAGATGTGAAACCCACAGATACAGAGGAGGGTGACTGTATTCATTTCACTATGTCATTTTATAGAAGGGATTTGAGCATCTGTGGATTTTGGTATACATGGAGGGTGGAGGGGGAGTGGTTCCTTGAACCAATACCCCAAGGATATTGAGGAAGGACTGTATGAGTGTGTGAATGTATATGGGGGGGTTGGTACCGATGATAACAATATTTCTTACTGTGGATCTTAGACAAAACCGTTTGAAAAGTACTCTTCTTAATAATTAAGTGGCATTGAACATGCATGAGTTAGTCACTAAATAAATACAAGATCAGCTAGTATCTAATTCGTGATGGTCAGTTTGAGTTCCACATCTCTAATATACTGTGTTCAATCATTCAGTTAACATCCAAACCCAGTAGCAAGCCCGAAACTCTTTCTCAAAAGAAGCATAGTTGTTTGCCATAAAGAAGTTGGCTTTGCTTGAGAGCTGTTAAGGAGCACTGATCTCTTATGGGGCTTGTTGCAATGTACACAGCATGCCGATCAGCAGAGACTCTGTACCTGCTAGATCAGAGGGACTGAACTGTGGAGCCATTTGTATTGCAGGATGGCTAATGGAGAGTCTTCTCTTGCTCTGAGCACCAGTGAAAGTTGGCAGCTTTTCTGGCCACCGGGTAAAAGGGTCAAAGCAGGACACCAAATGTGGCAGAAATTGCCTCCAGACTCTAAAGGGCCTCGCCGATAAAGTTTTCTTTTTCCAGTTTTTCTGTGTCTTTGTGTTTTAAGCGTGTCTCTTATAAACAGTATATAGATGGAATTTTAAACATCTGTTCTAATAATTGCTTTCTTTTAAAAGGGAAATTTATATATTTATATCCATCACCATATTTCAATTATCTTTACGATCTTATGTTCTTATTCATTTCTTGGAACTCATTTTTATTTGTTGGTCAACACTGAATGAAGTCTGTGTAAGTCTACCCAGCAAACTGTCAGAATCTGGGTTTTCTAGTATGTGCATCATTATTGGCAAATTGATCTAAAGTTATGGTTTTTTTCACATTTTGAACACTCTAAAATTTCATTTTCATACATATTACTGAGATTGTTTCTAATGTATTTTAAAGAGTTCTGTAATTTTTTTGTGTGGGCATTTTCCCTCCAGATTTGGGCATGACTCCTGAGGGCATGTTGAGATGTAAATATATTAGATTTTGACAAGATGGGAGGTAGAACTGGTTTCCCTTTGGAAGGTGATTAAGTAAGGAAATGATAGTGTTCTGAAGCTAGAAGAGGCACTGGCTAGTGAGGCAAAAGGGGGACAACAGTGGGAGGGGAAGGAGGAGTAGCTACTTTCTTAGGTAGAGAAGACTGGGAGGTGGTGAATTTGAGTTCTCTAGTTAGTCTTCTGATTTTCTTCTACGTCCTCACTTTAATTCTCAAGGCCCCATTTGTTCCAGATCAACCCTCTTTTACATAAGAAATCTCTCCAGGTAAACTCTGAGCTTGATTTTGAGTTTCTTTTTTTAGCTCGTTAGTTACGTCTTAAGAAATTCTTTCACTATGATAGCAGAAATTCTCCTAGAAATCTATCTTCTATTTCCGACGATATGATGGTTTAGCTGCCTGAAGTAACATTCCCAGTACAGAACAGGAAAAAAGACTGGATCAACTAAACACACACACACACACACACACACAATATCACCTTTCTATAGGCATGCATAAGCTAGTTGGAAAGTAAGGTGAATTCTTAGACGCAAACTACACAGGTGTTTGCCTTTGGGGTATCTGAAAATTCTTGACAGGGTAGAGCTTGAATTTTAACGTCCTATGTAACAGGCAAGAGACAAAACCAGGGCACCCCCAATGTCTGAAGTCAAAACAGGGATGCCATTGTGTAAATCAGTGCCCCCAAAGCAATCCCTTCAATGGGTTAACTAAAAACATTCTTGCTGAAAAATAATATTTTGCCTGCCTCAGCCTTCACTCTGGATGGTGGTGGTGGAGAAAGGTGGGGAGGTAAGGGGAGGCTCCTAATCATAAGGCAGCCATCATGTGGATTTAGGGCAGAATATCTGATGGATTCAAAAAGCCTTAAGCTGAATATTTAAAGCTATCCTGCTAGTGCCCTCAACTGCCTAAAAAAAAAAAAACAAGTGCATTAATTTCAACCTCAGACCTCAAGGAATTCCAATAGATAAAGGTCCAAGAAACATACGCCTATGACTGAAAAATCACAAAATAACCTAAGAAGCAAGTTACTGAAAGTCAGCTGAAGTGAAAATTTCAGAATTAAACATGTAAGAAATTTTTATAATTATCATATAGAAATATAAGATAACTATGTTTAGTATGTTCAAAAAGCATATCAAACTGACAAAAGAACAAGTGACTATAAAAAATGATGAGGAGCATTTAAAAATCTGCATAAAATTTCCAGAAACAAAATATTATAACACATATTAGGAATTCAGAATGTGTTAAATTCAATGAATTTGTTAAGAATACGATGAATGTGTTAAATAGCAGATTAGACACAAGTAAAAATGGAATTGATAAATAGCAAGATAGAACTGAAGATTACACAGAATATACTGCAGAGAATCAAAGAGACAGAAAATATGAAAGTGAGGTTAACTTTTATGGGTTATAGTAAATTGGTCTGGTATATATCTTATCGGAGTTTTAGGATGAGAGACTGGAGAACATAGTAGGGAGGCAATATTCAAGGACACTAAGACTGAGAATTTCCAATATTGATGAAAGACGTCAGAATTCAGTCTTAGGTACCCCAACAAGGATAAACAAACAAAAATTTTTGTCATTGTATTATAAAATTGCATAATACCAAGAAGAAAAAAGAAGATCTTAAAGGCATCCAGAAAGAAATTACTGATAACCTACAAAATAATAAGAATTAGAACCAATCATTAAGTTCTACAAAGCAACAAATAAGCCAGAAGATAAAGAGATAATGTCTGTAAATGTTAAGAGAAAATAACTATCACTCTAGAATTATATTCTCAGGGAAACACTTGTTCAAGATTGAAAGTGATATAAAGACCATTTTATACAAACAAAAGCTGAGAATTTTAATACTAACATACATTGCTAAGGGAACTTCTAAAGGATATACATGAGAACTATAGAAAATGATTTAAGAAGGAAGATATGAGATGCAAGGACTGGTGAGCAAAGAAAATAGAAACATGTGGGTAAACCTGACCAAACGTTGACTATAGGGAACAATAATAATATCTAATGTGGGGTCTAAACAAACAAATAAAATATAACTAAAATATTGGAGGGCTGAGAATATGGGGAAAATGGGCCAAATAGCAACTACAAATAAATCTACCTTAAACAAGTGGAGACAGACTAAAATTTCCCAAAAAAGGCAAAGATGGGCAGGATGAGTTTGAATACCCAGATATTTTATTTCACTTAATCTAATATACTGAATTAGAGAGGTACTATTATTTTATGGACTACTAAGAAAGAAAAATGAAACACTACATATTAAACCATGACACTGTGTTTTAATGTTAATCCTCTGAATTAGCCACACCAGCCTCTTTGCTTTGAAATATTTTTTATCTATTCTGCGGGATTTGGGATTGTTTCCACCTTCAGCTGCATTTATTACTGTGATGTACAATCCTTTTGCATGTATTTAAGAAACAACACATAACAGCTTTGTCTTCTTGTAAGTATCATTCTGAAGCCACTTCTTATTGACAAAACATTTGACGTCTCAATGAGATATAATTTTAAATTTGTAAGAATGTTATAACAAATTTTCAAAATACACAGAAGAGAAAATTGATGAATTTACCATCGTATTAGAAAATTAACATAACTGCTTCAATAATTGATAGATCAATCAGAAAAGAAATCAACAAGGATTGACATGATATGAAAAATACAATGATAAAATTTGCTCAAATGGATATACATAAATAATTGTATCCCCAGACTGCAAAATACATGTTATTTCAAGGATACATGAAACATTTTCAAAAATTGATCAAGTGATACACAATAAATCGAGCATCAACAAATTCCAAAGAATCAATATTTTAAAGAGCATGTTCTGTTTTTAAAAATACACTTAATACAATAAGAAAAAAGATAACAAAAATTCATTCAGATAAAATTTAAAAATCACTACTTCATAACTCAGAGGTCAAAAAAATAAAAATACAAACTAGAAAATATTGAGTATCAAAGAATAATAATTATCCTACCTATCATTAACATGTATGTGCCTGACAACAGAGCATCAAACTATGTGAGGCAAAAACGAAAAGAATTGCAAAGAGAAGTAGATGAATCTGCTTTCAGAGTTGAAGACTTCAAAAGCCCTGTCTCAGAAATGGGCAGTTTCAGCAGCTACAAAGTCAGCAAGGACATAGTTGAATGCCATCAGTCAACTGGATATAATTGACAGCCATAGACTACTTCAACCAATAACAGCAGAATATATATTCTACTCAAGCTCACATGGAACATTTGCCAAGATCACATTCTGGCATATAAAACACACCCAACAAAATTAAAAGAATAGAAATCATACTATGTTTCCTCTCAGACCATCATGGAAACTAGAAATCAATAACAGATAACTGGAAAATCCCCAAATACCTGGAGATTAAACAATGCACATCTAAATAATACATGGGTCAAAGAAGAAATATCAAGATAAATTTTTAAATATTTTGAACTAAATGAAAATACAACTTATCAAAGTTTGTGGGATGCAGCAAAAGCAGTGCTTAGAGGGAAATTTATGGCATTGAATGATACACAAGAAGAAAGATCTAAAATCAATAATCTAAGCTATCACCTTAGGACACTAGAAAAAGAAGAGAAAGTGAATTCCAAAATAAATACAAGAAAAGAAATAATAAAAGAGCAGAAATCAACAAAGTTGTAAACAGGACATCAACAGAGAAAATCAGCAAACCCCAAAACTGGTTTTTTAAAAAGCTCAATACAATTGATAAAAACTCTAGCCAAGATAACTAAGAAAAAAAAGAAAAGACACAAATTACTAATATCAGAAGTGAAAGAGGGGGCATCATTACAGATCCCATGGACATTAAAAGGATAATGAAAGAATACTATGAAGAACTCTATGCCCACAAATTTGATAACCTAGATGAATGGACCAATTCCTTGAATGACACAATCTGTCAAAACTCATGCAAGAAGAAACAGACATCAGAATAGTCTTATATCTATTGAAGAAGTTGAATCAATAATTAATAACCTTCCAAAACAGAAAGCACCAGGCCCAGATGGGCTCACTGGTGAATTCTACCAAACATTTAAGGAAGAATTTATACAAATTTTCTAGAAGCTTCCAGAAGATAGAGAGAATACTTCATAACCCATTCCATGAGTCCACTATTACCTTAATACAAAAACCAGACAAAAACATTACAAGAAAAGATAACTGCAAATCAATATCTTTCATGAACATAGATGCAAAAATCCTCAACAAAATGTTAGCAAATTAAATCCAACTATGTGTAGAAATAATTATACACCATGACTAAGTGGGATTTATCCCAGGTATTCAAGGCTATTTCATCATTCAAAAATCAATTACTGTAATCCATCACATCAATAGGCTAATAAAGAAAAATCATATCAATAGATGAAGAAAAACATTTGACAAAATCCAACACCTTTTCATGATTAAAAACTCTCAGTAAACAAGCAATAGAGGGGAATTTTCTCAACTTGATAAACACTATTTACAAAAACCCTACAGTTAACATCAAACTTAATGGTGAGAAATTCAAAGCTATCCCATAGATCAGGTACAAAGTAAGAATATCCCTTCTCACCACTCCTTTCCACCATTATACTAGAAATCCTTGCTAATGCAATAAGGCAAGAAAAGGAAAGTAAAGCTACAGATATTGGGAAGGAAAACAAAAAACTGTCTTTGTTCACGGACAACATGATCATCTATGGAGAAATTCTGAAAGAACTGACAAAAAATCCTGGAACTAATAAGCAATTATAGCAAGGTTGCAGGATACAACTTAACATACAAAAGTCAACTGCTTTCTTACATACCAACAATGAACAAATGAATTTGAAAATAAAAACAATGCCATTCACATTTGCACCCCCAAAATGAAATATTTGGGTATAAATCTAACAAAATATGTACGAGATCTGTATATAGAAAACTATAAAATTCTGATGAACAAAATCAAAGAAGAACTAAATAAATGCAAAGGTATTCCATGTTCATGGATAGGCAGACTCAATATTGTGAAGGTGTCAGTTCTTCCCAACTTGATCTATAGACTCAATGTAATCGCAATCAAAATCCCAGCAAGTGACTCATGGATCCAACTAACTGATTCTAAAGTTTTTATAGAGAGGCAGAAGACCCAGAATAGCTAACACAATATTGAAAGAGAAGAACAAGGTTGGAGGACTGCCACTACCTGACTTCAAGACTCACTACAAAGCAATAGTAATCAAGATAAAGTGGTATTGGCAAAAGAAGAGATAAATAGATCAATGGAACAGAATAGAAAGCCCAGAAATAGATTGCCATAGATATGGTCAACTTATCTTTGACAAATGAGCAAAGGCAATACAATGTAGCAAGGATAGTCTCTTCAATAAATGGTGCTGGAGAAACCAGACATCCACATACAAAAAAATGAATCTAGATACAGACCTTACTCCTGCCACAAAAATTAAATCAAAATGGATTATAGATATAAATGTAAACCACAAAATGATAAAACTCCTAGAAAATAACATAGGAGAAAAACCAGATGACTTGGGATTTGGCAATGACTTTTTAGATATAATGCCAAAGATACAATCAATGTAAGAAAGAACTGGTAAGTTGGACTTCATTAAAGTTAAAAATTTCTGCTCTGTGAAAGATTCTGTCAAGAGAATGAGAAGACAAGTCACAGGCTGGGAGAAAATATTTGCAAAAGATACATCTGACAAAGGACTGTTATTCAAAATATATAAGAACTCTTAAAACTCAACAATAAGAAAATAAACAACCCAATTAAAAAATGGACTAAAGACCTTAACGGGCCTCACCAAAGAAGACATGCAGATGAAAAATAAGCATATGAAAAGATGCACCACATCATGTGTCATCTTGGAAATGCAAATTAAAACATACTCTTACCATGTGATCCAGCAATCGTGCTCCTTAGTATTTACACAAAAACCTGAACATGAATGCTTATAACAGCTTTATTCATAATTGCCAAAACTTGAATGCAATCCTCAGTAGGTGAATGGATAAGTAAACTGTAGTCCATCCAGACAGTGGAATAGTATTTAGTGCTAAAAAATAAATGAGCTATTAAGCTAAGAAAGGACATAGAGGAAACATAAATGGGTATTACTAAGTGAAAGAAGCCAATCCGAAAAGGCTACATAATGTATGATTCCAATTATATGTCATTGTGGAAAAGGCAGAACTATGTAGACAGTAAAAATATCAGTGGTTGCCAGGGCTTTGGTGAGGGGATGAATAGATGGAGCACAGAAGACTTGTAGGGCAGTGAAAATACTCTGTATGATACTATTATGATAGATTCATGTCATTTTATATTTATCCAAACCCACAGAATGTACAACACCAAGAGTGACCCTAATGTAAACTATGGCCTTTGGGTGATTATGATGTGTTAATGTAGGTTCATCAACTGTAACAAATGTACCACTCTGGTGGAGGATACTGATGACAGGGGAGGTTACGCACGTGTGGGGGCAGGTGGTAATATAGGAAATCTCTGTGTCTTCCCTGCAATTTTGCTGTGAACCTTAAACTACTCTAAAATTTTTAAATCTTACATTAAAAAGTAATTCTACCTATCACAGTTTGAGGTATAGAGCTAAGGTAGTATTACAGGAAAATATATCTCCTTAACTATCTATATTAGAATACAAGAAATCTGACAATTCATTAATTACCTAGTTAAAGATTTGTGTCCACCTAGAGGGGTGGGATAGGGAGGGTGGGAGGGAGAGGCAAGAGGGAGGAGATTATGGGGATACCTGTGTATGTATAGCTGATTCACTTTGTTATAAAGCAGAAACGAACACACCAGTGTAAAGCAATTATACTCCAATAAAGATGTTAAAAAATAAATAAATAAAATAAAATAAAAGGCAAAAAAGAGAAAGGAAATAGACTAAAAAAATTAAAAATAAAAATAAAAAAGTACTTTCATAGAAATCAGAAGGGTAATCTTAAATTAAGAGCAAAAGTTAAGGAGACAGAAAACAAATAGAGGGAATCAAAAGATAGTTCTTTGAAGAGATTATTGCATATAATAAATTTAGAAAGAAGATTTAACTGCATATGAATCAGATATTAAAATGATTAGAAGGGATGTTATGGACAATATTTAGCCAATACATTTGAAAACTTGGTTAAAATGCAATAACTTTAGAAAAATATGACAAATCGAAAGTAGCTGAAGAAGAAAGAGGAAACATTAGTGTTCCAATAATAATAAAAATTCTTCTCATGAATAAGGTATCAGGTGAAGATGATTTTACAGGTGAGTTTTATCAAACATTCAAAAAAGAAATAATATATTTTAAAACAAAGTCTTCCACAAAAGAGAAAAAAAGAGACCATTCCCCTACTCAGTTGATGTGGGCAGTATAATGTTGGCACAAAAATCAAATAAGGAATATCAAAACAGGAAATATTAAGGACCAACCTCACACCTGAACATAGATGCAAAAATTCGAAATTAATATTAGCAATCTCACACTAGTAACGTTAAGCTTTGTCTTTAAAATCAGGAAGAAGTCATTGATGCCCCCTATAATCATTTTTATTCTATTATCCTGGAGGTATTGGCTAGTGTAATGTAATAAGTAAAATAAAGTATAAGAATTAGAAGAGAAGAAAGAAAACTTTTATTATTGTCTGATAATATAATTGTCTCTATACACAACCTCAATTTTCTGCAGATAGATTATTGGGATAAGAGTATAGTAAAATTGCCAGATATAAGGATAATATACTAAAGTCAGTTGAATTTCTGTATACCTATAAATTATAGAAATTTTAATTTCCAAAAGGATACTATTTATAATAGGAACCAAAAATATATGTAGCCAGGAATAAATAGGAAGTGAGAGATTACTATACTGAAAGAAATTAATTAAGATCTGTATAAATGAAAATATATATCATGTTCATGGATCAAATGACTCAAAAAACTATTCCATTCTCCCTAAATGGATTAATAGATTCAATTAAAAAATTCCCATCAAAATTCCTAAAGAATCTGGAATTGGACAAGCTTGGAATTTGATAAGCTCTTTCTAAAAATTTATATGTAAAAACAAAGGATCAAGAATAGCTTGAATATTCACTAAGAGGATGGAGAAAGGGGAGGAGGAGAAGAAAAGGAGGAAGAAGAAAGTGTCTTACTAAAAATAAATCTCATTATTAAAAAATTTAATTAAGACAATGCAGTCCTGGTATAGAAGAACTGGCCAGTGGTACCAAGCGGAGGATAGGCCCAGCCTATTTGTATATGGCTATCTGATGTATGGCAGAGATAGAATTCCCAGTCAGTTGGGAATGAATAACTATTCACAAATACTGCTAGGACAATTTTCTATGAATATAAAATAAATTTTGAATTCTGCTTTTCACTAATACAAAAAAAAAAATCATTTCTGCTTAGACTCAAACTTAATTGTTAAAGACAGAACTTTGATGAAAGCATAGGAGAACACATCAGAGTAGGGAAGGATTTCTTAAATGAGGCATACAAAGTCCAAGTCATAAAGGACAGGATTAATATATTCAAATTCATTATATTAAAGAACTTATTATTAAAAGACATTGTGAAAAGACAAACAGCAAACTAAGTCAGGAAAAGATTGTTTTCAAAATACGTAACAAAGAAAACCTTATATCCAGAATATGTAAGAATTCTCCCCCAAAATATGTAAAAGCAAACAATATATTTTAAAAAATAGGAAAATATGAAAGAGACATTTGATAAAAGAAGAAATATGGCTAGTCAACCTAACTAATAGTTAAGGAAATACAAAAGAAAACAAAATAAGTTAATTCATATCCATGATATAGATAAAATCTTAAAAGATTGATAATTCCAAATATTGGAAATCATATGGTGGAACAGGAACTTTATAAAGAACCGGTGAGGGTATGAGTTGGTACACCAGTGGAAAACAACTAGGCATTACCTTGTAAAGTTGAGGTCATGCTTACACAAAACCCAGCAATTCTATTCCAAGGAACATAGCATAGAGAACTATTTCTAACTATATGCTTATCAGTTGATATATACAAAAATGTCAATAGAAGTAGGGTTTGAAATAGACAAGAAATAATCCAAATGTACATTGATGGGAGACTAGATAAATAAATCATCTTAAATTCATACACAGTAGACCCTTGAACAACACTAGTTTGAACTGCATGGGTCCACTTATACCCATATGTTTTTATACCCATATTTTTAATAAATAAATTAGAAAATTTTTTGAAGTTTGTGACCATTTGAAAAAAGCTCACAGACAAACCACATAACCTAGAAATATCAAAAATAAGAAAAAGTAAGGTATGTCAAGAATGCATAGAATATATGTAGATACGAGTCTATTTTGTCACTTAGATCATAAAATATATATAAATCTATTATAAAAAGTCAAAATTTATCAAAACTTATGCAATTACATCCCTTATATGGTGCCATGCCAAGCAGAGAGAAATGGAAACAAATTGTAAAGATGCAGTATTAAATCATGACTACATAAAATTGACTGTAGCACATACTCCACTACTGTAACAATTTCGTAGCCATCTCCTGTTGCTATTGCAGTGAGCTCAAGTGTTGGGAATATCTGCTTAAAAGGCTCTGTGAGGCTAATCATGTCCATGTGAGCAGTTTGTCTCTCCAGTAGATTGTGTATCACAGTAAAAAGTGATCCCTTGAGGTTCTTGAGTATTTTTCATCATGTTTAGTGCAATAGCGAAAACCTTGAATAAAACCACGGGACCCATAGAAAGTGCCTCTAGTGATGTTGGAAGTGCTCCCAAGAAGCAGAGAAAAGTCATGACATTACAAGAAAAAATTAAATTGCTTGCTGTGTACCATAGATTGAGGTCTACGGCTGCAGTTGCCCACCATTTCAAGATAAATGAATCCAGCGTGAGGACCATTGTAAGAAAAGGAAATTCATGAAGCCATTGCTGCAGCTATCCCAACAGGCATGAAAGCTTTCCACTTTTTGTGAAATACTTTTTTATCTCATATTGAAACTGCAGCTTTATGTGGGTGCAAGATTACTATAGGAAAGGCATACCTAAAGACTCTGATATGATTCAAGAAAAAGTGAAGTCATTATAACACAACTTAAAGCAAAAGGAAGGTGAAGGATCTAAAGCTGGAGATAATTTTAGAAAGAGGTTTGGTTTTAGAGATGTCAAGATATCAGGAGAAGCAGCTTCTGCTGACCAAGAGGCAGCAGATGAGTTTCGATGCCATTAAGAAGCCTCATTCTCATTGACGAGGAAGGATATCTGCCTGAATAGATTTTTAATGCAGACAAAAATGTCCTATTTTGGGGGAAAAAAAAGCCACAAAAGACATTTATTAGTAAGGTAGAGAAGCAAGCACCAGGATTTAAGGCAGGAAGGGATAAGCCAACTCTGCTGTTTTGTGCAAATGCAGTTGGGTTTGTGATCAGGACTGACCTTATCTGTAAAGCTGCTAACCTCCAAAGCTTGAAGGGAAAAGATAAACAGCAGCTGCCAGTCTTTTGGTTGTACAGGAAGAAGGTCTGGACGATGAGATCCTTTCACTGTATCAGTTCCATCAATGCTTTGTCCTTAAGGTCAGGAACTACCTTGACAGTCAATGACTGCCTTTAAAAGTTCTTTCAATACCAGCCATGCTGAACGCTGAGAGTTCAACACTGAAGGTGTCCAAGTGGTCTCGTTGCCCCAACACAACATCTCTAATTCAGCTTCTAGACCAGGGGGTCATAAAGACCTTTAAGGCTCATTACACATGGTACTCTGTGGGAAGGATTGTCAATACTATGGAAGAAAACCTTGATAGAGAGAACATCATGAAAGTCTGGAAGGATTACACCATTGAAGATGCCATCGTGGTGTTATAGAAAAACCCAAGAAAGCCATCAGCCAGAGACGATAAATTCCTGCTGGAGAAAACTGTGTCCAGACATTGTGCATGACTTCACAGGACTACTACAGAGCCAATCAAGGAAATCATGAAGAGACTGTGGATATGGCAGAAAAAAAAAATGGGGGGGGGGGATGAAGTGTTTTAAGAAATGGATCTTGGAAAAATTCAAGAGCTAACAGATACCACACCAAGAGGAATGAACAGAAGATGACTTGATGGAGATGAGTTCTTCCCACTCAGGGCCAGACGATGAGGAAGAAGACATAGGAGAGGCAATGCTAGAAAACAAATTGCCATTAGACAATCTGGCAGCAGAGTTTTGATGATTCAAGACCGCTTTTGACTTCTTTTAGGACATGATACGGGCACTGAAACTAAAGCAAATGGTGGAAGAAGGATTGGTACCATAGTGAAACATTTTTAGAGAAATGAAAAAGCAAAAAGTCAAACAGAATTATGATGTATTTCTGTAAAGTTACACTGAGTGTGCCTGCCCCTCCTGCCTCCTCTCCCACCTCCTCCTCCTCCTCAGACTACTCAACGTGAAGATGATGAGGATGAAGACCTTCATGATCATCCACTTCCATTTCATTAATAGAAAATAATCATCATACCGTACAGTTAATAGTTATCTGTTGTATGTGTGTGTCTTCATGTGAAAATCTAACAAATATACAGAAAGAACTGTATGAGAATTTTTGTGTCATCAGCATTGCCTAAGTATTCATTGTGTGCAAGACTTGTACTGAAGTGGATAGCCTATCCTTACATAGACATGTAAGAGAGTGACGTTTAGTACAAAATTTAAAATGTTTTAGTTTTCTTATTGTTTGATAACTTTGCTTTCAAAAAATTACATGACCATACAGTATGGCTCTCTGGTAATTGGAGAAATTGCTTATCAGCCCATCATCACAGGTGTTTTTTTAATGTAACAATATTTCCAATACTGTATTATGAATATGACTGTAATATCATATGCCATAAAAATTTTACACTGATTCATTCATTAGGGTATAGGATAGGCTACCGTGAAGCAACTGTATCAATTACACGAGGCTACCATAAAACAATCACATTGCTACTTCTTCATTATCAGTGCATGAATTGCTATACCTGTAAATAAACATGAATTTCTTTTTCAAATGATTTTTTTCATTTTTGATGTCTAGTGTTAGTAATACATATAACATCTACAGTGTTTTGTATCATATAAGACAATATTGATGTAGCTACTGATGGATAGATGATTCATCTTGCAGACAGACGATGTCAGTATCAATGAATACAGTAGAGTACTGTAAATGTATTTTCTCTTCCTTATGATTTTCTTAATATCATTTTCTTTTCTCTAGCTTACTTTATTGTAAGAATACAGTATATAATATATATAACAAATAAAATATGTCTTAATCAACTATTTATGTTATCGGTAAGGCTTCTGGTCAACAGCAGGCTATTAGTAGTTAAGTTTTGGGACAGTCAAAAGTTATACATGAATTTTCAACTGCGGGCGAGGGTCAGTGCCCCTAACCCCTGAGTTGTTCAAGGGTCAATTGTAGTCATATATCACACATTTTTGAAAATAAATGAACCAGGCTATCAACATGGATGAAACTCAAGATATAATATTTGGGGGAAAAAAGTCACTAAAGTGCATGTAAAAGAATGAGTTATTATCAGCATATAAAAGTAAAAAGCAGAAAAAGATAACCAGCATTTTTAGGATATACATATGTGGCAAAACCATGAAGACTATCAAGGGAAATGTTAACGAAAGTTTTAGAATACTGACTCCCCAAAAAGATGTGCAGGAATGGAAATGTACTTGACCTGCATCTAATTTTCCAATTTTTAAGGCAGGTGGTTTGTATATGCTGATTTCTCATATTGTTCTTTGTTAGATTGTACATATATGTCAAATAGTCCCTTTTAAAGTATATTTCACAATAAGACAATTATAAGTACTCTAATTTTATGTCTGAGTCAAGAATATAAGAATTTGAGCTTGATTTTATCTATATGATCTCAAAAATAGTCACCCTCTCCTGCAGTTCATCACTGAAAAAACTACTTAGTTTATCCTAAGTAATTCATCACTATAGTAAGTTCCCTACATACAAACCAGTTCTGTTCTGAGAGCACATTCATAAGTCCAACTTGTTCCTAAGTCCAACAAAGTTAGCCTACGTACCCAACTAACACAATCGACTATATAGTACTGTACCGTCATAGGTTTATAATACTTTTCACACAAATAATACCTGAAAACAAACACAAAAAATAAAGAAAACATTTTTAGTCTTACAGTACAGTACCTTGAAAAGTACAGCAGTACCGTACAACAGCTGGCATACAGGGGCTGGCATCGCGTGAACAGGCAAGAAGAGTTACTGACTGGAGGAGGGAGAGGAGGTGGGAGATGGTAGAGCTGAGGGATCATCAGCAATAGGAGACGAAGGGCAAGCTGCAATTTCACTCACGCCTGACGTTGATGGCACAGGTTCTGGTTCCTTGCTGGAATCAATTCTATCTACCCTCTTGAAAAAATGATCCACTGATGTCTGGGTAGTAGCTTTTTCTCATCATAGATGACACGGTAGCACTGGATTGCATTCTGAACGGCTGCTGCAACCTTCGTGTACCGACGTTTGGGTCCTGTGCCTCAAAAACTAACAGTGCCTCCTCAAATAAAGAAAATCCCCTTGCCATTTCCTGCATCATGAATCTCTTTTGTTCTTCAGTTACTTCTTCCTCTTGTCTCTCTTCTTCCTTTCTCTGGGCCTCCAATTCTATCAGGTCTTCATTAGTAAGCTCCTCGTGTTGCACACGAGGAGTTCAGTGAAGTCGTCCTCTTGCAGATCTAGCTCCAGCTCCTCACTGAGGGTCACTAAGTTGCCGAAGACCTCTTTGGACTCCTCATCCACCTTTTCAAGTCCACGAAAATCATGAACAAACTGTGGGAAAAGTTTCTTCCAAACCCCATTCATGGTGATGGCCATAACCTCACGCACGTTCACGTCTTTGAAAGTTCATAACTTAAAGGTTTATATGTAGGGGACTTACTGTATTTAGGAGTGGTAGCCATTCTGTGTTGCTTTGAGGTAATCACTGCGAATAATTTATCACTGCAGGCTAGGGGCTGAAGTTCTAGAACCTTTATGGGACTGTCCCTGGCTTCCACTGCATCTTAGACTTAACCGACCCAAATCCCTCACATTTCCTGAAACTTTGTTTGAAACCTACTCTTAAATATCACCTCCCGTATCATTCAGGGTTCTAACTAACCTGACACAATTGTTCTTATGTAAACATGCTGATTGTCAACCTTAGCAAGATATGAAAGGAAAATAACTACATATTTTGAAAAGATGACACATTAACTTCCAAGGACATGAAAGAAATTCAAGAAATAGTATGAACTTCAAATAGGCCCTGGTAGAAACAGGGAAACTAGAAAATCATAAACAACTATAGATAAACATCTGCCAAAGTGAAAGACCTCATGGTTGACAAATTTAACAGTCTTTATAGATTTCTATCCTAATGGACTTGCTCTGACACCCTGAATAAATTGTAATCCACAATTACTGAAGCAGCTACGTCTCCTTGAAGTTAGATTTTGAAAACAGGCATATCCAACTATGGCTAGAAACTGTTATTTTAAACAGTGAAAGGAAAGCCTAAGGATAATTCATTTAGGACAGACAAAGATTGGGATATCTCAGTGTTACTTGAAAACACATATAGGCTCAGTTAAGAACTCAATGTTAACTTTTTTTTTTCCTTTCTTAATGTTGATCACAGGAAAAGTGACCTGACAGGGAGACAGGATCACTGATACACTGTTGTCTCTCTCCTAGCCGTAGAAAGAAATATCAGAAAGATCTTTCTAATTCCAATATCCTGTCTTCTTATAGCTACTGAACCCAGTCCATCTCAGATAAGTCCTGATTACTGCCCTACAGCACTGGTTCCAAAGGACTGTTCCTTCCCTCTGGGCAGGAGCAGATATAATTAGCCTGAATCCATTGAAGATAAAAGAAACAGCTTTTGGAAATAGGTCAGAAGAAAGAAACAATCATTGCAAATAAGTAAAGCCTGGTTGACAGACTAATGTAAAAATAGTCTCAGACAGAAGTTTATAACTGTTTGTATTTAGATTGAGAGTACAGGGTCACCATGAAACTTTAACTTTTAATATTGTAAATAAACAATTTCAAAAATAAGGTGTTGCAAAATTAGCTACTATAACCATTTCCCATCATTCTCTATTAGGAGCTGAAGATGCCAGATCAGTCAATCACTTGCTGGGCATCTTTTCCTAGGTCCTCTTAGCAGACAAATGTATGTACATATCTGTCTGAGGGTGGTATTTAGTTGCTGTTTGTGCTGATGGGCTTTTCTCTTCTACTTTGAATTTTTAAAAAACCTGAGGAAATCTTGTTTAGCTATGAACATTATGTTATTAAGCCCTCAGCATGGTTTCTTTATCTAACAGTGAAGGATATAGAAGACTATTGATACTTGTTCCTGAAAAGGCTACGCTGCTTCAACTTTCCAAGGCTTTTTACTGTCTGTTGGGACTAAACCTTCTCTTCTTTTCATCCTTTACTTACCTAAGATTCAATTTATTGCTCGTCAGAAGTCTGCTCGATGGTTTATATGCATTACCTCATTTGGTCTCCCATCCACACTTAATATTTGAGGAAACCAAAGCTTACAGGGGTTAACTTGTCACATGGCTCATAAATGGTGGAATCAAAGCTACTTCCGATTCGCCTGCGCTACAGCTGTGGCCCTGGAAGTGAAGGCCAAGAGGCTTAAACTTCAAAGACATTTTTCTGTGACAACTGACAGGATTCAGTAATCATTTTGATCTGGGACTGAGAGGTAGGGAGTAATCAGGGATAACTGGAGGCTTCTGACGTGGTATCACCAATAACTAAAAGCAAATAAGAGCTCCTGAAGCCAACTCGATGGGAAAAGGAGTGAGTTCGGTTTGGACGGGCTGAGATCTAAGCGGCTGTGGGACATCCAGGTGGTGTCCACTTACAAGTTAAACAAGGTCATATTGTAGTCCTGAAATAAGATACAATGAAAATAAAAAAGAGGAATTTAGGATGTAAACTGCAAAATAAAATTAGGGTAAAAAATCCTTTTGGCTCTAAAAATAATACACACATATATGATACACACATATAATAAATGATATAATGCACACATATATAATATACACTTATTTATAACATAAATAAGTGTATATTTATATTATACAAATAAGTGTATAAATTTATATTTATAATATAAATGAAATATATAGCCACATAAAAGAAATATGCCTAGTTTTCTAATCAGAACAAAAAGTTAACATTATAACCAACAAAAATCTTTCAATTTAGTTAGCTTATTTAAGGAGTTACTTGCACGTTTTGTAAAAAATCCAATAGCTCAAATACACAAAACTTAATTTGGAAAGCAAATGCTACATTGATCTCAGGCTGAAATGAAATAGAATGGGTGGTTATGAGAAGTTTCTCAGAATTTGGGTTTGTTGTACATTGTGAAGTCACTACCAAAGCTCATTTGATTCAGAAATTTTGAGTGGGTGTTACAATCACTATTTAAGATGATGTAGAAGAATCAAACAAGAATTTAAGAGTGGCTATCAATTTTTTTTCTGTTTCTCAGTCTTAAGCGCCTATCATATATAATTTATTTTTGTTATAAATTTATTTATTTTATTTATTTTTTGGCTGCATTGGGTCTTCATTGCTGCACGTGGGCTTTCTCTAGTTGCGGTGAGTGGGGGCTACTCTTTGTTGCGGTGTGCGGGCTTCTCATTGCGGTGGCTTCTCCTGTTGCGGAGCACAGGCTCTAGGCGCACGGGCTCAGTAGTTGTGGCACGCGGGCTCAGTAGTTGTGGCTCACGGGCTCTAGAGCGCAGGCTCAGTAGTTGTGGCGCACGGGCTTAGCTGCTCTGCGGCATATGGAATCTTCCTGGACCAGGGCTCGAACCCGTGTCCCCTGCACTGACAGGCGGATTCTTAACCACTGTGCCACCAGGGAAGCCCCTATTATATATAATTTATTTGCTGGTATTTGTTTTTCAGTATGGTGTTTTTTTGTTGTTTTTAATGAAAGGGATTTCCATAAAAGCTTTTATGGGGCTTTATACAAAAGAAATGTTCCATTCTTTTTATCTCACACACAGAAAGAGAGAAAGAAAGAGAGAGAGAGAAGGAAAGCATAAAAGAAAAGAATAAAATCTGACTTAATTTAAGCTCTGCCTAAACTTTCAAAACTACAAGGCGTTAAGTACGATTATTAAATTAAATACAAATGTTAAAACATCTTGACTTATGCCACTATACCATATGTGCTAATTTCTTTGAATTGTTTCCAGCTAGACATCAATTTTTTTTAAAGGGAGTTAAAGAAAAAGAAGAATGGAAAATTCTTAACCTGGATAGGTAATAATCTGCCTGCAAATTGTTCATTTATGTCACCAAAGGGAAAGGGGAGTTTGCATTAATACCGCATGCTAATATGCTTCCTCCAGCTTTTCCCACATACTTTAACCCAAATTGCTCATATTACTCCAGAGAAATGTCACAGATTGTCTGTGCAAGCTAATTTTTATAGATTTGCATGAAAAGCTTGGGAAACACAGACAGAAAAAGCTCTACCCATCATGGTCACTCACTAGATGACTTTCAGAACTCTTTGGATATAAAAAGAAACCCCATCACAGCTTTTGAACATCCAACTGCCAAATACACTATGGCTTTTCGTTGACTAGAGTAAAAGGTATCAGATGGTTTTGTTCCTAAAATACATAAGTGATCTAAAAATGCTTAGCTGCTTTCTGTTGTATATGGAGTGACTCAAATTTAAAATACATCTCTCCTCTCTAATGGCTATTCTATTTAAACAAGACATATTCAAAATAACTATTGAAAACCATAATCTGTCCATTAAATACATGGGCCAGACGCTTAGCTTTAAACAAATTCGGAAGTTTGTTGGCACTTAGTGAGTTTGTTTCATAGAGACACACAAGAATATTTAAAGATCTAGTCCAACTACCTTTCACAGATGTGGAAAAACTGAGGCCAGTGAAGGGCAGTAACTTCCCCTTGGTCCTAAAACTTATAAGGTGACAAGAGTCAGAACTTTACCCCACGTGCCAGCCTCCCAGTTCAATGATGTTCCTCCTGGTTTGATTTCTTCAGGATTGCTAACACACAGGAGGATAAAACTCTCATCCTGTGCACTGGCAATAACAATCAGTTGTTTAATCTCCCAATTGCTATTTCTCTAGGAAAATGAAGTGTTTCCACCAGAACTGAAAATCTGAAAAGAAAAAAATATATATATGTGTGTGTATATATATATATATATATATATTTTTTTTTTTTTTTACACATCCACTTCCAATAGTACAGTCCTGGGAAGGAAAGACACACCACAGTCCTGGTCTAGAAAAAGACCATCAACAAAGGCTAGAGAGACTATAAATTAAGTGAACAATTTTCAGCAACTAAATGGACACATAGAAATGAGGAAAATTAATTTTGTTTCTGAATCCACTCTACTGTGCATGTGACTCGTGCTTGCTAATGTTGAGTCACTCTGTGATGAAAATACTGGGCCCATTCCTCTCCGGTCTTACCAACACATATAACACAAATGTCATCAAGTGTGTGTGAAAACATTTCTTTGCTGTTTCTCTTTCCTACTAGATTGTCAGCTCCGTGAGTGTAGAGACCATGTTTGTTCCATTTATCTTTATAACTCCAGTGCCAGGCAGTGCCCCATGCATCATGGGTACTCTTTAAAATTGTGTAAAATGCACTAATAAAGAAGAGGTCTGTGTTCTAACAGGAATAGGGGCTACAGACTATTGCTGCTCTCTTCTGTTCCCACAGGCCTAAATTCCTGAATCCCTTTACTCAAGCTTAATCCTGAAATTAGACACAAGTTTATGCCATGGAACGCTTAGTGGATTAGCAGGCAAGCCTAGACTCTGTTGACTACCTGGATGATGTAATTAACTTCTCTGGGCCTTAGTTTTCTCGCCTATAAAATGGGGAGAATATTTGCCAAAGTTTCCTCTTAGGGCTCTTGTGAGAATTAAATAAAACAAAGCTATGTAGAAATCATATTCGGCTATTTAGCCAAAAGGCCTATCACTCCCCATGCCACCATCACCGTCCTGGGACCCCCTCTGGGAAGCTACTCTTCTCGCTTCTCTGAGTATACATTTGTCCCATGCACAGAAGGCTCTTATCAGGAGCCATTCCAATGCTAATGGCAGCACCCACTTGAGTCTCCTGTGCAAATAAATTGTTAAGAAGGAAAGTAAGTATATTCCTTTAAAATGACATTTTCTGAGGAATAACATAGTTTACTTTAGGAGTTTCCACGTGGAAACTTTCAATAGTGCATTGTTGATTCACTGCCTTTTAGTGGATTTTATTTCTAAAGATGTTTACTTCTAAAAATTTGTGGATGATGACAATGGAGTCTGAATCTTTGAGCCTCATGTTGTGGTAATTCTTTTTTTTTTTTTTTTGTGGTAATTCTTTGAACATGAATTAACATTCCCAGAGAAAACACATTTTGTCTTATTTTTATAGAGGCCGTGGAGTTTTTTCAGGAGCTGAGTAGTTTTGAGACCTTCTGAACACAGAAATTAGTTTTTAAATTATGCTAAAAGATTTGAAATTATATTTCTTTTGTTAGAGAGATGTTTCTTCTTCAATTGTAAATCAATTACCTCTGATAAAAATATATTGTCAAAGGTGTCAGCTATGGAGCTCATCATAATTCTTTGGTATATGGAAACAAAAAAGCACTTTTTATATTAAATTCTCCAATGGAGTGTTTAAATTTGGCTTTGGTAGCTTCTCTTTGTTCCTATGCAGTAAACAATTACTCTTCTCAGTAAGTTTAGAAAAAGGAAATGTATCTAAAAAATTGAATTTTCTTTTTGCTTGAAAGTTATTGAAGTGAGCAGGTTTTTTGTTTTGTTTTTTGCTTTTTTGGCTTATTTTAACCTACAGTATGAAGCTTGAAGATTGACTAAGCAAGCAAATCATTCAGGCTCTTAATCTCAAGAAATTCTACAGCAGAGTAAGCTCACTACATATATATATACATATTTTTTAATTATTTATTTATTTATTTATGGCTGTGTTGGGTCTTCGTTTCTGTGTGAGGGCTTTCTCTAGTTGTGGCAAGCGGGGGCCACTCTTCATCGTGGTGCGTGGGCCTCTCACTATCGCGGCCTCTCTTGTTGCGGAGCACAAGCTCCGGATGCACAGGCTCAGTAATTGTGGTTCATGGGCCTAGCCGCTCTGCGGCATGTGGGATCTTCCCAGACCAGGGCTCGAACCCGTGTCCCCTGCATTGGCAGGCAGATTCTCAACCACTGTGCCACCAGGGAAGCCCGATATATATATATTTTAAATTAATTAATTAATTAATTAATTTATGGCTGCGTTGGATCTTCGTTGCTGCGTGCGGGCTCTCTTTAGTTGCGGCTAGCGGGGATTACTCTTTGTTGCTGTGCACAGGCTTCTCATTGCAGTGGCTTCTCTTGTTGCAGAGCACGGGCTCTAGGAGCGTGGGCTTCAGTAGTTGTGGCTCGCGGGATCCAGAGCGCAGGCTCAGAAATTGTGGCGCAGGGGCTTAGTTGCTCCACAGCATGTGGGATCTTCCCGGACCAGGGCTTGAACCCATGTCCCCGGCACTGGCAGGCGGATTCTTAACCACTGCCCCACCAGGGAAGTCCAAGCTCACTATATTTTAAAGTACAATTGAAACACATCTCAAAGCTAACTAAGAGTTACTAAACCTACTTTGGAAGAAGACTCTTGGAACCGGTCATCATCATCATTTACAAAAGACTTTTTTGAATTACTACCTTGCATAGGACATTCTTATAAGGGTTGCTTATAAAAAATTGTACAAGAAATAGTTTGCTCAAGAAGCTACTAACCCTGTTGGTATTCAGTACCTATGTGGTTCAAGTTAACCACCAATACAAGCAAGAGAGTAATTTCAGTGAAAAGACCAGATTTTGCATCAGAAGGGTCCCAGTTCTTCTGGTTTTAAGAACTTGGACAGCTTGTTTAATCTCATTCAGTCTCTATTTCCTCAACTGTAAAATGGGGTTATTGATACATTTATAGGATTTTTATGGATTCAAAAATGTGGTTCTGGATGTGAAAGCATTTTGTAAATTGTGCAATTTACAGATATGTACAAATGGCAAGTTTTATTTAAAGACAACATATGCTAGGACCATGAACACTGTCTACACAATAAATGATACAGCAGTTCAGAGGAGGAAACAGCTTGTCCTGGCAGGGAGTGCTTTCAATGAAGTATATTGAAAGGTTCGTTTAAGCCTAAAATTAAGTTAGGCAAATTGTGGAAAAACACTGCTTTGATTATGCTTTTGAACAAAGAAAGTCCCTTTCTCACCAAGTTAACGGTATAGCTTTCTTTTTCATCTTTACATTTGTGCCAACTGAAACCATGTCTAGATTTGAAAATGTGGTTTCAAATCCAGCCTCATCTAAAATGTATTTTCTTCGATAGAGATATCTTTGCTAATTTCAGCAGGAAGTGTGATAGAGACACGTGATCAGCAGAGAGATGGAGAGAATGTGACCAGCAGCTGATTGGACCTGAGCCCAAGAACAGTCATCAGATATTAACCACTTCGAGCCATAATCTTGAGTGCGTGGAATGCATGTGAATGGGTCATTTAATTTCCTATCATCCAGTCAGCTCAGTTCCCTTACACGGAATGTTCTATTTAGGTTCTTTTCTGTTTTGTAAAGTTCTTGATTGAAACATCTATATTAGAACTGAAATTGTAAAACTGAGAGATCTAAAAAGGACATTCCATTTTTGTTTCTCCCTGCAATTCAACTGCCAGCCTCACTTAAACTTTTATCTACCATTTATATATTTTAATTTTTTTGTAAGCATCTTTTCTGTGCAATTACCATCCCTTCCCAAACAGTAATACTATTTTATTATTCTACTACCAATTTTCAGATTCTTTTCATGTTATGAAAAGTAAGCCCATACTTTTCCTTCCATTTTGTAGATACACACGTTGATGAAAAAAAATAAAGATACAAAGTAGCTTTCATGAATCCCTTAATTTTTTAAAGAGGAACGTTATATTTTAATATGATATTCAAAACTGGATGCTGAGTCATGCCCTTTGTTACCACAAGATAAAAGAATAAAGAAAGCAGAAATTTAATCAGCATATATCAGATTTTTAGAGTATTTCTTACACGCAGTAGCTGTGGCCAGTAACAAATGTGACCAGCCTAGCTTTATTTTTTGGCAGAAGATACTTTTTATTTTAGTTTCCCTCAGATAGTCAAAAAAATCAAAAGTTTTGGGGTCTGATAGACCTGGATTTGAATCCCAGTACCACTGTATACTGTGTATTCTTTTTTTTTTTTTTTTTTAACATCTTTATTGGAGTATAATTGCTTTACAATGGTGTGTTAGTTTCTGCTTTATAACAAAGTGAATCAGTTATACATTGTATACTGTGTATTCTTGAACAATGATTGACTTAGTCCCTCAATACCTCATTTTCTTTGTATAGAAAATGGAGACACTCCTGAACACCTTGTGAGGATTAAAATGAGATAGTACATGTAAAGTTCACGACAGTGCACCTAGGACATATTATGTATTCAATAGTGATGAGTTCTCTGACTCTTTTTTCAAAATAAGCTTTTGTTATTATAGGTCACTAAGATTGTGAGATTAGGTTACTGAAGCATAACCTAGCTTATTCCCAATAAGCTGATAGTGAGGAAATTGACATTTCAGGGTGGAAGGACAGCAGTCCATGATATGTACAACTGAAATAACTTAGAAGGTAGACAAGGTATCCAGTGAGCTTAGAGATTTAGGAGAAGCTGGAGAACAGAATGTCAGTGCCATTGTTAATTGCCATTGTCTGCATATGCAAAATATAAGAAACACATGACCTTAGAAAAGAGCAGACTGATTTACAAAAAGGAGTGAAAGGACATGGAGGGAGGCCACAATGTTAGAATTTTATATGAATGGAACAGACAACTACACTTCTCGAGCTTAAACAGGAAAAACATAAAAATTTTTTTTCATATCTTTATTGGAATATAAACGCTTTACAATGTTGTGTTAGTTTCTGCTGTACAACAAAGTGAATCAGCTATATGTATACAAATATCCCCACATCCCCTCCCTCTTGAGCCTCCCTCCCACCCTTCCTATCCCACCCCTCTAGGTCATCACAAAGCATTGAGTTAATCTCCTTGTGCTAAAAAAAAACAAAATTAAGAAATGCTCTGAGAGGGGGCTTCCCTGGTGGCGCAGTGGTTAAGAATCCACCTGCCAATGCAGGGGACGCGGGTTTGAGCCCTGGTCCGGGAAGATCCCACATGCCGCGGAGCAACTAAGCCCATGCGCCACAACTACTGAGCCTGGGCTCTAGAGCCCGCGAGCCACAACTATTGCAGCCCGCGCACCTAGAGCCCGTGCTCCACAACAAGAGAAGCCACCACAATAAGAAGCCCGTGCACCGTAACGAAGAGCAGCCCCCGCTCGCTGCAGCTAGAGAAAGCCCATGCGCAGCAACGAAGACCCAACACAGCCAGAAATATAAATAAATAAGTAAATAAATAAATAAATAAATTTATAAAAAAGAAATGCTCTGAGGATAAAGGCTGATTAAAAACTTGACTTTGTAATAAGAATCAAAACAAAGGTATACTTATTCATTGTTAAAACTTCTGAATAGATTAATGGGGTGCCCAGGAAATTCTTAAAATTGGACAAAATGGCTCAGTGAATAGAGACTAAAGTTGTAGCTCTCCCACCAAAGTCCGATATTTCCAAGGTATTCACAATAAGGCAAGAAAGAGAAGCATGAGGGAGAAGAAAACAACAAAAAAGGGCATATATACACATAATATATATGTATATACATGCATACATGTACACTTCTTAGATTTGTTTTATATATACTAATATATATAAAATCTAAGAAGTGTGTCTAGAAAAGAACAAAGAACCATGGCTAATAGTACATGGAACTAACTGAAATTTAATAGATAAGAAGCCAATCATTTTAAGAAAGTTTATAGCTATAGATACCATGAGTCTGGGCTAAGAAAGACTTTTTCAAAACGGAAAATTATCCTTCAGTCTCCACGTTTCTACAGGCTGAGAATGCTTCTAGCTTCTAAGAAGAGGCAATTTTCCAGCGCTCACTTCACATGGGGCCAAGGAGGATAATGAGTAAAAGAAACAAAAACAAACATGCAGAGAAAGGAAACAAAGGCCACCAGAGAACAATGGACTGGAGAGCCCCTCCCAGGGAACAGAACTGGACAAAACCAAGGAATATTCCCATCCTGCGGGCGTAGAGGGATTTCAGAAACTAGCATATCCAGGTATACAAAAGTTTTTCCAAAGGGTTTATAACTGATTCTAAACCATTATAACGAGTGTAAGCAGCATACATGACCACATTTTGTGTATAAACCTGCCTGCATTACATTCAGAGTGCACGTGTAGGAACTTAAAGTGCTAATTCTGATTCCTCTTTATACGCTAGGCACCATCACCAACCACACACACACAGCAGCAAAATGGTGAGCATGATGATGATAAAGAGTGGGCCATAAAATGGCACAATCTAGCCTTATTGCAAGTCAGAAAATACAGATTTAATAAATGAATGCTTGCCACATTGATTACCTATTCTTCATAAATAAGTAATGAAACCATCTTCAATGTACACTTCTTATAACTTAAATTCCACTTGTTGAAAACATCACTAGCTGTGCCATTACCTTTTCTGTTTATTTTCTTTTTTTAATTAATTAATTAATTAATTAATGTAGGCTGCGCCGGGTCTCAGTTGCGGCACGCAGGATCGTCATTGCGGCATGTTTAGTTGCGGCCTGTGGGCTCCTTAGTTGTGGCGTGCAAACTCTTAGTTGCGGCATGCATGTGGGATCTAGTTCCCTGACCAGGGATCGAACCCGGGCCCCCTGCATTGGGAGCGTGGAGTCCTACCCACTGGACTAGCAGAGAAGTCCCCTCTGCTGATTTTCTTAACATTCAACTTCAATCATGTGGCCTCCCTACTCATAATCTTTCCATGACTCCCCATTACCTTCCAAATCATGGATAAACTCCTCACTCTGGCATTCTAGGCTCTTCTCCTTGGGAACCCCTCTAATCTTTCCAGCTTTATTTTTTGCCTCCAGTATAGTTGCACAGAACTTCCACCAAAGTGGGCGAGTAGAATGGGTGGTGCTTTCTGCCCTGGTGTAGAGAGCAGTTCCATCTACCAGAAGATAAAACTGAAGATGTTTCATGCCACAAATCCTTGTTGGACTCTTAGAAATAACAGCGCCCCCTTCCTTACACTGTCAAAACAATTTGACCCTCATTGAGTCCCCTTTCTGGCCTATCAAATCTTTGTTTTAAATCTTGTTCCTGATGGTATTCACCCAGAGGTTTCAAACCCAGCTGGGCTACTGGACTTTTGCCTTTGGAAACTTGCCCTGCCCCTGTGTTGACACCATGGCATCCATCCATTTCTGACTCCTGGTCTTTGCTCTCAGATTTCCTTTTGGCAACTGTGTAGTTCCTTCAGCTTCAGCCGGTCCTGACATCACTCTTCATGCGACTTGGCCCCATCTGTCATTCAGTCATCCTTCCCGCCCTTCTTGGCTTCAGCATCTGTTTACCCAGGATCCTGCCCTCAGGTGGGGATTGGAAACACCCTCCTCTGGGAGTCTGCAGCCGTCCTCACACTATACCCTATGCTACAGCCAAACTAGCCTAGTCATCTAGTCTGGCGTCTGCCTAGAATTTCCATCTTCTTGCTAGGGCTTTGAAGGGTGGGAAGATATTGTCTGTCCTTCTAGATCTATCCTAAATGTCACCTCTTCTGTGAAGCTTTCTTTATCTCACTCCCCTGGACAAAAATCAAGCAGTTCTCTCTCTGTACTCTCATAGAACTTTTTGTTTCTTCTAATTTGTATTAATTTCATCATTTCAAAATTCCAAACTAAGCAAAGGCTTCATCTGCTTTTATGGCCTGGCTCAAATGCCACTCTCTGTACCTCTCTTTGGCTTTCTCCCTGTTCACAGCAGAAGGAAACAATTTCTTCTCCTGTTTCCTTGACATTCATGACAGATCTAAGTACCTCAATAGCAAGAATATACTTTGTTCTTCTTTGTATTCTTTATGCCCAGCTCAGTGCATTGTCAATAGGTCTCTGTAAGACCTCACTGATGACATGGACTTTTACCTACATTATTTCATTTGATCCTCACAATGACAAATAAGGAAAAAAGAACAGCTATTCTCTTCATGAGAAGAGGAAACCGGGGCTCAGAGTAGCTAATCAGGTTAGTCCAATCTTGCATAGGTATAAACAGAACCAGGTCTTAAACAGACTTTAAGTCTAATTAACTTACTACTATTCATCCATTCATTTATTCATTCATTATCTGGATATCAGAGTTTCAAAGGCAAATGAAACATGCTGTTACCCTAAAAAGACTCACCTAATGATGAGATTTTAAAAATCTAATAAAATACAGTTTAACGCATGCTTTGGTAGGAAAAAAGCATAGAATTGTACCATAACACATATATGACTGTATACCCAGCTTAGATGGGGTTGGGAAAGGTCCTGGAAACAATTTTAGATGGGATAAATCCTAAACCGGATCTTAGAGGATAAGTAGCTGTTATTCAAATGAGTAAATGGGGGTAAGAAATTTCTGGACACGAAGAAAGCAGCTGTAAAGCCATGGACTTGTGAGAGGAGATGGCCCTTCTGGGGAGCTGCAAGCATACTGGAATAGCAGCTGTGCAGAGTATGAGGCAGACAGAGAGTTGAAACACTTCTTGGAAGAGATGGTATCTAAATAACAAAGAGTGTCAGAGCAGAATTACTCAGCTCGTATTTGGCTTCCCTGTTGCCCATGAAGGGACAATGATATTTTTTAAAAAAGCAAATCCATCTTGGTCATCATCAAGATTTAAAACTGGAAGTTGTATGATAATAGTGGTTTCCTCTCTCTGGGAAAATAAATAAATAAATAAATAAATAAATAAATAAATAAATAAATAAATATATATACACACATACACACGTATATATATGATATATATCAACTATAGGTCATATATGTCATATTGCATATCATTTTATACTATACATATATCTTGCTTTTTGAGTTATTCTTGGCAAGGTCATTGTTCTGTCACAAAATAACTCCACCACAGCTGAAAGTCGTTATCAGAATGATATTTGATATCAATATATGAAGTGAGTAAACAAAAATAATTTGGCTCAAGTGACATTCTTCCATTAGATTACTGGAAAAAACTTACTCATGTTACTTTCTAATACTGTCAGATCTCTGCAGAATGATACAAAAGGGGTAGCAATTACTAGAATATAAGAAGTATTCTCCCAGTGTTTAGAAAGAACATAAAAATAATTCCCCCAAATACAAACCATTAAGTTTAATTTTGGTCCTCTTTAAAATTTTAATGTGGATTATCAATTGTTTTTTGGCCCTTATAAAGGTAATGCCTAGAAACCAGCATAGGTTCACTTAGAGCAGACTATGCCACAGAGAGCTCATTTGTTTTTTGTGGTTTTTTTAAACATTTTTTATTTCTTTAATGTTGTATCTATTTTATTTATTTATTTTTGGCTGCACTGGGTCTTTGTTGCTGCGTGTGGGCTTTCTCTAGTTGCGGTGAGCAGGGGCTACTCTTTGTTGCGGTGCATGGGTTTCTCATTGCGGTGGCTTCTCTTGTTGCAGAGCATGGGCTCTAGGTGTGCGGCCTTCAGTAGTTGTGGCTCGCGGGCTTTAGAGTGCAGGCTCAGTAGTTGTGGCGCACAGGCTTAGTTGCTTCGTGGCATGTGGGATCTTCCTGGACCGGGGCTCGAATCCATGTCCCCTGCATTGGCAGGCAGATTTTTAACCACTGCGCCACCAGGGAAGGCCCTCATTTGCTTTTTTATAGCCTGACCACACAGGTAGAAAATAGAAGTTCTATGGCAATGCTATAGTGTCAAATATCTATATTCAATCAAAATAATTTGAATAAACTCTTATAATGACTTTTTGGACATGCGTGATATAACTAAGTAAAAAATAAATTGTCCTGATTGAATTCTAGCCAGAGTGCTTATTAATAGAGCTGAATATCAACTTACACTGTAGTGTCCAGAGACATTACTTTGCCCTATTCTGTTCAACAAGTTTGTCAGTTACTTTAACAGCTTAGAAGGCATGCTTATTACATTTTTTAGTGATATAAAGCGGAGAAATCTTAATTCAGTATGAGAAAAGCAGGATTCTAAAAGTCTTCTAAAGAATATAGACTGTAAGACCAAATATTTAATAAGAATAAATATAAATAAAAATGGGGGGTTGGGACGAATTGGGAGATTGGGATTGACATACATACACTATTGATACCATGTATAAAAGAGATAACTAATGGGAACCTACTGTACAGCACAGGGAACTCTACTCAGTGCTCTGTGGTGACCTAAATGGGAAGGAAATCCAAAAAAGAGGGGATATATATATACGTATAGCTGATTCACTTTGCTGTATGGTAGAAACTAACACAACACTGTAAACAACTATACTCCAATGAATAAATAAATAAATAAATAAATAAATAAATAAATAAATAAAATGTAATCCTGTATTTAAAAAAAAAATTGAGTATGTATAAAATGGACGTTACATTTTATTTTAAACGTCTCAAAGACTTTGGAATACACTGACAGAATTGTAATGTAAGACCAAGACAATGAGAGTTATATGTCATATTTGCCTGCCCTCAGTTGTTCTAATGTGGATTTCAGATTTTAATCGAAATACTAGCAAAGTGTGATACATCTAGAGAAGGATGACTGAGATGGTGGTCAGGAATTGTTGAAAACTTGGGGACTTTTTTGCTCAGATGATTTGGAATTATAAATCCTATTTTTCCATCTTACAGTTCGTCTCCATGAAAATTCAGGAGAGAATACAGAAGAACTGTCATGAGGGAGGAAATAAACTTATTGCGACAGGAAAATGAGTATATAGGAAGCATACTTTTAACTTGCTGTAAGGTATCACTTTTTCCTAATTACAGATGTTGAAAACTAAACAGGCTATATTGAGATGATGAGTATGTATTTTTTTTAATTTAAAAATGAGTTTTTAATTCATTTACTCATTCGATAGCTATTGAATGACTAGCCTGTGTCAAGCATTGTGCTGCGTATTAAAGACACAAAGGATAATTACAAATAGGACCTGCTCTCAAGGAGCTCCTGGGTAGGAATGAAGTGGGAGTGGAAGACACATGATAAATAATTATAATAGAATGTAAAAGGTGCTATAGTAATTGTCTTCAACAAGCCATAGCAGTGGATAGAATTACCAGTTCTGTCCCAGGAATAAGGGAATATCTAGGAAAGCTTCATTACCATAAAAAAATATTAGCTAAGAAGAGTCAGCTTTTTCTATGTGTGACGTTCTATACTAAATGCTGTGCACCCATTATCTGATCTAATCCTCAAGACCACCCTATAGTCCATTGTTTTTCTCATTTTACAGATTAGGAAACCAACACACAGTAAGGCTGTGTAATTTTGCCAGGGTTACCCAAATACTAAGTGGCAGAGCTGAGTTATAAACCCAGGAAATTTCACTCCAGGGACTATATTCTTAACCAGTGTTTTCCAAAATCTTTGTTACAACCAACTGGTGAGTCATGAAATCAATACAGTGTCTCTAACATCACTTTAAAAAATTAATAGAAAATATCTGGGCACACTATACATAGTAAGGATGAATATTGTTTTAATATTGTTTTTAAGAAACTCTTGGTTTAGCTACAGAAGTGTGTGTACAGGTGTCTGTATTAAGTCACAATATAAAATGTATTTCTTATAGCTGTGTATTAGTTATCTACTGCTGAATAACAAGTAACCCCAAACCTTAGTAGATTAAAAGAGCAACATGTATTATCTCACGGTTTCTGTGACTCAGGAATCTGGGCATGACTTGGCTGGGTCCCCAGACTCTAGGTCTCTCACAAGGCTACAGTTCTCTCAAGGCTTGATTGAGAGTACAGTAAGTCCCCAACATACAAACGAGTTCCCTTCCAAGAGCGAGTTCACAAGTCCAATTCGCTCATAACTCCAACAAAGTTAGCCTAGGTACCCAACTAACACAATTGGCTGTATAGTACTGTATTGTAATAGATTTATAATACTTTTCACACAAATAATACATAAAAAACAAACAAAAACAAAAATAAAGAAAACATTTTAAATCTTACAGTATAGTACCTTGAAAAGTACAGTAGTACAGTACAACAGCTGCCATACAAAGGGCACATTTGCATCTTTGAAATTTCGCAACTTGAAGGTTCATGTGTAGGGGACCTACTGTATTTACTTCCTAGTTCACTTGCTTGGCTGTTGGCAGGATTCTATTTCTTCTAGACCGTTGTACCAAGGCCTCAGTTTCTCACACACTATTGGCTGGCAGCTTCCTTCAGTTTCTTGCCCCATGGTCTCTCTGTAATCATGTCTCGACATGGCAGCTGGCTTCAGAGAGCAAGTGAGAGAGCAGGAGGGCCAGAGAGTGTCAGCACCAAAAGAGGGATAGTGAGATAGAAGCCATAGTCTTCTGTAACCTAATCATAGAAGCGACATCCTTCTACTTCTGCCATATTGTATGTGTTAAAGCCCAGTTACTAGGTCCAGCCCACACTCTGAGGAGAGGATTCCTCACAGGCATGAAATCCAGGCAGTGGGTATCAATGGAAGTCAGGCCAGAATCTGCCTAACATGAGCAGGCTATAGGTATTGAGAATTACATACCTCACTTCCCTTAAACTTGCATAATTAAACTTAAGGAGCTGTATGGGTGTGATTCTTTCACAGGGAGAAGATTGGCATAGAGAAGCTTCACTGTCCTCTCCTTTTAAAAAGCTTAAAATCTAAGTACTTTCCCTACAGCTTTGATAACCATCATTTCTAACACGTAATAGTATCTACAACACGTCAGGCACTGTTCTAAACCTCTCACGAATATTTTAGCTCATTTAATCTTCAAAAGTACAATATGAAGCTGTCCAGTTTTCCCAGCACCACTTATTGAAGAGGATGTCTTTTCTCCATTGTATATTCTTGCCTCCTTTATCAAAAATAAGGTGACTATATGTGCGTGGGTTTATCTCTGGGCTTTCAATCCTGTTCCATTGATCTATATTTCTGTTTTTGTGCCAGTGCCATACTGTCTTGATTACTGCAGCTTTGTAGTATAGTCTGAAATCAGGGAGCCTGATTCCTCCAGCTCCGTTTTTCTTTCTCAAGATTGCTTTGGCTATTCGGGGTCGTTTCTGTTGCCATACAAATTATAAAATTTTTTGTTCTGGTTCTGTGAAAAATGCCATTGGTAATTTGATAAGGATTGCATTGAATCTGTAGATTGCTTTGGATAGTATAGTCATTTACTCCTGCACTGTTGGTGGGAATGTAAATTGATACAGCCACTATGGAGAACAGTATGGAGGTTCCTCAAAAAACTAAAAATAGAACTACCATACGACCCAGCAATCCCACTAGTGAGCATATACCCTGAGAAAACCATAATTCAAAAAGAGTCATGTACCACAATGTTCACTTCAGCACTATTTACAATAGTCAGGACATGGAAGTAATTAAGTGTCCATCGACAGAGGAATGGTTAAAGAAGATGTGGCACATATATACAATGGAATATTACTCGGCCATAAAAAGAAATGAAATTGAGTTATTTGTAGTGAGGTGGATGGACCTAGAGTCTATCATACAGAGTGAAGTAAGTCAGAGAGAGAAAAGCAAATACCGTATGCTAACACATATATATATGGAATCTAAAAAAAAAAAAGGTTCTGATGAACCTAGGGGCAGGACAAGAATAAAGACGCAGATGTAGAGAATGGACTTGAGGACACGGGGAGGGGGAAGGTTAAGCTGGGACGAAGTGAGAGAGTAGCATTCACAAACATACACTACCAAATGTACTAGATAACTAGTGGGAAGCAGCTGCATAGCACAGGGAGACCAGCTCGGTGCTTTGTGACCACCTAGAGGGGTGGGATAGGGAGGGTGGGAAGGAGACGCAAGAGGGAAGGGATATAGGGATATATGTATGCATACAGCTGATTCACTTTGTTATACAGCAGAAACTAACACAACATTGTAAAGCAATTATACTCCAATAAAGATGTTAAAAAATTAAAAAAATAAAAATAAATTAAAAAAAATTTTTTTAAGTACAATATGAGTTAGATAGTATTATTATCACCTTTGTCTTTCAAATGAAGAAACTGATGCAGAGAGAGGGCACAGAGTTACTAAGTGGCAGAGCTGGGACTTGATTCCAGAGAAAATGCTCTTTGTCACTATGTATAATAGAAGGCCTCCCATTGAATCTCCTAAAAGCTAGACCCAATGCCCCTTCTCTACCTCATCTTCTTTGATCTTCCTGCAGTATTTGGTCTGTTGACAACACAAAATTTCTTAGCATTTTCATTTCCCTTGGCTTTCAGAACACTACAACATCAAGGCTATAGATCAGGCAATCCCTTCCACTGATATCAGATCATGGTACATATGTACTTTGTCTCCTCTATTAGATTTTAAGCCATTTACAGGTACAGATCAGTTAAAGATGTCTGTGGAACTGGTAGAGTGAGTGCATAATAATTGATTGGCTAACCTTAGAAACTTTCCATTCATACTGAACGTAGGAATTACGCTCTCGCTGTGTATATTCACTCCACAAACTGGTATGGGGCAGCTACTCCATGTCAGGCACTGTTCTAAGTGCTGGGTGAATAGCAGAGAATAAGCTAGACAAAACTTAGCTCTCATGGAGCTTATATGCTACTTACATGACTTTAAAAAAAAATAAATACAAGAAATGGATTCTGATTAACTCACCTCAACCTACAGCCAAACACTAGTAAGCCATAAATACACAAATCACCAGAGAAATGGTTGCCATAGAAAACTGAACAGATTTAGGTGTCTTTCTTTACATTCAAAATCATGAAATTCTTCCTCAGTAAAGTGCTGTGTCTCTACTGAATGTTCAGAAATGTTCTAGGCATTGATATAACAGACACCAAAAGGAAATGAAAAAGATTCTCATTTTTATCCTTGGCTGTAAGTACTTCTATTGCCTGCCTTTTCAAGGAATAAAAGATAGAGCTTAATGTAATAATTTTCTTTCCAGAAGAATTCAGAGCCTGTTTTCTTATTCAGCATATTACTTTCTCAGGTTTCCTGACTTCCCGTAGCACTATTTTCATATCAAATATTCATATTTTCTGGACAATCCATGTTTTCCCCAGCCAACGCCACCCCCCCCCCTCTTTTATTTTAGTTCACTAATTCTTAAGGGCACCCTGTTGCCTCACTCAGCTGTTCTCAGTTTCAACTACGCAAGCACATTCTGGAATTATCTCATTATAATAGTCCAGAAATATGTCATAAATTAGGATTCTATTGTGGTTTAATAATTAGCTGCAACCATAGAAAGAATTTCACACCAGATGCGGAAAAGCATTTTGACCCTGCCAGGGGGCCTATTTTCTTATTCATTTGCAAATTTCCCAGTTCTTTTCTGCAAGATGATTTCTAAATCCTACAAGGTCTAACCTACACAGCTAACTGGGGGCCTCATAAGGCTGCAATTACCCTTAAGTGATTTGTTTCTTTATTATGATCCTTGGCAAGTAATATTTATGGGACATCAGAAGTACCAAAGTTATCCAGGTCCTTTTGAAATTAGAAAAGAATCTGTGCTACTACCCACCCACTACTTTGTGTATATGGCTTTGATGAAGCCTACAAGTTTTTCAAATAAGATATACTCCCAAAGATTGTGTCCTGTTTTGGATGATAAATGCTTCCTTAGGCACTGGGGAGGTCGATGTGGAGACAGTCATTTGTTTTTTTTTTGTTTGTTTATTTGTTTGTTTCTAGCCATTCAAACAACTGAATGTAGTAATAGGGAGAGAAGAACATTTAAAAAAAAATTTCTATTGGACTACAGTTAATTTACAATGTTGTGTTAGCTTCAGGTGTACAGCAAAGTGATTCAGTTATACATATACATATATCTATTCTTTTTCAAATTCTTTTCCCATTTAGGTTATTACAGAATATTGAGCAGAGTTCCCTGTGCTACAGTAGGTCCTTGTTAGTTATCTATGTTAAATGTAGTAGTGTGTATATGTCAATCTGAACATTTTAATGAGAGCTGTACTCACTATAGAGCAATGATCAAAATGCTTGCATTGTGTACATGTGGAAGCAAAACAGATGATGAGATTTGCTTTTAAAGGTTTATGTACAAAAGAAAGATCTGTAGCACTTGAAATCTTGAAAGAGAAGTTGATAATAGGTTTTTTTTTTTTAGACATATCTGTTCTCTTTTCATGTTTACATCCAATGATTTTGCCATATGTGGCTATTTCCCTGTTAAGGCAGATCTATATTCAAGATAATCCTAATCTTAAATACTTTCTAGATTGAGGACTTTAAGTATTGAATTCTTACTTTAATGATGTTTTTAAGTTGTCAAATATGTTTTAGGTATCTCAAGTCCATTTGAATTCAGTTGATATTATACATTACAAACATGAATCTGAATGGACATAAAACCAGTTGCTAATGCATATATATTTTTATAAATGGACTATTTTGTTCCTGAGAATAAGAAAACTTCATCTTATCAGCATACATGAAGTTAATGAGAAACTATGGTTAAGTCTGATATATTTACTTTTCCTAACCCCTAAAATCTTTTCACTTAGAATTTAGACAAGTTAACTCCACTGAAAAAAAAAAATGACCTTGGAAATACCGTATGATTTAGTGTGTGGCATTAAAAGAAGAGACAAGAGATTTTGATGGAGTGTTATAAAAATATTTTTCCATTTATTTCGTTCAAACTACTGTATTTTTTGAAAGATGTATAATAAAAATGAATTTATTTTATTTTTTTAAAAAATTAGTTAAGCTTTAGGAATGCATTTTAAAATGTTAGAAAAGGTTTTCTCTTGATACTTTTCTTTTTATTAAGAATATCTTGGCTATTCTGTCTTTATTATGAGATGAATTTAAGAATTCTTGCATTAATTTCTTTATCCTGTTTTTCTAAATTAATTAATTAATTAATTAATTAATTAATATATTTTTGGCTGCATTGGGTCTTTGTTGCTGAGCCTGGGCTTTTCTCTAGTTGCGGTGAGAGGGGGCTACTCTTTGTTGCGATGCGCAGGCTTCTCATCGCGGTGGCTTTTCTTGCTGCAGAACATGGGCTCTAGAGCGCAGGCTCAGTAGTTGTGGCGCACGGGCTTACCTGCTCCGTGGCACGTGGGATCTTCCCAGACCAGGTCTCGAACGCGTGTCTCCTGCATTGGCAGGCAGATTCTTAACCACTGTGCCACCAGGGAAGCCCTATTCTGTTTTTTAACTGGAATTTTGTTGAAAATACATAAATTAATTTCTAACGGATTTGATATTTTACAATAGTGAATTTCCCCAAACAGAATAATGTTGAGTATTAAAATTTAAAAATGAATTTATATAAACATATACTGTTTGGTAATCTATATCAGACCTTTCCTTCAAACACATTTTAGACAATATGCAAATAAATCTTTGATTATAGCAAGTACATCTGAACTCTTCTTCCCATGTCGTTAGTTTTTTCTGTATTTATTGCTGCTCCTTCAGCCTCCTCCTGTGAAAACCCTCCCTTTCTCCTGCTTTTTTTAACTAAACAAATAGCATGCAACGTCTTCCAGGAGAGAGATTTATGATAAGGAAGTTTCCAGATTTCTATGATTATAGGAATCTACCCATTTTTTTCTCAGAGTTCCATGGTTAGTGGCATCCATACAGCACAGTGCTAAAAGAAACCAGGAAAGAGAAAGAATAGTTCTTGACTGGCTTCAGAAAATTATTCCTTGAATTTATTTTTCCTTTTACTGGCTGTGATCTGGAAAACAGGACTACTGTTTCTCTGTAAGTTTCAGACTTGAATTGTTGCTTCCCCTAACGTTAAATTAAAAATCTTTCTACACATCAGGCTAAGGAAACAAGAGGCTGAAAACTGAAATAAGAAGGCTGAGGAAACAAGAGGCTAAACCAAGAGGCTAAGGAAGCTGTCGCAGCTCAAAAACGAACCCAAAATGGACTAACCAGCTGCCTCAGGAGGCGCCTCGCAATTGTGCACTGCCCAATGATCATCACTACACGAGATCTGGGCCGAAGCTTTAATAGTCAGAGTTGATGAAAATTTGGAAGGATGGACTCATAATAACGAAACCCCAAAGAGGCTGATTTATAAACAAAAAGACCAATTAATTAATTAAGAGTAGAACTATTGAGAAAAAGGGCTCTTCCCCCCGCCCCTTTATCTTGTCAATATGAAGTTCCTGTATTTCTCTTTATAAAAGTAATATATCAGCATTGTTGTTATGGGCTGAATTACGCCCCCTCCCCAAATTCATATGTTAAAGTCCCAACCCCAGTACCTCAGAATGTAACTGTATTTGGAGGTAGGGTCTGTAAGAGGTAATTAAGTTAAAATGAGGTCATTCCAGTGGACCCTAATCCAATATGACTTCTTATTTCCTTATAAGAAGGGGAAATTTGGACACAGACCCACACAGAGGGAAGACCATGTGAAGACACAGGGAGAAAACAGACATCTATAAGCCAAGGAGTGGGGCATCAGAAGAAACCAACTTTGCCGACACCTTGATCAAACAGCTGGCTTCCAACTGTGAGAAAATAAATTTCTGTTGTTCAAGCCACTCAGTTTGTGGTATTTTGTTATAACAGCCCTAGCAAACTAATTCAACTGTGGAAAAAACATCAGAAACTTAAAAAAAAGAAATAGACAAAGACAATAAAGAATACATATAATTCCCAAAAAGCTGTGGTTACAGTATTGAAGTATGCCCTTTTATATACTCTCTGGTATATATATGGCTGTTTTTCTTTTAAATATGTAATTTTACTAGATGTCATTTTTAACTTGCATTCCCACTATTTCTACCTGCAGAATACCTTTAATAGCTGGATAATATTTCATTGTATGATTTTATTTTTTATTATCTAGTCAAGCCTTTGGTATTGAACATTTAGGTTGTTTTCAGCATTTTTATTCTTACATAAACAGTCTTTGGTTGAAAGCCCAGTGCTACAACTTTATGACTATGTGGATTTAAATAATTTAATTAGCAATAAATTTGGGGAGCAAACAACTTCATTAAAAAGTGGAACTATCAGTTCTGAAATATATGGGCCAAAATTACATAAATGAGTTTAGTATTTTGCTCTTAGAAATAATTTCTTTTTTGGCTGATTTAAATCTTTAACACCATATCATGCATCTGGGTCATGTTGATAATATTCTTTGCCAAAGCCTGATTGCTTGCACATATTCAGGATTTATATCCTACTTTGTATTTCAGAGTCTTCGTCACTCAAAAATTTAAAACAGGCAGTTGATAAATTATTAATTCCATTTTTCAGTGTAGGCTTAATCTAAATGTTTTCCTCACATCCAGCGTTCTAATAATATACGAGCACTCATACAACTTAACCTTGAAATTTGGGCTGGGATCACAGGCATCTACTCTGACATAAATTAAATACGTTGGAGTTCTTTTTCACATTGGTAAAAAGGAGATTGGCCAATAAAGGATGTATTGAGGGATGAAGAAAAATTACAAGTATTTGAATACTCAGTGATGTGTTTATATCAAAAGTTGTCATCACATTCTTAAGCAGCTTTAGCTTAGCAATTATAAAATTGAAACTTTTTTCATTTTATATTTTTTCAAATTTGGAGATTACTGGAAATCAGTTGACATTTTGTCTCATTCTCCTAGAGCAAAGTTATGCTTTAGTTACCTTCTTAGTAACTAGGAAAAAGAAAAAAAAATCAGCAATGTATTTTGTGGTGTGTACAAGACATGAATGATTTATTTCTATATATTTTTGAGACTAAAATAAAGCATTTTTAATTAAAATGAGCAATATAAAATTCAACCTATAATACTGTCAAACAAGGCAACTTGAGTGTTCTTATGCAGTTCACTCAGTACAAACAAAATTGATGCAAATACTCCTATTCCAGGGCCACTCTACCTATAAGAGAAGAGTTACTAACTGTTTATATGACTTAAGGAATTAAACTGGAATTTACAAATATAAATTAAACGTACTTTGTATATTTTTCTTGATTTATAGAACTCAGCTTTTCAGTCTTACTTGAAAGAGATAAAGGCAAGTACTAGAGGGCTCGCCTTCTTCAGCTATTTAGGAAGAATGTGTGTTTGAGCCACACTGAGAGCAAGGAAACCCCTAAGGAGGCTGAGTGCTTCCTTCCAGAAATTAAGTTTGAATGTTAGGTACCAATTGCAAGGTGAATGTGGTAGGTGCTCATGAATTTGGGGCCAAGGTTTTGATCAGGCATGAAAAAATGAGAGAAACAAGTGCATAGCACAGAACATCTCCCCAGTACATTTTGCCTAAAGTATAACTAAATACATTAATAGAATCTATTTTGATTGATTTCTAATTTCCACACAACAAAACATGCTATGGAAGTCAGGGCAAGTTTCAAATTGTATGATACAAAGGTTCAAGCTAATTATGATTGTTACTAGGTGTCATTATAAAGAGCTTAACTCTTTGTTCCTGCCTGCAGATTTACAGTGGGATTTTTATTTTGCTTTTCTGGTTATGATAGATGCTCATTATTTTTATTTAAAAAAGCAAACAGTTCAAAAGCAGGAAGGAAAAAGTAAAATATCATGAAAAGCCCACCACTTAGAGGTAACTTGTATTCAGACCCTGGGAAAAATCTCTCTATGCATATATGTGGTTAGCAGACATTTGGTCCTATCCAAAATGACCATGAGCAGATTTAGTCCACAACAACTGGTTTTGGACAGTCCCAATTATCAAAAACCTTTTGTCATGGACCAGATGTTTAATGGACATTTTGGACAGGACTAAATGTCCTGTAAGGATGTATGTAAATACAGAAATAGGGGTGTAATCTTACATGAATGGGATACAGCATAGGGGTTAAAAATATGGGCTTTACAGAGTACCCATTTCACAGGGTATTATAAGAAAAAAGTGAATTAAAAAACAAAGAATTGTGCCTGGAACATAGTAAATGCTCCAAAATATTTGCTATTATTATTTACAGATATATGTAAGGGTCATAAGTTTGCAACCCCTGAACCAAATCTTCAAAATAAACTTTAAAAAAACTATAAATATAATTTAAAATGGTTTGTTAACAAATATGAGTATGATTCAAGATAATATTTACCTGAGTCAAAGGAAAAAAGGGTGGTGAGAAGAATCATCTAGATACATGATGGTCAGGGTGCTAGCTTTTCTTCACGGGGAGAGAGGCTGAGTATATTCTTTGGTGCTCATTCCATTAAAGAAGTACACACACTAAGTTAGAAAGAACATTGGGGGCATCCTGGCCTCAGGACCTGTGTTTTTAACTTACCAGTACCCTATAAATGGTAATCATGATGATAATCAATAAACAATTACAAGGCGGACCTTCAAGATGGCGGAGGAGTAAGACATGGAGATCACATTCCTGCCGACAAATACATCAGAAATACACCTACATGTGGAACAACTCCTACAGAACACCTACTGAATGCCGGCAGAAGACCTCAGACCTCCCAAAAGGCAAGAAACTCCCCTCGTACCTGGGTAGGGCAAAAGAAAAAAGCAAAAACAGAGACAAAAGAATAGGGACAGGACCTGCACCTCTGGGAGGGAGCTGTGAAGGAGGAAAGGTTTCCACACACTAGGAGCCCCTTCGCGGGCGGAGACTGCGGGTAGCAGAGGGGGGAGGCTTCGGACCCACGGAGGAGAGCGCAGCCACAGGGGTGCGGAGGGCAAAGCGGAGAGATTCCCGCACAGAGGATCGGCGCCGAGCAGCACTCACCAGCCCGAGAGGCTTGTCTGCTCACCCGCCGGGGCGGGCGGGGGCTGGGAGCTGAGGCTCGGGCTTCGGTCGGATCCCAGGGAGAGGACTGGGGTTGGCTGCGTGAACACAGCCTGAAGGGTCTAGCGCACCACAGCTAGCCGGGAGGGAGCCCGAGAAAAAGTCTGCAGCTGCCGAAGAGGTAAGAGACTTTTTCTTGCCTCTTTGTTTCCTGGTGCGTGGGGAGAGGGGATTCAGAGCGCCGCCTAAACGAGCTCCAGAGACGGGCGCGAGCCGCGGCTTTCAGCGCGGACCCCAGAGACGGGCATGAGACGCTAAGGCTGCTGCTGCCGCCACCAAAAAGCCTGTGTGCGAGCACAGGTCACTCTCCACACCGCCCCTCCCGGGAGCCTGTGCAGCCCACCACGGCCAGGTTCCCGCAATCCGGGGACAGCTTCCCCGGGAGAACACACAGCATGCCTCAGCCTGGTGGAATGTCACGCCAGCCTTTGCCGCTGCAGGCTCACCTTGCAATCCTTACTCCTCCCTCCCCCCAGCCTGAGTGAGCCAGAGCCCCCGAATCAGCTGCTAGTTTAACCCCGTCCTGTGTGAGCGAAGAATAGATGCCCTCAGGCGACCTACACGCAGAGGCGGGGCCAAATCCAAATCTGAACCCTAGGAGCTGTGCGAACAAAGAAGAGAAAGGGAAATCTCTCCCAGCAGCCTCAGGAGCAGTGGATTAAATCTCCACAGTCAACGTGATGTACCTGCATCTGTGGAATACCTGAATAGACAATGAATCATCCCAAAATTGAGGTGGTGGACTTTGGGAGCAACTGTAGACTTGGGGTTTGCTTTCTGCATCTAATTTGTTTCTGGTTTTATGTTTATCTTAGTTTAGTATTTAGAGGTTATTATCATTGGTAGAATTGTTTATTGATTTGGTTGCTCTCTTCCTCCTTTTTTTGATATATATATATACTTTTTTTTTTCCTTTTTCTCTTTTTGTGAGTGCGTATGTGTATGCTTCTTTGTATGCTTTTGTCTGTACAGCTTTGCTTTTACCATTTGTCCTAGGGTTCTGTCTGTCCGTTTTTTTTTTTTTTAGTATAGTTTTTAGTGCTTGTTATCATTGGTTGATTTGTTTTTTGGCTTGGAAGCTCTCTTCTTTCTTTCTTCCATTTTTTTTCTTTTCTCTTTTTTTTTTTACTTTTAATTTATTTATTTTTAATAATTATTTTTTATTTTAATAACTTTATTTTATTTCATTTCGTTCTTTCCTTCTTTCCTCCTTCCTTCCTCCCTCCCTCCCTCCCTCCCCCCCTCCCTCCCTCCCCCCCTCTCTCTCTCTCCCTCTCTCTCTCTCTTGCTCTTTCTTTCTTTCTTTCTTTCTTTCTCCATTTTCTTCTGAACCATGTGGCTGACAGCGTCTTGGTGCTCCAGCCGGCTATCAGGTCTGTGTCTCTGAGGTGGGAGAGCCGAGCTCAGGACATTGGTCCACCAGAGACCTCCTGGTTCTACATAACATCAAACGGAAAAGCTCTCCCAGAGACCTCCATCTCAACACTAAGACCCAGCTTCACTCAACGACCACCTAGCTACAGTGCTGGACACCCTATGCCAAACAGCTAGCAAGATAGGAACAAAACCCCACCCATTAGCAGAGAGGCTGCCTAAAATCATAATAAGGTCACAGACACCCCAAAACACCACCGGATGCGGTCCTGCCCACCAGAAAGACAAGATCCAGCCTCATCCACCAGAACACAGGCACCAGTCCCCTCCACCAGGAAACCTACACAACACACTGAACCAACCTTAGCCACTGGGGGCAGACACCAAAAACAACGGGAACTACAAACCTGCAGCCTGCGAAAAGGAGACCCCAAACACAGTAAGTTAAGCAAAATGAGAAGACAGAGAAACACACAGCAGATGAAGGAGCAAGGCAAAAACCCACCAGACCAAACAAATGAAGAGGAAATACGCAGTCTACCTGAATAAGAATTCAGAGTAATGATAGTAAAGATGACCCAAAATCTTGGAAATAGAATAGAGAAAATACGAGAAACATTTAACAAGGACCTAGAAGAACTAAAGAGCAAACAAACAATGATGAACAACACAATAAATGAAATTAAAAATACTCTAGAAGGAATCAATAGCAGAATAACTGAGGCAGAAGAACGGATAAGTGACCAGGAAGATAAAATAGTGGAAATGACTACCTCAGAGCAGAATAAAGAATAAAGAATGAAAAGAACAGAGGTCAGTCTCAAGAGACCTCTGGGACAACATTAAACGCACCAACATTCAAATTATAGGGGTCCCAGATGAAGAAGAGAAAAAGAAAGGGACTGAGAAAATATTTGAAGAGATTATAGTTGAAAACTTCCCTAATATGGGAAAGGAAATAGTCAATCAAGTCCAGGAAGGGCAAAGAGTCCTTTACAAAGAAAAAATATTCAAAGCAGCAAGGGAAAAACAACAAATAACATACAAGGGAATCCCCATAAGGTTAACAGCTGATCTTTCAGCAGAAACTCTGCAAGCCAGAAGGGAGTGACAGGACATATTTAAAGTGATGAAAGGGAAAAACGTACAACCAAGATTACTCTACACAGCAAGGATCTCATTCAGATTTGACAGAGAAATTAAAACCTTTACAGACAAGCAAAAGCTAAGAGAATTCAGCACCATCAAACTAGCTTTACAACAAATGCTAAAGGAACTTTTCTAGGCAGGAAAACCAAGAGAAGGAACGACCTACAATAACAAACCCAAAACAATTAAGAAAATGGTAATAGGAACATACATATCGATAATTACCTTAAATGTAAATGGATTAAAGGCTCCAACCAAAAGACATAGACTGGCTGAATGGATACAAAAACAAGACCCATATATATGCTGTCTACAAGAGACCCACTTCAGACCTACGGACACATACAGACTGAAAGTGAGGGGATGGAAAAAGATATTCCATGCAAATGGAAATCAAAAGAAAACTGGAGTAGCAAATCTCATATCAGATAAAATAGACTTTAAAATAAAGACTATCATAAGAGACAAAGAAGGACACATAATGATCAAGGGATCAATCCAAGAAGAAGATATGACAATTGTAAATATTTATGCACCCAACATAGGAGCACCTCAAAACATAAGGCAAATGCTAACAGCCATAAAAGGGGAAATCGACAGAAACACAGTCATAATAGGGGACTTTACCACCCCACTTTCACCAATGGACAGATCATCCAAAATGAAAATAAATAAGGAAACACAAGCTTTAAATGATACATTAAACAAGATGGACTTAATTGATATTTAGAGGACATTCCATCCAAAAACAACAGAATACACTTTCTTCTCAAGTGCTCATGGAACATTCTCCAGGATAGATCATATCTTGGGTCACAAATCAAGCCTTGGTAAATTTAAGAAAATTGAAATACTATCAAGTATCTTTTCCAACAACAATGCTATGAGACTACCTAACAATTACAGGAAAAAATCTGTAAAAAATACAAACACATGGAGGCTAAACAATACACTACTTAATAACCAAGAGATCACTGAAGAAATCCAAGAGGAAATCAAAAAATACCGAGAAACAAATGACAATGAAAACATGATGAACCAAAACCTATGGGATGCAGCAAAAGCAGTTCTAAGGGGGAAGTTTATAGCAATACAATCCCACCTCAAGAAACAAGAAACATCTCAAATAAACAACCTAACCTTACACCTAAAGCAATTAGAGAAAGAAGAAGAAAAAAACCCCAAAGTTAGCAGAAGGAAAGAAATCATAAATATCAGATTAGAAATAAATGAAAAAGAAATGAAGGAAACAATAGCAAAGAACAATAACTAAAATCTTTTTCTTTGAGAAGATAACAAAATTGATAAACCATTAGCCAGACTCATCAAGAAAAAAAGGGAGAAGACTCACATCAATAGAATTAGAAATGAAAAAGGAGAAGTAACAACTGACACTGCAGAAATACAAAGGCTCATGAGAGACTCGTACAAGCAACTCTATGCCAATAAAATGGACAACCTGGTAGAAATGGACAAATTCTTAGAAAAGCACCACCTTCCGAGACTGAACCAGGAAGAAATAGAAAATATAAACAGACCAATCACAAGCACTGAAATTGAGACTGTGATTAAAAATCTTCCAACAAACAAAAGCCCAGGACCAGAGGGCTTCACAGGCAAATTCTATCAAACACTTAGAGAAAAGCTAACACTTATCCTTCTCAAACTCTTCCAAAATATAGCAGAGGGAGGAACACTCCCAAACTCATTCTATGAGGTCACCCATAACCCTGATACCACAACCAGACAAAGATGTCACAAAGAAAGAAAACTACAGGCCAATATCACTGATGAACATAGATGCAAAAATCCTCAACAAAATACTTGCAAACAGAATCCAACAGCACATTAAAAGAATCAGATATCATGATCAAGTGGGGTTTATCCCAAGAATGCAAGGATTCTTCAGTATACGCAAATCAATCAATGTGATAAACCATATTAACAAACTGAAGGAGAAAAACCATAGGATCGTCTCAATAGATGAAGAAAAAGCTTTCGACAAAACTCAACATCCATTTATGATAAAACGCTCCAGAAAGTAGGCATAGAGGGAACTTACCTCAACATAATAAATGCCATATATGACAAACCCACACCCAACATCACCCTCAATGGTGGAAAACTGAAACCATTTCCACTAAGATCAGGAACAAGACAAGGTTATCCACTCTCACCACTACTATTCAACAGAGTTTTGGAAGTTTTAGCCACAGCAATCAGAGAAGTAAAAGAAATAAAAGGAATCTATTTCGGAAAAGAAGAAGTAAAGCTGTCACTGTTTGCAGATGACATGATACTACACATAGAGAATCCTAAAGATGCTACCAGAAAACTACTAGAGCTAATCAATGAATTTTGTAAAGTACAGTATACAAAATAAATGCACAGAAATCTCTTGATTTCTTTACACTAATGATGAAAAATCAGAAAGAGAAATTAAGGAAACACTCCCATTTACCACTGCAACAGAAAGAATAAAATACATAGGAATAAACCTACCTAAGGAGACAAAAGACCTGTATGCAGAAAACTATAAGACACTGATGAAAGAAATTAAAGACGATACAAACAGATGGAGAGATATACCATGTTCTTGGATTGGAAGAATCAACGTTGTGAAAATGACAATACTACACAAAGCAATCTACACATTCAATACAATCCCTGTCAATCTACCAATGGCATCTTTCACAGAACTGGAACAAAAACTCACAATTTGTATGGAAACACAAAGGCCCTGAATAGCCAAAGCAATCTTGAGAAAGGAAAATGGAGCTGGAGGAATCAGACTCCCACAGTTCAGACTACACTACAAAGATACAATAATCAAGACAGTATGGTACTGCACAAAAACAGAAATACAGATAAATGGAACAGGATAGAAAGTTCAGGGATAAACCCACACACATATGATCACCTTATTTTTGATGAAGGAGGCAAGAATATACAATGGAGAAAACAGCCTCTTCAAAAAGTGGTGCTGGGAAAACTGGACAGCTACAGGTGAAAGAATGAAATTAGAATACTCCCTAACACCCTACACCAAAATAAACTCAAAATGGATTAAAGACCTAAATGTAAGTCCAGATGCTATAAAACTCTTAGAGGAAAACATAGGCAGAACACTCTATGTCATAAATCACAGCACAATACTTTTTGACCTACCTCCTAGAGAAATGGAAATAAAAACAAAAATAAACAAATGGGACCTAATGAAACTTAAAAGCTTTTGCACAGCAAAGGAAACCATTAACAAGATGAAAAGACAACCCTCAGAATGGGAGAAAATATTTGCAAATGAAGCAACTGACAAAGGATTAATCTCCAAAATTTACAAGCAGCTCATGCAACTCAATATCAAAAAAACAAACAACCCAATCCAAAAATGGGCAGAAGACCTAAACAGACATTTCTCCAAAGAAGATACACAGATTGCCAACAAACACATGAAAGAATGCTCAACATCACTAATCATTAGAGAAATGCAAATCAAAACTACAGTGAGGTATCATCTCACACCAGTCAGAATGGCCATCATCAAAAATTCTACAAACAAAAAATGCTGGAGAGGGTGTGGAGAAAAGGGAACCCTCTTGCACTGCTGGTGGGAATGTAAATTGATACAGCCACTATGGAGAACAGTATGGAGGTTCCTTAAAAAACTAAAAATAGAACTACCATATGACCCAGCAATCCCACTACTGGGCATATACCCTGAGAAAACCATAATTCAAAAAGAGTCATGTACCACAATGTTCACTGCAGCTCTATTTACAGTAGCCAGGACATGGAAGCAACCTAAGTGTCCATCAACAGATGAATGGATAAAGAAGATGTGGCACATATATACAATGGAATATTACTCAGCCATAAAAAGAAACGAAATTGAGTTATTTGTAGTGAGGTGGATGGACCTAGAGTTTGTCATACAGAGTGAAGTAAGTCAGAAAGAGAAAAACAAATACCGTATGCTAACACATATATATGGAATCTACAAAAAAAAAAGAAAAAAAAAATGGTTCTGAAGAACCTAGGGGCAGGACAGGAATAAAGACGCAGACGTAGAGAATGGACTTGAGGACATGGGGAGGGGGAAGGGTAAGCTGGGACGAAGTGAGAGAGTGGCATGGACATATATACACTACCAAATGTAAAATAGATAGCTAGAGGGAAGCAGCCACATAGCACAGGGAGATCAGCTCAGTGCTTTGTGACCACCTAGAGGGGTGGGATAGGGAGGGTGGGAGGGAGATGCAAGAAGGAGGAGATATGGGGCTCTATGTATATGTATAGCTTATTCACTTTGTTATAAACTAGAAAGTAACACACCATTGTAAAGCAATTATACTCCAACAAAGATGTTAAAAAAAAAAAAGTCAGATGGAAAATTCAGAAAAAAAATAAATAAAAAATAAAACAATTACAAATAACAGTCATTAATAGGTAATACTACTTGACACCTTACTCTCAAACAGGCACTGTTCCAAGAACATTAGCACATTCCATATATTAGGTAATTCAATTCTCACAACAACCCCATGAAATAGGAACCATTATCTCCATTTTAAAGGTGAGGAAACTGACATGATAGAGTAAGGACCTTAACAGCTCCCCAGAGAAAATGATATAAAAATACAACCATTTAAAAACCTCTGGAAATGGCCCTATAAGAATACAGCAAATGAATAAACATTTATTGAAAAAAATCTATAATATTCTGTAAGAAAAGCAAGAGTCTGTGATGTGTGAACCCAGACCACTCCCGCACACCTCCCTCCCACCTCAGCAAGGCAAAGATGCCACTTCAGACTGGTACACCCAACAGCACAGAGATGCTTCTAAAGTTACAGTCTCCAGCTGGAGGGCTTTCTTCCAGGGAGGAGCAGGATGTCAGCATTTCTTATCCTGCTCCCAGTTACCTGTCACTGAGGCTATGTTCCAGGTGAGTGTTGTCATAGGTGGCTTCTGCCTAGCCCCTACTCTGGGAATGCAGGCTCTGCCACTGAGAACGCTGGGGCCAGGTCACCCTTGCTTGGCTTCAGAAGGTGGCGGTTCCATATCAGGAGAGGCAAGCTAAGAACACCTTGGGTACTGCTTCCCCTCCACCTAGCACTCAGGAACTAAACTGAGGGTGTCAGTCAGAGAGAATTGTGCCACTGTCTCCACCCCCAGATCCAGAGCCCTGGCTCAAATATTTTGCCTGGGACAGAATTAGGCCATAAAATGGATAGCTCCTAATCTCTTCCCAAAGGACCTGACTTCATTTGCAACAATCTGAAAATAAAATTTAAAAAACCATTCCATTTATATTTTATGTTACCATTATAAGGAATACGATACGTAACTAAGTTAAACAAAAGAAATGCAAATTTTACACTCTGAAAATGAAAAAAAATTGTTGGAAAAGTAAATAATATCTAAGTAAATAGTAAAAAACATCTCAGGTTCATGGATTGGAAGCCTTCATAGTCTTAAGATGAAGATATTCCCAAATTAATCTATAGATTCACTGCCATTTCTAGCAGAATCCCACATGACTTTTTTGTAGAAATTGACACGCTGATTCTAAAATTCATCTGGAATTGCAAGGGATCCAGAAGAGCAAAACAATCCTGAAAAAGAAGAACAAAGTAGGAGGATGCGTCCCTATTCTAAAACTTGCTAAAAAGCAACAGTAATCTAGACAGTGTGGTGTTGACACAGGGCAGACATATAGATCAGTGGAATAGAATAGGCAGTCCAGAAATAAAATCATGTATCAATGATCAGTTGCCTTTTGACAAGAATACTGAGACATTCAATGGAAAAAGAATAGTTTTTCCAACAAATGGTGCTGGGAAAAATTGGATAGCTATATGCAAAAGAATGAAGTTGGATCCTTACCTTGTATCATCTGCAAGAACTAACTCAAAATGTATTACAGAGTTAGATGTAAGACCTAAAGCTATTAAACTCAGAAGAAAACATAGGGGTAAATCTTCATGACCTCAAATTTTGCAAAGGATTCATAGATATGATACCAAAAGTCTAATCAACCAAAGAAAAAAAATAGGTAATTTGGACTTCATCAAAATTTTAAACTTCTGTGCTTCAAAGTACACTATCAAGAAAATGGAAAGACAACCCACAAAATGGCAGATCAAAAAATGTTTGCAAATCATAAATTTAATAAGAGACTTGTATCCAGAATGTATAAAGAACTCATAACTCAACAATAAAAAGACTAATACTTAACTGAAAACTGGGCAAAGGATCTAAATAGACACTTTCCAACACACAAATGATCAATAAGCACATAAAAATATGCTCAACCTCATTAAGTCACTAGGGAAATGCAAATGAAAACCATGATGAGAGATATGACTTCACACCCGTTAGAATGTCTAGAATAAAAAAATCACATAGTAACAAGTGTTAGTGAGGACATGGAGAAATCAGAACCCTTATACACTGATCAAGGGAATGTAAAAAGGTGCAGCCACTTTGGGAAATAGTCTGAAGTTCCTTGAATGAGTAAACATAGAGTTACTATATGGCAATTCCACCCTAGGTATATGTGCAAGAGAAATAAAAACATATGTCCACACAAAAAATTGTTTATAGCAGCATTATTCATAATAATGTTTATAGCAGCAGTATTCATGATAGCCAAAAAATGGAAATAACACAAATGTCCATCAATAAATCAATAGATAAACAAAAAGTGCTGTATGCATACAACATAATATTATCCAGCCATAAAAGGAATGAGGTACTGATACATGTTACAGCATGGATGAATCTTGAAAACATTATGCTAAGTGAAAAAAGCCAGTCACAAAAGGCCATGTATTATATGATTCCATTCATATGACATGTCCAGAATGGGAAAATCTATAGAGACACAAAGTAGATTAGAGGTTGCTTGCAGCTGGGGGAAATGGGAAGATAGGTGGATAATATCTGAAGGGTACAAGGTTTCCTTTTGAAACAGATGACAATGTTCTAAAATTGGCTGTGATGATAGTTGCAATCTGTAAATATACTAAAAACCTTTGGATTATATACTTTAAATGGGTGAATTGTGTGGTGTGATGGTTAATTTTACATGTCAACTTTGCTAGGCCATGGTACCCAGATATTTGTTCAAACATTCCAGATGTTTCTGTGATGGTATTTTGTAAATCAGATTAGCATTTCGATCAGTAGATTTTAAGTAAAGCAGTTTACTCCCCATAATGTGAGTGGGCCTCATCCAATCAGTTGAAGGGCTTAATAGAAAAACACTGACCTTGGAAAGCAAGAAGGAATTCTGGCACCTTTGAATTTGAACTGCAGCTCTTCCCTGGGTCCTGGGCCCTGCATAGTTTGGGCATTGCCAAGCCTCCACAATCACATGAACCAATTCCTTAAGATCGATCTCTCACAATCTCTCAATCAATCTCTCTCTCTCCCCTTCTCCACACACACACACAAACACACACACACACATATATCCTGTTGGTTCTTTTCTCTGGAGAAACCTAATACATATGGTATGTGACTATATCTCAGTAAAGCTGTTTAAAAAATGAGGAAACTCAGGAAGAGTGAGGCTAATTAGCTGCCCAAGTTTCCACAGCTGGAAAGTAGCAGAATGGAAAGCCTCTGTTTAGTACAACCTGCCACACAAGGTATTCATTTGTGCTCTTGTTAACTTTGGGCCAGGCGTGCAACATTGTTGAGAAGTTTGCGCTAAGTCTAGGATGGAAGGATCATGAGTACAGACATGGGGGGTGCTACAGCAGGGATATTGAACAGGAGGAATCAGGCTCTGATGAGATTCAACACGTTTAGCGACTGTTAGGGTACAGACATTAGCCTGTTAGAATGGACCCCAGTCATGTCCAACTGGGACTGGACAGAAGTTCACATCAGCTTAACATCAGCCCTGACCTCTAAAAGGGTTATTATTCGTGGCATTCTCCTTGGAGCAAGTACTTATCACGTGGCAGCTTTCTTACTTACTACTTCCCTCGCTGAAGCACGGCAGAGGTGCCAAGTCACAATGAAATGATTTCTGCAATTGACTACAGAAATACACACATATTCTTCTTAAGGTAAGGAAACATTACTCTAACAATGAGAAACATTTAATTGCTTTATGTTTTAACCATTTTGTAAAAATTACACATTTCCTGCTTTTTTTGAACGAAGTAAACAGAATGTCCTATTTTCATGCATCATCATTATGATCAGAATGATGGTAGAATTCCCCAGAAAGGCAGGGATACCCTCAGAGGTCATTGAGATATTCTAGGCTGGTTGCTTATATATTAAATGGCCCTAATGCCTTTTGAGTTGTTATACCTGGTTTCAAAAAAATAATTTTTCAATATCTCACACATTTTCAGACTGTTGCCCTTTCAGCAGTGATACGTTTTTGTTTTTGGTATGTCCTTCCTCATCTGGGACTGAGAGATTAGAAAACTAACATGCTATGATTTTTGAGTCATGGGCCTTAACTTTAGTACATGTTTTTTTGTATTATTGACGCTGTCCATTCAGGTGCCTTTGCCCTCTTTTCCAGAATTCCTTCTGCAGTGTTTGATAGGCAAGACTTCCAGATCAGATGAGCTTTGCTTGTGGTTATGTAGCATTGCTCAGCTGATATTTTCAGGTAGAGCCCCGCAAGGTAGAAATCGTAAGTATTTAGTCTATGGGGGATTGATTGGCATTAACCAAATTCTCAAAGACCTGTTTTAATTATTTCCTATATTTATTGAAGACATTTTACAGAATAGGAATACTGCAACACACAAGACAATGTGATAGTTATTGGGGATGCAATGCCCTCATGAAATCCACAGAAAAAAAGGGGGAAAAGACATTCATTTACGTATCTATGGAGAACAACTCTACAGCAATCAGTACACTTAAGCTTGCTTTATAGCATTTCCATGATCAGGGTAGCTGAAAACCAATTAATCAGAAAGACTTCTGATGTTCCCTGAATCAGGGAACAGTGATCTCTATAGTCTTCTGGGGCCACTTATCCTGGCTAAAACTTATCAGAGTATTGCTTCTTTCTAGAAACTGTAAAACAATTAGAATGCCCTATTCTCTTCCTTTTATTTATTCATTTGCTCATTAATTTATGATGAGAACTGAGGCCACCATACAGGCCACCATATAGTGATACGTAATGTTTATAATCCCCAAAGGTGCTGGGACAAGGGACAATGAGGGTCTGAAATCTGGTCTGTGCTTTGTTCACCAAGCTGTTTCCTGAGGGATCGTGACCTTTGTCCAATTCATCTGCCGAGAAGGGAGGCCTTTTTAAAATCTTCCGGCTCTCAGGTCTGTTTGTGTAATCCGCAGTCCTGTGCTTGGGCTTAGGTATAAATAAGATACGTGGTCTAACCCTTAAATGAGCTTGAAGTGTAACAATGCTCTATATATTCTTCCTCTTATTTACACAGTTTTGAATAGACCCTGATATATCTGTTCTAATTCAGCTCCTTTTTATTCAATATTCCTTATCAATTATAAAACATTTCAGTCATTCCATGGGCTCATTAATTTTAATAGGTTGCAGATAGATGACAACTTGTTTTATCTGAGTCCCATTCTACACTGATGATTTAAGGAGATTTATATCCTTCAGTGAGCCCTTTGGGAGAGGTCATAATCAATCAAACATTTCTAACATAATTGAACACCGTGGATCACTTCTCAGAAGGCATAAGAATAATGTGGACTTCAACTTCAGAAGGATGCCGTGCCCCTAAATTTTGGAGTCTGTTTGAGGCTGCTAGCTTCCCATACCTTGACAAATTCTCCTGCTCTACGCCAACAACCCTATGAGGGGGAAATATTAGATCTTTCTGCGTCATCTCTGCTGACTGATTGCCTAGCTGCTGTAACCGTTCCATTCATGGAAAATTTTGCATTTAGAAGCAGACTGTTCCATCTTCTAAACACTGTGCTAGGATCTTTTTTCCCTTAAAATATGCCATTACCTGTCCACTGATTGTGTCTACCTATACTGATTCTGGACCTATTTCACGGGGTACGTGCAGGACAAGTCTAATTGCAAATCAACTTGAAATGCCTCCTGGTACATGAAAAATTTGAGTATACTCATACACCTAGTTTTTCCTCCAAACATCTCTTCTTTCAATAGATATTAAAATTAATAGGCAATTTAAAAAATACTGGCTTGGCAGACTATTCCATTAAATCTTATGAATTAAATACATATTTCCTTAAAATGAGGCATTTCAATCATTTAAATGGTTAGGCAAAACAAACAAACAAACCAAAAAGAATCAACAAGTTCTCTTCTAAGGCACTGAAGTTATGACAATTTAAGTTACAAAATTAGTTCTATATGTTAACTCTGCACATACACGAATGTTTCAGTGTTATTCATTGGGCCACTATAAACAAAGGACTAAAAACATAACACAGATTCTTACATTGCTTGCCTATAAAATGCACGGCTTAGACAGACAGTTAACGGTAACAGTATGTACTGGAAAGTGTATTTCTTCTCTGTGAATGAGCGATTAACATACACCCCTCATAGAGAGAAAAGTTCGGGTTTTTTTAGTTCTCTAAGAAGCTTTCTCAAATTCCATCACTGGAAAATTTTGTTTCTTTTATCTTTTAAACTCTATACGTCTGTGCTTCTCATCCTATGATATTGCTGAGATATCACATATTATACTTCTAAATAATTGTATTAAAAGCAGCATTTATGATTTGTATCAAACTACATGCTTTTACTTTTGTTGCTCTAAGACATTTAACCCCTTGTCAGTATGACAGGGGCCTTATTGAACAAGATGCTGCCATATGAGGGAAGTATGCATTGTCATTGGACTTTACTATCAACATAGCATAATCAGTTATTAACACAAGTGACACTCAATGGGATTTATGCCAATTCTTGTTCAGTCTCATTCCTTCCGTGGCTTAGCAGAACTTAGCAACAAACTGAGCTACTTAGGGAGAAAAACCCTCTGCACATGGATCTATTAGAAAATGGGAAACACGCTGTAAGAGAAGATGCAATCGTACTGGGTGGGGCAAAAACTGCCTTCGGTTTTTTAGGTAAAAATAAAAGAAACGTTTTGCATTTTCACCAAGACCTTTATTGAACAACGTATTCACCCTTTTGTTCCACTACGTTCTGCCATTTTTCAGGCAACTTCATAATTCCATCTTCCCAAAACTTTTTATCTTTTTGAGCAAAGAACTGTTCCAGGTGCCTTTTACAGTCTCCCAGGGAATTGCAATTTTTTCCATTAAGAGAATTTTGTAAAGACCGAAATAAATAGAAATCTAAAGGTGCAATGTCTGGTAAATACGGCAGGTGAATCAGAACTTCCCAGTCAAGCTGTAACAGTTTTTGCCTGGTCATCAGAGAAACATGCGGTCTTGCATTATCCTGATGGAAGATTATGCATTTTCTGTTGACTAATTCTGACGCTTTTCGTCGAGTGCTGCTTTCAGTTGGTCTAATTGCAAGCAGTACTTGTTGGAATTAATCGTTTGGTTTCCCGGAAGGAGCTCATAATAGAGGACTTCATTCCAATCCCACCATATACACAACATCACCTTCTTTGGATGAAGACCGGCCTTTGGTGTGGTTGGTGGTGGTTTATTTCACTTGCCCCATGATCTCTTCCGTTTCACATTGTTGTACAGTATCCACTTTTCATCGCCTGCCACAATTTGTTTTAAAAATGGAATGTTTTTTATTACATTTCAGTAGAGAATCCCATGTGGAAATATGGGAAAAAGGGTTTTTTTCCCTTATGTGGAACCCAAACATCAAAGCGCTTCACATAACCAAGCTGGTGCAAATGATTTTCAGCGCTTGATTTGGATATTTTAAGTATGCCGGCTATCTCCCTCATGGTATAACGCTGATTGTTCTCAGCTATTGTTTTGATTTGATCACTATCAACTTCAGCTGGTCTACCCGACCATGGAGCACCGTCCAGTGAGAAATCTCCAGCAAGCACGAAACTTCGCAAACCACTTTCGACACGTTCAATCAGTCACAGCACCTTCTCCACACAATGCACAAATCTTTTTTTTGCGTTTCAGTTGCGTTTTTACCTTTCTTGAAATAATAAAGCATAATATGCTGACAATGTTGCTTGTTTTCTTCCATCTTCAGTATTAAAATGGCTACACAAAAATTCACCAATTTTAAGTCTTTTTTTAAATGCACGCGGATATGACAGCTGTCACATACAATCTAACAAAATTGTTTCGAACGAAGTTAAAGACAACTAAGTGCTACTAGAGCCATCTTACGGAAAAGAACGAACGAACGTTTTGGCCCACCCAATACTATTTTACTTCTTAAAACATTCCTTTTCATTACAAAGACTGATTATATATTGTGAAAGTGAGGAGGCAATATATTTGGGGCCCGGATTCCAAAATAAAATACAAATTCTCTTCAGCAGTTATCTGGTATCATTTGTTAAGATTGTCGACTATATGCACAAAAAGATGCTGGAAATAAATTTGACTGTGTAGTCATGCTCCCCAGTGGCAAGTTACACATTTTTTTAAATTAAAACTTTGGCTCAATGTGTATAAATATTTGGATATGTTCTTCTATTGCACCTTATAAGCCAAGATTGCAATCACCACCATATTAAAATAATTAATCATCAAAGCCTGTAAAGTTGTTAAAACCCTTTTGGATAGCTAAAAGCCTTGCTCTGGGATACACTTATTGTTTAAATTCCAAAAGTCCTAGTTCCTACTTATAGCTCTTGGAGTGTCACAGACTTCAGTAAGTTTGCTTTCATGCATTCTGTGGTCTTGTAGCAGGAGCAAATAAACTGTGCCTTCATGAGTGTCCCTGTGCCTTTAGTCACTTAAAGTCTACGGGAGATTGTTACCAGGTGTGTGACGTTTTAGGGTCTAGTCCTTTTTTCATTGGAAGAAGGAGTCAAATATTTCATGTTGGACGATGTGACATATTCTAACAGATGGTGTCTTCTTCCTTTTGCAGATGCTTCTGATTTAATTCATGTATTAGAAGAAGCCTGTATTTGCTGTTCTAATGGCGAGGATGTCAGAAATTCTTAAGTTAGGAGATGAAAGCCTGAAAGAACGGTTTTAATCTCTAGGTTTTTGGTTTTTTTTAACCAGAGGAGAATCTTATGGGAAATACCTTCTGCTCATCATCTTCACACTCTATATATTCTTGGGAAATGCAATGAGAAAACACTCTCAGTTTTGCTAATACCCTGATTCTATTCTTAGATGTTAACAAGCAAGATGTGGAATATAAATGCCATGGCAGAACTGCTAACAAAAACAGGGTCAAGGTCTTTAATAGCAAGGGAATAACTGGAACAAAGCTCTGTAAGTCATGTTTATTCAACTTCGGAATCTTCCATTACAGACGGCACATTCTTGCATGGTCATCTGCACCCCAGATGCTGGAGTAGTTACCATCTCAGAGAACAACTGGCCCTGGGATTCTAACAAACTCTCTGATACATGTGAAGCACAAGTACTATTCTTCTCCACCTTCACAAGCTGTCAAGGAGGGAGCACACTTCTGGTTGCAAGATAAGATTTTCTGTGAGAGGAAGAGGAGATGGAGATAGGATAGATGGAACGAGGTCAGCCAATGTCAGGGACAGGAAAGTGATCGACAGTTGCTTCCCCATCTCTCTGTCCAGTCTATAGATGTGACTTAACGGAGGAATTGAACTTTATGTGCACAAAGAAATGTAGACTGACTCTGTGGGATTAGGTCCCAGTTCTGCAATTTACTGTCTGTGTAACCTTAGGAAAGTCACCCAACTCCACACAGCCTGAGGCTCCCCATCCATTTTTTTTAAATCTGGAAATAAAGATTTTAAATCAATACATTCTAATTAGTTTTAAAAAGTACATAAATGAATAAAATAAGAACTGAAAGCCCAGCAGCATCCATAGACACACATACCTAACACATTTCCAAGAGGTGGCTACTGCTCACCTCTTGGAAGGTATCCTTTTGTTTCTTCATCAGTAAATTGGAGATGAAAATAACTGTATCTTAGTGTTTGTGAGAATAAAAGGAGATATTTTAAATGCCTAGACCATTAGGAAGTTTTCTTTGTCTTTTCCCTTTCTCTCTGCTTCCCTTTCTAATTTTACTTAATCTCATGCTTGTTCATAACCAGACCAATTTTGAAGTCCATAGTGTATTGTATTAGTTAGATGTTGCCAAAAACAACCCAGTATCTCAGTGTCCTATTACCGCCAACATTTACTTCTAGCTCATGGGCCTGCAGGTCGGCTGGTCTCTGCTGTTTCAGGCTACAGATGGGTCAGCCGCCCTCTGCATTTCACTTAGTGCTGGACCCAGGCTAAGTAGCGACAGCTGCAGGGCATTTTCTCCCACGAGGGATGGCAGAGGCTCAAGGGGGGCGAGTGAAAGCATGTGGATGCCTAATTTCGAGAAAGAGAAAGATATATAACAAGGGTTTTTAATCAGTTTAGTTGTACAGTGAAAGGTGTGACTCTCCCCTCTAGTTTCCCTCACCCCCTAAGAAGATGTTATGGACTATTTCTTACTTTTCCTTGATGCTTTGTTCCTGGATCTTCTTAAAGAAAGCAGAAAGAAGTGCTAAGATCTATTCCAAGACTGATGTCAGTGGGCAACAGAAGCTGCTTGGGAGGACAAGCAGACACTAAGTTAAACGTGAAAGATGTGTAAGATGGTGTTACTATTAGAAGGTTTCTACTATGGGAGGATTGCCAATGAGCAAAATAAAAGATAGTGGGGGGAGGGGAATGGGTGTTTGGGGGTAAAAGAGTGAATTAAGGTCAGTGGGAGGAAGCAATGGTCCCAAACAAAGCTAGAAATGAAGAGGGCAGCGTGATAAGGAGACATATGCTAATCAAGGAAAGAGGAGGTACCTTGGATTCCTCACACTAATCTTGTTTTTTTTTTTTTCCAACTTCAAAAAGAAAAAATAGAAGGAATGGGAAAATAAATATTATGTGCAGATTATCAAAAGGAGAGGATTAGCTTTTTTAAAAAACTTGTATTCAACCACCATTTCCCAATTTTATGAACAGTTTAATCTCTTTTATTTTCTTCCACCCTTATAGAGAAGTAAGCAAGGGAAATAAGCATGGTCTCTTCCACTAGCTTCTGCCACCTCATGACTATATGGACACCATGAATAAACAAAGAGGTTTCTCACTTGTGTGACTAAGACAGTAACTACGGCAATATTTTTTTTCTTCCAAAATTGTCAATGATAATGGTAAAAACATCTAAGTATCTCACTTAAAACATGCCTTTCCTCTTATTTGACCAATTCCTAGTAGCTTGGAAAAGTCAGTTTCATCCTGGGATATTTTATATAATCAATACTGTAGAAAAAATATTTCAAAAAAAGGCTTCTTTAAATTACATTGTTTTAGTACATTCCAGGTATATGTTACAAACACACATATGCACGCACGTGCACACACATCCTGTCCTTAATTTGTAATTTCAATTTTTTAAAAGGTAAAAATAAATTAATAGATTGGATATTAGACAGCTGTTCCCTTCCAGAATAACATTAGGTATACTTAATTTTGAATCATTCTTGGCATTCCAACTGGGTTTATTCTAGCTCAGCTGTCAATCTCCCATTGCACTGTCAAGGTCTGCCTTATTTAAGATATTTCTTTTAGCATTATAAATTTACTACAGTTTTCTCTAATTCCCTTCTCTGTATTCCTTCATCTCAGTTCCTCACATTTAGTCAGGTAAACTTAATGATAATAGTCAAGGTTATCTTTAAAAAAGACTATCCAGGGCTTCCCTGGTGGGGCAGTGGTTGGGAATCTGCCTGCCAATGCAGGGGACATGGGTTCGAGCCCTGGTCTGGGAGGATCCCACATGCCGCGGAGCATCTGGGCCCGTGAGCCACAACTACTGAGCCTGCGCGTCTGGAGCCTGTGCCCCGCAACGAGAGGCCGCGACAGTGAAAGGCCCGCACACCGCGATGAAGAGTGGCCCCCGCTTGCCACAACTGGAGAAAGCCCTCGCACAGAAATGAAGACCCAACACAGCCAAAAATAAATTAAAAAAAAGACTATCCACTGAAAACATGAAATAATCATTTGCTTTCTTTGTTTTTTACATACACACATGGATATGACTATATTGCTCATAAAACTGACCCAAAGAAAAATACTTCTTTTCTGGTTTAGAAATCTCTGTAGGAACATTTTTAGGCACACAGAATATTGTGTGGGGACAGCCAAATGGCTCTCTCTAGGGTAGGAAAACTTTTAAATCTTATTCATTCTACTCATCTTATTTCCACTTAAAACAACTGTGATTGTCAACCTAGCTGAAAGACAAATTTAAGCTTCAGCATTATAAGAAAACATCTTTCAAAGGACTTATGTCCCATTCCACTTCTGTAGATGAAAGGAATATCAGAGAAGGCTGTATGAAGGGAGAAAAAGTCATAAATAGTTCTCAGATTTCATTATTTCAAACCCGTTTGCATTTTTCCTTATAGAGAACACCTTTAAACAGACCTTTACTGAATTTTCATCTAGAACACTTGCAGTTACTTACTGAATTAGAAGTTACTTTAAAGATTAATTTAGTATGTTTTACAGCCAATCAAGCAGCTTTAAGGGTTACCCAAAGTTATCAGTAGTGAGGGGTTATCAGTAGTGAGTATTCAAAAATTATTCAGAGAGATGGTGTCAATTACTCCCAAGATGAGAAGGGAAAAATATAATCTATTAATTCATCTCCCAATTAGGTAAACTGTTAAGGGCAAAACTCCAGCTATAATAGGCTTTGTGAATGTGACTGATGGAAACAAGAAAGACCATTAATCATTTTGACTAGAAAAAGAACAGCATAATTTCAGGAATAAGTTTTAGCTATTTCTTCCCACTGTCATTAATCAAGAACATTAGGTAATTTTTCTCCAGGTTATTTCGCATTATATACATTCAGAATTATGCTGCATAAAAATATCCAATATCACAAAATAAAGTACTCCCAGGTTTTTAGAGGTGGTAAAATACCAGAAATAATAAGTGATGCTTTATTTCTATAATCTGCTAGAGCTTTTAAAAGGCTTCACATACATTATCTCATTTAACCCTAGAAATGATCTCTTTCAGGTAAAATTATTATTAATCTCTCCTCCGAGAAGTATTGGAACTGTCTATCCAGATAATAACTAACAGAACTCATTTGATTCTAGGGCTCTGGATTTCAAAAACTGTGCTAGTTCTAATTTATCACTTTGCATTCCTGATTTTATGAACACACTTACTCGTTAACCACAAATAGTAGTTTAGAAAAAGATAGCCATAAAAATGTGATAATTTATACTTGGTAGTTTTTTGTATCCTTATTGCTCAGCAGTATACAGTCGACACATCATTAATTCATTTTTGTGATGTTTTTAAAAATCATGAAAGTTATTTTATTTGTATCTAATTATCTAACTGCAGCTCAAGCTATTAAATATGTAGCAATGCAGGACAGTTAAATGCAATAAAATTTCATCCATTTATTTATTTAACACTCATGCATTTCTCACAGTCTGTGCAATAATTTCTGTATTAAATGCTGGGGATATAAAGCCCATTAAGAAGTAGGCCCTTTTCCCTATATGGGAAAAGAATCTTAAAAAGAGTGTATATATGTATATGTATAACTGATTCACTTTGCTGTACACCTGAAACTAATACAACACTGTAACTCAACTATACCTCAATAAAATTTTTTTAAAAATTAAATTCAATAATATATTGGAAAACAAAAAAAGAAATAGGCCCTTCTGTCAAGGACCTTATAATTTTCTGGAAGAAAGACAAGTAAATCAAAGATTACCACAGTTAGATTAGTGCTCATAGAGGTATTCACTATGTCATCGGTGCATAGAAAATAAGCGATACATTGTACTAAAATCAAGACATATTCATTGAGAAGGTGATACATGGGGTAAACTTTTAAAAACTTAACTGTGAAAGATAAGATGGAGGCAGAGGGATTAGAAGTGAGACCTAAAACAGGATAACTCTTTCCGAGATCTGATGTTGGGTGGGGATTTTCCCGGGCTCTGGAATCAGCCAGTAGGGCCTATGAGGACAGTGAGGTATTGAGTTAAAAAGAAGAAGAAAAACAGAGAGGTGAGAGAGAAGTTGGGAAAGCAATGTTCCCCGGGACAGATTTTCCTTCCCTTCCCCTCTGGAGAAGGAGGGAATGGTGATCCTCATCCTCCAACAGAAGAAAGTTCATTGAAAAGGGGCTCCAAGGGGTCTAGCAAAAAAGAGAGACCAGTGTCTCATTGCCTGCTTGGACCTGTGTGTCGGCCGTGGACTTGTTGATTTTCCCACATGTGTCTCCTTGAACAGGAGAACAAGAGATCTGGGGGAAAGATGCCAGGGCATGGGGGAGGGGAAGTGGGCAGCAGGGAACATCCTCCGACCCAGTGGCTGTTCATCATAAGAATGTGTGAGCTGCTTGTGGACGAATGAAGTACTGTGAAAGATAGTTTGGGTCATCTGTCCAATGACAGACCCACAGAGCAAAATGATGGGGCGTGGCAGGGGAAAGTAGTAAGCGGCTGGTGGCGTCCTGACGGACGTGGGTAGAAGAGGCCCAGGTGGAGCCGGCTGTCTCACAGCTGGGAATTGTCAAGTTAGAAGATTCCCAGGAGAGCTGCTGAAGGGCTTCAGCATTTGGATTTCAACAACAGAGGGGCCCTGATGGCCTGTCACTGTTAGCCAGGGAAGCAGCCACCACCAAGAGCAAACTACCAAAGTGTCTGATAAGGAAGAGACACTATTTTACCCCCTCCTACTTCCCCCAGCACACGGCGGGGAAGAGCGGGAGCCAGGGAAGCATCCACCACCAAGAGCAAACTACCAAAGTGTCTGATAAGGAAGAGACACTATTTTACCCCCTCCTACTTCCCCCAGCACACGGCGGGGAAGAGCTGGAGCCAGGGAACAGGAGACAAAGGAAGTGCCCCAGAGACACACGTGCTGCTTCCACTTTCTTCTCTAAGGCAAGCGAGTGAGAAGGGGAGTGAAAGAGCAAATCAGCCCCCTGAACCACAGAAGTGATGGACCCTGGAGGTGGGAAGTAAGAGAGATGTAAAATACACGAGCTCTAATGTCTAAAATGGAGATATTTTACATAATCAAGAGCCTTAAGGAAATCAGTGAATTTGTATTTTGTCATGTACTATCCAGTGGGTGGAGAAGTTTGACATAGTAGAGTTGAGGAGGGTGATTGGAGAAAACAAAATTAGGTTTATGTGATACCTCCACTGAACACTGAACAGTTAGCTGATTCTAGCTGGACATCTGGAGAAGAGCAGGAGGTGAGCCTGGAGAGGGAGGTGGGAGTGAGGACAATAACGCTATAATGTGCTAAGCTAAGGGGTTAGAACCTTGGACTGAAAGCCCTGGGGAGCCATTGAAAGAATCTAAACAGGGAAGTCATATAATCAGAGTGTAAAATGTACCCTTTGGTATCAGTGACTGTTTATCTACCTACCTAAACTCATCTAGTTTAGGCAGGGAAAAAAAAAAAGTAATAAATAAAATACCATTTTGTTAGCAAATGCCTAGGTCACTCTTGGCAACTATGTCAATAAATTACAATATTTTCTTCTCAATGTAAAAAAATCAGCCCAAATCTAATGACAAAATAGTTCCCTATGTCTTCAATGTATACTCCAGTAAAATGTGCTTGAACTTTTCAACAACTATGAGTTAATACAATTTGTAACTGGTTTAAACTGTATGCCTTAGAAAACAAATGACTATATAGAAGTCGGAAGCTAGAGACATGTAACTTCACAAAATTGGGACTACTAATCATGGTTGAATAATATTTTTTAAATTTCCAGGCAAGAAAAGCTCATAAAGATATTAGTTCAATTATAAGCATATTTGCTCAAACCTATATTTTAACATCCTTACACAAAAACAATGTAGAATGCTAAACTAAGTTAATCTATCAAAATTCTATCTTTTACCCCTACCATTGACATGAAAATATTCAGTAGAACAAAGGTAGTACTCTAGAGAGAAAATTTCCCAATGGTATTTCCAAAAATTCATCAGCGGTCTGGTCATAGTTAAGAATGTTCCTGAAAACCGAATGCCAAATAGAAAAGTATTTCTAATCAACATTGCTGAACATGGGCATTTTTACCCAATTAGATACTCACTGGAAGCTGAAAAGTGAACCTGGTTCCAAGTTTTTGACTTCAGGGAAAGTAGAATATATTGGTGAAAATTTGATTGGAGAAAACTGGGAGGTGATTTTAACCCTGTACATTTAAGAAAACAGGATTGAGTCTGTTATATGCAACATGTATCACTAAAGTGCTCTAAGTTAGGAGATAGGAGAGGAAGAGGAAAAGTCTAGGTCAGTCACTGACTGTTCATTTAAACTCCCTACCTTTACCTCGGGCGCCTATAGTACAGGAAGATGAGATAAGCTTTGCTTTCTTTTCATCTAACTCTAGAATATTATGCCATTTATTTATTTTTTCATTTCAGTTTAGCAGGCAAAAAAAAAAAAAAATCCAAAAAGATAAATATCTAACATTTAATTAGATGAAACACGTTGAATGTAAGGAGCATAATAAAGGAATGAAGGTATTTCTTTTTGAAAAGTCAAAATACAGTAGAAAAACAAAAATGAAAACAATTAGGGGTTGCAAATTAAATCACTTTTTTTCAGTTATTAAAAAAAAACTGAAATGTCTTCAACATTATAACTCAAAGTGTGGTCTTCGAACAGCATTATTGGAATCACCTGGAAGCTTATTAGAAATGCAGGCTCTCAGGCCTCAACCAAGTTGCTGAATTCGAATTTACATTTTAACAAGATCACTAAACAATTTTTAAAAAATTTTATTGAAGTACAGTTGACTTAAAATATTGTGTTAATTTCTTCTGTAAGGCAAAGTGACTCAGTTTTATATATATAATAAATACACACACACATATACATATATATATATACACACATATATATATATCCTTTTTCATATTCTTTTCCATTATGGTTTGTCACAGAATATTGAATATAGTTCCCTGTGCTATACAATAGGACTTTGTTCTTAATTCTTATGCCCGCTGAAGTTTGAGAAGTTATAGAAAGCCCTGTTGAATGCCTAGAATGCCAGTGAATGGTTTCTACCTCATAACTTAGGAAATTAATTTAGCCCAAGTCCATTATTAAAATAGGAACACTTTATTTTTCCAGTTAGCTAAAGCAAGTGTAAGTTTGCTTGTTTGCACATATTTAATTTTTTTCAAATTTTCAACACATTAATACCTTTATATATGGAAACTAGTTTTGTTTTGTCAAATAAAAGGCATCCAATCAGCTGACTTGGGGGAAAGGGTTTCTAGAAATAAATCCCATGTTTAGAAATCACCCTCAATAATGGAAAGTTCCATTTCTCATTGCTGAGACCTGGCCCCAGTGTGCTAGAATGAAAGAGGGTTTTCTTTATGTCAGCTGTGCTTTTTTTTTTTTCATTTGGGCCAAGTTAGAACACATTAGCTCATTTTTATTACTCTTCCCCCTCTTTCTTTTGCAACAGTTGACAGCACCCCTTCTTCAGGTGACTGCCCTCAGAGCAGGAAAGCCTGGGAGAAGGGGATCGCCCATTTGCACTTTATTATTTCAAAGACTTAAGGAAAACATTAGAAGAATCATGGAGGAGAAATGTGGTGATGAAGATAAAGAGCAAGAATGGGATGAGAAATGTTAAATGGGAAACAAAAAAAAAAAGCATATTGTGAACAAACTCAGATGTACAAAGTTGCTCAGAAACACAGCTTTCTCTCTCTCTCTTTTTTTTTTTAACGTTGCTATGTCATCTTATAAGTTGTACTAAAGAACTTTTATTCTGCATGGTAGCTTTGTGGTTACAAATCTAAGAAATAGAGATCGCATTACAGCTTTTGTTTATTAAAAGAGTATAGTGACTTTTAGCTTTTAAAATGCCAAATGTTCTTATTCACTATTGTTTATTCATTCAGTCATACAATCATTTCTTCAGTAAATCTCTGCTGAGTAAACTGTGTTTGCTCAGGAACCATTCTAGATGCTCAGAAGACATCAGTGAATCAAGCAAAGACACCCCAGCCACACCCCCACTCTTGAGCTTGTGTTCTGACGGGAGGGGGATGGAGACAAAAATAACCTATAAACAAAATAAATAAATAATTGCTGAGATTGTTAGGCTATCATACTAAGTGAAGTAAATTGGACAGAGAAAGACAAATATCATATGATATCACTTATATGTGAAATCTAAAGAAATTATACAAATGAACTTATTTACAAAACAAAAACAGACTCACAGACATAGAAAACAAACTATGGTTACCAAAGGGGAAAGAGGGGAGAGGGATAAATTAGGAGCTTGGCATTAACAGTTACAAACTACTATATATAGAATAGGTAATCAACAAGGACCTACCATATAGCACAGGGAACTATATTCAATATCTTGTAATAACCTATAATGGAAAAGAATCTGAAAAAGAATATATATATATATATATATATATATATATATATCTGAATCACTTTGCTGTACACCTGAAACTAACACAACATTGTAAATCAGCTATACTTCAGTAAAAAAATAAACAAACTGAAAAGCAAAGGATATTTAAAAAAAAAAAGCTATAGACTATTTTGTTAGAGGATTCCATTATAAATTAAGTTGGCAATTCACTTCCTTTCTATTCCACATGAATAGAATAAGTATGTCCAAGCATGAGGGAAATAAAGTGCATAGCATTATACAATGAAGAATCTAAGTGTTGCTCTTAAAGACCTTAGTAACTGAGTGAATGAGATACAACAGGAAAGTAAGTAAATATTACAAAAGGCAGATTATTCCAAGTGGTTAAAAAAAAAAAAAAAAAGGTTTCAGGGGACTCAGGGGAAGAAATTTTTTATTTAAATAAATGAGATGACAAGAAATGAGGAAATGGAATATTCCATCAGAGAAAGGAAGTGCTAATTTTAAAGAGCTTAAATAATAGATGTGACAAGTTGTGCTTAAAGAAAATATTTCAACTGTGTAATAAAAATATATTTCCCAAGTTGAAAAATATATTTTAAAAATCTGGCTGATTTCAAACTTCAAAGAATGAACACTCTGAGCTTTGACTAATCCAAAAGGAATATTTATATAAGGTTTTATAAATGGCCAGTATCCTTGTTTGGAGACTATTTCCTTTCCGTTATGTACCTTCTACTTTCACTGTTAGTATCACTCAGCAACCGTGTTTTTGTGAAGTGTAAATTCAAATTCAAATTTAATTTTCTTAGTTGGCATAGAAGTTGCTTCATTTGTTAGTGAAATCACTTTTGAAATATAGGACACTATTAAGTAAAGGTGGTGATTGTGTTAAAACTGCCAATCAAGTAGAAAACCAAGGTCTAAGAGGATAAATCATCAGTAAAATACCCCAGCAATAAAGACGTCCATTGTTAGGTTGATGTTTTCTTAAGGTCTCCAAGAAAAGATGAATTCACTCTGATTCTCTAAGGAAATGGGTCTTACCTGATTCTTTTCTTTTCATTTTTTCTAAGCAACAGATGGACAAACAAGGTAAGTCAGTGTAGTGACCATGGAGAAAGCCAAACGTGCACAGGAAGAGTACAGAAAGACTTTCTGAATTGCAGGAGGCAATGAATGAGGCAATAAACATTAGGCCAATATAAAAATGGTATAGAGTATTAACAGTTAACTTTTGTATTATACTTCATAGCTTACAAATGTTTTTCACATACCATAATTTAACTCAAAACAACTCTTTGCTTTCATCGATCATTAATTATCTATTAGTCATTATTTTTCATTAAATAGACTCAATGTAATCCCACTGTCACCTACGGCTAAGCCTTGAACTGTGGCTGTTTTGAGTTACTTCTTGGAATGGAAGGATGGAAAGAAACCTCTGAAAGTGCCTTGTCCATAAAATCTGATACTATCCAATGATCTGGAGGGGCAGTAAAACAAATGGCCATACAAAACTTCTTCCAGCTGCAGAAAAACTAGCCCAAACTGACTTCAACCAACATGTGTCCAAGGTTAGAGAGGCAAAGCTTGATTCAGAACACACAAGATATCACTAAGATCCATCCCTTGGCTTTATGTGCTTGGATTGTCTCTATTTTCAGGCTGCCACGAGAGGGTCAGCTTCAGGCTCCCATCACTGCAATACCCAGTGCATCAGAAGATAATCTGCTTTCTGGCTGATTTAAAACTAAGTCCAGAATTGAGTTTAATTGGCTGTTTTCCTTGCTTTGGGTCATGTGCCTCTCAGACCAATAACTGCAGCCAGTGGAAGGGACAGAGTGTCCTAATTGCCTAGGCTAAACCTCGGTCAAATGCACCATCCCTGGAGCTAAAAGGGAAGATGTAACATCAGGGTTCTGTTGCTACAAGAATGGAGGCAAACAGGCAAAAGCAACAAATGTCTATTACTTGTAAGACGCAAACTGTTGCAAAGAAAAGTGTTTCACACTTGCTATTATTGCATTCTCTTCACCGTTGTTCTATTTCTTCTCCCGTCCATTTTAACTACTGCTCCCAGATTAATTGTTCTAAAGGACAGTCTTGTTAATGTCACACCTCTGTCCAGAAACCTCAAAAGCTCCCTGTGATTTAAGAAACAAATTTCATACCCCTTAGCCTGATGTTTAAGGCCCTCCACAATCTGGTCATGCCTAAACTTACCTTACCATTCCTATCTCTAGCCAAACAGAACCTCTTTGGGCCTTTATTTCTGCAGCTTTCTTAAAAAAAAAACAAAAACTTTTTCTTTGCATCTTTGCTTGTCTAAAGTGTACTGACAGTTTAATAATTGAAGCAGATGTCATGTGTTTTTATGAAGTAGAAAGTAATTTAGCCCTCCTTTCAACTCTCAGAACCGTAACCTTCTCCTGCAGTCCTCAATACTTTCTGAGTCACAGTTATTTACAGATCTGTCTACCAGAGTCCCTATTACCCACTGAAGGTAGGTTTAGACTCAAACATCTCTGCTACTTTTGAAAAAAACAAAGTATCTTCTATTCAATAATATGAGTGTTTTCAATAAACAAATAAATATGGAGTACACAGGAAAAAAAGACATCCTATGTCTACTTAGGCAGAAATATTTTTTCTGACATTGGAAATAGAGTTTTAGCAAAGGTGATGAAGACACAAAATTAGAAGGTTTGGTTCTCATCCTCAAGGAACTCATGGTTTAGGTGAAAAGACACACAGGTAATGCCAGTACAATGGAATAAGATGATGTGGGACCACAGATGGGGAAAAGATGAATTATGTCACAAAAATTCTTTAAAATCTTCACAGGAAAAGAAATATTTGAGTTGGAAAGAAAGGACCAGGGGAATAGCAGGCATAAAATCAACAAAAAGTTGTGTTTGGGAATTGTGAGAGTTCAACGTCATCACTGTTGAGTGTATTTTGGGGTACAAAGGAAAATGAGTTTGGGAAAATGTATCAAAGTCAGCTAATAAAAGGCTTTATATTGTATTAAAAGGAGTTTATATTTCATCATGTAGGTAACTGTGCATTAGCCAAAATTTTGAGGCTGGAGATTGGGATCAGATTTACAGTCTAGAAGGTAATGTACAAGATGGGGAGGGAGGCGGAAGGGAGTAGGAAAGAGAAACCAGAAGACGGTTAGATTCTAGCCTGGGAAACAGGATACATTTTAGGGTCATTAACTGAGGCAAGGAGTATAATAGTTTTGGGGGACAGGGAAAAAATGATCATGTTGAATTTGAGATTCATGGAACCTTCAGGTGGATGTATCCAATGGGTGAAACAAAAGATTAGAAGTCATTATGACCTTACCTATTCCACCACTGGTTGTGAAATTAATAAAAATGGAGATTTTTTTAAAAAGTAAAACAAAAAGTATATAGTCTCAATTAATACACAGAAGTTGGTTGGATTTCCATACACTAACAACAAAAGATCAGAAATATTTCTGAGAAAGAAATTAAGGAAACAATCCCATTTACCATCACATCAAAAAGAATAAAATACCTAGGAATAAACCTACCTAAGGAGGCAAAAGACCTGTACTCTGAAAACTATAAGACAGTGATGAAAGAAATCAAAGATGACACAAACAAATGGAAAGATATACCATCTTAGACTAGAAGAATAAATACTGTCAAAATGACTATACTACCCAAGGCAATCTACAGACTGAATGCAATCCCTATCAATTACCAATGGTATTTTTCACAGAACTAGAACAAAACGTTTTTAAATCTGAATGGAAACACAAAAGACCCCAAATAGCCAAAGCAATCTTGAGAAAGACAAAGCTGGAGGAATCAGGCTCCCTGACTTCAGACTATACTACAAAGCTACAGTCATCAAAACAGTATGGTACTGGCACAAAAACAGACATATAGATCAATGGAAGAGGCTAGAAAGCCCAGAAATAAACCCTTGCACCTATAAAGGAGACAAAACTATACAATGGAGAAAAGACAGTCTCTTCAATAAGCAGTGCTAGGAAAACTGGACCGCTACATGTAAAAGAATGAAACGAGAACATTCTCTAATACCATACACAAAAATAAACTCAAACTGGATTAAAGGCCTAAATGTAAAACTGGATACTATAAACTCCTAGAAGAAAACATAAGCAGAACACTCTTTGACAAAAATTGAAGCAATATTTTTTTGGATCCACCTCCTAGAGAAATGGAAATAAAAACAAAAATAAACAAATGGGATCTAATTAAACTTAAAAGCTTTCGCACAGCAAAGGAAACCATAAACAAAACAAAAAGACAACATACAGAATGGGAGAAAATATTTGCAAGTGATGCAACCAACAGAGGATTAACATCCAAAATATACAAACAGTTCATACAGCTAAATATCAAAAACAAAAAACAAGAAAACAACAAGCAACCCAATCAAAAAATGGGCAGAAGATCTAAACAGACATTTCTCCCCCAAAAAACAAAAACATACAGATGGTCAAAAGGCACATGAAAAGATGCTCAACATCACTAATTATTAGAGAAATGCAAATCAAAACTACAATGAGGTATCACCACACATGTCAGAATGGCCAACATCAAAAATGTACAAATAATAAATGCTGGAGAGGGTGTGGAAAAAAAGGAACCCTCCTACACTATTGGTGAGAATGTAAATTGGTACAGCCACTATGGAGAACAGGTACGGCAGTTAAAAAAACTAAAATAGAGCCACTTCTGGGCATATAAACAGAGAAAACCATAATTAGAAAAGATACATGCAGGCCAATATTCATTGCAGCACTATTTACAACAGCCAAGACATGGAAGCAACCTAAAGTCCATAGACAGATGAATGAATAAAGAAGATGTGGTATAACATCCAAAGACAAAGGAGAAGCCACAATGAGATGGTAGGAGGGGTGCAATCACAATAAAATCAAATGCCATAACTGCTGGTTGGGTGACTCACAAACAGGAGAACACTTATACCACAGAAGTCCACCCACTGGAGTGAAGGTTCTGAGCCCCATGTCAGGATTCCCAATCTGGGGTTCCGGCAACGGGAGGAGGAATTCCTAGAGAATCAGACTTTGAAGGCTAGCAGGATTTGATTGCAGGACTTCGACAGGACTGGGGGAAACAGAAACTTCACTCTTGGAGGGCACACACAAAGTAGTGTGCTCATCGGGACCCAGGGGAAGGAGCAGTGACCCCAGGGGAGACTGAACCAGACCTACCTGCTAGTGTTGGAGGGTCTCCTGCAGAGGTGGCAGGTGGCTCTGTGTCACCGTGAGGACAAGGACACTGGCAGCACAAGTTCTGGGAAGTACTCCTTGGCGTGAGACCTCCCAGAGTCTGCGTTAGCCCCACCAAAGAGCCCGGGTAGGCTACAGTGTTGGGTTGCCTCAGAACAAACAACCAACAGGGAGGGAACCCAGCCCCACTCATCAGCAGACAAGTGGATTAAAGTTTTACTGAGCTCTGCCCACCAAACAAACAGCCAGCTCTATCCACCACCAGTCCCTCCTATCAGGAAACTTCCACAAGCCTATTAGATAGCCTCATCTACCACAGTGCAGACAGCAGAAGCAAGAACTACAATCCTGCAGCCTGTGGAACAAAAACCATATTCACAGAAAGATAGACAAGATGAAAAGACAGAGGGCTATGTACCAGATGAAGGAACAAGATAAAACCCCAGAAAAACAACTAAATGAAGTGGAGATAGGCAACCTTCCAGAAAAAGAATTCAGAATAATGATACTGAAGATGATCCAGGAGCTCGGAAAAAGAATGGAGTCATAGTTCGAGAAGATGAAAGAAATGTTTAACAAAGATCTAGGAGAATTAAAGAACAAACAAACAGAGATGAACAACACAATAACTGAAATGAAAACTAAACTAGAAGGAATCTAGGAATACCAGAATAACTGAGGCAGAAGAGTGGATAAGTGACCTGGAAGACAGAATGGTGGAATTCACTGCCGTGGAACAGAATAAAGAAAAAAGAATGAAAAGAAATGAAGACAGCCTAAGAGACCTCTGGGACAACATTAAACGCAACAATATTCGCATTATAGGGGTCCCAGAAGGAGAAGAGAGAGAGAAAGGACCCGAGAAAATATTTGAAGAGATTATAGTCAAAAACTTCCCTAACATGGGAAAGGAAATAGCCACCCAAGTCCAGGAGGTGCAGAGAGTCCCATACAGGATAAACCCAAGGAGAAACACGCCGAGACACAGAGTAATCAAATTGGCAAAAATTAGACAAAGAAAAATTACTGAAAGCAGCAAGGGAAAAATGACAAATAACATACAAGGGAAGTCCCATAAGGATAACAGTTGATTTCTCAGCAGAAACTCTACAAGCCAAAAGGGAGTGGCATGATATACTTAAAGTGATGAAAGGGAAGAACTTACAACCAAGATTACTCTACATGGCAAGGATCGCACTCAGATTCAATGGAGAAATCAAAAGCTTTACAGACAAGCAAAAGCTAAGAGAATTCAGCACCAGCAAACCAGTTCTACAACACATGCTAAAGGAACTTCTCTAAGTGGGAAACAAAAGAGAAGAAAAGGAACTACAAAAACAAACCCAAAACAACTAAGAAAATGGTCATAGGAATATACATATCGAAAATTACCTTAAACGTGAATGGATTAAATGCTCCAACCAAAAGACACAGGCTTGCTGAATGGATACAAAAACAAGACCCATATATATGCTGTCTATAAGAGACCCACTTCAGACCTAGGGACACAATCAGACTGAAAGTGAGGGGATGAAAAAAGATATTCCATGCAAATGGAAATCAAAAGAAAGCTGGAGTAGCAAAACTCATATCAGATAAAATAGACTTTAAAATAATGTTACAAGAGGCAAGGAAGGACACTACATAATGATCAAGGCATCAAACCAAGAAGAAGATATAACAATTATAAATATATATGCATCCAACATAGGAGCACCTCAATACATAAGGCAAATGCTAACAGCTATAAAAGAGGAAATCAACAGTAACACAATAATAGTGGGGGAATTTAACACCTCACTTACACCAATGGACAGATCATCCAAACAGAAAATTAATAAAGAAACACAAGCTTTAAATGACACAATAGACCAGAGAGATTTAATTGATATTTATAGGACATTCCATCCAAAAACAGCAGATTACACTTTCTTCTCAAGTGTGCACAGAACATTCTCCAGGATAGATCACATCTTGGGTCACAAATCAAGCCTCAGTAAATTTAAGAAAATTGAAGTCATATCAAGCATCTTTTCTGACCACAATGCTATGAGATTAGAAATCAATTACAGAGAAAAATAAAATAAAAAGCAAAAAGACATGAAGGCTAAACAATACGTTACTAAACAACCAAGAGATCACTGAGGAAATCAAAGAGGAAACTGAAAAATACCTAGAGACAAATGACAATGAAAACACGATGATCCAAAACCTATGGGATGCAGCAAAAGCAGTTCTAAGAGGGAAGTTTATAGCTATACAAGCCTACCTCAAGAAACAAGAAAAATCTCAAATAAACAATCTAACGTTACACCTAAAGGAACTAGAGAAAGAAGAACAAACAAAACCCAAAGTTAGCAGAAGGAAAGAAATCATAAAGATCAGAGCAGAAATAAATGAAATAGAAACAAAGAAAACAGTAGCAAAGATCAATAAAACTAAAAGCTACTTTTTTGTGAAGATAAACAAAATTGATAAACCATTAGCCAGACTCATCAAGAAAAAGAGGGAGAGGACCCAAATCAATAAAATTAGAAATGAAAAAGGAGAAATCACAACTGACACTGCAGAAATACAAAGGATTATAAGAGATTACTACAAACAACTGTATGCCAATAAAATGGACAACCTGGAAGAAATGGACAAATTCTTAGAAAGGTATAACCTTCCAAGAGTGAACCAGGAAAAAATAGAAAATATGAACAGACAAATCTCAAGTAATGAAATTGAAACTGTGATTAATAATCTTCCAACAAACAAAAGTCCAGGACCAGATGGCTTCACAGGTGAATTCCATCAAACATTTAGAGAAGAGCTAACACCCATCCTTCTCAAACTCTTCCAAAAAATTGCAGAAGAAGGAACATTCCCAAACTCATTCTATGAGGCCACCATCACCCTGATACCAAAACCAGACAAAGATACTACAAAAAAAGAAAATTACAGACCAATATCACTGATGAATATAGATGCAAAAATCTATATTCCAGAAAAAGATACTACAAAAAAAAGAAAATTACAGACCAATATCACTGATGAATATAGATGCAAAAATCCTCAACAAAATACTAGCAAACAGAATCCAACAACACATTAAAAGGATCATACACCATGATCAAGTGGGATTTATCCCAGAGATGCAAGGATTCTTCAGTATACGCAAATCAATCAATGTGATACACCATATTAACAAACTGAAGAATAAAAACCATACGATCATCTCAATAAATGCAGAAAAAGCTTTTGACAAAATTCAACAGCCATTTATGATAAAAACTCTCCAGAAAGTGGGCATAGAGGGAAGCTACCTCAACATAATAAAGGCCATATATGACAAAACCACACCCAACATCGTTCTCAATGGTGGAAAACTGAAACCATGTCCACTAAGATCAGGAACAAGATAAGGTTGTCCACTCTCACCATTATTATTCAACATAGTTTTTGAAGTCCTAGCCACAGCAATCAGAGAAGAAAAATAAATAAAAGGAATACAATTTGGAAAAGAAGAAGTAAAACTGTCACTATTTGCGGATGACATGATACTATACATAGAAGATCCTAAAGATGGCTCCAGAAAACTACTAGAACTAATCAATTATTTGGTAATTTTGCAGGATACAAAATTAATGCACAGAAATCTCTTGCATTTCTATACACTAATGATGAAAAATCAGAAAGAGAAATTAAGGAAACAGTCCCATTTACTATTGCAACAAAAAGAAGAAAATACCTAGGAATAAACCTACCTAAGGAGACAAAAGACCTGTATGCAGAAAACTATAAGACATTGTTGAAAGAAATTAAAGATGATACCAACAGATGGAGAGATATTCCATGTTCTTGGATTGGAAGAATCAACGTTGTGAAAATGACTATACTACCCAAAGCAATCTACAGATTCAATGCAATCCCTATCAAATTACCAATGGCATTTTTTACAGAACTAGAACAAAAAATCTTAAAATTTGTATGGAGACACAAAAGACCCTGAATAGCCAAAGCAGTCTTGAGGGAAAAAGACGGAGCTGGAGGAATCAGACTCCCTGACTTCAGACTATACTACAAAGCTACAGTAATCAAGTAATATGGTACTGGCAGAAAAACAGAAACATAGATCAATGGAACAGGATAGAAAGCCCAGAGATAAACCCATGCACCTATGGTCAACTAAGCTATGACAAAGGAGGCAAGGATATACAATGGAGAAAAGATAGTCTCTTCAATAAGTGGTGCTGGGAAAACTGGACAGCTACATGTAAGAGAATGAAATTAGAACACTCCCTAACACCATACACAAAAATAAACTCAAAATGGATTACAGACCTAAATGTAAGACTGGACACTATAAAATTCTTAGAGGAAAACATAGGAAGATCACTCTTTGACATAAATCACAGCAAGATCTTTTTTGACCCACCTCCTAGAGTAATGGAAATAAAAACAAAAATAAACAAATGTGACCTAATGAAACTTAAAAGCTTTTGCAAAGCAAAGGAAACTACAAGCAAAACGAAAAGACCACCCTCAGAATGGGAGAAAATATTTGCAAACGAATCAGTGGACAAAGGATTAATGTCCAAAATATATAAACAGCTCATGCAGCTCACTATTTAAAAAGCAAACAACCCCATCCAAAAATGGGCAGAAGACCTATATAGACATTTCTCCAAAGAGGACATACAGATGGCCAAGAAGCACATGAAATGTTGCTCAACATCACTAATTATTAGAGAAATGCAAATCAAAACTACAGTGAGGTATCACCTCCCACCAGTTAGAATGGGCATCATCAGAAAATCTACAAACAACAAATGCTGGAGAGGGTGTGGAGAACAAGGAAACCCTCTTGCACTGTTGGTGGGAATGTAAATTGATACAGCCACTATGGAGAACAGTATGGAGGTTCCTCAAAAAACGAAAAATAGAATTACCATATGACCCAGCAATCCCACTACTGGGCATATACCCAGAGAAAACCATAATTCAAAAAGACACATGCACCCCAATGTTCATTGCTGCACTATTTACAATAGCCAGGTCATCGAAGCAACCTAAATGCCCATCAACAGGCGAATGGATAAAGAAGATGTGGTACATATATACAATGGAATATTACTCAGCCATAAAAAGGAACGAAATTGGGTCATTTGTAGAGACGTGGATGCATCTTGAGACTGTCATACAGAGTGAAGTAAGTCATAAAGAGAAAAACAAATATCGTATATTAACGCATATATGTGGAACCTAGAAAAATGGTACAGATGAATCGGTTTGCAGGGCAGAAACAGAGACACAGAAGTAGAGAACAAACGTATGGACACCAAGGGGGGAAAGCAGCGGGGGGTGGGGGCTGGTGTGATGAACTGGGAGGTTGGGATTGACATGTATCCACTGATGTGTATAAAATGGATGACTAATAAGAACCTGCTGTATAAAAAAATAAATAAAATTAAATTTAAAAAAATATGTGGTATATATGTACATACAATGGAATATTACTCAACCTTAAAAAGGAATGAAATAATGCCATTTGCAGCAACATGGATGGACCTAGAGATTATCATAATAAGTGAAGTAAGTCAGATAAAGACAAATATCATATATCACTTATATATGGACTCTTAAAAAAAAAAAAGATAGACGTGAACTTATTTACATAACAGAAATAGACTCACAGACATAGAAAACAAACTTACGGTTATCAAAGGGGAAAAGAGGGGAGAGGGATAATTTAGGAGTTTGGGATTAAGATATACACACTACTATACATAAAATAGGTAACCAGCAAGGATGTACTGTATAACAAAGAGGTCTATACTCAATATTTTATAATAACCTATAAGGGAAAAGAATCTGAAAAAGAATATATATAATATATACATATTTTATATATAGATAGATAGATATATACACACACGTATCTGAATTACTTTTCTGTACACCTGAAAGTAACACATTATAAATCAACTATACTTCAATTTAAAAAAATAAATAAAAATATTAAAACTTAAAAAAAAAAGTAATTGAACATGGTATCACAGGTATACCAATGTCCAAACTCATCAAGTTGTATCATTTAATATGTGCAGCTTTCTGTATAACAATTATACCTTAATAAAGCTGCAAAAAAAATGTATACAGTCTTAAATACAGCATAAAGTATTTTTGCACAATGAAATTTATTGAATACTGTCAAGGTAGATAAAAATATAAATTTCCATTTGACTTATTTTGTTTATTTCACAAACGGGTAGGTGATTAATAAACTGATGACTAGATTTGTAACATTTCACAAATTTGATCCAAGTTGTACAAGATGGTGACTTCAAGACCCTGGACTGGACTCCCACCCAATTTATAAAGCCCAGAAGGCTGACGTTTTGCAGAACATTTTCCAGTCCTTTCTGTTGAGACTTTATCATGTTTTTCTTTGCTTTTACTCTCTGGAATTTTATCCCAGTGACTGTCACTTTCTGTGTACCACAAAAACTTACTCACTACTTTGGTTTGTTCAGAAGGGTTACATTAGTGTTCAGATATTTTCAGTTATTTCGTCAGAAACCATTGAAACCACAAAAAAAGATAAACTGAAAGTTAAGAATTGGTCTCTCTGAAGGAATTATGTTAATCTTGTAAACTATATGGTGAGAAAGTTTTATACACAGGTTAAATATCGGTCACCTATGAAGTTAGAATGATGAGCTCTCATTTGATTGCTTACACACACTTGGGAAAATAATCTTCTTACACGTTAAAATACATTTTTGAATACCTGAGCTGTTGGCAATCATTGAAAACTTGGCTCTCAACTCTTCTATGCTTCACTGAGGAAATTGTGACAGTGGCTGGAACTGAAGTCTGATGTGGATAGTATTAAGTTTGCCAAGTTAATTAAATTTAACCAAAAAGATTCCTAAGACAAAATCCCAACTTATAGGACATTATACTCAACTTTAATTAACTGTGATATAAATTTAAGACAACGAAAAGATAAGCCACAGACTGGGAGAAAATATTTGTAAAACACGTGTTTGATAAAGACTTGTATCCGGATATATTACAAAGAACTCTTAAAACTCAGCAATAAGAAAACAACCCAGTTAATGGGCAAAAGACCTGAATGGACACTTCACCAAAGAAAATATACAGATATGTAATGATATCACTACACACCTATTAGCATGGCTAAAATCCCAAACACTGAGAACAACAAATGCTAGTGAGGATGCAGAGTAAGAGGAACTCTCATTCATTGTTGGTGGGGATGCAAAATGATAGAGCCATTTTGCAAAATACTTTGGCAGTTTCTTATAAACCTAAACATATTTTTATCATACAATCCAGTAATCAAACTGCTAGGTATTTACCCAAGTGAGTCGAAAGCTTACATCCACATGAAAACCTGCGTGTGAGTGTTTGTAGCAGCTTTATTCATAATTGCTCAAACCTGGAAGCAACCAAGATGTCCTTCAATAGCTGAATGGATAAACCAACTGTGGTACAGCCACACAATAGAATAATATTCAGTGATGAAAAGAAATGAGCTATTATGCCACAAAAAGGAATCTTAAGTCCATTGCTAAGTAAAGAAAGCCAATCTGAAAAGGCTATATACTGTATGATTCCAACTATGTGACATTCTGGAAAAGGCAGGGTTAGGCGGGAAGAAGATTTCCGTGGGGCTAGGGAAAAGGAAGGGATGAATAGGTGGAGCACAGGGGCCTTTTAGGGCAGTGAAACTATCTGTATGATAATGTAACGATGAATATGTGACATTATGCCTTTGGCAAAACTCAGAGAACTTTACGATAAAGTGAACCCTAATGTAAACTATGGACTTTAGTTAATAATAATGTATGAATATTAGTTCATCAGTTGTGATAAATGTATCACATCAGGGGCTTCCCTGGTGGCACAGTGGTTAAGAATCCGCCTGCCAATGCAGGGAACACGGGTTTCAGCCCTGGTCTGGGAAGATCCCAATGCCGCAGAGTAACTAAGCCTGTGCGCCACAACTACTGAGCCTGCGCTCTAGAGCCCACGTGCCACAACTACTGAGTCCACGTGCCCAGAGCCCGTGCTCCGCAGCAAGAGAAGTCACTGCCATAAGAAGCCTGCGCACCTCAACGAAGAGCAGCCCCCGCTCGCCGCAACTAGAGAAAAGCCCGCGCACAGCAATGAAGACCCGACAGAGACAAAAATAAATAAATAAAATAAATAAATTTTTAAAAATGTATTACGTCAATGCAAGATGGTAATAATAGGGGGAAATGAGGGTGAGACAGGGGATGTATTTGGGAACTTCTATACTCTCTGTTCAATTTCTCTGTAAACCTAAAACTGCTCTAAAAACATAAAGTCTATTAAAATCAATGACACAGGTGACTATATTATTTGTGCTCTAAGAAATGTGAATAAATGATATGAGAGTCTTGGTGAGTTCCAGAAGGATTCTAACTAGAGGTGCTTATGAAGACTTCATAGAAGTAGTGAGATTTAAGTATTGAACAATGAGCTAAATTCAATGAGAACAACTAAAGCAAATAAGAAATATTTTATCAGGTAACATTTTGTAAGCAGAACTCTGTGTGCAACGACAGTCATTGAGACTGTATTGCGTTCTGCTCTATTGAGAGACAAAGGGGGCAGATCAGAGAATGACAATGTCTGTTGTAAGAATTATTTTCCTTATATAATTTATTCCAATGTAATCATATTTTTCCTTACTTCTTTAAAAGGTGTGGAGAAAATAGTCATGCTAGGAATATTCATGAAAGTTTGTGGAGGTGTTAAAATCAACAAATTAATCTCCCCCCATCTTGGAAACATTTTTCCCTTTGCCAAGGCTATCTTTACTTACCATTATATTTTTCTCTTTCTTTTGACTGCCCAAATTTTCTAATATGTGAAGTATATTCAATTTTTCAGTACCAATGCTTTATTATTTCCCATGTACCTACTTCTGCTTCTTTAAGAACCAGTCTCAAGAAAGAGTTCAGTAGTCTCTTTCGTGTCAAACTCAAAGGTCTTTTCTCCTCAGTTTTGACACTTCTTGAGCTCTTACCTCTATTGAGCACTCCATTTTTCCTGAAAGCTTCTCTTTCCCCAGATTTCAAATATACGGGATTTCCCCAGCCTCTCTTTCTACTGCTCTTGACTATTCTGGTGATAATTCCTGGACAGATACACAGCTTCCTCTCATTCTCAGACTGCTATTCTGTGAGTATACAGGTATGAATAAGACAGATTCCTGGGACCTCACCACCTAGAGGAATGCAAGACTAGCAGGCCTATCTGCTGTAGAGAGAGGATAAACAGAGAACTAAGGGGGAACTGGTGGTGCTGGCTTAATAAATGTGTGGGAATAGGTAGCACGGGATCAGGGTACATAGCAATATCCCATGGTATATCAGATACTGGCTGAGAAGTTCAACAAGACTAGAGTTTAAAGGTAGATACCAAGTTGAAGATTAGGAGAGCTGAAAAGTAGACAGGACTGGGTTGTACTGCAGCAAAATGGATGGACCTAGAGATTATCATACTAAGTGAAGTAAGCAAGACAGAGAAAGACAAATATCATATATCACTTATATGTGGAATCTAAAACAATGATACAAATGAACTTATATACAAAACAGAAAGAGACACACATAGAAAACAAACTTATGGTTACCAAAGGGGAAAGGGTGGGGGGGAGTCTGAGATTAACATACACACACTACTATATATAAAATAGATAAACAACAGAGACCTACTGTATAGCACAGGGAACTATACTCAATATTTGGTAGTAACCTATAAGGGAAAGAATCTGAAAAAAATAGATATATATGTATGTATAAGTGAATCGCTTTGCTGTATACCTGAAACTAACATAAGACTGTAAATCAACTACACTTCAATAAAAAAATAATTATTTAATTTTAAAAAGATCTTAGGTATTTGCCCTGTAACTAATGAATGTAGTCAGTGCTCAATAACTGACTGGTAAGTATCGGTTAAAATCAATTAATCAGTAGAGCAATTAGCATGTATTAAATAGGAAGGGAAAAATAAGAAATGGTCTCTCATTATGAGAAATTTATTATCTACTTGTAGGAGGCAAACAATTAATAGTATAAGAGAGCATAGGATACTTCCAAATTATATGGGGCATTTAAATAAGCATGGGAGAAATGAGTAGTAATCAATGTGTCGACAGTCAATGTATACTGACCGTCACAAGTGAATTTAGAGTTGAATTAGGTCTTGAAAGTTGAGTAGGATTTGAATAGGGTCAGAAGAGAAAGGAGGATGTTTTAAGTACGTGGAAATCCTCCAGCAAAGACATGAAGCTGAAAACCGGCCAAAGTGGGAAGGAGAACAATACTGTCATTGGCCTGTACGACACTACGGTGTGCTGGGGAACGTGATAGTCATTGATGGCTGTGCACCGAGCTGGCCCTAGTGACCCCCTCCTCCCGATATTTATCAAAAGGCTGCCAAAAAAAAAAAAAAAAAACCTGAGATAAGCTGTAAAACTTTTTTTTTTTTTGCTATCAGATTTTTTTTTAACTGAAGTGTAGCTGATTTACAGTGTTGTGTTAGTTTCAGGTGTAAAGCATAGTGATTCAGTTATATATATATATATAATACATATATATATTCTTTTTGAGATTCTTTTCCCTTGTAGGTTATTACCAAATATTGAGTACAGTTCCCTGTGCTATACGGTAGGTCCTTGTTGGTTATCTATTTTATATATAGTAGTGTGTATATGTTTCTATATATAGAAAACAAACTTATGGTTACCAAAGGGGAAAGGGGGGAGGGATAAATTAGGAGTTTGGGATTAACATTTGCAAAACTTTTGGTAAGAATCAAAATTGAAGGTAGCAGAGACACAGGCAGAATGAGTGTCATAAGAAGTGTAGGTTGCTGTCAATAGAACAGACAGGCGCGAGGCAAAATTTGGAATTGTTCAGAATAAAACTCAAGTCACTTTAGTATAGGAGCCCCTGTCCCTACCCCTCAGAACTTTTGTAAAATCCGTAGGGCCAGACCACTGACAGACAAAGGCCTTCCCCGTCTGTCTTCTTGACCTCCCTGAATAAGTCTTTTATGATCTTGCCTTCTTTGTCACTGTGGCATGCTTTAGTCTGGATGGTTTTCTTTCTTCCACTTGACATTCTGCTTCAGGAATGTCCTGAGCCTTGATGTCTATTCAAGTCCTGACCTTTTTTTTTTTTTTTTTTTTTAACAGTCCAACTGAAGTCATCTTCTTTTTAACCTTAACCAATAACTTCTCAGAACTCTTGCTGCAAATTATGGAAGTTCCCTTCTGAGTCAGAAAAGTGCTCCTTTTGGCCGTAAACAGGGTGAGAGTAATGACTTGCTACCCACAGTCATTTTACTTGGTGGAATTAAATTTGTTCTTCCAGCCCTAAGTAAAAGCACTACCTGTCACAAAAAATCAAAATGTAGATTTTCACATATTTCCTAAGAACTTTCTTCAATTCCTTTCCTTTCGCCTCCAAGTTAGTAGTATATCTTGCCATCTAGAAGAATTTCCATTATTTATAGTTCCTTTGCCAGCCTAAGTTCTAGCTTCCTCTAGTGTAGACAGAGAAAAAAATTGAGTTTATACATATTCCCTCTTGACTTCCTAGGCTTCATTTGGAAGTGCTTCTTCCACAAACCACAGCAGAAGTATAATAAAGGGATTGGTCATAATTTCCTATAACGTCAAAGCATAAAGCTATACATGTATATTGGACTTCTCAGAAGGGTGAGATAATTTAATTACAGTATGTACAAAATAAACCTAAAGATGTATGCTTTATGAATATTTCAAGGTAAAAGATTCTGAGATATTACACATTTCAAAGGAAATCTCATGGTGAATTCGTCCTGCTTTCTGACATTACTTTCCTCTCCTTAGATATCTTCTTATTTGTAAAACACACTCCTGATTCAAATCTCCTAATAACAGATTATTTCACCAAGTCTGAATAATTCCATGTAGACCTACACTGTCTGATAGTATAGTTCTACATACTACACTATTGCCACTAGTCATGTGTGACTATTGAACGTTTTAAATGTGGCTAGTCTGAACCCTCAGATGGGAGAAAATATTTGCAAATGAAGCAACTGACAAAGGATTAATCTCCAAAATTTACAAGCAGATCATGCAGCTCAATATCAAAAAAGCAAACAACCCAATCCAAAAATGGGCAGAAGACCTAAATAGACATTTCTACAAAGAAGATATACAGATTGCCAACAAACACATGAAAGAATGCTCAACATCATTAATCATTAGAGAAATGCAAATCAAAACTACAGTGAGGTATCACCTCACACCAGTCAGAATGGCCATCATCAAAAAATCTACAAACCATAAATGCTGGAGAGGGTGTGGAGAAAAGGGAACCCTCTTACACTGTTGGTGGGAATGTAAATTGATACAGCCACTATGGAAAACATCATGGAGGTTCCTTAAAAAACTAAAAATAGAACTACCATACGACCCAACAATCCCACTACTGGGCATATACCCTGAGAAAACTATAATTCAAAAAGAGTCATGTACCACAATGTTCACTGCAGCTCTGTTTACAATAGCCAGGACATGGAAGCAACCTAAGTGTCCATCAACAGATGAATGGATAAAGAAGACGTGGCACATATATACAATGGAATATTACTCAGCCATAAAAAGAAACAAAATTGAGTTATTTGTAGTGAGGTGGATGGACCTAGAGTCTGTCATATAGAGTGAAGTAAGTCAGAAAGAGAAAAACAAATACCATATGCTAACACATATATATGGGATCTAAAAAAAAAAAAAAAAAAAAAAAATGGTTCTGAAGAACCTAGGGGCAGGACAAGAATAAAGACGCAGACGTAGAGAATGGACTTGAGGACACGGGGAGGGGGAAGGGTAAGCTGGGACGAAGTGAGAGAGTGGCATGGACTTTTATATACTACCAAATGTAAAATAGATAGCTAGTGGGAAGCAGCCGCATAGCACAGGGAGATCAGCTTGGTGCTTTGTGACCACCTAGAGGGGTGGGATAGGGAGGATGGGAGGGAGATGCAAGAGGGAAGAGATATGGGGATATATGTATATGTATAGCTGATTCACTTTCCTATAAAGCAGAAATGAACACACCAGTGTAAAGCAGTTATACTCCAATAAAGATGTTTAAAAAAATTAAAATTAAAAAATTAAAATAAAATTAAAATAAAAAATAAATGTGGCTAGTCTGAATTGAGGTGTGCTTTAAATGGAAAATATCTACCAAATTTCCAAGACTTAGCACACACACACACAAATATAAAATAGTTAATAATTTGTACACTGATAGCTTACTGAAATGATAATATTTTGGATACATTGCATTAAATAAACAATATTTTATTAAAATTAATTTCACCTGTTTCTTTTTGCTTATTTCAATGTGGTTATTAAATATACATGTAGCTCTCTATAATACAACATATATAATTCTATTGGACTTTGCTTGTCTTGAATAATGAAGAGGGCACTTGAAGGAGATGAGGTCGGGGGTAAGTTGGAGAAAGAGAAAAAATGCCTCAGTAGGACAGTTTGTGGTGGTCTTTGTCATTCTAATTCTAGCAGAAAAAGTCTGGGGGAGATTTTTTTCATGTCACAGTCAAGTTAAAGGCATAGGTACTCTAAGTCTCATCTGCTTATGGGTATACCTCACCCGTGTGAATCACAGAATAAAAAAAAAACAACAAAAAACTCCCTGTCATTAAGTCATAACCACACACATATACAGATTCCAAAAACAGATCCAAAAAACAAACTTTACTTTCCACAGACAATGTCCTGTAAAGCAGGGACTGCACACTCCAACGCTAATAGGGGCGAGATGGGTAACTTAAATAGTCAACAGTCCGTGGACCAGGTGAGATCTGTGGTAGACCAGAGAACACATTTTGCATGGAAAAGGGGCACCTGGTGCTTGTCTCCAGACAATTGTTACCATGTGGGAATGCTGGCCCTGTGTTGCCAGACCTTCTGATATTTTTAGAGAAACTAGAAATCCAGATTTTCAGGTGACCTTTCCTTACTTAATCTTTTAAATAATAATGCCCATATTGGGGCCATGTATACTTTGGGTTATAAATCTGTTATCTGCATCTAAATTTAGAGAGAAAGAATAGTTTTCTAAACAGCCCCATGATTTCTCAAGTTGCAACAAAGTTTCATCATGATGGAATCAGTATTTAACATAAGGATTCAGATCATGTGATTTTCCTTCATCTTCTTTATCTTGCTTTCAGACTTGGACATTTTAAGGACAGTTAGGCCTCAAAAGAGGCAGTTCATTAGTCATATATTTCTTATTTATTATTTGTTATGTATGAAATATTACAGACATTCAACTAAATCAGAGAAAACAATATAAGGAATGATCATACTCATTACCTAGTCTAAGACATAAAACTTGACAAGTGAGTAAATTGGTACAACCTCTATGGAGGCCACTGGCAACATTTATGAAAATTAAAATGTTTCTACCCTTCGTTACCATAATTTCACTGTGCTCCTCTTCTCAATAATATTCAATTACAACAAGCACTGCCTCTGTCCTCAGTAATCACTATCCTGAATTTAGTGCTTATGATTCCCAGATGATGCTTTTATATTTTTGATATGTATTCATAAGTGATACTGTGTATATGGTAAAATTTCTTCTGAAACATTGTTTTTCCTGAGGACCCTATGTCTTTTCTTATCTGTCTGTGTTGTATGTCCCATTTCAGTATTTACTACTGCCACTGAGATCAAAGAATGGGCCCTATTGTTTTGGGTCCTCAACGTTATGTTTCGTGAGATTTATCCATTTGATGTATTTATTGCTAGCTCCTTTTAATAGCTATAGAGAATTCCATTGTAGGAATAAAACAATGTATTTAGCCATTCTTCTGAGAAGTACCTTTAAGGTCTTTCCAATTCTTAACTACAAGCAATGCTGAAACATTCTTTTACATGCTTTCTTCTGCACATGTGGCAAGTTTTTTAGGGCAGTGATATTCAAAGTGTGCTCCTAGACCAGCAGCATTGGCATTACCTGGGAACATATCAGGAATGCAAATTCCTGGGTCGTACCTTAAGGGAATTAGAGACTCTGGGGATGGAGCATAGCCAGCTGTTTTAAGAAGCCTTGCACACTAAAGTTTAAGAACTACAGCTCTAAGGTAAACCTAGGAGATGTATTAATGGCTCACGGAATAGGCACATCATTAATTATGTGTTTTAAAAGTTGTTTCCAAGGTGGTCGAAGCAATTTATAGGCAGGAGGTTTTATGTTATCTGATAGGGCAATTAGGTGGTAAAATATACTTCAGTGTCTTAGTAGTTAAAGGAATGCAGTAGTAACAAATGAGTAGCATAAAGAACAATGGTTTAGAATCAAAAGAACAGAAATAGATCCCCAAAATGTCCAGAAGTTTAGCATGAGAATATGGGGGCATCTTTTCTCAGAAAAGATTAACTTTTCTCTGCTTCTGTTTAGACAGCTGGGAGACATATGGAATAAGATAAAATGAGGTCCATTTCTAGGTAAACTGCAAATCAATAAATACAGGATATAGACAGGCAGATACTGTGTGTGTGTAAAATCAAAAAAGGGCTAGGAGAAAAGAAAATATGGAGGATGCCTCCCCTCAGAGTGGGGAAGACATTTCTCTCTGTCACATAAAGTTCAGAAGCCATAAAATAAAATTCAATTAAGAAAAAAAAAACCTTTACAAATGGCAAAAGAAAAGCGAAGTAAAAATACTCAAATTACACACATGGAAAAAATGGAACCTATCACAGACAATGGACAATTCTCCCTATGGAAAAAGGGCAAAGGATATGAAAAGAGTGTTCTCCCAAAATGAAATACAAATCTCTCTCAAACATATGAAAAGATACCCAAATGGGGTTGCATTAAGAGAAACTAATTCAAACAGCAGTGAAACAAAATTTGCATCTACCTGATAGGCTAAAATCCAAAATATACTGTGTTGGCAAGGCTGTAGGGAAATAGCAACTCTCGTATATATTTAAAATTTTAACCTCTAGAGATGCTATTTGGCAGCATTTATCAAAATTAAAATGTATATACTCTTTGGCCTCATAATTCTACTCCTAGGATTTTATCCTAGACACAGGATTTCACACGTGTGTAATTTCACATGTGTGAAAGTACATATGTACATGATTAGTCATTGTGGCATTTTTTATAATAGTAAAAAAAGAAAAAAACCTAAATTTCCATTAATAGAGGGCTGTTTACATAAATAATGGTATACCCACACAGTGGCATACTTTTCAATTTTTAAAAAGAATGAAGAACTACTTAATAAATGGATTAATATGAAAAGAACTTAGGTGCAAAAGAGCATATAATATATGCTACAAGAGTAGGATAGAAACTTCATTCCAGGTATATTTTTATATTTTTATGACATTTGAACTATGTGAAAATGTTACCAATTCAAAATTGTATGTGTCTGTGTATGTTGGAATGGATTTGCTCAGATTGTGTATTAGAGAAATCAACTATATTACATTCACTCCATTAATATAGTATAATATTTAATTAGTGATGTCTAACAAAGGGGTAGATTATGTTGATAGTATACTACCATATTCCACTCTCTAAAATTCATTTGAGAATTTATTTCCTTTTCTGCGTGACATTCTTGATTTTTTCTGCTGTTACATGAAGCATATTCCAAAATACTCTACCAGAAATTTTTTTTATAAAACTCTTCTGCCATCAGTGAAATAATCTACCTCACAGAATATTTTCACAAGTTGATTTATTTCAATTTATTCTTAGATATTACATATGATTGAACTAGGGTTTTGACTTGGATCTGCCATTTTCCCTCTTCCATGTTCAATAAATCCCTCTTGTTCCCAAATCATCTCTTTCCTGTACCTCTCCCCTCATGGTCTGGTCCATCTCCTTTCCATTGTTTCTTGCTATTGGATACATCTTCCCTTAATAGACATAGAGCGATTTAGCCTGATTTCTTTTCTAAAATTTCTGACATTGATTTCTGATTGAATTATGAACCAAAATAAAATGTGTAAATATCTATTTTTAAAACTTGCCATTTTTTCCCAGGATTCTCAATGACTAATCATAATTGTGTCTATTTACTTTAAAGCAAGGGCATGGATGGGTTAGATCAAACAACTGATTTTTAACCCTCCCACTCCTGGTAAGTTTTCCACTTATCTCAAAGAGCATATGCAGGTACATCAACAAGTTATGTGACACTTCCAGGATTCTATCTATACATTTATTAAAACTAGCTATTGGTCCAATGCCCTCTGGCACTGTCACACGATAGCATTCTGTGACATCGGGCACCTCCTTCAGGTCTTCATTCAAATGTCAGTTTCTCAGGGCTGCATGCCCGGATCATTCTATTTAAACTGATACCTTTTTTCACTCTCAATTCAGGGACCATCACTTTCCATTTTCTTTTGTATAAAAGGTGTGTGTGTGTGTGTGTGTGTGTGTGTGTGTGTGTCTTCATTCTTGTGTGTTCTATTAAAAAAGATTCAGTTTTTAAAAAAAATATTTTCACATGAAAGTAGAGATACGCACATTTACTATAGAAGATCTATGGAAGCAGAATGTTTGGTTTGTTTTCCCTCTTTTTTTTTTTTTTTTTGTCCACTGCTATATCTAGAACAGCGTCTGGTACATGGAGGCACTCAGTGAATATTTGTTGAATGAAAAAGTATAATTTTCATGGAACCCAAGAAGTCTAAGGACTTCAAATTTTAAACCCAATCAGATTACATCTTCACATATAATTAAAAGGTTGAGCTAAAATCTATAAATTGAAAATTTTGAATTTAATCATTTCCTTGATAACCATTCACTTTTTACAGCAAATGTTAATGAGAAAGTCAGTTCCGAAACTGGGCCAGCCTGGGAGAAGTACAAGAAGAGAGAAGCCTTGGAGGAAAAGTAAGGGTGAAGATCAAAACAAGAGAAATATAAATGAATATCTAAGCATTCATTAAAGCATTATAGGGTTACCATCAACAACAAAAATGCCAACTGTGCTATAAGTACTTTGGTTATAATTTAGAAAAATCTAGATGTCCTCATCTAGACAAAAATGTACTCATCATGTGTATGCTGATTGAATGTGTTATAGCAATGAGCTATGTATCTAGAGCTCATTTCTAACAGTTTCAGCTGGAGATATTTGAGAAGTGGGCATGCCCAGCACGTTTGAAGACATCATTACAGAATATTCTCCTCTGGAATCTTGAATCGCTCATTTTGTTAAGAGAGTTTCAAACATTTCTGTTCTGAGTTGTAACTAAAGTTAACAAAAGCCCTATTTCCTTGTGAGGATTTGCTCAATTCCCTCTGGCCAGATGGCTTCTATACCCTGGGTTTCCTTCCAATGCTAATCTTTGGTGATCCACAGCTGCACGCTGCCTTGAGTACTTAACCTTCTCTCATTATGCTGTCATCCTGCTAAAAAGGATTCGCCACGGATCAAACCCTAAACAAATCTCTTTTACATAATTGCATCCAGAAATAGAATTGAAATATTACATATGAAAGCAGTAATTAAGCAAAAATTGTATAAAATAAAACCATAAAAATGCACACTCTGTGTATGACAATCTGTATTTTTTTAAAGATTCATCCCAAAGAATTACCATTGCAGATAATGATTACTACAGCTTTGTATGCATAGTGCCTGGCAAAGTCCCTGCTATATAGTTACTATTTTTAATACTATGCCTCCTTAAAGAAAATAATTTTGATAGCTGACCAGGTTTATATGTATAATTAATGATTATGTAATATAAACATATGGTATTAATACAATAATGGATGCTTGTTGACTGCTAGAATGAATAGTTGTTTGTTTTTTTTTTCCCCATTACAACCTAATTGTCTCTTCCTCAGTTTTCAGGAGTCACTCTTCACTTTACCACGAATGGCATCCATCTTCAACAACTGGATGTCTGGTCTTGGAACACTTTCTCTTCCCTAGGTATTTCTAAATCACTGAGGAAGGTTGACAGGTTTCCAAAATTATTCTAGTTATCACTGCTGCCCAATGCTTGGTTCCTTGTGGCCAATTTGGTCTCCTTTCTGCTCTGGATCTCCCCTGGAGGCCTGGAAACTTCTTCCCTCAGGCAGTTGCTGCTCTCCACTTTGGTACTTCATGCCAAGCATGGGCCCAAAATATTCCCAAACTCCCCACAGCACAGCTAAAACCAGCCAACATGATTTAACAAGACTTTACTAAAGATTTGGGTAGGAAAAAAAAGAGGAATATAGTGAAAACACACACACACACAAACACTTAAAACTGGATTAAACATACCAAATCTCTCAGAGTTCTTAGGCCAGGCTACTCTACAGTTACTCTGAGACAATTCTCAATGGAGCAAGCTTCCACCCAACTATCATATCACAAGGACCACCATATTTCCCTCTCTGTGTCTTCCTACCAGGAAATCTAGACAACTGCTCTCAGATGCCCCCAAAAAGGTGTGAGGGGGATTTCCGGCAACTCTTCCCAGAGTAAAAGTAACCCTTTATAATTTTTATTCTTGATAGAATAAATTTTATTGTCTTGAACTTCCTATTCCAGAATACAGGCTTTAGGTTTGCATAACCTCAGGCCAATTAACAACAAAGTCATTTTCCCTCCAAAAAGAATGTATTATCCATCTATGAGAAAAACTTTCAGCTTTGAAATAATATTGACCTGTATCCCACCCCCATCCACACAAACACTCAAACTCACACGTATATTAAAGCCAATGATATGACCAAGTATGAGTCTGGTTTCTTGTACACTGAAATCAACAATACACTCTCTGATCATGTGGGACATGCTCTTACATTTAATCAAGTTTTAGTTATATTTTTTCAAATATTAGCAGAAGGACATGTCTTTTTTTTAAGAAGACAGTAAAATAAGAAAATATTTTCAAGCCTCCTATTTTTTTTAAAAAAAGTCATAGTGACAATTTCTTTTACATTTAAAGTCTTTGAAAACTTTGGGAGGAAATGTCCAGAACAAGCTGATATCTAGCAGCTGGAAAAGCCTCTGTATCAGTGTCTCCAAATAGTAGCTTTACATTTGAATCATGTGGAGAAGTTGTGAAAAAATTCTGATACTTGAGCCCTACCCCCAGCAATTTTGATTTGTGTGGGGTGTGTCCCAAGCATCAATATTATTGCAGAAAAAAACTCTCTAGGTGATTCTACATGTAGCCAAGATTGAGAATTTCTGTACTACATGAATCCAGTGAAAGGAAGGAGGAGATTACAGATTGTTAGCTGAAAGGACCACCAAATGATGTCAAAAACTCAAAAGTAAAAGCAACAAAAGTATTCTCTGTATTTGATCAGGAAGACAAACTTTTTTTCCTAGAATTTGAGCAAATGTTTACTTGTGTTGCTTTTCCTAGAAAATAAAACCTTTTCCTATGATTTTTAGAAATCCATATCTAAATCTAAAATTTATCTACTTTATTTTCAGAGAAAGAAAACTTCTAAAATTTTACATTGTAAAAGATTGATTTAAAAGTAAAACTAAATATGTTCCACTCCCGATCTGGTGGAATTGAACATCTTGGCCAAAAGAGTTTAACAACAAAAATTTTGTTTCAATTTTTATGAACATAACCAGTGGTATTTGTTGAACTGGAGACTATTCAGTGTGGATTTAAATGCTGAATTTTTAAATCCTAAATAGGGAACATCTAACATTTCCACAAATTAACTCTACTTGTAAAATTTGGGGTTATACAGACCTTGGTACGGTAGGGAATTGGAGACAGATGACAGAGGAAAATGCTAATTTATTGTATACTGTTGAGATACTTAAGATCATTTTTCAGAGTTTAAGTTATCACATTCGGAACCCGTACACTATTGAGATGCATAGTAAGATAGGCTCATGAAGCTTCCAGAAATACTCAACTTAAAGTATACATTGATATTATAGCAAATTTTTAAAAAGGAATTATTTTAGGCAAGTTTTTCTCTTCATGTACAGTTTGGACTGAACTAAGTATGAAGTTGATTTTAATATTAAAGGTTTATTTAATTATCTAGGAGCACCTATCCTATTTTATTTTTCTATTTAATCTTGATTGGGCTATTTTACAACTCTATAAAGGTTGTAAAACTAACTTGTAGAAATTGGATAGCAATACAAATTATTCTTGGCTAATAACAATGGAAATGCATTTCTCCTGTCAAGGAGCATTATTTCTGTTCATAGACAAAATTACAACCCCGAAGTTTTAGCTTTTTATTTTTGATGTGTATGGCATTACCCGTTGTATTAGTCTGTGTTCTTCAGAGAAGGAGAACCATTAGATGGAGATACATATACAGATAATACACCAGAGATGCATTAACCCTTTCCCCAGAAGAGGAGGTAAAGTATTCATGAGCCCACTGGGGATGACAGGATAGCTGAGAAAAGATGACTGGTATCCACAGAACAAGTCATCCTATCCACTTTATTACTGAAATTTTCCTCTGCTGAGGCAGCAGCAGACACATACAAACACCCCCTTACAGATGAATGCAGAAATAATGTTTAACCAAATATCTGGGCACCCTTTAGCCCAGTCAAGTTGACAAAATTAACCATCACGCCAGTTTTGCATGTAATTTCACAATCTTACCCCATCATTCTTTCATTTGGTCACTAAAATACTCTTGTCTTTTCTAGATATTTTTGAGCCCAAGTTCCTTTCAAGTTTTCTCACTACTTCTTAACAAATCTTTGATATGCTCACTTTATGTGAGTCATATTTTGAACTTAAAAAAATTACACTATGAGAGTTTTGGGACGTTTCACTGAGATGTCCATGTGGAACCCATCTTCCCAAACCAATCAGACTGAATTGCCCAAGAAATGCACCTCGTATTTCAAGCAAAGCACATCCTTCCTTGCCTTTTAGAGAGAATGCCAAGCAGCAATAGAAATTACTTACTCTTGTTCCTTTGTTTTAATTTCTCATTCTACGGTTTTATTTTCTATTTCTTGATTAAGTTTGATTCTGCTTCTGGTTTGCATAAGATGGCAAAGAATGAAATTCTGTGTGTATGGTCTGAACGTTTAATTATCTCTAGTGGGTAGAAACACAGATTTGCTCTCTCATAGGTGAGAGAGAATAGATTATCTGAGTTATTGGCCTTTCTGTTAGTCTATTTGTCTATTCGTGAGTTCAAATCAATTTAGAAAATACGACATGCTTATTGGAAAGGAGAACAGCACTCTGGAATCTGGACCAGTGATTTGTGTGTTTTTGTGTTGAATTTGACCTGTGGCCAAGGTTGTGAACTGAAGCTGCAAAGTCTGTACGTGTGTCCATGTCTTTAATTGAGAAAAGCCTTTATTTCTCATTGTGTGAGTGTGAAATATTTTCCCACTCCAGGAGGTACTGCATGAATATATTACATACAAGTCTAAAAATAAATGAGGTCTATTCTGATATAGAAACCAAAAATCATGGACATAATTTGAATATTTCTAGAAAACAAAGTCATAAAATTTCTAATATTTTAAAATGTGCTATATCTTTAAGAGGGAAAACAAGAAAAATCTTTCTCACCAAAACTGCTAACTCAGAGGCATTTTTTTCTTTGAGAAATCAAGTTGGTGTAAACAAGGTGAATCTTGAACAAATCAGACCAGTTTGATAATTTTGGATTAAGAAATCCCCAGCAATATGTAACTTCCCTGACTATCAGCACACAGTAAAACTTTAAAAAGTAAAATAGTGTCTTCATAATATTTGGATTTGTTTTCTCATGAAGATACTAGTTAATCTGAGCTTCTTCAGCATCTTAGAGTGGTTTATTAATCAGAAAAACTAATATTATTCCCACAAAATCTTTTTAAAGTTTGTCTACTCAGAGATCCACTTGTACAATCTGCTGCCCTGGATCATGTCTAAGTTAGGATACTGAAACATTGGTTACCAAGCAGTTAATTTTGCGTGGATAAATTGTTATTAATATAAATGTGTTTTAGAGACGGTAAACCCTGCAGGAAGGCCATGAAGGTGAAGAATATTTTCTCACCTTTATTGGAAGACAATTCTCCATGAATCTCCTGCATGTCTGCATGAAATGCAAAGAAAGGCTTTGGCTGCCTTGTTCTGGGTTATGTTTCCAAAGATATTTGTATAGCAAGCAGGCTTGGAAGACAGAGTTTCTCTCAGTAAATTTCATTTAATTTCCTTGCAGCCTATTAGGAAAGATTTGGGTTCCCTAAATTCCATGTTCCTCAGCTATGATGCAAACCCACTGCAAGCCCAGCATCCACCTGGTCCCCTTTACCTCAGTCCTTCTAGAAAGTGGTAGGCAAGGACAACTGATGGGAACATGAACATCATGCTGCTTGCTTTGCTACGAGTAATAAACAGTCTATGGTCTCTGACCCAGGAGTGTTGCGTGTTCCACCAGCATCCATGAAACTGTGGCAGGCTAACTTATTAGCCAGCAAGTAGAGTAGCATCTCATACCTCATAGGGTAACATCACAACTCCTGAAAACTCTCAGGGAACCAACAGAACACTCTCCATACCAATGTTGAAGAGAGAAAGAAAACAAAATGTTTTGGCAAATGAGCATTTCAGATTTATATGCATGTAAAGATAGCCCAAAAGTGGGTGCAAAGTCTGGACAGAACTTGACACATATTTATACAGTCAGGTGGGGAGAGAACAATGAAAACTTCTCATATATTCTTGGGAGATGAAATAATGCACATGTGATTACCTCCCAAATATGCTGAGAGAGACTCCTGAGCTAATTCTCAAAGTAAGTGTTTTCAGTTCAAGGGTCAGAAGGGCTAAGACCTTGCATGGCCAAATCAAAACCTTGGGCCTTTTATCAAGCCAATAATGTTTCAAGGGGACACCTTCAGGAAGAAAGGTGGGGAGGCAGGTACCTCTCTCCTCTTTATTAAAAAAAGAATGCTTGGAATATTACTAAACCATAAAAAAGAATGAAATAATGCCATCTACAGCAACATGGATGGACCTAGAGATTATCATATTAAGTAAGTCAAACAGAGATAGACAAATATCATATGATACCCCTTATATGTGGAATCTAAAAGAAAAAAAAAGGAAACAAATGAACTTATTTCCAAAACAGAAAGAGACTCAGAGACACAGAAAACAAAAGTATGGTTACCAAAGTGGAAAGGGGGGTGGGAGGAGGGATACATTAGGAGGCTGGGATTAACATATGCACACTACTGTGTATAAATAGATAACCAACAAGGACCTACTGTATAGCACAGGGAAGTATACTCAATATTATGTAATAACTTATAAGGGAAAAGAATCTGAAAAAGAAATATACATACATATATAAACTGAATCACTGTGCTGTACACCTGAAACTTACACAATATTGTAAATCAACTATACTTCAATAAAAAAATTTTTTTTTTAAATCTCGATCATCTCATTCTTACCCAACCCCCAGGGGAACCACTGGTCAAATCCTCAGGCCACAGTAATGCATGTATCTCAGTAGAGAGTATCACCCTTCTCCATTCTGATATTGTTGGTTACTGTAATAAACTAACCACAGCCTTTTCACGTCACATCAGTAGGTAATTTCTGTCTCCTTTCATGTTTATCTGAAGGCTCTGCTACAGGTCAGAAATTTGATCTTCAAAGAAAAAGCAGTCAATACCTCCTGGAAAGAAGTATAGCAGGTGTTTTGACTATTTATACCGGAAGAAATAGATTCATTAGTACCGGCTTTGGAGCTTAAGGTGACACCTCTTAGATGACTGTAAAGATTGCATCAGAGGATTGAGCCAGGAGTTCTTTTTATTCCAGAAGCAGACAACCTCGTGAAAGCAAACTGCTGATGTAAGATCAAGAGGAACAATAATTACGTAGTACCGAATGCACTTATGACAGAATGTGTGGTTGTGTGTGTGTTTTGTTTAGAATATTGTTGATATTTTTGATGAGTATATGAAGCATTCTTCCATCTCTAACCCTCAGTTATTTAGACTATGGTTTTGCAGAATAAAAAAAAAATTCTTTAAATGGTATCTTTTTTTTTTTCTATAAGAAATCTATTAGGCTGATTCTCACACTTTTTTTTATACTAAACCCTTAATTTCAATGGCAACATAGTTATCTTCATAGGTTAATAGGAATCTGTCTCTTTAAAAAATTGGGATATCATTATACAAATCAACTGTGCAGCCAAAACCTTGTATTGGGGGGGATCCTATTTGAGAATTCAATTTAAATCAGAACTAGAAGCCCACCAAAGAGCAAGGGTTGTAATTCAGGTCTGGAATCTATGTCCACAAAGTGCTCCAGGAAACTGGTCTTGTACCTTCTGTGGATTACAAGAACACAGCCTCACAGGCAGTATAATAGCTCAATTAATTCCTTGCTGGTCAGATCCCTTTAGCAGATTTCCAGAACCTGGAAAAAGTAGAATCCACACACAATCATAGATACTGTAGGTGTAACCCTAAGGAGATAAATTCCCTTTTTTCTTTTCCTACCCTCAGAATAGAAGAATAAGAGTTATTTAAAATTCAACCAAACCCAACCAAAACTGAGTGCGTAATCAAGAATAATCTCTGGAGTTTATTTTAGGATCACAAGTAGAGACTGTCATAACAAAGCATTGTCTAACAGGCCTACCCAAGGATTATCCGATTTTAGACCTTTGTTTGGATTTGTTACTTACTATTGGTTAGAGTATTTTACTACTAATGCCACATAAGACATTATTCAGTTTTGTATATGATTTCATGGTCCTCTCCTACCATTCTTTTATTCGGTCACTATAAATACTTCTGTTTCTTCTAAACTTTTTTTGGAAACAGTTTCACCCCCCTTGTTTGTTCATTAATGTGTTAAATAAATCTTTGACATGTGCTCATTTTCAAACTTCATGTGTTTAACCTCTAAAAGCTATATTTTGACAAAACATTGAAGGATTGAAACAGTAATGTATAAATAGACTTTTTGATTTAGATATTATGTATATATACATTTGATATATATGTTCTTTAATAAATAATCTATATATCTGCCTATTTGAATTCTTATAGTATTCTAATATTTTGGGTTTTAACCTATTCACAAGCTATAAATAAAGCAAACTATTTCATTTTATCTGTAGAACTTTAGTTTGGTAATTTAGCTGGCTTTATACTTTATGGCTATAAAAATGATATATTTTACAATGTTGGGACTCAAAGATTCCCTAGATATATAATTCCCTCAATTTATGCAGTCCACTAAAAAATGAAATTTCCCCCCTGAAGCTCTTTAAAAGATTGCTGTATTTTTGGTGCACTAAAGAACAGTGAAATAACTAGTAGTTACCTGTCTTATGCAATTAATTGCATATATGACCTAGATATTACCGTTATAATCCCTGTTATAAATTGCCATTTTCTTTAAAGTATAATTTATCAAGATCACTTTGGATACTTATTTTTTAACTTTTAACTGAACTTTTTTAAGTTGGTCTGTTATTTGATTACACTCTAAGTTTATACACTTAAATTTAGTAAGAATTTTACTTTTGTAACTTGATAGCTATGGTGATTAATCACTTAGAAGAATTTTTACCTATTTTAAAATTGTATTTTGAGTTTATATAATCTAAAAAAAAAAATGGACCAATAAAGTTAGCAAGTCCTCTTAAAGAACAAAGCATTATATAATTTTAACTGAGGATGGGAGTTTAGAGGCAATTCAAATTTCAATAACTTTAAATTTCACATCTAAATCCAATGTTTGGATATTAAAATTCACTGGCTCAGGAAAGTGTGTCAAGATGCACAGAAACTTCCCTCTCAGTTTAGGAGGGCTGTCCTAAGAATAGGGTTGGCTCTCAGAGAAGACAATTTAGAATTAAAAATAAATCATTGGCTCTTGACAAAATCTTATTTCTAAAAAAAAAAAAAAGTCAAATAGCTTGAATGTGTGTGTGCACATGTTTTGAAAGTAGTGCTAGTGAGCCACAAAGTGAATTTATCATAAATATTTTGAATTTTTCCAACTCAGATTTTGTTTAAATGGAAAATACCTTTTAAAATAGTCTTTCATGGCATTTAAAAAGACTTTACCAAAGCGATCTTGAGAAAGAAGAACACAGCTGGAGGTATCACACTCCCTGAATTCAGACTATACTACAAAGCTAAAGTAATCAAAACAGTATGGTACTGGTAGAAAAACAGACACATAGATCAATGGAACAGAATAGAGAGCCCAGAAATAAACTCATGCACTTATGGTCAACTAACCTATGACAAAAGGAGGCAAGAATATACAATGAGGAAAAGACAGTCTCTTCAATAAGTGGTGCTGAGAAAACTGGACTGCTACAGGCAAAAGAATGAAATTAGAACATTTTCTCACAACATATACAAAAATAAACTCAACACGGATTAAAGACCTAAATGTGAGACCAGAACCATAAAACTCCTAGAAGAAAACATAGGCAGAACACTCCGACATAAATCATAGCAATATTTTTTTGATCTGTCCCCTAAGGCAAAGAAAACAAAACCAAATATAAACAAATGGGACCTAATTCAACTTAAAAACTTTTACATAGCAAAGGAAACCATCAACAAAATGAAAAGACAGCCAACTGAATGGGGAAAATATTTGCAAATGGTATGACCAATAAGGGTTTAACATCTAAAATATATAAACAGGTCATACAACTCAATATAAAAAAATTAAGAAATAGGCAGAAGACCTGAACAGACAGTCTTCCAAGGAAGACATACAGATGGCCAACAGGCACATGAAAAACTGCTCAACATCACTAATCAGAGAAATGCTAATCAAAACCACAATGAGCTATCAACTCACACCTGTTAGAATACCTATCACCAAAAAGACCACAAATAACCAATGTTGGTTAGCATGTGGAGAAAAGGGAACACTTGTACCCTGTTGGTGGGAATATGAATTGGTGCAACCATTATGGAAAACACTATGAAGGTTCCTCAAAAAACTAAAAATAGAACTACCATATAATCCAGCAATTCTACTGCTGAGTATATATGCTAAGAAAACAAAAACACTAAGTCGAAAAGATACATGCACCCCAACGTTCATAGCAGCATTATTTATAATAGCCAAGATATGGAAGCAACCTGGGGTCCATCAACAGATGAATGGATAAAGAAGATGGGGTATTCATTATACATACATACACAAGAGATTACTACTCAGCCGTAAAAAAGAATGAAATTTTGCCATTTGCAACAACATGGATGGACCTGGAGGGTATTATGCTTAGTGAAATAAGTCAGACAGAGAAAGACAAATACTGTATATTACTGCTTATATATGGAAACTAAAAAATAAAACAAATGAATATAACAAAACAGAAACAGACTCACAGATACAGAGAACAAAAGAGTTGTTACAAGTGGGGAGAGGGAAGCAGGGAAGGGCAAGATAGAGGTAGGGGATAAAGAGGTACAAACTATGATGTATAAAGTAAATAAGCTACGAGGGTATATTGTACAGCACAAGGAATATAACCAATATTTTACAATAACTTGAAATGCAATATACTCTATAAAAAATTTGAATCACTATGTTGTACACCTGACACTAATATCATGTATCAACTATATGTCAATTAAAAACATAAGCAACTGTTTTGAAACAAAAGTTTTAAATCATTCTCATAGGTTTATTCTGTTTAATCAACTATGCTTTTCCATAATTTACATGTTCATGCATGAAACCTTAATAACAATTTCTAAATAATTGTGTGACATGAAACCTGTCCTAACCACTTTGGGAAGTTAGAAATATTTTTCAAATAAAAAAGGATAAAAGTTGGAGTAGGAAGACTATTTTGCAAAGTTATAATTAATTTTGATTTGAATTTTGCTATGCAGCCCTAGAAGTCACTTTTTTTTTCCGTTTTGAATATAAAAAAGTGAGTTAAAGGTTTGTGATTCTCTCTACCCCGTAGGAGTTTGATTAGACTTTCTATGGTCCCTACAAATAAAGGGATGATTTGGGTCTTTTTTCCTTCAATTGTCACATTCTGTTAGTGAGAAGATCAGATCATATCATGTATACTTGCTTTAAAAAAAAAACACACAGCAAAAATAGAGCTAATAACCTCAGAAATGCAAAAAAAAATCTTCTGTGTTCCTCATTAATCAGATTAGTGATCAAAACAGATGGATCCTATATTGATTGCGGTAGATTGTAAAACCTACTAGTTTATTCTTCCAAATCTATTATCCTTACTACATTTTCTACATGCATTTAATACAGCTTAAAGTTATGATCCTAGGAAAACCAGAAGTTAAAGAAAAATTTTTGTAGTATATGGTTTTTAAGATAATTAATAAATAAATTTTATGTACCTAAATGATGTTTAATAAAAACTTATCTTTTATGACTAGTATTTTTCCGGTTTTTTTTTTTTAATCCAAAGGTGAGTTTTATTTATTTATTTGGTTGCACCGGGTCTTCGTTGCAGCAGGCGGGCTCCTTAGTCGCGGCTTACGGGGTCCTTAGTTGTGGCATGCAAACTCTTAGTTGCGGCATGCATGTGGGATTTAGTTCCCTGGCCAGGGATTGAACCCGGGACCCCTGCATTGGGAGCATGGAGTCTTATCCACTGCACCACCAGGGAAGTCCCCTATTTTTCTGTGTTTAATTGAAGTATAGTTGACTTAGTATGTTGTGTTAGTTTCAGGTGTACAGCAAAGTGATTCAGTTATACATACATATATATCTATTTTTTTCAGATTCTTTTCCCATATAGGTTATTACAAAATATATTACAAAATATAGAGTATAGTTCCCTGTGCTATACTGCTTGTTGGTTATCTGTTTTATATATACTAGTGTGTACATGTTAATCCCAAACTCCTAATGTATCCCCCCCACTTTCCCCTTTGGTAACCATAAGTTTGTTTTCTATGTCTGTGGGTCTATTTCTGTTTTGTATGTAAGTTAATTTGTATCATTTTTTTTTTGAGATTTCTCATATAAGCAAAATTTTATGAGTCTAGTATTTTTCTTAACCTGCTCAGACTGCCATAACAAAATACCGCAGACTGGCTGATATAAACAACAGAAATATATTACTCACTGTTCTGGAGGCTGGAAAGTCCAAGATCAAGGTGCCAGCAAGGTAGGTTTTATTCTCAGGTCTCCTCTCTTGGCCCGCAGCTAGCCACCATCTCACTGTGTGTGTCACATGACCTCTTCTTTGTGCACTGGAGGGGGGAGAGAGAGAGAGAGAACTCTGGTCTCTATTCCTCTTTTCATAAGAGCATCAGTCCTATTAGATTAAGGCTCCACTCTTGGACCTCATTTAACCTTACTTACCTCCTTAAAGGACCCATCTCAAAATGCAGCCACACAGGGGGTTAAGGCTTCAACATATGGATTTGGGGTGGACACAAACATTCAGTCCCTAAAAGTATTTTTATTAGCTATTTTGTATGTCAGTATTCATTAATTAAAAGAGACATTCTGTTTCGCGTGGATACTATTGAGCAGGTTATAAGAGAATGCTCTGCAGAAAAGTACGTTTACAATAATCTGCAGAGAATTCTCAAGTACAAATCTAATAGCAACAAAACTTGTGCTCCAAAACTTCTGCATTCAAATTCAGGGGTTTACACGGAAAAATGTTGATATGTCATACCTCCTGCTGTTACTAATCCAATACTGTTGGGCTGCACCCTGCAGGCCTGCAAGTCTTGTAGTTGCCCAGTCTGGAGACTAAAGGAAGAGCTTGGAGACAGTGACAGAGACATCAATAGTTTACTGGACAGAGGGATCTTACACAAAGTGACCTAGAGCGACACTCCACGTGTGCAGCAGGCAGTGGGCAGGATGTAGCAACCACCTTCGTTACCCAGCGGAGAAGGAGGATACCATTTATAGGGAGAATTGATGTCAGGTGAGCTCATCAGTTATCAGGGGCTAATGAAGCCTTAAATTAAGAGGATTGGATAGTCATGTGTGTGAAGCAAGGCCTGGTCGATCAGGGGATGTACAGAGAGCAAGAGGACAGCCTAACCATATAAATACTGATATCTACTAGTTATATTTATTTAATATCATATAATTTTTGGAAAAGATGTCAAAAGTTGTTGAACATGAGTTATTCGAATGACAGGAAAATCATTCTTTTAAAAAATGTGTTCACTATCTAGGCATAAAGATACAATAAAAAAGACTCTCCCCTTGGCTCCTCTCTCCCTCCACCTTATTTTTAAACTCACTGTTCCTCTCCCCACATTTTCATTCTGAATTTGACCACCGTTTACTCAAGTATCAGATTTGCAGTGAAGGAAAGATTATTAATCACAGTTCAACCAGAGAAGCAGAACCAGACGTAGTAGGAGATTATATCTAGAAGCAAATATAAGTTTATTTGCTTATGTAATTGTGGAAGTCTGTTGGGCAGGCAGAGAGGGAGGGTCTGCAGCCAGTTGGAACCCAGAGGAAGGAGCCCAAGCTTGTCCACAGGTGGGAGGTCCCGCTCAGAGAAGACCTGAGCATATTTGAAAGATCTTCCAATCAATTTAGGCCGACACAGGATAATCTCTTGTTCAATTAATTTAACTGATTGGCATCTTTTTTTTTTCATTTTCACCAAGAATTTATTGAACAATGTATTCACCCTTTTGTTCCACTACCTTCTGCCATTTTCCAGGCAACTTCATAATTCCGTCTTCCCAAAACTTATCTTGTTGAGCAAAGAACTGTCCCAGGTGCCTTTTACAGACTTGCAGGGAATTGAAATTTTTTCCATTAAGAGAATTTTGTAAAGATCGAAATAAATGGAAAGCTGAAGGTGCAATGTCTGGTGAATACGGCAGATGAATCAGAACTTCCCAGTCAAGCTGTAACAGTTTTTGCCTGGTCAAAATAGAAACATGCAGTCTTGCGTTATCCTGATGGAAGAGTATGCGTTTTCTGTTGACTCATTCTGGACGCTTTTCATCGACTGCTGCTTTCAGTCGGTCTAATTGGGAGCAGTACTTGTTGGAATTAATAGTTTGGTTTTCCAGAAGAAGCTCTTAATAGAGGACTCCCTTCCAATCTGACAGTATACACAACATCACCTTCTTTGCATGAAGATCGGCCTTTGGTGGGGTTGGTAGTTGTTCATTTTGCTTGCCCCATGATCTCTTCCGTTTCACATTATGGTACAGTATCTACTTTTCTTCGCCCATCACAATTTGTTTTAAAAACAACGTTGTTGTTACGTTTCAGTAGAGAATCGCGTGCGGAAATACGGTCGAGAAGGTTTTTTTTGCTTAACTTATGTGGAACCCAAACATCAAAGCGATTCACATAACCAAGTTGGTGCAAATGATTTTCAGCGCTTGATCTGGATATTTTGAGTATGTTGGCTATCTCCCGCATGATATAACGTTGATTGTTCTCAATTAATGTCTCGATTTGATCGCTCTGATCAGCATCTTTAACCACATCTGCAAAATGCCTTCACAGAAGAACCTAGATTTACTGTTTGATTGAATCACCGGGAGCAGCTGTGTGTATGTTCCAACATGGCTTTGACTCCTGACGCTTCCATTTATATGCATGTAAACTTAAGCTGGTTATTAAAACTCTGACTTTATAGAATTGCTGTGAGGATTAAAAACTTATTATAAATGATAATTATTACTGTTATTAATTCAGTTTTAAAAGAAATTTTGACATATATTAAATAATTTAATTCTCATTGTTATACTGAAAAACAGTGTTTAACAGATACTCTTTCCTATTGAAGATAGGAAAAGATAGCAATTACACAGCAATAAAATATTAATCTATGAATGAGTACATAGAAGTAAAAATCAATAATTTCCATAAAAGAAAAGCTTTAAAAAGCATATTTATAAAATACAGAACTTGAGCAATTATTAAGTACATGAAACACAGATTCACAGCAAATAAATTTTAACTCTGAAAACTGCTCTAGAGCTCAGATTTTCAGAAGTGTAACATGTTAACTGTATACTTAGAATAGTTTCCTTTATATATCATACATTCAGAAAGATTTCAAGTATGCCCTCTTTGATGCTTCCTTTTTTTAATGTATTTGCTACTAATACAAAACATGTCATTTTTCATTTAAGAAATCAGAGAAACAGTAGATTCAGTGTAATAAAAATCACAGTTTCAATGAAAATATTCTTTTACCACCAGGTTTTCCCAGGAAGGCAGTAGTTAAGAAACAATCCACCTCCACAGCCCTTCCCCCAGCCTCCTTCCAACATACAGACATATAGTTTTATTAATGGTTTAAAATATCACCGGATGCCTTGCATCATACACAGAAATTTGAACAACCATATTTTAAAACTGCCAAAGTCTATCTTATTTTAAGATAAAAGAAGCACAGTGTAGCAGGGACATGGTGAGAAAAATATTGTAGAGAATGTATTTTCTCTTCAGGAAGAAAATGTTAATTTGCTTTGCTCTGGATGGATTTGAATGTTAAGAGCTAAGGGGGAAGTGGGTCTCCAAGGGTAATAATTCATATTTTTTAAACTAGATATTCTATGACTCATCCATGACTGAATTGCTGCTATCAGACTAAATTTGCCACCTAGAATAACTCAAAGAGCTTGATAAAATACAAACAATAAATGGTGGCATCAGAGAGCAACCAAGGCAGCCAAAACTTAAAGGGCCTGGCTCCTAGGTAACTGGGAAGGCGTTAAGATGTGTTTGTTTTTACTACTACCTTCTTCCGTCAGGGTATCTGCTGGTAAACTAACATTGGAAGAGAGGTCAAACAGAAAGTGCTGTGGAGCTGGAAGTAGTCTCACTGACCTGGGGAGATAAAAGCTGGTACTTAGGGCTACCAAAGCAGCTAGGACCAGAGAGACCAATACCTTGAAGGAAAGTGAATTACAGAGAAGTGAACCCAATGTTCTGAGTGCAATTTTCCCTCAATGTATTCACTGATTTCTAAGCTCCCCATGCTTTGGTCAAGAGGTCGAGACACCAATTAGAAAGCAACTGGTAAGAGGCTAAAATATGAAGCAGAGATCAGAAGTCTCAAAGCCCTGAGACAAACCTTAGAGTTTAGGGACTGTTGAGGAGGAAGGGAATGGTTAAAAAAAAAAAACTAAAAAACCCCCAAAACGAAAACAAAAACCCAACTAAAACTAAGGTTTCTGTTAACACCCCTGAAAATTTCTGCCTTGTGAATTGAGTAAACTAGAAATAAATCAATGGTCAAAACTACCGAAACCAAGGTGTTGTGGCCATGAGAATGCGTTTCACAGACCTCCATCTAAAGGGGGTTTCATTGACTGAGGGCCCAGCTGCTATAGAGCACCATGGCCACACTTCCTACATGTATCCCAGCCAATGACCTAGCCCTGCAGGGATTCTGAGGCAGGCTCATTTTTGGTAGATATGGAACTCCTCAGACAGCTGGCCTTGGCTCAAATACAGTAGCCCCCCTCATCTGCAGTTCCACTTTTCACCTGTGGTCAACTTCAGTCTGAAAATACTACATGAAAAATTCCGGAAATAAATAATTCATAGGTTCTAAATTGCACACCTTTTTGAGTTAGCATGATGAAATCTCACTCTGACCCACCTGCGATATGAATCATCACTTTGTTCAGTGTATCCCGCCTGTTAGTCACTTATTAGCTGTCTTGGTTATTGGGTTATTGTTGCAGTATGGCAGTGCCTGTGCTCAAGTAACCCTTATTTTACTTAATAATAGCCCCCAAACGCAAGAGTAGGGATGCTGGCAATTTGGAGATGCCAAGGAGAAGCTGTAAAGCACTTCCTTTAAGTAAAAAGGTGAAAGTTTCCGAGTTAAGGAAAGAAAAAAAAATTCTACCTGAGGTTGCTAAGATCTCTGGTAAGAAAATCTTCTATCCATAAAATTGTGAAGAAGGAAAAAGAAATTCCTTTTTTGCTGTTCCACCTCAAACTGCAAAAGTTACGGCCACAATGTTTGATTCGTGTTAAGACGGAAAAGGCATTAAATTTGTACAATAAGATATTTTGAGAGAGAGACCACATTCACATAACTTTTATTACAGTACATTGTCATAATCATTCTATTTTATTATTGTTGTTGTTAATCTCTTACTGTGCCTAATTTATAAATTAAACTTTATCATAGGTATGTATGTATAGGAAAAAACATAGTATTTGCAGGGCTCAATACTATCCACGGTTTTAGGCATCCACTGGGGGTCTTGGAACATACCCCCCATGGATAAGGGGGGCTACTGTACTCACCGATAGTTTTGTTGAACCTTCTTTAGACTGCAGGATGCTCTAGGACCTTCTACCCCAATTCCTTCCCTCTGTTCTTTCCTTGGGTTCTGACTTGCATTGTGGTCTGCCAGCTCTCTTAGCCTCCCCAGGCCCTTTGTCTCATAGGCATTCCCCCCGATGAAATTCTTGCACGTTTATTCCTGCCTTGATGTCTGCCACTTGGAGTCTCTGGACGAGGACAAATGGTACCTGGAGTAGCCTGAGAAAACAGGCATCAGGATGGCGAGGTGGAGAACTGCTCACCAGCTACATGCCCAGCAGGTAAAGAGGACACCATCCTGGCTGACGGCGAGCCTGAATAATTCCTGGCAACAGATCGCAGCTTGGTTGCCTGGCTTCACTGGCGGTGACCTGGGAAAATGTTCCGGTGGAAAAGAATGTTGTAGCAGGTGCGGTGAGGCAGGTATCTGAAAAACGTGGAAGGGGCAGGGAGGGAAATGCCGAAAAACACAGCAGAGGCAGCTGGGTTTTGCTGAGTTATATTGACACCCTGCAGAAAGACTGAAGACTCTTAACAAGCAGTTAGTAGCTAAGTATGAGAGCCAGAGAAGCCCTCCGTCAGGCTGGGTAGCTTTCACTGAGCCCCCAGCACCTGTATTGGGAGGACCACACAGTTGAGTGACAGGCTGAAGACTTATCTGTTGGAGTTGCAGCATTCCATACAAGTGGGAAAGCACAAGCAAAGCAGACCTGTCATGTGAAGGTCACGGCCCTGGCAGATAAAACCTGAGATCCTGAAACATGAGATGGAAACATCTGGATGGCTTCCCCCGAGGGTGTGGACTCTGCAGTACCCCCCCCCTTGAACGATTTGGGCTTGCAGAAATAGCTCATCCTTCCTTTGCAAGAGCTAGCACTTCTGCTATGTGAGAAGATGCTGCTGAAGTTTCGCTCCTGTGAAATATCAGGTGTGTGCCTCAGGATTTGCCCTCACTTCCTCTCATGGCTGCTAGGCTGATAACTAGAGTCAAATCACAGCATCACCTGGCAGGGGACATGTTAGGCCTCAAAAGGGAGGAAAACATTATAAACATAAAAGATGGCAAGAATTAGCCATAATGGAACAGTGAACCCTGGGAGTACTCCTGAGATTGGATTCTGAGGGTGCTTGATCAAGGGGGATAGAATGTAGGACTAGATAAGCAAGGACTGATTTACTTAAGGGCACTTTTTTGAGACATGGGACTTAATGCCCTAGTTAGGAGCTAGGATGCCTGAGGATGGGGCAAACTCACTGCTGGGCTCTTAAAAGTCAGAAAAACAAGATGGCGAACTCTCGACAAAGTGGAAATGGCTGAATTGCACTTGCATTTGGTATAGTAAGGAAAAAAGAGGCTAAGAGAAATGGACATGCGGGAATGGATATAGTAGGTAAGACCAGAGACCCACCAGATGACCAGATTCCATGAGAAGGCCCAGAGAATCACACGTTCCCCAAGGCCATCAGCCATGCACTGGCATGAGGGGCCCAATCATCCCTATGAAGTTCAGAGGTGCGTCTCCTCTGCAAGTTAGGAATGACAGTAGGAGAGGCAGTCACAGAGCTGGGCACACGAACAGCCATAAGGATAATGTTTGGGCCCCCACTGCAATCATAAAGACCAGGTGACAAGGCTTAGCTACAATCAGCTAGGAGGCTGCAATCACCATAAAGACCAGAAAGGTCAGAGCACGAGCTGAGGAGGAGCCAAGGAGACTTGACCCACAGGGAACTGTGTAGATGAGGACCAGAGCATGTTGGCCTTGAGAACAAGAGAAATAGGCAGGCCACAGGAGTTCTGCTCAAAATCAACCACCACAACAACAAAACAGCAAGAATGGAAGGGTAGGGAGATGAGGGAAGTTGCCCCAATAAAATATCACAATTCCTTGCTTGGTTATCAGATCTGAGACAGTTTTCAGATTTGGAACCCACTGACTGGGTCCTAGTGATCCCTAGGAGGAAGGACTGTGTGATACCGTGGAGGTATATACTGTGGCAATTCCCTTAGACCTCTCCTAAAGGGACCTATGGTTATTCACTTTGGTGACTGTATACCCAAAAAGGTGGGTAATCACCAGACATTTCAAGAACTATTGGACACTGAACACCAGTTAGTTTGCTGTCTCAACTCTACACATCCCCAGAATCCAGCCATTGTCCCAGGGAGACTATCCGTCACATGATGGGCACACTTCAGATCTAAGTCTCCCACGTTAGTCTTTCCAGGGTTTATTTCTTCAGCATCCTCTGACATTGTCAAACAGGTCATCATTTTATCTGGCTTTTCTAGTTGCTCTTAATAGGAGTCCTGGGCACTCACAAGTTACTCCATCCCATTTAGGATGAAGTCTCATTCAGCATTTTAGCATCTTCCGGAATAATGTAATTCTTCAATTCTTTTTTGTCAACAAATAGTTACTTAACAGCGATTATAGCACAGTATGAGATCAGAGTCAGGAAAAAAGCCTAAAAGTCTACCACCTAGAAAAAAAGGAAATATCGATATTTGGCATTTACAGATGTCATGTAACACCCCCGCCCCCTCCCCGTGCTCTTCATACTCCGAGCGATCCTGCCATCTCCTCCCTCATCTCCAGTACTCACAACCTTGTCCCTCTAATTTGCTTTAAGCCCATCACGTTTAACCCTTTTATGTGTATTATTGTTATTCATCTCAGTCACAAGAAGCCCTTGACTCCTAGGTTATCACCCATCTCTGGGACCCCAAACCTACATGGCTCTGTATATCTCCTACCCTATCCTCACCTCCTGTCATTCTTCAGTTCCTGGAACCATTTCACCAGACCCTCTGGACTAAAGCATCAGTTACCTGGGAAATACCCTACGTCTTCAAATACGGCAGCGAGAAATTTAAAACATGGTACAAATGAACTTATTTACAAAACAGAAATAGAGTCACAGATGTAGAAAACAAACTGATGGTCACTAAGGGGGAAAGGGGGGAGGGATAAATTGGGAGATTGGGACTGACATACACACACTAGTATATATAAAATAGATAACTAATAAGAACCTACTGTACAGCACAGGGAACTCTCAGTACTCTGTAATGACCTATATGGGAAAAGAATCTAAAAAAGAGTGGATATATGTATATATGTATAATTGACTCACTTTGCTGTACACCTAAAACTAACATGACATTGCAAATCAACTCTACTCCATTAAAAATTAATTAAAAAAATATGGCAGTGAGGTTTCCCTTCACTTTTTTCACTCCAACCGAGAAGGCCCATTTCCACTCAGACCCCTGACACGCTGGCTAGCGTCTCTCCCACCGTCCTACTACCCCAGGGTGCGGAGGCTAGTGGGTGTTCCCCACACTGACACCTTCTGTCTCTTCTCCCTCTGTCTTCCCTAAACCCACCCAGATTAGAAGCTCACACCATCCGCGTATGCACCCCGACCCCCTCCTTATTCCGGTCGCCTCAGTCCTCTCCAGTTACTGCCCCATTTCTCTGCTTTTCTGAAATGTAACATTGGATATTTATTTTTGCCTTCACTTCCTCTCTTCTAGTCTCTAACTCAAACCAATGAGGCTTTTTGGCCTCATCTCTCCACGGTAACAGCTTTTGTGGAAGTCAGGAATAATCTCCCATTGTTAAAGCTTTTAATCAGTTCTCTTGCCATGATTGTTAAGCAACAGTTGTTATCAGTTGTTCCATGATTGTGAAGAAACATTTGGCACCATGGCTCGATCTTCTTTAAACACTTTTATCACTTGGCTTTCAGAAAGAAAATTCTCCTGCTTCTCCTTCCACTTCACTGGGTGCTCTTTCACAGTCTTTGTTTTTGCTTTTTCTTTTCTCTTTTTTTTTTTCTCCTGTACCTATTTTTCTCAGCCACTGGCAGTGATTTTTCTACTCTCTATTTCTATGAGTTTGACTTTTCAAAGAAATAATTCACATATAAGTGATACCATGCAGTGTTTGTGTTTCTCCAGCTGGCTTATTTTACTTAGCACACTGCTTTCAAGATTCATCCATGTTGTTGCAAATGGCGAGATTTCCTCCTTTCTCATCGCTGAATAATATTCCATTCAAAAATGCTTCTCCCACCCCACTAAGTGTCTACATCTCTCTCACCTCCTTCATACCTTTGGTCAGATATCATCTTATATGTGAGACCTCCCATAGCACTGTACTTAAAACTGCACATGTGCACACATGCAAAGGCACACACACACACACACACACACAGGCACTCCATAAGCTGCTTTTATCTTTTTCCATTGCTGCCATCCCCATGTGACATAGCATGTATTTAACTTATTATTGATTCTCTCTTTCCACACTAGAATGTACAGTATATGAAGGAAGAATTTTTCTCTATTTTGTTTACTGCTATATCTCTAGTAGTTAGAACCATGATTAACACATTGTAGGCACTCAAGGAAAGTTATTCAATTATTGATCAAAAGAATTAACAAGTCCTTAGGGATATAAGGCTATTTTTGAGGGTAGCCACAGAGAGAGACAGCACTGGTAAGCCTAGTGGGATTTTCAGTGTATAGATGAATTTGGTATGATGTACATAGTCAAATTAAAAATATTTCTCAGACCATATATACCCAGAGAAGTCTTTTGAGAGGCGGTATATACTCGCGCTTTTTTTTTTTATCAGTGAGCCTCACAGACAAGCTGAAAAGTTGTAGCTTTACAATTCTAACTACAAACTAATGTTGCCTATTCAGTTTTTTATGTTTCCTCACTAACAATTCCTCTCAGTCTCTAAATGTAATTAAGTTATTCTTCACTCATTCAGCAACCACTTATCGAGTACCTACTATTTACCAGGCCTTGTGCTAGTAGTTGGGGATGCCTGTCTCTGCTCTCAGAAAACTTATAATTGCATTTTTCTCACAATGTCCAATAGCCCCTCTTACCTACAGCTTTAGTAACGTCATGTAAAGTTAGGTGGTTATTTGTGGAAATCCTGATACATATATCATTGACTTTAACTGCTTTGGGTCTATCGCAAAATAAACACTCAAAAATAGACAATGTGATCTAACGTAAATGACACAGCCTTTCAATACAGAGACCTGAATTCTAATTTCTATAACGTGGTTAACGTTTGTAGCAGGTCAAAGGGTCTCTATTTACCTTGGTTTCTTCATCTGTAAGAAAAAGTTAGTAATCCCTATTAAATGCAAAAGATTCTTGTGAGGATAAAGTAAAAGTTAATAAAATGCTTTTGAAAACTTAATGTTCTACTTAAACATGTAATAAAATTATTAAATCAATTGGGAGCCTGATCTGTGTGATGTGACTAAAACCAAGTTTTGGGAGGAGACAGGCATTGAGTCAAATGCTAGCCCCGGGACTAGGCAGCAAATGGAAACAATGACATTTAAGTCACAAAGTCAGTGTGGGAATTAGAATTGATGGATGTAAAAAGCCTAGCACCTAATACAGGATCGGTCACAGAGTAGATGCCATTGTCAACTCTTTTTACTTACTGTAATATTTTGGCACATGACCATTAGAATTGCTCATTTTCTAATATACCTCAGTTTTTAAATCTGTAGAATGGGCAAAACATATTGTAACGGACTTTTTTCCAAAGGCCTCCGCAGAAGTCCTGCGTTAATAATAGATTGTGATCCCCAAGCCAAAGTCACTATTACCACATCGTGGAGGTAGCACTTTGACATTCTTTATTAGACTTCTGCGTGGTCAACTCTGAAGACAGAGACAGAAAAAATCACATTCAGAAAAAGCTCTTCAGGGCAGGACACCAGAGGAAAAGAAGAATAATGAGGTCATACAAATTGTAAAGTAAACCAGGCAAAGGGCCAAGAACTTTCATGCAAAGGGAGACTGGAGAGAATCAGCTCTCACGTACCTACAGCTTCCAGCTCCTTTCAAGCAGCAGGAGACAAAGAACACTCTTCTCTGGCAATTTTTAAAAGTCAAAGCCAAACGAGCCCGTCACTTCCACTGCGATTAGAGGACATCCCTTTGCTGTTCACGGTCGGCCTCAACCACTGGATCTACTGACATCATTCTAGTCACACGGCGGAGATGTTAACAGTTTGTGGAAACTTCAATTTCACAGTAACCTAATGTCAAGGTTATTCTCCTAAGCCAATGAAAGTGGAATAATGAAATGGTCAAGTCATTTTATTACAATCGGGTTGTACAGGCTTTGTGCCTCTGCCGAAAGTGCCCAGAACTAGGAGGGCTCTGTCTCCCCTCCCCTGCCCACCCAAGTACTTTTGGTCTTTTGAAATGAAAAAAAACTAAGCTTTATATTATAACAGCTAGAAATGAGCTGCTGTTTTAGCACACTCCGAAGCTCTTTTCTGACGCCCTTGCCCAACTGCCTCTATCCTAGCAGTTCTTTATCCATTTTAGACGGCATGAGACCAATTCTGTTTCCTGATCTGTCACTTGATGCTTTAGAAACAAAATGATACTTTATGAACCAAGGGGCAAACTCAGTTGCATTTATCTGCTACTGAATTATATTGATTTCATGGCACTTCACTTAAAAAACCAATTTGTGGGGATTTAGGTCACATTTTGATAATTTGGCCTACAAAAGTCTAACCATTTTTTATTCTCTGGTCAAATCTGAACATTCAAGAATATCACAAAGAGTTATATTATTCTACATCACAAGCTCAAAATGTAATGCATTGTTGTAAGACCAGAATTTTCCTACTGCTGTTCAAAGGTATATGATTACCATGAAAAAGTACCACAAATAGAATCAGGAGAATAGCTGTTATTTATGTATATAGATTTTTCTTTTTTTTTTTTCTTTTTTTGGGCACCTGGCCTCGCTGCCACACCACCTCCCTGCAGCCATCTCTTCCTGCTTCTCCTGATTTTCCTGTAAATAAACACTTGTAATTTGCCATTTGTACCTCATGCGTCACAGGCCCCAGCACCAGCCTTTGTCTCCTTCCCTTCTTTACCTATGGCCTGGGACCACCTTTACAAGTCTTATTTAATACAGCAATGCCATCCCCATTTCACAGATGGCTAATTAGCAGCTGATAAGAAGAGGCGATGGGATCCAGTCCCTTGCAGTCTAGCGTCAAGACCCCAAGTTCTGGGGCACACACCTTGGGCTTGCCATTCCAACTCTGTGAGCTGGGTCACCCTAGCCATGGTGGTGGTGGTGGTGGTGGTGGTGGTGGGGTGGTGGGTATGCGATGACCCTCATTCTGCAGACAAGAAACTGGAAGCTCTGAAAATACACCTTGTCCAGAGTACGTGGCTGTCTAAGTCTTAACCCCAGCTCTGACCTCATGGGCATGATATCCCTCTAAACACGGTTCCAGTGGCTCCCTCCCAAGACATTTTTGTGACCCCTGCCTCTGTTCCTGTGACTTCCGTGGGTAGCGGCCCCAATTCACGGCGGGTTACGACCCTTCCCTCAGCCCACTCCACCCACGAGTCCCAAATGAAGTCGGCCTTTTGTATATAGATATTATATTTATTTATTTTTAATATTATCGCAAAAAGGTAGCCCATCTCTGCTCAAGGCCTTAAATATTGAAGTTTACTACCACAAGAAATAGGAAATTTTGATTCCTGATCCATGGCATTTGATATTTATAATGTTGTTCAATAGGTAAGTGTGCTATTTAAATTTGGTTTTGTTCTTTGCCTGGTTATTATTTTAGGGTGTGTCTATATGCTAGTCACTCGCTGCCGGTCAGATGCTTGTTTTTTGGTGATTGATTCCGAGTTAAACAAACAGGTTTCTTCTCTCTCATCCCTCTCTTGCCCAGTCTTTCTCAAGCTCATTAATTTTGTGGCCCAGATGAACTTGGATTAATCTTTTCTGCAGAGTCATGGCTTTCTTTATCTAGTGACCATATTTAACATCTGTATGACATACCTTGGGTCAAGATAAAGTTTTCTAAAAAACTAGTGCTCATGAAATGTTTTCTCACTAGAACAGAAGGGCTGTGATTTTCCACCCGGCGCAGGGGCACAAGAAGCAAGAATACATTCCTCTGCTGGTTCCAGAAAGAAGGGCTAAGGCTCTCAGGGTTTCCTTGTTTCTCTGTGATCACACACATATTGCTAATGGCCCGAGGCACTCATACATGTCCGGGAGCTCTCCAGCCTTCTCTTGAACTAATTCCTTCCAGAGAGTCTGTTCAAGTGTGACTCATCACTTTACAAAGCCACTGCCTTCCCACACTCCTCCTGCCAAATGCGGAGGGCATGGCTTTCCCATTGGATTCCTGCCACGTCTTTCATACATTTGACGTAATGCTTGTTCCCATTGTGTTTGTGCACCAGCCTGTGCAAAACTGCAGTCAAAAAAGTCGAGCAGAGCCTAAAAACTTACCAAATGACTCCGCTGAGATTCCTTCAGTTACCCTGAAGTATTCTTTGGCTGTGAAAATCTCCACCAGTCTGAATAGGGACTTTTTAGTTCTGTTTATTTGCATGTTTGTTTTTAGTGGGAGAGCGGGGTGTTCTAAGACGTCATAGGATTTAGGAAAGTAGGAGAGATTAGAGAAGACATAAAAAATATAGTTAGACATGCTGAAGAAGTAAAAAAATGTTTTTTAATAAAAAATTGCACATATTTAGTAGAATTTACCATCTGAGCGGACACTAGACCTTACTAGAGATTTCATGGCAATAGAAATATTCATCATACCCTGTCTCTGCCTGGACTTTCCTCCATTAATTACCCCTTCTCTTCTCAGCACTGTCAACCTTTTCCTTTCCACTGGCATCTTTCCCTAATCTACAAACACACTCAAGGCTCTCCCATCTTAGGAATGAAGACTTCCTCATCTCTGCCTAAAATCCACCTACTGCACCATCTCCTTTAAAAAAGTTTTTTTTTTTAATAGCTCAGCTTCTAGAACAAGCGATCTACATGAACTGTCTCAACTTTCGAATATTTAGTCCTTTCCCTTATTGATTACATTCCTTCCCACCCCTATATTATTTCTGTTCCAAAGACAGCTTCTATGTTGCTAATTCCAATTTTATTATTCAGTATTCCTGCATACAGGAGACTGAAAACTCAATTCATGCTGAGTTAAGCCAAAAGTTAGTTTTCTTATTGTGGTTGTTATTATTACTTAGCTCCTTTACCTAAAAACAAAAAAAATCATAGTTAGAGCTAACTTCATTCAACTTTGGTTCATCCAACTGAACCAGGACTTACTATCACTTTCTTGACTCTGTCTCCCTCGATTTTGGCTTGACTTCTTGGCCAGTTCATGCTTCATGGTGGCAAAAGATGACAAGGATTTCTAGGTTCACATTCTCATTGCTCTAAATCTATCAGAAAAATCGACCTTGTCTCCCATATAATTCTCAAGGGTAACTGGTGGACTCGGAATGAATTATATACCCACTGTTAAACCAAGCAGTCTAAGGAGCTGCAACATTCTGATTCAGTAAGGCTTGTGTCATATGTATTCTTTGGAATCAAGCATGGGTTTGAATTTCAACTCTAACAGTGTTTATTGGTAGTAATAATATAATTACATCTATATGTTGTATACTTTACAGCTAACATCTGTTCTTTATAATAACTATACAAATTACATGTTAAACATTTTGAAGAGGATAGATACTTGAAGAACTTGAGTAACTGGCCCAACTCTTAAAATCAATAAAGAGAATCTAGGATCTGAACTCAGGTTTGTTTAGTTTCAAAACTCTGCTCTTCTCACTCATCAGCCTGAGATACCCTACCTACGGCACTCATCACACTGCTAGCACATACTTAACTCATGCTAGTTCTTTTCTTTTCTCTGCACATGCAGTTCTGATCACGTCATAACTCTTGAATAGTTTGTCTTGAAGAGCCCTCCATAACCTGGTTCCTGCCTACCTACTTTAAGTGGCTTCATCTCTTACCATTTTCCCCCAGGTCATTCTGAAACATTTGTTCTTCCTTCACTTATTTGTCTGAAATCTTGAATATAAAATGTCTTCATTCTGTCTGGCTCCCCCTCCCCACAGCAAACTATTCATTTTTCAAGTCTGGCCTCAAGCATTTACTTTCTTCTGTGTTCCTCTGCAGTTCATACATACCTCCATTATGGAGGTTATTTTATTATGATTCAGTAGCAGTTCCTATATGTTCTCTCCATTATGTGTAAAGTCTTTAAGTCAAGACCATGGATCAGATCATTTTATTTTCATATCCCCAGGGACACAGTGCAGATGCTATGTAAATGTTGAGTGAATGAATATACATACAAAGAAATCAATTCTTTTTTTTTTCCAAATTAGCCCAAACTCCCTTTCCCAGCATGAACTCTGTAAGATACGAACAGCAACAAGAAAAATTAACAGAAAGAGAGAGAGAGAGAGAGAGAAACACCACCTAAAGACACCCTGCCGTATAGAGAAATTACAGAGAAAATCTTTTCTTGTCTTATATAAATAAGTGATCATTGATCCACAACCAATTATTATTTAAAAAGTAGAGAATTCAGGCTACTTGCCTTCTAGTCTTGGTGGACATAGGAAAAAACAATTCCTGATAGCCCCTTTGCTTTCCACTAAGTTGATACTGATAAAGCTTATTTAAATAATCTTCGTCTTGCACTTATTCCTCTATCTCTATTGCTTTAGCTACTGCCTTAGTCTAGATCTTCACCTTTGCTTGAATTATTGAAAGAGTCTCCCTCCTCACCCTTCCTTCTGCATGGGTCTGTCTGCAAACTGTCTTCCACTTGGCTGCAAGAAGGATATTACTAAAATGAACAAGAAATCCTTGTATACGTTTCTTTTCTCTTTAGCACAAACTCCAGACTTCTAAAATGTGAAAGCTATTCAAAACTGTCTTAGTCTTATCTCTTTGGTGCCTCTCTCTTTACTATTCCCACATTCACGTCTTATACTCCAGCCATACCAAAACTATCGAAACTATCCTGCATTCACTTATCATTTTGATTCTCTTTACTTTTCTTGGGCTGCTGCTTTTTTCTGGAACACTCTTCTCACTTTGTCTACTTGGCAAGTACAAGCTCATAATCATTGCAACTATCATTTTACCTGTACACTTGTCATATCCTCCTACATCTAACTGCTTCTTTCCTTTTCCCTAGAGGTACATACTTTTATCAGAGAGCCTACAACACTTTATTTCTTGTATTTATTTATTCTGTCTTTCCCACTAGATGGGAAAGCCCTTGATCAGGGACTGTATCTTACTCATCTCTTGTTCCCTGGCACATAGCCCAGTGCTCAGAACATAAATATTTGGTGCTTGGGTTGAAAAGGAGGAAGGAAGAAGAGACAGAAATGTGGAAAGAAGTAAGCCTACTTTCACTTTCATTTCAGGCCTCTGACATACACACCCCAGAGAGAAAAATCTCGGAAAGAATAAAAGAGAGAAGAGTCTTGTCTATATCAAAGTGGCTTTTGCCAATAACAGCATTTGTTGCAACAGAGTCAAGTATATATATGCATGGATTATTTGGCCTTAAGTTATCACTTGCAATATTTTAATTCTCCCAGGAATTGCCTTTTTCTTAATAGATCTTTATTGGAGTATAATTTCTTCACAATACTGTGTTAGTTTCTGTTGCACAACAAAGCGAATCAGCCATAGGCATAAACATGTCCCCATATACCCTCCCTCTTGAGCCTCCCCCCCATCCTCCCTATCCCACCCCTCTAGGTCATTGCAAAGCACCGAGCTGATCTCCCTGTGCTATGCTGCTGCTTCCCACCAGCCAACTATTCTACATTCTGTAGTGTATATATGTTGATGCTACTCTCACTTCACCCCAGCTTCACCCTCCCACCCCATGTCCTCAAGTCCATTCTCTATGTCTACCTCTTTATTCCTGCCCTGCAACTAGGTTCATCAGTACCTTTTTTTTTTTCTAGATTGCATATATATGCGTTAGCATACAGTATTTGTTTTTCTCTTTCTGACATACTTAACTCTGTATGACAGACTCTAGGTCCATCCAGCTCACTACAAATAACTCAATTTCGTTTCTTTTTATGACTGAGTAATATTCCATTGTATATATGTGCCACACCTTGTTCATACATTCATCTGTCGATGGACATCTAGGTTTGTTCCATTTCCTGGCTATTTTAAATAATGCTGCAATGAACATTGTGGTACATGTCTCTTTTTGAATTACGGTTTTCTCAGGGTATATGCCCAGTAGTGGGATTGCTGGGTCATATGATAGTTCTATTTTTAGTTTTTTAAGGAACCTCCATACTGTTTTCCATAGTGGCTGTATCAATTTACATTCCCACCAAAGTGTAGGAGGGTTCCCTTTTCACCACACCCTTTCCAGCATTTCTTGTTTCTAGCTTTTTGATAATGGCTATTCTGACCTGCGTGAGATGATACCTCATTGCAGTTTTGATTTGTATTTCTCTAATAATTAGTGATGTTGAGCATCTTTTCATGTGCCTCTTGCAATCTGTATGTCTTCCTTGGTGAAATGTCTATTTAGGTCTTCCACCCATTTTTAAACTGGATTGTTTGTTTTTTTGATATTGAGCTCCATGAGCTGTTTGTATATTTTGGAGATTAATCCTTTGTCTGTTGTTTCATTTGCAAATATTTTCTCCCATTCTGAGAGTTGTCTTTTTGTCTTGTTTATGGTTTCCTTTGTTGTGCAAAAGCTTGCTGTGGTTTATGTCAAAGAGTGTTTTTCCTATATTTTCTTCTAAAAGTTTTATAGTGTCTGGGCTTACATTTAAGTCTTTAATCCATTTGGAGTTTATTTTTGTGTACAGTGTTTGGTAGTGTTCTAATTTCATTCTTTTACATGTAGCTGTCCAGTTTTCCCAGCACCACTTACTGGAGAGGCTGTCTTTTCTCCATTGTATGCTCCTGCCTCCTTTGTCATAAATTAGGTGCCCATATGTGGGTGGGTTTATCTCTGGGCATTCTATCCTGTACCATTGATCTATATTTCTGTTTTTGTGCCTGTATCATACTGTCTTGATTACTGTAGCTTTGTGGTAGTATAGTTTGAAGTTGGGGAGCCTGATTCCTCCAACCACGTTTTTCTTTCTCAAGATAGCTTTGGCTATTTGGGGTCTTTTGTGTTTCCATACGAATTGTAAGTTTTTTTTTTTTTTTTTTTTTTGGTATGTAAGATTTTTTGTTCTAATTCTGTGAAGAATCCCATTGGTAGTTTGATAGGGATTGCAATTTGTAGATAGCTTTCAGTAGAATAGTCATTTTCACAATATTGATTCTTCCAATCCAAGAACATGGGATATTTCTCCATCTGTTTATGTCATCTTTGATTTCTGTTGATCAGTGTTTTATAGTTTTCTGAGTACAAGTCTTTCACCTCCTTAGGCAGGTTTATTCTGAGGTATGTTATTCTCTTTGTTGCAATGGTAAATGGGACTGTTTCCTTCATTTCTCTTTCTGATTTTTCATTGTTGGTGTATAGGAATGCCAGAGATTTCTGTGCATTAATTTTGTATCCTGCAATCTTACCAATTCATTGATTAGTTCTAGTAGTTTTCTGGAGGCATCTTTAGGATATTCTATGTATAGTATCAAGTTATCGGCAAACACTGACAGTTTTACTTCTTCTTTTCCAATGTGTATTCCTTTTATTTCTTTTTCTTCTCTGATTGCTGTGGCTAGGACTTCCAAAACTATGTTGAATAAGAGTGGTGAGAGTGGACATCCTTGTCTTGTTCCTGATGTTAGTGGAAATGCTTTCAGTTTTTCACCATTGAGTATGATGCTTGCTGTGCATTTGTCATATATGGCTTATATTATGTTGAGGTAGCTTCCCTCTATGCCCATTTTCTGGAGAGTTTTTATCATAAACGGTGTTGAATTTTGTCAAAAGCTTTTTCTGCATCTATTGAGATGATCGTATGGTTTTTATTCCTTAATTTGTTAATGTGGTGTATCACATTGATTGATTTGCGTATATTGAAGAATCCTTGCAACCCTGGGATAAAGCCCACTTGATCGTGGTGTGTGATCCTTTTAATGTGCTGTTAGATTCTGTTTGCTAGTATTTTGTTCAGGATTTTTGCATCTATGTTCATCAGTGATATCGGTCTATGATTTTCTTTTTTTGTGATATCTTTTTCTGGTTTTGGTATCAGGATGATGGTGGCTTCGTATAATGAATTTGGGGGTGTTTCTCCCTCTGCAATGTTTTGGAAGAGTTTGAGAAGGATCGGTGTTAGCTATTCTCTAAATGTTTGATAGAATTCACCTGTGAAGCCATCTGGTCCTGGACTTTTGTTTGTTGGAAGATTTTTAATTATGGTTTTAATTTCATTACTTGTGATACTTCTGTTTATATTTTCTAATTCTTCCTGGTTCAGTCTCGGAAAATTGCACCTTTCCAAGAATTTGTCCATTTCTCGTGGTTGTCCGTTTTATCAGCATATAGTTGTTCATAGTAGTCTCTTATAATCCTTTGTATTTCTGCACTGTCAATTGTAATTTCTCCTTTTCATTTCTTATTTTATTGATTTTCATCCTCTTAATTTTTTTTCTTGATGAGTCTGGCTAAGGGTCTATCAATTTTGTTCATCTTCTCAAAGAACCAGCTTTCAGTTTTACTGATCTTTGCTCTTGTGTTCTTCGTTTCTACTTCATTTACTTCTGCTCTGATCTTTATAATTGCTTTCCTTCTACTGACTTCGGGTTTTCTGCTCTGATCTTTATGATTTCTTTCCTTCTACTGACTTTGGGTTTTCTTTGTTCTTCTTTCTCTAGTTGTTTTAACTGTAGAGTTAGATTATTTGAGATTTTTCTTGTTTCTTGAGGTGAGATTGCATTGCTATAAACTTCCCTCTTAAACTGCTTTTGCTGCATCCCATAGGTTTTGGGTCATCGTGTTTTCATTGTCATTTGTTTCTATGCATTTTAAAATTTCTTCTTTGATTTCTTCAGTGATCTCTTGGTTATTTAGGAGCACACTGTTTAGCCTCCATGTATGTGTGTTTTTTACAGTTTTTTTCCTGTAATTGATTTCCAATCCCATAGCGTTGTGGTCAGAAAAGATGCTTGATATGATTTCAATTTTCTTAAATTTTCCGAGGCTTGAATTCGTGACCCAAGATGTGATCTATCCTGGAGAATGTTCCATGTGCACTTGAGAAGAAAGTGTATTCTGCCACTTTGGGGTGTAATGTTCAATAAATATCAATTAGATCTGGTCTATTGTGTCATTTAAAGCTTGTGTTTCCTTATTTATTTTCTGTTTGGATGATCTGTCCATTGGTGTAAGTGGTGTGTTAAAGTCCCCTACTATTATTGTGTTACTGTTGATTTCTCCTTTCATGATTGTTATCATTTGCCTTATGTATTGGGGTGCTCCTATGTTGGGTGCATAAATGTTTATAATTGTTATATCCTCTTTTGGGATTGATTCTTTGATCATTATGTAGTGTCCCTCCTTTTCTCTTGTTAACAGTCTTTATTTTAAAGTCTATTTTATCTGATACGATTATTGCTATTCCAGCTTTCTTTTGATTTCCATTTGCATGGAATATCTTTTTCAATCCCTTCACTTTCAGTCTGTATGTGTCCCTAGGTCTGAAGTGGGTCTCTTGTAGACAGCATATATATGGGCCTTGTTTTTGTATCCATTCAGCCAGTCTGTGTCTTTTGGTTGGGACATTTAATCTATTTACGTTCACGCTTATTATCAATATGGATGTTCCTATTACGATTTTCTTAATTGTTTTGGGTTTGTTTTTGTGGGTCTTTTTCTTCTCTTGTGTTTCCCACCAGAGAAGTTTCTTTAGCATTTGTTGTAAAGCTGGTTTGGTCGTGCTGAATTCTCTTAGCTTTTGTTTGTCTGAAAAGCTTTTGACTCTTCCATCGAATCTGAATGTGATCCTTGCTGGGTAGAGTATTCTTGGTTGTAGGTTTTTCCCTTTCATCACTCTAAGTATATCCTGCCACTCCCTTCTGGCCTGCAGAGTGAAAAGTCAGCTGATAACCTCATGGGGATTCCTCTGTATGTTATTTTTTGTTTTTTCCTTGCTGCTTTTAATATTTTTTCTTTGAATTTAATTTTTGTTAGTTTGATTAATATGTGTTTTGGTGTGTTTTTCCTCAGGTTTATCCTGGATGGGACTCTCTGTGCTTCCTGGACTTGGGTGACTATTTCCTTTCCCATGTTAGGGAAGTTTTTTACTATAATCTCTTCAAATATTTTCTCAGACCCTTTCTTTTTCTCTTCTTCTTCTGGGACACCTATAATTCGAATGTTGGTGCGTTTAGTGTTGTCCCAGAGGTCTCTGAGATTGTCTTCAATTCTTTTCATTCTTTTTTGTTTATTCTGCTCCTCGGCAGTTATTTCCACCATTTTGTCTTCCAGCTCACTTATTCATTCTTCTGCCTCTGTTATTCTGTTATTGATTCCTTCTAGTGTATTTTTCATTTCAGTTATTGTGTTGTTCATCTCTGTTTGCTTGTTTTATAGTTCTTCTAGATCTTTGTTAAACATTTCTTGTATTTTCTCAATCCATGCTTCCATTCTATTTCCAAGATTCTGGATCATCTTCACTATCATTACTCTGAATTCTTTTTCAGGTAGATTGCCTATTTCCTCTTCATTTATTTGGTCTTGTAGGTTTTTACCTTGCTCCTTCATCTGTGACAAATTTTTTGCCATCTCATTTTTTTTTTTTTTTAATGAGTGGGATTGTGTTCCTGTTTTACTGGTTGTTTGGCCTGAGGCTTCCGACACTGGAGTTTGTAGGCTATTGGGTAGAGCTGGGTCTTGGTGCTGATATGAGGAACTGTGTGAGACCTCACTCCAATGAATATTCCCTGGGGTCTGAGTTTCTCTGTTACTCCAGTGGTTTGGACTCGGAGCTCCCACTGCAGGAGCTTACACCCGACCCCGGTGATGCGAACCAAGATCCCGCAAGCTGTGTGGGCTGGCAAAAAAAAAAAAAGAGAAAAATAACAAAGTAAAAAATGAAATTAGACTAGGAAACTAATAGATATGTTAGAAAGAATGTAAAAATAAAAATATAGATGAATCAACCATAGGAATGTACCTCAGTACCACAATAGTAAAAAAGAGGAGGACGGAAAGGAGAAAAAAAAGGTGGGGAGACGCTTTGGCTGTGGAGATTGGGGCCTAAGCAAGGGCGCAGTTTGGGCAGTGGGCAGGGCCAATGCTCAGGACCCACAGGTCTAGAAAAGGTCCTGGGTGCTGTGGTGGTGGAGCTTAGGCTCAAGGAAGAGAAGGGGCTCAGGTGTGCCCCCCTCCCCCATCTCAGAGGGCAGAGGACCTCATCTGGGAGCCTAGCAGGCTTTCTGGGCTCAAATGGGTGTGGCAAACGCCCTCCTCTCCTCTCCTACTCCTCTGGTCTGGGGTCTGGGAGGGCCCCTCCCACCTGCCTCTCCTGATCTCCCTGGCCTCCCTCCTATCCCTCCTGGACAAATGTGGCCGGTGACGGGGGAGGTGAGGGGAAGGGGGGCCTTGGAGGGCAGGGGACCGGCCTGTGAGCTCAACAGGGTCCCCGTGCCCGAGTGGGTGGGGCAAACGCCCTCTGCCCCTCTCCTGCTCCTCCCACAGGGCCCCTCCCACCTGCCTCTTCTGATTCCCGGCTTCCCTCCTATGCCCCCAGGACCCACGTGGCCTGGAGGGGGATTTGGATTGCAGGTGACCAGCCTGGGAGGTCAGCAGCCTCCCCGGGCCCCAGTGGGCAGGGCAATCCCCCTCTGCTCCTCTCCCGCTCCTCCTGGATGGCCCCTGCCACCTGCCACTCCTGATCTTCCTGGCCTCCCTCCTATGCCCCCAGGACCCACGTGGCATGGATGGGGCTTTGACTGGGGGGGAAGCGGCTTGGGAGCTCAGCAGCCTCCCCTGCCCGAGTGGGCCAGGCGATTGCCCTCCGCTCCTCTCCTGCTCTTCCCGAAGAGTCCCTCCCACCTGCCTCTCCTGATCTACCTGGCCTCAGGGGCGCTGATCTTGTCTGGCCTCCACTTCTCCTCCCCCGCCCAGTCCCCCTATGTCCTACCGGTTCACTTTGGGGTTCCTCCTGTCTCCTTGGGGGTCAGAGTCCCCCACCAGCAGCTCGTAGGCACCCTAGTTGTGGGGAGATGCTAACTCAGCATCTTCCCACACCATCATCTTGACTCCTCCCCTCAAGAATTGCCTTTCTTTAGCTGGCTTAAAAATCCATTGATAGGGGCTTCCCTGGTGGTGCAGTGGTTAAGAATCCACCTGCCAATGCAGGGGACACAGGTTCAAGCCCTGGTCCAGGAAGATCCCACATGCACGAAGCAACAAAGCCCGTGTACCACAACGACTAAGCCTGTGCTCTTAGCCCACTAGCTACAACTACTGAGCCTGTGTGTCACAACTACTGAAGCCTGCGAGCCTAGAGCCTGTGCTCTGCAACAAGAGAAGCCACTGCAATGAGAAGCCCACTCACCTCAACCAAGAGTGGCCCTGCTCGCCACAACTAGAGAAAGCTCACATGCAGCAACAAAGACCCAATGCAGCCAAGAAAAAAAAAAACCCCATTGATAATTCCTGGGGAATGAAATCCAAGAAGTTTACATTCCTATTCTATTTACTAACAAAAAATGAATTTAAATAAATGAATTATTTTTTGTTATATATATATGTATTTCTTCCCCCAGTAGTTGACTTGATTCTTAATGAGAAACAAATACAAACATATAACAGAACCAGAGGGCTGTGGGCAACCAAGACTCTGCTCTTGAAGGGCTCCTGAACAAACTCACTTGCTCGGAATACCAGTGCAGAGGCAGCAGCTTCAAAAGTGCCTGGGTCATAGGAGAAAGAAATTCACTGACTAATTTTAGGGTATGTGCTGGAGGGGCAGGGATCTGGTAGAACTTTTTCTGGGGATGAGAGTGCTGACAGCTGCCTTTTTTTTTTTAAACTCTCCTTCCACATAGTTGGCCCAGTGTTGGCAGGTGCAATTTCTGTTGCTGTCCATCAACCTAGCTAACACTGTGTGCCCCACTGCAGCGTTTTCCCACCTGTCCTGGCCAGCCCCTCCAAAGTGACTTCTGCTCTGCCCCACCTGGTGGGCAGCCCCCGCTAGCACAAGTGCCCCTTCAAAGCAGTTCCCACTCCAAGGGGCTGGCCCCACATATCACCATGCCTGCAGCAATGATGGCCCACCCACAATAGAAGGGCACATGTAGACCACAGAGGGGATACCCCTGGAGCACCTGGTTCTGGTGCTGGGGGATTGTGCCACTGGGACTCACGGGACATCTTCTACATAAGGACACCCTTTTAAGTCTGGAAGATGTAGTTGATATATCTAATACACAGACACAAACACAGAGAATTAGGCAAAATAAGGAAACAAAGGAATACCTTCCAAACAAATGAACAAGACAAAATCTCAGAAAGAGAATGAAATGAAATGAAATGGAGATAAGAATTGACCGGATAAAGAGCTCAAAGTAAGAGTGGTAAGGATACTAAGCAAACTTGGGGGAAGAATGGATGAACTCAGTGAGAACTTCAACAAAGAGATAGAAAATTTAAAAATGAACCAATTAGAACTGACGAATACAATAACTGAAATGAAAAATACACTAGAGGGAATCAACAGCAGACTAGAGGATGCAGAAGAATGAATCAACAGTCTGGAAGACAGGGTAGTAGAAATCACCCAATAGAAATAGCAAAAAGAAAAAAGAATTTTAAAAAATGAGAATAGTTTAAAGGATCTCAAAGACAGCATCAAGTATAGTAACATTCAAATTATAGGGGTTCCAGAAGGAGAAGAAGAGAGAGAGAAAGGGGTAGAGATTTACTTGGGGAGAAAAAAAAACAAACAGAAAACTACCCTAACTTGGGGAAGAAAACAAACAAAACAAAATTCAGGTCCAGGAATCAGAGAGGAATCCAAGGAAGACATACAGATGCCCAACAGGCCCATGAAAACATGCTCAACATCACTAATCATCAGGAAATGCAAATCAAAACCCAATGAGATATCACCTCACACCTGGGGATTAGCTATTATCAAAAAGACAAAGAAAAACAAATGTTGGTGAGGATGTGGAGAAAAGGGACCCCTTGTACACTGTTGGTGGGAATGTAAATTGGTGCAACCACTATGGATAACAGTATGAAGATTCCTTAAAAAATTAAAAACAGAGCTACCAATATGATCCAGCAATTCCACTCTGGGTATTTATTCCAAAAGAGAACTCCAAAACACTAATTCAAAAAGATATATGCACCCCAGTGATCATGCAGCATTATTTACAATAGCCAAGACATGAAAGCATCCTAAGTGTGTATTGACAGAGGAATTGATAAAGATGTAGAATGGAATATTACTCAGCCATAAAAAAGAATAAAATCTTGCCATTTATGACAACATGGATGAACCTAGAGAGTATTATGCTAATTGAAAAGTCAGAGAATGACAAATACCGTATGATTTCACTTATATGAGGAATCTAAAAAACAAAATTAATGAACAAATAAAACAAAGCAGAAACAGACTCATAGATACAGAGAACAAATAGGTGGTTGACAGAAGGGAGAGGGGTGGGGGCATGGGCAAAATAGGTGAAGGGGATTAAGAGGTATAAACTTTCAGTTAAAAAATAAGTCAGAGGGCTTCCCTGGTGGCGCAGTGGTTGAGAATCTGCCTGCCAATGCAGGGGACACGGGTTCGAGCCCTGGTCTGGGAAGATCCCACATGCCACGGAGCAACTGGGCCCGTGAGCCACAATTACTGAGCCTGCGCGTCTGGAGCCTGTGCTCCGCAACAAGAGAGGCCGCGACAGTGAGAGGCCCGCGCACCGCGATGAAGAGTGGCCCCCGCTTGCCACAACTAGAGAAAGCCCTCGCACAGAAACGAAGTCCCAACACAGCCATAAATAAATAAAAAAATAAATTAAAAAAAAAAAAGTCTAAAAAGAAAAAAATAAGTCAGAATGTTAGATAAAGAACAGATATGGATGGATCCCACTTTGTAAAAATTGAGCACTATGATAAATACTTTTTCAAAACTAATAAAAATAAATAAATAAATAAATAATGTCATAGGTATGTAATGTATAGCATAGGAAATACAGTCAATAATATTGTAATAACTTTGTATGGTGACAAATGGTTACTAGAATGATCATGATGATTAATTAGTAATGTAGATAAATGTCAAATCACTATGTTGAAACTTGAAACTATTTAGTATTGTATGTCAACTACACCTCAATAAAAATAGAAAAATAAATTTAATTAAATTTTTAGAAAACTAAGTTTTCTGAATTGATTTTCAAAATGATCAATCAAGAGACATGTTATGTTTATGTTAAATTATATATATATATATATACACACACATACACACACAATATACACATACATACCACACATGCACAAATATCTATGTATGCCAAAATGACCTTAGGATACAATAATGTTAAAATGTAACATCCAAAGTATATCACATATTATTGTTATTAAAGATATTTTTGAGTATGCATAAATAATTCAAAATAGAAAATTAGAAATACTTATCTTACTAGCTCTTCTAATCACTTCTGGTTTGGTGCTTCCTGGTTTGAATCAATTTTTGCTTAAATAAACTCTTAAAACCAAAAAAGAAAAAAGAGATACTTATCTCTTCTTTTGTTCAAATTTTAATATATATTCACTTCAATTTTTTAAATTTCAGAAGTAATGTTTCTCATTCCCTGGTTTTCTTGCCCCTGAAACGCTGGAGAAAAAACATGAAATCATTTGTTAAACAGACTATTTGGTATTCTGTAGACTGAAAAAAATCAGTTAAACTGAATTTAAACATTTTGAAACCTTATTTATGTTAAACTGATTTACCGCTGAGGTTTTATGCATTCTTATCTCTCAGGGTTCCTCCAGCAAAGCAAGTCCTTTGATTTAAGGCTGATCATTGGAAATGTAGCTGTAAGATTTCTTTTAAAGGTGCTTCTAAACATAGTTAATCTTAAAATTAACTTTTCATGTAGTTTGGCTTCAAATGCTAACAAAAGAGACTGCTTTACTCTGGAAGCTCTTGGCTTGAAACTCTGGTTAGCAACTTTGAGTATAAATAAGTAATTGTGTGTTCAGTTTTACCTGCTCAAAGAAAAAGTAGAGGCAGGAAGAATTATCTACGAGAAACTAGAGCTAAATTTTGAAATGTTGCTAGTTTCCTGTGAAAATCTACTTCTAAAATGAATGTAACAACAGCACCCAAATCCACACATTAATATGAATACCCACTGAAATGAATATCCACTGAAAGAACACATTCCCGATTTAGTTTTAAAGGAACCATGGGGAACTCTATTTCATAGACTCATGAGTGAAAGCAATAGATAGGGCAGTTTATTATTTTGGAGCAGGTAGCACATAATCTGAAATTGCAGTGTTTTCACAATTTCAGCAAAGACAAAGTATGCCCTATGTGTATCTCATGGTGACTTGGAGTGATTCCAAAATACACAGCACTAGAGTTCTGAGGGTTAAATCATCATATACTATCAACTTGAACAACACAGTGATTCAAGTCATTTGCCCTGAAAGCAACTTAGAAAGAAACTCAAGTAAAGCTAGTTAGAACAAGTCCAACACTGTTTTTAGGAAAGTAAAAATGTGGGGACTGAGTTTTTCAGAGGGACTCTGAAGTATACATGTAAACAAATACAGTGTCTAATTATTAAAAATAAGCTTCTTTTATAATAGGTCATTTAGGTCCTTTAGAGGTAGGTTTTCTGCCATATATTTAAAACACTTACTTCTAACTTAGTAAAAAGCAACCTAACAAACCATCCAAGTTAGTCAGTCCTTAGCTCCAAAATAAGCTGAATGCTGAAAACATAATTTAGTATTTTTAAAATACTTTATAAATTTCAATTTATATTTAAACAGAAGTCAGTCTTGCTCAGAAAGTCTGAGAGGTCTTGGCTTAATAACTATTTTTTTTAAGTCCGTTAATGGGGACCAATTGGAACATACTACAAATGGATGATGGTAATCAGATAAATGTACCTATTAAAAATACATATACCCATACCTCTGAGGAATTTTGTTATTCATCAGTGAAAACCCTTTTTAACAACTACATTTGATTCCCCACAATCATTCATGTTCACAAACATCCAAACCAAAAGTGGACAAATATTTTCATCCTGTATTAAGCTATATTATAAAGGTCTGGGCATGATAATGAAGTGAGAAACATTTACTGGCATACCAGGGTGGTGTAAAACCAGTAATAACTTTTGACAACAAAAAGCTTAGTCAACTCACAGTGACAGTCGTTTTCTGCCTTAAAGATGAAATCGACATTACCTTAAAAATCATCAGAAGATGCTACAACCTAAAATGATATTTACCTTCAACTTTATAAAATAGAAATTCATAAAATAGCATTTCTGGTGAGAAGAATTTAATCCTTTTCAAATGTATAATGGCATAATATTTGAAACTCCAGGCATATTGAAATATTCAACTCTGTTTAATTGCTAAAACTGTATTTCTGAAGGAGCTAAATATACAAATATTTGTTGAAATGTATTCCATTTAACTAGTTTAAACTACACAATTAGCCACTAGATAGTATCCATTTCCACTTACCTTATTTCTTTGGAAAAAACTAACATTGCAATAGAACAATTAGAAGGGTGATTATACCACTTATATCAATCCCTTCAAAACCACCTATTAGTCCACAGGGCTGTAAACTTGAGCTTTGCCCTTTGATAAGTAACATGGTGATTATTATAGGCTTTTTGTGTATTAACCTCTGAGAATCAGTGAGAAGAAAAATTTTACTTTATGCTGCTTGAACTGAAAAACAGATATAGAAATGAGTTTCACTTATTGCAGTGATGGAATACAAATAGAACACACTGATCTAAAGTGCTTTGGACTACAGAGACATTAATGTTTAGCTCCCATGCCTTTGGCAATTATACTTTAAACTCAATACTGATACAATATTTAGAAATCTTGTTGTATTTTCTAAAACAATGACTGTATGTACATAGAAAATTGATTAAACCCCTATTTCATGGTACTTAAAAAATGGAAAAAAGTCAAAGCTAATTTACTGGAGAATAATCAGGGATCCAGTAAATCAAAGAGATAAGTATCGTACTCCTTTCTGCGCTTTCCTTTGTTGATGAACCTGGAACAGTTGTTAAACCATTTAGCTGCCAGGTCCTTTAACTTAACTTTATCATATATGTGATAGAAAGATAAATTAGAAATATATATTTTTTGTATTGAGATTTGCATAAGAAATGGATGGTATAAAATGCTGTAGAAATCAAGGATAAGAAAATGGTTACTCTATTTGGAAAAGGACATATTGACAGACATATTTTTAAAACCAGAGATTTACCTCCACAAAGACAACCAATACATTTCAACCAAATAGAACATATTTGCAGAGAAATATGAAAAACTGTTTAAGGTTTTTATATTGGTGCCATGACCTTATTTTCTTTAACGGTATTTGGCACAGATAAAGAATACATAGGAATAAATGCCTGGACTCTGAAAACTAAAAAAATATTGCTGAGTGAATGTAAAGAAGCTCTAGTATACTTAGTTCATCAGTCAGGAGGCTCGACATTATTAAGATGTCAGTTCTTCTCATATTGATCCATAATTCCATGCAAGCATGTCAAAATCTCAAAAGGATTTTCCTTTAGTTTTATTTTTTGCTAGGATTTGACAAACATTATAAAACTCACATGGAAATATAAAGGAGTTTAAACAGCAAACACAATTTTAAAAAGAACAATACTGAAGGACTTACACTACCCGATTTCACTCTTATTATAAAGCTATGGTAATCTAAGACAGTGTGGCATTGACATCAAGAAAGACAAATACATGAATGGAGTAGAACAGACCTTCCAGAAATAGACCCACACTTATATAAACAAGTGGATTTTTTTTTAATAGATCTTTATTTGAATATAATAGCTTCACATTACTGTGTAAGTTTCTGTTGCACAACAAAGCGAATCAGCCATATGCATACACATGTCCCCATATCCCCTCCCTCTTGAGCCTCCCTCCCATCCTCCCTATCCCACCCCTCTAGGTCATCTCAAAGCACCAAGCCGATCTCCCTGTGCTATGCTGCTTCTTCCCACCAGCCAACTATTTTACATTCGGTAGCATACATATGTCAATGCTACTCTCACTTAGCCCCAGCTAACTCCTCCCACCCCAAGTCCTCAAGTCCATTCTTTATGTCTACCTCTTTATTCCTGCCCTGCAACTAGGTTCATCAGTACTCTTTTTTTTTTTTTTAAGATTCCATATATATGTGTTAGCATAGGGTATTTGTTTTTCTCTTTCTGACTTACTTCACTCTGTATGACAGACTCTAGTTCCATCCACCTCACTACAAATAACTCTATTTCATTTCTTTTTATGGCTGAGTAATATTCCATTGTATATATGTGTCACATCTTCTTTATCCATTCATCTGTCGTTGGACATCGAGGTTGCTTCCACGACCTGGCTATTGTAAATAGTGCTGCAATGAACATTGTGGTACATGTCTTTCTTTGAATTATGGTTTTCTTAGGGTATATGCCCAGTAGTGGGATTGCTGGGTCATATGGTAGTTCTATTTTTACTTTTGTAAGGAACCTCCATACTGTTTTCCATAGTGGTTGTATCAATTTACATTCCCACCAACAGAGGAGGAGGGTTCCCTTTTCACCACACCCTTTCCAGCATTTACTGTTTCTAGCTTTTTGATAATGGCCATTCTGACCGGCGTGAGGTGATACCTCATTGTAGTTTTGATTTGCATTTCTCTAATAATTAGTGATGTTAAGCAACTTTTCATGTGCCTCTTGGCCATCTGTATGTCTTCCTTGGTGAAATGTCTATTTAGGTCTTCCACCCATTTTTAAACTGGATTGTTTGTTTTTTTGATATTGAACTCCATGAGCTGTTTGTATATTTTAGAGATGAATCCTTCGTCTGTTGTTTCATTAGCAAATATTTTCTCCCATTCTGAGGGTTGTCTTTTTGTCTTGTTTATGGTTTCCTTTGCTGTGCAAAAGCTTTTACGTTTAATTAAGTCCCATTACTTTATTTTTGTTTTTATTTCTGTTACTCTAGGAGGTGGGTCAAAAAAGATCTTGCTGTGGTTTATGTCAAAGAGTGGTTTTTCCTATGTTTTCCTCTAAGAGTTTTATAGTGTCTGGGCTTACATTTAAGTCTTTAATCCATTTGGAGTTTATTTTTGTGTATGGTGTTAGGAACTGTTCTAATCTCATTCTTTTACATGTAGCTGTCCAGTTTTCCCAACACCACTTATTGAAGAGGCTGTCTTTTCTCCATTGTATGTTCTTGCCTCCTTTGTCGTAAATTAGGTGCTCATATGCGTGTGGGTTTATCTCTGGGCATTCTATCCTGTACCACTGAATTACATTTCTGTTTTTGTGCCAGTACCATACTGTCTTGATTACTGTAGCTTTGTGGTATAGTTTTAAATCGGGGAGCCTATTTCCTCCAGGTTTTTCTTTCTCAACATTGCTTTGGCTATTCAGGGTCTTTTGTGTTTCCATGCGAATTGTAAAATTTTTTGTTCTAATTCTGTGAAGAATGCCATTGGTAGTTTGATAGGGATTGCATTGAATCTGTAGATTGCTTTGGGTAGTATAGTCATTTTCACAAGATTGATTCTTCCAAACCAAGAACATGGTATATCTCTTCATCTGTTTATGTCATCATTGATTTCTTTCATCAGTGTATTATAGTTTTTTGAGTACAAGTCTTTCGCCTCCTTAGGCAGGCTTATTCTATGGTATGTTATTCTCTTTGTTGCAATGGTAAATGGGAATGTTTCCTTAATTTCCCTTTCTGATTTTTCATTGTTGGTGTATAGGAATGCCAGAGATTTCTGTGCATTAATTTTGTATCCTGCAATCTTACCAAATTCATTGATTAATTCCAGTAGTTTTCTGGAGGCATCTTTAGGATTATCTATGTATAGTATCATGTCATGGGCAAACACTGACAGTTTTACTTCTTCTTTTCCAATGTGCATTCCTTTTATTTCTTTTTCTTCTCTGATTGCTGTGGCTAGGACTTCCAAAACTATGTTGAATAAGAGTGGTGAGAGTGGACATCCTTGTCTTGTTCCTGATGTTAGTGGAAATGCTTTCAGTTTTTCACCATTGAGTATGATGCTCGCTGTGGGTGTGTCGTATATGGCCTTTATTATGTCGAGGTAGGTTCCCTCTATGCCCATTTTCTGGAGAGTTGTTTATCATAAACCGGTGTTGAATTTTGTCAAAAGCTTTTTCTGCATCTATTGAGATGATCATATGGTTTTTATTCGTTAATGTGGTGTATCACACTGATTGATTTGCGTATATTGAAGAATCCTTGCATCCCTGGGATAAATCCCACTTGATTGTGGTATATGATCCTTTTAATGTACTGTTGGATTCTGTTTGCTAGTATTTTGTTCAGGATTTTTGCATGTATGTTCATCAGTGATATTTGTCTATAATTTTCTTTTTCTGTGATATCTTTTTCTGGTTTTGGTATCAGGGCGATGGTGGCTTCATAGAATGAATTTGGGAGTGTTTCTCTCTGCAATTTTTTGGAAGAGTTTGAGAAGGATCGGTGCTAGCTATTCTCTAAATGTTTGATAGAATTCACCCACGAAGCCATCTGGTCCTGGACTTTTGATTGTTGGAAGATTTTAAATCACATTTTCAATTTCAGTGCTTGCGATAGGTCTGTTTATATTTTCTAATTCTTCCTGGTTCAGTCTTGGAAAATTGCACCTTTTTAAGAATTTCTCCATTTCTTCGTGGTTGTCCATTTTATTGGCATATAGTTGTTTGTAGTAGTCTTTTATAATCCTTTGTATTTCTGCAATGTCAGTTGTGATTTCTCTTTTTTCATTTCTAATTTTATTGATTTGCGTCCTCTCCCTTTTTTTCTTCACTGGCTAAGGGTTTATCAATTTTGTTTACCTTCTCAAAGAACCAGCTTTTAGTGTTATTGATCTTTGCTATTTTTCCTTCATTTCTTTTTCATTTAATTCTGATCTGATCTTTATGATTTCTTTCCTTCTACTGACTTTGGGTTTTCTTTGTTCTTCTTTCTCTAGTTGTTTTAACTGTAGAGTTAGATTATTTGAGATTTTTCTTGTTTCTTGAGGTGAGATTGCATTGCTATAAACTTCCCTCTTAAACTGCTTTTGCTGCATCCCATAGGTTTTGGGTCATCGTGTTTTCATTGTCATTTGTTTCTATGCATTTTAAAATTTCTTCTTTGATTTCTTCAGTGATCTCTTGGTTATTTAGGAGCACACTGTTTAGCCTCCATGTATGTGTGTTTTTTACAGCTTTTTCCTGTAATTGATTTCCAATCCCATAGCGTTGTGGTCAGAAAAGATGCTTGATATGATTTCAATTTTCTTAAATTTTCCGAGGCTTGAATTCGTGACCCAAGATGTGATCTATCCTGGAGAATGTTCCATGTGCACTTGAGAAGAAAGTGTATTCTGCCACTTTGGGGTGGAATGTTCTATAAATATCAATTAAATTTATCTGGTCTATTGTGTCATTTAAAGTTTGTGTTCCCTTATTTATTTTCTGTTTGGATGATCTGTCCATTGGTATAAGTGGTGTGTTAAAGTCTCCTACTATTATTGTGTTATTGTTGATTTCTCCTTTCATGGTTGTTAGCATTTGTCTTATGTATTGGGGTGCTCCTATGTTGGGTGCATAAACATTTATAATTGTTATATCTTCTTCTTGGATTGATTCTTTGATCATGATGTAGTGTCCCTCCTTATCTCTTTTAACAGTCTATTTTAAAGTCTATTTTATCTGATATGAGTATTGCTACTCCAGCTTTCTTTTGATTTCCCTTTGCATGGAATATCTTTTTCCATCCCCTCACTTTCAGTCTGTATGTGTCCCTAGGTCTGAAGTGGGTCTCTTGTAGACAGCATGTATATGGGTCTTGCTTTTGTATCCATTCAGCCAGTCTGTGTCTTTTGTTTGGGGTTTTAATCCATTTACCTTTGAGGTTATTATCGATATGTATGTTCCTATTACCATTTTCTTAATTGTTTTGGGTTTGTTTTTGTGGGTCTTCTTCTTCTCTTGTGTTTCCCACCTAGAGAAGTTTCTGTAGCATTTGTTTTAAATCTGGTTTGGTCGTGCTGAATTCTCTTAGCTTTTGCTTGTCTGAAAAGCTTTTGATTTCTCCATTGAATCTGAATGAGATCCTTGCTGGGTAGAGTAATCTTGTTTGTAGGTTTTGCTCTTTCATCACTTTAAGTATGTTCTGCCACTCCACTCTGGCTTGCAGAGTTTCCACTGAAAAATCAGCTGATAACCTTATGGGGATTCCTTTGTATGTTATTTTTTGTTTTTCCCTTGCTGCTTTTAATATTTTTTCTTTGAATTTAATTTTTGTTAGTTTGATTAATATGTGTCTTGGTATGTTTTTCCTCAGGTTTATCCTGTATGGGACTCTCTGTGCTTCCTGGACTTGGGTGACGACTATTTCCTTTCCCATGTTAGGGAAGTTTTCGACTATAATCTCTTCAAATATTTTCTCAGACCCTTTCTTTTTCTCTTCTTCTTCTGGGTCACCTATAATTTGAATGTTGGTGAGTTTAGTGTTGTCCCAAAGGTCTCTGAGATTGTCTTCAATTCTTGTCATTCTTTTTTCTTTATTCTGCTCCTCGGCAGTTATTTCCACCATTTTGTCTTCCAGCTCACTTATCTGGTCTTCTGCCTCTGTTATTCTGTTATTGATTCCTTCTAGTGTATTTTTCATTTCAGTTATTGTGTTGTTCATCTCTGTTTGCTTGTTTTATAGTTCTTCTAGATCTTTGTTAAACATTTCTTGTATTTTCTCAATCCGTGCCTCCATTCTATTTTCGAGATTCTGGATCATCTTTACTATCATTACTCTGAATTCTTTTTCAGGTAGATTGCCTATTTCCTCTTCATTTATTTGGTTTTGTAGGTTTTTACCTTGCTCCTTCATCTGTGACATATTTTTTTGCGATCTCATTTTTTTTTATGAGTGGGATTGTGTTCCTGTCTTACTGGTTGTTTGGCCTGAGGCTTCCAACACTGGAGTTTGTAGGCTATTGGGTAGAGCTGGGTCTTGGTGCTGATATGAGGATCTGTGTGAGACCTCACTCCGATGAATATTCCCTGGGGTGTGAGGTTCTCTGTTATTCCAGTGGTTCGGACTCAGACCTCCCACCACAGGAGCTTTGCCCGACCCAAGCCACGTGGGGCAGCAAAAAAAATTAAAAAATAAAAAATAAAATTAGACTAGGAAACTAACAGACATGTTAGAAAGAATATAAAAATAAAAATATAGATGAATCAACAACCAGAAGGTACATCAGTACCACAATAGTAAAAAAGAGGAGGAGGGAAAAGAAAAAAAAGGGGGGGGGAAAGGCCTTGGCTGTGGAGGGCAGGGCCTAAGAAAGGGCGAGGTTTGGGCAGTGGGTGGGGCTATGCTTAGGACCCACAGGGCTGGAAAAGGCCCTGGGGTCTGTGGAAGGTGGGGCTTAGGCTCAAGAAACAGTAGGGGTCCAGGTTCACCCCCATCCCTGGTCTCAGAGGGCAGGGGACCTCACCTGGGAGCCCAGCAGGCTTCCTGGGTTCAAGTGGGTGGGGCAAACACCCTCCTCTCCTCTTCCGCTCCTCCTGGATGGCCCCTCCTGCCCACCTCCCCTGATCTCCCCAGCCTCCCTCCTATGCCCCCAGGACCTATACAGCCTGGATGGGGCTTTGGAAGGGGGGTACCTGCTTGGGAGCTCAGCAGGCTCCCTGGCCCGAGTGGGCCAGGCGATCACCCTCCGCTCCTCTCCAGCTCCTCCTGGAGAGTCCCTCCTGCCTGCCTCTCCTGATCTCTCTAGCCTCAGGGGTGCCAATGCTGTCTGGTCTCCACTTCTCCTCCCCCTTCAGTCCCCCTATGTCCTACTGGTTCACTTTGGGGTTCCTCCCCTCTCCTTGGGCGTCAGAGTGCCCCATCAGCGGTGGCAGGCCCCCTAGTTTTGGGGAGACACTAACTCCATGTCTTCCCACACCGCCATCTTCCTGCATCTCCTAAACAAGTGGGTTTTGACAAAAAGGCAAAGGCAATTCAATGCAGAAACATTAGGTTTTTCAACAAATGTTGTTCAAACATTTAGAAATCCACATGCAAGAAGATGAACTTAGATCCTGTCTAGTGCCACATAAGAAAATTAATGCAAATGGATCATAGACTTAGTTGTAAAACCTAATGCTACAAAATTTATGGAAGAAAGCATAGGAGAAAATCTCTGTGACCTTGGGTTGTCAAAGGTTTCTTAGGACACCAAAAAGAAGATCCATTAAACTGGAGTTAAAATTAGGAACTTCTGTTCTTCAAAAGACACTTTTAGGATAAATAAAATGACAAGCCACATTGGTAGAAAATATTTTCAGATTTTTAAAAAGTGGGCCAAAGATTTGAACATACACTTCACTAATGAATGAATGGCACAGTAGGCTGAATAATGGCTTCCCCAAATTTATCCCTGTCCTAATCTCTGGAATCCGTGAGTGTTACCTTAGTTTGGAATAAAAAAAGACTTTGTAGATGTGCATAAATTAACGATTTTGAGATGGGAGATTATCCTGGATTATCTTGGTGGGCCCTAAATGCAATCACATGTTCCATATAAGAGGAAAGCAGATGAAGTTTTGACCATAGAAGAGAAGGAGGCCATGTGATGGAAGCAGAGGGAAGCAAAGTCAGAGAGAGAAGATGTTGTACCATGGCTTTGAAGATGGAGGAAGGGAACATGAGCCAAGGAATTCAAGGATGCAGCTCTAGATGCTGGAAAGGTCAAGGAAATGGACTCTCCCCTAGATTTCTGCTAACACCTTGATTTTGGCTTAGTAAAACTGATTTCAGACATCTAGCCTCCAGAACTGTGAGAGAGTAGCTTTCTGTTGTTTCAAGCCAACAAGTCTGTGATAATTTATTACAGCAGCCATAGAAATCTAATACAGATGGTGTAAAAGCCCATGAAAAGACACTCAACATCATTAGTCATGAGGGAAATAATTAATAAACCAACCATATCAAGTGTTGGTGAGAATATGAAGAGACTAGAACTCACACACAGATGGTGGGAATATCAAGTGGTAAACCACTTTGGAAAACAGTTTAGTGGTTTTGTTAAAAGTTCATAAACATGCACCATATGATGCAGTCATCCAAATCCTAGGTATTTACCCAAGATGAAAGAAAGTTAACTACCATACATAGACTTGCATGTGAATGTTTATAGCAACTTTATTTGTAACATCCAAAAACTGGAAATGGCCCATAGAGAGGTGAATGGATAAAAAATGGTGGTATATCCATACAATGGAATGAAACTAAGCAGTAAGAAGAAATGTATGAATTAAACATGAAAAATCATGGATGAATCTCAAAATCATTCTGAGTGAAAGATGACCAAAAAAAAAAAAAGTACTTACTGCAAAATTCTATTTAAATAGAACTGTAGAAAATGAAAACTAATCAACAGTGACAGAAAGCAAAGAAGTATCTGCCTGGGAAGAAGGCATGGGAAGGACAGAAGGGATGGATTACCAAGGGGCAGGAAGGAACTTCGGGGATGACAGATGGTTTCATAAGTATATATGTATGTCAAAACTCAACAAATTGTGCTTATATGAAGTTTACATTTATACTTCAATAAAACTGTTAAAATGAATAAATACAAGAATATTTTTGATTACCTATTTTCAATCTAGGAGGTGGATCTAAATTCCAAATCCATAGACAGTTAATGTTGAGGGCATTCATTTTCACAGAGCATATAAGGTCTCCAAAGGCTTTTAAATGCCTAAAATTTACTAATTTGGTTTGTAGTCAAGTTGACAGTATTACATATTATGTCTTAGTGAATTTTTCTTCCATTATGAAACAATATCCTGTATAGAACATTTATTAATTAATATGTAATGTTTAGTTTTCCAAGTCATTATAACTACCTGAGGGAGGAATAAATGGCTCTGTTCAATAGGAAAAGAGGATATGAGTTATATTATCTACAAGGTGCCTAGCATGTGAGTAATTGGTAGAACAATAGTAAAGGAAGAGGTAAAAGCCTAAGGAAAATTAACATAAAATACAATTCTGTAAAATATTTAAACATATAAAAATGAGTAACAGTTTCTATTTCACTCTAAATTCTAGTATTTCTATACCATCTTTATTTTTTAAGTTATTTATAAAAACCATTTATATAGACTTCCAACATATAATTAAACACAGTATTCTGCTTCTAAGTCCTTAAAGATAAAAAAAAAAATTCCTGACTTAAATAAAGAAGTTGACAGATTAGGAAGTGAAATTGAAGATTTAAGAAAAAAGAAAAAGATAAACTAGACCATGAATAAATGGTATAACATCTACATGGAAGGACTTCCTGAGGATAAAGGAATCATGGAATTGGTATTAAAAATGGGAGTCATGATTAAAGCTCACTCTTTGGGTTAATTTAAACCAAACTGAATTTTCTTGCTTATTACGTTATATAATAATAATAATATGAAATATTAAAAGGACCACTTCTCAATTTCCTCCTTCTATCTTCCATAGTGGAGTGTTTTCTCCAATACGGGTAGAATCTGTCTAATCAATGTGGCCAGGGCATGGCTTCCCATTGTCATAAAAAGTTGCTGTGTTTCAAACCAAGTCCACACAGTCCAAAAACATTCTTTTATAATGAACACTAAGCATGTACTTCAAACATTTAAACCATTTGTGCAGATCCACTTGTCAAACAGCAAACTCAATACCAACATTCATTACAGGGTTAAAAGAAGAGAAAATAAAACCATCCTCATTTTGCATTTCCTTTGTCAAAGTATTTCACCAAACACTATATTGTTAACTGAGAGTGGAAATTTATAGAATAGTATACTATCTCTCTTTTAAAAGTATATGCATATGTACCTATAATGTTTGATATCCTAAGAATTGAAAGAAGCAAGGAAAATACTTTTTCAGGCTATAAGCTGTGTGGCAAATATCCAAATGGTCTCAGTTTCTGCTTACAATGCATGCTAACAGTTTTATTATCAACTTTTTTACTACAAAGAAAAGTGCAGCTGTTCATTCCTCTTAACTCTGATGAATTAGCTGCTGACCTCAAAGATGTTAAGCCCTGTGTTAAAATTAAGACTATAGAGAACTGGCATATTTTGCATGTGAGAATGCAAACTCTTTCTACATTATCCTATCAGCTCTGACAGGCTCTGTTAGGTCTCAGACTTAAGTCTTTCCGAGTCAGCTAAGAGCATTAAAATATGGACACAGAAATATTAGCACCTAGTTCTGAGTTTAAATATCATCACCAAGAATCATGGCTCATTTGCAGCTGCTTATTGCTGCCATTTACTTTTTCAGATCAGGAGGAAATTGAAGGTGCAATTTTACGAACAACTGCCACACCTCCCTTTAAGGCAGCAACTTAAATCAGTGAGGCCAGATGGCTTAAAGACTGTGGGTATAGACAATGTTCCTTATTTCTATTTTTTGCATCATCTTCCAAACTGTAAACCTCTCTGTTTATCTATCATCTCTTCTATTCTAATACCCATCATGTTCTGACTTCATTTTTCCTGACTCAGATTTCTACTCCATTCCTTCTCCTAGACTCTTGCTTTTATCCTCTAGAACTTTGAATTTGTGAAAAAAGAAAATCCTGTCTTCACAAGCTTCATCAAATATTCCCTTTCCTTCCTTCCTCAACAGAAACCTTTCTCTGCCCAGCACAGCTGCAGTAGAGGCAGATATGCACCATCAGAACCCTTCAAAGAAGAACTTACTGACCAGCTGTAGGCAGTGTGGTGAACAACCCCCTATAAGCTGCCAGCTCTCTCCTGGTTGGCAACAGCTAATGGGTCTCCTTATCTGAAGTCACCCCTTTCTTGAGGACAGGCTGCAGCTAGTAGCTGAGTGAGGTAGCTGAGTGCAGCTATTTTGACCCCAATATAGGGCACTCTGATGGGCTATCTTCACCGAAGCACTACCTGCAGAGTTAATAAAATTGTTATCAGCACTGCCTTGCAATTTCTTCCTCTGCCAAATGCAGCCTCTTCCTTTCTCTCCTCACAGGGGTTATTCCTAATAAAAAACAAAACAAAACAAAAAACTTGCCCTTTGAAGTCCATCTCAGTGTCTACTTCCAGAGACCCCAGCCTGTGATCGTTGGTATTAGTAGTGGTCCAACAAGCAATCAATAAGATGGGATTTGGGATCTGATCATTCATCTGGCTGATGATGATAAGTCTTGATGGCAGATGAAACACAGACAGCCCCTGGCACAAGGTGGCCATCCAGTTGTTAAAACTGTCACGGGTTGCAAATTGGGAGGCTGTAACAGTGGAAGGGGCAGTGAATCTGGGAATGAATGAATGAATGAATGAATGCTCGCTCATGGGCAATGAAGAATGTCCTGGCCAGTTGTTCACGGGCATAGAAATGAAAAGACTAGAAAATCAGGACAAGAAGGTGTGGGACTGAGGCAAGAGGACGGAAATATGGGAGTCAGCTTCAAGTGTAAAGATTTTTGTTAATGCCCAACAGGGAGCATCGACCATGGAAGAAGCAATAAACAAGCAAGCAGACAAAATGACCTGGCCAGTTGACACCATGGCTGATGCCGTAAGTGCTGGCACGATGCACACACAAAGTGGGCACAGTGGCAGAGATGAAGACTCTGTGCAGGCCCAACTATATGGATTCCACCTTATCCAGGCTGATTTATTTGTTTATCATTTATCATGGCTGAATGTCCAATCTGCCAGATACAGAGACCAATGCTAGTGACTAATATGGACGCTTATTCTTCCTCAAGGAGAATAACTGGCCACTTGGTGACGAGAACTACATTGGTTTGCTCCCATCCTAGAAGGGCCAGCTCTTTGTCTTCACAGGGATAGAGAATTAGTCCAAGTATGTTTTGCTTTTCCTCACTGCAGGGCCTCAACTTGTATTACTAAGTGTTTGATCCACTGGCATGAGATCTCTTATAACATCATTATCAGGCCAGAGAATTCACTTCATAGCAACACAGATGTGAGAGTGGGCACATGACATATCCCACACTGGTAATATCATGCACTGTGTCACCCAGAAGGCATAGCCTGATAGTGCATTAAAAGCTCTACCAAAAGCACAGTTGAAGCACCAGCTCACAGATAACACTCTGAAAAAAATGGAGTACATTTACCAGGATGCAGTGTATATATATTGAATCAAAGACTTTTATATAGAGCTGTGTTCTCGATAGGAAGGACACATGCATCTAAGAACCAAGGAGGTAGAAACAGAAGTGGACCTGCTGGTCATCATTTCCAAAGACCCACTGAGGGACTTTGGGCTTCTTATCCCTGCAAATCTGGACTCTGCATATTCAAAGTTCCTCATTCTTAGAAGGATCACTTTTGCCAAAAGACAAAGCAAGCATCCCATTGAATTATAAGTTTTGGCTGCTGCCTGAACACTTCAGACTCTGCTTCTAGAGACTAGTAGGTAAGAAGGTGATCTCCAACTTGGCAAATGTAGTTGCTCATGATCATTAGGAGAGGAAAAGGCTGCTGCCATACAATGAAGGCAGGGAGGAATATGTGTGGTATCTAGATAATCCATGTCATGCCTCTTCATACCTCTTTGCCCAATTTTGAATGTAAATGGACAAATACAGTGAACCCAACCTGAGAACAGCATGGTGACAAGACGCTCAGATTCCTGAGAGTAGGGTCTGGATCATGCCATCAGGTAAGCCAGCAAGGACAAGCTGAGGGGGAGGAAAATGTAGAATAAGTAATAGAGGAGTGAGACAACGAGTATTAATTGCAGCCCTGAGATCAAACGTAGCAGCAGGGACTATAGTTTGTCTCACTAATCTCCCTCCTCTATATATCCCCTTGGAAGAGTTAACCACGGGAATTCTGGAGGAGCTGCTCTCTGAACTTATATAGAGAAGTAGATTAAATTGGCACAAAGGACAGACTATGGTAGACCAGATATCTGTCCAGATTCTCCTTCAAAAAAGTTCTCATTGCTCTGCTGAAGGGAGCTTGAGCAGCAGTATCCAGCTTCAACTCCTTTGGTGTCAGCCTCTGCTGAAGGGCTGCCTTGCCTAGGCCAGGTCCTTCCCAGGATTTCCTACCTTTGGTGACTGAGTAAGGTTGAGTGAGACCTGCCCATTTCAGGGCATACGCCAATGGGCAATGCTCATTCCAGAGTGTCTCACTGGGTTGGCAGAGGTTTTGTTGGGCCTGTATCTAAGTTCAACTTCTCTGTCCAATCCTGCTTCTTCCCCTTTCCCTTCACAGGTGTTGATCCCTAACTCCAGCTAACTGTATCTTGCACCCCAAACTCCATCTCAATGTCTGGTCCATCTCCAAACCTACAACATCACCAGTTCTACCTTTGGACATTCACGTGAAGGTTGTCTACTCTCTCTGAGTGCCATTGCACCTGTGCACAGGTATCAGTATCTTGGTGGCTTCCACAAGGTAGAGAATGTCACTGGTTGTAATGCAGGAGAGTAGCCTATTAACATAATTTCACTCAGAATGAGAGAAAAACTACATTTTGCAAGGTCAGGGAGTGCTGTCAGGAGGATGATGAAACTTGAGGACAGTGGAAGCTTGAGTACATGCTGTGCTTATGCTCACGTGGAAAATGCAGAAATGAATGGAGACATCTGCCTGATGGGTGGGGAGAAAGAGATCTTTTCCTGGTTTATTTAAGAGTGAAAATTAAAGATGGGGTGGGGTGGTATCTATAGAGAATGACTTTGTCTGTGTGATATGTTACTTACTCCCTTAAAAAAAAATCTGCCTAGAAGACTGACATTATTCTTCAAGGATTCTGGAAATAATTTGTGCTTCCTTTTAATGTGACATCTTTCGCAAACTGGACATTGAGAGTGCCTAGTTTTATTCAGGTGACCCCTGAGGAATTATTATCCAAGATTTCAGACCTGCAGTTAAGTATTCAGCTATATCTCAGATTAAAATATTCATGCTAAACTGGATCCAGGAGTAAATTTTCAGCCTGATTATCAAACTGAATAAAAATGGTGTAAATGACTGTGGTCAATAGATCCAAGCCATCATGGTTCCTGGAATACACAGAAAATCATTATGGAGTTCTTACCACAATCTGAGTTACAGTTTCATAATTCTTAGTTCTGAACTGGTTGGTACAGAGGAAAAACTAGACATATAGCATTATAAGGATTGACTAAATTGAGGAAGTGTTAAAAATTTCTTCATTACATCATCATCTAGAAAGTACTTTACAGTCTAACTGCAACAACCTCCCAAATTCCTAAGAAATTACTTTTCCATCCATAAGGAGAGAAGAGGTTGATGGCAGATGTGCTAAAAAATTTATCTTTCTCAATGGAAAGTCAAAATATGCTGGACTTTTTTTTTTTTTACTGCTACTGTAGGTTTTTCAATTATGCAAGCATTGGAACATTCAAACATACTGTGTCTCTAACACTGGAGAAATATATAGAGGATACTGTGCCAGGATTGGTAGAACAATGACCATGATTAGAGCATACTGCTAAAATAGAATAGGGGTGCAAGTCCTCAGGCACAGGTGCCCTCTTGGTTATTACCTACAGAGACAGCTAGACAAGCTATCTTGATAACAAATCCCTGATTCTACAGAGAGGCAATGTACGAAGTCCCAGACAATGACTATTGCTCACTTAAAGCCAATCATGACAATCCCATTTACCTTTCCAAGTGCCCAATTTCCCAGCCTGCTTTGCAGCCGAGGTGGCCATGGGTCTCAGTTACCATCAATGATATGTAAGGGGACATAAGGCAAGAGGGAAGCAGACGTAACCAGGTTTGTAGGTTTGATAGTACAAAACCGGAGTTCTCATACGATAATGCTCCCATTTATCATACACTAAATTGTAAGTATGAATGGTGAGTACTTATATATCTGAAAAATTGAAAAACAATTAACACATTTTCTCTGTGAAGTAGGAGGTAAAAATTTATCTGCTGCACATGATGGGGGTGAAAAGAGGGTCACGTATTTGAAGAAAGTGAAAAGCTTCAGTTTAATCCTTTAAAAATTTTTGCCCCATGTTGGTCCAAGTTCTATTCATTCCATGGAGCATTAACTCCTTTGCATTTGACACTTGTGTACCTGGCCACTCTGGGAAGACAGATCCATTAATGTGCTTCAGCTGAATTGGAAGTGGTGTGACAGACAAAGGCAGAGTCACGTGGGTCCAGTTAGAGCAGATTCGGGTATCAAAGGCACTATGGCTCCCACTTTGGTGCATATGATGGAGGCTGTGTCAAAGCCCAGAACTCATTCAGAGAGGCTGAAACAGGTGGCAGCATTAGTGGATGAGGCAAACAGGAAGGCAGCTGGAGCTCTCTCCAAACAAGAAGCTAGGACTCAGAGGATAATGGGTCAAAGCAAATCTGAGAGGATGCAAAACCAGATCTAAAACATCCTCTTTTCGTTAACCCAGGCATCAGCCAAGTCTGATATAACCATACAACTTCATCTAGATTTGTAAAGAGAAGTAGACGGCAAGGCCATTAAAAGAAGGGAAGCTCGCCACATGATTACCCCTATTCCACAGATACCCTCATGCAGATAGCAGCTTAGAAATCATTGCAACTAGGAGCTCTGCTATTTGTTAATTTAGGACAAGATCGGGAGTAAAATTAACAGTGATCTGGTCCCACAAGACTGGAGTGGGGTGGAGAGAACACGTAAGTCAGAGGAATAGTAGTCAAGGGTGAATTTAGACAATGTCTCAACTTCTTCCCAAATGTTAAGTGAAGGAGGGGGATGATAACACTGGGTTTATAATGAATAAGCAATAAGAATAACAGAATAAACAATCTCAATTATACTCATTTTCCAAAGCAACAGACAAAGTACCAATTTTTTAATCACCCTCTGGATTTCATGGGGAATCTCTCATTCATATGTCTGCACAGTGCTCCTAGTCCTAACTTATGTTTTTCTCTGAACTCTTCTGCTTCTCTGTAGCTGAGAGAGTCCTTTATAGGGGGAGAGAGAAAGTAAAAGAAAAAATCAGTTCTCCAGTTCATACTCCATTAGATAGTGTCATTTGAACATATCAGCTAAATTTATGACACTTTTGTCTCTCGAGTGGGCTGTCTGTCTCTAAAGATCACCCATTTCCCTGTCAGATTGGGAGCACAAGAAGCTGCTTCAGGTCAGGCAGGAACCAGCACATCAGTTAGTACTCCAAATGTGGCCTCAGTATGAGATTTGATCCAGCCACTATCTTTCTTCACACAGATAGGACATCTCCATTTCCTGAATACTGTTTTGCAACTTAATCATATTTACAAGATCACTCAGCCTTATATCATCTGCAGATCTTAGCCTAGACAAAGACATTCTCTTCTAAAGGAAGATTTACAAGAAGCCTGCCTAGAGGAAGTGAGATGCTCCAGATGACCCCTGAAAGTCCCTGCCAGGCTGTGTTTTGAATTTTCCATAACATTTCATTATGTAAAACAGACCCATTAGCTGTGTTTACTCAGGCACATGGAAGAAGATTGAGACAATTACCTAAAAATCCACTGTGACTAAAGAAAAAGTGGGAAATGGGGCCTGAGTTATCCAGGGTGTTTATTTCCATTGATCAAAGTCACAAAATAATTACTTCATTTCACTCTGCCTGATTAGTCATAAGTTCTGGACAGTTTTTATCTTAGGACAGACTGAAAGGGAAATATGGTGAAACACTATAAAAACCGACATAGCAGAAAGCTGTCCATTAAGGGTTCCTTATTTAAAGTGAAAGAACACTTCCATAAAGTCAGAATTGTTTAAAGTGTAAGTTAGATTACTGAGGCTAAAAGAACTAATTCAGTGAATACTGACGAAGAAATGATGATCAAAAGAATACTAAATTTACACCACAAATAATAAAAAGGCTTTTGCTAGTTCTTAATCAGAATCATGGTCATAATGCTGAGCTTCACAGAAGATCACAAAATAAATAATATATGAGATACTCTTTCTAGTAGGTGCTACATGATCTAAAGAAAGAGACATTTTGAAACACTGCTTAGAATTATTGAAAACTTACCCATGAATTTAAAATTCACCAAGGCAATGGAAACACAAAAGACCCCAAATAGCCAAAGCAATCCTGAGAAAGAAAAACGGAGCTGGAGGAATCAGCCTCCCTGATTGCAGAGTATACTACAAGGCTAAAGTAATAAAAACAGTATGGTACTGGCACAAAAACAGAAATATGGATCAACAGAACAGGACAGAAAGTCCAGAAATAAACTCACGCAACCATGGTCAACTAATCTACAACAAAGGAGGCAAGAATATACAATGGAGAAAATACAGCCTCTTCAATAAGTGGTGCTGGGAAAACTGGACAGCTACATGTAAAAAAAATGAAATTATAACACCCTCTAACACCATACACAAAAATAAACTCAGAATGGATCAAAGACATAAATGTAAGGCCAGAAGGCTAGATACTATAGAACTCTTAGAGGAAAACATAGGCAGAACACTCTTTGACATTAACTGCAGCAGTATCTTTTTTGATCCATCTCCTAGAGTAATGAAAATAAAAACAAAAATAAACAAATGGGACCTAATTAAACTTAAAAGCTTCTGCACAGCAAAGGAAACCATAAACAAGATGAAAAGACAACCCTCAGAATGGGAGAAAATATTTGCAAACTAAGCGACTGACAAGGGATTAGTCTCCAATACATACAAACAGCTCATGCAGCTCTATGTGAAAAAAACAAGCAACCCAATCAAAAAATGGGCAGAAGATTTAAAGACATTTCTCCAAAGAAGACATACGGATGGCCGAAAAGCACATGAAAAGATGTTCAACATCACTAATTATCAGAGAAATGCAAATCAAAACACACTGGTCAGAATGGCCATCATCAAAAAGTCTACAAACAATAAATACTGGAGAGGGTGTGGAGAGAAGGGAACCCTCTTACACTGCTGGTGGGAATGTAAATTGGTACAACCACTATGTAGAACAGTATGGCAATTCCTTAAAAAACTAAAAATAAAACTACCATATAATCCAGCAATCCCACTCCTGTGCATATATCGTGAGAAAACCATAATCCAAAAGGATACATGCACCCCAATGTTCACTGAAGCACTGTTTACAATAGCCAAGACATGGAAGCAACCTAAATGTCCACGGACGGAGGAATGGGTAAAGAAGTTGTGGTACATATATGCAATGAAATATTACTCAGCCATAAAAAAGAAGGTCATAGTAAGTGAAGTAAGTCAGACAGAGAAAGACAAATATATGATATTGCTTATATGTGGAATCTTAAAAATGGTACAAATGAACTGATTTACAAAACAGAAATAGAGTCACAGATGTAGCAAACAAACTTATGGTTACCAGGGGGAAAGGGGAGGAGGGATAAATTGGGAGATTGGGATTGACATATGCACACTACTATATAGAAAATAGATAACTAATAAGGACCTACTATATAGCACAGGGAACTCTACTCAATACTCTGTAATGACCTATATGGGAAAAGAATCTAAAAAAGAGTGGATATATGTATATGTGTAACTGACCACTTTGCTGTACAGCAGAAACTAAAGCAACATTGTAAATCAACTATACTCCACTAAAAATTTTAAAAAATAAAATAACATTCACCAAGGGAAACACAAGCTAATTCTCATAATGGGAATAATGAAAATAAATACCCCAAAATCAGACTACTGTGATTCAAGCAAGTGATTTAAAACAAAACCCAATTTTTCTTTTTCCATGGTTGATGAAATATCAAGTCACAAACCATGCTCAACATAATTTTCTATATATGGTACTGGCAAGGCTATTTACTTTCGGCCAAAGATCAGGAAACATTCCTTGGCAATGGGATCTCTTAATCTGTGAAACATTATCTGAGCGAAAATGGTAGAATCCCCTTCACTGGTCACTCACTGTTTACTTCAAAATTAGAGTGGACAAAATATGATAAGACATATCATGGGAAGCAAATTCACTTTTAAGGGAGAAATGAGAGAGAAAAAAGATAAAAAAGGGAAACAACTCCTGCTCAGTGCCCACTCTGTGAAAGAAAGGCATTTTAACACACTCATTTAATATTTGCAGCCACTCTGGGAAAGGATGTTATGAACATTTTGCAGATGAGAAAACGGAAGCTAAGAGCAGCTTGCTGAAGTCAAGAGTAGTGAATGACAGGACTGGGGACTTGACCCAGGTCTGTCATATACTGTGATGGTTAATTTTATGTGTTAACTTGACTAGGGCATGGGATGGCCACATAATTTGGTTAAACATTATTCTGGGTGGGTCTGTGAGGGTGTTTCTGGATGAGAAACACCAGAATAACATTTATTCTGGAAGAATGTTATCCAGAATAACATTTTATTCGATAGGCTGAGTGAATAAGATTGCTCTCCCCAACGTGGGTAGGTCTCATCCAATCTGTTTGAGGCCTGAATAGAATAAAAGCTGGAGTTAGAAAGAATTCATTCTCTGTTTTTCAGCTGGGATGTTGGTTTTCTGCACTTGAACTGGAACTTACACCATCAGCTCTCCTGGGTCTTCAGCTTGCAGAAGTGGAACTTCTCAGCCTTCATAATCATATGATCCAGTTTCTCAAAAAAAATCATATATATATATATATATATATATATATACATATTAGTTCTGTTTCCCTAGAGAACATACCCTTAGGCCCATAGCTCTTTCTGTTCTGAGAAAGAAGGTATGTTAAAGTGACTATCACAGAAAAGTCAAGTGCAGCAATATTTAAACCTCTACCTAATTAGGCAGTCAGTCTTTTTCTATCTTTGCCATGTGTAATTGCACACTATGTCCAAGATACGAACCTGTAAGGGTAGGAAAAACAAGCATACAATAGCAAAATAAGACTATCTTCTCATCACTGGGTTTGCAAATTAGGAGATTAATGAAAACTATCAAGAGCCCAGTTACAATAAAGTTATAGGAATGAAAGCCAGATTGCTGGGGACTTAATGATGGGTGACAGAAACTATCATCAACAATTCATCCAATGTGCACATTGTTGTCAGAATTCTCTTTCAGTGGCAGCAGGAAATGTAGATCACTCTTTCAAGAAGAGAAAAGAGAGAAAGTGTTATGAGAGGAAAGAAGGATTATGGAAAGAAGTAATCTTTTCAAACAAAATGATACTTCAGTATGTTCATAGGTTGAGAAGAATCAAGGAAAAAAGGAAATGAAACAGTTGAAGGCGAGATTAGATAATTAATAGTTAACAATAATAGGGACTTCCCTGGCAGTCCAGTGGTTAAGACTCTATGCTTCCATTGCAGGGGGCTTGGGTTCAATCCCTGGTCGGGGAACTAAGATCTCACATGCCGCGCGGCACGGCCAAAAAAAGTTTTTTTTTTAATTTAAAAAGAATAGTTAACAATAATAATAATAATTACTATTTAATCAAAATTACTGAGACCCTATTTGAAGGGATGGAAATCAGAGGAAGTAGAAGTGATTCTTTCTGGAAAAAGATGGAAGAAGAAGATGTGAGTAAACTCAGAGCCATATAAGGCATTGCAGTCATTAAGGCACTATCTCTAGGAAATCAGGAAGACCTTGGATGTGCATTAAAGGGCCATGCTTAGGGACTTGAATAAAGTAGGAAAGACTAGAATATGTAATATGTGCATGGAAAAAGGGACAGGGATGGCAAGAAGGAATTGGATGGGAAAAGAGGAAATTGTTGAGCAGCCCTAGGGCATTTGAGGTGGAACTAAGTTCCTGCTTATGTGATGTTTGCCACCAACCATCAGCATCTTGGAAATAGAAAGGAGATGGTTTGATTTTTCCTAGGTTGATGATTCAGAGGGTAAGAGATGTATCAAAATAGAAAGGGTACAAGTAAGAATAGAGTTGAAATGGAAAGTCAAGGATCCCAAGCTGGGAGGGAGAAAAGTGAATATAATTGGGACTATATACTTGGAAAAATATGAGAAGCCAAGGCCCTGGGAGTTGACTTGAAGAGAAGCTCAATGGAAGTAGAATAATGGCAAAGGCAGAAACATAAGAGGCCAGGAAGATTTTAAATGTTAAAACTTGTTTTAAATTACTTCTGGATGATAATGAGTTCTAAGGTGTAGCCAACTATGTGAATTACTAATATCCCCTGGAACCAATAAGCCAGTATAACAGGATGGAAGGTCAATATACAAAAGTCAATTGTTTTCTTATACACCAACAATGAAAAAATAATATTTGAAATAAAAAATACATTTACAATAGTCCTTAACAAATGAAATGCTTAGGTATTAATCTAACAAAATATGTACAGGATCTGTATGCAGAAAACTACAAAAGTCTGATGAAAGAAATCAAATAAGCTATAAAGAAGTGAAGAGAGATTCTGTGTTGTTGGATTGGAAGACACAATATCATTAAGACGTAAATTCTTAAACTGTAGCTTCAACACAATTAAAATAAAAACCCCAGCAAACTAGTTTGTGGATATCAACAAGCTGATTCTAAAATTTATATGGAAAAGCAAAACACCTAGAATAGGCATACATTACCGAAGAACAAAGAGGGCTCATGCTACCTGATCAAGATAGTCACACTCACACTACAATGATCAAGATTGCAAAGTACTGGTAAAAGAAAAGGCACGTAAATCAATAGGAGAGAAGAACACAGAGCCTAGACATAGACTCATACAAATACAGTCAACTGATCTTTGACAAAGGTGCAAAGATAATTCATCAGAAATAAGAAAGTCTTTCCAACAGGTGTTGCTGGAACAATTGGATATCCGTAAGCAAAATAATGAACTTAGACACAGACTGTATGCCTTATATCAAAATTAACTCAAAATAATACGTAACTGTGAAATGCAAAACTATAAAACTTCTAGAAGAAAACAGAAGAAAATTTCCATTTGATCTTGGGTTAGGTGATGAGTTTTTAGATAAAACACTAAAAGCATGATTCATGGAATAAAAAATTACTAAATTGTATTTTATTAACATTAAAAACTTCCTTTCTGCAAAAGACACTGTTAAAGAATGAAAAGACAAGCTGTAAACCAGGAGAAAATATTTGCACAACACATTAGCCAGAATATACAATGCATTCTTAAAATTCAACAATAGGAAAACAAACACCCCATTAAAATAGGCAAAAGCTCTGATCAGACACCTCACCAGGATATGCAGGTGGTAAATAAGCATATGAAAAGATGTTCAACATTTGTCATTAGAAAAACGCAAATTAAAACAACAATGAGGGCTTCCCTGGTGGTGCAGTGGTTAAGAATCCACCTGCCAATGCAGGGGACAAGGGTTCGAGCCCTGGTCCGGGAAGATCCCACATGCCGCGGAGCAACTAAGCCCGTGCACCACAGCTACTGAGCCTGTGCTCTAGAGCCTGTGAGCCACAACTACTGAAGCCCGTGCACCTAGAGCCCGTGCTCCGCAACAAAAGAAGACACCGCAATGAGAAGCCCGCGCACCGCAATGAAGAGTAGCCCCTGCTCGCCGCAACTAGAGAAAGCCCGTGCGCAGCAGTGAAGACCCAATGCAGCCAAAAATAAATAAAAATAAAATAAATAAATTTTAAAAAAACCAACAATGAGATATGGCTATGTTAGACTTACGTGAATGAATAAAGTAAAATTTTTAAAAACCTGACAACACCAATTGGTGGTGAGGATGTGGACCCACAGAATCTCCTACTCATTCCTGGTGGGAATGCAAAATGGTACAGGCACTTTAGAAAATAGTTTGGAAGATTCTTACAAACATAACATAGTCTTATCATACAACCAAACCCAGCTGGTTTGAAAACTTACGTCCACACAAAAGTCGGTGTGCAATTTTTTATAGGAGTTTTATTCATAATCATCAAAAACTAGAAGCAACCAAGATGTCTTGTAATAGGTGGACAGATAAACTGTGGTACACCCATACAGTGGAATATTATTCAGTGATAAAAATAAGTGAACTATCAAGCCATGAAAAGACATGGAAGCACCTTAAATGTATATTGCTAAGTGAAAGAAACTAAACTGAATGAAAGAAGTCTGAAAACACTACATACTGTATGACTCCAACTATGTGACATTCTGGAAAAGGCAAAACTGTAGAGACGGTAAATAGATCAGCGGGTGCTAAGGGTTCAGGGTTATGGGGAGAGATGAATAGGTGAAGTATAGGGGACTTTTTAGTATGGCGAAACTATCTCATAGTTAAGGATAATGTAATGATGGATACAGACATTATGCATTTGTTAGAACCCATAAAAATTTGCAGCAGAAAAACTGAATGTTAATTAATGTAAGTTCAAAATATCATTTAGGAGGTTGAAGATTCTGGATTCAATGTAGATTGTGACAAAAGAATCTAACTATATTACAAATGTATGAAGCAATCTCACTGAAGTGGATAGGAAGGAGAAGATGCTGACCTAAATAACTTTAGAAATGAATGTTGATTCTATCAGACTAAAGGCAAAAGGCACTGTACATAAGCACTTTCTATTTAATAAAGTTATTTTCCAAAGGGGTACAGGTTAACAGTTCTGAAACCACTATACATATATACTAGAATAAACAATTAAATAAATGCATGGTAGAAGACTGGGACCACGTTTCTCACTGTCGGGGTGAGAGGTTACAGACAAGCAAGGGGGAAAAAGTTAGAACGATCCATGTGGAATCAGATGATTACTCATGTCAGCTTAATATAGATACTGATGAATATGATATATGTAAATATTTATAGATAGGTGTGTACTCACTGATTAGTGTGATAGAGATTTCCTTGCTTTCCTATAAAAGTAACCAGGGCTCCCTGGAGAAATGGCTGATTCTAGGACTGGGGCAGGGAATAAACAACAGGAGGCCTGAGCATCTTATAGTGCCAGAAAGTAAAGAAATACTAAAATAATTTTTTAAAAAAATCAGTGATGTGGGTATATCAATGGGATACAGGTGCCAACTGAAAGAGCTGCCAATGGCCAAAGCAAGAATAACTTGAGCAAAAAAAAAAAAAAAAAAAAAAAAAGCAGTATTGGCTTATATATAAATAAATTATTGGATAATTAAATAAGTGGGGGAGTAGAGACAAATAGGTGTTGCAGAAGAATACCACGTAATTCATACAGATGCTCTGTCCTCAAGAGATGAAGCATAATTTCTTGGTTCATTAAGTGTGGGCTGTGCATAGTGACTTCTTTCCCAAGGAGTATAGTGTAGAAGGGGGTGGGGTGGTGTGAGAGCAGTTTTACAGGAAGAAACCTGACAAATACTACCTCCTCCGGGTGATCAAAGTTAACAGCAACGGTGCTAAGTCATGTGAAAGCATGTTCTCTTGATATGATGTCATGAGAAGGGCCCTTTACCTGGGTGCTCTTTCGCAAAACTCTTCAGTCAAATCATGACCAAAAAAAAAAAAAAATCATAGAAAAACCAATAAAGGGACATTCTACGAAGTACCTGACCAGTATACTTCAAAACTCTCAAGGTCATTAAAAAAAAAGGCTGAGAAACTGTCACAGCCAAGAATTGCCTAAAGAGACATGATGACTAAATGTAATGTGATACCCTGGATAGAATTCTGAAACAGAAAAAGGGCATTAAGTAAAAACTGAGGAAATCTGAAAAATGTATGGACTTAATAATAATGTATCAATATTGGTTTATTATTTATGACAAATGTACCACATTACTATAAGACGTTAATAATATGAAAAACTGCATGTGGGGTATATGGGAATTCTTTGTACTCTCTTTGCAATTTTTCTATAAATTTAAATATATACTATATATAATATATATATATGTAAAACTGTCTATTTAAAATAAAAAGTATCATGTCCAACAGTAAAACCTTATCATCTTTCACCAAAAGCCATTTTCTCATTATCAATTGAGTCATTTAAGTGAGAAAACTAGATGTATTCTTGATTCTCTCTCCTTCCTTCATCTGCTCATTTAAATAATCACTGAGTTTGGTCAACTATTGTTCCTTCATAATTTACAAATTCATTTCTACTTCTTCATTCCCACTGCCTTTCCAATAGTTTTCACCAAACACCTCAACAGATTTATATTTAATGTCCCAGCTTCTGCTTTTTTTCCCACTTTAGTTCACTGTATCATGCTGTAGCCATAGTGAAATTTCAGTAATACCAAAATGATTATTTTCCTTTACTGCTTAAAATTCTTACTGACCCCTCTGTGCCTTCATCATGGACACCAAATAGCGTAATTACATCACAGAAGGCCTTTGGTCACAATCTTTGCCTACTTTTTCAGTATCATCTCTATTTTGCTCATGCCCATCCTTTTCTCCCATCCTATTGAAGGACTTAGAATTATCTGAACGGTTTAACATTCCCACATCATTCTACAAAGTTTTCCTTCTGCAGCTGAAATTCTTCCTTTTCTGGGAAGCCTTCTCCACATCTTCCAGGCTATTAGACGCTCTCCTTCTTTTTCCAAGTTTTCTGGGTGCACTTTGGTGAAAACACTTATTATATTTCATAGTAATTTTGTGTCATTTTTTTAACTCACATACACTCACCTTGAGCTCTTTGAGGGAAAGGATAACATCTTTTCTCTCTGAATTCTAAGAATCTACCATAGTGTCTGAATATAATATTCAGCAAACATCTGCTTAAAAAGTTCTACAACTTAACTCCTGAAACCACAGCTGGTCCTAAAGAATTTGTCTTTTTTCTTTTAGAAAAAGTATGGTGTATATTTGGGGGGAGGAAGAGGGAGGTGATAGTATTTGTTAAGCAAATATCATGTGTTAGGTATTGGGATAGGATATGTATAAGTATAGATATATTAACTCATTAAATATATTAAATCCCATTTTACAGCTGACAATACTGAGGCTTGGGTGGAAGAAGTTATACTGGGCAAGAGTTTTGAAGTTTAGAGGCATGATTCTCGCCTTGCCTTTCATACCCAGATGAATTCAGAAACAACTGAGATATAAATGCAAGAGTTTGACAGATCTAAACACTAGACAGAGCTCTATAGCTCTATGGCTATAAGGCTGGATTTTTGGATTTCATACACAAATGAGAGTTGGATCTGCAAAGCCGAGGTACCTACCAGAATTGCTGCTTCAAACACATTGAATGCCCCCACCATCACCAGCAATTTGGGGGACAAAGATAAACCTCCAGACCTGCTCTAAGTTCCAGGGAATGAGATCTCCTAAACATCAGTAATGAACTAAGTTTTCTGGGATATCAGACACTACTGATCACTGAGGGCTTTTTCCTAGGACTGTAATATGTATTATGTTTTTGTTGAGCTTGACATAAGAAAAAGGAAGATCACTATGATGCTACATATTTTCCCTGAAAATACACTTCACAGAGTACTCCTTTAAATTGTTCATGAAAAAAAAAAAAAAAAAAAAACCAGCATGGGATGTAGAGAATCAAAATTGGAATTCTTTTTTAAAAAGGAATATAAAGTGTAAAAGTTTTGGAGAGAAATTATAGAAATAGAAAATAAAGAAGTTCCAATATATTCACAGTTGAGGTCTAAAGGAGGCATACAAAGGAATGGACTAGAAAAAATTAAATCTATAATTTAAAAAATTCATTAAGTAAACAAAGATGACATCCTCTCAAAGATACTTGATTTCAAAAATGAAGAAAGAAAACTTAAGGAAGCCAAAGAAAAATATCAAGTCATTTGTAGAGAGGAAAGCAGACTGACCTTTTGTTTCTCCATTGCAACTTTCAACAGTAGAAGTCCACAGAATAATAAGCATCTTGAGTACAGGATGCTCAAGAAAAGAAAGTTTACACAAAGGGTTTAATATATAGCCAAATTATCTTTTAAACGATTCATAACAAACTCAGGAAATATCATTTCCATGAGTAAGTACTTCTTGAGAAAACTACTTCAGTCAAACTTCAGCCAGTCAGGAGACAACTAGGGAAACCATGGCAAAGAAACTGTCAGTGAGGACCAAGGCTAAAGCAGATGTAGGGAGTCAAGTGACAGGAAAAAAAAATGTAACCATTTGTATTCTGAAAATGCAGAAATGATGAAACTAAGGAAAATTTGTGGGGAAAGAGGGGGAAGATTGAAGGTAAAGAAGATGACCTCATCTGTAATCTCTGGAGTCAAAGGATATCATTTAATGCTGGCAGATCAATTAATACATGTTTAAGCATATTTAACAATACAAAAGTAAATGTGAAGAAAGACAGCACTGTTGACTAAAGTCAGTTGGTGAAGAGAGAGAGAGAGAGAAGTGGAAATATGTGAATTTTAGCCTTGCTTATAGTAGAGAACTAATAGAAACTGGCTAAAGAGACATTAGACCCCAAATGTATATATCAAAATAGAAACAGACTCACAGATGTAGAGAAGAAACTAGTGGTTACCACTGGGGAGAAGGAATTGGGGAGGGGCAAGATAGGGATACTGGGATTAAGAAATACAAACTACTTACGTATAAAACAAATAAGCAACAAGGATATATTGTACAGCAAAAGGAAATATAGCCATTGTTTTGTAACAACGTTAAATGGAATATAATCTATAAAACTATTGAATCACTGTGTTGTACACCTGAAACTAACATAATATTGTAAATCAACTATATTTCAATTAAAAAGGAAAGAAACACTAGACCAGTGGTCCTCAGAGCGTTGTCTGTGGACATAAAGGAGTCCTGGCAACACTTTGAAGAGGTTTATGAGATAAATAATATTTGCATAATAATACTAAGATGTTATTTGCCCCTTTCACTGTGCAGACATTTGTACTGATGCTGCCAAATAATATTGATAAAATTGTTTACATTTTAGAAGAAATCAAAGCAATGACACAACTGTAATAGTAGTCATTGCATTCTTCACTGTCATAACACTTAAAAAAATACTTCCAGCTTTACATAAGACTGTCCTTGTTGAAAGGTAAAAATTCTTAATTTTATTATACCTTAACCCAGGAAGACATGTCATTGAAAAATCCTGGGTAATAAAATGGAAGATACACAGAACACTTGTGCTGCCCACCAAAGACTGATGATTGTCTCAAGGAAAAGCACTTGTGCAACTGTTTCAGCTGTGAGTGGAACCAGCTGCTTTTTTTATGAAACACCACTTTTACTTGAAAGAATAAGTGACAACCTGTGGTTAATCTGATTTTAGTATTTAGCAGACATGTCTTAGAAAATGAACAAACTATGCTAACCAGCCCAAGAAAAACCCCTGAAAAGCAAAAATCAGGATCTTGGAAAAATTGTCTCTGCTACTTCAAGCTTGACAGTTTGCTAATACTTAAAGTTTTTTTTTCTGATGAGAACAGTGATGATGCTAATAAATCTGTCTTTTATAATAGTTGATAAAATGTGTCAATGTTTGGAAGATCTGTATAAGTCAGTGAACCAATATTTTCCAAATGAATAATGCATCATTTTATAAAAGGATGCTTAAGCAAAAGGTCCATTTGAATTGCAAAACAGATCTCAATGCAAGAGAATACCAAAACTCTATTGATATGGTTTAAGTTCCAACTTGTGGCATATATTTTAAAAACTACTAGTTGCTGAGTTTTAGTGTAATGTCAAAGAAGGATAATGAAAATATTCTGAAAAAATCTACTAAAATACTTGGTACTTTCCAACTATATATCAGTGTGAAACCAGATTTTCTACATACACTTCAACCAAAACAATACACCATAACAGATTGAGTACAGAAGCATATATAAGATTTCAGCTGTGTTTTATTAAGCCAGGCATTGAAGTGATTTGCGAAACATGTAACAATGCCAACCTTCTCATGAGTAATTTTTGTTTTGAAAAATTATATTTATAAATATATTTATGTTAACATGTAATGAGTTTATTACTGTTACTTTGAAATAAGATAAATAAACATTTAAAAACTATCTCAGCTCTAATTTCTAATGCAGGAAATATGGGTAGGAATAGCTCACATAAACACGGGCCCTTTGGGGTTCTGAATACTTCTTAAGATCATAAAACAAATCCTGAGACAAAGAAGTTTGAGAATTAAACTAAATGTGTTATATAGCTTGACAATTTAAAAGTCTATCTTGGGAATAATCCTTTAAAATGTAGGATTAAGTGGACTCACCTCAATATAACTGAATGTTTCTTAAATATATCTAAAACCCTGCATTATACATTAGCTGGATATAGAATTCTGGGAAAATCTTGTGCTACCTCCTGTGACTTTCATGTTTTCTAATAAGAAGTTCATCCTCAATGAAATTATTATTCCCCTATAAGTAAAGTGTTATTTTGCTATTTTCAAGGTTTATATCTTTTGCTAAATTTGGGAGGTTTTCAGCTGTTACATTTTAAAGTACTTTTCAGCCCTGCCTTCTTCTTCCTCTCATTCCAGGACTCCAATGACATGAATGTTAGATCTTTTACTATAGTCTCACAGGTTTCTGAGACTCTGTTAAATTTTTTTCAGTCTGTTTTCTCTCTGTTCTTCAGACTGCATAATTTCTATTGTTCTACAGTCAACTTCACATGTTCTTTCCTCCCCCCTCCTTTCTTCTATTCAGCTTATCCACTGAGTTTTTAGTTGCAGTTACTGTATTTTTCAGTTCTAAACTTTCCATTTGGTTCTTCTTTCTATCTTCAATTTCTCCTCTGAAATGTTCTATTTATTTGCTGAGACATTCTATTTTTTAATTTGTTCAAGCATGTGCATAATTACTTGTTGAAACATTTTTACAAGGGCTGCTTTAAAATGTTTGTCAGATAATTCTAACATCTCTGTCATCTTACTGTTGGTATTTACTGATTGTTTTTTTTTCATTTGAGTTGGGATTTTCCTTGTTCTTGGTATGACATGATTTTCTATTGAAACCTGGACAATTGGGTATTATGTTATGAGCCTCTAGATCTTATTTAAAATTTCTGTTTTAGTTAGCTTCCTCGTACAGAACTCAGGCAGGGGAAGGGGAGGGGACACCTCTGCTGGTGTAAGTAAAGTCAAGGTTCTCATTCAGTTTCTGTTGACACCTGAGGGGGAGAAGGGGCTCTTTGTTAAGGGAGGTGTTAGTGGGAGTTCTGGCTCCACATTAAGCCTCTGCTGACACCACCTAGATGGGTGGGAGTGAGACTTCTGATTCTCTAGTGAGCCTGCTCTGACACCATGGGTCATGGGGAAGGGGGTGGATTGAAGATCATCAGCATTTGCAGGTATAGGTGGAGGTAAGGCCACATTTTTTTCTGTGCTGTTTGGTTAGTGTAGAGGGGTTATTGTCTAAACATTTTCTGTTTTGCTAGGCTGGCCCTCTCCCAGTCATTTGGCTAGAAAGAGTGGGCTTCTGTTGGGGCTTTCTTTTTGTGTACACCTATCGGTATTTCTGAGTTTCCAGCTTTTCCAGTTCCACGTCTGATTTATATGAGCCAAAAACAAAACCCAAGGAATTCACCACTGAGTTGTTCCTTGGGTCCCAAGGTCTGTAGTTGTCTTCTCTTCACTTTTCAGAGTCTTCTCATGTTTGTCTTATATAAAATGCCCAAGATTTTTAGTTGTCCTTAGAGGGAGGAATAGGGAAAAGTACATCTATTTCATCTTCCCAGGAGTAGAAGTCTCCAAATGATGGACTTTTTAATAATACCAAGGAGTAGTACAAGGTAGTCAAAGAGAAAAATGAAATTGGATAAATCTCATAATGTATACTACACATCATAAAAATATTCTAAATGAATTAAATATTTGAATGTGAAATACAAAACCATAAAAGTAAACATGGAAGAATTAGTTTATAAGCTCAGACTGAGGAAAAAATTCTTCTAATTATAATATATTTGGCAACCGTAAAAGAACATGAATTCATTTAACTGCATAAAAATTAAATCTTTTATATGATATAGCAAAAAAACCCCAAATATTATAAGCGTAGTCAAAAAAATCAAATGGCAAACTAAAAGTATATATTCCCAATTTATGTCATAAAGAGTTAATTTCCTTGGCACACAGATAGCTACCAATTAGTAAGAAAATCATCAATAACTCAATAAAAAATAGGCAGAGAATATGAAAAGACAGTTCACAGGAAAGCAAGTACAAATGGTTCTCAAATATTTTAAAAGATACTTAACCTCATTCATAATAGAGAAACACAAATTTAAAAAACACTGGGAAAACATTGTCCTCCACCTCTTTGAGACTAGCAAAAATCCAAAAGTTCATAACACATTCAGTTAGTACAAATATGAGGAAATAGTTTCATCCATTGCTGGTAAGAGCATAAACTGGTACAGCCCTTTGGTGAGCATTTTGGTAATATCAAAATTACTTCTAGGAATTTATCCTAAGATATAATTGCATGTGTGGAAAATGATGCATGTATGTGGTTATTCATTGTAACTTTTTTTTTAATAGCAAGAGATTGAAAACAATCTGTGGTTAAATGAAAACGTGTGTAATTTGCTACCACGTGTATTTTTAAAAGAGGAGAGAAAATCTACAATTTTATTGGCTTGTGTTTAAATTAAAATTCTTTGTAAGAATAAACAGGAAACAAGTAAGAGTGACTTCCTGGGACCTGGGAGAGGCAAGATATTTTCTGAGCCAATAGAGGACTTGTGGGAAGGCAACTTTTCATTGGATACCTTTTTGTATTTTTGATATTTGGATCATGTGAACCAAGGAAGAAGAAAGAGGAGGGAGAAAGAGAGAGGAGGGAAGGATGCAGGAAGGAAGATTCAGGAGACTTATGGGGGCAAAAGGACAGGAAAAAAAAAAACTAGCATGAAGAGATGGCTGCCAGACTCCAATTAGTGATTATTTAGGCATCACATAGGGGGACAAGTTGATGACATTGAAAAGGAGAGTAAACAATAAGGTCCTACTGTAGAGCACAGGGAACTATAATCAATATCCTGTGATAAACCATAATGGAAAAGTACATGAAAAAAATATACATGTATAACTGAATCACTTTGCTGTACAGCAGAAATTAACACAACATTGTAAATCTACTATACTTCAATAAAATAAGTTTAAAAAAAAAGAAAAGGAGAGTGCAGCACAAAGTTTGCCAAGAGGGTAATATATATATTTTTAATACATTGTATGTTGACCAATGCAAATTACATAAGCTGTATGTTCAGTTTTGTTCTTCTACCAAGTGATAAGCACAAAGGTGACTTTCTTTTCATAGACAGGTAAAGCTTTCAAAAGCACTTGCGAAATGTAGTTGACTCGAAAAGTCAGGAATGGATTTAAGATTCTGGTCCTGAGACCTAGTCCATTATCACACTTACCCATTCCATAAAATGATACTCCATAATATCAGCATCAGACAGCCACTGTGGGCAACAGATCATGCACGATGTACCTGGACATAAGGAGAGAGGCCAGTCAGAGATCCCTGAACATTAGCTTTGCTCTTTACAGGGTAAGAACATGGTCTTGATGCTGGGGTTGACTTGAGAACCAGGAAGCTCCCATTACCTGCAAACACACCCTTTCCTAGGCATATTAAGTCTACATACTATCTTGAAGAACACAGTAAGTCCCAAGTGAAAAAGAACTGTGGCACCACTGTAAATTAAGCTTTTCAGAGCTAGTGAGACCCTGCCTCATGCCTGGAAGCTTCCTGGCCACCCCATTCCCCCACAGCAGAGATTCCTGTGGACTTCAAGGAGTGCCATCAAGGTGGGCTACCGTGTGCCTATTCTCTGTGGTCAACGACTGTAGGTGAATAGCTGTATCCTTCGTCAAGTAAGTCAGAAACTTTATCAAATCTGTAAGTGAGACAGTGAGTGAGTGAGAGGGGAGGGTGGTGGGAAGAAAGAAGAGATGGAGTGAGAGAAGAGAGAGGGTAGAAAAAGGGGAGTGAGAAAAAGAGAGAGACGAGAGGATGAGGAAGAAAGAGGAGGGAGAGAGGGAGGAAAGAGGGAAGAGGAGAGAAGGAGCAGGAAAAAGGGGGAGGGGAGAGACAGACGGGAAGAGAAGAGGGAGAGGAGAGAGAAAAGTGAAGGAGAGAGGAGAATGACTACTGGATGTTTGATGTGCTCTCCTACAATTTTTAAATTGAAGTATAGTTAGTTTATCATGTTGTGTTAGTTTCAATGTACAGCAAAGTGATTCAGTTATACATACATACATATGTGTATTCTTTTTCAGAGTCTTTTCCCTTATAGGTTATTATAAGATATCGAGTATAGTTCCCTGTGCTATACAGCAGGTCCTTGTTGTTTACCTAGTTTATATATAGTAGTTTGTATATGTTAATCCCAAACACCTAATTTATCTTCCCCTCTCACCACTATCCCCTTTGGTGACCACAGTTTGTTTTCTATGTCTGTGGGTCTATTTCTGTGTTGTAAATAAGTTCATTTGTATCATTTTTTTAGATTCCACATATAAGTGATATCATATGATATTTGTTTTTCTCTGTCTGACTTACTTCTCCACTATAGTACTCTGCCCAGGATGGTCTATGGCAACTGTGGAGTTTTTTGGTTTTTTTTTTCTCTCCAAGTGATGACCTGCCTCCGGGCATGACTTCTTCAAGATACCTTCTTTACTTCATCATTTCAAAGTAGTTTATTCCTAACGCCCTGATGATTGTTATTCTTCAGTAATTTCCACTGAAGGCAAGTAGAACCACTATAAAAGTTTTACATTAGCATCTGGAAGGTTAAACTTCCCTGGTATTTTTGTAATACCTCTAGAATATCATTTGTCAGTAATTTACGGTCAAACTGTTCAGTGTAGTAATGAACACACACACAAACATCTAAAACAAAACATATTTCTGAGACATACCCAGCACAAACACAGGGAATGCCTATATAGGCTGGCGCTTCCCCAGTATCCTCCTGGTGCCTCACAGTAACCCTCCAGGGCAGGTGTCTTCCCCACAGGTTACACAGGAGCCTATGAGGCTTGGCAGGGTGAATTATCCAAGTTGGCGAGCAAAGATGTCTTTCACGTTTACACCTCCTTGTTTGAGTTCATATTCTTTCATATTCATAAGCTTTCCCGGGTATTGCTTTTATTCTGGTTTTTTTTTTAACCCTTACTCCATTGTGACCCAACATACCACACTGAGGTTTATCTCACGTGCAGACCATACAGCTAATTTGGTCTTCTAACTCTAACAGTAAGGAAATAATTTTCATAAGTAAGCAATCAACAGGTCATTGTTACGTGTTCCTGCCTGGGTTCAGAGGCAATCTGCCATGTCTTTGGCATCTTTGCTTGCAGAACTCCTGATAACAGGAGCTGTGATTTATTTCTGAGCTCCCAGAATTACACATCCTTGAACTCTGCAGATTCCTATTCTCTCCTTTCTCCATCCTGAGCTGAAGTGTGTAACTGCAAAATATACCATACAATTTTTAAAAATTCTGCACCAGAATGGTTGAACAAGCACAGGAAAGTTCAATATCAATTTGGCTGGGAGAGGTGCAAAAAAAATGCTATTTGCTATACACATTGGATTTGTGGTGTGCAATAGATTCCAGGAATAATCACAGGATTTGTTTAATGAAAGCTATGACAACACAATGGAATATTGGTATATGCTACCTCAGGGTAATTTTTAATTTATACATCCAGTAAGCATTTATGGAGTCTCTGCTAAGTTCCAGAATTATGCTGAATACAATCTAGATAATACAAAACAAAACCTGATAACGTGTGATGCCTAGTGGGGAAACATGGTGAGAGCGTCAGGCAGGAAATTCAGATGCCTGAGTTATAAACCTATCTATAAATAATTGCTGTGTGATCTTGGGCAGGTCATTAATCTCTGTAGTTCTTTTTCCTCAGCTATAAAATAAGTCTCTTTCAGGGCTCAAAGTTGTATGGTCTGCAATAGGTGCTGAAAAACTAACAAAGTTGAAAAATACAGATGTTTGTCTACAGACAAAATGCTGGTGGAATTCCAAAGTTAAAGAAAAAAATCATAGGACCCACTTTCAGTACTGCCTGATGAACTACTAGATCCTTTGAAATGTTTATCTTCATTTCAAGAGTCATCCCCCTGGTCGGGGAGGGGGATACAGATCTCTATAACATATAATTGCACTAGAGGTAGATATTAAGGAACCACAATTAAGACTGCTTTAAAAACAGCAACAAACAAATACCATATGATTTCACTTATATGTGGAATCTGAAAAATAAAACAAGTGAACAAACATAACCAAACAGAAACAGAATCATAGATGCAGAGAGGTACAAACTTCCAGTTGCAAAATAGATGAGTTAAGGGTATGAAACGTACAGTGTGGAAAATACAGTCAGTAATTATGCAGCATCTTTGTGTGGTGACAGATGGTTACTAGACTTATCATGGTGATCATTTTGTAATGCATAGAAATATCGAATCACTATTTTGTGCACCAGGAGCTAACATAGTGTTGTAGGTCAATTATACTTCAACAAACAAACACACAAACTCATAGAAAAAGAGATCAGATTTGTGGTTACCAGAGGTGGGGAGTGAGAAAGGGGGGAATTGGATGAAAGTGGTTAAAAAGGTACAAACTTCCAGTTATAAGATAAATACTAAGGATGTAATGTACAACATTATCAAGATAATTAACACTGCTGTACGTTATGTATGAAAGTTGTTAAGAAAGTAAATCCTAAGAGTCCTCATCATGAGGAAAAAATATTTTTTTTCTTTTTCCCTTATTTTTTATCTGCATGAGATGATAGACTTTCACTAAACTTGTGATAGCATTTCATGATGCCTGTAAGTCAAACCATTAAGCTGTACACCTTAAACTTATACAGTGCTGTATGTTAATTATATCTCAATAAAACTCGAAGAGAAAAAACAAGCAACAAGAATGAAACTGTTAAAAACAACAAATGAATCACTACCTCTCTATTAGCAAGATAATTTTGTCTATTTTACAGTGCAAAAGTTATCTAATTTAATTTTCCTTCCATCCTCAGCAATACTGGTTTGTCAGATCATGTCTCTATTTTATGCTACTAACATCCTTTGGCACCAGAATCCACATTTGGAGTTTTCTTATCTCATTATCAAATAAGTAATTTTTCATAATAGAAAATGTTACTGGTAAGCTTGAAAAAAATAGTTAGGACCTAAAGATCATCTCAAGACTCTAGCTAAGAAATATTCTTATCACTGTTTCTCACATGGAATCCCTCTTTTTTGTGCTTTTGTTTTAAATCTTTCCAACCAATTTTCTTTTGTTATTTTTATTTGGAATTGTATGAAGTATATGAAATACTGTATCAAAGAAGCTGTTTTGAAAAATCATTTTTAAAATTTCCAAAGTGTGTTCTGCTCTAAATATAGTACTAACGATGAAATGAAGTCTTGCTTGAACCATGAGCATTACCACTGTGAGCAAAAATGTGATTCCAAGTAAAAATATCCATAAAAACTGTAAAACTCAAATATGCTATGATTTATCAAAATAACTGACTCAATAAAACAGAGTTCTATTCCCAGAGATAACTTGTCAGAAGGGTTCCTACTCCATGGACAGCAGAGTTTATCTGAGTAGGCCAAAACATCAGCGATGTGTATGATTCCATCTACAAGAAAGAGGGAATAAACTAGTCCTATATTTACAGTCATGAAGAACAAAACTTAAATCATGTTGACCCTTTTTTAAGTTATTGAAGAAATCAAGGAGACGCTGGAAAGTAGACTGTAGCCAAAAGAGAGGAGTAATTTTACGCAAATACTATCTTAGCAAAAGCAGAAAAATTATGTTGGAAATGAGTCTAAAGATATTGCTGGCCAGGAGTTATGAGGAACAGAGAAAAAGGAATTGAGAGGCAGGGGAGACTTAGAGATAAAGGAGGCACAGTTGAGACAAAGTTAAAAAGTAAGGGAGGAGACCTTAAAGATGGCGGAAGAGTAAGACGCGGAGATCACCTTCCTCCCCACAAATACATCAGAAATACATCTACATGTGGAACAACTCCTACAGAACACCTACTGAATGCTGGCAGAAGACCTCAGACTTCCCAAAAGGCAAGAAACTCCCCACGTACCTGGGTAGGGCAAAAGAAAAAAGAAAAAACAGAGACAAAAGAATAGGGACGGGACCTGCACCAGTGGGAGGGAGCTGTGAAGGAGGAAAGGTTTCTACGCACTAGGAGCCCATTCGCGGGCAGAGACTGCGGGTGGCGGAGGGGGGAAGCTTCGGGGCCACGGAGGAGAGCGCAGCCACAGGGATGCGGAGGGCAAAGCGGAGAGATTCCCGCACAGAGGATCGGCGCCGACCAGCACTCACCAGCCCGAGAGGCTTGTCTGCTCACCCGCCGGGGCGGGCGGGGGCTGGGAGCTGAGGCTCGGGCTTCGGTCGGATTGCAGGGAGAGGACTGGGGTTGGCGGCGTGAACAAGGGGTTAGTACACCACGGCTAGCCGGGAGGGAGTCCAGGAAAAGGTCTGGAGCTGCCGAACAGGCAAGAGACTTTTTCTTGCCTCTTTGTTTCCTGGTGCGCGAGGAGAGGGGATTCAGAGCGCCGCCTAAACGAGCTCCAGAGACGGGCGTGAGCCGCGGCTATCAGCGCGGACCCCAGAGACGGGCATGAGACGCTAAGGCTGCTGCTGCTGCCACCAAGAAGCCTGTGTGCGAGCACAGGTCACTCTCCACCCCGCCCCTCCCGGGAGCCTGTGCAGCCCGCCACGGCCAGGCTCCCGTGATCCAGGGACAACTTCCCCGGGAGAGCGCACGGCGCGCCTCAGGCTGCTGCAACGTCACGCCGGCTTCTGCCGCCGCAGGCTCGCCCCGCCTCCTCCGTACCGCTCCCTCCCCCCGGCCTGACTGAGCCAGAGCCCCCGAATCAGCTGCTCCTTTAACCCCGTTCTGTCTGGGCGGGGAACAGACGCCCTCAGGCGACCTACATGCAGAGGCGGGTCCAAATCCAAAGCTGAACCCCGGGAGCTGTACGAACAAAGAAGAGAAAGGGAAATCTCTCCCAGCAGCCTCAGGAGCAGTGGATTAAATCTCCACAGTCAACTTGATGTGCCTGCATCTGTGGAATACCTGAATAGACAACGAATCATCCCAAAATTGAGGTGGTGGACTTTGTGTGATTTTGTCACTAAACTTTGTATAGTTCTGATTTTACCATTTGTCCTAGGGTTCTGTCTGTCCGTTCTTTTGTGTTTTTTTTTTTAGTATAGCTTTTAGTGCTTGTTATCACTGGTGGATTTGTTTTTTGGTTTGGTTGCTCTCTTCTTTCTTTCTTTCTTTCTTTCGTTTTATTACTTTTAAATTTGTTTATTTTTAATAATACTTTTTATTTTTTAACAACTTTATTTTATTTTTTTCTTTCTTTATTTCTTTTTTTCTCCCTTTTCTTCTGAGCCATGTGGCTGACAGGGTCTTCGTGCTCTGGCCGGGTGTCAGGACTGTGCCTCTGACGTGGAGGAGCCAAGTTCAGGACATTGGTCCACCAGAGACCTCCCAGCTCCATGTAATATCAAATGGTGAAAGCTCTCCCAGAGATCTCCATCTCAACGCTAAGACCCAGCTCCACTCAACGACCAGCAAGCTACAGTGCTAGACAACCTATGCCAAACAACTAGCAAGACAGGACCACAACACCACCTATTAGCAGAGAGGCTGCCTAAAATCAAAATACGGTCACAGACATCTCAAAACACACCACCGGATGTGGTCCTGCCCACCAGAAAGACAAGATCCAGCCTCATCCACCAGAACACAGGCACCAGTCCCCTCCACCAGGAAGCCTACACAACACACTGAACCAACCTTAGCCACTGGGGGCAGACACCAAAAACAACGGGAACTACGAACCTGCAGCCTGCAAAAAGGAGACCCCAAACACAGTAAGTTAAGTAAAATGAGAAGAGAGAGAAACACAGCAGATGAAGGAGCAAGGTAAAAACCCAGCAGACCAAACAAATGAAGAGGAAATAGGCAGTCTACCTGAAAAAGAATTCAGGGTAATGATAGTAAAGATGATCCAAAATCTTGGAAATAGAATGGAGAAAATACAAGAAACATTTAACGAGGACCTAGAAGAACTAAAGAGCAAACAAACAATGATGAACAACACAATAAATGAAATTAAAAATTCTCTAGAAGTAATCAATAGCAGAATAACTGAGGCAGAAGAACGGATAAGTGACCTGGAAGATAAAATAGTGGAAATAACTACCACAGAGCAGAATAAAGAAAAAAGAATGAAAAGAATTGAGGACAGTCTTGGAGACTTCTGGGACAACATTAAATGCACCAACGTTCGAATTACAGGGGTCTCAGAAGAAGAAGAGAAAAAGAAAGGGACTGGGAAAATATTTGAGGAGATTGTAGTTGAAAACTTCCCTAATATGGGAAAGGAAAGAGCCAATCAAGTCCAGGAAGTGCAGAGAGTACCATACAGGATAAACCCAAGGAGAAACACGCCAAGACACATATTAATCAAACTATCAAACATTAAATATAAAGAAAAAATATTAAAAGCAGCAAGGGAAAACCAAAAAGGAACATACAAGGGAATCCCCAAAAAGTTAATAGCTGATCTTTCAGCAGAAATTCTGCAAGCCAGAAGGGAGTGGCAGGACATATTTAAAGTGATGAAAGGGAAAAACCTACAACCAAGATCACTCTACCCAGCAAGGATCTCATTCAGATTCGACAGAGAAATTAAAACCTTTACAGACAAGCAAAAGCTAAGAGAATTCAACACCACAAAACCAGCTTTATAACAAATGCTAAAGGAAATTCTCTAGGCAGGAAACACAAGACAAGGAAAAGACCCACAAAAGCAAACCCAAAACAATTAAGAAAATCGTAATAGGAATATACATATCGATAACTAACTTAAATGTAAATAGATACACTGCTCCAACCAAAAGACATAGACTGGCTGAATGGATACAGAAACAAGACCCATATATATGCTGTCTACAAGAGACCCACTTCAGACCTAGGGACACATACAGACTGAATGTGGGGGGATGGAAAAAGATATTCCATGCAAATGGAAATCAAAAGAAAGCTGGAGTAGCAATTCTCATATCAGACAAAATAGACTTTAAAATAAAGACTATTACAAGAGACAAAGAAGGATACTACATAATGATCAAGGGATCAATCCAAGAAGAAGATATAACAGTTATAAATACTTATGCACCCAACATAGGAGCACCTTAGTATATAAGGGAAATGCTAACAGCCGTAAAAGGGGAAATCGACAGTAACACAATCATTGTAGGGGACTTTAAACCCCACTTTCACCAATGGACAGATCATCCAAAATGAAAATAAGGAAACACAAGCTTTAAATGATACATTAAACAAGATGGATTTAATTGATATTTATAGGACGTTCCATCAAAAAACAATAGAATACACTTTCTTCTCAAGTGCTCATGGAACATTCTCCAGGATAGATCATATCTTGGGTTACAAATCAAGCCTTGGTAAATTTAAGAAAATTGAAGTCGTATCAAGTATCATTTCTGACCACAATGCTATGAGACTAGATATCAATTACAGGAAAAAATCTGTAAAAAATACAAACACATGGAGGCTAAACAATACAATACTAAATAACCAAGAGATCACTGAAGAAATCAAGGGGGAAATCAAAAAATACCGAGAAACAAATGACAGTGAAAACACGATGACCCAAAACCTATGGAATGCAGCAAAAGCAGTTCTAAGAGGGAAGTTTATAGCAATACAATCCTACCTCAAGAAACAAGAAACATCTCAAATAAACAACCTAACCTTACACCTAAAGCAATTAGAGAAAGAAGAAGAAAAAAACCCCAAAGTTAGCAGAAGGAAAGAAATCATAAAGATCAGATCAGAAATAAATGAAAAAGAAATGAAGGAAACAATAGCAAAGATCAATAAAACAAAAGCTGGTTCTTTGAGAGGACAAAGAAAATTGATAAACCATTAGCCAGGCTCATCAAGAAAAAAAAGGGAGAAGACTCAAATCAATAGAATTAGAAATGAAAACGGAGAAGTAACAACTGACACTGCAGAAATACAAAGGATAATGAGAGGTTACTACAAGCAACTATATGCCAATAAAATGGACAACCTGGAAGAAATGGACAAATTCTTAGAAAAGCACAACCTTACAAGTCTGAACCAGGAAGAAATAGAAAATATAAACACACCAATCACAGGCACTGAAATTGAGACTGTGATTAAAAATCTTCCAACAAACAAAAGCCCAGGACCAGATGGCTTCACAGGCGAATTCTATCAAACATTTAGAGAAGAGCTAACACTTATCCTTCTCAAACTCTTCCAAAATATAGCAGAGGGAGGAACACTCCCAAACTCATTCTATGAGGCCACCGTCACCCTGATACCAAAACCAGACAAAGATGTCACAAAGAAAGAAAACTACAGGCCTATATCACTGATGAACATAGATGCAAAAATCCTCCACAAAGTACTAGCAAACAGAATCCAACAGCACATTAAAAGGATCATACACCATGATCAAGTGTGGTTTATCCCAGGAATGCAAGGATTCTTCAATGTACGCAAATCAATCAATGTGATAAACCATATTAACAAATTGAAGGAGAAAAACCATAAGATCATCTCAATTGATGCAGAAAAAGCTTTCAACAAAATTCAACACCTTTTTATGATAAAAATCCTCCTGAAAGTAGGCATAGGAACACCGGTCAGAATGGCCATCATCAACAAATCTACAAACAATAAGGGAACCCTATTGCACTGTTGGTGGGAATGTAAATTGATACAGCCACTATGGAGAACAGTATGGAGGGTCCTCAAAAAACTATAAATAGAACTACCATACGACCCAGCAATCCCATTACTGGGCATATACCCTGAGAAAACCATAATTCAAAAAGAGTCATGTACCACAATGTTCATTGCAGCTCTATTTACAATAGCCAGGACATGGAAGCAACCTAAGTGTCCATCGACAGATGAATGGATAAAGAAGATGTGGCACATATATACAATGGAATATTACTCAGCCATAAAAGGAAACGAAATTGAGTTATTTTTAGTGAGGTGGATGGACCTAGAATCTGTCATACAGAGTGAAGTTAGTCAGAAAGAGAAAAACAAATACCGTATGCTAACACATATATATGGAATCTAAAAATAATGGTTCTGAAGAACTTAGGGGCAGGACAGGAATAAAGACATAGACGTAGAAAATGGTCTTGAGGACACGGGGAGGGGGAAGGGTAAGCTGGGACGAAGTGAGAGAGTGCATGGACATATATACACTACCAAATGTAAAATAGATAGCTGGTGGGAAGCAGCCACATAGCACAGGGAGATCAGCTCGGTGCTTTGTGACCACCTACTGGGTGGGATAGGGAGGGTCGGAGGGAGATGCAAGAGGGAGGAGATATGGCGATATATGTATATGTATAGCTGACTCACTTCATTATAAAGCAGAAACTAACACACCATTGTAAAGCAATTATACTCCAATAAAGATGTTTAAAAAAGTAAGTATGATTTAAGCAGAAGAAAACTAATTGGGGTGGTGGTGAAGTGGGGAGGAATGATGAGAAATGGGACCACAAAGTTAAACAGGAGCTGTCCGATAGGGAAATTAAGTCACATGAAAGAGTCTGGATTTTATCCAAAGCCTGGTGGGAAACCATTAGCAGGGAAGTTGCAATACCACTTTTGAATTTTATAAGGGCCATTCTGTCCAGAAGATGGAAAATTGATTGGAGGCATGAAGAACAGGGAGGAGTGTATTGCCTTATATCAGGTAAAAGACGATGGTGACAAGAAATAAGGTAGTTGCAATGGGAGTGGGAACAAGTGAACGATTTGACAGCCCAGGGTAATTGACAGAGAAGGTAATATCAAGGTTGACATTTAGGTTTCTGGCTTCAGCAAGTAGTTAGATGGTTATGTAATTCACTAAGCCAGATGAAGAATATGATGACTTCCGTTCTGTACATGTTGAGTTTGGGTACCTGTAAACTAAGTCCAAATGTTCAATATGCAGGTGGACACATGGGTTTCTTTTTCTGAGTCAGAGAGACCCATTTGAGACTTAGCAGCGGCATAGGGGTAGTGAATGGAGACATGAGTGCAAACAATTTAACACAAGGAAAATTTGGAGAAGAGATTGCTTAGAGTAGAAGTAAACAGCACCAGCAGTTAAGTGCCATGGAAAGGCTGAAGATCCAGCACTGCAGTGTAAAGAGAGATAAGAGGGATGAGTAAACAGACAAAAGCATTCCAGAGGAGAGAGTAGTTCAAAGTGATGAGATTTCAAGTAGAATAAGAAGGTCTTTTTGGATTAATAACCAGAAAGTTTTTGATGAAAATTCTGAGTATGGTTTTAATGGAAAATGAGAATGTTATCCCTTAAAAGTCTCTGTAATCCTTATATAAGTATGATTAATAGTACTTTTTAAAGTTAACATTAAAAGAGAATTTCATTGCCTAAACCCTGCTTAACATTATTCTGAAAAGAGAGAAATAGAGCAATATTATAAATTTTGCTTAAGTCTGAGTGTTTCTTCATAAACACAGTAAATGAGCAATTCACAGCAAGGCCAAGGGATTCAACGTATTTTTAAGAATCAGACAAGAGGTGTTGAAATTTGTTGCTCATGTTAGTTTGAAAGAAGTGATAGTAATGCTTATAAATGAAGAGGGAAAACTTGCTGCAGTGAAGTCCTTGAGCAAGAGGGCTGAGATCAGATGCACAAGTAGAAATATTGGCCTTTGATAGGCATGTGGATGATCCTTTCACACTAACAGGAGAAGGGGAGTAATGGGCACAGATATAGATTGTTAAGTGTGATTCTAGGAGTGTGCAGTGGTTCTCTTCTAATGGCTTCTATTTTCTCAATGAAATAGGAGCAAGGTCATCAACTCAAAGTAGGTAAGAGAGGAAGTGTTGGAGATTTGAGCAGAGAAAAGATATGAAATAGAAATCTAGCATAGTAGGGAATGAATGGTACAGAGAAATGTTCTAAGATTGTGGGCAGCTAAGGATATATACATGAGGGTCTGTGGTCAAAAATTTAAAGTGAGAGCAGTCAGCATGATTTTGTGTTGTTTCCAGCCACACTCAGCTGGACATGTGCTGACCGAGTGGAACATTAAGGATTATGCCTGGTAGGCACACAAAAGGATGGAAAAATAAGGACATTATTTATTATAGTGAATGACAATTGAATTTATGCTGGATAAGGAGGAAAATGAGAACTTGAGGGAAATGAGAGATAGTAAAAAGCTGGTAGATTCATCTGGAGTAGAATAATTCTTTTTTTAATTTATTATTTATTTATTTTTGAATTTATTTATTTTTGGCTGTGTGGGTCTTCGTTGCTGCACATGGGTTTTCTCTAGTTGCAGAGAGTGCGGGCTACTTTTCGTTGCGGTGCGTGGGCTTCTCTTTGCAGTGGCTTCTCTTGTTGTGGAGCACTGGCTCTAGGCGGGCGGGCTTCAGTAGTTGCAGCACGTGGGCTCTAGAGCGCAGGCTCAGTAGTTGTGGCTCACGGGCTTAGCTGCTCTGCGGCATGTGGGATCTTCCTGGACCAGGGCTCAAACCCATGTCCCCTGCATTGGCAGGCAGATGCTTAACCACTGCGCCACCAGGGAAGCCCCAGAATAATTTTTAGAATTGGCATAATCATAGAAGTAAACTAGAAAGATGAGAGGTTGTGGTCAGAAAACAGTGTTTGAAATTGAGATTATAGAGCAGTTTGGGTTATTGGTGATGACAAGATTTAAGTTATGATCAAGAAGGAGTACAGGAGATGTTTAAGGTAGAGTGCAGGACCAGATCATTAGAGGAAGGGAGACTGAGGAATTGAGAGGCCAGCATATTTGAAGTATTGTCTATGTAGATACTGAAATTGCTACGAAGAATGAGAGGAACAGTGCTGTGCACAGTACCCTTGAGCGTGAAATTTAGACCTTCAGGAAATGAGGAAGAGGGACTTAGGAGTCCTACAGTTGTCTCCAACAAGGTGAGTTAGGATGTGGTTTAGTTTGATGGATTTAAAGGTAGTGACTTTTAGGGTAAGAGGGAGACACAGAAAAGTAGCGATAGAAAACAGAGTGCATTGATGCTGTTTCAGTGCCATGGTTGAGGGTTTGAGGAGGGCTCCTCTTGAGAGAGCTGCAAGAGAAGCAGTGTCCTCAAGTAGAAACATATGGTGGGTATTTTCCCTGCTCTAGACCATATTTCTCTCTCTCTTCTTCCTCTCACTTTCTCTTCTCTCTCTCCCTCCTTTCTCTCATCCCCCACCTACACACACACACACACACACACACACACACACTCCCACACATACACAGCTGCTTATAAACACACATATCAGGTAATGCCATCCCTTACCTTCTTTTTCAGGTAACCTATCATCATAAACATTAAAGGTATTAGCACCAAATCCCTGTTTTCTTTTCCCTCCTTCATCTGATTCTTGCTGATTTCAATATCCATTTAAAATGTCCATTTTAGACTCTGGCTTTTCAGTTCCTTGACTTTCTTGATTTCAGTGATTGACTTTCTTGATTTCTTATCTGCCATGCCACCTGAGTCATCCACTTTCATTGTTAAAACCTAGATATTGTCATTGCCGATCATTGCTGTGGCAGATACTAATGGTTGGCTAAGAGCCTTCCCAACTCTGCCTAGCTGGCAGTACACATCTACAGTGGAGAGTGCAAAAGTTAAGAGCTTTTCCCAGGCTTTCAGTGAATGGGGTCTCACATGGTGACCCCACGAAATATAAATTCAAGTCCACAGGTATTGTCTCTTTCATTTGTTCCTTCTTCTTGCCTAGAACACAGACATGACCTGGAGATGCAGCAGCCTACTGGCAGCCACAAAGTGAAGAGTGTAAGGATCTAAGGCTCAAAGCCAGTATACTGAAAGTGGTAGAGGAAATCAGAAAATGCCCAAGCCTTCTACTTCTGACTGTGATTTAGCTTGCATCAGTCTAATCATCAATCTGAGAACAAGTAGAAAAGCAAACTAAGTTGTTGGGGAAAAAAGGCAGAGAAGAAAAGACTTGAGAAGTCAAGGTCCCTGGAAAAATAGAAGCCACCAATCAAGAAATACAACAATCTCACGTATGATAAATATAAAGAAAACCACATTGAGACACATTAGAGTAAACTTACTTAAGACCAAGTGCAAAGATAAAGATCTTAAAACCAGTTAGAGAAACCAAACACACTACCTTCAAAGAAGCAACAATAAGAATGATAGCTGACTTCGCTAAATAGAAGCCAAAATAGAATATATGATGTATTTTAAATCATTGAAAGATGATTGCCTAACTTGAGATCTATACCCAACAAAACTATCTTTAAAAACTGATATCTTAAATCTTTAAAATGTTCAGATAAAAAAATTGATAGAATTTGTCTACAGCAAATTTGGGAAGATACTCAAGGAAGCTCTTCTGGGAGGCAGAGATTTTAATAGAGAGAGAGAGATAGATAGATAGAGAAATAGAAAGATAGAGATAGATAGAGAGATAGAGATAGATAGAGAGATAGATACATAGAGAGAGAGAGATACATAGATAGATAGAGAGATAGAGATAGATAGAGATAGAGAGATAGAGATGATAGAGAGATAGATAGCAGTATAAAGGGTTAATATATACAGCATATTTATATAAATACTGTATAAAACAATAATAATATTGCCATGTAGAATTTAAAATGTTTGTAGAATTAAATAAATGATTATAATAGTACAAAATTCTGGAAGGAGGAAATGGAGTTATAGTATTTTAAGTCCTTGAATTTTCTGAAGTTGCTTAAGTATCAATATAAGAAAGTTTCTATTAAGCCAAGAATTCATGCCGCAATAGGTTAACCACTGAAAGCAGAATTTTTAAAAAATGCAAAACTAATAAGCTCATAGAAAAGAAGAAATTGAATTAGGAAAAAAACAAGTAATCCAAAATAGACAAGAAGCAGGAGAGAAAGGAAAGTAGGGCAGGTGAAATTAATAAGAAACATATAGTCAATTTTTGAGCATGAAAATAAATGCTTCAATTAAAAGACAAAATTTTCAAACCTGACAAAACCCAAAACCTAATACATGCTGCTTTCAAGAGACACACTTTAATTATAATGACACATAAAATTTTAAAGAAAAAAAATTGAAAGTTAATCTATGCTAATGCTAACTTAAAGAAAACTGTTATGGCTACATTAATATCAGATGAAGCAGAGCTAAGACAAATGCATTCTTAGAGATAAAGAAGGTCATTTCCATGATAAAACTATCAATCAACTAAGAAGATAAAATAATTCTACGTTTTTATTCATTGAATAATATAGCTTTAAAATAGGAGAATTTTTAAGAGAACTAAACTCAGAAAGACAAGTCCACAATCATAATGAGAGATTTTAACATAACTACCTCAAAATGAGACAAAATAAGCTAAATAAGCATATATAAGATTTGAACATGTAACAGACTTGACATAATTAACGTATAGAACACTGTACACAACCAATTGCAGAATATACATTCTTTTCTAGTTTACATAAAACCTCTACCAAAATCAAATATATACTGGGCCATAGTTAAGATGAATTTCAAAAGACTAACATCATACAAAATATATTTTTTGACCACAGTGAAATTGAGTTAGAAGTCAAAACAGAAAGATTAAACAAATATTTTAAAATTACTAGGCATTAAAAAAAGAATGAAATAATGCCATTTGCAGCAACATGGATGGACCTAGAGATTGTAATATTGAGTAAAGTAGTCTCACAGAGAAAGGCAAATATCACATGATATCGCTTATATGTGGAATCTAAAAAAATGGTACAAATGAACCTATTTACAAAACAGAAATAGAGTCACAGATGTAGAAAGCAAACTTATAGTTACCAAGTGGGAAAGGAGAGAGGAGGGATAAACTGGGAGATTGGGATTGACATATACACACTACTATGTATAAAATAGATAACTAATAAGGACCTACTGTACAGCACAGGGAACTCTACTCAGTACTCCGTAATGATCTATATGGGAATAGAATCTAAAAAAGTGTGGATTTATGTATAACTGATTCACTTTGCTGTACAGCAGAAACCAACACAACATTGTAAATCAACTATACTTCAATAAAAATTAATTTTAAAAAAACCAAAGGAAAATTAAAAAAATTTGTTAAATATAATTAAGCAAAACTCTTAAATAACTCTTATGGCAAAGAAGAAATCACAGTGAAAAATTAAAATAAATGGAATAAAATTAGAATAATGGAAAGACTACATTCCAAAGTTGTGGGATGCCACTAAAGCTTAACTAAGAGCAGTGGCTTGCAAACCTTAGCCCACATCTGGATCACCGTGAGGGCTTCTTCAAACACAGGTTGCTGGACCCCAGCTCTAAAACCTCTGATTCATCAAGTCTGGGATAAGATGAGAATTTGCATTTCTAACAAATTCCCAGGTGATACTGATGCTGCTGGTCCAGGAACCACAACTTACACTAAGAGACTACAAACAACTTCCTGACATAAATAAATACAGTTTTAGAAAAACACAACTTACCAAAATTAACACAAGAATACATTTAAAAGCTGAATGGTTTTACACTTAAAATTTTGAATACTTAATTTACAAACCTTTACACAAAGAAAATTCCAGGTCCAAATAGCTTCACTAGGGAACTCTTCCAGCCACTTAAGGAAAAAATTATACCAATCTTACACAAATCCTTTCAGAGAAGAGGGGGGAAAAAACCTACTCAAATTCCTTTATGCTGTCAGCATATTATTAAATGAAAACCTTAGAAGGATACTACAAAAAAGGAGGAAAATGTAGTTTAATCACTCTCAGAAGCATAGATGCCAAGTCCTAAAAATAGAAAAATTAATATGTAAACAAACTGTATCTATCACTATGTAAAAGAGAGAGAGAGAGAGAAGGAAAGGGAACAACAGAGAGAGAGAGAGAGAAAGGAGAGATCTAAGCTGATGGCCAACAATGAGTTACTGTACCAGCCTTGGATTGTCTATTGGATTTTCTACCTGGGGACTTCTTGGTAAGTGACAAAAGTAAATTTAACATTTACCCATCTAGCCAGTCTTAGGTTTGCCATTATATGCAACTAAATGATTTATTGATACTACTCTATCACCTACAAAAACCTCAATCTAAGCATCTAACCACTACCTCCTGTATTTCTAATACCCCAGTTCCAAAAATTGTGCATCCCAACTTTGAATGAGATCCATTAACTTGGACAATCACTTCCCCTGGTCCATCACCATTGTCATTTCCTTGTGTATAATCTCAACCCTTTGACATCCATCCTCTCTCTCATTCACAGAACCCCAACTCTAGTTAGATTAAATCTCTGCATACTTCATGATTATACATGAGTGATTCATATGGTTGACTAAGAACCAGCCAGATTGCTAACCCATCTCACTTTAAACTTCTAACCATGAGCCTTCACAGTTGACTGGAAAACTTACATTTGCTCATCAGTTAATTCTCCCCTTCTCCACAGTTTCACAGCTATTTCTCTTTTTCTAAACATCCAATACTTATCCCTGCCTTCCTCACTCTCAGATGATGACTCCCTATTTTACTACGATAATAGAAGCACTCAGAAAATAATGCCCTCATCTTCCCCTCCCCCCCCCCCCAATTTACCAACATATCTGCAACTGCAACTGTGCAAACCCTGTCTTGCTGCTGGTTACACCTGCACTATCACACAAGAACTTCACAGCGTCCCAGGTCAAAATCAAAATCAGGGAGAGGCTTAGAAAACGTGCACTAGAGCAGTGTTTCTCAAGTGTGGTATGCAAACCCACAGCACCAGCATCACCTGGGAACTTGCTATAACTGCAACTACCCAGATCTATTGAATTAGAAACTCTGGAGGGTGGGACCCAGCCCTCAGGGTCTGTCAAGCCCTACAGGTGGTTCTGATGTGCACTGAGTTTTGAGAACCACTGTTCTAGAAGGGACAGATCAATTATGTTGTTTTAATGCCTGCTCAAAACAGAGTAGTGTACAATAACTGTTTTATTTCTAAGGGGGGGGAGGGGCACATTTAAGCACACACTTTTTTGACTTCAAGAAGTTTAAGAAAAATTTAAATTGCTTCTAGGTTCTAACACATTATCTTTCTAGATGAAACTGAAGCCCAGTAATGTGCCCAAGTTCATATAGCTAGCCTTGATTCTGCCCTTTATTAAGGATGTGTAATGGGCAAATCAATTAACTTCTTCCTAAAATAGTTGATTTCTATACTTCTATATTAATATCCTAGGGCTGCCATAACAAATTGCCACAAAGTAAGTGGCTTAAAACAACAGAAATTTATTCTCTCATAGCTGTGGAGGCCAGAATCCAAAATCTAGGAGTGTCTGGAGGGTTGGCTACCACTGGAAGTTCTAAGAGAGAATCTGTTCCATACCTCTCTCCTAGCTTCTGGGAGTTACTGGCAACCCTTGATGTTCCTTGGCTTGTAGATGCATCAGTCCAATCTCTTCATCTGTGTTCTGTGGCATTTTCCCTCATATGTCTATCTCTGTGTCCAAATTTTCCTCTTCTTGAAATCTTGCCATTTGAGACAACATGGATGGACCTTGAGGGCATTATGCTAAGTGAGACAAGTCAAACAGAGAAAGACAAATACTGTATGATATCACTTACATGTGAAATCTAAAAGCACTTAACTCATGGAAACAGAGAGTAGAGTGGTGGTTACCAGGAGCTGGGGGTATGGGAAGTGGGGAGATGTTGGTCAAAGGGTACAAACTTTCAGTTTTAAGATGAATAAGTTCTGAGGATCTAACGCACAGCATGGTAATCATAGTTAATAAGAGTTCTGTATTGTATATTTGAAAGTTGCCAAGAGAGTAGATCTTAAATGTTCTCACCATAAAAAAAGGTAATTAGGTAAAGTGATGAAAGTATTAGCTAATGCTATAATGGAAATCATTTTGAAACACATATGTATCAAATCAATACTTTGTACACCTTACATTTATACAATGTTATATGTCAATTATATCCCAATAAAGCTGAAAAAACTCTAGAAAACCCCAATTTTCCTCTTCTTATAAGGTCACCAGTCATTTGATTAGGGCCCACCCTAATCCAGTATGACCTCATCTTAATCTGCTTACTTCCACGAAGACCCTATTTCCGAATAAGGTCACATTCACAGATACTGGGAGTTAGGATTTGAACATATCCTTAGCATAAAGGAAGAACACAATTCAACCAAGTAAATTTTCCTTTTACCTTTCAAAGACTATGGAAGGGGGAAAATGAAGTAAAGAATTTGCCCCAATAGAAATCCAAACTTGTACAATCCTCTGTGGACTCTGTGAAGCACAAACTCACAGCATCTATGGCGCTTAGGACCACTGCCTGTCACCTCAGCCCACCCCATATAAGAAACGTTGTGTTTCCTGCTGGACCAAGGATGCTGATTCCTGGAATCTGCCTCCAAGACTGCCACTGCCCATGGGACCATCCCTAAGTGAGATGCTTCCTCCCATCCCACACTGTCAGACCTACCCTAAGGCCACAGTTTAATTCCAAACCTAAAGAGAAAATAAAATGGCATAAATTTATATTATTTCATTTTTTTAGTGTACAAAAATTTTAATGATCTCAGTAAGAGGAATGTGGTATGAATATGTTGGTGTGATTAATGATCCTTATTTTACTTTATAATAAGGCTGACCAAGCACTTTACAGCTACGAGTAGAAATGAGAGCAGCTCTGCCCATTGTCTTCTTCACTTGTTTTTGCATTATTAATTTTTCTCAATCTATTGTTTCTTAGTAGGAATCTTTTAGAAACACTTGTCAGTTTGGGGAAGGGTTAGTATAATTAAGACCGGATATTATAATCCATAAATCCGCTTCACTACGTACAGGTATCAATAAATCGTGATACATCCCAATACAACTCCTTCTATGTTGTGAAATGTCTGCTGTTTTTTCAGGATGTATTGGGAAATGTACCTCATATATGATTGTCTCTTGTACATCCAAGTGAAGAAGCCAGGACCAATTTGTATATTTAACATCAAGTAAAATATCATTTTTTGATAATAAATATTATATAACTATTTGATTAAAATTATATAAGTGATTAAAATTCTTACAATTTCTCCATATTTCAATGGCTCCCCTTACACACCCATTTTGAGAACACCAACCCAGGAAACATCAACATTCATCTAAAAGAAGCATCCAATAAATCCTCTTTTTGTTCTTCAATGTTCCCATCTCATCTCAGTTACCCTCTCTTTTTTTTTGCCATCACCAGCACTTCCATCTGACCTCAAGCTTCTGTGCTTCTAGATTGCTTGATGAACTATTATTTAAAACCTAATGTTATATTTCATAGAGAAAAACAGTCTCATTATCCTTGTATCACACCTCTTTCACCTCTTCACTTCCTTCTCAATCCAGTATAAAAGAGGCAGCAAAGTGTGTGGGTTAAAATCTAGGATTCGAGAGTCAGATAGACCTGGGTGTGTGACACAGAGAGAGTTGCTTGACTTCTCTGAGCCTCAGTCTCTTCGACATGGAAAGCGGGGATAAAAACAGGAGCCGCTAGTCTTCTTTGGAATATTAAATAAAATAATGTATGCAAACTGTCGTCCAGAAGGCTTGTGTTTCTAAAAATAGAGTCAACTGTAAGAAATGTTTCTGCATAGTCAAGGTGGGTGACGTCTGGAAGTATCCAGTGCATTTAGCAGCATAAATGTGCTGTAGTAGTAGCATTATTATGCCTGTTGATTTCTTGGTTGTTTGTTCATCCCTCTCTAGACTCTGTACCATTCTATCACATCCAAATGTGGAAACATCATTCAAATGCTGACAGTTTGTTACCGTCTGCCCTCCTTAAAATCTTGTCCTTCCCTTATTGACCTCTGATACTTCTCTAGCTTTTGATGATGGTTTTCTGGCTCCTATTTGTTAACTCTCCCAGCTTCAAAACTGAGATCTCAATTTGGACACTATCAATGGTCCAGCATTAAAGATACTGAGGCACAGAAAAGAAAAAGGAAATACAGTGGAGTAGGCTGGAGTAATCTATATCTCGGAGTCTATCCCCAGGGCTGCCACTATATGTACTATATTGTTTTTAGGATTGGAATTTAGCATCATTAAAGAATTTGGTTCAGAAAATAATAAATGTGTAGTGGAAAACTAAGTTGAGGGCTCTATTTCTACCTGAATCAGGCGATCATGAACTTGACAACAAAACATGCTCTGTAGTCATCTCTCATGCAGTGCCCGTGGTATCTTGGGTCCAAGTCATCTGTAGCTGGCTAAACTAGTTTTAAGGACAAAACTTCATTATTGAATTTTTGGTTAATTTGTGCACTCAAGGCTTGATTTTGAATGCATGGTTCTGCTGGAAATTTAGGTACATGTGGCTTAAACTGTCACTTTGAGTGACACTTTCTCATATATATGCTCCTGAAGTCCCTATAGCTGTAAACCGCAGAAGTGGAACAATTAGAGCATTAGTTGCTGAAGCATACAGGAAAGTTTCTCCACCAGCTATTCTCATTTCTCTGGTTTCCATGCAGTCCCCTGGCACCCCTTCATCTTACATAAGGTTGTTTTCCTCAACTGGTCAAACTTTGTAAGTCAAGCAGCATTTCTGTGAAACCAGCCATTCTTTCCAAGGTTCTAGAGATGAGATAAAACTAATAAAAGCAAAACCTGTGCACAAAAGACAACTCCGGTACACAAAATATCAGTCTTTGAAGTTTATTGGAAACTTTATATTTTATATTACTAGAACCCAGAGTAGAAGTTTGAGCATTTAAATTGAGCTTCTAGGATTCTATTAGAGGATGATTTACATTTGAAGCATCTAGGACATTTAATTTTACAAACTTTGAAGCCAAGAAAATGTTCTTAGGATTTATAGCTTGGGGAAAAATACATAAATGTGGTAATAAAAGGAAATATTCCGTTTATACTTTCTTTGGGATTACGTATAGAGTTACTTTTTGATGGTCTGCCCAGAATTTCAAAACCTTGGATGTATATATCAGAGGTACTCCGTACATGCCTTCTTCTTTGCCTCTATTACCTCAGACCCTCAATTTCCCTTGACCTCAAGCAGAGACTGAATGCCATTGATTTCTTGTCTGCAACATGCATACCAGGTTATCATGATCAGACCTGAATCAGAGATCTTCATGTTTTCTCAAATGCCAAATAGACACAGCCATTTTAGAAGACAATTCCACTTGAGAAGACAATGGCTAATTATGAACCCAATAGCTAATTATGAACCCAAATTCCTTGTGAAATATGGCATCTGATATAGAGGAAAACTGAAAGGGGTCATTTCTCACAATGTGGGCAGCCATTTATTTGTATTCAGTTGCTTGCAATTCCTTTCAAGTTCTCACCTCCTTCTTACATTTTAGGCTCCAATGCCGTGGAGCACACACTTTTAAGAGTCTAGCTACTGCTGAACAAACCAGGAATACTGTGCTTTGTGAACTGTTTATATTATGCATGTTTATACATTCCAGCATTATGCTGGCTTTCAAAACATGTAACATATTCAAAACATCCTAAACTTGTTCTCTTTAATGAGTTAAAATACCTTTAATTCCTCCAGTGACATGAGTCATAGCAAGAAACACTGAAAAAAGAGCAGTAATGAGCATAAATTTCACTCAAGCAGCCCTTGTATCATATGCAAGAAAGGCCAACATGTTATTATTTGGGTATTGCAAAGGATAAAATAAATTCTTTAAAAAATTTTACTAGTAAATGTAAAATGCAAAGCTATAAAACTCCTAGCAGATAACCTAGATGACCTTGAATATAGCAATAACTTTTTAGATAAAACACCAAAGATACAATCCATGGAAGAAATAATTGATAAATTGGGCTTCATTAAAATTAAAAATCTCTGCTCTCTGAAAGACAATGTCAAGGGAATGAGAAGACAAACCACAGACTGGGAGAAAAACATTTGCAAAAGACACATCTGAAAGAAATGTTACTCAAAATAAACAAAGAACTCTTAAGAGTCAACAATAAGAAAGTAAACAACCCAATTAAAAAATGGGCCAAAGACCTGAATAGACGTTTCACCAAAGAAGATATATGGCTGGCAAATAAGCACATGAAAAGATGTTCCACGTCATATGTCATCAGGGAAATGCAAATTAAAACAACAATGGGATATCACTACATACCTATTAGAATGGCCAAAATCCAGACACTAACAGCACCAATTCCTGGTAACAAATGAAGCGATGAGAACAGTCATTCACTGCTGGTAGGACTGCAAAATGGTACAGCCACACTGGAAGACAGTTTGGCAGTTTCTACCAAATTAAACATGCTCTTAACATATGATCCAGCAATTGTGTTCCTTGGCATTTACCCAAAGGAATTTAAAACATGTCCACACAAAAACCTGCACATGCATGTTTATAGCAGCTTTATTCATAACTGCCAAAACTTGGAAGCAACCAAGATATCCCTCAGTAGGGATAAATTGTGGTACATTCAGACAATGAAAATAATATATATAATACATATATTCAGCACTAAAATGAGCTATCGAGCAATGAAAAGGCATAAACTTAAATACATATTACTAAGTGAAAGAAGCCAATGAAAAGACTACACGCTGTATGAATCCAAGTATGTGTTATTCTGGTAAAGGCAAAACTAAGGAGACAGTGAAAGAATCAGTGGTTGCCAGGAGTGGGGAAACAGGGGAGGGATGAATAGGCAGAGCACAAAGGATTTTTAAGGCAATGAAAATACTCTGTACCATCTTATAATGACAGATACTTGTCATTACACATTTGTCCAAAACCATAGAATGTACAACATGAAGAGTGAACCCTAATGTAAACTATGGACTTTGGATGATTATGATGTGTCAGTGTAGGTTCAGCAATTGTAACAAATGTTACCACTCTGATGGAGGGTGCTGACAACAGAGGAGGCTTAGCATGCATGGGGGTAAGGAAGGGGTAATACAGGAAATCTCTGTACCTTCCTTTCAGTTTTGCTGTGGATCTAAAACTGCCTCCAAAAATAAAGTTATTAAAAATAATAATTAAATAATTTAAAAAGAAAAAAGAAAAAAGAGCAGGGAGGAAATGAGTGCTCTAAAGCAATTCCTAACAAAATTCACTTGTGAAAGCATTTCTAAGTTAATGGTCTGTACAGATGAGTTAAAACTCTGCCTTTGACAATCTCAAATTCAACGAGCTTAAAATTAAATATATAATATTTTTTCATTATAGTTTCCCTCTAAAACTGTCACTGTATTCCCTGACATTTAAATTCAATATCTAGGCTCAATAAGTAGATACGGATGCATTTGAGATCCCTGAATCACCTAATACCTAAGTGCTCTAAACAGGTGTCTGCTAAGAAACATATAATCCATTTAGTGGAGGCCTATAATATTTGTTTTGTTTTCACAGATGGTGTTGGATTATTGAAGCGGAAATATGCCAAGAAGTTTTTAGAGTACCTTTGCATTTGAGTTGGACTTTGCATTATTTAAAGCTATGATAATTTAACTCCGCTCTAATCCTCCAGTCTGACCAAATCTATTATTTTCTATATCTCCTAAATTTCAGGTTTCCTGTTACTAACCCCTGCATCATACAAAAAGTTTCAGGGAGGAAAACATATCATTCACTTTCAAAGTGTTTAGTCTGTCTCCTTATCTTTTTCTTTTCAGAAGGCAGGCAATGGACACTAGTGGGTTGAAACGGAGTTAGGAAAAACAAATAACGGTAAATCTACTACTGACTGTTTGACCGTGGGGAAGTCATTTAATTTCTCTTTATTTCAGTTTAGTCATCCGCTAAATAAGGTCATAAACTTGTTCAAACTACTAAGTTTTTAAAGGGCAAGCGTGTTAAAGTAGTTCAGGATTTGCTTGTTTGTTGAGAGATAATATAAATTCAAAATATTATCATTATTTACCTAATCATATACAATATCTACCATGGGCCTTTTAGTTACTAAGGGTGACAGTGTTTGTTGTAGAGTAGGAGTTGGACAGTGAATTCAGCTCTTTCATTTTGTGATCTTGAGCAAATTACACTTGTGTTTCTTTGGCTGCCTAGAACCTGAACTACTTTTTTATACCTGGAGAATGCCTCATCGTATACATTGTTGTCGAACTCTCTCCCACTATAGAACCTGAAAAAGCCAAAAACCCACACCTCTATCTGCCTTTCACTACTAGCACCTAGGGTATTGGCACAGAACCTAGGCTTCTCCAAATAGATTCTTCCACCTGAGACTCTGAACTCAGATTAAATGAAATAGGCATTGAGAGTAGAACTCATTTTGTCAATGGGAACGGCAGTGGTGAGGATGGGAGCTCTGGGAGTTTCCATTGGGCTGTTCCTACTAAATGGTGCTACTTTATTAGGCGAGGGGCTGACATGGGGATTCAGCTGGTTGTTCATGATATCTATCTCAACTTTACACTGAGGAACTGGGAGAATCCAGAGGATGAACTTAGGGTGTGATATTTCATATCAGAATTCCATTTATCACGTGACCCTTCTAAAACTCTCATTCAAACAAATGGACTCAGTGGTGTTCTAAGTTCCCAGCAATTAGATTTAGCTCAGAGCTGGTACAGTTAAGTCCAAAGAGATCTGTGTATTTTTCAAGCTGTCCTAGTACATAGGGAGGCTGGAGGACACGTTTGTGGTAGGCTGAAAAATGGCCCCTGACAATATACTCCACATACCAATTCCCAGAACCTGTGAAAACAATGGCCCTCTGTATCCTCTGTATCCATGGGTTCCATATCCATGGGTTCTGCGTTCACAGATTCAACCAACTGTAATTGAAAATATATTATTTTAAATCCTGAAAGTTCCAAAAAGCAAAACTTGAATTTACTGCTCATTGGCAGCTATTTATGTAGCACTTACATTATATTTACAACTAAATACATAGCATTTATATTGTATTAGCTATTATAAGTAATCTCAAGATGATTTAAAAGATGTACATAGGTTATATCCAAATACGACACCATTTTACATAAGGGTCTTGAGCATCCTCAGATTTTGGTATCTGCAGGGTTGGTGGGGATGGAATTAATCCAACACAGATACCAAGGGACAAATGTGTCATCTTATACGGCAAAAGATGCAGTTAAGTTAAGGCTCTTGAGAGGAAGAGTTTATCCTTATTTTTCTGATGGACCCTAAATGGAATCATACGTATCCTTTTAATAGAGAGGCAGAGGGAATTCAGAGACAAACATACATAGAAGAGAAAAAAATGTGAAGATACAGCGAAGAGAGATTTTTTTTAAAACATCTTTATTGGAGTATAATTGCTTTACAATGGTGTGTTAGTTTCTGCTTTATAACAAAGTGAATCAGCTATACATATACATATATCCCAATATCTCCTCCCTCTTGTGTCTCCCTTCCACCCTCCCTATCCCACCCCTCTAGGTGGTCTCAAAGCACTGATCTGATCTCCCTGTGCTATGCAGCTGCTTCCCACTAGCTATCTATTTTACATTTGGTAGTGTATATATCTCCATGCCACTCTCTCACTTCGTCCCAGCTTACCCTTCCCCCTCCCCATGTCCTCAAGTCCATTCTCTACGTCTGCGTCTTTATTCCTGTCCTGCCCCTAGGTTCTTCAAAACCTTTTTTTTTTTTAGATTCCATATATATGTGTTAGCATACGGTATTTGTTTTTCTCTTTCTGACTTACTTCACTCTGTATAACAAACTCTAGGTCCATCCACCTCACTACAAATAACTCAATTTCATTTCATTTTATGGCTGAGTAATATTCCATTGTATATATGTGCCACATCTTCTTTATCCATTCATCTGTCGATGGACACTTAGGTTGCTTCCATGTCCTGGTTATTGTAAATACAGCTGCAATGAACATTGTGGTACATGACTTTTTTTTTTTTTTTTTTTTAAGAGTATTACTTTTTTTTTTTTTTAAAGTCACCTACTTTATTTATTTATTTATTTTTGGCTGTGTTGGGTCTTCATTTCTGTGCGACGGCTTTCTCTAGTTGCAGCGAGTGGGGGCCGCTCTTCATCGCAGTGCGCAGGCCTCTCACTGTCGTGGCCTCTCATATTGTGGAGCACAGGCTCCAGACGCGCAGGCTCAGTAGTTGTGGCTCATGGGCCTAGTTGCTCCACGGCATGTGGGATTTTCCCAGATTAGGGCTCGAACCCATGTCCCCTGCATTGGCAGGCAGATTCTCAACCACTGCGCCACCAGGGAAGCCCACATGACTCTTTTTGAACTATGGTTTTCTCAGAGTATATGCCCAGTAGTGGGATTGCTGGGTCATATGGTAGTTCTATTTTTAGTTTTTTGAGGAACCTCTATACTGTTCTCCATAGTGGCTGTATCAATTTACATTCCCACCAACAGTGCAAGAGGGTTCCCTTTTCCCCACACCCTCTCCAGCATTTATTGTTTGTAGATTTTTTGATGATGGCCATTCTGACTGGTGTGAGGTGCTACCTCATTGTAGTTTTGATTTGCATTTCTCTAATGATTAGTGATGTTGAGCATTCTTTCATGTGTTTGTTGGCAATCTGTATATCTTCTTTGGAGAAATGTCTATTTAGGTCTTCTGCCCATTTTTGGATTGGGCTGTTTGATTTTTTGATATTGAGCTGCATGGGTTGCTTGTAAATTTTGGAGATTAATCCTTTGTCAGTTGCTTCATTTGCAAATATTTTCTCCCATTCTGAGGGTTGTCTTTTCATCTTGTTTATGGTTTCCTTTGCTGTGCAAAACCTTTGAAGTTTCATTAGGTCCCATTTGTTTATTTGTGTTTTTATTGCCATTTCTCTAGGTGGTGGGTCAAAAAGGATCTTGCTGTGATTTATGTCATAGAGTGCTCTGCCTATGTTTTCCTCTAAGAGTTGGATAGTGTCTGGCCTTACATTTAGGTCTTTTATCCATTTTGAGTTTATTTTTGTGTATGGTGTTAGGGAGTGTTCTAATTTCGTTCTTTTCCATGTAGCTGTCCAGTTTTCCCAGCACCACTTATTGAAGAGGATGTCTTTTCTCCACTGTATATTCTTGCCTCCTTTATCAAAAATAAGGTGACCACATATGTGCATGGGTTTATCTCCGGGCTTTCTATCCTGTTCCATTGATCTATATTTCTGTTTTTGTGCCAGTCCCATACTGTCTTGATTACTGTAGCTTTGTAGTATAGTCTGAAGTCCAGGAGCCTGATTCCTCCAGCTCCGTTTTTCTTTCTCAAGATTGTTTTGGGTATTCGGAGTCTTTTGTGTTTCCATAAAAATTGTGAAATTTTTTGTTCTAGTTCTGTGAAAAATGCCAGTGGTAGTTTGATAGGGATTGCAATGAATCTCTAGATTGCTTTGGGTAGTATAGTCATTTTCACAGTGTTGATTCTTCCAGCCCAAGAACATGGAATATATCTCCATCTGTTTGCATCATCTTTAATTTCTTTCATCAGTGCCTTATAGTTTTCTGCACACAGGTCTTTTGTCTCCTTAGGTAGGTTTATTCCTAGGTGTTTTATTCTTTTTGTTGCAGTGGTAAATGGGAGTGTTTCCTTAATTTCTCTTTCAGGTTTTTCATCATTAGTGTATAGGAATGCAAGAGATTTCTGTGCATTAATTTTGTATTCTGCTACTTTACAAAATTCATTGAGTAGCTCTAGTAGTTTTCTGGTAGCATCTTTAGGATTCTCTATGTATAGTATCATGTCATCTGCAAACAGTGACAGCTTCACTTCTTCTTTTCCGATTTGGATCCCTTTTATTTCTTTTTCTTCTCTGATCAGCAAAGAGAGATTTGAAGATTCTGGCTATGTGGCCAAAAGCAAAGGAATGCTGGCAGCCACAGAAGCTGAAACAGGCAAGGAACAGATTTTTCCTCTCGAGCCTCTGGAGGGAGCACAGCCCTGGCAGCACCTTGATTTAGGCCCTAGTGAAACTAATTGTGGACTTCTGGCCTCCAGAACTGTGAGAGGATAAATTTCGGCTGTTTTAAGCACCATATTTGTGGTAATTTGTTACAGCAACCACAGGAAACTAATATACAATCCATTGATACATCCATAAATACAGCAAATGTATTTTCTAAAATATTGGCTGAGTGATTGCTTCAGCAGCACATATACTAAAATTAGAACAATACAGAAATTAGCATGGCCCCTGCCCAAGGATGACATGCAAATACATGAAGCATTCCATATTTTTAATGCATATTCAGATGTTAACAATAAATTCAAAAGAATGAAGAAAATTATTAGCCGAAATGGAAAATGAAAATAAAAAGCCTAAATGTCAAATATATAGGTTTTATAAAATAATTTATATTAACATGAAAGGATATAAGGCAAAAATGAAAAGAATAAATCTAAAGAAATAGGGGAAAAATCCTCCTTAATTAAGACATCACTGTATCAAGACCAATGTCCTTTTCTGAGACCTTCATCATACTGCCTGATAATCCATAGGATTACAATAAAATATGAGGCATCCTAACTATAATTAGATATAAAATGAGGTGGAATGATCATGGAATGGTGATACGAACACTAGTTTTTCAGGATGTAAACGAATGAGACACAGGAAAAAGGTTGTTGAGACATAGACAGGAAGAACCACCAATTTGAGAAACATAGGAATGACTAGAGTTACAGATAGCTTCCAGAGGGAATTCTGATTTAATTTGCATTCAGCAAGCAGCTCATGACAGCCTCATCTACTTTTCCACTATAACATATCCAAGACAGTGGTTCTCAAACTTTGGTTGGAATCAGAATCATCTAAGAACTTGGTATAAACCCAAAGGCTCAGGCCTACCCTCTTCAACAAGCCTGCTCTACTGTGCTCGTCGTGAGTTCTCCAGGTGTTCTGATACACACCAGCATTTGAGAACCAGGGATCAGGGAAAATACACAAAAGGCAAACTTTAATGTCACTGGCAGCTATGATTAGTCCCCCAAGAATGTAACAGAAAACTTAATTCTTTTCCCTCACTACCCATTCAAATCTGTCCTCTGAGGCTAATTCTAAACAGAAATCTAAGCAGATCCCATGACTTTTCTGATCACTCTCAGAAAATAAAAAGTTCTCTGGTCACCTTTAGTCACAAAACATTTAATTTTGATATTTAAATGATCACTCCCAAGTGATACTCCAGACTCCATACTTCATTTAAAACTCCTCCCCTCCCCGCTCAGGCTAAGGAGTAGGTAGGAAACCTAGCGTGGGGAGATTTCTAGTTCCCTCCTTCTCATTCACTGCACCTTTTCCCATCAGCAGGCTGGCTCTAGAGCTTCCAGATTTCGAGGAGACATATTAGAGAGAGGTAAGGCCCAAGAAAGTTCTCATTTAATAGTCACCAGTATAATCTGGCACTGGTTTTCCCTGGCTTGGCTGGAATCTAAGGCTGAGTCTTTCTCCTGGAGTGTGTTTGTACTTTCTATGGAGCCCTGTCACTGGCAGTGGGATCCCCCACTGTTGCTCTCTTAACACAGGTGAGGTCTCCTCTGCCTGGACATTTATGACTTCACCCTGAATTTCTGAGGCCAATTCCACTCTCTCAAGAGCCTAACGCCCTCCAAGGTAGCTCCAGGTATATCTCTCTCTTCCATGTGGCCCTCAAGAGTCCCCAGAAAGCCCGAACGAATTCTTCCTTCCAAAGACTTCTGGCAATGGCAAGCTGTTCCTACAGCAGCCAGACTTCAGGCTTTTCTAGCAACAATATCAGTGCCCCAGACCCCAACACACCAGGCAATTTCTTTAAAGGGCCCCCTTGAATCCCCCTCATTCGGCTTGAGGGGAAATGGAAGAGACATTTCATAGCACTCCAAATCAAATGATCTCTACTTAAAAGACATACAACTAAAACAAAACAGCATGGAAAAGTAGAACAGAAAACAATGGGTGTCAGTGCATTAGGAAGCATCGAGCAAAATGAGACAAACAGCTATATTAATTTGAACAAAGTAAAATAGAAAGTAGATTTTTAAAAACATGGACAAAAGAGGATCATGAAAATAATAACAGGTAAAACTCATAAAATGTATCAAAATACATAAAGAAAAATTCTTGGCATTTAGTGATAATTTGACATAGGCATTATTTAACACACAGTTCTCAGCCCTTAACCAATTATATAGAATACGTATGATGATATAAAAAAATTAGAATAATAGAATTCAGAATTTTATATATATCAAATTTTGTAAACCTTTCAATAGAAAGTTAACCAGTGACATGACTCTTCAAAAACAATATATACCTTGTGAAAAAACTTAGATAAATTCCAAAGTGTCAAAAATATGCTACCTATAGTCTCTCTCTGCAAAAGAATAAAACTAGATATTTACAGAAGAAACAGTAAAGAAGGATCCTAATTATTAAACAATTCAAAACCATCCTCTTAAATATTGGACCAAAAAAACTACAATTATAAACAATTTAGGAACTAATGATAATGAATGATCTATATCCAAAATTCACAGGAGATGGTCAAAACAATGCTCAAAGGTAATTTTATATTTTAAAATAAAAATTTTAAATAGTTTTAAATGAATTATTTTTCCTTTATCATATAATCTTAAATTCATGTATTTGGGAAAAATCCATAGAAGTCTAGGGAAAGAAAATATTAATAATTTTGAGCCTTTGGACTATGATGCTGAGAAAGAAAAAATACCTACCTTTTTATTTATTAAAAAATACTGGCTGCTTAATTTATGCTTGGCATTTTTCTATACATAAAATAGTGAACAAGTCACAGGTCTTGTCCTCAAGAAATTTAGTCAGTAGAGAATGAAGTCATTAGATAATTAGAATACAGGAGACACCAGGAGTTCTTTGATAGTAGTAAGTACAATACAAGGGGCCAGGGAGTAGGTAGCTGCACCATCTACAAGCCATAAGGTGACAGTGAAGGTCTTATGAGGGACCGGATACACAAACGAAGTCCTGAGAGTAAAAGGCATTATCCATCAGGGAGAGGAGTGTGGTCAGCACAGAGAGAAGCATGTGGAAGGAGAGAGAACAGAGTGCATTTAGAGAACTGAAAATATTCAACACTGATAGACAGCAAATGATGAAATGTGGTCTTGGAGAGGTGAGCCTGGACCCTATCCTGGAAAATCTCATAGTAAATGTTAGGGAATTTCAACTTCATCCTGAGAAGGGATGAAAGTAGGGGTTTGACATAAGAAGAGGTACGTTTTAGAAATATGGCAGGATGCGGGTATGGCATGCTATCCTCTCCTTTCTAGGGTGGAACCCATGCCACACTAGGAGCAGGGGGGCTCAGGAATCTTAGTTAGTAGAGCCAGGCATAGATGGGAGATGACGTCAAGCAAGGAAATGAACACTGAAAACCCAAAATGATGTACAGGGAGCCAGAAACTGAATACTAACAAATACTGACTTCTTAAAAAACAGAAGATCCAAAAGTGAAGGACAAAGTAAAAGCAGCCAGAGAGAAGGGCACAAAGGAAGGATACCAAACTAAAGGAGAGTGGAGGTGCAATACTAGAAAATTAACAGAGACATTATAAACTATCAGAACTGAGGAAAATTGGCAAAGCCTCCACTGGTAATCTTAGGGAGAATAATTTCAGTAGAGAGTTGCACCACAGTTCTACTGGATTTCCTTTAAGGTCAATTGGCAAGCTACCTTTTAGAAACTGGCCATTCAGTCCTACTATGTAACTTTAATTCTCCAGTCAGTTAAAAACTCATATTATACTCCCATTCCCAAGATGCCTAGGTAGGCTGAATGCGAATGCTTAGAATCCAGGTTGTGATTCCTTGGAATCACAGAGCAGTGGTTACTCTACATAAGGACTTTCAACAAAACAAAACAAAACAAAAGCTTTATGGGAAGCTTCAGAGTAATCTCGCAAGTGGATCATTAATTTTAATAATACTGGAAGCTTTTAATAAAATAATGTTAATTTCCTTAATGTCATTTCCAGCAATGATGGTGACATCATATCAAATTATAACCAAAGCAGTATATGTTAGAAGTGAGAGGCTTAAATCCAAAATGTGAATTATGGGAATGTATGAAATTGCAGCATAAAGTTCTTAGGGGGTGTGATTAGTGAAACATCACTTTCTCTCCACAGATTAGGAAATCTCTTCCCAGTGCCACTGAGCCCTTCTGATTCCATCAATTAGGTTACGGATTATTTCCCAACATCCATCGATGGCAACCACTGATATGTTTCTCCATGGCATTTTAAAAGTAATCTTAAGGATAAAGTGGAATGAAAATGAGTCATCTGCTCTTGCTGTAACAATCGGCCAATTCAAAATGTTAAGTTCCAGCTCTGCCATTATGAATATCACATAAAATAAACCAACTGCCAAAACTGATTATGTTGATACACTCATAGATGAAGTTAAAATTTGCAGAATTTCAGTAAATTGAAGTTCTAGGATTACATATGCATCTAATTAGCTTTTCAGTCATTTATTCAATCAATCATACACCAAATATTTATTGAGCATCTACTATGTGCCAGGTCCTGTTCCAGGCGCAGGGAGTAGAGTGAACAAAACAGACAAAATCGTATTCTCAGTGATCATCGTAGTGTTGCTTTCTCTAAGTATTCATTTCTGAAATAAGAAAGATTCATTACGCGTGACATTTTGAAGAGGTGTATGTTCTTTGAAAGCTTTGGAAACACATCTGTGATATATTTTTTCCTTTTTCCCCAAATCCATTTAAAATATTTCATCTCTCTCTGAGAAAAAAATGAAATAATGTTTCTCTTTTGAAGGCAAAGAAAAAGGGTCTTTAATAAAATTTGCTTATTGCTTATGAGAATTCTAATAACAGCACAGAATTTTTTCAAAAAACCTTTTTAAAAATTATAATTTTAAATTTGGACTGTCAGCCAAATACTTGATTCACCAGCCACCTGAATATTGGAAAACTCAATAATCTCCAGATGCGTGTCAATTACACCAAGAATAAGATGAAGTACACGTCAACTTTTGCAACTTTCATAGCTCCCTCCTAATGCTTTTGTTCTGTTTACATATTTTGGAGAATTATTCATCCTTTTGCATATTCATGAGTGGTGTCATATAAAGATATGGCAGAATTGAGAGCTTTCATAACATTTTCACTTATTCACAAAACATTATCACTTATAAATTCAAACAACATGCATAATGATAAACGCATAAACTTCTGTGCTTTTCTTCTTTAAATTCCGCAGCTACTTCATTAAATTTCCTGCAATTTCATGACTCTGTTACAGGCCAGGTCATATATTTTATTGTAATTTTTTTTAAATTAATTAATTAATTAATTAATTATTTTTAGCTGTGTTGGATCTTCGCGTCTGTGCGAGGGCTTTCTCTAGTTGCGGCGAGCGGGGGCCACTCTTCATCGCGGTGCGCGGGCCTCTCACTATCACGGCCTCTCTTGTTGCGGAGCACAGGCTCCAGACCCACAGGCTCCAGACCCGCAGGCTCAGTAATTGTGGCTCACGGGCCTAGCTGCTCCGCGGCATGTGGGATCTTCCCAGACCAGGGCTCGAACCCGTGTCCCCTGCATTGGCAGGCAGATTCTCAACCACTGCGCCACCAGGGAAGCCCATTTTATTGTAATTTGCTGCAGAAAATTTTTACATTCTATGTAAGTTGATCCCCGTCATTTTTTCTACTTTGATGAAATTTAGGAGCTTTTAAATTAGCATATATTTTGACATTTTCAGTGGCTCTCATATACACTTAAATTGTTCTTTTCTTACAGCTTTCTCATAATATATTATTAAATAAGTTGAGGAAGTGATCTCATTTACCGTGTTGATTTTTTTTCATTTAGTATCGACTATATTCCCCTTGGTAGGAATCTACTTGTAATTCATATATTGAAATATTTGTCTTTCATTCTAATGTAATCAATCAATCATCTGATAACTCAACAAACATGTATTTAACCCCTACTTTGTTGGAGGCACTCTTCTAGGTGCCAAGAATATAACAGTGAACAAAATAATTCCTGCCCTCATACAGCTATTATGCCTTCCTAAGAGTAAGCGTTTTTTTACGAAATGTATTCTTTTAAAGATAAAATTTAGTTGCACTCTTTTATTCAACCTCTTCTGAGTAAAGTTTCGGTCATTTATGAGCACAGTTTTCCCACAAAATATACTTTAAAATCACAATAATTTAAAATATATTTCATATCTTTCTTGTATTTTATTTTTCCAGGGCTCTCTTTTCAATTTTTCTTTCCAACACCTTGTGTTATAAATGTCTCTTCTTATATCTAAACTGTGTGGTAAAATCATTGGCACACAGCAGAATACTCTATAGTTTTACCATTGAAAATATGAATATCAATGTTTTTAAATACTCAGTCTTGTACCTTTATGTTTGAGATAATTTGGGTTGATAATTTTGTGGCTGAGATTGCAAGTTGTCCCCAACATACATTTCCCCCCCTCTTCCTTCATAGCTGAAGCTTGCCCTTTTTGGGTTCTTCTTGTTCACTGGCTGGACCATAGACCAGACACTGAAGCTTAATCAACCATATGCGACCATGAAGTGGAAGCCATATAGTGACTATGGCCCAGCAGCAAGAGAGAAGGCATTTGGATCCCTAACGATTATGCAGGCATCATGCCAGCCCTGGGCAGGTAGCACTCAGATTCTGTTTGCCGGAAAGAGAAAACCCCTGTGTTGCTTACAACATTGTCATTTGCGAATTTCTATCCGTTGCAGACAAATCTAGTCTTCTGTGATGCATACTCCATAATGTATTTTCATAAATTTAACAGTCTTTGCTAGATCCTATATAATTCTGACCACCCTGATTATTTACTGAAGATGATGAAAATTTCAGCTATGTCACATGACTGTTACTGACAACAGCATGATTCCCCAGTTCAACACCTGGAGATTTTTGTGAAAAACGAAAGCACAACCTTTTTTGACATCATTTTCACATAATCATAGATACCTAGAAGAAAAAAAAAACAACCAAATGAACCATGTGCAAAATAGCAAATGACTGGTGATAATAAAAATATTTGTATGAATAAAGAAAGGCAAAATTAGGAAAGTGAAACAACAGACAAATATGTTGGTACAGGCGGCTACCACCAAGCAGGCAGGGAAAAGATGCAACTAGAGTGTTTGATTAGTTAAGTCACATTAAGTTGCCCACAACCTTTACTTATTTTTATCAAATAGGATGTTGAGAAAATGTTCACTTCGTAAAATCACAGTAAAAATTGTGACTTGTGTTTCATAATTTGTGTAACTGAGTTAATGTAATTGTTGCCATTTTATCACTTTTCTCAGAGTTAAATTTTGCCTCCCTTCACTTTTCCGGGAAATCAGGATTCACATATTCCCCACTCTTCCTTTTTTCCCCCTTCTGCTTGATGCTGTCTTAGGCATGAAATTGTACAAGGGGTTCACCTTCATTTTCTAACCAAGCGCTTGTACATTAAATACTAGATCCATCATGTGTCATGCAACTATCACATGATGCTGATTATTTTTCCAAATTCCAGGGATTTACAACCACTGCTTAATTGCTTGAGAGCATTTTTAATCCAGGGTGGTTAACATTACTTCAACGACGACATCATTTAATTGGCAACACTGTAGGATTACAAGCAAAAGCAAGCCTTGCACCAGAGACATCAAGTCTACCAAAAAAATAAATAAAAGAGAATGAAACCATCAAGTTTTAAAAGCTGATGTGAAAAGTGCCTTATTTAGTTCAAATAAACTACTATAAAATAATCCTTTAAAACACGTAAATTAAGAGCCAAGCACCTAAAAGTGAAGATAACATCTAGCTGAGAGAGATAGTTTATATTCTGTTGGATGGTGGGATTAAATAACACGAAGACTCAAAATATACCTATGTATAAAGAGTTTGGTTCCCAAAACAATTTTGAAATATTTACACCATCTCTAAGGGAATGGCTGGAATATGAACAAAATACCCTATTTAAAAGAGCTTCAAAGAGCATATCTATTGTTGCAATTAATTTATTACCTGACATGTTGAAGAAATTACAAATGTAGAAGTCTATGGTACTAGATAAGTCTAGACCAGAAATTATATTACAATTTTTGATTATCAATAAACAAAACTGTTTAAGAGATTCACATGGGGAAAAAAAATGCTTTTAGTTTGGATGCAACTGAGCAAAAGTACAGCCCAAACTTGTTTTTTAGCAAGACAAAACAGAAGTTCAAGTTACATATTAAATCTTGATTTTGACTTAAAATTTTAGGAGGTTTTAATAGACTGCTAAAGCAGCAGAGCCAGTGTCATACCCTGATACCACATTAACTAACAATATGATCAGAAACCCATTTATTCCATAAATACAAAGTATTAAAATTTTACTGACTTTATTTTAGCTTTCACTACTTTCATTAACTTTCTTTTTTTTAATTGTGCACAATTCAGTACACAGAGGTATGTATGGAATTGCTTATTGGTAGTATGGTATTGTGAAAAGTGGTTAGTCAGACTGTCCTGGGTTCAAATCAAGGTCTTTGCCATCTGTATGATTTCGAACAAATTGTTCATCTCCGCTTGCCTTAATTTTTTTAAATAAGAAGAATAATAATATTTCCTTCATAAAGTCATGCGAGGAGGAGCATATAAGGCTCAGAGTCTCAAATGAGAAGTGGGCACAAAAGTCAACTCTACCCTCACTTACTCTCACTTGCTTACTTTCTTTTATGTCTTTGAGCAGCAGCCCAAGGAAGAAAAAATAAGAAGACACATTTCTGGATGAATTGCTAACTTCTTCCCTCTCTTTATCCACCAGTGTTCTTGATACACTGCAAGGAAACTTAAGGAATTTGAAAACTCTTATTTTCCATGTCAGAAGCTATTACATCATCCTACTTGCAACAACATGTGCTAATCTTCTCCAGGTGTGATGAATTCTTGGGCCAACTAGAAGAAACGTCATAGGCTTGGAAAGCTAGAAAAGAACGCATATTTAAGTTTTTCAAAGTATTACCTCCATCACAACAATAAAGAAGGAAATGCAGAGTGATTGAGTTGTAAGGACAGGAGGTAATATGGCTATGCTTTTGAAAGGATACTCAGTCAAACAATGGGGAGGAAATGGTATTATCTGGATCCAAAGCCCTTGCCAAGCAGACCTTGGCAGACACGGTGAATCAGTCCCTTATTAGATCTGTCCGTCTCAGCTGCACCTTGTGCTTTAGAGTTTAGATACATCTACTCCTCCCACAGTCACAATGAAAAAAATCTATAAGAAGAGGCTATTTAACAATTAGATTCCCCGGGATGTGCCCATGAATAATCTCCTTCAATTCTTCACAGTTTCCTCCCAATACATTGGAAGAGTGTCTACATCTAAGTTACAGTTTTTTAATTTTAAAAATTAATTACATATTAGGTTCTGCATTACTATGAGCTTCACTACTCTTTATGGAGAATTAACATCCAGTTCAAAACAGCAGCCTCACTGATTTAACCTCTCATGGCCCTATATGATTGATAGGAGACTCGTTTACACCAATACTTTCTTATTCTGTTTGAGGAATATCAAAGATTTATGAATTCAATTTAGAAAATTTTGATCTCTAACCATACTTTTTAAACACCTTCCCAAAATCAATTAGCTCATTTTCAATTAATTAAACCCATGAAACCAGGAAAAACATTAATGTTGATCATATCTCAAGAAGCTGATACACTTCAAGAAGCTGATTTTTGGCTTCCATGTGTCTTCTCTTATAACATTAATCTCTACCCTGCTGTTCTAAATATTAATGCTCATATTTAAAGGTAGAGGCACATACATCTTAAAATGTATTTTAAAATTTAACCTGTGAAATCAATGTTTTAAAGACTATATTATGTCACAGTAAAATGTTTATTTTGCCCATGGAGCAGTTCCAATATGACACTAAGGACATTTAGCATTTGAGCAAACCAATTCTTGTAAAGAATGCTAATTTTGTCTTCAAGCTTCCTGGAAAGCATAGTGTGTTCTGGCTCCCTTTTCAGATGCAAGTGATAGCTTCTTAAGCATTATTCTTAGAGAAATGACTTTTCTTGGCTCCCTTTTTGATCCCAGCTCTGGAGAGATAAAGATGCATCTTACCCTAGTATACACTGGGTCATACCTTTACCAGATTGCAAAGCCCAGGTAAGACCCATATGTGTCCCAGTGTGTTACCTTCCACCTAAAAAACCAGCTATCACCCCCTCCACCCTCAATGTGCTTCTTCTGAGGGAATAAAAAGAAGGTGAGATGGTAAGGGTGGCCACTGCTGAATGCTTTAAGTGGGCAAGTGACCTTCAACAGGTTAGAGTAGCATAAAAGAACACTGGATTAGCACTGAAAGGAGAAGAAAACCTAAATTCTCCCAACAACATTTATTCCCTAGCTATGTGACTCTTCTAGTCTCATTTTGTTCTTATGCAAGGATAGAAAGCCAAATCATCACTGGTGACATCCTAAAAGCTAGCAGAGGGTAAAATGAGAACATCTAGAAGGGCAATGATTCAGACCGGGCAGGGAAATGGACTTTAAGAAGTCTTTACTCCAGAGACACAGGACTCAGTTGAGTGATGAAGATGTTGGAACAGACAGAAGAGATGGTATACGTGCAGAGTTACTGTGAGGATTAACAAGGTGATATCCAAAACAATTATCCCCAGTGCTTGGTGCTCAACATCAATTCTTTCTCTCCTTAATCCAACAAGACAGAGTTTGCTTTTGATAAACGTGCTACCAACCTCATTCTTAGCACACAAAAGAGCACCTTAGAATTATGGAAAAGCATGGTCAGGGCCAGCTTCATGGGCATATAATCTGTGCTGTTGAACAGAACCCCACACTCACAAGGGTCCTGAGCTTGGTTTAATGTTCTGCTGTCGCCATCTTGAAATTCTTAATAATTTTGAACAAGGTACCCCACATTTTCATTTTGCACTGGGTCCCACAAATTATGTAGTCATTCCTGGGTACGGTATCAGACAATCCAGATTTGTGTTGATCAGACTGATTGACATCCTGGTTTTCTTACTTCCTGACTTCATGAACTTCTTGAGTTTCTTTTTCTACAGCTTTAAAATGGAAATATCAATGAAACCTATGCATTTGTGGGGGTCAAATGAATTATGACTGGAAAACTAATTTTTATTCTGTAAAGTATTGCAGAAATCAGTAGGCAATAGGTTAGCTACTGAGACCCTTGTGTATAAAGTTACTATTTTGAATGACTTTAAATATCTGGAAATTAGTACATGACTACTGCTCTTGCCTCTCTCTTTTTTCTTTTTCTTCCTTCTCCTTGTTTCCTTTTCAGTTGATCTCACACTATATGCCAAATACGTCACATAGTGCTGAAAATGTAGGTCCAGGAAGACAGAGGTCCTTCCCTCAACGAGTTTGTACTTATATAGAGGAAATAGAAACATAAACTAACAATGACAGTGAATTGTAATAGGTATATCATAGAGATACAATGAGAACGGTGATTCAGATAAGGGAAGTGCTGTGGGTGGAGATAGCTCAGGGAAGTCTTTCCCAAAAGAGTTGACACTAAGAGAGGGGAAAGATTCAGATGCAGGAAGGAGGCATTGGGAGAAAGAGAAAATGCATGTGCAGTCATAAAAGCTTGAAACACATGTCGATTATGGAGAAGCAAAAGTAGTTCTATAAATCTGTGCAAAAGATGTACATGGAGAAGTGGAGGATGCCAAACAAGATAGACAAAGGCTGGAGGCAAAGATATTAAGGGATAAACCAGAATTTTAACTTCATCCTGAACTTTCCTTGAAAATTATAGGAAGGTAATGAAAGTAAAGAAATGATATGGTCAGATATATGCCTTAGGAAGATGTGTAAAGATGAATGATAATGGAACCTGAAGGGAAAACCTTTCCTAGAATAGCTCATATCTTGGGCAAAGGTAAGAATTATATGTGGAAGCACAGCCGACTCTGCTGATGCTCTACAGTGGTAATTCAGAGCAAGCTTCAGGCCCTCACGGAAGATTTTATTGAACAACTGTTCTAGCGCAGGTACTCTGTTATATCCAGAGAATATAGAGATAACTAAGAGGCTTCCTCTTCTCAAGAAAGGTAGAAAGCAATGTAGGGAGTACAGTGAGGGTGCCATACGCATGATATTGAGAACAGATGAGGTGCACCTAACCTTCCTAGGGACATAGATAGTCTTTCCCGAAGACCTGACACGAAGTTTCAGAGGAATCTCCTGAACTGAGATTTACAGGATCAAAGGGGTTAATCAGACATGGCATAAGGTTAAATTAGAGGAAGAAAATGTTCTAAGCAAAGGAGGTAACGTATGAGAAGTGAGAATTTATACTGACCGTGTACAGCCTTGTCTAGGGGAGAGGTGATAAGGTACTGAACCAGGACACTGACTACAGGGACAGAAAATAAAAAGAAAAGCCCGATTTATGAAATGTTTAAGAAGTATTGGCAGCACTCGGTTATTATTTGGATGTGTGCAGTGGCGGGAGGAGGGATGCAGTACTACTCACAACACTTCTGACACCAAAAGTGTGCTCTTTTTTTTTCCCCACACCAATCAATTCTTCAACTCTCTGAACACCAGCTGGGGGTCCTATAAGTTACTTGTGACACCCGGAGATAGTGCAGACCACTCAGGTTAAAGGCTCAGTCCCACGAGGCTGTCCCCCACTTTAGACACCAGTCACAAGTCCAAGCTTCCGATCCTTCTGACCAACCAGCTATAAATCAAGGGTTCCCACGACCCCCTCCCAACATTTGATGATTTGCTCACAGAACTCGGGAGAAGTTTACTTACTATTACGTGTTGATTATTACAACTCAGGAACAGGCAAATAAAAGAGATGCATGGGCAAGGTATGGGGGCAAGGACACAGAGCCTTCAGGCTCTCTGGGAACACCCTACCCTCTCAGCACCACAAGAGGTTCACCAAACTGAAAGCTCTCTGAATCCTGTTGTCTAGGGGCATTACGGAAGTTCCATTACGTAGGCATAATCAGTTACATCATTGGCCGTAGGTGATTAACTCTATCTCTAACCCCTCTCCCCTCTCAGAGGTTGGAGAGGAAGTGGGGATGCTGAAAGTTCCAATCTTCTAATCATGTGGTTGGTTCCTCCGGCAACCAGCCCCCATCCTGACGCTATCCAGCGGTCCACCAAGAGTCACTGCACTAGCATAAACTCAGGTGTGGCTGAAAGGAGCTTGTTATGAATAACAAAGATGCTCCTCTCACTGCTCTCAGGAAATTCCAAGAGTTTCAAGAGCCCCGTCTGTACCAGGAACCAGAGAAAAAGACCAAATATGTCCTTATTATATCGCAGTATCACAGGGCAGGGTGGGGAGGAGATTTCTTTTCCATCTTGCCTTTTTCACTCCCTAATGCCAACAACCACAAATAATTGCCCAATCTATTAATTTAGGTAAGTTCTTTTCCTCCCCAGGTTGTACTTTAGGAAGAGGAACTATGATTTAAATCTATAATCACTACAAATTTACATATCTATAGTCACATTTATCTTGAAATCCCAGCATAACCTTGGTTGTTCAAGGGTAGCTCTAGGGAATTCCCCGGTGGTCCAGTGGTTAAGATTCCACCTTCCAACACAGCGGGCACGGGTTCTGGGAACTAAGACCCCACATGCCACATGGTGAGACCAAAAAAAAAAAAAAAGGTAGCTCTAGACATAATCGTGGACAAACACATCCTTTTGTCAAACAACTCCTTACTATTAACTTGAGACATCATATGTAAGGCATGAAGCCATCTCCTTTCTCAGAACAATTTCAAGGGGTTCCACTGTGGAATCGCAGAATTTCAGGGCTGGAAAGCATCTTGTTATAAAACCCAAATATTTGGGACACTCTGCAATTTAAGCTGTATCCACATTTTCATGAGACCGATAGGCTAAAGAGCAAGGGTCACTTGCTTTGACAAGTTTATCTTCAATTCCTGGTTCTGAGAAATAAGATTTTGAGAAGCTGGGAACAAAAATATGTGACTACTGATTTCACAGCTCCCTGCGCTTTCAAATTCGCTTTCCTACTTTGTCAAACAACTGTCAAATCAAGGTTGATTTTTTTTTCCTCCTCATTTAAATGTCTCTCATGCTTTCTGATATGAGAATCATGCTAAAATGAAATTAGTCACTGTTTGTTCTCATTTTGCCTAGCTTTTTTGACAGGAAAGAATAATATAGCCTAAAAGAAATACACACTCAAATGGGTGAAGTGGGAATATGAGTCATGGGGAATGAAACTGTTCTATCAGAAACAATAAGAATGACTGTTATATAGTTTATTAACTAGAAACTTACAGATTATCTTATGAAATTTCATTTTTAATATTGAGAACATTCAATGGGGGGATGACATAATATTTAAAAGCCCTAACTCCAGAGGTAGAATCGGTGTGGTTTAAAAAAACTATTCAACAAAACATAATTTATCAACTGTATATGGGACAAACCAAAACCTCCTTTTCTCTTCTAGAAAATGAGTTACCTTACTGGAAAATGATTGCTTAGAACATTCCTTCTTTTAGAATCCAAAGGAATCTGTAAGTATAGAAAGTCACATGGACTTATTCAACCTAGAAAACATGTACACACACAAACACACACACACACACTCCACTCATATAGACACCCATGTCATACCAAATTTAAAGCCTTTACCATTTGGAGCAAGGAAAAAGAAGGAAAAGGCTTTACATGTTGAAACAAAAGGAAAATGACAAGTCATTTTTTGGTATTTAATAAGCTAATCATAGATTTCTGACATAAACTCACGATTATAAATGCAAGGTATCTTTCTAATGCATCATACCAGATATGCCGTAAATTCTGAAACATGAGATCAACCAATGGCTAAGGTCAGAATAAAAACCATGGCTGAATACATGGGATGACAGCCTAAGAACAGACTCCTGTGAATAAATAATAGTTAAATGTCACATGTTTAGTTATGTTAATATTGTAGTTTACTTACTTTCCAAAATTACATTCATTCAATGAATATGTGAAGACCCTACTACATGCTAGAATTATTATTCTGTTTGTAGCAAGTTCAGGGTCATAAATAGGTGCTGAGAAATAATCTCTTCCCTAAGAGATTTGGTTTCACTCACTACTGATTTTGTGCTATTATCTGTTGTTTTTAAAATTGATAAATGTTTACCACATTCAGTAACATTTTCCAGACTTCCAGACAGATGAATTCATAGCATACACATTCACTTCCTCTGGAAAACACAATTCGAGCTTTTATTTCCAGAGAATATAGAGTAAGTTTATTTTTAAGGAGAATTAATGAAATAAGAAAACGATTGCTTCACCTAGGAGTCTAGACTCAAAGCCACGATAATCTAGAGAACTTCAGGGACGTATGTCTTTTTCCACAGGGACCTGCTCCAATTAAAATGAATCTACTCTCCTGTAAAGCTCTCTTTATCCAGATACCACCAAATTAATGAGAAATCCACTACCTGCTCTGGCCTCATCAAACAGTCTTTCAGGACAAATTCCTCTATGTTCGCTGTTTTATATGTTGACTTTGTAATGAATTTTTGTACAGATATTTTAAAATAATAGTCTTATTTCTTTTTACCTGTTCTACTATAGTTTACTGGAAAAGAGGAAAATTATGTTAAGAATGTAATTTCCTGGTTTCCTTGTCTTGTTCTTTGTGGGTATCTATGTTTTGTTCATCTGCCTTGTCCTCACTTGAGGGCAAGGAACATATTTATGGTTTTATGTTGCACTATAACTAAAATATCTTTTAAAACCATAATTCATTTGTTTACTACTCCTCTGGGATTATATAGATTTATTTAGATATGTTTATATTACACGTATCTACTAATATTAACATAGACATTAGTGATTTTATATTGTGTCAAATAGCTACTTAATTAAGGCTTCCAAAGATTGACAATATGGAATTGGAATTCTCTAAATTTGTGTCTACAGAGATTGCTGGTGAAATTAGATTGTGACATATACTAACTAGTGTTAAAGACTCAACAAAAGAATCTTGTTAATGTTAATTCTTTCTCAATTATTCAATGTTTTATTAAGTAACTTGATTACTGTATCTATTCCTAAAGAGGCTATTTGATCCCTCTCCCAATTTGACTTGATTTCCTCAACAACTTGTCCAAAGTCACACAGCCAAGGACAACCTAGAAGTGGGCTTGAATCTGTATATCTAAAAAGCTTGCACTTTCACACTGGGCAGAATTACATCAATGCTTTTTTCTCCCATCTCCAGTCATGACCTGCTTCTTTTTCTATATTTTAAACATAAGTGAATAGCAATCTAATTTACCAAGTCACCCAAGTCAGAAATCAGGAAGCCATCTGGGGATGCTCCCTCTTCCTCAGAGACCATTTATAATTAGTCCCAAAGATCAGTAGAGTTTGCTTCTTTAACATTCCTGGTACCTGACCCTTTCTTCTACCTCTACTGCCTTAGATAAATTCCTTATCTAAATTAAAGTTCTCCTCTCTCTCTCACCTACTCCCCACTACCAAACCTCCTTATCATAAACAAATGATCTGTAAGGCAAAACTAACTTCCCAGACAACACACACACACATACACCACACCATAAAATTCAAGGTAAAGTTCAATTTCATTGGTATGCCATACATTGTTCTCTATGACCCAATCCCTGCCTATCTCCCCCTGGCTTTTTCCAACCTATTACACCCTATTCTTTATTCTCCAATCATATTAAATCACTCCTTTTTTCCCTGAGTATGTCAAGGGTTTTTATGTTTCTGAAACTGTGTTCAGCTACTCCAATTATCTGAATGTGCTTTGCTTTTCCAAATCTTTTCAGGTCAAACAGTGCTTCCTGTGTGAAGCCTTCTGTGAGTCTCCCCTTTGGGGACATTGTGATTGACTGCACAACATTAATCTCACCCCAAATTATTGGCTTAAATTAGTATTATCTCATTGCTGTATTCTATACGGCTTCAGGATAATGTATGACACAACTCCAGCCGAATTTAGTTTCCTTGTTATTTTACAAGATTAACATCTTTTACAAAGCTTTAATTTCTTGAATGGCAATAAATCTATGACATTCATTTTTGTAGTGGCCATATATGTAACTCTTATATGGTAGGTACAAGACCATATATGTAATTATTTATAATAGGCACTGTCATTTAGTAAGCAGAATCATATTTGTATTTGACATATGATAGACTGTCATGTAGAAGACTCAATCATAGTTGCAACTGCCATGTAGTATGCACTTAATGTTCACATAGTAAATTGGTATTTGAGTAGCAGTACTTACATGATAATTTGTACAAAGGTGTGAATTAATCTTAACATTTTTTAGCATAATGCACTTTTACCATGCTATTATCATAGTTAGTGTTTTCACTTAGTGACTTTATCCAGTGTTTTCAGATTCTTAACATTTTTTACAGTAAACTTACCATTTTTCAGACAGCACCATCCTGAAAAAGATCTCCTCCATCCATGCCATTATACTATTTTCTGCTTTCATGAAATTCAATTACTAAATCAGATTGTGTCACGTTTGCTTCAATGTATCAGTACTTTTGATAGCTTTACTGAAGTATAATTGATATATTAAAAACTACACATATTTAATGTATACAGTTTGATGATTTTAGAAATAAGTATACAACCATGATATCATCACCATAATCAAGGTAATAAACATATCCATCACCCTCCAAAGTTTCTTGTGTCCTTTGTTTTTGTTTTGCCTTTGTTTTTGTGTGGTAAGAACACTCAACGTGAGATCTGAACGTGAGGGTACTCTTAACAAATTTTTAACTGCACAATATTGTGTTAACTACAGGTACTATGTTAAACAGCAGATCGCTAAACCATATTCATCTTGTGTAACTCCATAACTTTATACTCATGGAGTAACTACTCCTCATTTCCCCTTCCCCCCATCTCCAATCACCATACTATTTTTTGCCTCTATAAGTTTGACTATGGCTGGTTTTTTTCTTTAATTTAACAATTTATTTAAACTAAAACAAATAAAACAAAACAAACACGGTTCATCCATTTCTCCCACCCTCTCCTACCTCAGCTGACAACCAATCTGTTCTCTGTACCTATGAGCTTGTTATTTTTCTTTTAGATTACACATATAAAAAAATCATACAGTATTTGTATCTGTCCGACTTATTTCACCTAGCATAATGCCCTCAAAGTCCATCCATGGTGTCTCAAATGGTATGACTGCATTCTTTCTATGGTTGAATAATATTCCATTATATATATATATATATATATATATATATATATATATATATATGTATGTATATGCAACATATCTTCTTATCTTCTTTATCCATTCATCTATTGATGAACAATTTAGGTTGTTTCCACATCTTGGCTACTGTAAATAATGCTGCAATAAACATGGGGGTGCATATATCTTTTCAAGTTAGTCTTTTTGTTTTCTTCAGATAAATACCCAGAAGCAGAATTTCTGGATCATATGGTGGTTCTATTTTTAATTTTTTGAGGAAGCTTTATATTGTTTTCCATAGTGGCTACACCAATTTTCATGCCCAGCAACAGTGCACAAGTGTTTCCTTTTCTCCACATCCTCACCAAAACTTACTATTTCTTGTCTTTTTGATAACAACTAACATAAAACATAAAATGTGGTGTGGGAAAATAAAAATGTTAAGCTATAAAATGGGATTAAACTTGTTATCAACTTAAAATAGACTGTTATAAATTTTTATATGTAAGTCTTATGGGAGGGACTTCCCTGGTGGTGCAGTGGTTAAGAACCTGCCTACTAATGCAGGGGACACAGGTTTGAGCCCTGGTCCTGGAAGATCCTGCATGCTGTGGAGCAACTAAGCCCACGCGCCACAACTACTGAGCCTGTGCTCTAGAGCCCACAGGCCACAACTGCTGAGCCCACATGCCACAACTAATGAAGTCCATGTGCCTAGAGCCTGTGCTCCGCAACAAAGAGAAGCTACTGCAATGAGAAGCCCACGCACTGCAACAAAGAGTACCCCTGCTTGCCACAACTAGAGAAAGCCCGCATGCAGTAACGAAGACCCAACACAGCCAAAAATAAATAAATAAATAAATTTATATTTTAAAAAAAAACCTTATGGGAACCAAAAAACAAACTCTATGGTAAATATACAAAAGATAAGGAGAAAGAAATATAAGCATACCACTAAAGAAAGTCATCAAACCACAAAGGTAGAGAGCAAGAGAAGAATAAAAGAACAGAGTGGAACTATAAAAAATAGCCAGAAAACAATTAACAAAATGGCAATAAACACATACTATCAATAATTAAATGTAAAGATATTGAATTCTTCCATCAAAAGACATAGAGTGGCTGAGTTGATTAAAAAAAAAAAAGACAAATCTATATGCTGCCTACAAGAGACTCACTTTAGATGTAAACACACACAGACTTAAAATGAAGGGATGGAAAAAGATATTCCATGCAAATGTAAACCAAAAGAAAGCCAGAGTAACTATATTTATATCAGACAAAATAGACCTTAAAACAAAGACTGTAATAAGAGACAAGGAAGGGCATTACATGATGACGAGGGGGTCAATCTCACAAAAGGACATAACATTTGTAAATATTTACTCACCCTACAAAGGAGCACTTAAATATATAAAGCAAATATTAACAGACCTAAAGGGAGAAATTGACAGCAATACAATTATAGGGGATTTAAATATCCCACTTACATCAATGAATAGCTCATCCAGACAGAGAATCAATAAGAAAACATTGGCCTTAAATGACACATTAAACAACATGGGCTTACCAGATTTTTACAGAACATTCCATCCAAAAGCAACAGAATACACATTCTTCTCAAGTGTACATGGGACATTTTCCAAGATAGATCATATGTTAGGCCACAAAACAAGTCCACAAATTTAAGAGGGTTTTAATCCTCTTAAATCATATCAAGCACATTTTCCAACCACAATGGTATGAAACTAGAAATTAATGACACAATAAAAACTGGAAAATTATCAAATATGTATAGATTAAACAACATACTAATGAACAACCAATGGGTCAAAGAAGAAATCAAAAGAAAAATTTAAATGTATCTTGAGAAAAATAAAAATGAATATGTAACATACCAAAGTTTATAGGATGCAGCAAAAGCATTTCTAAGAGGGACATTCATAGCGATAAGTACATACTCCAAGAGACAAGCCTCAAATAAACAACCTAACTTTATACCTCAAGGAACTAGAAAAAAAGTAAAAGCAAAGTTTGAAGTTAGTAGAAGAAAGGAAATAACAAAGATCAGCACAGAAATAAGTGAAACAGAGACTAAAAAGACAACAGAAAAGATTGATGAAACTAAGAGCTGGTTCTTTGAAAAGATAAACAAAATTAATAAACATTTAGCCAGACTCATCAAGAAAAAAAGAGGGAGGACTCAAATAAATAGAATCAGAAATGAAAGAGATGTTACAACCGACACCACAGAAATACAGAGGATCATTAAAGACTACTATGAACAATTATATGCCAACAAATTGGACAAACTAGAAGAAATGGATAAATCCCTAGAAACATACAATCTACAAAGACTTAATCATGGTGAAATATAAAATCTGAACAAATTGATTACTAGTAATGACATCATATCAGTAATCAAAACCTCCCAAGAAACAAAAGTCTATAAGTTTGACTATTTTAAACACTTCATATAAGTGGAATCATGTAGTATTTTTCTTTCTGTGACTGATTTATTAGTTCAATTAGCATAATGATAAATTGAAACCCTGTTCACTCTTGGTGGAAATGTAAAATGGTGCAGTCACTAGAGAAAACAGTATGGAAGGTGCTAAAAAAAATAAAAACAGAACTGTCCTATGATCCATCAATTACAATTTGGGCATATAACCAAAAGAATTGATATCAGGATCTCAAAGAGATATCTGCACTCACATGTTGATTGCAACATTTTTTAGAATATAAGATATGAAAACAACCCAAATGTCTATTGACAGATGAATGTGTAAAGAAAATGTGATACATACATACAATGGAATATTATGCAGCCTTCAAAAAGAATAAATTCCTACCATTTGCAGCAACAGGGATGGACCTAGAACACATTATACTTCAGTTTATTCTTAAAAAGTTGATTTGACACTATGCTGCCCCATTTCAGTTATGTGGAATTCTAGCTACTGCAGTACCTACCTAGCACTAGTGGTATTGCTCTAAACATTCATTCATTCAAACGATAGTTTTTGTGCACCCACTATTTACTTGACAGGCATCATGGGTATGTGTGTGTGTGTGTATATATATATATATATATATAGAGAGAGAGAGAGAGAGAGAGAGAGGTCATTTTGGTTCTCAAATTTCTTACAGTATAAAAGATAAGAAAGAAATAGAACAGCTTGGCATTAGTAAAACCATATAAATGTTGGAGGTCGATATACTTAGATTCAAACCTTGGTCTTAACTTCTTAACCACCAGATCTTGAGCACATTACATCAGGTCTGTGAGATTCTCAGTCTCTCCAAGTGTAATCTGGGGTGAATGCTAGGGTTACTACAAGATTGTATGTCTGTGAAAAGTACTTTGCATTGTACCTGACCCTTAGAAAGAAATCAGTAAGAGGTAACATTACAATAGAACTATTTACAGGCAGTCATGTGACAAAAGAAGAAGATGGTCAAGGGAAGAAATAAGAGGCTTTATGGAGGGAGTGTTATGATAAAGTAGTGGACTTTTCTAGGAAAGGAAGGGAAAAAACTCAGGTGGAGAAAGCAACATGAGCAGAGGCATAGATACTCACATGAGTGGGGAGCAGACAACAATTTGGTGTGGCCAGCATTTATGCCAGCAGATTGGCTAAGTTCTAGTACCTTATTGTTGGGCATTTATATGTGTCACCTAATGAAAAGTAGATAAGGTTTATGCATAATTAAGGAAGTTAACAGTGACCTTTACCTAATGCCCAGGCCTCAAATACACAGAAAATATGGAAGGCTATCATCTCTCTTAAGATGTGCCACGTGGTATAGAGTTCTGTGTCATATTAACCAATATACCTTTTTTAGACATCTAGAGAAAGTGCTGACTTGCTTGGTTTATTTATTTATTTTTTTCTATTTCTTGCTCAGTCAGTCTCCAGTCTTGTCCTCTCAAATTCATTCTCTACTGCAGCTAAAGTGGCCAGCCAATCTAAATTACAAACATGGTATGTTGACCACACTATTTAAAACCCTTTAATGGCTTCTCATGATGTTAAAAATATGAAATTTAAACTTCCTAGCAAAAATGTCCTCCATGGCATATTTGTTACATCTCTCTCCAGCCGTAACGTTTTTGCCTTTTCTTGCTTTTGCACTTTGCAATAAAGGACCAAACTGGGCTCTGGTAGTTCAAGATGGCAGAAGAGGAAGAGCCTAAATTTACCTCCTCCCATGGATATAACAAATATATAGCTACATATGGATCAGTTTCCTCTGAAAGCAATCTGAGAGTTTGCTGAACACCTACTCCACTACAGAGGATAAAAAGGACCACATCAATATGGGTAAGAGAGACAGAGAAATGCTCTTGCCAAAAATCCCACCCCCAATGTGGCAGCACACAATAGGGAGGGATCTCACCAGACAGGTACTTTTCTCGGGGGAGCAATGGATTTACACCCCAACCTCTGGGATCTACACCAGAGAAATAAGTGCCTAAAATTTCTGGCTTAGAAAACCAATGAGGCTGACATCCAAGTGCTATAGGAAATGGAGAATCTCCTCTTAAAGGGCTCACACATGGTCCCACTTGCCCCAAGACCCAGAGAAACAGAAGCAGTTGAAAAGTGCTAAGACTACACAGGAAAAAGAGTCATTTGCAAATCTAAAAGCATTGGCTGGAAGATCGGGGGATGATAACAACACTTCCCGGAGACAGAGGTGCTGGTTGGTGCCACTTGTGCTCCCAGGAGGCGGGGACGTGGTCCAGGAGTGATTCTGGCACTATCTGGTCCCCTTGCTGAAGCTGAAGGACTCCAGCAGTTGCAGCATTCCCCTGCTCCCTGACTAGGGTGAATGGGTGTGAACAGTCACAACATTCCCCTACTCCATAGCTAAAGTCTCTGTGCAAGTGCAGGTGGCTGCAACACTACCCCATCTCCTGGCTGGGACTGGCAAGTGTGAGTGGTTGCAGCATTAATCCTCTCCCAACCTAAAGCCAACTCAACACTCCTCTGTCCCGTGGCTGGGGCTAGTGAACGTAAGCAGCCACAACATTCTCCTGTTCCTGGCTTAAAGCCAACACATGCACATAGACAAAACACTCTCCTTCTCCGTTGCTGAAGCCCACGGGTACACACATTGAAGTCATTTTCCTGCTGCCTTTCTGAAGCAAGAGAGCAAGTCCCACCCACTCTCCAGCTACCTAGTTAAAGCCAGTTGGTAAGCCCAATCCTCAGGGGACATCCCTTGATTGCCTGGCCCTGGTGGACAAGGGGGCTGGTGTTCCTGACCTCTATGGGAATGCAACAATGGGAAAGATAGTTCTTGGTAGGCCACCACCCCCAGGGCACTGCACAGACAATAGACTGAAGCACAACCCCAGTCTTCCTATGAAAATGGCCTATTTACTTATCCTGAAGCTTTACCCTGAGAGACAGGCTACAGGTTTCCTACACATCTAGAGGCTGAGGAGGCACTTCCAGGAAGATAAGCAGGAAGGCACCAACCTTTCAAACCCACTTGATCTCATTATACCTTGACAAGACTTCCCAGAAAAAAAGCTTATACACTAATCAGGAGCCCCAATTTTTGCAGCTATTGTCTAGGGGACATGAGATCTCTTGATCGGGAGGCCATCAGGAATTAGGATTGTGGCTCCACAGGACTATATATATATATATATATATTTATATATGCATACTTTAAAAGTTGATGCCTGAGGGCCTGGCTTCCAATCAGCCGGAAACCAGGAGCAAAATGAGATTCCTCTCCTTGGAACACTGACAGATCTGGGCACACTCTCAACAACAAGGACATATCAAGAATAAATAAGGTTATACAGACAACCACAAAGACTCTAGAGACAAAGTGCTAGGGCAGGGTTGAATGAAAAGGATCATCACCTACACAAGGCCACTCCTTCAAGACTGAGAGAGATAACAGTTTTGCCTAATATATAGAAACAAACACAGAGAGCCAAGTAAAATGAGGAAACAAAGAAAAATGTACCAAATGAAAGAGCAAGACAGAATGTCAGGAAAAGACCTTAATGACATGGAGATAAGTAATCTCCCTGATAAAGAATTAAAAGTGATGGTCATAACAATGTTCATCAAACTCAGAAGAAGAATGAATGAACACAGTATGAACTTCAACAAAGAGTCAGAAAATATAAGAAAGATCCAATCAGAGCTGAAGAATATAATAACTGAAAAGAAAAATACACTAAAGGGAATTAAAAGCAGATCAGATGATACATAAGAATGAATCACCAATCTGGAAGGCAGATTACTAGAAATCACACAATCACAGAAGAAACAAAAAAGAATTTTAAAAAATTAGGATAGTTTAAGAGACCAGTAGGACAACATCAAGCATATTAACATTCACATTATAGGGATCTCAGAAGGAGAAGAAAGAAAGACAGGAAAAGAGAGGGGGGGAGGGAGGGAGAGACAGAGAGAGAGAAAAAAGGAAAGAAGGAAGGAAGGAACAAAGGAAGGAAGGAAGGGAGAAAAAGAGGAAGAAAGGGAGGAGGGAAGAAAGGGGCAGAAAAATTATTTGAAGAAATAATGGCTGAAAACTTACCTAACCTGAGAAAGGGGACAGACATCCAGGTCCAGAAGCACAGAAAGTCTCAAACAAGATGGACCCAAAGAGGTCCACAGTAATATACATTATAATTAAAATGTCAAAAGTTAAAGACAGAGAAATTTAAAAGCAGCAAGAGAAAAACAACTAATTATGTATAAGGGAACCTCCATAAGCCTATAAGCAGATTTTTCAGCAGAAACTTTGCAGGCCAGCAGGAGTGGCATGATATATTCAAAGTGCTGAAAGGAAAAAACTTACAATCAAGAATACTCTATCCAGCAAGGGTATCATTCAGAATTGAAGGAAAGATAAAAGCGTTTCCCAGAAAAGCAAAAAACAAAAGGAATTCATCACCACTAAACCAGTATTACAAGAAGCATTAAAGAGACTTCTTTAAGTAGAAACAAAAGGCCATAACTAGAAATAAGAAAATATAAAAGAAAAAATCTCACTGATAAAGGCAAATATATAGTAAAGGTATTGAATCAACTAACTATAAAACTATTATAAAAGTTAAAAGACAAAAGTAGTAAAATCAGCTATAACTATGAGTAGTTAAAGAATACACAAAATGAAAAGGTGTAAAATATGACATAAAAACATAAAATATGGGGGAGAGTAAAAATAGAGTGCTTTTAGAATGCATTTGAACATAAGCAACTATCAACTTAAAATAGACTGTTTTATATAGAGATTATTAAATATGAACCTCATGGTAACCACAAACCAAAAACATAATAGAGACAAAAAATTAAGAGAAAGGAATCCAAACATAATGCTAAAGGAAAACATCAAACCGTAAGGGAATAAAACAAGAGAAGAAGAAAGGAACAGAGAAGAATTACAAAAACAACCAAAAAACAATTAACAAAATGGTGATAAGCACATACCTATCAATAATTACTTCAAATGGAATTGTACTAAATTCTCCAATCAAAAGGCATAGAGAGGCTGAATAAATAAAAAAAAACCAAGACTCTCTTATATGCTATGTATAGGAGACTCACTTCAGATCTAAAGACACATACAAGCTGAAAGTGAAGAGATGGAAAAAGATATCCCATGCAATGTACATGAAAAGCAAGCTGGGTTAGTAATACTTATATCAGATAAAATAAACTTTAAAACACAATGTAATGAAAGACAAAGAAGGGCATTTCCTAATGTCAATCCAACAAGAGGATATAACATTTGTAAATATTTATGTGCCCAACAAAAAACTACCTAAATATGTAAGCAAATATTAACAGACATAAAGGGAAAATTGACAATAAAACAATAGTAGGGGACCTTAACACTACACTTACATCAATGGATAGATCATCCAGAAAGAAATTCAACAAGGGAAAATTGGCCTTAAATGAACGTTAGATCAGATGAACTTAATAGATGTATACAAAATATCCCATCCCAAATCTGCCAAATATACATTTTTTACAAGTGCACATGGAGCATTCTCCAGTGTAAATCACATGTTAGGTCACAAAACAAGTTTCAATAATTTAAGAAGATTGAAATCATATCAAGCAGCTTTCATGACAACAGTGGTATGAAGCTAGAAATCAATTACAAGAAGAAAACTGGAAAAAACACAAAGAGGTGGAGGCTAACCAATGTGCTATTAAATAACCAATTGATCAATGAAGAAATCAAACAGGAAATGAACAAAAACCTTAAGACAAATGAATATGGCAGTACACCATTCCAAAGTCTATGGGACACAGCAAAAGCGGTTCTAAGAGGGAAATTCATAGTGATACAAGCCTACCCCTGGAAAAATCTCAAATAAACAACCTAACTTTATACCTAAAGGAACTAGAATAAGAAGAATAAACAAAATCCAAAGTTAGTAGAAGAAAAGAAATGATAAAGTTCAAAGTGTTCAACTGACACCACAGAAACACAAAGGCTCATAAGAGACTACTACAAACAATATACACCAACAAATTGGACAACCTAGAAGACATGGATAAATTCCTAGAAACACACAACCTTCCAAGACTGAATCATAAACAAATAGAAAATCTGAATATACCTATTACTACTAATAAAATTGAATCATTAAACAATAATTAAACAATTCCCAACAAACAAATCTCAAGGACCAAACAGCTTCACATTTGAATTCTACCAAACATTTAAAGAAGAGTTAATACCTATTATTCTCAATTCCAGAAAATTGAAGAAGGAAGTCTTCCAAACTAATTTTACGAGGCCAGCATTATCCTGATACCAAAACCAGACAAAGACACCACCAAAAAAAGAAAATTACAGGCCAATATCCCTGATCAAGATAGATGCAAAAATATTTTTTAAAATGTTAGAAAATCAAATTCAACAATACATTAAAAGGATCACAAACCTGTTCGAGTGGGATTTATTACAGTGATGCAAGGATGATTCAACATGTGTGTAAGTCAATCAAAGTGTTATCCCACATTAACAAAAGATAAACATCATATGATCAGCTCAATAAACACAGAAAAAGCATTTGACTAAAATCAATATCCACTTATGATAAAAACTCTCAAAAAAGTGGGTATAGAGTGAATGGACCTCAACATAGTTAAAGCCATATATGACAAAGCCACAGCTAACATCATACTCAACAGTGAAAAGCTGAAAGCTTTTCCTCTAAGATCAGGAAAAAGACAAGGATGCCCACTATAATCACTTTTATTCCACATAGTATTGTAAATCCTAGCCAGAGCAATCAGGCAGCAAAAAGAAATAAAATGAATCCAAATTTGAAAAGAAGAAATAAAACTATCACTATTTGAAGGTGACATGATACTATAGAGAGAAACCCCAAAGACTCCACCATAAACCTATTAGAACTACTAAATGAATTCAGTAAAATTGCAGGATACAAAATTCATATACAGCAACCAGTTGTGTTTCTATACACTGTCATCATAATAATGAACTATCAGAAAGGGAAATGAAGAAAACAAATCCCATTTACAATTGCATAAGGTTGTAAACTACATAAGGTTCCCTGTACACACCAGGCTCTTTCAAACTTTGTGCATTTTCTCATCTCTCCCATGCACCTTGAATACCCTTTTCCCCATCATTGTCAGCCTAGCATTCTTCAAGACATGTTCAGATGTCTTTTCCTTCCCTGAAACCCAACTTGGATTGAGAGCATATCCTCTGTGCTCCCTTAGAACTTGTGTCCAAGTTACTTGTTTTCATTTCTCTCATTAGAATGTAATTTCCTGAAAGATCTTTTTTTTTTTTTTTGCTTTTAAGTATAGTGATTTACAATGTTGTGTTAGCTTCAGGTGTACAGCAAAGTGATTCAGTTATACATACATATATAACAATTTTTTCAGATTCTTTTCCCTTATAGGTTATTACAAAATATTGAGTATAGTTCCCTGTGCTACCTAGTAGGTCCTTGTTGGTTATCTATTTTATATATAGTAGTGTATATATGTTAATCCGAAACTCCTAATTTATCCCTTCCCCCCCTTTCCCCTTCCTTAACCATAAATTTGTTTTCTATGTCTGTGGCTCTATTTCTGTTTTCTATATAAGTTCACCATTATCATTTTTTTAGATTCCACATATAAGCGATATCCTATGATATTTGTCTTTGTCTGGCTTACTTCACTTAGTATGATAATCTCTAGGTCTATCCATGTTGCTGCCAATGGCATTATTTCATTCTTTTTATGGCTGATTAATATTCCATTGTGTATATATATACCACATCTTCTTTATCCACTCATCTGTCGATGGAAATTCAGGTTGCTTCCATGTCTTGGCTATTGTAAATAGTGCTGCAATGAACATTGGGGTACATGTATCTTTTCACATTATGGTTTTCTCTGGATATATGTCCAGGAGTGGGATTGCAGTTTCTTAATCATTTCTGAGTAAGCCCGGAACAATTACTGCAAAATAGCAGTTCCCAGACTATCTTATTTATTTATAGCCTCTTGAGTTGAAAATATTTTGCATTGAAACTATATATATATATATATATATATATATATATATATATATATATAGACACACACACATCTATATATGTGTGTGTATGATTATATACATACATATTTATATAATCAAGCTGGCATTGAATAGGTTAAAATTAGACCTTCTTGCTGGTTTTGATTTCATGGATTATGGTTAACAGGATGTATAGAGAAAAATTAGTTTACAGCTAATAATACCATTATGAAACACTTCAACAACCAACATTTTCACACACATTAAAACGTCTACCATATGCCAGACCTAGGAGCCTGGGAGAACCTTCCAAGGTAGATAGCCTTGCTTAGCAACTGCTACAGTCCTTTTCTTCTGAGGACAGTGTATATTTTGCAATGACAGAATGTGGTTAGTACTAAGGTCTCCCGATAGCATTTGCATCTCATTATCTGATAAAAGGCAAGAGCACACCTTTATCACACTTGGCCTGTGATCTGATGCAAGGCTAGGAATTTGTTGATAGAGTTGAGCAGATGCCTATCCAGAAAGTCTCTAACTATGATCTTGGCAAGAAATATTCTATGAGAAAGCTAACAGTTTTGCCTCATAATCAATTTTGCCTTCAGGGCTCCAGCAACTCTATTTTTACTCCCATTTTTGCTCCATCTGCACAAGAGTTGAGCTGCTGCCACCAAATCCACCTGATACAATTCATACCATTTTTCTCATCAGTCAGTCATTCCCCATTTTTGTCCAACAGCTTTATAAGAAACTGTATTCTTTGGAAGCCAAGTGCAGTGACTCTCCTTTGTTTTTAAACACTCTTCCTCTGAAAGCCATCTGAGTTTTTCATTTCTTTCTACCTTAGTGCTTCCCCGTGTGTGTGTGTGTGTGTGTGTGCGTGCGCATGTGTGTGTATGTGTAGGATTGTACATTTCTGAGCATTATTAAGACCCTTGCTAGTGTCTCCTATGAGTATGTCTTCACTGAGAGAGTTGTGATATCAGAAATGCCATCTAAACCAGAGTGCAGAAGATATTATCAACCCAGTTTAACCATAGATTGGTTTATCCTTTTGTTCGTTTCTTAGGAGGAAGGAAAATATAAGCATAGTATTTCTACAGGAATTGCACGATAGTCCTTCCATCTCTAAATGAGTGGTTCATCTGCCTGCCAGCAGGGGAATTTATACAAACTGCCCAGCGAGACTCCACCTCTAGACACAGCCTTACTTGGATAGCTCCCCCCAGAGGTATTCAATATTGTGAATATCTCATCCTTTATAACCAATATAAACTTAAGTTTTCTTTGTAATAATTTGCAAGAGAATACTTGCTTTGAAATCTGAAAGAACTGGGTTTAAATCCCCGGTCTGCACTGAAATTTATTATCATGGAAATGATAATACTAACTTCATGTTCCTTCAAGGATTAAATGACAGAATGTATCAAACATAGCAATATATGAGATTTTTTTATAGTTGTCTATAAAATGCCTTTTCCTTAAAATGGAATATGAGGGGAGTCTTTAATTATTTGCAAAAGTCAGAAAACACAAAGGCAAATGAGTTTTGCTCACTAAGGCCAAAAGGTTCTCTGAATCTTAAGCAATACGAAGCAATTACAAAAGACGCAGCAAGAGCCCCTGCATGGTCTAGCAGTCACCGAGGCTGAGCATGGTATGTAGCCAGGAGTCTGCTGTAAGTGGTGAAGAAATAGGCTCTGGAGTTAGGCTACCAATTATAGTCATTTGATCTTGGGCAAAGAACTTTATCCCTCATGCGCTTTAGTTTCCTTATCTCTGAAATAGTTTCTGCCTCATAGGTTTCTTAAGAAGGTTTAGAGTTGATACGTTAAAGCATAGGCAGAAGAGGAACAGGGAAGCAGAAAAATAAAGATGTCATACTGACCAGCTCTCTAGACCTAACAGAGTTTACCTGGACCTGAGCACCGATCTTTCATTTTCATATGACTATTAAGAATAACTATGAACTTTCCACATGCTGAAATTTCATTGGTGTACACAGCACAAAACCGTTCCTCCCAAGTGGTTTCTCTTTTTTTTTTTTTTATACTTTGGGTTTATTTATTTATTTATTTATGGCTGTGCTGGGTCCTCGTCTCTGTGCAAGGGCTTTCTCCAGTTGTGGCAAGTGGGGGCCACTCTTCATCGCGGTGCGCGGGCCCCTCATCATCGCGGCCTCTCTTGTTGCAGAGCACAGGCTCCAGACGCGCAGGCTCAGCATTGTGGCCCACGGGCCCAGTCGCTCCGCGGCACGTGGGATCCTCCCAGACCAGGGCTCGAACCCGCATCCCCCGCACCGGCAGGCAGACTCCCAACCACTGCGCCACCAGGGAAGCCCTCTTTTTTTTAAATTTACTTTATTGAAGTGTAGTTGATCTACAACATTGTGTTAATTTCTGCTGTACAGCAAAGTGATTCAGTTATGCATACATATTCTTTTTTGTATGCCTTTCCATTATGGTTTATTACAGGGTATTGAATATAGTTCCCTGTGCTATACAGTAGGACCTTGTTGTTTATCCATTCTATATATAATAGTTTGCATCTGCTAATCCCAAACTCCAAATCCATCCCTCCCCCACCCCCACTCCCCTTGGCAACCATCTGTCTCTTCTATATATCTGTGAGTCTGTTTCTGTTCCTTAGATAAGTTCATTTGTGTCATACTTTAGATTTCACATATAAATGATATCATATGGTATTTGTCTTTCTCTTTCTGACTTACTTCACTTAGTATAATAAACTCTTGGTCCATCCATGTTGCTGAAAATGGCATTTTTTCATTCTTTTTAATGGTTGAGTAATATTCCATTGTATGTGTGTGTGTGTGTTTGTATGTGTGTATATATATATACACACAACATCTTCTTTATCCATTCATCTGTCAATGGACATTTAGGTTGCTTCCATGTCTTGGCTATTGTATATAGTGCTGCTATGAACATAAGAGTGCTCGCATCTTTTTGAATTATAGTTTTGTCTGGATATATGTCCAGGAGTGGGCTTGCTGGATCATATGGCAACTCTATTTTTGGCTTTTTGAGGACCCTCCACCCTGTTGTCCATAGTGGCTGTATCAATTTACATTCACCCAAACGGTTTCTTTTGCTTAACCCTCTCTTCCCAACTGTTTTTCATAAAAGGCACACATTCTTCCCTAGAAACTTCTAGCATCTACACATTTGATGAAAACTGGGCTCGGAATTTAACTCTTTATTTCACTGGTTTATCTTTTCTCTTGCTTAGTTTTTAATCATGATGACGTACATGTAAAAACCTACAGGGATATTTCCATTCTGTTTTTCATTCTTATCTTTTGACATATTTTAAGAGTTTCAATTCAAATATTTTTGACGAAACAAAAATTCCAAGCTTTTAGATATTCCTTCACACCTTATTCAAATCATCTCAAATCATAGAGACTTGTGATTCTTAAACCATTCATTCTAAAAGAAGGAAAAAGAGATCAGTGTAGGGAAAAAGAGTTGGAAGCAAATATTGGTGCAAATGCTTATCTTAAATAAGTTCTGATTACATTTCCTGTAAAATTATAGTTTTAGGAACCAACAGATTTTGACTGATAGTTTCTATTCTATTTAAATCTGATACAGCCAACAATGTGTCAAAATAGTGTACATTTTTCTTACTGTAGTTAAGTCAAGACATGACTTATTTGGAACAAACTTATCCTTATACCTCAGCAGCTGACTTCAGCTTTATTTAAGAGAACCAACAGTCGGGCAAAATTTAAAGGAACTGACCAAGACCAAGCAAGAGAAACACGAGGCTGAATGCTCTCAAGATCCTCCTGCAGAGTAAGCTTTGTTTTAAATGAATGTGGTGTCTCAGTTCAAATCTCTGAGTTTGGGGATCCACGATAGTTGGTAGTAATTCTACCTTCCCCCTTTTATGTCTTAATTATATTTCATAATCATTCTGTTATATGTTTTGTTTTAACAAGTAAGCCCTAGGTATCCCTGTGCCACTGCAGAGAAGGTAGTCTCATGAAGGTTATGAGAAGCCTGGTCAGCAGGGCATACCATTTCCTGTTAAAAGCTGTTTCTAAGATATAAATAGAAGCTTTTCCAGGACTGCAGCTTGATGCTATATTGGGAATCATGTAACATTTACAATATACTTCCATGTAAGACAATCTTGTGCTAAAGCATCGCTAAAAGAGACAGAGCCTCTGGGGTTCACCACATATGATATTCAGAAGTAGTGGCAAGTCCAATCTCCTATTTTGATCTTCACTTCTTATTATGGTAAGTAGCTTCCTGATTTTCTGCCTTGTCCAGCTAGCATTGCAGTATTTTGCCCATTAGAAGTAGACAGTGAACATTCCTCCTAAAATTCCATTTACTTGATCTGTAGCTACTGCAATGGAATTTAAACTAAAGATTTTTAAATATAGGATGAAATATTTAAGCTCTTTTTGAATGAAAGAGATAGGTTTAATTCAAAAAGGGAAAGAAATTTAATTCAAGTATATAAAACAGTACCATCCAATGATCTAGAAACTTTCATGAAGAGCTAATAAGAAGGCCCCAAATTCTAAATTTAGATACTCATTGTACTATATGATAGTTTACTACAAATTTTTACTCATTGTTTTCCTAAAGAATCTGCATATTTCAGTATCTCAAGTTTTTTTGCATAAATTCTAGATGATGTTTGACATTTTAAACAATTCCTGGGAGGAAATCTTATAATTCATATGGAAGAAAGATGTGCATGATTAAGATATTTGTGAAGCTGTCTAATTAAAATAATCTTGTGAACTTGTATGCTGATGTCACTGTGGACATATTTCCTTAACACTCTGAATTTTATCATATGTTTAGAGTTATAAATGTAATTCTTAACTCGAAGATGAAGAAAAAAGTAGTAACATGATGCCACATGTAAACCTGAGGATCAATGATAAACATAGGGCTATAGACAAAATTCTTCTCAGAGACATCAATGAGCTTAAAGATACCCCAGGATTTGCTGGCCCAAGATCTGGAAGAAGACAAGAAATCAGAGACAGAGATATAAGCTCAGGCACTCAAAACACACTTATCCTAAGAATATTGTCCATTCCTGTAGGAGTAGTTGACAGGCTGAGCAGTGCTTTTGATGGCCTTGTGGGACTGCAGAAATAAAAGTCAAAATCAGGAACTTGCTAGAAGAGGGAACATTGATAATGTACCAACTCCAAAGGGTGATACCCATAAAGTAAGTTGGAATAAGCAAACTCAACCCTCTCTTGAACATGTAACCTATCTGTTGGGCCCAGGAAGCTTAACTCTTGACTTTAAGTATTTCTGAACCTGTAGGACCCTTACGCATCCTGAGAGAGCCAACGAAAATCCTCTGTGAAGGATGATATCATATGAAAGTCATCAAAATTTTTTCCAGACAATTTTTAATATATCAATACTATTATCACAAAGTTGGATAAAATCAGGTACACAAGGAAAGGCAATATCATGAGTGAAAACCAACAGACAAAGATAAAGAGCTTTCCTTGGCTTGAGGGTTCCCCTGCTCTGCCCAGGCAGGAGAGCTAATTCATAGCCCCACCCACTACTGGCCTCATCTGACCAGAAAGTGTGGCCAGAAAGCCTAGAAGCTGTGTAGCCCAGCAACGCTTGAGCAGAGAGACCAGACAGGCAGAGCTGATTGTCTGCAGAGCAAAGCCAGTGGCCCTGTTTGGCCAGAGAACTTGGGTTGCAGATTGGCTTGAGTCAAGACCACAAACAAAGAGCCTTCCTGGCCTTGGAGCTGGTTTTCCTGCTCTGCCCAGGAAACTAATTTGTAGCCCCACCCATTGCTGAATACAGCCTTCAGCCTCTCAGACCAGGGAACCTAACCAAAGCACACAGGAAGCTGCATAACCCATCTAACCATACTTACAGTGACACTTGAACAGAGAGCATAGCCTGTGGCTTTCTCCATCTGCAGAGCAAAACCAGTGGCCCTGTCTGACCAGGGAATTCAGTGCACAGGTTTGCCTGATTCAGGTCCCCAAACAATGAGCCAGGCAGGTCATGGGGCCTGTCCTGGCAAGGACAAGTGCATGGAAGCTAATTCATAGCCTTGCCTACTTCTGGATAGTACCCATGCCAGTTGTCTAGAAAGCCTGACCAGAGAGCCTAGACAACTTCAGAGCCCATCCTACAGCCTCACTTAGGCAGGGAAGCAAGCCAGTAGTCCTTTCCAACTGTTCTCAGCCAGGAGCTACCCCCATCACCTAAGAGCTCAGACTGTGAGCTTGTCTCAAAACAGACCCTGATAATGAGCCCCACCTGCCAAAGGATGTTACCAGTAGATATATCTAGAAATTAAAGCTGAGCTGACTGGCGAAGAACTGTCTTTGCCAAATCAAACTTGTAGAGTCTGGAAGAGGAAACCACTTACTCAGATGTACAGATACCAATGTAAGGAATCAAGGATCACAAAAAAATCAGGTAAGCATGACACCAACAAAGAGAACTAATAAAGTTCCAATAACTGACCCTAAAGAAATGAAGATCTATGAACTGTCAATTCAGAATAAACTTTGGGTCCTCCCTTCTTTGGGAGGACCCAAAGAAGTTTAGTGAACTACAAGAACACAGACAGACAACTAAACAAAATTAGGAACACAATGCATGAACAAAACAAGAAGTTCAATAAAGAAAAAGAAACCATCAAAAAAAACAAAAACAAAACAAACAAACAAAACAAACCAGAAATCCTAGAGCTCAAAAGAACAATGACTGAGCTGAAGAATCCAATAGAGAGTTCAAAAGACTCAACCATGCAGAAGAAAGAATGAGTGGTCCAGATGATAGGACATTTGAAATTATCCAGTCACAGGAGAAAAAAAAAAAAAAAATACATATACACATTATGGGAATTCCAAAGACGGAAGAGAAAGAAAAAGGGACAGAAAGTATATTTAAAGCAATAATGGTTGAAAAGTTCCCAAACGTGGGGAGAAAAATGTACATCCAAATCCATGAGGTGCAAAAAGGTTAAACCTAAACAGGGCTACACAAAGACACATTATAATTAAATTGTCAGAAGTCAAAGATAAAGAAAGAATTTTGAAGGCAGCAAGAGTAAAGAGAGATGTTATATACAAGATAACCTCCATAAGATTAATTAATGGCAAATTTCTCAACAGAAACTCTTCAGGCCAGGAGAAAATGGGAAGACATATTCAAAATATTGAAAGAAAAAATTGTTAAAAAAGAATTCTATACCTGGCAAAAGCTGTTCTTCAGAACTGAAGGGAAATAAAATCTTTCCCAAGCAAACAAAAGCTGAGGGAGTTCATCACCACTAGATCTGTCATACAAGAAATGCTAAAGGGAATTCTTTGAGTGGAAGTAAAAGGATGCTAATTCCCACCATAAAAACATAAGAAGGTAGCATGAAACTCACTAGTAATGGTAAATATATAGTCAAAATTAGATTCTGTAATATGGTAATAGTAGTGCACAATTCACTTACAAATCTAATTTAGAAGGTAAAAAAAAAAGTAGTAAAAAATAACCATAACTACAATAATCTGTTATTGAATGTACAATATAAAAATTATGTAAACTGTAACATTAATAACCTAAAATTTGAGGGGGAGAAGTAAAAGTGTAAAGTTCAGGAATACTATCAAAGTTAAGTTGTTATCAGTTTAAAATAGAGTGTTATAATTTTCAGATATTTTATGTAAGCCTTATAGTAACTACAAGGGGAAAACCTGTAATAATTACACAAAAGAACATGATAAAGAAGTCAAAACATACTAATACCAGAAAGCATCAAAATACCCCCCAAAAGACAGCAGGCTAAGAAACAAGAACAATGGATCCAAAAAACAACCAGAAAACAATTAACAAAATACCAATAGTGAGTCCTTACCTAGCAATAATTCCTTTAAACATAAAAGGATTAAACTATTTAATCAATGGCATAGAATGGCTGAATGAATCAAAAACAAGATTTTACCATATGCTAACTACAAGACGTTCACTTTAGCCTGAAAGACACACATAGACTGAGAATGAGGGAATGAAAGAAGACGTTTCAAGCAAATGGTAACCAAAATAAATTAAGGGTAGCTATACTTGTATCAGACAAAATAGACTTTAAACTAAAAATGGTAAAAAGGGACACAAAGGGATATTATATAATAAAAAAGGGTCAATTCATCAAGAAGATATAATAATTCTAAATATTTATGTACCCAATATCAGAGCACTAATATATAAGCAAAAACTTACAGAGCTAAAAGAAGAAATAAATATTAATACAATAATAATTGGTCACTTTAATTCTCATCCAGGCAGAGAATCAATAACAAAACAGCAGATTTGAATGACACTATAGACCAAACAAACCTAACAAACATATACAGAACAATATATCTGACAAGAGCAGAATACACATTCCTCTCAAGCATACGTGGAACATTTTCTAGGAGAAACCATACATTAGTCTAGAAGACAATTTTTAGTATATTCAAGAAGACTGAAATCATATCAAAAAAAACCCCACAAAAACAAAACAACAAAAAAAGAAATATCAAGTATCTTCTCTGACCACAATGGTGTGAAACTAGAAATCAATAACAGGAGGAAAACTGGAAAACTCATGAACACATGGAAATTAACACTCTCCTAAACAACCAATAGATCAAAGAAGAAATTAAAGAGGAAATTTAAAAGTATCTTGAGACCAACAAATGGAAACACAGCACACCACATCTTATGAGATGCAGCAAAAGCAGTTCTAAGAGGAAAGTTTATAGCAATAAACAGCTACATTAAGAAACAAGAAAGATTTAAATAAACAACTTTACTCTATGCCTTAAGAAACTAGAAAAAGAAAAACAGAGCCCAAAGTTAGCAGAAGGAAAGAAATAATAAACATATATACAATGGAATATTACTCAGCCATAAAAAGGAACAAAATTGGGTCATTTGTAGAGATGTGGATGGATCTAGAGACTGTCATACAGAGCGAAGTAAGTCAGAAAGAGAAAAACAAATATCATATATTAATGCATATATGTGGAACCTAGAAAAAATGGTACAGATGAACCAGTTTGCAGGGCAGAAATAGAGACACAGATGTAGAGAACAAACGTATGGACACCAAGCAGGGAAAGAGGCAGGGGTGGTGGTGGTGGTGGGATGAACTGGGAGATTGGGATTGACATGTATACACTAATATGTATAAAATAGATAACTAATAAGAACCTGCTGTATAAAAAACAATAAATAAAATTCAAAAAAAAGAAATAAAGATTAGAGCAGAAATAAATGAAACAGAGAAGAGGAAAATAATAGAAAAGAAAACAAACATGAGAGTTGGTTCCTTGAAAAGATAAAATTGACAAACTTTTAGCTACACTATCCAAAGAAAAAAGAGAGAGGACTCAGAAACAACAAAATCATAAATGAAACAGGAGACATTACAACTGATATCACAGAAATACAAAGGATCATAACAGGATTCTACGAACAACTATACATTAACAAACTGGACAACCTAGAAGAAACAGAAAAACCTTTAAAAATATAAAACCTACCAAGACTGAATCAGGAAGAAATAGAAAATCTGAACAAACTAATTACTAGTAAGGAGATTGAATCACTAATCAAAAATCTCTCAACAAAGAAAACCCCAGGACCAGAAGCCCTCACTGGTGAGTTTTACCAAACATTTAAAGAAGAATTAATACCAATTCTCAAACTCTTCTAAAAAACCGAAGAGAAGGGACTATTCCCACACTCATTTTATAAGGCCAGCATTACCCTGACACCAAAGCCAGTAATAGACACTATAAGAAAAGAAAACTATAGGCCAATACCCTTGATGAATATGGATAAAAATTTTTCTCAATAAAATACTAGCAAACCAAATTCAGAAGCACATTAAATGGATCATTCACCATGATCAAGTGAGATTTATCCCTGCAAGGCAAGGATGGCTCAACATTTATAAATCAATAAATGTACTATATATAGAATGAAAGAAAACAATAATATGATCATCTCAATATACATAGAAAAAGCATTTGACAAAATTCAACATCTGTTCATGCTAAAAAGTCTTAAATTAGGTATGGAAGGAAAGTACATCAACATAATAAAGGTCATGAATGACAAACACACTGCTAAGATCATACTCAACAGTAAAAGATTGAAAGTTTTTCCTCTAAGATCAGGACCAAGACAAGGGTGCCAACTCTCACCACTCCTATTCAACATAGTACTGGAAGTCCCAGCCCAGCAACCAGGCAACATAAAAAAATAAAAGGTATCAGAATTGGAAAGGAAAAAGTAAAATTGTCTCTATTTGTATAATAATTTTATGTGTAAAAATACCCCAAAGACTACACACACACACACACATACACACACACACACAGATCTAATCAACAAATTCAGTGAAGTTGCAGGACACATAATTAACATACAAAAATCAGTAACATTTCTATATACTAACAATGAATTATCTGAAAAGGAAAAAAAGAAAACGATCCCATTTACAGTAGCACAAAAGCAATAAAATACTTAGGAATAAATTTAAGCAAGAAACAAATTTCTCTACAGTTTTCAGTGATCTCTACACTGAAAACTACATGACATCAATGAAAGAAAGTGAACAAGACACAAATAAATGGAAAAAATCCCATGTTCATGTGTTGGAAGAATTAATATTGTTAAAATGTTCATAGTACCCAAAATGGTCTATAGATTCAACGCAATTCCTATCAAGATTCCAAAAGTATTTTTTAAAGAAAGAGAAAAGCAACCCTAAAATTCATTTGGAGCCACATAAGACTCCAAATAGCTAAAGCAATACTGAGAAAGAAGAACAAAGCTGGAGGCATCACACTTCCTGATAAACTATATTACAAACTAGAGTAATCAAAACAGTATTATACTGGGATAGACAAATAAAGCAATGGAATAAAGGGCTTAGAAGTAAACTCATAAATACATGGTCAACTAATATTTGACAAGAGAGCCAAGAATAGTCAATAGAGAAAAGACAGTTTTTTCAATAAATGGTGTTGGGGAACTGAATATTTACATGCACAAAAATGAAACTGGACCCCTATCTTACACCTCTTACAAAAATTAACTCAAAATTGGTTAAAGACTCAAATATGTAATACCTGAAAGTATAAAACTCCTGGAAGAAAGCATAGGGAAAAATCTCCTTGACATTGGTTTTGGCAGTAATTTTTGCAAGAAAAGCAAAAAATAAACAAGTGGAACAACATCAAACTACAAAGCTTCTGCAAGGCAAAAGAAATAATCAACAAATTGAAAAAGAACTAACATATGATCCAATAATTCTACTTCTGGGTAAATATCTGAAGGAAATGAAATTACTATCTTAAAGAGATATCTGTACTCCCACATTCATTGCAGCATTATTTACAAGAGCCAAGACATGGAAACAATCTAAGTGTCCTTCAGCAGATGAATGGATAAAGAAAAAAATACAATGGAATATTATTCAGAATAAAAGAAGCAAATCCTTCCATTTCTGACACCATGGGTGAAGCTTGAGACAATTATGCTAAATGACATAAGTCAGAGAAAGACAAATACTTTATAATCTCACCTATTTGTGGAATCAAAAAAAAAAAAAAAAGGCTAAATGTTTAGAAACAAAGAGCAGATTGGTGGTTGCCGGGGGCTGGGGGTGGAAGGGTAAGGAGATGAGTGATGGTGATCAAAATGTACAGACTTTCATTTATAAGATGAATAAGTTCTGGTCATGTAATGTACAGCATAGTGACTATAGTTAACACTACTGTATTATATACTTGAAAGTTGCTAAGAGAGTAGATCTTAAAAATCTCACCACACACACACACACACACACACACACACTCACACACACACACACAAATGATAACTGTGTAGGGTGATGGAAGTGTTAACTAACCTTATTGCAATGATTATTTTGCAATATGTACAGATATGAAATCATCATGGTGTATACCTTAAACTTACACAGTGTTATAGATCAATCATATCTCCATAAAGCTAAAAGAAAAACATTTAATCAATATAAAAAAAGTATTAAAGAGATACTTCACATTCTTTTTACTAAATCTTTGCAATCCTGTGTATATTTTAAATAACAGCACAGGTCAATTAGGACCAGCAACATTTCAATTGTTCAGTAGACACAGGTGACTTGTGGCCAATGTATTGCATGGTCTAAACACTCCAAGACATGAGACTTTTGTGCAAGAGATAAGCAGATTTTGCATATGGAATTACGTGAGTAATTGTAGCCAGGAGATGGATTGTAACAGATTGAATACGACCACAAATATTTTGCGCTCACCCATTAAGTAGTGGAATCTATTTCACCACTCCTTGAAGCTAGGCTCACCTTCTACTTGCTTTGACCAACAGAATGTGACAAAAGTGGTTTTGCATGAGTTCCAGAGCCTATTTTAAGAGTTCCTAATTCTCAAGAAGATTTCTAGCTTTTCTTTCACAGTCTCGGAAAATACCCCTGCTGTTTAAGGAGGCTGGGCACCAACTACTGAAAGATGAGAGATTTTCTAGGTCGATGATCATAGGCAACAGGGAACACCCAGACTGCAGGCATGTGAGTGAGGTCACCTTAGAACCGCCCCCTCAATCAAGCCACCAGAGGACTGCTCTGTGTAAGCCCAGGTGAGACCCGCAGAAGTGCCCAACTTCTCCCAGCTACCCTTTGTCCTTTCTGTCATTGATAATCTCCCAACAGCCCTCTTCACTACCTATTGGCATTTATTTGGCAAGGACACATCTGTGAGGCTACTACTTCCTAACATTCCATATGGAGAGGCATTCGATCTCTCTATTCTCAGCCTTACATTCCTAAATTGAATAAGAAATGCTGTAATATTTTCCCTTTTCAATGTTAGTTCTAAGACCTCTCTGATTCTCTAGCTCTCTATTCCCCTCCACAGTTTAGCAATCTTAGCTTATATGGTGGTGGGATAGGCAGCTGCTTCTGCCCTATTACTTATTTTCCCAGTTTTTTCCTGTCTTACAGCTATTCAGTGAGAGCCTTCCTTTGAACAATGCCTAGCTGGACACAGTGGGATTGGATCCCAGGTCTAAAGCAGACAAATGAAAGCAGAGGCAGAATAGGAAATATATCAGTTATAATCCTCACATTCATTTGTTCAAATAAATCGCAAGTACATGGAACGCAATTTAGCTTATAAACCTTCTATGCACTGCCACACTGCAGAGAGTTGCATGCATGGTAAATACCAAATATGTAAGTTTCATTTGTTGATTGAGTCAATAAATCCATCCAGAGAGAATTCATTCCTTTCACATATCTGACTTTTCTCTCCTCAGAGGAAGGTTATACTTCCAACCCTTTTGAAGTCAACAGGCATAAATCCTTCCCAAAACAGCTACATAGACCACTAGTGCCTACCGGGTAATTTTCTGCTCAGGGACAAACAGAAAAGAGGATACGGAAGAGGGAGAGAGTTACTGTGTGCTACACATTCATGAAAACATACTCTTAGTTCCATTCTGGCTGGAAACAGAGAATTAGGCCAAGCAGTTCTTAATCTATAATTTTTTGATACGTTGATTAATTCGATGGTACAATAACTAGCGTTTGTAATCTGCTCCAATCAAATAGATTTTATAGCTTGCTGATTTTCTAAAATATACTTATAAATAGATTCTTTGATTTTTACTGTAAGGCTTTGATTATGTCAGACATTGATATACTATATGTGGGAATCGGTGCAAGACCGTGGAATGTTGATTAGCATGAACCATAAATCAGATATCATTTGTTATGTGAATGAATAAAAATATGAATTTGCTACTCATTTCCAAGTTATCAGTGTGATTAACAGATAGCAAGAGGTCATATTTTTCTAAAATGCAGCACTGGTTCAAAATCCAAATCATTAACTTTTTATCTCTTTCCAAATCCTTAATTGAAACTTTAAGGCAAAATAATAAAAATATTTTTTGAAATAGTATGAAATAAATATACAACATATTTTCTTTATACATGTATGTCAAAGTTTACAAAGTAAGGAAAACCTGTTACGCAGTTCTAGAGAGACAAAAAATAGAATGGCATTGGCAAAAATGGGAGACACATAGACGGTCCCAATAAAAATTTTGAATAAACCTTTATGATTTTGGAGAGCTAATTTCAAAGTTTAGATGATTAACTTTGCTTCATAAATTACTATTTGCAAAACAGTAATAATTCAGGTAAATGAGCATCTAATAACTAAGAATCCATTGCAAATGACACTGTTTCTAAGAAAGTTCCTGCCTTTTATCAAGTGTTTTATCCAAAATGAAGGAAAAGAAAAGGGAAGGAAATAATCCATAGCGTGAATTTTGGTTTTTTGTTTGTTTGTTGTTTTTGCTCTCCCTATTCAGTTTATTTTCTTTCTGAATCCAGATATTTAACTTATCAACCCAGATAGTTTCATCAGTATACTAGATTTTTATTTTAAATAATACTGGATTTCATGGAACCAGTGACTCTAAATAAGTTCAATGAAGCACAAGGACCTCTCAGAGAAACACTAAAAAAACAAAATATAAATCACAAATTTAATTATTCTGCCTTTAAATATTAGATCATTTTTAAGTCTAGATTTTTATTCCAAATATCCTGATTAAAATTTATTATATCAGTAATTTTGTTGAAAATATCTATTGAGCCAAGTTCTCCCTGGTGCCAAAGTTACTCCCTAACAGTAAACATAACAGTTCCAAAAAGCAAAGTTCCAGTAGCCTGAGAGAGTTAACGCTTTCCTTGAAGGATTAACTTAAATCCAAAGAAAATACAAACCCATAAATGTAGAGATTTTCATTAAATGGAAATTAAGAAGAGCACTTTGGAGGACTGGTACAGAGAAGGCCACGTTAGAAAATATACTTTCAGTTGGAAAGAGTAATAACCATTTAAAAACTACTAAAAGGTCATTTAAACAAAAATATTATATGAAGTCTATTTGACCATACTTTTCAAAATGGTTAAGAAAATTGGGGATTTTTAAAAACACAATATGCAAACTTTTTAATGCATATATATCTTTTTCCCCTCAGACTCTTAAAGCAAGCTGAATTTCCCCCTAGAGCTCTTGTATCTATGCACTTAAAAAAAGCCTTTAAGCCTAATCTCCTTGGCTCAGAATCCCATGGATGGTTTGCATGGTGTTAATGAAGTTAATTACTCAACCTGTGGTCAGGATGCCAATCCACCTCATGTCCTCGGGGACCTTATTCTATCTGTGGCAATCTCTTTCTTCAATATCTTCAACATCTTTATTTACCCAGCCAGGTTGGCACCCTTAATTGTTCCTTCTCTGCAGGGCAACAGGAGCTCTATAAGAAGCATGGTGGCTATGTTCCCAGTGCACAGGCAATTTCTCCAGGATCTAATTCCTATGGTCCATTTTAATGTCTTTCAGGACAGCTTTATTTACACTGTTTTTATCCTATTGCCTTGAATCAGGAGTCTCCCTTTAGATTCATTAAAGTTGAAAATCTGCCTGCCTTTGATTTTCTCTCCCCTCTCAGAGGACTTTTTTCTTTGTTCTGCAGCCCAGAGGCCAGCCCTGCTCAGCCCTCCTCCAGCTGGTGCTTCCTAACTCTTGCACCCACCTCATGGCCTGGTTGGCCCCTATTTATCTGCATATAGAGTTAGCCAAAACCGAATCTTTTCTTACAGCTTTTAAACATATTCAGGTATATCCTACCTAAAAAAAAAAAAAAAAAACTTCCATTACTTATCCCAAATCCGTCTGTATTCTAATTCCTCTCTCTCCTTCCCCTTTTGATCAAGCTCCTTGAAGGTGTAAACTACCTTCAGTCTCTACCTCTTTACCCCACAGGCCCCAGAATACTGTTCCCCACAGCACACTGAACTTGCACCATCCTCCTAATCACTAGCTCCGATGCATATTCTTCTGAATTTATTTTACTTAAACTCCTTATGGCCTGAGAATCTATAGACTGTTCTTTCTTTCTTGGAATTCTCTCCTATGATACGTGTGGCCCTTTTTTCTTTTGGCTTCCCAAGCAGGTCAGAAGGGGGAGTGAGAATGGCTTTAAATACTAAAGAAAATGATCTCAAACATAAATAAAAGCATCAAATATGGATGTTCATATGACCTGTAATCTGTCCTGAATATTCCTAATTATTCTCAACTGATTATTTTTCAGTAAAAATTTACCAAAAAAATCCCTTGTCAATTTATCCCCCAAATACACATATTTTAATTAGTATCACCTTATACTTGTGGATTAATTTCAAGGAAAATTGACCTCTTCACTATATTGATTCTTTTTATTCGAGTAAGGTATTTTTCACTGCTCTTTCAAATCTTTCTCTATGTCCATCATTAGAGTCCTGCATAATAATAGTTAAACTTATTTCTAGATATTTTGTCTTTTTTGTTATTACTATATGAACTTTGAAACCTTGCCAAATTCTCTTACGATTTGCAAAAGTTTTTCAGTGGATTTTCTGAAGGCCTTCCAGATGTAAATTATATCATATCATTCAGTAATTTATTCAATAAATAGTTATCAAGTACTAATATGTGCTAGGCATTAATCTAAACACTAGGGAAAGAGCAATGATCAAAACAGACAAATTTTTGTTCTCCTGGAGCTCATATTCTAGTAAAAAAAAAAAAAAAAAAGCAGGTTAAAAATTAAATATGCAATATGTCAAGTGATCATAAATACTTAGAAGAAAAATAAATTAGGGCAAGGGAATAGAGAATGACAGTGGTAAAGAGCACTTATTATTTAAATTGGGTAGTTATTAAACTTTGGCCTGAATAAAGAAGGAAGGGAGCCATTTCAATATATGGGGAGAGGAGAGAAGCAGGAACAGCAAGTAGAAAGGAACGGAATAAGGAATGTGCTCAGTGGAGACCAGTTGGCTGATTGTAGGTGGGAGCAGTAGCAAGAAGGACCACATAGTATCTCATGGGTTTTGCATTTTATTCTGGGAGACATGGGAAGCCAAGGTTGAGATTTGTGAGGGAAAATGGCATAACTGAACTATTATTTTAAAAAGATACCTCTGGCTGTTTTGTGGGAAATGATTGGAAAGTAGGAGGCTAAAGCTAGGTTGCAGAGGGAAATGGTAGAGGTGAGATGGTGGTGACTGAAAAGAAGAGGTACCAGGGAAGGTGGTGACATGTGATCAGATTTGAGATGTATTTAGGTTTAACAGGTAGATTTACTGATGAATTGTAAATGGTATGTAAGAGAAATTGAGGAGTATAAGAATATTTTTTTTTTCAGTAAAGTATTTGCCATTCTTATAATTTACTTTATCATTGGTTCTGTCCTTGTCATTTCTAAATTTGTGTCTTTGTGATTTCTCCAATTTTCTTTGAGAGCTAGGCAAATAGTTTATCTATTTTATTGTTATTATTTCTCATCAATTTTAGAATTTATTTATTGTTTCTAATGTATTCTCTTTTATTAATTTATGCTATTTTTATTCCTTCCTACTTTAAAAATAAATTTTGCCATAATTTAAAAAATATTCATCTGAATACCTAATAATATTAATTTAATTTCTTCTTTCAGAGTAACCTAAAGATTTATGGCTATAATCATTTCTCTAACCACAGTTTTTGCCATGTAGCATAGGTTTTTCTGGATCTAAAAGCTTGTTTTTACTTTCCAGCTATGAAATTTTGGCCTAGATTTTCTCTTCAATGCTACAGTTAATACTAGAATTAAGAAAGAAATTAGAACTTCAGATTATTTTCTTATTTAAATTTTTGTCACAAATTTCTATTTTTATTGCATTATAGTCAGAGAATATTGTCTGTAATATTTCTACTTTTTAGGATTTACTGAGATTCTCCTTGCACTCATCTAGACAATTTTGGGAAACAACCCATAGAGACTTGAAGAGAAGGAACATTCTCTGTTATTACACCACAGAGTTAAACAGTCAACTATTAGTTCTATTTAATTAATGTTGTTATTGAGATTCACTATATCCTTGTTTGTTTTTTTATTTATTTATTATTTTTCCTGTCATGTCATATGATTTATAAATCTCCTACTATTATTGTTCCCATATATTGCCTCTTGAAGGTGCTAAATTGTTTGTGGTTTTGATGTTGTTTTATCTGGGACATGAAGATTCATGATGGGGCATGATGGAGCATCTGGAATTAGACAAAGCATATGTTAAACATAAAGAGAAAAGCTGAACCAAAGAATAAGTCTGGGTATCAGATTGCTGCTAAAGGCAACCAGGGCATGAAAGTATAAGATCCTGGGGAGAGAGAAATGGCTCAGGAAGTCAAGTGGACATTTTGCAGTGTTTTTTCCCTTGGTGCCCTTGGCCGTTCAGAGCATGGAACAAGAGGCTGGGGAATCCAGGAAAAGGCCAAACAGATGTCCCTGCTAAGAGGTAGAAAAACAAACAGAACTTCTGACCATCCCACAAGGCTGGAGAGACATAAATTAGAGACCTGAGCTGCGAGCCCAGTGAGAAAGGAGGGGAAAAGAACAACATCCACACTCTGCTGCTTTCCCCTCATGACATTGATTGATTTCTGCAGCTACATGGGGAAAGGAATCTAAGAAGCCAAGCAGAACATCTTCGAAAAACAAAGAGAGTTTTTGGCAGTGTCACAGTACTTAGGAGACAGGGACTTGAGTTTTGGACACCCCGGAAGAAAGGGGCCCAAGTGTAGATCCTGGGCTTTCAATTAGATTAGAATTCCTTGGGAGATACACCTTGGGAACAGGGTTCAGAGAGACCCAGATGGAGCCTTAGAAAAACTACAATCCAGACTTGAATTTAATTTCTGATTGGATTCTGAAGGGAATCCACTCTTTCTGCTCTTTGAGGAAGATGATATAAGCAAGCCTCTACATTTTTCATATAGAACATCAGACACTGAATCAAAAAACACTATCTATGCCAAAAAAAAACAAAAACAAAACCCAGGACTATCTGACCTCACACCAAGAGAAAAAGTAGTTAATAAAAAGAGATCCAGAGGTTATCTAGATATTGAAATTATCAAATAAGGACATTCAAGTATCATGACTAATATGTTCAAGAAAATAGAAAGAAAGATGAAGAAAATAGATGAAAAAGTGGAAAATTTCACCAGGGTATTTAAATCTTAAAAAAAGTCAAATGGAAGTTACAGAAATGCAAAATGCAATAATTAAAATTACAAACTTGATTAAAGGATTAGACAGAGAACAATAGTTAACTGGTGAAGTGAAATACAGATCAAAAATTTTCATACTGAAACACAGAAGAATAAAAAAAGATTAAAAATAAAGAAATATATATAAGAAAAATAATTAAAATGTCCAATATATTATCAGAGTACAGAAGGAGAGGAGAGAGAGAATCAAGCAAAGCAATGATTACAGAGAAAATGGTTGAGGGAAGTCATCAAGTCGCAGATTCATGGAGCGCTTGGCACACCATCAGGATGAAAGCAAGGAAGGTGAAGTCTCCACACATCATGATCAAACTGCTAAAAGCCAAAAACAAAGGGAAAATCTGAAAGCACCCAGAGATGTAGGGGGTTGGGGGCATGGGAGAAATACATTACTAAAAAGAGCAATAATATAAGACTAACAAGTGATTTTCAACAGAAGGAATGAAAGCTATAAAAGAATGATACAACACCTTGAAGGTACTCAAATCAATATCTACCCATCAGAATTCTACATAAAGTGGGGGAAAAATCCAGAGACCTGCACTAAAAGAATCACTAAAATGATTTCTTTGGCAAAAATAAGATGATCCCTGGGACTTCCCTGGTGGTGCAGTGGTTAAGAATCTGCCTGCCAATGCAGGGGACACAGGTTCGAGCCCTGGTCCGGGAAGAGCCCACATGCCGCAGAGCAACTAAGCCCGTGCACCACAACTACTGGGCCTGTGCTCTAGAGCCCGCGTGCTGCAACTACTGAAGCCTGCACGCCTAGAGCCCATGCTCCGCAACAAGAGAAGCCACCGCAATAAGAAGCCCATGCACCAAAACTAGAGAAAGCCCACATGCAGCAACGAAGACCCAATGCAGCCAAAAGTAAATAAATAAATTTAAAAATAAATAAATAAATAAGATGACCCCATATTCAGTGAGAAATAAAGAACAATGGAAACGATAACTATGTAGTAAGTATAACTTAATATTGACTGAGCAAAATAATAATAATTTCTTTTAGGTTTAATTATATACACAGAATTGAAATTATGGCAATAACACAAAATAACACGAATAACACAAAAAGGGTAAATGGAATTTAAATGGTCTAAATTCCAAGCATTATTGGGGAATGGTAAAGTTATATTTTATAACTTGACTATATAAGCAAGGTATACATCTTGTAATCTCAAAGTAAATAGTAAAAAGATAGAAAAACAATATGTAATTAACAAATTACCAGAGGTGAAGAAGGAATATTAGAAAAAAATTGATTCATCTGAAAAGAGGAGGATAAAAGAAAGGAAACAAGAACATAAAATAGGGAGAACTAATTTAAAAAATACAAAGATGGTAAATATAAACTCAAATATACACTAATTAAATAAAAATTAATGAAATATTCCCAGATTATGAAAAACAAAAACAAAATCAAGAACAATACAAGCACATATTCTAATAAAATACAGGAAACTGAACGGTTGAATGCAAAAGGCCAGAAAAAGATGTGTATGCAAATAGTAACCAAAAGAAAGATGGTGTAGCTATGCTAATATAAATTTTAAAAGACTTTAGTAAAAAAGCACGACTAGAAATCAATAGGGATGATTCCTAATGATAAAGGGATCAATCCAGCAGTAAATGTAACAGTGCTAACAATCTACATATACCTAATAAAAAAGGATGGAAAATATATACACAAAAGTGACAGTGAAAAGGAGAAACACAAATCACAATCAATTTAATATAGCTCTCTTCGTTGTGATAGAGCAGGCTGACAAAATCAGTAGGGATAGAGAAGATCTGAAGCTTATCTATGGTGACAGACTCACCTTACGATCCACCATATAACAAACTGTGCTAAATATTCTATTGCATCTCAAAGGGATGTGTATTAGGTAATTTTTGCGTGCATTATTCTCACTGTCAATTTGGTCATACAGAGAACATTGCACTCAAAAGTTGCCCAAATTTACCATGGACCATAAAGTGAGTCTTGACGCTTTTTTATAAATTAATGTTATTGGTGTATAATTTACATATAGTAAGATGTATCCATTTTACATGTACAGTTGGATGAGTTTTGTTAAATGAATACAGTCGTGTTGCCACTACCGTCCCGATTAAGGTACAGGATATTTCCATGATACCAAACAACTAATTCCTTCATGCCCCTTTGCAGTCACCCTCTTCCCAATCCCATGGAACCATGGATATGCTTCCCGTTTATTATATTGTATAGTGTCACGGATAAAAGTAAACTTATGGAGACAGATTGCCTTGGTTCACCAAGCTCCACCACAACTGGTTGTGTAACTGTCCATAAGTCACTTAAACTTTCTATCCCTAAGTTTCCTCATCTGTAAAATGGAGAGCATGATAATAATAACTTCCTGTTAGGGTTGTTATGAGGATTAAATAAATTAATGCATATTAGGTGCTTATAATTGTGCCTAGCACATATTAAGTGCTCCATAAGCATTAGCTGAGTTCCTACCACTGCCCAGAGGAACTTTCCTTAGAGACCTATTGTTACATAAAGGAGGCGTAAGGATGGACAACTACTTTCTCTGTGAATTATTTGCTGTTCAGAATTTTAATAGAAAATATATTTGTAAAAGCAACTTCAATTGTTAAGCAGATTAGAAGATTCAACTGAAGATATAACGCTGCAGTTACATTTCCTTTACAAAGGCAAAAATGTATTGGAAAATCAGGATAATTAGGAGAATATGTTCATTCAGAAAAGAGAAAAATACTTTAACACATTCTGTAGAAAACAAGAAACCCCTTTGTTGGTGTAAGTAAATTACATGTCTGTTAAGCAATAATAACAGTAATATTATCTACTTCCAATTCTTACTTTTCATGCTCATTAGCAAATAAGGAAGCATCACTAATAAAAGGTACTCTTAAATGCTATCTTCATAATATATGTCCTGGATAAGTGAACTAAATAGTTCAAGGAGGGAAAAAAAAATCCCAGCTTATTTCTAGTGAGTAGAAACTACTCAGTCAAAAGGCATTTTTAAATCAAATCCTTACCTAGAATAAAATCAAGCATAATATGATGATTTTTTTAAAAAATAAATAAAAATGATTAGTGGGTTATTTTGCTTTTAACTGATTTCTAACAACTACAGTCTCAATTACAATTAATTATATAAATTACATCTAAATGTAAATGTCCTCTGACAGTTTTATATTCAACTTCCGTGGTTCAGAAAAAGAATCTTAATCGATAACCAAGATAAACTTGGAACCAAATTAAAGATCTTGATATAAGTAGGAGAAAATGTGTAATTAGAATGGCATATAATGTATCAGCAACAACCAATTATGGTTTTAATTGAGTATTTCAATCTGAAAGCTGTTTTTAAAAGATATCTATCAATTTCAAAACTTGTAAAATGACAAAATTTAAATTTACATTTACCACTTATTCCTGCATGTACACAATAAAAAATTTTGAATAAAAAGAAGACATAAATCAACCAGGTGTTTTTGAGTAAACAATGCTTAGACTCAGATGTCATAAAATTGTTTTACTTGATACTACATAGATAAACTATCAGTCTTAAAACACTGTGCTTTACTTTAACCACCTCAGTAGTAAGGCAAAGGTCACTATATAAGAGAATATGTCTATGACCACCTTTATGCCAAAAATTACACTAAAGAAACTTAAAAGACATTAAAAAACAACAGTGTATGTGCTTTATCTGATCCTATTTCAAATTTAAAAACTGGGAGAAAAACACGAGAAATGTGAACTGGATATTTGATGATTCTAGCAAATTATTGCTCTTTTTAAGATTTGACAATAGAATTATGGGTTTGTTTAAGAGTCTTTGTCTTAAAGAAATAAAATGTTTACAGAAGAAACAATGTAATGTCAGGGATTTAACATAATGGGGCAGAGAGAAGATGACTAGTTGACAGAAGAGATGAAAAGATCAGTCATATATTGACAACTGGTCAATTTGGACAAAAATTACACTGGGTTCATTTACAATTCTCTCCTTTTGTATATGCTTGAGATTTTCCATAATAAAATAATTTTTTAAAAGATTTTCTAATATTGTCTTAGAGAGAACTCATTCATTGCATGAAAATAGAGAGATGATAAAGATTTGGTGTTAAATGTGTAAATATTTACCCCCTTCATATAGAGTTCTTAAATGTTAATTCATTAAGTGTGAAAAAAAACATAATTTGTGGGTTAATTCCTCCTCATTAAAAAATATTGCATTGACTATTTACAATAGCCAAGACATGGAAGCAACCTAGGTGTCCATCAACAGATGAATGGATAAAGAAGATGTGGTATATATATACAATGGAATAATACTCAGCCATAAAAAAGAAATACTGCCATTTGCAATATGGATGGACCTAGAGAATATCATACTAATTGAAGTCAGAGAAAAACAAATATTATATAATATTACTTATATGTAGAATCTAAAAATAATACAAATGAACTTATTTACAAAACAGAAACAGGCTAACAGAAGTAGAAAACAAACTTATAGTTACCAAAGGGGAAAAGGTGGGGAGGGGTAAATCAGGAGTATGGGATTAACAGATAGATCACTATATATAAAATAGATAAACAACAAGGATTTACTGTATAGCACAGGGAACTACATTCGATACCTTGTAATAACCTATAATGGAAAAGAATCTGAATATATATATATAAAACTGAATCACACCTGAAACTAATACAACATTGTAAATCAAATATACTTCAATTTAAAAAACTGCATTAAAAAATAACTTCATTGCAAGAGATTAGAATACTGTGTATCCTTTACTTTTCTTTTTCGTTTCTCCAAATACTGAAATAAAATCAACGATCCTACAATTTGGAATTTTATAATGATATTGTTTAAAATAGAAGGCAGGGGAACTAGAAAAGATGGTGAGCTCTCAGAAAGCACTAAGATGACTCTGACTCTATCACTGACTTGTACCCAGTGTTCCTTTTTGTTATCCTCAATTTTCTGATGTTGGCACCCATTGGCATTTTTTTCTTTAAACTCTTTAAACACTGATTATTAAAAAGTATTGCTTTGTAGTCGATTGTGTCAAGTTAACCCAATGAAATTAAATGTCATGTGCTTTAGTGTGCAAACACCATTGTCTTCAGAGTTTAAAAATGTACTTAAAAGAATGCAAGTGATGACCTCTAAGAAGCTTATAAAGTCTTTCATGATGTTTGAGGTAATCATAATAGGACTACATGTCTTCCCAACCTCCTGATAATCAAGCTTACAAGTTTCAAGACACTTTTGCTTACTTGGTGCCTAGAGAATTTGAGAAAAGAATTACTTTTCTTGTATCACAAATTCCTAATTTCTATATTTTGATGGTTTATTTTGAAGATTTCACAATAGCTGTCACAGATCCAGATTTTTGCATCAAAGAAACTGGTACACTCATTTCCCTTCAAGCACTTTGATGTCATATGAGAGATACTTGCATCTTGCCAGAGTTTATCATGGTAAATTCAAGCTGTGACGGCATTGACATAAAACCCAAATATCCAGATGACGAGTGAAAAATCCAATGAATTATTTGAATGTTTCTTTACACGACTTAATTAGTTGAAAATGATTTCAGTTGCCTGTATTTTCAAATATGAAATCAGAACTCAAGAGATAAAATTCTGATTTTTTTTTCTTGTGGTCTATTTAAAGAGGCAAATGGCAATAAAATGATAACTGGAATACTGATGGCCTTTTGCATAAAAGGACACGAATGAGTATGAATATATCATGTATACAAAAAAAGAATGAACCTTTTTTTAATGGATTAAGTTTTTCCACTGCTTTTGTTTTCTGAGGAATTAGCTAATACAACTTCTTTTTTAAAAAAGTAATTTAAAACTAATGTTTCTCCATAGTATCTCCTGAGATAATGATCTCTTACTTAATGATAATGAGCTCCTGAATTGCCTTAAATCCTTACTGTTAAATGCAATAAAGAATACATTTGCTGGGCATTATTTGAAAGCCTTTTATATGATTGCCTTAGTCACTTTAATATTAAATGTCTCCAGCCTGCTTTGCCAATAGAAGTTAATAACAACAGAAGAGCTGACAGGGGGTGTAAATTGTAGTTTTTCAATTCTGGTCCTTGATGATACATCCTCTAGAAATCATTCAATGGAGTTTTCCAACTTATATGGTAGCAGTTTGGTTTCCAGTGATTAAATAACTATTTAAAAGAGGTTAGTTGTGCTAAATAGGCCAAAATCCCCAACTCCCAAAACACACGGAAGGCTGGGCACCAACACAGCTTTATACGTCCATCATTAGGTGTGATAACATGACATCCATTTTCTTAAGTGGTTTTATTAGCTTCACCTACTTGCAATAATTAATATTTAATAGCAAGGGAGAATTGCCAACAATTAGCTCCTGGAGAGTGGCCAATCTAGCCACGTTAAACCGATGTTTGCCCAGCAGAGTTCCCCAGGCTTGGTTATTAACCAAAATGAATAAGAAAGTGAGATTGTTGTTATGAAGTATTGCAGGGACTCATCAACCCAGAGTGGTTGGAAGGCTTTCTTTGAGTCACTTGGACACAGCCTCAAACTGCACAGGAAAATGAGCATCTGCTAAGAAAACCCAGTAACATACCTGTCTGAACTTGAGCAATAAGAAATGGGTTTTCTCTTTTTGATCAAAGAAAACATACAGAGAGGTAAAATGGCGGCATTTTGTGAGTACCTCACCAGGTATAATGAATGACGACTGTAGCCAGAATCCAAATATCCAAATGTTACAGAAAGCCAGTACACATGTATTTACCTTCTCAGCCACAGACTCAGATTCTATGTGTAGATTTAAATAAAAGAGTGTGTTTGTTATTCAAGGCTCTAGGGTCAGACAGATCTGAGTTTGAATTCTAGTTCTGCCATTTGCAAACTATTAGAAAAGAATCTTTCAAGCCCCAGTTTCATGACTGGTAAAATGAGAACAATAGTTGTACCTCATTTACCAGTTGTAAGAAGTAAAATAATGCCCATTAAAATATATCACTGTTCCTGGAAGTGTTCAATAATTTTTAACTACTATTCATGTTATTATAGTCAGTCATATATAGTTTCCAGAATGAGAAAAAGCAAAAAAAAAAACCTAAAATAAACAACAAGATACCCAGTTAAATTTTAATTTCACATAAATAATGGATAATTTCTTAGCATAAATACATCCCATGCAATATTTGGAACAAACTTATTCTAAAAATTTTATCCATTATTTTTCTTAAATTCAGATTTATCTGGGCATCCTTATTTTACTGGCAACCCTATTTATACATCATGTGAGCAAGAAAATTCATCTGTCTGTGACTTAGTTAAAAAGCTGGGCACATATCCAGAGAAGACCATAATTTGAAAAGATATATGCAGCCCAATGTTCACTGCAGCACTATTTATAATAGCCAAGACATGGAAGCAACTTAAATGTCCACTGAATGGATAAAGAAGATATGGTATACATATACAATGGAATATTAGTCATAAAAAAGAAAGAAATAATGCCATTTGCAGCAACATGGTTAAACCTAGAGATTATCTTACTAAGTGAAGTAAGCCAGACAGAGAAAGACAAATATCATATGACATCACTTCTATGTAGAATCTAATTTTTAAAAATGATACAAATGAACTTATATATAAAACAGAAATACACCCACAGACATAGAAAACAAACTTATGGTTACCAAAGGGGAAAGTGGCGGGAGGGATAAATTAGGAGTTTGGGATCAACATATACACACTAGTATATATAAAATAGATAACCAGCAAGGACCTACTGTATAGCACAGGGAACTATACTCAATATTTTGTAATAACCTATGAGGGAAAGAATCTGAAAAAAATATATATATACACATATATATTTGAATCACTTTGCTGTACACCTGAAACTAACACAACATTATAAATCAACTATACTTCAATTTTTAAAAAAACCCTACTGATAAATAAAAGAGATCAAAGTCAGTCAAACAAAATGGACACATTAAAATTCCTTTTTATTTATCTTATTTAAAGAAATATTCCCTCAATATTGACTCAGTGTCTAGGCACCTTAACTTCAGATCTAAAAAGTTTATATTCTGATTAAGCAATGCTCGTCTTGGAGAGTTGCACCTATAAGAAAAATCAAAGTATACTTGTGGAAAAGCTCCAGGCCACCGAAAGGAACATTAGTACACGCTGCTGGCTACAAGAAGTACTCCCAGTCAGGCCTGCCTGCCCCACGCCTCTGTGCTTTATCTTCAGCTTGGCTCCCGTCAGCTCGTAACCCCAGACTGAGCCGTGGACTTTGGCTCTCCCACTGGTATCTCTGCGCTACCCCAGTGTCTGGCCCCAGTCACGTCCCTGATTCTGTTTCAACTGCATGGGCTGTGCTTTGGAATGTTGTCCATGTTTTCTCAGCATTTCCACCCCTGTTTTGTTCCTGGCTTGACTTTGTACCTTCATCTCAGCGCCAATATCTTGCACAAGTCCATTCTGCTATGTTACCAATACAGGAACTGTTTTCTAAGCCCCAGCAGATTAGACTCTACAAATTAGTGAAAGAGCCAGATATAACAGGAACACTGATAGCAGTGAGAAATTATGGTTAGCCACCTGACAGCAGTGATAGGCTATAATAATAGTGTGCTATTGGTTGAGAACTTACTGCTCGCCAGTCAGTGTGTCAGACACTTAGCTACATTGTCTCTTTTCATTCTCTTCAGTGTAGGCAATACTACACCCATTTTACAGACGAAGAAGGTGAGACCACACTGCTAGTATGTGTCAGAGCTAGAACTGAATACATCTCTCTAACTCTGCAAACCACATGCTTTTGACCACAAAAGGCTACGTGCTCAGCAAAAGAGGGCATAGAAAAGAAAAATTTAAGTGTCATGAACCCAAACAGCATTGTAGTCTTGGGGCACTGAATATATATATTACTGTCCATGCCACTCTATAATATAGAGTGGCATGGACATATATACACTACCAAATGTAAAATAGATAGCTAGTGGGAAGCAGCCGCATAGCACAGGGAGATCAGCTCGGTGCTTTGTGACCACCTAGAGGGGTGGGATAGGGAGGGTGGGAGGGCGGGAGATGCAAGAGGAAAGAGATATGGAAACAAACAAACAAAAAAAAATGAATATAGATACAAACGGTGACTATTTGTACCTATCTTCAGTGCCTCAAGAGTACAATATTACTTTGGGATTGGCAGATACAAACTACTATATATAAAATAGATAAACAACAAGGTCCTACTGTAGAACACAGGGAACTATATTCAATATCCTGTAATAAACCATAATGGAAAAGAATATATATATGTATTATATATATGTATAACTAATCACTTTGCTGTACAGCAGAAATTAATACAACATTGTAAATCAACTATACTTCAATAAAAAAAAGAAAAAAGAGTATAAATTACAATGTATATATTGTAATATATATTATTGTAGTATTGTGGTCTTGAGCCCAGATGGTCCCACTCTATTATGATGCAGGTCAACTCGACATTTAATTTTAGAAGGTAGAATCACCATGAAGACTTAAATTATTCAGAGAGACAATATACTGATGTGATTAAACAAGTTTGGGGGTAAGGTGGTCAGAGGACCAGTTTCAATCCTGGCTTCACTCCTTCCTAGTTATGAAAACTTGACCAAGTTCCTCGACTTCTTCAAACCTCAGGCTCCTTGGTAAAACGATGGTGATAGTACCTACCTCATAAATTGGGAGTGGGGATTAAATGACAGCACAGGTGGTGTGCTTAACTCAGTGACAGACAAATCACCATCACCGAAAAATGTGAGCCTAAAACAGCAGCAGCAAATATGCAGTATGTTTTAGATTTTTGTCCAAAACATTAAAAAGAAAAAAAGGAAAAGTTGTTTTTAAAAAAGAATCCACCCCTTAGCTAACTGGAAGAGTCAGTTATTCTGAAGAGTTTATATCCTAAGGCCCCGGCTAGCAAAGCTGTATACAGTCGACCCTTGAATAACACAGGCATCAGGGGCTCCCACCCACTGCCAAGTTGAAAATCCACTTATAAATTATAGTCTACTCTCAGTATACGCGGTTCCTCTGTATCTCAGGTTTCACATCTGGGGATTCAAACAACCTCGTATCATTGTAACACTGTAGTATTTACTATTGAAAAAGATCCGCCTATAAGCGGGCCTGCTCAGTTTAAACCTCTGTTGTTCAAGGGTCAGTTGTATATGTATATATTTATATACACACACACAGAGCTATTTCAAACTCTAACCTCTCTTCAACTAACTTAAGATCCTGAAGAATTCTTATAGTCCTAAGACTGGTCTTTCTAGAATCTGAGGAATTGTAGTCTAAAGTGTGGGCATCTCAGCCCTTGTGTCAGTACTAGACCTCTGTATATATACTCTGTATAATCTCTCTCTATATGTCTATATTGATATCAGTACAGGTATAACCATCCAAGATCAATATATACTATACCTATAACCTATTTCCTGAAGATTTGTTCCTCATGTCCTAGTTTAGCAGATACAATCACACGAGGGAAAAATCTACTAGAGCCCATAGTATGATCCAGAAAGGAATTATTCTTAGAATATAACAATTAAGATGTAATCCACCTCCATCTTCAGGGGTTGTCATTTTTAAGTGATGAACGCCAAAGAGTTAAAAGTGGTGAGAAAAAAAAAAAAAAAGTTGTATCTGGAACATTCTCCTGTGTGCAGCATTTTGGGAGTCAGCCTGTGTGCTCTCTGCATCTGGATTTGCTTGGAAGAGACTGCAAGCATCTGAGAGGGTAGCTGTGGTGGGTAGAACCATCAGTGGGCCTGGAGACCAAAGCTTTGGATTGAAATCCTAGTTCCTCCACATCCTGGCCAAGCCTCTTAAAATCGCAGAGCTTCAGTTTCCTCGTCTGTAACATGTGAATAATGCCACCTACATCAGCGGATTGTTGCTATAATAAGGGTTTTGTGTACAAATGCTTCTAACACAATGTTTGGCGCATGGAAGGCACTTAATGACTTGACTGAGAAAGGTTCACCTCTGCCTTTGCTCTTCTAGAAAGAGTCAGTTGAAGCAGAATGAGGCTGATCTTGGAGGATTTGTCTAGTAGGTTTTTTTTTGTTTTTTTTTTTTTTTTATTTATGGCTGTGTTGGGTGTTCGTTTCTGTGCGAGGGCTTTCTCTAGTTGTGGCAAGCGGGGGCCACTCTTCATCGCGGTGCGCGGGCCTCTCACTATTGCGGCCTCTCTTGTTGCGGAGCACAGGCTCCAGACGCGCAGGCTCAGTAATTGTGTCTCACGGGCCCAGCTGCTCCGCGGCACGTGGGATCTTCCCAGACCAGGGCTCGAACCCGTGTCCCCTGCACCGGCAGGCAGATTCTCAACCACTGCGCCACCAGAGAAGCCCTGCCTAGTAGTTTTGATGAGGAGTCAGAGAAATCTTCCTGAGAAGTTGACAAGTTCTCAACATCAAAAGAGATAAATACCGTTTCAACATCTGGAAACTTACAGATTCAAGCCTTATAACACCTTCCTCTAGTTTAACCAATTTCTGAATGAATTAACAAAGTACGTATTAAGGTCATAGGAAATCTTTAAAAGTGTGTGTAGGAATGAATATATTTAATACCACTGGACTGTACACTTCAAATGGTTAAGATGGTCAATTTCATGTGATGTATAATTTACTACAATAAAAGCATGGGAGGTAAAAGTGTGTGTAGGAATGAGGGCAGAATATGAGAGGGGTTACTCTTATTATACACCCAAGAAAAAAGGTTTTTTTCTTGTATTTTTGTTTTTCTTGTTTTCTCCTGTTTAAGAAATTTAAATTTAAAGCCTTCAAAAACATAAGACTAAGAGTACTTATTATGAACTTTTTGATTTGCACAATATCACATGGGAAGGGTGGAGAGGGTCAGAGTACAAACTGATAATCCTATACATGGGTGAATTCTAAAACACCTGCCTAGAATATCACGGGACTAAGACTTTTACCACAGAGTAGAACAATGAAGTTAATTTACCTAATGGCATTATGCCAACCTGGCTCAACTAGTTTTTTTGAATGCCCAAATGCTCCCTTTTAGGTGTTTTCATTAGTTGTACAGCTATTACATGAAATTATGTAAGATTCCTTGAAAGCATATCTGGTGCTTTAGTGACCTCCCATCAGTGATTTTTAAAGTATGTATGCATCCAATCCAATTACAAAGGTCAGCTCCTTCAATAATAAGTTAAAATATAGAAAAAATTATATTTTAATGCAACTTTTTGCTTTTGTACATTACTATACAGCTGTTGCTTATATAGGTTTTTGTGTATAATTCTCTATTGTGTCTTTTTAATTTGATATACCATTGTAATTTTTGATGCTATTTATAAAAGCTTCATAATTATCACTCTGAACAGTTACATAAGTTTTCTTTGTTGATGTATGGGATTTGCAAAACTATTCTCTTATAGCTGGATATTCGGGTGGTTTCCAATTTTTGGCTGCTATTTTAAAATGCTATAATAAATATATTCTTTTATATTTTTTATCTTTTTAAATTCTTTTTTATCATTTCCAGAGAACAAATTCTGTTAATCAAAATATTTGTCTTTGTTTTATATATTGCGAAACTGTCTTCCAAAATGATCACAGCAGTTATATTCTGCCACAGAATATTAGAGTTGTTAACTGTTTTCATTATTTTGTTGACTTTAAGGATGAATAAATAACATTTTGTTCTTTTAATTTGCTTTTATTTGATTACTAAATATATTGAGTTCAAAACCAACTTAGGGTATAAATTGTAAGAGACAAAAAGCAAACACACTCTCATAATAATTGATGAGCAAGAAGTGTGTGAATCATCTCTTCTTTACATATTCTTCCCAGGTTTAAAGATCTTTGTTTACCTCCCAGTCTTTAGCTTTTTGAAACTCTATTTTGTAACGTTCATGGAGTACTTGCGTACATAATATGAACTTCGGTATATTACCATTGACAGTTACAAAATTCATTAGACATAATGAAAAATAGACATTTGTACAATATTTATTTAAAACTGAATACCGATTTAAAATTATATGTAAGACACTGATTCTTAAACAGTTTTTCATCATGAAAGAGTTTGGGAATCTTGTAAAAGCTGTATATCTTTTTTTCTACAAAATGTGACCTAAACTGTAGGAGATTTGACAGTCCCCATGAAGAGCATCTAAGAACTCAACCTAAAAGCCTCTTATGCCCCAAATCTGGTCCCTTCTTCCTTAATAGCAGAACTTTTTATTTTAACTGGGTACATGGCTGCCCCGAATAAAGACTACATTTTGCAGCTTCCTCTTGCACATGGGGTAGCATATGATTTAATACTGGCTAATGGAATGTAAGCAAAGTCTGATGGGCATCTTCTGTAATGTAAGTGAGCATGGCCTTCTTCCCTCCTTCCTTTCTGTTGCCTGCATGCCCTGAGTTATGGAGTTCAAGCAGACCAATAACAAAAAAGACAGCCACATAAGATTTCTGGGTTCTGGGGAAACCACATTAGAGGCCCTGCCATTTGAAGCTGGATCTGGGAGGAGTGAGGTAGGAGGTAGGGTGGCCATTGTAAACTGCCATGTGAATCAGTGACAGTTATTTGCTATTCTCCACTGATTACGTAAAATATATTCTTCCTACAACATTTTCTCAAGGGAAAGAGGATAGGAGCTTTAATTCTTCAACAGAGTTTTATGTCTTTCTTATTTTTGTAAATATGAGTTTTCTGATGCCCAAGAATGTAGCTTTTATGACAGAAAATTTATTCAGAGGTTTACTTTCGTTTTGAACACTACTGCTTAATTAAAGTTATGAATACATGTCTACCTTAAGCTTTAAGTATAGCTTACAAGACATCCTATGAAAAATTTAGCACATTTTAACAATTATAGGGGAGATTTAAACAATATTTGGTCTCAAAAACTTAATTAGTTAAACATGTTCAAATCTGCATCTATAAATTAATGTTTTCAGTTTCTTTTTTAAGTACTTCATTTGTCTGACTAGTGAATCTTCTCAGGTGCTTAAGTAGGTTTTATCAAGCTAATGACAAAACATTAAAATATGGTGTATTATATACTAATTAGAGTTTTAAAAATATTTTAATACTGTTTATACACATAATAAAATTTTTTAATGAGAATTCCAAGGCTGACCTACTACTTCAAAGTCCAAATTATCTTAAATCTCTGTAAATATGAACAGACTTCTTAACACAAACATATTAACACTGCAGGTTTAATTCTGTTAAATATTTCTAAATTGAATTCTAAATTTCTTAGAATTGAAAGATATTAACTCAAGGAAAGAAGTATTATGCCATCCCAAACAATTCAAGATGTGTTTGTAGAGGGCGGGGGTGCTGTCACCTCAGCCAAATGAAAATGCATAATAACCAGAGATTTGGGCCAGAACAGTGACTAGAGTCTCCTTGGAACAAAGTGAGCTCTAATGATAGTCTGTGACAGAGATTTCAGTCCTCCTGGTTTCACTGGTGCCCTGGGAAATCTGCTGCCTTAGGTCGCTTTAGGAACTTTGTCACCTCCTTGAATGGATTTTGCATTTCTTTGGTCCTTAGGATAAGTAATTGTCTTCCCCATTTAACTCTGAAGACTTTGATTTTAATGGACTTCTGTACTCTTTTCACATATCTGTTTTCCTTTAGGTCCAACAGCTTTCACAGATTTTTAAATGACATACAATTAATCTATCTTATAGGGTTATTATAAGGATTAAATGAGTCAATACATGTAAAGTCTTTGCATCAGTGCCTGATACAGAGGAAGCTCTTTATAATCTCACATGCTTTATCTGATTAATCAGTCACAATTTCCAGTGTCATTCTCCTGCCAACATTTTTGTCCCACAGTGGTCATAGGTGTGGTTCCTATAGTAGTTCCAAATGCTAAATCCCTGGCAGCAGCATTAGAACAAATCAGCCTTAGTCACTTGCTTTAATAGTTTGTGTTTCATCTTCCTGAAATTGGATCAAAGCCTGTACATATGGTTAAACTAGGTGATCCCAAGTTTTCTTATCAAACGTGAAGCTCTTCTCCCTTTCCTCTTTCCACACATGCCACCACTAAAGAGAAGAAAAAAGGTATTATCTTTTCAAGGGTCAGAAAAGCACTTAATGGACACAGTTTGTTAGCGGGTGAAATTCTAAAAAGAAAAGGAAAAAAATATATAGGAACAAATGCTCTTTGGCTCTCTTGGTTGTCCTTTGCTTCCCATTGCAGTACTTTTTTTTCTTTCCTGGGTTACCTCCAGCTAATCCTTATAAAGCTTAAAAGTCAGGTACTGCAACAGAAAAGAGAAAATATAGACTGGGAGGAGGGAGGTTTCACCTGCTTTACTACCATGGTTTCCAAAAGCCACCGCCCAGCAGAAACAGCCAGAGAGCTTTTTAAAAGTATAGATTCCCAAGCCCTTCTTCCTTCTACTGAATTGAAATCTTCTAGGCTCTCTGTGGCAGTGTCTAGGGGGCTGTTACCTAGCCAGTTGGGTACTGGATCACAACTTTAGTCTAACCACCAAGGCAGAAGACCGGACAGAATTTGGTACCAACTTAGTAACAAGAGTATTTCTTTGGGCTCATCATCTTACGTGCAAATACAATTTGAGTACGCCACAGTCATGGTGTACTCAAATTGTATTTGAGGGTTATTATGAGGACTAAATGAGTTGATCTGAACTTGTAGATTTAAGTTTCAGGTGTATCAATCTCCTTTTCTGAGATTAAATGAAGAAAATGGAGACAGAACTTAGTATTGGTGAAATTTGCTTTTTGGAAACTGAAAACTATAGTCAAATGTGCAGATTTAATCTTACCAATAAGAATATTACAGTATCTACCATTTACTATGTGAATTCTATGTGTTGTGCACTGTGCAAAATTCTGTTCACGGTTTATCTTATATAATCTTCATAACCACCTCTTAAAGTAGATAATTACACCCATTTTACAGGCAAAAATTTAAAATTTTAGAGAGATACAATAACACATCTCAGGAGAATACTCAAGTTCATTTGCTAGCAAAGACAGTGATGTTAATTACTTTGTCAGACTGCCCCCTTATATTTATTCTGGATGATGTAAATTATCAAGGTATCCAGATATTTTAAAATAATTGACTCTTCTATTCAGATATTTCATCTATCACAACCACAAAATATGTATTGATATACATACATAGTAGAGTGTAGTTCATTAAAGGTGTCATAATTATATTACATTTAAAGCACTAATAAATTTTTACTTTCATATAAGTTTATTTTCAAATTTAATAGAAAGGCAGCAAGCAGAAATAGTGACAGAATTAGAATTTAAACAGTCTATATTTCTCTAATTCAAAGAATTCCTAGACATCAATAAGAAAAAAAAGCAACCCAGTAGAACACTGGACAAAGTACATAAACAGACCAATCACAGAAGGAAAAAAAAAAAAATTGACCATATATATGCTAAAGATGATCAATTTTATTTACCGAATATAATTTAAATGTTCATCATAATAAAATGCTTAAACATAAGTTTGCCCATGCTCTGGAACACTATACAATCCTTCAAATGAATGAGATAGATAGATATCAAAGTCATGAACGTCTGGAAGAATATTTGCCAAACTGGTTTCCTCTAGAAGGAGGTTGGGTCTGAGAATCTGCCATCATGGGCAAGAGGGTGGAGAAAGTAATGTGCATGCTTGTCAAAGGATGTGCATTTTCTTTTTACTGCATATACTTCTGTAATGCTTCGCTTTTTAATAACTAAATGGTATTGATCGTGAATTTTTAAAAATTGAATATTAAAAAATTTATTTGACTAAGATGAAAATAAGGAGTTAAACACTGGATTGAATTCCCACAAAAAACCACAAAAGAAATAGAATAATTTTAGAAACATTTATAGTATTATCCATACTAATTATTTTGGAATCTTCCTTTAACAGAAAACCCACACATTTGCATATTCACATTTATAAAATTGGGTTGGCCAAAAGGTTCATTCGGTTTTTCCATAACATCTTAACCAAAAAAAACGAACGAATCTTTTGGGTAACCCAATACTATAACAATATCATATATATTTTTATATCATTTTACAGTTCACAAAATGCTCTTACATAGCATAGTGGGTTGAATGATGGCCCCCCAAATGATATGTCCATGTCCTAATTCCTGGAACCTATGAATGTTATCTTATGTGGAAGAAGAGTCTTTGCAGGTATAATTAAATTAAGGATCTTTAGATGAGGATATCATCCTGTAAAATCCAGATGGTTGCTAAATCCAATGACAAATGTCCTTATAGGAGAAAGGTAGAGAGAGATCTGAGACAAAAAGAAGAGGCAATGTGACCACAGAGGCAAAGATTGGAGCGAGGCAACCACAAATCAAGGAATACCGACAGCCATCAGAAGCTACAACAGGCAAAGAATGGATGCTCCCCTAGAGCCCTCCAAAGGGCATGCAGCCCTGCTGGCAGCTTGATTTAAGACTTCCCATCTGCAGAATTGTAAGAGAATAAATTTTTGTTCTTTTAAACCACCCAGTTGGCAGTAATTTGTTACAGTGGCCACAGGAAACTAATATACACAGTTTATGTCTCATTTTGGTTTTGTTTTTTGTAGCAACCCTTTGAAGCACCTAGAGTCAAATGTTATTTTCCAATCCTTCTCAAACTTTTCCAAAAATAGGATGAAACAATTCCCAACTCATGCTATGAGGCCAGTACCATCCCAATACCAAAACCACACAAAGACATTATAAGAAAAGAAAACTACAGACCAAGGTCACATACAAAAATCCTCAACAAAAACTAGGAAACCAAATCCAGCAGCATATAAAAAGGATTATAAAACATGACCCAGTGGTATTTATCCCAGGAATACAAGATTGTTTCAACATACGAAAATCAATCACTGTAATACATCATATTAATAGAATAAAAGAAAAAAAAACATGATTGTCTCAATAAACACAAAAAAACACTGAACAAAATCCCACACCCTTGATATAATATAGTATGATATAATATATAATACAATATGATATAAGCAGTCAACAAACTAGGAATACAAAGGAACTTCCTCAACCTGATAAAGGGAGTCTATGAAAAACCTACATCTAACATTATATGTATGATGAAAACCTGAAACCTTTCCACCCTTTCCACCTTCCATCAAGAAGGGATGTCTTCTTTCACCATTTCTATTCAACATTGTGCTAGAGGTTCTAGCCAGGGCAATGAAATTGACAACATACAAATTGGAATAAAAGAAGTGAAAGTATCTCTATTTACAAATGACATCCACTTGTATCAATAAATCCTAAGGACTCCACACACACAAAAATGTTAGTGATAATGAAACAGGTTCACTGAGTTTGCAGGTTATAGATCAATATATAAAAATTACTGTATTCAGTATCTTGTAATAACCTATAATTGAAAAGAATCTGAAAAAGAATATATATATACACACATATATATAACTGAATCATTTTGCTGTACACCTGAAACTAACACAACATTGTAAATCAACTATACTTCAATTTAAAAAAAAACTTGCATTTCTATATACTGCTATGAATTATCCAAAAATGAAATTAATAAAACAATTCCACTTACAATAGCCTCAAAAATAATAAAATACCCAGGAAGAAATTTAACTAATGAAGTACAAGATTTATACATTAAAAACTACAAAACATTGTTGAAAAAAATTATAGAAATCCTGAATGAAAAGAAAGACATTCCTGTGTATGGATTGGAAGACAATATTGTTAAGATGGCAATACTTTCCAAATTTATCTATAGATTCAATGCAATTCTTATCAAAATTCTGCTTTTTTTGCAGAAATTGTCAAACTGATCCTAAAATTTATAAGGAAATGCAAGGGTCCAAGAATAGCCATAATAATCTTTTTTTTTTTTTTTTTGGCCACACTGCACGGCTTGCGGGATCTTACTTCCCCAACCAGGGATCGAACCCGGGCCCCCTACAGTGGAAGCGCGGAGTCCCAACCACTGGACCGCCAGGGAATTCCCCAAAATAATCTTGAGAAAGAAGAACAAAGTTGGAGAATTTATACTTTAAAATGCAAAACTTACTGCAAAGCCACAGTAATCAAGACAGTGTGGTACTGGCATAAGGATAGACATATAGATCGACGGAACAGAGAGTCCAGAAATAAACCTTAACATCTCTGGTCAACAGATTTTCAATAAGGGTGCCAATACAATTCAATGGAGAAAGTATAGTTTTTTTAACAAATGGTGCTGAGACAGTGGATAACCACAGGCAAAAAATAAATAAATAAATGAATTTGGACCTCCTCCCTCACACTATATACAAAAATTAACTCAGAATGGATCAAAAACTTAAACGTGAGAGATAAAATGTTTAGAAGAAAGCATAGCAGAAACGCTTTATGATATTGAATTAGGCAGTGATTTCTCAGATATGACACCTAAAGCACAAAGAAAACATAGATAAATCAGACTTCACAAAATTTAAATTTAAAATTAAATTTAAAATGTAAAACTTTTATGCAACAAAACACTATTGAGAAAGTGAAAAGACAACCTATAGAATGGGAGAAATTGCAGCAAATCTTAATAAGGGTCTAATACCCAGAATACATAAATACATATACAACTCAAAATAAAAAGACAAATACCCCAATTTTAAAATAAGCAAAAGATTTAAATAGCTATTTCTTTTAAGAAGACATACAAATGGCTAATAAGCACATGAAAAGATGCTGAACATCATTAAGTGATTAGAGAAATGCATCATGAAGTGATTAGAAAATACGAGACACCACTTAATACTTGGATGACAATAATAATAAAAATAATAGAAAATAAGTATTGGTGAAGATGTGAAGAAATTCATACATTGCTGATGAGAATGTAAATTAGTACAATCATTTTGGAAAAAAATTTGACAGCTTCTTCAATACTTAAACATAAAGCTACCATTCCTACTGTATACCCAAGAGAATTTAAAACATATTTCCTCGCAAAAACTTCTTGCACATGAATATTTATAACAGCATTATTCCCAATAGCCAAAAAGTGGGAACAAGCCAAATGTCAATCAACTGATGAATATATAAACAAAACATGGTGTATTCATACAACAGAATATTATCCAAAGGAATGAAGTACTGATACATGCTACAGCATGGATGAACTTTGAAACATTATGCTCAGTGAAAGAAACCAGACACAAAAGGTCACATATTGTATGATTCTATTTAAATAAAATGTTCAGAATAGGTAAATCCATAGAGACAGAAAGTAGACTAATGATTGCCACAGTCTAGGGGGAAGGGAGAGACTGTTAACAGGTATGGGGTTTCTTTCTAGGGTGATGAAAATGTTTTGGAACTAGACAATAGTGATGGCTGTACAACCTTGTGAATATACTAAAACCACTGAAATGTACATTTTATGATATGTGAATTATATCTCAATAAATAATTTCAATAAATAAAACAAAAATAAAAGCTAAATCTTCTAGTTACTATGGCTGCATTAAAAAAAAGTAAAACAAAAAACAATTATGCACCAAAATGTGGTGGCTAAAAAGTGACAATTTAATATAGGCATGGAATTCAAACAGACTAGAGCAAGATGGCCTTTCTCCGCTCTATGATGTCTGGAGCCTCAGTTGGAAGGCTTGAAAGAGCTAAAATCATCTCTAGACACCTTTACTCATATGTCTGATAGTGGATGGTTGGCTGTGGGCTGAGCCTTAGTTAGGCGTGTTGACTAGAACACTTTCTTATGGCCTGCCCACATGGCCTGGGCTTTCTCACAGCAGGGTGGTTAGGTTCCAAGGACAAGTGTCTCAACAGAAGGAGAAGAGAGTCAGGTGGGAGCTGTGTCACCTTTTATGACCTAGCCTCCCAGAAGTCACCTGGTCACTTCCAGCACTGCTATCCCTTAGAAACAATTCACTAAGTATCGCTGGCATTCACTGGTGGGAATACAGAACTCTCATTGGAGGAATGACAATGTCAGATTGTAAGAAAAACATAGGGAATAGGATATATTAGGGAAGAAAATCTGCCATACTCTTAAACAACAACATCCCCCTGAAAAAAAAGTATAATCTATTCAAAGTAAATTTTGTAAAATAGAAAACCTGAGATTCTGTGGATAAGTCACTAGACTGCAGCAAAAACAATATAAAACAATGTCTCATATACACACCACTATATATAAAATAGGCAACAAATAAGGACCTACTGTATAGCACAGGGAACTCTTACTACTCTGTAATGACCTATATGAGAAAAGAATCTAAAAAAGAGTGGATATATGTACAGGTATAACTGATTCACTTTGCTGTACAGCAGAAACTCACACAACATTTTAAATCAACTATACTCCAATAACATTTTTTAAAAAATTAAAAAATAAAAAACATACAAATACACAAAAAAGCAAAAACAATGTCTCCAACAACATGACAATGAACGAACAAGCACTGAGAAGATGTATATATCCTGAGCACTTTTTTGACTATGGGTTACATCTTCAATCAATCACTCCTTCAGTTATTCATTCATTAAACAGAAATGTATTATTGTCAAGTGTTCTTTTAGGCTCTGGGATGCCTGAGTGAGCAAGAAAAGACATATGGCACCTCACCTGAGCAGGAAAGAATAATGGCCACGGAGCCACATAAATGTGATCAAAGGGGAACTACAGCGTTGGAAGAGCACAGCTTAGCGTCTGCTCAGACTACCCAGATGTGTAAACAGGCATTGTGTGATGTGTGGTTTTCAGGCATTAATCATAAACAACACGATCCAGAAAGAACATATTAGTTGCTGGAAAAAAAAAAATCCTCTGCAAATGAAAGAAGATATCAGAGCAAGGCTTAGGCATCTTAAATCATTAACTGGAGAGTAAAACAACAATTCAGTGGAGAAACTTTTCCTTTTCCTCTCAATCTCCCTTTCCAGTCTCCAGTCCCTAAACCACCACCCCCAGAATGAACTTGAGGGAGGAGGCTATAAAATCAAGAATTTAGGTGATTATACAACAAGTTCCAGCAACTTTTTAAATCCTAGGGACGACATACATTTGTGGGTCTTTTTAATGACTCACATAACAATTTCAATTTTTTTCACATCACTGTGCCCATGTTCATAGAGTTAAAATTTTTAGTAAATTTGTCACCTTTCACTGTGTTTAATCAAAGTACAGAAAGTTGAGTACAGCAGAAACTAACACAACAGTGTAAATCAACTATACTCCAATAAAAGATTTTTAAAGAAAACTAAAAAATAAAAGAAAAAGAAAATGCAATTTAACTTTAACCAGTCATTTCCAGAAACTTACATATTCTGTAGTCACACTGATGTTAAGCGGGCATTTTCTTTAGAATACACTGAATGGACCCAGGTTTTTTTCCCCCAAGCCCTAATTATTTGAGATAATAGAACATGAAAGTAGTGACGATGTAATTATCGTTTTATGCAGCTGAAATTCAATCCATTTCTCAAGTTACATAAAAGAGACAGGACACTAATTCACCCAGAGAACAGAATCAACAACCTTCAGTTTTCCCACCCAAGATAGTTTGTCCCTGGAAAAGGAGCTTGCGGTCTTGTGAAATGGCAGCTGGGATGGGAAGAAGTGACTCTTGCCATTTTGAACAGAAGAATATAAAACAACTACAACCAAGCAGCTTAGTCAGATCTTGAAAACACAGAATTTAATATTATTTTTAGCATAGCTAAAATCCTTCTGGGTAAACTAACATTTTCTTTTCAAAAGTAAGCAAAACGGTTTAGGAAAGGTCTTTCTGAAAACTCACCTGCTTAAAAGTTAAGCGTAAATGTATTCCCACCGTCTAGAATACAGTCCCACCCTCTCCTGCCCCATCCTCCCTGAACCCTCCATCTCTCCAACCTCACACAAGCTTTTATCATTGTGTATTGTCATTTCATCTATTTCCAGTTCATTTCCAACATTGGACTGTAAGCCTCATGAGGGCAGGAACTGGGTCCTGCTGTCTGTATATACTGGTATCTGGCATTTGGTAGACACCTGAAGAATGTTTGATGAAAGAAAGGGAAGAAAAGGAAGAAAGAGGAACTGGAGGAAAGAAGGAAGGGAGGGAGGGAGGGAGGGAGGGAGGAAAGGAAAGGATGGATGGACTCTGAAGATCGAAGCAAAATTGTCAGTGACACATAATAGGTCCTGAACATTACTTAAAAATTTTCACTTTGATTTGTTTAGATTTGGTACTCTGCCTTTAATACTAACTAGAAAGGAAGTCTCATTTTCTCTCACATTTTTTTCCCCCGAACTACTTGTGTAAGTAACATCTGATTTACAAAGAATGTGTGACACATGTTAAGCCTTGTTGCCATTGATGCTGCTGGGAAATAAGTGTAGGATTCCATTTTGAGATTTTTCTCACAGACTCCTGTCTTCTCTGAATTTCCTCATGATTTGTCATACGGGAAATTAAAGGTCATGAAGATGAGTAAAGCACAAAACTACCAGACATTTTACTACAATCCTTCTCAGAACTCCGGTTAACATGTTTAATTGTACCATCCTTATTAGTCGCCATAAAAAGAGAGGTACCTTGAAAAAGAAATTACTTTTTTTTATGGGCTTATATCACCATCACACAATCACAGAGAACTTAACAGTGTTACTGTGAAAGCAGAAGGACACTACCATCAAGGGGATATCTTTGCAATTTGAGCTTATTGTAGTTTTTTTTAAAAAGTACTGAAACTTCTCAGACTCCACTTTGTTCCTAGAAACTGTATGATACCTTTGTCGATCTCTACTTCTTAAAAACAATATTCTCAACACAAATATTATGGAATGACTTCTAAATAGAATTTATTCACACTGAAAGAAAAGCTTGCATAACTAAATGGCTTCACATGAGGTCAACTGACTATGATAAACCTTGACACAGAAATCTGGAAATAAGGGAAGGCTGTTCTTGTTTTTTTATGAATTGGAAATATGGATAAATTATCTAAATTGTTTTTGAGAATTAAACCAAATCGGGACTTCCTCCATAATTTGGGGGAGGAAAAATATTCTCAGGTAAGTATGTAAAGATGAGCAAAACCTTTTAAACTTTTGAAGACTTGAAGTCAATAGAGATATTTGAGCTCACTTCTGATGGTAGCTCTCAGACTGGGAAAAACATGCCAGTTCTGGTTACCAGTTTGCTGGTTTCAACGGACCATAGCAAAACTTATCTGCCTCAAGTGGAAAAGCCAGTCTGATATCAGGAGATTAAAAGACGCTATTGATGATTTTACAGTGTAGAGAGTATCAGGTGTTATTGGTGAAAGTGATTTTCATTGTCTTTATTCCCTGAGGTAGTTCACACAAAGGGCACAACTTTAAAATCTACATAACGATGAGAGAAGTTACATGTACTACCTATAAAATATTTAGATTCTAGAAGAATCTATTCTAGCTAGTAAATGGAAGATTAAAGAGGTTTCAAATTTTTCATCCACAATTTGTGTATGAATCACCTAAGGAAAAGACAGCTTATTAAACTTCCCAAGAACAGTATCATAACATATGTTCTTTTTAAAATAATAAGCCGCTGCTAAACAGAATGTGGATGATGTTATTTGTTCTATTACATGGGTTCCTGTAAATTTGACTTCAAATCTTCTTAGGGAAATCTGACACATCATACTCTCTAAATCTTGTTATTCTGTGAGTTGGGATCCAAAATAGAATTGAGCTCAAATATTTGATATGACTTTTATGGGAATATATCTTATATTTCAAAGAAAGGCAAAACAATATCAATTATTATAAGATAACAATAATCAAGAAACATACACTTAAAAATATGTCCAGGGAAGTCTGTTCTATTATCAGGGATGTGGATCTAAGATGAAAAAAACCTTCTTAATAAATAAGGGAAAATAGAAGAAACCCAGTGAACTTTTTTTTTTTTTTTTTACTTTTGCAATGTTACTTAATTTTGTATCTCTCCAAAAGTGTTCTGAACTTACTAAGGGAAGAAAGTACTAGTTCAAGACCGTATGGTAAGAACTATAGTAAGTGCCCAATAAACAATTGTAATTACCAGGTACATTAAAGAGGATTCAAGTTATCTTATTTTCCTATCTGGTAGGATCTTGTAACTAAAACCTGTGGATACTAATCTTATAGTCTACATACCTTGGAGATAACTCTATAAAATATACTAGGCAAATGTGATGGTTCAATTCACAGTGGATATGTGGCTAGGGTCTTTATTAAGGACTCTTATTTTGCATTGTCATAGAATTTTAAAATTTTCTTTATTTTTACATGCCAAAATAAAGTAAGAACTGATTTGGAAAGCCAATATGAAAGAGAAAATTGGGTATTATCTTGCAAACTATGCTGTTTTGATGGCTAATTCCCATCTTTCCAGATAGTTGGTTCTTAATGATCCAGAATCTCTACATTGTAGCAGCTTCTGTCATGATTACTATCAGAGTAACTATGGCTAATAATATCCAAGCAAATTTAAATATCATATTTATTGGAATAATGAATCCATGGAAAGAAACACTCTGAAGGGAGAACTTATTCAATTAAAAATTTCAATTTTAAGGATGTAAAGAAAATCTCTCAGAGCATGAAACTATGAAGGGGCCTTTACAAATCTAAAGGTTCCATTTTTCCAATATGGTCAAACATAACGTGAGATCTGATTGCACTGTGTCCCAGCCAAGTGAGTAAGTAAGACAAATAGGATCAACTTGTCTCCAGTAATATGTACAACTTATTGATTAGTTCTGAGGAGGGCCCTGGACCTCTCCTGGGCTCAAAGAAATTAAATGAGTCTATACTATGAACATTTTGAAGATAAAAAACTAATGCACAGAAATCCTTACTAAATGGTCTGGAATCACATGCAGAGAAAGGCAGTCATTCCAGAGCTGGGACCTATGAGTCCTAAATCACATCTTGAATTATTACTAAATCCTGTTCCAGGCAGTTTCCTGTTTTCTTGTTACCATTCTTTATTTTAGATTGGGTTTGAAATACTTCTCACATTGCTTTCAGTGATTTATTTTCTATTACAATTAGATACAGTGATTAAAATGTTTTACATTTTTGTATTTTCTGTGCACATGGATAACATCTAGATAGACTCTCCCTTCCCACACTCTATACTTTAAGAAAATAGGACAGAATGGTCATGAAGAATTACATTTTTTTTCCTCAAGGTTAAGCTGACCAAGACTGACAATAATATACCAGAAAGAAACAAATATTAGAAGGTTATTTTTTCTGTTTTGCCCTTTCTTCAATAAGCAGTCATTTAGTAATATAAAAAAAAAGTCTTATTGGAAAAGTATAGTTTAGTGTTATCAGTGTTCTCACATATATTCCATGACAGAGAACAGGACAATAATTATTCTGCCAAGCAAAAGCCATAAATTGTAAGTACACTTCCAATTCCTCCCTTTTTTCAAACGTCTGTAAATTTCATGCATTGGGATATCAAGGAACAGAAATTCAGAAAAGATAAAGGTTGCCTGACTCTTCTACTTTAGAAAAGCTTTGTCTAATATAATAAAGAATACTGTAAATTAAAATTGTAAATAAAAACTGTATCTTAAAACTTGGTCTTAGGGCCCACAAGTTTCCATATAATTGTACAGAATAATGAATGACGCAAGTTAAAATAAATTGACATCATTTTACATGCGCATACATAGTTCTATAACTGAGCAAATGAATTAGATTAGCCTATGATTGTAATTAATGAAATTAAATTGTCTAAAAATTACACAATACTAAATATCCATTTTATATAAGAAAAACTGCTTTGAGCTAGTTTTATATATTAAATATAAGTGACAGAATGATACAGAACTCCATATTTTAAATCTTGAAATGTATTCAGAGTTGGGGTTTTTCAAGTATAGAGAAAGAAAGCTAAAACCTGCATTTGAACATGATTTAATACAAGGTCATTTGAAAGTTTTTCCTAATTACACAAGTTAACTGGGATGCACCTGGCGTATTTTTTTAAAAAATCAAAACTTGCAACAGAGCATTTGTCATTTTTATCGTTATCAGTTTCATTATTAGACTGTCAAAAAAAAAAAAGTGTAATGCCACAGCAACTGGATCCTGTGAACAAGAGTAGCAATTCATCCCCAGTACCTAATATTCCAAGAACATGGATCTTCTCTTTCTTTTGTTCCACCTTCTCCTTTATTTCTGCTTTTCTTATTTATCTATTGATTACTACTCTTTTTGTTGAATTTTCATGGTATATCAGTGCTCAAGGTAGCTGTGATTGCAAAAGTTATTTTTTGATTCAAAAAAATAATAATAATCCTGTTTGAGGACTTCCAAGGACTTCCCTCAGTCCTAAAACTTCTATGGGCTTCATTAGAAGAAGCCCATTAAAAGAAAAGAAACCACAGGCTAGCAATTTTGTTTGCCAGAGTTATTTGTACTAAATGTATATGATGGTTTTAAACAGACCACTATGGAAAAGGGTTTAACTCTCAGTCTGTATCTTGAGTTCAAATACATGTCATTTAAAATAACACATGAGCTTTGGTGACAATGATCAAAGATTAGTTTATCTATTTAAAAGAAATCAAGAGCCAAATTAGAGGTATATGCAGTTAAAATTACACAGATGTGGAGCCAGGCCTTGGGGTCTCATGACTCCCAATCTACTGCCAACATTGTTCCAATTTTATCAGAGCATGGTAGCCAATAATTTTGCATTTTATATATACATATAACTCCCTGGAGTTTTATATTTCCTAAATATAATATAAGAATATAAATGTAAAATATTATATACAGTTTTATATTTGTTAAAATGTACTACTTCTCTGCTTTACCATAAAACCCTCACAAAAATTTAGTCTCTTATTCTACACACTATTTCCAGTGATACGAGTAGAGATTCATAAAAGTAACTTTTGGATTCACAAATAAAGAGAGGAGTTTTGGAAGAGTCTGGCAGGAACGTTCTCAAGAAAAGCCAATGAGGAAGCATTCAGAGAGAAACTAATTGCCTTTGTGTTTAATTTCATTAGTCAAGTCACTCAGAATTATCAAACTAGTTTGTACAGTCAAACTTTCAACCCTCAATCAGAAGTTCAAAAAAAATCAAAAATCGAAAACTCAGAAAAAACTCTTCTAGAAGGAAACAGGAGGAGGAAAATTAGTTTCTATCACCCTTCAAAATATCCCTGGGAATGAAAATAATCACCAGAGTCAAAGGAGCTGATTGTGTCTCCCATACTTGGTCCTGTGCTAGTTGGCATGCTGACTGCTGGTGGGACCTGATTGGTGGATGTGGTAAACCAACCAGCAAAGCTCTTTGTGAAGGGAATTAATGGAATGAAAACACAGTAATTAACCTTAAGCCTCTAGTAATTAATCATAAATAGACCAGTCTGTTCAATATTTTCAGATTTCAGGAAAAAGAAGCCACAGACTGCAGTTTGTTTAGTACATCAATGGAGGTACCCACAAACATTTTTGCTTTTGAAAAAAAAAAAAAGCTGCTTGGCTAGGGCCTCGAGAAAAGAGTTTGACCAAAGTGTTTGAGTCAATGGCTTCCTGTAGACAGCCTCTATATAGGGGTGTGATACAATAGCCAGCTATGGAGCAATTTGCGGACGATTTCAGCTGGCTGAACTATCCGCTAGTTTCGGTGAAACGTTTGAAGTAAGTGTTCATCTTGAAAATGTTTACCTTAAACCAAGAATTGCCTTCCTGTTTAATTTTGAAATATGCTTTTCGGCTGTTAGAATGTCATTACAGTCAATGTTTGCTTACCTAATTGGTTTTATAAAGCAAGTATTGTCCAGATGTTGCTTTAATGCTCTAAGCACTTCACAAAGTACTCGACATAAAAGACAAGCTCCTTTGGTACTGCAAATGTTATGTCTTTATTTCCGTGTGTAACGCTGATATTAAGTATTTTAATATTAATGTACATTATCAGAGAGATTACTGTTAAGACACATTCTCAAGTTATTGTAGGTTCTTAAATTTAACTGCACAGGTGAACGATTATCCAATTCCTGTGATTTTCTCCAAGGAGTGTGTAAACCTGAAAATTTCATTATAAAAGAAGAGCTTCCCATGTTTTAATAGACTCCTCCTTTGCCTGAAGTATTATCTGATCTCAGCTAATTGTGATTTTATATTTTTCTTAAGCTTCTGCTATTTCCACCTAATTTCTTCATTTCCATTTGTCAAGTCCTAGCTGTGTCCTTTTTCAAAGTTAACTGCGTTCCTGTATCTTTCTCTCCATTCTGAACATCACTCCTAGTTGGAATCTTTATCATCTTCTTAAACATTTTCAAAACCTTTTGAAACTGTTATCCAGCCTATAGTTTCATTCTATCCCACAAGTCTTCCTCTTAAAAACCTTCCATCCTCCCTCTACTTTGCCAAACAGATAGAATACATCTCCATGAATTATTGCTCATCTATATATGTATCTTACACTCCAGCTAAAATAGAGAATAAGCTATGGCCTCTCAAAGGATATATTCCACTTTCCTACTTTTTTTGCTTTTGTTATTTCTCCCCACCAAGAAGGCTTACTATTGTTTTACTCATTTTTCCTTATCCAGTGTAGCTGTCACAGGGGACTTCAGCTTCTTCCTGTGATCCTGCATTTCTCTAATCTCAGAGTACTTCATCTATTCTATTTATTTTATTCAGTTGTGTCTTGCCTTGTAAAATCCTTTGCAATGTATCCTGTATTGGTGATTTTTTGTGCGTGCCGTGTTCCTCCAAATCCTGAGATTCTGTGAAGGGTTTTGGTACTCTTCAACAAAAGTAGCTCTGCTTAGAAGAGTATAAACTTTGAAAACCACTGACATATATTATTACTCAGCTCTTAAACTCATATTTAAGAGCTAGGGAGAAAAGGAACTTAGTCTTTTTTCATTTTAATGTGCATCCAAAATGCCTTGTACATAATAGTTGATCCCCTGATAGGGATCAACTAGTATTTAAATACCAGTTAAGGTTTTACCTCTTGTGAGTTACTGAAAACATGAAAATCCTAAAGGAGAACATAAATACTTAATTTTAAAAAGTACTTCTATATCTCACATGAGAGTAGACCATGAAAGGGTTAAACAGTAAGTCCCTGACCTGTTAAGGAAGAAGACAGTTACTTCAGCAGAAATGTCATGTCATCTATGTTTCTACCTAATGAGACAATCATTTGTAGCCTGGAGCCCAGGAGGCAGGAATTTTCTCACCAAAACAAGGCCAATTTAACTTTCCCTAACCATGTCATAAACAGAGAGCAGAAATGGGAAGAATGTATTTGTGGCATGATAATACATACATATAATCTATGTCCCTGTTTCCTGGGACAGGGCTTCGAAAATCCTTGGAATTTACTGAGTGATAAGCAGTGTCTTTGTTATGCTAATGAGGTGACTCGTGGTAGGTCCCTGAATAGCTCCAAGATGGAGACTAGTCACCATGAAGACCAATTCTGTGATTAGAGGATTGGAACTTTGGACTAACTCAATTTCTGGGCATGGGAGATGGGCTGGAAATTGAGTTCAATCATATGGCCAATGATTTACTCAATCATGCCTATGTAATGACACCCTGATACAAAGTCTGGACACTGAGGCTCAGTGGCGTTTCTTGGTTGGTGAAAGCATTGATGCACTAGGAGAGTGATGTGCCCAGATTCCAGGAGAAGAGAGCGTAGAAGCTCTCCATTTGCCCCCAACACCTGACCTGCCCCAATGTCTCTCTTCGTTTTGCCGTTATAACCTTTATAATGATACTGTAATCATAAGTAGAGCACCTTCAGTGAGTTCTGTGAATTCTAACAAATTATCCAATCTGAGGAAGTTGTGGGAAGCCTTAAGATTTTTTTTTACCAACCAGGCAGAAGTGAGGGTGGCTTGGAAACAGCCAAACTTGTGGCTGGTGTCTGAAGTAGGGGCAGTCTTGTGAAGGAACTTTACCTTTAACCTGGGTCAGTACTAACTCTAGGTAGTTAGCACTGGAATTGAATTCTAATTTAATTCCACTGGGTGTTGGACACCCAGATGGTATCACAGAACTGGTCTCAGAATGCAGTACTGCAGTTAGTCAGGAGGTAGTTGTTCAAAAAGCATACATAAAGGACAGAAATGAGAGACAGTGATGTATGGAGCCTGGCAAAGAAGAAAAGACATCCCAGGATCATATGCAATTAACTATGGAAAATTTTCCAAAAGTAATGGGGAAATGAACTTTCTTAATAAAAACATTGACGGTGACTCTTGAGGTGAATTTTGTGAGAGGCATAAGATAGACCAAGAAGCAGAACTTGACTCCATCATCATCACTCAGAACAGGATGTGTTCCTACTTAGAAATGGCAATGTAAGAATGAGGTGTATATGGGTGTGGGAGGTACAGACTGCATCTGGATGAGAACAAAGATATTTCTCTTAGCCACACACATTAAGGAAGTTTCACCCATTTTAAAATGAAGACAGAATGGGAAATCAGTAACAGAACCCTTCCCTGTTGTGCATCATTATGCTTAACACCACAGTGAAATAAATGTCACTTCCAATCCATTGCATGTGTTCACTTTCACCTCACATTTTCATTGTCTTCCTAAAGTGGGAATTGAAAGACTTCTCCAAGTATTCTTGGAAAAATCTACCTGAACTAGCATATTTTGTAGTCAAAATTCTTGTACCCAGAGTGGGCAAGAGCAAATGCACACTAATCGGCTTATTTCACCATAACCAGGCTTATTTGTGTCTGAATGCTTTACATATTCCACTTCTCTTTAATGAGAGTTCACAAACTGACTAGCTACTTTTAAAGAAAACAATCATTGACACATACATACACACATACATACATACATACATACATAAATAAATCTAAGGCCTGGGACTGATTCCAACTTGTACATGGCCAAGTTGTTTTGGTTCTGGAATTCTGGAAGGAAATATATTGAGAACATCAACTATTGACTCAGATAGCAAATTTCCCTGCTGAAAATATGCAGGAAGTGGGAGTGATGTGAATGAGTGTGTAAAGGGGCATTATGTCCTGTACTTGATGAATGAATAGGCTTAGTTGGCCATTATCAAACCATCATGGGAACCATAAAGCTTACCTTCTCCCTTTCTTACAATCTGATAATCCTTAGAAAACAAAATTTTTTTTCCTGCTCATTTTCAATGTATTCAGTATTTTCTGCTTTAGGAAAAAAGTATTAAACTGAACAATTTCTGCTTTAAAACACATTCTAAACCTTAGTTTTATAAGATCACAGGTTCTCTCTTAAAAATCTCAAGGTCACCTAAAAATATTTTCAACAAATTTTTATAACAATACTAATTTCATAGTGATAAAATCTGACATAAAGTTCCCAAAAGTATGCAACTCCTTGGATCATGAAAATAACCACAAATTCATTAAATCCAATTTGCTACAGCACAGTACTTTACAGTATGTGATGGCTAATTTTATGTGTCACTTTGGCTGGGCCACAGTTCCCAGATATTTGGTCAAACACTATTCTGGATGTTTCTGTGAGGCTGTTTTTGAATGAGATTAATATTTACATTGGTAAACTTTGAGCAAAGCAGATTGGCCTTTATAGGGTGGGCCTCATCCAATCAGCTGAAGGCCTGAATAGAACAAAAGACTGACCTCTCCCAGGGACAAGAAAAAATTCTACAGCAGACACCCTTTGGACTTGAACTGCGCCATCAGCTCTTCCCTGGGTCCCCAGCCTGCTGCCCCAGATTTGGGGACTTGCCAGCCTCCATGACTGTGTCAGCCAGTTCCTTAAATTAAATCTCTTTCTACATGTATACACATCCTTTGGTTACGTTTCTGTGGAAAACTCTGCCTAATACACAACAGAAACAATAAACATAAGTCAAATGGGCAAAAGTAGTTTCAAACCTAAAAAAGAATAACCTTGAGCTACAGAAGTATTTATGTAATGAATTACATACATTATGATAAAAAATTCCCTAATCACAAATGTCTTTATTCACAGAAAATATTCACTTTTGCCAGTCATCACAAAATATGATCAATCAATTATCAAATTACATTGCCTTTGATAATAGTATCAAATAGTATTTTTAATATATACTGACAAAGATATCTCTCCTTTTCTTCCTGGTTTGCTTTCTTCTGGTAAGAGTACTTGACTTTTCTGTGGGTAATTAATTACATGTTTCAGGTTGACCTCATACGCTAGGCCAGAGGTAGGCCAGCCTGTGTGTGGAAAGCCCCTCCACAGACGAAGTGGAAAATTCATAGGTCCTGCAATGTAGCTACTGATAAACAGAGGTTCTGTAGCCTTGCAACAGGCACCAAAAAAAAGAGAGGTGGTCTAAGCATTCTGCAAAAAGAATTTCAGAACCCAGAACCACACATTAGGCCAGTGGTAATGGTTCGCTGAAGAGGTTTCTTTGCCTTACACTCTAGTGGAAGTGTTTTCTGAGCCCTGTTACAACACTTCTCACAGGTGGAAAGATAAGAGTACTGGAAGTCTCTTTGTCCAGGGGTTCCCTCACCTGGCAGATTTCTCATCCATGTGAGCTACCAACTGTCATCACCACCTTGAACTGATCAGGACAAGAGAAGCCAGGCTCATTCAGATATATCCCAGAACCAATGAAATACTCAAGGATGGGTATGCGACTCAAGTCAGGACAGTAGAGCCACAATCACTGGACTATTTCTGGGAATGTCAGCAAAGAAAAATTCTCTTTCCTTGGGTATTGTGACGCTGCAAGGACGGGGCGGGGCGGGGTGAGCTCCTCTTTTTCTAACTTGTGGAAAGATCCTTCCTGAGAGTAAATCATGCAGAAAAAAGCAAAGCCAAGACAGAGAGAAAAGGGATGCTGTTCGTGGATATATGTCTTGATCAGCCATACCTAAAGTCATATCCACCTCCTGGAGTTTTTGGTCGCAGGGGCCAAAATATTCAAGTTTAGCTCAAGATTGAATTTAAATTCTGTCCCTTGAAAACCACAAAAGCCCTAATTCACTTAGATAGCTTTCCAAGAATTATATCTAGAACTTACAACAAATAAAATGGAAGCTATTATTAGACCTATATGAGTTACTTTACTTTTGTGACATAACGGGTTTTAAGGCCTACTGGCAAAGAAATGAAGGCTTCAGGGCAATTGCTCGTGAGACTGAAACCTGAGTTGAGTGAACACTTTTCTCAGTACACTGGCCTCATTTTCAATCTATGCTTTACTTTCCATTAGTCCTCCCCATAATTTATTCAAGGTGTGTGAGGAAGATGCTGGGCACAAGAAGCAGAAGACACAGGAAAAAATGACTGAGACCATGCCTTCTCTCCTCAAACAGCTACCGTTATTTTCACACTTGTTAAGTGTATGGGTTAATGCAAGTTTATTTTCAAATTTAGGCACTGTGCTTAGAAATGGAAAACTCTCTCCTTTTCTCCATATACTCTTATTCTATCTACATTTGAGCATCTTTTTTTTTTCTTCTCTTCCACTAAACAATTTGAAGTCTTCTAAAACAAGAGAGTCTTGGGCAGGAAACCAACCAAATGACTACAGTGTTGTATTGATATTTCTACCCTTTGGAAAGGTGTGTGAGGTATTCCTTTCCCCAGGCTACCAAGAGCCTCCACTGTAATGCAAAGCAAAATCTCTATTGTCCATACACTCATAGGTATAAAAGAGCTTCCGAGGACACATCAGGAGGCCACATAAGTGGACACTAAACGTTTTTGTAAAGAGATAAATAACTGTCAATACGAGTCATATCCTTTTTACCACAAATATATTGCCATGATTTTTTGTTGTTCATTCAATCATTATTTTTTATTTATTTATTGTTATTGAAGTATAGTTGATTTACAATGTTGTGTTGGCTTCAGGTGTATAACAAAGTGATTCAATTATATATATTCTTTTTCAGATTATTTTCCCGTATAGGTTATTACAAAATATTGTGTATAGGTTCCTGTGCTATACAGTAGGTCCTTATTGGTTATCTATTTTACATAGAGTAGTGTGTATATGTTAATCCCAAACTCCTAATTTATCCCTCACTCCATTCCTTTCCCCTTTGGTAAGTATAAGTTTGTTTTCTATGTCTGTGCATCTATTTCTACTTTGTATATAGGTTCATTTGTATCATTTTTTTTAGATTCCACATATAAGCAATATCATAAGATATTTGTCTTTGTCTGGCTTACTTCACTTAATATGATCATCTCTAGGTCCCTCCATGTTGCTGCAAATAGCATTATTTCATTCTATTTTATGGCTGAGTAGTATTCCATTTTATATATATATATATATATATATATACACACACACACACACACACACACATATACATATATATACATACACATATACACACACACACACACGCACACACACATACCACATCCTCTTTATGCATTCCTCTGTTGATGGACATTTAGGTTGTTTCCATGTCTTGGCTATTGTAAGTAGTACTGCTATAAACATTGGGGTGCATGTATCTTTTCAAATTATGGTTTTCTCTGGATATACGCCCAGAAGTGGGATTGCTGGGTCATATGGTAGCTCTATTTTCAGTTTTTTAAGGAACCTCCATACTGTTCTCCACAGTGGCTGCACCGTTTACATTTCCACCAACAGTGCAAGATTTTTTTAAATGCCATGCTATCTGAGACTCCCTAGCCAGTGACTGTATTAAATTACATGGAAGGGAGAGAGGCAATCCCTTTCAGCTGACAGCAAAGTCAAATAAGTGCAAGTTGAAGCAATAGGAATTTAGATAAAGTGGCAAAAGAGAAAATGGACAGATTACAACTTGTAGATTATAGACACTAGAATGTTTTCAAGGAAGTTGTAAAATCTTTTTTCTGGGGGATGGTTCATGATGAAAATACTGTCTACCATATGCTTGCCTTCAGGCGGGGAAAGGACCAGATACATATTTTTAAGCCAGTTCCAACTCCAAGTCCCAGTCATTACTAACATGAAGAAAAAGAGCTGCTGTTGACTGAACCAGCGTGTTTTTCTCTGACTCATTCACATTATGTGGAATTGGCTCAAAAAAGAGAACAGATGTGGGTCATCAGGGTGCAGTGCTGACTTTTTGGCTCATCTAAGTAAGAAAACCTTCTATACTCCGCACTTGCAGATGTGTGGTATTAGCTAACATTTAACACTTCAAAACAATAGGAGAATTAACTAGTGAAAAGGAGAGGAAAAAAAGTTCACCCTTTTTTTCATCACTTCGAGTGAAAGCATGTCCGGTAAAAGTCAGTCCCAGATACCACTGTACCCAGTGTCATTTTGCAATAAGTTAGGAAAGCAATAAATTGAATATTATTCTACTTCTCCCCAATAAGGCTGATTCTCTAGTGTTTGCATTTCTCATCCATGAGTTACTAACTCTTGTTATTTTTGTTTTCCAAGAGAGAATTAATCTGAAAGTATAATTTTTTTTCCTGGAGATATTCTGCTCATTTTCTGGCTGTCTGCAGATAACCTGTGTATCTGAATTGATAAAAACCAGATTGTTCGAGTCAGACCTTCAAGATGGTGGAGGAGTAAGAAGTGGAGATCACCTTCCTTCCCACAAATACATGAGAAATACAACTACATGCGGAACAACGCCTACAGAACACCTACTGAACACTGGCAGAAGATCTCAGACTTCCCAAAAGGCAAGAAACTCCCCACGTACCTGCGTAGGGAAAAAGAAAAAAGAAGAAACAGAGACAAAAGAATAGGGACGGGACCTGCACCTCTGGGAGGGAGCTGTGAAGGAGGAAAGGTTTCCACACCCTAGGAAGCCCCTTCACTGGCGGAGATGGGGGTTGGCGGCGGGGAAGCTTTGCAGCCACGGAGGAGAGCGCAGCAACAGGGATGCAGAGGGCAAAGGGGAGAGATTCCCGCACAGAGCATCAGCGCCGAGCAGCATTCACCAGCCCGAGGGGTTTGTCTGCTCACCCGCCGGGGCAGGCGGGGGCTGGGAGCTGAGGCTCGGGCTTCAGAGGTAAGACCCCAAGGAGAGGACTGGGGTTGGCTGCGTGAACACAGCGTGAAGGGGGCTAGTACACCACAGCTAGCTGGGAGGGAGTCCAGGAAAAAGTCTGGACCTGCCTAAAAGGCAAGAGACCATTGTTTCGGGGTGCGCGAGGAGAGGGGATTCAGAGCACCGCCTAAATGAGCTCCAGAGACGGGCGCAAGCAACACCAGAGACGGGCATGAAACGTTAAGGCTGCTGCTGCAGCCACCAAGAAGCCTGTGTGCAAGCACAGGTCACTATCCACACCTCCCCACCCAGGAGCCTGTGCAGCCCGCTACTGCCAGGGTCCCGTGATCCAGGGACAACTTCCCCTGGAGAACACACGGCGTGCCTCAGGCTGTTGCAACATCACACTGGCCTCTGCCGCCGCCACAGGATCGCCCCGCATTCCATACCCCTCCCTCCCCCCAGCCAGAGTAGCCAGAACCACCTAATCAGCTACTCCTTTAACCCCGTCCTGTCTGAGCAAAGAACATGCCCTCAGGCGACCTACACACAGAGCCAGGGCCAAATCGAAAGCTGAACCCCAGGAGCTGTGCAAACAAAGAAGAGAAAGGGAAATCTCTCCCAGCAGCCTCAGGAGCAGCGGATTAAATCTCCACAATCAACTTGATGTATTCTGCATCTCTGGAATAACTGAACAGACAACAAATTATCCCAAAACTCAGGCGGTGCACTTGGGGAGCAACTGTAGACTTGGGGTTTGCTTTCTGCATCTAATTTATTCCTGGTTTTATGCTTATCTTAGTTTAGTAATTAGAGTTTAATATCACTGGTAGATTTGTTTACTGATTTGGTTGCTCTCTTCCTCCTTTTTTTATATATATATATAGATTTTTTTCCCCCCTTTTTCTCTTTTTGTGAGTGTGTATGTGTAATCCTTCTTTTTGTGATGGTGTCTGTATAGCTTTGCTTTTACCATTTGTCCCAGGGTTCTGTCTGTCCGTTTCTGTTTTTGTTTTTTTGTTTTTTAGTACAGTTTTTAGCACTTGTTATAATTGGTGGATTTCTTTTTTGGTTTGGTTCCTCTCTTCTTTCTTTTTTTTAATTACGTTTTAATTTTTTTAATTTTTAATAATTATTTTTAATTTTTTATATTAGTTACTTTATTTTATTTATTTATTTATTTATCTTTCTTTCTCTCTTTCTTTCTTTTTTTCTCCCTTTTCTTCTGAGTCGAGTGGCTGACAGGGTCTTGGTGCTCCGGCCAGGTGTCAGGCCTGTGCTTCTGAGGTGGGAGAGCAGAGTTCAGGATATTGGTCCACCAGAGACCTCCCGGATCCAAGCAATATCAAACAGCAAAAGCTCTCCCAAAGATCTCCATCTCAACGCAAAGACCCAGCTCAACTCAACGACCAGCAAGCTCCAGTGCTGGACACCCTATGCCAAACAACTAGCAAGACAGGAACACAGCCCCACCCATTACCAGAGAGGCTGCCTAAAATCATAATAAGGTCACAGACACCCCAAAACACATCACCAGATGTGGTCCTGCCCATCAGAAAGACAAGGTCCAGCCTCATCCACCAGAACACAGGCACCAGTCCCCTCCACCAGGAAGCCTACACAACCCACTGAACCAACCTTAGCCACTAGCGGCAGGCACCAAAAACAACGGGAACTACAAAACTGCACACTGTGAAAAGGAGACCCTAAACACAGTAAGTTAAGTAAAATGAGAAGACAGAGAAACACACAGTAGATGAAGGAGCAAGGTAAAAACCCACCAGACCAAACAAATGAAGAGGAAATAGGCAATCTACCTGAAAAAGAATTCAGAGTAATGATAGTAAAGATGATCCAAAATCTTGGAAATAGAAGGGAGAAAATACAAGAAACGTTTAACAAGGACCTAGAAGAACTAAAGAGCAAACAAATAATGATGAACAACACAATAAATGAAATTAAAAATTCCCTAGAAGGAATCAATAGCAGAATAACTAAGGCAGAAGAACGGACAAGTGACCTGGAGCATAAAACAGTGAAAATAACTACTGCAGAGCAGAATAAAGAAAAAAGAATGAAAAGAATTGAGGACAGTCTCAGAGACCTCTGGGACAAAATTAAACACACCAACATTCGAATTATAGGGGTCCCAGAAGAAGAAGAGAAAAAGAAAGGGACTGAGAAAATATTTGAAGAGATTATAGTTGAAAACTTCCCTAATATGGGAAAGGAAATAGTTAAGTTCAGGAAGTGTAGAGAGTCCCATACAGGATAAATCCAAGGAGAAACACACCAAGACACATATTAATCAAACTATCAAAAATTAAATACAGAGAAAAAATATTAAAAGCAGCAAGGGAAAAAATACAAATAACACGCAAGGGAATCCCAATAAGGTTAACAGCTGATCATTCAGCAGAAACTCTGTAAGCCAGAAGGGACTGGCAGGACATATTTAAAGTGATGAAAGTGAAAGACCTACAACAAAGATGACTCTACCCAGCAAGGATCTCATTCAGATTTGACGGAGAAATTAAAACACTTACAGACAAGCAAAAGCTAAGAGAATTCATCACCACCAAACCAGCTTTACAACAAATGCTAAAGGAACTTCTATAGGCAGGAAACACAAGAGAAGGAAAAGACCTACAAAAACAAACCCAAAACAATTAAGAAAATGGTAATAGGTACATACATACTGATAATTACCTTAAACGTAAATGGATTAAATTCTCCAACCAAAAGACATAGACTGGCTGAATGGATACAAAAACCAGACCCGTATATATGCTGTCTACAAGAGACCCACTTCAGACCTATGGACACATACTGACTGAAAGTGAGGGGATGGGAAAAGATATTCCATGCAAATGGAAATCAAAAGAAAGCTGGAGTAGCAATTCTCATATCAGACAAAATAGGCTTTAAAACAAAGACTATTACAAGAGACAAAGAAGGCCACTACATAATGATCAAGGGATCGATCCGAGAAGAAGATATAACAACTGTAAATATTTATGCACCCAACACAGGAGCACCTCAATACATAAGGCAAATGCTAACAGCCATAAAAGGGAAAATCGACACAAACACAATCATAGTAGGGGACTTTAACACCCCACTTTCACCAATAGACAGATCATCCAAAATGAAAAAAAAATAAGGAAACACAAGCTTTAAATGATACATTAAACAAGATGGACTTAATTGATATTTGTAGGACATTCCACCCCAAAACAACAGAATACACATTTTTCTCAAGTGCTCATGGAACATTCTCCAGGATCGATCATATCTTGGGTCACAAATCAAGCCTTGGTAAATTTTAAAAAATTGAAATCGTGTCAAGTATCTTTTCTGACCACAACGCTATGAGACTAGATATCAATTACAGGAAAAGACCTGTAAAAAATACAAACACATGGAGGCTACACAATACACTACTTAATAACGAAGTGATCACTGAAGAAATCAAAGGGGAAATCAAAAAATACCTAGAAACAAATGACAATGGAGACACAACGACCCAAAACCTATGGGATGCAGCAAAAGCAGTTCTAAGAGGGAAGAAACAGGAAACATCTCGAATAAACAACCTAACCTTGCACCTGAAGCAATTAGAGAAACAAGAACAAAAAACCCCAAAGCTAGCAGAAGGAAAGAAATCATAAAGATCAGATCAGAAATAAATGAAAAAGAAATGAAGGAAACAATAGCAAAAATCAATGAAACTAAAAGCTGGTTCTTTGAGAAGATAAACAAAATTGATAAACCATTAGCCAGACTCATCAAGAGAAAAAGGGAGAACACTCAAATCAATAGAATTAGAAATGAAAAAGAAGAAGTAACCACTGACACTGCAGAAATACAAACGATCATGAGAGATTACTACAAGCAACTCTATGCCAATAAAATGGACAACCTGGAAGAAATGGACAGATTCTTAGAAATGCACAACCTGCCGAGACTGAACCAGGAAGAAATAGAAAATATGAACAGACCAATCACAAGCACTGAAATTGAAACTGTGATTAAAAATCTTCCAACACACAAAAGCCCAGGACCAGATGGCTTCACAGGCGAATTCTATCAAACATTTAGAGAAGAGCTAACACCCATCCTTCTCAAACTCTTCCAAAATATTGCAGAGGGAGGAACACTCCCAAACTCATTCTACGAGGCCACCATCACCCTGATACCAAAACCAGACAAAGATGTCACAAAGAAAGAAAACTACAGGCCAATATCAATGATGAACATAGATGCAAAAGTCCTCAACAAAATACTAGCAAACAGAATCCAACAGCACATTAAAAGGATCATACACCATGATCAAGTGGGGTTTATCCCAGGAATGCAAGGATTCTTCAGTATATGCAAATCAATCAACGTGATACATCATATTAACAAATTGAAGGAGAAAAACCATATGATCATCTCAATAGATGCAGAAAAAGCTTTCGACAAAATTAAACACCCATTTATGATAAAAGCCCTGCAGAAAGTAGGCATAGAGGGAACTTTCCTCAACATAATAAAGGCCATATATTACAAACCCACAGCCAACATTGTCCTCAATGGTGAAAAACTGAAACCATTTCCACTAAGATCAGGAACAAGACAAGGTTGCCCACTCTCACCACTATTATTCAACATAGTTTTGGAAGTGTTAGCCACAGCAATCAGAGAAGAAAAAGAAATAAAAGGAAACCAAATCGGAAAAGAGGAAGTAAAGCTGTCACTGTTTGCAGATGACATGATACTATACATAGAGAATCCTAAAGATGCTACCAGAAAACTACTAGAGCTAATCAATGAATTTGGTAAAGTAGCAGGACACAAAATTAATGCACAGAAATCTCTTGCATTCCTGTATACTAATGATGAAAAATCTGAAAGTGAAATTAAGAAAACACTCCCGTTTACCATTGCAACAAAAAGAATAAAATATCTAGGAATAAACCTACCTAAGGAGACAAAAGACCTGTATGCAGAAAATTATAGGACACTGATGAAAGAAATTAAAGATGATACAAATAGATGGAGAGATATACCATGTTCTTGGATTGGAAGAATCAACATTGTGAAAATGACTCTGCTACCCAAAGCAATCTACAGATTCAATGCAATCCCTATCAAACTACCACTGGCATTTTTCACAGAACTAGAACAAAAAATTTCACAATTTGTATGGAAACACAAAAGACCACGAATAGCCAAAGCAATCTTGAGAACAAAAAATGGAGCTGGAGGAATCAGGCTCCCTGACTTCAGACTATATTACAAAGCTACAGTAATCAAGACAGTTTGGTACTGGCACAAAAACAGAAATACAGATCAATGGAACAGGATAGAAAGCCCAGAGATAAGCCCACACACATATGGTCACCTTATCTTTGATAAAGGAGGCAAGCATATACAGTGGAGAAAAGACAGCCTCTTCAATAAGTGGTGCTGGGAAAATTGGACAGGTACATGTAAAAGTATGAAATTAGAACACTCCCTAACACCATACACAAAAATAAACTCAAAATGGATTAAAGACCTAAGTGTAAGGCCAGACACTATCAAACTCTTAGAGGAAAACATAGGCAGAACACTCTATGGCATAAGTCACAGCAAGATCCTTTTTGACCCAGGTCCTAGAGAAATGGAAATAAAAACACAAATAAACAAATGGGACCTAATGAAACTTAAAAGCTTTTGCACAGCAAAGGAAACCATAAACAAGACGAAAAGACAACCCTCAGAATGGGAGAAAATATTTGCAAATGAAGCAACTGACAAAGGATTAATCTCCAAGATTTACAAGTAGCTCATGCAGCTCAATAACAAAAAAACAAACAACCCAATCCAAAAATGGGCAGAAGACCTAAATAGACATTTCTCCAAAGAAGATATACAGATTGCCAACAGACACATGAAAGAATGCTCAACATCATTAATCATTAGAGAAATGCAAATCAAAACTACAATGAGGTATCATCTCACACCGGTCAGAATGGCCATCATCAAAAAATCTAGAAACAATAAGTGCTGGAGAGGGTGTGGAGAAAAGGGAACACTCTTGCACTGTTGGTGGGAATGTAAATTGATACAGCCACTATGGAGATAACAGTACGGAGGTTCCTTAAAAAACTAAAAATAGAACTACCATACGACACAGCAATCCCACTACTGGGCATATACCCTGAGAAAACCATAATTCAGAAAGAGTCATGTACCAAAATATTCATTGCAGCTCTTTTTACAATAGCCAGGACATGGAAGCAACCTAGGTGTCCATCATCGGATGAATGGATAAAGAAGATGTGGCACATATATACAATGGAATATTACTCAGCCATAAAAAGAAATGAAATGGAGGTATTTGTAATGAGGTGGATGGAGTTAGAGTCTGTCATACAGAGTGAAGTAAGTCAGAAAGAGAAAAAGAAATACAGTATGCTAACACATATATATGGAATCTAAGGAAAAAAAAAAAAAGAGGTCATGAAGAACCTAGTGGCAAGACGGGAATAAAGACACAGACCTACTAGAGAATGGACTTGAGGATATGGGGAGGGAGTGGGGTGAGATGTGACAGGGGGAGAGAGTGTCATGGACATATATACACTACCGAATGTAAAATAGATAGCTAGTGGGAAGCAGCCGCATAGCACAGGGAGATCAGCTCAGTGCTTTGTGACCACCTAGAGGGGTGGGATAGGGAGTGTGGGAGGGAGGGAGATGCAAGAGGGAAGAGATATTGGAACATATGTATATGTATAACTGATTCACTTTGTTATAAAGCAGAAACTAACACACCATTGTAAAGCAATTATACTTCAATAAAGATGTTTTAAAAAAAAAAAAGATGCAGACATAGAGAATGGACTTGAGGACACGGGGAGGGGGAAGGGTAAGCTGGGACAAAATGAGAGAGTGGCATGGACTTATATATACTACCAAATGTAAAATAGATAGCTAGTGGGAAGCAGCCACATAGCACAGGGAGATCAGCTCGGTGCTTTGTGACCACTTAGAGGGGTGGGATAGGGAGGGTGGGAGGGAGATAGAAGAGGGAGGAGATATGGGGATTTATGTATATGTATAGATGATTCACTTTGTTATAAAGCAGAAACTAACACACCATTGTAAAGCAATTATACTCCAATAAAGATGTTTAAGAAAAAACAAACAGACTGTTCACTTCTGATGAAATGTTGATAGAACCACAAAATGCTTTATGAATAAAATTCAATTAGAATTCCTAATAATATGCAGGGCCTGCGGCCATTTGCATTCGTTGGGGTTAGGTGTGCAGTCACACACTGCCTTGAGCAGCATGGATCAAAGCACAGCAGTGTCATACTAAAACATACTCAAAGGAGTACAGACCCCAGATTTTCCTGATTGAAGCCCAGATTTGGTCCTTTAAGATATTTGCATAATTCCCTTTCGAAATTAATAGGGGTTGCAAAAATACATATTTGGGGGGAAATGTTAACCTAATGCAGCTCAGCGATTGTTCTTTAACAGCTGCTTGTTCAGAAAACTTTCTCTCTCATGGCCAAACATCTCCACTCTTCTTCTGCCAGTAGTTTAGGACGTTGAAGAGGAAAGCCAGTTCACCTGAGTTGAGGGAATCTTGTGCACAGCATTTCAGAAGAGGGTTTGGTGATTGTGATGTTCTACTATGTTGTTGTTGCTACTACTGCTGTAATTAATCAAAGACTAGTCATAATAACAACCTTATAAAGTAGATACCTGTGTTTTATTTTTACAAATGAAGAAAATGAATGTTTGAGAAGTCATTTTTCTGAAGTCCTAGAAGGACTAGCTCTCAGAATCAGGATTTACACTCAAGCCAATATACCTTCCGGAACTCACGCTCTTTCGATACCCAGATGAGTTACTGACTTGTCACAAGCACCAGGGGATTGAACTCAGGAGAGAGAGTAGTGACTACCTGAGGACCTGTCTAAAAGGTGGGCCCTCCAACCAGCTTAGCCCCCAACATTAGCCCTGTAGCTATGTGCCCAGAGGTAAAAAGAAAGTAAAACTTAACAGGATAAAAAGTAAAAGAGGTTGAATATAGAGGTACTTAGATCAATCAACTCTCTTACTAACTGCAATCAGAGCTCCAAATAAATTCCTCCATTCTCAATCCTGTACGAAAGAAGCAGAAATCAGTCCTATTATCTAATTGATATTATCCAGTCCATTTTACTCTTTCAGTATATCACATAATTATTATGTACTCAGTCCAGGATTTTTAAAGAAAATTCTTCTCTCACTCTCCTTTGTTCTAATTCTTTTTTTTTTTTTTCTGAAAAAAATGTAGGCTGTGGTACAAGAAACCACCATACTGTTAATCATAAATGAGAAAATTGAAGGTTTATTCAAAAGCACTAGGTTACAAATCTGGGCCAAGAATTTATAAGGTGTCGACTTCTTCTGACACCTGACAGCTTGGATTTCTCTGTCTTCTTTGAAACAGAAGTATCAAGAGATTAGTTTTCTGGCTGTTCTATATGACTTTGCCAAACCCACAATACGTAGAAACCTATCAAGGTGATAAATAATATGAAAAACAAATCCTGGGAAAGGGATTAATTTTGGTGGAGACTTCCTTCAAATAGCCAAATTCATCTTTCTCAAAAGAAGCAGAGGAAGCTGCTAATGTTGCCTTGGAAAATTGGAAAGTGAAATATGTTCACTTCTCTTTACTTATCCAAATATCTCAACTTAGTTCAAGCAATGGACTCAAAACATCCTGTGATTGAAAAGGCAGATTTTTTTCAGTTACTTTCCCCTAACTGATTTAAAACAGAAAATTTATACTGCAAGTAATAAAAAGAAGTGATATAAAACGTTCCCCCCCCACAAAAAAAATTACAAACAAATGCAAAAAGACACATGAGGCGACACTGGAAGAAAAACTGAGGTCACAAAAAAGTGGTTTTGAACAAAATAAAATTTCAAGACATTAAAGAATTAATCAGCAGCTGTGATTTTTTTCCCTAAATAATGTAGTAATTAAGATCACAGGCTCAGCCACTTTATAGCTGTGTCATCTTAGGCAAATCATACTTCACCTCTCGCCATCTTATTTTCCTCACTCATGATATAGCTGTACCTAACCTCAAATGTCACTGTAAAGATTAAATAATTTGATACTTGAAAAGCTCTGAGAATCTTGCCTGGTACATAAAAATGTCTTACTACATAACTGCCAAACAAACGTCACTATTTTATTTATTAAACTCTATAACTTGAATTTGAAAGGAAGCCACTACTTTTAGAAGGTTGCTTAATGTATTTAATTCTGCTTATTCTACTCTTTCCATGTCATATAGGGGGGAAAAGGGAGAAATATTCTAAATCTGGGCTCATCTTTTGTCTTCCAGCATTTTTCTCATCTTTGACATCCATTTTAAAAGACTACCGACCCTCAAAGTGATAGAATAATAAGCAGCAAGGTTAATGGTCTCTACATCTCTCAGGGGGTATCAATTCTTTTGTCTCACTGTAATTTATTAAATGTTCTTATGGCAAGCTTTTATGTTAGGAATAACAGTGTATTCTTTGTTCAGGTGTGTGTGCAAAACAAAAAAAAATACTAGTATAGAGGAGAAGGAAAACATAGCTGATTTATCAATCACTAGAAGAGTCTTATCTAAAGATCCATTGCTTTAAGTTTGAAATTTGGTCTAGAACAGTGGCTCTCACATTTTAGCATGTATTAGAATCACTGGGAGGTCTCCTTTAACGCTGGTTCCAATCCCCAGAATTCCTGATTCAGTAGGTCTGGGGTAGGGCCAAACATCTGCGTTTCGAACATGTTCTCAGGTGACGGTGATTTCGAGACCACACTTTGAGAACCTCTGCTTTAAATCTATATAATAAAGTCACTGGGAAGTTTTTTCAAAAAATACCAATGGCTTTTAAATCAGAATCTTTGTGGGTCGGTCTGGGCAACTGCATTTTTTTTTTAAAAAAAACTCTTCCCAGGAGATGCTACAGTACAGCCAAGATTGAGAACTCCTGGTCTACGGAAAGGGTTGTCAAGTAGGAGGGGTGTTGAACCAGAGTCACCTAGGAAGCTTTTCCAACTCTTCCTTAGCCCACCCCCAAGGTTAGATGACGCCCTGGAAAGGCGGTGGAAATACAGTTTCTAAATGTTTCTCGAAGTTAGTCTTGGGATCACTTCAGTCAAAATTACCTTATATTTATTAAAAATGAAGATCCCTTGCTTCACCTGGGACCTACAAAGTCTCAGATGAGTTTACACACCACACCAAAGTTTGAAAATCACTGCTCTAGGTATGAGAAGAAGCGGGTTCTAATTCTTCCTTTCAGATTAGGAGTTGCACTGGAACCTCACAATTAATATGGTAATTGATTAGTTTACCAGCCCTAGAGAGGTGAAAGGAGAATTGATAAAAGGAGACAGGCAGGAAGGAACGGGGCAGATGGGCAGGGGTAGAAAAGGTAGGGCTCCTCTCTCCTTACCAAAACCAGTAACCACCCAGCTGGCCTCTCCTCTCTTTAATTTGCCCTGGCACCCAAGGACAGAACGTCTTCTGCTGATACACATTTCTAAAGCACCAAGCAGCCTCTGCTGACAGCTGTGTTGACTGCTGTCTCGACACAGAAGAAGCAAGAGAGCAAAAGAATTTTGCAAGGAAACATTTTCATTTTCCCCTCGAAACAAGAAAAGAAAAGCCGTATGTGGGGAAACACGGGATGCAAACACGATTATGTAATGTAGTGAAAACAATAGAGACTAATGTAAAGTGAAATGTTTAGGAAAGTGACTATTGAGAAGAGACTGTCCTTGGTGATGCTGTTTAATTAACCTCTGCTATTCAAAATCCAACACCAGATTACTGGCATATATTATCATGCTATTGATAATGATTTCAAAAATGACTTTTCTAGGCATTTCCAAAAAGACAAAGATGAATGAAGAGTCCTCACGTCACTTTGGAAAGATAAACACTGCCCAGGGTGTTGTCAACCATAATCATTCTCTATATGGCGTTCCAGAGTTTGCAGTTTTGCCCCTAGAACTGATGTGCTCCTGATGCCTTTGTGCCAAAGGGGAACCCCGAGCTCTGTTAGCCGGATTCTAGGTGAATCTCTTGGCCGATGATGTTTTCCGTCAGCCCACAGCTTGGTTGTGCATTGGCAGCTTTAGGCAACGCTGCATATTGATGGCATCAGCCAAAGAAACAAAGCGCGATCAGATCTATTTGATAAAATCTGCCAAAAGAGTTTTATATCCCAGCATAGGGTTTCTAACAAGATTTTCAAATAACTAAAGACTTTCTAAGATACAAATATTGTATCAACTATTAGTGTTACATTCTTCTAAGCAGCTTTTTCTTCATGTGTGCTGTGTACAGTCACTCTAACTCCTTAACAGTGATTTAAAATTTTAGGATGACAATCTGTAAATTTCTGAAAATGATTTAAGCATATAAAGTTGCAAAGTCAAATGATTCCCCTGTGACCTTTCCTTGAAATAAGAGGAAATTGAAAGAGTTTGTTTTCCTTCCATTTTATCTGAAGTAACCAGAGGGTTTTATTTTTGTTAACTTATCAGATTTACTAAGACTGTTCTCATCTAAAATAAAACCGATTCTGCGAAGATTGAATTCTCCTATGTTATGCTACGGCTCAGCACTGTAGAAATTAGAGCTACTATCCCAGCCTTCCCCATCTCTTCAGTAGTCTAGTTCATTGTTCATCACTATTATTCTGAAAAATGTGTAGAAACTTCTGGAAAGTATGAACAGATTGGATTTATATGTGTAAGGATGAGAAAAAAGAAAGGAAGGAGAGTGAGCTGGCACACTTTCCTTGAGAAGCATAAGATTTAAGATAGCAGTTCTTATCTGTGTCAAGAAAGGATGATTTGCAAATTCAGAATAGCAGCTCAGTTTCTACTACATCTTGTAAAGAGAATTATTTCTCTCTTTGAGAAAGGCCATAAATTCTGATGGTGCTTGTCAGAATGGGAAAACATTTCTTGAGTCTCCCACCTATACAATGAAGTGAAATTTATTCTTTTTTGTTTAGACTCAAAAGCACCACCATTTAATGACATGCGCTCATGATTTTAATGAGATTAGAAAAATTTTAGTAATGACAAAATATTACAAGTGGAGTAGCTAAATGATTAAGAGGAAAACATGATGAGAATAAATGTATGTAAAGGAAAAAGAAAAAGCTTTCTAATTTCCAGTGCAAAGTACACAGATACAACATGTGACATAGGAAAAGACAAACTTTCCAGCATTATTTTTTTCTTATGACAAGACCACATAAATTCATATGCTATTTTCTCCTATGCTGTTTTTGATCATTTACTGCCATTTTAGCCATGAAATATGATATTAAATGTAACTTATTAAAAACAAACAATTTCAAACTGATTAAACTAATTATTGGGAATAGAATAAAGCGTGTTATGTGTTTTTAAACCAATGATATGAATTCATTTTTTATCGTAAGGGAGAGTTTCTAAATAGTGGCTGGAATCAACATATTGCTTTTTAAAGTGTGTTCCGCAGACTACTGGGGGTCCCTGAAGATTTTCCAGGGGTTCATGAGGTCAAAACTATTGATATTTTTATCATTACACTAAGGTGTTATTTGCCTCTTCCACTGTGTTACATTTGCACTAATGGTGCAAAGGCAAAGATGGGCAAACCTGCTAGTGCCTGAGCACCAAGAAAGGCCACTGCACCCAGAATCATCTCTACACATTTTCAATTTTTAAAAAAATAGTTTCAATTAAGAACTTCCTTGATGAAACATTTAAAAATTATTAGTTTTTTAAAAATCTTCACGCTTTAGTCTACTTCTTTTTGATATTCTACGTGATGTAAGGGGTAATGCACGTCAAGCACTTCTGCCACAAAATGAAGCACAATGATTTTCTCATTCTCAGTGCTATTTTTTGAGTTGAAAATGAACTAGCTGCTTTTTTGCATGAAACACCACCCCTGCCTGAAAGAATAACTGGCAGACAAGCTATGATTGTGCAGAATTAGGCATCTGGCTGATAATTTCTTCAAAATCAAAGAAATGAGCTGATTTCAAGGAAATGAGCTGATTTCAAGGAAAACAATTGACAGGCTCATTGTCAATAACAAAATTCAAGTTTTTGAGTAAAATATTAGAATTTTGCAAAGTTATATTTGCCACCATGAGTTTGATAACTCCTCAATACTTAAGGAGCTTTCAAATGAGCTCAGTGGTTATTTTAATGAAAGTAATTTTTCTATTATAAAATGACATATGTCAACAATCAGTGAATCAAGAGTTTCCGAATGACTAATATATCATTTTATAAAATCAAGCATGTGTAAAAGTGCAAGAGAGACCCATGGATTGTAATGTATAGATACATAAAGTTAATTAACATGTTTTCATATCCCATACTGCAACTGAACTTTAAGAAGCCAGCACTTGCCACGTTTTGGTATAATATCAAAGAAGAATACACACAATTATTTGAATATGTTATTAAGATACTCTTCTCTTTTCAAACTAGGTATCTGTGTGAGGTTGAAGTCTTCATATACTTCAACCAAAGCAACGTTACAAAAGATTGAATGCAGAGCAGATATGAGAGAAGCAGCTGTCTTCTATTAATCCAGACATTAGATTTACAAAAAGTATAACACATGGTTATTTTCATTAAAATGCTTTACTTATGTTATTTTTATTATTTTTAAATGAACTAAAATATTTTAAAATTCTCAGTTATAACTTCTAACTCAGTAAATATTGATAGATATAATCCACATAAGCAAAAGTTTTTGAGGTCCTCAATAATTTTTAGTAGTATAAAGTGTTCCAAAACAAAAATATTTGAGAACAATTGTCCTAGGCTAGGGTTATCATTTTCACTGTCATCCTGTGAACAAACACTGATTTTGGCACACTTAAAGGTAATTTTGTAAGGGCAAGTAGTCAGAGAAACATTATGGAGTTTAGATCATTCAGAGACTTAGAAGATGTACATACCCTGTGAATAGTTCCAGTAACCTGCAGATTGTAGCATATGGGCTTCTTCTTGAGCTGATGTCCAACCCTATTCAGTAAAAGTGCATACTACTCTCCCTACTTGACAGTATGTTGCAAAATCAAGGACATATACCTTTTCTTGCAGCATCTTAAAAATAAATTGTCCTCGATATAAATAAATAAATAATTCAGGAAAAAAAATTCAGAAGAAAACGAATTCAAAGGGATCATAGAGTAAAAGCCAATGTAGTGAGTTCAGTGACTGCAAGATTGAGATAAGAGAAAAAGCAGAGACTGCATCAATGGATGGTAACAAATGTTGTGAGACTTGATTCCAGTGATGCTTTTCACTGTTGTTGATGTACTTGAGAATGAATCTAAGAGTCAAGGAAAACATTCTAGGTGCAAAGCTGATCACCTAGGGGAAATAGACGTGTGTTCATTTCTACTTTCGTTTGAACGTTATGACTTAGGATAAGGAAGGAAGAAACAGAAAATGAATTGGTGATTCTGTCATTGGTGCTTTGTTGCTCAGGGATACAAATCAGGAAATAGAAGTTCTCCAGTTATTCTAACAGAGAGAATTTAATATAAAGGATTATGAGGTATATTGAAGTAGAAACTGCAGGAGACAGCTACCACTCCCTAAACCTGAGGAAACAAAGGGAAGAGGTTATTAAAACTTGAAAGCTTGGAGGAGAAGGGGCCCTGCAGAGCTGGGACCCAGACCCCTGAAGAGGGGCTGCTGTTTGATGGGGGCGGTACCTTAAACACCTGAAGAGAGGGTAGCACAGAGCTGGGATCTAGGCTACTCTGCACGGGTGCTGTTCAAGTGGTGCTGATGCCTCAGGAGCAAAGGGAGCTGACCTCTATGAAAAAAGAGTTATTTCTGGGAAAATTATAGAATCCTTAGGCATCCGTGCTTGTGTCACCTTGAAATTGAAAAATACTGCCAATAAAAGTAAAAGGGAAAAGAAACAAAATATTGTGCACAGGATTGCACATATGCCAGGCTCTAATAAAGCTGATGACAAAAAGTAAATGATAGAAAAATAATTGTGATTCAATTGCCAGAAACTTAAAAATGAACGTGATAGCATGATCTATCAACATAATTTTGAATATTTAAAATGAGAAAGAAAATTATCTAGTGAGATGCTTAAAAAATGTAAGATATAGAGGAGGACATGGAAACAAGGATGAACTCAAAAGCACGTCACAGACCTACCAGAATTGTTTCTGGAAGAATATAAAGATGCAGAAAAACTAAAATAATTTTTAAAAGGATAAAATATGGGTAATTATAAATGTATAACAAGATAATGCTTATAAAGATGTTATGTTAATAAGTGACAGAAAAGTCACTACTCACCTTCTCTTTTGTTACCACCTTCTATATAAAGGTAGCACTCTTAAATCAGAAAGTGGCCAACAAATGCTTTAAAATGAAATAAAACATGATAAAGGTGAAATGATAGTCAATGCATATCTAATTTAAATAAATTCCTTTCTCTAGTCCCACTGGAATTGCTTCCCAGGGAACTGAAAGAATCACAGATGCAACTATAGAAACGGTGTCTGGAATCTTTGAAAATTAAAGAATGGGAGGAGTGCCAGAAGTCTTTTTTTCCTGGTCATCTAAGAGAAAAGGGATGGATTCCACCAACTACAGTTCAGTAAGTTTGATAGATGTCTGCAATTTTAGATCTTAAACCTAAATTCTGATACCAGTATATATTCCAAAGGAAAGTCACAATTAAACTAACCTATTAACTTTTTAAACAACATTGTTGGACAGGGAACAGGGGAACGTCACGGATATATTGTAATTTGAATTAAAGAAGGTATTTGATAGAAACTCTCTGTATATCTGTTTTGAAATGAAGACATGCCAATGATAGCATATACATTTTTTTGCAATAACTAAGCCAATGGGTAACACTGATAGACTAATAATCTTAGAGAAGCCAAACCATAGGCTATTCACCAGTGACCGGAAGGAAGACGTGGAGCCAGGTTCATCAAGTTTGTAAATGGCACCACACTGGGAGGGATAGCAAATACATTGCATCTGGATTCAGTAGACTCTCCAATTAATGGAATGCTGTGAGAAAACCAAAGAGATGCAATTTATCACGTATAATACAAAACAATGCTTTTTGTTTTTTAATTACATATTCCAGGCTATGGCAGTCTAGTCTTGAAAATATCTGCTCTGAAAAGATCAGATGGTTGAGTTGACCACAATGTGTGATAAGGATGTTGAGAACCCAAAAATGTACTGTTAGGTTACATGGAATGATACTACAGAGCCTAAATCCAGCTGTTGGTAGAGTTGGGTAGGGATCATCCCACTATAATTTCTAAAGTCAGATTATCTGTGGGGAACAGTCTTGATATATCCACTTGAAGAGGAACACTGACAAACTGAACTTTATTCCACAGAGGCCAAATGGACTAATGAATGTCTGGAGACCCAAAATTTATGCATTCATGGGTGTTTAGTCTAAAGGAGAAAAGAATAGTCATGCTATTTATCTACAAATATTTGAAGGCCTATCCCATGCAGCGTTTATTCTGAGTTTCCAAGACATCAGACAAGGACCACTGCATGAAAGTAAAGAAAGCACCCTAAACGAACACATGAAGAGTCTTCCCCAGTAAAGCCCGCTGTCTCACAATGGAGCATCACTGCCACAGGAACGGTCCAGACAGAAGCTAGATGATCAAGTTCAGGCCCTAAAGAAGGATTTCTTCATTTGGTGAGAAACTGGACTAGTTTTTCCAAGATCTCTACCACTTCATACTTCTTTAATTGATATAGTTGACGGTATCTGGAGGCATCTAGCTGTGTAGTCAGCAACCTTATAAGACTCAGACCTACATAGTCTTCTTCCCTATAATGTCTAGATAAATCAAGAAAAGTTGAGAATATAGCTAAACTATTTGGGCAATAGCAGCTATGGAAACTCAGGTAGAAAAGGGGGGAAATAATCACCATTTCAGATTTACAATAAAAGGCCAAGTTAATGTTAAGTCCACAAAGGGATATGGTTATCACAGTAATGAGAAACTGTCAATAACACAGCCCTGAAGGTGGCAAACAAATGTACCATGTACTATACACTGCCAGAAATAAGTTTGATTAGAGCAAAATTCTATTTGAGCTGCACGCACCTGGCTTTTCCTACTCTGGGTTTCAAAATCCTAGCCATACACATAGGGGCAGCCTAGTTCAGATATCAATCTCATTAGACGTCTGCATTTCTGAGATTTATGAAGAAAAGATTAGTGAGAATGATTTGGAAAGCCCAGAATGCATTAACTTCAACACAAATACATGCTGTGACCTCCAAGGGAGCTCTGGCATACACTTCCCAGTCATCCTCTTCAATAGCACTAGAGAAACCTTTAGCCAGAGTGATTAAGGGAATTGTTCTCTGGGTAAATTTTAGAGGCCTTTCTTCTGCTCGTCTTGTCCCGTGATCCTCTTCTGTGTGTCCTGTGCAATTTTTGTCCCTCATTGGACTCTAGTGGAATAAGATTTCCTTCTTTCAGGACCCTTGTTACTGTGATAGGAACTCCTGCTCTATTCATATGCTTACTTAAAGTTTATTTAATATGCAAATTACTGTGAATCAACTACATAGGATGCTTTGTTTACCTCTTAAATGATCTGCAAAATGTCTGTCTTTTCTTATGTTATTACTTATTATATATATATATTTTTACTTTATTTATTTATCTGTTTATTTTTGGCTGCATTGGGTCTTTGTTGCTGCGAGCGGGCTTTCTCCAGTTGCGGCAAGCGGGGGCTCCTCTTTGTGGTGCGCAGGCTTCTCATTGTGGTGGCTTCTCTTGTTGCGGAGCGTGGGCTCTAGGCATGTGGGCTGCAGTAGCTGTGGCTCGCGGGCTCTAGAGCGTAGGCTCAGTAGTTGTGGCGCACGGGCTTAGTTGCTCTGCGGCATGTGGGATCTTCCCGGACCAGGGTTCGAACCTGTGTCTCTGGTATTGGCAGGAGGATTCTTAACCATTGCGCCACCAGCGAAGTCCCTTACCTATTATCTTGAAGAGACTTTTCTTTAGTCAGCTCAATGGTACAGCCGTGCTCCATAACATAGGTGTCCTTTGTTTCCTGCAATCATTATTCAAGTTTTCTTTGGATTTTCCATGCACTCATCCTGCTGACCATCCCTGCTCCAAGGATGATGTGTTATTCTATTCTATTCCCTTCAGTGAGAAACCTCCAGATTCGGGGGGTGCGGGGAGGGAGGCATATTGGGGTAGAAAGGAGACCTCCAATAGATCAAGTCAAAAACTACATGATACTCTTTGTATTACCTATTAATTGCCCTCCTTGGTGGCATTGGCTCAGTATTTGGTTTGGTTTGGTTTTCCTATAACTACTTCATGTTCTGCCCTATGTTCTGTGAACTAAAAAGCATGAAAATACAGGCATAGCTCAGAGACGTTGCGTGTTTGGCTCCAGATCACCACAATAAAGTGAATATCACAATAAAGTGAGTGACATGAATTGTTTTGGTTTCCCAGTTTATATAAATGTTATGTTTATACCATACTGTGGTCCATTAAGTGTGCAATAGCTTTATGTGTAAAACAACAATGTACATACCTTAATTAAAAAACACTTTATTGCTAAAAAATGCTAACCATCATCTGAGCCTTCAGCAACTCACAGCATTGATTCAAAGATCACTGATCACAGATCACCATAAATACAATAATAATAATAAAGTTTGAAATATTGAGAGAATTATCACAATGTGACACAGAGACACAAAGTGAGCAAATGGTGTTGGAAAAATGGCGCCGATAGACTTGCTCAATGCAGGGTTGTCACAAACCTTCAATTTGTAAAAAACACAACACATGCAAGTGCAATAAAGCAAACCACAATAGAATGAGGTATGTCTGTAAAAGGTATAAATAGAAAGATTTTATGATAATAGTTTAAATTTTTTTTCATACTCTTTCCTAGGTCATATGATCCTGATGAGTATATGTTGTACATACATGCTTCAAAACTATACATGCACCATAGACATTCTACGATATGTATTTTATTTTACTGCCAGAGGTAACTTGAGTGAATCTTTCCTATCTGACTGTAACTAACGTCAAAATATTTTGAATAAGACTAACTTGGGCCATATGATCTGCAATTAACAAAACAGGATATAGGATATTGTGTACATGCTCATTTGTTTTACCCAGCTTGCCTTGACTCATTAAAAACTATTTTCATTCTTTGCTGGGAGTATTGGGCACCCAAAAAGGCAAGATACAAATGGATTTGATTCATGACTGTCTGGGTTCTGGGAACAGACACCTTCTGGCATGTGTTCACAGGCGGAACATTGCTTCTCGACCGTAGTCTGGTCTGACGCAAACAATATCTGCTTGTTGAGAAGGTGGCCATTTACTCCCTTTGAATGGGAAACCCAGCAGATTTAGATTCAGGTCACAAAAGTTGTTTGGGGTTCTACCTTTTTTGAGATTTTCAAAGAGGTGCACAAAGCGCCTTTGTTTTCAGAGTTCATGGATTTGCTGTATCCAATATCAAAATATGCCTTGTAGGTAGCCAGGAATATTGCAACTTATGTTTATATTGTGGTTTTGTCTAATATTTCAAAACAACATTGTCTAAACATACTCAGTTGGTATCATGAGAGTTAAGACAAGAGAATCTAAGGGATGTGGTTTTCCTCAAAACTAACTGAGAGGTGAAATCAAAGCACACAGTGTTGGAAAAGCTTTTGTAAACTAGTAACAGCTGCTTAAAAAACGGCTTTTGTTGGGATGGAGGAGGGAGAGCCTGCCTGCACAGGCTCAGCGCATAGGGAAGTCCACCTCGTGTTCAGTCAAAGGAAATTCAACAATGTTATCTAAAACATACAAAGGGCATAAACTGATATGAGGTTAAATCGACTGTGTAAATATTCTTAAGAAGATATTATTAAAAAACCAAATGTTTTCTTTTGTCTAAACAATGAAATATGGAATTGTGTAGCTTTGCCATTTCCTTTTAGGCTGTTTAGGACTCAAGTTACTTTTATTTCCTGTTTTTTTCTCCTAATATGAAAGCTACAAATATAAGCATAAATCTAAAAGAAGAAGAAAAATAGGTTCTGGTCTTATTCAATGTGTATTACATTTTAGCTGAAATCAGGTACATGTGATGAAAACTAACAGGAGGTTTCCATCTCAGAAGGAACACTGTGTTTCTTTTGACCTTGAATTACGTAACATGATAAAGGACTCCTTTTTCCTAAACTTTTCTAGCAATTTCCCAACCGCATTTATTAGCAAATATAGGCCACTGTTTACTTCAAATTTTTTCTTGTACATGAAATTATGGAAGTTACCAAGTATTTAAAATTAAACTTAGATGCTCAAATATCCACTGACAGAACAGAATTTTGTTGTTGTTATAACAACTTGATACAAGTTACAGTACTATATCTTATTAAAATTTAATGGAAATTTAAACAGAAAAAATGTAAGTTGCACTGGTAATGATTATAATTATAGTATTAGATAGAAATTCACTAGGGAATAAGAAGGACTCTCGTAGTTTTAAAAACCAGCAACAACTTATGGACGGTGGGTGTTGTCTCTCTAAACAGATAAGCATAATTAAACTGTCTACGGGACCACGGCCCGCTCAATGGTATTTGCTTCCCTCTCTACGTCGTTATAAGAATTTACCTACACTGTGTGTCAAACAGAAAGAACCTAGAAATACTGGTCTTACCAAGCATGGAGTGCTAATATGACACCATATCAAGCTGGCAGAGATCCAAGTTTTACTGCCTAGCTTATTCATACAACACAGTTCTTCCTGAGCCTTGACATTTTAGACACCAACACTTAACGTTAAAACAACTTCTAGAGTAGAGTGGAGTAACACAAAGGATGTGACTAAAATTAGAGACCTAGGCACTAATTCTAACATTACCTGTGAATAAATCCAGACAAGATAATCAGCCTCCCTCCCACAGTTTGTCTGATAAAGGAATGGGATCAAATTATTCTAAGGTCCTCTTTGGTTTAAATATTCTACAAACTTCACAACATAGCAGTGCTTCCCAAACTTTCCAACAACGAAGGATCTCTCCCACACCTTTTTTTAACCACTGCTACAGACTAGATGCTTCATGTACTCACTTATCTCTCCATTTTAAAAGCCAAAGATTAATGTGCATAATTAATACCACACTGAGTTAACATAAATTTGATATTTAAGTTAGGCCATGCAGTTTATCTTTGGTAAATATACGCAATTCATTAGCTTTGGGGGGAATATTAAAGGTATGAACTACTTAGGGATCTAGGTACATTTAATTGGAAATCACCAAAGTAAGGGAAAGACACCATCCAAATCTGTCAGGAGAACTTAGCTACCCTCTGTTTGTCTTCCTGATTCGGCTACCTAGAGAAAATCATTACCTATACCAACTTCTCCCAGAAACAATATTTGTTAGTCCTGCATCTGAAGTGTTTCTGTCTTCATCTGAAGACCCTACATTAGTGGATAACACATCTTGACCAATGAACAATCTTAAAACCAATCCCAATGAACTGGGGGTGAGTGGGTAGGGTGCCCACTGTCACATAAGCCATTGAACTTAAAGACATTTTTATAAACTTTCAAGGTAATTCACACTTTTCATCAGTATTTGTTCTTGAAACCTTTAATTAACTAATCAGCCAGGCAGAAAATACTGATGTATATTCCATATGCCTGAAATTGGCTTTTTATGGATAGGGCAAAGATGTATAAGAGGCCATCTAAGTAGGCAAGGGATAGTTAAGTCAGGAAAACAAGGCACAAATACAAAGCACTAACCAAGAAGCTGTGTGGCAAAGGGAAAACAGAGTTAAGGTGAGTCAGCTAGAGACCTTAAGCAAATAAATCATTTTAGCCAATCTGAGTTTTAATTTCTTCAACTGATAAATGAAAGACAAGGGTTTTGAATATATCTAATCCCACAGGACCAGTAAAATTATCAAATAGTAGAGGACTTCACAGGCAGCTACTGAGGTCAGTGGTGGATTTAGCTCTAAAGTTAAAATTGAGCTGAGCCTAAAGGCACGTATATGGTTTGGAGAGTTAGTGCATAGAAACGAAATGGGCAAAGACAGAGATATCAAAGATCAAGGTATGTTCAGGTAAAAAAAATAACTAATCAACTACATAGAGTAGAACAGGATTATACCTGAAATCCTAGGTAGGTGGGAACAATACTATTCAGGGCATTGAAAGGCAATCTTCGGATGCTATGGAAGCCTTCTAGGTGGAGAAGTTTCATTCATTTATTAATTCATTCACCATATACTTATGGAACACATACTACATACAAAGCGCTATCTTAGGGGCTGTGGGATGAAATAAAACTGGACACTATGTGTTCCTTATCTTCATCCATTTCACCTTTTCCCCCAACCCCTTGCCTCTAGCAACCACCAATCTGTTTTCTGTATCTATGGGTTCAGTTTTGTTTTGTTTTATAAGTGATACCATGCAGTACTTGTCTTTCTCTGTCTGACTTATTTCACTTAGCATAATGCCTTCAAGGTCCCTCCATATTGTTGCAAATGGCAAGATTTCTTTTTTATGGCTGAATAATATTCCATTGTGTGGATACACCACATTTTCTTTATCCATGCATCCATCAATGGACACTTAGGTTGCTTCCATGTCTTGGCTACTGTCTTGGCAATGAACACGGAGATGCATATATCTTTTCAAGTTAGTCCTGCTGTTTCCTTCAGCTAAAAACCCAGAAGTAGAACTGTTGCATCATATGGTAGTTCTAGTTTTAATTTTTTGAGAAACCTCCATACTGTTTTCCATAGTGGCTGCACCAATTTAGATTCCAACCAACAGTGCAAGAGGGTTCCCTTTTCTCCACATCCTCACCAACACTTGTTATTTCTTGTCTTTTTGTAACAGCCATTCTAACAGGGGTGAGGTGATATCTCATGGTTTGATTTGCAGGAGCAGGAATTTGAACCAATAAAGCCAAGTCTGAAGCCTGTTGTGTTAACCTTTACATTATGCTGCCTCCCTAATGACACCTATCAAGAAGCCTTAGTAATTCACTTATTTAGACAATGAGGCAAGGAGATGTAGGTGAAAACTTAGTTTTGAAGTTAAGAAGGTGATTTTTAAGGCCTCCTCTGGTTCAGAAATTTTCACATGGATTCAGAGTCAGGTAGATTATTGTATAACCATAGCTTAGCTGACTATTAGCTGACCTACCCTGGACAAACCTCAGGCTCCTACTTTGTGAAACGGCACAACAACTTCCCTTCACAATACAGTTACAAAGTTTAGAGGCGAGAATATTTGTACATGGTTTAGTGCGGGGCCTTGCACATACTAGTCAAAAGGAACAATACTTTCTCACCTTGTATACCCAGCATCATACCTGACACACAGGAGGCAACATAATTATTTTCTCAGTGTATGTATTAATTGACTCAATAATTGATTGATGAACTGATTGGTTAATGGAAAGAATTCTTTTTTTCTTATAAATCTATTATTTTTTAAATTTATTTACTTTCAGCTGCGTTGGGTCTTCGTTGCTGCACGCAGGCTTTCTCTAGTTGCGGCGTGCGGGCTTCTCATTGTGGTGCCTTCTCTTGTTGCGGAGCACGGGCTCTAGGCGCGTGGGCTGCAGTAGCTCTGGCAAACGGGCTCAGTAGTTGTGGCTCGCGGGCTCTAGAGTGCAGGCTCAGTCGTTGTGGCGCATGGGCTTAGTTGCTCCACAGCATGTGGGATCTCCCCGGACCAGGGCTTGAACCCATGTCCCCTGCATTAGCAGGCGGATTCTTAACCACTGTGTCACCAGGGAAGTCCTAATGGAAAGAATTCTTAACCAACCATCTGATTCCAATGATCTATCTCTCTTTTCTCTGCCTTATCCCTAGTCTATAATTTTAAGTTTGAATAAATTTTCTATCTAGCATGTATCCATTAGTAGATGTTAAAAGAGGTGGTAGCATTTCAGAAAAAGTAAAATGAAGACAAGTAGAATATATACAGAATTGTATGAATTTAATCATAGAATTATCCTTTTCGTACTGCTGCTAGAGCAGAAAGATTACAGCTTTAGAAACCTCACTCTTTCCTCCTGCCAATTTAGATCTAAAACAATGATTGTGCCAGACTCTGCTGCTCTATGTAGATTTAGACTTTTTTGTAATAAAAAATGAAAAAAGAAATTTTACAAATGAAAAGGAAAAAATTCTGAATTATTGAATTCCTGAATTCCATTTTTTAAAATTTTTATTGGCGTATAGTTGACTTACAATGTTGTGTTAGTTTCAGGTATACAGCAAAGTGAATCAGTATATATATATCTCCATTCTTTTTCAGATTCTTTTCCCATATGTGTTATTACAGAATATTGAGTAGAGTTCCCTGTGCTCTACAGTAGGTCCTTGTTAGTTATGTATTTTATATATAGTAGTCTGTATATGTTTATCTCAATCTCCAAATTTATCATTCCATTGGTTTTTGTTCACTAACAATTTAAACTGAGTTTTCAGTCACCAGGTATATTAAATGTCTGAAAATAAATCTAGAGTCTTGAATTCACGTGGCATTGCAGATATTTAACACATATTAAATGAAAAGTTTGGAAACTTCTTCAACTGACCAGAAAACAAGAGTAAATAAAGGACTTTGATCACCAAGGAAAAAGTTCAAAACATTACATTTTTACCACAGCAATCATTAAAATTCTCTTCTTATAAAATTCTCTGATTTTTCAGTCTGGGGAAAGTTTCCTAAAGGAGATATAAATGATGCTTTTTTTTTTGGCTGCTCCAGTTCTTAGTTGCTGGCACGCAGGATCTTCGTTGCCACGTGCGGGATCTTTAGTCGCGGCATGAGGTATCTTTTAGTTGCAGCATGCAGGCTCTTAGTTGCAGCATGCGGGATCTAGTTCCCTGAGCAGGGATTGAACCCAGGCCCCCTGCATTGGGAGCACTGAGTCTTAACTGTTGGACCACCAGGGAAGTCCCTAAATGATGTTTTTAAAAAATGATGAACTTGTCGTCATATTTTGGTAAACCATAAAAGGTCTTCGCATTTCTCCTTCCACCCTCCCCCATTCATACCAGCACATAAAGTTTGCATTCCAGTCACCGGAGTAGAGGTAGAGTCAGTAATTTTTGAGGCATGTGGATGAAAATATCACTGTGGGAGGGGAAAAAATGCACCTCTGAACTATTTGTCCATGTCAGAAAAATAGTGCCACCATCCAAACACAGGAACTCGTGTTTATATAAGGTTGTCACTTATTTTCTACATAAAGAAGAAATAGCTTAATCCTTCATGGAAAGCAAAGCACAACAAGGAAATGAGATATTTTTTCTGGCAATTCACTTTCAGTGAAGTAGCAGGTCATTTTTTTCTCCTTCTTTTTTCAGAGAATAATACTTTCTTAATAAGTGTCCCTTTCTCTGTCAGGAAAAGTCTTACTAAGTCGTTAAGATGGATGTTGCTATTTCTCTCATGTTGAGAGTCTGAAATGCCATCTTCCAGCACAGTTTAGAGGGAACCCTTTCTGAGGATGCTGTGCGGTCCTACAAATGTCACTTTGGAGAGTCCCCTGGCCATGGTCTCAATCTTTGTTGTACTAAAACATGTTTAAAAATATTTTAAAAAAAAACAGCCAACAAGCATTTTTAAGAATAAAAATAATAATAGACACTCCTCTAATATCTCAAGTGATTTCTCAAATAGAAAGTGGCAGGGGAAAAAAAAGGGAAAACGAAAATGAGGAGAGCATGTCACGAAGAGATTTATCTCTACTTCTCCACATTCACTCCTTGCCACTTCTGTTGCCACTCATGGGTGTTTCTTGGCGGCTCAGAAGAAGCTTTCTAGTTTATGACCGTGTTGATATTTCCTCTCGGGAAGGAAAAAAATGGTCCACAATCGGTGCATTAACCTAAAAGGGAAACATCTGTTTGGAGCATGGAGCAATTTACTGGCTGAGTTCTGAACACAGGGATTGCTGCTGAGATCCTCTGTCTGATTCTGCAGGTCTCATCCGAGCACAAGGAAAGGAAAACTGGCCTTTACGGGAGCACTCACCTGGGACTTAACTGGATTAGAATAGAGATTATGTTTGTCGTTTAGACAAAGGTGGTTTCCTTCATAGTACAGGAAATTTGAGAATAAACACAGCACGTAATGGTCAGAAGGATATGGTTAAAATGGCAAATTTTATGTTATGTAGATTTTATCACAAAGAAATGGTAAGATACTTATTCCTTCTCGTATTTCAGATTCCAAAACAGGCATCAAAAACCCCAAATCTGAATATCACCAAAGTAAATCCAACTTAGATGATTCTTTTGCTGTGAAATCAACCCCTCAACTTTTACTAACAAGCAAAGAGGACTTTTGTTTCTCTATAGACTAATATTAAAGTTTTTGGCCTTTTAAACGGGCCAGTGTCTCATCCTATTAAGTCTATGTTCATTGAGAGCACTTTAAGTGTACATAGATATGTGAAGATCTAAAATTAGGTGTGGCATGTACATGAAACTAAAATGGAAAAAGAGGGATGTTGAGGAGAAAAGCTTCGAGAATAAAAACTGATTTAAAAGATTGCAACCCAATCCAAAAATGCGCAGAAGACCTAAATAGACATTTCTCCAAAGAAGATATACAGATTGCCAACAGACACATGAAAGAATGCTCAACATCATTAATCATTAGAGAAATGCAAATCAAAACTACAATGAGGTATCATCTCACACCGGTCAGAATGGCCATCATCAAAAAATCTAGAAACAATAAATGCTGGAGAGGGTGTGGAGAAAAGGGAACACTCTTGCACTGTTGGTGGGAATGTAAATTGATACAGCCACTATGGAGAACAGTATGGAGTTTCCTTGAAAAACTAAAAATAGAACTACCATACGACCCAGCAATCCCACTACTGGGCATATACCCTGAGAAAACCATAATTCAGAAAGAGTCATGTACCAAAATATTCATTGCAGCTCTATTTACAGTAGCCAGGACATGGAAGCAACCTAAGCATCCATCGACAGATGGACGGATAAAGAAGATGTGACACATACATACAATGGAATATTACTCAGCCATAAAAAGAAACGAAACTGAGCTATTTGTAGTGAGGTGGATGGACCTAGATTCTGTCATACAGAGTGAAGTAAGTCAGAAAGAGAAAAACAAATACCGTATGCTAACATATATATGGAATCTAAAAAAACAAAAAAAAATGGTCCTGAAGAACCTAGGGGCAGGGCAGGAATAAAGACACAGACATAGAGAATGGACTTGAGGACACGGGAAGGGAGAAGGGTAAGCTGGGATGAAGTGAGAGAGTGGCAAAGACACATATACACTACCAAATGTAAAATAGATAGCTAGTGGGAAGCAGCCGCATAGCACAGGGAGATCAACTCTGGTGCTTTGTGACCACCTAGAGGGGTGGGATAGGGAGGGTGGGAGGGAGACGCAAGAGGGAGGAGATATGGGGATATATGTATATGTATAGCTGATTCACTTTGTTATAAAGCAGAAACTAACACACCATTGTAAAGCAATTATACTCCAATGAAGATGTTTAAAAAAATAAATAAAAAATTTTAAAAAGTAAAGATTGGACTCGGTTTCAAAGCACCAGATTGGATCTTACAAATAGACAGCGAATGAAGTTCCTGGGACAAACCTGGCCGATAATCCAGGTGCCCTAATCACCATCCGGTACTGCCACTGTGCAGCTAACAGCCGTTAGGTGTCAAACACACCAGCATATTCAAAAATAATTGCATTTAGAGCTGGGTCTAACTGGTCACATAATTGGAGATAATTTAATTTTTTTCAAATTGCTTCATAAAGTATAACTGGTAAGAGGGAAAATAGATACGCTATGCGACGGACTCACAGTGAGTCATACCTAATACTTGTAACCCAAGAAGATAAATACAATCTAAACTAACCACTGTCAACAATAAAAACTGTGCTTGAACCCATGGGTTTGTGACTATAGCAACCACTGTAAAATATAACTTGAAATTATTAAAGGAAGAAAGGAAAAATCTTATCTCTTTACTCTTTAAATAAACTCTATAAGAAACTACAGGCAGTTCTTTTCATAGCATGAATTTAGAACTTCTATTTGTCAAATGATATCTTCTCCAAAATGACTTCATACACTACAGTCGTGATTTAACATGGAGCTATCAGTATTTTAAATAACTTATTACTGACCAATGATAAATTAGCTGCCACAACGAATCTCTACTTGCCGATAAATACTTGCCCAGCGGTCAGGCTTCTGGTTACAAGAACTACTGTTTGTATAACACTGGTGCATTTACAAAGTACGTTTTTCATATATGACAGTGTTTCATTTAAATCTCACAGCTACCTGATAAAGTATTATCTCCACTGTCCTTTGACAGAGGGGAAGTAATATTTGACAAAGTCCTAAGATTGGTACAGGAAAGAGACAAAATAGAACCCCAGTTCTCTGACTCCCGTTGCAATGATCTTTCCCTGAGAGAAACCTCAAAAGACAACTTGAAATGCAGAAATTAAACCACCACAATGGTTTTCAGAGTTTTAATTATATGCCTCAAGTGAATATTTTAATATTCAAGCACATTTTTGTAATAGGTCACAGCTGATACCTTGAGCGTTACTGAGAAGGCAGAAGACCAAAAGCAAATATAAGAGTAATAAAAGCAGTGTTCTGTTGGCAAATTTTGTTCTCCCATAGGATACTGTGGCATTGCCATGTATTCGTTTGCTAGGGCTGCCATGACAAAATACCACAGACTGGGTGATTTAAACAGAAATTAATTTTCTCACAGTTCTGGAGGCTAGAAGTTTGAGATCAAGGTGTCAGCATGGTTAGTTTCCTCTGAGGTCACTCTCCTCAGCTTGTAAATGGCTGCCTTCTCCCTGCATCTTCACCTCATCTCCCCTCTGTTGATGTCTGTGTCCAAATTTCCTTCTTATAAGGACACTAGTCATATTGGACTAAGCCACCCTAATGACCTTATTTTAACTTAGTTATCACTTTAAAGATTCTATTTCTAAATGTAGTCACATTCTGAGGTACCAGGGGATAGGACTTCAGCAATTAATTGATAATAAACGTATTGCTATAATTGTATTATTGTATTGTATTATTGTATTTTCTAATTGTATTAGAAAAAAGTTTTTAAATGACTAAAAAGAGTTAGTACATAAAATATATACTAAACAAGAAAGAAAATAAATTTATGAGTTTATGATTGAGTTGGGGGGGTAGATTTAATGTCATAATCACCAATGAAATGAATAGTTTTAATATAGTGGCTACCTTCTGTTTGTTACTATAGTTCTTTAAAAAAAAAAAATTAGTTTCTAAAATAGTCTCCTTTTCTACTGCAAACCTGAATTGCCTCTTAGTCACTGCTTCACATACCATATTGAAAATTTATATCTGTTTCTTAACAAAATTTTAAGAAAATTTTAATGATACATATTCAAAATAAAAATTAAATATCTGTCAAGACTAACAATCAAAAAATAAATATGTCATTAAAAATTTTAGCAATGTCATAGAATACTCAAGTTAGAAGTGACCATAGGAATTTTTCTATATAATTCCTTGATTACAAATATATATATATATATAATATTTTCAGTTTTGTTCTGATTCCAGGTTCTACCTGCCATTGTGTTGGCTTTTTCGACTACTGCTGTCAAACATGGATCAATGTCTTTAGAAACAGGTTAACAATTATGTTTTTCTTTTATTCAAAGTGGTGGCTCGGAATGCATATCCTCTAAGACCCAGTGTGAACTATTTCTCCCCAAATAACTAATTTTACACTGCTCACATACATATGTAACTCAGTTAACATGGAATGATGGTAATACAACGTTTTCTATTTGAAATGCATTGCATAATTCTTAACTCCTATTATAAACAGAAGTCATCTAAAGAACAATTGCCACTTTTGATGTTTATTTACAGTCCTCCACCTTCACATGACAAAATGGTTGTTAACATTAGTTTATTTAGCCATAAATTTTTTCAACTACAGGTAACACCATCACAAGGAAAGAATGGCATTACATAAAAGGGTAAAAAGGAAAAAAAAAGCAGAAGCATGACATGGCCAACTAATAACTAATTTACTAGGCTTGAGTTGATACATTATCAAAGAAAATTGTCACTGGGTTTATGATCCTTGTTAATTTTTAGCCAGCAAGGTAAATTTGTTTTTACTCTTTGGCATGACTTTGTGCTTGCTTATTTGCGTACTCACTTGCTTTCTCTCTTTTTCTTTCCTTATTTCTTTTCTGTTAAAAAAAAAATCAGAGTATATTCTCTTCCCATTATACTTACCCCCCCAACTTCTATAAATCTAAATCTTTATTATTCTAACTCAATATATTTTCCACTCCAGTAATCACCAGGAGGAATGCACTTCTGTTGTATTTAACTACACAAGTATATATAGAAAACCAGAAATAAAATTGAACTCTTAATACATCTAGTAGCAAATTGTAATCAATGTCCTTCAATTACGAAGAGCAAAAGGATTGCTCAACTTAGGGTGAGGTCCTTGTAAGGTGGATTTACGGTGATAGTTGATCAGAATAGAACTCTTAGAGAAGCAAGGGCAGAGATAAAGGAATAAATAACCTTACCTACCAACCTACTCAATGAACTTGAATAAATCAACAAGTTTTCTTTGTTCTTTCACCCTGACAATTATTATTTTTTCTGCCTGTTGACTTAGACTACTGAATTGGAGTAGTGCCTGAATAATTTACCTCCACTAATTGAAACTTTATATGGTACAAACGTACGCTTCACTTTGTACTCTGTACCGTGTTGCACTACTCCAATTACAGTTTTGAACAACTGCAGGATTTTAGGGTATTGATTAAACTCCTTAAATAGACAAACTGAGATCAAGCACTTGAAGAAGCACTATTTGCATATAAATAAGTACTGTGCTCACCATTGTTAATCTTGTCCTGGTCTTTACTGAAGGTCTGCCAGGTTTCTAGTTGTCAGGGGCCCTTGTTACAGGAGTGTGAGTTACTCTGCATTTAGAAGACATAACACGGTCTTTCGTTAAAATTCCTCTATAATCCCAATATGTAACCCTCAAGTAGCTAAATTAGTAGTTGTCTGCAAAGTAAATTAACAAGGCTGGGTTACTGAACTGTTTTTAAGTAATCCAATGATGTTATGTGACCATGGGTTTAAAAGCATTTTTTGTTTTCAAACACCAAATTCAATTTTCACTGTTGTTTTAATGAAGTACACAGAGTCCTTCCCCATTTAACTGTCCCATGCTTGTTTCTATCTTCAATATTTTCCCACTTTATAATATTGTTGAATCAGTTATTTTTCACTTCCCCGAGGCATTCAATACATTTATTCATCTTTCAATAATATTTCTAATGGGAAAACTTTGTGTTTTTTTGTGAAGGCAAAAAAATTCAAAATCTTCAAATATAATTTACAAATTTTGATTGCTGTCTTGGAAGTCTATAAAATCGCATTACCGTGCGGCTAGCTAGAAAAGAACTGGAAAAGGAGCCCAACAACACGAAACTGTTTCGTGGAGATAAAGGCAGAGTATACTAGAACCCAAACCACAAGAACAGACTGGTTGGTTATTACAATGGGATAATCCAAGACCTTGCTTCCTGCTTCAGTAAGTTTGGGTGCAAATGTCCAACAGCTGTTCTCTTTTACCCAGAAGTAGGTGCCTTTAGCGATGGGTTGAATGACTGCCGCATGCACAATTCCTAATTCCTTACGCAGGGAACAAAAGAGAATCAACAGATACAAAATAATCAAATGATCACCCAGTGTATGGCCTTTATAGTATATGGTTTTCATCAAAGATAGTACACAATAAAAGCATCATCTTACACTATTTTATCATGGTAGCCAGTGGTTTTCGATTTGAATTCTAAGAAGTGGCCAGATCTTTTCTATTTTCAAGTTATAGTCTAACTTCCATTGTCTAAGATTTCATTATAAAAAGAGGTCCCCTCATTTTATTATTCCTATAATCAAATTTTTAACCTCAGAAAACTTCCCACAAGGATAGCAATAAAAGTTCCATATGGGGATAGAATGTTCTGTGTCATACTACAAGATCTGACCAATTGCTTCATTAATTAGTAAAGGGAAAAAAAAAAACTATACTGAATTCCACAAAATATAATGTAAGCCAGAGGAGAATTGTTAGTTCTAAAATTTTCAGTTCTTAAGGGATAAAAAAGACATTCTTTATTCTAGTTTGCTTAGTCAGAAAAGTTATGCAGCTTTATCATGGCCCTTATAAAGATTGCCACACAAGACCTATTCCAGTACCTTTTTACACAGTGATTTCAGCCAAAGGCACCACCACCCTATCCTCCAGTCCCTTATCCAGTGTGAATCACAACTAAGCACTTAAAATGACTAAAAATTGTTCATAATGGTCTTCTGAATTTCACATGGTTGAGATCTAGAAACCACTAGAAAGATTTTAACTGAAGCTTCATCTCCTAGAAAAAGTAATCAGTGTCATTAATGAGCAAAAAAGAAAGGAGAGAGCAGTCCTTGCTCCTGATGATTTTCTTAAAATTGATCTGGAAAGATTGTGTGTGTGTATGTGTGTGTGTGTTTCACTGGAAGGACAGTGGCTCACAAAAGGCACATTAAACTACCCTGAATCCTTCTTGGAATAAGGCAAGAATCTTAAGGATCTTTCAGTTGAAAGTAATAGAAATCCACTCAAACCAGCTCAAGTGAAAGAGGAATTTAAAAGAGAGATTCAAAGTTATCTTGGAGTAGCCAAACACAGAAAACACATTTAGGTTTCGATAAAAAATGAAAAATCCTTAAGGCAGTTTTTCTACCTTTCAGGCACCTTCTCTACTTCGCTTTTAGATCATCTTCTGCAATGCAGTTATTTTTTGTTTCTCCATAACAGCAGTTTTCAGGTAAGTTTACTTTCCTGTTTCCAACTCTCTTTAACTTACAGGCAGAATGTCCATTGCTGTCTAATTCAGTCTCTGGGGCTCCAAGTTTAAATTACTAAGAGAGTGAATCTGATTCGCTCAGCTGGGTCACATTACACCTTGGCCCAATCAAGTGTGTCCAGGGGTTGGGACTTGCTCAAGCAAGTAATCTTTCATAGGCAATAGGTATCAGTAATAATACTTGCTGAGTTTGAAAATTAACTTCTATACATTATATAAATGCCCTGTTTACTGAAGATACTAGATAAATGGTGATCGTAATAATATTAATATGAAAGTATCTTTCCTAATATGGCAAACATAACATTTAACTCATAACATTTTTAATTAGCCAAATATAGAAGAACACATTTGAAACTCAGGCATGAATTTAGTAATTATATTTTGAAATTCAATATCTCACAATGAAAATAAAATTTCATATTGGAAAAATTCTTTTATAAACTACCAACAGTGAGTAATTTTTTATTAAATTTCAATTAGTAGTTGTATGCAAATCACAAATTTGGGTATGTTTTTTAAAACTCCTTGTAAAGGCGGCATAAAGAAAACATCAGTTCAGTAGCTTAAAACAAATCATCAGACTGTTACAACAGTCATTGTAATAATAATACCTTTCATTTACAACTGCTGTGCTGAGCACTTTCTGTACAGATTCTCATATACCAATAACAATTCTTACACTTAGGTGTATTTTTTAAACCACATTACAAATGAGGAATCTGAGGTTCAGGAATACTGTATTTTGTCCAAGTTACCCAAAGCAAGTCTGTAGTGATAGCAAGATTTTCTAATAAAAATCAGGCAACTCTTCAACTAATTCAAAAGCCTCTTCGCAAAAATTTGAAGAATCTGACATTTTCTTAAGACAATGTTTTAACATCTGCTAAAAAATTACCATTATAAATATAGAAATCCATAATAACTGCAAATATGAATGGTACCCCTAGAACTGTACAATGCAAAACTTGCACAACTATATATGACAGCCTGTTAATCAAAATAGTAAGGATATTACTAATCAATTCTCCTTTCTACATGGAGTACCATTCATTAATGCTCTAGCCCTCCCCACCTTTCCCATTTACCCCACCCCATTACCTAGGTAAATGATTAAACTCTAAAGTGTTTTAGCCCATTTGTTCCATTGATGGTTCAGTGATAAAAGACTTTAAAAGGAGTGTTAAACCAAAGTTCCAATAAATCCCTATATATAATTCAATCAATAAAACATTATGTGGTCCAAGAAATGCACATGGTTTATGACGCACTGTCCCTCTGTGACCTCCTTTACTTAAAAAAATCTTAGTTCTACAGTGAACAAGGGAAATCTCTTAACAAACATCAACAGAGCTTCCATTTTGTTGTTAGCTAGTTTGATGAAGTGAAATGTGACATCACTCAGCAAACCTGTTTAGAAGACGTAACTATTGATACTTGCACTAATTATGCTTATGTCCATTGGCTTATTTCTTCCATGCCTGTAAGGATAAACTTTTTCCAGAACGATGGCTTTGCCACCTAATCTTACATTAGGCCAGCAATGCTCAAGGAGAATGGAGGAGAGAAAGAGTGACAGATCAAAATTTCCAGGGAAGCATGTGTACTTAGGAAAAGTGTATTTATTGTAAGAAAATGTTGTAGTTGGGGGAAAAGGAAGGCAACTCTTGTTTTTATAGTACAAACTACAGAAAGTAAAACCTTATGAAACCCTGGTTGATGGGGATGGAGGATGAGGGAGGGCTAAAAAAGAAGGGAGATATGCTGAATATGTAACAACTTGAATAACACTTGCCCAGACATTTCATCCTGAATTCATGGCACCATTTCACTGAACACCATCTTATTTAACAACATCCTTTTAACTCAAGACATGGGAGGAGAAGTAGAACCAACCAGGTTACTTGACCTTGGCTTTAAACTTAAAAGAGCCAAAAGTTTTAGCTTTTGTGTAGCAGCAAATTTGTGCAGGGAAACAATACAAGGCCTAGAATAGTGGCCTTGAAATATGCCTTTTGTAGACTATTTTCCAAAAGCCATATTCATATTTCTAAAAGCCACACTGTTACCAATTTTGGATATTGTTCCTATGTTAGTGAGGAACATGGGAACGTAGCTGATGCTACAATAACTCTATTGACATTCGCATTACAACCACTCCTCCTATGGTAGCCTGCGATCCTCAGAAGCAGAGTCTCTTGGAACTCTTTTAATATATGTGTATGTATATGTGCATGTGTATGTATATGTACATCTTCCAAAAAATTTTTTTCCATGATGTTACTTAAAGAGTAAGTGTTAACTAGATGAAGGAGGTGAAGATCCTTAGGGGCATAACATATCACTCTAACACACAAAACTGTAATCCACAGTACTAACTCAATCTGAGGGTGCCAGGATAGATTCAAAGAAGGGGGACTTTAAACAGGCCTCCGTGAGTCTACAGGAAGGGGACCTGCCTGGAAGTGGGATGTAGCAGTGGCTGGCTAAGGCCAAAGAACTTCCATTTTCCTGTTGGCAATTTCCACCTGCCAGCTTCCATCATATTTATGAGGCATAAAATAAAGATACTTGGGGGTTTAAAAAAATAAAATAAAATCAGAGGCAAACTCACCTGGAGAAAACCCCATGAACGTACCTAAGTAGATCACAACTGTTTTTTTCCATAGCCTGCTAGCCTCTCATTACTACTGCTTAGTGGTAAGGATAATTCAGGGGAAAGTAGAAGAGTCATCATACAGAGAAATAATTACTGTATGGATTGAAGAGTTCTACTGCTCTTTGCTATTTCAAGGATCCAGAAGAAAATCCCACTATATATATATGTTTCTTTCGTAATCACTTTTTAAAATACTGAACAAGGTGATTAAAGATAGTTTATGGTAAGAAGAGCCACTGCAAACAAATATGAAAATAAAAACAGCAGCTCCTCAGAGAACACACTTCATAATAGAAGTCTCCTACAACATCTAGTAGGCACTAGAAATATTTTAGAAAACAGCTACGTGGATAACTATTTCATCACGAATATCTTTTAGCCAATGAGTGAATGATTTGCTAAAAATTCCTATGCTATTTTGTTCAGTCCTCTTGCCAAATTTTGGATTAAGGCACGAATATTTCAATTTGGCTGTAAAAACAAAGATTACATTTTACAATAAAATTATATTTCCTTGAATGATAAAATTCACATTTCTTCCTAATGCTCTGGTAATGAAGAGCATTAAGAAGAAAACTAACCAAGTTTTATATAACTAACCAAGTTTTATATAACTTTTATATAACTTTTTCCTTACATTGTTTTCTAGCTAACCTTAAGATGGTTATTTTTCAACCATAGATTCTCATTAATTTTATTTCCATAGAGGCATGTTGGCGACTCTTCAAAATTTTATTAGCAGCCAGTCTTGGTAGGGCACTACGTTCTTTCCCTATTGTTCACATTTGCATATGTTTATTTAGATCTAAGCTTCTAGAGGAAGTTTGAAATGATGAGGTAAAGATCCCCTCTTCAGGGAAACCTTCAAGATGGCAGAGGAGTAAGACGGGGAGACACCTCCCTCCCCACAAATACATCAGAAATACATCTACATGTGAAACAACTCCCACAGAACAACTACTGAACGCTGGTAGAAGACCTCAGGCTTCTCAAAAGGAACAGACGCCCCCAGGCGACCTACAAGCAGAGGCGGGGACAAATCCAAAGCTGAACCCCAGGAGCTGGGCCAACAAAGAAGAGAAAGGGAAATCTCTCCCAGCAGCCTCAGGAGCAGCGGATTAAATCTCCACAGTCAACTTGATGTACCCTGCATCTGTGGAATACCTGAATAGAAAATGAATCATCCCAAAATTCAGGTGGTGAACTTTGGGAGCAACTGTAGACTTGGGGTTTGCTTTCTGCATCTAATTTGTTTCTGGTTTTATGTTTATCTTAATTTAGTATTTAGAGCTTATTATCATTGGTAGATTATTGATTTGGTTGATCTCTCCCCTTTTTTTTTTAATATATATATATATTTTCCATTTTCTCTTTCTGTAACTCTGTATATGTATGTTTCTTTGTGTGATTTTGTCTGTAGAGCTTTGCTTTTACCATTTCCCCTAGGGTTCTGTCTGTCCAATTCTTTTTTATTACTTTAAATTTTTTTTTATTTTTAATAATTTTTTTAAAATTTTAATAACTTTTACATTTTATTTTATTTTTTCTTTCATTTTTTGCTCCCTTTTCTTCTGAGCTGGTGACTGACAGGGTCTTGGTGCTCCGGCCGGGTGTCAGGCCTGTGTCTCTGACATGGGATAGCCGAGTTCAGGACATTGGTCCACCAAAGACCTCCCGGCTGTGCGTAATATCAAATGGCAAAAGCGCTCCCTGATCTCCATCTCAACGGTAAGACCCAGCTCCACCCAACGGCCAGCAAGCTCCAGTGCTGGGCGCCCCATGCCAAAAAACTAGCAAGACAGAAACACAACCCCACCCATTAGCAGAGAGGGTGCCTAAAATCATAATAAGGTCACAGACACCCCAAAACACACCACTGGACACGGTCCTGCACACCAGAAAGACAAGATCCAGCCTCATTCACCAGAACACAGGCACCAGTCCCCTCCACCAGGAAGCCTACACAACCCACTGAACCAACCTGAGCCACCGGGGGCAGACACCAAAAGCAACGGGAACTACGAACCTGCACTCTGCGAAAAGGAGACCACAAACACAGTAAGTTAAGCAAAATGAGAAGACAGAGAAACACACAACACATGAAGGAGCGAGGTAAAAACCGAACACACAAAACAAATGAAGAGGAAATAGGCAGTCTACCTGAAAAAGAATTCAGAGTAATGATAGTAAAGATGATACAAAATCTTGGAAATAGAATGGAGAAAATACAAGAAACGTTTAACGAGGACCTAGAAGAACTAAAGAGCAAACAAACAATGATGAACAGCACAATAAATGAAATTAAATATTCTCTAGAAGAAATCAATAGCAGAATAACTGAGGCAGAGGAACGGAGAAGTGCCCAAAGACAAAATAGTGGAAACAACTACCACAGACCAGAATAAAGAAAAAAGAATGAAAAGAATTGAGGACAGTCTCAGAGACCTCTGGGACAACATTAAACACACCAACATTCGAATAATAGGGGTCCCACAAGAAGAAGAGTAAAAGAAAGGGACTGAGAAAATATTTGAAGAGATTCTAGTTGAAAACTTCCTTAATATGGGAAAGGAAATAGTCAATCAAGTCCAGGAAGGGCAGAGAGTCCCATACAGGATAAATCCAAGGAGAAACATGCCAAGACACATATAAATCTAAATAGCAAAAATTAAATACAAAGAAAATACATTAAAAGCAGCAAGGGAAAAACAAAAAAGAACATACAAGGGAATCCCCAAAAGGTTAACAGCTGATCTTTCAGCAGAAACTCTGAAAGCCAGAAGGGAGTGGCAGGACATATTTAAAGTGATGAAAGGGAAAAACTTACAACAAAGATGACTCTACTCAGCAAGGATCTCATTCAGATTTGACAGAGAAATTAAAACCTTTACAGACAAGGAAAAGCTAAGAGAATTCAGCACCACCAAACCAGCTCTACAACAAATGCTAAAGGAACTTCTCTAGGCAGGAAACACAAGAGAAGGAGAAGACCTACAATAACAAACCCAAAACAATTAAGAAAATGGTAATAGGAACATACATATCGATAATTACCTTAAATGTAAATGGATTAAATGCTCCCACCAAAAGACATAGACTGGCTGAATGGATACAAAAACAAGACCCATACATATGCTGTCTACAAGAGACCCACTTCAGACCTACGGACACATACAGACTGAAAGTGAGGGGATGGAAAAAGATATTCCATGCAAATGGAAATCAAAAGAAAGCCAGAGTAGCAATTCTCATATCAGACAAAATAGACTTTAAAATAAAGATTATTACAAGAGACAAAGAAGGACACTACATAATGATCAAGGGATCAATCCAAGAAGAAGATATAACAACTGTAAATGTTTATGCACCCAACATAGGAGCACCTCAATACATAAGGCAAACACTAACAGCCATAAAAGGGGAAATCGACAGTAACACAATCATAGTAGGGGACTTTAACACCCCACTTTCACCAATGGACAGATCATCCAAAATGAAAATACATAAGGAAACACAAGCTTTAAATGATACATTAAACAAGATGAACTTAATTGACATTTATAGGACATTCCATCCAAAAACAGCAGAATACACTTTCTTCTGAAGTGCTCATGGAACATTCTCCAGGATAGATCATATCTTGGGTCACAAATCAAGCCTTGGTAAATTTAAGAAAACTGAAATCGTGTCAAGTATCTCTTCCAACCACAACGCTATGAGACTACATGTTAATTACAGGAAAAAATCTGTAAAACATACAAACACATGGAGGCTAAACAATACACCACTAAATAACCAAGACATCACTGAAGAAATCAAAGAGGAAATCAAAAAATACCTAGAAACAAATGACAATGAAAACATGATGACCCAAAACCTATGGGATGCAGCAAGAGCAGTTCTAAGAGGGAACTTTATAGCAATACAATCCTACCTCAGGAAACAAGAAATACCTCAAATGAACAATGTAACCTTACACCTAAAGCAATTAGAGAAAGAAGAATAAAAAAACCCCAAAGTTAGCAGAAGGAAAGAAATCAAAAACATCAGATCAGATATAAATGAAAAAGAAATGAAGGAAACAATAGCAAAGATCAATAAAACTAAAAGCCGGTTCTTTCAGAAGATAAACAAAATTGATAAACCATTAGCCAGACTCATCAAGAAAAAAAGGGAGAACACTCAAATCAATAGAATTAGAAATGAAAAAGGAGAAGTAACCACTGACACTGCAGAAATACAAAGGATCATGAGAGATGACTACAAGCAACTCTATGCCAATAAAATGGACAACCTGGAAAAAATGGACAAATTCTTAGAAAAGCACAACCTTCCGAGACTGAACCAGGAAGAAATAGAAAGTATAAACAGACCGATCACAAGCACTGAAATTGAGACTGTGATTAAACATCTTCCAACAAACCAAAGCCCAGGACCAGATGGCTTCACAGGAGAATTCTATCAAACATTTAGAGAAGAGCTAACACCCATCCTTCTCAAACTCTTCGAAAATATAGCAAAGGGAGGAACACTCCCAAACTCATTCTACGAGGCCAACATCACCCTGATACCAAAACCAGACAAAGATGTCACAAAGAAAGAAAACTACAGGCCAATATCACTGATGAACATAGATGCAAAAATTCTCAACAAGATACTTGCAAACAGAATCCAACAGCACATTAAAAGTCTCATACACCATGATCAAGTGGGGTTTATCCCAGGAATGCAAGGATTCTTCAATATACGCAAATCAATCAGTGTGATAAAGCATATCAACAAATTGAAGGAGAAAAACCATATGATCATCTCAATAGATGCAGAAAAGGCTTTTGACAAAATTCAACACCCATTTATGATAAATACCTTCCAGAAAGTAGGCATAGAGGGAACTTACCTCAATATAATAAGGGCCATACATGACAAACCCACAGCCAACATCGTACTCAATGGTGAAAAACTGAAACCATTTCCCCTAAGATCAGGAACAAGACAAGGTTGCCCAATCTCACCACTATTATTCAACATAGTTTTGGAAGTTTTAGCCAAAGCAATCACAGAAGAAAAATAAATTAAAGGAATCCAAATAGGAAAAGAAGAAGTAAAGCTGTCACTGTTTGCAGATGACATGATATTATACATAGAGAATCCTAAAGACGCTATCAGAAAACTACTAGAGCTAATCAATGAATTTGGTAAAGTAGCAGGATGCAAAATTAATCACAGAGATCTCTTGCATTCCTATACGCTAATGATGAAAAATCTGAAAGAGAAATTAAGGAAACACTCCCATTCACCATTGCAACAAAAAGAATAATATACCTAGGAGTAAACCTACCTAAGGAGACAAAAGACCTGTTTTCAGAAAACTATAAGACACTGATGAAAGAAATTAAAGATGATACAAACAAATGGAGAGATATACCATGTTCTTGGGCTCGAAGAATCAACATTGTGAAAATGACTATACCACCCAAAGCAATCGACAGATTCAAAGCAATCCCTATCAAACTACCAATGGCATTTTTCACAGAATAAGAACAAAAAATTTCACAATTTGTATGGAAACACAAAAGACCCCTGAATAACCAAAGCAATCTTGAGAAAGAAAAATGGAGCTGGAGGAATCAGGCTCCCAGACTTCAGACTATACTACAAAGCTACAGTAATCAAGACAGTTTGGTACTGGCACAAAAACAGAAATATAGATCAATGGAACAGGATAGAAAGCCCAGAGATAAACCCACACACATATGGTCACCTTATTTTTGATAAAGGAGGCAAGAATATACAATGGAGAAAAGACAGCCTCTTCAATAATTGGTGCTGGAAAAACTGGACAGCTACATGTAAAAGAATGAAATTAGAACACTCCCTAACACCATACACAAAAATAAACTCAAAATGGATTAAAGACCTAAATGTAAGGCCAGACACTATCCAATTCTTAGAGGAAAACATAGGCAGAACACTCTATGACATAAATCACAGCAAGATCCTTTTTGACCCACCTCCTACAGAAATGGAAATAAAAACAAAAATAAACAGATGGGATCTAATGAAACTTAAAAGCTTTTGCACAGCAGAGGAAAACATAAACAAGACAAAAAGACAACCCTCAGAATGGGAGAAAATATTTGCAAATGAAACAACTGACAAAGGATTAATCTCCAAGATTTACAAGCAGCTCATGCAGCTCAATAACAAAAAAACAAACAACCCAATCCAAAAATGGGCAGAAGATATAAATAGACATTTCTCCAAAGAAGATCTACACATTGCCAACAAACACATGAAAGGATGCTCAACATCACTAAACATTAGAGAAACGCAAATCAAAACTACAATGAGGTATCACCTCACACTGGTCAGAATGGCCATCATCAAAAAATCTACAAACAATAAATCTACAAACAATAAACAAAACAATGGAGAGGGTGTGGAGAAAAGGGAATCCTCTTGCACTGTTTTTGGGAATGTAAATTGATACAGCCATTATGGAGAACAGTATGGAGGTTCCTCAAAAAACTAAAAATAGAAATACCATATGACCCAGCAATCCCCCTACTGGGCATATACCCTAGAAAACCATAATTCAAAACAAGTCATGTACCACAGTGTTTCACTGCAGCACTATTTACAATAGCCAAGACATGGAAGCAACCTAAGTGTCCATCAACAGATGAATGGATAAAGAAGATGTGGCACACATATACAATAGAATATTACTCAGCCATAAAAAGAAACAAAATTGAGCTATTTGTAGTTAGGTGGATGGACATAGAGTCTGTCATACAGAGTGAAGTAAGTCAGAAATAGAAAAACAAATACTGTATGATAACACATATATATGGACTCTTTAAAAAAAATGCTTCTGATGAACCTAGGGGCAGGACAGGAATAAAGACACAGACGTAGAGAGTGGACTCGAGGACATGGGGAGGGGGAAGGGTAAGCTGGGACAAAGTGAGAGAGTGGCAAGGGCATATATACACTACCAAATGTAAAATAGATAGCTAGTGGGAAGCAGCCGCATAGCACAGGGAGATCAGCTTCGTGCTTTTTGAGCACCTAGAGGGGTGGGATAGGGAGGGTGGGAGGGAGATGCAAGAGGGAGGAGATATGGGGATATACGTGTATGTATAGCTGATTCACTTTGTTATAAAGCAGAAACTAACACACCATTGTAAAGCAATTATACTCCAATAAAGGTGTTAAAAAAAAAAAGATCTAAGTCTTCTCTCCATTGATTAAAAAAAAAAAGTCTTGCTTTCTATTCTGCAATTTTGTTATCTTTAACTCAGTTACTGCCTGGGGAGACGTTGGTTTGTTTTGTTTTGGATCTAAATCTGCAAGCCCCCTGTCATAGACTGAATGTACATGTCCCCACAAAATTCATATGCTGAAACCTAATCCCTAATGTGAAGGTATCTGAAGATGGGGCCTTTGGGAGGTGATTACATCATGAGGGTGGGGACCTCATGAATGGGATTAGTGCCCTGATTAAGAAGAGATCTCAGAGATCTCCCTCACCCATTCTGCTATGCGAGGACACCGCAGAAAGATGGCCATTTATGAACCAGAAGTGGGCTCTCAACAGGCATCACATCTGCAAACTCCTTGATCTTGGACTTCCCAGCCTTCCAAGCTGGGAGAAATAAACTGCTGCTGTTTATAAGCCAAAAAAAAAAGATCCCCTCCTCAACAATTTCTCTATCACATTGTTTTGTTAAAAAGATTCTCTGTCTAAGAAACTATTACTTAAATATATATGTGTGTGTATATATATACACACACACACACACACACACACACACACATATAAAATACACACACACAGAAAAGCTATTTGAAAATTTCTTATAAAGTTAAACATACACTTAGTACGCAATCTACCAATTTCATTTAAGAAAAATGGAGATGTGTCCATGCAAAGACCTGTATATGAATGTTCACAGCAGCTTTATTCTGCTATAAACTGGAAGCAACCCAAAAGTCCATCAACAGAACATGTCCATGCAATAAAATAGTACTCAACAAAAACAAAAAAAAGAAACAAACTACTAATATATGCAACAACATAGATAAATCTCTAAAGCATTATGTTTAGTGGGAAAAAAAAAAAACAGGCATAAAAGACTACAGTTGACATGATTCCATTTATATAACAATCTAAAAAAGGCAAAACCATAATGCCAGAAAGCAGATCATTGGTGGTGAGAGAGGAGACTGACTGCCAGTACTCTTGAAGGATCTTTTTGGGGTGAGTAAATGTTCTATACCTTATTTTGGTGGTAGTTACATGGCTGCATACATGTGTCAAAACCCATTGAACTATATGCTTAAAATGAGTGAATTTTATTACGTGTGATAGCTTAATAAAGCTGATTAAAAAGAAGAAAAATACAAATATAACAATTTAGATCAGTGGCCCTTAAAATATTTTGTATCATGATATTTAATGAAAGCTATTCACCTGATTTGACAAAATTAATAGAAAGACCATGAAGAAGTTTTGTAGACTCACTAAAGGCATCCCTATTTAGTCCGCAGCCTAAAACACCTTTCCTTGGAGGATTAAGTTAAGACAGCCTGATGAAATACTCAGATTGCTTACCTCAACATTTAACTCAATATCAACTGGATAGAGGAAAACGCAAGTTGAGGCATGCGAGGTAATTGTCCTACTTAGCCTGAGGAGAGACATTTCAGAAAAGAATTTTGAGAATGTTGAAAACAGATATCACCCACTTACAATTTTTCCAAAACCGTCAAGTTTGGCAACCACCTCCATTCCACTGAAAATAACCTCATGCACCATCTTTGACACAAATAACCAAAGGTTGCAAATGCCTTTGATCCCAGTGAGATATAGTGAAATAGAATCTCCACTGATGAAAGCTAATAGTTTTGCATTCAATTCATATGGAGTACTAATGGCCAACATTTCCTCTTCTCTTGTACCAAAAGATTGAGGCCCTGTCCTTCAGATTTCCAAAAGATCACAAATTTTATTATAATCATCTCATAAGGAGTAGCTTTTCATTAAAAAACTTCAAAAATTCTCAGTTACTTAATTTTTAATTAGCTATCAATTTTCTTTGCATCATTCTGTACACAAATGTTATCACAAAGAAAATGGGCCAATTTTAATTGTCCTATCAACTGTCCTTCTTCCTTTGTCATCAAATTTCGGAAACAAAATAGTCCCACATGATTAGATTAGTCTTGATTTCCCTGATCGCTACAGGGCCGACTGATTTCTCTTAATCTCATGTTTATGAATATGGCATTACCATAAAGAATTTCTTAAAGCCAATTGTTTTCCAAATCAATATTGATATTTTGGTAGCAAGTTAAGCATTTACTTATTATAACTATGTGCCTAGTTCTTTTAGCCAGAGGATACAAATTTCGACAGAACATCATTTCAACCATGGTATGATAAAATATAAACTAATGAAAACTTTTTTGCTGTCCCATCCCATATGAGATTTTGTTGTTTGAAAAAGATCTTCCCATTTTTTCCTAATAAAAAAAAGAAAAAGATTTAAGTTAACTTAGTACACTCAGCATCCCTTCTCTCTCCCTCAGGTTGTATTAATTTTGTAAAACTAAATCATAATTGTATGATCTAGCCTTTCCTAAAATGCAGTCTCTACCACAGACAGTGAGACATGATGGAACCCATGTGACATAGAACTGAAGGCTCCTAATGAAGCTGCTTGAGGTGGCTTATGTAACCAGCTTAATGCTGAGTAATGAAAATGTAATTTTCTAATAAATTCCTTTGAAGGTTCATTTATTCTTTCACTTACTCACTTTTATTTATTCATTTTGGCTTATTCAGCAAGCATTTAAAGCAAGGGGTTTTGTTTTTATTTTTGCATAACACTGCAAATAATTCTACTGGAGAAAAATCAAAGAAACAGAAAATCAGTGATATGGTCCATGCAAGATTAATGTTCCAGAGCTGCAGCTGGAAGAAAGCAGAATAAGCTCAGGGATGACACAGTATTCTCTGACACGGTCATCCAGCATGGCAGGCAGATCAGCTGTGAGCAGAAGGAAAGAGACGATGCTGGTGGAACAAGTTTTTATATGCTTTTTACAACTTGCACTAGGATAAAAGGTGAGTGAAATGCAGCCCCTGTCCCAAGAAAATCTCAAAGTTTTATTGAAAGCCTAAAGCATTTGTTGTTTCTGCACAATTGATTCTTTCCAATGCCCTGAATTATTCCATGGCAATTTGGTATCCATTATCCATTTTAAAAATACGCACATGAAAAATTGCCAAAAGTTGGAGACAACCAGGATGCCCTTCAGTAGGTGAATGGATAAATGAACTGTAGCACATCCGTAGAATGGAATATTAATTAGCAGTAACAAGAAATGAGCTATCAAGCCATGAAAAGACATAGAGGGATATTAAATGCATATTACTATGTGAAAGAAGCCAATCTGAAAGGCTACATATTGTAGGATCGCAAACACACAACATTCTGGAAAAGGCAAAACTATGGAGACAGTAAAGAGATCAGCGGTTGCCAGGGGTTAGGCAGTAGCGAGGGGTGAAGAGGCAGAGCATAGAGCATTCTTTTTCCACGACAAAAACAATTTTTTTTATTGTGAAATCTTGTAGGACATAATATGGACAGAGTGGTAATTCATCAAACTTCTCGGTATTTATTTAATAGAAGGACCTCAGCACTATGGAATGATGAGACTTCTATAACTAAATTAGTTTAGTAGTTATCATGAAGCAAGCCAGACAAACCAAAACCATAAGACAGAGGTGTAAACTTGTCTTCAAAATACTGATATTACTATGCTGAAATGTTTCAAATTTTGTGACTATAGAGACAAAATAATGATGCAAAGTTGTAATAAATTCATGATTTTGAGAGCCAATAAAATTATTTTTCCTTTTCTTAAAATTTTTATTTTATATTGGAGAATAGTTGATTAACAATGTTGTGTTAGTTTCAGGTGTACAGCAAAGAGATTCAGTTATACATATACACGTATCTATTCTTTTTCAAATTCTTTTCCCATTTAGGTTATTACAGAATATTGAGCAGAGTTCCCTGTGCTATACAATAGGTCCTTGTTGGTTATCTATTTTACATATAGCGGTGTATACATGTCAATCCCAAACTCCCAATCTATCCCTCCCCCCAACCCTTCCACCCTGGTAACCATAAGTCCATTCTCTAAGTCTGTGAGTCTGTTTCTGCTTTGTAATAAGATCATTTGTACCATTTTTTTTTTATTTAGATTCTGCATATAAATGACATCATATGATTTTTAAGGCAATGAAATTATTCTGTACGATATAATGATGTATGCATGTCCTTATGCATTTGTCAAAACCCATGGAATGTATACCTACAGTGAACCCTAATGTAAACTACAGATTTTGGGTGATAGGGATGGGTCAACATAGGTTCTTGGATCGTAACAAATGCACCACTCCAAGGCAGGATGTTGATAGTGAGGGAGGTTATGTATGTGTTGGGGCAGAGGTATATGAGAACGCTGCTTAAGTTCTGCTTAATTTTGCTCTGAATTTAAAACTGCTCTAAAAAATAAAGTCTGTTAAAAAACAAACAAAATGCATGAAAAAATGTTGCTTTAACTGAAGTCTTACATTGTTCCTTTTACTTATTAAACTCTTCTTTCTGTTCATCTCCCACTGAATTTTTAATAATATACTTTAAGCTTAAAATTACTTTATTTATAACCCTATCATATATATGTGTGAACCAATATTTTATATTCTCTGGCCATAATGTTCTAAGTGTTAACAAAAAATCGTTCTGAATTGAGTTATTGTAGTTTTTAATAGTACACGATCAAAATCACATGTATTACAAATTAGGTAATACTTAAATCTAAAAATTATATTTTACTGGAAAGTTTCTCTTATCCAGATACGTGGTATTTTTCTTTAAAAAGAGTAGTTTATGTATCTGTGAATAAAAAATTCTTATTGCTATAATCATATAGGATTCAGAACCTATTTTATTCCTATTTTTAATTTTTATAAATGTAAGCACTGAAAAACTTGTTCACACAGAAGTAGCTGGAAGGTCTGAAGATCTAATGTATAACATGGTGATCATAGTTGATATTATTGTATTGTATAATTGAAAAAAAAAGTAAATATGTGAGGTGAGTGAGGTGGTGGATGTGTTAATTAACTTGAATGATGGGACTTCTTCCACAACGAATAATATATCAAATCATCATCACGCTGTATACTTTAAATATATTACAATTTTTAAAAATTAGTTGGGAATAGAGAATTTTGTGAAAGCAACAAGTCTTTGAACGCTGAGTTAGATGATGAAAAACATATAGATGAAGACCTACCTCAGGAAACAAGAAAAATCTCAAGTAAACAATCAAAAGGAACTAGAAAAAGAAGGCAAGCAAAGCTCAAAGTTAGTAGAAGGAAGAAAATAATAAAAATTACAGTGGAAGTAAATCATATGGAAACTAAAAATGATACACACCACTATGTATAAAATAGATAAACAACAATTTACTGTATAGCACAGGGAACTGTATTCAGTATCTTGTAATAACCTATAATGGAAAAGAATCTGAGAAAAAATATATATATATATAACTAAATTTTTAAAAAAATCAATGAAACTAAAAGTTGGTTCTTTGAAAAGATAAACAAAGTTGATAAACCTTTAGCAAGACTCACTGAGAAAAAAAGAGACAGAGCCTAAATAAATAAAGTAAGAAATAGAAGAGGAGAAATTACAACTGATACCACAGAAATACAAAGGACCATAAGAGAATATTATGAACAATAATGTGCCAATAAATTAGACAATCTAGAAGAAATGGATAATTTCCTAGAAACATATCTTCCAAGACCGAATCATGAAGAAATAGAAATTTTAAATAGACCTATTACTAGTAATGAAATTGAATCAGTAAAGAAAAACCCCCAACAAATAAGAGTCCAGGTCCAGATGGCTTCACAGAGGAATTCTACCAAACATTTGAAGAAGAATTCATACATATCCTTCTCAAAATTATTCCCAAAAAATGAAGAGGAAGGAATGCCCCAAACTCATTTTACAAGGCCAGTATTACTCTGATACCAAAACCAGATTAAGGACACAAGAAAAAAAAAAAAAAGAAAGAAAGAAAGAAAGAAAGAAAGAAAATTACAGGCTAATATCCCTGATCAACATAGATGCAAATATCTTTAACAAAATATTAGCAAACTGAATTCACAATACATTAAAAGGATCATACACCATAATCAAATGGGATTTATTCAGGGATACAAAGACAATTTAACAGCCACAAATGAATCAACATGATACACCATATCAACAAAACAAAGAAAAATCATATGATCTTCTCAATAGATGCAAAAAATTTGACAAAATTCGATGTTTATGATAAAAATTCTCAACAAAGTGGGTATGAAGGGAACATACCCAACATAACAAAAGACATATGTAACAAATGTACAGCTAACATATTCAATGGTAAATAGCTGAAAGCTTTTTCTCTAAGATCAGAAACAAGACAAGGATGCTCACTCTGGCCATTTTTATTCATAATATTGGAACATAGTACTGAAAGTCCTAGCTAGAGCAATTAGGTAAGAAAAAGAAAAAAAATAAATCCAAATTGGAAAGGAAGAAGTAAAACTCACTATTTGCAGACGACATGACACTATATATATATATATATACACACACACACACTATATATACAATACTATATATATATAGTATATATGTACTATATATACATATGATCCTATATATCCAAAACGCTCCACCAAAAAACTATTAGAATAAATTAACTCAGTAATGTAGCAGGATACAAAATTAATATATAGAAATCTGTTCCATTCCTATACACTAATGAACTTTCAGAAAGAGAAATGAAGAAAACAATCCCATTTATAACTACATCAAAAAGAATAAAATACATAGGAATAAATTTAACCAAGGAGGTGAAAGATCTGTGCTCTGAAAACTATGAGACACTGGTGAAAGAAATTGAAGATGACACAAATAAATGGAAAGTTATATCGTGCTCATGGACTGGAAGAATTAAAACTGTTAAAGTGTCCATACTACCCAAAGCAATCTACAGATTCAGTGCAATTCCTATCAAAATACAAATGGCATTTTTCACAGAACTAGAACAAATAATTTTAAAATTTGTATGGAGATACAAAAGACCCCAAATAGCCAAAGCAATCTTAAGAAAGAAGAAAAAAACTGGAGGTATCATGTTCCCAGACTTGCAATTGTACTACAAAGCTTTAGTATTCAAAACAGTATGGTACTGGCAGATTAATGCAACAGAATAGAGAGCCCAGAAATAAACCCACACTCATATGGTCAATTAATCTACAACAAGGGAGGCAAGAATACACAGTGGAAGAGGGAGGAGATATGGGGATGTATGGATATGTATAGCTGATTCACTTTGTTCTACAACAAAAACTAACACACCATTGTAAAGCAATTATACTCCAATAAAGATGTTAAAAAGAAAAGAAAAAAGAAAAAAAAAGAATATACAGTGGGAAAAAGACAGCCTCTTCAATAAATGGTGTTGGGAAACTGGACAGCCACATGCAAAGGAATGAAACTGGACCACTTTCTTACATCATGTACAAAAATAAACTCAAAATGGATTAAAGACTTAAATGTAAGATATGAAACCATAAAACTCCTAGAAGAAAACATAGGCAGTGATCTCCTTGACATTGGTCTTAGCAATATTTTTTTGGATATGTCTTCTCAGGCAAGGGAAACAAAAGCAAAAACAAACAAAGGGGATGACATCGACCTAAAAATCTTTGGTATAGAGAAGGAAATCAACAACAAAACAAAAAAGCATCCTGTTGAATGGGAGAGATATTTGCAAATAATATATTTGATATGGGATTGATATCCAAAATACATAAAAACTCAAAAAACTCAACATCAAAAAAAATGAACAACTCAATTAAAACATGGTCAGAGGACCTAAACACACATATTTCCAAAGAAGATATACAAATGGCCAATAGCCACATGAAAAGATGTACAAATTCACTAGTCATCAGGGAAAAGCAACTCGAAACCACAATGAGATACCACCTTACACCTGTGAGAATAGCTACTAACAAAAAGATAAGAAACAATAAGTGTTGGTGAAGATGTGGAGAAAAGGGAACCCTCATACATTGTTGGTAAGAATGTAAACTGGTACAGCCACTATGGAAAACAGTATGAAGGTTCTTCAAAAAACTAAAAATAGAGCTACCATATGATCCAGCAATTCCACTTCTGGGTATTTATTCAAAGAAAATAAAAACACTAACTCGAAGAGATACATGTACCCCTACAGTCATTGCAGCACAGTTTACAATAGCCAAGATACAGAAGCAACCTAACTGTCTACAGATAGATGAATGAATAAAGATGACGTGGCATACACACACACACACACACACACACATACACAGAAATATTACTCAGTTATAAAAAAGAATGAAAGCAACATGGATGAATCTGGATGGTATTATGCTAAGTGAAATAGGTCACACAGAGAAAAACAAATATCATATGATTTCACTTATATATGGAAAACAAAACAAATGAATGAATAAAACAAAACAGAAACAACTCATAGATACAACATAGAGAACAAACTGGTAGTTGCCAGAGGGGAGGGGTATGGGGAAGGAACTAACTAGGTAAAGGGGATTAAGAGATACAACCTCTAGCTATAAAATAAACAAGTCATGAGAATGTAATGTACAGCATAGGGAACAGAGTCAATAATATTGTAACGAATTTGTATGGGGACAGATGGTAACTAGATCTTTGTGGTGATCATTTCATAATGTGTAAAAGTATTAAATCACTATGCTGGACACTTGAAACTAAGTAAAGTGTATGTTAATTATAAGTCAATTAAAAATCATATAGCTCAATCAGTTAATTTGAGTAGGATCTCCATTTATTAATTATTAAAAAAATTTTTTGGGGAAACAAAGAATTGGAAACTGCCACATCTTGGAAAAGGATTTGTATGTTACCTGTCACCAGAGCCATTTACTTTCTCAAGACCAACCCCAATAAGTAGAACAGTCTTTTGTTCCTCGGTTGGATTTTACACCCTGGACCATACACTAATTCAGGATGTGTGATATTTATGCCTTTGTAAGGTAAGAGAAAGGAGATTGTGAATAGGGAGGAGGTGGGAAGAGAAAGCTTGTACTCTGTCACAGAAGAACTCAAGCTTTTTCATTAATTTTAGCAAAGAGTACACTTGGAAATTGAGAATCAGGATACCTTGAAACTCTCAGTGACAGCATAGCCTTGGAAAGCCTCTGAAGGCTTCCAGGGATGCAGGTCCTTGCATGGGAAGATTACTTTTACAGACATTGTGGTGCTTACAGAAGCTCACATAGCTAAAAGATAGGTATTACCAGGACAAACTAAATAATAAGATTCATAATTTTTGGAAATGAGATTCCATTTATAACAGTGCACTTTAAAAGTATATATATACTTTACATGATTCTGTTCCTATTAAAAGATTTAGTATTTACCAACCTTCTTTAAAGAATTTTTATATTCATGTATTTTTTAGAGGAAATCATGCTTTGCAAAAAGTAAACTGATTTCTACCTTCAATTTTCAGAATTTATTAGACATTTTTGAAAGTACCAAAATCTAACAGATTCTAATATTAGTGAAACGGATTCTTCTAACTCTAATATCATTCCTAGAAATGGGAAGACAAGAAAAGAAGACAAAACACACTAATCAAGAACATGTATTTGGCATATTTAAAAGAAGCCTGGTGAATAGAACAAACAATCCTAACATCTGTATGGAACCACAAAAGTTCCTGAATAGCCAAAGCAATCTTGAGAAAGACCAAAGCTGGTGGCATCACACTCTCTGATTCTAAACTATACTACAAAGCTATAGTTATCAAAACAATATGTTGTTGGCATAAAAAGAAAAACATATAAATCAATGGAACAGAATAGAGATCCCAAAAATAAACTCATGCATATATTTTCAAGTAATTTACAAGAATGGAGTCAAGAATATACAATGCGGAAAGCACAGTCTCTTCAATAAATGGTATTGGGAAAACTGGACAACTACATGCAGAAGAATGAAATTGGACCACTATGTTACACTATACTCAAAAATAACTCAAAATGGATTAAAGACTTGAAGGTAAGACCTGAAACCATAAAACTCCTAGAAGAAAACATAGGTGGATAAGCATTTTGACTTAAGACTTGACAATGATTGTTTGGATTTGACACCAACAAAAAAGCAACAAAAACAAAAATTAAAAGGTGGGACTACATAAAATTAAAAAGCTTCTGAACAGCAGAGGAAACCAACAAAATGAAAAGGCAATCCACTGAATGGAAGAAAATATTTGCAAATCATACCCTTACCATTGCTCACTGTTGGTGAGAATGTAAATTGGTGCAGCTACTATGGAAACCAGTATGGAAGTTCCTCAAAGGATTGAAAATAGAACTATCATGATCCAGCAATTCCACTTCTAGGTATTTATCCAAAGGAACTAAAAACACTAACTTGAAAAGATATATGCACCCCATGTTCATTGAAGCGTTATTTACAGTAACCAAGACATGGAAGCAATCTAAGTGTCCATCAATGGATGAGTGGATGAAGGAAATCACATTATATATATATATATATATATATATATATATATATATATGTGTGTGTGTGTGTGTGTATATATATATATATATACACACACACACACCAGAATATTTTTCAGCCATAAAAAAGAAATCATGCCACTTGTGACACCATGGATGGACCTTGAAGGCATTATGCTAAATGAAATAAATAAGACAGAGAAAGGAAAATATTGTATGACCTCACTTATTTATGGATCTGAAAACAAACAAAATACAAACTCATCGATACAGAGAACGGATTGGTGGTTGCTAGAGGTTAAGGGGGTAGAGGGTGGGTGAAATTGATAAAGGTGGTCAAATGGTACAAACTTCCAGTTATAAAGTAAACAAGTTATGGGGAATTAATGTACAGCATTGGGACTATAGTTAATAATACTGTATTGTAGTTTTGAAAATAGATCTTAAAAGTGTTCACCACAAGAAAAAAAATTGTAACTATGTGTGGTAATGGATGTTAACTAGATTTATTGTGGTGATACCAGATACCAGGTTATCTGGTTCTGTGGGGGCTATTTTACAACTCTGTAAACTGTAGATAACTGATGGCAATGCAAAATGATTTTTGTCTATAGACATGCAAATGAATTCTGTCCCCTACAGGCTCTTCTGACATCTCTCCCACTGTGGATGAAGCTAGTTTTGCTTCTATTTGCACATTTATTAAATATTTTTACTCTATAAATGTCTATTCTTTGGATTCTTCTATTTTTCTTAATACTTTAAAATTTATTTTTAATTGCAGTAAAATGAACATAAAAATTTGCCATCTTAAGCATTTTTAAGTGTCTAGTTCAGTAGTAAATACATCCACACTGTTGTGAATCACCACCATCCATCTCCAGAACTCTTTTCATCTTGCAAACCTGAAACTTGGTACCCATTAAATAGTAATTCCCTATTCCTCCCTCCTCCCCCGACCCCAAGCTCCTGGTAACCACCATTGTACTTTCTGCGTCTACAAATTTTACCCCTCTAGATACTTTATTTAAGTGGAACCACATAGTATCTTTTTGTGACTGGCTTATTTCACTTAGCATAATATCCTCAAGGTTCATCCATTTGTAGCATGTGTCAGAATTTCCTTCCTTTTTAAGGCTGAATAATATTCCATTGTATGTATATACCACATTTTGCTTATTTATTCATCCATTAAGGGATATCTGAGTTACTTCCACCCACCCATGAACAATGCTGCTATGAACATAGGTGTACAAATATCTCCTCAAGACTCCGCTTTTAATTCCTTTGGGTATAGACCCAGAAGTGGGATTGCTGGATCATACAGTAATTCTACTTTTAATTTTTTGAGGAACAACCGTATTGCTTTCCATAGCAGCTGTACCATTTTACATCCCTACTAACAGTGTACAATGATTCCAATTTCCTCACCAAGACCTGTTATTGTCTGGTTTTTTTTTTTAATAGTAGCCAATCATGCTAATGGGTACAAAGACGTTGGATTCTTCTTTGACTGCTTGCGGTATCTTACTGATCCTCTCATTAATAATAAGTTAAAACTTTGTTCACTTTGTGTCTGTAGGAGAACAATGTTTTTACTTTTTATTTTGAAAAGTACCTTTTAACAAGCGTAAAGTGGAACAAGACAAGCAGTCTAGAATGTCTTATAAAAGTGAGAGATATTTCAGCATGTTTGCTAATAGATATGATGCAATAAAGAGGGAAATGTCTGATGCCAGAGAGGAGTGTAATAACAGGAGCAAAGTTCCTGGGTACAGAAAGAGAACTGAATCCAGAGAGCCTTGGAATCACATATAATTTATTCATTGTAATTGGAAGAGAAGCAGAATATTCATGTAAAATGCAGACAGATTGCTTCACTTGGTTGTGGAAGCATATGGGTGATACCTTCTGAATTTCTCTTTTCATTTTTTAATCTCTACTTGTTAGCTCAAAACTTAGTGCAGACTGGCTACTTAATGTTTCTAGAGTGAATATATCAAAAATAATCCTACTCTACAAGAAAGTGCACAGTAGTAAAGACCCACCGCCTCCAATATATAAATACTTTGAATAGTCAACTAGTTCAACTCATAGCCTTTATTAGCAGATTCGTAAGATGCTTTTAAATTACCCATGTAAACAATTTTCTATATTAACTTTTTCCTTCCAGTTTTATTGAGATATAATTGGCATACTACACTGTGTAAGCTTGTGTACAACATGATGATTTGACTTATATACATCATGAAACGATTATGACAATACGTTTAGAGAACACCCGTCATCTAGAAAATTAGAGAAATAGAAAAAAAATTTTTTTTCCTTGTGATGAGAACTCTTACGATTTACTCTCCTAGCAACTTTCATATGTAACACACAGCAGGGTTCATTATCTTTATCAGGTTATACATTACATTCCTAGTACTTCTTTATCTTATAACTGGAAGTTTGTACCTTTTGACCACCTTCATCCAATTCCCCCACCCCTACCCCTGACTCTGATCTCTTTTTCTGTAAGGACATGGAAATAATTTTAAAAGCACACTCTCCTGAATTTCCCTCTACCAACCCACCCTTAGTAATTGAAGGTAGAAGGGTCCTGCAGCAATGTCTACCTGTCTGCAACGTGACACCTCTGACTGATAGAAAACAGACAAACTCATGAGAGGAAGCTAAATAGGGATATTGTTTCCTGGGCTCTGATGACTTATTGCTGGCAAGCAGGTGAACTCTATCTAAGAGATAGGGAATAAAGAAAACTTTATGCTTGGCCTTAGATAAGTAGAATATGATTTAAAACAAAACAAAATGAAACAAAAAAATAGCTGACTCCTATTTAGAGCTTACCAGGCCACAGAAGTAGAGCCCAGGATGTATCCTGAGCCTTTAAATGCATAAGGAGCAGGCCTGGGAAGAGGGCTAATTGACAGCTGAGTGGCAGTCTCACTGTGTGGGAGAGGATAGCTGTGTACCTATTAGCAAAAACAACCCATTCCAGGGCTCCAAACTATGTAACTTCCCACATTGACCCAGCTGACCCCAATGCTGAGCGAGCTAGTCAGCATCTGAGAGCAAAGTGAAAAGATACATAGATGCCAAAGGTAGAAAAAAGGTAGAAAAAGTTCAGCTATGTCTCTCCATTTAGTTCAATTCAATAAACGTTAACACCTTACATTCAGAAAACACTGTAACAGAAAGTAGGTACAAAGAACAGTAAAATGGATGCCTCCCTATTTTTGATATAATTGTTAACTTTTTTTTCTTAGATTAGAATTCGAATTAAGAGAAAGGACTTGCTTCTTATTACTTAACTACAGATCATGGAAAAAACAATACATGAATTTACTAAACATTTAAATTAAGTCTTACTAACAGATACACACTACTATATATAAAATAAACAACCTACTCTATAGCACAGGGAACTATATTCAATATCTTTTAATAATCTATAATGGAAAAGAATCTGGAAAAGGAGATATCTATATCTATATCTATATATATATCTGAACCACTTTGATGTACACCTGAAACACCTGTACACCTGTAAATCTAGCCTTCTAGCAATTGTGACCTAAATTATGAGCGCTGACCCCTCCTCCCACAGTACACTCAGGATCACTTTTTGATCCAGGACAGCTAAATCTGAGTCCCAATCTGTCCCTAGTCCTCTCCATTTCCATCTGCTTGCCTTTTCTTTCTTTTTCCATGCTTACGGGTATGTGTATGGTTTCCCAGAGATTTATGGATTCCCCCTGCTTTCTGATGATGTTGCATTATTAAACCTTTAATGTTACACTGACAATTTGTATGTCTCCCATCCCTTGTGTTCCTTTTTCTTCTAACTTGTTAGTTCCTCTTCTGGGGGTCTCTCTCTCTCTCTCTCTCTCTCCTATCTGGTCTCCTTGAAGTTGCAAAATCATTCATTTGATACTTTCAACACATATTTATGGAGCATAGTTGGCTGACTTTGTGAGTTGTGCTACACTGGAGATTTTCCCCTGCTTTTCCCTATTTACTCCTCCAGAGTGTTTTTTCATTCCCCATCTTACTGCACTTATGCTTGTTTCTCTGCTCCTCTACTTTGAGAAATCCCGTGGTTTAGTCTGGAAAAGACCGAGTTCATGAGAGGATGCCTGTAAAAAGATCATGTCCCAGGAACACTCAACAAGTCTGAAGTCAGTCTGTCTGTCTCTCTTTCTCTCTCTGCTTCTCTGTTTTTCTTTCTGGCCCTGAGGTTCTCTGCATTGGAGGGAATGACAATGTCATTTGAAAAATCTCGCCCACAATTTCATAGGTCACCCTCTCATGCATTTTTTTCTCCCAACACATACTCTGTAAAATACCACTTTTACAGCTAGAACTAGTTGCAGAATTTACCAGAAAAGTTGTGGGGCTTTTAGATTTCTTTTAAAAAAAAAACCTCATGATGACTCACGTCGTAAGGGTGATGTATGAAACTGTCAGACTGATTTTAATTTTGATCCTTTATGTTTCCTCCCCACTCTGTCACTGTCACACTAATGACTGTTAAAATACCCCCAAAGACAGGCGAATAAGAAAACAAAGACAAGAGCCAGAAGACTGCAAGTTCCCAAATAAGCAAATGTTGCCCATATTTGAGAAAAATTATATTGGCTTAGTTTATAAATGTTTGAGCATTATGACAATCTCCAGAGGGAAAAAAAGATAACCTTTGACTGTAAGAATGAGACACTTTGTTCGTGATGTCACCAGCCAGTTATTGCAATTTTTAAAGATTAACACCTTCCTCTCTAGGTTAATTTTACTTAGGAACAATTACAAATGTATTGACCTGTGAATGAAACAGATGTTTCAAGCATTATACGTTGTCGTATCAAGTATAAAATCTAAAGGAGTAAAACATTTTCAAAATCATTTTTAAAGAAGTCAGAAAAAAATTCTGCTCATGTTGAAAGTCGTCCTTGCTAAAAAAGGAATACATGTCTTAATTTATATGTATTTGGCATGGAAAATCTAGCTATTATGGAAAATTTGTAATAACTCATAACATAGTTAACTGCCCATTACTAAGACCTTACCTGTCTCCACTCCATCCCATTGAGTTGTTCACATCAGCTTAATAACTGGATGGCCTGAGTCAGGTGTCAACAATCAGCTACCTTCCTCTTATTATGCATTATCATCATCTCATCACCATCATCATCAAACAGCCACCATTCAATGAAGTCTGCTGTGCGCTGGGCACTTTTAAAAACATATCTCATTTAGTTCTCACAACAACCTTATCAAGTAGGTATCATTATCCCCTTTCCAAAGGAAACTGAGGTTTAACAAGATTAAGAAATTTGCCCAAGGTCTTATACCTAATAAGTGGTGAAGCCAGGATTTGAAATGGGCATGTCTGCTTGCATATCTGATAACACTGCGATGCTTCCATGATGGATATGATGGCAAAACTTCTTAAGTGGTTCAAAATCAGCAGCTCATAGGAAATTATTGAAAGTATATAGGGGGACAAATTGTAACTTTCATCAGGAATGTGAAATTATTGTGCACATTTACCTTGATGATCAGAGAAGCATGAAAAATATGCTTCCCTTAATTTGAAGTTCTGGTAATAAAATATTTTACAAAGAACTTCTCCCTTTGAGCTTAACTTAAGAGAGCAGGCCAGGCATTGTTGTTCTCATTTTACAGAAAAGGAAGCTGAGTCTTGGAGAGGCAGAGTCACACAACTTGGACACAGTGAAATAAAGCCTAGACCCCAAGTCTTTTGAGTTCTAGTTATTTGCTCTTTCCAACACATTTTAAGGAAGCCCATGTTTATGAATGATGAGAGGAAGCTCCCTGGACTTTGTTCCATGATTGCTCAAAAAAAAAGAAAAGGCGGGGGGAAGAAAGAAAGCACCATAAATCAGCTTGAAATATCCACTGAGAACTTCGTTCACTAATTAAATGGTACTAATAAGTACTGTAAGAAAACTGTTCCTGGAGTTACTCAGTTATTCTGGGTCTCTCCCATGTTATTAAACTGCTAGATTTTCTCCCTTTAAAAAAAAAAAAAAAAAATCACCTGCTTTGTGACACAATGTGACTTCAAAACATATGAAATAAGGAAGAGGAGAAATTTGTAAATAATGAAAAGACCACAAACCATTTACAAACAAAATGTGTTAAAGTTTGAACAGGATTATGCTAAGCATTCTCAGAAGTCCCCTTGCATACGCCAATTTCATTGTTACAAATTATCTTCCAAGATGATCTAGATATATGCCAAATATTTTTTCTGTTATATATCATAAAACAAATTTGCTAAAACTGAAATATGCATTGTTGAGTTTTTAAAATTCTAATTCATTTTTTAAGTTGGCAAAGTAACATATCATTTAAGATAAGATTTAATACACAGTTTAACAGAAAGTTAGGAAATAACTGAAAACTACACATAAGGCAAAGATAACTAGTCTTACAAAGAGGATTCACACCTAAAACTGTGGACTTTGTTTTGTTTTGTCTGGATACTGACTTAAAACCTTCCAGTTACTTAATTTCTAGTCATCCTTAGGCCAAGCCAATAAATGTAGGGATAAATAGATTTTACTTATATATTTAGTCATATATTTCATACTGGACTATTGGCTAAAACCAGGATGTACAAGAAACACTTAAACAGAAAAGATAAACTTAATGAAAAGTTAATGAGCAGCATAAAAATAGTAATAACTTTTCAAGAGGAAAGAAATAGATTTGTTCCTGATACAAAAGAAGCACTCTTGAGAAAGCAGGATATGAGTTTCTGGTTGTTGAAATAAAAGAGGAAAAAAGACTCTAGAAGAATTTTGTTTGATGAGTATGCCTGAATGAAATCCTATCTGCTATATATATTTTTGTTTTAATTAATTAATTAATTTATTTTTGGCTGCGTTGGGTCTTCCTTGCTGTGCACGGGGGCTACGCTTCGCTGCAGTGCGCAGGCTTCTCATAGCAGTGGCTTCTCTTGTTGCGGAGCACGGGCTCTAGACTCGCGGGCTCAGTAGTTGTGGCTCGTGGGATCTGGAGCGCAGGCTCAGTAGTTGTGGCACACAGGCTTAGTTGCTCTGCAGCATGTGGGATCTTCCCGGAAAAGGGCTCGAACCCCTGTCGCCTGCATTGGCAGGTGGATTCTTAACCACTGTGCCACCAGGGAAGCCCGAACAGGTGTCATTCTTACCTCAAAGTCAGGATTTCTAAATTCTTTCTTCAGTCAAATCTTTGGGTGAGGAAATTAGGTCCAGGTGTTTAAAGATAGTCTTTCAGGGCTTCCCTGCTGGCACAGTGGTTGAGAATCTGCCTGCCAATGCAGGGGACATGGGTTCGAGCCCTGGTCTGGGAAGATCCCACATGCCGCGGAGCGACTAGGCCCGTGAGCCACAATTGCTGAGCCTGTGTGCCTGGAGCCTGTGCTCTGCAACAAGAGAGGCCACGACAGTGAGAGGCCCGCGCACCGTGATGAAGAGTGGCCCCCGCTTGCCACAACTAGAGAAAGCCCTCGCACAGAAACGAAGACCCAACACAGCTATAAATAAATAAATAAATAAATAAATAAATAATTTTTAAAAAATAAATAAATAAATAAGATAGTCCTTCATATCTTAAGACAGAGAGTTTCTATTTGATTAGTCTAAGAAAGCCTCTATCAGGAGATAATTCACAAGGTAGAATTTATTCTCTTTTATGACATAATGTAGAACAAAGATCCGGATTCAAACCACAGATGGCCCTTAACAGTTGTGTGACCCTGACAATTTAATTTACCCTTCTCAGGTTCAATCTCCTCATTTCTAAAGCAGAGGTAATCATCACACTTACTACTTAGGATTATATTTAGGATTATCTAATTCAATGTACAAAAAGTGCTCATCAAAGTGTCTCACTCTAAAGAAATGCTTAACAATTGTTAGCTATTTTTAAATAGTAATACTAAACATGAATTTGATGAAGCTTGATACCAAATTTAAATTACGTGAATGAGTCTTACAAAACTGAGAGTGCATTCAAAAGTATGGTTTTTATATCTTTAAGTAAAATTATAGCGATAATAATGTATTCATTCTTTAATATGCTCCTCGATAACCAAGACTGACATTAAAACTTAAGCTCTAAGGCAGCAGAAAAGAGTGAATAGATCTAGAATGGACTTTAGGTATTATTTTGTATAATCTCATGTTTTTTCACTTAGGAGAAAACTGAAGCCTTAAGAGGTAAAATGACCTCTAGCAAAGACCGAGCTAGAATCTAGGCACTAGATGTCATAGAGCATGGAGCCAAAGTCAAGGCCCCAAAGGCCAGTTCAGTACACTTCTCAAAATAGCAAACTTTTTCCTGACATCAGATGCTCTTCATTTCATTGTCACTTGTTCAATACATCAAAAAAATACAAGAACACAATATATGATGCAAATTATGATGTGACCAAATGTGAATATGAAATCAGTATGTTTAGTCCCCAGAATAATAAACCTCAAAGAATATGCTACATTTCATCTTCAAATTATCTCATTTTATTCTTTCATCTACCCTGTAAAATAGGAAGGCTATATCTTATTAATTGCATCTTAAAGAAGGGTAAATTGAGACCCAGAAGAGTACAATTTTAAAGCTAGTGATGAATGAGACCAAAACCAGGTCTTTGGACTCCTGGTCAACTGTTTTCTTCACTCTTCTTTGCATTATGACGGTTTTATGCTACAAAATTGATACCCTCTGTCCATCATTAATAAATATTAAATGTGTAAAAGAACCATCCAAGTGAATCAATATTTTGATGTATATGAAATTAGTATGCATCTTAGGATATATGTTATAAAGAGTTTGACCTCAGAGAAAAGGTTATAGTCATTGTTAGCTTTATATTAGTTTAAAATATAAATTGCCCAGACTTTTAATTCCTATAATGCACATTACAAAATAAACTTAAGGTTACAATCAAAAAGGAATAGAAAGATTAAAAATGTGTCATTAAATAAAGCACCTAAATTTAATCAGTTACATTTTTAAGATTTAAAAAAAAAAAAAAAGCCTTTCACATTTGAATGCAACTTGTAGAAGAAATCACATAGGAAAACCATAAGATTCTGAGTTAAATTTTCAAAATGACCTTCACTTTGAAGTGTCCCTTTAAAGATATCCCTAAGTGTTGCTAAGCAGAGTAAAACAAATTCTACGGACTGTACTTTAACACAATGACAGATTCGACTGATGTAACAGCATTATCAGCTACACACCCTGGTCAGATAATACCTTTCCCAAGGCACTAGGGCAATAAAGATTTGCTTAAGCCATGCTGTCAGGATAGTAAATCCTCTCTGAGAAAAGCAATTTACCCCTTTGCCACATGTACTGCTAGGATTAGGAGCAAACAAGGGAGACCTTCAGGGTGTGGCGTTCGCATCCATGCTCTGAGCCCCGGGAGGTGGGACGGCAAGTCTCTAATCCCCTTCCAGGGAACTGACCAGAGCTGTGCCTGGAATTTGTCAAAAAGGCAGACTACATGGTCTCCACAGAGAAGGGGAAGAGGTAACTGCCGTTATGAGATCAGTGAGATTAGTGCAAATCCGGTTTAATGTTCTAGGGTGAACTGGCATAGGAAAAAGAGCATTTTTAAATTGGAGAGATCTGAGTTTGAATTCCAATTCCTCCATTTCTTTACCACCAGCATGACTTTATCAATTTCCTCGTCTGCAAAATGAGACAATGCCTCTTGGAATGGTGGTGGGTTAAATGAATGAATATATGTAAAACCCTTGGGGAACTCTACTCAATACTCTGTCATGGCCTATATGGGAAAATAATCTAAAAAAGAGTGGATATGTGTACACCTGAAACTAACACAACATTGTAAATCAATTATACTTCAATAAAAATTTAAAATAAATTTTAAAAATTAAAAATAAAAATAAAAACCACAGGGAGTTATGCTGCATTGAAAAAAAAAAAAGTGCTTGGTGTATATGGCAGGCCCTACTTTAGCGTTAGCTATTCTTACTTATTATCTCTCTGAACCTCAGTTTCCGCTTGTGAGAAATGGGGATAACAGAACAAACTTTGCAGAGCTCTTTTGAGGATTACATGAAAATTCAATACTTACTCCATAAATGGTATTGCTACTGCTGTTGCTGTTGTTATTTTGTGGTTGTTTTTCTCCACGCAAATTAGTTTTTGCGTCTAACGGTGGTATCACATACTCTCATGCTAACTGAAAATGAAGCGGGCTGGATCTTTCCCTAGTTATAGGATGACAGTTTATGACACAATTCTGGAATTTAGCCCTAATTCAACCTAGGGTTGCCCAAGCAGTAGAAGATACTATTCTCGGACAAAGTAAGTAAATCATTGAAACTGAGTTACATTGAAAAGTTCCTTCATACAGGTAATAAAATAGAGCTATAAAATTCAACGTCAGAAACACACTCAGATTATTCTGTTTTAAGATCTCCAGGAATAATAAAGGTATTCCACAGAACAGTTCTTCCACATATACTTTTACCATGCTACCGCTAATATTCATTCATGATAGTTTGTCAAAGTTAAACCTTCAGATAAGACTGTAAGACATTCTTCAGGTTGGATAAAAAAGGACAATTGGCAAATTTGCTGATGATTTTTCTACAAGAGACCAGCACCAATATTAACTGTGCTGAAACAAGATATATCCTGGGGGCAAAAAATAAGGAAGTAAGAATAGGGGGAGGCAAGTGAGACACTCACCTTGGGTGTAGAAACCGGAGTAATCAAGATAAATAATACTGTAGCGCAATGTTGTGTTCTGTTCTTTTAAATCAAAACTAATGTAAAAAAATCCATGACAAGCAAAATATCAAAATTTTAAATAAAATCAGTGAATATGTATTCTGTGGCTTCTGTAGCATATTGCCTCAAATTTAGTTGCTTAAAACAATACAGGGGCTTCCCTGGTGGCGCAGTGGTTGAGAATCTGCCTGCCAATGCAGGGGACACGGGTTCGAGCCCTGGTCTGGGAAGATCCCACATGCCGCGGAGCAACTGGGCCCGTGAGCCACAACTACTGAGCCTGCGCGTCTGGAGCCTGTGCTCCGCAACAAGAGGGGCCACGATAGTGAGAGGCCCGCGCACCGCGATGAAGAGTGGCCCCCACTTGCCGCAACTGGAGAAAGCCCTCGCACAGAAACGAAGACCCAACACAGCCATAAATAAATAAATATATAAATAAATAAATAAATAAGATGAAAATACAGAGGCACAGAGAGGTCAAGAAATTAGCTTAAGGAGACACAGCAGTAAGTGGCAGAATTTGAATCCTGGCTCTAGGACCTATACTCTTGTACCACTATGAGTAACCACTGGGTGTATCTCCTGTGCATGCCATGGTGGTAATACTCCATGCCTTTAAAAAAAAAAAAAAAAAACACAATACAAATTTATTACCTTATCTTACAGTTCTGTAGACCAGAAGTCTAACACGGATCTCACTGGGCTAAAAAAAAAAGATGTCAGCAGGCCCAGGTTCCTTCTCAAGGCTCTAGCTGAGAATCCGATTCCTTGCCTTTTCCAGCTTCTTGAGGCTGCCCTAATTCCTTCAAGCAAGATCTCCTTCATCCACCTTCAAAGCCAGCCGGGTTGAGTCCTTTTCACAATGCATCACTCTGACTGGCCTCCCTCTTCCACTTTTAAGGACACTTGTGATTACACTCGCCCCACCAAATCCAATCCAATCAATCCAACACAATCTCCTCATATCAAGGTCCTTTACTTAATCATACCTGCGAAGTCCCTTTTGCCACTTAAGGTAATATACTCACAGGTTCCACTGATTGGGTCTTGGTCACCCTTGGGGGCCATTATTCTACTTACCACAGAGAACGTCCAACCCTGCAGGTGCATGGCCTGGCCTCATTCTCCACACCCTAATCTCGGTCCTGCTGCATTGTTTTTTATTTTTTTGAATCTGGGTCAAAAATTTTATTTAACTCATTAATTAACTAGGAAACCACTAAGATGTTCTAATCATTTACAGGAGAATGCAAAGAGTAGACACAAATATAGGTCATCAGGGATCTGAATTTACTTAGAAATGGATGCAAAACTGGCAAAAAACCCAGAGAGAAATAATGTTTCATTACATTGGATATAATTTGCATATCTATGGACGAGTCATTTACATTGCTATCAGTTTTCTACAACTTCCAGAATTGTAAAATAGCTGAGATAATGAAAGATTGCCTGCTGCATTAATTGACAAACTGTGGCTATTTTTAGACCTAAGTTTTCTGGATTGGTAGAACTCTATTCATGATACCCTTATAAAATCTTAGCGGTGCCACTAAACAAAGATACTCTAACAGTGGCCCAGAAGCATACAAGTAATCAAAAAATTGCAAAACAAGCACAATAAATAATTTGTTTATAGGCAAAGGCAGAAGTGGTTCAGTATTTGAAAGCTGTTGAAAAGTTAAAACTCACCTCTAAAGCATTCATGATTTTATTCTCTATGTAGTAAATAATATACTCTGTTATTCTAAAATTTTTACTCTATTACTTTTACATTTGACTTATTTAAGTACTGCAAATGTTTCATTTGAAAGTGATGATTATTTTCTCTCAATTTTTTTTTTAACATCTTTATTGGGTATAATTACTTTACAATGGTGTGTTAGTTTCTGCTTTATAACAAAGTGAATCCATACCTTCCTTCTGCAGGGCCCTGGGTGCTCTAGGATTGCTTTCTGCTCACATCAAGTGGAGCTGGGTATTCCTGGCAACTCTGAGCATATAAGTGCCTTCTCTAGACCTTAGGTTGGATTTTTCCACCTTGATCTTCCCCCACATTTGTGACTTCGAGAGCGCAGGGACTATTTGTCATTTGGCACAAAATATATGTAAGACTTTTTTGCAAATGGTTTAGCATTGAATTTTTAAAATACCCCAAAGAATTAAGTATTGTCTTCTTATTTATTTATTTTTAATTTTTATTGGTGTATAGTTGCTTTACAATATTGTGTTAGCAACGTGAATCAGCAATACATATATATATCCCCTCATTTTTGGATTTCCTTCCCATTTAGGTCACAACAGAGCACTGAGTAGAGCTCCCTGTGCTAAACAGCAGGTTCTCATTAGTTATCTGTTTTACACATAGTATCAATAGTGTATATATGTCAATCCCAATCTCCCAATTCATCCCACCCACCCCCTTTCCCCCTTGGTATCCATATGCTTGTTCTCTACATCTGTGTCTCTATTTCTGCTTTGTAAATAAGACAGTCTATACCAATTTTTTCAGATTCCACATATATGCGTTAACATACGATATTTGTTTTTCTCTTTCTGACTTACTTCACTCTGTATGACAGTCTCTAGGTCCATCAACATCTCTACAAATGACCCAATTTTGTTCCTTTTGTCCCAGAGAGGTGGAGTAGCTTTCCCAAAGTCACACAAGATATGAGCCCAGCTCCATCATGCTCTAAAGCCCCTGCCCTTTCTACCTACCCCCGCCCTAGTTCATCACTACTGGGGGCATTATTGTGGATATCCAAATACAAGCTTAAATCAGGAGATAATCCCCATAGGGTCCAAACCATTTAGCCTTCCTTGGGAGTCTGAAGAGGAACATAAAGGCACACACATCAAGTGAGACCCCTTTTACACACACACACAAAAAAGTCTGCTGACAAAAATAACCATTAAAACTTTGTTAGAAAATTGAGGAGTCCAATTCCTAGAGATGTATTAACTACCCTACTTCTGATCAAAGGAAAGAAATGTGCTTGCAATTAACATGTTCAGGGAAGCAGAGAGAAAGACAGCTGCTTCATTAACAGTATCCTTGCCAGTAGCGCCAATTAAATTAAGATGGTCTCTTTTCCCCCAAAAGATTTGGTTCCAAACACATTACACAAGTTATACTCAGAAAATTTACTGCGAGGAGACCATTTATACTCATTAATCCTAGAACTTTCTTTTGTAATATTTTTCTAAAAAGGAAATTCCCATGGTTGCCCTAAATTATTGGACATTTTTATTTGTACATAAAAGAAGTAAATTCCTCCTCTTCGTGCCTTTAGCCAAGGCAGCCAGTGCCAGCACCGGATCAGCAGGTGCGGCTCCCAGCATCCTCTTGGTGCTGGCTGCAGCATCAAGAGAAAAGCCGGCAGTAATCACTTCGAGGGCAGGATATCATGGGCTCGCCCTCCAGAGCACTCGCCAGCGGCTTAAAACTGCCTGTGGAAGTCAGTGAGAGATGCAGGGCCACGGGCCTCTTGGCCGAATCAGAGTTCACTCAAGGGTACACATTGCTCCACAGAGCAAGTGTGGTTCTAAAGAAACAGTCTCCAGACATTTCCCCCTGTAGCTGATCCTCTTTTCTCTCAAGTACCAACATTCTTCCTTTAATTTCTGCCTTCCCAGCTTAGATCCTGACAACAAACTGGTCAAATGCCATCATGGCAAAATGCCATCTCATAAAGACCAAGAAAAACAAAATAAAACCTAACAATGTTTGTTTTAAAGGACTTCAGAGTGAAGATGTTAACAAATTATAACATCCCATTTACCATTAGAGACCTTGCTTAAATACGTTTTCCTCAATAAATAAACACATTAAAAATCCGGCCTTTCTGAGAAATATTCCTTTTCAAATAGTAATCAGGAGACATAAATATTAATTTTTATTCAACTGATCCCATGTTTCTAAAATTTAGTTAATCATCAGAATCATTTGGAAAGCTTCTAAAAGTGTAGATTCTTGGGCCTCCATCTAAATCTAATGAATCAGAATTACTCAAGGAAGTGCCTGAGAATCTGAATTTTTTACCAGAATGATGATTATTTGACAAGTTTAGGCAACACTGAATTAGGCAGATCTTTTTTGTTTGTATTATATGAATAGCTTTGTATTGAACCGTGTAGCTAATATAAAGATGGGAGGACACAGAGCTCATATTTTGGAAGGACTTGAAATTTAGTAGGAGAAATCAGACAAGACAGTAATTACAGGCAGACTGCATTTTATTCCACTTCACAGATACTACGTTTCTACAACATTTGTTCTTTGTGTCTCTGTGTCACATTTTGATAATTCTCACAATATTTTAAACTTTTTCATATTTGTTATGGTGACCTGTGATCGGTGATTTTTGATGTTACTGCTATGCCTCGCTGAAGTCTCAAATGATGGTTAGCATTTTTTATCAGTAAAGTTTCTTTTTTTGGCTGTGCCGCATGGCATGCGGGATCTTAGTTCCCTGATCCAGGGAAGTCCCGATAGAGTATTTTTTAATTAAGGTGAATACATTGTATTTTTTAGACATAATGCTGTTGTACACTTAATAGACTACAGTATAGGGTAAACATAACTTTTATAAGCACCAGGAAACCAGAAAATTCATGTGACTCACTTAATTGTGATATTCGGTTTATTGTGATGGTCTGGAACTGAACCCACTCCAAGGTATGTCTGTATACAATAAGGCAAAAGATAAGAAGTGGCATAAGAGTGTGTTCCACCAAAAGAGATCTAGGAGGTTAAAGGGGAATAAGGAAGGAAAAGCTTTACAGAATATATTTCATTTGAGATGAACTTTATGAAAGTATCATCTTGATGAGAATCAGAAAATGCAAAGCTACAGAGACATAAAACTCACTATATAATGATAAAGAATGAGTGACAGTGTTTGGCTACAGCACTGGTAGTAGCCAGCACAAAGGCTGGAAATTTAAACCAGTGCTCACCTGAGAGGCCATTGCATGTTTGGCAGCATTGCGTATATTCAATTTTATAAGAGATTAGATCAATGAACTAAAACACAGAGTCCCCTGGTGATGATATGCTCCAAACAGCACTGCAGACAGAGCCCTCAGAGAAAAAGACAGGGCTTTGACACTTAGTGAAATTGACTGAGTTCTGAGCCTGAAAAATATGAGATACCAGGTCTTAAAATCAACCCAAATATCCCTCATTTAATTCTATCTACCTACCTACCTGTCTATTTCTACTATGTAATTTCTGCACGGATGATAGGATTGCATGCAATTTTTGAACATTCAGAAGCTCAAAATACCAAACTCTTTGGGGATTTGCTGTTTTTGACAACATGAACTCAGTCTAAATTAAGAGCTATAGAGGCGAGTTCTACCCACCAATAGACGCATCTAAATCCACAGAGGTCAAACAAATAGATTTTGCTATCCTACTGCCAATAGTTAACATGCTCAAATGGTAACAAAGTGATATTTTCCAGGCATATCTGCCGCAGAGAAAAATGACTGATCTCTTTGCGTGCTATATTTATGTAAATATTAATCAACAGCTTTTGATAAAAAAAAATACAGCATATGCTTAAGCAAACATGCACATATGTTTTTGAAAAATATTTTAAATACAAGCAGCTTTGCGGAAATTCTCAAGAATTATTCCAAACGTTAGCAATTATATTCTCAAAGGAAAGACTGGTCTCTATAAATGAAATAAATGCAGGGATTTTTTTTTTTTATTTAAGTACTCGTGATTGTGCAACACAGATGTTGAGATATGTTTATACTAAGAGTTGGGAAAATAAGCACAAGGCTAGGGACACAGACCTAAAAGAAATCAAGAGCTAAGCAGAAAAAAAAGAGATTGGAAAAAACCTGTATATTATTTTCTCTTCTCCTTTCTATTCCCTTTCAGTGTGAGTTTATCGAAGCATTGCTTTCATGAGAGTTTAATGCCTGGACAGTTCTGTACTGAAAAATAGGGAAGAGACAGGGAATAATAATTACTATCTTTTAAGCATCTAGTTTGTGCTAGAACATCTGCTAGACTCTTTACATGTGTTATCCTGCAAAGTAGGCAACTCTTATTACCTACCCACAGAAAGATTAAAGAAATTATCCAAGGTTATAGAACCAGTAATAATAGTGCCTAATTCATTGGGCTATTATGAGGATTAAAATGGATTAGAACATGGAAAGTATTTAAAACAGTGCCTGGCATACAGTAAGTAAATATAAGCCACCATTATTATGTAATGAGAAGACCAGTATCTATATATACTATATATATATATAACTGAAATATATATAAATATATTATATAAATAATATATAAATATTTCTATAAAATATAACTAACTTAAAATGCTCTCCATTTCTGTATTCTTGTCACATTTTTAGTGTTATTGATTCATGGAAGCACTATTTCCCAGTTATTTTATATTGAGAATCACCACTATAATCTAAAATTGAGTTAAAGGATATTAAAGCACAAATAAAGCACAAATATATGGAAGGAAGGCCTTACTGTGATTTATTAGCAGAGTGAATAAACAGATCATATAATACCATTTACAATTTCCACCTGCTTTATTTGCATAATTGTGCAGTGTGTGCCCAATCACAGAGACAGATTTGTAAGAGGTATGTCTGTCTATGCATGTTTAAATGTGTCACAGCCAAGGCAAGGCCTCTCGGGCTCCTTCCCTATGAGGACAGAGAACAGATTTCAGAAAGCCTCAGCCAAATTTTCTTACTAAATTCTTTTGTTGCAAAAAATATATAGCTGGCTTTTTAAAAAAAGTTGTCTAGGGATTATCATGCTAAGTGAAGTAAGCCAGACAGAGAAAGACAATTATCATATGATACCACTTACATGTGGAATCTAAAAAAAATGATACAAGTGAACTTATTTACAAAACAGAAACAGACTCACAGACATAGAAAACAAGCTTACGGTTACCAAAGGGGAAGGGCTTGGGGAGGATAAATTAGAGGTTTGGGATTAACAGATACACACTACTATATATAAAATAGATAACCAGCAAGGACCTACTGTATAGCGCAGGGAACTATACTCAATATCTTGTAATAACCAATCAAAGAAAAGAATCTGAAAAAGAATAAATAATATGTATAACTGAATCACTCTGTCGTACACCTGAAACTAACACAACATTGTAAATCAACTATACTTCAATCAAGAAAGAAAGGGAAAAAAGTTGTCTATGTTAACATGTAACAGGTCTATTATTGTTATTTATAAATAGATACATATTCAAAATTTTTCTGTTTTAATTTCTAATATTTAATATATAATATTAGTAGATATAACCCACAAAAAAGCAAGGGACCTCTGGGGAATTTCAATAACTTTTAAGACTGTAAAAGGGGGGACTTTCCTGGTGGTCCAGTGGTTAAGACTCCACACTCCCAATGCAGGGGTCCTGGGTTCGATCCCTGGTCAGGGAACTAAGATCCCACATGCTGCACAGCGCGGCCAAAAAAAAAAATAGAGACTGTAAAAGGGTTCTGAAATAAAAAGTTTGAGAACCCCTGCTACAGGTGCTATTGCTGCAATTCTCATGGAAAAACTGAGGCTTGGCTCCACCCAGCCTCAGCAGTACCACAGCTGATAGGACTGGAGTATGAATGTAGACGTGTGTGCACATTTTGCACGTCCCATGCATGCCTGGTGTGGACGAGTGTGAAGCAAATGTGGAAATTAATCAGAGCGTCCTAGTATATAGTGTATTTTATTTCACGTCCTCACCTGATAGCCTTAAGAGGTAAGTGCTATTATTATCTGCATGTGGCAGATGAAGAAATTAAGATATAAAGAGAAAAGGGGCATTCAATAATAAACGTATAAACAATGAGGCAGAAATAATAGGCAGAAAGCCTATTTTCATCTAGAAGGGGAATCTCCCATCTGAGATTTAAAAAAAATTAAGGAAAGGCAGAATGGGTGAAACAGAGCAAGTCTCAAAGGAAACAAACAATCAAACAATAACCACCCCCCTTGTTTGATTTTGAGAAATTGTTTCTCTCCATTCATACATAGAGATATTAATACTTAATCTACCTTTCTCCAAGTTTGTAAGGATCAAAACAAATGCAAATGCTTATGGAAATTCTCTTCGAGATTTAAAGTCCAGAAGTAATAAATAAGGTTATATTGTGTATGTTCAGAAAGCATTGTAATTGTACTCTTATGATTATTATAAGATTACTCAGTTTAGTGGGACTTTCTACTTATTAGTTTGATAATTTCTTAATGTTAAGCACAGTATTTTTGAGTGTTGTTTATTTTTTTCTACCTTTGAAATCATGATATGTGTTAAGCTAACAGTTGCCAATGTGTTTGAATAGCGTTGCTAATTACTGGCATTTTCATGAATACTACAACCATATGCTCTGTAAATGACTAGGAAAAAACCTCAATCACAGTGCTTTTCAGAAAGCCAGGATCCCTCTTGTGGGCCATCATGAGAGGAAGGCCAGAAAAATAAATGCTTTCCAAATTTCCCTTGTAGATTGTTGACTTGAGGATTATTTTACGAAATAGAATTGGCCATTGTTTACTTTTCTTCGTGTGTGTGTGTGTGTGTGTGTGTGTGTGTGTGTGTGTGTGTGCTTGTCAAGTCAAGCACCAGCAATCTGTTTGCAAATGGAATATTACCAAGCTACCCTCAAGCTTTGACCAAGCACATTCATCTCACCGTGTCTGGCAGCAACCACAGCAAGAGTGTGTATGTTTACCAATCTTGGCAATGAGCTGGCACCAGAGCTTGTCTGAGACCTGCTCAGGAGGACTCATGCAACTCTCAAGGCTGATACTACTTTGGTTTAGCTTAGAAAGTCAAGAAATGTGAAACTTCTTGCATTTCTAACACTAGCTGTACAATCAAAGGCAAATAGCTCCAATCTCTGTTCCTCTATAACATATGGTTAATAATAAAGTTTATTAAAGAAAATGTAATCTGCGATCTTTATTTCTGCCCCCCAAAAAAGAGCATTTTGAAGTTCTGAAGGTGAGCACTATGGAAATGTTACACATTAAAATCATTATGTAATGTCTATCTCATCTCCACAAATGGATGTGTTCGAGAAATAAGAGGCCCACTCTGAAACCAGCCTTGTTCTGTCTTTGACATTCAATAACATCAAGAAGACAAAATTGGAAACAACTAGAAAACCATATAAAGCAATCCATAGAAAGGATGAGGTTTATGATACAGACCAAGTACTATAGGAGTTTGGAGAAAGGTAATTAGGCTAGAGTGACCTGAATTGTAATATAAAAAGAAGAAAAAAAAAAGTTCTGAAACCTGACAATGTTGCAGTAATGTAAAATATTTTGCTTAATTCTTTCTTTCCAATATCATGTTCTACATATACATGTGTGGAAAAAGAAAGAGAACGCCTTCGTCTTCCATCCCACATTCTCTTCTGAAGTCAAGTTTATGCTCAGTGCCAAAGAGAGAAGTACAGCTGGCCCTTGAACAACGCAGAGAGTTAATCTGAATATAACTCATAGTTGGCCCTCTGTATCCTCAGATTCAACCAACCATTCAACCAACGGACCATGTAGTACGATAATATTTACTATTGAAAAATATCCCTGTATAAGTGGACCCGTGCAGTGCAAACCCACGTTATTCAAGGGTCAACTGTATCATCCTATTCACAGGTACTTGAGTACTGAATAAACACATCATACCAAAACTTTATTCCTGAGAAAATATCTCCAAGTCTCTGTGAGCCACACGCATTCACTGTCACCGGAAACAGAAGAATCAAAAGTACAGAATTTTCTTCCCCTACAACAAATGCTTGTAGTTTCTCTCCTCTGAAAGTTTTCACAAACATGAACCCTATGGTAAAATCTGAGACTTTGAACTTATTATTAGCCTCGTGTGAATTTATGCAAGAGATACACTTTCCTAAATGAAAGCACAGAAATGACTCCATGAACTAAACACAAACAACTGCACACAAGAGATAAATATTTTTAGAGAAAATTATAAAAATGGACATAAAAAAGAAAAAAACACAGGAGGCTGTTCACCAGAAGATTGAAGGTAAAAATATTTCAAAGCAATATCTGACATGGAAGACTTGATTGAATAATTCTGGGCACAGTTCCTTCAAAATGTAATTCACAATAATATCTTAAAATGTATATAAATAAAAACTACTTAATAAAAACCTAATAAACATTTGACTTTCTCTAAGTGGATAAGTAAATTGTACAATTTCTATGCAACTTCTGCTACTTCATTTTAGAATTCGTGCAAGAAAAGCAAATGCGTATGTAGTTCTTGGACCTAGCAATGTGTGGACCTTGGATTTCTGTAGGCCTTAGTGATGTCAGCCTTGGATGGCATTCTCCCTGTTACATGACCACTGCAGGTCCTAAATAGTATATCTAAGATCGTTAAACATGTGCTGTAGAAAACATTAAAGAATAGGTCTTGTAAGCATTACATGGTATTTATACAATATGTTCATCACACAAAGGTATATCATAACAGTTAGATGGACATGAACACATTCATGAAGAGCATTTATGCAGGTTTACTCTAGTCTTACTATAGAGTGTGAGGTTTTACATGCAGGCAGAGACCCTTAAAACAGTGATGTGCCCTGCTGATTAGTTGACTCATTCACTCATCCAAGAAGCAATTATCAATGGCTTACTCTGTGCCAGGCACTGCATTAATCATATGAATAAGACATGAGTAAATAAGATTTGATCCCTTTTTCAACTCACAGTATAGTGGGGCTGACAAACAACGTTAAAAGAGTGAAAGCATACTAGATTCATGTTCAAAACACTGTACGGTGACAGAGGAAGCAGTAGCCAACTAGGTCCACAATGGTGCAGAGCCTTGCAAAAAAAAGAAAAAAAACAACTTATTTCACAACACTCTGGGGACAGATAATGCAAGCAAGTGAAGCAGCCCATGCAGATACATGGAGACATGAAAGAAAATGTGGGCTTTTCAGTACTACATGTGGTTTAGAAGGCCTGGTGTACAGAGCATGTGTAGGCAAGTGGCGGGAAGAGAGGTTGGGAAGGGAAGCAGAGCCAGATCATGTATGTTATGTTAAAGGAATCCAGATTGCTCCTTGAAGGCATTGGGAGTGACCTAACCAGATCTGTGGTTTAGAAAGAGAACTTGTGGAAGCATCAAGAACAATTTAGTTGAGCTAAGAGATCACTGCAATTTGGTATTATATATGCCACCTTCCTGATGGGAAAAAAAGCAAGAATGTTCTGAAGCTGACTTTAGTTAACAACTGGGACAGATGCTGCTAGTTGCCTGCATACTATCTCTATTCCTTTTCATCACTACCTACAGAATTACAATTTTCTTTGGAGTGGCAATGTGCCAAATTAAAAATGCTCATCTCCCTCAAAATCTGATTTGATGCTAAAGCCAAAGGACCACAGTTATGTCCAAAAAGATGTAAGGGGAAATCTACTGGGAGGAGTTTCTGTAAAACCTGTTGTTTTGCTGATTAAAAAGTGATATACAGTGAACACATGCCTTTCTGTTCAACCTTGCTCCTTCTTTCTGCCTGAAACATGAATGTGATACCTAGAGATGGAGCCATTGTGTTGTGAACTTCAGGATAAAGCCACACACAAAGGATGGGCTTTTTAGCATGGGAAGAAAAAAAAAAGTCTGGGTCCTTAATGATTCTGAATCCATATACAAGCCCCTGTGTCTCTGTTCTTTGAAATAAAAGGCTTTTGCTTTAGTCTTCCAGGGCTCCCCTGAATCTCAAAAGGCTGTCTCAAGAGTTAATGATTAGGAAATGTGAAGATGTAGAAACAAAGAATACATGTTGGGCTGGGAAACTGATAACAATTTAGACTCTAAATCCAACACATGGCAGAATCACCGAATTCCCAGTTCCCTGAAAGACACAGAAAAAGGTCTGACACACATTCCTAAGTTGTTTTTACAGGAAACAGACCCCCACTAGATGAAAACTGCTGACTGCAAGCATTTAGGCCCCAGACCGATCGAAACCAGAAGGTTGATGACGCTCAAAACTTCACCTCAGGCTTCCCTGGTGGTGCCATGGTTAACTATCTGCCTGCCAATGCAGGGGACACAGATTCGAGTCCTGGTCCGGGAAGATCCCACATGCCGTGGAGCAACTAAGCCCATGCGCCACAACTACTGAGCCTGCGTTCTAGAGCCCATGAACCACAACTACCGAGTCTGCATGCCACAACTACTGAAGCCCGTGCGCCCTAGAGCCCATGCTCCACAACAAGAGAAGCCACCGCAATGAGAAGCCCATGCACTGCAATGAAGAGTAGCCCCCGCTCGCCGCAACTAGAGAAAGCCCACATGCAGCAACAAAGACCTAACACGGCCAAAAATACATTAAAAAAAAAAAAAAAAAACTTCACCTTGATGCCAACCAATCCAAGAACTGAGCACAAGCTGATGGGGCACTCTGCGGCCTCCTCCGTCACACTGTGTTTGAAACCCCTTCCTTAAAAGCCATCAGGGAATTCAAATCTTTTGAGCATGAGCTGCCTGTTCTCCTTGCTTGGTGCCCTGCAATAAACACTGTACTTTCCTTCACCAGAAACCAGTGTCAGTAGATCGGCTTTGCTGCACACAGGAGAGTGGATCCAAGTTTGGTTCAAGAGTGCAGTTATGGGGCTTCCCTGGTGGCGCAGTGGTTGAGAATCTGCCTGCCAATGCAGGGGACACGGGTTCGAGCCCTGGTCTGGGAAGATCCCACATGCCGCGGAGCAACTGGGCCCGTGAGCCACAACTACTGAGCCTGAGCGTCTGGAGCCTCTGCTCCGCAACAAGAGAGGCCACGATAGTGAGACGCCCGTGCGCCGCGATGAAGAGTGGCCCCCACTTGCCGCAACTGGAGAAAGCCCTCGCACAGAAACGAAGACCCAACACAGCCAAAAATAAAAATAATAAATAAATAATAAATTAAAAATAAAAAAAAAAAAAGAGTGCAGTTACTTCAAGCCATTGTACCATCCCTAACTGCCCATCTCCAGATTTATTCTGATACGTAAAAGCAAATTTCTACTTGGTAAGGACCTATAGACAGATTTCAACTACGTATAGCGAAAAGTAACACTGACTCAGCAACAAAGGAAAATTTATGGACCAAAAAAAAAAATCTAAAAAAACAAAAAACTAAAAAACTAAACAGTAAACAAGCAGAGAAGAGAATCTTGCTCACGACAGAGAATGAACCAGAAAAGACCCACTAAGCCTTTTACTGTGGTGTATAGTCCCAAAAGCCTCAATCTTTGTCTTTATCAATCTCATCTTTTCTTGATTTTTTGAAAGTTTAAACCCATGATGTAATTCCTCCTATTCTACCTCACCATTTTTTGTTTTTAAAGATTTCCTAGGATTGACGTAGGATTAAGAGTAAACTAGGCCTCGAACTTAAGGATGACCTCTGTTATTACCTGAAAGCACAAGCAAATAAATATCCAGAGTATTTAGAGGGCCCCCATGTCATCCTAAGCCATCATTTTTCTCTCACACTGCTAGCTAAAAAAATACCTATTAAAGGAAGTATTATTAAAATATCTTATTGAGGCAAATTAGTTTTGGTGAAAGGACTAATCAGAGCCATAGTCACTAGTTTTTTGTTTGTTTGTTTGGTTGTTTTTTCCATGAAAGCAAGAAATGAATGAACATTGGCATTATCCTAGATTTAAAGAGAAAAACTCCCATCAATACACAACTTTTTAAAAACTGTGCCAGATCTACCAAGTGAGGCTTTGGAACCCCAATACAAGGGGTAGGTCACATCTTCTCCTCCAGTCAACGTGTGCCGTTCCCATTGGCATTTCTGGGCTTCTAGCCATAAAGGGAGACTAGCATGTGGGTCTCAGCTATTCAGTTTCCCTGCACATCACAGGAACTGTTCTGATTATATGTGGGCTAATGCTGACACACTGTGTTGTTCCAACTAAGTAATTCCAAACATTCCCATCTGAAGCCAACCTACATTACCCCTCTGGCTGCCAGATGTTCTTGTGAGGAACTGTCTCCTCTGCCGTGTCATGAACCTTGATTAAAGCAGATGAAGGGCACTATATTTACTTCATCACCCTTATGTGGAACAATGTCCTGGCTATTGATTACAACTGGCCTGCAGTGGGAAAGAATAACCATTACTATATGAAAAGTTCTAAAAGCTCAACTGAGAAAACATGTAATACAACTTAACTGATTGATTTTAACTAACGATTGGTCAGCCTGACCTAAATGGACAAATCCTTTGTGACATTACCTACTTTTATTACGGTCCAAGAGTCAGTCATATCACTTCTGAGAAGTTGGTTTTCTGTTGGATGTGGATGATAAATAATGAAAGAGTCACTTCCATACAATACTGCAAAAAAAGAAAAGAAAAGAAAAGAAATGTTATGCATAACATACTTTACCTCTACCCAGCTGCATGCTGGTTTGATTGATCCCAGATGCTAGCAAAAGGCAAGGCAAAAAGCAAAACCACATAGCATGTTTAAACATCTTTTTATTTATACCTGCATAATCAACTCAATGGTCAGGATAAACATTTAAAAATAAGATTTACTATGAATATCATTAGTCAAGCTCTATCATAGCTCAAACTTTATGATGATTAAATATGAAAAGCCTTATATTGAATCAGAATGGTAAAGTTTTCACAAATGGTATTAAAGGAGAGAATGAGGAAAGATAAAAAAGAATGATACTTTTTTTACACCAAAAGCTGTGCTATCTATAAACTTCCAAACCTGGAACCTTCAGAAATTAGAGAAGCTAACATTAGTGCAGACTTAAAAATATAGGAAAAAATGAGATGTTCTGTGGTAGACACAGGGTTTTTAGTGATACTTACCCTAGATCTGATGGTGAAGACATACAAGTCTGGTGGGGCAGAGACAACGTGTAGCTCTAAAATTCTATGGCTGGCATACCAAAACGTTTCAACTCAAGTATCAATTCTAATTGACTGGTAGTATTTCTCTGGAACATTATATTGAGAAAACTTCAGAGAGAGAATCCAAGATCAGAAAGAAAAAAATGCTATAACAGACTAGTAATATCTGCCATGGAGAGAAGCAGTAAGAACATGCATCAAATATACCATCCTACCTATGGTATGAGTTTCTGCAATCAACTGTAGTTTAAATATAAAAACTACAGTTCCTTTTCTCTTACTAAAGCCAAATAAATAAAATTTTAAGAGAATTTAAATATTCTGGATTTTTTTTTTTTTTTACTATCTACTCTGCCACAGTTGCTAGAGCTTTTTCCCCATAGCGCCACTTTCCATACCAGCAGATTAGTTTATTACTCTGACAATAATCCATGGTATCTCCCCCAGTGTATGACTCTACTTGAGGTAAGAAACAAACAAGTTCATTTATCAATTAACTAGGACAGAAATATCTAGAATTTATCAGAATAAAGTAGAGAATGGGTCCTAAGGGTATGGGTAATCCAAATTGGATAATCAGCTATTTTATTAAATGTTGACTTAAATTCTATTTAACATCACCTATGTTTTCATAGTGAGATAGATGAAAATCAGCCATACTCTAGAACACACGACTATAACTTATTTTATTTATTTCAATAAATATTTATTGGGCATCTAGTCATTGTCAAGCATTAGTCTAAAAATTACACAAAGGTAAAACAGTTATTGTGGTACACTTTAAAGTGAACACAGTCTGGATATATGTATAACTGGTTCACTTTGCTGTACAGCAGAAACTAACACAACATTGTAAATCAACTATACTCCAATAAAAATTAATTAAAATAAATAAATAACAGTCTGGTCTCTGTCTTCAAAAACTTATGATTTAGTAGAAGAGATCAATATTCAACTGATTATATAGGACAATTTAATATACACAAAACAATAATGTGTACAGTTTGTAGCTATAGCAGAAATTATTAAATTTGAGAAGACTATTGCTTTTTAAATTAAGGACTTAGTAGAAGCACCCCATATCCTTCATTGAAATAAACAAAATCAATGAATCAGGAATGGGTTACCCTAAAGCTGGCTGCTTATGCCACATCGGAGGAGACCCAAAAGGACTGTGAATATACTTCTCATCAAAGAAAACATGAAAGGAGTTTGGAGTCCACATGAAGCATTCATCCTTCCATTCTGCCATAATGGTCCTCCTGCTGCTGCAGGCATCTAAACCCAAGGTATGCTCATCAGCTCAACATTAGAAAGAAGACAGTCATCCGCAAGGTCTTCCAGATGACTATCATGAAAGGTAATGATGGAAATGTCCAAAGTGAGCCAAGAGTATGAATTCAGAGGAAAGACCAGTTTACTAATTCATCAGCAATTTACTGATGCCTACTGCACGCAAGGCAGTTTATAAGGGATAGGGAATACAAAGTTGACAGAATTCCAATTTCTGTCCTCATTTCAAGAATCTCGGGTCTGGAAGGGGAGGAAACAGCTTTTAAGGAAATGAGTGAAATGAATTTGAGCCTTTTCCTAACCACTTTCCCTTCCCTCCCCTTCTCCACAACAAGCCAACTGTACAACATCATGTAGGGTAGCAGGAAACACACAAAGACTTGTGGCAGGGCATCGAGCCCACAGGCACCTGAGGAAGCGAGAAATGGGAGAAGGGTGGGACCTAAGCAGAAGATAGATCCATCTCAATCAGAGGCAGTAGGTCTGCTGACATCTTAGGAGGCAGGACACAGGGAGTGGATGCCTGGAGGTGGAGGTGGCAGGCCTGGATGGTAAGCTGGTTATACTGAACAAAGTAAATTGTTGAGAATAATGAGAGCTGGGTTTCTCACTGGCAAATGTATTGATACTTACATACACAGTAAAGAAGAGAGTCTATCAAGAGTACTACTCTGACATGCTGCCTGGAAATTAGAGGTATCCATATGACCTCATGTATATTTATTATGTACATGTATATTATATATATATTCAAATAGATATAGAAATAGTATAAATATGCTTATATTTTCTAGCTTGCTATGTTGAGAGAGCTGAGAAGTGATGGCATCCTGCTAGTAATGAAAACACTGAGAGCCCAGATCTTAGAACCAGAACTTCTTGGATAAATAGCTGATTCCAGGATTGGGGCAGGGAAAGTACAAGATAAGGCAGGAACATATTTTGGGGCCAGAAAGTAAGAAAGCGCTCAAAGAATAATGAGTACATGTCAAAAAGACACAAGAGCCTTGAATAGGGTTCCTACTGGCCACATCTGGGGCAAATTCAAATCTCAAAACTCATAATGATAGTAACAGATGAGAAACCAATGAATACAATAGGAATCCATGAAACTATGCTGATCAAATTCAGCATAAATAAATAAATAAATGAGAAATTTCTTCTCTATGCTGGAATGTCGACAAATAAATGTAGATTGTAAGGGAAAATGAACATTTAGCAACCATGATACTGAGCTTGATACAAGTACTGGTTGTCAATTGAGGCTTAAATGTGGTAGATAAAGGTTTGATGACAATAGGATATCGGCATAATCTTAGGATATTTTCCCCACAAAATACTATGATTAGTATTAATATACTCAGAGAGAAATGGTGACTTTACAGTGGAGAAACCTGGCAAGCACCAACACGATCAGATGAAAAGTAAACATCACCCCTGTGTGCCCCAAGATGTGATGCACTGGTAAGAGCATAGCAACATTTTTATGGTACTCCTGCCAAGAAAGCTTCAGTCTGGTCAGGAGGAAACACTGGGGAGACCCAGGCTGAGTGTCATGTGACAGAGAGAACACAGAGCCTCGATTATATAAAACTGTGAAGGGTGGGAAAGATGGGGGAAGGAGGAACACCTGTATAATTGGAGGAAACTGAAGAGATATAATAATTTAATGTAACATACATTCCTGGATGGGATGCTGGCCCAGAAGAGACACTTTGTTGAACAACTAGAGAAATGTGAATGGCATCTGTGGATTTGATGGTAGTATTTTATCAACAATTTCCTGATCCAGAGAGTTTCATAAAGGTTATGTAGGAGTGTGTCCATGTTTGGGGAAATAACACACTGCAGCATTTAGGGGTAATAGGGCATCAAGTCTGCAATTTGCTTTCAAATAGTTCCAAAAAAGACTAATGGTAATGGAGGTATTTTTTTAAAAGGGGGTGATGGAACAAATGTGTTAAATGTTAATAGTTGGGGAATCTCTGTGAGGGATACATAGGAGGTCTTTGTAATATACTTCAACTTTTCTATAAGTTTGAAATTATTTCAAAATTATTGAGCTGATTTTTTTAAAAGTTAATGTGATGAAGACTATTGCAGAGAGGTATAGCAGGAACAAATAGCCCACAAGCCCAGGTAATGTGATTTTCTTCATCTTTCTCATAATTAACTGAATTTCTAATTCAAGCTCTAGAGACTGCCAAGATTCATATTCCATTCAGTGACTCCCCATACACTCCTTTTCAGGGACCTACATCTAAATTCTGGACTCTAATAAATTCCAGGATATTGGGGAGAAAGGTGTGGGAAGACAGCCTTCATTTTCACCAGCCTTGCAGGTATCCAGAGACACTGATGCCTTTATCTGGTCCCATCTCAGCATCCCATGCACATCCCTGAAGAAATATTCCTCATTCTCCTTTCACACAGCTCCTTCAGGTTTGCTGTTCTCTCTACCCTAGTGACAACCTGGCATGACATAAGCTCCCCCCAGCCCATCCCCCTCTAAAAAACTCATATACAACTATACCAGGGTAAAGTATGGGGGGGATTCTTGAACTGACTGACCGAGATTAACTTTCTGCCACTTTAAGGAATGGAGCACAAACTAAATATTTAACTGAAATATAGAAAAAATTTAAAAACTTAAATTTAAAAATTTAAAAATTTAATTTACCTGCACTCTTGAGTTTGTGATGTGACAACAGAAAGCGGGGGGATGAGGGAGGGGGAGTTCCTGCCTGGCTTTTGAATGTCACAATCTTAAATCCTTAAGAGAACAGAAAGGAAGACTTGTGGCTCATGTGAAATCATTTGACAAAACATCACGAGTAGGGACTTCCTGGGTGGCGCAGTGGTTAAGAATCCGCCTGCCAATGCAGGGGACACGGGTTCGAGCCCTCGTCTGGGAAGATCCCACAGGCCGCAGAGCAACTAAGCCCGTACGCCACAGCTACTGAAGCCCGTGCACCTAGAGCCCGTGCTCCGCAACAATAGAAGCCACTGCAATGAGAAGCCCATGCACCACAACGAAGAGTAGCCCCCGTTCGCCACAACTAGAAAAAGCCCGTGAGCAGCAACGAAGACCCAACGCAGCCAAAAATAAACAACTAAATTTAAAAAAAGCACAACAAAACAAAAATAAACATCATGAGTGACGGTGATACTCCCTCTCTCTCCTCATCCCACTCTCCAAGATGGAAAAGGAATATGTAGCTGGAGGCGAAGGAGGAGAGTCAGAAGAAGAAGAGTTGGACATTGGTAGGACCCAGAAAGAGAGAGGGGCCCTGGACCCTTTTTTCCTGAGCTAGTCCAGAGAGGGAGCAAAACCCCAGATAAGTTTGTGGGTTCAAAATCAGATAGATCTTATATCCCATCTTCCCAGGAGAGTCTTATGGAGGTGGAAAAACCCAAAAAAGCAGTGGCTGCCTGGCATGTCTAGGCCAGTGGTTCTCATCCCCGGCGAAATGTTGGCACCACCTGGGAACTGTACCAACACTCAAACTCCTATCTAGGGCATGATTCTCAAACTTTAACAGGTATCAAAATCACTTTCAGAGTTCTTTAAAAAAAAAAAGATCTACCTATCTGGATACCATCCACAAAGTTCCTGATTCAGTAGGTCTGGGATGTACCAAGAATTTCAGTTTCTAATCAGTCTCTAGGTAAGGCTGAATACTGCTGCTTCTAGACTACACTTTGAGACCCCTGCCCCAGGTATTGGTAGCTTTAAAGCTCCTCAGGTGATCTTTACATTCAACCAGGGCTGAGAATTGCAGGTCTAAGCAGCTGGAACCTCAGGCAATCCCCCAGACATTCCTGTTTATTGCATGGGAGAAAAAGCAAGCATTCCCAACTGGGTCTAAAAGTTGCACAGTGGTAGTGGAATGATCCCGATTCCAAAGAAACGAACATTCCCGTGAAAGTCTGTGTCAATGACTGATCAAGAACTTGGTGGAGGACAGACAGCTCGGGAGATGCCTCTGCAACCAGATGACATCAAGGAGCAGAAAGCCCTGTGTTCCTTTCATCACCACCCTCCACCCCCAACATACACACACAACATAGTCACAACCCAGGGAGAAAGTAAGTGGGGCAGTGGGACTTGGCTGTTTGGCTGAGAGATTTAAATGTTTATCACCTTAGTGGAACAGGCACTCAAAATAGAAATTACACTGAGGCATAGAAAAATTTTAAAGCTAAAAGTTTATGGCCTGATATTTTTTAAGTAGTAATAAGCAAGGCCATTTTTCATGGCTAAAGGGACCAGAAAGGGTGTGAGAAGAGTGGTTAAAGTTTGGAATGCTAGATGAGGTAATGGACATGGGAACTGACCAGAGATTGCTAAAAGGATTATCGACCTGAGTTGCAGGGCCAGCTGAGATCGGAAGCCATAAATTTGTAGTGGCATCAATTCACACAGTTGTGTGACTTTTCAGCACATGCTGCCAGCCACCTCACAAAAGCAGAAGGAATTGCTTATATTGATCTAAAGTTGAGGGGTTGTGGATCGGTATAACTAAAGGGCAAATCAATGAAGAAAACTAAAGCTCTTGAATGTCAGTTGTTTAACTATTAACTCTCATGGAAAAAGACAAGCAGCCAATTAGGTTTGAAGAAGGTGGAAACTTGGTAGCATAAGGGTGTAATACAATGTATTACCAAAATGGGAAATATATTCAAACTCAGTATTGCTATGGGGCAAGCATGAAAATCAGTGGGCAGATATAGGAAGTGGGAGCATCAGAAAAACCAGTTTAAGAACCTAATCAATCAGCTGGAGAGCAAATTATTTAACCACAATCAACTTAAAAATCATAATTTGAGGGCAAATAATGAACTAAGTTTCTTTGGAATAGATATTCCTTTCTGAGACAAGAGAATAGCAACTATCAACACATACATAAAAGTCATCTTTTCCAACTTTTTAAGGGACTAAAAGACTCATGATTCTTGTATTATAAAAAAGAAAAATCTAAAAATCAACTATAAGAGGTTTTTTGAATCATAATCTGAGAATTCAAACACTATCAAGTTACTTAATATCTTTGACTTAGTACCAAATCAGACATTCCCAGAATTGTTACCTGGTATATTTTTTAGATGCTTTGCAATGATAAATAGTTTTAGTGGGCAAAACTAAAGGGGTAATTGCTTTCATGTTTATCAGCAAGCTTCATTTTCCTTTTCTTACCATGAAAAATCCACTGAATTGGCATTAAACCAAAAGTTATTTGTGGTGAGTCTGAGAATGCAGCATACATGTTTGCCAAAATAGTTACATGATAATGTTAAATTCAATGGGGCACTTATCTTATGAGCTTTAAAAAAGAATAAGAAATGGCACAATAGTTTCTCCTAGTCTGCGGTGAAAAAAATTCCGTTAAAAGAATCTGCCGATCATATTCTACAATTTATTTTAAATGGGAATTGCAGAAATGAGTAAGCAACCAACCAAAATGCCTGGAAGCAGTAAATGAAATTCCAGAGAGTGACTGAAAGTGTTGATCCAGATGGTGGTCAGTGTTTGGGAACTTTGCTGTCAGCCTAATTGTGAGTAATGACTGAACTCTGAGAAGTTTGCAGATTTGCATCAGATAAGCATCCACAATGTTGGATTCTTTCAAACTTTGTTTGAATGTGCCTTAGGTCATTATCTTTTTTTCACTTGTTTTAATTTTTGATCTTTCCATTTCTAAGAAGATATTCAAAAATATATATCTGGTGGCTTTTAAAACTAGCTTTAAATCTGTGATTTATTCTATCATCAAACTTTTAAAACTAAGTATATTGTACATATCACCAAAAAATGTAGCCAACTATTTACTCAACAAACTTTTTTTAAATTCCTCTTCTCTGATGTCTTCTCCTCTACCGCTTTCTTCTCCCTCTCCTTCTCCTTCCCTCATTTCTCAATATCTACCATCAAGGCTGCAAGAGAGTTTCAGAAATCATACAGTTTAGTGGGAAGAAAAAGAAATAAACATACATAAATAGAATTATTATAAAATTGTAACAAGAGCTATAAAATCTTACTGGGTACCACGAAAGAGAATAATGGCAGTGGAAGGATGGACAAAATATAAAGGCATGAATTTGCTTCAGAAATGATGGTCATGGAAGGCTTTTGGGGGAAGGTGATTTTGAAGACAAGGTGACTTAGGGAACAATAGTCCAGGCAAATGAACCAAAATGTGCATGAAGCACTAAGGAGAAAAAGAGCATGGGGTGTTCCCAAAAGGGAAAGATGATTAGTGTAGCTGAAGGCCAGTAAGAGGACAGGAGCCAGAGTTTAAACTGGAGAAGCATTTAGACAATGAGGGGGCTTGAGGGATGGGAAGGGGTTTGGATTTGATTCTAAGTGCCCTGGGCAGTCACTGAAGGAGTGAGAGGCGGAGAATAACACCATTAGATCAGATATTTGAAGTTCTTTTTTTAAAAAATCACTGGCTTTTAGTAGACAACAGATGGGAGGAAGACAAAAGTAGAAGCAAGGAGAACAATTAGAGATCAAAGAATATAGTCTAGACAGGAGATAAGAGTGGCCTGAACTAGGGTGGGAGCAATGGAGAGACATCCTGCCCCATTTCAGCCCTGAGTATACCCAATTCTACCTTTATATCAGCAAAATAGCTTTATGTTTTGTCCCTCTTTTTTGCTCACAATTCTTTATCTGTATAAAGACATAAAGTACCTGGTACGATAATTGCACATTGTTTTCATTTGTTCCAGTGAACTTTTTTTCTACTTCTCCTAAAACTGTCATCTTCATAAGGAGGGACTTAAAAGAAGATAAAAGGATAGCCAACATTCATCTCACCTGAACTGAAAACAGTCAAATTGTTTTGTATAGTGAGAGAATAATTGTCATTTTAGCTCATGAGAAAATATATTATATTTATACACTCTTGCCCTGTGGACTAAATATCATTTTATGTGAACAGGCAAAATGACTCCAAGTCAACAATATAAACTTGACCCAAATTTAAAAGTTAAACTAAGACTTGAAGTTGGTTCCCAAACAAATTTAAAATTTACTAAGCAAGACACCTTCAAGAAGGCAGAGGAGTAAAACGTGGAGATCACCTTCCTCTCCACAAATACATCAGAAATACATCTACGTGTGGAACAACTCCTACAGAACACCTACTGAACACTGGCAGAAGACCTCAGACTTCCCAGAAGGCAGGAAACTACCCACGTACCTGGGTAGGGAAAAACAAAAAAGAAAAAACAGAGACAAAAGAATAGGAATGGGACCTGCACCTCTGGGAGGGAGTAAGGAAGGAGGAAAAGTTTCCACACACTAGGAAGCCCCTTCCCTGGTGGAGACAGGGGGTGGCCGGGGGGTGAGGTGGAGGAAGATTCGGAGCCACAGAGGAGAGCGCAGCAACGGGGGTGCGGAAGGCAAAGCGGAGAGATTCCTGCACAGGGGATCAGTGCCGACCTGCACTCACCAGCCCGAGAGGCTTGTCTGCTCACCCGCCAGGGCGGGCGGGAGCTGGGAGCTGAGGCTCGGGCTTTGGTCGGATCGCAGGGAGAGGACTGGGGTTGACTGCGTGAACACAGCCTGAAGGGGGCTAGTGCACCACAGCTAGCCGGGAGGGAGTCCGGGAAAAAGCCTGGAACTGCCTAAGAGACAAGAAACCATTGTGTCCGTGTGCGCGAGGAGAGGGGATTCAGAGCACCTCCTGAATGAGCTCCAGAGATGGGCGCAAGCCATGGCTATCAGCACAGACACCAGAGACGGGCATGAAATGCTAAGGCTGCTGCTGCCGCCACCAAGAAGCCTGTGTGCAAGCACAGGTCACTATCCACACCTCCCCTCCCGGGAGCCTGTGCAGCCTGCCACTGCCAGGGTCCCAAGATCCAGGGACAACTTCCCCAGGAGAACACATGGCGCACCTCAGGCTGGTGCAACGTCATGCCGGCCTCTGCCGCCGCAGGCTCGCCCCGCATTCCGTACCCCTCCCTCCCCCCAGCCTGAGTGAGCAAGAGACCCCTAATCAGCTGCTGCTTTAACCCCGTCCTGTCTGGGCAGGAACAGACGCCCTCAGGCGACCTACATGCAGAGGTGGGGCCAAATCCAAAGTTGAACCCCGGGAGCTGTGCCAACAAAGAAGAGAAAGAGAAATCTCTTCCAGCAGCCTCAGGAGCAGCAAATTAAATCTCCACAATCAACTTGATGTACCTGCATCTGTGGAATACCTGAATAGACAACAAATCATCCCAAAACTGAGGCCGTGAACTTGGGGAGCAACTGTAGACTTGGGGTTTACTTTCTGCATCTAATTTGTTTCTGGTTTTCTGTTTATCTTAGTTTACTACTTAGAGTTTATTATCATTGGTAGATTTATTTATTGATTTGGTTGCTCTCTTCCTTTTTTTTTTATATGTAGATATATATATTTTTTCCTTTATCTCTTTTTGTGTGTATGTGTATGCTTCTTTGTATGATTTTGTCTGTATAGCTTTGCTTTTACCATTTGTCCCAGGGTTCTGTCGGTCCGTTTTTGTTTTTTTTTTTTTTAGTACAGTTTTTAAACTTGTTATCATTGGTGGATTTGTTTTTTGGCTTGGCTGCTCTCTTCTTTCTTTCTTTCTTATTTTCTTTTTTTGGTATTACTTTCTAATTTTCTTATTTTTAAATTATTTTTTATTTTTTATTTTAATAACTTTATTTTATTATTTTATTTTTCTTTCATTCTGTCTTTTTTTCTCCCTTTTCTTCTGAGCTGTGTGGCTGACAGGGTCTTGGTGCTTCGGCCGGGTGTCAAGCCTGTGCCTCTGAGGTAGGAGAGTCAAGTTCAGGACATTGGTCCACCAGAGACCTCCCGGCTCAACATAATATCAAACAGTGAAAGCTCTCCCGGAGATCTCCATCTCAACGCTAAGACCCAGCTCCACTCAACGACCAGCAAGCTACAGTGCTGGACACCCCATGCCAAACAACTAGCAAGACAGGAACACAACCCCATCCATTAGCAGAGAGGCTGCCTAAAATCATAATAAGGTCACAGACACCCCAAAACACATCACCAGATGTGGTCCTGCCCATCAGAAAGACAAGGTCCAGCCTCATCCACCAGAACACAGGCACCACTCCCCTCCACCAGGAAGCCTACACAACGCACTGAACCAACCTTAGCCACTGGGGGCAGACACCAAAAGCAATGGGAACTACAAACCTGCACCCTGCGAAAAGGAGACCCCAAACACAGTAAGTTAAACAAAATGAAAAGACAGAGAAACACACAGCAGGTGAAAGAGCAAGGTAAAAACCCACCAGACCAAACAAATGAAGAGGAAATAGGCAGTCTACCTGAAAAAGAATTCAGAGTAATGATAGTAAGGATGATCCAAAATCTTGGAAATAGAATGGAGAAAATACAATAAACGTTTAACAAGAACCTAAAAGAAGTAAAGAGCAAACAAACAATGATGAACAACACAATAAATGAAATTTAAAATTCTCTAGAAGGAATCAATAGCAGAAGAACTGTGGCAGAAGAATGGATAAGTGACATGGAAGATAAAACAGTGGAAATAACTACTGCAGACCAGAATAAAGAAAAAAGAATGAAAAGAATTGAGGACAGTCTCAAAGACCTCTGAGACAACATTAAATGCACCAACATTCAAAATATAGGGGTCCCAGAAGAAGAAGAGAAAAAGAAAGTGACTGAGAAAATATTTGAAGAGGTTATAGTTGAAAACTTCCCTAATAAGGGAAAGGAAAGAGTTAATCAAGTCCAGGAAGCACAAAGAGTACCATACAGGAAAAATCCAAGAAGAAACACGCCAAGACACATATTAATCAAACTTTCAAAAATTAAACACAAAGAAAAAATACCAAAAGCATCAAGGGGAAAACAACAAATAATATACAAGGAAATCCCCATAAGGTTAACAGCTGATTTTCCAGCAGAAACTCTTCAAGCCAGAAGGGAGTGGCAGGACATATTTAAAGTAATGAAACGGAAAAACCTACAACAAAGATGACTCTACACAGCAAGGATCACATTCAGATTCGACAGAGAAATTAAAACCTTTACAGACAAGCAAAAGCTAAGAGAGGTTCAGCTCCACCAAACCAGCCTTACAACAAATGCTAAAGGAACTTCTCTAGGCAGGAAAAACGAGAAGAGGAAAAGACCTACAATAACAAACCACAATTAAGAAAATAGTAATAGGAACATACATATCGATAATTACCTTAAATGTAAATGGATTAAATGCTCCAACCTAAAGACACAGACTGGCTGAATGGATACAAAAATAAGACCCGTATATATGCTGTCTCCAAGAGATGCACTTCAGACCTACAGACACATACAGACTGAAAGTGAGGGGATGGAAAAATATCCCATGCAAATGGAAATCAAAAGAAAGCTGGAGTAGCAATTCTCATATCAGACAAAATAGACTTTAAAATAAAGACTATTACAAGAGATAAAGAAGGACACTACATAATGATCAAGGGATCAATCCAAGAAGAAGATATAACAATTGTAAATATTTACGCACCCAAAATAGGACCACCTCAATACATAAGGCAAATGCTAACACCCATAAAAAGGAAAATCAAAAGTAACACAATCATGGTAGGGGACTTTAACACCCCATTTTCACCAATGGACAGATCATCCAAAATGAAAATAAATAAGGAAACACAAGCTTTAAATAATACATTAAACAAGATGCACTTAATTGATGTTTATAGGACATTCCATCCAATAACAACAGAATACACTTTCTTCTCAAATGCTCATGGAATATTCTCCAAGATAGATCATATCTTGGGTCACAAATCAAGCCATGGTAAATTTAAGAAAATTGAGGTCGTATCAAGTATCTTTTCTGACTACAACACTATGAGATTAGATATCAATTACAGGAAAAAATCTGTAAAAAATACAAACACATGGAGGCTAAACAATACACGACTAAATAACCAAGAGATCACTGAAGAAATCAAAGAGGAAATCAAAAAATACCTAGAAACAAATGACAATGAAAACATGACGACCCAAAACCTATGGGATGCAGCAAAAGCAGTTATAAGAGGGAAGTTTATAGCAATAAAATCCTACCTCAACAAACAAGAAACATCTCAAATAAACAACCTAACCTTACACCTAAAGCAATTAGAGAAAGAAGAACAAAAAACCCACAAAGTTAGCAGAAGGAAAGAAATCATAAAGATCAGATCAGGTATACATGAAAAAGAAATGAAGGAAACAATAGCAAAGATCAATAAAACTAAAAGCTGGTTCTTTAAGATGATAATGAAATTGATAAACCATTAGCCAGACTCAAGAAAAAAAAGGGAGAAAACTCAAATCAATAGAATCAGAAAAGAAAGGGGGGAAGTAACAACTGACACTGCAGAAATACAAAGGATCATGAGAGATTACTACAAGCAACTCTATGCCAATAAAATGGACAACCTGGAAGAAATGGACAAATTCTTAGAAATGCACAACCTTCGGAGACTGAACCAAGAAGAAATAGAAAATATAAACAGACCAATCACAAGCACTGAAATTGAGACTGTGAATAAACATCTTCCAACAAACCAAAGCCCAGGATCAGATGGCTTCACAGGCGAATTCTATCAAACATTTAGAGAAGAGCTAACACCTATCCTTCTCAAACTCTTCCAAAATATAGCAGAGGGAGGAACACTCCCAAACTCATTCTACGAGGCCACCGTCACCCTGATACCAAAACCAGACAAAGATGTCACAAAAAAGAAAATTACAGGCTAATATCACTGATGAACATAGACGCAAAAATCCTCAATAAAATACTAGCAAACAGAATCCAACAGCACATTAAAAGTCTCATACACCATGATCAAGTGGGGTTTATCCCAGGAATGCAAGGATTCTTCAATATACGCAAATCAATCAGTGTGATAAACCATATTAACAAACTGAAGGAGAAAAGCCATAGGATCATCTCAATAGACACAGAAAACGCTTTTGACAAAATTCAACACCCATTTTTGATAATAACCCTCCAGAAAGTAGGCATAGAGGGAACTTATCGCAACATAATAAAGGCCATATATGACAAAACCACAGCCAACATCATTCTCAATGGTGAAAAACTGAAACCATTTCTACTAAGATCAGGAACAAGACAAGGTTGTCCACTCTCACCTCTATTATTCAACATAGATTTGGAAGTTTTAGCCACAGCAATTAGAGAAGAAAAAGAAATAAAAGGAATCCAAATCAGAAAAGAAGTAAAGCTGTCACTGTTTGCAGATGACATAATACTATATACAGTAAGCCTAAAGATGCTAACAGAAAACTACTAGAGCTAATCAATGAATTTGGCAAAGTAGCAGGATACAAAATTAATGCACAGAAATCTCTTGCATTCCTATACACTAATGATGAAAAATCTGAAAGAGAAATTAAGGAAACACTCCCATTTACCACTGCAACAAAAAGAATAAAACCTAGGAATAAACCTACCTAAGGAGACAAAAGACCTATATTCAGAAAACTATAAGATACTGATGAAAGAAATTAAAGATGATACAAACAGATGGAGATATATACCATGTTCTTGGGCTGGAAGAATCAACATTGTGAAAATGACTATACTGCCCAAAGCAATCTACAGATTCAATGCAATACCTACCAACTACCAATGGCATTTTTCACAGAACTAGAACAAAAAATTTCACACTTTGTATGGAAACACAAAAGACCCCGAACAGACAAAGCAATCTTGAGAAAGGAAAATGGAGCTGGAGGAATCAGGCTCCCGGACTTCAGACTATACTACAAAGCTACAGTAATCAAGACAGGATGGTACTGGCACAGAAACAGAAATATAGATCAATGGAACAGGATAGAAAGCCCAGAGATAAACCCACGCATATATGGTCACCTTATCTTTGATAAAGGAGGCAAGAATATGCAATGGAGAAAAGACAGCCTCTTCAATAATTGGTGCTGGGAAAACTGGACAGCTACATGGAAAAGAACAAAATTAGAACACTCCCTAACACCATACACAAAAATAAACTCAAAATGGATTAAAGACCTAAATGTAAGGCCAGACACTATAAAACTCTTAGAGGAAAACATAGGCAGAACACTCTATGACATAAATCACAGCAAGATCCTTTTTGACCCACCTCCTAGACAAATGGAAATAAAAACAAAAATAAACAAATGGGACCTAATGAAACTTAAAAGCTTTTGCACAGCAAAGTAAACCATAAACAAGACCAAAAGACAACCCTCAGAATGGGAGAAAATATTTGCAAATGAAGCAACTGACAAAGGATTAATCTCCAAAATTTACAAGTAGCTCATGCAGCTCAATATCAAAAAAAACAAACAACCCAATCCAAAAATGGGCAGAAGACCTAAATAGACATTTCTCCAAAGAAGATATACAGATTGCCAACAAACACATGAAAGAATGCTCAACATCACTAATCATTAGAGAAATGCAAAGCAAAACTACAATGAGGTATCACCTGACACCAGTCAGAATGGCCATCATCAGAAAATCTACAAACAATAAATGCTGGAGAGGGTGTGGAGAAAAGGGAACCCTCTTGCACTGTTGGTGGGAATGTAAATTGATGCAGCCACTATGGAGAACAGTATGGAGGTTCCTTAAAAAACTAAAAATAGAGCTGCCATACGACACAGCAATCCCACTACTGGGCATATACCCTGAGAAAACCATAATTCAAAAAGAGTCATGTACCACAATGTTCATTGCAGCTCTATTTACAATAGCCAGGACAGGGAAGCAACCTAAGTGTCCATCGACAGATGAATGGATAAAGAAGATGTGGCACATATATACAATGGAATATTACTCAGCCATAAAAAGAAACGAAATTGAGTTATTTGTAGCGAGGTGGATGGACCTAGAGTCTGTCATACAGAGTGAAGTAAGTCAGAAAGGGAAAAACAAATACCATATGCTAACACATATATATGGAATCTAAAAAAAAAAAAAAAAATGGTTCTGAAGATCCTAGGGGCAGGACAGGAATAAAGATGCAGATGTAGAGAACGGACTTGAGGACACGGGGAGGGGGAAGGGTAAGCTGGAACGAAGTGAGAGAGTGGCATGGACTTATATATACTACCAAATGTAAAATAGATAGCTAGTGGGAAGCAGCCGCATAGCACAGGGAGATCAGCTCGGTGCTTTGTGACCACCTAGAGGGGTGGGATAGGGACGGTGGGAGGGAGACGCAAGAGGGAGGAGATATGGGGATATATGTATATGTATAGCTGATTCGCTTTGTTATAAAGCAGAAACTTACACACCATTGTAAAGCAATTATTTTCCAATAAAGTTAAAAAAAAATTATTAAGTATTATCCCTCTTCTTTATCAATGAAAATATCAGTGTTGATATATCCAAGGAGTTTTTCGCATTATGACAATGTTCATCTATACTTCCCAAGCAGTTAGTTAAAGAAAATTAGCATACCTTGGCATTTTTAATCCTTCACTGAATTGATGATTCTTTGGTGACATGAATTATAAGTGAAATGAATGTACACAGTATGACACGGACTAAAACTTTTCATTTCAGTGTAAAGTCCCTTGTTATTTATTTGTTAGTTTATAAAGGGCTTAGTTCACAGCTAGAATATTTTCCTTATTAGAAAATGAGTAAAACAGATTCTTTATCCTAAATCATCTCTGCAGACAGGCCCAAATTATTCAATAATTCTTTAATACTCACAGTTGGGCATTTGCTGTCTGCTCTGATTCTTATCACTGGCAAAACCTTCCTAGATAGTTAGCAATTTAGAATATGAATGAGTGGATATGTCAGTAAGAAAGAAAAATACAGGTCAAGTGACAATAGTTAGCTAACTTTTTATAAAGGGAAGAAACTATTATTTTTCTAAGATGAAATAAAATAAATTTCTTTGGCTTTATTGAGTAGCAGGAGGGAGGAGCTGAAATCAATTCGGGCTAAAGGCCAATCAATAGCACTCCAGCACTCTACACATGGCTCAAATCCATTTCATTAATCCCCTCTGGGAGTAAATCCCTAATTCCAAATTAGGTCTCCAAATCCCTTTCAATGCTTCAGCTTCTCCTAGCTGATCTGGGTAGATATTTACCCCAGACTCCTTCTTCCATTTTTGTTTTCTTTTTCTTTTCATGTGCCATTCTTGTGACGAATATTTGAACATCAGCATGATGCTTACATAACCTTAAGTGCCAAGCTTCTAAGAGGGAGCTGAGGCGGCCAAGCGGAACATATCATGGCTGGGAAGGGGGAAGTGCTACCATGATGATTTACCCAGAGGACTCGCCCTACATGAATGTTGCATAAATTAAATTCCATTCATCATCCTGGTTGTCTTTGTCAAAGCTATCTCTCCCTTTTGTAAACAGCAGCAGGGTTCTGTAGCACTGGAATACTAGGGAAAGCAGACGAGAAAGGGCAATATATGTACCTCCACAGGGCATGCAGAAAATCATTTCCTAGTGACATGAGTGAACAAAGATAATTGCACCAGAGAGACTCATTCCACAGCATGAGGAAACATTTTGCAGGAGGGTGGATGAAAGATGTGATGAACGTAAATGGCATTATTAAACAGTGGCTCCTGAAATCGACATAGTCATTATATACAGTGTTTCCTCAGATATAATCATGTGACAAATTTACCCTTGTCACCGTTCTCTTACCCAGCACTTCATCCATCTTCCTTAGTTCTCGAAATTTGTTCTGTGTAATATCTGTGTCCTATGGCTCCTTAACACATAGTAAATAAGAATAATGCACTCCTGCCACGACATCAGGTACCAACCCATAAAAGGAGTCAGGTGACTAACCACTGGCAACAAACATTAGAATGTCCTTGCTGTTTGCCAGCCAGGAGATACCTCTGGGCAATTGATTTCCTCAGGTTTAGTTTGGGTTTATTTGTGTATCTTCAAACTGCGTCACCAGAAACTGTGGGTTCTGGATCTGTAAAAGATTAGCATTCCTGACAGAAAGGCAATCAATAACAGTGAGAAACGTCTACTGCCTTAAAGGCACAATATCTTGTTGTTTAGTCAACATTATTTATGCTTCTCCCTTATTTGAGTTATGAATAGAGAAAGAGGTTCAAACTGGTAAAAAAAAAAAAAAAAAGCTCTAGATTAAATACCTAATTAGTGAACCCCAACTTCTAAAAGGTTCTCTTTTCCTTACTAATTAAGCTTCATGAAATCATAGTCATGGATTAATCCTAATTATAGCAGGTTTTTGTAATTAATTTTCTTATTTTTATCACTCAAAAAAATAGAAAATAAGAGCTAAGTCAGAGTATATTTTATATTGACACTTCAATATATCAATCTTTTATAATGAAACTAAAGTATTTTAAATTATAGAAGACATATTTAAGTCCCAATGTAGAATAACCATAATTCAGCTCCAGTGCTAAGAAGTGCTCTCTCATTGCAAAAAAAATAGCATTGACAGGGGAATTCCTGTATTATGAGCACCTGCTATAAGCTAGTCTTTGAGCATAATGCACTATTATCAAGCAGTTTGATACCTACAAACTTCTGAGGGTACAGAAAACACCTCAAAACAACATGCCCAATACAAAACATCAGGTCTTCTCTGACCATTTCCTTCCCCTGTATGCTGTACCATCCATCCAGGCCCACAAGCCATAAAACTAAGAGGCTTCTCTGTCATTTCCCTCACCCTCACTCCCACATCTTACCCAACACCAACCCTGTTCATTTTATCTCCTAAATAAATTTGCAGTGGTTTCACCCCAGGCTACACTACATACATCTCTCCCATAGGTAGTGCAAAACAGTCTCCTAACTGGTTTTCCTGAATTTTCCCTTTCCAGACTACAATCTAGTCTCCACAATACAGTCATACCAATCTTTTAAAAATACAAATCTCAAACCATCCTTAAAACCTTTACCCACTGGCATCTGGGGCTCCAAGGCAAGAGGACAGAGACAAGTGCTCAGAAGTCAGGCTCCATGATCAAAGGAGCAACAGCAATGCCAACTAAGAATGCATCTTCAGCAAATCTTCATACACATTCCCCCTATGCTCCAGCCATACCGAGGTATTAACCTTTTCCAGAACCCAGAATGATGTTTATGATTCTTTGCTTCTAAAGGAACTCTTTACACTTTTTCTTTCGAACTTTGTTCAACCCCTCCTACCTCTTTTGGCCTTTTCTGGCTCTACCAAGGCTGGGTTACCCGATCCTTAGTGCTAGGACTTTTAGGTCCTTAGGTTAAGACTTTTGTGTTTATGCTATTATCAGCCCTTTTTCTTTCCCCACAAAATAGTTACTGTTTAGATATATGGCTATGGTCACCACTGGACTGTTAGCTGTTTATGAGTAAAAAGTATTCATTCATTTTCTCAACTTTTCAATGAATAGTTTGGAGTGTCTACTACTACATGCCAATACACGTAACTCTAGTACATGAAACGCACACAGTAGACAGTGGTTGTTCTGAGATAAAGAAAAACATTTTTTTCATGGTGTTCTGTGTCTTCTTTATAAAAAAAAAAAGATGAGAACAATCGTGTTTTTATCATTTTTTGTTGTTGTTGTTGTTTTGGTTTTTTTTTTTTAATCTTCAGTGTCCAGCACAATGCCTGACACACACTACGTGTCATGTAAATGTTTTTTGAACAGGCGAAATGAATCCTTATAAAACCCTTCCCATGTTTCTGCTAGGGAAACTCCAACTTATGCTTCCTTCTTTGAGGAATCCCTACTCAGGACCCCCAGACAATTTTGTCAGCCTCTCCTTTATGCTCCCAGAGCAAATGTGCATACCCTTCCAAGAGTACTTAACTGCATTTTAAAATATTTTTGGAGCATCTTTTTTTTTTTCACTAGAGTATGAGCTCTTGATATCATGTGTCTTTTTGAACCACCATAACGAATAAATGAATGCATGAAGAGCTACAATGAAATACAATATCTGAAAGTGCACAAGAAAGTCCCATTAATTTCGAATTGAAAGATAGAAGGTTAGGTTTCTGGAGGAAATGGTATTGGGAGTTGAAAGATGAAGAAGACGAATAAAATGTCAGGGTCATATAAGGGATAGAGATAAGAAAATGCAGTCCAGATAGAGGACAGTATAACGTAGCAGGTATGACTGTACATGTGTAGGAGTGAGTAGCTGGACCGCAGGAGAATGGAGGACTTGGAAATGATGCAGGGGTAGTTCAAGAAAAGAGCTTGAAGGCAGGTTATGAAAGGTTAATGCCATGCTGGGAGTTGCCATGGGTGGGATGTGAATGTCATTGAGGAACACAGCGTACTGCAGAACATCAGAATATGATAAGGGCAGAAAGTTGGATTTGGTACATAGAACATGGGACCTTTTAGGAGACCTTCTGCTGGATATTGGAAGAAAGAATCAAGAATGCAGGATTTTCCCAATGAGTGGAAATAAAACAGTAGATCATCCTGAGAATTTTAACAATGAAAGAAGATAAAAAGACAAGGACAAGAATTCAAAGTTGATTAGAGGAAAGTAAATGTGAGTAGGTCTGATAAAAAGAGACTAATTAATGGAGGCAATATCAAGAAACAGGTGAAGAGGATAATACAGGTGGAAGGGTGAACCTTTAAAAGGAAGAAGGATATTTCTCCCGTAGGGATAAAATTGATAACCTTAAAAGAGTCATGTTATGCTTCCTTAGAATCTCTTTATTAGAATGCATGCGGTAAGGGTAAATTTTAGCATCAAAAAGTATTTAATTGTATTTTATTTATCACTTAAATGAATAAAGACTATATTATTTCAAAGGGAAAAGAGCTAGGTAGTATTGTCTGAGAGATGGTCTCTTAATTTTCTTGTAACTCTAAATGTCTTTGTCTATAAGTCTCTTCTAAGCCACTGCTCTTGATGGTTTCCAGTGTCAGAGGTGATGGGAAGGCTATTCTTTCTCATATACTGTAATGGACAATGCCTGTAGATGTACTGGGTTTTACGTCTCTAAAAATGCCTTCCATAGAGTGAAAAATAACACAGTTAAATAATAGTAAACTAATATTGATTCCTTGCTACTGTGTGTTTTTCATTCTCCAAAATTCAATGGCTGGGCAAACTATGTTGGGAAACTATTAAACGAATTTGCCGTATTTTAATTAAAACTTGATTTCAAGTCAATGTATATTTTTATTCCTTTAAGAAATCAGCACAACAATGGCTCCCACACACAGATCATTCCATACTCTTACAGCATTGTCACATGCAAAAACAAAAAATTGAAACCCTCATAAAGTTTATTATAAAACATGAAGCTAATTGAATTTCTCTTAACATAGTAACAAAATTAAAAATTAAAAAAAATTCTTAGAAAACTGAATCAGTTACTTTGCATAATCTGCTGAACAATTGCTGGGTATACTAACATCTTAAACGAAAAGAAAGTTTCAGTAATTCCTTATACTGCACCATGATGATCACTGAGTAATTTTTCTTTCCTTTGACTTTCTAAAATAAATGTATCACTGTTATCTATTATAAAAATTGTCTAAAATGATATGTAGTGAATTTTACCAGCATAGTAAGCTTAATTTCAATTATCTCTAGCTGTGGCTTTTCTTCATTTTAAATCATCCAAACTCTAATTTGTTTTTTGCTTATGGCTGTAGATACAGCACAGTGTATTAATGATTCATCCCATATGTTTGTTAAGGTGAGTTCAATCATTCTTTGGCAGGAGTCTCCTTTTTTAACCTACATCATGCAAGAAAAATCAGGTTTGACCTAATTGCTTTTTGGAGCATGGGATCTTCACAGCCATATTTGCAATGTCTCCTTTTAAATGCTGGTGTTCTCCCCTCTTACTTTCTGATTTTTTTAAGATGTGTTAGAAAAAAGGGAGAAAAGTCTAGTGCTGTGTAGGGTGCTGGCCTTGCTAGGTTTTAATACTACTGTGCTAAGCTTATCTTCCCATCTTGATTGATTAGAGCTTGATGGCATAGCAGAAGTTTGCAGCAATATTAAAATGGTACTGTTACATCTCTTAAACATCATTCCAAAAAGCTTCCAGTGACAATCTGCTTACCCTCCCAACTCCACCAGCTTCTGTTGTTATTTGCAGAAGACATTGCCAGGTCTTGGCTCTCAAGAAATCAGATAACTCTCTTAATGAACAATGGAATAAGAAGGAAAGGGCTGATGGCTCAATAAAACTATCCTCCATATCATTCTCATAGGCAGTTACCTAAGCCAGTTTCCCACTAGCATTTAAATAAATTCTTTAAGTAAAATAAAAGAGAAATGACTTTTCCTTTCATAAATTGTGAAATCTAGTTGCTAGCATAAGCTTTTTAAATTTAAACTGGTTTATAGCATATTTGAAAGATAATACATATTAAGGCACCCATAGATTGGAAACATATTTCAAGTAGCTCAAGAATTACTTTACTATGTGATTTAACAAGGAATCCATTTTAGAAAACAAAATTAATCTTGTGAGTCATTAGGTTTTGTCTCTAGTAGTTGTCTCAGTATGCATTGTACAAATAGAATGAACATGTATTGCCACCTAATATCCTAAGAAAGTAATAGTTTTAACTTATTTTTGTAGAAGTAAATGTGATAATAAATGCTTATCTATATGAGATACAGTGTAAAAATGCAACAGGGATACAAAATATCTAACCCAAGAAATAAATAGGAATAAGAATATATTATACTGTGAATTAGGACTTTTAATACATTCATGTCACCCCATGTGTCACTCATTCAATGACTTTACCAGAAACAAATAAGTCCTATTTATACTCATCTCCATTTATAGGTTACAGACTTCTTCCTTCATGTAAGATTCGATGCAAATATCTTAGTGGTTTTGTTGTTTCGACAAAGAGAAAGAGATGGAGTATACGTGTTTTTTCTTTTGTTATTATATTAGTTTGAGAGGATTTTTTTTCTTTCTTAAAAATCAATTAGATGTGTAGCTTCAAAATGGAGAGTGAAAACATTTTCACATTTTTCACCTCTCAAAGAATCACCCCAAAATAGTGAGGAGAACATGAAACATAAAACCAATTCCATCATCAATGCAAATGAGACGTGTGAAAAACAATTTATATAAATATGGAAATAGATGAAGTCAATGGCTTAGCAACTCAGAAAAGAGTCAAACCTAAGTGACCATAAAAGGTGGAAACCAATGAAAAGTCAGGTGATTGTCCCTGCAGAACCTCAGAATGACAATATAGGTGACAGTGCAGAATGGCTCAAAAATCAAACTCCATAGGAAGTAAGAATAAGCAAATGGTACAAAGCAGGGCCACTTTTCTAAAATCTATAGAAGAGGCAGTTAGATCTGTAGCCAAAAATGTAAAATTTCTAGAAGATTAGCAAGAGACCAAAGGTTTGCTCTGTGGGCAACTTAGTTGCTCCAAGCATGGAGAAGGGCCAGTGTGAGAGGCCATACAAAAAACAGTGATTAAGTCTGAAAACTGAACCACTAAGTCACTTCCCCAACCCTTTCCAGCTGGCTCCAGAATAGCAGATGTCTCCAGGCAGGAGACTGAAGATACTTTGCTAGAGAAAATAAAAAGACCTACAACTACTAACATGTATGGTCTCCTAATGACAAAGCTAACCAGCCATCTGACTACCCAAGAATGAAGACCACTAGTGGACAAGGCCTCCCCTACCCACAGATCTTCCAACCAGCTTTTTAGCTTCTCACTAAAAACAAATGGACAGCCAAAGATTACTGAATCGTTAAGAATTCAACATAAAATATAAGAAGAAAACTGAACAAACAAAAAATAAAGTAGTTAGTAGGAAACAGACAATGAATTTCACAGACATTGCAGGTAATAATAATCATGACATAGGTGTAAAAGAAAAGAGGCTACTGTATCAATGAAAGAGGAAATAAGCATGATTTTTTCAAAAAGGAAAATTTTGAAAGAGGTCTTGAAATTTTATTCTTCCAGTTTTATTGAGATAAAATTGACCTACAGCACTGTATAAGTTTAAGGTGTACAGCATGCTGATTTGACCTATATACATCATAAAATGATTACCACAACAAGTTTAGTGAACATCCTTTATCTCATATAGATAGAAAATTAAAGAAATAGATAAAAACATTTTCCATGTGATGAGAACTCAGGATTTACTCTTCTAATAATTTTCATATGTAACATAGAGCAATGTTAATTATATTTCTCATGTTGTACGTTACATCCCTAGTACTTATTTATCTTAGAGCTGGAAGTTTCTACATGTGGACCACCTTCATCCAATTCCCCCTCCCCCACCCCCCACCTCTGGTAACCACAAATCTTATCTCTCTTTCTATGACTTTGTTTTTAAAGAATAATTGACCTACAACACTATGTTAGTTCCTGGTACACAACACAGTGATTCCATATTTCTATATATTACAAAATGATCACCACAATAAGTCTATTATGATGTCACCAAAGATATTACATAAGTATTGACTATATTCCCTATACTGTACCCATGACTCATCTATTTTGTAACTGCAAGTTTGTACCTCTTAATCTCCCTCACCTAGTTCCCTCATCCCCCAACCCCCTTCCCTTTGGCAAGCACCTTTTTTGTTCTCTGTATCTATGACTCTGTGTCTGTTTTACTCTGATGGTTCATTTGTTTTGTTTTTTAGATTCCACATGTAAATGAAATCACACAGTATTTGTCTTTCTCTGTCTGACTTATTTCACTTAGCATAATACCCTCTAGGTCCATTCATGTTGTCACATATGGCAAGATTTCATTCTTTTTTATGGCTGAGTAATATTCCATTGTATATATTTCTTTATCCATTCATCTACTGATGGACACTTAGTTTGCTTCCATATCTTGCCTGTTATAAATAATGATGCAATAAGTATTTCCTCTTGAAATTTTAAAGTAGGATTTCTGCAATATAAAAATCAAAGAAGATTTAGGTAATAATGTCCTAGAAATATAAAGTAAAGCAAAAAGCCAATTAGATAGGTAATAGAAGAGAAAATATAAGAATAATGAGGATTAATCTAGGAGATATGTTATACAACTAACGGGATCATCCAGAGAGAGAATAGATGAAATGTTGGTTGGGAGAAAATCATCAAAGAAATACTACAAAAAAATTTTCAATAACCAATGTACATAGATTTCCAGAATGAAAACGTCCACCAAGTGCCCAGTACAATGAATGGAAAAATATTAAGACAAACTTTTGATTGATACTTCAATTAATATAAAATATTTAGATTTTGGTATATTACTTTTGTTTTATTTTCTACTTTTATTGCTATTTTATGTGTTTTCATGTTTCCTAGATATTTTAATAAGAAATTGAAAAAGTATGACAGGCTGTTTGTCTGCTGCTATGTTAACAGAAAAAAAACGTATTGTTGAGGGTCTACAGCACACAATTTATTACATAATTGCACACTCTTGTCTTATTTCATGACTACTATATTTTCATGTTCATCAAAATATAAGGACTAGCCCACAAATATACCGTCAAATGATTTTTAATAAGAGTACTAAACTAACTCAAAAGGAAAAGGAAAGTCGCCTATGCAAAAATTATTTCAAGATAGCTTACAGATGCAAATACAAAAACTCAAAATACTTGAAGAAGAAATATAAGAGGATGTCTTTCAATCTTGAGAAAGGCAAATATTTCTTAGGTAAGAGAGAGAAAGCATTAGTGATGAAAGAAAAATTGATAAATCTTACTTATCAAAATTAAAAACTTGTTTTCATCAAACCAAAAAAACCCCACCTCTATTAAGAAAATAAATAGGCAAACCACAGACTAGGAGATAATATTCACAACTCATATAATTGACAAAAGATTTGAATTCAGAATATATAAACAACTTCTAAAATTCAATGACAAAATGGTAGGAAACCCAATTTAAAAATAGGCAAAAGGTATTCCTAAAAGATTTTTTTAAAGTCTAATAAGCACATTAAAAAGTGTTCAAGGGACTTCCCGAGTGGTGCAGTGGTTAAGACTCCGCATTCCCAATGCAGGGGGCCTGGGTTCGATCCCTGGTCAGGGAACTAGATCCTACATGCATGCCACAACTAAGGAGCCCGTGTGCTGCAACTAAGGAGCCCACGAGCCACAACTAAGACCCAAAGCAACCAAAAAAAAAAAAAAATAGTGTTCAACATTATTAGTCATCAGGGAAATGCAAATTAAAACCACAATGAGAAATGACAAACCACTACACACCTGCTGGAATAGCTAAAATAAAAAAGATTGAATACAAATATTGATGAGGATGTGGAGCTAGTAGTATTCTACTACACTGCTAGTGGAAGTTTAAATGATCCAATCACATTCACCCTATGATGTGACAATTCCACTCATAGATATTTATCCGAGAGAAATGAAAACATATGCCTTCAGAAAGACTTGTATATGAATGTTCATTGCAATGTTAGTCATAATAGCCCCAAACTGGAAACAGATCAGTGTCCATCAGCAGCAAAACAGGTAAACTGTGGTATTTATTCTATGGTATACTTCTTAGCAATAAAAAGGAACATGGATGCATCTCAAAAACATTATGCTGAAGAAAAGGAGCCAGATACAAGAGTGCATGCTGTATGATTACATTTAAATAAAGTACTAGATTAGGTAAAACTAATTAATTAGTGATTGGTGGGTGTGTGTATGTCTGTGTGTGTGTGTGTGTGTGTGTGTGTGTGGGTGTGGGTGGGGGGTTATTTCATGGGAAGGGGCACACGTCTACTATCTAGGGTAATGGAAATTGTCCATATCTGGATAAAAATGTGGGTGACACAGAACTAGAACAAAAAATTTCACAATTTGTATGGAAACACAAAAGACCCCGAATAGCCAAAGCAATCTTGAGAACGAAAAATGGAGCTGGAGGAATCAGGCTCCCTGACTTCAGACTATATTACAAAGATACAGTAATCAAGACAGTTTGGTACTGGCACAAAAACAGAAATATAGATCAATGGAACAGGAGAGAAAGCCCAGAGATAAACCCACACACATATGGTCACCTTATCTTTGATAAAGGAGGCAAGCATATACAGTGGAGAAAAGACAGCCTCTTCAATAAGTGGTGCTGGGAAAATTGGACAGATACATGTAAAAGTATGAAATTAGAACACTCCCTGACACCATACACAAAAATAAACTCAAAATGGATTAAAGACCTAAATGTAAGGCCAGACACCATAAAACTCTTAGAGGAAAACACAGGCAGAACACTCTATGACATAAATCACAGCAAGATTCTTTTTGACCCAGCCCCTAGAGAAATGGAAATAAAAACACAAATAAACAAATGGGACCTAATGAAACTTAAAAGCTTTTGCACAGCAAAGGAAACCATAAACAAGACCAAAAGACAACCCTCAGAATGGGAGAAAATATTTGCCAATGAAGCAACTGACAAAGGATTAATCTCCAAGATTTACAAGCAGCTCATGCAGCTCAATAACAAAAAAACGAACAACCCAATCCAAAAATGGGCAGAAGACCTAAATAGACATTTCTCCAAAGAAGATATACAGATTGCCAACAGACACATGAAAGAATGCTCAACATCATTAATCATTAGAGAAATGCAAATCAAAACTACAATGAGATATCATCTCACACCAGTCAGATTGGTCATCATCAAAAAATCTAGAAACAATAAATGCTGGAGAGGGTGTGGAGAAAAGGGAACCCTCTTGCACTGTTGGTGGGAATGTAAATTGATGCAGCCACTATGGAGAACAGTATGGAGGTTCCTTAAAAAACTAAAAATAGAGCTGCCATACGACACAGCAATCCCACTACTGGGCATATACCCTGAGAAAACCATAGTTCAAAAAGAGTCATGTACCAAAATGCTCATTCCAGCTCTATTTACAATAGCCAGGACCTGGAAGCAACCTAAGTGTCCATCATCGGATGAATGGATAAAGAAGATGTGGCACATATATACAATGGAATATTACTCAGCCATAAAAAGAAATGAAATGGAGGTATTTGTAATGAGGTGGATGGAGTTAGAGTCTGTCATACAGAGTGAAGTAAGTCAGAAAGAGAAAAACAAATACAGTATGCTAACACATATATATGGAATCTAAGGGAAAAAAAAAAAAGGCCATGAAGAACCTAATGGCAAGACGGGAATAAAGACACAGACCTACTAGAGAATGGACTTGAGGATATGGGGAGGGGGAAGGGTGAGATGTGACAGGGTGAGAGAGTGTCATGGACATATATACACTACCAAATGTAAAATAGATAGCTAGTGGGAAGCAGCTGCATAGCACAGGGAGATCAGCTCGGTGCTTTGTGACCACCTAGAGGGGTGGGATGGGGAGGGTGGGAGGGAGGGAGATGCACGAGGGAAGAGATATGGGAACATATGTATATGTATAACTGATTCACTTTGTTATAAAGCAGAAACTAACACACCATTGTAAAGCAATTATACTTCAATAAAGATGTTTAAAAAAAAAAAATGTGGGTGACACAGATGTATTCATTTTTCGATACTGATGGAACTATACATTTAAGATTTGTGAATTTCACTCTATGTAGATGATATTTCAATAAACTTATCATATGGACAGAAATAGAAGGGCTAGGATTCCATATTAGATTTATAAGACATTTTTTCCCCAGTAATTATCAGGTCATTGGGTAACATTAGTATAGAGTCCAAATGACATATTATAAAAACTCAGCCAAAGTAGATCTTAATATCGTTACAAGAGAAGTTCCAGCTTTATCATGACCACACTACTGTTTATGATGAATTCTACTGTAGATGGAAGTTAACCTGAAAACTACTCCCAATCAAAAAAGTGTATACATATTGCAAACTGCCCTAAATGAATTTGTTTATAACCATTAGGGATTTCTTTGGTACATATCTCAATGGTTAGAGGTAAATGAGAGTTAGGGGTGTCTTTCCCCAGTCATTTCACCTCTGGGAGGTGTGTTATAATGAAAGTTTTAGACTGAATTTGGTAACACATACTAATATTTATTAGCTGGCAAGTATGAACACAATCACAATCATACAAACTGTTCTGCATGTTCAAATTCCCAGCTCTCTCCTCTTCGGCACTTTGACAACAAACACTTTGCACAGAGGTTTAATTAGAATCACATGCTCTAGTGAAAGGAGTCAGCTAATATTCTAGTTGGATCAAGTAACAGAACCCTCCAAAGACCTTGGGACATGAGGTTGATGGGTATGTAACTGAGCAGAACCCTATGGGGCCTTCCCAGGATGGACCCCTCCTTCCATGTCCCCTGCCTGCCTCTTGTTTGTGGAAAAGCTGTAGTCTTCTAGCCCTCCCCAGAGTCACAAAAGCCTTGCTCAAGAATTAATGATTGAAAGGATGTGACCATGTAGTGACAAAAGTAGCAGTTGGGCCAGGAGAACTGGTAACAATTTAAACAGTAAATCAGCCATCTGGCAGTCACAGAATCTTTAGTTCCTCCCTGAAGTACATAAATAACAGTATCTGGTGTACATTCCTGAGTTGTTTTACAGATATTAAAGCCCCCGCCAAATGGAGGAAGTTAACTACATGATGACCATGAACACGTAACCCTCAGACTGGCTGGAGCAGAAGTATTGGTAAAGTTAACCCTTGTGACACTGCCCTGCTACCTCACCATCAACCAGTCAGAGAATTACCCATGAGCTGATCACATACCCTGCAACTCCCCTCCCTCATGTTACCTTTAAAAATGCATCCCCGAAACCCACTGGCGGCCTTTTCAGCATGAGCTGCCCCATTCTCTTGCTCAGCCCTTGCAATAAATCTTTCTCCACTCCTAACTCCGATGTTTCCATTTGTTTGGCCTCATTGTGCAATGGGCACACAAACTTGGGTTTGAACAAAAGGTAGAGATTCTTAGGTCCTGTTTGAGCACAGATGAGTTGGCTATATCATATCTCTAGCCAATCGACATGTCTTGAATATCACTCATTTCCTCAATGAAAAATAAGATATAACTTCATTTATGCTAATCTATAAATACTCTAGAGCTGACCTCAGGTAAAAATAGTTGTAGCTTAGCAACCTTGTGAGTTTTAGCGTGGTTAGAGCAGTGGTTCTCAAACATGGCTATATGCTAGAATCATCTCTGGAGAGTTTTTAAATCCCAATGCCCAAGCCACACTCCAGGCCAATAAAATCAGAGTTTCTAGGGGTGAGAGCCAGTCAACAGTATTTTTCAAACCTCCCTAGGTGATTCCAACTTACAAAGTTGAGAACCACTGGATTAGAACCTTCCAATCTAGCCTAATTGCAGTGGATATCCTTGAACAGGTGTTTTAAATGCTACTTAACTACCTTTAAAGGATAAATAATACACATTAGATACCATACTGTTGATGTTTAAATATTTTTAATACAATAGCATGAAACTCATCCCATTTCCTCAAGGATAGAACAGAAATAACAGAACTAGAGATATCAACTAGAACAGACTGGTAATAACTATCACCATCACCCCACCCCCTGGCTCCAGGAAGGGAATTTGGCCATTTTTGAGTAATGGATACACTTATACATAGATGATTAAGATTCTGCATTGAAAATTTGATTTTTAAGCAATTACACCCTGAGATTATCTGTAAATAGTAATACGTGCCCTGATTCAAGGAAGTGACTATCTCTGCCAGACCACTTTAAAGCAAAGCAGCAAGGTACATACAATCAGCAAAACCTGGATGACAAAAGAAGAAAACCTGAAATGGGCCAGAGCATTGATAATTCCCTTAGCCCAGCTGGCCAAAGATTTTACTAGTTCTTGATGATGAGAAATTGGAAGATATTTTCCAAACACAATTGCAAGTTACTTGTATTTGTGTTATATAAATAAATTTTATGTAAATTGCTGAGTATATATTTTCTTATGATTTAGTGGTAGTTTGGACATTCTCTTGTAATCATTTTTTTATAGTCTTTTATATCACAGACTTGGCCCAATCCTAACCAGTACCCTATCTTAAAAGATTCTCCCTTAAAGAATATGAGCCCAGACCCCAATGCCCTATAAATATTCCTCTTCTGACTCCCCTTTCCAGAGACACTACTAAGGCTTGTTCAAGGTGATATTCATTCTAACTGCAGTTATTTCTAATAAATTTACTTTGTCTTTAAGAGATTTTTCTAAAGATATTTTGGTGAGATCAACAGCAACATCATAAAGAATGTCTAATCAAGTCTAATTCCTGTTTTGGAATGCCATTTATTACATGAACTCAGTAAATGTATATTGATAATGTTTAGCAATATAAAATTCCAATCAAATACTGCAAAATATTTTGTACCATCCCATTTGTTATCAAAAACAGTCTGAGGGGCTTTGCAGAGAAACAAAAGCCCAGCCTTTACCCCAAAAGAGCTCCTTCCCTAGAGTCAGGTCACCTAACAGTTATTAGAAATTTACACCCAAATGTTATATTCAATCTCAGTGCTTCTGTCACATTATTTCCCTCCCTCTGGAATTCTCATCTTGAAATCATCTTTCCAAATGTGGTTTAGATGACATTTCTGTGAAGTCTTTGATGAACCCTTTCAACCTTCCCTTTATAATTCATCACTCCTTCCTCTCAGCTATGTCTTTTATGTTTACTACATAGTATTTGTTTTCATTTCCTTCTCCTCTCACAACACTTTGACCTACTGGTGGGCAGGATCCATGGTATTTCTGTCCTCATCACAGAGCCTAAATGTTTTTTCAAATGTAATAAGTGTTTATTCAACTACTTTACCAGATTTTTGGTACCATGATTATTTTACTTAACTTCAACCTCTACTTATAGACCTTATTAACTAATGACACCTGAGTGGTATATTACTTTTGCATGAGAAAAAGGTCTACTAACATCGAGACACACAGATGTCAGTTGGTTGAGACAGAAATTCCAACTAGAACAAGGGCAACTAAAATAGAAACTAGAAAGGTGCCAAAGGCAAAAGTCAACTATTTGGGGCCGTTCTGGTGAATGAGAATTTTGTAGAAGTTTGGTAGCTTTTGCATGCTTTCTAGGGAAATTTCAGAATAATTTACTTTTGTATGCTTAAGTGTTTAGTTAAAAAAAATAACTGATATGTAAGATTCTATCAGGTTCAAAAGAGCAGGATACGTACATGTTTGTGTGTGTGTGTGTGTGTGTGTGTGTGTGTGTTTTCTTGAAGAAAAATTTATATTGCCCTGTCACATCTCGTATTGTTATTGTTCCTGAATTTTTTCAGAGATACATGCTAGTTATTATATTCCCTATTTAAAAATAGAGAATTCTCTAATGTTGCATTCTTCACTGAAAAAAACACTTGTTTTCTCTCTTTTAATGGATCTGAAAAGTAAATGACATATTCAGGTCACAAAGAAAATAAATGTCAAAGTTGATGTGAGTCAAGATTTATCTAACAAGCCCTCCTTCACCTGCAGTTAGTGAGTGGTTACATGGCATAAAAGAAAGGCATTCGTTTTAGTATGCAAAATCCTGAGATCCAATTAGAAACGCACAACCTTATCTGGGCAACAATGGACCATTATTTCATGTCTCTGGGTCTCAGTTTCTTCATTCGTTAAATGGGGATAATAGTCTCTCTTTTATAGAATTTTCCAGAGAATTATAAGAGTAAAGTGAAAAAGTATATAGGAGGCAATAAAGATGTTTCTGTTGAATTGGAAATGTAGTCATAGCAACTCTGTGAATCAGTTAGGTAAATAAGAATTTCACTCACCTAGATCATCACTCTATAGATGGGATCATGGTTCTGGATGCAGAACTATGAATTCAAAGAAAAACTCTGTGAGCATAATTTAGGCAATGTTAGATTTGCCAGGACACTGTAGACAATAAACCACCCCTTACATGAGACCACAGAGGTGTTTCAATATCCAAAAGTGGTCCAGATCTCTGTTTTATGTCTCTTCTGAAAGAAGGCAAAGTGTTTTTCCTATCTAGTTCTCACAAAAGAAGTAGGCAGAAATGTTAGCCGTGTGACTTTAATGAATATCACATGAACAAGTTCCCTACACACTGCTTTGGAAATGTCACCAAATGAAAGGTTGCACTTAGGAAGGGCATAAAACTGAACAAGATAATGGTACAGGCGTTACCTGGCACACAAGTGAGGATATCACCTTTGCTGCTGGAAAAGAGAACAAGGACGCAGTAAGTTTGATTACTACATGCACAGCAATTACTCAGAACATGTTGATGCACCTGCTTTAACTTGAAAATTGGTTCTTCTCTCAAACAAAACCAAATAAAACTGAACAAAGTACACAGAGGGAATGCCTGGCGTATCCTACAGGGACTTGTTTTCCCTTGTTAGGCAGTTAGAAGTTCGACCCATGCTTAAAATGCACACTTAGTCATCCACACTTAACACATTTTCTGTTGCCATAAGTGAGGTTGATAAACAGTTAGTTACAAACTCTCACAGATAATAGTTCCAGAACGCCCTTCTGTTTCAAGCCTGTTACCCATGGAACTTTTCCAAACAAAAACAAACAGTAAGGACTTCCCCGGTGGCAAAGTGGTTAAGAATCTGCCTGCCAATGCAGGGGACATGGGTTCGAGCCCTGGTCCGGGAAGATCCCACATGCCGCGGAGCAACTAAGCCCGTGTGCCACAACTACTGAGCCCACGTGCCACAACTACTGAAGCCCGTGCACCTAGAGCCCATGCTCTGCAACAAGAGAAGCCACCGCAATAAGAAGCCCGCCCATCGCAACGAAGAGTAGCCCCCGCTCGCCGCAACTAGAGAAAGCCCACATGCAGCAACGAAGACCCAATGCAGCCAAAAATAAATATTAAATTTAAAAAAAAGAAAAAACAGTAAGAACTTCAGGACAACCTCTGTGGGGCTCTTACCTCCCATTCACATGATTAAAGTTTCATCTGCCATTTGACTGCCCAAGGATTTTCTAAAATTTTCGCCTGTATTCTCTACATGGCATTGCAGCAAATCTGGTCTACTCGACGAGGAACCTGATTGGACGATAATCAGCTGTATGCCTTTCTACCCTCGCCTTAGCTCCTGGATGGTGGATACAGTAAAATGCTGGAGTCATTTTTGTATCGCTGAAGCTTGGATGTATAACACAGGATTTGGCATCTAATAGGTCCTCAGTAAATACTTGTTGACTATCTTAAGAATGCCAACACTGTCACACTTTCCTACCAACCCAACACATTTACCAACCCAACCCTTTGTTTGTAATAACGCTCCTGCCTCCATTCTAATAATACCTAGATTCTTGAGTGTCTGGCAGCAAATTTTAACTCTCTGAATTAACCAAAATCTTTGAGATACTTATCACACATTCACTCATTTACTTTCACCAAGCTCCCCATCTACTTTCTCAATTGCAACAACTATTTACCATCAATTGCCTGAAAGTACAATGCAAAATTTTATGCAAGTTGGAAAATTGCACAATCACTGCCATCTGTGACAGCACTCTCCAATAGAAAGATAAGGAGAGCCATGCGTGAAAGCAAATGTGTATTTTTAGTTTTTCTGGTAGCTATAGTAAAAAAAAAAAAATAAGAAAAAGGTAAAATTAAGTTCAATACTATATTTTAACTACGTATATAAAAATTATCATTTCCACACGTGTCCAATATAAAAATTATTGATATATTTTCCATTCTTTTTTTCTTATCAAGTCTTCAAAATCTGGGGTGTATTTTAGGCTTACAGTACATTGAGTTTGGACTAGCCACATTCTAACTGTCAACGGCCACGTGTGGCTATTGGTTACCACACTGGACAGCACAGACCTATAAAATCACCTTCTCATAAAAGAAAGAGGTGTAAATAGAACTTCTTTACAAAATAGACTAGAATGAATGTTTCAAAACAACAAAACACTGGGGCCAGGAGAGGACTCAATTCTAAAAGGAGGATAGAAGTAGGCCCCTTTGGACCTACTCTACCTCTCTTCCCTTTAATAAACATTGCATCCTCTCATCTTATTGGTCACTTCCTCCTTCATCCAATGACTGTGTGTATCCATGTATCTGTGCAAGCAGTTATGTGTTTCTTAGGACTACACATAAATGGACGACACATTTACGTGAGGGGGAGGCCATGTGTAAATGAATGTGACTCTGCAGCTTATATAAATAGTGATTTTGAATATATGGGAGGGCAAATGCAGGACAAAAAGTAGGGGCTGAAAAAAAAAGAAGGGGCTGTGATTGGCAGAGCTTATAATGGTGTATTCTTTTCTTAGTGGATTACCAAAATGTTAGTGCAGGCAATGAGTAAGATAAAGATGAACCTAGTTAAAAGGGAAGCCAACTAATTCTGCTTTTCTCCCTCATAGGAAAAAGAACTAGCAGAAATTAATGACAGTGTTTTCATAGACACCTGTTATACAAAGATGTCCTAGTTCTTGACTATCAGGATTGGGTATGAACTTAGAACGTAGAATTTAGAACTCTTGTATTCCCCATGCTTGGCAGAGGTATTCCTAATGTTACTATTTTCTATCCAGTACAGACAAGTGCGAGGAGACACAAAGAAAAGACACGGAGTGCCAACTTAAGGACCCAATGTAAATTAAATGATAAAAAGACTGGGGGAAATGCATCAAAACAACACTGACCATATACACACAGCAATTACCTGGGAAGAATTTCGTCACAAAGCAGTTGAGATGAGAGCTGTGTTTTAGAGATTGAGGATTTGATTAAGAAGGGAAAGTGATTGAGAAGGAGAAACTCAAGAATCACACATGACACATCCTAAACAGACTGAAGAAAGTGGAATGGGAAATAAGTAGCTGTACACAGAATTGACACAAAGCAAATAAATGGCAGTGAGGGAGAAAGGAAATAAAAGAGGGGAGCTTGGACTCTGAGCCTTCACAGACTCATCCTAAATCCACTGGCCAACAGTCTGGTCTCTCTCAGCTTCAGCATCCTCATCTGAAACATGAGACTCATAACAGCACCTACTCAGTGAGGATTAAATGAGTCGTCTATACAATATGCTTAGCACAAAGCCTAGCACTTAATAAACATGTGATGCATGTTAGTTGCAATTGTTAGAAGGTCTGGGCTCACAAGTTTTGGAATTTGTTAACAAGGGCAGTTAGGTACTGTTGGGAAGTGTCTGATAAGTTATCTATAATGGAAAAAAAAAGATCTTATTTTTATTGCCATATGACAGAAGAAACTATAAATAAGGAGCCCAATGTACAATGTGGTGACCGTTAAGTGAAAGGCTGGTAGAACCTGGGCCACAGTTGTGCCTAAGTAAAGAGAAAGTGGTAGATGCAAGTCATACTTTTCATAAATAATCTGAGAACTTAGAATGAACAAGGTCTGAGAAGAACAAAGAGAAAATTGTACCCTTAGTTCGTCACAAAACACTCACTAGCATCACTTTGGGAAGATTTCTTAGTATCTCCAAGCTTCAGTTCCCTCTTCTTTAGAATGGGGATAATATTAATACAAACTTCACAGGGACGTTACGAGGGTTGAGTTATTATTTGTCAAGCACTTAGAATACTGACTGGCACATGGTCGGTGCTATGTAAGTATATGTGAGGTGAAACTGAAAACCACAAACACAATGTTTTGAAAAGCTCTTTAAACGTTAACTTTTACTCTTCCATACATTATATTTTTCAATCCAAAAAGCAACACTGTGAGGCAGTGCTACTCCCGTTTTAGGGATGAGGAGAGAGTTTTGGAGGCCTGGTCAAAGTCACACAGGAAGAGTCTGAGCCAAGAGCCAAACCCAAGCCTTCCACTCACGCCTGGGCTCTTTCCACTACCACCAGCGCCCCCAGTGCCATGAGCCAGAAAACCTGAGGACAGTGATATAACAGTGATACTGAGAAGCTGGGAAGGGCTAGTAGTGCACTGACTTGTCATTAGGATTCTTGTTACTTAATTATCAGAGAATCACTAGAAATGTGGAAATAAATTAATATCACCCAAACGAGAGAAAGCAAAGGCTACTTATTCAGAGCTTGCTATAGCAGAGGAGTCAGCCACCAGCACTTCTGTTTTTTGCAGAGCCTCAAAGGCATGCAGAGGAATGGGAAAGCTGTATAATTTTTTTTAAAAAAGACACAGCTTCAGATATGCCCTGATTGAAGGCTGCTGGCAGGGGGAAGCTGTAGGTGGGCTAACTCAAAGCAGGGCATCCTATGTGATTGGTTAGGGGTACACAGTTGGCTTTCTCTGGTTGGCCCTAAGTTGCAAGGGGGACAAAAATTAGGGAAGCTCTCAGTTATTAATCAAGTCCTAGCTGTATGGGGTCGCTTGTTACAGGAGCTATTATTGCTAGAGACAGTGGTCTGTTTTAGATAGCAGGGCCACCTTCCTGGGCTGGTCCCTGTAGATAATGGATTGGTTTCTTGGGCTGCTTGCTGCAGACTGTGGGTCAGAGTCCAGTGTTTATATATAGTCTGGCCACTGTCAGTTTGCATATTCAGCCCTTCAGAAGCCATCTAGTTGAAACCCCAATGTAAATATTTATTCCCTGACCATCGTGGAGTATAAGGGAAAACTCCAGAATACAAGATGGCCAATTCCATCTAAGACAGCTGTCAATGTTTTGGGGTTTTAGTCATTAATATTCACAAAAGTGTGCCTAGTACTAATTTCCATTACTTGGTTCTAGGTCTGTGTTCTGAAGGATAAGGAAACCCTCAGAGAGTTCATCCAACTCTTTGATGGCCTATCCCTCAGCAGATAGACCTTGTACTGAAAGGAAGAAATGTAACCTTTGAATTTACACAGAATCATCCTAATCTTGCTATTTCTACATCTCACGGATAATCTTCTGCTCTGCCCACCCATATACTTCATAGCAAATCAAAACCTCCACGAGATTGGGCTAAATGTAAACATTGATACTAACGGTCAGATAAGATCTTTTCACCTATTTCTTATTTGAGGAAAGTATCTCAGAAAAAAACATTACTGTATCCTGCACCAGTCACTAAAAGGCCACCTTAGACAGCTATATAGGATTTGGAAAAAATTTCAACTGATGAATCAGTATTTCTTCAATTTCTTTCATAGCAGATACTCTACTCCCTCGCTCTCCCCTGCCCCCAAACTTTAGCCACAGAAAATTTATTTGCTTTTATTAAGAGGATTTATTGCCTCTCTCTTCTTCCAATAGCTTCACCATGAAGAAGCAACATCAGAGAAAGACAGACGAATGGCCCTTTGACTTTGTCCTTCTTGGCACTGGTAAAGGAAGAAGCAGTTTTCTCAAAGCTTTTATCTGCTTCATTGGATGTAGTGGAGAAAGGAAACAAGGAATGTCAGAGGATAAGCGAACAGGCTCTGCACCCACCAAGGGTGTGTTACTCTCCTAATCGTCCCTGGAGGAATATTGCACTCACCTTCTCTGGTCTGGCCTCCTGCATTGGAAGACAGTTTTTACTCGGTCGAATAGATCATTTCCCCTGACGTACTCTTAACTTACTTCAACCTCAAACATTGTAGTTACCACTGTTCCTGCTCAGCTTAAGTGGATTCCAGAAATAAACTTGTCTTATTCCATTTAGAAAGAAAATGAGACGGTATACTCAACAGCATGACTTCCTATTACAATGTTCAGATACACAAACCCATATGTGTAAACAATGCTTCCACCAAGCCCCTGAACTACACGTGTGACAATTGTAAGATGTTGTGAGGTCATTGGACTTGGGTTGAAGTGGGAGGACCAGGCAGATCTCAAGCAAATGAGAATTTCACCAATCTCCTACCACACTATCATTACCACAATGAGAAAAATGGAAGGCTCAACCATCCAGCAGATAAAAACCATATGGACCAAACTCTGTCATAAAGGGAAATCCTACCAGCCTTTCCCCTCTGGCCAGAGAGAGTTCAACTGTGTTTAGATACATTCAACAAATACAACAATAATTAAATTTGGTGACAGTTGCTGAGAGAAAAAACAATAGTGCAAGATAATGGATAGAAATCAACACATGAAACATGTTTTCATTCACTGCCTGTAGCAGGGGGCCAGCTCTCTACCAAAGATGCATGGTCTCCTTCCATGGTGTTGAGTTGTTTCTGGAAAGCATTTACCCGACCAGGGCCCTTTGTATTTAGATGAGGCCACAGGACTGGTCCTCACCAGTGGCATGTGAGCCAAAGTGAATCACTTCTGGACTGAAGTGGTTAAATAGCAAGTGTGCCTTCTGCATCACTCTTTCCTCATCTTCTGGCTGATACTGTAGGACTCCCAGGTCTGCAGGAGGATGGAAGAGCCTTAGGAAAGAATAAGCCTGAGTCGCTGAATCAATGCGTAGAAAGCCATCCAAAACTTTTGATATGGACTTTGTGTGAGCAAGAAACATATTCCTATTGTATTAACCACTGAGATTTAAGGATTTTTTTAAAATTACACTTTTAGTGTTATTTTTTATGTTATTTTTGCCAGCTTTATTGAAATATAATTGACATATAACATTGCATAAGTCTAAGGTGTACAACGGGATGATCTGATACACGTATGTATTGTGAACACGTTTACTGCAATGAGGTTAATTAACACATCCTTCACCTTACATAATTACCACATGGTCTTTGTTGTTACAGTGAGAACATTTAAGATGTACTCTCATAGCAACATTCAAGTGTATAATACAATAGTGTTAACTATACTCACCACGCTGGACATTAGGTCCAGAACTTGTTCATCTTATAATGGAAAGGTTTTATGCCCTTGACCAGCATCCCCCCATTTCCTCAATCCCCAGTCTCTGGTTAATACAGAAATCCATCCAATTACCCTTTGACAGATACCCTCAACCCACCCGCCCCTGCCCACACACACACACACACACACTTTCCAAATTCAGATGAATTCAACTTATTCACCCACAACTCTCCAAAAAGAACACTGAATTCCTGGCACTGCTATCACTTACCTGAATGTCACTGTGAGGAGCTTTGGTTTCTAAATATTCAATTTTGATGGAAATTCATGAAGGACTTCAGGCTTTACCTCTGGTCAACCACTATCTCTGCAGAATATCTCCAAGGTCAGAGAGAAATCCCAAGATCCTTGAGAACAGGTAGGACCTCATAGAATTTTCAACCTATAGCCTAGGTGCTAGAGCAACTGATCCTGAAACCAGGCCTTACTGAAAAGCCAGATCCTGACAGAATCCCATGTTTCTTGGTTGCAGTTGTACTCCTGGTCCCTTCTCTTTCTAATTTAAACCCCAGATAGATTCTCTCACAATCTCTTTCACCTCGTATTTCCACACTTGTACAATACAAGGTCTTCACTCTGACCAAATCTCTCCATGTCCTTTAGCTGAGTTTCACCTGTGCTGTTCCTTTAGCAGTTATTCCACACATTACAGGAGGTAGAGAATGAAAAAGAGAGGACCACTAATGAAGTGGAAGGAATAGAGAAAGGCTGGACCACAGCAGGACTTGTGGGCCATGGTCATGACTTTAGTCCCTGCCCTCAGAGCAAGATGGAAGTCACTGAAGCACATTAAGAATGAGGAAGATATTGGGACTTCCCTGGTGGTCCAGTGATGAAGACTCTGCCTTCTAATGCAGGGGGTGTGGGTTCGATCCCTGGTTGGGGAACTAAGATCACACATGTCTCGCGGCCAAAAAATCAAAATATAAAACTGAAGCAAGGGGCTTCCCTGGTGGTGCAGTGCTTAAGAATCCGCCTGCCAGTGCAGGGGACACGGGTTTGAGCCCTGGTCCGGGAAGATCCCACATGCCGTGCAGCAACTAAGCCCGTGTGCCACAACTACAGAGCCTGCACTCTAGAGCCCTCAAGCCACAACTACCGAGCCTGAGAGCCACAACTACTGAGCCCACGCACTGCAACTACGGAAGCCCACACGCCTAGAGCCTCTGCTCCACAACAAGAGAAGCCACTGCAATGAGAAGTCCATGCACTGCAACGAAGAGTAGCCCCCGCTTGCTTCAACTAGAGAAAGCCCATGCGCAGCAACAAAGATGCAATGCAGCCAAAAAAAGAAGCAATATTGTAACAAATTCAATAAAGACTTTAAAAATGTTCCACATCAAAAAAAAATCTTAGAAAAAACTAAAATTAAAAAAAAGGAAAGAGGAAGATATTAGCAGCACTATTTACAATAGCCAAGACATGGAAGCAACCTAAATGTCCAATGACAGATGGATAAAGATGTGGTACACATATACAATGGAATATTACTCAGCCTTTAAAAAAAGAATGAAATAATGCCATGTGCAGAAACATGGATGGACCAAGAGATTATCATACCAAGAAAGTCAGACAAAGACAAATAACATATGGTATCACTTACATGTGGAATCTGAAATGTGATACAAATGAACTTATTTACAAAACAGAAACAGACTCACAGACACAGAAAACAAACTTCTGGTTACCAAAGAGGAAAGGGGGGCAGGGATAAATTAGGAGTTTGGGATTAGCAGATACACACTACTACATATAAAATAGATAACAACAAGGTCCTACTGTATTGCACAGGGAACTATGTTCAATGTCTTGTAAAAAACCATAATAGAAAAGAATATGAAAAAGAATATATATACATATACATACACACACACGTAACTGAATCACTTTGCTATACACCAGGAACTAACACAACATTGTAAATCAACGATACTTCAATTAAAAAAAAAGAATGAGGACGATATTATCTGTTTTGCTTTTCTAAAAGATCACTTTGGCTGCAGGGTGGAGAGTAAGTTAAAGAGGGTCAATTAGAAGGTATGGCAATGATCCTGTCAAGAGATGACTTGTCCTAAATCAGAGAATGGCAGAAGGGCTTGATAAAGAGGCTTGCGGTAAGGACTGGACATGAGAAAGGAAGAGACATTGATGGAGGTTCCCAGATGCTATCGGTGATGGGGACACTTCCTGAAGGACAGATTGGGGGAGAACACTTGCCCTCCTCAATGTTTGTTTTTATAATGCTTGTTTTGTTTTGTTTTTATTTACAGGTCTCCTTAAGCAACTGTTTTAAAGGGCCCCACACAGACACACACACACACAGAGCTACCTGCAAGCCGTTAGTAAACCAATCATGAGACTCCCCTGTTATTCCTTTTCGCCTTCGAGTTACCTGCTTCCCAACAGAACCTCAAGAAGCTTAAGACTTACAAGTTTTCTAGTATGGAAGTTCATTTAAAAATTAAAAATAGAGCTACCATATGATCCAGCAATCTCACTCCTGCACATATATCCAGAAAAGATGAAAACTCTAATTTGAAAAGATACACGCATCCCCTATGTTCAAAGCAGCACTATTTACAATGGCCAAGACATGTGAACAACCCAAATGTCCATTGACAGAGTGTATAAGGAAGCTGGGGTATATATCTACTATGGAATATTACTCAGCCATAAAAAAGAATAAAATATTGCCATTTGTAGCAACACAGATGAACCTGGAGATTATCATACTAAGTGATAGACAAATATTATATACCTTATACGCAGAATCTAAAAAATAATACAAATGAACTTATTTACAAAACAGAATCAGATTCACAGACATAGAAAACAAACTTATAGTTACCAAAGGGGAAGGTGGAGGGATAAACTAAGAGTTGGGTATTAACAGATATATACCACTATATATAAAATAGATAACCAACAAGGACCTACTGTATAGCACAGGGAACTATATTCAGTATCTTGTAATAACCTAGAGTAGAAAAGAATCAGAAAAATATATATATAACTGAATCACTTTGCTGCACACCTGAAACTAACACAATACTGTAAATCAAATATACTTCAGTTAAAAAAAAAAAAAAGACAAGTTTCCTTTAATTCTGATGTCGGTAACCAGAAACACCACAACGTACACCTTAGGCCTGAGGGTCCCCACCTGCTGACACCTCCACTCACAGGTTTTCCCACAGCTAGTCTTGCCAAGCAAGCTTTATCCACTGCCACTTCCTCAGCTGCCCCCATCTGCTCCACAAAGGCCTTGACCCATCCCTCTTCAGACGATCCTTTCCCTGACATTCTCTTGGTTGTAGGGTTTTCATTGCTTCTCTCCTTCCTCATGTTTTTAGGCTCCAAGGGTGATTCTTCTCCCAGCTCCAACACCCCACCACCAACAACTACCAGGACTACAGGAATTCACTTTACTTTCTCTTTCTCGAAAGGACCCAAAACCATTCATGAACCCCATGTGAGAGCCACCCCTCCATCTCCTGTTCTTCGTTCCCAGGTAGCTTATTTCCTCCATGTAGACAATGCAGACTCACTCCCTCTCACTTTTTTTTTCTGGAATCTCCACTATGTGACGGGAGCTAACTGAAGGAGAGAGAGAAAGTATCATTTTTCCCCTCTTGGAAATTTGCCTCAAATCAATCTATCAATTTGCCATAGTTAACATTCAAGGTTTGTACATATGGTAATAAATCATTAAAATTCATGCAGAGCCTGACATTTTGAGGTTTTCTTTTTCTACGTTTCGTAATTTCTACCCAATTCTGTAAACTATAAATTTGCAAGCAAGAGCAATCACCACCAGAAAGCTGCATTGCACAAAGGACCAAATAGAGGAATCTCAAGTTAGAAACGTCCATCATATGTTAGATACTTTTTGGCCTTGAGTAGATAACAATTCTGTTCCTCCTTTCCCAAATGGAATCCTGATTAACTTCAGAATGCTGTTATGTGTGGCTGAACACAATAACAAAATATGCTTCCCAAAGTGTCCAGAGAGAACCTAAAGAAGTTTGGGACTTGGCAGATCAGAAGAGCCAAGCACCCACTACGTATTGTTCCTTAAAGATTTAGCTCCTGCTTGCATACTTCAGAGACCAGGAGACTCACTCACTGTGAGGCAGACAGTCCCAATGTTGGTTGGTTCTTATTTGGGGAAAGTTTCTTCTACTGAAATGATATGAATGTTCTTATTCTTTTCACCTCTAGGTTCTCCAGAACAGTGACCAATAAATTCATTTCCACTTCTAAATCACAGCCTTCAACTCCCTGCACACAGTGGAGTCTCCATTAAGCAACTCTTCTTCAGACTGAGCATGTGTGGTGACCCCAACTCTCCTGCAGAGGCCAGGTCTTACCAATCCCTCCCTCACCTCTGCAGGCTCACGTCAACCACCCCGGGAGCCCTTCCACCTCCTCTCACCCCATCCCACCCTGACGGTCCCCAGATAATGCCCCGTGGCACCCACGTCCTAACAAAGGCCAGGAGACACGATCCAAACACGAGAAAGCCAAGGGTCTTATAAAACCATCTTTGATCTGAGTTCAGTCCTCTTAGTTTTAACTTTATTTTTAGCACCATTCGACTATTCTTAAAACTGTAGTCCACTAAGACCCAAAGGCATTTTTGACATTTTGCTATAAAGTTAAGATTTCCCCATTATATTCCTGTTAGTTTTAGACTAACTGCTGGACTTTATATTTTTTCTTGTTACATTACGAAGTATTGATTCCTGCCTAGTAAGACTTTTTTTTTTAGCCTTATTTTGCCATTTGAAGTATTAGCTATTCTTTCCAGCTCTCAGCCATCTTTTCCATTATCCAAGTCAAATAAGACCAAAATACTAAACAGGATAGGGTAAAGGGCAAAATACTGTGATGAAATTTAAGCACTTAAATGTATGAAATAAAAATGTTGAATCTCATTTAAAAAAAATTAAGATTCCAAATGTCCTTCACGATGTGAATTTTGTAGTGAATTTGCTCCTTGCATATGAGAAGATAAAAGTATATTAGATTATAATTATAATAGGCTTAGAGATATCCATAGTCGCCAGCCTGAGCAAATTAATTCTTTTAAAAACTTACTATTATTATTATTTTTTTAAGAACCAGCTTTTAGTTTTATTGATCTTTGCTACTGTTTTATTTGTTTCTATTTCATTTATTTCTGCTCTGATCTTTATGATTTCTTTCCTTCTGCTAACTTTGGGGGTTTTTTGTTCTTCTTTCTCTAGTTCCTTTAGGTGTAAGGTTAGATTATTTGAGATTTTTCTTGTTTCTTGAGGTAGGCTTGTATTGCTATAAACTTCCCTCTTAGAACTGCTTTTGCTGCATCCCATAGGTTTTGGATGGTTGTGTTTTCATTGTCATTTGTCTCTAGGTATTTTTTGATTTCCTCTTTGATTTCTTCAGTGATCTTTTGGTTATTAAGTAGTGTATTGTTCAGCCTCCATGTGTTTGTGTTTTTTACAGTTTTTTCCCTGTAATTCATTTCTAATCTCATAGCGTTGTGGTCAGAAAAGACGCTGGATATGGTTTCAATTTTCTTAAATTTACTGAGGCTTGATTTGTGACCCAAGATGTGATCTATCCTTGGAGAATGTTCCGTGTGCACTTGAGAAGAAAGTGTAATCTGCTGTTTCTGGCTGGAATGTCCTATAAATATCAATTAAATCTATCTGGTCTATTGTCTCACTTAAAGCTTGTGTTTCCTTATTAATTTTCTGTTTGGATGATCAGTCCATTGGTGTAAGTGAGGTGTTAAAGTCTCCTACTATTACTGTTTTACTGTCAATTTCCTCTTTTATAGCTGTTAGCAGTTGCCTTATGTATTGAGGTGCTATGTTGTGTACATATATAATTGTTATATCTTCTTCTTGGATTGATCCCTTGATCATTACGTAGTGTCCTTCCTTGTCTCTTGTAACATTCTTTATTTTAAAGTCTATTTTCTCTGATATGAGTATTGCTACTCCAGCTTTCTTTTGATTTCCATTTGCATGGAATATCTTTTTCCATCCCCTCACTTTCAGTCTGTACGTGTCCCTAGGTCTGAAGTGGGTCTCTTGTAGACAGCATATAGATGGGTCTTGTTTTTGTATCCATTCAGTGACCCTGTGTCTTTTGGTTGGAGCATTTAATCCATTCACGTTTAAGGTAATTATCAATATGTATGTTCCTATTACCATTTTCTTAATTATTATGGGTTTGTTTTTGTAGGTCCTTTTCTTCTCTTGTGTTTCCCACTTAGAGAAGTTCCTTTAGCATTTGTTGTAGAGCTGGTTTGGTGGTGCTGAATTCTCTTAGCTTTTGCTTGTCTGTGAAGCTTTTGATTTCTCCATCGAATCCGAATGAGATCCTTGCCAGGTAGACTAATCTTGGTTGTAGGTTCTTCCCTTTCATCACTTTAAATATATCATGCCACTCCCTTCTGGCTTGTAGAACTTTTGCTGAGAAATCAGCTGTTAACCTTATGGGAGTTCCCTTGTATGTTATTTGTCATTTTTCCCTTGTTGCTTTTAATAATTTTTCTTGTCTTTAATTTTTGTCAATTTGATTACTGTGTCTCAGTGTGTTTCTCCTTGGGTTTATCCTGCCTGGGACTCTCTGTGCTTCCTGGACTTGGGTGGCTATTTCCTTTCCCATGTTAGGGAAGTTTTTGACTATAATCTCTTCAAATATTTTCTCAGGTCCTTTCTCTCTTCTCCTTCTGGGACCCCTATAATGTGAATGTTGTTGCGTTTAATGTTGTCCCAGAGGTCTCTGAGGCTGTCTTCATTTCTTTTCATTCTTTCTTCTTTATTCTGTTCTGCGGCAGTGAATTTCACCATTCTGTCTTCCAGGTCACTTATCCATTCTTCTGCCTCAGTTTTTCTGCTATTGATTCCTTCTAGTGTATTTTTCATTTCAGTTATTGTATTGTTCATCTCTGTTTGTTCTTTAATTCTTCTAGGTCTTTGTTAAACATTTCTTGCATCTTCTTGATCTTTGCCTCCATTCTTTTTCCGAGGTCCTGGATCATCTTCACTATCATTATTCTGAATTCTTTTTCTGGAAGGTTGCTTATCTCCACTTCATTTAGTTGTTATCCTGGGGTTTTATCTTGTTCTTTCATCTGGTACATAGCCTTCTGCCTTTTCATCTTGTCTATCTTTCTGTGAATGTGGTTTTTGTTCCACAGGCTGCAGGACTGTAGTTCTTCTTGCTTCTCAGAAACTTACTATTATTGACTACAGAAAAGCTGAAGGACAAGGGGTATGCTGACATCCTTACGGAAAGCATCTTTTGTGCTGTGCAAGGAAATTTAAGATGCACTATTCTTTAACTTTTTTCATCTAATAGGCTTACTTAGACTTTCACTTACATAGATGCCCAGACTAATGAAAAATATGTAACTAAGTTTGATATTAGTCTACTAACAATATTAATTTGGTTTGAAATTTTGAATATATTTTGAAGACTTCCAGTCACACCTCTCAAAGTGATCTCAAAGACCCTTCAAAACAATGATACAAAAATCATGAAGCAAAAGAAAACCAATTTTATTGAGCATTTTAATATGCTTTGGTAATATGTTTTGCAGATAAATATGTGTGTATGCATTCAGTCTTGAAAGATATATATAGAATTGCTTAACTGCAATGTTATTAGCAATAAATCCATGACCTAATTATTGCTATAAATTCATTATTAAAGCTTTTCCTTTCCTACACCAAGCTAAAATATAAACCTTGCACCATTACAAATTCTAGCTACAGCCAAATACATCCAATTATAATCAGCTGCAGTAAACTCTCACTTTGCATTAGGCATAATTAACTGTGTGACAAATAATCAGTATGATAACATTTAATGTGCTGTGATAGCACTTCTAAACTACTCATGAGAACTCTAGGAAACAAAATATACTTTAATTCTAACCATCAATGTTTTTAACCATTTCATATTTGAAATTTCATGCCTGTGCCGTGTAAGAGAAATTTTAGTATACCCACCTGGAAATTAAAAATTGGATCTACTCAAGCACATCTTCATGTATGTATTACAAAAACATTCTCTATTTTTATCAAAATGTTATCAACTTTAATATTTAATTGATGCATTTGCATTTCAAGAAAAATCTCACACCTCCTTCCTTTCAATCATCATCATCATCAACATCATCGGAAGAGGAGGAGGAAGTGGAGGAAAAAGAGGAAGATCTCTGCTCTGTCCTTATAAGGAATGAAATACAATGTCGATTCCATAGAAGAATATCTGTATTCTAACACATAACGTTCTTATCATCACCATGAACACTGTCCTTCTTTTTATGTCTATGACAAGGTCAATTAGAAATAATATCAAATAGTATTTCTGAATTTCATGCTCTTTGTTTAGTTTTAGGCTAATTTCACTCATGTCATTAAATGACAAAATAATAATAGTACCTATTACAATTCCATGTTTCTATTTTACTAGAAACCCTATGATAATACACCCTATGGAATGGTTAAAATTAATTGGATGCACTGTAATTTTGTTTGGTATTGTAACCGTACTGAAAAAATGGATCCTAAGCTAGGACTTAGAAACTTTTTTTTCCCTCTGGGCAGAAACGATCATAATAATATTTGCTCCAGTGAGCTTTGACCTATATATTCATTACAAACATGGTTATAGGTTACATTTAATTACTTATCTCTTGTTTTCCCTCTTTGGCCCACACAACTTTTGGCTGATAACTTCTCTGGCTCAGTTTACTATTTCCATCTTTAGAGGCTACTCTTAACTCACTCTTAATTAATCAGAGTTGCTAAGTGAATGCACTCTCATTATCTCTGTAACCGCTTTGTGTTCAATAACTTAAAACTGATTTTAAAAAGATACTCTCAGGCTTCCTTCTATTTCATGTTCAAAACATTTCGAAAAGAAATTTTCAGGGTAATTAGGAGACCCTCTTTACCTGTGTTTTACATACACACACTACTATATATAAAATAGATAACTAATAAGGACCTACTGTAAAGCACAGGGAACTCTACTCAATACTCTGTAGTGACCTATATGGGAAAAAAATCTTAAAAAGAGTGGATATATGTATATGTATAACTGATTCACTTTGCTGTACAGCAGAAACTAACACAACATTGTAAATCAACTATACTCCAATAAAATTTTTTTTAAAAAAAGACTTTTTAACTGTTACCAAATAATGCAAATGGCTGTCCTTCACAAGAGAAATCCAAGTTACCAGAACTTGGCCAATGAGGGATTCTTCTAGAAAAGCTGGCAGAGTTACAGTAATCATTCACAGTTCCTCACCATTACGAACAAATGGGGATGGAATTTTGGATGGATAAATATGAAATAATAGAGTGACATCAATAAACTTCTCATGAAGTTTAGCCTATAACCTTGTAATTATCACACATGCTCTAATTGACTCACCTACCTGTCCACAAAGAATAAAGTAGGTGTCATTGAGAAGTTTCTTTCTCCTCTGGATACAACAAAGGTGACCATGGATCTTGCCAAAGGATCCAACGCTTGTCCCTACTTCAAATAGGGACAAACTGTTTATAAATAATAAAGCTGATTAAATATTATTAGGTCTCTATTTCCATTTCTCTAGGAGGTGGGTCAAAAAGGATCTTGCTGTGATTTATGTCATAGAGTGTTCTGCCTATGTTTTCCTCTAAGAGTCTGATAGTCTCTGGCCTTATGTTTAGGTCTTTAATCCATTTTGAGTTTATTTTTGTGTATGGTGTTAGGGAGTGTTCTAATTTCATACTTTTACATGTACCTGTCCAGTTTTCCCAGCACCACTTATTGAAGAGGCTGTCTTTTCTCCACTGTATATTCTTGCCTCCTTTATCAAAAATAAGGTGACCATATGTGCGTAGGTTTATCTCTGGGCTTTCTATCCTGTTCCATTGATCTATATTTCTGTTTTTGTGCCAGTACCATACTGTCTTAATTACTGTAGCTTTGTAGTATAGTCAGAAGTCCGTGTCCCCGGAGAAGATGGCGGAAGAGTAAGATGCAGAGATGAACTTCCTCCCCACAGATACATCAGAAATACATCTACACGTGGAACTGCTCCTACAGAACACCTACTGAACACTGGAGGAAGACCTCAGACCTCCCAAAAGGCAAGAAACTCCCCACGTACTTGGGTAGGGCAAAAGAAAAAAGAAAAAACAGAGACAAAGAATAGGGACGGGACCTGCACCAGTGGGAGGGAGCTGTGAAGGAGGAAAGGTTTCCACACACATAGGAAGGCCCTTCGTGGGCGGAGACTGCAGGAGGCGGAGGCGGGAAGCTTCGGAGCCACGGAGGAGAGCACAGCAACAGGGGTGCGGAGGGCAAAGCAGAGAGATTCCCGCACAGATGAGCGGTGCCGACCAGCACTCACCAGCCTGAGAGGCTTGTCTGCTCACCAGCAGGGATGGGCGGGGGATGGGAGCTGAGGCTCGGGCTTTGGTCGGACCCCTGGGAGAGGACTTGGGTTGGCGGCGTGAACACAGCCTGAAGGGGTTAGTGCACCATGGCTAGCCGGGAGGGAGTCCGGGAAAAGGTCTGGAACTGCCAAACAGGCAAGAGACTTTTTCTTGCCTCTGCTTCCTGGTACGCGAGGAGAGGGTATTAAGAGCGCTGCTTAAAGGAGCTCCAGAGACGGGTGCAAGCCGCGGCTATCAGCACGGACCCCAGAGATGGGCATGAGACGATAAGGCCGCTGCTGCCACCACCAAGAAGCCTGTGTGCAAGCAGAGGTCACTATCCACACCACCCCTCCTGGGAGCCTGTGCAGCCCGCCACTGCCAGGGTCCCGTGATCCAGGGACAACTCCCCTGGAAGAACGCACAGTGCGCATCAGGCTGGTGTAACATCACTCCAGGCTCTGCTGCCACAGGCTCACCCCGCATCCATACCCCTCCCTCCCCGCGGCCTGAGTGAGCCAGAGTCCCCAGATCAGCTGCTCCTTTAACCCCGTCCTGTGTGAGCGAAGAACAGATGCCCTCAGGCGACCTACACGCAGAGGCGGGTCCAAATCCAAAGCTGAACCCCGGGAGCTGTGCAAACAAAGAAGAGAAAGGGAAATCTCCCCCAGCAGCCTCAGAAGCAGGGAATTAAATCTCCACAATCAACGTGATGTACCCTGCATCTCTGGAATACCTGAATAGACAACGAATCATCCCAAATTGAGGAGGTGGACTTTGGGAGCAAGATATATTACGTTTTCCCCTTTTCCTCTTTTTGTGACTGTGTATGTGTATGCGTCTGTGGGAGATTTTCTCTGTAAAGCTTTGCTTGCACCATTTGTCCTAGGGTTCTGTCCGTCCATTTTTGTTTTTTGTTTTACTTTAAAAAAAATTTTTTCTTAATAATTATTTTTTACTTTAATAACTTTATTTTATTTTATCTTACTTTATTTTATTTTATTTTACCCTCTTTCTTTCTATTTTTTTCTCCCTTTTATTCTGAGCTGTGTGGAGGAAAGGCTCTTGATGCTCCAGCCAGGCATCAGGGCTGTGCCTCTGAGGTGGGAGAGTCAACTTCGGGACACTGGTCCACAAGAGACCTCCCAGCTCCATGTAATAGCAAATGGTAAAAATCTCCCAGAGATCTCAATCTCAACACCAAGACCCAGCTTCACTCAACGACCAGCAAGGCACAGTGCTGGACACCCTATGCCAAACAACTAGCAAGACAGGAACACAACCCCAACCATTAGCAGAGAGGCTGCCTAAAATCATAATAAGGCCACAGACACCCCAAAACACACCACCAGACGTGGGCCTGCCCGCCAGAAAGACAAGATCCAGCCTCATCCACCAGAACACAGGCACTAGTCCCCTCCACCAGGAAGCCTACACAACCCACTAAACCAACCTTAGCCACTGGGGACAGACACCAAAAACAACAGGAACTATGAATCTGCAGCCTGCAAAAAGGAGACCCCAAACACAGTAAGATAAGCAAAATGAGAAGACAGAAAAACACACAGCAGATGAAGGAGCAAGGACCTAACAAATGAAGAGGAAATAGGCAGTCTACCTGAAAAAGAATTCAGAATAATGATAGTAAAGATGATCCAAAATCTTGGAAATAGAATACACAAAATGCAAGAAACATTTAACAAGGACGAAGAAGAACTAAAGAGGAACCAAGCAATGATGAAAAACACAATAAATTAAAAATACTCTAGAAGGGATCAATAGCAGAATAACTGAGGCAGAAGAACGGGTAAGTGATCTGGAAGATAAAATAGTGGAAACAACTACTACAGAGCAGAAAAAAGAAAAAAGAATGAAAAGAACTGAGGACAGTCTCAGAGACCTCTGGGACAACATTAAACGCACCAACATTCGAATTATAGGGGTCCCAGAAGAAGAAGAGAAAAAGAAAGGGACTGAGAAAATATTTGAAGAGATTATAGTTGAAAACTTCCCTAATATGGGAAAGGAAATAGTTAATCAAGTCCTGGAAGCACTAAGAGTCCCATACAGGATAAATCCAAGGAGAAACACACCAAGACACATATTAATCAAACTATCAAAAATTAAATATAAAGAAAACACATTAAAAGCAGCAAGGGAAAAACAACAAATAACACACAATGGAATCCCCATAAGGTTAACAGCTGATCTTTCAGCTGAAACTCTACAAGCCAGAAGGTAGTGGCAGGACATATTTAAAGTGATGAAGGAGAAAAACCTACAACCAAGATTACTCTACCCAGCAAGGATCTCATTCAGATTTGAAGGAGAAATTAAAACCTTTACAGACAACCAAAAGCTGAGAGAGTTCAGCACCAACAAACCAGCTTTACAACAAATGCTAAAGGAACTTCTCTAGGCAAGAAACACAAGAGAAGGAAAACACCTACAATAACAAACCCAAAACATTTAAGAAAACGGGAATAGGAACATACGTATTGATAATTACCTTAAATGTAAATGGATTAAATGCTCCCACCAAAAGATACAGACTGGCTGAATGGATACAAAAACAAGACCCGTATATATGCTGTCTACAAGAGACTCACTTCAGACCTAGGGACACATACAGACTGAAAGTGAGGGGATGGAAAAAGACATTCCATGCAAATGGAAATCAAAAGAAAGGTGGAGTAGCAATTCTCATATCAGACAAAATAGACTTTAAAATAAAGACTATTACAAGACAAAGAAGGCCACTACATAATGATCAAGGGATCGATCCAAGAAGAAGATATAACAATTGTAAATATTTATGCACCCAACATAGGAGCACCTCAATACATAAGGCAAATGCTAACAGCCATAAAAGGGAAAGTGACAGTAACACAATCATAGTAGGGAACTCTAACACCCCACTTTCACCAATGGACAGATCATCCAAAATGAAAATAAGTAAGAAAACACAAGCTTTAAATGATACATTAAACAAGATGGACTTAATTGATATTTATAGGACAGTCCACCCAAAAACAACAGAATACACATTTTTCTCAAGTGCTCATGGAACATTCTCCAGGACAGATCATACCTTGGGTCACAAATCAAGCCTTGGTAAATTTAAGAAAATTGAAATTGTATCAAGTATCTTTTCTGACCACAACGCTATGAGACTAGATATCAATTACAGGAAAAGATCTGTAAAAAATACAAACACATGGAGGCTAAACAATACACTACTTAATAACGAAGTGATCACTGAAGAAATCAAAGGGGAAATAAAAAATACCTAGAAACAAATGACAATGGAGACACGACGACCCAAAACCTATGGGATGCAGCAAAAGCAGTTCTAAGAGGGAAGTTTATAGCAATACAATCCTACCTGAAGAAACAGGAAACATCTCAAATAAACAACCTAACCTTGCACCTAAAGCAATTAGAGAAAGAAGAACAAAAAAACCCCAAAGTTAGCAGAAGGAAAGAAATCATAAAGATCAGATCAGAAATAAATGAAAAAGAAATGAAGGAAACGATAGCAAAGATCAATAAAACTAAAAGCTGGTTCTTTGAGAAGATAAACAAAATTGATAAACCATTAGCCAGACTCATCAAGAAGAAAAGGGAGAAAACTCAAATCAATAGAATTAGAAATGAAAAAGGAGAAGTAACAACTGACACTGCAGAAATACAAACGATCATGAGAGATTACTACAAGCAACTCTATGCCAATAAAATGGACAACCTGGAAGAAATGGACAAATTCTTAGAAATGCACAACCTGCCAAAACTGAACCAGGAAGAAATAGAAAATATGAACAGACCAATCACAAGCACTAAAATTGAAACTGTGATTAAAAATCTTCCAACACACAAAAGCCCAGGACCAGATGGCTTCACAGGCGAATTCTATCAAACACTTAGAGAAGAGCTAACACCTATCCTTCTCAAACTCTTCCAAAATATTGCAGAGGGAGGAACACTCCCCAACTCATACTACGAGGCCACCATCACCCTGATACCAAAACCAGACAAAGATGTCACAAAGAAAGAAAACTACAGGTCAATATCACTGATGAACATAGATGCAAAAATCCTCAACAAAATACTAGCAAACAGAATCCAACAGCACATTAAAAGGATCATACACCTTGATCAAGTGGGGTTTATTCCATGGATGCAAGGATTCTTCAATATACGCAAATCAATCAACGTGATACACCATATTAACAAATTGAAAGAGAAAAACCATATGATCATCTCAATAGATGCAGAGAAAGCTTTCGACAAAATTCAACACCCATTTATGATAAAAGCCCTGCAGAAAGTAGGCATAAAGGGAACTTTCCTCAACATAATAAAGGCCATATATGACAAACCCACAGCCAACATCGTCCTCAATGGTGAAAAACTGAAACTTTTCCACTAAGATCAGGAACACGACAAGGTTGCCCACTCTCACCACTATTATTCAACATCGTTTTGGAAGTTTTAGCCACAGCAATCAGAGAAGAAAAAGAAATAAAAGGAATCCAAATCGGAAGAGAAGAAGAAAAGCTGTCACTGTTTGCAGACAACATGATACTATACATAGAGAATCCTAAAGATGCTACCAGAAAACTACTAGAGCTAATCAGTGAATTTGGTAAAGTAGCAGGATACAAAATTAATGCACAGAAATCTCTTGCATTCCTATACACTAATGATGTAAAATCTGAAAGTGAAATTAAGAAAACACTCCCATTTACCACTGCAACAAAAAGAATAAAATATCTAGGAATAAACCTACCTAAGGAGACAAAAGACCTGTATGCAGAAAATTATAAGACACTGATGAAAGATATTAAAGATGATACAAATAGATGGAGAGATATACCATGTTCTTGGATTGGAAGAATCAACATTGTGAAAATGACTCTACTACCCAAAGCAATCTACAGATTCCATGCAATCCCTATCAAACTACCACTGGCATTTTTCACAGAACTAGAACAAAAAATTTCACAATTTGTATGGAACACAAAAGACCCCGAATAGCCAAAGCAATCTTGAGAACGAAAAATGGAGCTGGAGGAATCAGGCTCCCAGACTTCAGACTATACTACAAAGCTACAGTAATCAAGACAGTTTGGTACTGGCACAAAAACAGAAATATAGATCAGTGGAACAGGATAGAAAGCCCAGAGATAAACCCACACACATATGGTCACCTTATCTTTGATAAAGGAGGCAAGCATATACAGTGGAGAAAAGACAGCCTCTTCAATAAGTGGTGCTGGGAAAACTGGACAGGTACATGTAAAAGTATGAAATTAGAACACTCCCTAACACCATACACAAAAATAAACTCAAAATGGATTAAAGACCTAAATGTAAGGCCAGACACCATAAAACTCTTAGAGGAAAACATAGGCAGAACACTCTATGACATAAATCACAGCAAGATCCTTTTTGACCCAGCCCCTAGAGAAATGGAAATAAAAACAAAAATAAACAAATGGGACCTAATGAAACTTAAAAGCTTTTGCACAGCAAAGGAAACCATAAACAAGACGAAAAGACAACCCTCAGAATGGGAGAAAATATTTGCCAATGAAGCAACTGACAAAGGATTAATCTCCAAGATTTACAAGCAGCTCATGCAGCTCAATAACAAAAAAACAAACAACCCAATCCAAAAATGGGCAGAAGACCTAAATAGATATTTCTCCGAAGAAGATATACAGATTGCCAACAGACACATGAAAGAATGCTCAACATCATTAATCATTAGAGAAATGCAAATCAAAACTACAATGAGATATCGTCTCACACCAGTCAGAATGGCCATCATCAAAAAATCTAGAAACAATAAATGCTGGAGAGGGTGTGGAGAGAAGGGAACGCTCTTGCACTGTTGTTGGGAATGTAAATTGATACAGCCACTAATGGAGAACAGTATGGAGGTTCCTTAAAAAACTAAAAATAGAACTACCATACGACCCAGCAATCCCACTACTGGGCATATACCCTGAGAAAACCATAATTCAAAAAGAGTAATGTACCAAAATGTTCATTGCAGCTCTATTTACAATAGCCAGGACATGGAAGCAACCTAAGTGTCCATCATCTGATGAATGGATAAAGAAGATGTGGCACATATATACAATGGAATATTACTCAGCCATAAAAAGAAACGAAATGGAGTTTTTTGTAGTGAGATGGATGGAGTTAGAGTCTGTCATACAGAGTGAAGTAAGTCAGAAAGAGAAAAACAAATACAGTATGCTAACACATATATATGGAATCTAAGGAAAAAAAAAAAAGAAAGAGGTCATGAAGAATCTAGTGGCAAGACGGGAATAAAGACACAGACCTACTAGAGAATGGACTTGAGGATATGGGGAGGGGGAAGGGTAAGATGTGAAAAAGAGAGAGAGTGGCACGGACATATATACACTACCAAACGTAAAATAGATAGCTAGTGGGAAGCAACCACATAGCACAGGGAGATCAGATCTGTGCTTTGTGACCACCCAGAGGTGTGAGATAGGGAGGGTGGGAGGGAGGGAGATGCAAGAGGGAAGAGATATGGGAACATATGTATATGTATAACTGATTCACTTTGTTATAAAGCAGAAACTAACACACCATTGTAAAGCAATTATACTCCAATAAAGCTGTTTAAAAAAAAAATTATTAGGTCTCCAGAACCTATTCATCTTATAACTGGAAGTTTGTAATGCTTTGACCAACATCTCCCTATTTCCTCCACCTCCCAGGCCCTGGTAACCACCATGCTGTTCTCTGTTACTATGAGTTCGGTGTATATCAAAACATCATGTTAAAAAACTTAAATATATACAATTTGTATTTGTCAATCATACACCAATAAAGCTGGAAAAAAATAAAATCTTTAGAGGAAGAGCAAGAGAGAGACAGACATCACATTCTAGGAATGCAATCATTACCGCCTAAAAAGTTCAAGAAACGATATAGGTGTAAGATAAGGTATTTTACATTTACATTATAAAATTCTGAAAAGTAAATTTTACCTGACTAGGAAATGAATGATTGCTGACATGTTCCTGCATCCTCTGGGTATGACTTGCATTTGTAGTTATGATCAACAAAGCACAGTAATAACTTTAATAGAGTTGCTGGAACCCAGTATCCACAAGGACTGCAGGGGATGATGCAGGAACATAAGCAATGATGTAACCAGCATTAAACTAATGATAGGAGGGGACTGTAGGCGAAGACAAGAAGATACATTTTGTTTCAATACAAGCAGGATCTTAAGAGCCATGGCAGTTTGAGTAACAACAATTATGCTAACCTTTTTCTCATGGTAGGTGTAGTAAGCTGAATAGTGTACCTCAAAACTCATGTCCACTCAGAAAGCAAACTTATTTGGAAATAGAGACTTTGGACTTGTAATTAGTTAAGACAAGGTAAGGCCACACTACATTAGGGTGGGTCCTATATCCAATGATTGGTGTCCTTTTAAGAACAGGAAAGGACACACAGAAATGCACACAGGAATAAAGGCCACGTGAACACAGAGGCAGAGACTGAAGTGATGCAGCTACAAGCTCAGGAACATCGAAGATTTCCAGGAGCCACCAGAAGCTAAGAGGAGGCAAGAAAAGAGTCTTCCCTAGAGCCTTCGGAGGGAGCATGGCCCTGCCAACACCTTGATTTCAGACTTCTAGCCTCCAGAACTGTGAGAAAATGAGTCTTTTGTATTAAGCCACCCAGTTTGTGGTAATTTGTTATGGCAACCCTAGGAAATTAATACAACAGGAGATAGAAAATCAGCCAGAGATGGCACATTGGATAATAAAGAACACAAGGAGACAGTTCCTGAATGTGAACAGGAAGGGATGGTACTTTAACACGATAGAAGCATCTACACATACACTTACTGCACAATGAACAAAGAAGTAACTACCTCTTCTCCACTCATTAATCTAAATCTTCATCAGTAAATCTTTATACCTCTTATGGACCCATGAATTTTATAATACATTTTTTAACAAAATTGTTTCTATGGACAGGGACCTCACAAAAATATTTGTCCAGGGCCCTGCACACCCTAAATGTGGCCCTGTTACTGCTTACCTACATGTCATTCTTGGTTCCTCTCCTTTTTCCCCCTCATACCAGATGTGCTACTTTGCCTGAGACAGTCCCAGTTTGTACCAGCCCTGGCACAATCATTAAAAGTGTCCCCTTCCACGCTCAAAAGGATCCCCCTCTGGATGATAAAAACACAGGTCTTTCCAATTATATCATCAGTGAGTCTTATTAGCCCCATCTATTAAAACATTCCTTATTTTGACCACTGCCCACCATCTTTCAATGGTCCTTTATAACAGCATCCAAACTGTGCTCCCTGCTTCCATTCTTCTTCCCCCTGCCCCAACCCTGGGTCCCCAACACGCACCTATTCTCAAAAAAAAAAAAAAAAAACTGTCACAGTGATCTTCTTAAAGTATAAATTGGTTTATGTCATTCTGCCAAATAAATAAATAAATACAGATATAAATTCAGAAATACAGGAAAAAAAAAAACAAAGCCATATAACTGCTTCCTTTCACTCATGGAATAAAATCAAAAGCCTAGAATACCAACTTCCAATTTTTCTCATGGCTTCCCCTACTCCCCATTCAGATATACTATACTTGATACCCCATCCTCAGAAAGCCCTTTCATGACTACTTCCATCTAAATGTCTCCTTCCAGCTCTGTCACTCTCTAATTCCTAATTTCCTATTTTCTTTAAAACACTTAGTACTATAAGAGTCTATGCTGTATCCTGTATAGTGATTTTACTTTATGCTAGTCTGTCTCTCTCATTAGAACATGAGCTTAATGAGGGCAGGGACTTTATCTTTTTCACCACTGAAATTACAGTACCTAGAAAAATGCCTGGAATATAGTAAGCACTTAATAAATATTTACTGCATAGGATAAAGTAACTGTTTTATAGTATACCGAAAGATATATATTTATAGAGCTACGGAAACAGAAGTGAGAAGCAATTAACTCCAATAGCTATGGTCAAATGCAACCCGGCATGGTCTCTAGATTGACGTTCCTGAAACATCAGTATTCTCATATCACTCCACTATTCAAAAATCTTTAGAAATGTTTTATAATTATAGAATAAATTCCACACTCACGACATAGTATCCAAAGTTATCTTCAGTCCACCCATACTTTATTCTCTCCAACTTTACTTTTCCTCTCTAATTTTTTGGACTCAACTTATTAAAATAACAGACTCATTCTCATATTTTTTCATCCACCTGGAATATCTTCTTCCATCCCCCGCCTGGCCCACAAATTTCTTTCTACACATATAATTCCAATTCACCCTTCAGGGTGTGGTTCAAGCTTTCTGCTGTTCTGCGTATTCTCAGATATCCCCAGAGCTTCCTTGGCTTTCCCTTTTCAGCAAGTGCGGTCTCTTATCATCTGCATCATTCATTCGGTTTTAAGGCAAACGCTTATATCCTCTGTGTCAGTCACAGAATTGAGGTTATAGCAAATATCCAAAAAATTATTATTGATTGACCAATAAGTAGACATGTATACTATACTGTATTTAAAATGGTACGTTACCTGAGTCATACTAGGGAATAAGTTCATCTACTGAGGGCTATTTTTGAGTTGAGTTGACTTATATCTTAATTGGTTTAGGAGAAATGAGATTAAATTGGAAACTCATATTTCTTGAAATGAAGAGACTAAAAATCAAAGGATTATTTTCTCCAATAAAAAGTATAAGTACGGAATATTTAGAGTAAATGGCAGAGAAAATGGAGAAGAATGTTCCTTCTCAGACCTCTTTTCCCAAAAGACAGGAATAAAACTGTAAACTTTTCTGGAAAGTTGCTCACCAGTCTTCGAAAACTTGCTCGTTAATTCTTTTTCTTCCTGTCTTTAATTTTTAAAGTAAGTTTAAAACATCAAGATGTTGGTCCTCAGCCAACAGGAAAATCATTCCTGGACGCTGCATGCTTGCTTAGCTCTGATGAAGGCGTGGAGCCCTGCTTTGAATTTTCAGGTTGTGTTTCTACACCAAGGGTTCCTGTGGTGGCTCCAGAGTCCTGAGAGAAGCTTCCCCAGGAGGAGAGCAGATGTGACACTCATATGTTTCCCTGATGTTCATTTTCTTGAACTTGATTTCATTTACTGTTTTAACTCTTTTTTAAAAAGAGAGCCAAGTGTCCCTGGCTCAAAAGATTATTTTATTTTGCATTTATTTGCATAATGAGGAATTAGTTCAAAATACAGAAAACAAAATCAAGTAAATTCATTAGCCTACAGTCATTGTATTCAAGTTCACCAGGGGTGGTATTATCCACATAAAATGCCTACAGTTTTAAAATTAATCACAACCTCAATCAAGAAGAGGTAAGAATATTGCTGAAAAGCACTGCTTAATAATCCTACAAGAGATGCCCTGGAGTTACTCTACTTTTATTAAATAACTCTCAGGGAAATTGGCTGGAGCTCTATTTTCCCACTATGGCTACCAAAAGTGAGCACAATTCAAACTTCATCCCTTCCGTGAAGGCATTTTATTAACCTTTGTATCCTTAGCACCTAGCACTGTTGCCACAAAACAGTCAGAAGATCACCTCTCTTTTTTATTTGACATTATTCAGTTTCCCTCTCTCTAGCCTATAAACCAGTTTTTCTGAAAAAGTAGTCTACTGAGCTCCTCCACCAGAATTATCAGCAGACTCTAGACCAAAGCTACTGGGTCAGTTTCTTAAGATGGGATCTATAACTGTAAATTTTCAACAAGCTTCCTGAATAATTTTCATTCACATGAGATTTTGAGGCCCATTCATACACATATACATATCGCATAACAAACATATTTCTTACTGAGAGAAAAATATGTTAAGCAGATTATCAGAAAGTAGTTTTTTTCTATCAGTCTTTTGTATCCGTTACTAAAAGAAATGATTATTCACCTGGGGGAGGGGGGAGACCTATTAATTAGGTAAATAATGGAAAAGGATAACAACTTTTTAAAAATCTGCTTTGCATTTGCCATTCATTGGCAAGTGTGTCACAGGAATGAGGACCCATTACGTTCTCTGTCATCCTCCCACATTCCCATCTGGAAATATACCTGAGCCACATGAGTTCCTCAATCTCCAAGAAGCCTACCAGTTGGAGATGACTGAAAATACACAACGAAGAAAATTCTATCATGTCAAGTATTTTAAAACTGGAAATTAATAAAGCACTAAAGATCGCATTTTAACTAAATACATGCATTCAGTATATTAAAGGACAGACTTTTCCAACTCTCTTTACATCATGAAGAAATTTCTCCAGTCCAGTTGTCCTTGATTCTGGTTTTTTCATAGCCTTTCTATACAGACTTTCTTTTTTTTTTTAAACTGAAGTTTAGTTGGTTTAAAATATGCTGTTAGTTTCAGGTATACAGCATAGCGAATCAATATTTTTATAGATGATACTCCATTTAAAGTTATTACAAAATAATGACTATATTTCCCTGTGCTGTACAATGTATCCTTGTTGCTTATCTATTTTATACATAGTAGCTTGTACCTCTTAATCCCCTACCCCTATCTTGCCCCTCCCCCCTTCCACCTGGGAACCACTGGTTGGTTTTCTTATACAGACTTTCTTTCCAGTGCTGGAATGATCTTTGTGAAAGCTGGTTGAAAAAGCCTATATAAAATAAGTAATTTTCATGTGGCCAGATGTTCTGCTGGGTTTCTGCTTGCTTTGCTTTCAGTCATTAAAGTATCTGGAATTGCTAGAAGGCTAATCAGCCATTTTTTACAAATGTCAAGTATTAAATGACTACAGCTCTAGCTAACTTAAAAAAAATTAATAAAGCCCCTGTCAAGGGGATGAACTCGGGCAGTCTTCTTTCTTAACTGCCCCAAAGTGTTTTCTAACATGAAATCTTTTGCTGAGAGAAAAGTGCTTAATGATGAAATGTAGAATGCTTTAACAAGTACCCTCTAAATTAGAGAAGAGAAAACATCTAGTACATTAAAAGAAGTATATTACCCAGAGACTTGGGGCCAGAGAGAAATCAGCAGGCTATTCAATCAATTTTTTCTAAGGAAAAAAAAAAAAAAAAGCCCTTTGTATTCAAAAACAGTACACGTTTGTCCCATTGTGCTCTTTAAGCTGGTTTTCCAGTAATTATGATCAGTTCATACTAATTTATCCACTCTCTCTCACTTGTTTCCCATTGCTGTTGGTACAGGGTTTTATGGGCCATTGCCAAGATAATGGAAGTGAGTCTGAACCTAAAACAATGACTGGTCACAATCCATATCATCATCATCGAATATGGAAAGACAAGTAGCCAAGTATTAAATATATTGTTGAAAAATAAAGTTTCTGGTTATTAAATAATTGCAATAACAACAACAACAATAATGGATAGCCATTTTTTGAGTGCCAGAAAATGTTCTAAGACTTTAAAAAATATTGATAGTCATTTAATCCTCATTACAACTTCACGAGTTAAGTGATATCATTATCTCCACTTTAAAGAGGAAAACTGAAGCACAAAGAAGTTACATATTTTGCCCCAAGTCATATAGCTAGTAAGGAGCAGAGCCAGGATTCAAAACAGACAGGCTAGCCTCAGAGCACACACCCTTTACCACTGTATTATGATACTCTCAAGCAAAATAAATTGGTTGATGTAGGTATGGACTCAAGACTTCATTATCAGAGCTCTAAACAACCTAGCTCACCACTCACAGGTAAATTTTGCCTAACAATTTAGATGCATACCCTGAGGTCTTCATAAAATTAAAGTGGAATCATTTTTATCTAACATAAAAGATGCCCAGGAGAACTAAGTAAGTATGATTTATAAAACTATTATAAGAATCAGTTATATTCATCTTACAAATATAAGAATGTATAACTGATTCACTTTGCTGTACAGCAGAAACTAACACAACACTGTAAATCAACTATATTCCAATAAAAATTAATTTTAAAAAAACTAATATAAGGGAAATACTAAACGAGTATTATATTAGAATAAGCTCTAATGCAGTTAATAGATTTTGGAGACCCAGGGACTGACCTTACACTTGGGGATGTAAGCCTTCTTTTGTCCACAATACACTGTAACTATTCTACTACTTTTTCCAAAGTACTGAGGCAATAATTTGAGCATATATATTAGCGTAAATAGAATTTTTTAAGGTAGGAAAAATATATAGTTTTAAATTAGGAAAAAATATATTATTTTTACAGTTTTACACACACACTCACACACCCTTAAATTAGTCTCTATAGTATTGCTCAAGATGATGACAGAAAAGGTTGTCAACTAAAAATGTTAAATATATGTTGGAGGGTAAAATAAAGCTCCAGGGGGGAAAAAGTAAACATATGAATTATACTAAGTAAGCATTATCTGTCAAACAGGGAGACCAGAATAGAGAAGAGGTGCTGGGGGTCACCATGGATAAATAAGAAAGACAGGACTGACATCTGGGTGGATAGCTCCAGAGTTGGAACCAACAATCCAGTCTTGTGGTTAATGACATGTCACAACTACATCCCAATTCAGCATGTAAAACTTTGAACAAGTTTTTCCAAAGTGAAAGATCTTCACAGAAAGCTTCTACTGCAAAAGTCCTTAGGCATATCCCTACTTTTGAAGCATCTCTCTACATTACTATTAGGCTTCATAACTTTTTTTCTTTTTTAGGTTTCATAACTTAATAGTTAAAAGGACAGACTCTGATGTTAGAATGTCTGGTTCTAAATCCCAGTTCCCCATTTACTGTCAGTGATTAAGTCATTAAATTCCGAGTGTTGCCTTACTTTCCTCATCTGTAAAATGGAAAGCATAAAACTGCCTACGTTACAGGATGGAGGTGAGAGAGATAACGTTTGTATAGACCACAGACATAGTATGTGATACATGGTAAGATTTCAAAAACTGTTATCTCTTAACTATAACTCTGAGCCCAAAGAGCTGAAATTTTATTACCATTTGTGGGCTGTCCTTTCTTTAATCTGCAGAAGTAAGCCAAGAGGTAAAGGAGAGGTTATATATACCCTTTTTCTTTCCTTTCAATCTCCTTTGTATTCTCCGAGTACAGAAAGGTAAGGGGAAGAGAAAAATAATAAATGCCATTTTTAAAAGATACAACTGCTTTTGTTCTCACTTAGTCCTTACAGAACTTTGGGTCAAAACAGTCTACTACAAGGAAAGTTAAGAAACTTTAATTAGTGTTTTGAAATTGCCTTTACAAAAATGTTATTTTAATTCATTTAGTGTGTTGGCAAATATTTATTAAAGGCCTAAAAGGCTCCAGGCACCATTAGGACACAAATCCAGAAAAAAACAGAAGTCTTTCTCCTTAAGATACTCAAAAATGACTGAAGAGACAGACCCGGGAACAATTATAATACCCAAAAATAACTGTTTCATTGGAGGATTTTTCCAAGTATGTTGGGATCCCAGACAAAGAATCACTCATGTCTGTCTGGAAAAATTAAAGAAAGCTCACAGGAGTAAGGGTTTTCTAGACAGTCAGGAGAATTTCAAGGAGAAGAACAAGAATACTCACGGCACAGAGGCTGAAACTATAAAATGCTGTTAAGATCTACAAGCACTATTGGAGTAAAAGAGTATGCTGGAGGAGAGGTGGAATTAGGGCCCAAACAGACAAGTAGGAATCCAATCACAAAGGGTGTTTCATATCATATAAAGGAGTAGAGGGAGGATGGACTTCAGATGTATGTGTTAGAAAGCGAATTTTAATGACACCGTGATTGAAGATGCAGGAATATCAAGAAGGATGCTATGTAAGAGCACAAGTAATAGACGATATAGACAGAGACAGTAGGGGCAGAGGAGAAGCGGTGTAAGAAAGGTATTTAAGGGAGCAATTGGACCTGTTGACTGACAGATGTTAGGAATGAGAAGGAGTACTGGTTGTGATGGTCTCTGTGATGAGGAATGCAAAGAGGAGTTCTATATGTGAGTCTGGGTCTAATGAGGAGACAGAAATCACGCAGTAATTTGAACAGAAAAAGTTAACTATTAATAAAATAGGGGGTGACCTATTAAAAGGAAAAAAGAACTGTAAAGACTACAGAAATGGCAGATGTATGGAGCAGTCACTACCTTCAGGGCTCAGGCAAAATATCCAAGGAAGCAGCAAGTCTGGAAGAGGCCCCTATCTCCAACCAAGGTTGGATTCCAGAATTTGATGGAGAGGGGCAGCACGGCCCACTGATGGCCAAGTATTTGGCAGAGCTGTCACTCCAGCCGAACACACTAGGATTCCAATCTCTGGGATGCTGGAGGAAGCCATCCATGGGGAAGTGCCATGCTGTAGGATTCATCAGAAAGCTACCCTTGGGGCAATGAGGAAGCACCCATGGGAAGTGCTGCAGGCTGCTGGCCATGGTGAGCCTATCAAGGGCAAGGAGCTATGGAAGAGACAGCCCTTCCCCCAGTGGGGTGTCCTTCAACACTTTCTTCTGACATCCAGCCAGCTGGTAAAGGAGAATGGTTTACAGGGTCCACCTCTACTATCACAGAGAAGACAATGAAGAATGGATTTGGAGCTGAGAAGCAATCAATTAAGAACTGGCACAGTATGTGCAGAGAGAGGAAATTTTGAGTTTGAGGTGCCTTTGGGGTCTCCTCTTGGATAATGGGTCTTGATCTGGAGAGGGGTTTGAGCTGAAGGTACAGAGTTTTAGAAATGTCAACAGATATGTGACAAAGCCTAGGGCATGGATGTAATTGTCCAGAGAAAATTAGTTATCTGAAAAGAAAAGATGCCAAGGACAAAGGAAAACAGCACATGTGAAAAGGAAGCAGAGGCAAGAGACCCCACAAGAGAAACTAGCAAACAGATCACAAGACATTAGATTTATGGTTTTAAAAGGTGAGGAGAGAGTGTTAAATAACCTGGAGTGTTAAGTAAAAGAAAACCTCAAATTTTTCACTAGATTTGACAACTAAAAGGTAAACTTAGTGAAAAAACGTTCAGTGTAAGGGTAATAACGAAAGCCAAATTGCATGGATCAAGATATGAATAAGTGAGGAAATAAAGACAGAAAACAGGTATTATTTTTTTCTCTAGGGTGGTATCTAAAAGAGAATGAAGTGTCAGTGGAGAGGGCAATTTTATTTGCTTTGGTGTGTGTGTGTATGCATGGCGTGGGGGGGGAAGTGGAGTGAAGGAAGTTTGAGCATATGAAAGAAACCAGTGAAAATCCAGAGATTATAGGATAGACAGGAGATAATAGATAAAGTAAATATTGGAGGAGGCGGCACGCAGATTAAGGAATCAGACTCAGATAGAAGTAGAGATACCTCTTCCTCAAGAATTTAACTGTCAATTAGTGAACAGAAATAAATGGTGGAATTTCCATCCACACTTATAAACTTTCAACTTTCAACTCAGAAACAAAAGATTTGTTGAGTTTTGGAGCTTGAAGGGATCTCAGAGCAATGGTTCTCAAGTGGTGGTTCACAAACCAGTAACACCAGAATGGGATGGGGAAAATCCTCTTTCTGAGGACTCCTTAGGAGCCAACCTAAAAACACCAGGGGGAGCCTAGCAGACAACACCCAGCCTTCTTCAACCACAGCATATTCCCTTCTTTCCTACTTGTCATGTTTAGCTTCCTTTTCCTATTTCATTCAAAGAATAGTCCTGCTGTAACATCATTTGAAAGCTATGCTTTAGTCCAAACCATTCGTTTTACAGATGAGGCAGCTGGGGAATGGAGTAGACAAGTGATTTGTCCAAAACCCAGGGCTCCTCTCTCACTAGAACATAGGTCTTCCTTCATCACCAATAATAAACCAATTAATTTATCAATTCCCCTCGATCTAAACATTTATACTCTTTGCAATTTTAATCCAAATAATTTTTACCTCAGACCTCACCCTTTTCTTGGCATGGTGACATCCTACACCCTCAATTCAAGAAAAATCAAGAGGCCGTGTGTCTGTGGCTTCTTATGTGTTTGCTTAGCAGAAATGCATTCAGAATAAATATTCTAATGACTTTTTAGACTCATAAACAAGAAAAAAGACCTCAAGGAACCAGTTGAATGCAGTGTGTCCTACAACATCAATGCCCTAACTATTGGAGCCAGATGCATGGATAAACAAATTGTGGTATATCCATACAATGGAACACTAAACTGTTGATATACAGAATTACATGGACGGACATCAAAAGTATTACGCTTAGTGAAAGAAGTCAAGCAAAGAATACATACTGTATGACTGAATTCATACAAATTTCTGGGAAATGCAAATCGATCTATAACAGAAAGTAGATTAGTGGTTGCAGGGGGACAGATGAGGGATAAATTACAAAGCGGCAGAGGAGACTTTTGAAGATGCTGAAAATGTTTTGTATCTGGATTTTAGTGATGAGTTCATGGCTGTATATGTATGTCCAAACTGATAAAATGCACATTTTAAACATGAATATTTTATTGTACTCATTGTACTAATTTTATTGTACTCAATAAAGACATAAAAAATTTTTTAAATAATCCAGAATTGGGACAGAGTGGTTTGACTATAGAAAAAATAAGATTAGCTTGGGCTGATAATTACTGAAGTTAGGGGATAAATCCAGGGGAATTCATCACACTAATATTGTTACTTTTGCATCTGCTTGAAATTTTACTTAAAAAATATTTCAAAAATCTCTCCTACTAAAAATACAATCTTAATTCCTTATGAAACCTGTAGAGAGAAGTTAATTTTCTGGCTTAGTATTTGCCTAGCACTCTAGTCTCTATATTTGCTGACCATAGTACAAGGTGGCTTATATATGTTAATCAGTACTTTGCCATGCCTTTGGAAATGAATCAGACCAAAACACAATGACATCAGAATGAGTTTTGTGATCAAGAATTAATTTTGGAGATTATTTGTGATTATTGTGATTTTAAGTTGGGACTATTAAGGAGAAAATATCCAAAACTGGGAAATAGGCAAATGGATGACTATTAAAAAAAGCCACACTTTTTTTCAATGTCTTGCTGGAACTTGTCTAACAAACATATCTAAGGTTTATTTAATTCTCTAGGCTATATACCTTTGATTTACTATTTACTATTGGTTAGAGTATCTTACAGCTCTGTGGATAGATGTGAACTTGTAGAGAACTTAAAATGATGCAAATGATTCTTGTCCAATAACAGGAAAAATAAATTTTGTCTAGTAGAGACTTTATCTAGTAAAGACACAAATGACTCCTACCTGGTGGAAAAAAAAAAGATAATCCCAAGTATTATACTTTAATTGCTCTTTAGACATTCACTGGGATTGCAGTATTCATTCTTCAAGTGACTAAAAACGTTTTCCTCTACTATACTCCTTTGAACCAGATTTACCTTACTTCTGGCTCTTTCATTAAAAAGTTAGAAATAATAGCCAAGATATGGAAACAACCTAAGTGTCCATCAATGGATGAATGGATAAAGAAAATGCAGAATGGGCGCGCGCACACACACACACAGAGGAATATTATTCAGCCCTAAAAAAAAAAAAAAAAAGAATGAGATCTTGCCATGGGTGATAACATGGGTGGATCTTGAGGGCAGGGCTTTATGTTAAGTGAAACAAAGACAAAGAAAGAAAAATACTATGCTCTCTCAATTATGTGTGTAATCAATAAAACAATAATAACAAAACCTAACCAAGCTCATAGATACAGAGTACAGATTGGTAATTGCCATAGTAAGAGAGGCATTTTGGGGGTGAGGGAGGGAATGGATGACAGGGGTCAAAAGGTACAGAAATAAATTATAAAATAAGTTATAAATAGTTCATAGGAATGTTAAAAAAAAAAAAAAAGAAAGAGAAATCTTTATGTAGTCTCTTAAAAAAAAAAAAAGGAGTCTTAAAAATGCCCAAATCCTGCCTTGCATCAGTCCTACTATCTCCCATAAAAATCTCATGGAGATTTTTTTCTCCAAAAATCTCCTGGAAGCAAAGGCTCAAGGGCAAAATCAAGGACACTGTTATTTTTGGCTCAGCTCATGCCTGAAGCCCCAGCGCAGAACTCTCTGGTAAATTGGGTTTAAGGCCTAAGGGGAAACTTCTCCTTCCACCTAAACCCAAATCTAAATTTCATTATCAGGCAGATACCCCAGCTCTTGTAAATGAAGAGAGTAAGGAAGCCAAACCTGTCCTCTGGGTCAGTTTGCCACCTGGAAGTAAGTGCCACATTCATGGGTGACCTTTTAAGCAAATATTAACTCCTATGCAAATGTGGCTTAAACAGCATCCTGAAATCTGATCAATCAAATTAACCACAATATGGTGATTTAGCACCACAATGAGGTCAGGAAGAAGGGTGAGGACAAGGGGCAGGGGTTTGAGTTGGCGAATCCCCTACATAGATGCCTATTCTCAGGAGCAAGACTGATGTGAATAAGTCCTGGAGAAGGTCACAATCTAGTTGGAAAGGCCAGACTTTGAACATGACATAGTAACAGAGAGCTATCAATTGATACAGATGTTGTAGGTTAAAGGAACACAAGATTACCAGGACTGGGGCCTTCTGAATGAACTTTGATGAGTGAAATGTATCCTTTTTTTTTTTTTTTTTTTTTTTTTTTTTTTGAGGAAAGAAGCAACTGCAGGAATTTATAAAATGGGTTCTGGAGAGAGGAAGAGTTCAAGGTCTATCCTTGGATAGATAGATAGATAAGTCTTAAGAGTGGAGATACAGGAAAAAGAATGTTCATAAAAATTACATGTATATTTAAGTAAAATATAAAAAGAAGAGGAGTGGGGAGGGGACAGCAGGGCAGCTGGACCAGGGGAACAAAGCTGAGTTCTAACACACACTGACAGCATGACTGCAGTACCCTGGGGTAAGGGAAGCCCCAGCCCCTAGCAGTCAGGACGTCTCTCTCTCTCTCTCTGCAAGCACAGCCCCAAAGCAACTATGAGCCACACTCTCTAGACACCCCACTGCTTGAAGATTAGCAAACCTGAACAGCCCCCTAGACATCAACATGAACTCCCCAGATACTCACATTAATCTTCTTCTGAAACAAACTGAACTGGAAAAAAGAAACTAAAGGGAAATGTGGTGAAAGATGTGTGGTTTTGGTTGCGGAGGAGAAAAGAGAACGTGTTCCAGGGGCTTGAACCCCAGACTAAGCAAACAATTAAGCTTCTTCTCATGTGCAGGGCACAGAACCAGCAATGAAAATCCTGGAAGCCAGCCCGGGTTAAGCCACTAGCTGTCCTGGGCAAGCCATTTAACCACTCTGGTCTTATTTCCATGTATGTAAAATAAGAGCATTCAGTCAAGAGAAGGATCTCCTAGTTCCTTCCAACTCTAAGGTGCTAAACTCTTAAATATTATGAGTGCAAAAAATTAAATTTAACAATAGATTGAAAGAATAGGGAAAGAGGAGGATTTAATTTTACATAAACAGGCAACAATCAATCCTTGGAGCCACCCTTTTACAGAACCTATAAGTTCTTCACTTTCTGATTAGAAACCAAGCTGTATTAGCAAATGGGACAATTACCATCATAGTTGCAATGCTTTAAAAAAAAAGAAAAAGTTGGGGGAAAGGGACTCATGTGGTCATTGTTTTATTAATGAGATGCTGTCTCCTATGGTACATGACAAACTAGTGCTTAAACTTGAAATATCTCCTAATAGCAAAACCAAACTATTTTGTTTTATTTTAGTAGTTTTGCTTTTTGAACTTTTTTTTTTAATTAGGGTGGTGGAAGGAAAATAGGATATACACTTCAACTTGTTAAAGTTTGCAAGCTTTTGAATGAAACTTCTTCCTAAATGCCAGCCTTGCCTGAGCCTGCCTTTGTCTGTTTCCTTCACATGTTCTCTGGAGCTCAGCTTTCTTCTCTGTGCTTTGTGCCACCTGGTTTACAGCTGAACAAAGAACAATCCTCTCCATTTTGCATTAGTCTTGCTTGAAGAGTTCATAAGAAAACAGGGATACCCAATGTGGCTGGCTCTTGAGAAAGTCTAATTACACAGAAACAAATAGGGTATGTGTTAGCCTAAATATGTCTGGAGTGATTTATTATTTTTGTTACAGTTCAATACATTTTTTGTCTTTGATGTGGACATTTTCATTGAGGAAAATGTATGGTAAATTCTAACTGTAAAATATGCATTCTAAGAGCATGACTCTGGAGCCACCCTGCTGGGTTTGAAATCCAGCCCCAGCCCTGACTAATTATCTGACTTAGGCTAAGTTGTTTCACCTCTTTGTGCCTCAGTTTCTTCAGCTATAAAATAGGTGTAACAGTAGTACTTATCTCCTGAGTAATGAATGAGTTCATCTTTGTAAAGCCTTACAACAAGAGCTGGCACATAGTAATGCTATGTAAGTATTTATCAGTACTAATAAGTATTTGTAAGATAAATAAGCTGGGGGGTGGGGGGCAGAAGAACTGAATCCTAACTTTCTCAGGTACTTTCCCTTTCATAACCACCATCCATGTCTCTCTTCTGCATCTCTATTCTGCAACAACTAATCATCTTTGTCCCATCCCACCATTACAGAGAAAACAAGAATGGAAGAATCTTAAGGCAGAAAGTATATCTAATGGGGTTTAGTCCTTTCACCTACAAGGAAAAGGAACTAAGAACCAGAGAGATTGACATGTCGGGGGTCAAACAGCTAATAAATGTTAAACTTCTTAATAGACATTCAAAAGCTCCTACTCCTCCAAAGCGCATTATTTCTGATACTACACTTCGCCATTATTCCTGGCTCCTCCTTTTTTGCCCTTCCTCTGCCCTCCCTCTTTGCCTCCCCATCCCCCTCCCTCCTTCTCTGTCTCTCTTCCTCCCTGCCCCACACCCTCCCCTCACTCCAGTGAAGGGCTGGCAACTGTGTATCTTGCTCAAGTCTGCCTTGAATGACCTTTCAGGTCTGGTTGCTTTCATTCCCTTTTGCTGGCATAAATAACATGGCCCATAGTTCTAAAACAAAAATGGAAACCCATGGTAGGGTAAGAGATTTTTACCTTTTTAAAAAAGTGACATGTGAATTGTTTCTTCTATACTGAACAAGAAAGCATAAAAGGTGAATCAGAGGTGATTTTGCATTTAGAGAATTATCTCTTTAAAAGAATGAAGTTACATGAAATTGGGACTGTTCTAAAATTCCAATGTATGCCATCCCACATGTACAGGTACACACCACAGACAATTAAAACGACATGCATATTCAAGTCTCTACAATCTTACTGGTTTCCACGCTGTGCTCTTCCAATCATCTGGCCACCAGACACTCAGCCACCAAGGTATGTACATCAGCATAATTTTATTACTTGTCATCATTTACTGACTCACTACTATCTGCAGAGAATTTGGTGGTATATCATGCAATAACAACAAAACCCCAGCAGTAGAGCTTACAGCTGAGTGGGGTAAACAGAAAACTAAAAATAGACAAATATTTTGGGCTTCCCTGGTGGCGCAGTGGTTGAGAATCTGCCTGCCAATGCAGGGGACACGGGTTCGAGCCCTGGTCTGGGAAGATCCCACATGCCACGGAGCAACTGGGCCCGTGAGCCACAACTACTGAGCCTGCGTGTCTGGAGCCTGTGCTCGGCAACAAGAAAGGCCTCGATAGCGAGAGGCCCGCGCACCGTGATGAAGAGTGGCCCCCGCTCGCCGCAACTAGAGAAAGCCCTCGCACAGAAACGAAGACCCAACATAGCCAAAAATAAATAAAAAATTTATTTTTTTAAAAAAAGAGAAATTTTTAAATTATTAGAATGGAGAAAAACATACAAAAGTATCCCTCAACAGAGCCTCAGTCAAGTGTCAAATGTAGAACAAAAGACCATCTCGCCCAGTCTGGTTGGCAGACATGTAAATAATGAATAAACTAATATACATAATTACCAATGAAATTACTGTTGTGAAGGGAAAGATCGGGGTGCTGTCACTGACGAGAAAAGGTAACAGGAGGAGGCTTATTAGGCATATCTGATGAAGTAGTCTGAGGCCACTGAAATTTGAAGAATGAGTTGAGTAAAAAGTGATCCAGGCAGAAGAACAGCATGAGTGAAAGTCCTGATTCGGTAAAGGGCTCAGTGCTACCATGCTTGGGACTGAAAGGAGGCCAGTTGTACCTGCTGATCGTGAACAACAAGAGATGGTGCAGCATGAGGCTGGTGGGAGAGGCAGAGGCTGCAGCCTGCATGAACCTCAAAGGCAATGTTAAGGGTCTGTATTTTATCCTCATTGCAATGGGGGACTCTTGAAAGATGATAAGCAAGGAGATGACATGATCTTATTTGCATTTTAAATAAATCACCATGAATACCAGTGTGGAGATGGACCATAGGGGGATAAGAGTAGAAGGACGGAGACCAATTAGGAAGTTCTTCCAGTGGTACAGTGGAAAGATGATAATGGATTAGACTTAAGTAAAGAAGGTAGTGAAGACATGGGAGAAGATCAATCAATTCACGACATATTTGGGGGTTGAATATATATAGATCATTGTGATAAACTGGATGAGGAGGATGTTAGTGGGAAGGATACTTTCAGGCTTTTGCCCCAAGTTTTCTCTCTCAATCTCACCTAGTATTTTCTTCATTCTCTGGTCATCTTTCATGCTTCTGGTACTCTGTAGAAAGAAGCACGATAACAAACCTGGCTATGCTCTTCAAGTTCGCAAGCTTTAGGACTTCATAATGGATAAAATGGGAGCCATCTCTATAAATACATTTTTGTTATGACTTGAGATTTCCAGGAAGGGCCTCTTGTGCCAAGATATGTCTCAGTATCTGTGCCTTAAATTCTACCAATAGAATATTCATTTGGCCCTGGACAGCATTCCATCTCTCAGAATTTTCCAATCAAAATGCAAATATCCTAGGCAAGGTTAACACCATGTATCATTCATTTACCTTAGAAAGAAATATTTTAGGAGGTAACTGGGAGGAAGTCTTTACCTGGGTTATATCACAAGAAAAAGATGAAGGACAGTGAAAGGGGAAGTGGAAGGTGCCAACTTTGGCTTTTTCAGAGTTCAGCAGATGACCAGCTTTGGATGTCACTTACTGATTAGAATGTTATTTTCTTCGGATTTGCACATATGCATATTCAGGTGTATAATTAGTGGACCTGAATATGAAAGGTACATCTAGAATAGATTAGAATAGAGTAACGACAGAGAGGAAGCCACGCTGTGCTTGCAAACATGACTAAAGCTACTGTGTGATGTTCTTTTTCCCATGGATGGAAAGAAAGATCAAGAGTGAAACTAATTATGCTGGAAAAGCACATCCACACAGAAATTTAGAAAAAGAAGGTGTTTGGAGCAATTAAAAGCAAAGCCTTTTCAAAGTAAAAAATAATAATAATAATAATTGGAAGCTGAGAGAAGATCACCAAGGACAGAGCCCCAAGAAAAATCAGTACAAGATTAATTAAGTTAGATTTTGACTCGACTTTATGTAAACAAAAAGATTACACAGTAAAAATAATTAGGAAAATATAGCGACAAACTTGAAAACTTACAAGCAATTATATTGCGAATTTGAATTATTTCCTTCATTTATTCATAATTCAAATACCATTTATTGAAGCTCTGCTACAGAGATACCTGAGACATTTTTATTCGTTTGCTCATTCACTGAATCTTCTCAGCAACTGTTTAAGAATCTACTACTTTGAGGAACTATGGATTCAGAAATGAGCATGACTGATAAAGTCCCTGCCCTCATTGGAGTTTACATTCTGGTAGGAGGGACAGACAAACATGTCATCAAATGAATATGTAAGAATTTCAAATAGTACTAAATTTTTTAAAGTGGTAATGGGACGGAGTGTAACTCGTAAATGAACAGAGGACAGGAAGAGTATTGTAGCAATGTAACAGGGAAGAACAAATCTGACTCTATCAGACCTGTTCCTTTTCCTGTGCTTATTCATGCTGGCTAAGTCATGCACCTTTTGTAAAAGAATGTTGCCTATAGCCTGAAATATACAGAATAGCCCTTTCTCAAGGCTCTGACCTTTAACACTTTTCCATTCATTTAGAGATAAAAAGTTGCAGAACAGAGAATAACATTTGTCTTGTTGGAGGTTTACAGGAACATCGTGACCTGACCTACATGGACAGCTGCAAGAACAAAGGATTCCGACACCAAGAAGTCTGCAACAACTAACCAAGCCTCTCTCTCACCTAACCTTTAAAAATGCTTTGTTGAAACCCTTTGGGGAGTTGGGGTTTTTTGGGCATGAGCCACCCATCTCCTTGCATGGCTCTGCAATAAACCTTTCTCTACTCCAAACATTTCAGTATTGTTTCAGTTTGGCCTCACAGTGCATCGGGCACACGAACTTGCATTTGGTAACAGCAACAGTCAGTGAAGGCCACTTAAATGATAAAACATTTAAACTGAGAAATAAATGAGAAGAAAGCAGCCATGTGAATATATGGGGAATGAGGATCCAAGCAGAGGGAACAGCAATGACAAAACCCCTGAGGTTTTGACAAAAAGCCCCATAGGTTTAAGGGACAAAAGAAGGCAAGTTTGACTGGATGATGATGACTAGCTCAAGGTAAGTGGTGGTGACTTTGGTGGAGAATCATAGGCAATGGATTAAGAAGCAAAGACTGGGGGCCTTTGAGAAATGTGATATTACATTTAGATTGCATTCTATTCACAAAGAGAAGCTATACGGGGGTTTTAAGCAAGAGAGAGATACGATCTGATTTGTTGTGGGAGAAACAAACATTTTTAGAAGACTTATTCTTCTCCAGGAGGGACAGGGGAACTCAGAGGTGCAGTCTTAGCCCCACCTATGTGGGAGGATTATGGGAACACCTAGGGGAGGAACTAAGTTATCTGATGAGCCTTCGAAGCTGATTTGGCCAAAGAGAGTAGGAAAAAGAGGAAACAGAGAGCATCCTATGAGCACAAAAGCAGCATAAGCAAAGGTGCTGTGGCAGGACATGGCATATGTGGGCAGGGGAATGCTAGCAGGTCAGAATTAGTGGAGAAAAACAGTTAAGACACAGCACGGTGAGGTCTGAGGTAGAGTAGACCAGGACAATTCATGGAAGGCTTTGTATATGCCGGGATAAGAAATACAGACTTGATTCTTTTAATAAGGTATCAGAGGATTTTAAGCAGCAGGACCAAAGAGTCCAGTTTATGATTTAGACAGGGTAACCTGAAGGCATCATCAAAATCAAATTTCACAAGAATAGCTGCAGAAGGAAGCACAGGAGGCAGATGAAATAATCCAGACAGCAGTTGATCAGCACGTGTTGGTGGTAACAATAATAATTTTAACATATTGTGGTACTTGCTCTGCTCTAGGCACTCTTTTAAGCAATTAACAGATTTTAATTCATTAAATGCTCATAAAAATCCTATAAGGTAAGACCTATTATTATCCCCACTTTATGAATGATGTAGAAGATATTAAGTAACTTGCCTGAAAGTAATAGAGCAATGCAGTAATGAAGTTAAGGTGTAAAGCTGGGAGTCAGGATAATTGGAAGGAATTCAAGAAGTAGTTAAGTGAAAAAGTATTTCAAGGAATATTTAAGGAAAATTGGTAACATTTTATGAGTAGGAAAAGTTAAGAAAAAACCTACATTTCCAACTGTGCCTTGGGGTGTTTGACTATGGCCTTAAATGAGATAGAAAAACAATGGGTAAGAAATCAGCAGGTCTGTTGGGAAGTGACAGACTCCGTTTCAGATATTTGAAGCACCTGTGGAATATCCAACTGGGTACAGTGAGCAGTGATTCGGAAAAATAGTTTATATCTCAAGAGAGATGTCGGGGACAAAGATATAAAATTGCAAGGCATTGACATATAAATGTAAATAAAAACCATGAAGAACTTTAACAGGAAAGCTACCTTGATTAATAACATCAACAGGAAAGGAGATTATTGGGATTCAGCCGGCATCTGTTTCTTCCCTAAAGAACCAGCAGACCTCACAGTTCCAGATATGCTTTTAGGTCAGATGAAAAATAAAAACTGAGAGGGTTTTATCGTCAATTTTGCAGAATAAGTGCACTATTTTAGTTGCTAACCGTTTTTAAAGAAAAGTTTATCTTAATGCCAATATATAATTTAGAGTTCAACCAACAAAAATATTTCAAGTTGTAGAGTTTGCTGAAACTGATGATGTAATTATTATAGATTTATTTAAGAATGAAAAATTGGTGGGTAGAATTTTATTTTTAGATGTAAAATGTATAATAATTATTTTTCTGTGAACAATCAATCTTCTAGTCAAACACTATGAAGACTAAATAATAATAAACAAAATAAATCCTCTTCCTACCTACCATGCCACTTAAAATCTAAGATGTTTTTTCATTAGGAGATTTTTTTTTTCTACATGATCTGACTTTGAATTCCAAGTACAGAAATACTCTTAAAATGTTTAGAAAACTAGGAGATGGACATATCCAGGATAAACAAGGGAAGAAGACTAAATTCTAATGAAAAGAATGCCATTCTTGGTTTGTCAGGGACCAAAGTGATCTCTTAAGCATGATCCCTAATCCAGGGTCTCTGTCTCTCAGGCAGAGAAAAGATGGAGCAGAAAAAGCAAAATGATAGTTTAGGGTATAATGGTACATAAATCTACCAGCGTACTCTTAAATTTACCAATACATTTTACAAAGTATTATGCCTACATCATGGTGTACAATTGCCAATCACCAGATAGACAGATAGATAGAAAGAAAGAAAGAAAGAATATATACATAGAAATGTATTGATATACTCTAATTTATTTCTGTCCTTTTATTCTGCTATCAACTCTCATTAGCTGTTCTTCCTTTATCCTGAATCTATTTCTCAAATTCAGGCACTGAAAGCTAATTCAGTGGAAGGAAATGTCACTAGATTCTTAGTATTACAGAAAATAGAAATTTAAGAGAAGTTAAATTAATATTCTTAAATTGAAATTTAAGAGATTCCTATGTGCCTGGGGATAAGATATGAATACAATATATTTCCTATCATATTCATATCTTATCCCCAGGAACATATAGTTTGTTTTGTTTTGTTTGTTTTTTCCCCTACAGATACTCATAGTCTGGTGGAGGGAACAAATTAGGTCTTACCAATCTCTCTTCTGATGACTATAAGCTTCTCCTTTCCCTTTTTCTGCTTCCTTTAACACAAAAAGAAATCCTTGAACAACAAATAATGTGCCCAGATCATAATCTCTTATATTTCTATTGTTTTATGTAATACTAAGAATCCAGTGACATTTATTTCAATTGAATTAACAGCATTTGTTGTTTAAATAATATATTTGGCTATTAATTGTTCATGGTCCTATAATGTCTCTTGAATCACCATTTTTTTAATATATCCCTTTCAGGTTCTATCTTTTGTACATCTTATACCCTTAACTGGATTACAAACTGAAGTCAGCAATCTTGTTTTATCACACCAAAAAGAATTCCTTGCACCTAGAAAGGCTCAATAATTATTTCCTGATGAAACCATTTTTGATTGATCAATATACTTATTTTAAGAAAAGGTAAGTTCACTCATTCATTCATTGAATCAAAAATTATTCAGTACCTACTCTGTGTCAGCCATTATACTGGAAATATAGCTGTGAATTTAATACAGACCTTGGTATCTTGGAACTTATATACTATAAGGGAGAGAGGTGATAATGAAATACCCCGATAATATAATGTCAGACAGTGTTAAGTGCTCTGAAGAATAAAATGGGCTCAAGGAATAGAGGGTGATCAGAATGATCAGGGAAGGCCTCTCTAAAGAGCTAACATATGAAGAGAGGTCTACCTGCCCAAGTAAAGTGAGCACTAAGTACAAAGAACTGAGAGTAACATGCCTGTGGGGAGTTAAGGACACAGCAAGAAAGCCAGAAGCCTGGATCAGAACATGCTAAGGAAAGTGGGGTAGAACAGGCTTGGGAAATGATTCAGCTCGGTGCTTTGTGACCACCCAGAGGGGTGGGATAGGGAGGGTGGGAGGGAGACGCAAGAGGGAGGGGATATGGGGATATATGTATATGTATAGCTGATTCACTTTGTTGTACAGCAGAAACTAACACAACATTGTGGAGCAATTATACTCGAAAAAAGATGTTAAAAAAAAAATTCATTTTCTTAGACCTGACCCAGTCATTAAGTAGTCTGTGATTTGGGGTAATATTACTGCCCTAATATCATCAGGTTTGGTTAATAATATCTATCTTAATTCACAGATCTGATAGTTATAAAAGGAGAGAATATATGTGAAAGCATTTTGAGCAAATATAAAGGGTTATGATTATCATCTTAAATCCTCAATGCCTGCTTTAAGGTTTTCCAGGGGGTTCTGCTGAACAACCCTGTTTCTTTTCTTCTCTAGTTTTCCTATAATAATATGGCCTCAAATAATTAAAGCAAAAATTAACTGAACAAAGAAATGTAGACACATCCATAATTATACCAGAAAATTTTAGTATGCTTTTCTCAATAATTGATAGGACAAGCGGACACAAATTTAATGATATAGAACAAGAGAACAAGGAGATATATACTTGACCCAATGGACATGTACAACACTGCATCACACTTTCTTTACAAATTGACATGGAACATTTATTGACCATATATTGAGTCATAAACCAACTATCGACAAATTTCTAAGAAAATCACATGAAGGTGTTATAAGCACAACACAATTAATCTATAAAACAGTATTTCTCAAATATCAGAAAGTGTCCATGGGTTAGGACCATGTTAGAAATCAGAAAAGAATATAAATTAAAAAAAATTAAAATAGAAGATACCAAAATTAACAACATCTGTTTATTTTAAAGAAACTTTATTCTTTAAAGGCATATTTTTTTTTAAAAAAAGAGAGAAAAACTTGAGCTAAACATTCATTTCCATAAATTAAAGAACATCAAATTAAAGTCTAAAAAAAGTAGAAGCAAGACTAAATATTCAAAGAGAAATTAATGAACTAGAAAGCATATACACAATAGAGAGGACCAATGACAAAAGCTGACTCTCTGAAAAGACAAATAAAACTGATAACGTACTAGTGAACAAGTAAGAAGAGAGAAGACACACCCTTATTAGAAATGACAAAAGGAACATCTTGCAGACATTAAAGAGATTAGGAAGATATTATGAACAGCTTATGACAATAAATATAAATTTAGGACAAATGGATAAATTCCCAGAAAAATATAACTATGACTCAAGGAGAAAGAAGAAATACGAATAATCCTACAGCCATGAAAGAAACTGAGTCAATAATTAAAAGTATTCCCACAACTAAACTCCAGGCACAAATGGTTCCACTGGCCAGTTAACCAAATATACTCATGCTTATCCTAAGAGGCTAGCATAATTTGATACCAAGAGTAAGGCAAAAGAAGAGTTACAGGTCAACCTAACTATAAACAAAAATGCAAAATTCTCAATAAAGACAGCAGTGGCAAACTAAATCCAGAAATACATAAAAAGAATAGTATATTTTAACAAAAGAGGATTTATTCCAAGAATGTGTTTAGTTTGACATGAAAAAGACAATTCAATTCACATTATCATATTACCTCAATGCAGGAAAAGGATTTAATAATATCCAATATTTATTCTTGGTATCAAAATATTTAGCAAAACAGAAATAAAGGAATAAAGAGAATCTTATAAAGATTGTAAGAGAATAAATGCTGTTAAATCTGGTAGTGTAGAAGTTGGCAACTTTTTCTTGTTAAAGAGCCAGACAATAAATATTTTCAGCTTTGCAGGCCATATGGTCTCTGCCACAATACTCACCTTTGCCATTGTGGTGCAAAAGTAGCTGTAGACAATAGTACTTACATGAATGACATGGTTGTATTCCAATAAAACTGTACTTACAAAATCAGGTGGCAGGCCAGATTGGGCCAATGGGCCACAGGCTGCCAACTCCTGAGTTAAAGGGTATCTAGAAAACATAACCCACTGGTACTTATCACAATTAATGATGAAACCATTTTCTTTGAGATAGCACAAGACAAAATTTCCCAGTGTTACAACTGTGCTTCACTTTGCATTTGAGGTTCTGGTCAGTGCAATAAGGTAAGAAAAATAAACAGAAGTACAAGGATTGAAAAGGAAGAAAAAGAACCATCAACATTTGCAGAAGAAATAATTGTGTATGTATAAAATCCAAAAGAACTTACTGATAATTTTTTAATGAGAATTTGGTATGGTTCCTGGCCATAAAAATCAATATAAAAATGTATTCCCAAGAAGAGATAAAATTTAAAGTGTGACACATTTACAATAGTGATCAAACATATAAAATACCTAAGAATAAATTTATGAAAATATACATAAGACTTCCACAAAGAAATTTATGAAACTGAGAAATATTAAAAAGGACAAAACACACGGAAATAGAAAATATTTTCATAGGTTGAAATTTCTATGTTTTAGATAAGAAATTCTCCCCTGCTGTATAGATTCAATACAATTGCACACAAAATCTCAACACTCATTTTGTAGAGTTTGACAAGATAATTCTAAAACATATACAAAATTTTTCGTACTGGCACAAAAACAGAAATATAGATAAATGGAACAGGATAGAAAGCCCAGAAATAAACCCACACACCTATGATCAATTAATCTATGACAAAAGAGACAAGAATACACAATGGAGAAAAGACAGCCTCTTCAATAACTGGTGCTGGGAAGACCGGACAGCTACATGTAAAATAATGAAATTAGAACATTCTCTAACATCATACACAAAAAAAAACTCAAAATGGATCAAAGACCTAATGTAAGGCTGGACACTATAAAATTCTTAGAGGAAAACATAGGCAGAACACTCTTTGACATTAATCTCAGCAATACCTTTTTGATCCACCTCCTAGAGTAATGAAAATAAAAACAGAAATAAACAAATGGTACCTAATGAAACTTAAAACCTTCTGCACAGCAAAGGGAACCATAAACAAAACAAAAAGACAACACTCGGAATGGGAGAAAATATTTGCAAATGAAGTGACCAACAAGGGATTAATTTCCAAAATATACAAACAGCTCATGCAGCTCTATGTCAAAAAAACAAACAACCCAATCAAAAAATGGGCAGAAGATTTAAATAGACATTTCTCCAAAGAAGACATACAGATGGCCAAAAAGCACATGAAAAGATCCTCAACATCACTAATTATCAGAGAAATGCAAATCAAAACTACAATGAGATATCATCTCACACCAGTCAGAATGGCCATCATCTAAAAGTCCTCAAACAATAAATGCTGGAGAGGGTGTGGAGAAAAGGGGACCCTCCTACACTCTTGGTGGGAATGTAAATTGGTACAACCACTATGGAGAACCGTATGGAGGTTCCTCAAGAAACTAAAAACAGAGCTACCATATGATCCAGCAATCCCATTCCTGGGCATATATCCAGAGAAAACCATAACCTGAAAAGATGCATGCACCCTAATGTTCACTGCAGCACTATCTACAATAGCCAAGACATGGAAGCAACCTAAATGTCCACTGACAGAGGAATGGATAAAGAAGATGTGGTACATATATACAATGGAATAGTACTCAGTCATAAAAAAGAGTGAAATAATGCCATCTGCAGCAACATGGATGGACCTAAAGATTATCATACTAAGTGAGGTAAGTCAGACAGAGAAAGATAAATATCATATGATATCACTCATATGTGGAATCTAATTTTTTAAAATGATGTAAATGAACTTATTTACAAAACAGAAACAGACTTACAGATATCCTAAACAAACTTATGGTTACTAAAGAGGAAATATGGTGGGGAGGGATAAATCAGGAGCTTGGGATGAACATACACACACTACTATGTATAAGATAGATAACCAACAAGGGCCTACTGTATAGCACAGGGAACTCTACTCAATATTCTGTGATAACCTGTATGAGAAAAGTATCTAAAAGAGAGTGGATATATGTATATGTATAACTGAATCACTGCTGTACACCTGAAACTAACACAATATTGTAAATCAACTATATTCCAATAAAATTAAAATTTAAAATAAATAAATACACACACACACACACACACACACAAAATTTCAAGAGGTCAGAAATAACAAAAACATTTTTGAAGAACAAGTTAGGAAAACTTGCTCTAACAGATATCAAGACTCATTATAAGGCTCAAGTAAATAAAACAGCATGGTATTAGTCCAGTGACAGCTCAGAAACAAGCCACATTGGTATGGGCAGTCATATGACAAAAGTGGCACCATCAGTAAAGACATGGCAGCTTTTTAAGTAAGTGGTGCTGGGAAAAATGGATATCCATGTGAGTAAAATAAAATCAGACTCATTCATACAATCTACTAAAATCAACTGGAAAAGACCAAAATGAAAATAGTAAAACTATAAATTTTTGGAAAATAATAAACATATCCATATGACCTTAGAATGGCAAAAGATCTCTTAAATAAAATACAAACAAAATTGCCCATGAAGAAAGTGATTGACAAATTCTTCCACATAACATTAGGAACAGCTGCTTATCTAAAGAACTATAAAGAAAACTGCAATCATACAGAGAGATATTTGCAATATATAAACACAAAAAGAAACTGTTATCTAGAATATAAAAACTCATAGATTTTTAAAAACAATACAGTAGAAAATTGGGCAAAAGTTTTAATTACCAAAGTGACCAAAAAAAAAAAAAAAATAGTTCAAATGGAAAATAAACGTAAAATATGATTCTCAATTTTATTAGTAATCAGGGTCACACAAATTTCTACAACCATTATATATATATATTAGACTAACAGAAATTTTTGAAGTTTAATTATACTAGTATTGATAAAGTTGTGGCAATGGGAACTCTCATGTACTGCTGGAAAACTCTCTGACATTGTATAATTGAAGATTTATATTCCCTTTGACTCAACAATTTCACATCTAGAGGAACTGGTACCTATGTGCCCTAGAAAACAAGTACAAAATGTTCATAGCTGGAAATACACCAAGTGTATCCCAACACTAGGATACATAAAAACTGTGGTATATCCATATAATTAAATACTATACATTAATGAAAATGAATGTACTATAGCAAACATAATATTGAGATACAGAAGCTAGGCAAAAAGAAGTATACAATTCCATTCAAATAGAGTTTTTCAAAAAAACGGCTAAACTAAAACGTAGTTCTTAAGAGATGCACTGAAGGTGTTAAAATACCCTTTCTTCTAGATTTATGACAAAAGACCACAGAATGGATATGTCAAGTCAAAGAGAGATATGTCTGTGCCTAGAGAGGGATAAAAGGGTTGGGAGTCCCAGGGAGCTGGCTAACTTCTATTTCTTCACCTCAGCGGTACACAGTACTCACCCCAGAACTATTTGTTCACATGACAAATATTTGTTTTATAGTTTTTTCTATATACATACTATATAAAAACAAAGCAACAACAAAAGAAACCAAGATCACTATTTTTTTTGGTAATATCCTATGTTCTTGCTCACTGAAATCTTGAGTTTTCATTCTGTTATACCAAATAGCTGTGATACAATTTCTTATATTTTATAAATTATATTTTTCCCACTTAAATGTGTTCCCTGTATTATTGAACTTCATTCTCTGGAAAATATGAGACTTCTCATCATGTTTATTTATACTGTAACAATAAATTTATACATACCAAGAAAAATACAGAATATACAGATTGGCAGTCTTCACCACCCCTACCTTCCAAAGCTAGTTAAGACAAAAATCTGACCTGACATGGACAAGAACAATAACTTGAATATACAAAAGAGATATTAGGTTTTTTTCTACCTACCAATACAGGAAAATATGTAAATGACAATGTCACACATGATTTGTACAGATATTAGATAGACTGCAAAGGTATACAAAAGGCCTAGAGCAATTGAACAAGAGTGAATACTCAAAATATTATTCTTTCACATAGGTTTCCAAAATTATACCAAAAACATTATTATCCAGAGGCTGTAAGAAAGCTTATGATTTCAAATTAATAGCTCTAGATGCTGGATTTTTATCCATTTTTAAAATGTCAGTCCTACACCCTATAAAACGTAATTATATTCAATGCCATAGTATGGGCTCAACCCCATACATTTAAAAATAAGAATTAAAAACAGTTTTAATGGGCACATTACAAAATCACTGAAGTAGTAATACTTTTAAAACAAATTTTCATGAAGCTTTATTAGTCTGACATTCCTCTGTGCCTAGAATCTGTCTTCTCAATTCTATTTTGAGACTTTTGGTCATTTCTCTGATAGCAATGCCAGTAAAGCCACCAGTTGTCATTAATCTCAGTTCTAAGAAAGAGTAAATCATTCTCACCAGCAATTAAACAGTAAATGCATTAAAATAAGACCAATTAAAGCTAAGTCTAGACATTCACCACATAGTTATGAGACAGGTTTGTCATAATCATTTCAACTTTAATTGGAAATTTCCTTAATAATTCTTTCCAACTGAAGCAAAACTGAAGATGTTTTTGTGGGAGTACCCAGATTCAGTAGAGTTTAAATTGAAATGCTCCATCAGGAATTTCAGTTGTATGTCTGCAAAGCTTCCCTATACCATTAATTTGTATGTCCAAGACTGGTTCCAAGCTTTGTTTGCCAATAATCCACCATACACAACACACTCTGAAGTTTGTAATTATATCAGTTCTCTTTCACATTTCCAAACTTTTAATACATTGCCTTGCAAAGGTAAAGAGAACTCATAGCCAATGGCCATATGTGATTTTTCTCCTTTTGGTAGTCAGTATTATACAGAAGACTGATTTTCAAGGTGTTTTTAATAATATGGGCCTTCGTGGGAATAAAAATGTCTGAGATCTTGCTGTGATCTTTACAAATGTATCAGTTACTGTTTCATATGTTATTTCCTATGAAACATAAGCCTATGAATGTATGGACGAATTTAGGTAATTTTCAAAGGAACTGTGAATAATTTTTAAATTAATTTCTAAAGCTTTTGTTGTTGTTATTCTTCTTGTTGTTGCCCAGTTAATTTATGCCACAGTTGATTCACCAAAAAGCACTTCCACTCTAAAGAAAGAGAGAAATAATGCAGCCCTGTACCTAATGACTTTTCGGCAACAGCAAGTTCCATTTCTTCCATTCACTGATATAACAACGGTTTTTCTAAGAAAGGTAATAAAGGGACAGAAAAGCTGTAAATAGAGATGAACACTCCCAATTTTGCTGGCAGGGGAAAGAGATTAGGGTTGGGGAGAGGGAGGTTTATGGAGCAAAAGGAACCCTCCCTGAAAACCCAAGCAAACACAAACATGTTCTTAGGTGTAGCACGTGAATCAGAACGTGAAATGCCATGTTTTGACTTATTGCCATTAATAAGATATTTTCCAAAAAAGACAATTATCATGGGGAATCACTTTGAGAATTTGCCCTGTGTTTTGTGCTAATGAAGCAATGTAGAGGGAGCACAATGCCTTGCTACGGGTACAGAACAGACACAGGTATCCCCCCAACTCCAATCAGGGTTGAGGCAAAATCCAACAGGTGTTTAACCTTACGGGTCAATCTAGTGACTTAAAAATATACTATCCAGCAATTACACAGGAACTACATCAATTATAAATGGACCATGGGTGTCTGATCTGGATCCCTGAATGAGCATCAGAAGGTTCACAAACAACTTAAATCGTAAGCAAAATACCACGTATGAGTATATATATGTATATTCTCTTCCTAGTTAGTTGTGTGTGTGTATATATACACACACACAACTAACTAGGAAGAGAATCCAGACTTTTTAAATGTATAAGGTCTTGCAGAATGTTTAATGTATTTGACGTTTACATGTCATTTGGTTCTGCATCCCATCAGAATAACCAGTATCCATGTAGACAGAAGAAAATATTTCATTAGGGTTATGTAACTAAACATTTAAGCCTTTTCATTTTAGTTCAAAAAAATGTTTGAGAGAATTTTGTTTCATCTAACTATATCAAGCACCGTAAAGAGTGTTCTTTAAAAGTAACTAAGGAAACTATGTCTTTTTGAATTGTGATTTTGCCAACGCAAAGAAATAGATCACATGTTCATCTATTGTTGCTAACTGGTTATGGAAGTTAGAAACAGGAATACAATGATAGGGACAAAGACTTTTAACAATGGTTGAACCACACTCTACCCTCGCTCCAAGTCAGCTGTCATCCACCAGGTCCTATCATGACAGTTTAAAATGTCTTTTCTGATAGCAGCATTTAAGGGATTAACTTAAGATGAAATCCCTGTTTGCATATATACATAATAGGGAGAGAGTGGAGGTTAATAAATGTATATTTCTCATGGAATTAAAAGACAACAAATTGTTTCTACAAGAGAAAAACAGGTAAGAGAAATATATATGTGCCATGAGTATAAAAAATAACTCAATTTACTCTTGAACATTAGTGTAGGCCCCATAAAATAAGCCCTAAAAGAAATGAAGTCTGACTGAAATATTTTAGCCTACAATCAGGGGGAAAGCCACTACAAATTGAAAATATAACCTGGTACCATAATACTTCATTCCTCTATGCCCCTAGAAATGAGAGAATCTGGAATAAAATGGGTGCAAAAACATTCTAAGCTCTAACATTTTACAGCAATACGGTGTTACCAATATACTAAAGTCTAATCTATATTTGCTGAAATACAGGTCACCTTTATATATCACCATTAGCATTAAGATTGGTTGTCTTTACTTATAAAGGAAATGAATTATACACTGAATCTAAATAATTGGGAAAAATCACACTGTTTAGCCCTTGAACATACATATTTATGTATGTTTAAACAAACAGCACATATTTATTAATTGGACAAATATTGTAGATCAAGGCTCACCTTAAATCCCAGCCTACATACTCATGATTATTTTCTTTTATTCATTCAACATCATTCATTCTCTCCTGAACGCCAGCATGTGATAATGGAAAGAACTTGTTCTTTGCTGCAAGAAAGACCTGAGTTCCAATCTCAGACCACCATCTACTAACTGACCGTAAACAAGTAACTTAAGGGCTCAGCTTTTCCTCCTGCAAAATAACAGTGACAACAGCCCCTTCGTGAAGATTTAAGAAAGCTGGCTTATCAATAGAGACATGGTTTCCTTTAGCCCATCCTTCTCACTGTTCGTTAATCTTCTTATTCCAACTCTGATTTCAGATTCATGTGTGAAAAAAACTCAGAACAATGACTGACACATAATGTCACTCAGTACACAGGGAAAACTTATGGTTTGGTATAAAAATGGTCATAATAACTTATACTTGTGAATAATATCTTACTTTATGTTTCATCTTAAAAAACATAAATATCGGGCTTCCCTGGTGGCGCAGTGGTTGAGAATCTGCCTGCCAATGCAGGGGACACGGGTTTGAGCCCTGGTCTGGGAGGATCCCACATGCCGCAGAGCAACTGGGCCCGTGAGCCACAGCTACTGAGCCTGCGCGTCTGGAGCCTGTGCTCCGCAACAAGAGAGGCCGCGATAGTGAGAGGCCCGCGCACCGCAATGAAGAGTGGCCCCCGCTCGCCGCAACTGGAGAAAGCCCTCGCACAGAAACGAAGACCCAACACAGCCAAAAATAAATTAATTAATTAAAAAAAAAACACACACACAAAAAACACATAAATATCTAAAAATTATACCTGGGGTCTCAAGAATGGAATTCAATTGATTCTATTTGATATTTAAGAGTTAACAATGCAAATCAAAGTTAAACCACATCTCTGTTAACTTTTAGACTTTTTCACTCTAATCTGCTATGATCCCAATGGAAGATCTGACTCATCTTTTTTTTTTTTTAACATCTGTATGGGAGTATAATTGCTTTACAATGGTGTGTTAATTTCTGCTTTATAACAAAGTGAATCAGCTATACATATACATACATCCCTATATCTCCTGCCTCTTGCGTCTCCCTCCCACCCTCCCTACTCCACCCCTCTAGGTGGTCACAAAGCACAGAGCTGATCTCCCTGTTCTATGTGGCTGCTTCATACTAGCTATCTATTTTACATTTGGTAGTGTATATATGTCAGTGCCACTCTCTCACTTCATCCCAGCTTACACTTCCCCCGCCCCGTGTCCTCAAGTCCATTTTCTACGTCTGCGTCTTTATTACTGTCTTGCTCCTGGTTCTTCAAAACCTTTTTTTTTTTTTTTTAGATTCCATATATACGTGTCAGCATACAGTATTTGTTTTTCCCCTCTGACTTACTTCACTCTGTATGACAGACTCTAACTCCATCCACCTCACTACAAATAACTCAATTTCGTTTCTTTTTATGGCTAATATTCCATTGTATATATGTGCCACGTCTTCTTTTATCCATTCATCTGTCGATGGACACTTAGGATGCTTCCGTGTCCTGGCTATTGTAAATAGAGCTGCAATGAACATTGTGGTACATGACTCTTTTTGAATTATGCTTTTCTCAGGGTATTTGCCAGGTAGTGGGACTGCTGGGTCGTATGGTAGTTCTATTTTTAGCTTTTTAAGGAACCTCCATACTGTTCTCCATAGTGGCTGTATCAATTTACAGTCCCACCAACAGTGCGAGAGGGTTCCCTTTTCTCCACACCCTCTCCAGCATTTATTGTTTGTACATTTTTTGATGATGGCCATTCTGACCAGTGTGAGGTAATGCCTCATTGTAGTTTTGACTGGCATTTCTATAATGATTAGTGATGTTGAGCATCCTTTCATCTGTTTTTTGGCAATCTGTATATCTTCTTTGGAGAAATGTCTATTTAGGTCTTCTGCCCATTTGTGGATTGCGTTGTTTGGTTTTGGACATTGAGCTGCACGAGCTGCTTGTATATTCTGGAGATTAATCCTTTGTCAGTTGTTACGTTTACAAATATTTTCTCCCATTCTGGGGGTTGTCTTTTCATCTTGTTTATGGTTTCCTTTGCTGTGCAAAAGCTTTTAAGTTTCATTAGGTCCCATTTGTTTATTTTTATTTTTATTTCCATTTCTCTAAAAAGGGATCTTGCTGTGATTTATGTCATAGAGTGTTCTCCCAATGTTTTCCTCTAAGAGTTTTATAGTGTCTGGCCTTACATTTAGGTCTTTAATCCATTTTGAGTTTATTTTTGTGTATGGTGTTAGGGAGTGTTCTAATTTCATTCTTCTACATATAGCTGTCCAGTTTTCCCAGCACCACTTATTGAAGAGGCTGTCTTTTCTCCACTGTATATGTTTGCCTCCTTTATTAAAAATAAGGTGACCATATGTGGGTGGGTTTATCTCTGGGTTTTCTACCTATTCCACTGATCTATACTTCTGTTTTTGTGCCCATACCATACTGTCTTGATTACTGTAACTTTGCAGTATAGTGTGAAGTCAGGGAGCCTGATGCCTCCAGCTCCGTTTTTCTTTCTCAAGATTGCTTTGGCTATTCGGGGTCTTTTGTGTTTCCATACAAATTGTGAAAGTTTTTATTCTAGTTCTGTGAAAAATGCCATTGGTAATTTCACAGGGATTGCACTGAATCTGTAGATTGCTTTGGGTAGTATAGTCATTTTCACAATGTTGATTCCTCCAATCCAAGAACATGGTATATCTCTCCATCTATTTGTATCATCTTTAATTTCTTTCATTAGTGTCTTATAGTTTTATGCATACAGGTCTTTTGTCTCCTTAGGTAGGTTTATTCCTACGTATTTTATTCTTTTTGTTGCAATGGTAAATGGCAGTGTTTCCTTAATTTCTCTATCAGATTGTTCATCATAAGTGTATAGGAATGCAAGAGATTTCTGTGCATTAATTTTGCATCCTGCTACTTTACCAAATTCATTGATTAGCTCTAGTAGTTTTCTGGTAGCATCTTTAGGATTCTCTACGTATAGTATCATGTCATCTGCAAACAGTGACAGCTTTACTTCTTCTTTTCCAATTTGGATTCCCTTTCTTTTTCTTCTCTGATTGCTGTGGCTAAAACTTCCAAAACTATGTTGAATAACACTGGTAAGAGTGGGCAACCTTGTCTTGTTCCTGATCTTAGTGGAAATGGTTTCAGTTTTTCACCACTGAGACCAATGCTGGCTGTGGGTTTGTCATATATGGCCTTTATTATGTTAAGTTTCCCCTATGTCTACTTTCTGGAGGGTTTTTATGAGAAACGGGTGTTGAATTTTTTCAAAAGCCTTTTCTGCATCTACTGAGATGATCCTATGGTTTTTCTCCTTCAACTTGTTAATATAGTGTATCACATTGACTGATTTGTGTATATTGAAGAATCCTTGCATTCCTGGGATAAACCCCACTTGATCATAGTGTATGATCCTTTTAATGTGCTGTTGGATTCTGCTTGCTAGTATTTTGCTGAGGATTTTGCATCTATGTTCATCAGTGATACTGGCCTGTAGTCTTCTTTCCTTGTGACATCTTTGTCTGGTTTTGGTATCAGGGTGATGGTGGCCTTGTAGAATGAGTTTGGGAGTGTTCCTCCCTCTGCTATATTTTGGAAGAGTTTGAGAAGGATAGGTGTTAGCTCTTCTCTAAATGTTTGATAGAATTTGCCTGTGAAGCCATCTGGTCCTGGGCTTTTGTTTGTTGGAAGGTTTTTAATCACAGTTTCAATTTCAGTGCTTGTGATGGGTCTGTTCATATTTTCTATTTCTTCCTGGTTCAGTTTTGGCAGGTTGTGCATTTCTAAGAATTTGTCCATTTCTTCCAGGTTGTCCATTTTATTGGCATAGGATTGCTTGTAGTAATCTCTCATGATCGTTTGTATTTCTGCAGTGTCAGTTGTTACTTCTCCTTTTTCATTTCTAATTCTATTGATTTGAGTGTTCTCCCTTTTCTTCTTGATGAGTCTGGCTAATGGTTTATCAATTTTGTTTATCTTCTCAAAGAACCAGCTTTTAGTGTTACTGATCTTTGCTATCGTTTCCTTCATTTCTTTTTCATTTATTTCTGATCTGATCTTTATGATTTCTTTCCTTCTGCTAACTTTGGGGGTTTTTTGGTTCTTCTTTCTCTAATTGCTTTAGGTGTAAGGTTAGGTTGTTTATTTGAGATGTTTCTTGTTTCTTCAGGTAGGATTGTATTGCTATAAACTTCCCTCTTAGAACTGCTTTTGCTGCATCCCATAGGTTTTGGGTCGTCGTGTTTTCATTGTCATTTGTTTCTAGGTATTTTTTGATTTCCTGTTTGATTTCTTCAGTGATGTCTTGGTTATTTAGTCGTGTATTGTTTAGCCTCCATGTGTTTGTATTTTTTACAGATTTTTTCCTGTAATTGATATCTAGTCTCATAGCATTGTGGTTGGAAAAGATACTTGATACAATTTCAGTTTTCTTAAATCTATCAAGGCTTGATTTTGAACCCAAGATATTATCTATCCTGGAGAATGTTCCACGAGGACTTGAGAAGAAAGTGTATTCTGTTGTTTTTGGATGGAATGTCCTATAAATATCAATTAAGTCCATCTTGTTTAATGTATCATTTAAAGCTTGTGTTTTCTTACTTACTTTCATTTTGGATGATCTGTCCATTGGTGAAAGTGGGGTGTTAGAGTTCCCTACTATGACTGTGTCACTGTCACTTTCCCTTTTATGGCTGTTAGCATTTGCCTTACGTATTGAGGTGCTCCTATGTTGCGTGCATAAATATTTACAATTGTTATATCTTCTTCTTGGATCGATCCCTTGATCATTATGTAGTGTCCTTGTCCCTTGTAATAGTCTTTATTTTAAAGTCTATTTTTTCTGATATGAGAATGGCTACTCCACCTTTCTTTTGATTTCCATTTGCATGGAATATCTTTTTCCACCTCCTCATTTTCAGTCTGCATGTCTCCCTAGGTCTGAAGTGGGTCTCTTGTAGACAGCATATATACAGGTCTTGTTTTTGTATCCATTCAGTCAGTCTGCGTCTTTTGGTTGGAGCATTTAATCCATTTACATTTAAGGTAGTTATCAATATGTATGTTCCTATTACCATTTTCTTAATTGTTTTGGGTTTGTTGTTGTAGGTGTTTTCCTTCTCTTGTGTTTCCTGCCTCGAGAAGTTCCTTTAGCATTTGTTGTAAATCTGGTTTGGTAGTGTGAATTCTCTCAACTTTTGCTTGTCTTTAAAGGTTTTAATTTCTCCATCGAATCTGAATGAGATCCTTGCTGTGTAGAGTAACCTTGGTTGCAGGTTTTTCCCTTTCATCACTTTATATATGACCTGCCACTCCCTTCTGGCTTACAGAGTTTCTGCTGAGACATCAGCTGTTAACCTTATGGGGAGTCCCTTATCTGTAATTTGTTGTTTTTCCCTTGCTGCTTATAATATTTTTTCTTTGTATTTAATTTTTGATAGTTTGATTAATATGTGTCTTGGCGTGTTTCTCATTGGATTTAACCTCTATGGAACTCTCTGCGCTTTCTGGACTTGATTATTTCCTTTCCCATATTAAGGAAGTTTTCAACTATAATCCTTTCAAATATTTTCTCAGTCCCTTTCTTTTTCTCTTCTTCTCCTGGGACCCCTATAATTCAAATGTTGGTGCATTTAATGTTGTCCCAGAGGTCTCTGAGACTGTCTTCAATTCTTTCCATTCTTTTTTCTTTATTCTGCTCTGCGATAGTTATTTCCACTATTTTATGTTCCAGATCACTTACCCATTTTTCTGCCTTACTTATTCTGCTATTGATTCCTTCTAGAGAATTTTTAATTTCATTTATGATGTTGTTCATCATTGTTGGTTTGCTCTTTAGTTCTTCTAGGTCCTTGTTAAACGTTTCTTATATTTTCTCCATTCTATTTCCGAGATTTTGGATCATCTTTACTATCATTACTCTGAATTCTTTTTCAGGTATACTGCCTACTTCCTCTTCATTTGTTTGGTCTGGTGGGTTTTTACCTTGCTCCTTCACCTGCTGTGTGTTTCTCTGTCTTCTCATTTTGCTTAACTTACTGTGTTTGGGGTCTCCTTTTTGCAGGCTACACGTTCGTAGTTCCCGTTGTTTTTGGTGTCTGTCCCCAGTGGCTAAGTTTGCTTCAGTGGGTTGTGTAGGCTTTTTGGTGGAGGGGACTAGTGCCTGTGTTCTGGTGGATGAGGCTGGATTTTGTCTTTCTCGTGGGCAGGACCACGTCTGATTGGGTGTTTTGGGGTGTCTGTGACCTTATTATGATTTTGGGCAGCCTCTCTGCTAATGGGTGGGGTTGTGTTCCTGTCTTACTAGTTGTTTGGCATAGGGTGTCCAGCACTGTAGCTTGCTGGTCTTTGAGTGGAGCTGAGTCTTAGTGTTGAGATGGAGATGTCTGGGAGAGCTTATGCTGTTTGATATTATGTGGAGCCGGGAGGTCTCTGGTGGACCAATGTCCTGATCTCGGCTCTCCCACCCTAGTGGCACAGGCCTGACACCGGCCAGAGCACCAAGACCCTGTCAGCCACACAGCTCAGAAGAAAAGGAAGATAAAAAGAAAGAAAGAAAGAAAAAAATAAAATAATTAAAATCAAAAATTAAAAATAAAAAAAGAAAAGAAAGAAAGAACAGAGCAACCAAAGCAAAAAACAAATCCACCAATGATAACAAGCACTAAAAACTATACTAAAAAAAAAACAAACAATAAAACGGACAGAACCCTAGGAAAAATGGTAAAAGCAAAGCTATACAGACAAAATGACACAAAGAAGCATACACACACAAAAAGAGATAAAGGAAAAATACATACATATATCTATATATAAAAAAATAGGAAGAGAGCAACCAAATCAATAAACAAATCTACCAATGATAATAAACACTGAATACAAAACTAAGATAAACATAAGACCAGAAACAAATTAGATGCAGAAAGCAAACCCCAAGTCTACAGTTATTCCCAAAATCCACCACCTCAATTTCGGGTTGATTTGTTGTCTATTCAGGTATTCCAGAGATGCAGGTACATCAAGTTGATTGTGGAGATTTAATCCCCTGCTCCTGAGGCTGCTGGGAGCGATTTCCCTTTCTCTTCTTTGTTCACACAGTTCCTGGGGTTCAGCTTTGGATTTGGCCCCACCTCTCCATGTAGGTCACCAGAGGACATCTGTTCCCTGCCCAGACAGGATGGGGTTAAAATAGCAGCCGATTAGGGGGCTCTGGCTCACTCAGGCTGGGGGGAGGGAGGGGTACGGAATGCAGGGTGAACCTGCGGCAGCAGAGGCCGGTGTGATGTTGCACCAGCCTGAAGCATGCTGTGTGTTCTCCCGGGGAAGCTGTCCCTGGATCACGGGACTCTGGCAGTGGTGGGCTGCACAGGCTCCTGGGAGGGGAGGTGTGGAGAGTGACCTGTGCTTGCACACAGGCTTCTTGGTGGTTGCAGCAGCGGCCTTAGCATCTCATGCCCGTCTCTGGCGTCCGCGCTGAAAGCCGCGGCTCGCACCGTCTCTGGATCTCGTTTATGTGATGCTCTGAATCCCCTCTCCTCGCGCACCCCGAAACAACAGCCTCCTGCCTCTTCAGCAGGTCCAGACTTTTTCCCAGACTCCCTCCCAGCTAGCTGTGGCACACTAGCCCCCTTCAGCCTGTGTTCACGCAGCCAACCCCAGTCCTCTCCCTGGGATCTGACTTCCAAAGCCCGAGCCTCACCTCCCAGACTCCACCCGCCCCGGCAGGTGAGCAGAGAAGCCACTCAGGCTGGTGAGTGCTGGTCGGCACCAATCCTCTGTGCGGGAATCTCTCCGTTTGCCCTCTGCACCCCTGTTGCTGCACTCTCCTCCGTGGCTCCAAAGCTTCCCCCACCCCAACCCCCTGTCTCCACCCGTGAAGGGGCTTCCTAGCGTGTGGAAACTTTTCCTCCTTCACAGCTCCCTTTTGTCTCTGTTTTTCCTTTTTTCTTTTGCCCTACCCAGGTATGTGGGGAGTTTCTTGCCTTTGAGGAAGTCTGAGGTCTGCCAGCGTTCAGTAGGTGTTCTGTAGGAGTTGTTCCACATGTAGATGTATTTCTGATGTATTTGTGGGGAGGAAGGTGATCTCCATGTCTTACTCCTCTGCCATCTTGAAGGTCTCTCCTGACTCATCTCTCATTTGCAAATTACCTCAGCAAACATGGAAGCAATTTGCAACCAATCATGCTACACATTAAAATTACACAATACCCTGTCATCTGTCATTGTCACCAAGAAGACCACTTCCTTCATACGAACTTGTTTTATGTTTTAAAACTGACTACACAGTCATCCAACACATTAAGAAGAAAGCCTCTTAAAACAATTGGCTCTAAGAGTGGTAATACAGTGAAAAATTCAATATGTGAAAGATTATGTCCTCTTAATTTATGTCCTAAACATTTTAATTGGTTTGACTAAACACTAATTATCAAAGCTTCAACCTTGTCTTTGCCAAAATTCTTTCATTATTAATGTACTCATTACAGTAACACTCTGCAGGTCCCTACAAACAAATTGTTGGAAAACGCTAAATCAAGAGCACACCTGAAGACAAATGAAAACAGGGCCTAAGAAGGGGGCTTTTCCCATTCACATCTCATCTTTTCAGACTTGACTTGATTCTTCAATTCCTAGAGAATTGGAGGTCATATGGGTATTAACCTGGACTCTAGGACTGCAAATGATAGAAATCCAAGCTAACCAGTTTATGTACAAGAGTAAACAGTGGATGGCATCTTACCACTGTAATTGAGATCGTGTACCATGGTTTCTTATTTTGGCTCCACCCTTTTTTAGTTGTGCCATCTCTGGTGAGCCAATTAAGCTTTTCCTTCCTTGGCTCCTATAAAATGGGGACAGAAATAAAAACTATCTCCTGGAACTTTAAGGAAAATGGAATCATTTAATACGTGTAAAGCCTTAGAAAATTGCGTGGCACATGATAAACGTTCAATAATTTTTTTTAAGAGCAGAAATGAACCTAATTTTAGAGACAACTGGAACCAGAGGATGAATGCCATCGGGATTCACTTATTCTATTTTCTTTCTTTCTACATTTCAATATTTCCCAACTTCAGACAAAGAGCTTAGCAACCAGTCTGAAAGAGCCTTCTTTCCTCCAATCAATATAAACTATTTCAGAGGAGGACTCCGATTGGCCCAGTTTAGATGATGTGCCAATATCTGGACTAGCCACTTTGACTGCAGGTGGGGTTCTATGATTAGTGTGGCAAGTAGCCCAGTTTATACCTGTTGTCTCAGCATAATGACCAATAGTGCACATTCCACTCTCTAAACTATCCCAATTTCCATAACATTATTTATGCAGTATTCTTGCCAAAATGTTTTATCTGAAGCTAATTATAAGGAAACATTAGAACTATGTAGACTGTGGGACATTCTATTACAATCATAATAGATGCTTCAAAAATGTCAGTGTTGTAAAAGATTTTTTTTTAATAAGATTGAAACTAGAAAACCCAATGAAATGTATGATCATAGAGAGTGGGGGAACACCTATAAAGAACATTTCTGGGAACAACTGGATATGATGGCAATACTGTGTTTATGTAGAAGAATAATATCCTTTGCTCTGTGATATACACACCAAAGGATTTAATGGGAAAATGTCATAATGTCTGCATCTTGCTTTCAAATGATTCGGAAAGAAAAAAAAAAAAAAGGCTACATCAAAAGAGAGATACAGGGCTTCCCTGGTGGCGCAGTGGTTGAGAGTCTGCCTGCCAATGCAGGGGACACGGGTTCGAGCCCTGGTCTGGGAAGATCCCACATGCCGCGGAGCAACTAGGCCCGTGAGCCACAACGACTGAGCCTGCGCATCTGGAGCCTGTGCTCCGCAACAAGAGAGGCCGCGATAGTGAGAGGCCCGCGCACCGCGATGAAGAGTGGCCCCCACTTGCCGCAACTAGAGAAAGCCCTCGCACAGAAACGAAGACCCAACACAGCCATAAATAAATAAATAAATAAATAAATATTTTTTTAAAAAAGGAAAAAAAAAAAGAGAGATACAGAGCAAATGTCACAAAATGTTAACAAATTACTGAATCTAGATAATTCAACAGATTATATTCACTGTATTATTCTTTTTGAAAAATTCTAAAATTTTTCAAAATAAAAAGTCAGGAGAAAAATGACCCTATGTGAGTAGTTATATGGTCATCCTATGTATGACTGGACCACTTGCACCAATTACTGCTTGACAGGGAAGCAAACTTGTTTTACAAATGGCTAGTTCCTTTCAGAACAAGTGTCTAAAATATCAGGAAGAAGAGCAAATTCCAAAGGAATTTGAAACCAAGGAAGAATCATTGTGCGTCAGGCAGCTACCCAGTTTATGTACTGTAACACACAAATTATCTCTAGTCCAAATACTGTGATTCTTGAATTCCATTTATGAGAAATAATAAGCCAAACCATTGTTCTTTTAGCAAAGGAAATGCCTCTTTCTCAATTGCTTCCCTGAAATGCCACCTAATGGTCTTTACATGTACCTAATGCCCTTTACATGTACCTAATGGTTAGGAAAACTTCAATAAGCGAGGATTAGGAATTCTTTCAATCACGGTTCCCAAAGCTAGGTCCCATCCAATCTGAAAACTCTTGACAGTTATGATTATTGCTACTATTTCTCTAGCACCCCCTCTTCCCCTCATCAAAGCATAGAAGAACCTGCAAATTTTCCTGTCACAAAGCTTTTTTTTCTACTGGATAAACTTTTAAAGAACATTCACCATTTTTTATTCCATAATCACATAAGGTATTTGAGAAGTAAGGCCATAAATAGAGATCTGAGTTTGAATCCCAAGTCCACCATTCCTAAGATGTCACTTCGGGCAAGTTACTTTACATCTCCGAGACTCAGTTTCATCATTGGTAAAATGAGAACAATCACATCTGTCTTGCAGGATGGTTGTAAGTGTTGGAAACAAATAAGGTAAAATATATAATAGTTGCTTTCTGTCAACAGGAACAAGGATGACAATGATGGCACAGCTCCTGCCCTCAGGGACCTCACTGTCTAGTAACCACTGTCTCCCCTCACCCATGTCACTGCTTGTCTCAATCAATTAGAACTTTTGTCCAAACAAGTGAATGCTCCTCTATATCAGCAGGTGCAACATAGAAATACAGGCTTTTTGATGTCTGAGGCAACCTAACTGCATACCATCTTATTTTCATTTGCACCTTGTTTTGTTTTTTAAACATTACCGTGATCCAGATTCATTCCAGTGCATCAAGTTCTAAAGGGCATTTCTTCCCTTTCAGACCTTTCCAGGTGAAGTATTACCTTCCCTTTGCACAAAAAGAATTGGCATTCTCTTAACTTATTTTAGATTTTTCCCATCACTAGATGTGTCTAAATGTTTTCGTGAATAAGTAGGACCTTGTTACAGAGTAATGCGTCATCAATAAAACAGAAGACACAGCTGGTGAATTATCTGGTGCAAATCCATTTTTTCCAGATTATATGATCTTTGTTAGCAGTAAGTGTGTAATAGATGGAAAGAATGTAGTTAAGCCACTTGGTAGGAGGTTTGGATTCACAAAATTAGAAGAAAATGATTTTGGTTAAGAAATTAAGAAAGCAAGACCTCAATATCAGTGTATGAAACAATTTGGAATACTACTTCGTCTTTATACCACAAATATCCTAATACATGGACAAAGTAGGAGAAAATCAATTACCAATAAATTTTGAATGATTTATGAATAAATTAACAAAAACTGAACCAATTTTAATGCACTTAGGGCCATAATATTTCAAATAAATTAGTAGGAACTCAACTATGTTAGAAAATGTCTGGAATTTAACCACTTAAGAGAGACACACATTTTATATATATTCAAGAGTGACTCTGTACATAGATAGTTGCCTATATAACATGGTTTCCGAAACCCCTAAAGGCCTACTGTAGTTTTGAATGATTTCAAATAACTAGATTCCCTTGTAAGTTTCCACTATAGTGAATCGTTTCACCTAAGGCCACTCAAAGCAGAACACAAAGTTCACACAAAGAGACAATAGCTAAAACTCCCTATACAGCTAGATATCAACTCCTCTTTTGTCTTCCCAACCCCTTAACCTCAAAAAAAAAAAAAAAATAGGAAAGAAGGGTGCTACACATGGCCATGAAGTGCTGATGAGAAGACTCTTGAGACAGCCAAATACATCTGTGCCGTTCTCCATTTGAGCCTCAAGAGAAGTTATCTGTAGAGATGCCCAAACATAGAGTAGCCTACTCAAAATATTTTCCCACTCAATTCAGTGTACCACTTACATGAGACACTGATTAGCCATATGTTAAGATAACTGGTCTCAGTTTTAGAACCTTCTCCAAAGATGAAAGTCTCAGTTTCTCCATTTGTCCAGAGACCCAATCTCTCCACTAGTATTTTCTATACTCTGAGCCCTATACAGTGTCTGACTATTTTTCCTTAGATGCAGAAAATTTTCCTCTGGCTGCTATCTCAACATCAGTTTCAGTTTCTAGCAATCTATTTCAGTTATCTATATAGATACTCGGATATCTGTTCAGTTGTCTATTCAGTTATAACCAACTGCCTCAGCATTCAGTAGCTTAAAAGAGTAACGACCATTTACTTGCTCCTGGTTCTATAACTTGGGCAGGGCTCAGCAAGGAGAGCCTCTTCTCTGCTTCACGTGATGTCAACTGGATCTCTCCTAGGACTCAAGAATCCAAGATGGCTTCACTCACATGCCTGCGACCACAGCTGAGATGCCGAAAAAGCTGGAGGCTGACCTCATCTCACTCTCTCCAGCAGGCTAGCTGCAATTCTTCACCTAGTGGCTCAGGGCTTCAAAAGAATAGCAGAGACAGCCAGGACTCTTAAGCCCAAGCCCAGAACAGGCACACTTTCAGTTCTGCCCCCTTCTGTCGGTAAAAGCAAGTTACAAAGTCAGCCACGACCCAGGGGGAGGGCAAAAAGATCCCACCTTGGACGAGAGGAGTGGCATGGCTGGGAGGAGCTACCGGTTCCTCCAGGGATGGGAGGAGCTAACGGTTGCCGTATTTGCTGTCATAAGGAACTAACTTATGATTTCATTTCCCTACATTTCAGCTAATGCTCAACATGCCATCATCTTAGATGAGGACAGAGAAGAAATTATATTCTTACTTCTTGAAGTCCTATATACAAATCATTTCTTACTTTATAACTTTCACGTAATCTGTAAGATAACCTAAGAATATTTCTACATTCTGGGTAGGTGGGAGTAAGTCCTTCAAAAACTGCACCCAACTCAAAAGAAGTCTTTCTTTCCTCATGTGCTACTACAGTTCCAAACAGTCCCAGCATTACAGTCCTCCTTTACAGTCAGGCACTGAAACAGGAATAAAAATGAGCATGTGTTACCTACACCCAAAAGCACAGTACATTATCAGTAATAAACACAATTATAGAAATGAGCTTCAAAATCACCTGCACGTAACCTTTGTAGAAAGACAGAGAAGAGACACAGATTTGAGGAGGATTAAGGAGAAGAGGGGCAAGATAAAGAGAAAAAATTAACCAACCTAACTTGAGGCAGATGCCACTTTTAAGAAAACCTCTTAGAAGGAGCAATAGGTGTGAACAGGTGAACAGTTGTGAGACATACAGTTGGCGCTCCATGTCCACAGATGGAAAACCCATGGATATGGAGGCCCCACAGTACTATGCCATTTTATATAAGGGATTTGAGCATCTGTGGATTTTGGTATTGGGAGGAGGGGGTCTGGAACCAATCCCTGGCAGGTACTGAGGGAGAACTGTGCTAAAGAGAAATTCACCTGTGGTAATTTGACCTGGGTAAATAACCCCATTTGGCTTTCAAGGTTGTTTGAGAGAAACAGTGGATGATGCTTTTGATTCGTCACATATAAACCACAATGCAACTGATTAACTATCATTTGTTAATATATTATTCTTAACCGACACCTTGTCAGTTAAGGCATGATTATATACTGACTTCCAATTTTCTGTACCCTACTACCCAGTGCAAAACTAAACCTCTGGAGTTTCCTTTGCATCCGATACAAGGATAAAAATACTTTTAATTGCCAAAATAGACACTATTTCAAAGACCAGTTTGTACTTTTTATTAGCATTTCAAGGAACGCGCAGTTGATCCTTGAACAACTTGGGGATTGGGAGCCAACTCCCACTGAGTTGATAAATCACATATAACTTGACTCACCAAAAACATAACTACTAATAGCCTAATAGCCACTACTAACTACTAATAACCATTGACTGGAAGCCTTACTAATAATTAAGAGATACAAACTTCTATGCATAAAATAAATATGAAACAAGGACATATACAGCACAGGGAAATACAGCCATTATTTTGTAATAACTTTAAATGGAATATAATCTATAAATATATTGACTATGTTGTACACCTGAGACTAATATTATAAATCATATATAATTTATTTTTTAAAATGAAAAGATAATGTGAAAAGGAAATTTGGATTTATTTACAGGCATAACAGTTCAATTCATGCATTAATAATGAAGAGACAGCAATATGATTGCTTTATGATATCCCAGTATAATAGATATAATGCTTCACAGTAGCTTAGCCTATACACTAATGAATAAACTGTTATAAAAATTTTTATGGCATACAGTATTAGTCATATTCATAATACAGTATTGGAAATATTGCTACCATTTTTTTAAAAAACACTTACCAGTGATGATAGGCTGATACACAGTTTCTCCAATTACAAGAGAGGCACACTGTACAGTAATATAATTCTTTGAAAGCACTTATGAAACAGTAAGAAAACTAACACATTACTAATTCTGTATTAAATACCACTCACCTTATGCCTATGCAAGGATAGGCTATCCACTTCAATACAGGTCTAGCACACAATGGTCTACAGGATGAATACTTAGGTGATGAAGATGATGATAATGATAATGATGACACAAGAACATCTCATACAGTTCTTGCCTTACAGTTATTAGATTTTCACAGGAAGACACTCACATACACACAACAGACAAGTTTATTAACTGAAATGGCAAGGTGATTATTTACCATTCATTAAGTGGAAGTGGATCATCACGAAGGTCTTCATCCTCATCATCTACATGTTGAGTAATCCGAGGAGGTGGAGGAGGAGGAGGGCTTGGTCCTGCTGTCTCAGAGGTGGAGGAAGGGGAAGGGGAGGCAGGCACATTCAGTGTAACTTTACAGAAATACATCATAATTTCTGGCTTTTTTTTTTTTTTGCTTTATAATTTCTCTATAAAATGTTTCTCTATGGTACCAATCCTTCATTGCACCTTATGGTTTAGTTTCAGTACCTGTATCATAGAAGGATCCATGTCGTAAAAGAAGTCAAAAGCAGTCTTGAATCATCAGAGCCCTTCCGCCAGATTGTCTAATGTCAATTTATTTTCTGGCACTGATTCTTCTGCATCTTCTTCCACATCGTCTGGCATTGGTTTGAAAGAACTCATTTCCATCAAACCATCTTCTGTTAATTCCTCTGGTGTGGTGTTTATTAGCTACTGAATTTCTCCAAGATCTCTATCTTGAAGCCCTTCACCCTCTTCCCACCTTTTCTGCCATATCCACAATCTCTTTCATGATTTCCTTGATTGGCTCTGTTGTAATCCTATGAAGTCATGCACAACATCTGGACACAGTTTTCTCCACCAGGAATTTATTGTTTCTGGCTTGATTGCTTACTCAGGTTTTTTTCATAACACCACAATGGCGTCTTCAATTGTATAATCCTTCCAGATTTTCACGATGTTCTTCTATGTGATTCCATACCATTGGCAATCCTTTCCACAGAATATCATGTGTAATTAGACTTAAAGGTCCTTATGACCCTCTGAACTAGAGGCTAAATTAGAGATGTTGTGCTGGGGGCAAGTAACCACTTGGACATCTTTGGTGTTGAACTCATGGGGCTCTAGATGGCCGGGGGCACTGTCCAGTACCTAAAAAATATCTTTAAATGGCAGTCCCTTAACTTGGCAAGGTTCTTCCTGACTTCAGGAACAAAGCATTGATGGAATCAATTTAGAAGGGTCTTGTTGTCCAGGTCTTCTTGTACAATCAAAAGACTAGCACCCCGTGTTTATTGTTTCCCTTCAAGGCTTGGGCATTAGCAGCTTTACAGATAGGGGCAGTCCTGATCATAAACCCAATGCAGCTGCACAAAATAGTAGAGTTAGCCTGTCCCTTCCTGCCTTAAATCCCAGTGCTTGTTTCTCTTCCTTACTAATAAGTGGTCCTTTGCAGTATTTTTTTTTCCAGAATAGGGCACTTTTGTCTACATTAACAACCTGTTCAGGCAGGTATCTTTTCTCCTCAATTATTTTCTTAATGGTGTCTGAGAACTCATTTGCTGCCTCTTGGTTGGCAGAAGTTGTTTCTCCTGTTATCTTGACATTTTTAAAGCCGAACATCATTCTAAAATTTTCAAGCCATCCTTTGCTATCATTAAACTCTCCACCTTTAGATCCTTCACCTTCCTTTTGCTTTAAATTGTCATATAATGACTTTGCTTTTTCTCAAATAATATTACAGTCTATAGGTATGCCTTTCTTAAAGCAATCCTGCACCCACGTAAAAGCTGCATTTTCAATATGAGACAAAATTGTATTTCACAAAAAGTCTAGGTTTTCATGTCTGCTGGTGTAGCTGCAGTGACAGTTTCATGAATTTCCTTTTCTTTTTTTTTTTTTTTTTACAGTGGTTCTTATACTGGATTCATTTATCTTGAAATGGTGGGCAACCACAGCTGCAGACCTCAATCTATGGTACATATCAAGCAATTCAACTTTTTCTTGTAATGTCATGACTTTTCTCTGCTTCTTGGGAACACCTCCAGCATAACTAGTGGTACTTTGTATGGGTCCCATGGTGTTATTCAAGGTTTACGCTATTGCACTAAACATGATGAAAAATACTCTAGAACCTCGAGAGATCACTTTTTACTGTGATACACAATCCAATGGAGAGATGAACTGCTCACATGGACATGATTAGGCTCACATGACATTTTAAGCAGATACTTGCAACTCTTAAGCTCACTGCAATAGCAGCAGGAAGTGGCTAAAAAATTAGTACAGTAGTACAGTGTGTGCTACAGTTAATTTTATGCAGTCATGATTTAATATTGTTTTTATGTTTGTTTACATTTCTCTCGACTGAAAATTGTGCCTAGTGTTTGTGTTAGTGTTTGTGTGCCTAAGTTTTGATAAATTTTAACTTTTTATATTAGATTTGTATATGTTTTATGGAAGTAAACAATAAAATAAATTAATATCTACATATATTTTAGGCATTAAGACATTTAACTTTTTCTTAATTTTTTAAAATATTTCTAGGCTACATGGTTAATCTGTGAGTTTTTTCGAAGTGTTGCAAATTTCAAAAAAGTTTTCCAATATATTTACTGAAAAAAAAAGGACTCCATGTATAAGTGAACCCACTCAGTCCGAACCTGTGCTGTTCAAGGGTCAGCTGTGTATATTAAAGTAACAATAGCCAAAATTGGGCTGAATAGACACTTAGAATAAATTTTTTAAAAAAAACTTCTTATGGATAAAACATTAATTCATGTAACAAATATCTTGTGAACAATCATTATGTGAAAGGAAACATCAGGGATCCAAAAAAGAATGGCTGTGCCTTTAAAGAGCTTAAAATGTAGCACTCTAAGATGTGAAGACAAACAGCCATAATATCAGATGCAGTGTCAAAATGCCATAGGAAAGGTAAAAGGAGGGACTTCCCTGGTGGTGCAGTGGTTGAGAATCCACCTGCCAATGCAGGGGACGTGGGTTCGAGCCCTGGTCTGGGAAGATCCCACATGCCGCGGAGCAACGAAGTCCATGAGCCACAACTACTGAGCCTGTGCTCTAGAGCTCACGAGCCACAACTACTGAGCCCACGTGCCACAACTACTGAAGCCCGTGCGCCTAGAGCCCGAGCTCTGCGACGAGAAGCCACTGCAATGAGAAGCCCATGCACCGCAACGAAGAGTAGCTCCCACTCGCCGCAACTAGAGAAAGCCCACACATAGCAATGAAGACCCAACAATGAAGACCCAATGCAGCCAAAAATAAATAAATAAATAAATTAAAAAAAAAAAGATAAAAGGAAAAACGTCAGAGACTAGAACCAAGAACAGCTTAGGGAAGAGAAGCTCTCGATCTGCACTTTGAAAGGTGGGTAGGATTTTTAGAGTGGAAAATGGGAAGAGAAGACCATTCAACATGGAGACAATGTAGAAACAATGAAAAATGTAGAACATTTTCCAGGAATAGAAAGTATAGAAAGCAGGAGAGTTTGGAAATATTTAAGGTAGATGAAAAATAGTAGAAAGCTGAAAATTGAAAAGGTAGACAGAAATGTCACTGCCACGCTAAAGATTTTGGGTTCTATTCCAGGGTCTTTAAATATCTTTGCTCAAGTACCCCCAAAGGAATTTTTTAAAACTGTATAGTTCCTTGCATAATTTTTTCTTTACAGTATTTTGTCTTAAGTTTACGTAGTGGCAAGGATGTAATCTCCAGCAATATCATAAATACTGACATTAAAAAAAAACCCTGTTACATCATTCTTTTAATGTGTCTACTGTAATTCACAATCATCCACTTAAAAATATCTGCATACACTCTTCTTAAATAATCAGAAATTCTACATTGTTTCCTTTTCTTTCTTTTTTTAAAATTTATTTATTTATTTTTGGCTGGATTGGGTCTTCGTTGCTGTGCGCAGGCTTCCTCTAGTTGTGGTGAGCGGGGGCTACTCTTCGTTGCGGTGCATGGGCTTCTCATTGCAGTGGCTTCTCTTGTTGCGGAGCACGGGCTCTAGGCGCGCGGGCTTCAGTAGTTGTGGCTCGCGGGCTCTAGAGTGCAGGCTCAGTAGTTGTGGCGCATGGGCTTAGTTTCTCCGCGGCATGTGGGATCTTCCCGAACCAGGGCTCGAACCCATATCCCCTCCATTGGCAGGCGGATTCTTAACCATTGAGCAACGAGGGAAGCCTTCTTTTTCTTTCTTGAACTCCTGCTTCCATTCCTTTCTCCCACTGAATTTTATCCTAAAATTCTCAAAAGTCTTATCGATAAAGCTTCCATATTTCTCTGATTATCAGTACCCAATTGATCAAAACAAATATTTTACAAATATTAATAAATGATGATTAAATATAAAGGTAAAAATATTGAAGTGTATCCCTTAATAAGGTGAGGCCTTTTAAAAAAAAAGCTTATTTCATGCATCAATGGATGAATATCACATTACAGAAGCAGATTTAGCATCAATTCTATTTCTATTTTTTTGCTTTTATAGATACTTCTAGATATTATATAAATAAGTACGAGAGTAAAAGGAGTTCTGTTATAAAAATATCACTCAATTCTTTGAACTCTTGAGTTATACACCAAAATCACAATGCTCTAGCATCAAAAATTATTTTTAGCTATAATCTGACAATTCTACTGGATCCACCTTAATTTTTTAAAGCAAGGAATTAGATATTATCTAATCAAGGAGAAGACGTTATTAGAGTCCAATTATCACCAATATTTTAAGTTACCCCTATTTCAACACTTCAAAAATTTCATGACTTGAGTTAACGTTTAAGATTCAGGATGACCTGTAAGGCAAGCATTTCTTTTTTCAGACGAGAAAGGGGCAGTTGTAAAAGAAGTCATAGGAAAAGAAAACCCCCAGTTTGCATCCCACCTCCAAAGATGGCAGATCAATTTGAAAAAATTGAGAATCTACAAACTGATGCTCATAAAACTATCTATGCCTGGAAACTTCTTGGGAAGTGCTTGTATATCTCCTGGGGCACATGCACCCAGTTATAAGACCGCTAGCAACAGGGGACAACAGACAGTTGTTTTGTTTTTATTTATTTTTGGTTGTGTCAGGTCTTAGCTGCGGCATGCGGGCTCTCTAGTTGAGGCGCGTGGGCTCAGTAGTTGCTGTACTCAGGCTTAGTTGCCCCGCGGCATGTGGGATCTTAGTTCCTCGACCAGGGATCAAACCCACATCCCCTGCATTGGAAGGTGGATTCTCAACCACTGGACCACCAGGGAAGTCCCAACAGACAGTTTTTGATCAAGGAAGTAATACAATTATAAGTGTGCTTTAGAAATATTAAGCTGGAAACAATATACAGATTGGATTGGGAGAAGAAACTGTTCAAAGTAAGGAGGCAAATAGAGACCTTCCTATAGATCAGGAAGTATTAAAGAGGATATGGACTAGAATATTAGCTTTGAAAAGAGTGAAAGACATTATAGAATAAGAACCAAAATGGTTTAGTAACTAAAATTTGATGTGGGAAATAAATGTATCATTTCCTTCTCTCGTTTTTTTCATTCAGTGAATAAATATTTAAGTTCTTGATATATGGCTACTGAGAAGGCAAACATAAAATGATGGGATATAGGAAGACAGTTCAGTAAAATTATTTAGGTGCTATGAGAGAATATTGGCACAGGTCTTCAGGCTGTCTCCTAAAAGCTAGAGGAAATCATCATCAGGATTGTAAGCTGGATAGATTTGAAGGGGCGAGAGTACCTCTGGAAGACTTTGAGATCTTCTTGCAGATTCCAATTCACTAGTTTGGGTTTCCCTTCTTATGTTCAATGTGATATCAAAATCGTCCATTTTTTCCTTTAAAAGGGGTGCTGGATTTGTACCTTCTTGTTCCTCTTACTACACAACTAGATTGCCTTTAATTTTGTTGAAAGCAAAGAATTTGATATTATCTGATCTGCAACGGAAGTTACCCAGTTATTAGGGTCCAATTATATACCACTATTTCAAATTGTCCCTTCTGTGGCACTTCAGAAACTTTTACAGCCTGGGGCAATGTACAAGATTCAGAAAGAATCTTAAATAGAACTGTCAACGTCTGCATTCCCTACTCAAGAAGTATAATGTATACCTATTTCCAAATATATCAAGGCCTACTTCTGTTCCCCAATGATTAAGTCTGTCATTAAGAGACTGGTCTCTCTTTTAACCTAATCTTTTGGTAAATATTATTTCTCACTGATTCCAACATGCCATCTGCACTTTCATGAGATTATTCCCCCCAACATGGACCAACACAGCTAGATTCATTCCCATTTCTGCTTATACCATCCACCCACTCATAACACACACCTAAAACTCCTCTCACCTAATGTCTAGCCCCCTTCAAACTCTACTTCTATGTGAAGTCTTCTCTGTTATTCCTACACACAATATTTTATTTTATCTTGATTCCCACTGTATTAATGTAATAAATTAACACAATTCCATTTCCATTTACTGGGTTATATAAGGTTGATCTTACTATTTCTCTTCTTTTTCAAAGGAACTTCCCTTCTCCATGTAGTCAAAGTTTTCACTGTTAAATATAAAGGGACAGAATTTTATTCCATATATTATCTTTTAGATGCATATATTCATACTCAAATCTTCTAATGTACCATGAAGTCTAAAAAAATTAAAGCATTATCTAGTTCTCTAGGAAATTACTATTAATTTTTGGAAAACCTTGGGAAAGGATTTTCTTCTATGGGGTTGAGGCATTCTTTCCCCTTCTCCCAAACCATAAAATCAAAGCAATCAACAATTAAGGACAAAACCCCTGATATTCCCACTGTCATATTCCTTATTAGCAATAAGGCGTGGCTTCATATAATCTACTTTTAAAACAGAGTAACTAAACTAGGCTTTAAAAAAATACACCAAAAAAACTCAACTTACATTAGTAATGTTTTAAAGTATAATCTTTATTATTAGTAATTAAAATTTTTACTCCAAAAGTACACTTCTCCCTCAAATTAATAAACTTTAAATAAAAGAAAATTTAAATTCATACTGGCTAGATCCAATATCTTAATGGAAATGAAGAAGACTGATACTTCAAAGTCACAGTAGTGGAAGAAATCTGATATATGAAAGAAATGACTCTTATCAGAGAGTTGAGAAAAGTTGGCCAAAGTGTCACGTCTTAGCAATCAGGTTTTTGTCGATTTTTGAATTAGATTTATAAATAAAAACATAGAACAGTAGGTTGGAAAAGTCATTCAAGCCAAACATCCAACCAATGATTAATTATCTCACTTCTCTAACATTCCTATCAAACAGACTTCCTAGCAGATGTTCAAGTACTTCTTATGATTAGAAACCCTTGGTTTCTCAAATTAGTCCATTCTGTCAGACGAAAGCTCTGAATACAAGAAATAAACTTCCTAAAGGAAGTCAAAAATCTGTCACATTTTAGCTCCATCCAGCAATTCTACCACTACCCTTTGGGGTCATAAATAATTTAATATGTTATCACCACCCTTTTCCCTTTAAATATTTTAAAATAACTTTACATCTTTACATTTTCTTCTTTTATGAGCTGAATATGTCCAGTTCCTTCCACATTATTTCACATGCCATGAATTTTAACTTTCCCACCTTCTTGGTCTCTTTCTTACCTATTAACAGCTTTTTCAAGTATGACTCTCCAAAAGAATACAACTTTATCATGTCACACCTACCAGCTGAGAATACAGCAGGAAACTCACCATCCCTCTTTTGGATGACATACTCAATGAGGATGTGACAGTGGGGTCAACAGGCCAAATAATATTGTAGGGGAAGAAAATTTTCCCTTCTACTCTTCTAGGTTCTGTGTGTGTGGTCTAAGAATTAAATTGACATAATACAGATTAACAGAAGAAAAAAAACAATTTTAATTATGTATGTATGTACAAGAACCTCTCAACGATATGAGACACCAAAGGCCACCAGATGATTGAGGCTTATACATCATCCTGAGCTAAGAAAAGGGGTAGGGGTTTGGGGCTTCAAAGGGGTGGGAGGGTAACTCATGGGAAAGGGAGAAGAGAAAATGTTTGGTAAATAAAGTTTGCCCTACCATGGAGGATAAGTCTCTCAGGTGGAGTTATCTCTGGTAATGTCAGTATCTTTCTTCCTGGCTCAGGCCCTCTTTCTAAGGTAAATTTCCTTAACAAAAGGGTAACTTCTACTCTGTTTCAGAGCTTCTCCTGTGTCTGCATTTCTCAAAATAAAACCTCAAAATAATGCTTACATCAAAGAGTCATATTTTGGGGTGACATATTCTGCTACCCTTCAATATGAGTGTTCCATGAGTAAAAATAATTTAAGAAAATGGCCTAACTTCACTGCACCTTTGCCTTCCATTTATATATGTATATATAAATATATTTAATACTCTAAAGTGTCCATCTTACCAAAAAAAGCAGAAATTTTAAATACAATTAGGACATTTACTATTAGAATTACCAATCCTGCCCAGAATTCAAAATCTTAAATTATGCTATAAAAAAGCCTATTGCTTTAAGAAAGTCAGCTCAATTTTTATAATCTAAATAGTCTGAAGCAAAAACATTTCATTATTTACACAGTCCACTCATTTATTTAACACTCTCAGAAGCTAATGAGCATAATATGAGATTAGACAGTGTTCTCCTCTTTGTGGGAAAAGTTCAAGCAAAGAAGACAAAAAAGCAAGGGTTACCCCCACGGATAGAAAGCAAAGCAACGTCTTAAGTCCAGACAAATGTTTATACCTTGACATGCTATTTTGCAATATTTCAAGGAAAAAAAATGTTCAACAGAAAACAAAACTATTTCTTTTTTTGTTTAAGTTCTTCCTTATTAGGAAACCATTAAAATGGAAGTCATATTTGCTAAATTCCTAGAAGAGATGAGTCATTATCTAGAGCAGAAGTAGTGAGGTGTTAAAGGCTCTTGCACAGATCTTAAATGTAGACAACCGCCAAACCGTGTTTCTCTCATTGCTTATGAAATGGTCAAGATTTTAAAAGTCAAAGGAAGACTGTCAGGCAGAAAGCCTGGAAGAATCAAGTAAAGTCTGGAAGAATGAGCCTCCAGTCTCTAACATTTTAAATATTTTCATTTCTCAAAAAAAAAAAAATTCTCATATGGTTTAGGCTGTCCTTTCTTTATGGTCTTAAATAAATCCCTTAATTGTCCACAACTAAATTCTCTCCATTCAAACCGTCTAGGTATCCAAAACACCCTGAGAATAAATATGATACAGAGTTCTTTAGTTCCTTAGAGGCAAGTAAAATTTGAAATCAGAATACTACTATTGTCCCTATATTTGCTATATATTTTAAATAATCCCTGTAAAGGAATTTGTGAATAGAGATGCTATGGTTTGAATATCCATGTCCTCCCTCAAAATTCGAATGTTAAATCCTAATGCCCAATGTGATAGTATTAGGAGGTGGGACATTTGGGAGGTGATTAGGTCTTAAGGACAGGGCCCTCATGAATGGGATTGATGCCCTTATAAAAGAGACTCTAGAGAGATCCCCAGTCCTCTTCCACCATGTGTGGATACAATGAGAGGTCTGTGACGTAGAAAAGGGCCCACATCTGACCTTGCTGGAATCCTGAACTCAGACTTCCAGCCTCCAAAACTGTTGAGATAACTTTGTTTTTTATAAGACACCTAGTTATAGTATTTTGTTATAACAGCCTGAAAGGATTAAGACAAGAGATTTATTAGAAACATGTTGAGGTAAAGTCCTCTACAGTGAATAAAACAGTATTTAGAGGAGAATTAGGCCCATTTCTTACTGCCAACCAAGTTTAGTGAGTTATAAAATTTCGGAGCTAAGTGTTTCATTTGCTGAGTAGGCGACATTGTCTGCTGTCCTAATAATTACTGATAATGAATATACATTCTTACGTTTAGAGGGTGAAGTGGAAGAGGAGACACATGGCCACCAAGATAATCAATACCAATGGCCAAATAAACCTTCAGAGGTGTCACAAAGGACTATGAGAAAATTATAACACGTATCTCCATGAGCAAGCCTACTGGGGAGGCTGAAAATATTTTATAGTTTGACCTATAAAGGGGTTCTTCATCTGTAAAAGGAAGAGGTAAAACAAGATGATGTATAAGCCCAGTGATTCCAAGTGCTCCAGTCTTGCTGAATTATGATGTCTCCTACTGTATCCTGTTGGGTTCTATAATTTTTCAGTTAGGAAGGAGAAATGTTTCCACTTGGAGAAGGGGTTGCACGGAGGTCTACACGTGGGAAATTTATCAAGCTGTATCTTACATTTGGTGCACTTCACTCTATGTAAGTTACATCTCAATAAGGAAGGGAAAAAATGCACCTATAAGTTGATCTTGTCTCAGTGGCTCTAAAATCCACTTCTGCTTTGGAGTTAAGTCCTTCAGTTATTATAATGGTCAGGAGTCCTCTGTGGGTCCCTCCACAGCTTTTATGCACCAATGACATTCATGTTAAGACCCTGTAACACTCTTGAGCAGACATGTCCCTCCCTGTTTAATCAAAGGTAGGAAAACCAGGGCTAACATTTGATTTACAAGGGAGCAGAAAACTTGTAACTTGTATTATATCAAAAGATTTCTGTGCCCAAAAGTTCTTTCCATCAACCTGACAGAATCCTAGGAATGTCCACTCAATCAAACCTTTTGAGTAAATGGATTGAAGTATTTAACAAAAACATAATTTTTTTCACGTTTTCTAATGTCACCTAAAAAGGCTTTGAAGGGATGGAACACAGAGCAAATGTTTATTTGGTGTGTTTCAAAAACCCAGAGTATGGCTACTACCCAGGAAGGATAGACCCAAATATCATATCAGGATGTTGTCTGATGGCAGGAATGGGGAAACTGGTGGCATGAGATGGAGAGATCTCTCAACTGGAGAGATTGTTCAAGTATTAACAGTGCCACCACCCCATCCCCTCACCACCGGAGACAGATGCTGGAAATCTGAGTGTGGGAAGCATGCAGAAAGGCAGGGGAAAGGGGACAAAAACTACCTTCCAAAAATTAATCAGCCCTAATGCAGAAGAAACCACATGGGAATAATGAACGGGGAAACTTGGTTTCAGTCCCAAATCTGTCACTATGTAGCTGTGTAGTTATCACTTAATTTCTCCCATTCACCATTTCTTCATCTGTAAAAGGAAGAGGTAAAACAAGATGATGTATAAGCCCAGTGATTCCAAGTGCTCCAGTCTTGCTGAATTATAATGTCTCCTACTGTATCCTGTTGGGTTCTATAATTTTTCAGTTAGGAAGGAGAAATGTTTCCACTTGGAGCAGGAGGTTGTCATTGTTTATTTTCATGTCTACCGTAGCAACATTGAAACATGCCAGGATCACAGAAATGTCTGGCTCTCACCGCAGTGTCCTCTTGCTGGCATGCTTTCCAAAAAAGCAGACTTGACACAATAAAATACAAAATCATGGGGAATTCCTACATCTAGCCTAAGATAATGCATCACTATCAGCATTTGAGTTTGGACTCTGTTAGTATTTTTGCTCATAGTACCTATTTCCCCCCAGGCTTTTGTGTTGGAATTCGTAGGTAATTGTCCCCAGGAGACAGTCACTGGATTTCACTGAAGGTGTATACTCTTAAAAGTTAAAATTATGAACATTATTCTATTTCAGGGGGGGAAACCTGCTGACAGAGCTAAAGCTGCACAGCTAGCAAAAGCCCAAAGATTTTAAATGTGAGTTCTTTTCTGGACATTTCAAAGCAATACCTCAAAAAAGCAATCTCTAATGGGTTGAACTGTGGTTTGCAACATTAGAATGACGTCAATGAGTCTGTCAATGATGATAACATCCAATGACTTATAGGATGCAAAGTGTTGCAGACCCATGGATGTGAAAGTCCTGACACATTATCAAGGATCTTGCACTATCAAGATAACTCAGATAACTCAAGATAACTCAGTCAGCATTGATCCCACTCAGAAAACAAGTTTCCAAGACAGGGTCAGGACCTTAGGGACTGTGGCAACCATCGAATCATGGACAGATTAAGTATTATGGGTCTAATTCATTTGGCAACTACTACCTCTGGGAGGGCTCACTATCCATCTACTGTTGCCCCCACAAACATCTGCCCAACCCCTGGACTGGAGTGGAGAGAGGTGGGAGAGAAGGGATATAGGAGAGGAGGTTTAAAATAAAAATTGTGGCTGCGGATGTAGGATCCAGAGAGAAAAATTCTCTCAGGTACCTTCATCCTGACCCTGCTGTTATAAATATGCTCCATGAAATTCTACCAGAAAAAGAAAAAGAGGTAAAGAGGGATCTGGATCAAGATGGTAGAGTAGCAAGATCCTGAGCTCACCTCCTCCCACGGACACACCAAAACTGCAACTACATACAGAACAGCTGTTTCTGAGAATGACCTGATGACTAGAAGAAGAGACTTTCTACAACTAAGGATGTAAAGAAAAGGCCACATCAAGAGGGGTAGGAGGGGTAGAGATGTGATCCAGGCAGAACCCACACCCACAGTATGGTGACCTACAAGCAGGAAGGATGTCACAATCGTGAAGTTATCCCATGGAGAGTGAGAGGTCCAAACCTCCTTAGCCCAGGGGACCTGCACTAGGAAGACAAGTCCCCATCACATTTTGCTTTGAAAACCAACAGGGTTATGTCCAGGAGAGCCAGAGGGCTGTGGGAAACAGGCTCCACTCTAAAAGGGCTTGTCCATAAACTCACTCACTCTGAGTCCCACTCCAGATACAGCAGCTTGAAAAGTACCTGGGTCATAGGAGAAGGATCATTGGCTAATTTTAGGGTATGTGCCAGAGGGGCAGGGATCTGGTGGAACTTCCTCTAGGTATAGAAGCACTAGTGGGAGACTTTTTTCTGTTTTTTAACTCTCCGTACACCTAGCTGGCCCAGTGCTGGAGGGCACCATTTCTGCCACTCTCCATCAACCTACCTAACACTGTGCCCGGCCCCGGTATTCCCCTAAGGACCAGCCCTGCCCAAACCACCCAAGCTGGCCAGAAGCTCCGAAGTAGCTCTGCCTCAGCCCACCCAATGGGCAGCCTCTGCTGGCACCAGCACCCCTCCAAAGCAGCTCCCACTCCAAGTAGCTGGTCCTAGCTACCAGCATGCCTGTAGTAGTCATGCTGTAGGCCAGGGAATAGCCCCACCCATCAGGGCAGTAGTCACAACCCAACCACAATTGGAGGGTGCACACAACCCACACATGAAATACTCTTAGAGCACCTGGCTGTGGTGACCAGGGGGATTGAGCAACTGGACCCCATAGGACAACTTCTACATAAGGCCACTCTTTCAAGACCAGGAAATATAGCTGATATACCTAATATATATAAACAAAGACAGAGAGTTAAGCAAGGTGACGATACCAAAGAATACCTTCCCAATGAAAGAACAAGACAAAACCTCAGGAAAAAAACTAAGTGAAATGGAGACAAGCAGTTGATCAGATAAAAAATTCAAAATAATAGTCATAAAAATGCTCACCAAACTTGGGGGGAAGAATGGATGAACTCAGTGACAACTTCAACAAAGAGACAAAACCTTTTAAAAAGAAACCAATCAGAAATGAAGAATACAATAACTGAAATTTTAAAAATACACTAGAAGGGATCAATAGCATATCAGAGGATGCAGAAGAAGAGATCAGTGATTTGGGAGACAGAGCAGTGGAAATAACTCACCTGGAACAGCAAAAGAAAAAAAAAAGAATACAAAAAAATGAAGATAGTTTAAGGGATATCTGGGATATCTAGCATACTAACATTCCATCATAGAGGTCCCAGAAGGAGAAGAGATAAAGGGAAAGAAACCCTATTTGAAGAAATAATGTCTGAAAACTTCTCTAACCTGAGAAAGGAAACAGACATCCAAGTCCAAGAAGCACAGAGAGTTCCAAACAATGTGAACCAGGACAAATGATAATTAAAACGTCAAAAGTTAAAGAGAGAATCTTAAAAGCATCAACAGAAAAACAACTAGTTATGCACAAAAAGTACCCTCATAAGGCTATCAGCTGATTTTTCAGCAGAAACTTCACAGGCCAGAAGTAATTGGAATGGTATAGTCAAAGTACTGAAAGGAAAAATCTTACAACCAAGAGTACTCTAACTATTAAGGTTATCATTCAGAACTGAAGGAGAGATAAAGAGATCCCAGAAAAGCAAAAGCTAAAGGCCTTCATCACCACTAAACCAGCCTTAAAAGAAATAGTAAAGGGACTTCATTAAATGGAAAAGAAAGTCCTTAACTAGAAACAAGAAAACTATGAAAAAAAAATTTCACTGGTAAAGGCAAACATATAATAAAGAGAGTGGACCAACCACCTATAAAGCTAGTATGAAGGTTAAAAGACAAAAGTATTAAAATCATCCATATCTAAAATATTTAGATAAGTAATACACAAAATAAAAAGATGTAAAATATGACATCAAAAACATGAAACTTAGGTGGGGGGAGTAAAAATGTAGTGCTTTTAGAATGTGCTCAAACATAAGCAACCATCAACTTAAAATAGAATGCTATATACATAGGTATATTTATATATGAATTTCATGGCAACCACAGACCAAAAACATATAACAGATACACAAAAAATAAAGAGAAAGACATATAAACATAACACTAAATAATATCATCAAATCTCAAGGGAAGAGAACAAGAGAAAACGAAAGGAATGGAGAAGAACTACAAAAACAACCAGAAAACAATTAACAAAATGGCAATAAGTATATACCTGTCAACAATTACTTTAAATGTAAATGGACTAAATGCACCAGTCAAAAGACGTAAGGTGCCTGAATAGATTTTTTAAAAAGACCCATACATATGCTGCCTACAAGAGACACTTCAGATCTAAAGACACACACAAACAAAATGAAGGAATGGAAAAAGATATACAACGCAAATGCAAACAAAAAGAAAATTGAAGTAGCAATACTTATCTCAGACAAAATAGACTTTAAATCAAAGACTGTAACAAGAGACAAAGAAGGGAATTATGTAATAATAAAGGGACCAATCCAACAAGAGGATATAACACTTGTAAATATCTATGCACCCGACATAGGAGCACCTAAATACACAAAACAAATATTGACAGACGCAAAGGGAGATATTGACAGTAATATGCTATTAGTACGGGACCTTAACACTCCACTTATATCAATGGCCAGATCATCCAAACAGAAAATCAATAAGGAACCATTGGCCTTAAATGACACATTAGACCAGATGCACTAAATAAATAGATATATACAGTACTTTTGACCCAAAAATAGCAGAATACGCACTCTCTTCAAGTAGACATGAAACATTCTCCAGTATAGATCACACGTAGGCCATAAAACAAGTCTCAAAATATTTAAAACTGAAATCACATCAAGCATATTCAAACCACAACAGTACAAAATTAGAAATCAATTACAAGAAGAAAACTGGAAAAAACACACATGTGTGTAAGCTAAACAACACGCTACTATAAACAATCAACAGGTCAATGACTAAATCAGAGAGGAAATTTTTTTAAAATAATTAGAGACAAATGAAAATGCAAACACAAATTTCCAAAATCTATAGGACATGGCAAAAGCACTTCTAAGAGGGAAGTTCATAACAAGAGAGGCATACCTCAAGAAATAATAAAAATCTCAAAGAATATCATCTTACATCTTTTAAAAGGACTATTAAAAAGCCCAAAGTTAGTAGAAGGAAGGAAATAATAACTATTAGAGTGGATATAAATGAAATGGAGACAGAAGGAAAGAAAACAACAACAACAGAAAAAGATCAATGAAACTAAGTGCTGATTCTTTGAGAAGATAAACAAAATTGATAAACCTTTACCCAGATTCATCAAGAACAAAAGAGATGGAGCAAACAAATAGAATCAAAAATGAAAGAGAAGTTATAACCCATACCACAGAAATACAAAGGATCATAAGAGATTACTACAATTATATGCCAATAAAATGGGCAACCTAGGACAAATGGATGTATTTTTATAAATATACAATCTTCTAAGACTGAAACAGAAAAAAATAGAAAATTTGAACAGACTGATCACTAGTAAAGAAATTGAACCAGTAATCAAAAAAATTCCAACAAACAAAAGTTCAGGACAGGATAGCTTCACAGGTGAACTCTCAAAACACTTAAAGAGTTAACACCTATCCTCTCCATCGACTCCAAGGAAAGTGAAGAGGAAGGTAAGCTTCCAAACTCATTCTTCAAGGCCAGCATTATTCCAATACCAAAACCAGATAAAGACACTACAAAAAAAGAAAATTATAGGCCAATGTCCCTGATGAACATAGATGCAAAAACCTTCAACAAAATTTTAGCAAACTGAATTCAACAATATATAAAAAGGATCATAAGCCATGATCAAGTGGGATTTATCCCAGGGATACAAGTATGTTTCAATATCCACAATTAATCAGTGTGATACAGCATGTTATCCTTTGTTTAAAGGATAAAAATCATATGATCATCTCAATAGATGCAGAAAAAACATTTGACAAAATTCAACACCCATTTCTGATGAAAACTCAACAAAGTTGGTATAAAAGTAATATACCTCAGCATAATACAGGCCAAATATAACAAATTCACAGTTAACATAATACTCAGGTGAAAACCTGAAAGTTTCTCCTCCAAGATCTAGAACAATCTTAGAAGGGTGCCCACTATGGACACTTTTATTCAACATAGTATTAGAAGTCCTAGCCAGGACAACCAGACAATTAAAAAAAAGAGAGAGAGAGAGAGAGAGGGAGAGAGAAAAGGAATCCAAATTGGAAAGGAAGAAGTAAAACTGTCATTATTTGCTGATGACCTGATATTACATATGGGAAACCCTAAAGACTCCACCAAAAGAAACCTATTAGCACTAATAAATGCATTCAATAAAGTCGTAGGATACAAAATCAGTATACAGAACTCTGTTGCATTTCTATACACTAATAACAAACTATCAAAGAAATAAAGAAAACAATCCCATTTACAACTGCATCAAAAAGAATAAAATACCTAGGACGAAATTTAACTAAGGAGGTGAAAGCCCTGTTCTCTGAAAACTATAAGACACTGACGAAAGAAACTGAGGATAACATAAATAAATAGAAATATAAACAAGCAGGGGAGACCTTCAAGATGGTGGAGGAATAAGATGTGGAGATCACCTTTCTCCCCAAAAATACATCAAATATACATCTACATGTGGAACAACTCCTACAGAACACCTACTGAATGCTGGCAGATGACCTCAGACCTCCCAAAAGGCAAGAAAATCCCCACATACCTGGGTAGGGCAAAAGAAAAAAGAAAAAACAGAGACAAAAGAATAGGGACAGGACCTGCACCTCTGGGAGGGAGCTGTGGAGGAGGAAAAGTTTCCACACACTAGGAAGCCCCTTCGCGGGCGGAGACTGCGGGTGGCGGAGGGGAAGCTTCGGAGCCACAGAGGAGAGCGCAGCAACAGGGGTGCAGAGGGCAAAGTGGAGAGATTCCCGCACAGAGGATCGGTGCCGACCAGCACTCACCAGCCTGAGACCAACCTTGTCTGCTCACCCGCCAGGGTGGGTGGGGGCTGGGAGCTGAGGCTCGGGCTTCGGAGGTCAGACCCTAGGGAGAGGACTGGGGTTGGCTGTGTGAACACAGCCTGAAGGGGCCTAGTGCACCACAGCTAGCTGGGAGGGAGTCGGAGAAAAAGTCTGGACCTGACAAAGAGGCAAGAGACCACTGTTTCAGGGTGCACGAGGAGAGGCGATTCCTTCCCCGTGTGCCCACAGGAGGCAGAGTACCACCTGCATGAGTGAGCTCCAGAGTTGGGCACAAGCCACGGCTATCAGCTCAGATCCCAGAGACAGGCATGAAACGCTAAGTCTGCTGCCACTGCCAACAAGAAGCCTGTGTGCAAGCACAGGTCACTCTCCACACCTCCCCTCCCGGGAGCCTGTGCAGCACGCCACTGCCAGGGTCTCAAGATCCAGGGACAACTTCCCCTGGAAAACACAAGTCACGCCTCAGGCTGTTGCAATGTCACGCTGGTCTGTGCCTCCACAGGCTCCTCCCACATTCCAATTATGACTACCGCATCCCTCCCTCTCCCTGACCTAAGTGAGCAAGAGAGCTCTAATCAGCCAGTGTTTAACCCCCTCTTGTCTGGGTGGGGAACAGGTGCCTGAGGGTGACCTACATGCAGAGGCGAGGCCAAAACCAAAGCTGAACCCCAGGAGCTGTGCGAACAAAGAAGAGAAAGGGAAATTTCTCTGTGCAGCCTCAGGAGCAGTGGATTAAAATCCCACAATGAACTTGATGAACCCTACATCTGTTGAATACCTGAATAGACAATGAATGTTCCCAAAACTGATGCAGTGGACTTCGGGAGCAACTGTAGACTTGGGGTTTGCTTTCTATGACTGATTTGTTTCTGATTTTTATGTTTATCTTAGTTTAGCTTTCAGTGGTTGTTATCACTGGTACCTTTGTTTATTGGTTTGGTTTCTCCTTTTTTTAAATTTATTTTATTTTACTATTTTTTATTTTTATTTTTTTTTACCTTTTTTTTCTTCCTTTTCTTCTGAGCCATGTGGCTGGCAGAGCCTTGGTGCTATGGCCAGGTGTCAGGCCTGAGTCTCTGAGGTGGAAGAGCCGAGTCCAGGACACTAACCACCAGAGACCTCCCGGCCCCACATAATATCAATCGGTGAGAGCTCTCACAGAGATCTGCATCTCAACACTAAGACCCAGCTCCACCCAACGGCCAGCAAGCTCCAGGGCTGGATGCCCCATGCTAAACAACTAGTAAGACAGGAACACAACCCTGCCCATTAGCAGAGAGGCTGCCTAAAATCATACTAAGTTCACAGACACCCCAAAACACACCACTGGACATGGCCCTGCCCACCAGAAAGACAAGATCCAGCACCACCCACCAGAACACAGGCACCAGTACCCTACACGAGGAAGCCTACACAACCCACTGAACCAACCTAACCCACTAGGAACAGACACCAAAAACAAAAGGAACTACAAACCTGCAGCCTATGAAAAGGAGACCCCAGACACAGTAAGTTAAGCGAAATGAGAAGACAGAGAAATATGCAGCAGATGAAGGAGCAAGGTAAAAACCCACCGGACCAAACAAATGCAGAGGAAACAGGCAGTCTACCTGAAAAAGAATTCAGAATAAAGATAGTAAAGATGATTCAAAATCTTGGAAATAGAATGGAGAAAATACAAGAAACGTTTAACAAGGACCTAGAAGAACTAAAGAGCAAACAAACAATGATGAACAACACAATAAATGAAATTAAAAATTCTCTAGAAGGAATCAATAGCAGAATAACTGAGGCAGAAGAATGGATAAATGACCAGGAAGATAAAACAGTAGAAATAACTATCACAGAGCAGAATAAAGAAAACAGAATGAAAAGAATTGAGGACAGTCTCAGAGACCTCTGGGACAACATTAAATGCACCAACATTCGAATTATAGGGATCCCAGAAGAAGAAGAGAAAAAGAAAGGGACTGAGAAAGTATTTGAAGAGATTATATTTGAAAACTTCCCTAATATGGGAAAGGAAATAGTCAAGTCCAGGAAGTGCAGAGAATCCCACACAGGATAAATCGAAGGAGAAACACACCAAGACACATATTAATCAAACTATCAAAAATTAAATACAAAGAAAAAATATTAAAAGCAGCAAGGGAAAAGCAACAAATAACATACAAGGGAATCCCCATAAGGTTAACAGCTGATCTTTCAGCAGAAACTCTGCAAGCCAGAAGGGAGTGGCAGGACATATTAAAAGGGATGAGAGGGGAAAACCTACAATCAAGATTACTCTACCCAGCAAGGATCTCATTCAGATTAGAAAGAGAAATTAAAACCTTTACAGACAAGCAAAAGTTAAGAGAATTCAGCACCACCAAACCAGCTTTACAACAAATGCTAAAGGAACATCTATAGGCAGGAAACACAAGAGAAGGAAGAGACCTCCAATGACAAACCCAAAACAATTAAGAAAATGGTAATAGGAATATACACATCAATAATTACCTTAAATATAATGGATTAAATGCTCCAACCAAAAGACATAGACTGGCTGAATGCATACAAAAACAAGACCCATACATATGCTGTCTACGAGAGACCCACTTCAGACCTAGGGACACATACAGACTGAAAGTGAGGGAATGGAAAAAGATATTCCATGCAAATTGAAAACAAAAGAAAGCTGCAGTAGCAATTCTCATATCAGAAAAAATCGACTTCAAAATAAAGACTATTACAAGAGACAAAGAAGGACACTACATAATGATCAAGGGATCAAACCAAGAAGAAGATATAACAATTGTAAATATTTATGCACCCAACACAGGAGCACCTCAATACATAAGGCAAATGCTAACAGCCATAAAAGGGGAAACTGACAGTAACACAACCATAGTAGGGGACTTTAACACTCCACTTTCACCAATGGACAGATCATCCAAAATGAAAATGAATAAGGAAACACAAGCTTTAAATGACACAAAAGACCATATAGATCTAATCGATATTTATAGAACCTTCCATCCAAAAGTGGCAGAATACACTTTCTTCTCAAGTGCACATGGAACATTCTCTAGGAGAGATCACATCTTGGGTCACAAATCAAGCCTTGGAAAATTTAAGAAAACTGAAATCGAATCAAGTATATTTTAGGACCACAACGCTATGAGACTGGATACCAATTATAGGAAAAAATCTGTAAAAACTACAAACACATGGAGGCTACACAATGCAACTAAATAATGAAGAGATCACTGAAGAAATCCAAGAGGAAATTTAAAAATAGCTAGAAACAAATGTCAATGAAAACATGACAACCCAAAACCTATGGGATGCAACAAAAGCAGTTCTAAGAGGGAAGTTTATAGCAACACAATCCTACCTCAAGAAACAAGAAAAATATCAAATAAACAACCTAACCTTACACCTAAAGCAATTAGAGAAAGAAGAACAATAAAAAAAAAAACCCCAAAGTTAGCAGAAGGAAAGAAATCACAAAGATCAGATCAGAAATAAATGAAAAAGAAATGAAGGGAACAAGAGCAAAGATCAATAAAACTAAAAGCTGGTTCTTTGAGAAGATAAACAAAATTGATAAACCATTAGCCAGACTCATCAAGAAAAAAAGGGAGAAGACTCAAAGCAATAGAATTAGAAATGAAAAAGGAGAAGTAACAACTGACACTGCAGAAATACAAAGGATCATGAGAGATTACTATAAGCAACTATATGCCAATAAAATGGACAACCTGGAAGAAATGGACAAATTCTTAGAAAAGCACAATTTCTGAGACTGAACCAGGAAGAAATAGATAATATGAACAGACCAATCACAAGCACTGAAATTGATTTAAAATCTTCCAACAAACAAAAGCCCAGGAGCAGATGGCTTCGCGGGTGAATTCTATCAAACATTTAGAGAAGAGCTAACACCCATCCTTCTCAAACTCTTCCAAACTACGGCAAAGGGAGGAACACTCCCAAACTCATTCTGTGAGGCCACCATCACCCTGATACCAAAACCAGACAAAGATGTCACACAAAAAGAGAAAACTACAGGCCAATATCACTGATGAACATAAATGCAAAAATCCTCAACAAAATACTAGCAAACAGAATCCAACAGCACATTAAAAGGATCATACACCATGAACAAGTGGGGTTTACACCAGGAATGCAAGGATTCTTCAGTGTACACAAATAAAGCAATGTGATATACCATATTAACAAATTGAAGAATAAAAACCATAGGATCATCTCAACAGATGCAGAAAAAGCTTTCAACAAAATTCAACACCCATTTATGATAAAAACTCTACAGAAAGTAGGCATAGAGGGAACCTACCTCAACATAATTACGGTCATATATGACAAACCCACAGCCAACATCGGTCTCAATGGGGAAAAACTGAAACCATTTCCTCTAAGATCAGGAACAAGACAAGGTTGCCCACTCTCACCACTATTATTTAACATAGTTTTGGAAGTTTTAGCCACGGCAATCAGAGAAGAAAAAGAAATAAAAGGAATCTAAATCGGAAAAGAAGAAGTAAAATTGTCATTGTTTGCAGGTGAGATGATACTATACATAGAGAAGCCTAAAGATGCTACCAGAAAACTACTAGAGCTAATCAATGAATATGGGAAAGTAGCAGGATACAAAATTAATGCACAGAAATCTCTTGCACTCCTATACACTAACGATGAAAAATCTGAAAGAGAAATTAAGGAAACCCTCCCATTTACTATTGCAACAAAAAGAATAAAATACCTAGGAATAAACCTACCTAAGGAGACAAAAGACCTGTATGCAGAAAACTATAAGACACTGATGAAAGAAATTAAAGAGGATACAAACAGATGGAGAGATATACCATGTTCTTGGATTGGAAGAATCAACATTGTGAAAATGACTATACTACCCAAAGCAACCTACAGATTCAATGCAATCCCTGTCAAACTACCAATGGCAATTTTCACAGAACTAGAACAAAAAATTTCACACTTTGTATGGAAACACAAAAGACCCCAAATAGCCAAAGCAATCTTGAGAAAGAAAAAGGGAGCTGGAGGAATCAGGCTCCCAGACTTCAGACTATACTACAAAGCTACAGTAATCAAGACAGTATGGCACTGGCACAAAAACGGAAATATAGAACAATGGAACAGGATAGAAAGCCCAGAGATAAACCCATGCACATATGATCACCTTATCTTTGATAAAGGAGGCAAGAACATACAATGGAGAAAAGACAGCCTCTTCAATAAATGGTGCTGGGAAAACTGGACAGCTACATGCAGAAGAATGAAATTAGAACACTCCCTAACACCATATACAAAAATAAAGTGGATTAAAGACCTAAATGTAAGTCCAGACACCATAAAACTCTTAGAGGAAAACAGAGGAAGAACACTCTTTGACATATGTCACAGCAAGATCCTTTTTGACCCACCTCCTAGAGCAATGGAAATAAAAACAAAAATAAACAAATGGGACCTAATGAAACTTAAAACCTTTTGCACAGCAAAGGAAACCATAAAAAAGACGAAAAGACAACCCTTAGAATGGGAGAAAATATTTGTAAATGCAGCAACTGACAAAGGATTAATCTCCAAAATATACAAGCAGCTCTTGCAGCTCAATATCAAAAAAACAAACAACCCAATCCAAAAATGGGCAGAAGACCTAAATAGACATTTCTCCAAAGAAGATATACAGATTGCCCACAAACACATGAAAGGATGCTCAACATCACTAATCATCAGAGAAATGCACATCAAAACCACAATGAGGTATCACCTCACAGTGGTCAGAATGGCCATCATCAAAAAATGTACAAACAATAAATGCTGGAGAGGGTGAGGAGAAAAGGGAACCCTCCTGCACTGTTGGTAGGAATGTAAATTGATATAGCCACCATGGAGAATAGTATGGAGGTTCCTTAAACAACTAAAAATAGAACTACCATATGACCCAGTAATCTCACTACTGTGCATATACCCTGAGAAAATCATAATTCAAAAAGAGACATGTACCACAATGTTCACTGCAGCACTATTTACAATAGCCAGGACATGGAAGCAACCTAAGTGTCCATCAACAGATGGATATGGATAAAGAAGATGTGGCACATACATACAATGGACTATTACTCAGCCATAAAAAGAAACGAAATTGAGTTATTTGTGGTGAGGTGGACGGACCTAGAGTCTGTCATACAGAGTGAAGTAAGTCAGAAAAACAAACAACGTATGCTAACACATGTATATGGAATCTAAAAAAAAAAAAAAAAAAGTGGTTTTGAAGAACCTAGGGGCAGGACAGTAATAAAGACACAGACGTAGAGAATGGACTTGAGGACACAGGGAGGGGGAAGGGTAAGCTGGGACCAAGTGCGAGAGTGGCATTGACATATATACACTACCCATAAAGAAGCCTTGGATAGCTAGTGGGAAGCAGCCGCATAGCACAGGGAGACCAGCTCAGTGCTTTGTGACCACCTAGGGGGGTGGGATAGGGAGGGTGGGAGGGAAATGCAAGAGGGAGGGGATATGGGGATATATGTATACATATAGCTGATTCACTTTGTTATACAGCAGAAATTAACACAACATTGTAAAGCAATTATACTCCAATAAAGATGTTAAAAAAAAAAAAGACAGATGGAAGAAAAAAAATACATACAAGCATACCTCAGAGACATTGAGTATTCAGTTCCACACCACCACAATAAAGTGAATAATGTAATAAAGCAAGGCACAATAATTTTTTGGTTTCCCAGGTCATGTAAAAGTTACGTTTACACTATAATGTAGTCTATTAAGGATGGAACAGCGTTATGTAAAAAAAACAAAAAAACAACAAAATAAAACCAATGTATATACCTTAATTAAAAAATACTTTATTGCTGAAAAAGGCTTACCATCATTTGAGACTTCACCAAGTTGTACTTTTTTTTTTGCTGGTGAAAGGTTTGAAATATTGTGAGAATTACGAGTGACACAGAGACACAAAGTGAGCAAATGCTGTTGGAGAAATGGTGCTGATAGACTTGCTTCGTGCCTGGTTGTCACAAATCTTCCATTTGCAAAAGATGCAATAACTGTGAAGTGCATTAAAGCAAAGTGTAATAAAACAAGGCATGTGTGTACCATGCTCATGTATTGAAAGAATTAATATTGTTAAAATGTCCATACTACCCAAAGCAGTCTACAGATTTATGCAATTCCTTTTAAAATACCAATCGTATCTTTCACAGAACTGGAACAAATGATCCTAAATTTTGTATGGAACCACAAAAGACCATGAATAGCCAAAGCAATGTTAAGAAAGACAAACAAAGCTGGATGTATCATGCTCTCTGATTTCATACTATACTACAAAGCTATACTAATCAAAACTGTGTGGTACTGGCATAAAATTAGGATGGAACAGAATAGAGAGCCCAGAAATCAACCCACGCATGTATAGTCAATTACAGAAATATACAGTGGGGAAAAGACCATCTCTTCAATAAATAATATTGAGAAAACTGGACAGCTATTATCAAAAGAATGAAACTGGACCACTTTCTTAAACCATATACAAAAATAAACTAAAAGTGGATTAAAGACTTAAATGTAAGACCTGAAACCATAAAACTCTTAGAAGAAAACATAGGCATAATCTCTTTGACGTTGATCTTAGCAATATTTTTTTGGATCTGTCGCCTCAGGCAAGGGAAACAACAGCAAAAATGTACAGATAAGACTGCATCAAAGTAACAAGATTTTACATAGCAAAAGAAATTATCAACAAAATGAAAAGGCAGCCTAGTGAATGGGAGAAGATATTTGCCAAGGATATGTCCAACAAGGGGTTAATATCCAAAATATATGAATAACTTATACAACTCAATATCCAAAAATCAAACCATCTGATTAAACAATGGGTAGAGGACCTGAATAGATATTTTTCCAAAGAAGACATACAGATGGCCAACGGACAAAGAAAAGATGCTCAGCATCTCTAACCATCAGGGAAGTGCAATTCAAAACCATAATGAGTTATCACCTCACTCCTGTCAGAATGGCTATTATCAAAAAGACAGCAAATAAGGGTTGGGGAGGATGTGGAGAAAAGGAAACCCTTGTGCACTGCTGGTGGGAATGTAAATTGGTGCAGACGCTATGGAAGAGAGTATGGAGGTTCCTCAAAAAATTAAATATACAGTTGATCCTTGAAAAGGACAGGTTTGACCTGTGCAGGTCCATTTATACACAAATTTTTTTCAATAAGTATGTATTACAGTACTACACAAAGAGGGTCAGTGCCCCTAACCCCCACTTTGTTCACGGGTGACCTGTAGAACTACTATACAATTCAGCAATTCCATTTTTGAGTATCCAAAGAAAACAAAAACACTAATTCGAAAAGATAAATGTACCTCTGTGTTCATTCCACCATTATTTACAATAGCCAAGATATGGAAGCAACCTAAGTGTCCATCGATAGACGAATGAATAAATAAGATGTGGTGTATACATATGTACACACGCAAGCACACATACAAACACACAGACAGGAATATTACTTGGCTGTAAAAAGAATGAACTCTTGCCATTTGTGATGACATGGATGGACCTAGAGGGTACTATGCTAAGTAATAAAGTCAGACAGAGAAAGAAAAACACTATATGATTTCACTTATATGTGGAATCTAAAAAACAAAACACAGAGAGATTCAAAGATACAGAGAACAAACTGGTGGTTGCCAGAGGGGAGGGGGATGGGAGGTTGAGTAAAATAGGTGAAAGGGATTAAGAAGTAAAAACTTCCAGTTATAAACTAAATAAGTCACGGGGAAGAGTAACATACAGCACAGGGACTACAGTCTGTAATACTGCAGTATCTTTGTATGGTGACAAATGGTTACTAGACTGTGGTGATCAGTTCATAATATGTATAAATGTCAAATTACTACGTTGCACACATGACACTAATATAATATTGTACATCAGCTATATTTCAAAGAAAAAAGAAAAGATAAAAAATTATATTTCAGTTGGTAGCAGCGTCTTTTTAATATTCTGTTTACCATTTTCATTTGTGTTTTCACAAAACTAAATTTTGCTGCCCAGCACACCTGCTAAAAATAAAAGCATGGTTTAATAATAAGCGTATCATTCTGATTTCTATAAATCCAGGCCTAAACAACCCTGATTTTAAATTAAAAGTTCAGTCTCCTTTTTATGTAATTTCTATAAATAGTTTGCCTAGCTAAATATGTAGGTCCTGCAGAATTGGCTAGCTTTATGAAACATTCTTTAATAAAGCAAACAATGTCTATATAAAAAGCAGATGCAATACCTTTGTAATTCAATTTTACAGTTTAAAAATATTCTACATGGAAGTGCCAAATTCTGCCCTGCAGAGACGCAGGGCTCCCAATGACGTCAATGAGAGCCACGTACCCACAAAAGAGGGCAAAACCATGCCCTGAGCACTTAAATTTAGTAATCCATTAGGCGCAGCAAGGAAGAAAAAGATCAGTTCAAATACCATCTCATCAGCATTTAAATCCGCCAATGCTAGACACTGTTTGAGACATGTTTAACCCCACAGAGCTTATAAATGTAGGAAGAAACACAGGAGCAGAAGAACGGTCACTTTTCATGCAATGACTGGCCAATTTTTTAATTGGAATTTAACGTACACTTTTATTCCCAAAGATAACTATGCCTTCATCCCCTCTGAGACCATCTTTTACCATTTTAAGATAGCTGAAGAGTCTGATTCCTGAAAGAAAATATAGAACTTGCGGTTGTATAAACAAGGAAAAAACCTCTTCCTTAAATGAATAGAAAAAGGATTTATATACAAGCTAATGACTGCTTCTGATGTAAGCCAGCACTCTGTATTAACTTCAGTAGCATAGGCAAAGGGAAGACAATGGGAAGACAAAAAGACTATAAGAGCTGCAAGATCTGAGTGATGCTTCCAGGGAAGCCGTTAATTCTCTGTGTACCTTTGGTACCCCCCTGCCTAGGCTCAAATGACTTACGGAGAGCCATGATTATCTTAACTGTATGCTGTTAAAACAGAGCAAGAATGCAGTGCCATACGAGTGTAAAAAACTTTAAGGAATTATTTGCATCACAGAAAAATAAAGTAGGAGCAGAGACATCATGTGGAGATACCCTTCAAATTCAAATACTCTATCATTAATCATGTTTCCTTGTCAGATTCTGTCATTAATGGAATTTTTCCACAGGAGAGTTAATGCCTTGACTGCTCCATGAATTTTAAACATCTTGGAGACATACAGGGTGAGTTTAATTTTAAAACAAGACTCAAGTTGGACCATCTTCACCTCAAATAAGTCTTGGTTCTTTCTAGCGTCTTCCTCTTTGGGTCAGTTTTACTTCCTGCTGCCAGAATAATCTTACTGAAGAATGTCTTCCCAATATAAACACTTTTCCTGCCTCCCCATTAACCAAAGGGCAAGTCTGAATGCCCTAACCTGACAAGGTTCTCTTTGGTCCGACCCCACTCTCTAGGAACCAATCTGAACAACTCACCACCCTCCTACAAAGTCCCTCACACTTTGCCACTTCTGTGCCTTTGTCATTTTGCTCTGTCAACAAGCCCATCTCCAGAGGTCCTTATCTAGATGACTTTCAAGGTTGGATCTGCAAACCACCTGCTCCACAATCCCTCGCTGCGAGTTAGAAGTGTAACTTTATCCCTCCCCAAACTCCCCATAGCTATGAGCTTGTACTCCCCTGACTGCAATCACTGAACTTCTCCTTTCAGTTTTAATGACTAATGTGTGATTTAGTTCTCTTCCTAGGCTATAAACACCTTATGGGCAACTTGCATATTTAATTCATACTTTTTATTATGAAATACCTAGACCAATACCTCACTAGCATTACCAGAGCCAAAGATATTTACAACTAAATATAATGTTATAATTATTGGTGAGGAAACGATCATTACAGTCAAAGTCAAAATAGAGGGAAATGTTGGCCCCATCTCTAGAGTGGTCAGAGAGCCAAGGAGAACTATTAAATGCCCTGGTGCAAGTGGCTTCTCATCTGGCAACAGCTACTAGTGAGAACTTCCTCCCTGGGATCATGTCTTGAAATGTGAAGAAATCATTCGTTGCATTATGGCTGAAGGAAGATCAAGAAAGAAGTAGCTGAGGGGCCTTTTTTGCCATCACCATCTAATCTTCCCAGTTCATCTAAATGCTGCTTGCACTGACTTGAGAAGCAGAGTAGGTTTTATAAAAGACTCCTAATAACACCATATGTTTTGAGGAGCAGAGACTTCTCTGGGTAGCAGAGGAGGAACCAGGATAGAAAGACAAGAAATAGGAAGCCTTGGCTAGATGGCTGCAAATTAAGCTGAAGGAACCACTTTTCAGAGAATACAATCAACTGAGAGGCCATTGCAGCGCCCTTAACAATTTCCAGCTGCGTAGGGCCTGATGGGCGGCCTCACCTGGGGCACTTAGGGAGGATGAGGAGGTCGAGTCCACCCCCAGAATTTCTGATGTAGAGAAACTGGCCTGGAGATGGGGTATTTGTATTTTTCACAAGTGCTCAGGACACTAGGTTGTGTAAACCAGAGATGAAGAGTCAAGTTCAGCTTAAAAGTTATTTTGCTTTTTTAATTTCATTTCCCCCATGTAGTAAAACGATGTCGTTTTATGTCAACAACTTAAAATGACCAATCACTACCATTAGGTTCATCAACGTAAGGCAATCAGAATCAACATCAGATACATACAGGATGAGAATATTTTACTAACTGTCTTATTGGTTAATCAATTATAATCTCAGGATTTTCAGGGGAGGGGATGCATATACAATGCCAGATATGAAACCCATATTACTAACAAATCATAGAAATTAATCACTAAAGTTGGAGGAGAACTTAAAAGCTACTTTATCCAATTTTTCACAAAATGCAAAATCCCCAAGCTCTCTATAACGGGAAGAGCTTGACAATCCATAAATCTGAAACATTTACTTAGTACACAGAAGAATAGCACTAGTATATTATACAAACCCAAAATATTTCCTACCAAGTTCACTCCATTTAATCTAAGAATGACAGAGGAGACAGAGAGAGAGAGAATAGAGGTATAGTATACATGTAAAACAACTTTAGACTGCTTGTTCTCTCTGCCTGAAATCCCCTTCCTTTTGCCCACATGTTGTATTTGCATTCCTTTTCTCACAAGCACGCTGTAAATCATATGACGTAAGATCTGCTTTGCTTATGTTTCTATCTCCCCACTTAGCTGATGAGTTCTTGAGGGCAGAGTGCAGGAGTCAGAGAGTGTTTATCTTTGAATTCCTGTTGCTTAGCACACTATTGCACTGGGCATCTGATTGCGTGCATGATCCTAGTAGTAATAAAAGTAATATTATTTTTGAAATACCCAACAAGAACTAGGCACTGCGCTCGCAACTTTCTAAATAGTATCTCTGATAATGACAATAATCCTGTTAAGTAGATTTTATTGAAATACATTTCACAGATGAGGGAACAGGCAGAAAGAGGATATGTAACTTGGCTAGTATCACACCACTTTTAAGTGGGGTATTTGAATTTTAACCCAGACAGAAAATATTCGACACACATGCACTTTCCACTATACCATTTAGCAGGTGCACAAAAAAATGTCAAATTGAAATATATAAAGAATAAAATAATATGAATTATATAACACAAAGTGATATGTAATGCAGTATATGAATAACTAAAACAAGTGATATAACTAGACAAAACTGACAAATCTATCCATTTTTTCTTCAGAATGAAGATTTATAAATTTGACAGCTGACCTTGAAAATCCCAAGACCATATAAAAGTGTAAAGAATAAGATTTTAAAAGAAAACCTTAAATCCTCTACCCAGACATCAGTATTTTGGTAAACATTATTTTAGTCATTTTTCTACATACATGTACATATAAACACACTCTTCACATAGATGAAATCACACAGTCCTAGCTGTGAGTAACTTACATTTTTATTCAATAATGTGGCTTAGAGGTGTTTCTATATCATTGAACCTACATCTACACCATAATTGTTAATGCCCATACAGTATTCCAATCAAAATTATTTAGCCTACTTCTTATTAGTAGATATTAATTTCTGCTCATCTTTTTATTAAGAATTTATACAAATTTTATTTTTTAAATTCTGAAAAAATGAACATTGTAAAAGATAGAGAGCATGACTACAGTGAATAACGTACTTATTCAAGAAGTATAGTCATTACTGTGTGAAGGTTCCTTGTTTTTCTTAAAATTAAAAAAAAAATTATATGATTAACCATTGGCTCTTTACCTTCACATATAAACATTTTCTTTAGTGAAAAATTATTCATATGAAAGAAGGAGAAAACCACCAGCTGAATATGGCCAAAGCGGCATGCCTTTAGACCAGATATTTTAACACACACACAGTCTCACCTTCATCTACTAGTTGAGCCTGACCTATATCTGGATTTTATTTGCTCACATAGAATTGAAGAGTAATAACATGAAGGTCAACTCCAAAAATGTTTAATATTTTGTGTTTGCATTTTCCTCAATACTTCCACCTAAAATGGTCTAAAAAGCATGCGTACATACATGTACATGCCTAAGCAGAGTGCCTTTCACCTGGAACAATTCAATAAATATTTGGGAAAAAATCAGTTACATTTCTATACACTGACAAAAAACTAAAAAAGAGAAATTTTAAAAAACAATTCAATTCACAATAGTATCAAAAACAATAAAATACTTAGGAATAAATTTAACCAAAGAGGTAAAAGATCCGTACAATGAAAACCATAAAACACTGATGAAAGAAACTGAAGACACAAATAAATGGAAAGATATTCCATGCTCATGAATTGGAAGAAGTAATAAAATGTGGACAATGCCTGAAGCAATCTACAGATTCATTGCAATCCCTATCAAAACTCCAATAACATTTTTCACATAAGTAGAAAAAAAAATCCTAAAATTTGAACAAAACCACAAAAGATCTCAAATAGCCCAAGCAATCTTGAGAAAGAAGAACAAAGCTGGAGGCATCATGTATCCTGATTTCAAACTATATTACAAAGCTATAGTAATCAAAACAGTATGGTACTGGCACAAAAACAGACACATAGGTCAATGGAACAGAATAGAGAGCCCAGAAATAAGCCCACGTATGTACTGCCAATTAATCTTTTTTTTAATACATTCATTCATTCATTCATTCATTTATTTATGGCTGCGTTGGGTCTTTGTTGCTGCTCACGGACTTTCTCAAGTTGCGGAGAGCGGGGGCTACTCTTCATTGCAGTGCGCGGGCTTCTCACCGCAATGGCTTCTCTTGTTGTGGAGCATGGGCTCTAGGCGCGCAGGCTTCAGTAGTTGTGGCATGCAGGCTCAGTAGTTGTGGCACACGGGCTTAGTTGCTCCGCGGCATGTGGGATCTTCCCAGGCCAGGGATCAAACCCATGTCCCCTGCATTGGCAGGCAGATTCTTAACCACTGCGCCACCAGGGAAGTCCCTTCCAATTAATCTTTTACAAAGGCACTAAGAATACACAAGGGGGAAGAATAGTCTCTTCAATAAATGGTGCTGGGAAAACTAGATATACAGACGCGAACGAATGAAACTGGACCCTATTTTCACAAAACATAAAAAATCAACTCAAAATGGATCAAAGACTTAAACATGAGACCTGAAATCATAAAACTCATAGAAGAAGGCATAGAGGATAAGATCCTTGACATTGGTTTTGGCAATGATTTTTTTTTTGGATTTGACACCAAAAGCAAAGGCAACAAAAGCAAAAAAAAACAAACAAACAAAAAAAACCCAGGACTACATCAAACTAAAAAGCTTCTGCATAGTAAAAGAAACAACCAATAAAATGAAAATGAAACTACATAATGAGAGAAAATACTGAAAATATATCTGAAAAGGGGTTAATATCCAAAATGTATAACGAATGCATAGAACTCAATAGCCAAAAAGCAAATAATCTGATTTAAAAATGGGCAAAGGACTTGAATAGGCATTTTCACAGAGAAGACATATAAATGGCCAATAGGTACATGAAAAGGTGCTCAACATCACTAATCATCAGGGATATGCAAGTCAAACCAACAATGAGATATCACCTCACATGTCTGTTATCAAAAAGACAAGTGATAACAACTGTTGGTAAGGATGTAGAGAAAAGGAAACACTTGTACACTATCAATGGTATAGCCACCATGGAAAACAGTATGGAGGTTCCCCAAGAAATTAAATACAGAACTACGATATGATCCAACAATCCCACTTCTGGGTATGTATCCAAAAGAAATGAAATCATTATCTCAGGTGATGTCTGTATGCCCATGTTCACTGCAGCATTATTCACAATAGCCAGGATATGGAAAAAACCTACAAGTCCTGTGATGGATGGATGGATAAGAAAATGTGGTATATATACAGTTGACCCTTGAACAACACGGGAGTTAATCTGTGTATGATTTATAGTAGGCCCTCCATATCTTCGGTTCCTCCACATTCGCAGATTCAACCAACCACAGACTGTGTAGTACAGGGGTTGTGACTAGCCCTGTGTAGTATTCACTACTGAAAAATATTCACGTATAAGTGGACCTATGCAGTTCAAACTCGCATTATTCAAGGGTCAACCACATACAATGAAATATTATCCCGCCTTAAGAAAAAAAAAAAAAAAAGGAAATCCTGTCACCACGACAGCATGGATGAACCTGAAAGACATTATGCTAACTGAAATAAACCAGACAAAGAAAGACAATATAAGTGCACCATATTACTTATATGTGGAATCTGAAAAAAAAAAAAATTCAGACTCATAGAAACAGAGTAGAATGGTGGTTGCCAAGGGCAGTAGGGGGTGGAAATAGGGAGAGGTTGGTAACAGGGTACAAACCTTCAGTTATAAGACGAATAAGGTCTGAGGAGCTAATGTATTACTACTGTTAATAATACTACATTATATGATTGAAATTCACTGAGAAAGTAGAACTTAAGCATTCTCAACAACAACAAAAAGTAACTATGTGAGGCAATGGAAGTTAACTCCATGTGAGTATCATTTCACAATATATAATACAACAAAATATCACATTTTACACTTTAAGTACATTACAGTTCTGTATGTCAATTATATCACAATAAAGCGGGAAAAATAAGTAAAACAAAAAGATATTGATAAGCTGATTTTTAAAATTATATGAAAACTTAAAGGATCTAAAATGACCAAAAATTCTTGAAAACAATCACATTAAAGAACTCACTACCTGACTTCAAGACTTATTCTAGAGCTACAGCTATTAAGACAGTGGGATATTGATGTAAAACCAGACCAGCAGTTCTAAAGAATTTTGGTCTTAGGACTCCTATATGCTCTGGCAAATTATTGGGGATCCAAACGAGCTTTTGTTTATATGGGTCATATTTATCAATATTGACCATATTCCCAACAAAACTGGGAAATTTTCAAACTTTATTTTTAATTCATTTAAAAACATTAATTATAAACCAATTTCATGTTTAAAAAATTAGTTTTATGGAAAATAAGTATTCTCCAAAACAAAGAAAAATCAGTGAGAAAATCAGCATTGTTTTACATTTTTAAGAATCTCTTTAATAGCTGACTTAGTTGAACACAGCTGGATTTTCATATCTGATTCTGTATTTAACTCTTTGCTATGTTGCTTGGGTTGAAGGAGATGAAAATCAGGCAACACACTGACACGTACTGGAATAGTGAGGAGTATTTTCACAGACTTTTCAGATTTTTACATATATTCTTTTTTGAAACTACATTAAAACTCAACTGGTAGCTTTTTAAAGTTAGTTGCAACGTAGAACCTGAAAACATTATCAATGAAGTTTTCGTGCTCCATTGGTCTGTCTTGCACTTTGAATGGATCTTCTACCCACCCATGTTTTTGTAATATCATGCTTAGGTCATTTGGAAAATATTGATTCATCAAATTCAGCACATTTTCCTAACAATGACACATTTTATTAGAAAATATCCAAAAAATCAGGTTTATTAATATCACCATCAATCTTATCAACAAAGTCTTTAAGTATTGGGAAGTGATTGAGCTTCTGGTGTCAGATACATATTCTGCAAAATTATAATGTTATCATTGGCAACAAAGATGGTCAGTTTATCTCCTTGGAATGACAGGCTTGCTTTGTTCATTTTTGAGAAAATATCTGCCAAATATTCAAATCTGAATAATCATAGTTTGTCAGTCATTCTTTCCAGTAATGATGGTGTTTCATGGAAGAAAAAAATAAAGAATTTAGTTCAGTTTGGAAATCAAACAATTGCACAAGTGTTTTTCTCCTAGACCAGAAGTCCCCAAATTATGACCAGAAGAGGCCAAATCGAGCTTTACATCTGTTGTAGTATATAAAGACTTACTGGAAGGAACACTGCCACACTCATCTGTCTCCATATTGTCTATGACTGCTTTCACGCTATCGTGCCAGAGTTGAATAGTTGCAGAATTTGGTGTGCAAAGCTGAAACTATTACTCTCTGGCCCTTTACAGAAAAAGTTGGCCAATCCTTGCTCTAGATAACCATCAGATTACAATTACATTTGGTATGTAACTGAAGTGTTTTATGCATACCTCCGATCTCATCAAATAGAAAATTTTAAAAAGACACATACTCAGACTCCCAATCTACAGATTAAGAGTTTGGGATTGACATGTACACACTGCTATATTTAAAATAGATAACCAACAAGGACCTACTGTATAACTATAGCACAGGGAACTCTGATCAATATTCTGTAATAACCTAAATGGGAAAAGAATTTTAAAAATAATAGATACATGTACATCTATAACTGAATCACTTTGCTGTACACCTGAAACTAACACAACATTGTTAATCAACTATACTCCAACATAAAATTTAAAAAAATTTTAATTAAAAAAATAAATAAAAGACACATAGGAGTCAGCTTGAATAAACTTATTAGCTTTTCTTGCTTCATTTTGGACTTCTTAAGTGTGTGGCAGTGAGGAATACAATGACGATGAGTACAGTTGGCACCACTGCCCACTTTCATACTAAGGTACAAGCAATTTTACTTACAATTGCTTTTACACCATCAGTGTAAATAGCAAACAGTATCTTAGTATCATCATGTAGTATAATATTATGAAAATAGTTTTGGCTACACAGACCCTCTGAAATGTTCTCAGGGACCCCCATGGGTCTGTAGACCATATTGTGAAAACCACTTTGATGGGCAAATAGATCAATGGAACAAAAAAGAAATTTAAGAAATATACCCACACATACAGATTAAATTGATTTTCAATAGGCAGCAAGGCAGTCAATGGAGGGGAAAAAAAGCTTTTCAACAAATTAAACTGGAATAACTAGATAAACATGCGGGAAAAAATGACCCTTGACCCTACCTCATCCCATACACAAATAATTAATTTGATGTAGAACATAAACCTAAATACTGAAGCTGGAACTATAAACTTCTAGGAGAAAAGGAGATCTTTATGACCTTGGGCTGGGCAGATGTTTTAAAGAAAACACACAAAAAAACTAACCATAAAAGAATTATCTAATTTGTCTTTTCTATGAAAATGTGCATCCAGAGGCTTCCTTTCCCTCAGACATCGTATGACACAACTGTGCAAATCAACACAATCATAATCAGGTGACCTCGGTGTGCCAGCAACTTTTACAAAATTGCCAGCCAGAGAAAAACACCATTCTTCTCCACCGTCACCACCTCACCATAGGCTGGCACATCGTAACTGATTCAGATCAGAAGCTCTTACCCCCTGACATTTAAAGTCATTGAAATTTCATCATAAAACCTTAGACCAGAATCTCCACTTCCAGTTTCAGGCAGACTGTTTTCAAGAGTAGATGAACTGCTTAGCCTGCTACACGGTGATAGTGATGCATGTGCATAAGTAACATGAGAGAGGAGATATGAGGTCACTAAAGAGGAAACTGTAAATAAAATTACCACCAGAAGTATCTTACCATGCATTAACAGCTACAGATATAAAGCAATCACATTTAGCTCCATCTCCTTCATTGACGCCAGTGGCACTGCCAGCAAAGCACAGATGCACACCACTTGAGCAGGTGCAAGGATGATTTCATGAGCTGTACAATGGCTGTTTGGAAACAGTACTGGGCTCATCCCACACTAGAACCGTACATCTGTTATGCATCCAGCCTTTCATTACGGAAAATCTTTGCATTCATTTAACCCCTTTGGTGGTGCATTCATTTAGCTGGGCTAAGTATTTCATGAATATTCATTAGTGTTCCTTATTTACATAGATACTAAGCTATTAGACACTGCAGCCAATATTCTAAACCAGAACTCAGTATTAACCATCACTCATGTTCAATCACAGTACCAAGACAATTGATGTTCATAATGACCCTAAAGTCTCACATGATTTTCGAAGACCCTTCTGTAGCAAAAGAAATAAATTCATCTCCAAATTAAATCTCAACTGAAATTTTAAATGGTAATGAGATGCCATGTCTGGACTATTAAACTGGCAAAGATTAAAAGAAATGATGACGGTATGGGGAAATGGGTCCCCTAGATACCACTTAAGGGAATGTAAACTAGTACAAACTTTTAGAGAGAACAGTTTGTCAAGATGCATTAAAACCCTTACAAATAATAATAGCTAATACTTATATGGTGCTTATAATTATAAGTCATACACTATTCCAAGTGTTCTGCATTTGTTAACGAATTAATCCTAAAAATAACCCTATAAAATAGTGATTATTAGCCCCATTTTAAAGATGAAAACACTAAGTCTCAGAGAGACTACTTTACCTGTCCAAGGTCACACAGCTGGTAAATGGCAGAACAGGAATTTGAACACAGGAAATCAGTCTTTAAGAGTCCATGAGCTTATGTGTGAACAAAGCAACTGACAAGGGATTAATCTCCAAAATATACAAACAGTTCATGCAGCTCAATATCAAAAAAAATAAACAACCCAATCAAAACATGGGTGGAAGACCTAAACAGACATTTCTCCAAAGAAGACATACAGATAGCCAAGAGGCACATGAAAAGCTGCTCAACGTCACTAATTATTAGAGAAATGCAAATCAAAACTACAGTGAGGCGTCACCTCACACCAGTTAGAATGGGCATCATCAGAAAATCTACAAACAACAAATGCTGGAGAGGGTGTGGAGAAAAGGGAACCCTCTTGCACTGTTGGTGGGAATGTAAATTGATACAGCCACTATGGAGAACAGTATGGAGGTTCCTTAAAAAACTAAAAATAGAATTACCATATGATCCAGCAATCCCACTACTGGGCATATTCCCAGAGAAAACCATAATTCAAAAAGACACATGCACCCCAATGTTCATTGCAGCACTATTTACAATAGCCAGGTCATGGAAGCAACCTAAATGTCCATCGACAGACGAATGGATAAAGAAGATGTGGTACATATATACAATGGAATATTACTCAGCCATAAAAAGGAACGAAACTGCCTCATTTGTAGAGACGTGGATGGACCTAGAGACTGTCATACTAAGTCAGAAAGAGAAAAACAAATATCATATATTAACGCATATATGTGGAATCTAGAAAAATGGTACAGATGAACCGGTTTGCAAGGCAGAAATAGAGACACATATGTAGAGAATAAATGTACGGACACCAAGGGGGGAAAGCGGGGGTGGGATGAATTGGGAGATTGGGATTGACACATATACACTAATATGTATAAAACAGATAACTAATGAGAACCTGCTGTATAGCACAGGGAACTCCACTTCTCTGTACAGTAGAAACTAACACAACATTGTAAAACGACTATACCCCAATTTAAAAAATAAAAAAGAAAGTCAAGACAGAAAAAACAAAAACAAAACAACAAAAAAATAAATCCTTTGCCCAATTTTTAATTGGGTTATTTCTCTTGGTATTATCAAGTTGAAAGAGTTCTTTATAAATTCCTTGTTTTGTTAAAAAAGAAAAAAGAGTCCATGAGCTTAATAGCTACCTTAGATTGCATTACACTGCATCTCAAAATGTGTAGACCTTCAAGCTCAAATGTCTCTTCTAGGAATTTATTCTAAATAAATGAAAAAATATATGTACAAAAATGTGTCTACAGGGATTACAGCATTTTTAAAACTAAAAAAATCACCAATGAACTACATATTCCATTGTAAAGATTATGGCATATCCATGTGGCAAATTGTTGTAACACCATTTTTAAAAGTTAATCTTAATAAAATGGAAAATTATTATGCACAGTAAGACCCTGTGCTGGCATTTCCCAGCCCCTACACTCTGTGCCCTGAGAGGTTAACCCTATGGACTGTGTCACCTGGGCCCCCTACGAGGCTGGATTCCAGCTGTGTTCTGCCAACAAGATGTACTAACAGAAGACTAGAACGGAAGGAGATAAAGAAGAGATGCAGGTGAGTTTATTTCTTTTTTCCATTATCGCTCTGCACTTGTGGCAGTGGTTGCATCCCTTCTGGATTACAGCTGCTGGTGAGAAGTCCGTCCTCCAGAACGCTAGCTTTCACTGGGCTCCAACAACATTCTTTTCTCCCCAGAGGCTCTCAGACTAGGGTGGTAATAGGTCACCAGTGTTAGTTTCCAAGTGGCTCAACCTCCCTTGTACCCATACCCACACTTACATAAATCATCCCTTCCTTGTGGTCTCTTCCATAGAACCATGTGAGTAGAATTGTTGCCAACAGAGACCCTAACTGTGAGGGATGGGGAGTGGGGTGGGAGATATATTTTAGCTTAGAAAACATCTGATAGAATATACAAGAAAGTGCTGCCAGTATTTACCATTGGGTAGTGAGATTATGAGTTATTTATTTGAACCTTTATTTATAGGCATCGAAGAAAGAGAGGACTTTATTCACCTCCTGGTTCAAAAACTTACTGTATTGAAAACATTGAACAAATCACCTTATGCCATGTAGTCATTTATAAAGTAAAAATAATAATATCCACCTCTTTGGGTTTTTATGGATATTAAATAAGATAGTCCATATAAAGGCCTAAGTATACAGTAGGTGCTTATAGGATGCCTTGTTTTTAATAACTTCCTAATATATGATTATTTGTGTGGTGAAACTGTATAACATATGATAAAAGTACGTATCAAAAAACGCTGAAAATTATCAAAGGCCATGTAAATGTATATTTTCAAGTTGTATAATGAAAAAAAAAACTTCCATACATAGTAAATAGTGATCTGAAATATTTTTGTTAAATTTTTGAAATGACTATACATCTACTCATTAAATTCTAATATAGAATACAGGTGTGCAATGAAAGGAACAGAAAGCCACTTGCAAAGCCAAGAGCTAGCTCCAAAGAAAAGTAAACAGAATTTTCCAGAAACTAGTACGTTCTTGATGGATATTAGCTTTGAAGACTGTCACACTGAAGGTAAAAAGCACATTCCAAAGCATCCTCGAGACACAATCCCTCTTTTGACAATAAATAAATTTTAATTTCATTTTGGAGCTTTTCACAGCCAGACTTGCAAGCCATTCATCTTATAGCTCACGTATGACTCAGAGTATTCATTACAACACTCCCTCCCACCCCAATCAACACTGGGTGACTTAAAGATCGGCATCATTCAATCCAAAAAGGCCAACTGTTTAAATGGTAACCTTTTTCACTGCTCTCTCCGCAAAATGAGCCACTGGATAAAATAATCAAAAATTTCACAATAAAAACAAATAAAAGTAATGAGAATTCCTCCAAGCTGAAGGTTTGAAAGGAGCCAACACCACTGAAATGTCTGAAGCCAGGCAGGGGCTAAGGAGTTCACGAGCTCATTCATTATGGGAAACTGAAGGAAATGTGGTCAGATCTGCTGTCAGCTTAAAGAATATCGCTGCAGCTTTGCAAAAATGACGTATGTTCCCATTCAAACATACCAAAAGCTATTGAACTTAATTTCCTTTTTAAACATGTACTTTGCTATCCTCAGTTGCTGATGGGTGAGGAAATGCTTTAACCCACAGGGCATTTTTGGTTCACTGACAAATGTATTCACAAGCAGCAGACTGTTCCTACAAATGTGTTTTCTATGTGTAAGATTTCAAGTAGATTCCAGCCTTTCAAAGGTCTTGTCTCTCTTCATCCGTTTTCCTCTTAAGAATCCAGCCATCTTCCCACCCTACCACCTCCCTCCTCATCATGTGTCAATTTTGTGTTACTCTCCTAACATCTTCTATAATTATTATCTTGATCACTGAAATCGAGTCACATCATTGGTCTCCTTGAATCTTTTCATGTGTGTGCCTTGATTTGTACAGCCCTTTTTAGTCTAACAAGGTGCAACTGATTTGTTACACTGGCTTGACTTTCCTCTGAAACACCAACCAAACTCAGCCCCATAGCAGGACACCCGGCTTCAGTACCCAGGACCTTCAGACTTCACTTAACTCACTGTTGTGGGAACTTCTCATCCAAAAAATAAAAGTCGTAAGTTGCCTCTGAGCTGATTCTGAATAAAGCTTTGAGGGAAAAATAAAAATCAGCTCTACCCTTGTATCTGGCAATTGGTAAAGATTAAATACTTCAAAATTTGCAGGGAAAGATGGGGAGACTGATTTGCATTCTTATTTCCTGCATTTTTTCCTTGCTTAATATCAGTGGAAATAAGGTAAGTTAATGCAGAAAATTCCCATGCATGCTGAAACATATAGAACAAACTTCTGTGTACATTTAAAGACACATACACAATGTTTGTGTGCATTATAACAACTTCATTACAAACTACCAGAGAAGATAACATAGTTCAGCATGTAGCAGTTCAACGGCTTATAAGTAACTAAATGTCAGTTGGATTGAACCATTCTTCTCTAATTTTCTCTTAATGTGCTTTGTAGACTATCAGGATAAAGAAGTTATAGGACAGGATATGAATATAATTTGATAAATTCTAATTATTGCTGTCATGACTAATCGCCTTTCCTCCAGTTGTATAAGCTGATTCAGAGCTAGTTTCTGTTACTTCTAAATTGCATTTAGTAATATGGCACATAACTCCAACAAGAGGCCAGACACATAACTCTAGGCCTAGAAAAAAATGTAAGATTTGGTTACTTGTGCTAGAGGAGAATTTTTCTAAAAGTTGTAAGCTATACTATATAAATTCAGCTTTCTTCAGTTCCTGATGGAAAAGTAAAAACTTAAACTCCAAGGCACACTGATAAAAGGATTACTTTTTTTTACCATCATTGCTCCCTCCCTATAATACTAGGTTGCATTAAGCCAAAAAGAAATATTGACTATCTAGTGTAAATTCACTTCTTCCCTTGTGTGATATTTGCTTAGATCACGCTCACATCCTGCCGCCATTACCTCTCCCTCTCAGCTGTTTAACCAGATTTTAAATGACTTGGGAGAGTGTAATATCACAGATAGAAAGTGCTCACCTATTTACTCAGTGAATGAATGAATGACGTGAGTGCAAATTATTAAATACAGGAAAATTAGGGCGGATGCAATTTAATACTTCACACAAGCAATCCAAGCAACTCAATTCCCATATAAACACTGCTATTCTTTCACACTCAATTCTCAGTTATTAAAACACAGCTTACTCTCTCTCTTTCTCTCTCTCTCGATCCCTCTCTTTTTAATCACAATGGTTTAAAAACTCTCCTAGAGAAACTTACTCTAATTATTTTCTGTTTTTTATCTGGTATGTCTAAATTTGTTGTTACCACTTTTGCAGTTCCATTATCCTAAGGGCTAAGTTGAAAACAGAAGAAAAAAAAAAGGACACAAGGTTTTAGCTGCCTTTACTATCTCTGCTTCCAAATGATCCTATATATTCTTTATTCCCTGGAAGCTCCAACCCACACAGGCTTTAGACTCATAGAGCTGCTGAGAAAGTGAATACATGACACAGTCAAAAATTCTTGTTCATTGTGAAAAGCTTTCTATTGTGCTATGTATTACTACGGTTCTGTTTTTAACTTCGGATTGCATTGAAAATCATCTAAAAACCCTATAGTTTTGTTTTGTTTTTTTTTTGTCTATCACTGGCAAGTATCTTATAGAGAGCTGGTTGTTACATGAAGATAGAACTATAAAAGGTGGGAACAAGCTTCAAAAAGCTGGTGGTGAATCTATGTACATATTCAAGCACTAAAAGCGATGCCCTCCTGCTCTTGTGTCTAGGCCATCTCACTTCCCTTCAGATTCTGATGTTCTCTCTCACTGGCTAAGGCCACCCTGTCTCAGGGCGACCCCAGGCCAGCAGCCTAGACAAGCCACACTCCAAGCACATGGCCAAATGCTTTCAGTTATTATGCCTTTGATTCCTATGGGGATGCAGATGTGTCCTTTTTTTCCATAAGGATGATAAATTCCAAAAATTCAATTCTGGGAGTAAAGGAAAATAGTGTCTGGCTTTGCTACAATATTCTTTAGGCTTACCTGGTACAGAAAACAGAACTCTCCAGAAGCCTCCAGTCTAGCCTGGCAGAATCCTACAATGCTGCCCAACGACCAAGTTGATAATATCGATAGTTATTTGCCTTGCCTTTTTGGGAACAAATTTCCCTCAGGAACTCATACAAAAATGGTAAGCTATGGAATGTTCCCCTGGCCCATCATGATCATAACGCTGTATTAATATTATTTCTTGAAACAATCTCAGTGATCATGACCAACAATAATACAGAGATCATATGTTATGACCTGTACTTAAGTTAGTATTACCCTATCAGTTTCTAATCCTGTCACTGCCAGATACTAATACTGTTCAAGATAATGGAAAATAGACTATTGATGAATAGTGTATTAACAAAGTAATCTTCTAATCCCATACCTTGTTCTGAAAGTGTTATCACTAGGATGAGGAAGCTAAAACACAAAACTCAGAAAAAAATTTTTTTGGTAGTTTTTAGTACAAATATATCTTTTTTCACTTCTTATGGAAACTGCCACTTATCTCTTAATGCTGACAAATTTGAACATTACTATAGGGCCATTTGACAACTTCTAGAACTTTAAAAGCTTTTGCAAAAGTCACCATTCCAAACATCAGAGTATAACAACTGGACACACTTTTCTCAGATTGCCTAAGTAATATTTATTGATATCACAGGGAACTATATTCAATATCTTGTAATAACCTATAATGGGAAAAGTATATATTTATACACACGTATATATATATATCTGAATCACTTTGCTGTACACTTGAAACTAACACAACATTGTTAATTAACTATACTTCAATTTTAAAATATTTATTGAAGAGTTCCTATGTGCCAGTTACTGTTCTAAGCATTTTACATGTATTAGCTTATTTCTTCCTCACAGCAAACAAATGATGTTCTAAATATGAGTGAAATAAGGCAAAGAGAGTTTCAGTAAGTCAGATCTCAAGCAGTAAAAGGTAGAAGGAAAATTCATATCCAGGTAGTCTGGCTCCAGAAGCCCTACTCATAACCACTGTGATCTACCTCACAAAATTAACCAAAACAAAGTTTTGTTCGCCAAATGTATATGCTAGGTAAGAGAATATTTATGTCATCAATAAAGTTACAATTTAGTTGGGGGAAAAAATACAAGTCATGAGTGATTCAAAATGAGGCTCAACATAATTAAAATGTCCTTGAAAAGAAAACTATCCATTTGATTGCTGTTGTTTACTGTTAATAAGGTTATATATGCTGTATACCATTTAGTAATGTTTTATAAAGTATTTGAAAAAGCTTATAAGAACATTTATGTAAATAATTACATAATAAAAATTAGAGAAAATACCAAAGTAGAAGCTTAAGAAAGACACAAATAACACAAACCATATGATACTTTGCATGTTTTTTAAGTTTATGACAAATGAAATTCCTGGTAGTCAAAAAAAGAAAAATTACCACTTACATGACTCCCACTATCCATAAAGAGAAAACATACCACCTTCAAAAAAAGGTCAAGGGGCTTCCCTAGTGGTGCAGTGGTTGAGAATCTGCCTGCCAATGCAGGGGACATGGGTTCGAGCCCTGGTCTGGGAAAATCCCACATGCCGCGGAGCAACTGGGCCCGTGAGCCACAACTACTGAGCCTGCGCGTCTGGAGCCTGTGCTCCGCAACAAGAGAGGCCGCGATAGTGAGAGGCCCGCACACCGCAATGAAGAGTGGCCCCTGCTCGCCGCCACTAGAGAAAGCCCTAGCACAGAAACGAAGACCCAACACAGCCAAAAATAAATAAATAAATTTTTTTTTTAAAAAAAGGTCAAGATTTCCACAGGCTCCTACAACTCAAGTAATTTTATGTAATTTGGGATGTTTTTTATTCTGCTTCAGAAAATTACAGAATCCTTAATGAAAGAAGTAGAGTTTGGTAGGATTTCAGAAGGCAAAAGAAGTATGGGCAAAACTGTTTTAGGCAGAGTGAAAGAAGTACAATAGCATGAAAGCATGAAATACTTTTTTGTGTTTGAGAAATGGTGAATAGACTGACACGTTTGCAGTAGCATCTCCTAAAGCGTCTTCCGTGGAATGCTCACCAATGACAAAAAAAAAAAAAAAAAAATTGGTTTCCACTGTAAAACTAAGTTGAAGAAATGCTGGGTTAAAAAGCTAATAACTGAAGGTTGCTTTTTGAGGCTATGATGAAATAGCTGTACCAGACTAACCTACTTCAAAAGTAAAAGCAGGGCTTCCCTGGTGGTGCAGTGGTTAGGAATCCGCCTGCCAGTGCAGGAGACACGGGTTCGAGCTCTGGTCCGGGAAGATCCCACATGCCATGGAGCAACTAAGCCTGTGCACCACAACTACTGAGCCTGCGCTCTGGAGCCCAAGAGCCACAACTACTGAAGTCCACACACCTAGAGCCCGTGCTCTTCAACAAGAGAAGCCACCCCAATGAGAAGCCCGTGCACCGCAATGAAGAGTAGCCCCTGCTCGCCGCAAATAGAGGAAGCCCGTGCACAGAAACAAAGACCCAAGCAGCCAAAAATTAATTAATTAAATTAAAAAATAAAAAAGTGAAAGCAAAACAAAAAGCAAACATAATGCATATAAAGCTCCTTGAAGGTACTGGAAAGCAACCTAAGCAACCAGAACCTAAGGGGCAAACCTCCTAAGTGAAAATAAGTAAATAGAGGTGAGTCCTACCTAAGCCTACTGCTTTGTCCTTCTGGGGCATTTGCCAATTCACAGTTCAAAGCATAGAATGCAAACAAAAAGCAGTGGCTTAGAACCTGTGTCTTTGTCGCTAGAGGTCTCAACAGAAATCGTGGAATATTTATCAGGACTTTCTTTATAGACAGACCCTGTAACTCAAATTTACTCCAATTCTCTTAATAAGACACACTAACTTTATTTTTCTTCAAATGGTCTAAATTTCTACTTGCCTTTTTATTTATTTTTTTACAGTGTGTTAGTTTCTGCTTTATAACAAAGTTACTACCTGCCTTTTTAATATCTCAGCAGCTTATTTCTGATTGTTTGTTCAGCAACTTACCCAGTACACTGAAGAGTCAGCAAATCACTTGAGGTGGAAATTGCACCAAGAATTTGGGGGTCACTACTGCATGGTGCCCTATTCTTCAGGATCTTGGGCTCTCAAGTCCTGGCTCTCATGGAGAGAGCCACGAGAACTGTTTTTGAGAGCCACGAGAACTATCCCTGAACTGTTGTTTTTGTTTCTCCAGTCTAGTGACAAAGACACAAGTTCTAAGTCACTGCTTTATGTTTGCATTCTATGCTTTGAACTGTGAATTGGCAAATACCCCAGAAGGACAAAGCAGCAGGCTTAGGTAGGGCTCACCTCTATTTACTTATTTTCACTTAGGAGGTTTGCCCCTTAGGTTCTGGTTGCTTAGGTTGCTTTCCAGTACCTTCAAGGAGCTTTATATGCATTATGTTTGCATTTTGTTTTGCTTTTACTTTTTTATTTTTTAATTTAATTAATTAATTAATTTTTGGCTGCTTGGGTCTTCGTTTCTGTGCACGGGCTTCCTCTATTTGCGGCGAGCAGGGGCTACTCTTCATTGCGGTGCACGTGCTTCTCATTGGGGTGGCTTCTCTTGTTGAGGAGCATGGGCTCTAGGTGCGTGGGCTTCAGTAGTTGTGGCTCTTGGGATCTAGAGCACAGGCTCAATAGTTGTGGTGCACAGGCTTAGTTGCTCCATGGCATGTGGGATCTTCCCGGACCAGGGCTCGAACCCATGTCCCCTGCACTGGCAGGTGGATTCCTAACCACTGCACCACCAGGGAAGCCCTGCTTCTACTTTTGAAGTAGGTTAGTCTGGTATAGCTATTTCATCATAGCCCAAAAAAGCAACCTCCAGTTACTAGATAAGGGCAAAACTGAAACTGGGACTCAACTGAATCAAGGTGATCTTCTTTTATTTCTATTGCCTTATAGATGAAAATTAAACTCTCTCCTGTAGAAGATAACAAAATCCAGAGCTTCTATAATTTTTCATTCGAATGTCTGGCATTCATTCAAATATTAACAAGAAGCCAAGGAAGAGGACCATGTGAATAAATATTGGGAGGAAAAAAGTAATAGAAAAAGACCCATGGGTGGCCCAGGTAGGGGAATTATTGGCAAAAGACTTAAAAATATCCATGATTAATATGTTCAAAAAAATAAGGGGAAAGCATGGAGAGTCTGACATTTTATGAACTCATAAAAAGGAATAAAACTTTAATTCTAGAAGTGAACCATAACCAAAACTAAAAATTGGCAGATTAGACATAGCAGAAAATAAGAATAGTGAAGATAGTGAGTTAAAAAATATTAAGATTAAAGTACATAGAGAAAAGAGAATGAAAAGTACAGATGAGAGCATAATGAACATATAAAACAAAGTGAAAAGACCTAAAATAGGTATAACTGGAGTCTCAGAAGGAGAAGGTTAGAATAGGCCAAAGCAGTATTTAAAGAGGTCTCGGTGACAATTTTCAAAAACTGATGAAAATCATCAGTCTATAAATTAAAAAAGTATTATGAACTTCAAGCAGTTCAAATGCAAAGAAAAGCATATCTAGGCACATCCAACAAAGAAAATTATTTAAAACAGCCAAAGGAAGAGGTACATTTCTTTTAAGGACACAGCACCAAGTCTGATGAATGCATTTTCAGTAAAAATGATCAGAAGGCAATGAATGATGTTTGCAAAGTGCTAAAAGAAAACTACCACCAAGCTATTATCCTACACTCAGGAAAAAAAATTTTTTTAATTAAACTACATGACAATTATAGCAAAAAATAAAATAGTAGTAAATGGAATGAAGTGGTGGTAAATAGAATGAAGTGTGCTATAATTCCAGGACTGTTTTAGAAGAAATGTACTAACTCAAAGCCTCTAAAAATTAAAGGTACATATGATAAACTAGAGTTTGAAAATAAACAATATAATTTTAATAACCTATGGGTCGATGAAAAAGCAGTATAAAAAAGAAAATATTTTTAAGTAAACGATAATAAAATTAACACATATCAAAATTTGTGGCATGCAGCTAAAGCAGTTCCCAGAAAACAGCCTTGTAAGACTGTTTAAGAAAAAAATAAAAGCACAAATTCTCAATAGGAGGAATGAAAAAGTAGACATCACTACAGATCTGACATATTATAACAATAAATGATAAGGGAACATTATGAATCATGCAATAAATTTGACAATTTAGATGAAATGGGCTAATTTCTTGAAAAACAGAATTCACCAAAACTGATATCAAAGTAGAAATTTTGAATATTCCTAAATATATTAAATAAATTGAATCTATAATTTACATAGTCCCACAAGGAAAACTCCAGGTTCACATGAATTCATCAAGAAATTCTTCCAAACATTTAACCAAAATAACACAAAGCTTACACAAATTTTCCCAGAGAACAGAAACTTATTTTATGAAGGCAGCATAACCTTGACACCAAAACATAATGGCATAACATTTAAGAAAGGAAAATTACAGACCAGTCTCCCTGATAAACATTGATGTAAAAATCCTAAGGAATAACATTAAAAATTCAGAAACAGCCTCCAGCTCCACCCCTTTGCCGGCCACTCACAGGCAACTCTCCAGCCCGTGATGCTTCCGAGGTCCTCTCATCGCTCCCAGCAGCTGGACCTGAATAGATGGCACGTGGCCACGGCTGGCCACCCAGGGACTTTTATCCAGGAGTGCAGTGAACTGAATGAAAAGACATTTCTCTTGTCCTGCCTTAGGTAGACTACCTGCTCTATTTCACATAAGGTGAACATCTAGGCACGCCTTGTTCTGCTCTCGCCAAGGGGTTGGGTCTGAGCTTCTGTGATGGGAGCACCGAGTCCAAACTACTGGATTGACAGAGAACCTCAGACCCCAGCAAATATTAATTGGTGTGAGCTTTCCCAGAGGTTCTCATCTCAGCACTAAGACCTGACTCCACCCAACTGCCTGTAAACTTTAGTGCTGGATGCCTCAGGCCAAGCAACCAGCAAGACAGGAACAAAGCCCCACACATCAAAAAAAAAAAAAAAAAAAAATGAAGTGAGAAAAAAATATGGTACAGATGAAGAAGCAAGGTAAAAACCTACAAGACCAAATAAATGAAGAGGAAATACACAACCTACCTGAAAAACAATTCAGAGTAATAACAATAAAGATGATCCAAAATCTTGGAAATAGAATGGAGGCATGGATCGAGAAAATACAAGAAATGTTTAACAAGGACCTAGAAGAACTAAAGAACCAACAAACAATGATGAACAACACAATAACTAAAATGAAAAATACGCTAGAAGGAATCAACAGCAGAATAACTGAAGCAGAAGAATGAATAAGTGATCTAGAAGACAGAACAGTGGAAATAACTGCTGAGGAGCAGAATAAAGAAAAAAGAATGAAAAGAAAAGAGGACAGTATCAGAGACCTCTGGGATAACACTAAACACACCAACATTCGAATTATAGGGGTCCCAGAAGAAGAAAAGAAAGAGAAAGGGTCTGAGAAAATATTTGAAGAGATTATAGTCAAAAACTTCCCTTACATGGGAAAGGAAATTGCCACCCAAGTCAAGGAAGCACAGAGAGTCCCATACAGGATAAACCCTAGGAGAAACACGCCAAGACACATATTAATTAAACTAACAAAACTTAAATTCAAAGAAAAAAATGTTAAAAGCAGCAAGGGAAAAGCAACAAATAACATACAAGGGAATCCCCATAAGGTTATCAGCTGCTTTTTCAGCAGAAACTCTGCTAGCCAGAAGGGAGTGGCAGGACATATTTAAAGTGATGAAAGGGAAAAACCTACAACCAAGATTACTCTACCCAGAAAGGATCTCATTCAGATTTGATGGAGAAATCAAAAGCTTTATAAACAAGGAAAAACTAAGAGAATTCAGCACCACCAAACCAGCTTTAAAACAAATGCTAAATAAAGGAAATTCTCTAGGCAGGAAACACAAGAGAAGAAAAAGACCCTCAAAAACAAACCCCAAAATATTAAGAAAATGGTAATAGGAACATACATATCAATAACTACCTTAAATGTAAATGGATTAAAAGCTCCAACCAAAAGAGAAAGACTGGCTAAATGGATACAAAAACAAGACCCATATATATGCTGTCTACAAGAGACCCACTTCAGACCTAGAGATACATACAGACTGAAAGCGAGGGGATGGAAAAAGATATTCCATGCAAATGAAAATCAAAAGAAAGCTGCAGTAGCAATATTCATACCAGAAAAAATAGACTTTAAAATAAAGACTGTTACAAGAGACAAGGAAGGTCACACTACAATGATCAAGTGATCAATCCAAGAAGAAGATATAACAATTGTAAATATTTATGCACCAAACACAGGAGCACCTCAATACATAAGGCAAATGCTAACAGCCATAAATGAGGAAATTGACAGTAACACAATAATAGTGGGGGGGACTTCCCTGGCAGTAGAGTCGTTAAGAATCCGCCTGCCAATGCAGGGGACACGGGTTCAAGCTCTGGTCCGGGAAGATCCCACATGCCGCGGAGCAACTAAGCCCACGTGCCACAACTACTGAGCCTGCATGCCTAGAGTCCATGCTCCGCAACAAGAGAAGCCACCGCAATGAGAAGCGCACACACTGCAAGAAAGAGTAGCTCCCGCTCGCCGCAACTAGAGAAAGCCTGCGCAGCAACGAAGACCCAACACAGCCAAAAATAAATAAATTTTAAAAATAATAATAATAGTGGGGAACTTTAACACCCCACTTACACCAATGGAGAGATCATCCAGACAGAAAATAAATAAGGAAACACAATCTTTAAATGACACAATAGACCACATAGACTTAGTTGACATTTATAGGACATTCCACCCGTAAGTGGCAGAATACACTTTCTTCTCATGTGCACATGGAACATTCTCCAGGATAGATTACATCTTCGGTCACAAGCCAAGCCTTGGCAAATTTAAGAAAACTGAAATCAAATCAAGCATCTCCTCTGACCAAAACGCTATGAGATTAGAAATCATTTACAGGAAGAAAACTGTAAAAAACACAAACACATGGAGGCTAAACAATACGCTACTAAATAACCAAGAGATCACTGAAGAAATCAAAGAGGAAATCAAAAAGTACATAGAAAAAAATGACAATGAAAACACGATGACCAAAAACCTATGGGATGCAGCAAAAGCAGGTCTAAGAAGGAAGTTTATAGCAATTCAATCTCACCTCAAGAAACAAGAAAAATCTCAAATAAACAATCTAAGCTTACACCTAAAGCAACCAGAGATAGAAGAACAACAACAAAAAAAAAAACCCCAAAGTTAGTAGAAGGAAAGAAATCAAAAAGATCAGAGCAGAAATAAATGAAATAGAAATGAAGAAAAAAATAGCAAAGATCAATAAAACTAAAAATTGGTTCTCTGAGAAGTTAAAATTGATAAACCTTTAGCCAGACTCGTCAAGAAAAAAAGGGAGAGGATTCAAATCAGTAAAATTAGAAATGAAGGGACTCCCTGGTGGCACAGTGGTTAAGACTCCATGCTCCCAATGCCGGGAGCACGGGTTTGATCCCTGGTCAGGGAACTAGATCCCACATGCATGCTGCAACTAAGAGTTCGCATGACACAAATAAGGAGCCGTCTGCCACAACTAAGGAGCCAGTAAGCAGCAACTAAGGAGCCCACCTACCGCAACTAACACCTCACACAACCAAATAAATAAATATTTTTTAAAATAAAAGAAGTGAAAGAGGAGAAATTACAACTGACACTGCAGAAATACAAAGAATCATAAGAGACTACTACAAGCAACTATATGCCAATAAAATGGACAACCTGGAAGAAATGGAAAAATTCATAGAAAGATACAACCTTCCAAGACTAAACCAGGAAGAAACAGAAAATATAAACAGACCTATCACAAGTAATGAAGTTGAAACTGTAATTAGAAATCTTCCATCAAATGAAAGTCCAGGACCAGACGGCTTCACAGGCTAATTCTATCAAACATTTAGAGAATAGCTTACACCTATTCTTCTCAAGCTCTTCAAAATAATCGCAGAGGGAGAAACACTCCCAAACTCATTCTACAAAGCCACCATCACCCTGATACCAAAACCAGACAACAATTTCACAAAAAAAGAAAATTACAGGCCTATATCACTGATGAACATGGACACAAAAATCCTCAACAAAATACTAGCAAACAGAATCCAACAACACATTAAAAGGATCATACAGCATGATCAAGTGGGATTTATCCCAGGGATGCAAAGATTCACCAATATATGCAAAATCAATGTGATGCACCATATTAACAAATTAAAGAATAAATACCTTATGATCACCTCAATAGATGCAGAAAAAGCTTTTGACAAAATTCAACACCCATTTATGATAAAAACTCTCCAGAAAGTGGGCATGGAGGGAACCTACCTCAACAAAATAAAGGCCAGATACGACAAACCCACAGCAAACATCATTCTCAATGGTGTAAAACCGAAAGCATTTCCTCTAAGATCAGGAACAAGACAAGAATGTCCACTCTCGCCACTATTAGCCAATATAGTTTTGGAAGTCCTAGCCACAGCAGTCAGAGAGAAAAAGAAATAAAAGGAATCCAAATTGGAAAAGAAGAAGTAAAACTGTCACTGTTTGCAGATGACATGATACTACACGTGGAAAATCCTAAAGATGGCACCGGAAAACTACTAGAGCTGATCTATGAATCTGGTAAAGTTGCAGGATACAAAATTAATGCACAGAAATCTCTTGCATTCCTACGCACTAACAACGAAAGAGAAAGAGAAAGAGAAATTAAGGAAACAGCCCCATTTACCATTGCAACAAAAAGAATAAAATACCTAGGAATAAACCTACCTAAGGAGGCAAAAGACCTGTACTCAGAAAACTATAACACTGAGGAAAAAATCAAAGATGACACAAACAGATGGAGAGATATACCATGTTCTTGGATTGGAAGAATCAATACTGTGAAAATGATTATACTACCCAAAGCAATCTATAGATTCAACATAATCCCTATCAAATTACCAATGGCATTCTTCACAGATTTAGAATAAAAAAAGTTTACAATTTGTATGGAAACACAAAAGACCCCGAATAGCCAAAGCAATCTTAAGAAAGAAAAGTGGAGCTAGAGGAATCAGGCTCCCCGACTTCAGACTATACTATGAAGCTACAGTAATCAAGATACTATGGTACTGGCACAAAAACAGAAATATAGATCAATGGAACAGGAGAGAAAGCCCAGAGATAAACCCATGCACCTATGGTCACCTAATCTATGAGAAAGGAGGCAAGAATATTCAATGGAGAAAAGACAGTGTCTTAAATAAGTGGTGCTGGAAAGACTGGACAGCTACATGTAGAAGAATGAAATCAGAACACTCCCTAACACCATATACAAAAATAAACTCAAAATGGATTTAAGACCAGACACTATAAAACTCTTAGAGGAAAACATAGGAAGAACACTCTTTGACATAAATCACAGCAAGATCTTTTCTGACCCATCTCCTAGAGTAATAAAATAAAAACAAAAATAAAGAAATGTAATCTAACTTAAAAGCTTCTGCACAGCAAAGTAAACCATAAACAAGACAAAAAGACAACCCTCAGAATGGGAGAAAATATTTGCAAATGAAGCAACTGACAAAGGATTAATCTCCAAAATATACAAACAGCTCATGGAGCCCAATATCAAAAAAAAAAAAAAAAAACCCAATCCAAAAATGGGAAGACCTAAATAGACATTTCTCCAAAGAAGACATACAGATGGCCAAGAGGCACATGAAAAGATGCTCAACATCACTAATTATCAGAGAAATGCAAATCAAAACTACAATGAGGTATCACCTCACACAGGTCAGAATTGCTATCAAAAAATCTACAAAAAATAAATGCTGGAGAGGGTGTGGAGAAAAGGGAACCCCCTTGCACTGTTGGTGGGAATGTAAATTTATACAGCTACTATGGAGATCAGTATGGAGGTTTTTTTAAAAAACTAAAGCTAGAACTACCATATGACCCAGCAATCCCCCTACTGGGCATATACCCTGAGAAAGCCATAATTCAAAAGGACACATGTACACCAATGTTTACTGCAGCACTATTTACAATAGACAGGACATGGAAGCACCCTAAATGTCCATCGACAGATGAATGGATAAAGAAGATGTGGTACATATATACAATGGAATATTACTCATCCATAAAAAGGAACGAAATTGAGTAATGTGTAGAGACGTGGATGGACCTAGAGAGTGTCATACAGAGTGAAGTAAGTCAGAAAGAGAAAAGCAAATATCGTATAATAATGCATATATGTGGAATCTAGAAAAATGGTACAGATGAACCTATCTGCAGGGCAAGAATAGAGATGCAGTCGTAGAGAATGGACATGTGGACACAGGGGGGAAAAGGAGCATGGGATGAATTGGGAGATTAGGATTCACACATATACACTACCATGTGTAAAACAGATAGCTAGTGGGAACCTGCTGTGTAGCCCAGGGAGCTCAGCTCAGTGCTCTGTGATGACCTAGATGGGCAGGATCGGGGGTGGGGGGGAAGGAGGTCCAAGAGGGAGGGGATATATATATACATATAGCTGATTCACTTCATTGTACAGCAGAAACTAACAAAACATTGAAAAGCAATACTCCAATAAGAAAATAAGAAAATTCAGAAACAGACCCATACATACATATATGGTCAGAAGACTTGTGTTAAAGATACCACTGCAATGCAGTGGGAGAAAAGATAAATATTTCAACAAATGAAGGTAGTTTTTTTTTTATTGAACAACCAGGATAGCAGAAGGTAAGGCAGGTCCCTCTGGACTTCGAACTTTAACTGCTGTCCTTAGCCAATAGCATTGTAACCAGGGTCTCTGAGATTCTCTCCTGAAGTTGGGCCCAGCCTACATCTCACTTGGATTAACTTGGCCTTGTTTCCAAAGCCACACGCTTTGGGAAGGGAGCTAGAGTACAGTCTGTTGTTCTAAGGAAGCCAGGCCACGTTGCTAGTGTGTGTATCCCCCAGCAACAGTCCCCTGAGGCTCTAAACCCTGGGATGGGGATTTGGCTTCACCAAGATTGTTGCTAGAACACAGATCCTGTAGTAACCAGGGTTCTGCAGCCTTAGGATTACCAAGAATACCAACTGGATATTCACATGGAAAAAATAAACCTTTAGCCCTATCTCACACCAAACATAAAAATAATTTTCAGATGGATTGTAAACTAAGTGCAAAACATTAAACAATAGGGACTGTGGAAGATAACACAGAAGAACACTTGAATGTTTTGGAGGGTAGGCAAAGATGTTTCTAAACAGTAAACAATAAGCATTAACTATAAAGTAGATTTGAAAAATTGGACTTCATTAAAATTAAGAACTTCTATCCATCGTAAGACACCATAAATAAGTAAAAATGCAAACCAAAGAGCCTAGAAGGTATCTGCAATATATACATCTGACAGAGGATTTGTATGCAGAATATATAAAGAAGTTATATAAATCAATAAAAGAAAAAACAATTTTTATTTTTAAAAAATAAGCAAAGCAATAGGATTCTTCACAAAAAGGCTATCCAACTGTTCAATCAGCACGTGAAAGTTGTTATACCTCATCAGGGAAAAGCAAATTAAACTCACGAGACACCACTACACATACAGTAAAAGAACTAAAATTTTTTAAATCCATCAATATCAAGTGTTGAGACTGTGAGGCAACTGGAATTCTCATACACTGATGAGGGAATTTTAATTGGTATGATCACTGTGAAAAACTTTTTAGCAGTTATCTCAAAAAAACAAAAACAAAAAAACCCCACGCACTTTATGTTCCAGCAGTTCCACACCTAACCAAAATATGGACACGTGTTCACCAAAAGACGCGTACAAGAATGTTCATAGCAACACTATTTGTCATGTCCAAAACCAGGAAATAATTCAAATGCCCATAAATAGTAGAACAGATAAGTAAATTATATTTTCGTACAGTGGAATATCACAGAGCAGGAATTGGCCAAGTTTTTTCTGTAAAGGGCCAGAGAACAAGTGTTTTTGTCTTTGCAGGCCATGTATGTTTTGCATTGCATATTCATACACACACACACACACACACAGCCCTTAAAAAACATCAAAATCATTCTTAGTTCACAGGCTGTACAAAACAGATGGTGGACATGATTAGGTCTGCAGGCAGTACTTTGCCAGCCCCTGGCCTAGAGCAATACAACAAATTATGTGAGAACATGAATGAAGGTCATAACTATACCTTTGAGCAAAAGACAACAGACACAGAAGAAAACATACTCTACGATACCAGTTATAAAACTTTGGGCTTACAAGACAGTACTGGTGGGCTTCCCTGGTGGCACAGTGGTTAAGAATCCGCCTGCCAATGCAGGGGACACGGGTTCGAGCCCTGGTCTGGGAAGATTCCCACATGCCGTGGAGCATCTAAGCCCATGAGCCACAACTACCGAGCCTGTACTCTAGAGCCACGAGCCACAGCTACTAAGCCTGTGTGCCACAGCTACTGAAACCTGCGCGTCTAGAGCCCGTGCTCCGCAGCAAGAGAGGCCACTGCGATGCGAAGCCCACGCACCGCAATGAAGAGTAGCCCCCACTCGCCACAACTAGAGAAAGTCCACGCACAGCAATGAAGACCCAATGCAACCAAAACTAAATAAATAAAATAAATTTATTAAAAAAACAGTACTGGCAGTAGAAGCGGGGAGTAACTGGATGGAGGAAGAGAGGCACAAAGGAAAAGAACAGAGGAAAATGTGTGTTGGGGATCAGTTACTGATGCAGTCATCCTGAAATGCAGTGGGAAGGGCTTAAGCAAAGCAGCAACAATAAGAACGAGACAATTATGGCATATATCCGAAGAATACTCTAATTCAAAAAGACACATGCACACCAATGTTCATAGCAGAACTATTTACAATAGCCAAGACATAGAAACAACCTAATTGTCCATCGACAGATGAATGGATAAAGAAGATGTGGTATACATATACACACACACACACACGGAATATTATTCAGCTATAAAAAAGAATGAAATAATGCATTTGCAGCAACATGGATGGACCTAGAGATTATCAAACAAGGGAAATAAGTCAGAGAAAGACAAATATCATATGATACCACGTATGTGGAATCTAAAAAAATGATACAAATGAACTTATTTACAAAACAGAAACAGACTCACAGACATAGAAAACAAATTTGTGGTTACCAAAGGGGAAAGCAGAGGGGGAGGGATAAATTAGGAGTTTTGGATTAGCATATACACACGACTATGTATAAAACAGATTAACAACAAGGACCTGCTGTATAGCACAGAGAACTATATTTGATATTTTGTAATAAACTATAAGGGAAAAGAATCTGAAAAAGAATATATATATAAGTATATATATACATAACTGAATCACTTTGCTGTACACTAACACAACATTGTAAATCAACTATACTTCAATCGAATTTAAAAAAGAATGAGATAAACAGGTTTTAAAAAAGTGTGGATTTGTCAATAAATCACTCATCTTAGATAAATATACTTGTCATATTTTAATTTATTTATTTATTTATTTTTATTTATTTATTTTTGGCTGTGTTGGGTCTTCGTTGCTGTGCGCGGGCTTTCTCTAGTTACGGCGAGCAGAGGCTGCTCTTCATTGCGGTGCGCGGGCTTCTCATTGCGGTGGCTTCTCTTGCTGTGGAGCATGGGCTCTAGGTGCGTGGGCTTCGGTAGTTGTGGCTCGCAGGCTCTAGAGCACAGGCTCAGTAGTTGTGGCGCACGGGCTTAGTTGCTCTGCAGGATGTGGGATCTTCCCAGACCAGTGTTCGAACCTGTGTCCCCTGCATTGGCAGGTGGATTCTTAACCACTGTGCCACCCAGGGAAGTCCCTATTTGTCATATTTTTAAGAATATACTCTTATTCTTTAGCTTTTATGAACACTCACTTCGAATCTGGAACTCTATATTATCACTATATACAAGGTACAAAAGATGCAGCTCTGAGTTCTACAAAGGAGGGCTTAGAGAATGCATTGTCAATACACTGATTGGAAAGGGCCCAGGAGAGCTTGTCTTACAATCACACCTGCATAGCAATGCAGGTTTGCATAGGGATTTTATTTATGTGAATTTTTATTGAGAATGGCTCATACCTGCATTTGCAGAGCAAAAATCGTGGTTTTACTTAGAAGGTATGTTTATTTGGGAGTGGTTGGGGAAGGGGATGATGAAAATTTGACAGAAATCAAAACCTCTCCATCTGACTACCCCCTTGCCTGGGCATTTAAACTAATCTGTAACATTTTAATGATATGATTCTCTTGTGAAATCAGCAGCTTTGAATGCTTTGAATGCTTTGTTATCTGCCACCCAAGTGTCAAAGAATTTAATAGTGGCCACATGTAAATGTTTTGACTCCAAATGGCTTTATTTGAAAAAATAAGCACAAAAAAGGCAAGTGAATACATAATGAATTAAGTACGACAATCTGTTGTTCAACCTCATTTACATCCATGGTTTCTACATGAGATGTTATCATGGGGTCTTCGTTAAACTGAATGATGGCCCCCCAAATATATCTACATCCTAATCCCAGGCACCCATGAATGTTATTTTATGTGGCAAAAGGGACTTTGCAGATGCAATCAATATAAGGATCTTAAAATGAAGATTATCCAGGATTATCTGGGTGGGACCAATGCAATCGAAGTGGTCCTTATAGGAGAGACACAAAAGTGAGAGTCTGAGAAGGTATTGTGACGACACAAGCAGAGGCTGGAGTGATGCACTTTGAGGATGGAGAATACAGATAGCCATTAGAAGCTGAAAAAAGCAAGGCAACGCTTTCCTTCCCTAGAACGTCCGAAGGAACCAGCCCTGCTGAAACCTTGACCTTAGCACAGTGAAAATGACCTCCAGAATCACAAGAGAATAAATTTGTGTTGCTTTAGGCAATAAAATTTGTGGTAAGTTTTTACAGCCCCAAAAGGAAACTAATACAACATCCTAGTGAAATGTTTATCAAACCGTCAGAATCACATCAGAATCACCTAGGCAGTTTGTTAAAGACATATATCCTTGGATCCCATGCCTAGAAATTCTGTGTCCCTGGATCTGGGTTAAGGAGCAGACATCTAAACTTCTTAAGAAGCTTCTTGTGTGATTGTTGTGCTACAAACCAGAGTATAAGTCAGAAGAAGAAAATTCACTGCCCGAATTAGATTCCTAGGGCTGCCATACCGAATTACCACAAACTTGAAATCCTAAAATGACAGAAATGTATTCTTTCACAGTTTGGAAGATCAGAAGTCCAAAATCAATTTCACTAAGCCAAAATCAAAGTGTCCACAGGGCTGCACTCCCACAGGAAGCCCTAAGAGAGAATCTGTTCCTTGCCTCTTTCAGTTTCTGGTGGCTGCTAGCATTCCTTGATTTGTGGTCATATCACTCCAATCTCTACCTCAGTGGTCACATTGCCTCCTCTTCTGCGTGGATCAAATCTCCCTCTGCCTCTCTTATAAAGACACTGGTGACTGGAATTAGGACCCACCTGGATAATCCAGAACAATCATTCCATCTCAAGATCTGTAAACACCTCTGCCAAAATCTCTTTTTCTTATAAAGTAACACTCACAGGGTCTGGGAATTGGGACCTGATATCTCTGGGTGGCCATTACTCAGCCTGCAATACTGCCTTAGTGCCCTTGGTGGTAATTTAGGGATGAAGACAGTAGAGCTGAAGCAGATTTTCCAAAAATACAAGACTGAAATATTTTTAGATTCAAATATTCTTTTGACCCTTTACAAAATACAATTAGGCTATTTAAAAAAAAAAAACACCAGCCTCGCTGGAGTATTCTGATGATTAATGAGGCTTTGATAAGCAGGGAATTGGGAGACTACTGGAAGAAGTAGGTCCCCAGGATTCAGCAGTATTTTTATTATGAGGTTATATGCCCCTTTTAAAAACTGGCTTCTCACACGGGTGTTTCTGAACATAAAAGTATTGCCAACGAAGGAATCTTCATGAAAAGTTTCTATCACAGAGGAACTTACTACATCTCACCGCACAAACAGATTACAAGAAATGTTGGTTAGGGAGTTATTTTTTATGCAAAAGCTATTTCAAATTTAAATAAATCCAAGATTTCCTTTGCCTGCATTTTTACTCTACACAAGCAAGAAATTTAGAGACTCCATGGTTCACTAACAAGAGCATTCTTATCCTGTTCGGCTTTTTAAGGTACTTCAGGTAAATAATCCAGAAGAGAAATTACCCTGAAGTCACAAGGAGCACACACCAGAATCCAAACAATGGCCTAAGAAATGTGTATAGTGTGGTGATGCGCCACAGAATTAATAAGTAATAGAGATTTTGTGTTCAAAACATGTCCTCTTTCTTTCAGAAATGGCAAGTACTCATTCTAATATTTTCCTAACATCCCTGCACAACGAGGCTTAAGGCCTTCCCTAACTGAAATGTTATCCTTTTCTCAAATGTACATTTTTATATCCATCCCCTAAAAAACATTTATAGCTCCACTTCCCTTTACTATTACCTACTCAAAATCTAAATAACCACCCCCTTTAAAATAATCCGTGGCTTGGCTTTCAACAACCTAATTTTCACTTTAGCAGGTCATCACTCCACCCTGAATAGCTTTTAGGGAAAAAAAAATTGTTTTCTAATTCATCCCCCTGGAGTATGACCACACTTCTTGCCTACAAGGTATTATTCACTTGCTTGAATCCCCTCAGTTGCACTGGCTCCAAATTGTGCTGTCAGTGCTCTGAGCTAATCTGCCAGCCTAGGTCCCGTAAAATTCCCAGAGCAACAGCGTTGGCTAATAACCAACTAAAAATATGCAACAACTAGTAGTGTTAGGTAATAACTAATAATAGCATTGTTCAAGAGCCACCTCATCAGAACCACCTGAGAAGCTTGCAAAAATGCAGATTCCAGGGCCCCACCTCAGACCTACTAAATTTCCAGGAAAATAACTCAGAATTTGCATTTTTTGCAAACGAAATATAGCCACTAGGAAATTGGAATGCAATGATTCAAAAGGCCTGACCCTTGGAAATTCCCACTTCATGCATTTTCTCCTCCCCACAAACACCCGGGGTATGATGGTTTGATGGCACTGTTTTACAGAAATAAAGTGGTCTTGGTTTGCACCCCGAAGTTAAGCGTCATTCACACACCATTCAGTAACTATGACACACCTTTACTGCACTCTTGAATGCTGACCCCATTTTTGGTTTTAAATCCCTATGCAATTTTATCCTTCCATTTTCAATCACTGTAACTCCATCATTTCCTGGAGGAATCCACCCTCAGTTACTCTTTATTTTAATGCCCAGTTCCATTTTTTAGAGACTTCTCCCTAGTGCCCTTATCCCAATCCAGAAACCCCTTCCATTAAGGCCAGAGAGTGGGTAAGCAGCAAAACCAAATATCTATGTGGAATCTAGAAAAATGGTGCAGATGAACCTATCTGCAGGGCAGGAATAGAAACGCAGATGTAGAGAACGGATGTGCAGACACAGGCGGGGAAGGGGAGGGTGAGATGAATTGGGAGATTAGGTTTGACATAAATACACTACCATGTGTAAAACAGAGAGCTAGTGGGAACCTGCTGTACAGCACAGGGGGCTCAGCTCGGTGCTCTGTGATGACCTAGATGGGTGGGATGGGGGAGGGGAAGGAGGTCCAAGAGGGAGGGGATATAGGTGTACATATAGCTGATTCACTTCATTGTACAGCAGAAACTAACAAACATTGTAAAGCAATATACTCCAATCAATAAATAAATAAATAAAATAAAGTCTATATCATTTGAAAAAGTTTTTTGTTTTGTCTGTTTGTTTGTTTGTTTTGACAAATGGAACAAGAGAAGGTAGCTGTGAGCATATTTTGGACCACAAAATTTACCGGCAGGACCTAACTTCCCCTTGGTTAGCATCATAGAAAAGAGGATTCTTCTTAGGGCAAGAAAAATCTAGTTCTGCATCATGTGACACAGGGAACCTCACCCTTCCTATCTGTAGAGATTATTCATCAACATAACAGCATAAGGACAATTAAATCTTGTTCAGTTTTTACCGCAAATAAACATTTTTTCCAAAAGGAGGTTAATTTACCTGCCACAGACACAACTCTTCACCAAATGCCATTGACAGGAGCAATTGCCACCCGTGTTCTTTAATGTAGTGGAACCTCTTGGGCGAGACACTGAGAAAGAAAACCCAGCTGTAACTGGGACAAAGTACACATTCTGCCTCACCACGAAGTGCAGCTCCTACGTTCCAACTGTCTTGGTGAAGTGCTTCATGGCCGAATGTTGTTGGCCAACTTACATGGGATTTGGATTTGAAGTTATATGCCATTTGGGGAAGATTACTATAATTAGAAAAATGGCCTAATTACTTTTCTGGCAACAGCGAAGAAAGAGAACAGACTTTTCAGCTTAGAGAGACAAGTCCTTGAGAAACCTCAAAAGGTTTCAGGATCCTGCTTGACAGAAAAGAACATCTCATCTGAACCTCTTGGATCTGTTGAAAACTGAGTTTTTTTTGTTTTGTTCTGTTTTTTGAAAAGCCAAAACCACAAGAGAGGGAAAAAGAAAAAAAAAAAAAATGGAAAGCAAGAAAAGCACTCTTTCCTATTGGATTCTGAAACGGATGACAGGAATGGTCCTTTCTGTTCCATGGCGAGTTTCATCTGCTGGTCCTTAGAAGCGCAAACAGGAAGCAAGAGGGTCAAGAGGGAAGAGTGTGGATTTTCTGTGACAGGGCTTGGAAGATGGTTTCACACAAATGTTGCTTAATGGCCTTGTCTGTTCTAACTGCAAATAATATAACAATATAACCTCAGCAGCTTCTGTTATTTTAGGTCTCCAGTTAACGTTTATGATATAAAAGGCAAAATCATACTAAGTTCCTCTTTTTTCTGCGTCGAGGAAGGGAGACGTGGCTGCACTGAATCGAACACCCATTCCCCAGGCCTCGGTCCTACAGGACGTTGCCTTTCGCCCAGAAGGCAAGTGGGAACAGTGAGAGCTCTGTTGGAGAAAAATGACCCACGGCTTTCGCTATTTAGGTTCTATTTCCTGAACTCGGCAATGGGAAAACCTGTACTACATCAAATAACGTCTTCGCAAAAATACAATTTAAAACAGTCATGATTTTTTTTTTTAATATAAAGGTAAAATCAGGACAGTGAATAAACTTCAAAATGTGCATTTTGTGGGGAGAGAGGAGAGGATGGTAGCTGGGGAGAAAGAAAAAGAGCTATGAAATGGTTGCTGCTTTCAAGTCACGCGCTGTCTAATGAAAATGTTCCTTGGTCCGTGTGGCTCTCGTTAGAATGTTTCCTACCATTAGTGACTTCTGGTGGGTCCCCTCCCCTTCTGAGGCCCTTTATCGAACCCAGAAAGGAAAAGTTGGATTTCAGGCTGTGCTCAAAGTCAAACGGCAGCTCTGTCCTTCACCGGCCTAAGTAAGAGTCATCATATAAAGGCCCCTTTGATCCAGAATCTCAGGGTTTGTTTTATGGAAAATGTAAACACATATAAAAATACTGCCCCCTCCCACAGTGACTTCTGGATATTTTCCAATTTCAACCTAACTTTTAAAAATCATCTATAAAATTATTTCTTACTTTATATCAGGTGACTCATGTGAACATTTTAAAGCATAAATATTGTTCCAACTGGTTTCTCGTTAATTTTATTTGTTTTTTGGAAAAAAGGATTTGCTGTACTATATCACAGAATTAAGTAAATCTGGTGATTTTTTTTTTTTTTGACAATAATCAGTTTCTTTGGAAGAAAGGGAAAATCTTCTATAATCATACATCCTAGGTTAATCTTTGGTGTGTGATAACAGCATCAACTAATTGAAATATAATCTTTTAATGCAACTGGAAGTTATCTAACTTAGTGCGTGGACCCTTTATAAAGATACCCATTGAAAATTATTTTCAATGGAAGGAATATAGCCTTTCTTACTAAGCTGCTAAGAACAGGTTAATTAAAGATAGGTTACCATCTTGGGTCAAGCAGCCTGAAAACAAACTTATGGACTGAAATTACATTCCCTCAAAATTCACATGTTGAAGCCCTAACCCCAATACCTTAGAATGTGACTGTATTTGTATTTGATAGACCTTTAAAGAGGTGATAAAGATGAGGCCATCAGGGTAGATTCTAATATAAGCTGACTCGTTTCCTTACAAGAAGAGGAAATTTTTAGACACACCAAGAGACACCAGGAATACTCATGGAGGAAAGACCATGTGAAGACACAGAAACAAGGTGGTCGTCTGCAAGCCAAGGAGAGAGGCCTCAGAAGAAAACAACCCTGCCATCACTGTGATATTGGACTTTCTAGCTGGAGGTTAAAAGATTGCTTAGTAATCCAAAAGCAAGGCCCTGAGAGTAGATTGGAGTTGACAACACAGAGACCTAGTATGAAACAGACAACAAGGAGAAAGGTCAGGACTACAGGAGAAAAGAGGCTGCCAGGTCAAGGCAAGAGACAAAAGAAATAAGCATCTTGACTTCCAAGCTATGAAGGAGCGATGGGGGAGACACGGCTCTTTCCTCCATCAGATGAGGATTGCAGTGAATGCAGTGCCAGAGAGTATCAACTTCATTCTGTGAGGAAGAGAGAAGAGAGACTAGGCCTGGATTTTGTGAGATGTTGGTAGGGAAAGAGTATGGTTCTGCAAGAGATTAGGCAAAAGATGACCTTGGTTCTAATTAAGGCAGGATTGGAGACATCCCAATGGTTCCAACAGGGATTGAGGATGACAGAATTAACCCAGGGAAGAAAGATAAAGAGAGAGTAAGCCAGGAAGATAAGTGAAATACAAGCCTGGTTAGACTGAGAAATATCAATACATAAATCTGACTGAATTTACTTCAAAGTTGCTAGATGTTTTTCAGCATCAGGAAGGATAGCACTCAAATAAATTTGGTTACAGAAATCTAACATTACATTTTCTCGCTCCTGAGTCTATGTGAAATTTGTTTCATCTACACAATATCGGAAACCTCTGCTCAGAAGTATATTTAGGTATGTAAGGCTAATTATTTTATTCTTTACCTTTTTTTCATTCAACCTTTTCTATATGGTTCACTCCCAGGTCCATTATTTTATTCTATATATGTGAGCTGTTAAAAAAAAAGTCAGGGAGGAGATTTGGGGATATGTGTATATGTATAGCTGATTCACTTTGTTGTAAAGCAGAAAATAACACACCATTGTAAAGCAATTATACTCCAATAAAGATGTTAAAAAAAATAAATAATAAAATAAAGTAAAATAAATTTTAAAAAGTCAACCCATTTCTATAAGAATAACAATTTGGAAGCTTGGGGGCTTTTGTTTATTGAGCTGTCTTATCCCTCCCACCCCCAGTTTAGCAATTACAGTAACATGGACTAAATGCAAATAAGAAGTTTTTGTAATATCACTAATAAATTCTAATTTTCACTAAAATAAGTATTTATCTCTTTTTAGTTTACTGTTTCTGTCTCTCTGTCTCTCTCTCTCTCACCAACGACACAGGCAGAACAAAATACAGAATACAAGAGGGCACAGGAGGACATAGCTCACCTCATTTTCAGTATTTCAGGAAATAAGTACACCCCATTCATCACAGAATTAGGTCCAGATTCCCTAGACTGAAATTCAACAGTCTTCACAATTTGAACCAATGTTGCCTGTCTAAATGACCATTCACTCATTCAATAACGCCCACTGAGATCTGCTATGGGTCAGATTGTTTCAACTATTCCCTATAAAACTCCAGCCAGACTGGTCAACTCTACTGGCTAGAATACACCACATATATTCCCCTCTTCATATTCTCACACTCTCAACTTTCAATAACACCGTCCTCCTCTCCTCAATTTATTCAATTTCTACTAAATTTTTCAAGGCACAGGTCAAAACTCTTCTCTTCCATGAACCCACCAAGAACTTGCCCCCTTAGAAGTAACTCACTATCAGAACCATCATTTGAGGCCGCAGGTAGGTGAGAATGAATGTTTCCTGTTTTCTTCTTTGTAACAAAGATATACTTTGTCAAATAATGTCTACTTCTTTGAAATAATAGGAAATCATATCAACTGATAAACTTTTGCAGGGAGTTCTTTCAGCCTAGGCAAAGCATCATGGTTGGGAGTCATTACGGTCCAAAGACCTAAATATATGAGAGGGAAGTTCCAAAGATTATAAAGGAATGTGCTCTTAAGTCTCTTAAGTCTTAAGACTCTTAAGTCTCCCAGGATGACAGGAATGGAAGTTCACTCTTTGAAAGGGAAGAACAGTGGAAGGGGAGGGAAATGGAAATGGAGAGGTTCTTCAGCGATTAGTTTACAGTTCTCAATTCTGCCAAAAACATTCACATAACTTTAGGTCCACACAAAGACATCCTTAATTTACTTGCCTATGACACACCCAGTCAGCCCAGGGAGTCACCATAGCAACTGTATGCCTAGACCGAGGATCAAACTTTCAAACACATGTCAAATGCAGGCAAGTGCTGAGAAAGTTTAAGGCAGGAATAGACTGATTCTAAATGGGCCCGAAGAAGAGGCTTCCCAGAGGAAACTGAATACAAGTTTGAGAATCCTACTTGATAGGTCGAAACTCAATTCTCCATGAGAGGCCTATTTTTACATCAGCAGTTTGAGATTCCTCGACGAGGCTGAAAAACCATCAGTTGCAGAGGAAAAGCATGAGTGTCACGTTAACTTATCTTGATGCCTAATTCTTCTGAAGTTAAAAACTCAGAAAAGCACACACATCCAGGTCCATTAAAAAATAAAGCCTCGGTGACTCACTAATAGTTTCATTCCACTTATTTCTGAGAGTCAATCTTAACGGAAATATGACAAGATAAATATTAAGAGATTATTTCAGGGTAGCACACCTCAGAAATCTGAAGCTGCCACTCTTGATACATCAGGCATTGCCCACTGTTGTTCCAAAGCAACCACAGATCTGTTTTGTACCAGTGATGTACTGTACTCTCATGGTTCATTGAGTGCCATAGGACACTGTCTACGCGTGCATGTGTGTGAGTGTGTGTGTGTGCCGATGCAAGATCTGAATCCAAAGGGAAAACAATGAACTTCAAATAATAGTCCTAAGAAAAGGCAACAAGCCTAACAAAGAATAGTCCCATTCTTCTTGCCTTAGAAATACACTCTAACTGTTAAATTACACCAGGATCCAGATGAGCCAGCTCCTGAAACTGAATACACGTATTTGGAATTGTTTTGAGCAGTCTCCATGACGACTCCTGGGGTTGCCTGCTCTTCTCAGAAGCCTGTTTTCACACACACCAAGGAGCACAACCACACCACACAGAGACTCCAGAATTTACACTGGCTCCTCACTCAGCGAAGGATCTTTCCGAAACTGCTTTCCCAGTTGTTTTGAATTTTCTCCCTGAACTTCCTCCAGCTCCGTGAAATGTCTTCACCCTTCTAAGCTTCCTCTTCACTCGGTGCCTTCAACATCAACCATCAAGACCTGGAGAGGACTGGTTTCCTGTCCCACCAATAAATCCCTGGCCACTGACACAAGTGCCTGGGGAGAACGCTCCTTGCTGCCATTTTTCCCAGCCCAGTTCCTCCCGCACAACCCAGCCAGATACTCTTCTCCCAAAGAGGCATTGATAACATCCCTGCTCCAAATCCATTTCTAAGATTAAGTCCAAATTCATCAGCTGGACATCCTGCCCGCCCCCCCGCCCCCAAATCTGACACCTAGACCTTACCTATTGCAATTGCTCTTCAGTCTTGATGCCAATTAGAATTGTCTAGTCTCTGTTATACAACCACGAATTCCCCCAACTCTGTTCTTCTGTCCGTGCTCTTCTCCTTGCCGGCAACATCCTCCCACCCTCTCTTTACTCTGTCGAAGCACAGTTCATTCTCATTATTTGCAGTAGTTACGTTCTCCAAAATCACCATGAATACTGAACTAGCAAATCCTGAACCATTGCTCTTAGAAGAAATACAGGATTAGGTTCCTGTGAGCCTCAGGTCACACCACTTTTGTCAACTCATCAATACTTAACCTTGTGTGCTGTGTCTCTCTGCTGAAAGATACCTTATTGAATCTGTATTGCTGATTCATCAGCATGGAACGCACGGCCAACAACACTAGGTAACTCCTGCCTGAATGAAGCTAGAAAACATACATGCTTTCTCCATAAGGTACATCACGGCCTTCTTGTGTTCAGGAGCACTGGACAGCACCTCAACCTGGTGCTTGAGGGCCATTTTAAAGAGAAAAATCACCAACGAAAATGTGAAAAACATGGCACTAAGTAGACCGTGAAAAGGATGCTTGTTTACAGTCTGAGAGCTGAAGCAAGAAGGCAGAGCTTGGCCTTGTTTGGCCTCAGCTGGGAATGTGCATGCGTAGGGCGGGTCAGATCTTTCACTGCTCTCTGCCCATGCCCGTAAGTGACTGCAAAAGTGCCACAAGTACTGATTTGGAGATAACAGATAAATTTTAGCAAGTAGGCAAATTCTCAGATATTAGAATCTGAGAAAAATGAGGATTAACTATAGTACTTATTGGTCAAGGAAGCCATAGAGTAGCAGATGGTCCCGGACTGGACGTGGAAAACCAAGGTGTGAGGGCTCTTCTCTACCTGTGTACAAATTAACCAGCATTTCATTTCTCTAGGCCTCAGTGTCCTCAGCTTTAAAATGGCAGTAACAACATGACACTCAAATAAGAGATGATGTATGTAAAATCCACCTGTTGCCATAAAGCACTACGTAAGTGAGAGGTAGTCTGGTGGGCCCGTCTTTCACAAAAACATTCCTGATTATTTGAGCCTGTCTGATCTCTGTCAGCCCTGAATTCAGAGCACTTGTTTTTAAAATGCTTACTTGTCCTTTGACATAGCCTTTTTTACTTTGCACTTCCTCGATTCATATGATTCGAACTTTTGACTTCTCAAATAGAAGATAAGCTTCTTGAGGGCAAGGAACTCTTGGGTGCTTCTCTGTCTCACTCATGCACACCTGGAGCAATTCTATTCATAAATGGATGCATGAGGGCAAGGCCCACATAAATCATTCCAGAGACTTCTCACAGGACTCTGAGAGCAGGCGTGCGCAGTTCTGTATCAGCAGGCATCCCTCATGATGCCAGGTTAGGGCTCTTAGCATCTGGCTGGCCAGCAATCAGACCAGCAAACTTGAGACCTGTTTGCAAAAAAAGCTTATCTTTCCCTGTAGATAAACTACCTGGCGCTAAACCAAAGCCACTCACATACAAGTTAAGAAAGTTCAGTTGACTTGCTGATAGCTTCTACACTTCCAGCTTTTGATGGAGACCAGGCCCAAGCATGCTAACCTTGAAAGAGCAAATCTTCTCATAGGGCACATGATCCGGAAAAAAACGAGTGAGATTTTTGCCCCTCATGAAATAGCTATGCAGGTTTTTAGGGTTTTTCTGGGTTTGTTTGTTTTTTTTCACATATTCAAGGTTTATAAAACTGTCTCTGATTTAGACTGATGTCTGGGTGTTGATTAGGACCCGGTACCCAAACATCCTGATACTCTCCCCTTTCCTAATAACCTAAGCTACTTTCATCCACTTCCAGTGCCCATTCACAGCAGCCCACAGTTTCACGTGATTCCATGACGGGATTAACTGGGGAAAGGAGAAAGCAATATTCAAAGGCAAGCCGTCTGCCCGGCTAATAGGAGAGAATCATATCACACGGATAGCTCGTGACGTGCTCTTGGCTGTTGGTCTATCCTTCTACTTTCTTAGTGATTTATTCAAGGGGCTCTGCTTTGTTTCACTTGCAAACTATTTTAACATTGCTGTGGGTAAACAGAGTGTCACCAGATTTCCCGTCTTTCCTGGGTCATTTTTCCTGGTTATATAAATGTTTGTCTTAATCCTACTCCTTCCTCTGCACTTTTCAAAATGTTTTCCTATGCTTCCAGTCTGCACAGGGTCAGTGTGCTAATTACCCAACGAGATGAAGATGAAAGAGGCCAAAGATCTAGGCTACACATCTCAGGCAACATCATAGGTTTTCTTTCTTTCTTTTTTTTTTTTTTTTTTTTTTTATAGCATTCGTAGTTATCCATCCAGGCACCCTTCACCCTCATGTGTTGTTTCGAATTATTAACTAACAGCTACAAATGGGCTCAGAGCAGAAAACTCCAGGTCAAGGATCCAATAATGGCTGCTTCTGCTTTTGTGGCTTTCAGAAGAGGGAAAGGCTGAAGTCAGGGATGCTGATTTAGCAACGTGTTTCCTTCGGCTCCAAACTTGGGTATTAGGGGGAGAAGTCTAGGTTAAATGTGAATGCTCCAGAGTTTTCCCACCATCCAAACTGTGTTGTATTTGGCAAATGGTTTTCTGGAAGAGGAACAACATGTTAAGCTCTGGCCATGACACAGTTTGTGATAAGCTTAACTGAATTCAAGAAAGAACAAATCAATGCCAACTGTTCTGACACTCTTACAATTTCTCATGCACGCAGCGGGGGGAAAAGCTGAGACAAAGCTTGAATATTTCAAAAGCAATTTGATATATAAACCATATTAATTAATCCTGATACCATTCTGAAGTGGCTTAAAAATTATAAACAATCCTCTGATCACATCGAGAGAAATATTTAGACTAAAAAATTAATGATTGAAACAGGATAAAAATATGCTACCAAGTCTTTTTCTTAATACTTTCTATTTAACTCCAAAGTGAACAGAAAAATAGACTCTTTTTTTCCTTTAACATAGCTGAAATAATCAGACATTAACTTTTCTCTTTCTTTATGAGAACTGCTTATATTTTTGTAAGACTCACCATCAGAACGGTACTGCTGTTGAAAGTGCTTAATGGTAGAGATGAAAAACTCTATTACCTAAAATCCAGCAGCTTTCAAATTTTACTCAACTAAGCCCAGCATACCTCTTGCTAAGGGGACTAATTCTAGCTGTGAGGAGACAATTTATTCATGAGCAACCAACCTACGCATCCCATTTTATCTACGGTGAGACTGACCACAGAGCTAAAGTTTAGTACATGGTTAAAAGAGAAAATACCTAGAAAAACTTTTTAGGGCTGTAGCAATGACATTTCAAATGATTTTAGAGTATCTTTGAGGTGAAGCCAAGTATCAAGAGAACGGCACAGGCCAGCCTACAGAAATCAGATTACTGTATTGTTTTCATTGAGGACTGTAGTCACAGTATTCATTGCAGAACAAAGAAACTCTCTTAGATGTAGGTAAGCAGACAGATGCCAACTCAAGTAGGACTTAAGAGGTATAAGAAAGACCTTTGCTTGTCTGCCTCTAATGCCCAAGTAGTATCTTTAGAGTGATATTAGAAAGCAGGTAAAGTTAATATGAAGGAAGAATGCCTTTGAGAATCAGATAAAAATTATGAACTCGTTTCCTGCAAAAAGGATTATACGCACAATTTGGCAAATGTGCAGAAAGTTTGAGCTTTATAAAACTCATCTACAAAATTGTGATGATTTATGGACCTCATATTAAGAATCCCAGAATAAAGGCATTTTCCCCCAGAAGACGCAAATGTTACTGAACGAAGTAACCTCAAACTATCTGAATCACTGGCACTCATTGATTTATTTTCTTTTAATAAATTCTTATTCAGTACCTACCCTCACACAAAGCACTGTGCAAATGCTGTATGCCCCTGAGTGATCTCAGCAGAACCTCGCCATTCAAGTAGGTTTGGATAAAGGGCAGCATTTCTCTTTATAATAATACTATTATTCCAACCAAAGATTTTTCTTCTTTATTGTTGTTCTGCTCAAGTTTAACTTTTTATATTTACTTTTAAGAGGAAGATTGATGCAAGCCCAGGAAATACGTTAACTTATATTTATGCAATTTGGGGTAAGTGTCTGCAAAAACTTCCTAAAGAGAGCATTATTATTGGTTAGTATTCCAAAGCATAGGCTCTGACCATATACAATGCTGTCCCCGGCTATGCAACAGGACCCAAGGGCATAGTCAGAAAGAGGCCTCCTGAGCCCCACTTAGACACCAGCCTTCCACTGCTGCAATGCAGGCAGTTTCAGAGAGCAGTGCCCCTAAATGGAGGGAAACAGCTGCTGGATTCCAGCAGAATGTAAAACACAGCCCTAACACTTAACATTCAGACCCTTGAGCGGAGAATCCCCAAGACTCCTTCAGCTATTTCTACTACCTTGTCTTTGGACCCTGAATTCCCAGATGAAAAGGCATCTGCAGATATGCGGGTTTGAAGCCTGCCTTCATCTGCTACTTCCTAGTTTTGTAACTACAGGTAGGTTAATTAGCATTTTTAGATCTAACAGAGTCTCTGACACAGACGCTCTCTTGAAGACGAGATGAGACCATCTTCTAAAGGATTTAGTGTGGTGCTGCACAAAGAGAAGCACTCTATAAAATGTTAGTTCTTTTTTATTATCAGACATTACCCGCCTTGGTCCTCGCAACCGCTGAAAGTTAGTAGGGTCTGGCTCAGAAAAAGCAAAACTTGCTCAAAGTCACAGAAGCTAACATACTGGGGAGGCCAAACTGGAAAGGGGGGTCCTCTGATCCCTTGTCAGCAAGAGCTCTAATAAATACAGCACGGGTGCATACAAACACGGACGCAGGCAAAGTGGGCTAAACATTGCTGATGTGCTAATGTCGCTGACCAGGGTTCTCGGCCTTCCTTAATCAATAGAAATAGATAAGAAGCCAGACAAGAAATTCAGGCAAGGCTTAATTGTGGCCCCTGCTGCAGCAGTGGGGAGCGAAAACAAGTAACAGTTTCCCCTGCTCACTCCCTGAGGGGGGGCGGGGAACAAGCGGGTTCCTTATCTGGGGTGAGGGCAGGGGTATGTCCAGGGGTCAGGCCGGAGGGGTAGCTTAGGTGGTCTGCCCACTCCCTTGGTGGTGCTATGTGCAGGGATCATGCACAGTACCCTAGTTTCGCTCCCGGCTCTTCAGAAGTGGCAGTTGGGTTTTTGGTCTTTTTTGTATCTTGTGACCCATAATTTGCCCCAACTGTGCATGCACACAGTTACTTTTAGTCCCTTATAGTTTCTTTGTATTTTGTTGCTCAAGGAGACGTTTGTCTTGCACCTAGGTGCAAGCACTGCAGCAAAGGGTTCCAGGTCCCAGGTCCCAGCCTGTCTCAGTAATAAATAAGACAGAGCCTTTGTTTTTAGGACGGAACAGAGTCCATTGAGAGAAGCATCCGACATGTACATGTTTATGTATACCATGTGATCTGACATATACATGTTTATGTATACCATGTGATTTTTTCAGCAGTAAAAACAAACTTAGAGGTCTCCAGGCGAAAGCAGAGTCTGCAATGGTTTTCTACAAAAAAATGACATGATCTGGGTATCAAGGTGCAGTAAAAACATCCAAAGTCAGAACACCAGGACAGAATTACTCTACCACTTATAAGCAGTGAGGCTTTGAATACATTCCTTAACGTTCTCTAAATTATAGTTCTTCTCATGTGGAAAGAGGGGGTGATAATCTCCACCCTACAGAACTGCTGTGAGCAGTAAATTAAGTAACACTGTAAAAACTTTATCCTCACATAAATCATTATGTAAACCAGGACACTTCTGAAAGTATGAGAAGGTACTATTAAAAATTATACCAGGGCAAGAGACAAAAACCTGAACATCTGGTCACCCTATTTATTGCTATACCTGACACACAGATGGCACTAAAAATATATCAGTTCTTTAATTTGTCCCTGAGCCTTGAAGGATGTACAGTAATTTCCCAGGCAGAGGAAGTGGGGAGGGGGAACCATGTTAACAAACAGAGGGAACTCCACTAGCAAAGGAATATTCCAACGCAAAAGGCTTGTGAAAAGGTTCATATCATTCATAAATATAATCGCATAATTATAAAATATCACAGCTGGAAGGAACTGAGGTATCATTTAATCCAAACCATTTTATAGATGAAGAAAATGAACCTCTGAATGGTTAAATGACAGGGGCATGTAGCCTCAGAGCCGGGTTTCAGCATCTAGGCTTTCTGACTGCTCACCCAGGGACCTTCCCACTATATCATCCCTCATCTCTAAGAAAGATTTCTCCCAGGCCGGAGCTGTCACAGAAACGACAGAAAGTCCATAACTTCCCTCAACAGCTTCTCTCATAGTTCTTAAATGCTTACTGACTGGGTCCAATCAATTGCACAGCCAACCGGTTCTGTCTTCAGGGAAGATAAGTAAAACCAGCAGCTAGCTCCCTCGCCATGGCGGAGGAAGCAGGTCCACTCCACCTAGCAATATTTACTGCTCAGTTAAGAAAGAACAAATTGCCTCTTTTTCACTTACATAATATCTTTTCTTCGGATTTGGATTTTCCTTGGATTTGCCATTCATAATAGATATGCTTGACAGAGCAAATAATTTAGGAATAGGATTTCATAAATAATATACTTCATATAAAGCTCATTCTTCCAATTGACGAAATAGCTCCCGAGCGCGGAAGCTATCAATACGTTCCTGCACAGCATGAATGAACTAACTGGCACACAGTCCCATCATTAACAACGGCTCACAAAAGGGAGTGTAGAGAACAGCAGAATCTCTGGGACATGTGTATAATTTTTTCCTCAAAGGTCCTCAAGTTATTCTGATACTCTCCGGTCTTCCTCCCCAAACTTCCCCCACCCACTAAGCCAGTTTTCATAGCTCTGGCAGTAACCTGAACATACAGAATGTCTCCACCTGGAAAATAAGTTGGAGAGGAGAGATTTCCATGCTTATTTTGTTGTATTGTTGAAACCTTGTTCAACCTTGCTCTTCTCTAAAAGCTTTAGAGCCTCTTCTCCAGAGTTCATTACTCTGTTCTCTGAGATACCATGGCATTTGCATCCACCCCTATTATAGCTCTTAGCCACATTCTCTGTTCTAATAATTGCTCAGATCTCTCTGCTCAAAAGATTGCTACCCAGAGATATGCATGAAGCTTTATACTGCTCTGTAAACCCAGTAACAGCCTGGCACATAGTAGGAGCTCAAATAATCACTCACTGAATGAATTACTTGGGGCACCTAGGGAACAATATTAATACAGAACACTATCCAGGAACTGTTTTTAGGACAAAGGAAATGATCTATGTAAAAGCATTTATAAGTTCTTTGGAAGAAAGGAACTGTAAAACTACAAGGCATTACTCTCCTTTATTGCATGGCAAATCACTACAGTGCTTTCCTTAAATGGTACTTATTGGCCTGGAAGGCTAATGTCTCTCATTAAATGCCAGACTCCCTGAGAGTCACTTATGTAACTGGAAGCACTTGAGTGATTTTGTTGCAAGAAGTCACTTTGTCTTCAAAAGTGCTGCACACAGAATTCCTTATCTTACCTAGCTCATTATTTGTAACATTAAGGAAATGATTAAAAAAACTCAACAAAAAGTTTAAACTCTCATATGCTAGAAGAAGTGAGAAGGAAAAAAAGCTAAGGCCTGTGAAAGATGTTTAAAAGGTAGGGTGAGAGTGGGGTATTACTCAAAGCAAACTTATGGAATTAACCACATGAAGTATTTAGGCTCTCAAATCCTGTTAGATGCATGATATTCCAAAAAAGTGTACTTAAATATATATTATATATATATATATATATATATAATATATATATACACACAGACACACACACATATTTGGCTTTCATAAACGTGCTTTCTGGCTTAAAGAAGGGACAAGTAATTGCAAGATGATGCGTTCAAAGAAGGCAATATGATACAGGCACGAGTTTAAATTTCACCTCACATGATTTTTCACAAAGTATAAATGGTTGTCAGATTCAGTGAAACAACTGCTGGATTTTATGTCCTACAGCTATTTTATTTTCTTTATGGCCAAATCAAATGGAAATAGTAATTCATCCGTTGGCCTACTGATACTTTGTTTTTAATCCTTTACAAGCATGTTGTGCAAAAACAAATAGCAAGCACACTTCCTTGCACTGTGAGTGGAGGTTTAAATCCAAAAATCTGTTCTTCAGACTGCCAAATGCAGTCACTGACTTCACAAGTCAATAAAAAGGTCGTAGTGTCCATCTGCAATTCTACCACCACCCTCAAGAAATACAAATAAAACCACAACATTTCAATCTGCTGATCAAGTCACCACAAATATATTTGTTTATCATTACATGCATTTGTTCCAAACTGTCTCTCAGGGTTTTATGAATTCCAAATGTACTTTTTGAGATGTTCAGACTGAAATATAAACATTTAAGCCCTATACTCATATATTATTGATTCCTTACTAAAGAGATACCTCAGCATCTTCCCCATATTACCATAACTTCCAAACAGGTATTTTCAGCACGCATTTCTTGAGCCCCTATCATATGTAATGGGGATACGAGTTGCTATCAGCAGCTGTAAAACCTGATTTTTGCCTCAAGGAGTTGGTATCATTGTACACTTTAAAGAAAGAAATGAGGGCAGGGGGAATCAAAATACTTAAACTGTCCCAAAATCTTTTTTTTTTTTTAAACATCTTTATTGGAGTATAATTGCTTTACAATGGTGTGCTAGTTTCTGCTTTATAACAAAGTGAATCAGCTATACATATACATATATCCTTATATCCCTTCCCTCTTGTGTCTCCCTCCCACCCTCCCTATCCCACCCCTCTGGGTGGTCACAAAGCACCGAGCTGATCTCCCTGTGCCATGCGGCTGAGAAGAACATATCTTTCACTTTATATTACCACATTTAAAATATGTTCAGCCTCCCCACTGATGACACTATGAATTTATTTTTTTCTTTCTCCTTCCAATGGTTTGGTGACTGTCATATGAATACGATTCCAGTGACCTCTGGCCCGCAAACCTCTACACACAATGGGGCCACTACAGGGCACTGAGATTTGATACAAACATGTTCAGGCCGGAGAACATGCGTCATATGTTCTACTGGCTGGAGAGAGAGATTTTGCCTTTCAAGCTCTCAATCTTTATACTTAATGGAATAAACATTAGGGCACACCCACCACGTGCCCAGTATATTATATTAAGCAATGCAGATACAAAAATGAATATGTTCCTTGCCTTCAAGAAAGCAAAGTCAGCAGAAGGCTTATAAATAATAGTAGTCTAGAAAAGCTTGTAAAGGGCAAATTTCATGCATTTTCGTACTTCTTTTCTTTTTCAGAGAGTGGCCTACCCGATCATCTCAAGGATCGTTACAGACTAACTCTTCTCCTTTAATCCTAACATTTAAACAGAATGCAAGCCCCACCTTCTGAATTCCTCCTTCACTGCCAAGCCTCGGATCTGCTTCTCTCTCTGCCTGGAATGCTGCAATAATTTCTGTATTTATCAGCAACGTTTTAGTAGGAAGGGATAGAAACCTAATTCAATCTGGCCCAAGTGCAAAAACAAACAAACAAAAGGTGGAATGAGAAAATTTTCTGGAAGGAAGGAAAGGTCAGGTGGCCCCTAAAATCAAAAGAGTAACTGTGGGACCCAGTACAACTACAGGGCACTTAGAGACCAGAAACTAGGCCTCCTTTCCTGCTAATATTCACTCCACCTGTCATCTCTGTTTCACCGAGGGCTGTGGACTTCTCTGTCCTACGGCAGCAGGTCTGCCCAGGCAGCAGGGAGTATGGCTGCACTGAGCTGAACAGTGCCCTGCCTCCACCTGCCACTACACAAAACTCATATCCACCTGGAACCTCTGAATGTGACCTTAGCTGGAAATAGGATCACCGACAATGTAGTCAAGTTAGGTGAGGTCATACTAGATTAGGATGGGCCTTAAGTCAGTGACTGATGTCCTTATAAAAAGAGGGACATTTGGGCCCAGAGACACACAGTAAGACGGCTGTGGGACAGCGGAGGCTGAGATGGAAAGCTGCATCTACACACTGAGGAAAGCTAGGACTGCCTGATCCTCCCCTAGAGCCTTCAGAGATAACACAGACCCGCCGACCGCTCGATTTTAGACTTCTACCTTCCAGATCTGTGAGGAAATACATTTCTTTTGTTACAAGACACCCAGGTTAAATAGATAACCAACAAGGACCTACTTATAGCACAGGGAACTGTACTCAATATCTTGTAATAACCTATAATGGAAAAGAATCTCAAAAAGAATATATATGTACATATTTTATATATATATATATAACTGAATCACTTTGCTGTACACCTGAAATTAACACAACACTGTTAATCAACTATAGTCCAATAAAAATTTTTTTAAAAAGACACCCAGTTTGTGGGACTTTCTTATGGCAACTCTAGGAAACTAATACAATGGCCAATAGCATACCCAAATATCACTTCTGTTTAGGAACCCCAAAAGAAAAACATACTTCTGTCTCCCATAGCATATTTAAAAATCTAACCCCAGAATCTGATTGGCCTTACTTGAATCAGATGTCTATTCTTCGACAGATCAAAGCACCCAAGGAAGGATGTAATGCCAGCACTGCACGTGCCTAGGAAATGTATGCATCTTTCCGACTCAAGAGAAGGGGCAAAGGATGGTAAATGCAAGTTTCACCAAAAAGCATATGAAAGGAGAAAATCTCAGACAAAAAGACAATATACCAAAACAGTGGGGAAGGGATATCAAACAGACAAATTGACATCAACTATGTTCTCTTATCTCACCTTGTCCTGCCATTAATCCATTTTCCAAATTGTCGCTAGACTAGTCTTCCCCAAAGGTATCGCTCAAAATCCTTCAGCAGCTGCCTTGAATTTTCAGAGTAAAGTATCGTGTCATCACGTACCAGTGTATCATCTTCTTGCCCCTGCCTTCTGTGCCATCCCCAAAACTCACCGTACCTCCAGCTCCAGGTGCTTTCACACTCCATCTCCTTGCTCCTCCCTGGAACCTTCTCTCTACTTTTCTCCACTTTATTAATTCCTATTCAACCTTTAGGATTACATTTAAATATCAGCAGTAACGTGCTTCTATGCACATTACCTCACCTCTCTAGCTTCAGAGGTCTCCTTTGCAATATGAGGGCTGGGCATTATTAATTTCAGGATAAATCTCTTCCAACCTCAGTGTGCTTCCTGGGTAACTGACAAGTTAAGTCTCTGCTTTCTTCTGTGAGTCCAAGAGGGCTGACAGAAACCATAGAAACACTCTAAATGACTGCTAGCAAATTGTTATCTATCTAGCAATAAAATGCTTCCTGTCTACTGGAAAAAAAAAAAAAAAAGGTACCATGTGAGTGTTGTGAGTTAAGTTTTATTTGGGGCCAAAATGAGGACTATAGCCCGGGAGACAGCATTTCAGACAGCCCTGAGAAACTGCTCCGCAGATGTAGGGGAGAGGTCAGTATATGATTTTAGTAAAGGGGGTATGTGCAGTCAAGCACACATTTTAGCAGAGGCTTGCTGTTAGTCATGAGGCACAGATGTCACCATTAATGATTTTAGTGCTTTTCTAGATATGAAGAGATGTAAGAACTGGGCTCATAAAATCTTCTCCCGAAAATATCTAACTATCTGAAGGCTTGTTCTGCCTTTTTTTTTCCACAGCACAGAGTGCCTCACTCCTAATCTCCACCCTGAACTCCATTCAGGGTGTGCTGCAGGTCAATGGCTGCAGTGGCTAGTGACTTAATCCTTGTAGAGGCAGATATCAAGTGCCAATTTTTTGTTGGCATTCCTAATTCTGAAATCCTAGATTTGCTGTAAGCAATTCGGAAGCTAGAAAGAGTTGTTATGCAGCAGATGAAAGAAATCACTTATTTCAAAAAAATAGTGGAAAGAGTAAAGGAAGATACTTTGGAGGGTTATTGTGAAAGACCTGAGTCCCTCTTGGATACATTCCCTGGTCTCATTCTATCTGGAAATCCCATATAACTTATCCCCTGCGCATCATCATAAAATCTGGATAAGATTTCAGGGGACAACTCATAAGCTAGTATCTTTTATTCATACCTCAACATTAATTGTCATATGTAGACCTGAACCACCTAAGCTCTAGACTCAGACTACTTTGGTTCAAACGTATGTTCTGCCATTACATACACGACCTCAGGGAACTTATTCAAATTCCTAAAGTTTCTAAAGTTCTGTAAAATTGGGACAATAATAGTACATTTCTCTTAGGGGGTCATATAAGGATTTAATGGCCTAAGACATATAAAGCACTTAGAACAGAAGCTGACATACAGTAAGTGTTTGATAAATGTTTTGATTACATTATCTCCAGTCTTTTAGCAGGACGATAACAGAATAAAGGAAAGTTCAGGGTGGGGAGACAAAGAGCATGGGGCAGACCCCATGTACGAGAGGGGCTGGCAAGACAGCTAACAGAGAAGGAAAACAGAGACACTACACCTGGCCTCTGGAGGCATCCTTGCTTTAGCAGGAGCTGGTGTTCATTTGGAAAAGTTGAATAACAGAGGACTCAGCTACTGATTCGGGGCCAGTCATTGCTCTGCCATAGCTTCTCTCAAACTGGAAGCTCCTGTAGTTGGACTGCAAGTAGAATTCTCATCTTCATTTTTTTCCCCTGCTTCTCCATGCTAACTTCTGGCAGGAAGGGGAAACTTTCAGTGATGCAGCTCATACTTCCTCTATAATCCAGCAGGGAAAAAATTTTCCTATATGGTGTGGTGATCACCCTGCTCTCTTAGCTCGAAATGGTGTGAGGGCCTGCTGAACATGTCAAAAGTTTTAAAACAAGAGTTACGAAAAGAAAATCACACAAAGTGATGAGAGATGTCATTTTAGACCTAGTTACTGTATTAGGGTTCTTAAGGGAAACAGAACCAATAGGATATGTGTGTATGAATATTTATACATGTATATATGTATATGGAGATATAGATACAGATACAGGCAGAGACTTCGAGAATTGGCTCACACGAACATGGGGGCTGGCAAGTCCAAACACTGCAGAGCAGGCAGGCCAGAAACCCAAAGAAGAGTTGATGTGGCAGCTCAAGTTCAAAGGTAGTCTGCTGGTAGAATTCCCTCTTCCTTGGGGAAGGTCAGTCATTTTTCTCTAAAGACCTTCAGCTGATTGGGTGAGGTCCGCCCACATTATGGAGGGTAATCTGCTTTACTCAAAGTCTGCTGATTCAAATATTAATCTCATCTAAAACATATATTCACAGCAACATCCAGACCACTGGTTGACCAAATATCTGGGTACCGTGGCCTGGCCAAGTTGACACATAAAATTAACCATCACAATTACCAATTAGTCTTTTTCTTTCCCAAATCCCAAGGAAATGCTTCCATTTTAATCAACCAGATACTAGTTAGACTAGCATTATGTCTCTGTCTCTCTCTTTCTAAAGTAACAAAGACTATTTCAACTACAAATTTTGTTTTATTTCTACTCTTTCTTGAAAAAATAAAACTTTCAGCCCCAAATTCTCTGAGTGCAGTGTCGTTAGGTTCCAAAGTGCATGTTTCCACATACAGTCATACTATGGAGAACCACACCCCAGAGGCAGCTCCTTAAAATTGGTGTGAATTCATGAAAAGATGCTCAACATCACTAATTATCAGAAAAATGAAAATCAAAACTACAATGAGGTACCACCTCACACCGGTCAGAATGGCCATCACTAAAACGTCTACAAATAACAAATGCTAGAGGGGATGTGGAGAAAAGGGAACCCTCCTATATTGTTGGTGGGAATGTAAATTGGTGCAGCCACTATGGAAAACAGTATGGAGGTTTCTTAAAAAACTAAAAATAGAGTTATCATATGATTCAGCAATCCCACTCCTGGGCATATATCCAGACAAAACTATAATTCAACAAGATACATGCACCCCTATGTTCATAGCACCACTATTCACAATAGCCAAGACATGGAAAAAACCTAAATGTCCATCGACAGATGAATGGATAAAGAAGATGTAGTACATATATACAATGGAATATTACTCATCCATAAAAAGAATGAAATAGTGCCATTTTCAGGTGGACCTAGAGATTATCATACTAAGTGAAGTAAGTCAGAAAGAGAAAGATAAATACCATATGATATCACTTATACGTGGAATCTAAAATATGACACAAATGAACTTATCTACGAAACAGAAACAGACCCACATAGAGAAGAGACTTGTGGTTGCCAAGGGGGTGGAGGGGTGGGGGAGGGAGGGATTGGGAGTTTGGGATTAGCAGATGCAAACTATTATATACAGAATGGATAAACAACAACGTTCTACTGTAGAGCATAAGGAACTATATTCGATATCCTATGATAAACCATAATGGAAAAGACTATGAAAAAGAATATATATAACAGAGTCACTTTGCTGTACAGCAAAGATTAACAACCCTGTAGATCAACTATACTTCAATAAAATATTTTTTAAAAATATTAAAGTTTATTAAGTATAAAGAAATGAAACTGCAGAGGTAATCATAAGCTAATATAAAATACATGTGAAATACTGGAGGAGTCACAGGCCACAGTGTCAGTACAAATCTGTAAGGGATGTTAGGACATTGCAACTTGGCTGCTTCTATGTACGAGTTCATGGATAAAGGGCTAAACCGTGATGTTATCAGAGGGAACTTAGTGCACTGGACATGAGATCAAATGGTCGTGAATTCAGTGATGTATCTTTAGAAAAGATATGATGCCAGATTCCTAAGCCTTCTCCCTAACTGTGATTTGTGCTTTATGCTTTTTTCTTCCCTCTGTCTTTGAGAATCTAGGAGCCAGAACACTGTCTCTGAAGATAAGTAATTAGTTGTTATTTATTCCTCTCTGTTAACTTGGATGTGAATGTCTCCATTTTTCTATTTTGACACTGATAATAAAAACTGCACCATGAGTCAACATTTACAAGATGCATTGAAATCCTGAAACTAGGAGTATGGAGTGAGGATTACAATTTCTCACCAGAAAATGACCTCCAAGGTCTCTTTGTGTCCTGAGATGCTATGATAGGCTCCGTTTGGTGTCCATTCATCATAACCAAGGGGCCAAGGTCAAGGATGCAATAGCAAGAAGCCCTGGTCTAGCTCAGACACTAAAATGGTGGGAAAAGAATGTGCTTTCAGCATCTTACATTAACAGCCAATAAAATTCAACAAATCTTAAGAGCAAATGATAAAAATGAAAGAAAATTAACTTTAAAACTCAAAACAGAATTGGGACAGGGCAGAAGACCTGTTTGGGAAACGGAGTCAACTGTAACTTTCAAGGAACCATAAATTAGCAAAGGAGAGAGGAACAAGTTTCTTCTTTTTTTTTTTTTTTAATATGAAAGGAAGTTAAACAGCCACATTTCTATCAAATCAGGAACAGATTTGAGCAGCCACAATTTGCCAGGATGATTGGGCTACCTAAGTTAATTAATTGGATGAGGGTCATTTGATCATAGTAACTGATATTGCTTTAACTACATTTAATTCTCCAACCAAAACAAATCAATCCACAGAAGCTTCTGGTGGTCTTAATTGATGATCTTATCATTTGCCTTTAACATTATTTCCTTAAGCACTTGAAAACGTTACTAAAGATTTTCTCCATTTTTAAGTTTTTTCTCTTTTAATATACAAAAGCTCTAAGCCAGACAACATAAGAAGTAAAATAATTAAAGGTAAATTTTATGCAGCATTTTTAAAATGCAAAAGATAGTTTTTTAAGGTCTTGGATATTCTAGATTAAGTCCACAGCAGTGGAATTTGGAAAGAAAAAATATCTTAACAAAATTCTGGAGCAGCAGCCCACAAGAATCCATGAAAAAACTGCTAGAGCTAATCAACAAATTCAGCAAGGTTTCAGGGTACAAGATCAACAAACAAAAATCAGCTGTGTTTCTATACACCAGCAATGAACAATCTGAAGAAGAAATTAAGAAAATGATTCCATTTATAAATGACTGTAATGATTAGTTTTGAAAGTGGAAAGCTTGAGTTCAAGGCCCAACTGCCACTACTAACCAGGGGGTCTCATGCAAATCACCTAATCACTTTGTGCCTCGGTTGCTTCAGCTGTAAAAATGGAAATAAACCATCACCTACTTCATAGGGTCATTCTCAGAACAAATCAGTTAATTCATGTAAATTTCTGAAAACCATCACCGGAGAAATCATGGGCACTGAATAAATGTAAGGGATATAAAAGAAACAACAATAAACAAGCAAAAGGAAAGATAAAGTCTCCCTTATTCATCAATGGTTTTGGAGGTGGATTTGTGTATTTGGAGGAACTTGTTCTGTTTTTGTTAATAGGCTGGGCTGCTTCAGACTCTCAGGAAGGTGAGAGCTAACAGCAGAGACTGGCAAAAGGTCCTCAACACAGATGATCATGTAAAAAACACTCTCTTCTCTACAACATGCTCTAATGAAGAATTAGTCTTCTCTGAAAGCTGCCTTTGTCTCAGTCATTTCTACATCTAATCATTTACCAAGGTCTGTGATTCTACCTTTAAAATGGTTCTCCAGTCTCCCCTTTCTACTTCCTTCTCTACTCTTACTACTCTGGTTCAAGTTTTTACGGTCTTTCACCTGGAGTACTGCCACAGCCTCCAAACTTGTCTCCCTACCTCCGTCTCATAGTCTTCAAATCTCCCCTCTACATATCCTCCAAGGATAATCTTTCTAACCACATCACTTCCCTGCTGAAATGTGTCAAAGACTCTTTGCCATGGCATCCCAAGTCTTCTACGCTAGATCTCTGACTTCCACTCCATCTTCGTCCCATTACATCAGTAACCAGTTTTCAATAAACTGCTTGCAGTGTGCTCTTCTTGCTGGTTCTCCCTCCATTACCTTCGTTCATTCATGTTGTCTTCTCTTCCAAGGTGCACCCACACTACCCCAAAATGATTCTCAAGTGATTTTATGACACTCTCCAAATAGCTCCACCATTTCACTTGCTATAATGTTTTACAGGGTTTATGTGTTGTCTCCCTACTTGACTGTGATTTCCTTGGAAACAGAACATGCTTATTTATACTTGTATTCTCCATGCACTCACTGCATAGTACCTTATACACAGTGAAAACAAGAATTCAACCATTCTGCATCACCACGGTATTTCCAGTACCTGGCACAGGGCCTGACCCACAACAGACACTTAATAAATGTTGAAAAAGGAAGGAAGGTAGGGTGGGAAGGAGGGAGAGAAGAATGTTTGTTGAGAGGGTAGCGTTAAGAGTCACAAAGTTCTGGGTTCTGCATGTACAACAAGCAGAAGGGTCCATGAAAGAACAAATGTCCACATTGACTAAAATATAAAGTACAACTGTCCAATATCTGTCCAGTGATACCACTCCTAACTCTGTCATTTTCCACATGACATAGGCAGTGTACTCCTTAGTGGTCTCACCCATAAAATTGAGCTATTACTACCTATATTCCATTATTTTTTTTTTTTTAAACATTGAGATGACTAAAGTACCTGGGACAGAATCTGGTAAATATTTCTCAATAAATGGTAGCGACAACTAGGGCACCTGTCAGATGCTGGTGGGGGACCCTGATGCCCAATGAGACAGGTGGAACCCCGGAGCAACCGAGTAGGATGTGGTGGGGAGTGAGGGGGGAGGAGAAATGGAGGATGGACAAGACCAGCATCCCTGAGTGATGGCTGGGAGAGGGGAGGGGTTCCCTCACCTGGAGGGACCCTCAGGGGCTCGGAGGATCGGGGGGAGCACACCCAGCATTTCCCCTGCCCAATCGGGCCCCAGGAAGCCTGCTGGGTTCCTGGACTGGGTCCTCCACCCACTGAGGCCCCCTCCAGGATGCATGGCTCCTAGGGGCATAGGAGGGAAGCAAGGGGAGAAGAAGAAAGGCAGATTGGGAGGGGCCCTGCAGGATCAGAGGATCGGGGGGAAGGCGCCTAGCATTCCCCCCACCCACTCAGGTCCAGGGAGCCTGCTGGGGTCCCAGACCTGGTCCTCGACACTCCAAGGCCAGAAGCACTCCTGGGACCCTCCTGCTGCAGTGAGCTTAAGCCCCACCCCCCCAGGGCCTTTTCCGGCCCTGTGGGTCCTAAGCATAGGCCCTGCCAACCGCCTAACCCCATCCCTGCCTAAGCCCCGCCACCCACAGCCAAGGCCTTTTCCAGCTTTTTCTTTTTTTCCTCTTTTTTGCTATGGTGGTTCTGTCTTACCTTCTGGTTGTTGTTTCCTCTATATATTTTTTTTTATTTTTTCTAACATATCTGTAAGTTTTCTAATCTTATTTTATTTTTTACTCTTTGTTATTGTTCTGCTCCTTTTTTTCTTTTTTTTTTTTTCTTTTTTTTTTCCCCGCCCTGCTAAGCTTGCAGGATCTTGGTTCACAAGCTGAGGGTCGGGCCTGGGCTCCTGCGGTGGGAGCTCTGAGTCCGAATCACTGGACTAACAGAGAATCTCAGACCCCAGGGAATATTCGTCAGAGTGAGGTGCCCCAGAGGTCCTCATCTCGGCACCAAGACCCAGCTCTACCCAACAGCCTACAAACTCCAGTGCTGGAAGCCCCCGGCCAAACAACCAGTAATACAGGAACACAATCCCACCCATCCAAAAAAAAAAAAAAAAAAAGAGATGACCAAAGATATGTCACAAATGAAGGAGCAAGGTAAAAACCTATAAGACCACATAAATGAAGAGGAAATAGGCAACCTACCTGAAAAAGAATTCAGAGTAATGACAGTAAGGATGATCCAGAATCTCAGAAATAGAATGGAGGCACACATCGAAAAATACAAGAAATGTTTAACAAACATCTAGAAGAACTAAAGAACAAATAGAGATGAACAACACAATAACTGAAATGAAAAATAACTAGAAGGAATCAATAACAGAATAACTGAGGCAGAAGAACGAATAAGTGAGGTGGAAGACAGAACGGTGGAAATAACTGCCAAGGAGCAGAATAAAGAAAAAAGAATGAACTGAAGAGACCTCTGGGACAACACTAAATGCACCAACATTCGAATTATAGAGGTCCCAGAAGAAGAAGAGAAAAAGAAAGGGTCTGAGATAATAGTCGAAGAGATTATAGTGGAAAACTTCCCTAACATGGGAAAGGAAATAGTCACCCAAGTCCAGGAAGCACAGAGAGTCCCATACAGGATAAACCTGAGGAAAAACATACCAAGACACATATTAATTGAACGAACAAAAATTAAATTCAAAGAAAAAATATTAAAAGCAGCAAGGGAAAAGCAATAAATAACATACAAAGGAATCCCCATAAGGTTATGAGCTGATTTTTCAGTGGAAACTCTGCAAGCTAGAAGGGAGTGGCAGGATACACTTAAAGTGATGAAAGAGAAAAACCTACAACCAAGATTACTCTACCCAGCAAGGATCTCATTCAGATTTGATGAAGAAATCAAAAGCTTTACAGACAAGCAAAAGATAAGAGAATTCAGTACCACCAAACCAGCTTTACAACAACTGCTAAAGGATATGCTCTAAGTGGGAAACACAAAAGAAGAAAAAGACCCTCAAAAACAAACCCAAAACAATTAACAAAATGGTAATAGGAACATAAATATCACTAATAAGCTTGAATGTAAATGGATTAAATGCTCCAACCAAAAGACATAGACTGGCTGAATGGATACAAAAACTAGACCCAAATAAATGCTGTCTACAAGAGACCCACTTCAGACCTAGGGACACATACAGACTGAAAGTGAGGGGATGGAAAAAGATATTCCATGAAAATGGAAATCAAAAGAAAGCTGGAGTAGCAGTACTTGGATCAGATAAAATAGACTTTAAAATAAAGACTGTTACAACAGATAAGGAAGGACACTACATAATAATCAAGGGATCAATCCAAGAAGAAGATATAACAATTATAAATATATATGCATCCAACATAGGAGCACCTCAATACATAAGGCAAATGCTAACAACTATAAAAGGGGAAATCAAAAGTAACACAATAATAGTAGGGGATTTTAACACCCCACTTTCGCCAACGAGCAGATCATCCAAACAGAAAATAAATACGGAAACACAAGCTTTAAATGACACCACAGACCACACTGACTTAGTTGACATTTACAGGACATTGCACCCGAAAGTGGAAGAATACACTTTCTTCTCAAGTGCACATGGAACATTCTCCAGGATAGATCACATCTTGGTCAAAAAATCAATCCTCTGAAAATTTAAGAAAATTGAAATCGTACCAAGCATCTTTTCTGACCACAATGCTATGAGATTAGAAATCAATTACAGAGAAAAAAACATAAAAAACACAAACACATGGAGGCTAAACAATACATTACTAAATAACCAAGAGATCACTGAAGAAATCAAAGAGGAAATCAAAAAATACCTAGAGACAAATGACAATGAAAACATGACGATCCATAAACCTATGGGATGCAGCAAAACCAGTTCTAATAGGGAAGTTTATAGCTATACAAGCCTACCTCAAGAAACAAGAAAAATCTCAAATAAACAATCAAACCTTACACCTAAAGGAACTAGAGAAGGAAGAACAAACAAAATGCAAAGTTAGTAGAAGGAAAGAAACCATAAAGATCAGAGCAGAAATACATGAAATAGAAATGAAGAAAACAATAGCAAAGATAAATAAAACTAAAAGTTGGTTCTTTGAGAAGATAAAATTGATAAACCTTTAGCCAGACTCATCAAGAAAAAAAGCAAGAGGACGCAAATCAATAAAATTAGAAATGAAAAAGGAGAAATCACAACTGACACTGCAGAAATACAAAGGATTATAGGAGACTACTACAAACAACTATATGTCAATAAAATGGACAACCTGGAAGAAATGGACAAATTCTTGGAAAGATACAATTTTCCAAGACTGAACCAGGAAGAATTAGACAATATAAACAGACCTGTCACAAGTAATGAAATTGAAACTGCAATTAAAAATCTTCCAACAATCAAAAGTCCAGGACCAGATGGCCTCACAGGTGAATTCTATCAAACATCTAGAGAATAGCTAACACCTATCCTTCTCAAACTCTTCCAAAAAATAGCAGAGGGAGGAACACTCCCAAATTAATTCTATGAGGCCACCATCACCCTGATACCAAAACCAGACAAAGGTATCAGAAAAAAAAGAAAATTACAGACCAATATCACTGAGGAACATAGATGCAAAAATCCTGAATACTAGCAAACAGAATCCAACACATTAAAGGATCATACAGCATGATCAAGTGGGATTTATCCCATGGATGCAAGGATTCTTTGATATACACAAATAAATCAATATGACACACCATATTAACAAATTAAGGAATAAAAACCATATGATCATCTCAATAGATGCAGAAAAAGCTTTTGACAAAATTCAACACCCATTTATGATAAGAACACTCCAGAAAATGGGCAGAGAGGGAAACTACCTCAACATAATAAAGGCCATATACGACAAACCCACAGCAAACATCATTCTCAATGGTGAAAAACTGAAAGCATTTCCACTAAATTTAGGAACAAGACAAGGATATCCACTCTCACCACTCTTATTCAACATAGTTTTGGAGGTCATAGCCATGGCAATCAGAGAAGAAAAAGAAATAAAAGGAATACAAACTGGAAATGAAGTAAAACTGTCACTGTTTGCAGATGACATGATACTATACCTAGAAAATCCTAAAGATCACCGGAAAACTGCTAGAAATAATCAATGAATTTGGTAAGGTTGCAGGATACAAAATTAATGCACAGAAATCTCTGGCATTCCCATACGCTAAGAACAAGATCTTTCTGAAACATCAGAAAGAGAAATTAAGGAAACAATCCCATTTACCATCACAACAGAAAGAATAAAATACCTAGGAATAAACCTACCTAAGGAGACAAAAGACCTGTATGCAGAAAACTATAAGACACTGATGAAAGAAATTAAAGAGGATACAAACAGATGGAGAGATATACCATGTTCTTGGATTGGAAGAATCAACATTGTGAAAATGACTATACTACCCAAAGTAATCTACAGATTCAACCCAATCCGTATCAAACTACCAATGGCATTTTTCACAGAACTAGAACAGAAAATTTTACAATTTGTATGGAAACACAAAAGACCCCGAATAGCCACAGCAATCTTGAGAAAGAAAAACGGAGCTGGAGGAATCAGGTTCCTTGACTTTGGACTATACTACAAAGCTACAGTAATCAAGACAGTATGGTACTGGCTCAAAAATAGAAATATTGATCAATGGTACAGGATAGAAAGCCCAGAGATGAACCCATGCACATATGGTCACCTAATTTATGACAAAGGAGGCAAGAACATACAGTGGAGAAAAGACAGCCTCTTCCATAAGTGGTGCTGGGAAAACTGGACAGCTCCATGTAAAAGAATGAAAGTAGAACACTCCCTAACACCATACACAAAAATAAAGTGGATTAAAGACCAAAATGTAAGTCCGGACACCTAAAAGTCTTAGAGGAAAACATAGGAAGAACACTCTTTGACATAAATCACAGCAAGATCTTTTTTGACTCACCTCCTAGAGTAATGAAAATTAAAAAAAAATAAACAAATGGGACCTAACGAAACTTAAAAGCTTTTGCACAGCAAAGGAAATGATAAACAAGATGAAAAGAAAACCCTCAGAATGGGAGAAAATATTTGCAAACAAAGCAACGGACAAAGGATTAATCTCCAAAGTATACAAACAGCTCATGGAGCTCAAGATGAAAAAAAAAAACAACCCAATTAAAAAATGGCCGGAAGACCTAATAGACAGTTCAATAAAGAAGACATACAGATGGCCAAGAGGCAAATGAAAAGATGCTCAGCACCACTAATTATTAGAGAAATGCAAATGCAAACTACAATGTGGTAACACCTCACACCAGTCAGAATGGCCATCATCAAAAAATCTACAAACAACAAATGTTAGAGAGGGTGTGGAGAAAAGGGAACCCTTTTGTACTGTTGGTGGGAATGTAAATTGATACAGCCACTATGGAGAACAGTATGGAGGTTCCTTAAAAAACTCAAAATAGAATTACCATATGACCCAGCAATCCCACTACAGGGCACATACCCTGAGAAAACCATAATTCAAAAGGACATATGTACCCCAATGTTCACTGCAGCACTATTTACAATAGCCAGGACATGGAAGCACCCTAAATGTCCATCAACAGATGAATGGATAAAGAAGATGTGGTACATATATACAATGGAATATTACTCATCGATAAAAAGGAACGAAATTGGGTCATTTGTAGAGACGTGGATGGACCTAGAGACTGTCATACAGAGTGAAGTAAGGCAGAAAGAGAAAAACTGTATATTAATGCATATTTGTGGAATCTAGAAAAATGGTACAGATGAACCTATCTGCAGGGCAGGAATACAGACGTAGATGTAGAGAATGGACATGTGGACACAGCAGGGACGGGAGGGTGGGACGAATTGGGAGATTAGGTTTGACATAAATACACTACCATGTGTAAAACAGATAGCTAATGGGAACCTGCTGTACAGCACAGGGGGCTCAGCTCGGTGCTCTGTGATGACCTAGATGGGTGGGATGGGGAGTGTGGGAGGGATATATGTACACATATAGCTGATTCACTTCATTGTATAGCAGAAACTAACACAACATTGTAAAGCAACTATACTCCAATTTAAAAAGTAAACTTTCAAAAAAAATGAAAAATAAAAAATAAATGGTAGCCATTATTTTGGGAATAATTATAACATTTGTTGACAAGATTAATGTAATCACATAGCTAGATAAATGATAGATGGATAAAAGAATGGATAGATGGATGAACGATAGATAGACAGACAGATAGATCAATCCACAGAACCTCAGGAGACATCTAATACAATTTCTTACCATCATACAGTTAGGTTATCTTTACCGACTTTTCTCTGTGCAATCCTCAAACATTTAAACAACTCTACGTCTCTTCCAGGATTTAATTAGGCAAATATTCAATGAAGGCCTACCTGTGTAGAACACTGTGCTGTGTTCTCTTTTATTCATTTTGGTCAGTACTCTCAGAATGTGACTCTCGTTTCCTTGTCATTTATTTAAAATGTGGTGACCCAAAGTGGATACAGTATTTTAATTAAGTCTTTTTCACTACACATCTAAATAATAATAATTAGAATAAGCAAGAATTATTTCCTGAATCTTACACGTAACATACCATTTACTACATAATAGAACTGAGTTTCCTTTTACTAAAATATTATACTTTTTATTAAGCATATGTTGAAACAGATTCTGCAGATCTACTTCTTTCATTCTTACACCTAAATACTACCACCTTGGTGCTTAATGCTTGGTTTTGTTTTGTTTTGTTCCACAGAGCACCTTGTCCTAATGTTAAAGAATTATTTTTCTTTTTGTCAAGATCATTATGAATTTCAAATATTAATCATATTAAACAACTTGCTTGGTGAAAATTTGATTTTACAAAATCACCTTGATCCCTTTTTTTAGACAACTTACTCAAATATTTAAAAGAATATGTCCTAAGACAAGCTCTGTGGGCCACCCATCGAAATATCCTAGGCCTTTCATGAATAAACCACTGCTGAAAATGCTTTGAATATATACAGTATCTAAGCCACCAGGTCACCCACCTGTAGGCACAGTGGTATAAAAAGATCCGAGATGCATCCCACACCTGACACTTACAAGCTTTAGGACCTTCAAAAATGTTACTTAGATGGAAATGTATTTTTCCTAACTTTTCAATTAAAAATATAAAAGCTGAATAACATGGGAAAGTTACATTAGAGAAAATAGTTATCTCCATATCTTTCTGATGTTGGGAGCAAGAAATATACATAGTAACAAATTTGTACTCTCTTTTGATCATTCCTGTTACCCAATAAACATGCATAATAACTTCCATTTCGCTCAGGCTATTGCCTCACTTCTATTTAACACAACTCCTCAAAAGAGTTGATTATACACAATATTACTATCATTTACGTGAGATGACCCATACCTGCTTTCCCTGTCCTCAAAAAACTCACAGTCTAGAGAAAAGGATAGAGAAGCAAACAGCTACAAGACCATAAATGAACAATAAAAACATTGTACTCACAGCAACACTATTCACAATAGCCAAAAACATGGAAACAACCTAAATGTCCATCGACAGATGAATGGATAAAGAAGATGTGGTATATATATACAATGGAATACTACTCAGCCATAAAAAGGAACAAAATAATGCCATTTGCAGCAACATGGATGCAACTAGAGATCATCATACTAAGTGAAGTCAGAAAGAGAAAGATAAATACCATATGATATCACTTATATGTGAAATCTAAAATATGGCACAAATGAAGCTATCTACAAAACAGAAACAGATTCACAGACATAGAGAATAGACTTGTGGTTGCCAAGGTGGGGGAGAGGGAGAGGGATGGACTGGGAGTTTGGGGTTGGTAGATGCAAACTATTACATTTAGAATGGATAAACAAGGTCCTACTGTATAGCACAGGGAACTATATTCAATATCCTGTGATAAACCATAATGGAAAAGAATATAAAAAAAGAATGTGTATAACTGAATCACTTTGCTGTATAGCAGAGATTGGTACAACATTGTAAATCAACTATACTCCAATTTAAAAAAAAAAAAAAAAGAAATACTGTATTCACAGAGTATCATGGGTGCACAGAGGGAGGGCTCCCAGCCGATGCACTGCAGAGGGTAAAGGGCATGAGCAAGTTTCCCAGAAGAGATGCTGCTTCAACTGGGTCACGAACGACTCAGATAAATGCATCCAGGTATTACAAAAAAAACATTGTAAATACAAAAGCTTGGAGATGAGCAACAACAGGTAATTCGGGGAAGTGCAAATATTTTGTCATAGTTGGAGAACAGGGTGTTTAGACCTGGCAAGCCTAGACAGGTAGCCTAATATCCTATTATAGCCTATATCGCATTTCACTGTCATCACTTACCTACCGTCAGTCTTTCTCATTAGACCATAGGCCCCATGGGGTCAGGGGCAAGGGTTGTTTTGTTCCTTCCTCCATGTGTCACTTCTGCATAAAACATGGTGCTCAAAAAATTATTTTTTGAATTTAGGTGTCTTCACTACCATTCATAATACCTTAACTCTATCACATGGCCAATGGAGATTCACTGAACCGCTCACGTAAGAGATTTGCATAATCACAGTAAGAAAGATCAGGCTAGCAGCAGTATCAAAAATGAAGAGGAGGAGGGCTAGACTGAAAGCAAGAACAGACAATAAACTGGATCCATACAAGTGCTTTTTTTCCAGTCAGAATATTTAACTCACCAAATACCATAGGTTTATAAACAATATCAAATAATTGGAACATTTTTTTTATTCTGAAGATGAGATTTTAATTCTAATTTTTATTTTATTTTTATAATTGCAATGGAGAATTTAGAAGATGTAGAATCAGATCAAAATCCTGATGAAAGACTTGTTTTGCCTTCATTTATTTTCTCCTGTAGATTTCTATGAGTTTTAATTATTTTTTATAATTTTTGAGTTAAGTCCTTAGTTCATTTTGTTGCTTCCTTTGTGTGTCAAAGTTCAGAGCCTTTTGTGTAAAGAGGTCTAGGACTCTGTGGTTGATAGGCCCATACAACTTTTTAATTATTTAGAACTTCATGGAAAAAAAAGTACTGTATTACAGCCAAGCAAATAGACATACAAACCAATGGAAAAGAACAGAAAGTCCCAAAATAGGCTCAATTACATACAGCATCTCCAATCACTGAGGAAGAGATAGCCTTTTTAAATACATGGTGCTATGACAATGAATCACCATTTGGAAAAAGATAAAGTTGGATCCAAGGGAATCATAAATTCAAATGCTAAAAAAAAAAATGAAACCATAAAATTACTGGAAGAAAACACAGACAAATTCCTCTATAATTTTGGACAGGGGAAGGGCTTCCTAACCAGTGATCAAAATCCAAAAGCGGGACTTCCCTGGTGGCACAGTGGTTGGGAATCCACCTGCCAATGCAGAGGACACAGGTTCGATCCCTGGTCCGGGAAGATCCCACATGCCGCGGAGCAGCTAAGCCCGTGTGCCACAACTACTGAGCCTGCGCCCGTGCTCTGTAACAAGAGAAGCCACCGCAATGAGAAGCCAGCACACCACAACGAAGCCCCCACTCGCCGCAACTAGAGAAAGCCCGCACACAGCAATGAAGACCCAACGCAGCCAAAAATAAATTAATTTTTTTAAAAATCCAAAAGCCATGAAAGAAAAGATTGACAAATTTATTATAGAAAAAATAAAAATTTTCTACTAGATACTTTCAGTAAAGCCAAAAATAAGTGACAAACTGGCCATGTATGTACATGTGGGTGTATACATATACATATATACATTTGTGGCTCATGTCATAGACAAAAGCCTAATTTCCCTAATATATAAAGAACTCCTAGAGACTGAGAGAAAAGAGACTGGCACCCTTAACCTGTACAAAGATACTTAAATCATTGATCTCTAAATTCTAAATTTTTAAACTAAATTAAAATTATATGAATATACTACTTCTCACCTAAGAGGTCAAAAGCCTAGTATTTGATAGCATACTCTTCTGACAAAGCTGAGGGGAAAGAGGCAGCTCCTACTTTGCTGACTGCCCTGCACAATGCCCTGTGGGGGGCCACTTGGCCATAACTAAAACTTCCAAATGCATTTTCCCTCTACACAGATAAATTTCCCACATGCTAGATGACATACATACGATGCCATTCACTACACCACTGTTTGTAGCACCAATAAAAAAGGAAACACCCAATGTGTATCTACATAAGACCACTTGTATAAACAATATACCCACTTATCTCTAGACAGTGATATAGAAAGATGTCTATGATACATTGTTAAGTAAAAAGAAAAAGCTAGTTGTATAAGAAATAAAATAAGAATATGTATGAATTTTTGCTTGTATATTTCAAAGATACTTAAGAATAAAAGAAAACGGGGCAAGTACATAAAAATTCTCAAAAACAGGTAAGAGTAAGACCTCAGTGTTACCTTTTTAATATTGTTTTTAGAGGAACCATATGAAAATATCACCTATTCAAAAAGTTTAAAGTCTAAAACGTCAGTGCACAAACTAAATTGCAAACACTGAAAATAAAAAGAATTGGCATAAAAATCGAGAACTAAGAGTTCTTAAGAATAATGGCATAGAGATGAAAGATCCAGTGTAGCTTTTGTGTTTCAACTCTTCTATGATTTCTCCCTGTGAGATGACTGTCTTTACAATGGCAGCTTCCTTGTAAGTGTCCTCCATACCGTTATGTTACCAAGGCTGTTGCCTCAGAATCATACCCCTGTTCCTCCCTCGAATAGAAACCAGTTACTCTTATCTAAGTTTCAGGAGGAAGCTGCAAAGAGAAAAAAACAAGAACTGGTTAGAACCAACTAGGCCCAAGATGGTAGAAGATTCGACTTCCAACACACCTTGATTCTCATTATACACTCATTGTAATACATTAGCATGCCAAGTCACACAGCCACCAGCTCCATGACAGTTGACGACTGCCATGACAACAAGTAGAAAAGCCCATACAAGGACAGAGAAGGAGAGCTGCATCAGTTCCAGGTCCAAACCACACCTCTGTTTTCAGATAACTCATGAGTATTCCTCCCACTCTTTCCAATTTCCTCCCTTTTACCTCGACCCTCCTACACATTTGGTGTCTCTGCCCAAACTGGGTTGAAAAGTTGATTTGTGAACTATGTTCCCACTTCTCCATTCTTTGACCATTGAATAAAGCTTGTGCTGTTTCAGTCTCAGTGTAGGTTTCATTATTGGCTGCACAAATCCGATCAGAAAAAAAACCTCGCTGGTTGAGACACGGGGTCTTGGCCCAGGTGAGGACCCTGGTGCAGGTCGGGTAAACCAATTCGTAACAACTGCACCCGGCCAGCAAAAAAGACTGACTAATAAAGTTAGGAGATTTTAACATAGGTAGAGAAGGAGCTTAAAAGCTGATGTGAGTTTGGTGTTTTCACACCTAACAATTCACCCAAGCACAATAGTGTGGTATTCTTCCTTTAAAGGTATACATCAATATTATTTACATTCCATATGCATAGAGCAACAATATGCTTTGTGCAAGTACAAAAAAGAGCCAGAGGAAACAGGCTTCATTCAAGAGCAGTCAGGAAAATAGAGAGTGGAACTTAATTATTCCAAGAACAGACGCATATGATCAAGTTCAACAATATTAATGTGTCAAAAACGGGTAACTGAAGTCAATCTGCTTCCCCACAAAAGAGATGGAGAATACCTTCTCCCTTGGGGAAACCTTTCCTGCCAAATCACCCCAACTGATGTCAACAGATACACCAGATCTGCCCGCACTAAGAAATGAAAGACAAACACAGGAGACATTCAAAAGCAATCAAGCATTTGGTGAAAATAAGAAGGAATGAATGAGTTGGTGCTGACCAAATTTAAAATGCTAAAGTAAATAGACAAATTTGGAAATAAAGTAATAGAAAATACTACATACTAGAAAGGCACCTTAAGATGTAGAGTATCTTCTCAAAATTCTTATCCAGATCACAGAAATACTGTATTTTCAAATTCATGGAGCTGTTTCATTAAGAATATAGATCTCCATTTTATAGCAGGAAAACTGTGGCTTAAAGAAATAAAAGTAGATTGCCTATAGTTGCAAACCAGTCAACAGTGGAACCTGGGATTTCTGGAGCCCACATTCTTGACTACCAAAAGCGTCAAAAAGTGACAGGAGACAACCAACGAGGGGAAAAAAAATCATAAATGCAGATTCAAAAACAAACCAAAACAAAATTAGCAAATTTGAGTGCCTTTTTTCAAGTGTGCAAATATTTCCCTATACCACAGGAGCACATGCAGATTCTCACCTTTTCATGTAACAGGAGAAATAAAAAGAGCAACAACAACAAAAATTAACACTTCTTGACTTCCTCAGTGCCAAGCTCTTTGCAGGCACTATTTCATTCTCTCCTCCCTAGAACCTGCGATTTAGTGCCGTTATCATTCTCATTTTAAGAGAAGGAAATTGGAACTTGGAAAAGTTAAGCAACTTACCTCCCCACCCAAATATCAACTGGCAAAGCCAAAATTCAGACTTGAGCCCAATCTCATGTTTACCTCAGAAGCCAGAAAGCCTGAGGCTGAATGTGAATCCTGACATTACCACCTCTGAGCTGGGCCACCTTGGCCAGTTACTATACCTTTCTGTGCCTGTTCCTGATTAACTCAACTGCAGCCTGAGAATGGTACTAGTACTTACTTCACAGTGTGCTAGTAAGAATTAAATGAGTTAATACAAGCAAAGCACTTAAAAGCATGCCTGCACACAATATTCTACATGATCACTAATGTTAGCTACTGTGAAGACGATGATGATCGTTACTGTTATCTTTAGTGCTCTAGACTGTCTTCCAGCACTGCAAAATAATGAACACTCATGAGATTTCTCTGCACCATTAGCAAAAGTTTAATTTATCTTCAAGAAGCTTAACAGAAAAGAAAGTTTGCCATATATTTTAGAAATTTTTCTACTAAAAACATTTATGTGATTAATGGAGTCTGCCTTAGTTACCCCAAAAAGTCATTATAAGGAACAATGAGGTTAGATAAATAAGCTGCCTTTGTTTGTGAGACCATTATTTGATTCATAATAGCGAGGGCCGTGTACCAACATTTGATATTTCTTTTTCCTTCATATTTTTGATTACCAAAGGATTTGCAATTAATATTAGTTCTTTTTAAAAAGAAAACCAAAACATTATAGCAACCAGGGAGTGGAACATCCGAATTCTTTTAGACCTTATCTTTGCTTTTTGCTATTAAAAAAAAAACTTCCCATGCTAATCTGAAAAGTAAAATACCATAGTAATCTAAGATTTCATCCATATTGAGTTTAGATGCAGAAAAAATAGGTGCCCCTCTAATGTTCCAGTCTGTATGTATTGTCTCCAAAGCACAAGTTACTACCTTATGTAAATTCTAAACCAAAGAATAAATGCTTACCTTGGGGATAGTGACAATATTTTTTAGGGAAATATCCCTTTTATGCAACCATTCAACCAAAAACTTTTTCTCTAAGTTTACAGACACATTGGAAATGAGTAGATTTTACTGACTTCTAAATTGGTCCAATTTCCCAGCTGGACCATTTCTTTATGTTTGCACAGATTGATGTTTTTTAATCAACTGCTCGCCTGACTTTGGACGGCACTTACATCCTCTGTGCACAAAAACATCTTATTTCCTGTTCACTACGTGTTAGACACACTTGTCTGTTTCACCACACTGGAAAATTAAGTTAAAATACATATTTTCAGAGAGAGGGAGAGACCACAAAGAAATGAGGGAGGGGGGAATCACTCCTACTGCTATTAAATGGGGAAGAAATATGAATTTGCTAGAGACAGACACACTCCCACAGAAGAAAAAAATTCAGAATCCTATTATTTTCCCATTTTCAACAAAACTTACAGGAAGGAGGAAACATAGTTTTTTTAAAATGACTGAGTAGGAGAGAGGCAGAGGAAACTATTTTAAGTCTAGAATATCCAATTTTTTTCTCAATGAATTTTTTTATTGAAGTATAGTTGATTTATAAGATCGTGTTAGTTTTACATGTACAGCACGGCGATTCAGTTATACACACACACACACATACACACACAAACATGTATATTCTTCAGATTCTCTTCCCTTATAGGTTATTACAAAATACTGAGTAGAGGTTCCCTGTGCTATCCAGTAGGTCCTTGTTGGTTACCTATTTTATATATAGTAGTGTATGTATATGTTAATCCCAAACTCCTAATTTATCCCTCCCCCACCCGCCTTTCCCCTTTGGTAACCATAAATTTGTTTTCTATGTCAGTGAGTCTTTCTGTTTTGGAAATAAGTTCCTTTGTATCTTTTTGCTTTTTAGAAGACTATCTTATTAATCTCTTGTAACAATATGCTTTTACACTTTAAAACATGGAAAATAGACATGAGGAAAAGATACACGTGAGGCAATGGTACACTTTACCAATTGAAGGAGAAAGCTTTCCCATTCAATTGGTGTATCCCCTTGTGTATCCCCTTGTTTTCCACTTTAGATTTTTACCCATTCTGTGTCTTCTTCCAGTACCCTTCCTTGCAGTGAAAGGCCAGGCACAGATTGTTGACAGGAGGGGCCACACAACCGGTGAGATGCCTAAAATAGAACACAAGGCACCACTCTCCACACTGAGAGGCTTCCTGGTTCAACTAGCAAAATATACGGTTCCAGGCAAGGGTGCTGGCACAAGACTGTGGAGGAAAAAAAACTGGAAAAGGATAATATAAAAACTAAAATTTTTACAACACTTTAGAGGACAAAGTCTGCACAAAATAATATTAAAGGGGTTTGTTCAAGGCAAGTTAGCAAATATTGTATGCCTACTGTGTGCCTTGCTCTGTGCTGGTAATAAGGCTGTATAATAGCTTTTAGTATACTCACAAGTACGTATTTTGTCTTCCCAAAGAAATCAGAGTCAGAGAGAGCAAAACTTATTCAAGGAACAATGACTAGATCAGCCCAGGTGTCAGCCCGTGACACTGTATAATCCATCTCTAGTACTTAGCATACTGTAGACATTTCATATATGCTAGCTATGATTATTATTTATGTACAAAATCCTATACAATTCCATGTATAATTGTTTTAAATCCCTAGAAAAAGGTCAAGAATGAAACACAGCAAAGTGTTCACAGCAGAGACCTTTAGGGAGACATGAGAGGAGAGATGGAGGATGAGTCTCTTTTTTTATTATCTTTATTATACTTTTTGATTCATCAATTTTTTTATTATTTTTTTTAATTTATTTATTTATTTTTGGCTGTGTTGGGTCTTCGCTGCTGCGCACGGGCTTTCTCTCGTTGCGGCGAGCGGGGGCTACTCTTCGTTGCAGTGCGCGGGCTTCTCACTGTGGTGGCTTCTCATTGAGGAGCACAGGCTCTATGCGCGCAGGCTTCAGTAGTTGCGGCACGCGGGCTCAGTAGTTGTGGCTCACGGGCTCTACAACACAGGCTCAGTAGTTGTGGCGCGTGGGCTTAGTTGCTCCGCGGCATGTGGGATCTTCCCGGACCAGGACTCGAACCCGTGTCCCCTGCATTGGCAGGCGTATTCTCAACCACTGCACCACCAGGGAAGCCCGAGTCTTCTTTTTAATTAAAAAACCCACACATCCAAGGGCCAAATGTAAATTATAAACGAATGCTTTCTTCCGTAACTATTAACAACGTCTGCTTCACCTGAATTTGCAGTGGGGTTTGCAAGGCCCAGGAGCCTACACACAAGGCTGAGCCCCCCAGGGCCCTGCCCCGGCCTCCTAATTGCTGAGAAGTGCTGACAGGGCTCTGGTGCCCAAGGTGCGCTGAAGGGCAGGAGCCCAAGAGCAAACGCTTCTCTCTCTCCCCTCCCCCATTAGGGGGAGGCCTCTTACTATGGGAAATTGTCCAGAGAATTCTGCTAAGGACTCCTGCCACTTGCTGGCTTCCAGCTAGCTGGTCAGTTGATTTCTTATTTTTACTCAGGCTAGATTTTATCTTTTAAAAAACATGGCTCATCTCAGCATTGTTTTCGCTTGCTGCTCAACCACACCACTTCACTTTCTGCTTGCATGTTTACCATCTTTCTCATCTCCCTACTTCTTCCTTTTACTTTTGTCTTTATTTTTTAAGTCACACACTCTTATTCCTACTCATTTCTCTTATCACCCTTTTTCTCATTTTTTTTTTTCTATTGGTTTTACTTACCTTTATTAAAAAATTACATGATTTGGGCATTCTCTTTAACTTTTATTATTTTTAAGTCGACCTATTTTATTTTTAAATTCAACACATTTTATAATCTTTCTTTTAGCTGTCTCTAGGTTTGTAAAATTCTTTATCTCATTTCTTATATAATCCTTATTTGTTTGGTCTTTTGTGGAGAATTTAACTTTTTTCTTCTCCTTTCTTAAATTTTCATTCAGTTTTATGTTATGATTTGCCTTGATGATGGCTGGCAGACAGCACGGGCAAGGTGGTGGTGATAATAAACATACACACCATGCTACGAGGAGAATCTGGAGACCCCCCTCCAGTTCTACTACACTCTACCTCTAATGAGCAAAAGGCTTCTTTTCTTTTTTTTTTTTTAAATTTTTAAGTGAAGTATAGCTGACTTACAATGTTTCAGGTGTAAGCAAAGGTGAGTCAGTTATACATATACATATATATCTATTTTTTTCAGATTCTTTTCCATTATAGGTTATTACAAGCTATTGAATATACTTCCCTTTGCTATACAGTAGGTCACTGTTGTTTATTTTACATATAGTAGTATGTACCTATTAATCCCAAATTCCAAATTTATCCCTCCCTGCCTCCCCTCCCCCGCCACTTTCCCCTTTGGTAACCATAAGTTTGTTTTCTATGTCTGTGAGTCTATTTCTATTTTGTAAATAAGTTCATTTGTATCATTTTTTTTAGATTCCACATATAAGTAATACCATAGGATATTTGTCTTTTGTGTCTGACACTTCATTTAGTATGATAATCTCTAGGTCCATCCATGTTGCTGCAAATGGCATTATTTCATTCCTTTTCATGGCTGAGTACTATTCCATTGTATATATGTACCACATCTTCTTTATCCATTCATCAGTGGACATGTAGGTTGCTTCCATGTCTTGGCTATTGTGAGTAGTGCTGCAGTGAACACTGGGGTACATGCATCTTTTCAAATTAGAGTTTTCTCCAGATATATGCCCAGAAGTGGGATTGCTGGATCATATGGTGGCTCTATTTTTAGTACTTTTTTTTTTAAAGAACCTCCATACTGTTCTCCATAGTGGCTGCACCAATTTACATTCCCACCAACAGTGTAGGAGGGTTCCCAAAGGCCTCCTTTTATAATGTAGTTTTTTTCTAAATATCTTAGTCTAGAGTTGTCGTGACAGGGAATGTACTGTCCCATCTCTGTGAGGAGATTTCCTACTCTAAAACTCACAGTTAGACTATAATCTAAGGAGTTCAAGTGGGGCAAGAGATGATAATAAGAGAAGGTTGCTTCATCAATATGCCTGGTCTGACTTTGGCTAAACCACCCACAGATTTCTAGCCAAGAAGCCAAAGTAGAGTGTCCATAATCAGATTTCTGACATCACTTCTATGGCAGCCTGATTCTGATATACCGATTTCTAGCTTAGTCTTCTCCGCTCTCAACAGACCTATAGCAGGGTCATCCCATGTATCAGTTTCCTCAGCTATCTTCCCTCATTATGAGACACAAGGGGAAGCTCCACAGAGCTGAGCTGATCCTCCATGGATGTGGGGAGAGGAGGGTTATTCACTTTGTTTTGTCTTGAGTCACCTCTGCTTTAACTGGATGACATCACAAACATAGAGTCACTAAGTGTATGATCCAGTTGGCCCATCAAAATCAAATGGAAGGATGATATTCCTTCAACTGAAGAGGTTTGTATGATTCACAGAAGGTCTCAGGATATAGTCAAACAGCTCAGTTTGGGTTTCTCCTTCCCTAAGTCATTCCCCCAAAGAGATATACAAAGCTATACTGAGAAAACCACCCAGTCAGTTTTCTGGACTTGGGCCATAATGTTAATGCTTATATCCTGTAGTTTTCTCCCATTATGCCTCCGTTTATTCCTTTTGGATCCTCTCTCTGTGGACCCAGCCTGCTGTTGTGCAATCCTTGTTATTTTATTCCCCCTTCCAGTCCTAGGAAATGACTGAGTAAAGATCCGACTCATCAGGTATCCTGAGTAAAGATCCGACTCATCAGGCTGCTCTTAACCATTACCCACACCCATCCACGACAACCCTCTGCACTCAGCTCACTCACCCACTCACGAAGGCCCCTCAGGTCAGGGGTCTTCCAAGATCTGCCCACTTGGGCTCTCACCTGGCCTGTTTTATTGGGTCTGCTCAAACAGCAACTACAATTCGAGCTGATGCTAAGCTGCATAATCATGCCAGTGTGTACATTTCCTTATCATCAGGAATGTACCACCCAGTGAATGTGAATCCCCAGGAAATGGTCACAAAGGAATTCAACAGTAAGGATACTCATGGGTTGTTTTTCCTAATCCATTTTAAGAGTAAGGGTCTGCTGTAAGAGACCTGTATCTTAGAAATCTTTTTGCTCATATTCGGTGTTTAGGATACTCCGCCTTTTTCCTCCATCTATAAAAGGGAGAGATGGACCGTAAAAAGGCCACTCTGAGAGCTGTCTGCCTCAGAGATCAACTACTGTGCAGTTCGTGCTCTAGAAACACGTACATTCTGCTCACTCCATCAGTTTCCTGATAAGCTGCACACACCTGGCCCACCTACGCTGTGATCAGGAACAGAGAGCTTTGCCATTGTCTTTTTCTAATATTTTGTTTTATTTTATTTCAGACTCTTGACAGAAAAGCACTTATTAAATAAAAGGCCTGGATATATTCCAGAAAATTATAAAAGTTTAACTAGGCTATTAGAAGAGCTCATTAAAAGAAAGAAGCCTAATCAGGGACTTCTGACAGGCTTTCCAGAAAAGGCACTCATGAATTTCCCCCAAAATTTACCAGGTTGTTTGGATTCAGGGAAGTGATCATGGTCTTGGATGGCAGAGAGTGTAAAATGGTTGGTGTGCTTCTGACATTTACAGAAAGCTTCTGCCAAAATCCCAGAGCAGAAATAAATATACCACTTGCTGCCAAAGCATGAAAATAAAATATTAAATAATAAAAATATTCCACTGAAAATCCACTTAGAGACAGAAACTAGTTATAACCAAAAGAATCTGAAGATCTCATCCAGAGTCAGAGACGATACCATTTAGAAAGCATAACCAACACCAAATGACACCTATATTTAATATAAAATGTTTTCCAAAGTTCTCAGAGACATAAGTTCAGTAACTCCTGCTGTCATTCATGAAGTAGGCATTATTGTTCATACAAATGGAGTAATCCAATACGGAAGGTGAAAAAACATGTCTGTCCAAAGGTGCTGTTCTCAGCATTACTTATATTTTTTATCTGAAGCCATCTAAATGATCTGAAATTGTGAAATGATTAAGCGATGATTAATTAGTAAGTGAATTGATCAATGTCAATATACAATGGAATATGTTTCTATGTTGAAAATTATTTGGAAAAATACTTTGCAATAACATGAGAAAATGATATTTTACAACCATATTAATTAGGAGAAGGCAGGAAAAAATTTAATAAGCAGCATATATGCTAAAAATAAAGAAGTTTTAAATGACAAAAATATCCGTAGTTTGGTATGGAAACAGGTGACACACAACGCATATAAGAATGTAACTTCTCCTATACTCTCTCCCAGCAGCCCAATAAACCTTGAGGACCAGTGCAGATCCAAAAAAAGGAAGAGGAGGTGGTGACCCAGAAGCAAACCACATCCCTCCCCACCCTGCCACTTTTACTCCCCACTGGGAAAAGGGAGGAAAAAAGAAGTCTTTGGGGCCTAAGCCTGGCTGGTGCTGGGGGAAGAGAAGGAGATATTCATGGAATTGAATATGAGATCTATACTTCACACTGGGCCAGAGAGAGTGTTTAATAACTGAAAGTGACTGGAAAATAGGGGACAGATACAAAGTGTCATTAAGCAATGTAAAGAATAAATTCACCATGACACAATAGAAGTGATTAGAGAATAAAACCATTTTATATTTGTAGGCCACCAAGTTCACAATATTCAATGAAATATATGTATGTATGTATTTATTTAATGCATAATCATGTAGGGGTTTTGTACCTGTTTCTGCTTCATTGGTTTTCAAACTCTATGATTAATCACTTTTAACTTGGTCGTATCCAATATTTTGGGGGATTCAGGATATATAAATTCTTAAGTCCCAGGGACCTCTATCTGCTCCATATTAGGGCCTTTCGTATTTTGTAAACATGTCTAATTTTTCCCATTAAACTAACACCTCTGAGTGCAGAGTTTAAGTTTGATGCATCAGTTTTGTCCGCAAAGTACCAACACTGTGCCTTGCATATAGAGAGTACTCAATAAATATTAATGGAACAAGCTATTCATATATTTTACCGCTATTTCTAAGTATATGAAAAAGTTGTTTACACATTTGTTAATAAAGAGTGATCTGAGTGATGGGTCATTTCATTCTGGAATTATAATTTGGAGACCTTTATAACATCTTCCACCCTAGTAAACCAGTGGTTAACTGATGTCGTTGTATTAAATATTCACAATCCAGTGCAATACATATGTCTTCCAATTTATTCTAAATTGAGGAAAATGTCCCAACTTATTTTAAATTGGGAAAATCTTAGAGTTCAAGGCAGTTATCTCTATTACCAACTTCTCAAAAATATAATCCATCTAATGCCAAAACCTGAAAATGTTATTCATCCTTAGTTATCCTACAATGACTAATGATTAATATGAGAAAGTATTTTATATTATAAATCATTCTTACGAATGTGTCAAAATTAAATATAAACTTGAGGAAATTAAGATAAGATTCCTAATCTCTTAGGTGTGGTAAATCACATTTATGCAAGTTTACCAATCACAGCTGGCCAGTTAAGTTTATGCATATAAACAGCCTGAAAGTCACCTAAAGATGTGTTCTGGCAATCTTTCATTAAATTTTCTGGATGAAAATTCTACAGAACATAAGAATTAATGCCAAAGAGCTATTTTAAATGCATAGTTTAAAAAACTAATCCATAATTTCATATTTTAACAACAAAAAACTATTCAAATTCTAGAATCAGAGAAAAGCTTTCCCCAGACTAAAAATTTACCAGGAAAATTAATATATGAAGCATCAATTTTTTCTCACAACTGACTGCTCCAAATTGCATTCTAAATGTTTCTTTTTACTAGTTCTCTCCCCAAAATACACATGTAAAATTTATCATATGGTTGCAAATGTTATTATACGTATAAAGATACAGACTTAAAGGCGCATAAATTATAGTAGATGTTTGTGTCATCACTTCATTAGTGACAATATCAATAGGCTAAGATCCAACTTAGGAACTCAATTCATAATTATAGAATGTCACTATATGAATGCAATTAAATGTAAAATTCAATGATTTTGCACCCTGTTTCTCTTCAAAAATATATTCAGTCACTTAAAAATGATAAATACAACTATTTTTAAGGATGAAAAAAAGTTTAGAGAAAATAACATGTGAAAAATAGTCATATATATATATATATAATGTCAGGAGCCTTAAACTAAAATTGTCATCCTATCTGAATGTTTAAGCATTTTGATTATAACTTAAGGTGAAATAAATGTCTTTTACACTGAAAAAGAAAGAAAAATAAAAAGGCAAGGTCAGTGCAGCAGCTGTGATTGGGCTTAACACCTAGCTCTAAGCTTCCTGGCAGCTAAAAAAGAGAGGAAAATGTAGTAACCTGTTACTTCACCTCACCAATGGAATTATGACAGTGTGTCTTTAAAGATACATCATGGGAACATCCTAAGAAAATGCAGGAGAAGTGTTTGGCACAGTGCCTGGCATGTGGGAGACATCTAAGGATGTTATCTAGTATTACTATCCAAAAGCAAAAGACAAGTGAAGTTTCTCAGGAAAGACACGGTGAATGCTACTACCAAATCCTAGGAGAATTTTCCTACATGGATCATTGTATCAGGGACTTAAATGAGAGCCATTTCATTAAACTTGACTGCAGCAGAGTCTGAATTACAAAGATAATTTCTTTTTTCAGGGAACGCTGATTGTACTGGTGCCAGTCACCATGCCTTGCACATAATAAACAGTCGTATTTAATTGATCTGGTTACAAAGGAAGGCTCTACAATAAATATTTCTGGGCATCAAAGCCTTTCTCTTTTTCCATCACAGTCTGTAAATTCCCTGAGGTCTGGCCAAGGCTCTCATCTTCAACTCTTCCAACTACCTTGCAAGGGGGAAAAAAAATCTAAATTCCCAGCCACTGCCACCTGCCATGATGGAGCACATCAACTGATCCAGAGCTAAGAGAGGGAACAGAGCAGTGTTCCCTAGTGTCTTACAAGTTGAAATACTACCTTCTTCAGAACAAAATCTGAGAATTTGAATCTCAACTTCCTAATCTCCCCTCTTACCTCTCAATCACTTTATAACCAGGTTCAAACTTGCTGTGTCCCCCCCCTATTCTCCCAGATCCGCTACCAACTCATGCCACCAACTCGCCACTGAAACTGCTCTTGCTTTACAAGGTCTCAAATGACCTCTAATTACCAAACCTTCTTGGACATTTTAATTTGCATATTTTTAGCTAGCGTGTCTTCATAATTCCTGTCGGGCAGAATTTGATCATTGCCATGGATAGTGATTTCTACGTCTTTCTCGTTTCCCTCTTTCCCAAATGGGAAACTTTACACTGTGGTAGTTATTCTACTTCTTCTCTACCATTAGATTTTGAGTGATTATGGGGCAACTAGAATGTCTTTTAGATAGGATACCAAACCACAAGAAGCTACATGTGGCCCTTATGGAGAATACCGGGCATGCCTAGAGATCAAGGACTTTGAGTTGGATGAGGAACTTGATGGCACTTGGTGTTCCATTGTCCATAGGAAGGAGCTGATGGTGTTCTATGAATGACCAGAAGTGTGTTCATGGATGTTAAAAGACCAAAATGTGGTCCCTCAATATCCACTTTTCTTTTTTTCAATGCCGACAGAGTCTCCCCTTTTGAGCTTGGCACATGGCTTCCCAGAATGGAGTCTGCAGCTTCTGCTTTCCCTTTGCAGACAGGTAGAGTCATATGACCAGGTCAGTGGGATGCTTAGCAAAAATGTTCATGAAGCAGCTTCTGGGAATCTTTCTGATGAGACAGAACAGCCCTTTGCTCTGTTCTTTCTCCCTTCCTCTAACCTGCTGCCTGGAACTTAGATGCCACCATCTGTGACAAGGCAATAAGATACAAGGAACCCTTGTCCCTCAAGTTACACAGCACATATTAGTCTTCAAGTGCCAACTCAGACTTTTAGGTGCAGTTAAAATAAACTTCTGTATTGTTTAAGCCACTGTTGAAAGGAACTTTCTGTAACTTAGAGTAAAACCTCGTCTTAACTGACCCAGGTATATGAAATGGAAAAAGACCTCTTGCTTGAGAACAGATAAATGGTGGTACCATTCACTAAGATAGGAAAGGGCAGGTTTGAGTGGAGGACTGGATTTTGGATGTGTTGAGTATGGGGTGCTCATAAAAATCCAAGCAGAAACACTGTCAGAAGAGGAGTTTAGGCAAAAACAAAAACTCTGGAAATCTATAACATGCAAATGGTAGATTAAACCTCAAGAATGGATAAGTTGATCAGTTTATCCAAGGAATATATATAAAGTGGATGGGTAACCATGGTATGAACCCGAAAACTATTTTAAGCTCACAAATGTCTGTCATTTCTCACATTCTGGCTTTCATGCTCGTGTTTACCCAGCACGCACGGTATTTATGCTGAGCCAATCTCATGTCAGATCTGCCCTTGCCCCTCAGGAATAACCAGTGGAAAACACTGTTCTAATAAAGCCAGTGGAAAGTTCACAGACTTGTCTAAATCTTATCTGCCCTATTTATAGCCCAAGAAACAGAACTAGAACATTTAGGGTAAAATAGGCTTTTCTGAATCACCCCCATCATTCATAGTTGTAACTAAAAAAAAAAATCATAAAATCTCAGAATAGAAAGTACCCTCAGATCCTTCCAAACCAATACACCATCATAAATGTTACTATACAGAAAGAGTACATATCATAAATAAAACTTACTTAACAAGAATCCTAAATGAACAAATTTAACAGCTATTCCTACAACATGTTTAAAAGAATAAGAGTAAAAGAACTTCTTTCAAGAAATAATGTAGTAAATATAAAAGTATTGTTTTAAGTCCTTCCCATGTAGCCTCAAGACAGATCTTTCCCGTCTCTAATATTCACAAAAGCAAACTCCTTGATGATATTCTGACATCAACAAGAAAATTCAGTTTAAATATTGGGTGCCACCTTTTAACTACAAGGTCATTCAAACATTGCTTGAGTTTACCAAAGCAGTTATGGAATCTCCCTCAGAGGTTTTAAAGAATCAGTTAGACACTCACTTGAAGGAATTAGTTTAAGATAACTTCTATGTACTTCTTTTGAAGCAGGGAGTTGAACCACAAGTTTTTCTATGACAGTATTTCCTGGCCAGATATTGAAGGTGGCAGAAGAAAATAACAGTGAGTTGGAAGTTTGGGGGGTTATCATTTAAATAATTTCCTCATATTTAATGAGCTGCAACTTTCACCCTTTATGGCATTTAAATATATTCAAGACTCTAGGACATTTTTCATGCCCTCGCCAACTAGGATTTATTTAATTTCTGACTAATTTATACTTAGGATTTCTCTAAAGGAGGTTCTGGCTCCAGCTTTATAACTGCCAGTAAAGGCAGAGACCCACAAGACTGAGCTAGCACAGTGGACTGACCTCTATTGTTCAAGGACATCTTGGCTTGCCCGGACACTCTTTGATACTTGAAACTAGTATTTGAAGTCATACAGAGAAGTCATCTGTATGGTTTGGAAGCAGTTAACTTTTCCAACCAACAATCTACACAGTCAACTTTTGATTAATGGATTAACATGGTAGAGAAAGGTAATGACTGAATTCCGAATCACAGACAAAACAAACTGCAAATATCATGGTTAATCCACACCAAGTCATCACCTCAACATTCTAAATGAATAACGAAAGAACATGTATAAGGGGAAACTGACCCAAAGAGTCATGCAGAATGCAACCTTGGAAGTCAGGGCTGTCAAGGACAGAGTTTACAGGAGAGTGATGGGCTATGCTCTAAACCCTTTAAAAAAAAAAAAAAAAAAAAGAATCTGGATGTAGAATTCTCTTTTCAGGGGTGTAGGAAAACAAAATCACTTTAAATTCCTCATGTCCCAACAAGACCATAATTAGCAACAAAGTAACTGTTGAGCAAATTATTAAATGGCCAGAAGAGAACATTGCTTGCTGAGGACTACTACAAATGGCACCATTTTAAGATTCATAAAATGTCTAGTAAGTCAAGGATTTAAGTCAAAGTTCCTCCTCTAGAAACAGAGGCCTACCTTCACTGCACCTCTCTGTAAGTCCAGCCAAGACTACAGGAACAAAAGTTCAGTGCTCCTGTGGGTAGGGTTATCTAAGCTGCTGCTGCTACAGCATTTACAGGCTACTGATTAAACCACAGGGCATTATGGCCAAAGCATCTTCATCCTCGATGTTTTCCACCTGGAGGATGTTCCAAAGGCAAAAGAAAATTAATGGCTGAAAGTGGAAAGAGACTAAAACTAGACAACTTCTTTCATGAAGAAGGACTATAGGGAATGAGTGCATGTGACTGGCTGACCTTAGGCATAGCGAGCAGTGGATACATTGACCTTGGTCTACAAAATCTGTGTCCAAGACCCCAGTTCTTCTGTTTCCTGTATGTACACTTGGGAAAATCTTATCTTTTCTCTTAAAAGGAAGAAAAAGAAAAAAGAGAAAGAGAAGAAAGAGGAGGACAGCGAAAGGGAGAGGAGAAAAAGAAATCTGTATGATACCTACCTTAATGGATTGTTGTGAAAAATTCAACTTTTGATCCAAGTCAAAAAGTTAATTATATGAAAGTTCTTTGCAAAGTACAGAATTCTACAGAAAATAAGAAATTTCTATGTTAATTATTTCATGATCATTCCTTGAGTTCATTCAATTTGATGCTCTCCTAAGCACCACCTAATTCTGTTCCAAAATCCACCAAAAGTTACACTTTCTAATGCAGAATAAAGATACAATATCTACTGGTGGGAATGTAAACTGGTACAGCCACTATGGAAAACAGTATGGAGGTTCCTAAAAACACTAAAAATAGAGCTACCATATGATCCAGCAATCACACTCCTGGGTATATATCCGGAAAAAAACAAAAACTCTAATTCAAAACGATGCATGCACCCCAGTGTTCATAGCAGCACTATTTTGTTTTGTTTTTTGAATTTTTTTAAATTTTACTTATTTTTATACAGCAGGTTCTTATTAGTTATCTATTTTATACATGTTAGTGTATATATGTCAATCCCAATCTCCCAATTCATCCCACCACCACCACCCCGACCCCCCGCTTTCCCCCCTTGGTGTCCATACATTTGTTCTCTACAACTGTCTCTATTTCTGCCTTGCAAACTGGTTCATCTGTACCATTTTTCTAGATTCCACATATATGTGTTAATAGACGGTATTTTTCTCTTTCTGACTTACTTCACTCTGTATGACACTCTCTAGGTCCATCCAGGTCTCTATGAATGACACAATTTCATTCCTTTTTATGGCTGAGTAATATTCCATTGTATATATGTAACACAACTTTATCCATTCGTCTGTCGATGGATATTTAGGTTGCTTCCATGACCATGCTATTGTAAATAGTGCTGCAATGAACATTGTGGTACATGACTCGTTTTGAATTATGGTTTTCTCTGAGTATATGCCCAGTAGTGGGATTGCTGGGTCATATGGTAGTTCTGTTTCATTTTTTAAGGAACCTCCCTGTTCTCCATAGCAGCTGTATCAATTTACATTCCCACCAACAATATAGGAGGGTTCCCTTTTCTCCACATCCCCTCTAGCATTTGTTACTTGTAGATTTTCTGATGATGCCAATTCTAACTGGTGTGACGTGATACCTCACTGTAGTTTTGATTTGCATTTCTCTAATAATTAATGATGTTGAGCAGCTTTTTATGTGCCTCTTGGCCACCTGCATGTCTTCTTTGAAGAAATGTCGATTTAGGTCTTCTGCCCATTTTTTGATTGGGTTGTTTGTTTTTTTAATATTGAGCTGCATGAGCTGTTTATATATTTTGGAGATTAATCCTTTGTCCACTGATTCATCTGAAAATATTTTCACCCATTCTGAGGGTTGACTTTTCATCTTGTTTATAGTTTCCTTTGCTGTGCAAAAGCTTTTAAGTTTCCTTAAGTCCCATTTGTTTATTTTTGTTTTTATTTCCATTACTCTACATCTACAAAAGACCTTGCTGTGATTTATAGCAAAGAGTGTTCTTCCTATGTTTTCCTCTAAGAGGTTTAAACTGTCCAGTCTTACATTTACCTCTTTAATTCATTTTGAGTTTATTTTTGTGCATGGTGTTAGGGAGTGTTCTAATTTCATTCTTTTACATGGAACTGTCCAGTTTTCCCAGCACCACTTACTGAAGAGACAGTCTATTCTCCACTGTATATCCTTGCCTCCTTTGCCATGGATTAGTTGACCACAGGTGTGTGGGTTTATCTCTGGGCTTTCTATCCTGTTCCATTGATCTGTATTTCTGTTTTTGTACCAGTACCATATTGCCTTGATTACTGTAGCTTTGTAGTATAGTCTGAAGTCAGTGAGTCTGATTCCTCCAGCTCCCTTTTTTTCCCTCAAGACTGCTTTAGCTATACAGGGTCTTTTGTGTCTCCATACAAATTTTAAGATTTTTTGTTCTAGTTCTGTAAAAAAATGTCACTGGTAATTTGATAGGGATTGCATTGAATCTGTAGATTGCTTTGGGTAGTATAGTCATTTTCACAATATTGATGCTTCCAATCCAAGAATATGGTATATCTCTCCATCTGTTTGTGTCATCTTTAATTTCTTTCACCAGTGTCTTATAGTTTTCTGAGTACAGGTCTTTTACCTCCTGAGGTAGGTTTATTCCTAGGCATTTTATGTTTTTGTTGCAGTGGTGAATGGGATTGTTTCCTTAATTTCTCTTTCTGATCTTTCGTTGTTTGTGTACAGGAATGCAAGAGATTTCTGTGCATTAATTTTATGTCCTGCTACTTTACCAAATTCATTGATTACCTCTAGTAGTTTTCTGGTGGCATCTTTAGGATTCTCTATGTATAGTATCATGTCATCTGCAAATAGTGACAGTTTTACTTCTTCTTTTCTGATTTATATTCCTTTTATTTCTTTTTCTTCTCTGACTGCCGTGGCTAGAACTTCCAAAACTATGTTGAATAATAGTGGTGACAGTGGACATCCTTGTCTTGTTCCTGATCTTAGAGGAAACGCTTTCAGTTTTTCACCACTGAGAATGACGTTTGCTGTGGGTTTCTCATATATGGCCTTTATTATGTTGAGGTAGGTTCACTCTATGCCCAGTTTCTGGAGAGCTTTTATCATAAATGGGTGTTGAATTCTGTCAAAAGCTTTTTCTGCACCTATTGAGATGATCATATGGTTTTTCTTCTTCAATCTGTTAATATGGTGTATCACATTGATTGATTTGCGTATATTGAGGAATCCTTGCATCCCTGAGATTAATCCCACTTGATCATGGTGTATGATCCTGTTAATCTGTTGTTGGATCCTGTTTGCTAGTATTTTGTTGAGGTCTTTTGCATCTATATTCATCAGTGATATTGGTTGGTAATTTTCTTTTTTGTAGTATCTTGGTTTGGTTTTGGTATCAGGGTGATGGTGGCCTCGTAGAATGAGTTTGGGAGTGCTCCTTCCTCTGCAATTTTTTGGAAGAGTTTGAGAAGGATGGGTGTTAGCTCTTCTCTAAATGTTTGATAGGATTCACCTCTGAAGTCATCTGGTACTGAATTTTGTTTGTTGGAAGATTTTTAATCACAGTTTCAATTTCATTACTTGTGATTGGTCTGTTCATGTTTACTATTTCTTCCTGGTTCAGTCTTGGAAGGTTATACCTTTCTAAGAATTTGTCCATTTCTTCCAGGTTGTCCATTTTATTGGCACAGAGTTGCTTGTAGTAGTCTCTTATGATGCACTGTATTTCTGCAGTGTTCGTTGTAACTTCTTTTTCATTTCTAATTTTATTGATTTGAGTAATCTCCCTCTTTCTCTTGATCAGTTTGGCTAAAGGTTGATCAATTTTGTTTATCTTCTTAAAGAACCAGCTTTTAGTTTTATTGATCTTTGCAACTGTTTTATTTCTATTTCATTTATTTCTGCTCTGATCTTTATGAGTTCTTTCCTTCTACTAACTTTGAGTTTTGTTTGTTCTTCTTTCTCTAGTTCCTTTAGGTGTAAGGTTTGATTGTTTATTTGAGACTTTTCCTGTTTCTTGAGGTAGGATTGTATTGCTATAAACTTCCCTCTTAGAACTGCTTTTGCTGCATCCCATAGGTTTTGGGTCATCGTGTTTTCACTGTCATTTGTCTCTAGGTAGTTTTTGATTTCCTCTTTGATTTCTTCAGTGATCTCTTGGTTATTTAGTAATGTATTGTTTAGCTACCATGTGTTTGTGTTTTTTACGTTTTTTTTCCCTGTAATTGATTTCTAATCTCATAGCATTGTGGTCAGAAAAGATGCTTGATATGATTTCAATTTTCTTAAATTTACTGAGGCTTGATTTGTGACCCAAGATGTGATCTATCCTGGAGAATGTTCTGTGCGCACTTGAGAAGAAAGTGTAATCTGCTGTTTTTGGATGGAATGTCCTATAAATATCAATTAAATCTATCTGGTCTATTGTGTCATTTAAAGCTTGTGTTTCCTTATTAATTTTCTGTTTGGAAGATCTGTCCATTAGTGTAAGTGAGGTGTTAAAGTTCCCCACTATTACTGTGTTACTGTCAATTTCCTCTTTTATAGCTGTTAGCACTTGCCTTATGTATTGAGGTGCTCCTACGTTGGGTGCATATATATATACAATTGTTATATCTTCTTCTTAGATTGATCCCTTGATCATTATGTAATGTTCTTCCTTGTCTCTTGTAACATTCTTTATTTTAAAGTCTAATTTAGCTGATATGAGTATTGCTACTCCAGCTTTCTTCTGATTTCCATTTGCATGGAAAATCTTTTTCCATTCCCTCACTTTCAGTCTGTATGTGTCCCTAGGTCTGAAGTGGGTCTCTTGTAGACAGCATATAGATGGGTCTTGTTTCTGTATCCATTCAGCCAATCTGTGTCTTGTGGTTGGAGCATTTAATCTATTCCCATTTAAGGTAATTATCAATATGTATGTTCCTATTATATTTTTCTTAATTGTTTTGGGTTTGTTTTTGTAGGTCCTTTTCTTCTCTTGTGTTTCCCACATAGAGAAGTTCCTTTAGCATTTGTTGTAGAGCTGGTTTGGTGGTGCTGAATTCTCCTAGCTTTTGCTTGTCTGTAAAGCTTTTAATTTCTCCATCAAATCTGAACGGGATCCTTGCCAGGTAGAGTAATCTTAGTTGTATGTTCTCCCCTTTCATCACTTTAAATATATCATGCCACTCCCTTCTGGCTTGTACAGTTTCTGCTGAGAAATCAGCTGTTAATCTTATGAGAGTTCCATTGTATGTCATTTGTCTTTTTTCCCGTGTTGCTTTTAAAATTTTTTCTTTGTTTTTAAATTTTGTCAATTTGATTACTATGTCTCAGCATGTTTCTCCTTGGGTTTATCCTGCGTGGGACTCTCTGTGCTTCCTGGACTTGGGTGGCTATTTCCCTTCCCATGTTAGGGAAGTTTTCGACTATAATCTCTTCAAATATTGTCTCAGGTCCTTTCTCTCTCTCTTCTCCTTCTGGGACCCCTGTAATGTGAATGTTGGTGCATTTAATTTTGTCCCAGAGGTCTCTTAGGCTATCCTCATTTCTTTTCATTCTTTTTTCTTTATTCTGTTCCACAGCAGTGAATTCCACCATTCTGTCTTCCAGGTCACTTATCCGTTCTTCTGCCTCAGTTATTCTGCTATTGATTCCTTCTAGTTTATTTTTCATTTTAGTTATTGCAGTGTTCACCTCTGTTTGTTCTTTAATTCTTCTAGGTGTTTGTTCTTTAATTCTTCTAGGTCTTTGTTAAACATTTCTTGTATCTTCTCGATTTTTGTCCCCATTCTTTTTCCAAGGTCCTGGATCATCTTCACTATCATTATTCTGAATTCTTTTTCTGGAAGGTTGCCTGTCTCCACTTCATTTAATTGTTCTTCTGGGGTTTTACCTTGTTCCTTCATCTGGTACATGGTCCTCTGCCTTTTCATTTTGTCTATCTTTCTGTGAATGTGGTTTTAGTTCCACAGGCTGCAGCACTGTTGTTCCTCTTGCTTCTGCTGTCTGCCCTCTGGTAGATGAGGCTATCTTAGAGGCTTGTGCAAGCTTCCTGATGGGAGAGACTGGTGGTGGGTAGAGCTGGGTGTTGCTCTGGTGGGCAGACTTCAGTAAAACTTTAATCCACTTGTCTGCTGATGGGTGGGGCTGAGTTCCCTCCCTGTTGGTTGTGTGGTCTGAGGCAACACAGCCCTGGAGCCTACAGGCTCTTTGGTGGGGCTAATGGCAGACTCCGGGAGGGCTCATGCCAAGGAGTACTTCCCAGAACTTCTGCTGCCAGTGTCCTTGTCCCCGCGGTGAGCCACAGCCGACCCCCACCTCTGCAGGAGACCCTCCAACACTAGCAGGTAGGTCTGGTTCAGCCTCCTATGGGGTCACTGCTCCTTCCCCCTGGGTCCTGACGTGTACACTACTTTGTGTGTGCCCTCCAAGAGTGGAGTCTCTGTTTCCCCAAGCACTGTCAAAGTCCTGCAATCACATCCCGCTAGCCTTCAAAGTCTGATTCTCTGGGAATTCTTCCTCCCATTGCCAGACCCGCAGGTTGGGAAGCCTGACATGGGGCTCAGAACCTTCACGCCAGTGGGTGGACTTCTGTGGTGTAACTGTTTGCCAGTTTGTGAGTCACCCAGCCAGCCGTTACGGGATTTGATTTTATTATGATTGCGCCCCTCCTACCATCTCACTGCAGCTTCTCCTTTGTCTTTGGATGTGGGGTACCTTTTTTGGTGAGTTCCAGTATCTTCCTGTCAATGATTGTTCAGCAGTTAGTTGTGATTCCGGTGCTCTTAAAAGAGGGAGTGAGCGTACATCCTTCTACTCCACCATCTTGAACCAATCTCCTGGATTTGTTTTTATTAGTCTGTATTGTAATGAATGTTGAAGTCTGGTCTGGAAACCAAATCTGCTTCAAAAATAAAGGGTCTAATTATTGTTCTAAGTTTTAATCACCAGACTGTACAGTCTGAGCAAACAGGCTGGGAAGACTTGTGAGTCAGTCTGACAGAATTATTGAGAGTGAAGGGTCTGCACTGGAAATGCTGCTGTCTTTCCTCACTTGAACCTGAGCAGAGAAAATAGAAAGTCTTAGCTTCTCCACCAGGTGTCTGGCTTCCATGGCCTGAACCACAGAACAGGCTGTGGGATGGGATGGGGGCAAGGAGGAGCCTGCAAGTAGCCCTGGATGTCGTTCTCCCCAACAATCACAAGTTCTGCCATGTCTTCCACATGGGTAGTCTGGGCATGGAAAAATAGAGTCTTGCCCACCACATTTATGTTTCTCAGGGTGACTAAGGTGCCATCGTTGTTCACCTTGAAGTATGGGCTTGAAACCTCATAGTGTAGCTTGTCATTTCCCTTACAGTCACTGAAGGTCACTCTAAACTCTGGAACTCCACACTCCAAGGCCCCCCTCAGCCCTCAGGCCATGCTGCCTTCCCCCTGCAGCACAGGTCCTGCATAGCAGCACTATTTACAATAGCTAAGACATGGAAACAACCCAAGTGCCCATCAACAGGCGATTGACTTAAGAAGATGTGATATATATACACAATGGAATATTACTCAACCATAAAAAAAAAACTGAACTATTGCCATTGCAGCAACATGGATGGACCTAGAGAATATTATGCTTAGAGAAACATTCAGAGAAAGACAAGTACTATATGATATAACTTATATGTGGAATCTAAAAAATGAATCTATATACAAAACAGAAACAGACTCACAGACAGAAAACAAACTTATGGTTACCAACGGTGGGGGGTGGGGACAAATTAGAAGTACAGGATTAACAGATACAAACTACTATCCATAAAATAGAAAAGCAATAAGGATTTACCATATAGCACAGGGAATTATATTCAATATCTTATAATAACCTATAATGGAATGTAATCTGCAAAAAAATAAAATACCTGAATCACTATGCTGTACACCTGAAACTAATGAAATATTGTAAGTCAACTATACTTCAGTTAAAAAATAACATACCATACTTGAAAGAGAATATATTCGCAATCAATAGGCCACATATATACAATGAATGTCAAGCACCAGGTCCAGCTCATAGTATACCATTTATTATAATATATATATCACATACTTAATCTATAATTTGTTCAACAACTTCTATAAAACTGTGAACTCTTTTCATAAAAGCTGGGTACCTAGTGACTATACCAAACACTCTGTTTACTACTGCCCATAATATTTTCTCTTGGGATGTGAGTCTTGGGATTTTTTTTTTTTTCTGTCCTATTCTGTAATTATTTCCTTCTCTGGAATTACCTAAAGAATGCCTCATCTAATAACTGCTCTTTACTAGTAAAATTCAGAAAAAAGAAATTGACCTTTATTGTGAAGCTGTCATGGGCTAAATACTTTACTATGCTATTGAGACAACCAGGGAAGCCTAATGCTTGCTGAGAAACTCTCATGCTCCAGGCACTGTAATGGCAATTTCCACATGTTATCTCATTTAATTCTGACAGCAATAATGAAAAATGCCTATTTTTCAGATGAGAAAACTGTGCCTCAGTGAGATTAGACTTACCTAAATTCATGTAATGGGCTACGAATCTGGGATCCCTGCGGGTTAACTTTCTTATTCCAAATATGTTTGAATTATTAACCAATTGATTTGTATGGCGGAAATAAGGTTCACAAAATTCCTAGAACATACAATTATCTACAGAACAACCACATCAATGGGCAGCAGCGTCTCTCAAGACCCAAATAACAGTGAATGAAACAAAATATGGCAGCAGTCCAAAAAGAAAGTTATCACAGTTGGTGCCATCTTTCTTTATTTCCGTCAGTTATATTTTCCTTGGATTGGGACGTATAGAGCATTTTGTAAGTTTTTGTTAGAGGCAGATGCCTATTCTTTCTTAGACTAGTTACTTGAGAGCTAGGATAAAATATGGAATTTGACAAGTAAAAACTTTATGAATTAAACAAGGACCTACTGTATAGCACAGGGAACTATACTCAGTATCTTGTAATAACCTATAATGGAAAAGAATCTCAAAAAGAATACATACAGACACACACACACACACACACACACACACACACACGGTGGCCAAAAAGTTCGTTTGGGTTTTTCCATAACATGGGGAACCCGATCGAACTTTCTGGCCAACCCAATATGTATAACTGAATCACTTTGCAGTACACCTGAAACAGAACACTGTAAATCAACTATACTTCAATAAAAACAATTTTAACTATGAATTAAAGAATTTTCCAAAAACCTTAGACCTCCAATAATGCTACTGGTATCCAATCAATCAAAAAGTCTTTATTGTATTACTACTGTGTTCTCATCCTCAGCAAAATGTCATCCGCAGAGTAGACTAGACTCCCTCTTTTATCATTTTATTGCACCCTGGATGTTTTCTCTGTAGCTGTTCAACGTCTTTCTGCCCCATGAGATCATACAGTAAGCTACATAAGGGTTAGGACTATATATTTGTCTTGTCTGCTCTATTCCCAGACACACACACACACACACACACACACACACACACACACACACAGCATTTACTGTACAGTCCATGGCAGAGCCCTTTGATTAGTGTTTCTTAGAGGGACACCAACTCTAAGCAAATCTTAAGTATAAACAAAAGACCATCTGGCTTCAATATTTTAAATATAACATGGTTGAACACTTTTTGCTTTATCAGAATTTTTCCTGTGGCTTTTCTGCCTATAAAATGATTAAAGCCAAACGCTCTGAACTGATTTCATCCAAAAATAAGAGAACATCCTGCCATCACACCTGCATCAAGCCATTTCTGCTCATTCCCAGTTATATTTACTTTCAAAGGTAAGATCTTTCTTCACATTTTCATGATTTTTTTCCAAATTTATTTCTCAACAAGCAGCCATACCTGCATGGTTTTATCTCCTGCCCCTTGTTAGCTATTAATATTCCAAATTCAGCTCACCTACAAACTGGTTAAAAAGAAAAGTAACTGTCCTGAGGCAAAGAATATGAAAACTATACTACATTAAAAGCAATAAAAATTATTATTAAGAATAAATATTTGTCAGGTTAAAATTTAGAGAAAGTTCTAAAAAATATCTAATAAATCACCCCCATTGGTGATTAGCACTATTTTACTTATAAAAAAAATTTAACTTTATAAAATGAATTGCTTAATCAGGCTGGATTTTGAAGTCTAGAATCACTGCAAATGGGCTGGTATGTGCATACAGAAATCAACGTTTCGATTTCAAATGATTTCAATTTTCCATAATATCACCTTTGTCAACCTTTACGTAACACTGTCTTCTCTCAAATTTCTTTCATCATAGATGGCAGAATACCCTCTCTGCTGCATCCTTTGCAAACTAAGCCTTTCTCTCCTGAAATGATCATGTCCTTTTTCCTGAACTTCCTTCCCTAAGTGAATTTCCACTATAACTCACTCAGGAGTTTTCACCCAATGAGATTTACTGCCTCTGATTAAAATGGCAACACACGTTACTTTCACTTGCATGGACAGACTAA